>NC_138189.1:151995166-154894305 GCF_964194105.1 Spermophilus citellus
GACACAGTGCCCAGACTGAGTCCCACCCCAGGCCGCGTCCACCTCGCTGTAACTCAACTTGGGACAATCACGTATCCCGTGTGTGACATATAAAAGGCGGGACAAGGACGGCTGTCCCTGGCCATTGCTGGAGGTGGGCGAGCAGGTGCCGGGAAGGAGTCGGGCGGAGCCTGTCCAGCTGGGGCTCTGCCCATGGCCTGTGCTGCCCAGTCCAGTCCACGTGGGTGAGCGCGAGCCCCGGGAGCGAGCCACGGCCAGGTTGAGGACGTGGCCAGTGTCCCTGCCCCACGGACCTGTCCTCCGCGTGGCCGCGCAGCCGTCAGCGCAGAGGGCCGCGGGCCTGGACGAGGGCGGAACTGGTGACATCCGGGCTCGGAGGCTACCGCGCCTGGGAGGAGCTGCCGGCCCTGGGCCCTGCCCCACAAGAAGCCCAGGACGCACAGAGGGCAAAGGTTAAAGCTCCTCAGCAGAACAGGGCTGCGGGGGCAGAGGGACTGGGCCTGCGCCTCGAGGTGCCCAGCCGCCTCCTGCTGGGGTCCTGCCTGACCAGCCTGTCCCTGTGACTGCAGAAACCTCACGCCCTTGCTTTGGCTTCTCCCGCAGTCCCCTCACTACAGTGCGATGGCACCAGAGTGACAACCACACAGTGTGACCCTGCACAACCACCTCGACTTCCTGGTGCCCTTCCCTCCTCTGCAGGATGTGGGGTGTGGCACCCGTTCTCCCAGGGAGCTTCCCTTCAGGTCAGTCTACACTTTCCTCCCCACACTAATCACTCAGGGTCTCCAGGGTTCAGGATGTGTCCCATGGTCTTCCTTTGCGGCCACAGCTTTAGGAAACACTGTGCAATGCACTGAGTGAGACTTAGTTCACAGAAGAAAGAAACCTTAAGTCAGTGTCCGCCAGCCCACGGCCTCTGGGGGTCTCTCCTCCACACAGCACACCTCCTCATGTCTTTCAGAACTTACCTTCCACGGGACACAGTTTGAGAAAGACAGGTGTGCGTCACAGAAAGCCCCCAACTAACCCAAGTTCTGCACCCCTGCCGCAGTCCGGCTGCAGCAAAATAACCGGGGGGCGACGAACAACTCGTGTAGATTGATACAACAGGAGTGGGAGCCGTTTATTGTAGGACAGGAGGGGTATATATACATCCCACACAGCTTATCTAATTAACATAAACTAGATGCAGCAGTCACCCAATAAGGAATCTCCACACTTAATGGCTCGCTGGTGCCACCTCATAAACCACTCCCTCTGCAAAATGCCAGGCGCCATCCAGACTTGTTTACAGACTCTAACATACCCCGAACCTCCCACTGACCCGGAGTCCCTCTGTCACACCCTCTTACTGCGCTCCCCAGGGGCCTCTGACAACTCTCTTCCTAAGTTCTCCTTTGTTATTGAGAAGGAGCGATTCGGTACATTTTTGTCTCTTCAGCTAGATTAGTAACTCCTGGATCACATCTCCACGTCTTCATGTCTCTCATGGCATCTGGACAGCAACTCACACTTAACAGCACCTCAAGCACTACCTGGTGTTTTGCTCTAAGGAAACTGTCTTCAAACAACCCAGGCAGATGGTAGGAGATTTGCAGGAGAGAAGCTACCTATTGTTAGCCCTCCGCAGGGCCATGGTAAGTCAGGCACACAAGGATGCAAGGGACAGACCAGAAAAGAAGAAACAGAATTTTCTGAAGAGAAACAGAATTATTCTGAAGCTGTGGGCTCTTCCATCATCAGCAGTAGAGCAGAATACATGTGGCGGAAAGTGTCCTCCAGAGCAAGGATTCAGGGTGGTGGAAGGCGGTTTTCTATCTAGCTCTACAAATGACAGGCGATGATGCAAACTCTGTTGTTCTGTGGAGATGACGCTGTATTCCTAATGATTTCATTTATTTAAATCTGATTAAATTTTATCTTAATCTAGATATGAAATGACGTAGTACCAATTTGTACTCTTTCTATTTATAATGCAATTTTATTTGAAGATCTTCCATCTATAGCCGTGTCACTCCTCATCCTCACCAAATATGGTGAGTACCCAGTCAGAAAGGAATTCTAGCTAGTGACGTGCTCCCTGCTGCTCAGTCACCAAGATAGAAAGGGCTCTGTGCTGTCTGCTGTGTCACTCCAGAGCCTATGGGACGTCCCCACAACCCAGGGCAGACCAGGCTGGCCTACGGTCTCTGTGGAGTAGAGCATTGGAGTAGTTTGAGAATATTGTGTGTGGAAATAGGGTGGGCCACCATGAAGGCCCAGGGCCCCTCATGACATGGAGATCAGCAAGAGAAGTCGAAGATAAAGGAGGCAGTGAAATGGCAGTTCACTACTGGAGGTCAGCATACCTAGGGGAAACGTGACTCTGTTTCATATGAGACTGAGCAGCTTTTGTTCAGGTTCTGATCAAGTTTAGCTTAGCAATAGGAAGGTTCCACTATGATTTTTTGCTAATTTTTCCCTCCTCATATAACTATTTTAAGTGTTTTACTAAAAGTCAAAACCATAAAAGGGAAAAACAAAAAACCCATTCAGTGTTCCACTAACTAAGAAAGGGTGTTTCCCCCCCAGTAGCAAAGGTCAACACTGTTTGCAGCCAGCAACCTAGGAACTGTCCAGAACTACACATATGAAGCTCACACATGATCTACACGTCCATTACCCAAAGTAAGTTCAGCCTCATCATTTTGATGAGTCATACAGACGATGGACTTCAAGGCATTCTTTATGAGGCGCACTGTTTGAAGACACGTAGTATGACACACGGCAGAGGACCTGGGTCTCACAGCAAGTGTGGCCACCAGAAAATGTTGTTAGAAACAGGGAATCCTAAAACAGGATGCTCACATACCCCAAATGTTTTGTTCTGACTTAAAACATACAACTGTGTACTTATTTGCCAACCTTTTCACATTGGGCCAAAATAACTTGTTCTGTTCTTAGCTTGAATCCACCTATTTTTCCCCAGAACCAGTCACAATGCAACAACTCAGATTTCCCTTTGCCCTCTTTAAAGTGAAGACAAATATGCCCGAGAAGCACACAAGTGCATCCTCCTCCCAGGGAGTTACAGTTTCTTCCAATATTTTGTAATTGTCCTGGTCACAAGCGTTGGATCAGCAACTTTTCAGAGTACGTCTTTCTTGTAGAGTGGCATTGTGAGCTGAAATGACTCCTTCCCCAGGGCGCATGCACAGCGCTGTGTCCACAGCGAGTCTAGCTCATGCAGTGTCTCCTCCTCCTTGTGACTTCTGGCCCCTGAGTGTCCCTTCATACAGGGAGCTAAATGAAGGTCAGAGAGCACACTGTGTTGAAGCCGCGGGCTCTGAGAGACGGAGTGAGTCTCAGGGTGCTCACTACGGAGTACCCTAGGAAAATCACCCCGTGTCAAGGGAAGGTCGGGAAGGAGACAGGACTGGGCAGAGGGGAAACTGACCTCAGCTGACCCCTGAGAGCTTCAGAGTGAAATGGACCAATAGCATGTCCCCACCATCGGCCCAAATGGCTGGACTCTCACACCTGCTGCTTAGCCAGTCGCTGAGTGGAGGCCACCCAGAAAGGGCCTGACCTTAGGCAGGTGGCTTGTGCAGCTGAGGAAATCCCCATGGATGGCTCTCGCAGAAGCTGGTGACGACATTAGTGAAGGTGACAGAGACGAGCGACTGCAGAAAACCTGACGCAGTCCCCTGGACTCCTTTGCCTCCCACCCTCAGTCCCCTCAGACTGGTCCAGTGCCCGCTGTCTCTGAGCCACCTCTTAGTCATTGTCCCTGTCCTGTGCCTGTCCTCCTGCCTCCGAGCATCCAGCCAGACAAGTGCCCACTCCCCAGGAACCTGCCACAGCCCTCTGCTACATTCCCAGCCCCCCACCAGCCCTACTGTGACACTGTCAGCCGGTGAGCTGGGCCATCTGTTCACACCTGTACCCACTTGAGGTGTCTGTCCATCTGAGGCATCTTAATTTCTAGACGTGCATAACTGGTCAGGGTTCGAGAAAGCAGCTTGGACCTGACGCTTGATAACGTGTTAGACACTTAGCAGGCACACAGTGTGCTCCCCTCCAAGAGCAAGGGCTTCCACAGCTGGGCAACAGGTCCTACCAGAGTGGGCCATGCTGCGGCTTTGGAGGTCGGAGAACAAATTGAGCCTTTTTGAAAAACACATTTTTTTTTTTTCTGATAAGCAAACGTCAGGATTCTGTGAGCTCAGAATCCATGTGGGCTGCAAACGCCCTGCAGAGATGGAGACCGGGTCCCCGTGGTGGGGCCTGTTGCTTTTCCAACACGGGTCAGAAGCGTGGTCTGCACCTCCTCCCCTTCCGTCACAGGGCCTCTCCTCTAGTGGCCTCACTCCAAACCTGTAATCTCCTTTATGGTTTTAATTTGGGGGATTCTTGGGGGTTACTTGTTTTATAATCAGAATTAACTAAAGGAATGAAATGAGAATCGTGGAAACTGTAGAATATTCAGAGGATAAAACTACAGCTGAAACTCGCCTCATTCCCATCGTCAAGACCAAGTTCCTCGGCCTCGTGGAAAAGTAAGAAGAGAAACCTGCCAAAGTTATTGACACTGTCCCTGGAACCAGGCCAGCACGTGGCCACACAAGGGATGATCCGGGTCTTTCCACTGATGGTAACCACATGACATCATCCCCCTGTGGACCGGCCGCACTCTGCCTCACTGGCAGCCACCCAGCCGTGTCAGGTCCAAGTTTGGAGATTTGCACAAGACACTGCAGCACTGAGCTGCCGAGGTGTGTGCACTCCCATCACACGTGTTGTCATGCGGCCTGGAAACCCAGCAGGAGGCAGAAAGGAGAGGAGGGTAGAGGAGGAGAGAGGGGGAGAGAGGAGGAGAGAGAGGAAGGAAACAGCAGAGAAGGCCAGGAATGAGGTGGACACTGCAGGAGAGCCTGGGCTGCCACGTCCACACACGCGTGTGTGTGTGTGTGTGTGTGTGTGTGTGTGTGTCTGGGCGTGCACACAGCTGCTCATGCTCCCCTGCTGTGGAGGAGCTGTGGGCAGGAGCAGCCCATGTGCCAGGGTCTCTGGTTCTCTCACAGGTTCTCTTCCGATGCCCGGCTCTCTGTGCCCGGGGCCTTGGCACTTACCCCCTTGGCCCACCTAACAACTCCGTGGAACCAGCTTTACTGCTCTCTCCATTTAGCAGGAACGAGTGGGCAGCTTCCCAAGGTCATGGAGACAGCCAGGAGAACCAGGAGGAAAATCAAGTTCTTTTTGGCTTAAAAAAAAAATCACTGGTCCCAAACAAAAATGATAGACATTTATTACAGATTTCAACGAGCCTTTAGTCAGCAATGGCTTTTTATATTCTCGAGCATAAAGCAGAATATGTGGAGGTAAAAGCCCGTCACCTGGAGTTGTCATGGGATCAAGTTCCTAGCACAGTGACAGGTGCACTGGGTCAGCACTGCCGTAGAATGCCGTCCCTCCCCCACACTGACCATGCCCCAGGTGGTTGCACCTGCAGGGCTCGAGCAGCGGTGCTGGTCTGTCTCAGCTCACACCACGGAAGGCCTTCCTCTCCTGCAGAGACTGGAGCAAAGCTGTGCCCCTGTCTCTCAGCAGCTCTGTCAGGGCTGGATGGGAGCAAGGACAACAGAGCAGACACAGCTGGGGGCCTGCTTCCAAGGCCCTGGAATCTCCAGCCCTCAAATACCTGACTCAAGATAAACATCTTGAGATCCAAAGTTCCACAGGTGCCATCCTGAGCCCAGCAGGACGCAGATTTTGCAGTAGGAGATCCTAATAAACTGCGGACTCAGTTCAAAGGCTTCAACACGTCCCAGTCCTTCAGCAGGTGCAAGGGATGGAAGTGCCAGGAGCAACCCAGACCTTGACGGGCCGCCCACCACGGGGCCCATTCACAGTGATCTCCCTCCACAACCAGGGCGTCACGCGTTTCCATGTTGTCTAAAGTCTCCACACGGAACTCACATCCTGTACTCGAACCTCAAGTCTAAGGGTTCGCTTTGGGTTTATAGCATCGAGTTGATTTAGGAGTAAGGTTGGAGGTTCCGACAATGCACTTAAGCATTGGTATCTCATCTAGTTGCCAGTGGAGTGTGTATGTGTGTGTGTGTGTGTGTGTGTGTGTGCGTGCACACACATATGAGCAAGTACACACACACATCTCCCCATAGTTTCCGTGGTTAAAACCCAGAAGATGTTTATTTATCACCTAAGTGTTAAATTCCTTAACATGTTTTCTGAGAAGTTTGGAAAATCAGAAGCAAAAATCTAGATGAGAAAAGCCAAAAGTGGCAAATGGCTGGCTGCCAGAGCTGGGGGGGTGTCCCCAAGTGGTAGTGTGTCTCCTACAAGACTTCATCATAAGGAGCCGGTAAGCTCCTCCTCTCTTCAGTGACTGCGATGGGTGATACTCTCTACTAGTGAGTGACAGAAAGCTATGAAATTAAATATTAAGGATGTTAAAATATTAGGTTGTGTTCACAGCATACAATAATTTTCTTATTTTGAAGATAAAGAGAAAGTATCTGATTTTTTGGTCTGAGACATTCTTAATATTTTGCTTTATTTGGTATAATTATAGACTTCCAGGAAGGTCACAAAGGTCACAGAGAACTCAGGTTTCCCGGGTCAACACCTGACACAACCAGGCTGCATTTGCAAAACTCAGGATTGAACATTGGCAAGACCCAGGGAGTAAACTAGACCTTGTTCAGGTGTCACCAGTTTTCCTACAGTGTCTTGTTATTTCTCCACCCTCCAGGATGCCACATAACAAAGACGGGGTGATCAGCAATGTGACCCCAATATGATGTGTAAAAAGCTACCTCACAACATTTATCCTCAGTGACACTCACAGCTGGGACCCAGGCTTTTCACACCTGCGATGTGTCCACATTCATGAAGGACTGACATCACAGGACCCCTCTGTGGACCCATGAAAATTATTTACCTGGCTCCATGATGTCTACTAATGCAGGTCCATTAGTCATTTATTTTGAGATGTTGCAAACTGTCATTTTTCTGTCTCTAGAATTCAAAAATTTTAAGAGTGAACTCACATTATTTTTTCCAGGTGCTCCTAGATTTAGGCTGATAAATTGGAACACATAAGTTATTCATCCATTTACACCTTATGGTTGTGCCAGGCAGATGGTTGTTGACTTGTACGAACAAGGGGTGGTCTCATTCTACTTTGACACTTGTACTCAAAATGAAGAAACTTATGGCAAACTACTTTTTTACAAGATGGAGTCACTCAGGGTAGGCACAGCCTGAAAACTCCTGTTCTGTACACCATGAGTCACTCAGGATTTGAGCATAGCCTGAGAACTGCTGTTCTCTACACTGGAAACCTTTACTTTTTCAGTCAATTGCCTCAGGCATTTCATGGTAGTGACAGAAAGCTCACTGATACAATCATCATCCCCAAAGTACCTCTCCTACTGTTTCCAGTCACTGTTGTGCTCTGAAGCTGAAGCCAGCCTGCCATCAACGTTACTTAGATGTGATGGAGCAGTATGTACAGTTCCCTGTCTGACTTCCTCCACTCAAAATTCCACTCGTGAGATTCTTCCATCTCAATGTGTACAGCAGCGGTCTGTTCATCTTCATCTTTGAATGGTAATCCACTATACAAAAATGCCAGAATTTATTTATTAGTTCTTTCTGGTGGAGATTAGGGTTGATTCCAGTTTGGGGCTATTACAAATAGCAATATTATTGCTCAGTCTTTGGTTGACTACATATTTCAATTAAATGTAGACCTAGGAGTGACGTTGCTGAGATGTAAATTGTGCATATAATTCAACTTCCATACACGTTGCCTGACACTGTTCCAAAATGATTACACCCGTTGACACTCTCACTAGCAGTGCCTGGAACCCCAGCTGTTCTCCTTCACCAACACTTGATCTTGTCTTTTAATTTTAGCCATTTTCGTGGAGGTACCATGGTATTACTTAAATTCCTGAGGAAGAATGATGCTGAATACATTTTTCATGTGGGTAATTAGCCATTTTGATATTCACTTGGTGGAGTATCTGATTCAAGTCTTTGGCCCATTTTTAAAATTGGATTGTCTGCAATTCTCTACATATTCTGGAAAAAACGTTCTTAGATGTCTTACAAATATCTTCTCCCAGCTCACAGCTTGCCTTTTCGTTTTCATAAGAGAGTTTTTAAAAGAGTAGGTCTTAATTTTAATGTGACCCAATCTCTTGGTCTTTCTTTTACATGTGTCAATAGGTGTCTCCTGGCCTGAGGTTAAGGAGATATCATGCTGCTTTATTCTAGATTCACTGTTTGATTTTCATGCTGGATCTCCAATCCATCTAAAATGGAGGGGTGTGTGGAGTGAGACAGAGTTAAGAGCCCTCTCCTTTGCCCTCAGTGTGGTACCACGTGATCAGCGCACTGATAGAGAAGACCACACTCCCCATCAGCTGTCCTCACCTTCCCAGTACAACCCCCGACTGTGCCCCCGTGAGTCCGCCTGTGAGTCCAGCCTTGAGCCCACACCACGTCGCCTCCGTACACAGCTTCACGTCCACTAATGTGACTCCTCTGCTTCGTTCTTTCTTCAAGGTGATTTGGGCTGTACTTGGCTTTTGGTATTTCCATTTAAGTTTTAGAGAAAGTGTCACTTTCTGCTACCCTGTCACCACCACTATACTGGGATTTTGTTAGGACGGAACTGATCGGGATGACACTGAAGGAGAACAAGGTGTCATGCTCACAATACTGGATCTTCCAGTCTGTGAATATGGCAGATCACACCTCAGTCTTCTGTTGTTGGGGTGGTTTTGCTTTGGTCTCCTTTAAAATTTCTAGAGTTTTTGCTTACATCAGGTTCTGTGATTTTTTATGTATGACGGAAAGCATGGACCGGATCCAGGGCTCATGTTAAGTTCCTGCACACCCACATGTGCATGCACACACACACCTTTCCTTCCCCAGGCCAACTGCTGTGTGCTGCACGGCCTTTGCACCTTCTTCAGAGTCACCCCCCACCCACCTGTGGGTCTGTCCCGACCTCTATTCTAGCCCCTCTGTCTTCTGTCCATTCTGCACAGTGTCCTTGGCCTCCTTTCTAAGAAGTCTTATGTGCAGGTTCCTATCCCTGTCTTTACGGTGGTCTTGGGCTCACATAGCTGGGCGTATAAGTAATTTCCTGAAGAACATATTTTCTGGGCTTTTGCCTTCGTTGCCTCCCCTCGGCTTTTTGGCAAACATCTGGGCTCTTTCAGGCTTTTTTATCCAAGAGCTTCCTATAGTTTTGCTACAGAACAAGTATTAGAATACAGGTATTTATTTGAAAGTGACAATATAAGGAAATAGCTCTGAGTATGCTACTCAAGAGACCTGTCATTGTTCTATCTGCAGGAAGCCGCCGCCACCAGAATGATACATAGAGACGCACACCTGTGTACATGACACACGTAAGCACATACACATGCACACACACCTCGTGCCTGCTCACAGTTCTCTCCACCCTTACTCAATCATCTCTTTTTAATGTTTTTTCCTATAAACTCCTCACTTTAAACATCCTATATGTCCTGTCATTATTCTTGAGCTCGATTCTTACTTCTTTTTTATTGAACCCATAAAAAATAAAAATACACTCATGCTAAAACACACAGCATAGGCTAATTTTTAGCTTCCCTGTTAAGTGACACTGATGAAAAATGAAGTACGGCAAGAAGGGGGCATCACAGGGTTTCATAACAAGAAAACAGGTCAAGAGCAACGGACCTGCAGCTAAAAACAGAGCCAAGAGCTCAGAACAAGAAAGAGCTCACAGTTGGATTTAACCCCAAAGACCACCACAGAGGAAAACCAAACCTCCATTTACAAAAGAAAGAAAGAAAGAAAAGTTAAATGTAAAGGTCTCCTGGCCTCGGAGGCCGCTCCCAGTCACCTGTTCTGTGCAGAGCTGGCAAGTTGGGCCCTGCCGAAGCCACTTCCTCTTGGGGATTTAAGAAAAAATAAAAGGAAACAATAGTTTTGTTTTTTTTTAAAGTGTATACACACACACACACACACACACACGTGTGTGGGGTGTGTGGTGTGGTGTGTAAGAACCCTTAACACAATGTCTACCCTTTCATCAGAATTTAAGTATGTAATAAAATCATCTC
Organism: Spermophilus citellus; assembly: GCF_964194105.1. Classification (NCBI taxonomy): domain Eukaryota; kingdom Metazoa; phylum Chordata; class Mammalia; order Rodentia; family Sciuridae; genus Spermophilus; species Spermophilus citellus. The sequence continues at coordinate 152,005,300 of NC_138189.1, forward strand.
GGGACATGACGTCACTCATCGGAGATCTCCAGAACTGTCCACCTTCATAAGCAAAGCCTTGTCCCATGGATCAGGGACTCCCCCTCCCTCTCCCCCGACCCTGGCAGCTGCGGCTGCTCTTGCTCCTGTGAGTCTGACTCTGTCCGTGGAGCCTTGCCGCGCTGCCCTTCTGACTGACACTTCACTCAGCGGAACGTCCTGGAGTTTCATCCAGTCATTGCATCTTGCAAGGTTCCCTGCTTTTCTCAGCTGAGTCACCTTCATGGCATGTGCCACTTGGGTGCTGATGGACATCTGGGTGGCCTCCATGCCCCAACCACTGTGAAGAGTGCTGAGACACACTGGGGACACCCAAGTCCAGGATCCCGACTGCGATTCCTCTGGGTAAGTGTCCAGAAGTGGGTCCCTGGGGCACGTGGCTGCTCTAGTTTCACTCTTCCAGTGACGGCCACACTGATTTTCCTAGTGCATGCCACTTTGCACTCCCACAAACTGTGCACGATCTTTCTGCACCTTTGCCAACCCCTGTATTCTCTGGTTTTGGTGACAGCCATTTAACTGGGATGCTATCTCACTGGGATTTTGACTTGAATTTCTCTGTCCAGGATGGATCACTTAGTAGGTCACAAAACAAGTCCTTAAGAGTTCATGAAGATTGAAATCATATTAAGTATCTTCTCCAACCACAGTGGAATCCAACTAGAAATCAACAACAGAATGAAAGCCAGAAAGTTCAAAAATATGTGGAAATTAAACAATAAACTTAACCACCCAGTAGGTAAAAGGAGAAATCAGGAGAGAAATTAAGAAATATCTCAAAATAAACAAATACCAAAACACAACATACCAATACTTAAGGGATAGGGCAAAAGCAGTGCTAAGAGGAAAGTTTGTAACAACAAACACCCACACGAGGAAGAAAGACCTCAATAAACAACCTAGCTTTAAACTCCAAGGATCTACGAAAGTAGAACAAAGTCAGCACCAAGTTAACGGAAGGAAAGAAATAATAGAGGTTTGGATGGAAATAAACAAAAGAGAGAACACACAAGCAAAAAAAGAATCAGCAAAACTAACAGTTGGCTTCTTGACAAGATACACAAAATTAACACCTTTAGCTAAACTAAGGAGAAAAGGAGAAGCCTCAAAAATAACACTGGAAATGAAAGAGGAGATATTACATATGTCTACTCTTCTGTGACGTTAGTCACAGAAAGGACACAGCGATAAGGTCATAGAAGACTACTATGAGCTTATGCACCAAATCCCGGAGAGCCTAGGAGAAATGGATAGTTCCTAGAAACATACAACCTACTGCAGTGACGTCATGAAGAAAAAGACCTGTCACCAGTCAGGAGACTGAAGTGGCCATCAAAATCTCCCAGAGACCCAAGATCAGAGGACATCACTGGCAAATTCTACAAAAGAGCTTGAGAAGAATTAGTGATACTCCTTCTCCAACAAACTCTTCCAAATTCATGTACAAGTATTCCGATACCCAAACTCCATGAAGACAGCACATGAACGCTGTAGACCAATCTTCCTGACGAATGCAGTGACCCCCAACCACACCCAGCAGACCAGCTTGGCCACACTTAGAAGCATCACACACCCTGACCTGTGGGGTTTGCCCGTGGGACTCGGAGAAGCTTCAGAACATCACAGTCAATTAATGGGACCCACCCCCCTGGCAGGACAGTGTGTGGAAGGTCAAAAGAGCTCTCGATCCAGCTCAGCGTCCTCCCGTTACAAAAGCTCTCACGCCAGGAACGGAGGGAAATTACTTCAAATCCAATTCAAGATGAAGAAAAGGCAACCCCATCTCCACTTTCCCCGTCCTGTAAGCAGGGAATCTTGGAGTCACCGTGGATAGTCTGTGACACGTCAGTGACGTATGCGTCTCTGCATCAGGAAACTAGAATTCCTTCCAGAGGATCCCACAGTTGATGGAAACACAGAGACACTGTGTAAGTTATGAAGTCTTCCACGTAGGTGAGCTCTAACAAGTGGCTATTATTATAATCACTTTATAAAACAAAGGAAATTTAGAAAGTCTTAAATTACTGATTGCAATATGCCTGAAAACAGTCACATAGTTTCTCTCCAATGAATGGTCACAGTAACAATGAAGTCATTATTAAAACATAATTACTAGAGGTCAGAGCCCATGTTCACCAAGCAAGTAGATCAGGTTTGTGATGGATTCGATGTAATAAAACGTTATAAATTCAAATAGTAATCAGAATCCTGGATTCCTAATTTTTGCTCCATGAGATGGCCTTGCCTTTGGTCCTGGGGAGTTTCACACTAGTGTAATGACAATGATCAAACACAGTGAGTCACAGTCTGTGAGCCCAGAGCACCAGCTTTTCCTCTTTCCCCTTCCCCTTCTCATTCCCACATTCACTGGCGGGGGCGGGGGGGGGGGTACTTGGAACTGGAAGGTTATGGTGTACCCAGCCACATGGTCAAAATCTTCTTTAAGTAGTTGTTTCTTCTAAAATCTCTAGGGACACTGCTTTTTTCCCAAGCATTCCACCCACCCTAGTGAAACTGAAATAAGTGTAAACACACAAATCAGAGAAGTGACTTCTCTTGGTCTTTTAAAAATAGGGTGCTGCCTCCAAGATTTGGAAAGGAAACGGGTCTGGATTCTGTGAAATATCTAGAACCCCTGATTTGCAAGTAGGCACTAACCTTCCTCACCAAACCCAGAGGGACCTGCCTGGAAAGAAAGTTGGGGGATTTTCCTTTGAAGAGTTGGTTGGTTGGTTGGTTGGTTGGTTGGTTGGTGTGAGCTAGCTGTTTCCCAGGGAGAAGATGGTGCAGGTGGCACCAGCATGGGTGTGCAACCAGAGCTGGTCCTCAGTGACGCCCGCCATCTGAGCTCAACACTTGGCTCCCTGGATGCCCCAATCCCCATCAGGGCATGCAGTGCACCCTCCCAGGTGCTCCTGGACTGTCCACCTTCTCTCATACATCATCTATTCCCTGATAGGCCACTTACTCAGCCCCTCTGGCCCCTAAACTATTCCTCGCTCCGTGTTTCCCTCAACATCCCATCTCTCCATTGGCAATTTGTTTGCCACAATAAACCAAATAGTTAAACTAAATTAATTTCAGATCCAACATTTTAAATGGACTCTTGATCAATACAAATGACTCTCCAGCTGGTGGGGCTTGAGGAACCGTGAGGTCTGAGGGTCATCCCTGCACCCCAAGACCACGCCTTATGCCCACTAGACCTGACCCAGTCATCCCCCATCTGCAGAAGTCCTCCCCTGACCAACAGCAAGCACTTAGAAGGAGGTTGACGAAGGTTCAGAGTGCACTTGATTCCATGGGTCGGACATCTATCAACCTGTGGGTATTATTTTCAGACCCAAATGTATTATGTTCACATCATGCTCTAGTTCCTTACTACCCAAGTATGGTCTGCAGAGGAGCAGCAGCAGCAGCACCTCCAGAGAGCTTGTTAAATTTGCAAAATATCTTGGCTCCACCAAGGTCCACTGACTCTCCAAGGATTTGTGGACACAGTAAAGTTTGAGAAGCTGCTATAATTTCAAGCTGAACATCACTAGCAAGTTTTGGACACAGTTATGTGTTGCACTGATGTGTAAGCTGATATCCTGCTCTGCTTATTAGCAGGAAGCATGGGGTATCTTCAGAGCACCTTTGTTCCTGTCTGGCCCACATGAAGTCATAGGAGAGGAATGTGCTGGAAGCAGGAGCAGCCTGGCTGGACGCAAGCTCCGCTCTGTTACCCCCATCTGTTCTCAGCTGCTTTCAGACTTCAGAAATGAGCCTCCGCTTCAACATTCACACTGCATTGCAGGCATTACAGCAGGGCCATGTCTGGGCTCAGCCAGGCACTGGATCCACACCTCGCCTGTGCATTGTGTTACAAAGCTGAAACCAGAGCTGAGGGACGTCGAATGTCATTGTGCCAAATGACAAAAATGCCCCTGCAAAAATCTTAGCTGGGCATTTCTCTTGCAAAGATATGTAGTAATGATTCTGTTACCCACAGCGACTATCTCACACTTTGGTCACGTTCACTTCATACTCTGGAGAGTAGCACACTTAGAATGAGAGGGGTGGAATGGATGCCGTGGAGATGCTCCTAAACCAGCCACAGAGGAGACGGTGGTCCCAAGTAAGGACAAAACTGTTTCCTGTTTGATGTTCATGACCACAGAAACGCACTTCCTTTATCTGTGGTGACCACGTCGTCCCATGGATGTGGTGCCATGCCACCAACCAGGGCTCTAGCCCTCTGACTCATGCTTTGCAACAAAGAACAATAATTTCTCTGAACCTAACAGCAAAATCTCATTGAAGAATTACCTGTTTTCTCCTTAAACCTACTGTAAATACAAAAGAGCATGTAGTGTGTGTTCCTGCACAAGTTTGCAAAGGGAAAAAGGGTCCATAGTGGGGAGTATCTAAGAGAAAGCAAGAGATGATCCAGAATCATCACCCGCAGTAGCCTGGTCAAGGCCGCATCAGTGTAAAACAGCTGTGCCTCCCGGACCCTTGTTTCCTTTGCGTCTTCTCATTAGAAACGCAGATGTGACGGGTGGCCTTTTCTTTCTTTTGAGGAATTTCCACACTGATCTTCTCCCACCAACTTGGTTGACCTCATGAAGATTAAGAAGAAGCAACTGTAGGAAAGGAGTAAGCTATAGGTCCATGGTCATCCCATAAGTTATGTACCCTCCCATGCCCAGGTCCCCACGGCTCACAGTGATAACAGGAAGTGCACACAGGGGGAATCAGGACCCAGAGGCCTTGGAGACTTGGTTTGATTTTCATGGAAGTCTGTCTTTCTGATTCCCCTGACTCTGGCCTTACTTTTTATCGGGTCTTATGTTGGTGTACACACCTCAGTATCCCTGTGTGTATAACTGGACAAGAATCATGTCTTTTTAATTTTTCTTACTGCCAAAGTTCAGTTTCTTCAAGGCACACAAAAGCACTCATGAGAACTCATTTTCTTAAAAAGCCTTGAAATTTCCATACTTTTTTTGAGGCAAGAAATCAAAAGGAGGGTTCAGTAGTCCTTTGGAGAAGACGAGATGTCCATGAAGAAGTACAGCACCATTGCCCACGTGTGTTGGCACCTACAGGGAGACTGGAAGCCCTCCTCAGCCTGAGCCCCGGGAGGCTGGAGAGGTGGCCCTGGCCCTGGTCCAGGCTGGCTTTGACACAGCCAGGAGAGGCCACGTCAGAGCTGGAGTGCTGGTCCTTCCTTCCTTCCACTGAGCCCCCAGGAGAACCTCCTCCGGCACTCATACCTACCTGTCCACAGCCCCGGAAATATGCATATGAGAGCCAGAGAGGCGGGGAGGCAGAGACAGACAGAAGAGCCCTCCCACACACTCTGCCGCCAGGTGAGACCCAGCGCTCCATCGGGTTAGCACTTGGAGACCGTGCAGCCGTGGTCAGCTTGTTCCTTAACTCCAACACCCTTTTCTACTTTAATTTATACAACAGTCCTGGCAAGCCTCCTTAGATATCTCAGAAAAATGCCACATTACAACACCATAGGAGATACCAAACTTCACTGAGAGTACCCTAAAATCCTGTTTGTGTGGGTAGTAAGCTCTCAGATTCAGTCGGAAGAGGAGGAAGAGTCAGTAGGTAAACAATGCTTTGTTTAACTATTTCTTTGAATGTTGATCTAAAACTACCCCCTGATTATATTGGGGAGATTTTTAGAATTCTGAAGTTACTTCCCTTGGCAGTGAGTTTTCAAAGTGAAAGACCCCTGGGCCTTGACCCCCTTCAGGACAGATGCATGTAAGGTTTTCCTCGAAGGTCGCCCACCCCTGCACTGCCGTCAAGGGAGGCAGCTAACGACTGTCCCCTGGCAGCACCCATGCATGGCCAGGGGGACACAGGAAAAAGGGCAGACATCCTCTGCTTTGCAGGAAGTCCCCCTCAGCGTCCCCTGGCCCAGGCAGCACTAGGTCTCTGAGCTGAGGCCTGTCCCTACCCCACCCCACACCTCAGCAGAACGCCTGCTCATTCTCAGGACTTGCCTCCTCTCTTTCCAACTGTGACTACATGGCCTAGAACTGATGCTTCCCTCCTTCTGTCTAAAACCAAACTCGCCCTCCAGGTCCTTCCTGCCAAGTCACACTCTGCCCTTGACAAATTAACCACCCCCTCTTCCCCAGCCCAAAGGACAGCACAACAACATGTCACTTGCTGGAGTAAAGGGGGAGCGCTCCTCGTCCCTCCCCCTCTGCTTTTCAGAATCAACCAACAGGAACTACTTGAAGAGGGCCTGTAAGGTACACTGCAGGGTCCTTGGAACTGTGCTGTCGCTGCTGAGAACCTGTCCACAGGAGGCTGAGACGGAAAGCCTTAAGAGGCAGAGCCTGGGGGCTTCCCAGGCACCAGTGTGACCACAGCTGAGGGCTGCAAGAGCCACCAGGGAAACCACCAGGCCAGAGCTCCCCAGTCTTTCCAGCTCCCTCTAAGTGACACCAGTGACAAGGTCGTGCCCACAGAAGTGACCCCCTGGCCAGCTGAGGCCGGCCTGGCGCCCTGGCTCTGCTCCACTCGCCCAGACCTGCTTAAACCACCTTCTCCAAACAGTTGTGCCCTCAGGCTGCTCTGGGCACAGCTGTGACCAGCTGCAGGCTGCCTCCAGCCCACTGTGGCCCCGGCACCAGATGATTCTTGTCCCTGGAAATCACCGGAAGCAACGAAGACTGTGCTGTGCACTGAGATCGGCCAGGGCCCAGGACGAGCGCCTGACCACCAAGGAGCAGCAGCGATCGATCCCGGTCCTGCAGGCAGGGACGCCCGGACCCTGGGAGGGAGCTGCCGCAGGATCCAGGCACCGCTGCGGCTCCAGTCCTCCCTGGCAAGGGGAGCCCAGGAGGGGACAAACCCGCATCCTCTGTCCTCTCTGTCAGAGGACGGGGCCACTCTCCAGGGGTCCTAGTTCTGGGCCTGTGAGTCGGCTGGGGCCAGGCGCCCCTGGGCCTGAGGCCTCGATGCGGTGTTTGAAGACACCGGCTCAAGGCCAAGGTCCAGTTCAGGGCCAGCCACGAGTTCTCCTCGTGGTGTTTCCAAAACTTCTGCCCTCGCAGGGGCAGGGCACCTGGGCTCCAGAGGGCAAAAGGCCTGCAGGCGTGTCCCCACTGGCTAAAGGCCCCTCCTGACACCCAGGAAGGGGCCTTCGGGAGGCCACGGAGGGCAGCCAGGTCCCTGCTGTTCCCAGTCTGAGACGCTGGGCCAGGCGGGGCCGGCACAAGTTCGGCGCCCGAGATTCTATGTCCTGAGGGGACCTGGTGGTGAGAGCCAGTGTGGCGCCCCTGTGGGGTTCAGGGGCCCAGAGCACCCTCCTGGCACCCTCCTGGCACCGGCCTGGCACCCTCCTCCTAAGGCCCTCCCTCCTGCCCACCAGAGTCTGGGGCTTGTCCGAAGTGAGTTGGAAAGAACAGCTTTCACTGAAGACACGCTCAGACTGGATTTAGAATTAGTCTTAGGACAGGGGACAGAGGATCGGAGAGCCCTCTGTGGCCCCTTCATCTGTGGTGATGGAATCCCCGAATGACAGTGGGGAATTGGCCTTCTAATGCTCCTATTTCCCAGCTTCCTTACAACTAGCTGTAGCAATCTGTCAAATTTCTGGATGTAAGCTGAAGTAGCATGAGCAACCTATGTCAAATGTCCTTAAAAGAGCAGCTCATCCCCTTCCTTCCTGGAAACTGATGTGATAGCTAGAGCTAACGCAGCCTGATTGGACTGTGAGGTGATCTTAAGAATAGAGGCTGTGCAGTGAAGCACAGAGCCAGGAGGCGCCCTGGTCCCCAGGGGCGGTTGGGACCACAGAGATGCCAGCAGAGTTTCTTTCCCGTAGACACACAATGAGACGGAGATGAGCAGTCTGCTCTGAGTTTTAGTGTTACTCAATGGCTCTACTCCTGTCACCAATGCGTTCCTTTGCAGACCTGTGCTTGAAATGCTTCCATGGCACTTGATTTTTGTTTATTTGCTCAAGTATCTCCGTAGCTTTCTATCTCGAAAAATCTGCACCTGTCATTGATATAAAAGCTTCCTGAATATTTGTTTTCCAGGCAGAAGAACACTGAGAGCTTCTTCCTCTCCCTGGTCTGCCATTTATTCTGCTCCCGTGTTCTGTTTGGGCCCCCACCCAGTCTCTGGCCCCGGGGGCTGTAGCCAGCTACAGGATGGAATTTCAGCAACAGTTAAAGCATGTAAAGAGGGAAGAGGGGGGAGCTGAGGTCTCTGAGAAGACCCCTCAGTACAGCCCTGCAGGAGGCCCAGGCCTTCACCAACAAAGACCTCAGCACCTGAAGAGCTTCTAGGGTCTGGCTCCCAAGCCCGGAGCTGACCAGGACCTGGGGATCCTCCCTGCTCAGGGCTATGGGGAGGAGGGGTCCTGGGGAAGTCCCCTGGGCAGGGGGCCTGTGTGGGGCCTGGCCGGGGCTCCTGTGGTGGGCAAGAGCGTGCACACCTCCTCTTCCCCTGCCGCTCCCGGGGCCAAGGGACCTGGTCTTTCCGTGTCCCTCCTGGCGGGCAGGAGAAGGAAGGCAGGCAGCAGGCATAGGAGAGCAGAGGGCCCCAGGACCCCGCTGCCCACGGGAGGGCCCCAGGGGACACCAGCAGAGCTTCTTTCCCCCACGGTGGCCCGCCCCCTGGGGCAGAGTAGTGTGGCTCTTGATGCTGTCATTCACTGTGGGGACCTTCTGCACTTGCTGCCATGCTGTTGTTAATGACAGAGCGTCCAACAGGGGTTGTGGGTGAGGAAGCTTTGTGAGGAGGCGAAGAGAAGGAGCCCACCCTCTAAATCACTTTTATTTGCTAAAAACAAAAAAACAAACACTGAGCCCATTTTAACAGACCTCTCTATTTTTTATTTAGACACAGGTTCTCACTAAGTGGCTGGCCTCAAACTTGGGCTCCTCCTGTCTCGGCCTCCTGAGCTGCTGGGATTACAGGCGTGTGCCCCGACCTCTTTTTCCTTTTAATGGGGATGACAGCACACTGTCAGGCACATGAGTGCTCAGCGCTGGAACCCGTTCTGAGGCCGTGGGTCTCCTTGCAGGACTCCGGGGGACTAGAGCCGCTCCAGCCCCCACCCCGTGTGAGGGCGCCTGCACAAGCCTGCTTTCCAGGTCCCCGCTCCCTTATGAGAATCAAGAGCTTGGACCCGGTCCCTTCCAACTGCCTTTATCCAACTCTAGCATCTGATTAGTCTGTTATTATGACTCATTAAAATAATTGAAAAAAATATTAAACACATATTTCTTTTCTCTGAATCAGAATTTAGGGGAAATAGCATATTTGTGTTGGCTTTTCCTCACTTGTGACACATCTGTTGGATGAATTTGGGCAGGCCTAAATATATTAACTTCAAATTCACATTTATCAAATCATTGAGAATCCTGTGATTCACATAACCAAGGGGAGTGTTGAGAGAACCATGTAACAAATGCAGAAGGAATTTGTGCAGAAGAACTGCTCATTGCCTCCATTGTATGATGCCATGTTCCCTGAAATCATTTTAAAATTTTAATATATAATTCTCCTTCATGATTTTTTTTTTTTTTTGGTCCTGGGGATTGAACCCAACAGTGCTTTGCCACTGAATTACATCCCCAGCCCTCTTTATTTTCTATTTGAGACAAGGTCTCACTAAATTGCGAATGCTGGCCTCAAACCTGCCATCCTCCTGCCTCAGCCTCCCCAGTCTCTGGGATTACAGACATGCTTCACAGTGCCAGGCTGGAAAGTATATTTTTATCTAGAATGCCTCATTATCTTTGTCCAGCATCATTTGTATTCAGTAGGTATAGACACAGGATTCGGAAAGCATCTTTCTCTGAGGCAAAGTATAGAATATGCTAAAGACTTTCCCATTCAGGGTCTGAGAGTCCCACAAAAGCGTGGGTGTGAACAGGTCAAGGGATGCTGACTCTGGCACAGGGTCCAAGCGACCCCATCCTGTGTCAGGAGGAGTCCACACCGCATGCTCCTCCTGCGGCGTCCAACTATCTCGTCCTTTGAAATACTTGTTTTGCCACTTGCCACTCGTAGAACCAACTGAGGCAGCTCAGGCTGCTGCTCGAAAAATCTGGCGCAGACCCGACCCCTGAGGTGGCTGCTGTCCCCGCAGCACAGGGAGCTACCTGCTCAAAGTGGGAAAGAAAAAATACCAGTTAGAGACTCTTGAACAAATCAGAGAACCCTCAGAGCCGCACTGACTTGGCCTGGACACATGTTTGGTTCACTCAGCCAGAGGACATCCTAGGGCCTAACAAGACACACGCCCCGCACGGGACTTCGGGGAGCTCGCCTCGCCATCGGAAATGGGCTTCGCTTTAAGCAAATCTTCCCCAAACCAGAAACAAATACCTAATTATACACCACATTACGTCTTGGTTCACTGCCCTGGTTGTAAAGGTCAGGAATGAACCCGCCACCGAGAGAAAATCCTGATTACACATGTTTCGTTTTCTAGTGGAGAAATTAATTTAGCTGTATCTAACCCAAGTGCACATCTACTATATGCTACAAAATACACTTGTCAGAGTCCTATAAACCAATCACATCTGTCTTGCTGTGTCCCCAGCACTGACCCAGTCCCACTGAATATATAAATGACACAGCCCAATTATCTTGATGACTGCCTAATTAACTGGGCATTTGTTCACATTTGGAAACCCCAAGACAGAAAATGCTAAAGTTATATCCTTGGCTCCTCAGCACAGTCAGGCCACCACGTGAATCAATGAACGAGGGAATGATGACGTTAAGTAGATAGTCCCTGAAACAGGGGATCTAGAGATAAGTCAGTTACACCATGCAGCAGCCACAGTACTTCTGCTCTGGCCATAACTGCATGGTCACTGCTTTAGGTCCTGAGGTAAGTCGTTTAAGCAAATAATCCATCTAAAAAGGAGGAGGGACGGAAACACTTAGGAAGACAAACTCATAAATCACCGTGGAAATAGCTTCTTATCTTGTTTATGACTGACTAAGTAATAATTTGCTCTAGGTAAAAGAAAAAACAACATCCCTTTAACAACATCCCGCAATTTGAAGCTTGGTGACCACGATAAAACAAAGTGTAGATTAAGTAAAAGTTTCTCTCTTTTTTCCATTTTTGTAAGTCTGTGAGTTTCATGATATTGATGCCAATACATTTCCACAAACATTTACAGATTTCATAATTAAAATACCAATGAAAGTTTAAAATGTGATGTGTTGCTGTAGAGACATTTTGTAAAATCTCTGCTTTAGAAGATGAAGGAAATGTCTTACGCAAGGATGGATTAGAAGAGGACAAAGAGCGTCTGAATGAAGCTGGAATCGTTCACTTTATTCTTTTCCTATCAAAAAATGTCATTGGAGGTGGGACTGGGCAGGGGCTCCCCAGGCAGCACAATGAACTGGTCACCCACCGGAGAGGAAAAGAAGCCGGTGTCAGGCCTCCGGACTTTGCAAGGACACACTGTGCTGAGATTTCCACCTGGGTTCCTGCTTTGGTCCAGATCGCCTCACATCCCGGATCCTGGCCTCAGCCCACGCCAGGTGGATTGCTCCAGCTCTCAGGCCTGTGCTCGCAGCCCCCAAGAAGCTCTGAGCCCCCATGTGAGGTGCAGAAAGGCTCTGGGGCTCACAGACAGCCCCTGTGTGCCCTTGGTCACTGGAGCTGGCGACAGCCCACGGCCAGCTGCAGGGCGGTGCAGGCCAGGGGCCAGCTCACTCCCAGACAGGATTCATGAGGATCACCCAAGTTCACTCTTTTTTTTTTTTTATTGTTGGTCATTCAAAACATTACATAGTTCTTGACATGTCATATTTCACACTTTGATTCAAGTGGGTTATGAACTCCCATTTTTACCCCATATACAGATTGCAGAGTCACATCAGTTACACATCCACTGTTTTACATATTGCCATACTAGTGTCTGTTGTATTCTGCTGCCTTTCCTATCCTCTACTATCCTCCCTCCCCTCCCCTCCCCTCCCCTCTTCTCTCTCTACCCCATCTACTGTAATTCATTTCTCCCCCTTGTATTATTTTTCCCTTTCCCCTCACTTCCTCTTGTATGTAATTTTGTATAACAATGAGGGTCTCCTTCCATTTCCATGCTGATTCCCTTCTCTCTCGCTTTCCCTCCCACCTCTCACCCCTGTTTAATGTTAATCTTCTTCTCATGCTCTTCATCCCTACTCTGTTCTTAGTTACTCTCCTTATATCAAAGAAGACATTTGGCATTTGTTTTTTAGGGATTGGCTGGCTTCGCTTAGCATAATCTGCTCTAATGCCATCCATTTCCCTCCAAATTCTATGATTCTGTCATTTTTTAATGCAGAGTAATACTCCATTGTGTATAAATGCCACATTTTTTTATCCATTCATCTATTGAAGGGCATCTAGGTTGGTTCCACAGTCTTGCTATTGTGAATTGTGCTGCTATGAACATCGATGTGGCAGTGTCCCTGTAGCATGCTCTTTTTAGGTCTTTAGGGAATAGACCGAGAAGGGGAATAGCTGGGTCAAATGGTGGTTCCATTCCCAGCTTTCCAAGAAATCTTTATACTGCTTTCCAAATTGGCTGCACCAATTTGCAGTCCCACCAACAATGAACAAGTGTACCCTTTTCTCCACATCCTCGCCAGCACTTGTTGTTGTTGGACTTCATAATTGCTGCCAATCTTACTGGACTGAGATGGTATCTTAGGGTGGTTTTGATTTGCATTTCTCTGACTGCTAGCGATGGTGAGCATTTTTTCATGTACTTGTTGATTGATTGTATGTCCTCCTCTGAGAAGTGTCTGTTCAGGTCCTTGGCCCATTTGTTGATTGGGTTATTTGTTATCTTATTGTCTAATTTTTTGAGTTCTTTGTATACTCTGGATATTAGGGCTCTATCTGAAGTGTGTGGAGTAAAGATTTGTTCCCAGGATGTAGGCTCCCTATTTACCTCTCTTATTGTTTCTTTTGCTGAGAAAAAACTTTTTAGTTTGAGTAAGTCCCATTTGTTGATTCTTGTTATTAACTCTTGTGCTATGGGTGTCCTATTGAGGAATTTGGAGCCCGACCCCACAGTATGTAGATCGTAGCCAACTTTTTCTTCTATCAGACGCTGTGTCTCTGATTCAAGGTCTTAGTGCAAAGCTGCTAAGCTGCCTTTCGGAGGCCTCGGAGGGAGAACTCCAGCAGAGTTGTTAACCACTGAACACTCAGCACGGCATCGGGAAGTCTGGACTCCTAAATTAAATTCCTTGTGACAACTGGAGTCCTCTTCCACGTTCTCCCTCAGGAGATGTGTGGGGGTGGCCCCTGAGAGTACACCCCTAGCGCCTGAAGACACTGGGCCTACTTACATCCTCCATGATCACAGAACCGCCTCGGGGCTCTCCTGAGAAGGTTCCCACGTCCTCTTTGTGAACCTCGAGCTCCAAACTCTCCTGCAAGGCTGAGGACCAGGGTCCCCACCTCCCTTCAGCAAGGCCGTGTGATGCGGTCAGCTGTGGGCCCTCCGGGGTGCTCTGCCCCCACCCACGGTGCTCACAGTCCCTGTGACTTCTCAGGGAGTGCTCAGGGCAAAGCCATGTCCACCCAGGGGGCCTCTCCCACTCCTCCCCGGCCGGGCATCATCTGGCTTTTGCACAGTACAACTGCACGGTCTGAGCTGCCAGATCTCTGGAGACTTCGGCTTAGACTGCTGGTGGTTTGACTCCCTTGCTTTCTTCTGTCTTGGAAGTATCACTTTCTTCTGGGCTCTCGGCGGGCACCTTCTCAGTTCCCCTCGAGGACCCTCCCACCTGCCTTTGAAGCCCTGAAGATCCCTGCGGTTCTGCTCCGGGGCCCCTCGCCTCTCCTCCCCTCTGCTCCCCCAGCCCAGGCCTCCACTTGCCCCCATCCCTCAGCGGCACCGGCCCACCCACAGCAGAGCACAGGGTCTCCCCCACCTCTCCCCAGCTCTCAGTTCCCCTCCTGCCAGGCCTGGCGGTGCAGGCACCCACGGGGGGCTCCAGCACCTCAGACTGTGCCTGTCACACCTGTCTGTCCCAGGAGCCACGGGGCCCCCTGCATCCTCCAGGTAGTGACAGCTTTGCGCTTCCTCAGCCTCTCGTCAGAGCCGAGTCCCTTGGGCCTCTCATGCTGTGCCTCTCCTGCACAGCTGTTTCCACCTCCCTGATCCAGAGCCCGGGAGTCCCATGTGTAGAAAGCAGCGAAGGTCCACGGCAGGACGGAGACCACACAAATCTCCACAGAATGGGTTAGAGTCCAGGATTATTGTAAACCCAGTGAAGTCGAAGCACAGGGTGCCACAGAACATGCACGAGGACCCGCATGACCGAGTCACCTTGGTCTAGGTGGAGGGACGATGGAGTAGAGCTGACGCTGTGCCGGGCCGCCCTCCCCTCTCCCGTGCTCACGCACCTCCCCACGGCGCCTCTGGCTAAGTAGCATGAACCGTTGATCTCTCACAGTCACAGTCCATTCTCCTGAAAAGCAGATCCAACCCTGTCACGTCCACGTCCTTCAACAGCTTCCCGTCACCACAGGGTGGGCACTTCTGTCCACTTGGTTCCACAGGCAGGGCCTCCCTGAGAGGATGCCCTGTCTGTTTACAGAGGCTGCGGAGGCTGCACCTGGCCAGCACCACTCGCCTCCCCCATCCCACTGAGTTTTCCTCCATCTCTAATACTCACCCCAGGATCACCTCCTCCTCCTCCCGCCCAGTGCAGGCCATCGGTCATCCAGCTCCAGCAAGCCCCAGGGAAGGTCCTTCCTCTGCACCAAGCACTGGCCCTCAGGTAGGCATGATGTCATCGCTGGCTCGTCCCAAGCCTGAGCTGAGCTCACCCACCCGTGCACCTGGGGTGCTGCCGGGCTGTCTGATGGGAAAGTCAAGCGAGAGGCAGATGTCCTCGGTCCTTGGTTTAACCTCTTTCCTTGGCAAAGACCTGTTCTCTGGGTGGAGGGAATTTCACAGAAACCGTCCCCCGTCCTGCACCACAGTTTCTGGAGAAGAGCTTACAAAGGAGACCTTTGTTCGGATCACCAGGACGAGGAGACCTGGGGGACATATCCAGGCTTCAGGACTCCGAGAGCGGTCAGCAGCCCCACAGCTGGTATTTTTGTCCTCTTTTGGAGATGACCTCAGTCCTTTCTCTCCACAACAGGAAGAGAAGACTGAAGATGCAGGTGGGAGAGCCTCTGGACTCACACAGCCTTGGATTAAAACCCAGCGGCTCCACTTGAAGCTGGCGGGACCCTAAGCCTCCAGCTCATGATTATCCAGGCGACAGGCCCTTCTTAGGGTAACTGGGAAGTTAAATGAGATAATGCTCCTGAATCAGACCACCACACTCAGTAAATCAGACCGCCACACTCAGCGCACACTCAGTAAATGGCAGCTACCATCCCCGTGGTTTCTCTCAAAGAATTTTCCTATCTAGGCCCCTCGCTCTTCAGCAGTTCTCTCACCTCCTCAGAGAGCTTCCAACTCCAGCCTGGGACTCCCCACCTTCACAGAGCCCCATGGCCCTTCCTAGCTGGGTCCGTGCCGCGCCCCCTAGTGGCAGTGCAGGGACCATCAGACCTCACCAGCACCCCAGGGTCAGGCTGGGTCAGGGAGTGCCCTCCACACCCAGGGCTGGGTTGGTGGTGCCCAGGGTGTGCTCAACCCTCAGATGTGAGTGAGGCCCACACTCCACAAGGTGCCATGGGGCAAGTCACAGTGCACTTCCAACAGGAGGTGCTCACGCTCCAGAAACCCCGAGATGGCACGTCATCCCACTTGGTGTCCAACCACAGCACTGGATACAGAGATGTCCGTTTCCTCTAGAGAGTCCTGAGCATGTCCATGGTCCTACACTACAGATAGCAGATGGCGAATGAACAGCAGTAGTAGCTGAGGTCACTCCTGCTCTCGAGCCTGTCTGTCCAAAGACAGTAAAACCACCAAATCCATGACCCTGCAGAAGAGCCACGATGGACCTGAGGGCCCAGAGCTGCAGCGCTGATTTTCAACGGCTCATCTCCTGTCCAGTACGAGAAGAAGTGGGCCCTGATGTGTGAGCTGTGGGGCAGGAGCGTTCCCAGCATCGCTCGTGTATGGCTGGCCTGCCTCTCGGGACATCACGAGGCACCTGTGTCCAACATGTCTTAGGGGAGACACTAAGGCACGAGAGTTGTGAGTCACCAATGGGGGGACATCTGCAAAATAGCAGGAAAAACCGGACCTATAACCCGGGAGAGCTCACCACAGAAGGAAAGGAAGGAAGAGACACGGGACGTGCCCCCCTGAGGGCGGACCCCACCGTGCCACTGGAGGACAGCAGGATAGGGAGAGGACTGGGCCTGAGGAAGGAAACCAAAGCAGAAGAAAGAGGCCAACCAGCCGTTCCTGAGGACGCGCCCTGGTCAGTGGAGTCCAAGGACCACTGAGAACTCCTGCTCTGCCTCACACTTCATGACCAAGTCCTGCTCCCCACCCTGAATGACACCCGCCTTCCACCAGCAAGCCTAAGGCACGGGTGGCTCTCCCCAAGGCCCCCCCGCCACTCACAGAAGCCACAACAGGGACAGTCGGGCCTCAGGAGTTATTAAGATGGCACGTCTGGTGAAAACAGGCCGAAACAGGCTGAGGCTGTAACCCCAAACTGTCAGTGACCCCAAGCCCTCGAGTAGAGCTTCCTGCACTCCGGGCACTGGGGCTGGCGCTCTGCTTCTGGGTCTTTGTTGCCAGATGACTCATTGCTAGTTTGTCCTCGCTTGGACCCAGAGGCCCACTGTGCGGTCATCTCTCCCGACATAGGGCCGCATCTCCAGCAGCAGAACTTTCTTGGGCTTTTACAGCTAAGGGAGTGGAGCCCCCCTGGTGCTCCGGGAAGTCTAGTCCTCACTGAGGTGGGGATCCCAAACCACCTCGAATACTGCACAGGGCCCCTGGTAATCCAGGGCCACTGGCCCTTGTCCACATACTCACGTCACTGGCCATCTTGCTCCAGCGGGACATTCTCCTGACCCTTCTTACAGAAACCCAAGCTCCTGCAGTAAAAACGCGGGCTTCGGTAGGTACCAGATGCACAGATCAAATTCAGGAGGAATAGGTCGTGGACATGGAGCTGTCAACGTGGGGCTCAGAGTCACGTTTCGTCCCATGTGGTGTCCACCTGGGCGCCCTGTCAGAGGGTTTGATGGAAACTCAGCAGGTTCGGCTTCCAGAGCTGGCTTCCTGCCTGGGGGGATTTTTTTTAGCTTGTTTCAGCAATGTGACTGACCCAGAATTCAAAACCATCTTAGAACATAAATATTCCTCCTTTAGAATTTGTCTATGAAGAAAAATCATTTTAATATTACCACTAGAAAAAAACTTTAGTTGGCCTCTTTTATCATTTGAAATATAATAAAAATTATAGCAGGACTGCAGGGGTCCTGTATTTTACTCTTAAAACCACACTTACAAATGAAAATAGTTCCTGTGAAACAGTCACCAAACTTTTATTAGCAACTAAAAAAAAAAAAAAAAATGAAAGCCATAGATAGAACAACAAAGTAGAGACACTGAAGAAAGCAAGAAGGACCCGGATTGATTAGGTCCAACCAGCTTCTCCTTGGACAGAGGAGTCAAGTTCCTGAAATGACCCAACATGCTGCCTCTATCATGCAGGTTTGGGAACAACCTACTCAGTTATTTGTGAAGAGAACATAGACCAGAAAGGTTTGGAACAGCCTCATAGATTTAGTGCTCCTCAGAGATGAATTCTGATCTTGCACTTGCTCATATTAAAAAAAAAAAAAAAGAGAGAGAGAGAGAGAGAAAAGAAATTAAAGCAGAATGCAGGTTCTCTGAAGGCTGACAGCTGGACAGTCTGCCTGGAGGCACCCAGCTGGGGTGGGCCCCCAAAGGCAGTGGATCATGTGATAGGAATACCCAAGTCTCCCGCCTTCTCAGTGCCTGGCTGGCGGGTAGTAAAGACCCACCAAGAGACGTGCTCCACTCTCATCTACGTTGCTTCCAGAGACTCAGATCTGAATCTACTGCTGTTAGGACAGGAAAAAAGAGCAGAAACAAGACGGCCACCTGAACTCATCAAAGGGGCCTGGTAATAACCAGTTCCGGGGTCCCTCCACTGCCACCATCCGAGACCCACCCTCTGCTCTCCACGCAACACGCCAGCCTTAACCAGGCCCCGGCCTGGTGTGGACCCTCTGCCTCTGCCTCCTGCCCCTGGATCCTCACCTGCTGCATGTCCCTCTTCTCCTTAGGCACCTCAGATCTGGGTTGGCAGCAAGTGCACGGAGCCAGGAAGCAGTAGCCCAGCACCTCCGGTGGGGCAGGGGGTGAGGGCCGACCCCCAGGGTGCAGACAGTGCCTGAGGTGGTCACGGGTGCTTGTGAATGGAACCAAGCGGTCAGGGAGTAAGGGGATGAGGGGGCCTGAGACACAGTGGGCCTTTGCCCACCTGGGCCTGGCTGCGTTTTTCTAAGACACTTTCTTCCTCTCTCTCCCTCCTCTCGTCTGATTCACAGCGAGCCTCGACACGTGTGTCCGTGCTTTTGAAAAAACTATCTTGGATGTGCCAGATCACCGAGTATGCTCTTACCCTCTGCTTCTCTTTGCTTCAGTGCCATTTGCCCTCTGCCATGATGCCAATGTGGGGTCCCTGCAGGGTGTCCTTATTGCCTGTCATGATGCCCAGCAGTCACAACTCCTGGAGATGGTTGTGGGGTGCTCACCAAGGGGACTTCCCAAGACAAACCTACTGTGAATCCTTGGACTTGACAGCAGCACAGAATCCTACTGAATCCAGAACCTGCCCACACTTCTCTCTGGCTGGGCTTGCAGGTGACTTCCTGTGATGGAGGACAGTGCTACTTAGTGACTAAGAGAGATGGAAATATACCAGAGTATGGTAAAGTGACAAGGGAAGCCCAGTGGTGTTACCAAGGGGAGGTTGAACAGCTTGTACTTGCCTGGGTGTCATCAATGTGACATCTACTACAGAAAAGGGCAGACACGCCCTTGGTCTCAGCCTGTAGAACTGAAAGGGGCAGAGCAGAGACTCAGAACAGCAGCAGGCCTGCCTGGGACGTGGAGCCAGACGCCATTTAGCATTCCCAAGGAGGGACAGACACCAAGTGAGACCTGCGGAATGGACACATGTCTGGCCACTGTGGTTTGCAACTAGAGACGAAACCGTCTCCGTGCAGATTGGGGAGCTCTGCTTTAGGCAGGAGTGACCCATAAGCCATCTTTCCCCGGTCCCCTTGTTAGTAACCAGCCGGTCACCATCGCTCATTCTGTCTCTGTTACATCTTCTCTGTCCAAGCCATGGCTTTGCTGATGTTCCTCAGTCTAGGCTCCCTGTGCAGATGCAGTAACCTACAGACCTTAGCAAAAGGGAAATTGTTTGTAAGAAACATGTTTTGCAGAACCTGTGGGTAATTTGAGGCTCCTGACTCTGGCCTCTCCTGCCCACCTCTGTTGCTGTGCTCTCCTGTTCTACAAAAGGCTTCCTCCAGCTTTCTGGTGCACGGAGCTGACACTCTGGCCTCTGCACCCCTGAGCTCCCGTATTTTAGAGCCTCAGCCATCAGAGAGGTACTGGCCTCGTTGGTCTCCCGAGCCAGGAAGAACGTGGGTGCGTCTTGTCATTGTCTAGTGCAGAGATCATCCTGTGGTCAGTAGCCATCGTAAGGACCACAGTGACCGTGCCCACACTGGCAGCCTGCAGTCCTTCAGGGTCTGGAGGGCCAGAGTGAACTGCTGGCGCTGCAATCACGAGCATCAAGACAGGTTCTCCCCTCCTCCCTCTCCAGCCCTGAGGGGAGACGAAGACCCTTCCCATGCTAAAGCTGGACCCGTCTGATCTGAGAACTGGGCACGAGGGATTCTAGACCCGGCGTCTGTGGAGATCCACCCTTGCTGGGCATGAACAAAGCCAGCACAAGATCCGTGTGGCTTCCCCGGCAGAGTCCTGCTGACTGGCTCTGTTCCGATTCTCTCTCCTAGAGGGTGTCCATGGATTTATCAGTGACCCACGGGACTTTCCCGTGTGTTTCTCTCCCTTGGCTAAGTCCACCCCAGTACTCCAGAGATGTTAGAATCGCTCAAAAAAAATCTCTTTTCTTTTCAGAAAATCTTGGCAGCCCCCACTGGGCTTAGTTTTCTCTGCGTCCTCCCACTGAGAGTGTCCTTAGATTCCTGAGGCTTCTTCCCCGTCCACCATTTTAAGCCTCAGTCCTGCAGCCCACCTGCCCGCCTGTGCTGGACTGCAGGCTCTGCCAGGCCAGCCCTGGGTGCACATGGACTCTTCCCCACAACCCGTCAGGAAGTGCAGAGGGAGCACCAGCACCTGCCCACAAGCCGCCAGGTGAGAGGGGAAGTCGGGACCAGAGGCTCCAGGTGGAAGGAGGCCAGCCTCCGGTGCCATCCTGCCTCCTCTGCCTGCCCAAGATTCTTCCGCTCCTCAGTCTCCCACACCTCGAAGACAACTGTGCGTGAGGAACGCCGGGAGAAGGCCTTTTCTGAGGAGACCTTTGGTTGTCTTCGCATGACGACGGGACCCCGTGGCCTGAATCCCTCTCATCATTCCTTGGGTCATTTTAATGAAAATTCCAAAGCCTGGGCCAAGAGGATGGAGTTGCTCTCCATCCTTCAGCAGAGCTGTCATTTGATCCCAGGTCCTTGGGGTGTGACCGCAGGTCTGCAGAACCCAGCTAAGCAGGAAGGAGGAAGTGGCCCATCTGAGGCCCGGTGCTGCCTCCAGCCCACCCTCCTCGTGGGACCCACGGCAGTGCCCCTGCCGAGCCGCCCTTCACCCTGCAGCAGGTCTGCGAGCCCCTCCCATCTTGATGTTGTTCCCTTACTGAGAAGATGGAGTCAGCGAGTGGAGATTGACTCCCGGTGGCTCTTCGCACCCAGAGGGGTCCCGTGCGGGGGCTCCGTCAGGACTTCACCTCTCCGCCTCTGTGCCTGGTTCCCTCAGGAGTTGGAAAGCTCTGTCGTAAAAGGAAATGAAAACAGAAGAACCAACCCGGGCACAGTTAGAAACACCGGGTGCCACAGGAATCAAAACGTGCTCAGAGCAGCTCAGCAAGGCCAGCGTGACCTCTGCAGAAGGGCCTGCTGCCAACCCTGGCGAGCAAGCACACCTGGGCAGGCCGTCACCGGCCGTGATCCCTAGTGCAGCGCTGCCCCACCTGGACAGGAGGAGCTCCAATCTGCACAACCTGCTAATTTCAAAGTCAAAGTCGGGGTGGGCAGAGGGAAGGGCTGGAGTTAAAATGGCAATTACTAAGTTCTGAAAATGTACCACCTGAACTTTCTCTTTCTCACAGTGCTTTAAAATTGTTTTGATTGTGTTTCTTTTCTTTCTACACTTCTGAGAGATGAGGAAGGAGAGGGCTGACCAGCTGTCTGGGAGATCTGGGGTCTCTCACTCCCCTGGAATCCAGCAGAGCCATAAGTACTAGTCGTCTGTCCTTCAGCTGTTCCAAACTAATGACCAGACTGTTCAGCAGTGTCCAGCTTCATGCCACGCTGACCCCTGGGAGCCACTGATGGTCGCCTGCCTCCAACAAACCTGCCCACTCCTCAACTTGGGCAGCTTCTTGTCCATGAGAGTCAAAAAGTCCATCTCCCCACCACTCCTGGACCCTGGGGGTGCTCAGGGCTCCAAGATGTAAAACAGACTGCATTCTCTTCAGGCCCTGGAGCTGGGTGTGTCTGGAGAATATCATTCTCACAGAAGAGATTTCCTTTCATTAAAATATGCAGGCTTAGGAAGATTGGAAGCTACAAAAGCTTGAAAATGGAAAATCCGACTTAAGATAAAATTCGAAGGCTGACCATTATAAATAACTCCTCTAGTTAGGGTTAGGGTTAGGGTTACAAAAGTACTAAGAGGGTTGATCAGGGAGCCCCGAGTTCCAGCTAGGTATGAGCAGTGACTACAAATAGCACAGCAGAGTTGCACAAGGAGGTGACTATAGATTGCACAGAGGGTCACTGTAGATAGAGATCATGTGTTTTCCATCTCAATAAGCTCATACCACATAATATGCAAGACAAGACAGACATTTGAGGAGCCAGATAAGGTTCCTGATTACCAAAGAGAGTCGTCCATCAGAACATCACATGGAACCCCATTAACAGGCGCAGCTTTGTGTGTTTCTGCATCCGTTGATGAAACGTTTCATGTTTTAAGAACTTACCACCCTGGACAGGTGCCATAGTAGCCAAGACCTGACAGAGGCTGGGAGGGAGGAAGGAGCCTTGATATGACAGGCCTGAAAAAGTGCTTGGAAAGGTAAAAATGACCTGATACCTTTTCTCGTAGGAAGGGGCCGGGCTGACTCTCACCCCCGCTTTCTCCTCCCTCTACCCCAGGATCAGCTCATCCCGTTCAGCTACAGTGACAAGTGAAGAGGGAGGAAACAGGGCTGGGCCAGGCCCCACACCGCCGGGGAGCACCCAGGGACCTGCCTTCCTCAGCCTCCCTACCAGGAGTCCCTGCAAAGTGACCATCAGAGGCACAGGAAAGCATACTAGGAGTTTGCTTCCAGCCAAAACAGATGACGTGTTTGAATTTCTTGATTTACTTAGATATATCCTGGCTTCCATGAGAAAAAGTGAGAAATATTGTATCTTATTTTAATTCCTGCAGGGAAAAAAAATAAGTAAACCAATGTATTATTTAGAAGTCTGCCAAGAACACAGGGGACCCCATCTGAGAAGGCTGCTTGACTCTGCTGGACCATACCTGTGGCTGCCCACACCCAACAGCAAAGTCACCTCAATTATGCCACTGCTACAGCTCTCTGAATTGTTCAAAAAAGCCAAAATAACCCAATTGCTGGCACCAACAAAGCCTTCTTTAAGAACACCAATAAAAGGTGTTAACGTTCCTTTATGGTTTCGAACCCACATGAACTCATCTGATCCTTAAATGTCTCTGGGAGATGTGGTTTTACTTTCCCCACTTTACAGGAGAGAACTGAGGTTCGAGAAGGTGAACGGAATGAGGAAATACATCAGGGGCCAGCACCCGTGACTGTGGGCTCCGAGCCCAGCCAAACCCTAACCCTGTGCCTGTGGCCACTCCCAGCTGTTTGACCTGGGCTGCATCAGGTTCCCTTATTGCAAAATCAGTGAGAAGGAGGAAGGGGTCCTGGGGTTGAAACAGCAGACACTTAAAGTTCCCATTTCTAAAGCCCCTAAATCCATCAGCCTTTGAGGATACTGTTATGGTTTGGATCTTAAGGGGCCCCAAACGGCCTGTGTGCTGAAGGCCTGGTGGCCCACCTGCGGTGCTGTTGGGAGGTAACGCAGCCTTTAGGAGGTGTGGGTTAGCGGGAGGAAGTTAGGTCCTTGGGGACATGCCATTAAAGGGGGTGTTAGGACCCTGGCTCCTCTGTCTCCTCTCTCTCCCTCTGTCTCTCCTTCTTGGGCACCAAGAGGTAAGCAGCCTTCTGGGACCATGTCTGACATGATGTGCTGCCCTGCCACAGGGTCAAAGCAACCGGGCCACGCAATCTAGGATGGAAAGCTCTGACATCATGAGCCAAAATAATCCCTTCCTCTTTTAAGTTGATTTCCCCCAGGCATTTGGTCACGGTGATAGAAAACTGATTAACAGATAATTGATTGGCCATGGCCTCTGCTCAGGTTCTGCAAGAGTAATCAGGAATCATTTCTTGCCTCTCTTCTTGTAAGGAAAAAGTCAACTGATGTGGCCATAAACTTTGGTGCTTCCATCATGTTGGCAAATGCACACCCTATCAGAAAGATGTTGCCTTTCATAAAATCTGTGCGGGTCCATGTGGCCTATGCTACATGGCCTACGCCAGTTTTCTTGTAGCTGCTGAGATCTAGACTTTCACCTCCAGCCACCTGTATTTCCACTCCTCTGACGCAGAGAAGAGGTAGCAGCGGTCCCTCTCTTCACACTCAGCACCGGTGGCTTGATGGCCTTCAAATTCACAGTGGTCATGACACTTCCTCTCGCCCAACCCATGCCTCTCAGGGGTGGTGATTCCCTAGTGCCCTCTGCCTCGGGTCTTGCTGCCCAGACCTCCCGGCACCACCACACTCCGGGGAGGGAGGTACCTGACCTTGTCACCCAAGGAGACAACAGGAAGTTGTCTAATGTAAGGTCATCACCTCCAGCAGGAAGCGCTCCCCTCCCTGGGGTCGGAAGCAGCTATGATTAGTTGTGTTTTAAGACAGAATGTCTGTTTCTCTTGGTGACAATGATGTCCATTAGTGGAGCAGAAAGAGCGCTGGCCTGAAGCCGGGGTCTGCTTTGGCGCCTGGACCTCGACTTGGTGTCTGAAGAAGGGGCTGGGAAAAGAAGGAACCCCTCATGGTTTGTAAAAAGAGGTTCCTCAGTTGCCACCAAACGTGACACTACTGGGAGAGGGGAGGAGAATGCAGGTGGCGACACAGGGGCTGAGATAAAGGGTGGGGGAAGCAGGAGCCGGGCTGCTCAGCCACAGGCCACCAGGTCAGGAGCCAGGCCACCTAGAGCGGTGTAGTTGTCGGTCAAGTGGCCTGTTTCCGCTCGTTTGACTCTCCTCCTCTCCTCCTCTGCCCAACCTGTGCCATAGGGTTCTATGTGATGAAGTGAAGGCCTAGGTGTGAATCCCTGTAACGTGTCATGTAGACACATTTGCCACAAATATTCTTGTCTTTAGAAGATCAAGAAACAGAAATTGGGTTCTGAGCATAGACATTCCAGGAAAAACAAAATAATAACAGAATTAAGATCCGAATCTGCAGTTAAATTAGAAAAATAAACATTTTCCATACAATGAATTTATTTTGTCCTAGTTGAAAGGAATAAAAATACTTTTAATATTGAATGCATGGTTGCACTCACCGCACTTTGTGTTCTTGTTATTTGCTTTCCTTTTCAAACATAAAGTCATATTTCACCAGAATTGCCTACTTCTATAGCTTATTTCTGCAAAGGACAAGACAAGAGAGTCTGGCCGGCAAGGGACACTGAGCAGCCTGGTGGGATGGACGAAGGGCTCTGAAACTGTCCATTCTTCCCCAGAGGAAAACCACTGCAACCAGCAGCACCTCTTCCTAGGTCCCCTCCAGATCTCAGGAGTCGGCCTTCTGAGGAAGTTTGGAACCAGGCTCTGGACGGAGGGTGTGCGCAGGGCCTGGGGCGGGGCTGCTCCGTGACCGGGGAGCATACCTGGGCCCTGCAGAGGCGTCCCCCGCAGGAAGCAGAGCCAAGGGGCTGCAGCCCCACTGCACTGGCTGCCTCCTGAGCCCTCAGCAAGGCTCCTGCAGCCGCTCTGCATTCCAGAAAACCCAGAACTCCAGCCCGATAAGATAACCAGGTAATGAATGACGCAATTTCCCCTTCCTGTTCACATGCCTGCATTTAGTTTTTAATATAAATTATCATTATCTTGAGCAATAAGTACACTCTCTTCCTGTAGCCTTTATGCACTGAGCCAGACAGAACAGAGCAAACAGTTCACATTTGGGCTGGATTTTGGGGGAAGGTGCGGTTAGGGCACACGTGTGCACACACAGACCATAGGTAGCACTTTTGCCTTTCTGGGGATTCCTGCCTTGGTTTGCTTTGTTTGTCATGGGTTTACAGAACTCGTTTCATTCTATCTTCTGGTTTTATAGTCTTCTTGTCTCAGCTTATATGAATGAACATTTGCCATAGTATCAAACTTTCATTCACCATGGTGAATTTTTAAATAATTTCAGCAGCACGATTTTTTTAAGTACAGGTATACGTGGACTCCAGTACACAGAAACTAGTCGAAAGCTTAGCATGTTCTAAGGATGCGATGTCCCTCCCTCCTTATCTCCTAAGCTGCCCAGGGAGACGGCAGAGGTAGGTTGGACACATGTCCCCTAATGAACCTGCAGTAGGTGCTGCTGACTGTCTGATCAAAAAACATCCTTGTGCTTTTCTTAACCTCACTAGGTAAACTACTCAGATGGCCAGAAGGGAGATTGATGGTCACAGGATTCACACTGGCCACATCCTTGAGCCGACGGTGAGGGTCAGGTGCTGACGCTCACTCCGCCAGACAGTTTCATTCTGGATCCTGAGTCCAAGTGTTTTCACGATTTGAGATGATGGACCTCAACTCACGCATGCCAAGTTGTTCTGTGATCAGCGACCCAACAAGGCTTTGGGAGCACTCAGGGGATAGAGAGAGTAGCATGAGTTTTCTTGGTCTGATCAAGGCAATCCCTCTCGTGAAGTGCAAGAACAGCCACACGGAGCTTGGTTCCAGGTGGAATTGTTACTCTGCACTTGCGGCCTGGCTTCCTCCTGATCCTGCTTCTTTTTGAAGATAATGAGTCTGAGCATTTTAAAAGACAGGGAGCCCCTCAGAGCATCCAGTTCAAGGGCCTAATTGATCATGACCCAGTCCCACCAACACTCCAAACTGTAAAGACAGTGCTGTGTGGCGCAGAGAGCTCTGTTTTTGCTTTCTCCCAGTAGTCAGGATTGGGTCCAGAGCCGGTGCATGCTGGGCAGGAGTTCCACCCCGGAGCTACTTTCCTGCCCAGTACAGAGACTTCTTTGTCATTGTTGTTTTCAGGGATTGGTAACATTTTATGGGTGCATTATAGTTGTGCATATAGTAAGATTTATTGTCACACATGTGTATATGACACAATAGAACAACATCACCTGGACAACACCCCTTCCCATCACTTCCCCCCCCCCGTCCCCCCCCCACTCCCTGGTTCCTTCTCAGATCTCCCTTCCATTTTCATGAGATCCCCACGCCATCCCCAGCTTTCTTTTCCTTTTTCCTCTCTAGTGTCCACACAGGAGGGAAAACATATGACCTGCTGGGCATGGTGACACATACCTGCAATCCCAGCAACTCAGGAGCTACGGCAGGAGGATCTCAAGTTCAAGGCCAGTCTCAGCAACTTGGTGAGACTCTGTCAAAATACAAAATTAAAAAGGGATAGGGATGTGCTCAGTGGTTAAGCACCCCTGGGTTCAATCCCTGGAACAAAAAAAAAAAAAAAAAAGAACTTCTGAATTTGGGTTTTATTTAGCTTAACATAATGTTCTCAAGTTCCATCCATTTTCCATGCAAATGATGTTTAATTCTTTTTACCTGAGTAAAACTCACCATGTATATAGGCCACACTTTCTTAATGGATTCATCCACTGGTGGACACCTAGGCTGGCCCCATGGTGGGCCCTTGTGCATTGAACTGCTGTCAACAGGGGTGTGAGGAATCACTGAGACTTCGACTCTTGAGGATAAATACTGAGGGGCAGGACAGCCGAGCGGTTCCATGCCTAGACTTCTGAGGAGCCCCATGTGGATTCCCATGGTGGTTGTACTGACTGACAGGCCCACCAGCAGTGTGACAGTGCTCCTCTTTCTCCACGTCCTCTCCAGCATTGTTCTTTTCTTAATGACTGCCACTCTGACTGGTGTGAGATGAAATTTCAGCACGGTTTTGAATTGCTTTTCCCTAATTGTTAATTATGGTAAACACTTTTTCATATATTTGTTGCTCATTTGTATTTCTTATTTTGAGGAATTTATACTCCCATTGAATAATTGGGTTGTTTGATTTTTCAGTTCTTTCTATATTCTAGATGCTCATCCCCAAGTCAGAGACTTCTTGAGAGAACACATGAACTTCTCAGTAGCTAAGACTTCAGAACATTCTGCCACTGTAGGTCGACCCAAATTGACGGAAAAGAACTGAGGTGTGCTGGGCTTCTTTCCAACATGACTAAACATGCGGTCCTCACTAAGGGAAAAACAGGTGTGTGTGTGTGTGTGTGTGTGTGTGTGTGTGTGTGTGTCCACACGTGCATGTATAAGCGTGGTTACAATCAATGTCATTCCTTCGTACCCTTTTTTCCTCTTCCGTGGAGAAGAGTTGTGTCACAGTTCAGTGACATTTACTCAGACCGAGTTCCTGCATCTCACCTGTTCATATCTACACCAGACTGTGAATTGGGGACCTTCCGTGTCCCACGCCTTAGATTCTGAGTACAGCAGCAGCAGAGGTTTTCAGTGTGTCACCAGACAAGACAATCCACAGACCCAGGGGTGAGTTATGAGAAAGGGAAGGAAGGGTTAAAAACCAAGGGGGAATAGAGGCGGGAATGAGAGAGGGAAAAGAAAGGAAAGCAGAAGAGGGTGCAGAGCAAGGAGGAAGGAGCAGGTGCTTCAGAGGGGAGTCCAACCAGGGGCCTGGAGTCACTCTGGGAGATGGCTTTACCCCATCCCAGTCTCTCACTCTGTGAATGGCATCCACCTGAGACCCAGGCCCGTTCCCAGACATGGCTAAGGACACAGGGGAGCAGGGGTCAGGGAAGGTTCCACGCAGGTGAGCCCTCAGCTCTGATAGTGTACTTCGCATCACAGGTGTTGAGATTATTTGCATAAATCACAGAATTTACACTTATTTTAATAATTTAAGTCTCTCATTTCTCATAATTCCACCTATCAGTTCTAAAAATCAATTATTCTGGGTGTCAAGCCTTACTATTTTCCTTTTTAAACATTTTTAAATTACATGTCCTAAGGTCTGTAATATAAGGAATAGAAGAAAAAAGCAGTAATAACCCAATAATTTGGTGCCATTTCGCCCAACTCTTTAAATCAACCTCTTCTTGCATAAAAGCTGGAACTCTTTCGTGTTCTGCTTGTGTTTTAACGGCTGGCCCAGCTCGGTTTGCAGACTCCTAGGGGTGTGTGAAGACTTTCCTGTCCTTCCTCCTCCATCTGCTCGTTAATATCTAAACCACCCATAAGACACGGCGAGTGCTCACTCGGAGGGGACGCATACCCTCCCTCGGAGCGGACGCATACCCTCCCTCGGAGCGGCTGGCCCTTGCTGCTCGTGTATGCACCCTCTGGCCGCCCACCTGGGAAGCAGGAGAACAGGGACAGCGCCACGTTTCCTTTTAGATCCCTCACAGCCACCCAGACAAACCTGTCCCCAGAGTGAGGACAGAGCACAGGGTGCAGCAGGTAGCATGCTTTCTAGAGAGAGGGACGAGCAGCAGAGGTCAGCTCCCGAGGTCTGTCCCCTCTCAGAGTCCTTTTGAGAGTCCACTGCGTTCTCTGGGTTTCTCCTTTTCAGCTGTGACTGAGATGCCAGGAGCAAACTGAGCCGTCTGGTGACAATCTGAAAAGAGAATACATAAGCAGGAGAGTGCGGGCCTGGAAGCGATTTTCTCCTGGGTGGGGGTTTGAGCAAACAGGAAGCCCTGTTTAGGGCTCGTCTTCATCATCTTTCATCGGGAGTCCGCCTGGCTTCCTGATGCCTTCAGACACCAGCCTCCTGGGACCGAAACGTGACCCGGGGCTCCAGCCCCCCCAGCTCCTCCTGCACTCCCCTCCACCAGACCCCAGCTCCCCAGAAAAACCCGCCTCTTAATTGCTGTAAGTGACCAGCAGAAAATGAGTCCTTGTTGGTATCTAACCCATAGTCACAGGATCAGGTCACGTTCTCTTCCCCTGCTGAGGCTTACAAAGGGGAGAGAAGCGGACCACACACCAGAGACGTCCATTAGAACCACAGACCCCCAGGGCTCTCCTCAGCAAGGGGAAGCTGGTGTTCCATAGATATAGAAAGATATTAATTATGAAATGAAACTGAAACACTTTCTACTAAAATCTTATAGCCCTTTCAGAATAAAATACATAATACCCTCAACATTTGTCTCTCATTCATACATTTAAAACACACTTTTCTAAGTTAGCAATCTTTTCTTAAACTTCCAATATCATCAATTTCGTTTGAACTATTTTGTTTAAACGACTATTACTGAAAGAACAGGCTCAGCAATTTTCAGGACAAAGTAACATTTGAGAGTTTTTGATTAAAATAGGTGATTTTCTACAAAGTGCTCAATGTGAATTGGTGATTCTCCTAAATACTCAAAGAAGCCGATGCCGACATTTCAGTCTGAGGCTGTGATGTTTACCAGAGTAATGACACCGACACCTGAACTGGCACACCTGATTCTAGAGCGGAATTCTAGAGCTCGCGGATTCATGTGGAAGGGCAGGGGCAGATGAGCAGACAACCACCACATCCCAAACCTTCCGGATGGTTCCTGAACCCGACTTCTCTCCCCACCCAACAGCACCATTCAGTCTGGTATACACGTTGCTCAAAATTGCAAATTTTAAAAACAATTTAAACTTCATATTCAATATTCATTTTTAGAAACAAAGGGGAAAGAGGAAAATAAACTTGAACAAAGCCCTGCTCTTCATTCTCTGTCCAAGAAAATGAAATGTCAGTTTGTTGAGAAGCAGGACTGAATTTCCCAAGGGCGAAGCAGCCCCTCCAGTAGGAAGCCCAAGCCGGGAGGGAGGCGCTGGCCCCGGCAGGAACCAGCCTCAGGTTCCCCCTGTGTGAAGCCCGCTGCCTGGCTGGCGTGTTCCAGGCACCCATAGGTGTGGTCTCCTGTTGTGAAAGTCCAGCATTTGAAGGTGCTCTGGAGGAGCCGGGCCTCGTGCCCCAGGCACATGGCTGGCAGAGACACGCCGTCACAACACAGAAGCTACCAAGAACACAAGCTGGAAAGAGTCACCTGCCATCAGAGGGCACACTGTAGAGGCACGGTGATCTGCCCCAGCATCACAGTCACTGCGAGGCAGGCCTGTGAGGGAAGAGGAAGGCCAGCTCTGCCTCCATGCCCACCCCGCACCCACCAGGCCAGCGGAGAGTGCCTCAGATACCCTTGGCTGGTGCTGCTTGGCACACCTTGGGACACAGGGACACACAAGTGAAGGGTGTGTGTACTGCTGCCACAGACCTGACCCCAGTAGAGACCAGACCCTAAATAGACCCTGCACAGCTAAGGGGCCCAGTGACAGTGCTGTCCTGGTTAATGAGAGGACAGGAGCCACCCAGCCCAGCAGGACCCAGGGAGGCCACCAGCCAAGGTTGTGGTGGAGACAGGCCCTGGCCTGTCTGAGGACCAGGAGGACCAGGAGGCATGGAGTCACCAGGGTGAGGATGGCAGAGGACCCTGTAGAAGAGGGCGGTGGGGTGTGTGCCGGCGACTGCCAACCGTTTGTCACCACATAGAAGTCAGGCCACAGCCCAGCCTGGGAGCACAGATCATCCAGCGGGTATTAGGACATATCTGGGAACCAGAAATCTTCCAGTCCCGTCACTGTCCCCCCTTGTCACCGGCACACAGAACAGGTGGGTGGGGGGAGGAACCAGCCAGATCTCTCTCCTCCTGCCACCACCCGAGCTGATGCTCCTTCTGCACCCAGCGCAGCCTCCCAGGATGGACACAGGATACTGAGGACACAGGACGGGGAGCAGCGAGCTTTGTGGAGCAGCACTGTTGGAAAGGAACGCAGACTCTTAAGATGCAGCAAGGAGAAACAGAGCCAGAGCCGGGGTCGAGGAAGGAGGACCGGGCGGGAGTGAGGAGGGCCGGCCGGGTGGGCAGATGCCCTTGGGGAGCCCCAGGCCCCGGGGCCGAGCAGACCCAGAGATTCGGGACAGGCAGAGTGCCTGGGGCTCCAGAAGGCACTGCTGTGGATGCCGTGGAGCGTGCGGAGGGCGGTGCCGGGCTCACCACTTCGGGTTCCTGTGCGCACAGTGAACCATCTACTGATCGACTGGGACAGCGGCAGAGACTCATCCGAGAAGAAGAAAGATGTAGAAGAAGAAAGACTGAACAAAGGGAGAGAAAGGCACCGCGCCCTCCACTGCGTCGTCGGGCCACCAAGCTCCAAGTAGCTGCTCACTCTCGCTGCACCCTCGACGGCCTGCTGCTGCTTTCACGTGTCAGGAGCCAGGGTGCTGAGGCTCCTGGAGACCTGGCCAGCTGACGCCACGCAGGCAATGCCCCCCAGAGGGGGCCATCTGAGGGCCAGCCCGATTGTCCTGTGGGACTCTGTCCTGGGTCCCATCCTGGGTCCCGTCCTGGGTCCCGTCTTGCTGCAGGTGGGCAGTAGGTGAGGCCGTCACTCAACACCTCCTGTGTCTGGGTCAGCCTTTCTGAAGGGTAATGCCTTCACTGCTGTGGTCACACCGACAGTGGCTGGTGACATCTTCAGACAATTAACACAAACATAATCCAAACTGCTGGAAATTCATTCAGCCAGCAGGTCTTCAGTAAACAGCTGAGGGGTGGAGGAACAGCACAGGACGATCTGTCCTGGGAAAGGAGCAGGGAGGTGGACACCCAGGCCCCGTGGCCTAGACAGCACCTCCCTTCACTCTCAGGCCACAAGCAGAGCTCACATCTTTCAATAAACTGGCAAACTTTCACTCTGTGCCCCTCTAGGCCGAGCCTGTCTCCCGAGGGGCAATGTTTGCTCAGTTTACTTTTCTGTTTCTTGTCTATTTTTTGTTAGCCTTCACACACGATTAAGCACCCAGTCCATAGAGCAAGGTTTCTACTTCTGTGGCCAGGGTGAATAAAATGCCTGATATTTTTACTTTTTCTTTCTAAATGCAGCAAAGCTCTAAGAGTTTTTGTGAAGACAGAGAACCAACAACAGAAAAAAAATGCTTTTTTAAAGTTACAATGTTACATCTTCCTGTCACACTCTCCACAGTGAAAAACTTACTGTCCCCTGCAGCCACGCTTCTTGCTAGATGAAAAGACCCAGAGCTTTCAACCACCAAAAATTGAGATGTCTTTCTTCTTTCAGAAAATAAAGACCCACCCCATGATTCAACCTCACTAGAGTTGCTTTTAAAGTGCTAGAACTTAAAAAAAATAAAGGTGTTCTCTTGACGTTTATCGGATCTCGCCCTCCAGCCCACCGACTGTGCAGTTCTGGGGAGTCACTCAGGGCAGGAACCACCCCGGCCCTGCACTGTGCCCAGCAGTGCCAGGAGACAGTAGCCTCGAGGACTCACTGTCTTTCCACTGCCTCCTCCAACAGGGCTCCCTCCCCTCCCAGAGGCCCCTCCCATGAAGGCACAAAACATTCTCCCAGTCCAGCTCGAGCTGCCTGGGAACACGGGATTTCCAGCAGATACAGCACCTAAACCACATGGCCACTCGCCCTTTCAATATACGTCTGCACTGCCTGTGAGTCTGACTAAGTGACCTGTATGCCCAGCACTGACTGAGCATCTCCGTCACTCGGGTCTCTTCCTGGGCCCTGGGGGAGAGAGCCTATGAGAAAGTGACAGTCCCTCAGCAGGGGAATGGAGTGTCAGGGGGAAGGAGGGAGGGCTGGCAGGCTTCTTGGAGAAGCTTTTGACATCACCAAGGAAAGATTTTAGTGATATTTTGAGAGTCATCTAACTGAAAGCACCAAAAATTGATTTAAAAATAACAACAATAAAAACAGACCACAATTCCAAGCCACTAGATTACAAATTGGAATTTTATCTTGGACTAAGGATCATAGCTAAGTTTTATAGTCTTGGGGGAAAACCCTGAGAAATAAGATTCGTAGGACTCAATATTTAAACCTTATCCATTGAAAGACACTGCCTGTGTGTCCCAGGCACCCAAGGGACTGGAACTTCTCTCCAGTTTTTTGCATGTAACTGCAAGAGTCTGCAGAGACCCTTGCTGCTGTCCCCTGGTCTGTGCAGCTCAGGGTTAATGAAGCCTCGGGAGGCCTCACCACCTCAGCACAGGCTCTTCCACATTCAGCCCTCATTGGGCAAACTTTGCTGAGCACCTACGGTGTGCAAGGCTCTCTGCTGAGGAAATAGAAATGACTAAAATACAGTCCTTACCTCCAAGGAGCTCCCAGCAGGAGAGCCTACATTTGAACAGAAGCAAAACTAGAAAAGCATTTACAGGTTCCTAGGCGAGGAGCAGGGAGCAGACAGAAGGGGCCTTCCGTGCACACAGAGAAAGGATAGAACCAGACCAGGAAGGCTCCACTAGAGATCACTCAGAGGAGCGTCCAGCACCATGCTGCAATTGCCTGTAGGACAGGGACAAATTGCTGGGAATGAAGGTAGGAGCCAGGGTTGAAAGGTCAAGCAAAGCTAATCTATGGAACCCACCCAGGCAGGACTGGAGACTTCAAAAAAAAATACAGCAAGAGGCAGTTTTTGGCCTCACTTAATTTAGTGTTGGAGAAGTCAGAGGGAGAGGAAGTCCCAGAGGAGAGAGGATTAGAGTGACCTTTGGGTTTATCCTCCCTGCTGTCACTTATATTTCTAGTCCCCTCTTGGAAGACCTCATATTTAAAAAGTCACCCTAGCAGGTTAACGATGAGCTATCTGGACGCTCCCTACATGGACACTGTCAGCCACATCAAACCTGAGGGGTGAGCCTGGGACTACCCCTGACAACTTCCTCCCTGAGCACCACCTGAGAAAGCAGAGCTGGCCCTAGCCTAGGATTGGACCCAACACTAAGGATGTCTAAGACAGGAAATGCGCTTATCTTCCCCTTAGAAGCACACTTCAAAGAACCAGGCGGCACTTCAAAGGGTGTTTACCAGCCTGTCTCCAGGGCCTTGGCCCAGTATCCCCTAATAACAGCCCATTAGCACCTCATTAGCCAGGGCTAGGAAGGGAAGCACCCCGGCTGATTCCCAGAGGATTCCTGCTTTTCTATTCTCTCACCACGTTTTTAAATGCTCTAGGATGTGTCTGAGATGCCCCCCAAAATGATATGCATCTGAGTTCTGCACTGGTGCCTATGGTCACCTAAGCAGATGCAGCAGGGCAGGGCGAATCCTACATCCAAGGATCACGTGTACAAATCTTCCTTTAAAAGTACAGAGAAGTGAGCATCAGGTCTGGGAGCCTCTGGCAACCTGGATCCCCAAAATCTTTAACTGAAAATAAATCTCAGACCTTTACAATAACCTCTGGGTCTCTAGTGCTTTCTGCAGATGGGAATTCCTGTGGCTTGTACATCGTTCAATCCAATGTGTCAAAGCACCGCACCAGCACCTTGCAGGCTCTGAAATTCTCATTGCACAGCTCAAGACCCCCTTTGCTCATGAAAAGCAAAGCGGTCTCCATTATTCACAAGTGGCATCTGCTGACATGGCACCCTGAAAGAGAGCTGAGCCCCCACGTTTTCCCAGGTGCCTGTCACGTGCTGGTCGGCCAGTGAGCGGTCCAACAGCCACACTAAGTCACCGGGAACTGCCGGGCTGCCACAGAACCAGGACCCTCAAACTCTGGAGTGCTCTGTGAGTGCTGAAGGAATCCCACCTATGGAGGAACAACAGCGAGTGTGCGATGCTGATGTGCAGTGCAGTCGAGCTTCTCCAAGTAGCTAGAGAGAAAAGTGGCAGTTCACCATGGAAAAGCAGCCCTGCGTTTCCGAGGAGCACTGCATCAAACACGCTCCGTCCCCCCACCCAGGAGCCAGGCCGGTTCCCGTGGAATGTTGAGCCACGATTCTTCTGGAAATTCCATCTATTAAAGAAGGAAGGACCTGCTGTCCTGTGAAAACACGTGGGTAAGACAAATGTCAGGCCCCAAGTTCTAGACCAGTGGTGGAACCCAAGAGTGGTGGCTGGACAATTCACTGACTATGTGAATTCTACTTGGTGGCCAAGTATCTGATGAGCAATTAAATGAAAATAACACACTAACACAAGCCTGTAGAGTTTGTTAAGTATAAAGAGGAAGGCAGAGTAATACCTGATCCTTCCTCTTAGTCCTGATGTCAGTTACCACCACCAACACTTAGCTCCTTGTCTTCCATTGACAAGTCGATGAATATTTTTGTTGAAATGATGCCTATTATATGCATTGTTCTGAGTCTTGCTTTTTTAATAATACACCTTGAAGATTTCTCCATATGCACATAAAATAGTTCTGAACATTTTCGTTCTTCATAGTGGTGTGGTATTCTACTATATAAATGTATGAAATTACTTAACTTTGGATTGATTCCAGTTTACTAAGCCAGATATGAAATTCCTTTTCTTAGGATGTGGCTTCAATGTCATGGTAGTTTCGTGAAAATCTGTTGGAAACCTTTCTCGGTTCAGCTCTGGAAATCCACAGGGTGCTTTGGTATCTACTCTCATGGTTTGAAAGTTTAATATATAAAATATCATGAGTTTGACCTTTGAAAGGAGGGGTAGCGCTAATCTGGTTGGACTTTTAGCCTCCCAAACTATGGACTAAATCAAACTCCTTTTCTCATTTAAAAAAATTAAAATTAGGGGCTGGGGCTGGGGCTTACTGGCAGAGTGTTTGCCTAGCTCACGTGAGGCACTGGGTTCGATCCTTAGCACCGCATAAAAATTAATTTCTGATACTATATATTCTTGCTACCTTCTTGTCCAATTACAGTAACCGGTGATTTCTCTGTTGTTTAGGGGCTCTTTATTTACTTGTTAGTTCTAGTGTATTCTAATGTTTTCCTTTTGGCTATTGTCTTTATTTACCTCTGACTTCTGATTTCTTAAAGACAGTTTTGCTGGTCTCTTCCTAATTTCTTATAAGTTTATTTCATTTGGTGGACAGGTATGGCTTTAGCTATATAATAGATGTTCTCATACGCTATGATTTTATAGTAGTTTTATTTTCCATATACTCTGCAATTTCAGTTCTCTTTGACCTAAAAATTGGTTGTTTCTGTTGTGTTGTTGTTAATTTCAAGTGGGTTTGGATTTTGTCATTATATTTTTATGCTAGATTTTTATTTTCAGTGTGTTGTGATCTATTACTGTCTTCTTTCTGCTTCATAGAGTTTGTTATGGTTTTATCTGGGTCCGGGTACATTTTGTCACTAAACCTGGCCAGCCCTCTCCTCTTCTATCCGTGTTGTCTTCTATCACCTCTCATTTCAGTTAAATAGTATTGCCTTTAATTTGTTTGGAGTGTGCAAGACTGATGCGTGACCCATGTTTTCAGCCCGCTGGCATAGCCCAATGTGGCCGTTCCTCTCTCTCACATAGTGATGGCAGTGACTATGAGCAGGGGACCTCTGCTGGGGCTCAGATGTGGTGTGGGCATGTCCCCCAAGGTCCACCTGCTCGCGCTTGGTCACTGTGTGGTGATGGTGACAGGAGGCAGGTTCTGCAGGAGCTGGGGCCTGTTGGTCCCTGGAGCACTGCCCCAGGAGACTACCCCCTGTATTTGGCACCTTCTCTGGGCCACCATTTCTCTTTCCTTGGCTCCCCCATGTTATGAGCCAGCAGAGGCCAAAGAGATGGGGCCACCTAATCTCAGACTTTCAGCCACCAAAACTGTGAGATAAATAAACCACTTTTCTTTATAAGGTTCCAGCCTCAGGCATCTTGTTATAGCAACAAACAAAGACAAGCTCCTATTCTTCTTTCTCTCATCTGTATATCAGTATCTGTGTACAGATCCTGTGCTCCTTCTTTTCAGATGACGACTGTCTTGGCTTGCTCAGGCTGCTGTGACAGATCACCACAGAAGGGTGCTTACACAACACCAAGTACATCCTCCAATTCTGGAAGTTAAAACCCAAGATTAAAGTTCTGGCAGTTGGGGGCTGGAGTTGTGGTTTAGTGGTAGAGTGCTCACCTAGCATGTGCAAGGCACTGTGTTCGATCCTCAGCACCACATAAAAATAAATAAATAAGATAAAGGTATTGTTCCCAACTATATCTAAAAAAAATTTTTAAAAAATTAAAAAGTTGTGGCAATTGTAGTTTCTCCATAGACCTCTCTTTCTGTTTCATAGAGGGCTTGACTTGACCTCCCACGTCTTTCCTCTGTGCACACAAGGATAAAGAAAGAGCTCTGGTTTTTCCTCGTTTTCTTATAAGAACTCTGGTCCTTTTGGGTTAGGGATCTGCCACTAGGACCTCATTTAACCTTTATTGTCTCCTATTAATGCTGCCTCCAAAACAGTCCCCTTGGGATTAGGCTTCAGTGTATGGACAGGTGGGGACACAGCCAGTCCCTAGTATGGCATCTCTGAATGGGGACAGTGCTTCCAGGACAGTTGAGATTGGCACAGGAGAAGCCAGGTAGGCAAACAGAGGCTGCAACTACCTTGAATTTAAAAATACTGTCTCAAAATATTTTCTTCCTAGTTCTGAGACCCAGATGTGCCTCAGTGACATGATCCATGCGTTCGAGTTGCTGGACCCCAGTTCTTCCTGACAGGTCTGTCGGGGTTTTTAGCCCCCTGTTCCCTCCTGGCCTGAGGGAGAGGTTGGGGGAGCATGCCCGGACCAGGACGAACCAAGAAAGGTAAAGGTCGACTGGCCGCCAGCACCCAGCCCTCCCTTGCAGGAGGACAATCAGATGCACCAGGGACAACCGTCAAAGCAGGATCTCATTTATTGAGAAAACACACACAGCTAATGTAATGTACAGGAGGCAATCAGGGTAAAGATCAGCAGGGTGGGGAGAGTTCACGTGTACACCCATCCTATAGGCAGTAATGGGAGACAGGAGCTGTCTGAGGGCAGAAGGGTTCGGAGCCTATCCTAGAGGGGGTCCGATTCTTCATCAGAACCCATGGCAATTCTGGCTAATCGCTAGGTGCTCTCTTAGCCACATGTGGCCCCAGGACTGGGAAGCGGGTAGCAGACAGCAAGTTAATTTTCCTCTTTTCTGATGCCACATGCCCCAACGTTACATCATGCCCTACAAGGTCTAGATGCAATTTAGGAGAAATCCCACCAGGGCTTTGTGAAGTGCGAGGGGCGTGGTAACCATGGTTGACTATCCTAAAAATATAATTTGCATTTTGTGTCCGCAATAGACATAAGTGTAGTAGAAATTTTATTAAAGGATATATAACACACAGCTTAAAAAACAGCAAAATAACAAAATAATTGTGTGAAATCCATGTAGTCAACTGATTATCACAGAGGCTTCTATTGAGTTTTGTTTGACTCAAACCCAACCTATGACTGTGACTGAGAAGTGTGACAGTGACATGATGTTTAGGGACCAAGATGAACAACCCTAACCTGAAGTGCTTAGAACCACAGGGATTCGGATTTCTTTTCAATTCTGGAATACCTGCATGTGCGTGATGAGCTGTCCTGGGGAGACTCCCAGGGATGGGTCTCAGGTTTAAACGTGAAATTCATTTGTGTTTCAGATGCACGTTATACAGCACAAAAAGCCTGAAGGTAAAATCTCACAATATTTTTACTAATTTTATAACGTGAAGCAAAGTTGGGTCCGTTGACACATCAGGGAGCACCGGTGTGGCATCTCAGCACCACCACGTCCCTGATGGATCTGTGTGGCAGCCGTGGGCCACGGCCAACTTCTACTCCCTTACGCAGAAGCTCTGGGCAGCAGAGAACGTGGCTGTCCATGAACACACTGTGCAGGTGACTGTGTGCAGGGCCCAGGGCTGCTCTGCTGTTGGGCAGCAGCGGCTACAGACTAGGGCAGCGCAGCCTCCGCTGCTGGGCGCTGATGGAAAGGGAGCCACGCAGGCCGCTGTCCTGGGGCGAGAAGCAGCTTAGGCTCTGGGATGGGGCGGGTCCTTGCAGAGCAGCTTCCAGGGACTTCCTCCAGAGCCGTCGGGTCTAGAAGGCTCTAGAAGGCTCTCTGGCTTCACAGGCTCACATGCTTCTCGCTGTGTCACGAAGCACGGCTCCGGCCCCTCAGTGAGCCCACCGCACTCGTCCACCCGGGCCCCCTCTCCACAGTGTTGACACTGTCATCTCCGTCTTCACTCCCATCTCGACCGCCCACTGGGAACCATTTGGGCAGCTTTACCATCTTCATCAGGAGCTGGAGCCTCGTGTTGAAAGCCTCTCATGGCACCTCTCCCAGCTCACTGAGGACTCTGGTGCAAGGAGGTGGCACGAGGCCTCCTCGTCCCTGGACATCCAGTCCTCGAGACTCACTGCCTTGATCCTCCTCGCCACGGCACACAGCGCCGGCCTGCATGCACGCCTGGCAGGCACCGCCCGTCTTCAGCCACTGAGCCCCGGGCCTCTGTCATGGTGAAGTTCTCAAACCCACCCACCCAGTGCCTCTGCTCCCGCTGCTGGCCGGCTGCTGGCCGGCTGCTGGCCGGCTGCTGGCTGAGTGGTTTTGCACGGACCCTTCATCCATCTAGAACACCCGTGCGCAGGGCTGAGTGAGTCAAGTCCCGCTTGGAGAAGGACATGGCCCAGAGGTTTTCTTGAGTATCAGCTGGAGGCCGAGCAGAGCAGTGGTCAAGGAACAACAAGACCCTCCCTTATTGGTGTCCCAGCTCCCCTGCAGGAGCAGCGACTGCTAGCACAAAACATAACCAACCAGAAAAGTTGTGTCTGGTGAGCGAGGCTCTTGTCGGCAGACAGTGGGCTGGTATCAAAACAGTGGGGACGTGAGCTTCTGCTCATGACACCCTGCTCGGCTAGGTGTGCCTGCGGCATCAGCATGTCCAGCTCGGGCACTCTGTCCATGGCAACTCCCGTGGGGGCCCTCGCTAGCCAAGCCAGTGCCTTTGTGAGGCAAAGCACCAAAAAGGGGGGTTTCCCCAGCATTCTGGATGTTTTCGGGCATCAGATTTTCACAGGCAATGACCTTGGCCAACTCGTCAATGAACACACTGCTTTGTCAGCAGCAGATACTTGATCACATCTTTAAAAATTCAGTGCCATGTCTTCAACTTCTGCAACCAGTTTGCTCAGCATCCACAGTTCCCCTGGCTTTCAGCTCCTGTGGTGGACCTCTGCCTGGTTCCCGATCAGCATACCATCGAGTGGCATGTGCCCGCGGGAGCTCTGACCCGTCCACTTTTCCAGTTCTCAGTCATGATGTCCATCATTAGTTTTGCGCAGCTATCTCTTGCTAACTTCTACCCCCACTTTCAGCGCAGACCCCTAAGAGTTTATTATCTGTGTCTTCAGGTGGCTTGTGGAGGTCATTCCCATGCCACAGTCTTCTAAAAGCTGTTCCTCACTTAACTTTGCTGCCCAGATTCTCCAAGTGCTGGAGTTAAACACAAATGTCCCCTTGTGTGCTCGTCATTATCACCTCTAGGGACATCTCCCGGCTTTTTAAATAGTTTCAGTAATGTCTCCACGTCACCAAGCAGAGAAAAAGCAAGACACAGAATGACCATGCACACAAGTCCCAGCCCCCCAGGGGCATCGTGGGGACCCCCACTAGCAGGTCTGGCCTGCACGTGTTTGTGTGGGGGACATGAATGTGTGGAAAGGACACCTCACAGCTGAAGGGGGTGGGGAGGGTGGTGCCCCTGGGGATGAGAGTCAACTGTGTGGTGTCCTCACATTTCAGCCCTTACCCACACGAGAGGTCAGGCGGGGAGATGTCAGCACTCGAAGTCTCAGATTTGGAGCATTTTGGAGTTTGGATCTCAGATTCAGGATGCTCAACTGTGTCCGTTCGTGTTAGTAAGTAAAATGAAGATGAAGCAACAAGTCTGTGGACCCCGCCGCTCACGCCTGTTGATCAACTGAGCAGCTTCTCTGCTGGTTCAGGTGGTGGTTGGGATGCTAGAAAGTGCTTCTTCAAAGAAATACGACTGGACAGCAAACACATGAAAAAATGTTCAGGACCTCTCGAGGTTAGAGAGACGCAAACTAAAACTACCCTGAGATTTCATCTCACTCCAGTCAGAATGGCAATGATCAAGAATGCAAGAAACAATAAGTGTTAGCAAAGATGTGGGGGGAAAGACTCATCATACATGCTGGTGGGACTGCAAATTGGGGCAAACACTCTGGAGAGCAGTATGGAGGTAGGTTACTCAGAAAACTTGAAATGGAACCACCATTTGACCCAGTTATCCCACTCCTAGGCATATACCCAAAGGACTTAAAAGCAGCATACTACAGTGACACAGCCACATCAATGTTCATAGGAGCTCAATTCACAATAACTAAGCAATGGAACCAACCTAGCTACGTTCCCTTCAACAGATGAATTAATAAATAAAATGTGGTAAACATACACAATGGAATATTATTTAGCCATAAAGAAGAATAAAATTATGGCATTTGCCCATAAATGGGTGAAACTGAAGAATATCATGCTAAGTAAAATAAGCCAATCCCCCCCCAAAAAAAGAACAAAGGCTGAATGTTCTCACTGATATGCAGAAGCTAACACACAATAAAGGGGAGGGGGTATAGAAGCTCACTGGATAAGACAAAGGGGAATGAAAGGAAGGGAGAGGAGATAGGAATGGGAAAGACAGTGGAATGCATCAGACAGAACTTCACTGTGTTCATTATGAACATGTGACCAGTGTACCTCCACATTATGCACAACCACAAGAATGGGAAGTTACACTCCATGTATGTATGAAATGTCAGAATACATTCTACTGTCATGATAATCAAAAAGAACAAATAAAACATTTCCAAAAAAAAAGAAAAATACTTTTTCATTTTGTGTGTGTGTATGTATGTGTGTGTGTGCCACAGACAAAATGCTGTTTATTTTACTCTGAGTTATGAACATTTTCTCCACCACCTGAAGTCTAGGTAATAAACAAAGCAATCGCGTGTGTTTTGATTTGTAGTATTTGCTGATTCCATGGTGTAACCACTGTCCTCATAGATGGTTCCAAGCCACCAATATGGTACAAGCTGACCGCGCCAGATGCATGAGGTCAGCGTGAAGACCTGAGAGCACTGAGTCTCAACTGAGGACTGACTGCTTCTGAGTACTTATGGCCTTTGCGTTTAGTATGCAAACGTAATTTTTAATAAAGTGTAATTTTTAATAAAGCTGCGTTACCACAATGTGCAGGTCGGCCCTGGGAGCGGGGAGTGCCGGGGGTGGTGTGTGAGCCCCCAGCTGCTGGAGGCTCCCGCAGGCTGTCCACCTCTGTCTTCTCCCCTCCTGGCATCCGCACACGCGGGGTAAAGCAGCTCAGCCCCAGCGACTCTGGGGGTACCCCGAGCATGCTCAGCAGCGGAACCAGAGACCCCCTCCAGCGCTCCAGCACTGCAGCGAGGGAGCCCCGGGAGGCCCCCAGGGACGGGTCTGCCACCTGAGTGAGCAGCACCCTGCCCGCCTGCGGCTCCCCTCGCCCCTGAACGGCTCAGTGCCTGTGCTCATCCTCATGACCAGCAGGGGCTGGTCGTCTCACTAGCCGCCGTCTTCCTGGCCTGCTCCGGCCCTTGCTGCTAGTTTATCCTTTCAAGGAATAACCTGGGCTACCCGCGCGTTTCCTCTGCCACCTGCAGAGGTCTTTAAACATCATTCAGTGCAGAGCCAAGTGACTTGTCCCAGGGGGCACAATCAAGGCACAATTTAAAACAGGTCCTGGGAGAAAATGCAGTGTGACTGTGGACGCCAAAACCAACGTCCTCCACAAGACCAGGGCTGGGGTGCAGAGAAAGACACCCTCCCCGCAGGGACGCAGGCGGCCTCCTGCAGAGGGACCAGGTGCCCTGTCTGCGGCCCAGCGCATCACACAGGGCATCCAGTGGTGACAAGGGTGGACCCTGCGAGCAGTGTCCCGGAGTGCACTGGAGACGGCTCAAGTCATTCCACAGAGGCAGATCCTGTGCTGTCTGTTCTGATGGTGGAACACTTTCAAGTCAGGAAGGAAAAAAAAAAAAAAACAGTTGTACATCCTTCCCACAACGTCTCACATCTGCTGAGAGGAAACGTGGAACAGAGCAAAGCAGAGCCAGGTGACGAGCGCGCTCTGGACGAGAGAGCCTCGTATTTAACATGGAAACAGTTGAACAATGGCCGCTTCCACGTGTATTTCTTCAAAATTCCCTTCCCTGGGAGGGGAAGAAAGACTGTGGCCTAGAGCAAGATAGCAGGAGAGAAGAGTCTGTCTCTGGGGAGGATGAGAAAGGGGACAGCACAGGACACCAGGCTTCGGGGCAGCTCTTATCAGGGCCGGGCTCCCTTCCCGCGGGAAGCCGTGGGGGGGCCTTGGTGGCCTTGTCGGCCAGGAACAGTGGCCCCTGGAATAACAGTGACCCGGGCTTCACTGAGACCTTCCAGCAAGCGATGCCTTCCCCCAAGTGACGTGCTCTGGAAATGCCCCCAGGCGAGAGGCACGAGGAATGGCGAGGGCCTGGAATTTTCCGAACAGGAGAAGTAAAGAATGCAGTCTTTGTGGAGGAGAAGTGAGATCACTTTGAAAAATGAATGTCTAGAAACCCGGCTCTTGCGCAAGTGGCACGTCCTTTTGGAGACTCAGAAAAAAAAATGCCTCCTGGAGATTAATCTGACATCTGTTTCCAGAGGCCCCATTCAGAAGTTGACGCTTTTGTACAAAGGACACCCCGGCTGCCGGTGGCTGCAGGCGGCCCTGCCACAGACTCTCTAGCAACCCATAAATCTGTGGGAACTACTCCCCGCACAGTGCAGCCACCCTGCCCGGACACAGCAGCCCCTCCTCACCCCAAAACGTGGAAGCTGAGAGCCCAGGGAGAAAATGACCGCGACGTCCAGTGTGGGAGAAAGGAGCCTGACAGGTAAAACAAGAGGCAAGCGCGGCCGGGCCTGCCAGCCCTCGCACACTCAGGCTTCTCCCGGCAGAAAGGCCCACTGTTCCCCAATCAATTGTCTCCTGTTCCCAGGCGATTGCACGGGCGATGCTCCCCACGGCCTCCGGAAAGTCCTGCCGACCCTGGGCTCTGATCCGGAGCTCCTTCCCCTTTCTCTGTGAGACTGGAGGATGTAGTATGTATCCCTGCTGTCAACTTGCCAGGCTCACTGGGGTGAGTCAAAGGGACCTGGCATTGCATCACAGGGATCAGAGCTGCTAATAAATACAGCAGGCCCCGGCCATTGTTGATTAATTCTGACTGAAATCTAAACACCAAACAGCAAACACTCTTCAACTGCTCTGGTACCCATTAGTTTGATGTGTTTATTAGACAGGTCTGTGTTCTTTCAAGTTTATTAACAACAGATTAAAAAACTGCAAACAAACCTAGGTTTCTTTTTATGGTTTAAGAGTGTGGGTACCATTTGCTAATGTTTTTAGGGTTTGCCAGTATATCCAAACAAGGCTGAAAAAATACCATCATGTCAAATTAAGATCCGGGTACAAAGTATGAACAGTTATTGTTTATGTGCAGCTTCTCGTATTCAAACAAATAATCAAGGTTTCTATTT
Organism: Spermophilus citellus; assembly: GCF_964194105.1. Taxonomy (NCBI): domain Eukaryota; kingdom Metazoa; phylum Chordata; class Mammalia; order Rodentia; family Sciuridae; genus Spermophilus; species Spermophilus citellus. The sequence goes on from NC_138189.1 coordinate 152,050,283, forward strand.
ACTTTTATAACTTCTAGAATTGTCATGCTTTTAAAATCTATTTTGAACAGGGATTTGAGCAGTATTGTAGTAGGAGATGTAAAAGTTTTACAAGTCATGACTCAAAGATTCATTCAAAGATTATAGAGGTTAATAAGATATATTTAATTACAGTTACATGTAGATCAGTCCTGAATTGAGCCAACTAGTACATGTCCCTGCAATATGCTATATGTTATTTATTACTAGTGTTTGAAAATTAAAAAAAAAAAAGACAAGAAAATGCTCAGCACGCAGATAATCAACAGTGCCCCAATAGCGAGGACCTAAGCGATCCCATACCAAGAGTGCAAGTTTTCAAACCTTCTGGAACTATTGTTGAAGTCGAAATATCCCTTCACAATGTACCTTTATCAATCTGCTGGCAGCCATGAGCTACTCCAACTCATTCAGTGGAAACAAAGGAACAAGGTTCTATAAATAAACCATATTTGTAGACCCAGGAAAATTAACATAAAAATATTAACCTTAATGCAAGGTATTTAAAGACTATACATTGATTTTGCTGATTTAAAGACCATTATATAAGTTTTACAACTATATAAAATTTCAATGCCTGGTGATTTTACATGCTTTTTAAAGACTGTGTGAAGGAGAATAATTCTCATGTTTGGGCTAAACAGAAAATTCTCGCCAAATCCAAATCCTCGGAGATCCAGAAGGTCTTCTGAGGCAACATCTTGATTTGAGAAGCCTTCTGTGGGTGCATCTGCTTTTGCAATCTCAAAATGTTCAGCCCAAATCTGTCACTTCAATATCTGGATTTTCCCCAGAGATCCCCGACCACCAGAGCTCAGTTCAGCGACTCCAAAATCAAATCACTCCCTCCTCTAATCCTAAATCATGTCCTCTTAATTTTTACAGCATGTAAACTAAGTTTTTATTCTGTTCCCCCGACCCCGCCCAGGAAAGCATAAAACCCCTGATAGCAAAAATCAGAAGACAAGGCTCGCACATTATAAATTTGATTGGTTCATTCCAACCCAAAGTCACTTTTAAGGTGGTGGCATCAGAGGGCATAATTGTGATTGTGTGAGCCAAGAATAGCATGCTTGAATTTCTGACATCTGTAAGCAAATCCTTTTTACCAAAAGAAAGCATTATAAGTATTTCAAAAACCATATGGTGTGAAAAATACACCACTGTACCTACGATGGTAAAGGTCGGGCAGCTCATCGAAATAAAAATGATTCACTGCCATGTTGCTCCTAGCACAAGTCCCCCTGAAGGATCCATCTGTTGATATTTGACGGAGGAAAGGAAGGGACAGAAAAGAAGGAGGGAGAGGTCAGGGGGAGGAGCAGGGGTGGCCGAGCTTATCACAGTAAATAAATCAAATGATATTTTCAATCCTGGGTAGTGAAGAAAACTGAAAGAGTACAAGCATAAATGACTCTGACTACCAACAAGTAATGGCTACCCTAGCAATTAGAAAGTTGGCCCTTTATACAATTAAATCTTGTCAGTTTTTTTTTAGTAGATTTGTATAATTAGCATCTTGCTATTTTTTTTAAGGTAAAGGGAGAAAATGGGGGAATTTTATGAGAAAATCATCTATTTTATGTTGATTTTTACTGAAACAAAATCATTCAATGAGAAAACGACACAGTGCTTTGGTGGGACTCTGGGCCTCAGCAGTAACGTGCCCCTATGCACAATTTCCATGTTTTTGCCCTACGGTGCCCGGTGGTACCCTAACTGTCCAGCCACGTAGCTGGGCCCCCTTTTGTCCTCGGCACAGTCTCCCGGCTCTATCCCCTATGAACCTAGACCCGCCCTCCAAGTCCACTGGTCTTCAGACCAGGCCCATACAGACATTAACAGCCGAGGGCAGAGGACCTGGATTCAGAAGGAAACGCAGCTGGAAGAAGGAGCAATGACCTGAATCCAAACACCTCCACATGGTGGGCCCAAGGGCAAGAAAGGGTGACTCGGTGTTTTCTGGGTTGAAAACAAAATAATTTCTAGTGTTTGTTGAACTGGCAAGTATGCTGAGCACCTCGCCATCTCTCCCTGCTGCTGTGACTGCTGTGCCCCTCTGGGCTGGCTCTTTCCTGGTCCCCTGGGCTGGCTCTCTCCTGGTCCCCTGGGCTGGCTCTCTCCTGGTCCCCTGGGCTGGCTCTCGCCTGGTCCCCTGGGCTGGCTCTCGCCCACCACTTTGTAGTTCTGCTTGTCGTTTAGCCTATTTTGCTCTTTTGGTGCTTTAGTCTTTTTGGTCCAGGGCGGAGGACTGATCACTGCTGTTTATTTTTCATGTCCCACTATATTAAAAAGGAATGGAGGGAGGCAGAGAAGACAGATGGATGGACAAAACAAGGACTTGTCTTCACAGTCCAACGTCCAGACTTAGCACATAGCCATGCTCAATGACTATTAGTTAAACTTTTAGAGAATGAAGTTCAAGTACAAATTTCATTTTCAGCGCTGCTAGGAGATGGCCAAAACCCACCATAAGATATATGAAAGAGTTTCCAAACACAGAGGAGGTGGGCCAGGGCAGCTGAGGGGCCATGAGGAGGTGTCTGGGGGCTGCCGGAGGGCAGCAGAGCCACCCAGCCGCTGGGAGGTGAGGGCGCTCGGCAGAGGTCGGAGGAAAACTCCCATCTGGTGTCAGGATCTCCCATGCCTGGTTTGGTTCCAAGATGCTGAAGAAATGGGCAGCGACGAGAAGCCACAGCAATGGTCATATTTGCAGAGACAAGGAAGCAGGAGGAAGCTGGGCACTGTGAGGGGCACACCCAAGAAGGAGCCCCACAGCTGCCAGAGTCCCACGCCAAAGCCACAGCTGAAATAAAAATCAGTGATCCTGAAGCCCACCTATCCCCCGAGTGTTCCTTCTAGAAGTGACTGGAAAACCGAGAAAAACTCATTTCTTGCAAAAATATTTTATCGGAAGGAAGGAAGGAAGGAAGGAAGGAAGGAGGGAAGGAGGGAAGGAAAGGAAGGAAGGAAGGAAGGAAGGAAGGAAGGAAGGAAGGAAGGAAGGAAGGAAGGAAGGAAGGAGGAAGGAAGGAAGGAAGGAAGGAAGGAAGGAGGGAGGGAGGGAAGGAAGGAGGGAAGGAAGGAAGGAGGGAAGGAAGGAAGGAAGGAGGGAGGGAAGGAAGGAAGGAAGGAAGGAGGAAGGAAGGAAGGAGGGAGGGAGGGAGGGAGGGAAGGAAGGAAGGAAGGGAAGGAGGAAGGAAGGAAGGAAGGAAGGAAGGAAGGGAAGGAGGAAGGAAGGAAGGAAGGAAGGAAGGAAGGAAGGAGGGAGGGAGGGAAGGAAGGAAGGAAGGGAAGGAGGAAGGAAGGAAGGAAGGAAGGAAGGGAAGGAGGAAGGAAGGAAGGAAGGAAGGAAGGAAGGGAGGGAGGGAGGGAAGGAAGGAAGGAAGGAAGGAAGGAAGGAGGGAAGGAAGGAAGGAAGGAAGGAAGGAAGGAAGGAGGGAAGGAGGGAGGGAAGGAAGGAGGGAAGGAAGGAAGGAAGGAGGGAGGGAGGGAAGGAGGGAAGGAAGGAAGGAAGGAAGGAGGGAGGGAAGGAAGGAAGGAAGGAAGGAAGGAGGGAAGGAAGGAAGGAAGGAAGGAAGGAGGGAAGGAGGGAAGGAGGGAAGGAAGGAAGGAGGGAAGGAGGGAAGGAAGGAAGGAAGGAAGGAAGGAAGGAGGGAAGGAAGGAAGGAGGGAAGGAAGGAAGGAAGGAGGGAGGGAGGGAAGGAGGGAAGGAGGGAAGGAAGGAGGGAAGGAGGGAAGGAGGGAAGGAAGGAGGGAAGGAAGGAAGGAAGGAGGGAAGGAGGGAGGGAAGGAAGGAAGGAGGGAAGGAAGGAAGGAAGGAGGGAAGGAGGGAAGGAAGGAAGGAAGGAAGGAAGGAAGGAAGGAAGGAAGGAAGGAAGGAGGGAAGGAAGGCAGGAAGGAAGGAAGGAAGGAAGAAAGGAGGGAAGGAAGGAAGGAAGGAAGGAGGGAAGGAAGGAAGGCAGGAAGGAAGGAAGGAAGGAAGAAAGGAGGGAAGGAAGGAAGGAAGGAAGGAAGGAGGGAGGGAGGGAAGGAGGGAGGGAGGGAAGGAAGGAAGGAAGGAAGGAAGGAAGGAAGGAAGGAAGGAAGGAAGGAAGAAAGGAGGGAAGGAAGGAGGGAAGGAAGGAAGGAAGGAAGGAGGGAAGGAAGGAAGGAAGGAAGGAAGGAGGGAAGGAAGGAGGGAAGGAAGGAGGGAAGGAAGGAAGGAAGGAGGGAAGGAAGGAGTAAGGAAGGAAGGAAGGAAAGAAGGAAGGAAGGAAGGAAGGAGGGAAGGAAGGAAGGAGGGAAGGAAGGAAGGAGGGAAGGAAGGAAGGAAGGAAGGAAGGAAGGAAGGAAGGAAGGAAGGAAGGATGGATCATCTAGAAGGCAGCAAAACTCTAAGTGACTTATATGACAAAAACGCAGCCAGGCACATCTGCAAGAGCCGCCTGCGTCAGGGGCTCCAGGACCTCTGTGGACCTTCGTCCCTGTCCCAGCATCTAGCAGGAGGATGTGGATGGTTTGACAACACACACCTAACCACACACCTGGTTCCAGGCTACCACAGTCCTGCTTTAGGTGACTTCAGCCACTACCTGCTGTGTTCCACAAGCATCTTGTTGCCCGTGGCAACAGGCTATAACTGACTCGGATCTAGCCGGGACACCAGCAGCGTCCCTGTGGCAGGCTTTTTGTCATCACAAGACTTCTAGGATTATACCTTGTATCTTCAAGGCTTCGGCTCAAGAAGCAGAAGGCATTCTGAACATGTGCTGGGTTGGGTTACCCTCCATCATGCATGTTGGGATTTACTTGTCCTTGTCATGGAGCTCAGAGGTGGGACTGCAGGAGTGGCTAGGTCTTGGGGCCTCTGCTACCCTGGGTGGATCAGTGCCATGGCCGTGGGAGCCAGAGGGTGACAGAAAGGAGGAGGCCCTCAGTTTTCTCTGCTCCTGTGTGCTGGCTTGCTTCCTCCACGTCATGACAGCAAGAAGGTCCTGGTCAGATGCCAGAGCCATGCTCTCAGACTTCCAGCCTCCACCACCCTGACCCCCCAAAACTTTTCTCTATAAATACCTAGTCTGCAGTATTATGTTTCAGCAACAGAAACTGGACGAAAACACTGTGAAAGCAGTAAAATACTTGATCCAGGAAATAAGATGCTTTCAAAATCACTGGAAATAGAGAAGAGCAGGAGTTAGGAGTTTGCCCTGGAAACACGGAATTAAAAACATATCGCAGTGCGTCCTTTGGGAATCCGGAAGCCTCAACAGCTGCCGCTCAGCACTCAGGAAACAGTGACCCACAGCTGAAGCTCTAGGAGCAGCTGCACAGCCTCCAAAAGGTGTATTCTTAGCATTTGTATCAGCCACCCAATTCTGTTGTCTGTCCCAGATTATGCCATTAAAATGTGTCTGAGATGCAACAATGGCCAGCCAGGATGATAGATTCCGCCATACACCTACTAACGCTCTGTTTAGGATCCCGGAAATATGAGGCCATTATTAGAACTGGAAGAAGATGGAACAGGAGTGTGCATCCATGAGCTAACAGCACATTCATCTCAGATGCATTAAATATCTTTACTAATGAGAACATTACACTGATTCTTACACTTATAACGAGCAAGCACTTTCTAGGGTCCTAGATACACAGCTCAGGACACTGACACAGAACTGTGGAAGAAACTATTTTAGCCATCATCTTGTCCAACCTTAAACATGTGTTACCAAAATAAACCCGAGGCCCTGTACACTGCCTCATACAGTATGCTCTAGGAGAAAACACTCCAGACATCAAAATGTTTACATGCTTTACTTCTTTATTCAGTCCTTTAAAGAAATACCTAAAGAAAAACCGAATTATTTCTACACACACACACACACAATAATCCTCCAAAAATATGACTAGGGATGGAGCTCAGGGGAAGAGTGCTTGTCTGGTGTGCACAAAGCCCTAGTTTTAATCTCTGGTACTGAAACAAAGAAAAAAAAAGAAATTGACTGTGAAAAAAATATAAAAAAAAAACTTGTCCTGCTGACTGTGCTTCTCACTGTTCCACACGTCCTTTGCAATTGCTCCCCTAAGCTCTTACTACTGACAACCGTCAAGAGCAGATGCCCACAGCTTCCCTGCCCTTCCCGCCTACTAACTAGATCTGCTTACCCTATTTTTATTATATTAGTTTTTCTCTCTACTTTTCCTAAAACTCAGAAATTATAGATGCTGATATAACCAAAAAAAAAAAAACACAGCTAGAAAACTTGGGAAGATAACTTGATGCATAGAGATATATATTCTATGTTACTCGGGCAGTTGAACAGGATCTGACTGTGTTTTGAGCTTTGTATGTACCAGCCAATAGGTGCCAACTGCTGCCTCTCAGAACAGTTGTGTGCCCCAAATGCAAAGCTGATTAGAAGCAATCTTTGCATTTGAACTAAATTGACCAGTAAGTGGCCCTGTTACTAACCATAGCCAAATTAGGATACCAGACAAGAAGTCATCTCTCCTTGATTTGGTCCAAGAAAAACGGAATAATACCAAATGACACAATTCCTAGTCAGGGCAAGAATTCTCACCCAAGAGCCACATGTAAATCTCCACATGAGTTTCTTTCTTTGCTATAAAATAAAAAGGTAAAAATTTGTGACAATCCTTAGAAAAATATTTTTCTTAAAAGCCAATTCATTTTATCTTATTATTAAGAGGCTGTAGACAAGTAAACCAGTTTCAATGAATTCAACACTAGAATTCACTAAAATCCAGTTTCTTACTCAAACAAGCAGCATCAAAATGTGATTCATCCATTATAGAAACAGTAGGAAAATGCAGAACAATGAACAGATTCTGACCCAAGTGAGGAAGAAATTTATTAATGTAGAAGAAAGGAAACAGAATCTAATCCTCCAGAGAAACATTTGCATCTCTGATCCCTGTTACTAGGAGGAATAGAAATTTTTTGAAGAGATTTAAAATATTGGCCAATATTTTATTTTGTGCGTATAAAATATCTTGGTGTTCATAACAGTGACCTTGGGGTTGTCAGCCATGTGACCGGCTTCCAGATTCACTAGTGAATACTTCTGAACTAGAGGCTGCCTCACTTAGGTCCCTCGGCCAGCCAGCAATGCCATCATCCATTGCTTAGGGGAAGCATAAGGCGTGACAGACTCTCCAGGCCACAGAAGTTAGGCAGAGAACAAAACAAGCCGCCCGCTCTCCCGTGGACCCTACATGCCACCTTAGGGAAGAGAGGTGCACATGAATTAAAGGGCAATAACCAAGATGGTCCTCAAGGAGGCAGATGAGTAGGGGGCTGTGGAGCCCTCATTTGAGGACTTAGGCAAAGGCTAAATAAAAAGTGCATCTGGGCCGAGGAACTGCGTGCCAGAGCCTCCCGGCCTGAGGAGGCTGCTTTCTGAGAGCTGCAGGAGGCACGAGCTGCTGGGGAGGCCGCCTCTGTGGTGTGAGGGGGCAGCTGGGGCCAGGCATGCACCTTGTTACTTACAGTTACTTATTTATAATTTGTTATTATTTCGTTTATTATTTTATCAGAATGTCTGAAGAACAGGAAAATAGTTTAATACATTGTGGAAAATGTACACAGTTACTAACAAGAATAACAATGTTAATGAGTATTGTAGAGATACATGCACTATGTATTTTTTAAAGGAAAGCAAATTGCAGGTTAAAGTGCACAGAAGAAAACAATTTTTGCTTTTAAAAATCCCTTTTCCTGTAACATAGAAAGAGTTATATTATTCAATAGCAAAAGTACATTCTCAGGGCTGGGGATATAGCTCAGTGGTAGAGCACCTCCTTAACCTATGCAGGGCCCTGGGTTTGATCCCCAACACCACCACACACACACATACACACACACAAAAAAAAAGATTGACAAGTTTGGAGAGTTCTTAATTAACTGATAAAAACTTAGAATGCTCCAACGTATAAAAGTATTAGCAGGAAACTCACAAAAGAATATCACAATTGAGAAAAAAAAAATGTTTTTAAGACAAATGTGTGATGTTCGATAACACTACGTCAGCCATACTCTAAAGGATCAGAATACTGATGTGGGACTGTTCTGATAGGATGAGGGTGAAGAAGTCAGAGGTCTGAACTCTAGTGATACTGAACGGCTGTCCCCAGGACGAGGAGGGCAGGGGAGGGGAGCCCACAGGAGCCCACGCTGGCCTTCCAGGAGTGATCCTAGAGCACTAGCGACATCCATGCCCAGGAGAATAAATTCAGATGCTTTCAGGAGAAAGAGAACACTGGTTTAGGCCTAGAACAATTTCTACCAGTAACTTTATAAGTGCAATGTCCACACAAGGAGAAAGATATCCCAAAGAACACCCCTAGAAAAACAGCAGAGAGTCAACCCACAGGAACTTCTGACATCAGAAATGTCAGACACAGACTTTAAAATAACCATGTCTTCTTCTCCCTAGCACATCGAGGGCAGAATCAAAAACTGGAAATTTTGTAAAAAAGTCAAATGCAAATTATAGAACTGAAAATCAAGAGAACCCAGGTTTAAGTTGAATGGGTAGGTTTTAATAATATCAAGGTAGAAAAAAAAAGTGAAGAAAGAATCTAGAAGATGGCTCAGAAACATCAACACACACAGGGACAGAGGAGGAAAATTTCAGAGGAGGGGGTCGTAGAGGACACTGTGGGAGGCCTAGAGGGACACTGACCTCCCGGGAGACACGGGAACATGGAGGCAGGGGCAGTGCTGAAGGGAACAGGGGGCAACTTCCCACGTTACTCAGAAAACAGCTGAGATGCTGACTCCCAGGCTCCTAAACCAAGGTGGGTAGTGCCACCCTTGCACCCACCGGGCAGCAGGAGAACGCCCAGGGAGCAGGCAGGACAGACTGAGAGCAGCTAGGAGGAAGGCAGAGTTCTCCACAGAAACCAGGGAGAGGCGGAAACTCCCGAAGACAAGACCAGCCCGGGATTCTACACCCATAAAACCCTTTCAGAGAGAAGTCAAGAAAGAGAGGAATGAGGGCGGGGGGAGAGAGAGAGAGAGAGAGAAGAATGAGGAAGTGGAGGAAGTAGAAGAGGAGGAAGATAATTTGCCCATTGTTTTTCTAAAATGTTTAAAAATCGAGAACTTTCTACCTGAACTGACTTCTGTGTATGGTGTGTGAAAATATTTCAATTTTACTTTTTTTCCATATTAGTAACCAATCACTTCATAGTGATGAAAATACAGATCCCCTGCCTGCTAAGTGGCTACTGCTCTGAGACCATGAACATGTCCGAATGTGAATGCCCTGCACACGCGCATTAGCTCTGATCCTCTGGTCTACTTGCTTATTTCTATGACCATTCCAAAATGACCTACCTACTGCAGCTTTATGGTGAGTTTGGTATCTAGGAGGGCAATCGCCACACATGACTCTTCATCAAAAACACTTAGCTATTCTGGACTTTAGCACTTCTACATACTGCCAGAGTCAACTTGTCAAATAAAAAAAAAAAAAGACCATTAATTTTTCTAATCCTTGAACATAAATGTCATTTTATTAGGATTTTTATGTCTTTTAATATATTTCTAGAATTTTTCCATACAGATCTTGCTTGTAAGACAGTTCTGGGTACTTGATATTTTTCATACTACTGTTAGTGACAATTTAGGTTTCATTTGTTAGAAAAACAATTCATTTACTTTTGATTTAACTCAGGGGTACTCAACCACTCACTGAGCCACATCCCCAGCCCTATTTTGTGTTGTTGTTGTTGTTGTTATTATTATTATTATTTTAGAGACAGGGTCTCACGTAGTTGCTAGTGCCACACTTTTGCTGAAGCTGGCTTTGAACTTGTGATCCTCCTGCCTCAGCCTCCCGAGCCATACCACCATGCCCGGCTCCCCAGCGCTTTTTGTTTTTTATTTTGAGACAGAATCTTGCTAATGTTGCACAGGACCTCTCTAAGTTACTAAGGCTGCCTTTGAACTTGCATCTTCCTGCTCCAGCCTCCCAAGCTGCTGGTATTATAAACATGTAGCACCAAACTCACCTAATTATTTTTAAATTGATTTTATATTCAGCAATCTTTGAAATATTCTCTTACAAAGTCTAACAATTTTCTGTGGATTCTTGGGAATTTCCCAGAAGACACCACCAAATCATTTTCAAATCATAGCAGTTTCCTTTCCTCCTTCCTATGTAAAATGCACTCTTTCCTTTCCTTCATTGAATCCAGATCAGTGTCCAAGTGCCATGATTTTGTTTTATTCTGAACACCATTGAAGGTAGCACCAATATTTCACCCTTTAGTGTCCCATTTGGCAGTTTTTTCCCAAATCCCTTTTATCAGTCATATGTCTTCAACTCCCAATTCACAAAGCATTTGCAACATCATTGGATGTTGAATTTTAACAAATTCCTTTTCTTTCTCATTGCAATGATTACCTGGCTTTTCAATCTATAGTGTGGAGAATTACACTGATTGACTTTCTAATGCTAAACTACAGTTACAATCATGGAAAAATCCCAACAGGGTCATGATAGGGTTTTTTCCAAACACTTTGTTGGATTTGGCCTAAAATACTTTGTTCAAGGATGTGGCATCTATGTGTATGAATGAGATTAATAAATCATTTCTGTCCCTTGTACTCTCTTTGTCAAGTTTTTGTTTCAGGGTTATGCTAGACACATAAAATGAGTAATGATTTCCCCTTTTTTCTATACCTTGGAAAAATTTGTGCACCATCTGAGTTAGTACTTCTTTGTTTAGAAAGATTGTTTAGTTTTAAAAAATCCAGTCCCTGTGGTTTCTATGCAGAATTTTTTAGCTGTTGGCTTGAAAACCATCTTTAATGGTTATGGTACTATTCAAGAATTTGGTCAAAAATAAATACAACTTAAGAAGTTAAGAATTTGGTCAAAAATAAATACAACTTAAGAAGTTAAGAATTTGGTCAAAAATAAATACAACTTAAGAAGATTCTGGCACTACTACTCTATTTGGGTCTATAACATGGGACACCTGAACAGGCGAAGATTTAAATGTCTTTATTTTCTCCCACTCCATTCAACAGATTCAAGATCCATCTCAGACAGCCCTTATGCCAGGACACCCGTGTCACAAGAGGCTCAAGAGGGAGAAGGTGGGAAGTGCCCCATGTTTCCCTGGGCCTGAGCAGCTAGCTCCTGGTCACTGCCAGGCACATGAGATGGTGCACTGCTGGTCCCCATGCCTGACACCACAGGAGCGGGCCTCCCTCCGTAGCGAGAGCAGAATCCTGCAATGGGAGGCAACGGTCCCTGGCAGCATTGTCGTATTTCCCAGGGCTTACACCTCTGCAGGGAATGCACCTTCCCTAGCAAGATGGCTTCCCACACATTTCTGTGGCTCTGAGACCATCTTCCTCCCCACACCTCCTTCAGAAGCGAGCACCCCACAGTGCTGATAGGCCTGACACGTGGTCAGGCGGGGAAGGGACAGTGCTCCGTGGGTCTCACTTCACATGACCCGTTTCATATGTTTCACATTTAAGGGGGTGGGGCCTGATCCCTCATTCAATCTTCCTAAAGCTCTGCTATGTTCTGGTGCCAGAGCCCATAATTACCATGAAACAGGTTGATTTCAGGCTGAATTGCACTGGAAAATGACATTTTGAATTTTTATTGGCACTTTGAAGAGAACATATTCTTCTCCAGTTATTGTACTTTCAACACTAAAATACTGAGAAATAGTCTTTCCATATGTATTATAAGAAAAATATCTAAAATTTAAGATTTATTCCCTTCTCTTGCAGTTTTTATTAGCATTTTAAGCAAGTTCAGTGCCCATCAGACCTATTCTCTTTATTTTTATTGATGCCATATAGACAATCCATAATCAAAACCACTGGCAAAACGGCTAAGTCGTCTCTGCTCCTGCCAGGAAACTGGCAGAAAATTCTCATTTAAAGTTTGCAGGAAAAACCCAGAGGAAGCTTGCAGAGATCTTTAGCTGTATATTTCCCGGCAAGAGAATATTTTCCTTCCTTTGAAACTCCATTAAATTTTACTTCTCCAAAAGTGTGAAAACCAGGTGGCACTTAGAAGTCCCACCCCTCTCTGGTTAGCCTTATAAAAACACGCCATGCTATTTTACAGGGAAGAGCCTGAATCCCTTCTGACCACCCTCGCTAAATGACATGTCAGAGTCCAAGAATGTGGAACACTGGGGTTCCCTCCAAGCCTGGGGGGAAGAAGCTCAGGGGCCTAATCCCCAGCCCTGGGTCCTCCCCAGGGAAACAGTCGCCGTGTCTCCGGCCACCCTGCCCCTGATCCAAGCCCTCCCTGGTGTGGGCTCCTACCAGGGCTGCCATGTGAGCCCCGCCCTCGCTGACCTTAAACTCCTCAATGCCCACGTAAGTCACTGGTCTCCCTAAACACGATCCAGCCTCAGAGCACGATTTCCCTCCTGCAGAGCTGCCTGGTTACTGTTTCCTTGAGGGCTCAGGAAGGACAGCAGTCTCATTTGCTCCTGTTGATACTGTTCTGACTAGGCCCGTCTCTCAAGAGGCCCGAGCCCAAGGGAAATGTGGGGCTTCTGTCAGCCGCACTGGGATTGTCTGCCGAGGCCCAACTCAACTTTGCCTGGTCCCAGCAGCCCCAAGTTTCAGCCACCCCTGGCTGTAGTGCGCTGGTAGAGACAGACTCACAGCATCCAGAGCACGAAGGAGCTCAGAGTTCTCACAGCAGTTTGGTTGGAACCCTGTGTTTGGGGGAAGAATCTTTGGGGCTCCTCAGATGGACTGGTGAGGTGCAGCGATGTCCAAATCTACTCAGAGGACAGTGGCCAGCCTAGAACCAAGTGCTCCATCTCCCTCTTCCAGCTCTACAGTCTTATGGGCTTGATGACGACATGCACACTGTTGAACTTGGGTGGGTCCACGTGCTTGACCACTTACCAACAACACCCTTTGGGCTCCCAATAGAGGCCTGGGCTAAATCTTGGCAACCCAGTCTCAGTCCACATCCTCAATGAGCTACAAAGAACCAACTTCAAGTGAGCAGGCCTTCTAAACGATGAGTACCAGGTGCCTTGCTGAGGAAGACTTCACGTCATTAAGGAGCCGCGCACTGTCCTGAAGGCCACAGAGCAACTGCCAGTGGAAGTGAGGTTGGTTTCTTTAGTTGTTTTTGCACATGCTCAGTCCGTGCACCAGTCGTGTTTCATGAACACTCCAGAGGTCTTGAGAAGTAAGGGTCCTGAAGACCCGAGCTGTTTACCCCTCGGAGGCTCTGAAGGCTGATGAGTGAGATCCCCTTAGGAAGGAAGAGGATCCAGAGACGCAGGGCAAGGTGGCTGGAGGGGTGAGAGGAGGGGAACAGGAGATGAAGGCCACGGGTCTCTTGAGAAGGACAAGAGAGAAGCGTCTTGCCTCAGGGTGGTGGTGTGAACGGAACGAAGGGGCAGGTGGGGCTGCGGTGGGGGAAGAGGGGCTGTGTGGGTGCAGACAGGGACCCACACCCAGCTCTGCACGGCTGCCGCGACTGCTGCAACCCTAGAATGCAAACTGGAAGCCAGGCTGGGCAACTTAGCAAGACCCAGACTCAAAAAATCCAAAGGGCTGAGGGTGTAGCTCCCACGGTAGAGTCCCTGGACTCCATCCCCAGCACAGAAGAAAAGAAGGAGGAGGAGGAAGAGGAGAGAAAGGGGGAGGGGGAGGGGGAGGGGGAGGAAAGGGTCCTGGGAGCTGGTCTTAGGAGGTGCATAGGGCAGAGCTCAGGAGTGACTCGTTGAGTGGCCTGTTGTGAAGGTGAGCCTGGCCGCACCCTCCGTCTCTTGCCCCCCCCACCTTCCCCCTTCTGCCACGGCAGGACAAACAGGAAGGCCCTCCAGGAGGCTCACCCCGGATCTCGGCTTCTCAGCTCCAGAATCATGAGCGAGACGTTTCTCCTTGCTCTACATCCCCCACGCCGTCACATCCCTATAACAGCACAGAGAGCCCTGCTGGGTACTGAGGAGTGGGTACCTGCAAACCCAGCAGTGGCTTTGAACTGGGCCAGGACCCAACCTGGAGGAGCTGGGGGCACAGGTGAGGATGGGCCTGCAGAGCCAGGAGCAGAGTGGGGAGGCGGGGCGCTGGGAACTCAGAGGAGGGCCCTGGGAAAGTCCAGGGCTCAGGGTGGCTTCGGTGGTCACCACCAGGACGTGGCAGAATACCAAACAGCAAAGCCACCTGAGGAGGCCCTGGGGGATGAGGACACACCTGTTGGTGGCTGAGGGAAAGGCCAGCCCTGCCTGACCTGGCTGAGCTGGGCCCACACTACAGGCTGTGCAGAGGCGGGAGGCAGCCATTCGTGGACCTCTGGCCTGAGTCATGGTCGCACGGCGAAGCCCTGAAGGAGCTGTGGCTCTTTCTAACGATCTATGGTTCTACCACGCGGCCTGCGCAGTGGTTTCATTAATGAGGTTCTGGCATTCAGTTAGTTAGAAGAGATCAAAATAAAACACACAGACAGTACCTTATTTTAATGCTAGGTCCAAGACGGCTCGCCTCTCTGTTTCCCTCCTCAGCCGCTCAGCAGGGCAGCGAGGATTACTCTGGGCTAGCAGGAGAGAGAGAGAGCGAACACGCCGGGGAGTAGCCTTTTATTTGGGGGGACAAGAGATTCAGGGGAGAATTCCATCCAATGAAGGTTGAGGGGGGGGCTGCACTCCAAGGTCAGGGTCAGTGATTAGGTCTCCAGGGTCAGTGGTTACGCACACCCCCACACGGATGGGCTCTCTCATCAGGAAAGGGTCGGGATAACTCCGACACAGCCAGAGCGCCTCAGGCCCTTAACGGGAGTCACCCAATCACGTGTCAGAATGGCTCCCCACATATGGTGAAATTGGAAAATAATTTAAAGATATAAATTTTCACTAAAAGGAGAGAAAAGTGAAAAGATGTGGAGATTTCACAGACCAGCATACTCAGGAGAGCAGGCCCAGGGCGTGGCTCGCAGCCCCTGGCTCAGGAGCGGAGTCCCATGGAAGGGAGCCAGGTGCTGCTTCGGGACAGTGGACCAGGACCCCAAGGCTTTTCAGATTCCTCGAGCTGCCCCTCCCAGCCCAGGCCCAGAGTAGGGCCAGGAGGGCGAGACTGCAGAGAGGCTGGGACCTCGGCCCCGTCTGCCCAGCACCACCGCAGCTGCCGGGCCCACCCTCTGTGACGGCACCCAGAGGCAGGCCAGGGGTGGCCCTGGCTGTCACCCCTACAGGCCTGAGCAGCAGATCTTGCTGGCATCCCTGTGACTCTGCAGAAGCACAGAAGCAGCGACTGTGGGCCGTGACAGTCCCCACTTAGATTTCTAGGGATGCTGTCTGTGGAGAGCCTGGGTCGCAGGCAGAAGCTTGTTACGGTCTTTATCTGAAATCCTGCTGTGATGTTCACGGTGCTTTTTTTTGTTGCACTCATTTTGATTTTTTTTTTAAGTATGTCACTAAGATTTCCTAACTGGGGTTTTTGAAACTCTCTTCCATTTTGTGTCTGAGTGTCTCTAATCTCAGCCCTACAACACTCTAAGAAAAAGAAAAAATAACACACAGGGAAAATGCAATGCATACAGAATCAATTACGGAAATTATTGACCAGCAAGTAGCCTTCACACCTCCTAGATATCAAAGTCTACCTTAAACACACCCCACATGCAGCCTCGAACCATAAAAACTCAAAGCCAAAACCCTGGCTACAGACAGGGTAGTAAAATATTAAAAAGAAATTATTAATAAAAGCCTGACAAATCCAGCAGCCAGGTCTTGGTTTTCCTGCCACCGCGGTGTGACTGGCCATGTTTAGTCTGGCTGCTCCAGTCCACGGCCAGATCCTTGAGTGCTGGAACGTGCAGAAGGGACGCCTCGGTGCCGTCCGTGCCTGGGTGGTGCCCAGGGACACTGCCGCTGAACTTCTTGCCTTTCTGAAAAGGCACACTCTTTCCTGAGTCCTCGGGAATGCCTCATTTCTCAGGTTTGGCTTCTCTCTGGAGCTGGCTTTCCCTGCCCTGCAGAGGTTGTGTCTCAGGTCACCCTTCACGGGTCCACAGAGGGCGGCGAGTCCCAACACACGGAGGAGCCCAGCTGGACTGGAGGCGCAGGGAGGTACGCGTGTCCTTGGGACTTGAGCCTGAGCTCTGGAGAACGTCCTCTTCCCTCCCCTCTGCACGTGCAAGGCCCCGACTGAAACAAACTGTTCTCTTTAAATCGCCTTGTGTGTTGTCATTGTTACCAACAGATGAGGTGCTTTAGCAAAGCATGTGGCTTCAACATCTTTTAAATGGTATTTTTTACCAAGACACACAAAATCCTCACATCTATGCAGAGGTATTTGAGAGGGAGGAAGGGGCACACAGCATTGCAGAGGCCTGTCCACACACATAATCAGATATACGTGGATGCCTGCCTTGGACTCCAGACCTGCTGTGCTTACAGCAAAATGGCACATTGCTTTTCAATATGTCTGACTGTGCTGTGGTGGTCTGTTATGATCCTCTAGGGAAAGAAAGCTCTGGGGCCCTAGGTCTTCACCTTCCATCTCTGCAGACCTAGGACTTGTCCCATAGTAGGTCTTCACCTTTCATCTCTGCAGACCTAGGACTCATCCCACAGTAGGCCTTCACCTTCCATCTCTGCAGACTTAGGATTCGTCCCACAGTAAAACTTCACCTTCCATCTCTGCAGACCTAGGACTCGTCCCACAGTAGGTCTTCACCTTTCATCTCTGCAGACCTAGGACTCGTCCCCACAGTAGGTCTTCATCTTCCATCTCTGTAGACCTAGGATTCGTCCCACAGTAGGTCTTCACCTTCCATCTCTGTAGACCTAGGATTCGTCCCACAGTAAGTCTTCACCTTCCATCTCTGCAGACCTAGGACTCGTCCCACAGTAGGTCTTCACCTTTCATCTCTGCAGACCTAGGACTCGTCCCACAGTAGGTCTTCACCTTTCATCTCTGCAGACCTAGGACTCGTCCCACAGTAGGTCTTCATCTTCCATCTCTGTAGACCTAAGATTCGTCCCACAGTAGGTCTTCACCTTCCATCTCTGCAGACTTAGGATTCGTCCCACAGTAAGTCTTCACCTTCCATCTCTGCAGACCTAGGACTCGTCCCACAGTAGGTCTTCACCTTTCATCTCTGCAGACCTAGGACTCGTCCCCACAGTAGGTCTTCACCTTTCATCTCTGCAGACCTAGGACTCGTCCCCACAGTAGGTCTTCACCTTTCATCTCTGCAGACCTAGGACTCGTCCCACAGTAGGTCTTCACCTTTCATCTCTGCAGACCTAGGACTCGTCCCACAGTAGGTCTTCACCTTTCATCTCTGCAGACCTAGGACTCGTCCCCACAGTAGGTCTTCACCTTTCATCTCTGCAGACCTAGGACTCGTCCCCACAGTAGGTCTTCACCTTTCATCTCTGCAGACCTAGGACTCGTCCCACAGTAGGTCTTCACCTTTCATCTCTGCAGACCTAGGACTCGTCCCCACAGTAGGTCTTCACCTTTCATCTCTGCAGACCTAGGACTCGTCCCACAGTAGGTCTTCACCTTTCATCTCTGCAGACCTAGGACTCGTCCCCACAGTAGGTCTTCACCTTTCATCTCTGCAGACCTAGGACTCGTCCCACAGTAGGTCTTCACCTTTCATCTCTGCAGACCTAGGACTCGTCCCCACAGTAGGTCTTCACCTTTCATCTCTGCAGACCTAGGACTCGTCCCACAGTAGGTCTTCACCTTTCATCTCTGCAGACCTAGGACTCGTCCCACAGTAGGTCTTCACCTTTCATCTCTGCAGACCTAGGACTCGTCCCACAGTAGGTCTTCACCTTTCATCTCTGCAGACCTAGGACTCGTCCCGCAGTAGGTCTTCACCTTTCATCTCTGCAGACCTAGGACTCGTCCCACAGTAGGTCTTCACCTTTCATCTCTGCAGACCTAGGACTCGTCCCCACAGTAGGCTTTATAGGATGAAATTGATGAAGGAAAACTGGAACATCCTCCTCCATGCCTTAGAAAACAACACTAGTTCTCTTCCTCCACCTCCGCAGGGTGGAGCGTAGAGCTCTATGTGCCTGGTGCGGATCTTCCTAAAGGCTGCCTGTGCCTAGCTCCAGTACCCAGTGCATATCAGAGACCTAAAAGCAGGCAAGAGCCGAGGTGGCCTAAGGTAGGAACTCACAAAATAGGACCCGGGGCCCTATTCGGCTTGCGTGTGTAGCCTTCCTCACTGTCAGGCACAGCTGGACAGCCCCCAGAGACCCTAGGGCCTGCTCAGCCCCAAACACTTCTCATCTAGCCCTTTACAGGAAAACTTCCAATCCTGTGTAAGATAGTGTCATTGACCTTTAGTGACAATAAGATCACCTCCTCTGGGTTCATAACTGTCCCTGCCAGCCCGTTCGCCTATGACGCACAGCATCCAGTTCTGAACTCCACACCCTGCTGCAGAGGTGGCCAGACCCCACGGGAGAGTCACGCAGTGTGACTTCTCCCTACAGCTAGCACCCTCCCTTCAACATCCTCTCGTGATCTGAGACCTAGAGACCTGGCCTTCTGGATGGTGGATCAGAGAGGGACAGTCCTTGGATCCGGGAGGAAGGATCCATCAGGTTCTCCAGAACTCACCCAGCAGGGAATCGCCAAGCCTCACAGTTCGGAATTAAAAAGGATACGTCCTTCTCCCAGTCCCCAGCAGATGGCTGCCCTGGGAAACACAGAGGAGCGAGTGGAAGTGAGGAAGCCCCAGGAGCAGACAGGTGGCACGGGAGACCCCAGACTGGGGACTTCAGACACGGAGATGACGGAGGGAAATGGCGGCTGCCGCTGGGGATCCTCGGCTGTTACCCCGTAGTCCGACTCTCCTTCCTGCGTTCCTCAGGCCACCTTCTCTGTGCTGTCCTTATGTGACCTGTAGGTCCCTATGCTTATGGTCTGGGCACCCCTGGCCACTTCATGATCTAGTCCAACCTACAGCCACAGTCCACTCACAAACGGGCCAAAGCACACAGGCCGATTGCTGTCGGGCTGGTGTGCACTTCCTTGGGGCCATCTAGCTCTCCTTTGTGCTGGTCTTTGTAACAAATCAGTTGGTTTTCTTAGGTAACTGGGTTCAACCGTAAGGCCTTTTTTTTTTTTAAAGGAAGAAAAGAGCCCAACAGCTCAGCCAGTGATCTTCCCACATCTCTCCCATCCCATCACGATGGATGTAGAAAAGAAGATTCCTGTCTCCACTGAAAAGAATATCCTGGAACCTTTTGTGGGAGGTTGGTTTCGCATCCAAATGCTGGCACAAAACAAATGGGAGAAGAGCTAGAAGTCAGACGGTACAATCTGAAGGCTGTGCCATCTCCGCACATCTGAGAAGGAAGCCTCTTCTTCCTGGGCTCTGGAACTCTGAACCCATCCCAGGGATGCACACGTCATGGCTGGGAGACTCACGGCTCTGGATGAGCGCCACCCAGACAGCACAATGTATTTGACAACCCTGCAGGGGTTACGCGGGAGGACTAGAGAGTGTGCAGGACCCTACCAGCCCCAGTTCAGAAGAGAGGATTGAGCGGTGTCCCCTGGGACACAGTCCCTTGCAAGAGGAGTTCTGGAAACCAGACCGGCCATGGTCCAGGGAAAGCCAGCTTGGACAGGAATACCAAGCTCTGGAGGCGAGCATGTGCCACTGTGGGAAAGCATGCTGCATGCATCCCCGTGGACCCCTCTGGGGTTTTTAATTTCTAAAAAGATCTGGAAGCAAATGAAGAAATCATAACGTGGTAGTGTGGCCAACAGCTCATCCCTCTTCTCTTCATCAGTGTCTTATTATTCCAGGAAACTGTAACGGGGACCATCAAAGTGACAAATACTTCTATTGCTCATCCCAGTTACTTCTCAAGATACATGGAATTCACACCTCGCTGTTCTCCACCAAACACTATGGGAGAGTCGGCTTCCAGGACTCTGAATCTCCTCTCCCCAGCACCCTCGTCTTGTGGCTCTTATCTGTCTTACCTTACCCTAATAACCTCTGCGTCGAAAAGCCAGTCTGCGCCCCAAACCTCATGAGGACCCCAGACTACGAAGGCTGTGGCAAGGCTGTTCTTCCCTGGCAAGACTGAGAGTAGGCAGCGGTATCACCAACTGGCTGTTTGGGCAATATATTCAAGGAGTCAGATTTCAACAACCATCAGTATTGTAGGCAACACGTCCACAAGGAGGCCTGGCCTTCCTAAGTCTAGCACCAGACTCACAGCTGCTGCGTCTGCCTTTGCTCCTGTCACTTAGGGCCAAGCAGCCGGCTGTCATGGTCCCTGCTAACCAAGCGAGGTTCGAACACCTGTCCACTCTGATCTTTTCCATAGATACCCTCCCCCACACACACACACACACAATTGCTGAAGAAGTGTCAGAGACCTCCTTGATTAGGCCCCTTTGCACACTCATTCTTTCTTTCCTATAAATAAACTCTTATTAGTTATCTTATTAGATATTTCAGAATCTGCACGTGCATTTACTGGTACACTGTGGGCGTGAACCAGGAGTGCAGCCACAGGAGGAAAAGAGGCATCTCCTCTTATTGGCTTCCTACGCTTCACTATTTGGGACTGACTCTGAAGGCTGCTGCGTGGGATTGGATGTGTCCATATATCTTGGACTCTCTTCCGTGGGCCTGACCCCCTAACAGAGTGGTTTTACTTGGTAACTCTATGCTGCAAACACAGAACTAGCTCATGATGGAATCAGCGTTCAGGTTACCATGGAAACTGCGACAGACTCCAGCCCTACCAGGCCGAAGCTCAGCTTGCTGGGGATGTGCACGTCCCAAGCTTGATTCCCCAGAATCACAAAAGAAGGAAAGAAAATAATAACAGTTTCTAATGAGTAAAGAAGACGGTGTGAAAACCTGCCGAAACCCTCACCCCAAATAGAATTGGAGGGAACTGATGTTAGGGGAGATGGGATCCAAATCTCGCCTTTTGTCGTAGTCAGAGAGAAAACGGAATGTTCTAGAAAACAGAGCATCTCTTTCCTTGTGGGTTTATTGATGGCTGTTCGTTGCCACTTGTTTTTTATGCTCTAAACATCTGAAAAATATACGGCGGAGGAGCAGAGGCACTGGAGCAGCTGCAGCCCTGCTGTCCTGCCTGGAGGTGCCTCAAACCTCAGCCCTGAGCACGCGCCAAGGACAAGCTACCGCCCAGCACATCCCTCATACACTCTGCTCACATCTGCACAATCTAGAGTCAAACACGGAAGGTAAAACCAACCTCCCTCGGGAACACCATATCATACTTCTCCTTCCGTTCACAGTTCTCAAGTTCAAAGTCCTTACGTCCAGCCTTTGCAAGATCCATCCCAAGTGCTCTGAAGAGGAGAAAACCAGGCTTCAGCCCCAAATTGGGATAATTACTGAAGTTTTTTTTTTTTTTAGTTCTAGAATAACAAGCCCTGTTCCTCTCAGTAGATTTTCCTTGTTTCTCACAGTGTCTGTGTTAGGTCGTCAAT
The DNA here is from genome assembly GCF_964194105.1 of Spermophilus citellus. Taxonomy (NCBI): domain Eukaryota; kingdom Metazoa; phylum Chordata; class Mammalia; order Rodentia; family Sciuridae; genus Spermophilus; species Spermophilus citellus. The sequence continues at coordinate 152,071,773 of NC_138189.1, forward strand.
GTGAAGTGATCATGTTTTAATTTTCACGAGCACCTTCATGAGCCAGGGAGTATCACACACATAGAGGAAGTGGATGCAGTTTTGCTGCTGCTGCTGCTGCTATCGTTCACATTTTTAAAAAGAAAAAGTCCTTTCTGCAACCTAAGTGTCATTTAATGTTTAAAATGTGGAGCATCCTTACTGGGTGAACTGGGCAGCTGGGAGAGGAAGGAGATCTGGCTGCACGTCTCCCCATCAGGCATCTCCTGAAAGCAGGCAGGAGAGTGTGTGCCGGACGGTCCTCTAAGAAGGGGGAGGATGTGCACCACCTCTCCAGAGCATCCCAGAGAGTGAAATCATGAATGTTTGTAAACGAGTACTAACGAGGAAGGGGGGAATCCGTTACAGGGACAGGGAAGGAAGCCAGAGACTTCTCCAAGTGTAACTGGGTTTGATTTTGGAGTCGGGAACCACATAGATATTTTACATAATTATAAAATGAAACTGCATTTAAAGAAAAGAAATCTCTAAAGATAACATGAAGTGAATAAATATAAATGTGTACCCAGTTTATGGCAAAACCCTAAAGGGAGAAAGATTTTAAAATCAGATTTTTAAATGTATGTAAGTATATATCAGGATGAACACGGGATATAGCTTTTCTTTTAAAAAATCTCTATTTCACATAACCCTAAAATCAACAAGACATCAGTGAAGTGAACCCTGAGGATTAAAGGTTGTATAAAGTCAAAACAAAGAACTTGCACTTCTTCAACAGTCATTTTTTTTTTTTTTTTGCTGATGCTATTGGTACTGTTATTCTGAAAGTAATGTGTGGGTCTCCGTGTGTGTGTGCGTGTGCGTGTGATGTGGTTTAAAGGAAATACATTAATCATACATTGAGCCAGGTGCCAGGGCTACTCGGGAAGCTAAGGTAGGAGGATTCCTTGAGCCCAAGAGTTCGAGGCCAGCCTGGGCAACACAGTTTGAACTCATCTCAAATTTAAAAAAAAAAATCTTGCTTCATATATCTCGATATAATCAAGAAACTATATTTTCAACATAAGAAGGAGAAAATCTAATATTAGAAATTAGATTTAAAAATCAGATTTTTAAATGTATGTAAGTATATATCAGGATGAACTCAGGATGTAGCTTTTCTTTTAAAAAATCTCTATTTCTGGTTCTTTTTTGTAAAGGCTGGAAACAATGATCAGCCCAGTGGAAGTGATCACTCCCAGGGCCCACCCTGCATGTTCTTAAAATAGCACCCAATGGAACCAGGAATCTAGGGAAATGGCTAGTTTCAGATACAAGGCAGGAAATACACAAGATAACCCTGAAACACCCTTCCAGAAACTGGGACCCATCAGGCTCCCCGCCGGACTCTGGAGAGGGTCTGAGTAGGCTCTCTCCAGCCAAGGATGGCTGACCAAAATGAGTGACCAAAATGTCGAGCATGACCACGTCACAACAAACAATATCCTCATGGGTCCCTTTGGGGAAGGCCAAGGAACCCACTCACTAACAACTGACCAACACAGAGAATTAAGTAGGTTTCTGTCTGTCAGGGGTGGACTGAACCTCATGGCAATATCGTAGTTGGTAAGAGGAAGTTTCTCTTTAGAAAAATACCCAACTAGGAAATAAAGACAATGGAATGAAGCACCATCATTTTGCACCCTTTCAGGAATGCACAGGCCTAGAGCTGTACTCCACAGTGTGGTGGCCACTGGCCACGCGTGACTGTTTAAAGCCACTGAATTTCTTCACATTAAGAAGTCATTTCCTGTCACCACGTTTCAAGTGTGCAGCAGCCGTGGGACCAGCGGCTACCATGCTGAAGAACACAGGGACAGGACCTTTCCATCCTGTGGGAACTGCTGTCAGAGGCTGCCCGCAGGCCCGCTAGACGTTGAGCACCGACGCCTGCCAACGCTGAGCAGATGAGGACCCAGCTCTCCGTGACAAACCGAAAGAAGAGAGAAAGAACCCCGATAAAACAGAGCCTCTGACCTACCAGCCTACCGGAACAGAGGAACGTGTCTCAACACCACGGATCCAGGGAGAAATTCCAGGTGAGGAACACTGGAGAACCCCTTCACAGAGGAGAGACAAGGCAGCGTGGTCCACAAAACCACTGCTGGAAAAATAATCGAGAGAGGAAGGAATCTAAACTTCATAGGTTAGAGAAACCTATCAAACAATCCATAGTCCTTACTACAAGCCTATTCCAAACAAACTATCAAATAAATGATCACAAATCTTAAAGTATTAAGGAAATTTGAAAGCTGGCTTGGTAATTGCTGATTGTAAGAAAGGAGTGCTAACTTGGTTAGGTGTGGTGGTGTTTGGGGATATTTTCAGCATCTTAACCTTTTAGGCACATACTGAGATGTTCACCAGGAGAGCTCACATGCTTGGACTTGGCTTCCAGCAACCCGTCTGCGGAATCTCATGGAAATCATCAATGAAACCAGATTACCTCTGACATCCACGTTGGAACTGGATCACGGGTACACAGAGATTCTTTAAATTATTCTCTCTGCTTTCGCATACGCTTCAATTTTCTATAATAAAAATGTATTAAGACTTTCATTACATAAGCCAATTATAATCCACCGTGCTGTAAATCTGCAGGTGAACTAGCATTGGTATTTAACTGCTCCTCATCCGTGATAAACCACTTATACCTCCCAATCTTGGTAAAATTTATCACAACACAGACATCCACTGAAGGATGCTTAAAATTGGTATTTTTTTTTCAAATAACTAATTAGAAGGTTCATCTTGATTAGAACATTCTTCAGTTAAAGGGGAGAAAAGAAAGGCCCACAGGACCGGCACAGGGCACCAGCAGGGGGAGGTAGATGCTGGATTTCCTCGGAGATTTGTTTTCTTTTGTTTTTCAAGAAATAATCCATGTTTAATCTGCATCTGGGTGGTTGGGGGCCCCCTCCTGTTGTGTTTTCCAGAAGAAGCATCCTCAGTTCCTCCACCTTTCATTTCTAAGAAGGGCTTCTCTGCTCTAAGTCATTACGATCTGCTTTCCCACCTGAAGGGATGACCGCCTCACACCTAACAGCGCTCTGCGGATTGTCCTGCTACTCCTCCCTTGTCCTGTCTTCCTGATGGACATCTAAACCTTACTCAGGCGTGTAAAAAGTGAGTAATCTCTCACTCTCCTCCACATGACGCTCATTTAACATTTGGGTTAAACTAGTACTCTCGTAAATAGTGCCACTCACTTACACAACTGCCGTTGGATGTCTGCCGTGAGGAGTGAGCATCAGTCCCCACCTCAAGCCACAGCGGTGGAGGTTAGTGCACCGCGGGGCAGCCACCCAACCAGGAAAGGCTTCCTGACAGACCTGCCTTTCCTTCAGGTTGATCTGAGCGGTTATCAGCCTGCTCTCGTGTGATTCGTATTTCATCTAACACACACGGAGCACCTTTTGCGAACAAGATGCAGTGACCTCTTGATTCAAATCCCCATAAGTCCTCCGGCTCAGGACCCACCAGCTCCGATAGTGTGTCCACCTGTAACAGTAAACAGCTCTAAACATTTTTTCATTTCTCAAGTTAGCATTTTCAACATGAATTTCTCCTTCCATTGCAAAACCTCCACAAACAGTGCTTTGGTGCATTGCATAATAATTTTTAAAATATTCTGTTTGATTCCCACCTAAAACTGAGCACGTTCTCTCTCTAATGCTCCTACGATTTCTTACTGTCTTTAACCAATTCACGTGCAGTGCCCTTGATTGGTATCAAGGCCATAACTCCCCAGGAGAGACTCCTCCCTCCGGGTCCTCCCTCCTCACCCAGCCTGGGTCAGTGGAGCTCCGGGCCCTCCCATGGGCCAGGAGGAGAGGACTTCCCCTCAGGAACAAGTCCCCTGGGCCATGGGCGGTGCCACCCTCCGCCCTTGCAGGAGTGGTGATTCCTCCCCCTTGCCCCAGCCCCGTGCACGAGCTGCTGAACGCACCTCTCTTGGCAGGAAAGCCGGGTTGCTGGGCCTTTGGAAAGACCCGCCAGGGCCTCCTACTACGGCTTTCCTTTGAAGCCCTCTTTCAGGCCCCTTCCAGGTGGAGGCCAAGGCCACCCTGAGACCCAGGCTGGGAAGGGCATGACCCCAGCCTCCCTGCCTTGCAGGTCTATGAGCGGCTGTCCACCCTCCGCGGTCACTGGGCGGCCCCTCCAAGACGTCCTCAGAGCCCTGTGGCCCAGGCGCTTCCCCTCCCACCCGCAGGGCCTCTTCCTCCCTCCTGTTTCTATTGGGCACTTGCTCCGGTCTTCACGTCCACTGGGTCATCTCCGCCGAGTCCTCCCAGCCCCCCTCCCCTCCCCGTCTCACTGGCAGGCCTCTGGCCTCCTCACGGGTCTGCCCTCTGAACTCCTGAGTGGCAGGTCCCCATCTTGGGTGGCCGGTCCTCCTCCTTGGGTCCCCACAGGCTCCTTCCCTTCCCTGAGTTCTGGCATCCACCAAGGACAAACCCAGGCCCCAACCTCTTCCCTTCCTTCTGCTCTGGCCATGGCCACACTGTGTCCACCGGGGTCCAGCCGGCACTGTGTTTCACACCTACCACTGCTTTCCTTACACTAAGGACTTAGGGTGCGACCTTCAAGGAGATGAGAGAAGTCACAGGCACGCAGGACCTGCTGTGTGGCTTGGCAGAGGTCCAAGAGTCTCTGTCACTCAGCTTTCTGAGCCTGACCTTGGGGGGCCCTGTCCTCAAGTTTCCTCACCTTCACTCCCTGCCCGGGGGGAGCCCAGCTCTGCTCCCCTGCAATGCTGGGCCCTTTTCTAGCCCAGCTGCGTCCTGTGGCTGCCCCTCCATGTGCTCAAGCAGCTCCGGAGCAGCCCACACTTACTGGCTCCTTCTCAGTTCCTTCCGACCTTCTCTGACCTTGTTTCAGAAGAGATCTTGTTCCAGTGTCTCTGTTTATATCCATTCATACGGGAACTGCTGCTGCTTCTGACATGAATGTGGTGCAGTAGTGGAGAGTCACTGGACAACAAGGGGAAATCACCCCGAGTGCAGGCCTATAGGGCCTAGGCTGCACATCAGAAAGGCCTGGGGGCACCCTAAACTGGACAGGTCCTGCCTCTCTCTTCCTGGGGATTCCAGGTCAGGAACCCCATGGAAAACTCAGAACCACCTAATAATCTCCTCTCCCTTGGAGGTGCTGGGGACAGAACCCAGGGCCTGGTGCCCGCTAGGCAAGGGGTCCACCATGGAGCTACATGCCCAGCCTTGACCACTTCTCCAGAGTGACGTCTACAGCCCCCGGAAGGGCAGGTGCCTGGAGCTTGGTGTGACTGTCCTCTGCGGGGCTCTGCCTTGGCTTCTTCACGGGAGCCCCCGTCACATGTGTCCACCCCTCCCCCTCCTGCTCTGGTGTTCTGAAGCAACAAAGAGCAGTGAACAACCCAGTACCCTTTCCAAAGTGAAAAAGGGACATGGTCATCACACTGGGCTTTCACCTCTGTTTCGGCCAGGTCCACTCCTCAAGGCTGCCTCTCAACTCACCCCTCCCTGATGGCCCACAGGGTGGGAACAGCTGCAGCAGGCTGCGGAGGGTTAGGTGAGGTGTCCAGAGCACAGGGCAGAGAGCCACCAGGCCCACTGCCCTGAGGAGCCTTCTGTCTGCAGAGCCGGACTCCGGTTTCCTGCTGGCTTTCTCTGCCGTGGGTTCCCAGCCCTCTCTTCATTCTGGGAGGCTGAATTGATGGGGGGCCGCGGCTAGATTATGCTTTTGGGGGTCCCATCTCTCACTATTCTATTCCTTATCATCCACTTTCTTCTTCCCTTCTGTTGCCCTTCAATGCTGCAGACTGGGTGCGGCAGACAGGGAGAGCCTGTTTCTCTCTCTGCACGGAACAGTCGCTCCGATGTTTGGACAGTTCTTGTTCTAGTCCCGCTTCGGCTGCGGGTCTGACGATGTGGATAGATTTTAGGTAACACCCTCCCCACAAGTGGGACAAGTCACTCCCTGAAACACCTGAGAAACCACGGAGCAGAGCAGACTCGAGCGATGGATACCCATCAGGTCTGACCTCATCAAACCAGCCAGGAGCCCACGGGAGGCCATTTATACCCGAGATCCGATTTAACCCTCTGTGAAACAGACACACAGGCCTTCCCAGAAGGAGTCAGGGATTGTAAATGACATCCACTAACCCTAGCCTGGCTGCTGTCTACTTTCATTACCTCTCTTCATATCAGCGCGTCTGAGACTCACGTCTGGGCTGCACCATTCGCCACTGAGTAGTAGAAATAAAAGAATCTCGCCAAATGGCTCATGGATGAGCATTCCCGTGACCCATCACACACCCACAGCACTCAGCGCTGCTGTCAGACAGTGCTTGCTACACAAGAGCATGTGCCCGGTGAAGGACACCAGCCACGACAGCCACTTTACATGGTTATCCTGGTTCATTTTTGCCACTGGGCTATTGTTAGGTTGAGTTATTTCCTATTATTATTTGAAGTTGTTCTCAGAACAGGAAAGAAGAAAGCCTCCTCCTTTGAATACTAATGCTTTAGTTGCATCTGATTGTGAACCAAAAGCAAGGAGATAACTTCAGTTCCCTTCCCAAAGGCCATTCTGTGCACCTCAATCGGTTAGGTGACCTCTTACCCCCAATCAGGGACCCAGGGTTCTCCCAACAGCAGAGCAGAGGAAATGTTCTAGATGTCATTCATCCATTCATTTCCAAAGTAAGTCATCCCACAGAAATCGATGGGAAAAAAAAATCTAGCCTGCATTCTTCCACTTCACAACATGATTTCAGATATGGTCTCAGTCCTGTTTTCGTAACAAATCACTTTCTTCACATGTCACACTGCATTTCAGGGAAAGCACTCATTTGTCATGGTTCCAACTTCAATGTCTGAGATAAAAGTGATGTTTTTATAATTTCTAGCTGTTGGAGTTTCTGTTTCTTCATGGTCTCTTCTGGTTCCAAAATTCTGAAAATCTTTAAGGCCACAGAGATGGCGCCTGATAGAATTTCTTTGTATTACATGACATATTAGATCTACAGAGAGGCCCCTTTGCCTGTGCTGAGAACTCGTTATGATGGAGACCTTAAGTCTTCCAAAACAGCTCACTTTAGGGTGGTGTTCAGAGTAGTAATGACCAGAATGGTAACCCTAGGCCAGGCTACACATTGCACATACAGTAGTTATTTAACCCTCCGAGTGCCATGTAAATAGATTTTCATTCCCACTTGGGACAACAGAGGCTTCAAGAGCTTAAGCCACTGCAACCTACATTTTGGTAAAATCTAGAACCTTCTACATCTCTCCCTGAATCTAAAACTTTTGTACTTTATGCAGGACTAACCAGAATAAAAATGAATTGAATAAATAAATTATACCATGCTTCAATCCGCCTTCTGCCCCTATAACAAATACCGAATGTAATCCACTCATTTAGAGGAAAAGGGCCATTGGGGCTGGTGATTGGGTTGGCCCTGTAGTTTTGGCCTAGGGAAAGCTGGACTTCGTGGCAATGTACATGGCAGAGAAAAACTGCTTTCTTCACATTAAAGGAGCAAATGAAAGGGAGAGAGGGACCAGGCCCCCCCACACCCTCCACGGGCAGCGCCCAGTGAGCTCAAGTCCTCCCACTGGGCTGTACCTCTTCAAGGTCCCACCACCTCCCTGTAGCGCCACCAGGAGCACCAGACCTGTACCGGGGGGCACTTTACCAAGCCAGGGCATGCCACCCGACAGCTTTTGAACACCTCCAGTCTGCCCCCGATGAATCAAGACCAGAGGTTAGGGGCTGGGGACCAGCAGTCCCCACCGCTGGGCCATGTTTGGATTGACCTCCATAATGTTTTGATTTTAATTCAGATTAATTGCCAACCTTTAAAAACTATGCAGAATCCACACAAAAGACAGGATGGGGAACTTCTTTTGACAAGTCAGAATATCTGCTAATATGGGGCTCTCCATTCCCACCTGGGAACAGTAAGTGGAGTGCAGATGCCCCTTCCGATGGGGTGCTCCTCCAGGGGCCACCGCCTGTTCTTGGCTGAGTTTGAGGGCCTGGGCCTCTTGGGCCTTGGAGTATGTGCCCCTCCTTTTCTCCACGGCATCCGATGGGGAAAGCGTCCTCAACCTCATGAATACACAGTGTCAAAAACTGCAAGAACTGAAGCCAGTGTGTCTTTTCCTCAATGGCTTCTTCTTGGGGTTGACCCAGAGACTGTGAGGCTGGGAGACAGCCGGGGGGGGGGGGGGGGGGGGCCTTCAATTAAAATAGTTTTGTCTCTGGTTACTACCGGAATAAACCTGTGAGCAGACAGCTGCTTTGCGCCAGCTGAAATGCTGGTCCGGGTGGGATGGCAGAGTTTACGACTTCAGACGAGAAACAGGGAGAGCAGATTATATGCCTATGCCAAGTTTCTTCCTTGTTGCCATGGAAGCAAGTGGAGAAATGCAGGAAGGGAAAGCTTCACTCCACCAGCGTCTCACTTGGGCTTTCTGCAAGGCATCAAGACCTGCTCAAGATCCTGCAAACACATTTACAGGAAAATCATGGCTGTAGAAAACCCCTAAAATTACAACAGAACTGGGAAGGATCAAGACCACGCATTTGTCTTTAAACTCAGAAGTGGGACCCCGGGACTTGGTATTCTATAACAACACTGGAAACATTATTAACGTTAGTGAATAAACATCTGGATTGACTTGCAGTCTAAATTTAAGTGTCCTAGATATTTTTGCTCAGTTATAACTGAGTTCTGAGTTTCTGAGTTCTGAAATATGTTTCTCCTGCTCTGCGCTTACACTTCTTTTTCTTCTGACTCTTTTATCTCATCTTTTTTCCATGAAAATCCCTTGTTGTATAAATGTTTAAGAACCAGATGTCCACAAAAGGCTGTGGAGTGGGCCTTGATTCCACCCCAGACGTCCTTCTAGCTGGGATCATGGGACCACTCCTGCTGCTTCTCTCTCTCATCCAGTGCTCTGTGCCTGTAAAGGCCAAGTCTGCTGAAATTTGCCAGCAGAACTCTAGTTGAGTGGAATTTAAAATTTTAAGCCTTTCTGGAGCGATCTGTTAATTTCATAATTTAATATAAAATCAGCCAGGGTCTGTGCAGTTTGGGACAGTAGTGGGGAGAAACCCTAAAGGATGGGGTGTAAGCCATGATCATGGCCCAGTTTCTCTCAGATTCTCCCGTGTACTCAGCGGGCAGGAATACACGTGCAATTACAGGTCAGCCAGACACCCTCCACCAGGAGACCACAGAGACCAGTGCAAAAGGAACCGAGCCCTCTGCAGAGGCTTCCACCCCCCCCCCCCCCAGCGCCCACACGCTCACACCGAATCCGTCCCTCGCCACCTGGGCTTGAAGAGCTTGGTCTCCGGGCCTTGGGTGGCCGCTGCTGCCTGGGGCCTGTTTCTAGCTCTGAGTCAAAGGGAGGCTGGCACCATCCCATGCCTGGAACCAGAGTTCAGCCCTCACAGGCCCATGCGCCTAAAATAAGATGCTTTTCATTTCCCTTGGCTTATGTGAATAATGAAAAAAGAAAACAAACAGAAAAGATAACTGCACTATGTTAAAAGCTAATCCCTTAGCATAACGACCCTCAGAAGGCTGAGCCCCACAGTCAGGCAGAGATCCAGTCTGCATCCAGCGACTACGCGGACATTTATTTATAAGAGATTATGCCATGACAGGGCTGCACGTCATTTAGAAATGCGCCCATTCCCCAGGGCCTCCGCTCTATTTATATGCAGGATCCTGTATTATTTTTCCTGGTGTTATGGCAACAGGATTTCAACTGGGCAGAGCCATCAAGTTCTGACAGGCCAGGCTGGGGACTTGGCATTCACACGGAGCCAGGGACCTGGGGCGCTGAGCACAATCTGGGCTGCCCCACTGGATAGCACCTGAGCAGGAAAGGCAGGGAGCAAAGGTGCTCAGAGCCACCGCCCCCAGGGAATCTGCCCTGGGGACCCCTGCAATGTGTGCTGAGCCTGGAAGTCAGCGTAAACCCTCCAGAGAGACAAAAGCCAGGTCCGGCCACGTTTCGTGCTCCAGGTGGAAGTGTAGAGCACGTCAGGGCCCATCCTGGGGCTCTGGGGGGAGGATGCTGTCTCTGCCACCACGTTTTCTGTGGAGCACACTGTGGCTTGGTGAGCAGCGCAGCCCACCGGCACTCGGCACCGCGGTCCAGATGGCCTCTCTAGCGCACTCCAGTTCTGCACAGATCGCAGGACGCCGCAGGTTACAGAAGTGTCTCACAGACATCATCCCGAAAACCGCCCCTCACCCTGGGGCACAGGGAAGCAGCCCCCTGGGGCCCCGAGTATCCACGTGGAGCTGTTTTCTGGAGTCGGCCCAAGCTTCTCCTGGGCCAGCACACTCGAGATCGTCACCAAGCAAGTCCTCCCAGGGTACCCTGGACTTCTTGGTTCTAATTGAAGCAGGAAATTAAAAACCACAGGCTTAGCCTCTGACACCATCAGCCACCACTTTCCAAGCCCAGCTTTGGGCCAAGAAAACAATCAAGTCAGGGTAAGACTCAGCAAGGGCTCCAGCCGGCTCCTGCCCTCCTGCCCTCCCTCTTTCCTCCTTCTCTCCTTCTTCCCTCTTCCTTCCTTCCTTCTGTAGATGTGTGTTCGTAAGGGCACTGGTGTTTATTGGGTTGTAAAAGTGCCACACTGAATTATGGAATGGACTTTACAAAGGTGTCTGATGCTTTTTAATTTGAGGTTTGTTCTGTTTGTAAGTGTAAATAGCAAGAAGCAGGCAGGTCTCCTAACACTTAGGACGAACACTTCAGCCACAGAGGACTGAGACTCGCCCTCTAAGGGAGGTGGGGGGTGGGGGTCACTCACCGGCATGCCCTTCCAACTTATATAAAATAAATTTTAAAGTAAGGGGGAGAGAGCCTGGCACAGTGGAACATGCCTACAAGCCCAGCAGTTCAGGTGGCTGAGGCAGGAGGATCACAAGTTCAAGGCCAGCCGGGGCAACTTAACAAGACTCTGTCTCAAAGCAGAAAATAAAATTGGCTGGGGTGTAGCTCAGTGGTAGAGCACCCTGGGTTCATCCCCAGTACCAAAAAAAAAAAAAAAAACCAGTAAGTGAGGTAGCAGCAAGAATGAGTGTAATAAGCACTCTACTTGTCTTTCTAGGTAGACCAGAGCCTCATAAGAAAGCAGCTAGAAATGGCACGAGACTGCGTCCCTGCCTGGGAGGGCAGTGCTGGCGGGCTGCTGCCCTGACTTGCTGGAAGGCTGCAGGGGGAGGTCTCCTGCCCTGGCGCTCTCTCTCCTGGCTGCCCTGTCACTGTGTGCAGGACCTGTGGTGCTCAGCGACTCGCTGCCTCGGTGCTTGGAGTCCGCCCGCCCCGGGGATCCCAGCACACCTGTGGCCAGTCCTCCCAACAGTCAGAGACTAAAGATGTGCCTAAAGCTGTGCTCTTTAGGGAGACCCAGCCATTTCCCACGCAGCACTGATGGTAACGCCTTCATCACAAGAGTCTTCTTCCTTCTTGGGAAAAGAATCTACGACAAACATAATTAATTGCTTGGATAACCTTCCTGGAGAAAACTGCATATGCCTGGGTCTTACCAGGAGCTCTGCAAACTCATTTTCCATCATTCCAAGGTCTTTCTTAGCTCTTTTCCAGTACCCGGGATTGAGCCCAGGGGCGCTTTATCACTGGGCCACATCTCAAGTCCTTTTACATTTGGTTTAGAGATAGGGTCTTTTTGAGTTGCTTAGGGCCTCACTAAATTGCTGAGGCTGACCTTGAACTTTGTTCCTCCTGCCTCAGCCTCCAGAGCCACTGGGATTACTGGCGTGCCCTACCACACCCAACTCTCTCTTAGCTCTTGTGAAAGGCACTGTAGAAGGTACTAAGGACACAGTGACGTCCAAGATGCCAGATGTTTGCCCAGAATGAGCTTGAATTCTATGGGAAGCCAGGTCATAACTATAAACAAGGCAACAAGCAACACAAACGCTAGAGGTGGGACATCACCATGAGAGCCACACAGGATGTCTTCAGGCGTTGTGTGGGAGAACGCCCCTGAGCGACACTGGCTGAGAGCACAGTTCTGACCCAGAAGCCTTCCCCTGATGGCAGGCCTATTGGACGCAGGGCCCCTCGCGACTACTTAGGACGCCAGAGGAACTATTTCTGGCACATTTTAAACTTTTCAGGCTTCTAGAAGATTAACCAGGATGATTTAGGGGAGAATGGATACCACAGGGTTAAACCGGTGCCACCTGCTGACCTGGCATGGGCATTTGAACCACACCAAGGAACCAGGACTGTCCCCTACTGAAGCAAGGGAGAGAAAAGGGTTTTTAACCTTCAGGTTCATGGGGGCCCCTTGGGGTCACCCTGAATTCACATGCAAAATAAACTGATTGAAGTCATAGGTACTTAAATGTACCTAGCGAGAGCATCTAGTACTTTCACTAGATTTTAAAAGGCTCTGTGACTCAAGAAAGGGTAGAGCCATTTGGACGGTGCGTCTGAAGTGCTCCACTGCTCTGGAATCTTCCAAAAAGTTGACTGAGGCCTCCCCCACCCCCTGACATACACATAGATAAATCCTAAACTTCTTCATTCCATGTACTTTAGTAGATTGATCTATAATCCTCCACTTGTGTTGAATTACTGATGTCAAGACCTAGTAACACCTGCATTTGAAACATCAGCGAGGGAAATAAAGGGCAAATGCTTCCTCTTTGGGTGTCAGCTGCACCCCGACAACCTCTCCAGGGGTCTGGCAGGGACTTACCTGGCAGGTAGGCTCTCCAGAAGTGGCAGAGCCGTTCCCCACCCTGGCCCAGCCCAAGAAGAAGTCGACAGAATGTAGGGGCCAAGACCCAGAGTGACGGTCATCATCAGAATCACCTGAGGGTTTTAATCTAAAGTACGGGCAGTGGGTGTTATGGGTGGGAGAACATGGGCCATGGTACTGTCCTTTCTAACTTTCTTATATGTTTGAAATTTTCCATATTAAAAAACTGGAAAAAAAATAACTGCATCTACACCTCCGTACCGGCCGGCCCACAGGGTTAGGAGTGAGTAGACGTGGCATTTTGGCACAGAAGCACACACGTGTAGATCTTGAAAATTCAAAGAGAAACATTCATGTGTGATTTCAAGATGTACACCTTAAAGACCATCGTCCTAAGGGACAGAGAAAGGCAGGGGACGTGGGTCCCTCTGCTCAGCAACCAGCCTCCTGCCCTGCAGCCCTTCCTCCCTCAGTGACCTCCTCCTGCCCCTCCCAGAGGAGTAAAAAGGAATTGGGGGTGGGCGGGGGTGGGCGGGGAGAAATGCATGAACCAAACTCTGTTGTGTCCAGTGAAAAGGAAGTTTCTGATTTAGGGTCATATTAGGAGGTAGATGTAAGAAGAAAACTGGGGTAAGAGATGGAACTTCATGGCCAGCTCTGTGACCCACAGTTGCCTATGGCCAACTTGAATTGCATTCAACCATAAGCAGCAAATATGACCTGTTTAAGAAAAGTATTTCTCTCTGTGGTCAGCACACCCACAGCGACACAGGTGATTCTGTACACGTGGGGACAGTGTCCTTGAGCTTTGCGACCACTGACATGGCTCATCTCGCATCTTTGGGATTGGTATTCTTCTCCTCCCTGATGGCTCTGATTTGCTGCAGAAGAGATGCACGTGGCTCCTCTGGGAATGGAAGGGCAGGGGGTCAGCTGGGCTCTCAGGAGTGAACCCCTGGAGACCATCATTCTTGTGCAAGTAATTTTTTAGGGAAGTTTCTACAGAAGAATCCAAATGCAGATGAGGGGCCCCAGAGAGAAACGGAAGAAGCCAAACCAAGAGCCACTTGTTCAAAATCCCTTGGTTGACCTGACAAGAAGACCTCAGAGCCCAGTTGTGTCTCAGAGTTGGTCCTACGGAAGGCAGAGAGGCTCAGTTGACACACTCCCTCCCCAGGAAGCAGGGGCCTAGGAGGCAATGTGCTCTCGGGCACCCGGGCTGCCCCTGAGGGCCGGCCTCTGAAGGACAGCTAGGGAGCCGGCCAGGTAGGGAGGCAGGGGATGGGGGGGTGCGGTGGTTAGACATCAACAGTGTGCAGCCCACCCCCGGGACCCCTCCCACCCCTGAAGGTCGCACATTAAGCCCACTCCAGTCTGTGTGGGAACGGGGGTCGGGGACTTATCATGGAAAAGCTAATCCCACCCCTGCTGCGGGCGGCGCGGCTCTCATCCTCTCCCTCCACCAGTCCTGGAGGACCCCTGCATCAGGGCTGGACACCTGTGGTTAAGCAGGCTTGAGGCGGTGACCCAGAGTCACCTGAGGGAGCTGAGACCTAGCTACCGTGTCCATTTCAGGCTGCAGGGGGACTCTGCCTTTAACAGGTAAAACCAGGCCCATTGGCTGTGAGGGGCAGGCAGCCCAGTGCATGATTGTTGGCAGAATGGATGACTTACTAGGTATACAGTCCTAGCTACTAATTGTTCTTTCTAATCTCAAATCAGCCTGTCCAGATGGGTGGCTTGGTGGGAAAACCCACAGGTAGGGAAGAGTCACCACAGACTGACAGCTGTGGAGAGGAATCATTACGGGGAACGGAACGTACTCCAAATGTCTAAATGGTATGCGCCACAGTTCCCAGATGGAGGCTTTATTTTTCCACGTGTCTCTGTCACTTTCCTCCTGTGTGTTACCACCTGGCGCCCTTTTGTTCCCCAGCCAGGCCCCATAAGAATGCAGGTTGCTTGGCAACTGATCCATCCACTCAAGTGTCTCCAGGAAATAACCCCAGTTCCTAGGATGGTGCCTGATCCAAGTTATTATAGTGAGCTCTGATGTTTACACCTAAGCCTGAGAGATAATCCTCACTCGCGGGCTTCCGTCAGTCCATGAAAACCCGCATACAAGCCAAAAAGCCAATGACAGCTACAGGGCCTGTTCTTCCCCCCTCCCCCCATGATTTGAAAATATATGAAGAAATGCTGGTACAAGTTATTCCAATGTTGAAACATTCCTTGGTCAAATGTAACACAGAAACTGTATAAATGGTTGTAGGCAAAAATAATAAATAAGTAATTAATTAATTGATAGATATTTCCAATATCCTAAATAGAGACATATAATCCAAATAATGTAACTGAGATTTTTTTAAGTGTCCAGTCCTTCCAACCGGAATCTTATGAACACAGGTACATACGCACACACACATGCACGTTCAGCTAAAGCTGTTTCTCACCCTTGCAGAGGAAGCAGCGAGACACGGAGGACAGTGCTGTGTCATTGTTTGCCCAAGGAGCCTGAGACAGAGGCTGTCTCTTCAGGGCTCCAAGGTCTCGGGAATGGGAGGGCCCATCGGTTAGGGCCAGAAATAGCCAAGTGTCCTGCTCCCAACACATAGGGGACAGCTCCCGCACGCAGTGCCAGCCCAGACAGGTGTGCCCACTCCCTCTGGAGGGTTGATTGTCTACCTGGTTCCTGTAAGAGACACGAACTATGTGCAGGAACTCCACAAACCACGGCTCCGGCTCCCTGAAGTGCACCACCTAGACTCCCACAGTACAGCTGTCTTACAGCAAAACGCCTGCGCCTTCTTTTGAGGAGGTTTCTAGGGATTGAACCCAGGGCCTGGCACATGCTAGGCAAGGGCTCTGCCACTGGCCACAGCCCTGCCCTCCATGTGATTGGTGACATTTTAAAAGCATGACAGATTGAGAGCCCAGGCACCTCTACGAGAACCTCCCCAGCAAATGAAGTAGCTGCCCAGGGCCAAGGGAATGAAGCTGTGTTCTGTTGTGACGGCGTGGTCCCCTTGCACCTGGAATCTGGAGAGAGATAGCACAAACTGGTAAAGAGTTTGAGGGTTCACGCCCAATACCGCTAAGAAGCCAGGAAGTCCAGAATCGTCATGTGTTACACTGGTGGAAGTCTGATCTGAAGCAAGTTTAGGTACAAAAGATACCTGAAAAGATGCCCATGGAAAGTAGTTTATAATGATGCATTTATAAAGGAAACAATTTATAAGGTTCAAAGATGGATTTATTCACATATTAATTCAACAAAGTTTTTGGCACATACATAAGGGGTCAGATACACTTCTGGGGATTCAGTGGTAAATTTTTAAAGTTCCTTGCATACAAGGAACTTAAAGACAGTTGGGAGAAAAAAACATGAACTTTCTCTGGAAGTGTGAAAAACAGAACAGGGTCAGCGATGCCACTGATGGACAGGGTCGGGTAGCATTCAAGGTGGACCCCAAGGCTGGGGCCTGCACCACTGAGTGAGCTACACAGGAGACTCTCTAAGAAGGAAAATGTTATTTTTCCCCACCCTGTGCTCTATCCCTGGGAGGAGGGAGGCCCAGAAAAGTTTAAGCAAGTCTGGAAAAAGAAAAAGAGGAGAGGTGTGCCTGACTTCCCGGGGAGCCCAGAGGAAACAAGCAAGCACTGGAGGAATTCTACAGACACAGAACAGGGACCGCAGACAGGGCCTGGTCCAGGCCCCCCACGGGTGGGAGGAGAGTCTCTCCAACACCAAAGACAAGCTTCTGAGGAGGAATAGGGAGGCCCAAAGGAGTCTGGTGGTCCAGAAGAGGGGGCCAAGAATCAGCTATGAAGGCCGGAAGGCTGGTGTCCACAGAGGAATGGTGACCACACTCAGAGGCCAGCAGGTGCCAACAGAGAACAAGGTCAGGCTGCGACTGGGAGTCTCCTGCCCACTGAGGTCCTCGCACAGCTGTAGCCACCACCTCTGTCCAACAATGAAGGCAGAGGGAGCCTGGGTGGAGCTGGCCCTGAGTGCCCACTGGGGCTGTTACCAGAGGAGACAGACCTGCCACCCGGAGGAAAGGGCTAGGGTGGCCGTGCCGGGTTAACATTGCTCCTTTCCTCCTCCTTCTTCCTTTCTTCTCTACTTTTTGCACACTGGAGCTTGATGCTGATCAATCCAACCAAGATTTGGAATCCAAACATCGTCCAAGTGGTCTCGCCCTGGACCTGGGAAAGGCCCCTAACTCCCTGGAGCGCTTGCTGGACCTGCACCTGGCAGAGTTGCAGTCCACCGTGTCAGCATCTTTGGGACTTCCCCAGGAGATGACGCCATGACATGGGTGACTCTGCAGCCCCACGCCCTCACCCACCCACCACTCCTCCAGCCACTCTCAGGGGCAGCGTCTGCTCCACTGTACTGCTGGGGCCATGTTTTCATGGGAGGAAACTTTTATGACTCAATATTTGAAGTAAAAAATAAAAGACTGATTCATAGGAAGAAGAGTGTCAGTATCTGCAACCCCAACTAAAGGTGCTGTCACTTCGAGATCACTTTCCCACCTCTGTGTCTAAGATGTCCCTGGTGAGAAGGATGAGCATGAGGCTATCAGGGTTCACAGAAATCCCCGTGAAAGATACCCAAATGTTTTGGCTCCAGCTCAGTCCTAACTGGGAGGAGGTGAGACATGTCCCTGGGGCAGAGTGGTCTCCACTTACATGTTGCAAATCTGGGATTTTGATTTTTCACTAAGTCCCGAGTAAATTTGTGACTATGCACAAACCCCCCAGAGCCAGAAGCACCTGCAAAACTGGACACCAGAATGGCCGATGTCTGCCTCAGCAGCCAAGCTGAGGAAAGGTGAACAGTTCTCAGAGCCTTGGTTTCCTCTCTGAGTAGTTGACTCTAAAATCTCATCATCAAAACTGGAACGAGAGGTCTTTAGATTCATGCCGATAAGCTGCAGTTTTCCCAGAGCCCGACTGCCATCTTTCCCACCACATCTAACAGTGAGGATGCTCCTGCCAGGGCACACTTTAAGAGGAAACAGCTCACTATAAAGTCATAAACTCTTTTTCCAACCTCGAGCAAGACGTTCGACCATGTGGAGTTGATGTGGAGTGGAGTGCAGGAATTTTCTTGGGTTGAAATGCATTAGCAGCGAGTGCTGTACATAGAGGATCCATCCAGCTGAACATTATATATATATATATATATATATATATATATATATATATATATATATATATATATATATATATTTTTCATATGCCTATTTCTGAGCTCCTGAGAAAATGGAAAATATGCCTCGTAGCTCTGATACAGCTATCAGGAATCCAAAAACACTTTGCACATATACAGCACAATCCTTAGGAGTGTTCAGCCATGCACCACAGAGCTCGTAGGACCCTGCCAGCACTCTGCAGGCCGTGAGAGCTGCGTGCTGTCCTGAGGTCCCACTCCATCACAGCCACAGGAAGCTGCACGCGTGGCCCTAGTGTTTGTTTGTGGACTTGTTCTTAGAGAACACAGCTCTGACTTTTCCTTTAAAGCCAAATAAGGACATCAAATTATAACATTAGCTTAGAGACAGATGAGCAGGAAATTCCAAGGCTGAGTCTCTCCCTGCAGTTTTAACTTTCCCATGACGGACGGTTCGGTCCTACATGTGCAGCTTTGTATAAGAGTCAGCTTCCGACCTCAGTCACACTTGCTTTGTTTGTAACTTGCAAATGTAAGGGAGGGCAAGGAAGAACCCAAGCCCGGCCAGAGGTCCGCAGCCTGGAAGGCAGACTGGAAACAGACCAGAGGAGAAGGCTGTGGAGGCGCACAGAGCCGCGACTGGAGGGGAAGTGCAGGCGTGGACGGAGGTGCGAGGGAGTGCGCATCTGCAGCTGCAGATTTCTCACACGGCGTCTTCATCTACTTCTCTCCAGTGACTGCTCAACAACAGTTTGAACCACATTTGGGTTTATTATTATTATTATTTATAGAGAACAGGAGCATTTGGTTCTCTTTGATTCCATCTCTTGCATAATAAATCTTGCAACCAGTTATTAAGTGCTTGCGAAGCCCTGGCACCTCATAAGTTGTCAATTATGTTGGGCTACAGTGGGCTTCCTGGGAGGCAAGGACTCCACTCGGGAAAGCAGGCAGGCGGCCTGACGGAGCCCGTAAGAACCTCGGTTGCTGCTGACAAGGGAACAGAGCTGACAACTAAAGCCCTCTAACCTAGAGGGACGGGGGCAGCTGGGACACCGGCCTTGTTGAAGGAAAGGATGCTTCAGACCTAGGCAAGCGGGAGGGACAGACCTGGCATAGAAGATTGATTCCTAATCCCGCTGGGAATGAATCATACAGAGAGGAACGTGGCTTTAGCCACAGGGTCTAGGCAGGAAGGGCCAGGGCAAAGCTGCTGGGTACACCCCCTCTTCCATCTGAGATGCTGCAAACTGGACCCTGTTTGAAGGGTCATTTTGGTACAGCCACCGGAGACATGGAGAAAGAAGAAAGAAGAAAAATTTACTCAAAGTGCAGGGCACTGTTACATGGGAAACAACTGTGACCATAAGTAATACTCAGTGTTGGTAAAGATGTGGTAAAACTGGTAGTACCCACCTATTACTGGGCTGCATCAGTCAATACGATCCTTTTGAAAAATTATTTTAAAATATGTGTCCAAAGCCATAAAACTGTTAATAACTGTGGTACAGAATTTTTTTTTAGTCATCTACCCCAAAGAAATACCCTAAAGATGGAAAATTTTCTATGCAGAAATATTTATGACAATACTAGATATAAAGTGAAAAACACACACACAAAAAAACAAACATCCAATAATAAAACACAACTTAAGTATAAATTGTAATATATATACTTACTGAAATGATAAGGTACCCATGCAGATCCTATAATTGACATGAAATAGTCCACCCCCACCCCTCACAAAAACGATTGAACTTTAACCACGCTTTTGATAACTTCCAATATATAGGAGGGAAAAAACTAGATTAAAAGGAACAAGTTAAACTGCTCCCAATTAAGCAACCCAGAATCATGGAATCTGACCTAATGTCTTCAGCAACTGCATGATCTGGGAGAGCAAGGGAGGGGCTGCTGGACACCACCACGTGCTCCAGATGTGGCTAACGTGACTTACATCTTAACCCATAATCTCCTTTACTATTAATTTTGAATCCACCTGTAGCCGGAGGCTCCATATTGGATGACGCCCTTTTAGAGTTCAAGGATTTAAGAGACACACAGCCAGAGGCCTTGTAGGGTGATTTTGGCTCCCGAAGCCAACCAATGAACGCCATGGACGTGAACGAGTGTTTCAAGGAAATTCGACTGTGGCCTGAGTTAGGTGTTGCCTTCATTAATCAAGATGGGGGGGACACTAAAATAATCATTATAAAGCACTCTCATTAAGGAGGATAAAGTTTAATCAAGAAAAGTAAGAATCAACTAAGAGGTTTTTACAGAGCCAAGCCAGAATTAGGCATGAATTTTTTAAAAGCTGTGTATTTGGGGTATAGTTATTTGTTTTCTTTCATTGCAAAAAGTATAGATGAAATTACTCTGTCTCTAAAGGTAGAATGTCCAAATGTCACAATGTCAAGGTTTCCTTTAAAATGCTTGTGCCAAGTGAGAGAAGAGAGAGACACAGATGAGGTGTTGAGCCTGGGCGGGGGCTCTCTGTGGTTTCTTCTTTCCTATGTACACGGCCTTGGGTTCCCTCCCTTGTCTCTTCAGGGTAGTTTCCTGACGTCCTCAGGGAAGCTCCTCAGAAGTCACTTTGACTGATAGTCTTACTGTCCTTTCCCTAATGACCACCCAGCTCCTAAGTTGTGGCTTCTTGTTGCTGTGGTTTTGAAAACTGTGGGACTATTCATGCCACAAGTATGAATTTGAGGATGAGCTTCTGTATGGATTTATGAATGGCTGTATCCCCATCCCTCTCCACAGATGATCTGTGGCATCTTTTAAAAGCTCTGCAATTAAAAGAATCTTGATTTTTGAGGAAATTTGAACAAAAGAAAAATAAAAATAGATAAATGATAAAGGAAAGGGTGGACAACACAGAGACTGAATGCACTTTAGCCCTCTTGTTGCTAGCTCTAGAAAATGGAGTTCTGGGTTGCCTGGAAGCCAAAGCAAACATGAAAAAGTGATCTGTTAGTTACAGGATCACCACGTTCAGGAAATAAAAACAAACCCTTGACACAGATCTTGCACTGCCACAACAGGGGAGTGTGGTGGTCCTGTTCTCCCAATGCCGGGCTATCAGAGCCCAGCTCCCCACTGATGGCCGTGTTCCAGACATGGATGTTGATGGCCACCATTTTACAGGGAGACCTATTTCTTTTAGATGCTATTGATAAACTTTAAACGTCTCTGGCCATTAGATTTAGTTAGTTCTCAACCCTAGCCTTGTTGCTAACTTTGTTTCATGAGAAGAGACAAAGAAGTGTTATAATTGGAGCTCTCTATAATCCCCAGCTTCCAATCCCTCAATAAAAAGATTGACCGCCAGATTTTAAAAGAAAATTTGTAAATCTGTAAATGAGCAGAGTGGACTGAAGGAAGGCATGCTCTAATTTGCACAGTAACTAGGAGATATTCTTTCAGATCCCTTCTCTGAAGTGAATTTAATCAAAGTTCATTCATGAATTTCAAAGCAAATCCACCAGCCCACTACTTTACCTTCCCTTTAGGTCCCTAACAACAGGGCTTGAGGTCGGTTCTTTGCTTTAATTCTTTTCTTTGCAGTGTCTACTGTATGTGGAGAATGTTTGCATGTTTGGATTCTCTGAATGACACAATGAATTCCCTCCATGATACCCCAACACAATTGCTCAGCTATCAAGGAAAGCTTTTTTATCCTGCTGAGTTCAAAGTTCAAAATTTATTTCTTAGCTTAATGCAATGCTAGTACAAGTGTGTTTAATATATTCATTCTAAATGCCATCAGAGCACGGTGGTGTCAACATTTTGGCTTTGTTTGGACAGCTTTTGTGCAAGTGCAAACACTAAGTGTATGAAATCTAATGAGATTAGGCGCTTACTGCAAAATTAAAGGCAGGCGACAAGACTTCAAAGACAGTACGGCGGTGCAGATCCCTTGTGTATTTCTTGGGCCATTTCAGCAAACCAAAGTTTGAGAATCCCCTTTACCAAAAGACTCTCTTCATATGGATACTTGATATTAAATGCCTCCTAAAGCACACGTGTTTTTTTTTTGGGGGGGGGACACTACAATAATTGTAATAAAGCACTCTCATTAAGGAGGATAAAGTTTAATCAAGACAAGTAAGAATCAACCAAGAGGTATTTATAGAGCCAGGCCAGAATTAGGCATGAATGTTTTAAAAGCTGTGGATTTGGGGTATAGTTATTTGTTTTCTTTCATTACAAAAAGTATAGAAAACAATAAAGATTTTGATTCTAAAACAAGATTACAATAAATGTTCTGAAGGATTTACCAGGACCCAGTCTATTCTAAGTATTTGTATGAATGAAATCAATGCAAACCACAGCCTGATGAGATTGGTACTTAGTCCCAAGTAACAGATCAGAAACCTAAAGTATACTGAAATGGAACTGTGGTCTATTAAACTAGAGTATAGAACCAGTATCGGTAGGAGATATAAGCTGAGAATCTAAGCAAGAAAAAAGCCTTGTATCTAATCATCAGCATTTTTAACTTCAACCAGAGAACTGTCCACAGAGGGACTGTTGAGCAGGTCTACATTACCTAAGGATCCGTGCTTCTGGGCGAGGATCGCACTGTAAGAACCTCACTGCGGCAATGCAGGAGAGCACCAACAGGAGAGAGGGAGGGGAGGAAGCAGGAGGACCTTCACAGACGCTCCAGAGCAGCAGACAGTGCGTGTCCAGAGCCGCCCGGTAGTGAGAGGCTGGCTGGAGGAAACTCAGGTTTGGAGCAAGCAGTCAGTTTCAGTTGGGGAACGTAACTATTAAATAGAACCATATCGATTGCTGTCTCACCACTTCTTACCTGCTCAGTAACTGCATGTGGTGCAACATTATGTTTTTGAGAGATTCAAGTGGAGAGTTGCTGACAATAGTGCTGTCTTGGATGTGTGTCCGTTATACCAAGAGCCCTGTAATACAGCATTCGGTACTTCAGGCCCCTGCCACGGCTCTCAAACGGTGCTCCAGCACCTCGCAGGCAGACGCGGCAGGAAGGGGACCCGCAGCCAGCAGACAGAAGAGATGGAGCCCAGGAGCCAGGCCTGCTGGTGCACCTGGTCCCCAGAAACCAAGCTCACTGGTCCCAATTTCAGTAAAAAACAGACGCGTGGATTCTATCTCCTTTGCCTTGGAAAACACTCCTCTCCTCAAATGGAACCGTGTCCCCCAAAGATAAAATTCTCTTTTCTCCCAAGAGAAACAAAGAATGTTCAAGAAATTTCAGTGCCTTTACAGCAGCTCACCGCCTATTCGCGGCACATGCTGAGTTGTGAGGTAGACTGTCATCAGCTAGGTGACTGATTAGCCTTGTCACTTCTGCCTCTCAGTCCTCCAAATAGCTTAGCCTGGCCCCAACCTCCAAGTGGCAACAAATTTCCCCTTCAGGAGTTCCAAAGACCTGGTAAACGAGAGGTCACTTTTTCTGTTCATTAATAGAAGAGGGAAATCCTGTCTTTAGCTGGAGCCACAGAAAAATATTTGGTGGCTCACCAGAAAACACCAGAGAGGACAGTCGACACCCTCAGAAGTCGTCCACACGCTGAGCAGCTTGCTCACAGGGAGCCCTCGGCAGAGCAGGGAGAGGACATAGGTGCTCTTTCTCCAGCTCACTGCAGAGAGGGGACGCGGGGTGGCCTCTGACCCTGTGACCCACCGGGAGTCGGCACTCACTGGGAGGAAGTCTGGCTCTCACAGGAAGC
The DNA here is from genome assembly GCF_964194105.1 of Spermophilus citellus. Classification (NCBI taxonomy): domain Eukaryota; kingdom Metazoa; phylum Chordata; class Mammalia; order Rodentia; family Sciuridae; genus Spermophilus; species Spermophilus citellus. The sequence goes on from NC_138189.1 coordinate 152,095,437, forward strand.
TCCTGTGGTGACGATGACAGAGAATGGCTGCGACCCACTAGGTTGGCAGCTGGCGCCCTCGGGAACCATCCGTGGTTCACCTCACTCTGACGACAGGCCGCGGCCTCAGCCTCCACTCTGAGGAGGAGCAGGTGAAGCTGAGAGGGGAGGCCGGGAGGGTGCTCTGTCTGCCTGGGGGGGCGGCCACCCCCAGCTGGTCCCTGCCCAGTCCTCCCCAGGAGCGGGCCAAGGGGCGGAGAGGGGTGAGCTGGGCCTCCTGTCCCGCACAGCTCCAGCTAGGTCTCACTCTTCAGGCTTTGGCATGTCACTTGCTGGGGACATCTTCCCTGAGGTCCCAGCTATCCCAACCCACCCATTTGCTCTCAGGAACCCTAACTTGCGGATCCTGGTAGCCCTAAAACCCCGGTGGCCCGTGGGTTCTGGGTGTGATGGCGTCTTAGGAGCTATATATTTTCATGTAATTTTCTCCCTCTGCTCTTCATAAACTTCAAGGCAGCAAGAGCCATGTCCTCTTGGTCACCCCTTGAGCAAAAGGGAAGTGTTTCACCTGTTTAGTCACTAGACAAACACCCTCTCGAAAAATAATTCTTTTTGCTAGCCAGCACTCTGTTTCTCCAGTATGCTGAGACCTAACTGGCCACATAGGTCTCTGAAGACCCCAGGTGCTGCTGCAAAACAGGACACAGAATGGAGCAGGCAAAACTAGTTTCAGTCACAAAGGACAGCATGCTGACCTACATGTTCACACCAGATTCATTACCATCCACTCTAACACAGTGCCCCAGTAGAATTCCCACCCAGCAGCGCCATCTTGGTTGGGTTGCTTCCCACCCAGACTAGAACTGGCCCACATAAAGGATCAGAGGAAGGCAGTTCCATGTCCCCAAGGTACACCCAACCCCCTTTCTGGAAAAGTCATGAATAATCCTCCTACTGGTTATCTAGAATTCTGCCCTCACCCTCAGAAGGACCCACCCTTTGTTCAGGTTGAGAAGTTGATCTGTGAGTTTGTCTCCCTGCTTCTCCTGTTTTACAGCCAAGAGGACACCTTTCTTGTCTGCTCAAACAGCGCTGGATCTTGTCATTGGTTCCAAATTCCAAGAGGGAAAATGGATCTAGTTTGGTGTAAGAAATTGGTAACCTGAGCAAATGAAGATTTGCACCAAATGTTTATTACTATTCCATCAGCTGCCTGTCATGTTGGATTTTCTGGAAATGGTACAGAATAAGAATTGGGGCTCTTTCCTCTTTGAGGCAAGAGAACTAAGAAAGGAAGCAACCAATGTTATCTCTGATCTGTAAAAAGAGAATGGTGAATAAAACCAGCCTTTCCCAACAGAAAGCCACTGGTAGGGAGGGGCCATAGACCTGGACAGGCAAATTGGAAGGGTGAGGAGGAAGTCAGGTTATGGAGCCTTAAATTCAGGCTTCAATATACATTATCAAAACTGTTGCATAATAAAGTGACACAATAAAGTTGTGAGATGATTTCAGAAGTAAAATTGATTCAAGCAGCAAGGTGAAGGCCACAATCAATTAGGAAACTAAATAGTCCTGGCTTGATTAAATGAGGGCCTCAGTTATCCTGGTCGGAGTGGACATGGGAAAGCAGGAATGGCTTCTGAGAGACCAGGGAAGAAGGACCGGCCACCCTGGGTGAGGGAGCACAGTCCATCGAGCCCTGGAGGAATGCAGGGCATGGTCAGAGGTGTCCCTCTCTTCTGCCCCAGCTCTCTGGGTGACCTTGAACAAACCACCTCCCCTCCTTGGGCGCTCTCTCCAGGTGTACAACGACAGCACTCGACCAGCCCAACGTCAAGAGTTAGCGTTGAGTTCCGTTACCCGGGAGTTGGTAAGAGTCATTGACTGGGGGAGCCGAAGACTCGTGTTCATGTTGGATATTGTGACAGAATGAGGTACGCCTCTTGGTCTTTGTCCTGGCTTCTGAAACAACGTCAGGCCCACCAAGGCCAAAAGGAGCGTCTTTTCTCCTTCGTCAGCCCTTTTAACCACACCTGAGTTTGTTAATGAGGTGACTTTGGGACAGCCTGTAAGCAAGGACTGGGGGTGGTGGCCAGGGAGCCAACCATGATTAGAGCGTTTGGACTTTTAGCCCCACCCCAGATCTCCTAGGAGGGAAGAGGAACTGAAGGTAGAAGCCATCCACACCCAACATGAAGCCGGCCATGCTGCACGATCAAGTTCCTAAGGGAAGGGATTCGGGATTCAAGGAGTTTCATGTTGGTAAGCATCTTCACCCCAAGCCCCATGGGGAAAGAAGCTCCTGTGCTTGGGACTGTCCTGAACCTCTTCCTATGTGTCCCTCCATCCGCTGTTCATCTGCATCCTAACAGATCTGGGATAAACACATTCCCTGGGTTCTGGGGCCATTCTGGAAAACTCTCAACTCTGGGGAGGGATCCTAGAACCTCTAATTTGTAGCCAAATTGGACAGAAGTCATGGTAAGCTGGGGACCCACCACTTGGTCCTGGTGTCTAAAGATGGGGAGTAGGTGGATAGACGTGAGCAAGGAGGTGGGGAAGAACCCAAGCAACGCCCTGGGTGGTGTGCCCTGCTGCCATCATGCTGCATAGGGACGGCGACCTTGTGGTCAGGCAGCCCTGTCAATCTGGAGAAAACAGATGTGGTTTCTCTGGAAAACTTCCATCACGGCGAAATTGGTGTGGGTTCCCTAAGCCATGGCAGGAACCGCGGTAACCCCAGAGGGAGGTTGCCGTGCAGAGGGAGGGTCACAGACCAAGTATGAAAACTCATTTCCTCTCCTGGAGGCGGCCTGCTCCACATGTAGGGTACTTCTATCCCGCTAAATCATCCCTTCATGCTCGTTCTAACTGGGTCTCTGGACTGGCATCTTTCTTACCCTCTATCCATAGGGAGGGGCTGAGCCTGGACAGGGGTCTCTGCCTGACTCCAGGCTATTAGAGCAGAATGGATTAAAGTGTAGGATGCCTGTCAGTGTCCACAGAACTGAAGACCAGGTTGACATGGAGGAGAAAACCCCACGTGGTGTGAGGAATGTTAGTGTAAAGGAAAAACCAGGAGGTTTCCACTTGAACTTCTTGGGTTCAAGGTAAAGTGAGACCCTGAGAAGAGCTCTCCAGCAGGCAGCTGGGAATCCGGGGAGTTGTGCCTGGGAGAAGAGCAGGCGGGGACGAGATGGAAGAGGCAGGGCCTGGTGGTTCAGCCACAGCGATAGACAGTGGAGAAGAGGAGATGGTGGTGTAGACTGTGTCCATCCACGGAACCCCGGGCACTGGGGCCTTAAGCCTCCCTGGAGACAAGGGTTCCTTTTTGCTCCAGGACAGAACTTCTGACACGACCTACTCTGTACCTTCCTTATTCCAGGCTGCTAGAGAACTGAAGCCAGTAAGATGGGTCAAGGAGCAGAGCGTTTTCGTCCTCTCTCAGTCCTCCAGAAAGTTGCAAAGGCTCTGAGTCACCACGGGACACCATGCCCACTGCACCCCAGCCCCTTGCCTGCCACTCCAGGACCTTGCAGAGCCAGAGGCAAAGCCGACCGCGGGATGCTTCAGTGCTAGTCTTTGGGAGACCCTGGACCCTGTCTTTCAGTGCAATTCTCTTTGCCAGTAGACATCCAGGCTATGAAAAGCGTATGTGCTACACCTTTAAAATTCCCTTTGCCCTTAGCTGTGAATAGGGTTCCATTGTCTGCTGCCATCCTACCAGAGAGGGAGCATTGTGTAGTCGGACAAAACTTGCACCCTTGAGCGACTGAGAGCTAGGTCTCCTCTAATGATCCCCAGGCAGGCGAACATTGCCAAGGGCACACACATACACCAGTCCTCCTCAAATTGCATACGGGAATGCAGAGTGCAACAATCCCAGCACCTGACCGCCTCCGTCCAACATTCTGGAGTCATCAAACTTAATTTCCCCTTTGTGCAATAAAACACCAAGAGGAAGCTTTAATGGATTGTATTGTGTAACGGTTCTACAAAAATAGCAGGCCAGCACTGGAGCACTTCCTTCCGGGCCCAGTAACCTATGCTGAAAGGATACACGCTGGTTGCCCGGGCAACCATGAGAGATGACACTGGGGGGAAAAACAGCAACAAAAGGACCATTTTTTGGCTCCGTCAAATGAGGTCTGGTTTCAAGCTTGTGATACAGTGAATACAGACAGCCCAGCACAGAGAGGGGGACACACTTAGCAATTCTGCTCAGGCACCAGGAGGCTTGCAAAGCGCCCCTGCTTCCGGGTGTTTTTCTCTCCCTTCTTCAAAGAGGGGGAAATGCCTTCCCCAAGAAATTTTATTTTTAATTTAAAGAAAGCAAAACCTTTGATTGTATTTGAACTGTGGCAATCAGGAAACGAGGTTCATTTGACTCTCTCTTCCTAAGAGCTCAAAAAATAATTTCAGTTTCTTTCAATTGTCTTTTCTTTTCTCTCAGTTCGCCTGGGATCTGTTCGTGCAGGAAGCAAGTCATTTAAAGGCAATGACCTTTATAAATAAAAAGGGAATCAGGGACACTCAAGCAATGATGCATTTTAAAAGTGCATAATAACCATTTCTGGGATCCCTCTTCACCACGAACATCAGGGACATGGCTTCAATAGACCATGATATCCTCTCTCCTGCTGCACTGAATGAGCACCCCTAAGGTTCCTTAGCAGGTCACCATCCTCACGGGCACTGCCTGACACAGTGGGATGCCATTTTAATTTCAGAAAATTGCTTTTCTTGATCCAGTGGCAGACGGTTCCATGAGATGCTGACAGAAACCCAAACAACATTCCTCTCACAGGGAGGAAGTGGACCCTCAGAGATTTATCAGCATGGTTTGGAACCTCTGGAAAATAAAATCAAAGCTGAATCAAAAGCGATCAAGCACAAATCTTTAGTATAAAGCAGCATCAATAGCTCTTTCAAAGTGATTCTTGAAATTGGAGCTCATAAATATGTAATATACTTTTAATCTGAAAGACCTGTTTAAATCCTCAGAGAGTAAAGGATTCATTTCAAGATTAGGTTCTCAGCAGAAAGCAGGCCCCTCTGATCAAGTGGGGATAAAACCCGTGAAGGCAGGAGGGAAGCATGGTGTCCCTGCAGGCTGTGTGGCCGTCCTGGGCACTGCTGGGCTGGAGAGGCACAGCCAGGGCAAGAGCCAGTTGTGCCTTCCGCAGAAAAGACCCCTCCCCTGCGCTGTCCCTGCGGCCACCCTGCCCCTTCACAGGGAACGCAAACCCTCGCTGCATCTCGCTGTCATTTGCTTTGTGGCAACTAACCAACATCCAGACCGTCTACCTGGACCAAAAAGAAATGGAGATTTAAGAAATTAGGCATTTATTTCTATCAATGCATGTGGCCAAACTGGAGATTTGGGCATTATTGAAGGCAAAACTGCAGTCCTTCCCCACAGAGCAGTCTAATCATCTCTATTATATACGGAACAGATTAGGAGGGATTCATTTTTTTCCTTGGATTTTTTTTATTTTTATTTTTTGGAAACAGGGTCTCACTAACTTACCCAGACCAACCTGGAACTGGCAATCCTCCTGCCTCAGCCTCCAGAGGGGTTGGGATTACAGGCATGCACCAAGTTACCTGGCTGAAGTGAGGAATTTTTAAACCCGGATGCTGTGGAAACACAACATCATTCATTCTCCAAGCTGCAGACACACACTTGGGTCCCTGTGCCTTGGGGGAACGTAGGCAGGGTGATGTGTTCCAATTATCAGTCTTCATTTTCCCATTACACCAAGGGTTTTGAGTTCAACAGGACTAACTTGTAGATAGCTGGGGTTCATCCACACCTTTAGTTTGACCCTGAAAAGGGTACTGAAACAAATCTGATAAAACAGACGTATAGCCATCTTTTGTAGAAGCTCAACTCCAGGGTAGAAGCCCGACCCAGGAAACACAAGTGTGTCTGGCTTGCGTCTCTGATCCAAGATTTCAATTTAGTGATGCTTAACTCCATGGCACAAAATAAAGCACACAGAAGTTTCAAAGCTTGGTACCTGCCATTAAATCTAAGTCCTTGTCAGGTATTGAAGGAATGCTACATAACATGTGCTAGGATCCGTATTTCCCAGTCGAAGTCCTCACTCAGCTTCCTGGCTTCCTGCACAGCCTTGGTCAACCTCACCCACTACTCACGAGTGATGCTATTACCCAGGTGGCCGCTCCTCTCGGAGGCTGCAGAGTTTACAGTGCCATGTCCTCATGTAACAAGGACTGCTACCACTTCTCAGGTCTTTCAAAGATGGCCCTGGTGGCTAAAGGAGAAGGGCAGAGGCTGTCCTGGAAACACAGGTGAGTTTGAGCATCCAGAAATGAGTGGCCAGAGGAGGGAGGGGGTGAGCCAAAGGGATCCAGACAGTATGCTCCACAGCATGTTCCAAGGATAATGGAGAGACTGAGGGCTTGGAGGAGAAAGCAGGTTTGCAGAAGAAAAATGGAAAGCAAGACAGGAAACACTATTATCTGCATTTATACAAAAGAAAATATGGGTCTTAACTGGATTAAGTTACAAGAAAACCTGGATATCGTTTTCATGTGACTTGGAGCAAGAATACTAACTTTTCCTCCTTCTATTTCCTGATCTATAAAACAGAGATTAGGATACGAAGAATGCCAGGAGTGTAGCTCAGGGGTGGAGCCCTTGTTTACCATTCTCAAGGCCCTGCCTTTGGTCCCCAGAACTGGCGGGGGGGGGGGGGGAGTAGCAATGATGGCATCGACTTACAAGACATCCCAAATAAATACTGGCCATCTCACCCTCTACTCACCTTATGGTTCACTTTCTCTTCGTAATAGTTCCCATGTCCATTTATTCCGTTTATTCTGGTAGGATCAGACAGTCCCCAGGGCAGCCCATGGCCATGGCCTTTAAAAGACAACTGAAGTGGACACCAGTGAACTCCCCCAGTGTCCAGGAGGGGATGCCTGAGAGAGCAGGGCTGCTCCCAGGTCAGGCCACCCCACAAGGCCACGCCCTTCCTCCCAGGACAGGATCCTGGAGCAGCTGGCCCCCACTCCGCCGATGGCAGCCAGCTCCCCACTGTCCAGGAGGGCCTGGGCTTCCCAGGAAAGACGCGGCCGAAGCTCCTGCTCCCAACCTTGGCGCTCGGCCAGCACCCCCACAGAAGGGAAGACTCCCCTCTGCCCTCTCCTTCAGAGGGTCTTCGAGGCACATCAAGCCCTGGCCCCAGAGAAGGGCACATCTGTGGCCCACATCGTGGCGTCCACTTCCAGATCATTTCTGTGACTTTGGAAAAGCCACACTTGCATCTGGGATTGTGATTCTAAGTTGCTGGAGAAAGGCAGTTGTTACATATTGTTTAAAATTTGTTTGATAAAAGGGAATTTCTTCGAAAACATCAGGCCAAGCGTGTGATGTAAATTTACTGTCTATAAATTTACAATGTAGCAAGGGAAACTGAGCACAGTGTTTTAATTGATCAGTGCTGCAAGAAACATTTCCTACAGCAGTGAAAAAGTGTGTGGCATTGTGTTTAACAGAGGTCGACCCGAGTGGGGAAATAAGATGCTCTTCTTCTAGGTGAGTCTTCCTTTTATGGCTCTTCTTCTCTTTCTGTTCATCTCTATTTTTGCCAACTTTTCTATTAAAACAATATAAATGTTTTACATAATTTATAAAAGAAAAAGCAAATAAAATGTTGGGCTACAACCTCAGACCATCGAGCAGGGACGGTTGTGGGCTGTAACTGCTGAACACCCAGAGCCTCCCCTGGCCTCCTGCTTCCTGGGTGGGCTGGCTGCAAGCATGCTCCCAGGCAGAGCCAGGACCCGGTGCTCTCCTCCTGAGCCACTTTCTACCTTGCTGTTCAATTCTGATCTGGAATGAGCTCTTCCCCCTGACAGTTTCAAGGCCCTCTCCCCTTGATGGTGGCCCTTGCTAAAAGCAAAGGTGAAGTTTTTACTAATTATTTATTTTTTGATACTGCATATTGAATTCAGGAGCATTTAACCACTGAACCATACCCCCAGCCCTTTTTTGAGTTTTATTTAGAGACAAGGTCTTGCTAAGTTGCTTAGGGTCTCACTAAGTAACTGAGGCTGGCTTTGAACTTGAGAGCCTCCTTCCTCAGTCTTCAACTTGCTGAGATTACAGGTGTGTGCCTCAGCATCTGGCTATACATGGTTCTCATTTAATTGCACGTTCTGCTGTGCCAGGGAGCAGACCCCAGGGCCTCACCCTTGAGGAGAGCACTCTCCACTCAGCTACATCCCAGCCTTTTTTTTTTTAATTTTATTTATTTATTTATTTACTTACTTATTTATTTATTTATTTAGAGGCAGGGCTTCACTGTCTTGCTGTGGCCGAGCTTGAACTTGTGACCCTCCTTCCTCAGCCTCCAAGAGCCTGGTAAATGTGACCTCCTTAAAGGCACAAGAAGTTCTTAGTTCTAAGATACAGCTTCAAGTCATATTACAAGATGAATGCCTATTTTACTTGGCAAATAAATATTTCATCTACCCAGCTCCTCTCCCTCGAAGGTTTTCCCACCCCAGAAGTGGACCCAGTCCACCAACAGTCACCTGCATGAGTGCCCAGGGTCTCCTGTGCAGGGCGCACAGCAGAACCCAGCTGCAATCTCGTCTTTCCTGAACAAACCACTGCTTCCTCAGCAGACTCTGACATGCTCGAGAATAAAAAATTAGGTCACCGTATCTTTTGAATACCAAGCTGTCACAGCTGGTCACTCTTGCTCACTGGTGCAGAGCAGACTTAGGCAGAGAATATTCTGTCAGTGTTCCAGCAGAGAGGAGTCTGCCCACTTCTGGAAGGAGCTAAACTGTCCCAACCTGGAACTAAGTGGTAGGAAAAATAAAACAGTCCAGAATAGCCAAGCAATTTACCCAATATCCTTTTTTTTTTTTAAGAGAGAGAGAGAGAGAGAGAGAAAGAGAGAGAGAATTTTTTAATATTTATTTTTTAGTTTTCGGTGGACACAACATCTTTGTTTGTATGTGGTGCTGAGGATCGAACCCAGGCCGCACGCATGCCAGGAGAACGCACTACCGCTTGAGCCACGTCCCCAGCCCCAACCCAATATCCTTTTTTAAAAAAGAAGGGGACATGTTCTTTAAGTGGTGAGATTCTTTTGAATAAACCAATTGTAGTTTCATGCGGTTTCTCTGCAATTCGTTTTCACTGCATTTATTATAAAAGAACACCTGGAAAAATCTGACTTTTAAGGGCCCAACTCTTCTTATCTCTGACTTGTTAGCTGTTTGTTATCATAAGTTAGCCACATTTTTTTATTAAAGGTAACCATAATAGAGTTGGTTCTTGAGAAACAGAACAGGGAAAAATTAAATCATAGGAGGGAAAAAGATTTTATCTTTTTATTATTAACAGAGCATGCAAGAAGTAAACCAGAAAATGCCTTGTTAATTAGAATTGCTTCCAAGGAAGAATTTTCCAAAGGATCCATGGCCTCAGTCAGGACTGGTTCTTAAATTATATATGTTTACATGTGCTGTGGTATTTTTTTAAGTTTACCAATAACCCCAAAACTCTGGGCACATATACAAAAAAATAAAATAAAATAACCCACAATTAAATTAGATTCAGTGGTAAAAAGAAAATGTAAACCTTAACTGTCCCATAAGAAAAGGAAGAAAACTCATCCCTGGAGGGAGACAGAATGCCAAACCAGAACTCCATGTGCTTGTCCCCGGGCCTGAGTGTCACTAACCACCATGTCACCTTACAGAGCCACACAGATGGCAGCAAGCCCAGGAATAATCATCCTGCGAGGCCAGTTAGCATCTTTTTTCAAACACAGGAATGACCTGCAGACTAGATCCCATCCTCCCTGCCAAGCCCAGGTCTGAGGCCACACCCTCGCCACTTCCTGTCCTCAAGCACCCTGGCCAGGAAGACCTTGGGCCGACAGCCACGTGGCACTGCCAACCCACAGCTCCCGCTTCCTCCTCAGACCTGGTCATTTCCCAGGACTGCAACTGAGGAGCACAGGCCCGATAGGAGGGGCGGCCCTGCAGATCCACAGCAGCCACCTCTCCAAGACGCAGGCCAGGGCTCGCCCCAGAGAGCCCAGAGATAGAGCCCTGGAGGAGCACGGACCACACGGGCTCCCAGGAGAAGGCTGAGCCAGCTGCAGCAGGACTGGAGGACTGGTGGGATCAAGGAATAGGGCTGACAGCTACAGACCAGAGATGGCCTGCTGTGGTGCATTTCCTCCGAGTGCCCCAGGCTGAGGACGTGGGAAGAGAAGCCTGGAGAAGCAGAATATAGACTCTGATGAGAGGTGACCTTCTTACATCTCTTCTTGGAATGCCAGGAAGAACGCTGCTACTTGATTAAAGGGTAATAAATGCAATGATGTGGTAGGCGCAAGCAGTGAGCCCAGGGACTCAGGAGGCTGAGGCAGGAGGATCGAAAGTTCAAGGCCATCCTCAGCAAGTTGGCAAGACCCTGTGACAAAAAATTTTTTTAAAAGGCTGGGGATGTAGCTTAGGGGTAAAACACCCCTGGGTTCAACCCCTAGCACCAAAATAGATAAATAAATACATCAATGTAACTAAAGCTGGCTTGGGGAGATGCTCAGGAAATGATATCCACTTGATCCAGTCACTCCGCCGCCCTGAGCACCAGCCATCCACCAGGCCACGCCAGCTTCTAGATTAGGAAGATCGTAGAAGTTTAGGAACATTTCTTCACATGTCACATGGGTCCTGGAGATTCAGAATCAGCAGCAATTGGAATTTACCAAGGACAGTGAGCTGCACCCCACCCCCAGCCCCCACCCATCCTGGCAGGTCCCCTGAGCCTGCCCCCAGCACAACACAGGGAGGTGACTCCCAGAAGCCAGTGGGGTGACCAGATGTCACAGCTTTGTCACAGGTGCTCTATGCAGGACTCCTTGCCATTTCCACAATAAGCCTCAACACCAGTCACATGCCAGTGTTTAACCTCCAAACCTCACGATAATCCATCTCTATCTCATTATTGTTCTTCCGCTACCAGGAATCCCGCATCAGAAACATAGGTCACCCTTCCACACACTGCCTGGCATCTGTTCCATACGGCTCTGCCACACCGTCTCCATCGGCACTCAGATGCCTCCAGGAGGGTCCCGTCCACACCTGGGGACGGTCTCCACTGTGGCTGGGTGTGGGATTCACTGCAGATGGGTGGTATGATTGTTGCAGAGGTCACTGTAAATGCAGAGAGGAAATCACTGCAGATCCTGTTCCCTCAAGAAAAGGTTCCTTCACACAAGTTACTGATGAGAGATGTTAAAACCACTCCTGTGCCCCAGGGTGCCTCCCTCCTGGTCACAGGGCCATCAAAAGTGCGGGTTAAAATGGGTGCCAGGTTTAGCTCTGCAGTCCTTTAAGCAGAGAGGAGATGCTGAGTTGTGCTGGAGTAAAAGGAAGCAGAAATGCTTCCTTAGCCTTTGCAGCCATCCACGAGACTGGCTCCCAAGATCTTCCTCACTTTTTAATCTACCAGACGGTAGAGAGAGCACAGTAACGGGGACTCAGTCACCCAGATCCCACCCAGCACGACTGCAGTGGCCAGTGGTTGAAGCCACCACTGCCTCTGGTGTTGGGCTGCGCAGGAGGAGAGAGAAAGGGAACACGCAGAAAACAGACGTGGAAGTAACTGTCTGTCCTCAGGCCTTCAGCTGCCTGGGTGTGCAGAGCACCCTGCGCTCCGTCTTCCAAGCCCCACCAGATTTATAGTCAGAGAGGGAGATGGAGCCTCCGCAGGGGGCAGAGCTCCTGTGGAGGGTTCTGAGGCTCCCTCTGACCCAGGGACTTTCTGCCAGGGAATGGGGGGAATCAAAGGTTCATTTAGCTGGTCTGGGCTGTCCTTGGACTTCCAGGCAGAACAAACAGCCCTGGCCCTGCATGCTGGCCCAGCGCCAGGCAGACACCGGGATGCAGCCTGTTTATCAGACAGCACGTTGTCCGAGCAGGATGTGGGCGGCCTCGGAACAAGCAGTATGCAAATGAGCTTCCCAGAGACCCAGCGCCCTCCCCCACAGGCTCCCTCCATGGGCTGCTGGCAGTGGCCTCCTGGAACAGAGAGAAAGGAGGGAGAGGAAATGTCCAGAACTAACCGGATCAGCCCAGCATCCCCACTCAAGAAACACACCACCAAGAATGCACTCCAACCTCCACTTCCCCCAAAGAAAACCATTTGAAAAATAGGGTTTTAAAATAGAACTATGCGCATATTTTTTAATATTCAAACATGAAAAGACTTCTGCATCTGGCTCGGGTAGTCTTTGGGCAGGGAAGACAATGCAGCTGTAAAATGCTCCATTTTCTCTCCAGAAAATTGCTTCACCATGCACTTGCTCCTGTATGAAAGGGTGCTAAGGACAGGACCCACCCGGCGAGGTTGCAGGAGGTCTGGATGAGGTAACTCCTGGAAAACCATTCAGCAGGATGCCCAGCACACAATCTGAGCTCCGAAATGTTAGCAGGTTTTATATCATGCACATCGTTGAGCTGAATATCATAAAACACAAAGGATGAGAGAAAACTGACAGAGGGAAAAGTCTCAGGGTAGGAAAGGAAGAACAGGATCCCATTTGCTAGTTTCAAGTTTAATAAGTTACTACTTTGTACAGACTTCAGAGCAAACAAGCTGGTTTATATAACCTCGGGAACATTCCCTAATCCGATCGGTTTCTTTCCTTATAATATGGGCTTAACACTCACTTCATGAGCATTAAGAGACACAACACACCAAAGTGCCTGGCACAAGAGCAAACAATAGCCACTCAAGAGTGGTCAGTATTTGCTTGCTCTATTTACACAACCCTAGGATTGGGTTTAAATTCCAGCTACCTCTTTGTAGCTCTGTGACTTTAGGCAAACTACTTAAGCTTTCTGGGCCTCAGTTTCCTCAGCGTGGAATGGAGACCAGAGCACTACTTTCCTCACTGACCCTGAACCCCAGTGATGACAGGTCATCGTTGGTGGCAGCAGCACTTACCACTTACCACGTGCAGTCAATCTCACTCACGTCTGAATGTTGGTGAGCACGGGTTGGCTATGGGGCACCCCTGATGGACTGCCATCTCTGGCATGGGAATCCCATGGCCACCTGACAAACTCTCGTCAGCCCTAAGCACTGACATGAATTATGCCTCATGAAGTCAGAATTGTTCCTTCAAAGTAGGCAAATCCTGGTTTTCTCCCGATGGCTGGACCTACCTTCTCGCATTCCCCACACCACCTCGCGGGGTGAAACGTGCTCTCTCCTAGCTCTCTGTTAACTCACCAACTTGAGTTCCTCAGGAGACTTGAAACTCAACAGTGGTTCCTCTTGGCACCCCCACTGCAGGATGAGCCTGACACCTGCATGAGCTACTGTGGAAGGCCTCATACTCACACACACACACACACACACACACACACACACACACACACACTCTGATGAAGCATTCCAAGGCCTTCAGATATGGCTTCCACCAAAGCTTCTTAGAGTTAAACAAGACCCCGCCTAGTGCCTCCTGGCCCTCCTCGGTGCCCGTGATACTCCACCTGGCCTCGTCACAATTTCCCTGCCACTCTGCCAGCTTCCCAGCTACCCAGGACTCAGGAGGAAGGTCCCTGCCTCATTCCACCTGTGCCGCTGTGGCTGGCACAGGGCCCTGTGGTTTTGAAGTCTCTGTGCCTGGGTTCAAAACCCAACCTCAACAGTTGTGTGACTTTGAGTAGATCATTGACAGCGTCTGCGCCTCCGTTCTGCCAGCAATACCATGAGGGCCATACTGGCACCAACCTCGTGAGAGCACAAGGCAGACGAAGACCTGATCCATGGAAAGGGCTCAGAACAGGGCCTGACTGAGCCATCCTGACTCCTTCTCCTGCCACCGTGACAGGAGGATTAGTGAGTCCCACCCCGGGCTTGTGTTCCGGCCTTGAGGCGGGGAGAGACCTGTGTCAATATGACCTCCGGGAAATACCTGTGCCCTGAAGAACACAGGAAAGGGAGCTGAGAAAGTGCACTGGGGACCCTCCAGATGGCCCGGGGAGAGGCCTCTGTGCTGGAGGGAGCCAGCCGCGAGGTCCTGGGGAGAGCTCTCTGCAGACCGAGCAGGCCAGCCCCAAGCCTGAAGGCAGCCAGCGAGAAGAGCAGAAGGAATGCCCGGGGCCTGGCTGCAGTGGAGTCAGGTCTGGCCAGGAAGCCTGGCAGGCAGAGGGCCGTGTGCAGCGGGGAAGTCTGGCTTCCGTTCCGTGGGTGCAGGGATGCCTTTGTTGGGTCTTGCAAACTGACATGATCTCATTAATGTTTTTAAATAATCACTCTGGCTGCCATGTGGGTTGGAATCAGGGAGATGAATTTGGAAGCCCTTGCCATAATCCAACCAAAACAAAACGGAGGAACAAGAAGTAGCCAACTGGGGGCAGGGACGGTGGGGAAGAAGGAGGTGGAGCTGGGTGGGTTCTGAAGATAGCTCGTCAGGATGTGCTGGCAGGTCACCAACACAGATAACCAAGGTAAAGTGCTTATTAAAGGAGCAGAGCAGCCGCTCAGATGAGGTCACACTTTCTTAACGCTGGGCGTTAGATTAATCTCCAAAGCCCAAAATGGCCCAGCAAAGTTAAATGTTCTCCAATGAACACACAAAGGGACAGAGCTAGAGGCACTTCCCAGCCAGGGAGGGGGAAGCTGAGTACCCTGGCCAGTGGCCGTCTCGTTCTTGGCCTGCAGCAGGCGGTGGGCCTCAGGGAGGACCTTGCTGGCGCCATGCCAACAAGACGTGGACATCCCCGCAGCATGTTGCCAGAGGGAGCCAGGCCCTGGAGCCCAGGCTAGCAGGGGGTCCCTCGAAGCCTGCGTGTAGCATGCAAGGGGCCCAGAGGGTGCATCCCTGGCCAAGGACCCAGAAGAGCCAGCCGGCTGGCAGAGCCACAGAGATCTGGGATCAGAAAACGATAGCAACCTCAGACATGACTCTTCTCAACCCAGTGCAGAACACCCAAGGCCCAGAACAGCAAGTCAGACCCCAACAGACAGCCTGCCCCAGGGACCACAGAGGACAGTGGCCACAGGTGCTGCAGGGTTGTGTGGAACAGCCCCGCCCCCGCCATCCTGAACCCCACAGGAGAGCAGCAGGAGTCCAACCCCTGAGCTCCCCCCAAGGAAAAAGTGATCCTCAGGAGGCCAGGCGCCAGCCGTTGGAAACTTCCAGTTTTCTCCCTTTCAATCCTACAAAAGCTTGTGAAGGAAACCGGCTTGGGTGCTAAAAAGAAAAAACATACATTTTCTTTGTCCATCTAATTAATAATCATTACATCTGGAATGTCATGATAAGTGTTGGTTAAAGCGTTCGTATTGGACAAAGTCCAATTCAAGCAAAAGTGTTAGAAATGTGTAGGAAACTTCCTAATGAATAATGCAGCCGGGCACGGTGGCACACACCTGTGATCCCAGCGTTCAGGAGGCTGGGGCAGGAGGATCCCAAATTCGAGGACTAGGGAACTTAGCAAGACCCTGTCTCAAAATTCAAAACAGAAAGATCTATGAAGCACCTCCGCATTCAATCCCCAGTAAAAATCAGTAAGAGACACTCAGATAAATATCTTTTATCTGAATTTATTTCAGTTGGTCCAAAACACTTCTACCTACATCACATTCCTCTTTGGTATTCATACTATCAGTGTCAAAATATTACAGCCAAGCAAAAGAATGTTAATGTTGTTACATGGAGAAAACCTTCAAGATCATCAAATAAAACTCTGTGGATTCTGAGTTTTGCTTGGGTCCAGGGCAAGTCTTTTCTGGTCAGAGCCCCCCCACAACTGAGCTGCCACTTCACAGTCCTGACACTCACTGGGCTGCGTTTCTGAAGCGGTTCCATCCTGAGCTCCAACAGGGCTGTAGCTCAGCATCGGCCGGAAATGATCTGCTAAGGAAACCCTCAAACCTCCAGCCGTGCCCCGAATCCCCACGTGTCCTCCAAAGCTCAGGAGGCCTGTGAGCGCCCGGACGTCAGGAGATCCCAGTAACAGTGCTGAGCTGGGGTCCCCTGGGCCTGTTTTTTAAGAGGGAGGCTCCGAAGGGACATTCACAGATGGTGAGTTCTGTCCTATCTTCCGTGGCGGCTTCTTCCCAGTGAAGGAACAGGACCATGGGGAGCAGGACATACAAGGACATTTTTAAAAGGTCTTGCCATCTCTCTTCCATTTTTTCAACTGGGTCAGTTCACTGTGAATTTATTAGAAACTGAGATTTCAAAGTGAGGAAAGAAAATGTGACCTAAAATAGAAGAATAAATGCTTCACATTTGTAGAACGCTCCGGAGGGGTGGGCACTATGCCACCCCAAACATGCCACTTTGGCACGAGGATCATCTTGATGGGAAGGCAACTGAGAATCAATACACGTCCCCAGGGATCTGCCCAAACCCAGAGCATGAACCTCCGTCTGTGAAGGTGGAGCCCTCACCAGGGCGGGGAGAGCAGCTCTCTCCCCACAGAAGAGTCTGAGTGAGCAGACCCTCTAAAGAAGCTCTTCTCCTCCATTAGTCCCCCACCCCCGTGGTTTCCAAGGTACTGCCCACAATTCATCATCCCCTGAATCCCAACCCTCTTCTCTTAGTAAAGGTTCGTAGGTCCCTGGATCTAACTCTCCTTGGAGTTTCTCTTCTGTGAACACCGAGCGTGTGAATGTTAATAGCACCTGCCCATCTCTCTGTGCCAGCCCGTCCCTGTCACTTGGACTCAGAGGCACGCAGGGCTGGAAGGTAGGAGGAGGGGGAGCCTCTCCCCCAACACCATGGAGGTCTCAGGTTGCTCCCCAGACCCCGTCCCCTCCATTCTCCTATTGGAGCCCCAGGTAGGCACCTGGTGTCATCATCACCAGCTGAGAATCAGACATGGAGGATCTCGCTGAGGGTGATCTCCAACCTGAGACAGGGCCATCAGGTGGCCCAGCCCCAACCTCACACCCCCGGGCGGGCATCCTGCTTCCCCAGCTGCCCTTGCCTACAAACCTACGCGGCCTGACCTGGCTTCTCACCTATGGGCTGCAGGACAGCACTCCCTGCAGACAGGCCAGGCCTCCTGCAGGTTTTCACTCTGCCTGCAGAAGCCTCCCCCGGTCTCAGCGTCCCCTTCTCTGAGGATCTACACCTCTCATCCCAGAGAATTTTGAGGGGAAAAAAGCAACTTGGTGACATCTCAGAGATCGTCGTCACCCCAAACCCACAAGGGACACCTTCCATAGGGTTGGTAGGAGGTACACTCGTGGGCGCCTCCTCCTTGAAGAATCACACTGTCGCCTGGCTGACCACCCTCGAGAAGTCTCTGGACGTCTGGGGAAAGCCAAGGTGGTCCTGCCAACGCTCTTCCTGGAGAATTCTCCAGAGTCAAGTCCATGCACACGTTTCCCAGCCTGCCGGTGTCAGCTGCCCCTCCAATGTCCTCAGCACAGAAAAGCAGAAGGAGCGGGGTTGAGGGGGGAAGTGACCCACACCTGGAACTCCTGACCTGGCTTCCCACTGCATCTTTAGACCTCCCCAGAAGATCAGCCAATGCTCCCAAGCCCTCTCCGACCACGTCCACGTTCTTAAGTGTCCTGACCGCTGACTGGAATGGAGCTGTCCTCCAGCCAGTGCAGCCTGCGTCACACACTGAGGCTTCTTTCCATCAAGACGGCACTTGTGGGCTGGGCTGGGCTGGGCTGGGCTGGGCTGGGCTGCAGCCAGGTGGTAGAGCACCTGCCTAGCACACAGGACGCCGGTTCCATCCTCGCACAGCAACAAACAACCCAGAAAAACACATGTGCTGGGCATAAAACTTGAGAAAATAAGAAGTTGATTATTGTAATTTAATATTGTTTATTGATCAGCATGTTCCAGGAGGCAGCACGGAGTTTGCAGCAAGTTCCAGAAGAGGCTCATTGTCCTTGGTATTACTGAGATAAAAGGGGGAAACAAGAGGGTAAAAACACCGCTCTTTCCTTCTTTCATTTATTTATTTAAAAAAAATTTTTTTTAGATGTTGATGGACCTTTATGTTATTTATTTGTTTGTGGTGCTGAGAATCAACCCAGGGCCTCACAGGTGCCAGGCAAGTGTGTTGACACTGAGCCCCAGCCCCAGCCCATCTTTTCTTCTTTGTAAAAGCATCTTTCTGGGACTTCTTCACCACTGTATCCACAGATCTGGTGAGAAGCCAACGGCTGACCTTCCCTGTGTGTTTCAGTCACTCTGAGCCCAGGAGGAAGCTTGCCAGCCACCTGGGAAGACGGCTGGCTGCCCACTGGTACTCCCAGCACCTCTGGACCTGGCCTAGGTGGCTGCCCGTCACCCAGCATGTGGGCGTCTCTAACACCTTCTCTAGGCCCGGCAGGTGCTTTCTAAAGGGAGTTTGCCCTCAGGAGTTTGGTTTTAATTCCAGAATTTTTTTTTTTTTGGTCATAGAGTGGTACAAAAAAATATGGTTCATGATAATTGGAAAGAAATCCATCCTGAGGAAATGGACAAGTTTGGGTTCTGACTGCATGCACCCCAGGAAACAGAAAGGAATCACACTGCCTATGATTGTTTAAAAACTGGCCTTTTCTGATAGGTAAGTGGAGGCTGCTCCTTGGGCCACAGGTGTTCAGGGCAGGGCCGTCTTCTTGTCACTGATAAATCACACCATAGGGGCACAATAGTGTTTGTTGACACTGATAACCTAGTAGATTGATCCCAATATGTCTAGACCAGGGCTCAGCACAGCGGGCGACAGGCTGAATCAGAGCACCGCCCGTCCTGGTGCATAAAGCTCGCTGAAGACCTCACACCGGCTCATCCACACCGTCTACAACAGCTTTGGTACCACGAAAAGTTGAGTGGTTGGAACAGACACCACAGGGCCACAAACCTACTGACCAACTGGCCCTTCACAGGAGAAGTTGGAGTGGCCCTGATCCAGGGGAGCCCAGAGTCACGAGGCAGATGGTGAGTGTGTACATCTGCCTTGTGACTCTTCATGTACAAGTCTCCGCCTGAGCAGATGTCCCTCAGAACCTGGTGTCTTCTTGCCAATCCACCAGTCAGTCTCCCCTTCGGCTCCCGGGCGTCTGCGGGCCTGATCTCCTTCTCATCTGCCTCTTCTTCAAATCCGTGATGATCTACGGAACAAGGGGGACACCACCCCCTGGTTTTCTCCCTTTGTAAACACAGTGTGACCAGGGACCAGGGCAGAGCCACGGACGAGGCGCCCGCAGCTCAGCGGGGAGAAGACTTGCTGTCCTTGCAGAGGGGACGGTGGATGCAGTCTCTCAGGCCTCCCTCCAGGGCCCACCTAAGGCTAGGACTTCACATACCAATGGTGGCATCCAAGAAACCCGAGAGACAGCACAGCCGTGACCAGATGGCCTCTGCTTCCCAGAACACCTCATCACAAGGACACCCCAGTAAAAGGACAACCAGAGCCAGCCAGAGGTGTGCTGCTTCCAGCCTCAGAGTGAGAAGCCATCCAAGGCCGAGGGTGAGCCACCCCGCCAGGTGACAACTTTTGAAAAAACAAACTTTGAAACACGAGCTATCTGGGCAAACGGGTGGTTTTCTCCTTTTCTCCACAGTTGTCCATGTGGCACACAATCAGGGCCATGAAAATCTGTCTTCCTCAGAAGAGTTGAGAAACAGCAGAAATTTGGATGGGAAGAATCTCAGTTCAACCCTCTGATTTTGCTACAGAACATCGAGCCCAAACCACACAAGGAGCCAGAGGCAAAAGCCGACCCAGAACTTGGAGCTTCTCCTTTCTCCACATCCCGTTGAGCAGGTTTGTCTCTGCAGGTTGGAGGTTCACAGGTCAGCTACCTCGGGAAGGAGCTGGGTGGGAGCGTTGGGGTGCTGTCACTGAGACTCTGGGCAGCCAGGTGCAACTCTGAGAAGTCTGCTCACTGTCCATCATGAGCTGCGGGCCCTGAGATAAGCAGTCCCTCCCGTAGCTCCCCTGGCCACCACACAGGCTCATGCGGCTGGGCAGCAGCCAGGCCCTCTGCCTTTGGAAGGAGTTCCAGTTCTTTTTTTGGTGACTGCCACTGCCCACTACTGCCCCTCCTGCTCCCTGTAGTGCACAGTAAAGACCAGAGGCCTTCCATATAATGACTGTGGTCAGCTGTAAATAGAAAGGACGAGCGTGCACCGTCTTGGTTGGGGATAATCTTAGCTCCGCAGTTTCATTTTAAGTATGCCCATCCTGGACCGGCATGCCAGCATTCAGCCTGAGAAGTCTTAAAAATGGAAATTACAAAACCACAGAGTGGAACCAAAATTGTTCAGAGCACAGTCACCGCGATCGAGGCACCCTCAGCAATGTGGCCAAGAAGAGGCCTGGCGGAGCCATGGAGCCTCAGAACACGTGGGCGAATGGACTCGGTCATCCCTGCAAAGGGAACAGAAGATGGCACCATCACCGGCTCCTCCCCAGCACACGTGGCCAGCGCTGTGCTACAGGACCATCCTGGGGAGGTGTGACAAGGGCCTCCCCAGCTCTGGGGCTGCCTCTCTGGACTGGCCTGGCGGGTGCAGTCTGAGGAGCCCTGGCCACTGGGTTCCATCCACAGAGCGGCTACATGGTGCGCCTGAAGACCCAGCCTGCTATTTCCCTGAAAATCTGGGTTTCAATCTTGGTTCATGTTTGCCCAGAAATAT
Organism: Spermophilus citellus; assembly: GCF_964194105.1. Taxonomy (NCBI): domain Eukaryota; kingdom Metazoa; phylum Chordata; class Mammalia; order Rodentia; family Sciuridae; genus Spermophilus; species Spermophilus citellus. Next base: position 152,116,094 of record NC_138189.1, read on the forward strand.
GGAATTGCGGACTCCCCTCATAAACCCTTCAGGTGGAGGCTGGCAGCGGGGCTCACGTGGGGCGTGCCCTCGTAGTCAGGGACGACCTGTGGCTGCCAGAGCTGGGCACCCCAGCTGCAGCTCGCAGGGGATTCTTGCAGATTCGGGCAGCGTCGGTGTCTCTCCCCCTTTGGAGAAACAAAACGCAACCCTTGATTAAAAATATCCTCAACTCCTTCCGTTTCATAAGTCCGTCCCCTCTGCCACACTGGTGGCTGTGATCTGGAGATGCCACTCCCTCTCCTGGAGAGCCCCTGGTCAGGATGTCCCTGCCACCAGAGAACATGGGGACGTAGAGGCGCTTGCAGAGCTCCGCGCCCCCCACAGCCCCGAGAGGAAACACGCTCTGACCCACAGGTTGAGCCGAGCGCTCAAGTCCCGGCCCTCTGTGGCAGGCCCTGTTCCCAGTGCCTCGCAGCCATCTCCGGCCGCGATGGACTGAACCACTCTCCACATGAAGGCACTCACTCGTCTCCCTGCTCAGCGTGCAGCTCTGAGTCTGGGACCCTCCAGAGATGGCAGCCATTCCACCCGCCGGAAGTGCTCCCCGTTCTGCCCACAGTCAGCTCTCCCCTCGCCCGACTCTAGCAACCCCTGCTTCCTGAACTGTGCACACGGTGAGGAGGGCAGTTCCCAGTCCTTAGGCGTGGCTTCCAGACCCACCATGGCACTGCTGCAGGCCGCCTTCCCACTCTGGGGAGGGTTGCTCGGTCCATGGGCCACCGTGCCCCTGCCCAGCCTCCAGACTGGGCCGATAGTGAATAAAACAGCTCCAAACAACATCGTTCAGGGTTCACTTGTTTGTTTTACAACCTGTTTTTATTTCATTGGATAAATCATTACATGTGACTGCTGGATGCAGCATGGTGTACGACCTTCCAAGAGACGGCCTGGCTGCCAGGTTGGTCCCCTCCCGGTCTCACCACTGCACAGGAGTGGTGGCTTCCACATCTTCACACCCTTGATGCTGCCAGTTGCTTTGAGTCTCAGTCGTGCTAACTGTGTATATCAGTACCTCACTGAGGTCCTAGTTTGCATTTCCCTAGAGACTAAACGACGTGCAGAGTGTTGAGGGTACATGTTTGCCACCTGCACGCCTCGGGTACGATGTCTATTCAAATGGCTTGTTAATTCAGGGAGGTGTTTTCCTATTATTGAATTTGGAAGGTTTTTCCCTGTGGTCCGGAAATGTGTCCTTTACCAGATACGAGAATTACACATGTTTTCTTCCAATCTAATTAATAAGTGTTTTAAATGAAGGAATATGTAGGGAAAAGTTCTTTTGAAAAGGACTATTTAACTCCCCAAATGATGCAGATCCATGACTTTCCATCTTCATGATGCTGAGAATAATATAGTAGAAAACTTGGTAGCAAATGACCTGAGTAGAGCACATCGGGGACTCAGTGCAGGCTACATGAGCATCCCTCTTAAAACAATGACTTACCGTTATTTGTTTTGAAAGAAAACAACAATAGAAAGTGTACATTACCTGCGTTTCCCCCAAAATCAGAGCCTCGTCTTTCAAGTGATTCCTGCCATCGATGTCCACTATTAGAATAGGCGTTGATGTCCACCAGGACGAGTCCCACAGGTCCACGGCTCCACAGTGACAACCTGGTCCACACTCCTTGAACTCACCTGCGGGAGGCATGCTACGGGATCCTCTGTCAGCCCGTGAGTGTGGACCCCGGCCGGGTTCTTACCGGGAGGCTCTGCGCCCAACATCCCACAGTAGCTTGCTCCACTGTCACCCCGACTGAAGGGGAGGTCTTCAGGAGGGAGGAGGCTTCCCTACAAATGACACATCCTGGCATCAAGTGGAGTCCCGCTTGGATCAAAGGACCCTGCTATGTCCCCAAAGTGCAGCGCTGTTCAGCTCTCTTTATTCCCAACCAGTCAACAAACACGTTCCGTGTGCACCATGCTGTGGCCATCAAGGACGCATGAGGCACGGCTGTGACCCTCAGTGGGCATTCCTGTAGTTAAGGACAAGAAGGTAACATGAAATGTGGGCAGCATCCCCAAGTGGAACTGACCCTCAGAGAAAGACGCAGGCAGAGCAGGCAGTGAGCTGGGTGGGAGGAGAGGGAGCTACCCAGGAACCCTCCTGCTGCCTGGGGGACAGCAAGGCTGTGTCCATTGAGGGTCAGGTCTACTGATATGAAGGCATTCTGACAACTCATTTTGACTGTAAGAAATACTCAGAAGAGGGATAAAACCACAGACTGGGAGTCCAGGAAAATTTCCCAGGGGAAGTGGGACATAAACTGGACCATGAAGGGTAGGTAGCACACAGGATCCAGAAGGGTGGCTGTGGAATCTGTCACTCTTTGGTCTCCCAGCTTCTGAAAGCACCTGCCCACCATAGACGTTAAACCTACCAGACATCTGCTTCCAAGTCTCCCTGCAAGTCGATGCACATGACCTGGGCTCTGCTGGTTGGAGTCACCTGCCCCAGAGTGAGTGTCCACGCCTAGCGCCGGGTAGGGAAGAGGCCAGAGCAGGGCTCAGGGAGCCCTTGGCCCCACCCTTCCTGGTCAGTGGTGCCCCATGGTCAGCAGCACAGAAGTGTCTTCCCTCCTCTGTTTGCAGCGTGATTGGAGCACTGGTCCTAGACACATGACCACTGAGTCCAGAATCTAAAGCCACCTAGTGTCTTTTTAGTTAGTTTCTCACCTGCTTCCATCAGCTGACATGGGCTTTAGCGTAGCGATGGCTACTGTGCAGCAAGACCCTCTCAGACCCTGTGCAAGGCCAGTTAGCATCCTACTGGGCATGGCTTGGCATGGACGGCAGGGCTCAGACCTCGGCCACATCCAAGCAAAGCCAAGGGGACTTCAAGCCCTCAGTGCTATAGTTTGGATAAGTCCCCTCCCCTCCCCACAGGCCCAGGTGTTAGGGTTTGTCCCCAGCCCACAGTGACAGTGGGAGGTGGTGGAACCTTTCAGAGGCAGAGCCTTGTGGAAGGCCTTCTGGTCAGGGGAGTGTGCCTCTGAAGGGGAGCTGAGTCCCCAGCCCCTTCCTCACTCTGTCTCCACACACCAGCCTTGAGGTGCCAGGGTTTCCACTCGCCACACACTCCCCACCATGACGTGCTGCCTCCCCATGGCCCAAAGGCAACAGGCTGACCAACCACAGACTGAAATCTCCGAAACTGTGAGCTGGATAAAACTTTTCTCTTTATAAGTTATTTATCTCAGGTATTTTGCTGCAGTGAGGAAAAGCTGACCAACACACTTAGTCTGTATGACCATATCACAAACAAATTTCAGACCTTCCTCCCTCATTCCCATCAAACATGCACCTATTGAATATGCACCCAAACATCCAAGATCCATCATGAGTCTCACTAGAATTATTGTGGGCTTCTACTCATGAATTATAGGATTATAGGACAATAAGGTACAAACTCAATGACTTTTGGAATAACCCATACTTCTAGCTTCACCAAAACAGGGCCCAGGCTTAGCACCCACTGGCACTTCACATCTCTTCCAGTGGAGTTAGATTTTGGGTCTGCTGCTAAACTTTTCACCAATTGCCTCACCATCCACTCATCTCATGGAGGACATGGTGCTGTGCCTGTATCCGGCCCCCAGACCCCACGGGGCAGTCCTGCTCCTCAACACACGTGGCCTGAGTGAAATAAAGTCTCTGCAAGGGCGGCAGCCACCACGAGACGCACGGAGTTGCATTCACGAGACAAAGGAAGCGTGTATTCTGTGCTTGTGCCTCAGTATGCAGCAATAGAGGCCTTCTTCAGTCTCTCGGCCACACAGAACTGCCCTTGCAGACCAGGCAGCCACAGAGGAAGTGGAAACAATCCGGAAGTTTAAAACAGAGTGGGGGGTACCTGTATGTAAAGATGAGCACTGCGGGGGGTGGGGGGTCACGGTAAAGGGAAAGCTTCTCACTGGCGAAATGATTTGATATGATTTTTCTTCATTATTCAGATTTTCTTTTAATGCCTGAACAACCACATGCTGGTATTCCTAAGAATAAAGACTTGGTGTATATTTTATTTGATCCTATAAATAGATTTGGTACAATCAATTAAAAGTAGGAGGAATCACCTACCAGGCCCAAGCAGGCATGGGCAGTGGATTCTCTGAGTGCCCCAGACTGGCTCACTTTAATGCTGGCCAGACGTCCACTGGCTGGGACCAGGGTTTCTCTACGTGAGGGCTTTGCCCCGAGTGCAGCTGCCGGAGGAACAGTGCGGCCCAGAAGACGCTCCCTGAGGCTGTGCTGACCCCCAGCCCCTCACTGCTCCAGGAATAACCAGGTGTGTGTTCTAAACGATGCCCAGCGTCCCCAGAGATGGGGCCGCAGCTGCCCGTGATGGCGTCCCCTGTTGCTCCAGGAGCAGGCCCAAGCTGCCTTCTGTCCCTGCACACGCCAGCTGTGTGGTCTGGACACCTCCCTCAGCTCAGGAGGAGGACGTACCCTCTGTTTCGCCGTGTTATATGAGAATGGAACGGCACGCAGCAGTGTGTATCAGCCCTGCCACAGGAGACGCTGACACCTGGTTTTCAGAGGTGGTGACTTTAATAGAAGAGTAATGACAGGGAGCAAGTGGCCTGAGATCAGCGTTCCTCCGACTTCCACGCACAGGACCTCTCTGGCATTCTGCTGAAGGGCACATTCTTATTTATTTGTACAGGGGATTGAACTGGAGCCGGGGCACTCCACTGCTGAGCTACTGAGCCTCACCCACTCTTAGTTTGAGACAGGGTCTTGCTAAGTTGCCCAGACTGGCCCAACCTGCAGTCTTCCTGCCTCTGCCTCATGAGTCACGGGGATCACAGACATGGACACAGGGCCACCTAGAATGCAGAATCTCCTAATGAACCCCCAAGAAAAACCAGAACTGCGGGTCCTCAGACAGTACCCTGAGCAGCCAGATGTTCTAAACCAAGGACTGCCAGGAATGAGGAAGACAGCCCTCCGCACAATAACTCACTCAAGGAGTGTTCTTAAGTGCTACCCAACCACCACACGCACACACACACACTCACACACATGCACATGCATGCACACATACGCACACATGCACACACGTGTATTCACATACACATGTACGTACACACATAACACACACATACACACGTGCACACATGCATATGTGCATGCACACATATGCACACACATGCACATGCACACACACAAACATGCACACACATGCACTTTCAGATGTTTTCAGGTCAGCAGACGCAGCTCCCTGTGCTGCGTGACATCACACCTGGGAACACTCAACCATTTCAAGCTGAAAGACTTTTGAAAACCTTGGCTCTCCACTCTGGCACCAGACTCCATTCCGTCTGCCCATTTCTGGCTTGTGTAACAGCCTACCCCGATTGGTGACAGAGCAGCAGCCCCCACACCTCACCAGGGTGAGTCCCTGGCCTGCAGGGCCCAGTCCAGGGTCAGTGCAGTGGCCCGCCAGCACTCAGTGAGCTGCGGGGCTCATCTGGAGGGCCCACGGCTGCACCCGTAGGAACTGCTGTAAGGATAAACTCAGTGGGTGCTGTCGAGCAGAGCACTTCCCAAGGCCTCCCCAGGAGGATGGGGGGTGGCCTCAGGGTCCCAGGACAAGCGCTGCACTGAGGTTGACAGAAGTACCCAGTCCCATACGCACAGCGCCCTGTCACTCTCTTCTTCGAAGCAGTGGTGGGCAATCCCAGACTCCTGGAGGGAGCAGGGACCACCTTTCAGTAAGGTGCACCATGTTTAGAAACGCAGGGTGCTGCCCGTGCGGTTTGTGTCCCCTGGGGAGATGCTCCCGAGACCCAGCACGCCAGCACCACCAGGCACCAGCTCAGGCCGGCTCCACCACGTGTTCCCTACGGGCCACTGAGAGCCCAACTTCAAACCCTGTTTCGGGGAGCTCTGCTGAAGTCAGGCATTTAGCTAAACTGAGAACTGTGTTTAGTGCGAGAAGATGGGGGACGCAGAGAGAAGCCTGACAAGGTACGCTTTTGTTTTATTTCAAATATTGCAACAATCGAGCTCAAGCTCCCGTGGGATTTGCCTAAATGAGGCACTTTTGAAAAGTACGGTGACTCTCAAGCCACTAGGGGATCATTTCGGGGTCCATTTTTGTCAAATTCCTAAGCATCTCTCTTATTCCCAGGAACAACGTCCAGCTAACAGCTCTTCAGCATCTGAAGGTTCCGGCTGTGGTTGTTGGAAGTGCCACAGGCTGCACTCGCGCTGCCCTAACATGCCGGATCCCCCTGAGTGGGCGACACTCTGCCATGCACCTCTCACACCGTCTCTAGAAGCTTGAGTAGGGACACGAAGAGCCCTCGAGGACTTTCAAGTTACCTTGATGAAAGTGACGATGAGGCCGCTCAGGAAGGCATTTCACCAAACGGCAGCTCAGTGGTCACCAAGGATGGCAGAGGCAGCAGCAGGCACTAACCAGGACGGGGACAGGGACCTGTACACACGGACTGCCGCCTTCATACTCTGCAAGTCCCCCACTCTTCCTGCCTCAGGAGCTCTTTACACAACTGCTGTGGAGATCAAGTGGGTGACAGTCTGTGGGTTTGTAAAGGGAAGCCCGGGACACGGCAGGAGGGGCGGGTGGGCTCAGGGATGGCCTTTCCGGGGAGCCTCCACCCAGGCCCGCAGTGTGCAGTGGCACGGTCTCACGAGGACCACGAACACGAAGGCCTGCACTGACCAGGGTCTCCCGTGTCTACCAACAATTCTGCAAATAGCATCCCCTGGTGACAGCCGTCACCTGTGTTCCAAGTGTGTGGAGAATGATGGCCATGTCCCCTGCACTTCCTGCTGTCACCTCCATCCAATCCAAGCCTCCGCTGGTCCTCTGCCTCACTGGGAAGGACCCTTAGGGGACCCAACGTGACACATTGGGTTCCAATGGGCCCACGCGGCCTCCACACTGGTACCAGCAACGCTCCAGGCTCTCAGAGAACTCCTGGCAAGTCCTGAGCACCATCCCCTGGCTTCCCGAGGACACATGCCCACATCTTTCCTCACCTGAGCTCTGCTTCACTTGGAAACCTCTGGCCCTCCTCCTGCTAAAGCCTGACCAAGACTTTAAGGCATCTTTAAAACTTACTTTGAAAAAAGGAAGAACCCATGTGGGTAATGATAACAGGTCACAGAAAGTTACAGGAACCGCACGGCCCCAGGCAGGACAGCAGCTCACCACCGGTCACTGCAGCACTGGAAAGGTAACTTCACCCAGCACTCCTGTGGCTGCTGGCATGAGACTTTAGAAAAGCTCCTGGCCCCGGGGACTTCACCAAACCGACAAGTAGACAGGACCCAAAGCCTGCCAACTGTGACCAGAGCTGGCTCTCCTACGTACAGTTCTCCTCACACTCCCAACCGAACCGTGCCAGAGCGATCCGTCATTTTGTTTGGTGTTTAAATGCAAAACAGGTCTCCCAAAAAGACCTCTCGGTTGTCTGTCGGTGTTTCCTCTGGAGCCGAGGTAAAGCGACGGCCAGCACATAGTATGGGTCTGGTTTTCATCTTCACAGGGGCTTTGAAGAACCTCTTGGCATTATTGAGGGTGGGCGAAGAGTCCATGGGGAAGAAAAGTAATGTCAGATCAGATTTTAAACCCTCTATATCACTCAAAGAGGAGTTGCCATGTACCCCCAAGACGGGTTTATCTCCCAAGGCTTTCAGTGGCTCCAAACATGTGACAGTACACGGGACATGAAGCACACAAGCACAGAGAAGTGTCCCTCACCCAGAGGCCACGGGGAAGGGCTGTCCTCTGAGGTCAACCAACCAAAACCCAAGCAAGAGGGCTGCAGTCAGCTGCCGTCACTAGGGGAAGGGAGTCCCAGCAAGAACCACCGCGAGGTTTGTGTCTGTGAAACCTCCCAACAATGGCAAGACCCCACGTCCCCTCTCGGAAAAGGACACCTGCTCCCCCACCCCTTCAGGCTTCGTCACTGTTACCTGCAAAGAGAATGCGGGACAGGCCAGACTCCACACAGTGGCCTGGTTTCAGCACGGGGAGTCCCTGCCATAGCTCATGTGGAGGGCTCCATGACACAGTGTTGGGGCCTTCGGGAGGCACGGGGACCTGACCCCATCAAGGCACTAATGTCTCCCGAGTCTTAGCCCTCAAGGGAGCTCAGCACCTCTTCTCTCTTCTCACACTCCTGCTTGCCCTTCTGCTCACCACCATGAGCCAAAGCCACGTGGCACCCTCACCGGGAGGCAGCAGCCTGACCTGGACTCGCAGCCTCTGGAACTGGAGGCTAACTAAACCTCTTTACCAAATACGCAGCCTCAGGCATTTCACTCCAGCCACAGAAAACAGACTGAGTCACACAGTAGAAGTGATATCTAGTCTCTTTTTCTAAAAGCAATATCTATATTAACTATAATGAAATAACAAAGAAAAATTTTTTAGGAACCTTAAGAGTAGTACAACTCTTCATATGTTGGAGATACTTGTTCTTCATATAATATAAATGGAGAACATTTTAAAGGAAGTAATATGTTGCCAGATATGCTAGCTCACACCTGTAATCCCAGCAACTCAGGAGGCTGAGGCAGGAGGATCACAAGTTCAAGGCCAGCCTCAGCAACTTAGTGAGACCCTGTGTCAAAAAATAAAAAGGGCTGGGGATGTGGCTCAGTGGTAGAGCACCCCTGAGGAAAAATGTAATATTCAGCCCCTTAAAATTTATGTAAGATTTAAAAAGTTTATGTAAGATTGAAGGTCCCACCCTCCCAGCATCACCACACAGATGACGAAGTCCAGCGGTCAAGGCTGGGGAACGAGGAGAGAACCAGAACACCCTGAGTCAGCTCACAGCCTGTTCTGTTATCTCTGCAGAAACTCAAGAAATGAATGCCCACATCTGCTCAGTGGGATCCCCCGGAGACACGGTGTCAGGGCCTCCCCGGGCGTTATGGAAGCACTCTGAGAAGCTCAGTTCTCCTGCTGTTTGCAGGGCCGCGACAGGCACAGGGGGACAGGATCACCTTCCAGTGAAGAGCAGACAGCCTTGAAACACTTCCAGTGAGGGAGCAGATGGAACAGGGTGTTCTGATCCTCTCCTCCCACAGCATGCTGGTGCCTGGTGTGCACAAGGTGTGCCTGTGTCCCCAGGGTTCATGTGCTGGAAGCCCAGTCCTCTGCACGATCATGCCAGGAGGTGGCGGGACCTTTAGGGGGTGGAGCCCAGCAAGAGGAGGGCCTTTAAGAGGAGATTGTTTCCCTGGGGGCATGGCTCTCGCTGGACCCCGGCTGGTTCCAGTGGCTCTGGGTCTCACCAGGCAGTCTCCCTCTCACAGGTCCCATCGGTGTGGCACCATCTGCCACAGGCCTTCACCAGAGCTGAGCAGAAGCTGGTGCCATGCTCTTGAAACCCCAGCATCGTGAGCTAACTAAACTCCTTCTTTATAAAATACCGAAAAGTCCTCACCCTCAGGTATTTAGTCACAGCAATGCAAGACCAGACTAACACAATTTGTAGCAATTTTACCCACAAGTGCGTCTTCTTAATTTCACACTCAGAATCTGGGAAATCCCTTCATGCCAAGGACAGCGACTGACTATATCATTAAACTACTTTAAAGATGGAATTGTAGGCAATAACCAATAGTTCATCAACTTTTAAATGTATGAAAATAGCAATTTGTTATGCATCAAACCAACAGAACAAACAATCCCCAGGGCTTCTCACGTGCCACATTGTCTCTAGGCAGGGAAGGGGACCAGGGGAGCTGGGAGTTTCAGTGTTCCCTGAAGGGTCTCCAGGTCCCCCCAGCCCCATGGCTGTATTTCCCAAGCGATACAATAGCACTCTTGGCAGGCTGGGGCTGTAGCTTAGCGGTACACGTGAGGCACTGGGTTGGATCCTCAGCACCACATAAAAATAAATAAAATAAAGGCATTCTGTTCACCTACAACTACAAAAAAATTTTTTTAAATAATCCTCTTTGCACATTTTGTGTCAGAAAAATCATAAAGCAGAAAAATCCAGCCTCCTTCAGCAGGTGATTCCAAAGCCACAGGAAATAATGAGCAAACAAACAAACAATAAACAAAAACTCTTGGCCTCTGAGCTGGTGAGGGCCTCAAAACACAAGCGTTCAGGCGGACCAGCGCCCGCTGTCCTACCTCAGCACGGGCTTGTCCCCTCTGTGTTGAAGAAACCTCCCTAAGACCCCACAGGTGATTTAGATCCTCAACTAGTGGGTCCTGCACCATCTCCCCCAGGTTGTGTTTATGGACTTCCATAAAGTGACAGCATCAAGATACTGCCCAGATCTCCAGGCTGGGCTGGCACCGGGACCCATGAAAGCAACTTGGGGCCACGCTGCTCCTTCCTGTGGCCTGTCAGGCCCAGGTAGGAAGGATGAATGGAGGGACTTAGGCCCAGTGGGAAGGATGAATGGAGGACTTGGGCCCAGTGGGAAGGATGAATGGAGGACTTGGGCCCAGGTGGGAAGGATGAATGGAGAATGTGGGCCTAGTGGGAAGGATGAATGGAGGGACTGGGCCCAGGTGGGAAGGATGAATGGAGGGACTGGGCCCAGGTGGGAAGGATGAATGGAGGGACTGGGCCCAGGTGGGAAGGATGAATGGAGGACTTGGGCCCAGTAGGAAGAATAATGGAGGACTTGGGCCCAGTGGGAAGGATAAATGGAGGACTTGGGCCCAGTGGGAAGGATGAATGGAGGGACATGGGCCCAGTTAGAAGGATGAATGGAGGACTTGGGCCCAGTGGGAAGGATGAATGGAGGACTTGGGCCCAGTGGGAAGGATGAATGGAGGACTTGGGCCCAGTGGGAAGGATGAATGTAGGACTTGGGCCCAGGTGGGAAGGATGAATGGAGGACTTGGGCCCAGTGGGAAGGATGAATGTAGGACTTGGGCCCAGGTGGGAAGGATGAATAGAGGGACGTGGGCCCAGGTAGGAAGGATGAATGGAGGACTTGGGCCCAGTGGGAAGGATGAATGGAGGACTTGGGCCCAGTGGGAAGGATGAATGGAGGGATGAGGGCCCAGGTGGGAAAGATGAATGGAGGATGTGGGCCCAGTGGGAAGGATGAATGGGGGACTTGGGCCCAGTTGGGAAGGATGAATGGGGGCCTTGGGCCCAGTGGGAAGGATGAATGGAGGACTTGGGCCCAGTGGGAAGGATAAATGGAAGACTTGGGCCCAGGTGGGAAGGATGAATGGAGGACTTGGGCCCAGGTGGGAAGGATGAATGGAGGACTTGGGCCCAGTGGGAAGGATCAGTGGAGGACTTGGGCCCAGTGGGAAGGATCAATGGAGGACTTGGGCCCAGTGGGAAGGATGAATGGAGGGACTTGGGCCCAGGTGGGAAGGATGAATGGAGGACTTGGGCCCAGGTGGGAAGGATGAATGGAGGACTTGGGCCCAGTGGGAAGGATGAATGGAGGGACTTGGGCCCAGTGGGAAGGATGAATGGAGGACTTGGGCCCAGTTGGGAAGGATGAATGGAGGACTTGGGCCCAGTGGGAAGGATGAATGGAGGGACTGGGCCCAGGTGGGAAGGATGAATAGAGGGACTGGGCCCAGGTGGGAAGGATGAATGGAGGACTTGGGCCCAGTGGGAAGGATGAATGGAGGGACTTGGGCCCAGTGGGAAGGATGAATGGAGGACTTGGGCCCAGTGGGAAGGATGAATGGAGGACTAGGGCCCAGTGGGAAGGATGAATGGAGGACTTGGGCCCAGTGGGAAGGATGAATGGAGGATGTGGGCCCAGTGGGAAGGATGAATGGAGGACTTGGGCCCAGGTGGGAAGGATGAATGGAGGACTTGGGCCCAGTGGGAAGGATGAATGGAGGGACATGGGCCCAGTGGGAAGGATGAATGGAGGACTTGGGCCCAGTGGGAAGGATGAATGGAGGACTTGGGCCCAGTGGGAAGGATGAATGGAGGGATGAGGGCCCAGGTGGGAAAGATGAATGGAGGATGTGGGCCCAGTGGGAAGGATGAATGGGGGACTTGGGCCCAGTTGGGAAGGATGAATGGGGGCCTTGGGCCCAGTGGGAAGGATGAATGGAGGACTTGGGCCCAGTGGGAAGGATAAATGGAAGACTTGGGCCCAGGTGGGAAGGATGAATGGAGGACTTGGGCCCAGGTGGGAAGGATGAATGGAGGACTTGGGCCCAGTGGGAAGGATCAGTGGAGGACTTGGGCCCAGTGGGAAGGATCAATGGAGGACTTGGGCCCAGTGGGAAGGATGAATGGAGGGACTTGTGCCCAGGTGGGAAGGATGAATGGAGGACTTGGGCCCAGGTGGGAAGGATGAATGGAGGACTTGGGCCCAGTGGGAAGGATGAATGGAGGGACTTGGGCCCAGTGGGAAGGATGAATGGAGGACTTGGGCCCAGTTGGGAAGGATGAATGGAGGACTTGGGCCCAGTGGGAAGGATGAATGGAGGGACTGGGCCCAGGTGGGAAGGATGAATAGAGGGACTGGGCCCAGGTGGGAAGGATGAATGGAGGACTTGGGCCCAGTGGGAAGGATGAATGGAGGACTTGGGCCCAGTGGGAAGGATGAATGGAGGACTTGGGCCCAGGTGGGAAGGATGAATGGAGGACTTGGGCCCAGTAGGAACGATGAATGGAGGACTTGGGCCCAGTGGGAAGGATGAATGGAGGACTTGGGCCCAGGTGGGAAGGATGAATAGAGGACTGGGCCCAGGTGGGAAGGATGAATGGAGGACTTGGGCCCAGTGGGAAGGATGAATGGAGGACTTGGGCCCAGTGGGAAGGATGAATGGAGGACTTGGGCCCAGGTGGGAAGGATGAATAGAGGACTGGGCCCAGGTGGGAAGGATGAATGGAGGACTTGGGCCCAGTGGGAAGGACGAATGGAGGACTTGGGCCCAGTGGGAAGGATGAATGGAGGACTTGGGCCCAGTGGGAAGGATGAATGGAGGACTTGGGCCCAGGTGGGAAGGATGAATGGAGGACTTGGGCCCAGGTGGGAAGGATGAATGGAGGGACTTGGGCCCAGTGGGAAGGATGAATGGAGGACTTGGGCCCAGGTGGGAAGGATGAATGGAGGACCTGGCCAACCCTGGGAGGCACAGCACAAAAACGCAGCACCAGGAAGGGGGGCCAAGGCCATCTGCCCAGTCCTGGGGGATGTCACTGCTTACACCCCTGCCCACCGCACTGCTGCTCTTCCTCCCATGGGTACCTTCCACCTGGCACCATGGGTGCTGAGGAAGGCCACCTGGCTTCTCTGTATGGCACAGGAGTGGCTGGTCTTTGTGAGCGTAGGTGGTGGGATGCAGGCAGGTGCAGACACCTGCCCATAGCTTCTGAGGAGCCTCCTCCCTAGGCCACACCCACCCCTCCTGCCAGGGTGAAGTCTTGTGATGGTTCACAGAAAAGCAGCAGCAAGTGGGCAGGAGAGCTGGCTTCCCCAGTGGGGGAGCAGCAAACCAGGCAGCCAGGAGCAGCCCATCTGAACTGCTTGGTAAGCATCTTCACCTCCAGCCTGGAGGAGGCCCAGCCTAAATCCAGCTCCACCTGGCAGAAACCAGAGCAAAAGGGGTGGGACCGCACGTGGAAGTTCACCTGCACAGCTGGCCACCAGCCCTTCCCTTGCTGCCTTAGGAGGTGTCTCAAACATGCCATTTCTTCCTCTTATTGAGCAAGACCCCGCCCTTTTGCGTTGGGTGCAGGGGAGTTGGTGTAGCTGGTCTGGCACCTCCTTTCTGGCAGGGTCCCCTCCCTGTAGGGCGAGGGCTGGGGCTGAAGGTGAGATCGGAATCAGGCATGGGGAGAGAGCTGCAGAGAGAGGCAGGCCTGGAGAGGTCCTCCTCTGCTCCCGTGGGCTCTTCCGGCTCTCAGCCCTGCTGACCAACTGTGGCCCCTCGGGGGTCACAGACCTAAGCAGCCGCCTTGAGGTGACACCCTCTCAGACTCCCCACCAGCTCCCCTCACAGCCCCAGCCCCCAGCGCAATGGCCTCATGCTTTCAGATGCAGGCTCTGACTTGCCCCTGGGCCAGCGCTTCAGTGTGTCTGTCCTCCGGCCCCCTCTCCAAGCCCTCCTTTCCCTGACCTCCCAGGGACGCAGCTTGACTTTCTGCAATACAAACCCCGCCCACACTCAACAGGGCACTGCTGCCCTGCAAACCTGGAGAATCTGCCCTGCTCAACCCCCTGTGCTTCCAACCACCTCCCGAGATGCACAGCTCCAACCCCATCCACGAGCACCTCGGGCGCGGGCTGACACCTCTTCCTCCTGGCCCTCCACCCAGCGCCTGAGAGCCGCTGCCGGGCCTGGTGCTGCCCCTGGCGCACCGTCCTTCTCTCCCCCAGGAGCACACTGGGTACAGTCGGTTTCATCTAAGTGGATCTCATTTGTACCAGCTTTGAAATGCATTTTTATTTATTTGTTTTATTTAATACATTCAATGTTTCTTCCAAAGAGTCAAATTTGACCTTTCATTTTCTTTAAGGAACCCACTGACCTACAGGAAGGGGCTGAGGAAAAATCACTTGTACATGACTCCTCTCCAAGGACTCTGTCTAGGGTGTGATTGTTGTGTCCTAGTTTTCACGAGACTCCAGGTAAATCAATACCTAATCTGGGAGATTTGGTCAAATGAGATAGTATAGAAGCTAATTGAAGATGTACCACCTGTGGCTTTAACCCTGGGAGAATGGCCACACGGCCGAACACAGGAATGGACAGAAGAGATGTTTGGCACAGTTGCACTCCGTGGAAGACCCTGCCTGTGGTTTTAGATGCTTGGGTAACGACGCTCAGAGAGAAACCTGGGCTCAAGATGACTATTTTGAGGTCCTGTATATAGAAGTGACATGTGAACACATGAAGGTAGATACATTCTTTAAAAGATAGTCAGAAAATCAGGGGGCCCAGATGAGCACATGTCTAGTGTCTGTGTCCCAGGAGCGCATGACTAGTGGCCACCCTTGGCACGTTACTCTACATGCAAAAGTCAAGTTGGGAGAACCTCGCCAATTAGATCTCTCAGACTAGGACTAACAGATCAGAAAGCACATGGGCTTTATTTTTCTAGTGTCACCTCTCTAAGTGGAGCAAGGGGACCCCCTTACCCTGCACGTGCTATGACGAATGGGAGGCTGTGGAGCAGCTGTAAAAGCCGTTTTACCTAATTGCACCCCTTTGCTGGAACTGGAATGGCTCCTGATAGAAATGTCTTTGGACTCTGACCCACATATGTGCAGACCTTTGAGACTGTAAATGAGTCAAATGTCCGTCACTTGGGAACTGGCTGAATAAACGATGCAGCTCAGTGGGGACGGGGGATATCTGCAGACGCTGCTAAAGAGAGGACCAAGAAAACGGTACAGTGAGGGTCAGAACCAAGGTGTCCAGTAAACTGACTGGATGTGGGGGCACAAGGTGAACCGTGACAATGAACCATCCCAGCGCAGCTCCTCCGCAGCAGCAGCAGCAGCAAGCCAGCAGCTTCTCCATAGCTCAGCCACCACCTGCCCAATGGAGTGACACTACTGAACACTACCTCCGTGGCTCCTTATGAGAATTAAGGGAGGTCACAGCTGCGAGGCAGCCTGCTCGGTTCCTGACAAACAGTAAACACTTAAACCTTAGCTATCAGGATGTTAGGTGTCACAAAACTGGCTGATGGGTTGAAGCCATGGCAGGGTTTCTAAGCATCAAAACCTATAAGACTGACTCATGAGACATTGTTCTTCTTTCTTCTTAGTGAAGAACATGACAGGAAGACACAGCCGCCATCGCCAGCCACAGCTTAGCAGGCTACACACACTGACACTCCACTGCGGCTCCCAACCCACAGGCTGCAGTCCACTCGCCTGCTCCCTGCCTTCCTCTCTCAGCCCCCAGGGGCAGACCCAGTGTCTGATGATTATTTTTGGTAGTTCTGGGGATTGAATCCACAGTAGGCAAGTACTCTACTACTGAGCTACATCCTCAGCCCTTTTTATTTTGAAACAGGGTCTCACTAAGTTACTGAAGCTGGCCTTGAGCTTTTTTTTTAATATTTATTTTTTAGTTGTAGTTGGACACAATACCTTTATTTTAATGTGGTACTGAGGATTGAACCTAGGACCTCGCACGTGCTAGGAGAGCCCTCTACTGCTGAGCCCCAGCCCCAGCCCCACGGCCTTGAGCTATTGATCCTCCTGCCTCAGCCTCCTGAGTAGCTGGGATTCCAGGTGTGTTCCAACACACCTGGCTGTTCAACTGTCTTTTAAAAATGTCCATTCTGGCTGTGCAGGAAGATCTCAGGTTCAAAGCTAGCCTTGGAAATTTATTGAAACTCTATTTCAAAATAAAATAGAAAGGCCTAAGATGTAGCTCAGTGGTAGAGTTCAGTCCCCAGCACTGCAAACAAAAAGACGGTTAAACAAAACTGAGTTCTTAAAAAAGGCAAGAAGCAAGTGTAATGGTGTAGAAGAGATTCCTGTGAAGAAAAACCTTGATGAGCATTAAAAAGCAACCCTGGAGGAGCTGAAGTATTTGAAGGAGTAGCAATCAAAAGAATGCCACCGAATCTGCCCTCCACAGCCTAGGGAGGGGGCCTTGCCGACATCCCTGTCCTTGTTATAGACCTGTGAGCGGTCCAGAGCTGTCCGTGTTCACAGGACTCATAAATGTGCGACAGGTATTTCATGGGGGAAAATGCAACAGAAAAGCTTTCAACCACCTAAGGTGGAGGAAGGAGAGGCCTCTCCTGGGCTGTCCTCAGCCCGCCACCCCTCCACCATGGTGTGACAGCATTCAGCCACCATCCCCTGTAAATCACCCACACCCCAGAATGTGAATGACGGTGTCGTCTAAGCCTGGCCTCCCCTTAGAGGTCTGCACCCACATGGCAGGAGCAGGGCTTTATTTTACCGTGTATCACAAGCAAAAGCAATGGAAAGAATTCCATGCCAAATCTTTTTTTTTTCTTCCTCCCTCCCTTGAAATTTGATCATATTCCTAACTTTATTCAACTGCCTGGTTTCCTCTCCCTAATGAAGTGAAATTTATGTGCACGATTAGAGCATTGGCTAGGGAAAGCCGTTGGAGTTTTAAAAGTTACATGTTTAAGCAATAGATATGGGGATCCTGGAAGAAAACTGGAATGTTCAGGATGTTATCGTAGACATTCCAATAGCTCGCCATTTCCATCCCGTTAGTAGGTAACGGTGGTGTTGAACTTATTGGGGGAGAGAAAACATTGACTTGAAGCTTCTCGTAAGGACTGCCTAGAGGTGCAGCTTTTTGGCTAAGATGTCTGAGAGTTATTTTGAAAACAAGGAGGAAGGTGGCAGCCATCACAAGAGCCACTTTGTTGGAGGAACACTGATGACAGGGTCATCCCAGACCCACACATTCAGCAGCTCGGGGGGAAGCACGCAGCGCTTCTTGTTTTATCCATAGGTTCTTCACTCCGAATTTCAATCCTGATTTCAGTGTACCAGGGAAATTCACTATGAACAAAAGGACGCGCTTAGACCTTGGGGAAGAGGGACAGGCAGCAAAACTTCCATCACTAAATCACACAAACAGGCGACTCCCCCGGCTTCCTCTCTCCCACTCAGGCCTGGCTGCGGGGGGTAGGGGAGCAGGAGCGCTATCCTCAGAGTCTCCACACACCCTGCCTTCCTGCCGTGGGACTTAGGAGCTACCGCTAACTTCATGTTTCTGAGCTTCGCCTGCACTTAGGGTGTTTTCAATGCCCAACTTCCCTTTGTTTGCTATTTTGGGTGCTGGCCTGGAACCCAGGGCCTCACACACGCTAAGCACACACTCTACCCCTGAGCCACACCCAACCCACCCCGTGTGCCTCATGTCTGCGTCCTTCTATCCAGACACACCCACTCACACTCGCAGCTGCTACCTGCAGGTTGGAGGTACTGAGTATGTTGTGTAGGTCATGCATCTCAACACCGTTCATTTAGATGTCAGAATCCAGTGACAGTTCTTACCCAAACAGTCGGAAATGTTTACCAGTTCCTACAGCACGCAAGCTTTAAGAACACTTTCTAAGATACACTACACCTAACAACAAAAAACCCCGAAGGTACCTTCCCAAGAAGCTCATTTAACATACAAACTCTCAAATGTCACGACAGCATTTGGCATCCGATATAATGTCGAGGAAAGTGAGTTTAAAAGGCCCACGTGACTCTTCAGGCCTCTTAAAGTCAACAAGTTAAACGTACGGGATTGAAAATAGTATGAAGAGTTTCTCAGGGGAACATTCATTTTCTTGGGTCTCTGTCATTGCCATCGACTGCTCAGGTCACTTTGTTTAGAGGCCCATTTTCCCCCAAAGAACCAAATGTTGGTCACTTGACCAGAGTTGGGGCAGCAGCCATCAGATGTGTGAAGAACACCGGGGTACAGGCAGGCCCTGCAGCGGTGATGGGGCGGTTTCTTCAGTGCAGGGCTGGCTGCACTGGCAAGGACACTCGGAGGCCCTCGTGGACCTTCCCGTCTTGGGTATGGTGGACCTCCCTGGGCCTCACGAGCGGCGAGCCTGATGTGAGGGACAGGAATGGAGGAGCCAGCGGAACCCCCGCCCACCTGCAGAGATGGGGCAGTGACACAGGCCCTCAACTGGGGCTGACATGGCCGTGGCAGATGCCTGTCCTCCTGAACAGACGTGCAGTAAGCAGTCCGACTTGTTGGGAACCCCCTCCCTGACTTAGATCCGCCTGATGAGAAAACTCGCTCATTTGACAAGATCTCAAAGTCCCCCTCTCTTTTCTTCCATTTCCCTGAAACTCGCCTCCTAGAGTTAACTAGGTACCTTGTTTTTAAACAATTTAGCACAAGTTTTTTTTTCCCTTAATCCTAAATAAAGATGACTGAAATACTTAAGGCTTTTGTTTTAACTGGAGCTTAATGCATATTAGGCAGGCACTCTTCCATGAAGCTATAATCCTGATCCTGTTTTGTTTTGTCTTTTTTTTTAATATCTTTATTTTGTATTTATGTGGTGCTGAGGATCGAACCCAGGGCCTCGAACACACTAGGCGAGCACTCACCACTGAGCCACAACCCCAGCCCTGTTTTTTTTTGTCTTTTGATTTTAAGTCAGGGTCTCACCAAGTTGCCCAGGCTGGCCTGAGACTTCAATCCTCCTGCCTCGGCCTTCCTGCCAGCTCAGGTTACAGGTGTGTGCCACTTGAGACTCTTTTTTTAATATCACATTGTAAAAACAAATTATTAATTTATTCCTGTAAGTTTAAAAAAAACAATTCAGTGAAGATGACAAATGGTACAAACCATTGTTTGTATAATAGAAGCCCATACAACCAAAAACTTCCTTGAAAAAACTTTAATGGATTCTTTTGTCATCATAAAGATGAATATTTGTATGGTTTCAAGTGGTACCAATTCTCTAATATTTATATTAGATTAATATCTAAATAAGATGTTTTTAAATAAAACAAGCGTTCAGAGCTGGGGACACAGCTCAGTGGCAGAACAGGTGCAAGGAATACATAAATAAATAAGGTCTCAGAACAAGGCTGTGTACTAGCACTTCGTAACCAAATGCAGAAAGTCCCCTCCAGTGAATTCTCTGCCCCTACTCCCACCCCATCCACTCCATCACCATCATGACACCAGACTGCTTTATTGCAGTAGAATCATGTTATAATGTTAAATTGCTATAATTCAGTCTCCAGGGTGGAAGAAAAGCAGGAGTCAGGTCTTTTAGAGGCAAATTAGCAAATGAAAAGAAGAGTGTTGAAGGAGAAAGAGTGAGTGGGAGAAACCGTGGGGGAGGAAGGGGCTGCTGGCCCAAGTTACTCCATGCCTGGAAGGCTCTGGTATTGCTGGGTGTTGCTTCCAGGGACATCAGGACGTCCCGAGGGTTCTGGTGACCTGGATAATGAGTGCTGGCTGGTCGGCTCCCGGGACTTCTCCTTTCTCTCCTGGGTGCCCACTGCTGCCCTCGAGGTTCTGCTGGTGCCTCCTCTGGTCAAGGGCCATCATCCAGAGACCAGAGAAAACTGAATACTGCTCCTCAATCGGGGCTGACGCCAGCCTCCATGAGAGATGACCCATCCTCTGGAACACAAATTCACAATAAGCAATCAGACACTTCTTGGGGACACAGCTGATGAGCTGTCGTCAAGTTCACAAAGTTCCTGAGTCTCCTCGGCAGAAACCACGCGGCTCCTGCAAACACTTCTCGACAGTGAGATCCACCACGACCTACCCGGTCATTCAATCAAGAGCCCTTCCGGGCTGGCAGGCCTGGATCCTCTGAGGGTCAGCGGGAGGAGGAGATGCCCAGTGAGATGATGGGAATCTGCGCGTCCACCTCCTAGGGAAGAGGAACTGCAGGGCAGGAGGTGAAATCCGACTTCTCCATGGAGGCTGCCCTTTAATGCAGCCCACGTGGTCAACACCAGGGAGCTCGATGTGCTGAGGGGAGGGTTATAAACACGTTCCCTTTCATCCCACAGATATGAGAACACAAGTCACACTGCCATTACTCCACGACTTTATGGCCCCAAATAATGCTAACACGCAGTAAATCAAAGGAAGCATTCCCGGCCGCATGGATGGCAGCCTCACATTTGCTCTAGAAGGGACCCCAAGCAAGTCCGTCCCGGGCCAGGCTGCCAGTGGCCCTGGATGGGATGGGGGAGAAAGGGCAGGGGGGACAAGACACAGGGGAGGCCCAGTCGGCTCTGAGTCAACCCCCAGCCCCTAGGTAACCTTCCTTCTCTTCTCAAGAAATGACAGAAATCAGGAAATACTACTTGGGTTTGCAGGCTTCTGACCTGGCCTATCAAACCCTCAGAGAAGTCCCAGCAAATTACTGGAAACTGCACTTTGAACTTGGCCTTTGGCAAGGAGCCCAGTCAAACAGAAATGCACAAGCTCCTTTCCTCCCAGGGCCGGCACCAGGGTGTCCCTCTAGACACTCCAGAGCTGATCCAGCAGGTTGGAATGAGGCCGAGCCAGGGAAACAAGCCCCAACCAGCATGACTTCCTACTGCCTGGGTTCTTGCTTAAAAAGTTTTTTTTGGCTTGTTCTCCCTCGTTTTGTTGGACTGGGTTACAGGCGCAGGTCCCGTCGAGGAAAAGACTGGCACGATTTTCACTGAATGCTTATTTAGTTCGAAGACTGCTTGATCAGCCCCTCTAGGGGTGCAGACCTGTTGGGGTGCAGGTCGGGGGATTGGTCAGGCCAGTTGCTAAGCAAATTCTAAGAGCTCCCAGGAATGGAGAAATAATCAACTCATAACCCCACAGATATTTCTACCTCTGCCGAGGGACATCTCAGCATCTCTGACCTGCAGACCTCACTTCAAGGTATTAAAATAAACCAACAGAGACTGTCATCGAAGGAACAGCCCATAGCTGCTTCTCCTTCTTAAGAGCAAACAATCAAAACATTGGCCTCTTTCTAACTCTGTTCTATTTCTAAGAAAACTCAATTTGCACAGGCAAATAAACTGTCCCATTATAAAACCAAGAGGTCACCAAAAGGCAGATGAAACTACAGGTCAGCTAGAGAACCAAGCCTCTCTCCAGCTGCTGCGAGTCTCCTGGAGGAAGCAGCCACCCCCAGGGACCTACCAGCAACCTGTGAAGAGGAGGGAGCCCGGAGGAGAAAGGAGCTGCACACAGAGTCCAGGCTCAGCCCTCAGCCTTCCTTTCTCAGCTCTGAGCCCACTGCAGTCCCCGCAGACCTGCCCGCAGGGACCTCACTCTTAAAGTGCAACTACTTTACCGCCTCCTCCTCCTGGATTCTTCTCCTACAATCCTTGTATTGTTTCATATACAAAGTGCGATCTGCTCTTCTGATTATTTTAGGAAGAAAGTGTCTGAAGTGTGTCTTTTCAAGCCCTAAAGATTTCACATGGACGGACAGAGCTGTTTATTCCATCTCTAAGCCCACAGCTTCCCCTTCCTGGCCTCCCTAACCTCAGACTGACCCAGTTCTGCAAGAATCAACAGTCAATGAGCACCACACAATTAAAAAACAAAACCTGCTATCAGCAGCCTCACTGAGGACACTCCTGGCTGGGCTCGGCATTCGACAGAGGTCCCCACACGTTTCCCCTTTGATTGTTAATGCAGAACTCTGGCCCAGAATTCACCCCTTGTTTCCCCCTCTCCTCCTTCCCAGTGATTCTAGTGGATGTAAGAAAAGACTACAAATCAGGGTGTGTGTCAGGTGAATCATTCTCACCATGTGTTCAATATGCACTTACGATCATCTCTGACAAAGCAAATCTCATTTTATATATTGCTCTTGGACTCTGTGTCCTCATTTATAAAACAGGCTGATTAAAAAAAAAAAAACCCAACTCTTGAGGATGTCTTTCCATTAGATGGCAACTCTGAGTGGCCCAGCATGAGGGGACTCCCCAGGGAGAGCAGGAGAGCTGGTAGGAGAGCCTGAACAGAAGGGCCCAGAGGCAAAGCGGGGCAGGAACTGAGCTTGGTGCACCTTACAGTAAGGAGAGCGCTGCCCTGGAGCCCTGGTCTGCCCAGGAGGCCCCACCAGTTTGATCCAGCAGTCCAGTCAGGGCCCAGGTTGTCCTGAAGCCCGACATCTCTGAACCCCAAGTCAGAGAGCGAGAGGAAGAGGGGTCAGGAAGGGAGAAGCAGAGAGGCATGGGAGGCAGCTCCAAGGATGGCGTGAACAGAGAGGGCGTGCTAAGGGTGCACCGTCAGGCCTTGGGAGCACTGCGCAGCCCTCTACTCTCAGTCAAAGATGGGCTAGTCAACAGGTGAAAGTAGATTATTTTGGCATATGCTGTCAAATGCTCACATTTTACTAAAAAATATGCAATATGTGAGAAAGCGTTTATTGGAAGCACTTAAAACATTAAGCTGTTGTGACGGTCAAGTGGAAGTTTTCTAAAACTCAGATTAATCAACCTTCTTTGAGAAAAGTAGCTTCATTTACCGAGGCCGTCTGCCTGGAGGCATAGATCTGAATCTGAATCGCCAGGAAGCACACAGCTAAAGCCCTTGTCCCCCATGGAGAAGCCCTCAGCTTGTAAGCCTGCCCCCATGGCTACCTCTGACAAGAGAGACCTCAGTACGCCAGGACTGTCATCCAGGTGGAAATCGTCTACCTCTTTAGGTTCTCACCTGCACTTCAGGCCCGAACCAGGGACTAGGGTTTCCATGAGAATCCAAGGGGACGCCAACCCTCAGCTGTGTCAAATCATCTGGGAGACCCAGGGGCCGGGCAACAGCCACTAGTGGAAGAAAACCAAGAGCGCTTTATTAGAAGGATGGCCTGGTCAGGGGAGTGGACATGGGGCTAGAAGGCTTTCTGCCCCTGAGACTTGGTCTAGCCCCATGTCCACTCCCCTGACCAGGCCATCCTTCTAATGACATCACACAAATACACTGCATTTATAAGGCAACTTGAAAACTTTTTATTGATCTTTTAAAGAAGGCAATATTGAGATCCAAGAATAAAAAGCAAAGGGCTGAAACCGATGATTCCTAAGAGATCCAGCATGTGACTAAGAGGATTTCCAGAGAGAACAGAGAATGTGATGGCAGAAATCAAAGAAATCAGGTGAGAAAACTGCCCATACCTGAGGCAGTGACGGAGTCCCCATGAGCGCTGCTAAGAAGATAGATGAAAAGGAAAGCATCCCATGCCAAATCGAGAAGGTCCTCAGAGATTCCAGAGAGAGAGCAGCCTAAGACCTCAGAAGGGTGCTTGCCACCCCTGGAGGAGAGGGCTCTCTGACTCAGCATCACAGAGCCAACGCCAGCCTCACACAGGCTGCTGGAAACCAGACCCCTGCCCCTCACTCACACATGTCCTCTGAGGCCGTGGCTTGGGACGATCTCACTGGGTCCCTCTAGGGAGCCGATTCAGCCTAGGCAAAGTGCTCCCGCCGTGCATGGATTCCCATCCTGCAGCCTGAGCTCTCGGCCTTGCTTCACTTTCAGTCTCCTGGGCACCTCCTGGGCACCTCTGCTATTAAACTTGCTGTCTGTCCCCATCGCCCACCAGGTGGGGGCCTTCCCTTCACACTTTGATTGCAAGCTTTTCTCCTAGACCCACGGTGGCTCCACATCCCTCCTCCTGAATGCACGGCAGCATGCACTTAGGCTGCTCCACTCAGGCTGCTCCACTCGACAGTGGGTCCGAGACAGCACAGATCAGAAGGGGTCAGGTTGAGGCTGGAGTGAAAGGAGAACAGGAATCTCCTACTAAGGAGGGCCACGACTAGAACTGGAGAGTGGGGCTTTCCCCATGTTGGGCTCACCAGAGCGCAGGCCAGTGTGGGTAGAAATCATTTTCTCAGAATACCATCTTTCCCATGACTCTCAGGACCTGCAAGTCCGGTGCTCAGAAAGAAACCCGCAGGAGCCCGAGTCCAGCAGAGAAGAGGTAACACTATCGCACACTCCGTCATAACCAACAGTCCCCAGAGTCCTTCGTGAAGCCCCGAGAAGCATCTGCGACATTGACATCAAAAGAGAAGGATTCAATAAAATAGGTGAACTGAACATTCACTTGTGCGACCCAATGCCCCTGGCTCCAGTTCTGGTGTAGCTTGCTGGACACACTCAGCAGGTTTAAATCCTCATTCACGACCCTCTTTCCTAAACTCCTTCCTCGACTTCCTCGTTTTAGTCAGTGAGGTCACCAGCATCCCCCTTACGTGGCTCCCGATCTCTGCGTCATACCACTTCCTCAGCCCATCCATCATCCATCGGCCCACGGACCCTCCCATTTACTGCCGCCAAATAAATGAAGTA
Source organism: Spermophilus citellus (assembly GCF_964194105.1). Classification (NCBI taxonomy): domain Eukaryota; kingdom Metazoa; phylum Chordata; class Mammalia; order Rodentia; family Sciuridae; genus Spermophilus; species Spermophilus citellus. The sequence goes on from NC_138189.1 coordinate 152,140,869, forward strand.
TGCACCCCTGATGCAGGATTTCCACTGTCCTCATTCCCTCCCCTCTTAGCAACTCTGCCCTGGCTACAGCTGTAATGTTGCTGCCCAGAACACAGCTATTCAGCCTGGCTCGGCCCCTGATTTGTTAAGAAAGTGAGCCGGGAGGGGCTCTGACAAGGCTGTCTCCCAGGAGGGGAGCTGTGCCCTTCTTGCCGTTCTCTTCCCCCTCACCTGCCTGCAGTGGAGACTTGGTGGATGGTGTCCAGCAGCCACCTCAGACCATGAGGCAACTCTGGGGATGAGAGTCTGCCTCCCTCAAAAGAGAAGCAGAAACATAGGAGAAACCCAAGTCCCTGCCCACAGCAGGTAACACATACATCAGAAGTGAACTGCCCATCGCCAGAGTCTCATCCACGGGAAATGTTTCAGGTCAACTTTACTCACAGCTATATGCAAATGATAATTAGCAAAAGTTCACTCTCACAAATCATTGGTGGCTCCCAAATTCCAATGAATCAGTGTTCGGACTCTTGGTTCAGCACCCACGGCAATCCCAAGTCTGGACTGACCTTCATTTCCCGGCTGGTCTTCCACTCCTATCCCTGTGCAATCCACACTCCAGCCAAACTAAACAGCTGTGATCCCACAGGGCACAGCCATCACCCACAGTGTCTACGAGGCCTGCAGGTCATCAGGAAGAGGACCGGCATGGCTCCAGAGCAGGGGCTTCAGAAGGGTTTTTGTGAATGAGTTCTCCTTCTATTTTTTAAACTAATATCTTATACAAAGCTCCAATACATAAAAGATTAAAATACAATTTAAAAAAACCAGCTCACTTCCTTACAAATGCTTCCACTGTTTCCTTCAAGGTGAGGAAACTGAAGTGCACAAGGTTGGCAGCTGATTCAAGGGCGGTTAGCAGCAAGTTCAAAGCTAGAACTCAGGTTCCCCAGGGGCTACTCTGTCCCAATAGGTGACGCCAACAGAGATGTTGAATGAAAAGAGAACTCAGTTTCTAATTAAGAGAAGAGGGGGATGCACTGAGCAATGCCTTCCAGGACTCCCCAGCCCAGCCAACGCAGCCGAGGAGGGATACAACATAAAAACAGCCTCCCAGGGCCCATGCCCCTCCGTCTGGGATTTTCCATCAGGACGTTTCCCATTCCGATCCACACCTCACCTCAGCAGCTGGCATAATTAACCCAGCAACCAGAGAAGTGAGATGATGTGTCTCCCCATGACACTCATAAAATCCCATTGTCTGGTGTTTCACCCTATAAAAAATACCCCAGGGTGAGCCTGCCTGGGAGAGCCGCCTTCTGCTTGGTTACTTTGGTCATCCTGAGCGAACTCTGAACTCCGCAGCTAGCGGTGGTGAACCAGCTGAGGCTGCCTGTACTGCAGGCCTGCTCTGGGGTCTTGGGAGGATCCTGACTCTCCCCATCTGCGTTTCCGAAAACTGCTGCCCCAAGTAGGGGTGGAAAGGACATTCTATTGAAGATGAGGGGTTTAAGAGATGATGGCAGCGGAGTTCTGCGTTGTGTATTCAACTGAATGAGGTCTAGTCTCTCCCCCTGAATAGTAAGCTCACAGGAGGAACAGAGGCCATGTGTAAGATCAGACCTGTGGAGGAGAAATAATCGGCATGTGATGGTGGCATCCAGAAAGACAGAGCAAGGGAAAACAGAACTTGTGGGGGTCCCAGAGGCCAGTGGCCCCTAAAGAAAGTTCTCCGGCTTAACTGGAGGCCAGGGATCTACTTGCTGTCCAGAGAGGGCCAGGGCAGCAGGACAGGCCCGTGCACCCTGGCCGGATGTTAAGGATGGGCCTAGCTCCTCTGGAGCCTGACAGCCACACACTGTGCGACCTGGGGCAAGCGGCCTCTCTAAATGCCTGTAGAGTGGAGATAATGCAGTGTCCACTTGATGGGGTGGAAGAGGAGTGCGGGGAGGTGCCACACGGAGGCTGGCACTGCTATCACCAGGGTTGACACTGGGTCCATCTCTCCAGCCGCACCATAAACACCTGGGAGCGGAGGCCCTGCCTCACCTCGCCAGGCACACACGCTTTAAGGTGTTGGTTGATGGATCAATGCGCCCTGGAAGAGGAGGCTGAGCTCATTAGGTGACATGTGACACGTGACAGCATGTTCTTCCAGTCTCAAAGGGAGCTCCACGGACCCTTCATCGGGGAGAAAGCGGCAGATCCCGCACCTTCAACAGCCTACCAAAGTGGCCGCTTCCCCGCGCCCCAGATCAAAGCCGCAGCCGTCCAGGGCGAGCCAGGGGCCGCTCCGGGACGCGCAGGGTCGGCCGGGCGTCGCAGGCGGCCTGCAGCGGCGCTGGCCTCGCCGAGAAGCTCCGGCCCAGACTTGCGCCGCGCTCCATAAAACCCGCTCCGCCCAGCCTCCCGCGCCCGCCGCCTTTGTCTCGCAGCCGGCTCTCGCCATAAAACCCCGGGCCAAGCGCGCCTTTTCATTTGTGATGATCAAAGTGGTAGCTGTCTGCTGCAGAAGCGAGCACCTTTTAATATCTGTGCTTTAAAACTCCGGCTCCAAACTGCTCTGGGCTCACCTGTGCCCAGCTCGGGGGTGAGGCCAGCCTCCGCGGCGTCACGTGCGCCGGGATCGGGTTACCTGGAACGCGGGCCGCGGGAGCCGGGAGCGCTGGGCGCGGGGGGCGCGGGCGGAGGGCGGAGGGCGGAGGGCGGGGAACCAGGACCCGGCAGCACGAAAACAGGTTTCCTTTCCCGGGCGCCCGGGCTGGCGGCACCAGCAGTTGGGGGCGGGGCGGGGGATGCCAGTTGCTCTTGTTTGTCTTGAAACAAAGGGAGAGAGGAGGAAGGTGGGGGTTCTGTTGTGTTTTTTGCTTTTCCTGTAATTATAAGTGAAATGCATCCTGGAGTTGTCCCGGGTGGGGCCCCACGTCTTGGCATGCCCACCATCGTGGGACAAATCGGAAGGGCCACCTTACAAGCAGTGGCTACTGAGAACTGGGGTCTGGAAGGCATATTCTGGAACCCACACCTCGCTCCTGAGCAGCCTGTGAGCTAGAAGTTGCTTTCAGGGAACCCTGGAGTGAGCAAGGTCTACTGTCCTCTATAAACAAGGCAGGGTAATGGGCTCAGGGCAGGGGCAGGGCCTCCCGGAGCCCAGGGGTGGGGGATGCACACCACCACCTTCGCCCAGGTCCCCAGCATTTTCCCCCAAGAACAAGGAGGAAGAGCCCACTCCTCTGTGGCACTGGGGAGATGGTTCGCTAGCGGGCAGCTTCCTCCAGGGTTTAGATCTGGTTCCAGCAACCTGGAGCAAGGAGACGGAAGAGTCTGGGGTTTGGAAGACAGACCTCTACAGGGGGAACCAGACTTGCAAGATTAAACCTTAACGGGAAAAGGAAGAAAAATCAGATGATATCCTTTCTGCCATCCCTGAATACCGTGAGGAGTTCAAAGGTTTCCAGAGCCTGCGGCACTTGGCAATTATAATTACACAGTAAAATCCCTAAGGTTAATGAATAACCTCTAAAGGAAGTTGCTTCACATAATGACGGCAATTTCTCTGAACTAAATGTTAATAATAAGGCCTGTAATACTATGAGAAGGAAATGGTGGCAATTGGCAAATGGAACTCTGTTGCTTGGTAACAACCTGAGGTATGAGCACTCTCCTTACCTGCAGGAGAGGGGTGGGTAGAGACCCAATCCAGCTGGTGCAGCCACAGCTGACCAGCAGCCCGGAGTGGCAGCACAGGGGACAGGTCATTTTATTAGAGAGGACATTAGGAGGGGGAGAACCCCTGAGAATTACCTAGCAGCTGCATGAAGGAAATGGGTGTAATCTGTAAAGAGTGGAGGGCAACAGAGTTCACATCAGCTGGTGCAATCACTGCTCAACAAATAGAACATTTCAGCAAATCCCTCCAACAGCTAAATCTTCTCCCCTGCCCCCTCACTTCTGTTTGCTCCAGTGGGGACAGACACTTTGAACCTCCTGTTTGTTTGCTCTGTTTAAGAGCAACTATGGAAGTTGAGAGGTGAATTAGGAAAGGAATGCAATTAAGACAACCTAACTGCAGTGTTCCTTGCAGGGGACAAGGTGGTGCATTTGAACTGTAGCCTCTATTTAGTCAGGTAATTATTGCCAGTCTGGATTGCAAGAGCCTAGAGACAACTTCTTCCAGCTAGTCATTAATCAATAGGAAATAGCCTACAACAAGGTCTTTATTACCTTAAACCACTACAGGAGCATGTTCTGTGAGGGGCCAAGATAAGGCTGGGAGTTTTAAATCCCTGCTTGTTTTATGGCAGAGGTCCCCAGATCTGCCAGAGTATCTATATCACTTTGATGGCCTTTTGAAAAATGCAGATTCATGGAACCACTCCTGAGCCTTGGTGCAGTGGATCTAGATCAGTATCTGGGAATCTGCCTTTCAAATCTCCATGATCATCAGTGCACTGGGGAAAACACTGCTCTAAGGTATGTGAGCAGGAATTTAGGGTTCAACCAAAGAGAAATAGAGTAATTTTTTACACTGAGAATTTAACACATTTCTTTTTTTTCTCTCTAAAAGAAATTGATCTACACATTTAAAAGAAGAAAAGAAAAATGTACTCTAAAGACATTATTTTCTTGTGACATTTATTTATTTGTTTGTTTGCTTATTTATTTTTGCTGTGCTGAGGATTGGACCCAGGACCTCACACATGCTAGCAAGCACTCTACCACTGAGCCCCAGCCTCAGCCCTATGTTTCATTTTTTAACATTTTTAAACTAAACGTGACAGGCACCGTGGTACATGCCTACACTCTTAGCTACTCCAGAGTCTGAGACAGGAGGATCACAAGTTGGAGCCCAACCTGGGCAACTTAGCAAGATCCCATCTCAAACTAAAATAAAAAATATAGCTCAGTGGTAGAACCACCTGGGTTCAATCCTTAGTACTGTAAAAAAAAAAAAAAAAAAAAAACTGAATGTAAACCAAAAATAATTGAGTTTCTGACCATATCATCATTTAATTAGAGGCTATTCACTATAAATCTAGCATCTTTCTAAATAGTCCAATAAAACCATCTGCCGTGAGCACCTTGGAAGGCTTGCCTATGCAAAACCACAAACTGAGCCAAGTTTGTCCTCAATCTTAACATTTTGTCTTGGGGTTTTTTGTTTTGCTTTGTTTTTTGTGGTGCTGGGGATTGAACCCAGGGGTGCTTTACTGCTGAACCCCCTCCCCAGCCCTATTGATTTTTTATTCTGAGGCAGGGTCCCAGGACGTGGCCCAGGCTGTCCTTGAACTTGCAATCCTCCTGCCCCTGCCTCCTGTGAGTCCTCAGGCATGTGCCACTGCCCAGGCTCACCTGGCTCCTCAGATGATGAGACTGACAGTTGCCCACCGAGGCAAGAGGGTGTCCGGCTCACCTGGTTCTTTAGAAGCCAGACGCAGGTCCTCCTGGCTCCAAATCCTAACTGATTGTCTTTCTAAAGAGGTCACAGTACTTAACGTCCATGCTGTGGGACTAGGAGGAACTTCTGGGAACTTCTACCATGGTACTGATAACTCTCTTGACATTTAGAATAGCTGTCCCATCCCCAGTCCTGCCCCCAAAGATACAAAACACCCTAAAGATCACACTTTGGAACCAACCCACCTTAGCTGGAATCGCCCAGTAGCTGGGAGCTGAGCCAGGACTGACCCTGGCTTCTCGGCTGTGAGCCTGACAGACAGTGACTGGCAGGGCAGAGGGAAGCTGTCCCTCCCCGGGGCACTCCTTACCCCCCAGGGGCCCCCCTGCTCTCCCAGGACACGTGTGGGACTCCGGTGACTCTCCACCCATGTGCTGGGGCTGCATGGACTCATCTGCCTCCTGTGGCTAAAGCTCACCCAGGGCAGGAAGCGGGTTTACCCCACCTAACTCTCCAGGCTGGGAGGGTGCCAGGTGCATCCGCGGCTCAGCACTGGGCACTGAGAGTGGGCAAAGGCTGTCAGAGGACACCGGAGCTGGAAGGCAGTTCCACTGGTGAAGCAGATTCTATTCAGGACTTCTGCAGTAGAGGGGAAGAGAACTCAGGGCAGACTAGACTCGGTTCTGAACTCCGCAAGGCCAGTGGGAATCTCTAGGCAGAGGCGCCTCAATGGGGGATGGGCTACAGAACAATTCCTAGAGGAGTGCCAGGGCCAGAGGGTTCTGACTGACTGGACTGGCCAGGCCAGCGTGGCCAGACACCCCCTGAGGGGGGTGGGGTCCTGCTACGGTGGCTCAGCTCCATCTTGCTCACGCTGGCTCCTGTGAGCTCTGGTTTCAGTGTGTTCCCCCAGCTCCTATGTCCAGGGCATTTGGAGGCAGAGCCTCTGGGGGTGGTTAGGGTAGGTGGGGCCCATGGTAGCCACAGTGGCTTTAGAAGAGGAGGAAGAGGCACAGAGCTGGCCACTCGCCCTGCGCCATGCGATGTCCTCTGCCAGCAACGACGCAGCAAGACCATCCCCGGGGCTGTTAGATTTCCCAGATCTGGGAGCCCCCTGGCCTTCCACCATGGCCAGACCCAGCCCTGGAAGCTCACCCCACAGAAAACCAACGTCCAGGAGATGAGTGCTGGGGAGAGAGGCTGGACTCAGTGGCCAAAGAAAGAAGTGGGAGCCCGTGCTCCGAGGTCACTTCTTGCCTCCAGGGGTGGAGGGACACGACACAGGGGGGAACATGAGGAAGAAAAGACAAGCACAGGAGGCACGTTGAGTATCTGCTCTGCCAGGAGCTCGGAGCCACCCCTCTTCACTCTTCCCATGGCCGGGCTTTCCAGTCATGGCGGCAGGTAGGTGTCTTTAGCCTCAAAGGGGAGAGAGAAGGAGAAGCCAGCAAGTCTAGACCAAGTTAACCCTGTGCTGTAGTTTGGGATGAAGCCCTTCTCAAATGATGAACCTAGTGAAGCTGCAGGGGTTCTTTAGATTTTTCCTTGGTAACACTGTACTTTTATAAATTACCCAGCCTTGGGCATTTTGTTATAGTAAGAGAAAACAGAGTAATAAAATAAGGAAATGCACAGACGGGCCTCACTAAATTTTGGTCAAGCAAAGAATTTTTGTCAAAATCTCTGCTGCAAATAGCTTCTTTCTCCATGTTAACCATTATCTTAAATATCTTTTTTTCTTTTGAAAAGAGAACAAAATGCTTATCTCATCATGAATTGGTAGAGCTGGTGATCCTTTTCAGATTAGAAGTTCCGGGGGTCTTGAGAGTGAGCGCAAAGGAGGGGCCACGAGGGAGAACCCTCCACAGCACTCGAGTCTGTTCACACCTGTACCACAGGGGTCCCAGTTCCTTCCCACCCAGAGGACAGGTGGGTGGCGACTGTGTTGAAGTAAATCTGTCCCACAACGGCCACTAGGCTATTAAAGTCAGTGTGCGCCCTTGGAGCCTAGGAAGGACAGTGGCCACTTCTTGGTATATTACTTACCTTGAGGAGAACGGCAAACCTGGGGGTCTGGTGCCGACCTGTAACAGAACCACAAGAGAGTGAGTGAGCAAGGTCAAGGTCAAGGTCAGAGAGCCAATCATGGAACCCGGGTTTCCTGCTCAGTCACTTACCACCAGGATGACTGTAGGCTGGCAGCCTAAGCATCAATCTCTCGTTTGTGAAATAGTAACAGTAGCCCTCGTGCCTTCTTGCAGGACAGTGGAGAGCCACAGCCAGGAGCACACAGCAGCTGGCACGGGGCACATGGCCATAGGTGCCAGCTCCTCATGAGCTTGGTGACTGGTGTCCGTGACACGGGCTGGAAGGATCTAGCATCCTTTGGAGTGCCTCTGGCCCCAACAGCAAAAGACAGGGAGGACATAATGGCCCCTGGGGTCTGCTAGGAACAAGCCTGCTGGCTCTAGCTGTCCTCCTCCATGCCCTGGGGACTGTCTGCTCTGCTACATGTGGAGCCTTCACATCACAAGATGAAGGAGAGGCTCGAATACTTTACAGCTAATTTAACCAACAAACATGGTTAAACCACAGAATTCAAATTACATCTTGGTTTGACCAAATATGCTCAAGACTACAAAAGTTCTGTTTGCGAACACCAGGGACATGGTGCTGAGAAATCTTATTCTTTAAAATCATGGCCCTTGAGAAGCTGGCTCTTTGGAGCCCTATCAGGGACTTCAAGACAAAAATGGAACAGCTTTACGCTGAGTGGTTTCAAAGAATTCAACTTTGGTCCAAGGGCCAATCAGCATTATTCCCTGCGTCTATGAGGACTAATAAAAAGCTTTCTCTTTTCTTTCAGAACTAATGGAAACCCTCTGTTCTCACTCAGAAATGCACAGAGTCCCTGTGCAAGAACACTTCAGGGAGACTGAGTCCCGGGCCCAGTCTGCCCGCTCTGCAGGAACAGATTCTGCCTTTTTCCCTCAGCGTGGACAGTCTCATGATCTCAATGACAGAACCCGAGCGTGGGACCCTCCATGAACAAAGCCCTGCTCTTCTGGACCTTCCCTTAGCTGATGATGGCATTGCCACCCAAGGAACCAGGTTCTCCTGGAGACCATCAGCCACCACGCGGTCCTGTGTGCTCCTGCACCGCCCACGTGGCCGCTGCTTAGATAAACTGAACACTGCGGTGACAAGAGGGATGCACCCTGGGCGACCTGTACGTCCTGGCACCAGCGTGGCCTGCAAGGACACAGGTGAGGATGCTCATGCCCCCTCCCACTCCATTTCAGGTTCACCTCCAGTCCTCATGTCCCCTGGTGGGTGGGGACAGATGCACGACGTCAGGTCCAGTGCTGACTGGGGCTCGGTGCCCTCCGGCCATCCAAGTCTAACCCCTTGGCGTTTCTGAACTCCACCTACGCTTCCTTCCGGGGGCTCAGAAGCCCAGACCTGCCACCGCGACCTGCCCCGCTCCACAGCCCCCTGCTCTCCCCAGCCCACCCTGTTCTGTCGGGCTCTGCTTCTCGCCTGCACCCCCCAGATCCCTGTCCCCCAAATCTTACCTAAGGCTTTCATCCTGTTGTCCCTTACTTTGGGGAATCACCTCTATCGAGCCCTATGTCTCTCCCAAGTACCAAAATGAGCAGAAACACTTCTCAAACCGACCACATCTGTTACTCATCCAGGATGAGCTAATTCTCCATATCCTCATGATTTTGAAGCAAAGCCAATTCGCTGCTTTCCCAGATTGCCAGTGGGGGTTCTGTGGGGTCCCCGTGTGTCACAGAGCAGACCTCGTCTCCTAGCAATCTGAGCTGGTAGATTAATTCACAAGCTCCAGTCCCGGAGCCCACGAGGTAGAGAAAAGGGGTTTCCCCTCCTCCACGCGTGGCTTGAGCGTGCTGCACGCGTGTATGTTCAACAAACGATGTTTGAAAAGATAAAATCATTTCGTTTAGAAAATCTTGACCTCAGTTCTGTCCACACAAACTCCTCCGTTAATTCAGCAAGCCGCCATCCTCCCAGCGCGGAGACTGCGAAGGGCCGCATGTGGATGGTTGGTTGCTACTTGGGGGATGTTACCTGAAACCCCCAACCCCAAAGAGGTGACCCACACGGGGCTTAGTGATGAAGTGAGAAGACGTGGAAGGCAGGGAGAGTGGGCTGGGCTGCTGGGGTGGGGAGGCCGCAGGACGGTGACCTGGAGTGTGTGGTAATGGGGTTGGTGGGGTACAGTTTGTCAAGGGGTCTCAAGCCCCCTCAGGCCATGAGTCATCCTCAGAGCCATGGGGGAACTTACAAATGGAAATTTCCTTTTCAAAAGAGAAATTCAGACCCTGATGTTAGGCAGAAGAGGGAGGGCAGGGACCATTTGGGAGTAGCTGCACCTGGCAGGTTGCCGGATTGAAGTGTGGTGGCTTCTGCTGCTCCCTGGGGGTGGGGGACAGTGAGGAGGAGCAGGGAAGGCACTTCATCCCACAGAGCCTCTTCTGCAGAGCTTCTGGACCTCCCAGATGCACCCAATTTCCTCATCAGCATTTACCATATCATAAAAGACATTTCACTTAGTAACACGGAGGAGATGAAAGCAATAATGTATAATACACTTCTTCAACACACAAACCTATTTCTATGGAGAGAGCAGATGGAAGGAGTCCTGCTTAGACTCCAGGCAACCTCAAGTTTTGCTGACTTACACACACGTAGAATGATTATAGCAAGTTGTAATTGAGATGATGTATTTCTTGATGCAGGAAGTTCATAATTCAGGAAATAGAAGTTGGTGAAATTGAAACCAATTTATTATGTAAACAAAGGAAACATCGGATACAGTCAAAGCACTTAGGAGTTAGAACACTTGATTTTTAAGAAGTTTTGGAATGGAATACCTAGGGAACTATCATTCTTCAGTTTTTGTATTATATTATCACTCTAATGTGTTACTATAATCCTCTGGATTTATTTAGAAGAAAATACAATAGATATCTGGAGAATCCAGTTTGACCTCTGTTTTCAAACTTTCCCCAAGATTTAGCTAGGAGTATAAACACTTAGTTGCATAAACTGGTAATAGCCTCTCTAATGGACAAGATCTTCTGGAACCAGCCCACCATCCCTATAAGGAAAAACGAGGCCTGTCCACTCTGAATGGGCCTCTATCATCCCCCACCCCTGCTCCTTGACCACAGAAGACCCCTGACCAAGGCCCAGGTCGATGGAGGCATCCAACTCCATCCTCCAGTCCAGGAAAGAGCACCTACAGCCATGAGCCTTTCTGGGCCTGTCTTTTCTCAAGATTTTCCACAGCGAGGCTGAGAAAAAGAGCTCCCGGGCACCTTCAGCACTGCAGGGCCTCCCCAGGACTGCCCGTCACCCTGGGGCTGCCCAGGCCACCTCCACTCAAGAAAAGCAAGAATCAGGCAGAGAAATGAACAGTCCTGGTAATCCCAGTCCTGGATTCCATGGCCCACCCCATCTCACTCCCATTACAAAAGTCCCCATGTCCCCTGTTTGGGAGAGACTTGTAGAAAATGCATTCTGGCCAGTGCATCTTGCGTCCAGGGTTAACAGGATGGCTTCAGCCAGCTACAGTATGTTCACAGAATCCGAAGTGTGTGACCATTAATGAGCTTACCCACGGGGCCTGTGTGTGCCTCTGGGGTCCCAGCTCCTCAGGAGGCTGAGGCTGGAGAATCAGCAGCATGAGGCCAGCCTGACAGCACAGTAAGTCGCCCCTCCTCCACCCTTGCACACGCACGCGCGTGCACGCGCGCGCACACACACACACACACACACACACACACACAAAGAAATCTTCCCAAGGAAGAGCTTTCAATAAAAACTGAATGAAAGATGAAAGGAGGGAAAGGCGGAGGACAGAGACGGTCTACGTACTAAGAGTGCAGAAGAGGAGCACCAAGCAACAGGCACTGCCCCAACTCTACTGTTAAAACCAGATGATAACGAGAGACAATGAAATTTGAAGGGAGCAGGGTGACTCATCATTCATTTCCTTTCTCAATCTCTGGGACTTGAAAGGTAACATTTTTTTTTAATATGACAGTGGAATGCATCACAATTCTTATTACACATATAGAGCACAACTTTTCACATCTCTGGTTGTACACACAGTATATTCCCTACCAATTCGTGTCTTCATACCTGTACTTTGGATAATGATGTCCATCACATTCCACCATCGTTGCTAACCCCCGCCCCCTCCCTTGCCCTCCCACCCTCTGCCCTACTTAGAGTCCATCTGTTCCTCTCCTACTCCAATGATCTGTGTAAGGACAGTAAATAATCAGCACCTTCACCAGCCTGGTTCTGGCTCTTGGCTAACGCGCCACAGCGAGAAAGAAACATGTGGATCCAAGTGAAGTCACTCACTAATGCTATGATTATCTTCCTCATTGTAGCATTTATAAAATATGAGAAATATGTTTACCCAATCCCTTCTTCCCTTTCAAATCCATTTCTGAGAGCCTCAGCATCTCCCTGGGGACAGGTCCACTGGGACACCGAGTCAGGACCCCCAGCGGCAGCAGCCCTGTTCTGCCATCCCCAGGGAAGGCACTAGGGGCTTCGGGTTTCTTTATTGAAATTCTTGTTTCTCAGGCAGTTGGCTGAGAGCTTTGGAAGGCATTCCTAAAATAATGTCCTGTGAAACGGAGCTTTTCTTAGGCTTCAGACTGCAAAGGGACACGGTGGACCCCGTTCTCTCCACTAGACCCTTCCCTGGAGGGCTGGCGAGCCAGGCCGGCTCTATGGGGAGATGCAGGGCCCGGCGCCTCGGCCACCTCCTGTCATCAAACAATGGCTATAAGTCATATTTATGAGTCGGCCTTTCACCTGGAAGGACTTCACAATGGTACCGCAGGACTCCTGAGGTTCCCTGATGAAGTACTTTCTGCCCAGCCGAGAAGAGAGTTTACACTCATCTCCAGCTGATTCATGGATGATGAGGGCCATGAAGGAGGGCCGGCGGGACCCAGGCCACTCCTGCCCCACTACTCAATGGATTAGGAAGGGGAAACAGTCCCTCACCCTGTCCAAAGCCCATAAAGCGGGATTGTGTGTGCACGTGTGTGAGTGTGCATGTGTGTGAATGCACACATGAGTGTATGTATCTGTGTGCATAAGTGTGAGCATGTGTGTGTGAGTGTGTCACCAGTGTGTGTGTGGGGGGGTTTGGCTTGGGTTTTCAGCATCTCTCTGTGACGTGCTGTGAGATGGGCGAGTTTCAGCCCACGATCTCTGGCATTGACCTGATTAATGCCCTGTCCCCTCCCCCCCCCACTCACAGTGAGGGACTTGTACGTTTTCAGAGGATTATTTAGCCTGTAGAAGACGATGTGACGGAAAACGACAGAAGACTATGCAACTTGCAAAGCCTAAAAACAAAAATATGGATTACTGGTCCCTTACAAAAAGCTTGCTGCTCCCTTAGAACCCAAGACCTGAAGAGAGGAACCCAACCTGCAGCGTAGGAGTTCCAGCTGCAAACCTGTCTGGCATTCCTAGTGCCACTCAGAATCCAGGACTGACTGCACAGGTGGGCAGGCTGTGAGGTGCGTCTCCAGTGTCACTGGACGTCCTTGGCGTCAGCAGATTGCTCTGGACTGACAGGTTCGTGTCCCAACACGCACAGAGGAGACGCCACACGCCCAGCCTCTTCATCCACAACTGCAGCCGACACCCAGCCCGACTGCGGGGCCCAGGCTCTGCTCTGCAGGGCGAGGGGGAGGACCCTTGGGCACAATCTGGGGAGAGCCCCAGGCAGGACAGGGCCTGCTAGGGTCACGATCAACTAAACAGGACGTCAGCCACAGAGCCACACGTCCATCTAGCCTTAGAACTTTGGTCTGGATTTGGGGGCCAGCTTGTCAGCTGTGACCTGTATATTTACAAGCCATTCCCCTCCTTGCTAGCCATGAAGATAACGTTGCCAGGCCCCGTAGGCAGCAACGAAACCTGCTTTTTGTGTAAGGTGCCAGCTAAACCTGCCGCAGGTATCAGGCCCTGTCAGCTGCTGTACAAAGGCCCTCAGCAGCATGCCCTGCACCCTGGACCCACCTGCAGGCGAGTGGGCGGGGCTCAGAGCAGCCTCTGTTCCTGTCAGTCTTCCTGCCAAGTTCAGGACAGATTTCCCATCAGGATTTCAGCATCCTATTGGAAACTGAAGCATTCAATTCAGAAGTCGTTCTTCACTGATCCCTAACTTTGAAAGGTCTAGTTAAAATACTACTTATCCCCCCAAAGTCCCCCGTGTGGTGGAGACGCCATTTTCGACTGCCAGTGGCTACCTGAGCACATGGCTCTTGGTGAAGAGCAGCTGGAAGAAACCGGATCAAACACAGGAGCAGACTTAGGGCAGCCCGGCACCAACCCCAGGGGCTGCTCCAGCCCCACAGGGATGAGCAGCACTGGATTGTGGGTGAATGACCGTGTCCTCCAGACGCCCTGTTCCTCCACACAGTCAGACGAGGGTCACAGGGCGTTTGTCACACACCTGGATGGCACTTGGCATGGAAAGGTGTGGCCCCCTTGACACTCCAGCAGGGAAGCAGGCCCTGGGCTCCCCCCCACCCCCGAGTGCCACTGCCCACACAGGACACCCGCCACCGTGGCGTCCAGCCTCCTCTCGGCTCTGGCAGAGAGCTTTCCAGTTTCCACAAGCAGTTCACGCAGGGGTGACCCCTTGAGTGACCGTCAGAGTTGGGGTCACTCCCCAAGTCCTCCTCATCCTCAGCCTGCTGTGCCAACAGGGGAGAAGACCAGGAGCCCCGACTCCTACAAATGAAGCTGCAGGCTCAAGAAGGGACCAACTGTGATGGGGAGACAGTCCCCCACTTTTCTGGGCACCAGGCTGGCTCAAGGGAAGACCCTAAATGGGCAGAGTTCCGTCCTTCCCCTTCCTGAGCCCCAGAGCAGCGGGCCTCCTGGCCGGGGCTCTCAAGCTCTCCTGCAGGCTCTCCAGGAGCTGCTCGGACAGGGCAAGTCGCAGCCACCGAGCAGCCTCAGCCTCCCAGGCTCCCAGGGGCACGTGGATCCATCCTGCTCTGCACAGTGAGCCCCGGTCAGCCACCTGCATGTAACCAAGCCAGCGGGTAGCACTGGTGGAGTCCAGTCTGTACTAGAAGTGGGGGAGTGTTTAGAATCCATTATCCTGTTAGTTCCCCTTCCCTTTCCTCCCCATTATGGAAATTTTGCACATGCACAAACATGGAGACGATGACATGGGGGACCTGCCACAGCTGTGACCACCTCTTGCCAACCATCAGCCCATGCTCCTTGTTGTTTCGTCTGTACCTCTAGCCTTCCTCCCCCCCCTCCCCTCCGGTGTTCTGCACCTCCACAGGCCCAAGCACAGGGCCCAGGGACCGCCGACGGGGACCTCCGGAACCATGAGCCACGCACCCTCTGCTCCTCTGAGCTGATTTATCTCAGGTATTGGTGCAGCAGTGGAAAGCTGGTTCTCACCTGAAGTCCTACGCCCAGTCCAACAGGAGAGAGGGAAGGGAGAGAAGAAAGCCGCGGCGAGGGAGGAAGAGCAGCCAAACCGCCCGAAACTTGCTCCCTCTCCCTGGTCGCCTGATGGCGGTGAGTTCAGAGGAGCAGGTCCCAGGTTGGTCTCCTTTGGAGATGAACATCGGGGTCAGCTGAACCCGCTCTGTCAGGACCTCCAGGTCCAGCCAACACCTCTCCGGCCAGAGCATAGGCTCAGACCAGCTGCCACCAATGGCCACCCAAAGGAAGTGTGCCGAGGTGGGGGTGTGTATTCCTCTCTGCATCTACCTGCATCTTCACATTATGGCAGATCACGCCCACTTCTAAACAGAGAGGTTAGCTATTTAGATTGCGACTTCATTACCCACAATTCCAGTCTTGCATAAGCATCTCAGTGCAGCAGCTGGCAGAAGCTTACTTTTAGAGTGCCACATATAAAGAAATGGAGTGGCATTAAAAAGATGGTCTGGAAGATGTTTAAAGCCTTCCAATTTCTACCGGTAACTCCAGTCTCGTTTCCTGCCGCACCTACCTGCAGACACGGCTCTCACCCCTCAACACAGCAGCTCTCCTGGCAGTGATTCCAAACAGGTGCAGAGGGTGGAGAACCAGGTTTTAAAAGCCCTAAAAGCAAGACTCGTATCTGGCGAAGAATCACTAAAAACCTTTTTGATCCACAGTTTGTTTTTTGGAAAGGAAGCTGGGTCTTACTCGTTATGTGCATCTGCATGTCATGTACTCGGTTCTTTCACCAGTTTGAAATTGTCCAGTTTTCACGAGTCACTAGTTGAACAGCCACAGGCTGCACCCCTTTCTGTTCCACAATGAATTTTCTTAGGACTTTAATCAGTGCTAGCTGTTGGCACAGCTGCCTAACCCCCTGTAGCACAAGGTCTTCTCCCTCCCTGAGAATCACAAGTACACAGGTACAGGAGCACGTGATCTTGCTCTCTGGGAACTTGACCTTCTGCCTAAAGATTCTGCCATAAGAGTCCCTAATGTACTAAGAGCCATCAGGTGTGGTGGAGAGACGGGGAGGAGCAGGCCCCGTATTCTGTCCACTGGTGAGATGTCGCCTGGCGGCCTGGGGCTGTGTGGTCTGGGCAGAACCACCTTTCTCCCTCTGTGCCAGCAGGTCCAGGGAGGCTGATGCAGGCCGAAGCTAGGACGAGTGACAGAGCTCTTCCTGACCCACAGGCTGGGTGACCTCCCTCATCTGGCAAAGCCACGGGTGACATTACAACCAGAGTGTCCTCTTTCCCAGGATCAGGGAGAACGCCATGCAGAGGCACAGCGAGCTGCATCTGGCATAATAATCTCCTTCTTGCCCGGCAATCCAAGTTTAAATGAGGAGAAGGGTGTTTCTTAAGCCACATGGAACCGCCCCTCATGGAGTTTGATTTCATACTGCTGTGTCCTGTGGACTTAATTTCCACTGACACGGAAAACAGGCCCCAGCCCTCTGGAAAGGAGCAAACGGAAGAACTGTGTCCCAGCCACGTGGCCTTGGCAGGACAGTCTGGATTTGCTCAGGCTTCACCCTGGGCCTCCCAGGGCCTCGGATCTGAATCCCCTGCAGCTGTCCGTGGGGCCAGTGGAACAGCTCTGGAAAGCCAGGGGCCCTTCTCGGTTCTGCAGAAGTCAGACTAGTGTCCATGGATCAGCCTGTCCCTTCTCAGGGGGGACCCACCCGGGAGGGAGGAAGGTGGAGTCTAAAGCACAGAGCACTTCATAAGACTTCCTTCCCATCCCAAGACCCGTGTCACATGTGGGAGTCGCATGTGAGGAGGAGGAAGGTGATCGGCAGCGGGAGAACGGGACCAGGAAGACTCCACACTGGTTTCCTTCCCCTGGGACTCTCAGGACCTTCCACTTCCCAATCAGCATCCATGTCATGGGGTGTCCCAAGACACACGCACAGGACAGCCCTGCTTTATGGGCACATCAACCTCAGGTCCCCCGATTCAAAGTTTCACAGATACGAGTGTGCGCCAGGGTCACCTGGATGACCTTGCTCTGCACACGTGTTTTGGGTTAGGACATCTGAATTTCCTGTAAGTCCCAGGTGTTTCATGGTACCCACCCTCAGAGGCTCACTACCTCCTCTAAGTTCCCATTTCACACAGTACTGACAGACACCCCATTGGCTTAGACAGATAGCGCCAATGAGGTGAACTCACCCTGGGGAACCGGGGACCATCGATGCTGACAGACTAAAGCACAGTCCACCTTTCTGGCTGTGGGTGTGCGTGTCCAAGGCTGGCACTCACCTTCTCACTGTGGTTCAACAAGTGGAGATCACTGTGTCAACGAGTAGGAAGTTGCTGGATTATTTTGAGTTTTGTTCTCCATTTTCAAATCTGTTGTTCTATGAGAACTTCTCCCCAGGGGGTTTGCTAGTGACGTCACACCTGGATCAACAGCAAGACTGAAAGTCGTCCCCACTTTGATTTGCCACACAACGTCTAGTCTAACTGCGATTTCCTAGTAGCAGAACCCTAAAAGTCCGGTTGTTTTTTAAGTGTCTTTTCACCTAGCAGTAGTGTTCAGCGTTTGACCTTTAACTTGGATGTGGATTTATGATATTCAACTGAATGCAATTCTTGACCATCTTGAGGTTCATACAAATTCTGAAAAAATGGTTATGAGAATTAAATTTTTGCTTTGTAAACAAGCAACTGTTAATACCTGTGAGTGGAAACACAGGAAACAAGAGCAGGTGTCCCGCAGCTACCACTTGCTGGCCCAGCAATGGGTGGCAGTCATTTCAGCAGATACCTCGTCTACAAGCCCAGGTGTGCACGGCTCTCTTGGCTCCCCGGCCGCCCGTCACTGGCTCTGGGCACCAGCAGACCTGGGGGCCATGCCACTCTGCAGAGCTCAGAGGCCACGTGCACCCCTTAAAGGATGGGCTTACACAAAGCTGACATTCACCTCTTCTTTTGACAGTCTACAAAGGGTTCTTGTTCGTTTTTGCTGCTTTGACTTGGAATAAATAAACACTCACTGGAGCCACACCTGGCTTTTTTATGGGTTTGGTCATGTTGCAGGTCACATCACATCCCCCAGGTACAGCGGGGTGTAACGTGAGTTCACACATCATGACACAGGAAGCCAAAGCTCTGGGTGTGTCCTCCTCTCTGGACAGCAGGGAACAATGGGATTTCACAACCTCAGCACTAGTTGCCACACTCTGGAAGTCCTGCTTAAGCCCTGGCTTACAGCCATGCCTGATTTTCTTGACCATTGGCTCTCTGGGCTTGCATTTCACTTGCCTGCAAACAGCAGACCTTTTCTATAGCATCCATGTAAGACACGACCTGTGTGAGTAGCACCTGGGACTTCAGCCCTCTGCCCACCCAGCTCCTGGGTAACCTGTCTCCTCCAATGTAACCTTCACAATGACAGCTGAGCTCTGTAATGATGAGGAATAGCCTGGACGGGAGGTGTGCCTCCAGAGTGCTGGGCCTTCTAGAGACCATGCCTGAGCCTCTGGTGTGCAAGTGGGAAGGACTGACGCTGGGCCTGGATCATGGGCCAGGGTCTGAGAGCAGCACCCCGGCAGGGCAGCCTGGGAGCTGGGAGACAGGGCCAGGCAGAGGTTTGCAGTACCTCTCGGGTCAGAACCCAGTGCTGGTGCTGCATCTCACACCACTAAACAGGGACTGCTGGGGGCAAAGGTACCTACTAAGTATCGCTCCAAAACACACCTATGGCCCTACTCCAATGTTCCTATGCTGTCCTCTGTAATTAGGCACCTGGAGAGTTTATTTCAATAACGTTAACATTGGCCAAAGCACTGTGGGTCTGCTCCTTTGGAACAGGCTTTAAAGTTTGCATCTGATCAAAAATGGGGATATCTACCATTATCCTCAGTATCTCCCAGTTCACTGGAGATTCTTGGTTTTTGTTTTTGCTTTTGTATTTTGCTTTGCAGTACTGTGGATTGAACCCAGAGGCTCTCACCCCTAACCTACATCCCCAGCCCTTTTTTCAGTTTTCTGAGACGGGGTCTTGCTAAGTTGCCCATGCTGGCCTTGAACCTGCCATCTTCCCGCCTCCACCTCCTTAGCAGCTGGGGCTACAGGCATGCACCACCATGTCTAGCTCCTGGCTGTTTTAAAATACAAAATAGCAGTTTTTGTGCTATAGGATAAAACTGTGTTCTCATTGGGACATTCATTCATTCATCCAGTTCTTCCTCTGTTCATTATCTAATGTGCAGCTATTTACTGAGCACCTATCAGTTGCCCCACGCTGTACCAAGGAACACAGCATAGTAGCAAAGACAGAAGTGAATACAGCTGACTAGAGTGCAGGGAGATGCAGGCCATAATCAAGACACAACTTGAATGCTGTAGCCAGGCACAGGGTGCACACCTATAATCCCAGGGGCTCAGGGGGCTGAGGCAGAAGGATGGAAAGTTCCAGGCCAGCCCCAGCAAGCTGACAAGACTCTGTCTCAGGACGAAATTTTAAAAGGGCTGTGGATGTAGCTCAGTGGTAGAGTGCCCCTAGTACCTCCACCAAAATCATGGTAATAATAATAAATCAATGAGTGCTATTTTGGAAGGAGCAATAACTGAGCTTGGTGGTGGGTTGGTCCATTGGGATGGTAAGATGAAGCTTGTACTTGAAAAGATATCAATAGGAATAGAAGGATGATAGAAGAGAAAATGGTTCTAGGTCTAGACAGTAACACAAACAAGGATGTTAAATCATAAAAAGTGCCTGGGGCAGAGGGCCAGGGCACTGTGCGGTGGGGATGATAGTCTTGTCAACAAGTGCCGGTGGGAGAAATGGAGATCCATGCACAGAAATGAACTTGGGCCCCTACTTCACACCACACACAAATCAACTCAAGGTGGATTATTGCCCTAAATGAAAGATCAAAAGCTACAGAACTCCTAGGAGGAAATTCAAGAGTGAATCTCTGTGACCCCGGGTTAGACAATGATTTCTTAGATATGGCACCCAGGATAAACCACTAAGGAGAAGACGGTCAGGCTAAATAAAAACTCAAGACATTTGTGCTTGAAAGAACACCATCAAGAAAGTGCAACTCAGGTATCCAGCATGGGCTTGAGCTCAGAATGTGAAGAACTCTTAAAACAAGACAAATGACCCGCCTGCCAGGAAGGAAGGGCGTGGGTAGCCCTTCTCTAGAGGAGACACGGAGCAGCTACGATCCAGAAGAGGCTCCACTCCCTTAGCTACCAGGGAGATGTGAGTCACCCCCGTGAGCCACTGCTGCACACTCACCAGAGGACAACCATTACAAACTGTGGGTGAGGAGGACCGGGGGACCGCAGCACCCAGACGGCACTGGGGCGCTGAACGGGCGCGCAGCTACGCTGGAAAGCAGGGTGGCAGGTCCTCACAATGTCCACCCAGTTACCACGTGGACACCTCTCCTAGGTGTCCCCGAGAGAAACGAACACACACAACCAAAGTCTTGCGCTCTGATATTCCTGTGCAGGGCTGAAGAGAAGGACGGGACCACAGGACAGCCCAGACAGGGAGGACACGGAACGTCCCACGAGCCAAGGCGCGAACCCAGCAGTAGTGTGCAGAAGTACCTGGGGGCGCAGGCAGGCCAGGATCTGTGAGCTGCCTCCAGGGCCAAGGTTAAGAGCTGGCAGGCATGCAAGCTAGGATGTGGGCTGAAGGGACAGGAAATGGACACACGTAGGAAACTGGCAGATTAAAATGTCCAAAGGTGTGTATCAAAAGGGGAGTTCCAGAATCGAGGGAGGAACCTCAGTCACAGCCGCATCCCCGATAGGTGTAGCATCCCCAAGGCCCCCTGCGGACACTGTCCTCTGCTCCCTCGCTCTGCACCCTGCATGCTGGCTGGACGATGCAGCCCGGCGAGGCGCACCCGGAATGCGTTCACTTGAAGTCCTTGGTTATGAAAGGCTGAGCTACCCTGCTCAGGATTCTGGTCGGAGAAGGGTGCACAAAAGTTAGTCAACAAGGGTCAAGCAGGTATGCTTGGCTTATTTATTCCCTGTTCTCCCTCCCCTCCCCCTTCTTTTTTGATTGACATATAGTATAAAACTGAGCTGTCTCAAGTAGTTGTGAAAACACAGGGCCTGCAGGGAAGGATGGGGTAGACTTCCACCGCCGTGCTTCAGGATATTTGAAAAAAGCAACTCCATCCACTTTTGTAAAATTTAAGGATTAGATGATTTCATGATCACGTACACCAAGTTCTGTTGTCCTTACCGGCTATCACTACCTGAAATGGAAGGTAGTTCCAGGCTCCCGTAAGTGGCTTGCACAGACCCTCGAAGACGTGCCTTGGATCAGATCACCTGGGCACTCATTAACTGAAAGCCAGACGATAGGAGAAAAATGATTAACTACTCCCCCAGCAGAGAGGGACACGGCCTGGAGCCCTGGAGAGAAGCTCAGAAGAGCAACCAGTGAAGCAGATCATCTGCCCGCTTCCAGCTACAAGGCTGCGGAATGAAATCTTGGCCCCATGGGGCTTGCAAAGCCCTTTGCTTAAATTAGAAAGTAGACTCTATTTTAAAAAAAAAATTAGAAAGTAGACTCTATTTAAAAAAAAAAAAAAGACACTAGGGATTTAACGTAAGCGAGGTAAAAAGCAAAGTACCTGTTCTTAGTCCCGCAGCATAAGCAGGTGGGAGAGCCTGGGTCACTGTGGACACAGCACAGGCGGCACGGCCCTCGGGCAGTACGCAGCACCTCGGATGCACAACAGGGATTGATCGTGCCAATGCTTGAGGGTGAGGATACAGTTTATGGCTGCCTAAAAGGTCTCACAAAATAAATTCTGAGACAAACTAAGCTAAAGATGAATTTCACTGTTACCAGCTGAAAATAGAAGAAAGATGCATGGGATAGGAGGGGACTACTTTTGTTTCTAAATAGTAGGGTGGACAAACGGAAGAACTTTCCATCCATAACATCCCATCCACCACTGAAATTATGCAAGAACATTGTTGCACATCTCCATTAGTGTTTAAGATGTGTGTCAACTTGGTGGCTAGATCACCTATGCATGGGAAGAGAAACAGGAAGTGGAGCGATTGGCTTAAAACTGTGGTTACCACTTGACGTCAGCTTTTGATGTGGTTTTGGAACTGTCTGGTTACTCCTAAACTAGCAGCTAACTAACCAGCTTCATGATGTGAAAATTAAAATGAGAGTCTTACTTTTTCAAAGTTAATTTTCAGGCACCACCTAATTACCCCAATAAAAACTCTTAACTAGGTTTTCCTGTTAAAAATCAACAAAAATCTTAGTATCAAAATTCAAAGAACATTCTGGAAAGAAACTATAAATGAGGATGTTACTGGTGCAGGAATGGACAGACAAATGGAAAATAGGCACCCTATCCCACTATTTTTTAAGAATGTAATGTATAGCAGTTAATTCCTCACACCAGACAGTGAGAAAGGTTCTGTTGGTGGTGGTGTCCCTGCAGGATGTGGGAATAAACAGTTGGCAAGTAGGGAAACGTCCTTTAGACGCCCCCTTCCCTGCAGAGCAAAGCCATCCCCGGGTAGACACATCCATGCAGCCAGAAAGCCCTGTGGCTCCTGTAGGTGCTGGGGACGCCCTGGGGGAGAAAGGCTGGGACAGACATCGGCAGAGGAGCAGGGCAGGCCTGGGGGGTCAGACCTAGACGGCAGGGACCCAGGAGTGGAGCCCATAGGCAGCCACAGTCTGCACCCCTTTCTGTTCCACAATGAATTTTCTTAGGACTTTAATCAGTGCTAGCTGTTGGCACAGCTGCCTAACCCCCTGTAGCACAAGGTCTTCTCCCTCCCTGAGAATCACAAGTACACAGGTACAGGAGCACGTGATCTTGCTCTCTGGGAACTTGACCTTCTGCCTAAAGATTCTGCCATAAGAGTCCCTAATGCACTAAGAGCCATCAGGTGTGGTGGAGAGACGGGGAGGAGCAGGCCCCGTATTCTGTCCACTGGTGAGATGTCGCCTGGCGGCCTGGGGCTGTGTGGTCTGGGCAGAACCACCTTTCTCCCTCTGTGCCAGCAGGTCCAGGGAGGCTGCTGCAGGCTGAAGCTAGGACGAGTGACAGAGCTCTTCCTGACCCACAGGCTGGGTGACCTCCCTCATCTGGCAAAGCCACGAATCAGATGCGTGATGAGCTGCATAGGGTTATATCCTTATTCCCTCCGGGTAGCTGCACAGGGGTGTGTGGGGTCGGGATCAGGGAGATGGGTGGGGCCAGGAGGCACAGGACAGGCAACCGGCAGGCGCATCCCAGGGCCTTTCCCATCCACAAAACTGAGCTTCCCTTCGGAGCCCTGGGCTACTGGGAAGGACTGGGCAGAGGAGGTGGCGCCATTAGAGTGGCTCAGAGAGCTCACTCCACACCCATGCGGCAGAAGCAGGAGGCAGGATCTTTGGAAGGTGGTGGAGTTGGGCCGAGGAGTCAATGGGGCCTGAGGGAGAGGCTGCGGGCTGGGAAGGACCAGGCCGGCTCACGGGCTTACCCAGGAGCCCAAACCACCACATCCCTGCACCTTAATGCTGAGCCTCAGAACAGGGAACTCGGTGGGAGCAGAGGTAGAGAGGGCGATTTTGGACATGATGAATCTGAGAAGCTTGGGGGCCACCCAGGGGAGAGACCCACTTCCAGAACAGGTGTCCCTGCATGGAAAGCCATGAAAACCGAGGGCAGGAGTCCTCGTCACACGGTTCCTTCATCCCGGACGTGCACTGCTCAGGGGCCATGCTCTGCATTGCCAGACTCTTTGGGGAGATGACAAAACCCCTACAGATGAGGGCCAGCCTCCACAGAGCTCTAGTGGCAGGGGGAGGGCAGGGGGAGACAAGGGTGGAGATAATGTCCCCAAAGATGAGACAGGCCAGTCAAGCAAAGCCCGAGGGGCACTCACTCTGCGGCACTGACCAGTGCTTGCAGGGTAGTAGGATACCTCTGTGGATACTGCATGGGCGCCTAGCTTGCCTGACCCTCAGCCCAGCCCTGACTGGACACCTGCTGTTTTCCACAGATAGCCGGGAGGCTTCCCTTGAAAGGTGGCATGGGAGTAGGACCCTAAGTAGAAAAAAGCCACATGGCCCGTATCTGGGAAGAAGCATTCTAAGCAGAGAATGCTGGCGTGCAAAGGCCCTGAGGCGGGAGAGCACATGGCATATTGTCGTGAGATTTCCCAGAATGCTCTCCCAGGGAGAGTACAGAGAGCCGGGAGCCAAAGGCAGAACCCCCAGAGAGCGCCATCAAGGACAAGCAAAGGAGATGCTGGAGGACAACTAAGGAAAGGCAAGGAGGGTAGAAGACAAACCAGGTGTCTTTCCAAAGAGAAAATGGCCGATCCCCAACCACCGCAGAGATTGGGACGTACCATGAAGACCTCCTAGGAGCGGCAACTGGATTTAATTCTGACTTTGGGGGAAACAGTTTCTGACCTGGAGGAATTTCCTAAACCCATTCCACACCTGAATGGAAATTCTAAAGAATCTTCTCTCTGGCATGGAGCATAACCATAATCACATCCATTTTAGACAAACTAGGATCACAGTCCAACGTGATCACAAACTGATTCGTGACTTAAGCCACTGGAGTCCGTCCCAGCTGGCCTAGCCCAGGCCCATGACCAGGGCCAGCACTGAGGTGGCTTCCCCGTGGGGAACATGGAGCCTCCGTCTCTGGCCTTAGGTGCATCCTGGGAACTCTCCGCCTGCGGTGTGTCCCCATCCTGTCCCTTGAGCTACATGAACGCCATCATTTATTAACTGTGTGTGAACACAAAGCTCCAGGCTCAATGAAACCGAGACCCAGCTGGCTGGGCTCGCTCATTCCCTTCAACAGCATTCCAAGGCTGCAGCAAACCCCAATCCACTTACCACCCACAGCAAGGCACAGATATCAGGGTGTGGATTAATCTGCATCAGAGGGAGAGAACATCACGGTAGTGAAGTCCACAAAAGGCTCAGTATGTAACTCAAAAGAGCACCCAGGAATTTAGCATGCCCTTACTCACACCTGTCCAAGGACTAATAACAATAACGATAATAATAATAATAGATTCTGGTTTTTTACTGTTTGAAGTCAAACCAATAAATTTTAAAAGAAAGAAAGAAAAACTCCAGCCAAAGCTCTCAGCTTCTTCTAATTCTTGAATTTCTAACAAATTGTTTATTTAGCAGTGTTTACACATTAAAAAAAAAAAAAAAAGATCTACATTAAAGAACAAGCCAGCTGCCGGCCTGTCATCCCAGGGGTTCGAAGGGTGGAGACAGGAGAATCCGGAGTTCAAAGCCAGCCTCAACTCTGCAAGGCGCTAAGCAACTCAGTGAGACCCTGTCTCTAAATAAAATACAAAATAGGGCTGGGGTGTGGCTCAGGGTTCAAGTGCCTCTGAGTTCAGTCCCTCGTACCAAAAAAAAAAAAAAAAAGGCGCAGGTCACCCCTGCTGGCTGACCCCCTGCTCCCTCTCCTGCTCCAGAGAGGCTGACTGCAAAGGAAACCGGAGGAATTCACAGTCGAGGGTCAGTTCTTGGCCGGGGTTGTGAGGAAGGAATGTACTTGGACAAGAAACACAGGGTCCCTGCCCTTGGCAGCTCAGGCAGCCTCTCTGTGGGCTGGGGAGGGGCTCGGGGCTAGCAGCCCAGCGCTGGGCAAGGCCCTGGGTGCCATCCCAACCCTGCAAGAAAAGAGTAAAAACAACACAAAGAAATAGGAAGGCTGCGGTGGGCAGCTGGGCAGTGGTCAGCGCTGCCCCGGGCGTGTGGGGGCTCTGCTCAGGCAGCGCGCTGGGGCCCGAGGGCAGGAGTCCGCTGCCACAAGGTGGGTGGGAGAAGGTGCTTTGAGGAAAAGAAAAGCAGGGGCTGGGTGGTGGCTCAGCGGTAGAGCACTCGCCTGGCACGTGTGGGGCCCTGGGTTCGTCCTCAGCCCCACGTAAATAAAATAAAGATATTGGGTCCAACCACAACTAAAAAAATAAATATTTAAAAGCAAGAAAAGAAAAGCAGTGGTGAGTGGCTCAGAGTCTGATGTTTGCACTGGAGTTGGAAACAGAGGCCAGCCCACTGTGCTAGCCTTCGGGGAGCAGAGGCCCAGACTGAAAGGCTTCCACAGCCGCATCCTGAGGTGCGGGCTTTCTCCCCCTTCACAGCCCCAGGCAGCAGCTTCCCGCTCATCCCCACGCAGATGGAATTGGTGTTGACTGCATTACTAGGGCTGAGACCCTGTGTTTTACAGCCTCTAGGACAAGAAAAGTGAGGGCCGTGTGCAGACAGGCCATCCTCCTTGTGCAGACGGACCCCAGGGTGACCGATGATGGTCCTAGAGTGGACCCTGGCCAGGGAGGTGGGGTCCTGGTTCTTGGGAGGATCATCAGGAAATCCACTTGACATGTCACCATGCGGGGGTCCCAGGGGAAGTCATGCACTCCTCTAAGCTGGGGCAGGTGTAGGAGTTCTTTTCCACTGCCCGATGCTGAGCACGCTCAGAATGACCCCTGTGTGTGGCCCAGGAACAGAGAGGGTTGCCCTTCACTGCGTTTGGTGACCGAGAGGTCACTGAGGGACATTGGGGCCTGAGCCCCAGCCGTTCTTCCCTCCCCCAGAGCATCCAAGACCTCTGAACTTGAAGTTTAAGGTGAGAAGGGAAACGAGGGACCTCTGCACAACACATCTTGTGCAGTCCTCAGTAAACGTCCAGGGCTGCTGCTGCCCCCGCTCAGGGGACACCAACAGGGTGCAGGGTCAGGGTACATGGGGACTCTTCTGTACCCACGGCCTACCAGACAGGGCAGCCTCACTCAGGGCAAGTACTTCTTTCTTTATTTTTTATTGATTTATAAATAAATAAATAAATAAATACATGACAGTGGAATGCATTACAATCCTTATTACACATATGCAACACAATTTTTCATATCTCTGTATATAAAGTATGTTGACACCAATTTGTGTCTTCATACATGTCCTTTGGATTATGAAGTCCATCACATTCCTCCATCATTGCTAACCCCAAGCCCCCTCCCTTCCCCTCTCACCCCTCTGCCCTATCTAGAGTTTGTCTATTCCTCCCATGCTCCCCCTCCCTACCCCACTATGAGTCAGCCTCCTTATATCAGAGAAAACATTCAGCATTTGATTTGGGGGGGCAGATTGGCTAACTTCACTTAGCATTATCTTCTCCAATGCTATTCATTAACCTGCAAATGCCATGATTTTATTCTCTTTTATTGCTGAGTAATATTCCATTGTGTATATATACCACATTTTTAATCCATTCATCCAGTGAAGGACACCTAGGTTGGCTCCACAGTTTAGCTATTGTGAATTGTGCTGCTATAAACATTGATGTGGCTGTGTCCCTGTAGTGTGTTGTTTTAAGTCCTTTGGGTATAGACCGAGGAGTGGGAGAGCTGGGTCAAATGGTGGTTCCCAGATTTCCAATAAATCTCCATACTGCTTTCCATGTTGGCTGCACCAATTTGCAGTTCCACCAGCAGTGTATGAGTGTGCCTTTTCCCCACATCCTCGCCAACACTTATTGTTGTTTGTCTTTATAATAGCTGCCAGAGTGAGATGATATCTTAAAGTAGTTTTGATTTGCGTTTCTCTGATTGCTAGTGATGATGAACATTTTTTCATATATTTGTTGATTGATTGAATATCCTCTTCTGAGAAGTGTCTGTTCAGGTCCTTGGCCCATTTGTTGACTGGGTTATTTGTTTTTTTGGTGTTTAACTTTTTGAGTTCTTTATATACCCTAGAGATTAGCGCCTGTCTGATGTGTGAGGGGTAAAGATTCTCTCCCAGGATGTAGGCTCTCTGTTCACCTCACAGATTGTTTCTTTTGCTGAGAAGAAACTTTTTAGCTTGATGCCATCCCATTTACTGATTCTTGGTCTTAATTGCAAGTACTTCTTTAATAAATAAAGAAAATAAAACAAGGAGGCTATCCGGCCAGCGGAACACCAGGTCAGCACCTTTCTGAGCCTCCCGGAGGGAACAGCGAGGGTGAGGGCTACCTTGTGCTGGGAACTTGCGTTTGCAGCCACTACACAGCTGGAGGCCTCTGCCCTGCCTGAGGGCCCACGAGGACCCAGGGAGGCCACGCAGCCCTGGGCGCTGCAGGAGGCCGGGAAGGAAGCCCCAGCCCGCGGTAGCAGAGGGGCCTTCCCCCAAGATTTGTCACCGAAATCCTTCTCGTTCATTTCTCTTATCCAGAAAGAGCCAGGCTTAAGTTTTGGGGTGCGAGGACACATTTCACTTAGGAGGCCATGCCCTGTGAGACTCAAGCAGACACAAACCCCAGGTGGCTGCCCCCCACCACCACCGGGCCCCTGGTTTTGCTCCACCAGACCACATTATCAGCTCGGTGTTTACCTGGTGCTTTCCCTGGGTCTGACGTCAGTGGGGCTGTTGTTAAATCCCGTGGCCCTGGGGGTGGGTGACTTTGGTCCTCACAGACATAAAAGGCTAATTCAAGTTTTTGGCAAACTATGACTTAGTAGCTATAATTCAATAATAAAGCTAAATTGTGGGTAAAAGTCTCCTGAAAACTTGGGCTGACTTTCCAGGAGCTAAATCAGGCTCTTACTTCAGTGGTTCCAAACTGATATAACTGTGACACATACAATAATTTTCTTAAAACCCCTTAATTTGGTAAGTTTTCTACAGGGTAATCATATTTGAACACATACTAGATGAGCAGCTCGCTTATATTATTTTGATAAAAAGCAACTAAAATAACATGCACCATCTTTAATTTTGCATGACAACTTTTAAATTATTTGGGAAAACAAAGTAGAATTGAAAAACAAAACAACTTTCACCCCTGACATGGTTTAAAGTCACATACTTCATGCTCTTTCACGGTAGGTCTCGGTTTTCTTTTTCTTTTTCTGCAGGGTGCAGATGGCAGGAGGCAGGTGGCACCTCCCTACCCCACACACACTTGGGCCAGTAGCACGGGAGGGTCACCGTGGGGTGGGGTTGAGCTGAGTGGAGAGACCGAGCAGGACCTACCAGGCCGTGGCGTCTCCTCTGCAGGGCTCCTCTGGTGTCCTGCTGCCCCCCGCCTGCTCTCCCCTTCAGAGAGTGAGCCCCACTCCCTCGGCGGACGCCCTCCCACCCCCACTCCAGGCTGCTGAGGGAAGGGGACACTCGGCCACTCCATGGCGCCCGGGCCATGGCCAACACAGAGGATGCCCCTTCTTCAGGCAGATGGAGCCAGCTGCCACCAGAGCACCAGGGTTGCCACAAGTAGCCAGGGCCGCGCTGCCCGTCAGCTGGGCCCTTCTGTAGCCACCATCAGGCGCGGTCCTTGCGGTCCTTCCTGTTCCTACCAGTAAACCCAGGGCTGGCTTCAGCCTGCCCCGGCCACAGCGAGGTGTTGAAGAACAAGCCTGTGGACAGGCCGATCTCCTGAGAGCTCGCCAGAGACCACTGAAGAGAGCCCCCCACTTTGTAGTGCCCTGATTAAAAGGAGTGGAGAGCCTGGGGGCTGACTGGGCCCGGATCATCCCGGGACAGTCAGCCCAGGAGGGAGGAGCGAGGCATTATTAATTCCATCTCCGTGTCGGAGCCATAGCTGAGCCCACCACCCTTTCATTTATGTGGCCAATAAACTTCTTTGGAGTGAGACAGTTTAACAATTCCCTGCAGTCTGCATTCCAAGAGTCCGGACCAGTACCACTGTCACGGTGGGAGAAGGCCAGCCTCGTGGCAAATGCTGATTACGTAGCTGAACTCACCTGGGGTTTGACACCAGGGCCCTGGAGAAGGATTTCAGTTAAAATAAATCATCCTCATAAGCAAGATTCCATTTCCTCTGCTTTTTTTTTTTTCTGTGACATGTCACGCATGCAACTAGAGCACATGACTGTCTTAACTTCTTGGGGATTGAGAACTTTTCTGGGCACAGCTGAGTGGTGTCAGTGACGACGCAGAGCGTGGCCGGGACCCCTCCCTCCACCGTGGGCATGGACACTGGACCCTCCTCCAGAGCAAGAGGGAACCCTAGAGAAGTCCTCCCAGGCCCTTCGCCTCCTCCCCAGGGCCCTCGGAGGTCTCCTGCCCGGGAGGACAAGACTCTGCACAGGCCAGCTGGGTGATTCTGCTGTGGGTCTGGAAACTCTGGATGCCCATGTGTCGAAGGCATGGTCATCTGAGGCAGGAGCCTGTGAGAGGCGGGCCATGGGAGGTCTTGCAGACCCTCGGGTGTGCCCTGGAAGGGGGCGGGGACCCTGGCTTCCTGCCTTCCCCTTCCTGTCCAGGCTGTCAGGTGGGTCCTGTTGCTCAGCGCCCTGCTCCCCTCCTGAGTGTGCTGCTGCCTCACCATAGGCACACGGCCAGCCACTTGTGCACTGAAGCCTCCAAAACTGGGCCAAAATGAACCTTTCTTCTTTATAAGCTGGTTGACTCAGGAATTTGTTATAGTACCAGAAAGCTGACTAACACACTGGGCCCTGCTCATTACCTTGGGCCACGCCCTTTGGTCCAATCACATTTCTGCATAGCTGTTCTTCATCTAGCCTAGGCATAAAAACAGAAAATACTCTCTGGGTCTTCAGACCTTCATTTCTGAAGTCTCACATAAAACTCTGATTAAATAAATTTGTAATGCTTTTTTTTTTTTTGGTGGTGATAGTGGTTATTATAAGAGTGTCGGCTGTGACACTCACGTCTTCCCTCCTCTAGGATGGTTGGGAATTACCCAAGGCACAAATGCCCTTGGTACATTTAGTGTTGACCCATTGTAAATATCACATGGGAAGGGGTTTGGGGAAATCTTTTCATAGTTATTGGGAAGCCAATCCTCTAAAACTGTATTAATAAGTACAACACCGAGCACATAGGTCATGCGAACTTGAAAAGAAACAGAAATCATGGACAACAGCAGAGTTCACTGAGAAGGGTTACAGTGAGTGGAGTCGGCTCTCATTTGACAACCACAGAGGTTTGTTCTTTGCTCCAGAAACACACGGTGGAGGAGGGAAGAGTTGTCTGTGTCAGGAGGTAAGTCGGACTTGTTTCTTGGCTCCTTTCAGTTTTCACATCTCAATTTCATGATTCTAATTTTTCATATGTAAAAAACATGAATTTTCACCCAAATTAACTCCCATCTCAGGTCACTGTCGGGTGCTATCACCTCTCCTCAGGTTCATGGCCATCGTGGTAGTACTTTGGATCATGTTTATTTGAACCTGAAAAAAATTAAATCTTATGTTCAAAAGAGTAGAACCACCTGAATTATTTCCAGTTTTAGCCCAAAGCCAAGTTCCTGTTGCTGTTTTTATTTAAAAATCTAAGAACTGAGGAGCCAGGTGAGAGTGGACAGGAGCAGAGCTGCGGCTCCTTCTCCTGGTTCCTTTGCTTGTTGTCCTGGGCTGAAGGGAGACTGAAGGGAGCCGCCGTAGAGAGCCGCCATTGGCCCTTTGTTTTGGGGGCACTGACTCCCTCCCTCCTGCTGTAATGTCTGACACATCTGCTTCCATTTTGTACCCCGATTACTAGCACCTCTTCCACTCTCCCTGAGAATCCCTCATCTCTAAAATGGCTGCAGCTGACATGGCCTCCTGACGCCCACCGAAGCTGCCTGTCGGCCGGGGTGGAGAGAGGTCCGGAGCCTGACAGCCCTCACCGTGAAGTGACGGGTGAGGTGTGTCCCTGTCCTGCAGCCTCCCTGCGGCTTGGCTTCCTGCGCTGAGGACGGGGGAGAGCAACCCACATTCCCAGCTCCCTGGCTCCCCGGCTCCTTCAGGAAACTGAGGCCGAGGGGCCCCCATCACCCCCCTCCCAGGGCATCCCCCAGAGTGCTGTCAGGACCGAGGTGTCAGAATAACGCACTCTCGGCGTCTTAGAAAGGCGCGAACGGGCCACGGCAGAGCAGCCAAAATCCCAGGTACCTCAGAGATCTCTTGTCTCCGTGAGGAGTCTGGGCTCTCAGTGGCCCACATGTCAGTATCTTCATTCCAAAGTAAAAGACAGTGCGCTACACGCCCTGTCCCCTACCACGTGCATTTTACCCCGTTTACAGAATAACCTCCAAGTTGAGTGATAGTCCAGAGGGACAGAAGATTGACCATAAATCTCATCCCTCGTCTCTGGTAGACCTGGTAGACGAGGACACTCCGTGGGCACTGTGGCAATGGGACAGTCACAGTAAGAGTGCCAAGGACTCAGGAGCACAGCTCCTGTCCTCTGGAGGCCTGCAGCTGCTCCGCACGTTCTGCTCAGTGGCCACTCACCAGCGCAGCCATGACCTTATAGACAGCTCCCCATGGCAGCTGGCTGAGGAGGAGGCAGGCCGTGTTAGGGAAGCTTCTAGAAGATCTGCTGGTCGGGCTCTGCAGCCCCACCCAACAGTGTCCAAGGACAACTTGCCAGGAAAATGCTTGCAGGCGGCTGAGCTCTGGGAGGCGCTGGGATCCCAAGCTGTGGGCGAGGCTGATGGTTTGGAGTGTAAAGGGTGGTAAGGAGGAGCCTGTGAGGAGTCCTGAAGACGAGCCTGGAGGCCTTGCCCTGGGTCAACACCCAGCGGAGCCAGAGGTGCGTCCACAATCAGGCTGCCACCACCAGCCCCCTTCGGGGTACCTGTCATTCCCTCTGCTCGGCCGGCCATGCTTAGCTCAGTCAGGAAGCAAGAGGCTGCAGGTGGGGAGGCCCAGCTCCAGGAGCAGAAACCGAGGCTGAGCCCAGAGAGGGCAACAAAGGCACAGGGCAGGCCGTGACGCTGGGCCATTTTCACCATGGAGAGCTCTTCTTGTCCTCACCGGCCTTCTCGTGGGCATGGCTGGGTCAGCCTGCCTGCAGTTGCTTTTTATGTGATAAGATTCGTGTGCTGAAGATGCTGGCTCACCAGTGTGGGCCTGCTGCAGTGTGGTGTGCATGTGCCCAGGGCGCTGGAGGCCCTGGCTGCCATCCTCAGTACCTACCACCAAAAAAATCATCTTGACGTGTACCCCAGAGGCTCATGTGCTAAAGAGCTGGTCCCCAATTCAGCCATGTGCAGAGGTGGGCTCTGGGGAAGTGGGTGGATCACCAGGGCTCTGACCGTGCCGGTGGAGTGGCAGGTTGGTAAGTCCATTGCTGAATAGGTCATTAGGAGACGGGGCTCAGTTGGAGGCAGCAGAGCACTGGGGGGTGCCTTCCAAGGGCACAGCTTGTCTCTGGACCCTCTGTCCCTACCCTCGCTCCCCACTCCCTTCCCCCACGCCCTCCACACTCAGCGAGGAGGTGCAGAGGTGGGTCTCACTGTGGCTTGACTCACATCTCCCACAACAGAGGGCCCCGAGCGTCTCCTCAGGACCCCCTCACCGCTCACCACTCGGCCTGAGTGAAACCCGGAGGCGGGCCCCATTCAGACGTGGCCCTGTGTCTTTGTGCAGAAGCTGTTATTTCCTCTTTTGGATTCTGGAACACAAAAAGTGTCGGTGGGAAGGTGGAGGAACCAGAGCATGGGGCGCTGCCCGCGGGAATGTCACATGGAGCGGCCTCTGTGGAAGCACTCCCCAGCGCTGAGCATGCAGGGACCTGTGATGCAGCAACTCCAAAGGGTAGAGAGCAGGACTCAAGAGGTTCTCGCGCACCAGCATGCAGAACACACGCCGGCACTCCATGGGTGGACAGCCGGTGTCCGTCAGCAGACCCATGGACAGACAAAATGCCGTGTACCCCAGAGGCTCATGTACCAAAGGGCAACACAATGTCATCCATCCATAAAAAGGAATGAAATTCTGATGTACACTACAACATAAAGGAACCTGCAAACCTCATGCTATGCCAGGTGCCGTGGCTCACGCCTGTAATCCCAACCTCTCAGGGAGCTGAGGCAGGAGGATTGCAAGTTTGAGTTCAGCCTGGGAAATTTAGTAAGACCTTGTTTCAAAGTGAAATATACAAAGTTCTGAGCTGTAGCTCATTGCTAAAGTGTCCCTGGGTTCAATCCCCACAACCAAAGAAAATACCATGTTAAATAAAACAAGCAGACACAAAAGAGCAAATATTTACAGTTCCACTTGAATGAAGAACCCAAAATATGCCCTGCCATTCAGAGAAAGAAAGTAGAGTAGAGGTCACCGGGGACTGTTGTGGGGAGAGGTGGCAGGGAGGAGGCATGCTTAAGTGGTGCAGTTTCTGTTTAGTGGGATGGAAGGTTCTGGAAAGAACAGTGGTGCTGGCCACACATCACTATGAAGATACTTTATGCCACTGAATCACACGCTCACAAATCCTTAAATGTAAGTTTTATGTCACCTTTAGTTTACCACAATTTTAAAAATCAAGAAATTCTCCCAAAAGACAGTAGCAATGTCATACAAGCAGGATCACCTGGAGACCATGCGTCTGGGGCCCCAGAAGGGCGTCTCACCAGGAAGGCCCTGGGCAGCCGTGGCACGGCTAGAGCACAGAAAAGATGGGGTGACCTTGGAGGGAAGAACCGGAAAGGCCCAGGAGACACCTGGGATGGGCGGGGACAGAGGAGGAGTTCTACCCGCTCGTCCTTTTCTTCCTTGTTGCTCGGTTAACCACCACTAACTCACGAGGTGCTGTTAATTTTATAACTTAGTCCCTAGAAAACAAGCTAAGCAAGTGGGACTGTGGCCAGTGGAAATGAACTTCACTCAGACTCAGAGGCTGACATCTTCCCTCTCCACGTGAGATCAGTGCCGATGCTGGTCAGGAGCAGATGCTGGCCCTTGGTATTGTCCTGATATCTGGATGGTCAAGTATGGAAGGAGAAACGGTGTCGAAGAGTACGGGACAGACCGTGGCAGGTGCTTAGAGCTGGCTCACCCAGTCTGCACCGTCCAAGCCTTCTGTAGCCTGACTGCAGTGCTTTAGCCACCAGATCCTCAACGCCCACCTGAGAGGGGAGCAGGTGCCAGGTATTGCAGGTGGACAAGGGCTCCCTCCAGTCAGGGCAACCCCCGAGGGGACAGTGGAGCAGGCCCAGCAGCACTCATGGCAGGTGAGTGAAGGACTGGGTGGCACATCATGATGCCCACAGAGTGCCCCTGGCTCTTCCTGGATTCACAGGGTGTGCACAAATTCTGGGAATAGCTCCTTCAGGACAGCGGCGGCCTCTTCCTGAGGCAAAGTGGTAGAGAAAGTGGCACCTGCCCCCGCAGAGGTCCCCTTGTGCTCTCCTTGGCCTGGTCCAGATCACGCTCGCCTCCAGCCAGCCCTGGGGTTCCAGTCGACCTGGGCCCTCAGCCCTAAGAACTGCCATTCCCTGGACACGATATATCCTGCATTTGCCACCCAGGAAAAAGCTTTCCAGCACAAATGGAATATTGGGGACATTTTATTTCACATGAAACCACAAACTAACCTCAGCTACAAGAGAAGTGATATCGTGTGCACCTTGTTTCCTGAACATCGTTAAAGTGAGACGTGGGGCCCAGTGGCACAGGCCTGTGATCCCAGGGAGCCAGGAGGCTGAGGCAGCAGGATCACCAGCTCAAAGCCAGGCTCAGCCACTTGGAGCAACTTAGCGAGACCCTCTCCATAAATAAAAAATAAAAAGGGCTGAGTATGGGGCTCAGTCGCTAAGTGTCCCTAAATTCAGTCCCTGGTACCAAATAGATAAATAAATAATTTTCATGTCTGAAAATTCAAAACTACTTCTAAAGCGTGGACCTAAGAAATAATAAGCTGTTATTAATAAAGCTGAGGGTAGATACTAAATGGAATGAGCAGTCTCGAGTGGGGTGTGCAGAGCACATGGGGAGGCAACTACGATTTTTAATTTTTTTTAAGATTTTTTTAGATGTTGATAGACAATTGGTTTTTTTTTTTTCATTTATTTATATGTGGTGCTGAGAATGGAACCCAGGGCCTCACGCATGCTAGGCAAGTGCTCTACCACTGAGCCACAACCCAGCCCCGGGATTTTTTAATCGTAAAAAAAGAAAGAAAGAAAGAAATGAGGGGTTGGGGCTGTGGCTCAGTGGTAGAGCACTTGCCTAGCATGCGTGAGGCACTGAGTTCGATCCTCAGCACCAAGTAAAAATAAAATAAAGGTATTACACCCACCGAAAACTAAAAAAAAAAAAAAAAAATTTAAAAAGAAAGAAATGAAGAACTCAACTCGAAAACCCAGACACCACAGCTAATTACCTAGAAAACACACAGACCCCCAAGAAAGTCTCAGGAGACCTATGAACGAGTCCTGACCAAGTTGGGCTCCCGTACACACCATCGACACCAGGTTTGGACAGTTTTATACAGCAGATCTGGCAGGTTTTTAAAAGTCCATAATTCCAAAGTTATTTATACCAACCCTTCCCTGCAGGAAGAAGGGGAAGCATTCCCCACGTTCTTTTATGAAACTAATGTGTCAGACAAGGACAGCACCAGCAGGAGATGACAGGCCCACTCACTTGTCCTGGGAACCCAGAGCCCTAAATGAAAATGCGCCTCTGCTTCCAGCAGAAATGAGAAGGCGATGTAGACACACAGTCCAGCCATCACTGCAAGGCTGGTCTGAGAGCTCGGAATTCCTGGCCTCTCAACGGACGAGAAAAGAAGAACGTCTCTGGGATCCATTGCACAAAGGCATTGACTGCACGCCAACACTCATTTGTGACGGCAGCTCGCTGCAAACTGGGAAGTAAGGAGTTCCCTGAACTTGGTCGTGGACACCTAGCAAACTCCAGCAGTCACCCGCAGAAGCAGAAGCAGTCCTGGAAAGCCGGCAAGCGACACAAGCAACCCTCCTGCCACTCAGACTCAGAATCACGGAGGAGATCTGGTCTGCACCCCCAGCGTGGACGTCCCTTGGCACCAGTCAGACGGCCTGGGCTGAACGGTGGCAATGCGCGGGCCCTCCTGTCAGGGCTTAAGCGGGAAGTCGCTCTCTGCTCATGTCCATGGTGGATCCTGCTGTAGACGGCACAGTTCTAAGGGTCCTTTTGTGCTATACAGCTCAGGATAGGGTGAATAGGGGAGGGCAGGGTGAGCGCTCCAATGCGCAGTCCCCAGCCAAGGCCCCCACTAGACGCTGCTGCCCCCATGTCACGTGGCTTTCACGGCACAGGGGCTGGGAGGTGGGGACCTGCCAGCATCCAGGGTACATGTGCTCACACAAGAGCCGCCACACAGGAAAGGGAAAGAATAAGGTGTTGTGCCAATGACATGACCCTGAGCAGCGAGTGCAGACTGTGCACATCAGCCCGGCAGGGAGCCATTAGAACTGGCACAGGGACAGTCACCGGTGACAAACATCAAGGACCAATCTCATTCCTGTGCACCAGCAATAACTAAAAGAAAAGAGTTTAGAAACATGATCTAAGTGACTTTGGAATAAGTGTCACCAAAGATGTCATCAAAGTTAAGTTTTAACTTCTTCAAAAAACATAAAGGAAGACCTGATTTTATATGTGTGTGTCTTCTTTGTAAAAGAGAAACCCAGCATCAGAAATACCACTCCTTCTCCTGATTCCATGCAATTAAGAAAAATCTTAACAGATTCTTTTTTTTTCTTTCTTCCTTTCTTTTGCTCTTGATGTACAGGTGTATAAGTTGTCAAGCTATTTCTAAAGCTCATATGGAGGGTGAGGTGTCGCTCATTAGTAGAGTACTTGCCTGGCATACCCGAGGCCTTGGTCAGATCCCCAGCACCTCCAAAAAAACAATATGTATATTTATATATAATATATATGTATGTATAAAATGAAATAAAATTCATGTGACAGAGCAGAGATCCAAGAAAAAATATTTTGAGTCAAAGAACAAGATGAGAAATATCAAAGTAAGTCCAGGTGCAAAGTTAACACAAGAAGACATTGTCTACAGGGTTCTAAGTATTTGGATCTGTATCTACCTGCTGATTATTTCTTTATTTTTAATTTTTATTTTTGGTACTGGGGATTGAACCCAGGGACACTTAGCCACTGAGCCACATCCCCAACCCTATTTTATATTTTATTTTGGAAGGATCTCACTAAGTTTCTTAAGGCCTTGCTAAGTTGCTGAGGCTGGGTTTGAACTCCTGATCCTCCTGCCTCAGCCTCCTGAGCCCCTGGAATTACCAGCATGCACCACCGTGACTGGACTGATTATTTCTTCATGTAAATTAATAAACAGACATTGTAGTCACACATTAGCCTCTATGATCTTGACTAATGAGTCCGTTTCTATAGAAGGAAGCATTTTACACCAAGATGAAGCTCAAGGTCATAAAGTCATAAAACTCAATGCCACTCCATGAGGCCCCTTGATAGAAACTCTTTGCTCTTTTCTATGTCTTCTGCTTGCCACATTTGAACCTTCCATATGAAGCTCACTCCTCTTGTACAAACAGAGGATTACTCTTAACCTTCTGACTTGGGAACTGGTTTCCCATGTTGATCTTATAAAGGAAAATAATCTCTTCATCCTTTGTGTACCCACCAATGAAAATTGCTTACCATGAGCCAGACACAGGCCTGAGATTCCAAGGACTCAGGAGACCGAGGCAGGAAGATCCCAAGTTCAAGACCAGCCTGGGCAACTCAGCAACACCCTGTCTCAAATAAAATTAAAAGGGCTGGGGTGTAGCTCAGTGGTAGAGCACCCCTGGATCTAATCCCCAGTTCTGGGGGGAAAGTTTGCTTGCAGTGTGCTTAACACTACTCCAAAGCTGGGTGCCAGGGACCTGGGTCTTCACACCTATCACAGAAAAGGAAAGAATCTCTAGATAATGGAATGAGGCTGCACTCCAGGGTTCTAGTTACAGCGCGGTTTCACAGCAGCAGGGTTGTGATATGTGCTCTGCCCATAGCTGGTACCCGATAATGCTGTGATAATCTATTGTCACAGCGGTAAAATGAATCGGCTTAGCAACCCATAAGTTTTGGATCTTAAAAGCCCCCAGAAGTGTTCCCTTACATGTGACTCTATGCCTGTGGAGACCAGATAAATAACTCCAACTCACGGACTGACGGGCCCGGCGTGGTTTAACAGCCACAGGGTGCAGGGACGTGGGGCCTGCTCCAGGCACACACTGCTCTGGTCTAAGCTGGACATTTGCAGCATCACTATCAGCACATCTTGACGTGACCAGGGGACATAATTAGCACTTTGGACTAAAGGGGGGAGAAGGATGTGGAGAGGGGAATAAGATATTTTTTATCTTTCACAGTCAAAGAAAATTGTGGCTTTGTGTTCAGCTCCTGGCCCAGGGATCTCCTAAGACCTTTCCCTTCATCTGTGGGGACAGATTCTCTCCTCCAAGACACAGCCTAAGTCACTACTGGGGACATGATCCACAGCCGAGTGGAGAAAAGGAGGAGGAGACGGCAGAAGCCGCCTTCTAGGTTGCAAAGGGCTGCACTCCCACAGGCCTGTGAAGAGGGCCCAGCAGCAGCTGAGCAGGAAGAGGCACCAAGCTGTGCCCAGGCAGCTCGCCCAGCTCCTGGCACTGGATGCTGCGGGGCCGGGGCAGAGCCTGCTGTGCCGGGAGGTGTGGTGTGGGGGGGTGCCCCGAAAGGCCCCAGAATGAGCTGCCTCTGAAGACGGCTTGCCAGCCGCGGCCACATTGCAATCTGTCTTTCCGGTCAATTCCAGGTTCCGTGACCGTTCATCCCAGGGAGACAGCCACAGGGAGAAGAGGTGATCGAGGACAGGTTTCTATGAGAGACAGCCAGAAAAGACGAGAAGCTGAATTCTTGGTATAGCTTTTCTTCTGATTACTAATTTTGAGGGGAAAAAAGTAGACTATAAATCTCTTCCATTCACAAGCAACTAGTAAGAAGTGGTTCAGGCTGGGGCTGTCGCTCAGTGGTAGAGCACTTGCCTGAACAGGTGAGGCACTGGGTTCCATCCTCAGCGCCTCATTAAAAAAAAATGAACAAAATAAACGTTAAGTTCAAAAAAAAAAAGACCAACAATGATCCACATGATTAATTACATGGCCTGCTTCTCAGGAAGATGTGACCTTTGACACTACCCCCATCTCTGACTCTTAACAAACCCCGTTACCTAGTCATGAATTTTACCCTATGGGTCATTCTCTGAGAAGTACAATCACTTCACTAAGATGTCAATCGCTGCCTTCAATACAGCCCTTTAATCTGAATAATGTAAACTAAAACATGAATCCTCCTGAATTTAGATTGTCTTAACTTTTCACATTCTTTTTTTAAGCCCAGGGTGCTTAACCACTGAGCCACATCCCCACCCTTTTTTATATTTTATTTTGAGACAGGGTCTCTCTGAATTGCTCAGGGCCTCCCTAAGTTACTGAGGCTAGCTTTAAACTCGTGGTCCTCCTACCCCAGCCTCCCGAGCCACTGAGATTACAGGTGTGTGCCACCACACATTCATCTTTTCTAAGAAGCAGAATCTTGCCCAGGAAAACCCCCCTGCCGGTAACGCAGGGCTGGTCAGAGGTGTTGGTGGTATGTTTGCTCCTCTGATGGTTCACCATCCCTCCACCCTACCCTCTCCAGGCAGCTGGACTGAGATCCATCCCCTTGCACAAGGATGTTGTATCAGCACTCTGAGAGCCAGGTCAAGGCCGAGGTCCCAGGGATCAGAGGAATCATGCTATCCAGGTGGTACGGCTAAGTCTGCAGTCCCTACGGGATAGCAGAATTCACATGAGCATGTGAATCGTGGAAAAAGGAAACAGTGGGTCGCCTGATTTTCCCAAGACCTCCGACTCCATGTGGGATTCTGAGCTGTGGTCCACACTGTCCAATCAAGATTTCTCGTGCCTAGTTTCCTACTTTGTACAAGACTTACAAGGAATAAAAGCAGGAGCAATCTAGCTCTCCGTTCTCCAAGAGCTGAAACCCTCACAGAGGAGATAAGATACATGTCTGACCCTTGGTCAAGGCAGAGGTGAGGGCACAGTCACGAATCCACAGACCACTGGACTCTGTGATCCTGCCTGCCCACGGCCTGCGGTAGACCAGGAGCCTGCTGCCGCACAGACAGTAGATCAACGTGGGTTACCTATGGTGACAACACCCAAGAGCCACGAAGATCACTTTTTACTGTAACAAGCAGTGTACTGGAGAGCGAGCTGAGCACAGGGGGAGGGGGCTGCCTGTTATCCAGGTGGTCCGGCTGAGTCTGCCCTGATTTCCTGTGATTTGATACTGTATCTTCAAGTCTGTTTACATTTCTCTCAACTGCTAAGGGCGAGCCATGGGTGATCTGTGCTTGTGTCTGTGAAGTGAACTTTTTATAATGGGTGTGAGTGTGTTCTGTGGTGGTAAATGTTAGATATTATCTACATACACATTATGCATTCGGGGCCTATCCTCTCAATTTTCTTGACATTTCTAGGTCATACAGTTTGCAGGGTTTTTTTAATTGTCAAAAATCTTTTTAAAAACCTTGGCACAAGTGGACCTTCATGGCTCCAACCCCTTTGTGCAAGGGTTGCAGATCCAGGCTTCTAATACAGGGGCCTGTGCGAAGAGGCCGGCAGAGAGGCCCACGGCCCTGAGGAGCCCCAAGGAGCCGCAGTGTCCTTCAGATGCGGAAAGATCTCATTGATTTTGAGTGGTACCTGTGCGCTGACTATCCCCTACTGGACTATTAGGGCTGTGTGCCTCTCTGCAGGTGCTTTACCGGGTACCCCCAGCAGCTTGTTAAATGAATAAACGAGTGAGGACCAACTCACCCCGGGGTCCTTTGTTGCGTCTTAGCTGACTCATCTACTTTTGGGTGCTGGGGATGGGCCCGGGGCCTGGAGTAGGCAGGTGCTCTCCCCTGAGCTGTGCCCCGCCTCCCGGGTTCTATTTCTGTCTAGTGATGCTTGTGGGCGTTGACAGGAGGAGGCCAGTGTTTGACTCCTGCCAAGGGGGCTTAACTGCCACCCCCTTCTGGTGCAGGAATCACCTCAGGGACACTGGAAGGGTCCTGGTCGAGAGGCTGGCAGTGAGGCCGGGACCCTGGATAAACGGGCACAGTCCTGGGAGCCAGGGCTCTGCCCAGCAGACTGTGCCAGCCTGGGAGGTCTTCTCAGGGACCCTCAAGAGGCACAGCTGCTGCAGACTGGTTGGTAAAACTACTCCAGACATCTGGGCTGTGGACTTTGGGGTCAGTTCCTCTGACTTTGGGGTAGTTCCCTTCAGAGCCAGCTCTGTGACCTCTGCATGGTTCGCCCCCAACACACCCAGCTCTGCCAAAAGTAGCCTAAGCTCCTGATTCTGAATTAGGCTTTATAGGTCTGAAACACCAGGGGCTTCTCCCTTCCTGACCCAACCCAGCTGGTCCACTCCTAGAGGTGACCACTCACCCCACACCCACGGGCCCACATTCCCAGTCTCCATCTGGACCCTCATCTCAGGGTGTCAGATTACCGTCCCTTTTGTAAAAAAGAAACCAGTCCACACAGAAAAGACTTTTTATTTTCACATATGCCATGTGAATTTGGTCAATTATGCTTTAAAATGCAAAGGGAGTGCTATTTACAGATCAAATTGTCCATACTTGTGAATAATGATGCTTTCCAACTTAGTCCTGAGAGCTTTGGTGGCGTCTTGAGTAACTGAAAATGAATTGTTATCTCTTAGCAGGTATCTTTAACTCCATTTATTGATGGAAAAGCTGAGACATGTAAGAGCCAGTAGTAGCCCTGAAATATATCACATTTCTTTCTTTGAAATAACATTTTGAAAACCGACATCATTGGAAATAGAAAGTTTCAGAAGTAATGGCAGTTTTTTATAGCCAGCCCCATGAATGTCAAGGGGCCACCCCTTAAAGTTTAGCTTTACACTTAAAAATACGAGCCACACATATTCAAGTGATTAATTTTAATTCTCAGGAACATTTTTATCGTATTTTCCTAAAGATTTTTACTCAAAGTTTCCACTTCTGGCTTCTCGAAGTTCAAGCTGGTCCCAATCTCTGCCAGATCTACTGAGATGGCTGACGAGAATCCAAGGGCGCGGCTGGGGAGGGAGAGGGGAGAGACTGGCCCCACTGGAAGCTGCTCCCCCGCCACGTCCAGGGCCTGCCTGGGGGCTGCTGTCTGCGGTGCCCCTCCCTGTCCTCGGCTGCACGGGGTCTGCTGGGCCTCCTTTCCCACATGGAGGACTCCAAGCCCTCACCCGAGCACCCTGTGACAGTCCACCACGGAGGTGTCAGGCTGGCAGACCCTTGCCCTCCCCTCTCCAGGACCCTAAGAGGCCTGCCCAGCCCCGGCAGGTGATGTGGGGTGAGGAAGGGCAGCGGATGGGCGTTGACACAGGGGACGTTCAGGACAGCTGCCGTTGGAAGGGCCTCAGAGGCGCACCGAGTGGCCTCATTCCCAACAAGAAGGCTCTCTGGTGACAGGACTCTGTTCCTTCTTCCTCTGTCCTCACAGAACTAAGGAGCAGGAAGCGGTAGCACAGGGACAGCACATGGTACAGCAGCCACCACAGAAACCAGCCCAGGTGCCGGACACCAGCTGTTCAGAAGTGGCCTGTTGTGTGACGCAGCTGACCCTCCTGTAAGTCTGAGGACCCCTGCACCGTTGCCCTGCGGGACCACCTCTGGTCTGCCAGGCTGCTCAAGGTGGGGCCGCAGCAGGACGCGCTGGGGGCCCTGGTGTGCGTGGTGACCCTGGCTGCCTCTCAATCACACGGCCTTAAAGCTGCTCCCTGAGGGCTTCAGGTACAAATAAATCAAGGCGTGAGCTGTGGGCACTGCATCCAGAGGCCCAGCCTGACGTCCTGAGCCGTGAGCAGGTCATCAAACTCTGTGGCGGGGCGGGGAGCAGTGTCACACCCCTGCCCCCTCCCAGGCAGCAGCACCCCCAGCTTCGTGCTTGTGAATGCTCCCCTAACCCCACTAAACCCTTCCCTTGTAATTCCAGAACCACCTCGTCCCCATGTCCCCAAAATGTACACATTTAACACACACCGTGTAAGAACACGCTGTGGACATCGTTCACTCACAAGGTGTTCCTTCTTGCTGAATGATTTAATAATTCAGTGGAATTTCAAGAGGAGGAAGAGTGTCATGGTGAAGTGCCCGTGTCGCAGGGCCAGCGGGGGACAGAGGGCCAAGCTAAGCCAGCCACCGGGCGGATTCACACAGGGAGCCAGGTTTCTGAACGTGGAAGGGAAAGAAGTTTCAGTTGGACCACATTCAACAGGACATGTGCCCGGAAGGCCTGCTCTCGTCTTGTGATATAAAAAGAAGTCAGACAAGCTGAACAAATGCTCCTCTCTTTCAGGAATGTCTTCCACGGGTTGCACCAAGTGTCAAAAGCCTCAGGGGAACAGCCAGTGGTGGAAATGTCTGTCCAGCGTCGGCTGATAGGCCGGCATTGCGAAACCCCTGGTGCCTACCGCAGCCTGCCAGGCCCAGCCACAACCTGCGGGAGGCCAGCGCATCCAAGGGGCCCTCTGAGCCACAGCTGCAGGGTGGGCCTCTGCGGGGACAGGTGCCTTTGAGATCCACCTCTCCAGGGCCAGACCTGCTCGGCACAGGGCCCATCTCCCCTGCACTTGCCTGATGCAGGGAAGCAGCCTGATTCCTGTCTCCAGTCCCCGGAGCCCTGAGACCATCTCCAGGGCAGAGTTCGCTGGATTAAGAGGCGCAGCATGAGCGGGAAGGGTGAGCGCCCTTGTGTCCCTGGGCCTGGCACACGAGCTGCCCGCCCCCGACTTCCTGGGCTTCCTCAAAGTCTCCACGCAGGCACCGTGGTGAAACCCAAGTGACCCTCTGGCTTCTTTAAGGTCACAAAACAAGTAACTCTCTCCACGTTCTCCAAGTCCTGAAGGGTGCGGCTGCCAGCACCCCCTCCAGCTGTCCAGGACCCTTAGC
Source organism: Spermophilus citellus (assembly GCF_964194105.1). NCBI lineage: Eukaryota > Metazoa > Chordata > Mammalia > Rodentia > Sciuridae > Spermophilus > Spermophilus citellus. Next base: position 152,185,510 of record NC_138189.1, read on the forward strand.
ACAGTGTGGCTGAGGCTGGGTCATCGGAGGAGCAGAGCGGCACCGTGAGTGGAGGGCTTCCCAACCGTATTCTGACTCCTCCAGTCCCTGGAGGAGGGGGCACGGAGACCAGGATCATGGTGAGCAGCACCCTGCACACAGCCTCCACATGGCAGGTGCCCCTGCAGCCGTGGGGACCCGGGGTCCATCCCCACAGTTCTCTGCCCGCATGGCCTCCATGGCCTTTTTTTTTCTAAGAATTTTTTAACTTTATTTATTTATTATTTTTATGTGGTGCTGAGGATCGAACCCAGGGCCTTGCACATGTGAGGCAAGCGCTCTACCGCTGAGCCACAAGCCCAGCCCAGCTCCATGGCCTTTTCCATGGGGACTTCTGCCACCTTCCATGTCCCCAGCTGTCACGGGTCTGCTCCCAAAGCAAGCCCGAGGTTCCTCCTCTTTCTTCAGAGGGCACCCTCTGCCACCTGCAGGGGTAGTTGTCAGGGGGTCTTCCTCTCTGCTGGACGTTCTCAGGAGCCCATCCAACTCACTCTTCCAGTCGCGTCCAGTGTGGCTCCGTGGATGGGTCCTGACTGTGCCCGAGCAGCACTTTACAAAGCTAGGCTGCCCTGCCACGCCCATCACCCCAGCCACCAGGAGGCTGAGGCAGGGGGATCGCAAGTTTGAAGACAGCCTCAAAAAATTAAAAAGGCTAGGGTGTAGCTCGGTGGCACACCCCTGGCTCAATCCCCAGTGTGTCTCCTCTAAGGAGAATGCTGAAAACTACTCTCACAATTTTAAAAACTGGACAAGAGGACATGGGTTTAAGTTAAATTTCTCCAAACAAAATTACTATAAAAGCTGCAATAATATATAATAAAAGCACAAACTTTGGAATTCCACAGTCCTGAGTCAGAACCCCAGCTCCATCACGGACTCCTCTGGGCCTTAGATTATTTACCTCCTTCAGCCCTGGCTTCCTTATCAGTGATTCAGAGAATAATGATACAAGCTGAGCATCCCCATCCCAAAATCCCAAATCCTACACACTCCAAAATCGGAGCCTGACATGACGTCACAAATGGAAAATTCTGCCCCTGATTTCATGTGACAGGCCTCCGTCAAACACAAGCACACTGAAAATGCTCTATAAATGTATGTTCAGACTCTGCAAAAGGCGTGTATGAGCATAGTGAATTCAGGGCTTAGACTTGGGGTCCCATATTCCTAAGACACCTCATGACTTGCAAATGTTCCAAATCTGAAAAAATCTGAAATTCAAACCTGCTCTGGTCCTAAGCATGTCAGATAAGTGATGCTCAATCTCTAATTCTTACTTTAAGAAAGGGTAAATGAAACAGGATGCCATGCTACAGTGCTGCCTGGTGTCTCCCTCCCACAGCTAAATCACCCAAGAGCAATGAGAAGTCTTGAAGAACACCCCCCCAAGGTGCTGCTGCTCCTGGGAACCCCTTCAGTCGGCACCAGAGGCAGGAGAACAGCGCCGGGTGTGGGTGGGGAAGGGGCTCTGAACAAGCAGCGGGGGTTCCTCCTGCTGCACCTTCTGATCATTCAGGAGGGGGAGAAAGAGACGGGAAAATTAGTAAAATACTCAGTAACGAGGAAATACTAAGAAGACACCAGTCCTATCAAAGAGATGGCTGACGGGGTTTGGGGGGTCTTTGTATTTTCCTCTAAGGAGAAGGTTGAAAAATACTCTCACAATTTTTAAAAACCAGACATGAGGACATGGGTTTAAATTAAATTGAGACTATTTCAACCCAACTGGAGGAAAAACAAAAACATTCTTGACCATCAGAGTTACAAAACACTAAGACAGTTGTAGTATTTCCATCCCTGGAGATCCTCAAACAGATTATTTGTTCTGGATGTTTGGAAACATTTCTTGCTAAACAAACAAATACTTTTTAAATTCTGAGATTGAGAATGTCTCTACAAATCTGCTTTTCACATGCTTGTGCATCTTCGTGGTATATGGTCTTCTAAAATGTCACTTTTAATTGTTACTAAAGCTCTAATTCCCAAAGTATGGTTTGGGGTCCTACTGTGACAACTCAAAGCATTTCTGTGTGATTTGACATTCTCTGGAAACAGTGTCCCCTCCATGGTTGCTTCGGGCTCTTCTTCACCACGCTCCGGCCTGGGCCCCCGCGTCCCCCACCCGCAGCAGCCCTAAGCATGCCAGTGCTCAGCAGGGACTGGAGCAGGTCCGAGATGACCCCCAGCCGGGAGCACCTCTGACCAAGTCCACCACCACACCTGGTTTGCCCTGAGGACACTCTTAGGTAACAGTCCCCATTCCACCCAGTTCTAGGAATCCAAGAGTTCCTAGAACTAGGAATTGAACACATATCATCTAAGTTCTAGGAATTGGCAGTACTTGATATATTAAGATTAAAAATGTCTCATAATAGCTCTCTATCAATGACACCAGGTTTTTGGGTTCTCTTTAGGAAAATTAGAAGGTTGCCGTGGGGACTGGTTAGCTAAGGGACCTAATTTCACAGTGAGTCTGCATATGTTCCCCAAACAATGGGAAAATAATTTGATTAGAGTTTCTCAGAGTCCTTGGACATGGAACCCCTGGGTCTTACACAACACCGGCATTATGCAATGGCATGTGTTCAGTCACAGCATTTCCAGCCCCCCAGAGAATGAGTTGTCAAGCAGCCTCAGACTTCAGAGCCACTAACAGCGTCTCACGGAAAGACACCCGCCAACCTCAACCCACTGTTTTGTCCTCTAACAGTTTTCTGTGAGATTTCCTTAGTATCGGTACATTGCAATGAGCATTATTTAATCAAAGATATTTAATTACTGTTCTTTTTCAAATTGCACTTCTCAATTAATGAAGACAGCAGTAAAAATAACCTGAGATAGATCATTATTTTTATTGATATAACATGATAACAAAATAATCATTTTGAAAAGTGCGAATCTTAAATGAAGAACAAACGATTAAAGATAGAGGATCATCATTATTAATATTATCAAACTCTAGACATTAGACAAGAGCTTTAAGGAACAAATTTCTGCCACTTTATGATCACTTGTCTTGAAATAAGAATCAAGGTGGGGAGTCTCTCTCCCACCCCCACAATGTAAAAACCAGGGGGCTTCTAGCCACGAGGGAGTGGTACCCTCCTTCCCACCAAAACAGATGTAAAGCTGAACAAAATGAATAAAGGAAAGTCTTAATGAGTGAGTAAATAGGGAAGTTCAAAAGAGAAATAAAATAATAAAAATGTTTTAGAGATTAAAAAGTATAATAATTGATTTTTTAAGGCACTGGATCACCCTAATGGGAGATTCAGTACTGTACAGAACAAAAAGAGTCAGTAAACTTGGGACAGAGTAAAAGAAATCATATGATCAGAAAAAGAGGGAAAACATGAAGGGAGGAGAGGTCCTGCCGTCTGCAGAAGAACTTGAAGGTGTGTAACTATGTACGGAACCTGGGAACCTGCAGCTGGGGCAAGCAACCGGGCAGAGAATGATCTGAAGAAGTGATGATCGAGATTCCCACGGTTCAGAGGACAACATCAGCCTATAGAGTCTAGGAGTCCAACAAACCCAAGCAATATTAACACACACACACACGCACACACACACGCGCACACACACACGCACACACACACACGCACACACACACGCGCACACGCGCACACACACACGCACACACACACGCACACACACACGCACACACACACACGCACACACACACACGCACACACATACACACGCACACACACGCGCACACACACACACGCACACACACGCGCACACACACACGCACACACACACGCGCACACACACGCGCACACACACACGCGCACACACACACGCGCACACACACACGCACACACACACGCGCACACACACACGCACACACACGCACACACACGCACACACACACACACGCACACACACGCACACACACACACACGCACACACACGCACACGCACGCACACGCACACACACGCGCGCACACACACACACACACACGCACACGCACACGCACACGCACACGCACATATCATCATCAAACTGCTCCAAATCCAAGATTAAGAGAAAACCTCAAGAGCAGCCAGAGGAGAAGGCACAGAGCCACACAGAGACAGGGCAGAATCGTCCTTACGTCTCATCACAGACAATGGCAGCCAGAGACAATGGACAGTGCTGAAGGGGAAAACAGAACACTCTTCCCAGCAAAAATGTCTATTAAAATGAGCTGAAGTGCATCTGTGGAAGCTAAAAAGGAAAAGAAAGGTGTGGGGGGAAGAGGTCTCAAGAAAAGCAAAGGAAGGTCAATAAAACAGAAGAAAGGCCCCAGGGAGTGGGAGGAGGGGACGTGGGGGGATGGCTGTGAGGGATGATGGCCAAGTCACAGTGTCAAACCATGTGCGTGTACTAATGTGTGACAAGTCCACCATTATGTGCCACCATGATGCACCAACTAAAAAGTGGAAAATTTTTAAACAAATGACATGAAGAGGAGTTTTCACATAAAGAAAGAAGACATGCTAAAAAAGAAAAGCAAAAGAGAAAAAGTGTTCAACCATCCTTCAGGCCAAATAAAAATGACATCTGCTGGAACCCTGGATCTACACAGAGGAAGGAAGAGCATGGGCAGTACTGAAGAGTGGGTCACCCACCTGACAAGGCTGGCTCTCACCTGTTCCTGAAATTTCTTAGAGGACCACTATCAAAGCCAGAACCAGGGCCTGTGAGGCAAGGTGAATGATATGTGAATCATGACACATAAATGCCAACACGAGTGGACGAATACGACGTCAGGTTCAAGAATGATGGACCCACAGACGTGGGAAGGGAAGGATAGGAAACCCAAGCAGAGACCACTGGAGAACAAAGGGGAAGGTCCCCCTCCCGCCGTTGGGTTGGTCACTGCGTGAGGGGCAAAGGGCCGGACACCTCAGGGCAGAAATGACCATGTGGGACCAAAGAAACCCGCAACGTCCAACAGTGTCCTCCCGAGGAGAGGCACGCATCACAGCCAGGCCCCTGGGAGCGTCCTGAGTGGAGGGGTAAGACATGGAGAGGCGCATCCCCACCAGGTAGACGTCCATAGAGTGGGGTCCAGCCATGAAGCAGGCTGCTACCCAGTGATGAGGAAGAGGGTTGTCCCAAAGACAGCACCCCAAATGCTCAGACCCCAGACAGATCATGAAGGGTCAAAACCCACAGACTCAAGGAAACCACGGACCCATCCTCGGGGTCGGAAGCTCATCCCCTTGCAGGGCACTGCAGGGAAGTGGCATTAGAAAAACAGCATGGAGATGCCAGCTGTCACAGCAAACTGACCTGAAACTGTCATTGTCACACCCAGCCACCGCTGAACACAATGCCCACCCAGAGGATCACCCGAGGGACCCGAGGGAGCCACGGAGATGGTGAGTTTCAGAGAATCCAAATCTCACGACATGAGTTCCCCGACTACAGCCGAAAATGAGGACAGCAGCATTGGGTGGTTACCGGGCAGGTGAGGAAAAAGAGTCCAGGAGAATTCTGTCTAGGAAAAGTACAGCCTGAGAATGAGCAACAGAGATAAGGAGAAGAAAAGAACGGGGGTCCTGGGAAAGAAAGCTGCGCCGCAGGAGGGCACGAGAGCCCCCACGGCCGTGCGCCTCCCCAGCAGAACCTGGAGGGCGGGGCCCGGCCGGAGCTGAGGTCAGCAGCCCCCCATTCCTGCACCCCCACCCCTGTACCCCACCCCTACACCACACCCCTGCACCCCCCACCCCTGCACCCTACCCCTGCACCCCCACCCCTGCCCCCACCCCTCCTCCCCAACCCTGCCCCCCCTCCACCCCCACCCCTGCACCCCACCCCTGCCCCCCACCCCTCCACCCCCACCCCTGCACCCCACCCCTCCACCCCCACCCCTGCACCCCACCCCTGCCCCCACCCCTGCACCCTACCCCTGCACCCCCACCCCTGCCCCCACCCCTCCTCCCCAACCCTGCACCCTACCCCTGCACCCCCACCCCTGCCCCCACCCCTCCTCCCCAACCCTGCACCCTACCCCTGCACCCCCACCCCTGCCCCCACCCCTCCTCCCCAACCCTGCACCCTACCCCTCCACCCCCACCCCTGCACCCCACCCCTCCACCCCCACCCCTGCACCCTACCCCTGCACCCCCACCCCTGCCCCCACCCCTCCTCCCCAACCCTGCCCCCCCTTCACCCCCACCCCTGCACCCCACCCCTGCCCCCCACCCCTCCACCCCCACCCCTGCCCCCCACCCCTCCACCCCCACCCCTGCACCCCACCCCTGCCCCCCACCCCTCCACCCCACCCCTGCATCCCACCCCTGCCCTCCACCCCTGCACCCCAACCCCTGCACCCTCACCCCTCCACCCCACCCCTGCAACCCACCCCTGCACCCCACCTCGGCACACTCTTGCTGTTGAGCATCTTGGGGCTCCTCAGCCTGTTTGTGGGAGAGAAGACCAGGTGCTCCTCCCCTGAGGTCTTGCTGGCGGCCTGCAGGCCACTCTCGCGGGGACACTGCAGAAGAGCCAGGGCCTGCTGTCCGCTGGTCCAGGTGTGAAAACCAGGACTGGGGGTGAAGGCCAAGCAGCCGTTCCTTCTCACGGGCCTTTCCTCGTTGATTATGAGCTGATTTGTAGAATGGACAAGACGCACCTTTAAACGTCCTTGAAACTAGGTATTTTACCACAAATGAGAGAAAGGAAAAGAGAAGGAGCAACAAGAATGGCCGAGTGCAGCTTGTGAGAGGGAGAGCCCAGGAGCTGGACTGGGGGTCTTTGTCATCTCACCAGGGGCAGCCCATCCCTGACAGGTCCAGGAGAGAGAGAGAGAAAGAGAGGTGGGAAGGAGGGAAGATTCCAGTGCAACTGAAAGTGCTTGGAATCTGCTCTCTGGAATGTGCTGCAGGCCAACTCTTTGGTAAAATGGTAAAGAAAGCAGGAAACTGGCCACACCTATAATCAGAGCACCCAGGAGGCTGAGGCAGGAGGATCGCAAGTTCAAAGCCAGCCTCCGCAAATTAACAAGGCCCTCGGCAACTTAGGGAGACCCTGTCTCTAAATAAAAAGAGCTGGGGAGGTGGCTCAGTGGTTAAGCACCTCTGGGTTCAAGCCCCAGTAACCACCAACCCAATTTTTTTTTTCCAAATAAAAGAAGATATGACATATCTCCTAGAGAGAAATTTGGGGCTACTGGGCTCCTTCAAGACTGATGGCCAGCCAACTGAAAAAATTCCTTTGAAACAAACAGAACAGAATGAGATGCACCATCACTAAAAGCCTAAGTCAATGGCTGCTTATTATTTCATATCCATTACCGCAGAGTTTGCAGAATCTAAAAACCTTCAACCTGCCGCTGTCCTCTTGCACACGGTCATGGATTCATTCAACCAACGCCCACGGAGGCCCAGAGCTGCAGGCGAGGTGTTCCTACAACACCACCTACCCCGAGGAGTTCCTGATTCCCGGAAATCACTTTTTCCATAAAACGATTTTCTAAATAAACTAATTTGGAAATAATTTCAGATCTACAGAAGAGTCACAGCCTTAGAACAAGGGACATCCCAATGCCGTGACCCAGATCCTCCCCCTGTGAATGTTTCCTCCTGTCTTCCTTATCTCTGGGAACCACTGGGAAGCTGAGTGTCAGCCTCCCGCCCTGGGTGCTTCACAGGGTCCTCTCTCACGGCCAGGGTTACCAAGGGAAATGAACCGAACCCTGACACAGACCTTCCAACCTGCTGTGCCCCAGACATGCCTCCTGGACTGATCTTCTACCACATTTTCCCTCCAGAATTGAACTTGGCGTTGCATTTAGTTGCTGTGCGTCTTTAATGCTCTTTGATTTTTGTGGGTCTCACTGAGTTGCTGAGGCTGGCCTCCAACTTGCCATCCATCCTCCTGCCTCAGTTTCCCAAGCCACTGGGATTACAGGCATGCACCCACCACAACCAGCTTATGTCATTTAATTTTGAAAATTTCTTTAGCTTCTTTTGTCTTTTATGATGTTGACATTTTTTGCAGAATTTATTCTCTCTTTTTCAAAATGGAATGACCTTCATTTGAATGCTTCTTCATAATTAAACACAGATGGTGTGCTCCTGCGAGAATTCTATACAGGTGTTCTCACATCCTTCCTTCTCACATATTGAACTCAGAAGGATGACATCTTCTAAGTTTAAAAAAAAAAACTCTGCATCTTAGACTAAATGCTCAATTTTAAACTCCTATTAACTTAATATGTCTTTTCTAAATTAAGAGAAATGTTTTTATTAAATAAAAGAGATATTCTTTTCAGGAGCTGGGGTTGTGGCTCAGTGGGAGAGTAGTTGCCTCACATGTGTGAGGCCACGGGTTCGATTCTCAGCACCACATAAAAAAAATTTTTTTAAATAGAAAAAAGATAATGCATCCAACTGCAACTAAAAGGATATAGAGAGAGAGAGAGAGAGAGAGAGAGAGAGAGAGAGAGAAAGAGAGAGAGAAAGAGAGAGAAAGATGTTCTCTTCAGAACCGGTAAGCCATGTGGCATCTTATGCATGTATTTTCTGAACTTTTCTGGGGTGACTGTTTCTGTGATCTTGCATCAGGTCAAGCATTTGCTCCAGGCTTGAGTAGCTGCAAGGAAATGTCCAGACCACCTGTATAATTCATCAAAACACTTGAAATGACTTTTCAGAAAGTATTTGGATTATATATTTGCAATTAAAATCCCCAAAATGAAATACGTGGCTTTGCCCGCTATCACTTGTTTTGCTTGTGATCTTAGCAGATAAACACAGCACTGTGTCTCGTTCCGGAAGACACGGAGGCTCATTTTCTGAATTGATGCTAAGACGACCATTAAAAGAGGCCCGGTCTCACAGGCTTGAGCTCCGCTTGCTGCCCTTCTGTGTTACAGATGAAAAGTGCATCCGGACAGCTGTTCTCGGTTCATTGTACTTTTTTCAAAAGAACATTTGTTTCCAGTTTGTCTATAAATAATGGGAGAAAACACAGCTGAGGGGCCCAGCGTGATTTTTACAGAAGGTTCATTTCTGGAAATCTGATAAGCTTCTAACCACATATGTTTAAAATCACTCCAGTATAAAATTTGGAGACTTGTGGTGGGGATTCTACTTGTCAGGAAACTCAATGTTTATTTTATCCATCTATTATTTAGCACTATTTGTCAAACATTTTGTGTTTTTAGGAATTTTAGAACAAAAATGTTTAAGTGCATGTTAAATTTGACGGAGCTTCTTTCGTAACTTCAGCACGTAGCTGTTGTCTGCTGATAACACCTGAGATTGTAAGAAGTGATAACGTGTGTGCTGATGTGTGGACACAGGGAATGACGTGTGCCCGTGGTGGGCCTCCTGGAAGCACAGCGGCGCGTGTGCTTGGGTGAGCGTGTCGGGTTCGTGTGCGTGTACCACAGAGAGGACCTGACTTATCACTCCCCTGAGAGAGTGCAAACAGCAGCCCAAGCACACACAGGAAGTTTGACAAGACCTTGAAGATCAAAGACGCCTTTCTGTCGGACGACGGACAACGGATCCAACCGCCGGAATCTAGCTTGTGTGTAGGCAGCTGAACAAATCCTCATGGGTGCCAGCATCACCTCTGCCCCTTCCACCTGGGAAAGGAGGTTATATTATTAACCATTCTATCAGGGAGCGTGAGCAATGACAGTGAGCTCCTTTCATGAGAGTGACCTGAAAACTGGCTGCGGCATCTAAGAACATTTGACAAGGAGTTAAGCTCCGGCTTTCATCAGTCCTAGAGAATCGTTCTTCACGTACTTCTTATCGCTGTAATGCCTCTTGCAGGCTAATCCACAGGGTAGTCATTCACAGACCACGATGACAAGATGCAGGTTCATGTTAATCAGCAAAACTGACTCAGAGTCTCTCTTCATCCTCTGAATGGCACCTTTAGGACAGGAAGAAGCCACCACGTGTGCTGTTCCTTGGTTTCCGCCTGTTGAAGTGAGAAGGACGCACAAGACAGGACGGCTGCTTCCAGGACTCCAGCATGTCCTCTGTCCTCTGTCCACGGGCTTTCCTCCGGTCTGGTCAACACGCCACGCTTATCAAGGAGTTGTTTGACAGGAGGCCTCAGCTTCATTCCTTCATAAAAGATCTCACAACACCACGTCTAAAGCCACGGCAGTGGAAGCTGGTCAGCTCAGGAGAACGAGGGGCTCGGCCGCGGCCTGGCTCTGGTCTGTGGGACGAGCGGGAAGGCCGCCCTGGCCGCAGTCGTCCCTGTCGGCTGGAACCGTGAGGAGGAGGAGGACCTCCCCTGCTCACAGCTGCCCGGGCAGGTGCCGAATCAAAGGCACCACAGACAAGGCCACCTAAGTGAACTGGGCCTCCCGGGTGACTCCGGAGGACTCTGCTGCAGCCTGGGAACCCGTCAGAGTCGCCCTTGGCACCAGGCTCTGGTCCACACCTGTGGGCACCTGCCTCCCTAAGCCTAAGCGTGGGCCCGCGTTCCCCTGCCAGCAACATCCCTCCATGCTCCACCCGCCCGCCCGCGCACCGGGGCCTTCTCCTGGGGGGGATGGGGGGCGATGCCCGCCTCCACCTTTCTCCTTCTGCTCAGCCCAGAGGTCGGTGAGATCTCAGGATGCAGCCTCTGCCCTCACATGGTCTGTGCCTGCTCTTCCCAACCACTCCCCCGGCGGCTCCAGGCCCCACCCCCAGCTGCAGAGGTCAGCCATGTCCCTTGTGGGCAGCCTCAGGCTCGCCTCAGGCTTCGCCTTGTGGCCATGAGCCTCTGTAGGTGCTCCCATCTGCCTTTGCCGCCCCCCTCGGCCGCCGTCCCCTCCACTGCCTCACCCCAGCGCCCACTGGGCCCCCTGCTGCTCTTCCTCGATTTCTCCCTTCTTTCCTGCCTCCTGGGGTCCAGTACTAGCCAGAGGTCATGCTCGTGACCTTCAACGAACACTCAGCTGCTACAATTGCCACAGGAACACTTCAAGCCAGGCTTCTCTCTGAAACTCCAAAACTGCATCCCGAGCTGCCGCGTGACCTTCTCAGTGACTGAACTGCAGCCGTCAACTCCACATCCACAGCCCCACTGAGCACACATGGCCGGGTTCTCTTCCTACTGCGCGGCTCCTCCTCAGCAAATCTGAAGTCCTGGGGTCAGTTTTGATCCCCTCCCCCTTACTCACTTAATTTCCAATCCTGTGAGTCCCTCCACCCCCAGTGTCCCCCGTCCTTCTCTCCTTCGCCCCAGTGGAGGGCTCTGCCCAGGCCTGGGTGACAGCAACCATCTTCCAGCCAGTTTCTCTGCCAAGTCTGGGGAATGCCCACCCAAGCAGCCCTGCCCCGGCTGTCCTGGGCATTTCACTTCCCTGCCCAGACCCTCTGCTGGCGTCCCCAACCCAAAGGACAAGACTCTGCTGCTGATCATCACAGCCAGGCTCTCGCCATCCCAGCCCAATTTCCAGATCCATTTCCCAGGGTCTTGCTGCCAGGCCAGCTGCTCTGCTACCCTCTCCACCCGCTGGGCCTTCAGCTGCTCCCTGAAGAGCACATGCTGTGCCCCCCCCCCAGTCCAGCCAGGTCTTCAAGGCCTGGAGCAAGCCCCACCTGATCCCAGGGCAGTGCTGCTGGGAGCGTCCTGCTGTCTCTCAGGAAGCTGGTCCCCGAGGCAGGCGCAGAATGGACTGGGCAGAGGGGGAGCTGCCGGACGGAGCCTGGTGAGAAAGCTGTGGCAGGGTCCAGAGACAAGGTGCCGGAGAGAGAGGGGAGAGCGGGACATGAACAGAAGATCTGCCCCCTAAACTGTGCACACCTGGAGTAGGCCTGACTGAGACGGTTCATGAGAAGAAGCGGAAATTAGCGTGACTTTAGGAAAACAGTGGGGACATCGATACTGCTGGATTGGGGAGGGTCCTCAGGGATTCTGTGGTGAGGGATCCTTGTCAAATGCGGATGTGGAGCTTCATAGTGTCAGCAGGGCCTCACTGTGAATTCCAACTTTTTACCTTGCTTTAAGACAAATAGAGGGACGAGTCACATATTTCTATTTGGCCATGTTCCTACATGAAATTCTCTAATTCTCTAATAATTCCTGTGATGGGAAATTATGATCCAGCCAAAGCATTAGCACAGGGCTGATTTCATAGAACATTATTTTACATGGAAATGAACGTGAAGATGTGATCCTTTTACTACTCAAATCGACTGCCTTCACTTACTACTCAGTGCAGCTCTGATGGTGCAGGATTTCCCTTCAGAAAACAGGGAACCGACTCCACTCAGTGTAGTACTTTGGATTTCCCGAGTGACATTTCCTCGTGCTAATAATCTGTCTCCCTTGGGTGCAGCGTTGGTGGCACTGGCGGGAACCCCTGTATTGGCCAGAGCTGGTCTTTCTTCAGAGCCCGCGTCTATCTCACCAGTTGAAAAGTTCAAGGGCATGTCAGCCTGACATTCGTGGCCTGGAATGTCATATTTCTGCATGTTTTTTTTTTCCTTTCCTCTTTTCAGGTTTGCATATTTTTGTGTTTATTTTTATTTTCTCATGGTTTCTAAACTTACGCCGCCAAATTCCCAAGTCTAGAATAATTTTCTGTCACTGCGGCCACTGAAGCGTGGTATTGTTTTGTTTGCCACCCGGAACATCCTCCAGTTGTCCTGGGGGTGGGGGAGAGGAGGAGGAAGGGGAGCAGGTGCAGACACTCTGTTCAGGGGGCACTGACCCTCAGCAGGGGCGTGACAGGGCTTTAAAATAGGATTAGACACCCAGACAAGGAAAAGGTCACACTTGACATTTCCACTGGAAATACCAATGCAAATAGCGCTGATGCTAGGGACATTCTTCTCTCTCTCTCTCTCTCACACACACACACACACACACACACACACACTTCTTTTAGGTTCAAGAGAAAACATTCAATGAATTGTTTCCTAAAAGCTCAAAAAAGCAACTGGACACAGGGTCCCACAGTAAACATGACTCAAAGTTCACTTGAGACATTTTTTCTGTGTGACTTGCTATTTGCAAGATTTAGTTTTTTTGTCATAGGAAGAAAAACAAGGACGGGGCGGTGGGGGAAATGCCATAGAGCCTTGGAAACTCTGATCGTGCTGTAGTGAAACTCCCACTTGATTTATTTTTAAAACTCACTCGCTGGTCACCAGGATCCTACTTCCACCTGCCAATCGCCCTGTCTGTCTCCCGCATGCCTGATGATAAGCGAATGATGACATTTCCCATTTCCTACGGGACAGTCTCCGACATCAAAGTGAAACCTGGAAGCATCTGTCGGAGGAAATCTGTCCACCTGCCTCAGGAGCCACCCTCCCTGTGGAAGCTTCTTGGTTGTTCACCAAAAACCAGGAGGTTGTCTATACAATGCACCAAGGACAGACCGCCCAGGAGGCTTCTGGCTCCAGCACCTGTGGCTTCACTGCGACCAAGACCCAAGGCACCATGCACAGCATCCAGAGCAAACCAGACCAACACAGCGTGGCTCCCACTACCAGGAACTCCAGGATGCTGGGTGCAGTGGCACACACCCGTGACCCCAGGGACCCGGAGGCTGAGGCAGGAGGATTGCAAACAATAAAAAATAAAAAGGGCTGGAGATGCAGCTCAGTGGTAGAGAACCCTTGGGTTCAATCCCCAGTACGGCCAATAATATAAAGAAATAAAAACAAAGAAGTAAACCAATACCTAAATTAGTACACAGTCAACCCGATAGCATTTTCACCAAGAGAAGGGGCACCCACGAAGTTCGGCTCCTTTTATCCTGGAGCGAGCTTTCCACATTCCCTGCTCCTGAGTGAAGGGGATCATCAAAACTGCCCTCCGTCCGCAAGGAACTGCTGGACTCTGGCGCAGAGAAAGACGTCTTTTATCAGAGATGGGTTTAGGGTCACAGTTGCCCTCAGTTTTTTTAACCACTTGACATTCAGAACCCGTGGATATTAACGGTAAAGGAGACCATGAAAGAGTGAAAAATTGACTTTCAATAAACTGAATTTTGGAAAATGTCTTCTTTGCTGAAATTATTGAAATCTACCAGTCTGAAGAAAGAATGTGCATAAGTCATCTTTTAAAGTATTCTCATAGCAATGTCTAATTTTACCTTTGTGTGTTTGCCAAAAATAATCTCACATAAGTATTTATGCAGCCATTTTCACTGGGATCTGTTCAGTGTTTAGCAAGAGATATTATGCTAAAATGAAATGTGAAATTGGGACTTTTTTTTTTTGGTGCTGGGGATTGAACCCAGGGTTTGTGCATGTGAGGTAAGCACTCTACCAATTGAGCCCTGAATTGGGAATTTTTTGATGACCATATTACATAAAGCTGTTAAAGCAAAAATTTATAATGATAGGAATGTCATCTTCTTTACTGAGGAGCTATAGACCTTATGATAAAATACAAAATGTGTCTCGAGAATAAAGTGAGAGACCAAAATGAGAGAAATCAGATCTGTACTCACAGCTCCTAGGGAGCAGAAAAGGGAAGGGTATATTTTCAACTTTTAACTATAATGTTCAATTCCCGATGATAAATACACGATCAACATCCATTCTTTGATCATTAGTGAGATTAGAATTTTTTGTTGGTGAAATTGTCATAATTTTTTAATGACATTTTTGTTTGTTTATGTGGTGCTGAGGATCAAGCCCTATTTCTCTAGCAAGCCTCTACCACTGAGCCACAACCCCAGCCTCGGTCATGAGCATTTTGAGTACAGCATCCTTCTATACTCAGTTTGTAACTAATGCCGTACCAGTGATGTTTCTGCAAATATTTGTTTCCATTTTATCATTTTATGCTCGGAAAGTTCATCTTCACCAAGGCCCTGGATTTGATCACCAGCACTACCAAAAAAAAAAAAAGTTCATCTTCATCTCAGGATTGGTTAAATACATGATTTTCTGATAATTCTTACAGTTTTAATTCTTCTAATACTTATCGTTATGGTAAAAGAATGAAACTAGTTTTGTTTTTCTCTACCTCCTTGTCACTAGGATTCTATCCAGTCTCCCTGATCAACTTGTCCCTTATCTAGGGCTCTTCTAAATGACGAGTGGTCACTGTAGACATGAGGACCGTCTTCCGGCTATTTTACTTGGCTAGTCTGTCTTGTGTCAGTCTCACATTCCTTAATTTCTGTCACTTCTCACACAAGAATTAATAACCACTCTTTTCAAAAGGGTAAGCACATATTTTCACATTTAGTCTTCTAAATGAATTTATAATAATTTGCTCATGTACTTAAAGAAAACTATATTGGTTATATTGATTAGAAAAACATGAGATCTATATTAATTTAGAAATAACTGTCAAGTTTTTCTTATTCAACTTTTCCATCCAGAAGCAAAGCACATCTTTCTGTTTTTGTAGCATGCTTGTAAACAGTTTTTTTTTATTACTTATTATTGATTAAACCTTTTCCCACATTTTATCCCCTTAGCAGTTTTTGCTGCCAAATGGAAAGCTATTGATTTTTAGATTGATCTGTTACCTGGCCACCTTATCAAACCTCTGTATCAAATGTTTCAAAGTTGATTTCCTTACACTTTATTTGTCATCATAAATAACAGTAATTTGGTCTCCCTCCTTTCCTATATGTCATATTTCTCATTTCTACTTCTGAAAGAATGATGTTGAATAATGAATTATAGAAGCAATCTTTCTCTAATTCCTGATTTTCCCTCTAATACTTTATTGTTAAACTTTGTCTTGACTTTTGCTTTAAAATGGATAATCTTTATCATTCAGGGCTGCAGACAGAGTCAGAACTGAAACTAAGATAAGTCACCATGTAATATTAAGTGGTATTCCTTCCATGATGCTATATAACTCACCAACTGAGTAAAATCAGGCCTAGGAACCACATTTTAAAAAATCTAAGTCTCACATAATTGAGGCTAACCACATGCAATCATGCCTGAAGGACTGGATTGGTAGGAGGGAAAGTTAAGCAACATAAATTCAAATTCAAGGAGAGATGATGGGCCCCCTGAGATTAAAGAGACTCACAAAGGGGAAGAATGGTGTCTAGTGTTACTGACAGTCTCTGAGGAAAGGAAATGATGGTTGTCCTACCAAATTAAACTATTCTTGAATAGAAAACCCAGTTCATTTCTTCTTTATAATGAAGATGAATTAAGATTATGAACACGCCTCATTATGTAGCTTTGGTCTAATGCCATAGTCCTAAGAGTGTTTTTGTTTCTTTTTCTAATATTTGGTAATTTTTTCATTTTTCTTTTTGACTCAGAAGTTAAAACATTTCATATTCTGTCAAAAAACACATTTTGCAGCTGTAAAGTTAAGAAGTGTCTGACAATCACAAAACTAAAGTATTAAATTGTCAGAAAAAGTAATCATTTTGTTTAAATTTTTGTATTTAGTTTTTAGTTTTATGACATTGAGATCAGATGATATGGCTATTCAGTTTCTCCTCGGCAAGAACTTACTGAGATTTTCTTTTGTCGGTTTAATCAATTTCTGAAAATATTTCACAAACATTTAAAAAGTGTGTTCTTTGAATTATTCAATGACTATAAGTTCCACTCAAGTGTATTCGAATTTCACATGTCTATATATTATTACTTGATCTCTCAAAAGTTCAAAAAATTTCTGTTATCTTCTGTGGTTTTTGTTACGTGTCCACTGTTGTGTGTATTTCTGGTATATTTTAGATTATATAGATTTTGATTCCTATCATGGTATGTATATTATTCAGTTTAGGTGGGTGGGTTTTTTCCATAGTTTGGAGGTTGTGCTTTTTATCAATTCAAAATGACTCAAAACACCAGTTTGATTCCTTATTCTGCTCCATAGGTTATAAGGTATTTATAAATTCCTCCCAGAATCTGGCATTATTATTAGTCTTGTTTTTCAGATTTCATCTTTTTTTGAGCCTCTGGGTACATGTTTTTCATGGGAATTTAGAAGAAGCTAAGTCGGGTTTAATTTAAAACAGAAATCATCACAGAATGAAAGCAGCTGGGTGCCTGCAACCCGGCCATCTCTGTACTGAGCACTTCAAATTCATTAGCTTAGTTAAATGTCACAGTAATTTCTTTCTTTCTTTCTTTCTTTCTTTCTTTCTTTCTTTCTTTCTTTCTTTCTTTCTTTCTTTCTTTCTTTCTTTTTTTTTTGATGGACAGGCTGGCTGCTGATACCTGCAGGTGGGGCCACAGGTGGGAGCCATCTTGTAGACATACCCAGCCACAGGCCTCCACACATGTGAACCCTGGGCCTCCCCATCCCGGCTGCGTCCAGTCTCCAGCCCCCATGCCGAGCTGACCTTTCTCTCGTGGCGGTTACAACTCTGCCGGCTGTCCTGTGAGGGCAGCCGAGGAGGGTCCTACCCCTGCCCTGAAAGCAGGCCTGTCGCTCCAGCCCAACCCCTAGGCCCCAGGGTCCCTGGAACATGGGGAGGCACAGGCTCCGGGAGGGTCTGTGTCTCCTTGGACCCCCACACTCTCGGTGCCGTCGGAGAGTCCAGGACAGAGAAGGAGCACAACAGGGTCCTCTGAGGCCGAAGGGCAGAGCACAGGGAGGGGACTGGCTGCCTGGGTCTAAAGCCATGTTGGAAGTAGCCACTGTCCCTGTTGGAGGTGGAGACTGGCCTCTGACCTACCTTGGGGGACCCTAAGCCATCCCCGGTCTGTATCACCTGCCTGGAGTATGGGCGCATTGTAGAGGCACAGTGGTTCCAAACACGGGGCGAAGGTCTTGGGGCTTCTTGAAGGTTACAAAGGGAAAAGAGAGGTGAAGGTACAGGAAACTCCTCTTCGTTCTGTTGCACTGTTTTGCCAAGGAAGAAAACCGCGCAACTGCATCCACATGTGGTAGACGTGGACTTTCCTCCGCGTGGATCTCCCCCTGCACACACAGCTGAGCGAGGGTGCCTGTCCCACACCTCTGCACCTGCTTCAGGGCCAAGGCCCCACAGTGGAAAGACGATCTAAGTGTGCCCAGCACCTCCCACCAGAGCGCCTGGCCCAGAGCTGGGGGGCCCCAGCAGAACCCCCAGAGCTTGGGAGGCCTCCACAGCCTCCCACTGTGTGGCCAGCCCCTCCCGCAGTTCCCAGGGTCAGAGGATGGCTGGTCAGCCTCCCTCACCCCCGGAGCTGGGGACAACGGACTCCTCCTTCAGTATGTGCTCCTCCACCTTCCCCTATTTTCTCCCATTCTCATTTGGATGGCTTTTTATTTTTTATTTTTTTATTTTTTAAATTTTTATTGTTGGTTGTTCAAAACCTTACATAGTTCTTGACATGTCATATTTCACACTTTGATTCAAGTGGGTTATGAACTCCCATTTTTACCCGTATACAGATTGCAGAGTCACATCAGTTACACATCCACTGACTTACATATTGACATACTAGTGTCTTTTTAAAAGTCATGCTGTGCTTCCATCTAAAGGTGCTGCAATTTCTCTGTTCCCGTTGTTCAAGGAGCCATTGATTTGTTTCTAACAGCGTTCCCCTTTCTTGCTACCCTCCACCGAGTGATGTTGTCACTACCCCTGACCTGACCTTCTCGTTGTGCACTAGGATCATTTTTTCCTGCTCCCACCTATGACTGGGAAACACTTTATAGTTCCAGTTGGAGTACACAGCTGGAGGCAACTGAGGACCAATGTAGAGACCAGAGTAGGTTTTCCTGACTTTAGCCCAGTGGCCACGCATGGGGAATGGGCTCTCCGTGCAGTCCTCAGTCACCCACCAGAACTGCAAGGCTCGGGGCCAGCCCCAGCAGCCCAGCACCTGCCAGCAGAGGTTAAGGGACCGGAGGAGACAGAGCAGGATGCCGGTGACCTCCTGGATGTAGAAAGCCCACAGGCCAATGTCCCTGACTTCCTGGACCAGCCTCAAGACCGCAGCCCCACTGCGCGCTCCCGGGAAGGGCTTGTCTGAATGGTTTGCTGTGCTCCCGGACGGTGGAATGAATCAGAGCAGCCGAGGACATCAAACCTGACCTTGGAAAAGGCTGAGAACTGCTGGCTCCACAGCCCTTCAAACCCATCTCAGCAACTCTGAGTACACCCACTTCGGTCTCAGAACAAAGGAAGAGCAAATAGGTGAAGGGAGTGTGCACAGGGCTGTCTTGAAAACCAGCCTGCTCCTGCCAGCCCTTTCATCTAAATTCTCTCACCCTCTGTACGTAAATTCCTTAATTCTTTTATTTAAATTTAGGAAAATTTAGTAACTATAAACCTGATGCTGCTTTTTTTTTTTCCTTAAAAAAAAGCACATTATATAAGTAACCTCGAGAAAGGTGTATTGAAATATATGTATTAAAATATATCCTAAGAGGTCATTGCTACTCCTCCAACACATTTAACAACTGATGATGTACACACTTCAAATTCATTTATTTTAACTGTGGGTTTTGAACCTTTTAAATTTTAAAATTATTATTAAATGTTTTTATTAAATTTCATATTATCATTATAGTCATTAAATAAGTATGATTCCTTTTTAAATCCCTCTTGGCCCGCAGTGACTGTGTAACTACTGTCGTTTCTACCCTGTGGACGACTCCATGGGCTCAGAAAGGGCGCTCTCCACTGGGGATGTCAGAACCACTTGCTCCCGAGAGGGGGCTTGTCTTCCTCATCTTCAGTCCCCAGTGCCACCTGGCTTCATAGTGGGTGGACACAGGGAGGGCATGCTCTCCAGGTGGTCACAGGGTGGGCTGGGCTGCTCTCCAGGTGGTCAACCGCCCCCCATGGTGACTGAGGCACAATCACCCCTCTTCATATGGCTCAGTACCTCCTAGGGTTTCCATGTATTTTACTTCATGTTTATTGCAAAAGTTGGTGAGTAAAATATTCCACAAAGAGGAAACAAAGGTTCAGAGACCTCTAAAGAGCCAGGTGTCCAACCAGGTCTTGAACACCCGAAGCCCGACACCCCGACACCCCAGGAGTTCTTTCCGGGAGGTGAAGGACCAGGTGGAAGCGGCTCCTTCCCTGGGGCGTGGGGTTCCACCACCTGTTGAGTGCTGGGTCCTGGGGGCTGCTTCATGCCTCCTTCCACCCATCTGTGGGGCTCCTGCCTGCCTCCACCCACCAAGTCCTTGAGCCCCTTTGCAAAGTCACCAGGAGATAAGGATGGTGGCAAGAACAGATTCTTGCAGGAGATACTGGGGTTTCATTTTGGGGATGTTCAGTTTGGGTCATCGGTGAGACGTCGGAGCAGTGCTCTCATGCAAAGCTGGACAGGAGCCAGGAGGCGCAGGCAGAGGGCAGCCCTGTCACTGGGACTCAGACGGGGCGCTGGGATGCCACAGAGGACAGGAGCAGAGCAACAGGACAGGGCCACGGAGGTCCAGCTCTGAAGAAAGACTCCCGAAGGTGTGCGCGAGTCTCAGAAACCTGGTGTCCCAGACGGGCCTACGACTGAAGAGCCCTGGGACCCTGCCAGCCAAAGAGCTTTTAGGGACTTCAGAGAGCCCTGTGTCCATGAAAGGAACGAAACTCAGATTTTTGGATGGTATTCATTAAATTAAATGTCAGGAAATACAGACAAGCATGATCATTCCACAAAGTGCTTGTTTATTTCATGACAAAACCAGTATCTGGCTGATTGACTAAAGATAGTTCTACCCATGTGACATTTTGCCATGGCTTTATTTCCAATTCACTGTTTTTAAATCAGTTTTTAAGGACAAACTTTAATTTTTTCCTCCAATCAAAAGGATGTGCTAGCTGGGCCCGGTGGGTCCAGCCTGTAATCCCAGCAGCTCAGGATTCTGAGGCCAGAGGATTGCAAGTTCGGAGCCAGCCTTAGCATTTGGCGAGGGCCTAATCAACTTAGCAAGTTGTCTGTAAATAAAATGTATTTTTAAAGGGCCGGGGATGTGGCTCAGTGTTCAAGTGCCCCTGAGTTCAATCCCTGGTACTAAAAAAAAAGAAAAAAAACATTTAATTAAAAGAAAATAATCTGCTCCGGCTGCCCTGACTCCCCTCTGTGATCCTTGGCACGATCGTCAGCCCACTGCCGTGTGGGTCTCCCTACTCGGCCTCATGCCCTGCCTCAGACCAACCTCCTCAACAGTTTGCTAGTACAGTACTTTTCTCATTGACATGTGCGTGTCGTTCCTGTGAGAACTGAAGAGCAGACATTGAATGTTAAGTGGGCAGAACATCAGTTTCTGGGCGTGGCAACAAAAGAAGGTGGCCTCCATTGTCCTCATGGATTTAAACTTTTTATGGCATTGTTAGACTCACGCATCCGAGTTAAGATGATAAACGCCAGTCAGCTTCAACGGGCGACATCACACAGCCCTGGTCGGGGCTCTGGCTAGAAAAGGCCTAGGCCCAGGAGTGACCCGAGTCCCAGCCTTCCTCCTCTTTCCCAAGTTCACCTAGGGCTGAGTGCCCCTAATCGGGAACCTGCTGCTCTTACTGCCCGTGAGATAAACAGAGAAGACCTTCATTTCGGAGCAGGCCAGCTCAAGACACCAGCCTTTAAGGAAACGGAATCAGCGCTGCTCAGGCCGCTGTTGCCTGTGAGCCACGGGGATGCCCGTCAAGCAGAGCCCTGCTTCACCTGGGGCCAAAAGGGACCTCCTGTCTTCTGCCTGGGCCCTCACGGTTGGACCAGCCTCGGGATGGTACCACGGCTGGGGACTAACTTCTTGGGGGAAGAAAGGATTCAACACCAGAACCATTTCCCAGCCCTTCACAAGCACTCAGAGGCCAGCGCTGCTCCTCACCTCCCTCCGCACAGGGACAGACAGGACTCACCTCCTCCATCTCTGCTGCTGGAGCCAAAAGAAAGCGACCGGCCCCTGCAGCGTGCTCGACGCCTGAGCATTGATCCCTGGTCATTGCCAATTTCCTGGGTTCCACCAGGGAAGACAGCCCACGGCAGTTTCTGTGCAAGCTGTGGGTCTGGGCCCTGGTAACATCCACAGTGAGCCCACTGCTCCTTAAGACCATGGAGATATTGCCACATTCACACACCCAGGATCACTGCATTCTCAAAACTATTTGAAACGTTTTTGTTTCAGCTGATTTTTTGTGAGAGACATATTTAACCCATAAGGTGCAAAGAGCAACAAGGAGGAGGGCCAGCCACTTTGCAGCATCTACACCTGATATTCCTGGATGCTGCCCTCCTGGATGTGGAAGCCAGCAGCCGGCACCATGGTGTGGCCTAGGTGCCTCCTGAACCCTGCCTTGTGTGACTGTGAGTCTGTCCTTGGTCCATGGCACCGACTGCTAATGCTCCCTCACTGGCTCTCGACAGGTCAGCTTCCTGCGTGGTGAAGGCGGACGTGCGGTTTTCATGGGGTGCAGCACATGTGGCCCTCCGTGGGACACTGGAAAGTAGAGGGGGCTGCCTGTCGGGTGTCCCCCAACACTACAACCCCAGGCACCAGAAATGGGCCAGTCACAAAGCTGACGGGCAGCTCTGCTCGGAGCCACAGGGGCAGGTCTAGGTTGATGGCCTGGCCTCTGTCACCCAGAATCACAGCAAACATGTAGATTTGCCCTGGGCAAGACACTGAGAAGGTGGCAGGGAAATCTTCAAAGTTTAGATGCTAACAATGTTGATCGACTTCTAAGAAATCAAATCTTCGAATTCTTTTATCCTGGATAGCAAAATGCTCACCTTTACAGTGAAACTGAAAGTTTCAAAACAAAAATTTCAGACTCATCCACTGTACTACTACCAGCGGATATTCCTGTGAATCTGAAATCAGAAGAGCCTGAGAACTGTTAGGAAGGATACTATGTCATGGACTCTTTAGTTTTATCCAGGAAGCAAGAAAAGTCGTGGATATTTTCCCTCGGTTTTAAAATTTTAAAAATAAAAAAAGAGTTAGCTTTCAGTGATTAAGCACATTCCCTACTATATGGTTTATTACACGTTACTTAGAATAATTGGGACTTTCTGGAAAATTGTTCTCACAGAAATTCAATAGTTCTTTTGATTAATATTTTAATGTAAAACTATACACTCAAGTCCGTTTAATGATATAATTGTGTACTTAAATACATGCACTGAAATCCTACAGTAATCTCCTACTCCTCCAAAATGCATGGTTGTTGAACAGAAGTAAGTTAAAATAGGTGCAAATGAATTCTCAAATGCGCCTTTTGTTTTCAGTTTGCTAAAGAAAAGATGTGTTTCCAACCGGGATCCACCGGCTGCTATTTTTGAAGCAGGCTCGCTGGGCTGCTCTATATGACCCCAGCCCTGCCGCCCACCCCACACTGGCCGGAGCCACCCCACAGCCTGCACAGCCCGGCATTGTTCTCCCTGACACCGGATCAGCCAACACAAAGAAGCACTGCCAGCTCCACAGCACCCCGGGACTGAGCCTGGGCTATCTAATCAAGGGCAAAAGGTCACTTCCGAGCAACTGGCGATAAAAGATCATTTCTAGTGACCAAACAGAGAGGTCGGGTGGGGGGGGGAGCGGAGGAGGGGGGGGGGAAAGAAGGCAGCAGGGCCCTGAGTGGGGGGAAGTGCATTGACTCGAGGCAGCAGACGGGAACCGGCTGGCCCTCCACTCTGTGCCAGAGACAAGAGAGAAAGCCCTTCAGAGGGGCAGCCACTCTGGCTGTGCGAGTCGACTTCTGAATAATATGAAGCCAGCTTTCCCAGGCCCAGAGGAAGCAGAGTGAGGAAAGGAGGGGAGAGATCGTCCCCCAAATAGAGGGGCTCCTCTTAGCAAAGCTGACCGTAAACAGATAGTAAACAAGCTCTTTCAATAAGAATCCAGCAGATGACCCGGGCACCCGTGTTTGGTTATCACTCACCATTAACCTCGAGTGGAAAACATGCACACCCGGCTCAAACTTCCTAAACCACAGAAGACCCTTTTTGAGTGACACTGCTATCTAACATCCCCTGTCCCCTCCCTCATGGCCACCTTCCACAAGTCCCCTCCCTTGTTCTTAGTACCCTTGAATGGTACAAGGGGATTAAAGGGCCAGGCAGCGTTGGGCACCACTGCTTTGGTCTGAAGGAATCCAGAACCACAGGAGGTACCAGCTCCCCACCTCCCATAAGAGTCAGCACCAAATAAGGCACGTCCTCAGTTCTCCACCTGTGACTTCGTCACTCTGAGTAATCACCAACTGGGACAGGAAGTGCCCAGGCTGAGGCTACTGCTGGCTGTATCTGGAGACCCCACTAGGGTCACTCAAAGTCCCAGGACAGAAAGCCTGGTCATCTTCCTCTCTGTATTCAGAGGGCACAGCACGGCTAACAGACAGGCTCACCTGAGACTGCTTGGAGTGGGTCCCCATATGATATTCATGTTTTAAAATCTGAACATCTTTTGAAAAATAGCCGTGTCCAAAAGTCAAGATTGGAATCAGTGTGTGCCGGCGGATCGGCGGCACTGCTGAGAAGGAAATGGGCGTTCCAATGTCCGCTTCTCTGAGGACAACTACATCTTTGTCCCAGCAGAACACAGGGAGAAACTGCTCAGCAGAAGCAATTGCATGTAAGTGGGAAACGGAAACAGATAAGGAAACCAGAACGCACTTTTTGACATTCACATAAGCAGTAGAAAAATGTTACAAGGAAAAATACAATAAAACAACTTTATAAATGTCATCGAGAACTTCTAATAAAGTGTCCTCTGCAGATCCATCACAGAAAAATCGGTTCGAGGGGATTGATACAAGGAGCTACTCACAATCCTTTCCCTCAAGAGTTCCTAACCCCAAAGTAGGCGGGATTAACCCACTTGCCAAATATGCGAGAGAAGATACAGGTAAACCCAGTACTGACCCATCCTCTAGGGACATGGGTGCAAAGTGTCCTCGGGACTAGGTCGGATGACTTCAGGAAGAGTTCAGTGGCAAGATGAATCTGAAACAATTCTTAAGACGCTAGACACCGCCTTGGTGGAGAGCAGAGGAGACACCAGTCACTCCTGGCCAAGGGCACTGGAAGGAGGATCCACCAGTTCTGGGTCTTGTCAGCTGAATTTGGTGCTTGGGACCGAAGCAACTGTCAGATGAGGTTCAGGGAACAAGGGCCACCAGGGAGGGGGACACAAAAGCGTAGTTCCAAGATAGTGAGCTTTGAATGCAACTCCCAACTACAAGGAAATATCCCTGCATACCCACGAGGAAGCCTATTATTTAAAAAAAAAAATAAAAGAAAATCAGAAAGCAACTAGTGTTGGTGAAGATGTAGAGAATCGGAGGCCTGGTACACGTAAGAGGGTGAAGCCACCACGGAAAACAGCAGGAAGTGACCTCAAAAAGTGAAACACAGACTGACCACACGACCCAACCGTCTGCTTGTAGGTGTGCTCCCAAACCAACAGAAAGCAGGGACTCAGTGGACGTCTCTTCAATCAGGTGGCCAGTAGCAGTTCAGAACGGCCAAAGGCAGAAATGACTCAGTGCCCACTGAAAAACAAGCTCGTGTTCAGCACAGTGCAGTATTATTCAGCCTTTTAAATAAAAGGAGATTTGGGGTCAGAGTGTAGCTCCAGGTAGAGCACTTGCCCGGCATGCACGAGGCCTGGGGTTCAGTCCCTCGTATGGGACGGGGAACAAATCCTGACACAGGCTACTGCGGGCATGAACTGAGACTGCACTGGCCTAAATGAAGCAAGCCAGACACAGAAGGGCAAACACTGAAGGAATGTCAGATTCATAGACAAGAAGTAGAACCCAGTCACCAGGAGAGTGGGGAGCTATTGTTCAGCCAGCACAGAGTTTTAGTTTCAGATAATCAGAAAGTTCTGGAAGTATATAGTGCCAGCAAAATAATATGAAAGCACTTTTGAGGCCACAGGACCGTACTCTTCAACACAGTTAAAATGACTACGTTTAGTTTATGCATATTTTGCCCCACAAAAAATAAGAATGCATGAAGAATTCTAAAAATGAAGAAGATAAAGAAAGGTGAGTTTCCATGTCGTGAGGCTGCGTGACCGACCGTCTCTGCCACTCAAAGGAAGCTCTCCCGAGGCTGCTCTGCCCATCTGTGGAAGGGATGGTGACGCCCACAGCGAGGTGACAAACAGGAGTCACGTACAGCCTGAAACCTGGGAAATTGGCTCACTAGGGCTTCTGGTGGCAATAGATGGAGCCCCGTGACGGGGAGGTGGCTCGGGGGTAGGGCACTGCCTGGGGTGCAGGAGGCCTGGGTTGGACCTCAGCCTGCCAGACACGGGACGCGGGGCGTGGAGAACCTGGGGACGCACTGAAGCAAACTCCGGCTAGTTCCCTTTAACCCGCCTGTCACTGCTGCTGCAGGTTCTCTGACCACCAGGAACAACAGCCTGGGAGTCCACACCGGCATCTTTACAACCAGACAGGAAGGAGCTTTCCTCTGTCCTGTTGGGAAAACCCTGAGGAAAATTCTGGTGCGGCCATCCTTGGCCACCCCCTGGGCCAAGCCGTGTGGCTAGGCCAGGAAAGTGGGCATGTAGAGGAGAAGACAGAGTGGCAGGCAGCCACCCTGTAGGGTGACCGTCACTGCAAGCTCAGGAAACAGTGAGCCAGGTGTACCTACAGGATAAACGGTCACCTGAGGTACCTGAGCAAGAAGTGATCATTTTTGCCTAAGAAATATGCATTTTATATTATTCCACACTGATCAGTTAATTCCTTAGTTCACTTAGGAAATCTGCCATGAATCACTATGCACAGCCTAATGTTTCAAATAACTCAAATTTACTCCATAAAGAATTAAAATTTTTATCTTAAATTCTATCTAGAGCCCTTTTAATGTCAGAATATAAAAACAAATCTCTTTGGTAAATTCAAGATTGTTATGATGAAAATAAAATACCACACTATGTCATCATACAGCGATATTCTAGGGAACAATTTTGTGCTAAAAGTGAAGGGATCCTTCACGCTTCAGTGCAGAGGACATCTTTTGGATTGATGCTAGTTATTTCTCAGTATTCTCATTTTGTCTGCTAAAAAAAAAATCCCCTCTCTCCCATCATCCTTCATCCTGCTTCCAATTGCTAAGCAAAGAAAAATGACATAATTAATGACTCTGAGTAACGTAAGACTCTCAAGGTATATTCTATAGAAAAAAAAAAACATGGGTTGGCCTTAGTCCTCAGAAGGTACCATGTTCAAGGGCTTGAACTCCTTCGGGTCTGGGAACGTGAGAGTCAATCTCTGCCCCACACCAGGCCGTGCAGAATATGGCGTCCAGACGTGTGAGACCTTGTGGTGGCATCAAAGATGGATAAGGCATTTGAAGGCTTTAATGTAGCTGTTGAAATAGTTTATGAAAATGAATCACAAAGAATATTATTAAGCTTTAACCTGTGAGGTTTGGGAACCAGGATATAGGAATTCAGAAGAAATCTGTTAGGATATTTGCAAGGTGAACTTATCTGGCCTGAGAGTTACTGGTCACTGAATTTCTCAAGGAGACACTCTCAGGACGTATCAACCAGAGGAAGAACCGCTCAGGGCTGGGGATGTAACGGGTGGCGGCAGAGTGCCCACCAGCATGCCCGAGGACCTGGCTTCAACCCCCAGGACCTTAATCGCAGTGGCTGACCGCGTAGCTAGGAAACAGAGGGGTCTCTTGCAGTCAGCAAGGTGACTCCCACTGGACTTAGTGACTTCCTCAGTCTCTCCCCAAGGTGACTCCGACTCTGCCCTTTTCCAAAATGTTCAGGGCGACCCAGAAGAAGCTGGGAGGAGTGCCCTCTAGTTATTTCACAGTTTCAAACACCAAAAAATGTCACCGGAGCTGGGAGGAGCACACCCGAGAGGAGGCCGGGGCGTGGAGACGGCCGGCTCCAGGCGCTTCCTGTGAGAAAGGCCAGGGACGGGGACTCGGGGAACTTCCTCAGGTCATAAAAGAAGAAACCAGCAAGAGCACCACACCATTAACACTCCACCCCGGGCCAAGGCTGTTGGGGGGGTTTGATCCGCCTAAATCCACCCAGCGAGGCTCCACAGACCCGCGGAGCTGCACCATCCATGGGGCAGCCAAGAACTCACCAAGTCCTTTAAAAAGAGGCTTGATGGCTCCAGGGTGCGGCCAAGCCCTGTCCCTTCCTCCCTCGCTCCACCTCAGGAAAATGGTCTTCTGTACAACAGCCTGCACGAGGTGAGAAGATGAAGTGGTGACTAAAGTATCAAGATACATCCATTTCATGAATTTTTCCCTCTGGAATTTTTGAGTTCATCTAAATTTTGCCAAATCGAACACAATCTTAGTTTCAAGTTTGTATATATTTTGCTTCAGACGATTTTTGCTATTGTTTTGATCCTGGAGGTTTAACCCAGGGGTGCTCTACCACGGAGCCACATCCCCAGCCCTTTTTATTTTATTTTCTAAATCCTATTTATTCATTGTGTTTGGGTGCTGGGAGAGACCCAGGGCCATGCCCACCAGGCAAGCCCTCTTATGGAGCTAAATCCCCAGCCTGTTAGGCAAACTTGGGCACATTCCCCACTGCCAATATTTGTAATGTAAAATAGTACAAGCCACAACAAATTATAAGATTAAAAGAAACTTAGCATATGGGATTCATTGTACCCTTCTTATCCTTTTTTCTTTGGATCTATTATTCAAAAGATTAAAGAATTAGCAACACTGAAGCCCTGCCCTCCTGACTGCGGGCTCTTCCTGCCTTCATCTCTGCGTCTATAATAACTGATGGAAATGTGGAAGGAAAATAAGGTCCTCGCATCTCAGTCCCCGCCATGCAGAAGCACGCAGCGCGGTGACCCGTGGCTAACTGGTGAGTCACACGCGGCTGAGCGTCCACCGGAAGGAGGCTCTCGGCTGGCTGGAGGTTGACACTACCCAGCTTTGCAAGGCCAGAAGGCACACCCGCTCGTCTGGGCTGGGCGTAGAGGACTGGTGGGGCCGCAGCGGGGAGAGCAGAAGACCAAGACCTGCACCTGGCCTCCAGGGCAGCCATGCTGCGGACTAATGTGGCAAAGCCTGGAGGGTCCTCCTCACGGGCTCCTTCCAGGGCCACACTGTGTTCCTCTGCTAAAGATGCCACAAAACTGCACACCGGGAGACCCAGCCGCAGACACCCTGTTCTCAAGTCCTGGAGGCTGAGGTCCAGGATCAGGAGCCACAGGGGGGAGCCCCTCCTGGCCTGTCCCCAGGGCTCCTGCAGAGAGACCCAGAACGGGAGGGGCAGAGAGACAGCAAGAGACAGGGAGACAGGACAGATGCGGGAGGATTCCAGTCCTACCGGGTTGTGGCCCGCCCTCAGGACTCCTTAGCCTCTGTTCCCCCTGTGACACCCATTTTCGAACACAGTCACATTGAGGATTGGGACGGCAGCCATGAACACATTCAGTCCCCAGCACACCCTGAGCTGGGAGCACGGAAGGCATGACACCCAGAGGATCGGGACACCTGGCCACCCAGTAGGGCCTTTATACATTTCCCTGGGGGACGCGTCACCCCTCACCGGCTTTGGTTCACACGTCTGGTCTTCCGCCAGGCTGACTCTGCACTCCTTGAAGGCACCGCCCACTCCAGAGCTTCCACACCCTGCACCTGGGCTTCACTAGCCGCCCAGATCCTCAGGACAACGAGTTCCTTAGCCATGAACAGGGACATGGAAACTTTTTAAAGCAGCCGATGGATGTATTTTTATGGAACTGTCATTCAGCGAACAAGGTTCCCTGCGACATCAAATTTTTACCACTTTCACAGAGAGGCTTGCGAAGGGAATGGTGGAGGTTATCAGTGTCTCTTCATTACTGTTGGTCTGTTTGCAATTCTCGATCCAAATTGTATGGCTATTTTTTTTTTTTTTTTTGGCTGGGTTGGGGGAGGCTGTGAGATGTTAAGTTAGTTTGAAAATCAAACTTTAAAAGCAGCAAAGCCCATTTAAAGATAGAAGACAAATTTGTCCAGCACAGTTTTAGCCACTATGGACAAACCAGCTTTCCGACTGGCTGGTGGTGGTCAAGGTGAAGCAGCCACTGTTGCTAGGGAACAGAGCCTCATGGGGTGGGCGGTGACTAACGGGGCAGTGCAGGCCAGGGCTGGACAGGAGAACAGGGCGGCTGGGAGCAGGGAGCCCTTCCCTCTGCACTGGTGCTGCATGGCCCCGCGAGGCCCCTCCTCGGTAAGCTTCCCGCGTCGGGAAGAGCTGGGCTTCGTCAGTGCTAGGAGGAAACTGTCATTTGTGCAAGGGAAAGCCCAAGAAATCAGAAACAAATCTATTTAGGTATTTTCGTGTGGTTGAAAACATAGTGCCCTGGAAGAACATGTTGCAATATGTAAAATCCCAAAGGTGCGGCCACCACCCACGGGCAGGAGGTGGTAGGGTGATACCCTGGACACGGCAGTCACAAGGGACTGGCCAAAAGTGGTATGCCGTGAGTCCACGGGCAGAAAGTGACATCAACAGCCGAGTCCGGTCTTCCGGAAAGTCTTCACGAACACAGCAGACCCCCGTATGTGGCCCCGTTAACCATAAAAGTACCTGAGTAACTTCCACTTGACAGCGGAGGACTGGGGGTCCCTGGAGAAAGAAGGTCCACAAAGTCGGGGAGGGCGGGGCTAACCCAGGGTAGGGAGGGAAGCAGCCCACCTAGAGAAAGCCCCTTCCGAAGAATACAGAGGTGGCAAGGGACAACGTAAACATGTCAGGACATGGGAAAATTAGCAGGGCTTGCTGCCCCTAGGAATATGCCAGTGGAAAAGGAAGGGTGGGCCCGATGACTTCCATGAGGACACAGTGACACACTTTCCCCATGTCCCAACGTCAGGACAGGAGGGAGAAAGCACTGCCCTTCTAAGGAAGTACCTGCCTGCCCAACTTGCCTCTGCAGCACACAGAGCTGCCTAGTGCCTGCCATCATCACCTGAGGTGACATCTGTGTCTCAAATGGACAGGACATTCGTGACTCTGCCCTTCGCCATGGGGTGCCAGTCTTGCACAGGAACTTTGTCAGCATGTCACAGTGAATGAGGAATCTATCTGAAGGCAGGAGAGAGGGCCCTGCACACCCAGGCTAAGGGGACATTTTACAAGTGAATTTGCCCCCTCGCTTGCTGTCCTGCAGAGCATGTGAGTGGTCCCCAGTGGCCTAGAGGGATCCAGCAGGAGGGGAACCAGGCTGTGCAGAGTTAAGGTGCATCTGTGCCTTGCCTGCAGTGCGAGCCCGGGCACTGCCCAGAGCCAGAGCTAGGTTGCAAGCCCCAGCCAGCGCCTACTGACCACCTGTGCAGGCTGGACTCACAGAAAGCCCTCGGGTGGCCTGGGCTCCCTGTCCCTGTCTCCCACGGAGATGGATCCCCCAGGGCTGGAGTCTCCTCGGCTACCACAAGGACCGTGGACTCACCTCCTAGGCTGTGGCATTACTGACCTAGGCCCAGCGTCCAGGCCCCAGGCAAGGGAAGCTCGGCAGGTGGTGAGCTGCGGGGTCCGTGAGGGACGAGGAGAGGGCATGCTGTCCTCTGGAGAAAGGAGAACTGTGAGGAAGATGAGTTACCTGGGAGTGCGCAGGCACAGCAGAGGCTGGCTGGCCTCCAGACAGAGTCAGGGATGAGAGTGCAGGAGCAACTGCAGCCATGCTCCCCGAGGACCCCACACACACACACAGAGCAGCAGAGGGCCAGAATATGGGGTGTGGGCAGCAAGAACTGAAATGGAGGGGCCCCAGCTGAAGGCTGTGGGACCCGGGTTCCTGTCCGAAAGGGTGACTAGCCCGAGTCTCTTAGGAAATAAGGCCCTCAGAAGGAACAGCAACCAGGAGACAGAGGAAACCGGGGCAGAAAATATGAAGGTCAAAAAAAGAACCACACAAGGAAGGGAAGAAAAGAGGCCGATGAAGTCTGGAGTCCCCACAGCCTGGCCACCACCTGGGCTCAGAGGCTCTGCCTGCCACGCCTGCCTCGCAAGTGTGGCCATGGTGCGGAGGCCCAGCCTCCTGCCTCCTCGGTGGGGCTCGTGCAGCATTTTTGTTGAGCTGCTCAATTATTTAAAATTGCTACTTTCCCGTCTTTAAAAGCTGTCGTAAGTCACCATCTCAATCTAAGAGGTGTCCTCTCAGAAAGCCGAGTGTGACTCTGGATCCTGGTGTAGGGGACTTCCAGAAGGGCCTCTGTGGGGAATGTCCTGTTTGAGGGATGAGGACCGGCTCTCGCGGTTTCCCTTACCTGCCAACGCCCCCTGCCCTCCGAAGGTAGGCCTCCATCTGGCCAGCTCTGCCCACGCCCGTCCCTGCTGAACCCTAGAAAACTCTGCAGCTAGTCGCCATTTTCCTCTTGAAAACGTGGCCCTCCCCTGCTCAATAGAGCATCGCTGGCCGCCGAGTTCCGTCTGTTTCTTTCCTCTTTCGTCTGCTTCCACCAGGGATTAAAGGAGGGAGTCGGGGTTTTTTCCGTTTGCCACCTGGTCGAAGGCCCTGGTCCCTGGGCCACAGCTCTGGGCTCTGGCCGCAGGTGGTCTCAGAGCCTGGCAGCTCCACGCGGCCTTCCGTTTCCCTTTCTCCATCGAGATACGAAACACTGTTCGCCAAGACGCCAGCGCTAGGCTGGTTGTGACTGGGAAGGAAAATCCGTAAAACCCTGGTGGCCCTCCCGAGGGACAGGGGAAACGAGGGTCTCCATCTTTCATCACTTGGGGGTGGTGAGCGGGGGCTCTGTGTGCTCATCAGTATTGGGCTTGATCCTTTCCCAGCTCAGGCCACCAAGCTCCTAAAGCTCGGGTCAGGGGCTTCTTGTCCCTAGAGCCTCGGCCACAGACGGACAGTCTGCCCAGCTGCTGCGTTCAAGTGTGGAACAGGAAGCCATGATGTCGCGTCTGCCAGACCGTCAAAAGCACTCTGTTCAGAGCAGAGGCATCCAGTGAGCTCACTGCTGCTTTAAAATACCTTAATTGGGGGCAGAACACCGACCTATCTAGGAGTAAAAGGTTAGCTAAATAAAATCGAAACGGGCTCCTCACTCCTTCCTCGGCCCATCGGCTGGGGCAGCGGGGGGCTCTCTGATTGGAAAAGATGAGCGACGTCATGGTTCCCCTCTGAGCAGGATGACCCTGAAGATGGGGCCTGCCTACACCCTCAAGGCTCGTCTCCTCTGCGGACCAAAGGCTGATGGAATCCGCACACTCCACCAGCATCGCAGCCACCAGCTTCATTGCATCCTGATGACCACGTGGACACGCGTGTAGCTGGTCCTAGCCCCTCGCAGCCGTGGGCCACTTGGAACACAGAGTGTTTATTTCTCGAGCCTTTACATTTCAAGCACACAACTTCCCTATCTAAACACGAGTCCTGTTTTCAACAGATGCTTCAGTCAGTCATTCCCTGTACAACCGGAAATACATGCTGAGGATAAAGTTGGTTACGTGATCCCACGCCAGCCACCCTGGGTGAGATGATGAGCACCGGTCCCCAAAGAACAAGTCCTCAAGGGGAGTGTGAGCTTGGGACTTGAAGGAGGGACGACACCTGCTTTCACAGCAAAACCAAGGGTCCCTTTCTTTTTTAAGTCTTTTCTTTGTGGCATTATCTTGCTGTAATCTCTTTTTAGTAGAAGGCGAGTCCTTGCCAAGAGCTTTACACTGTCCTGAAGTTGGGACCTTCTAAGTTCTCTTTACTCCCTCCGATACCGCCCCCCTGAGAACCAGGATACCCCGGAGGAAGAGCTGAGGCTCCCGGCCCGCCACCTGTGCCCTGGGCTCCTGAGGGTGGAAAGGAGGAAGTAGAGGAGCGAGGGCCCACCCTGGTCTTCGCAGAGGGGCTGTTTTCTGAAGGGCCACCTGGTCTGATCCACTTTGGAAAGGATGGCTCTGTTCTAAAGGTTCAGGGAGTCACAAAAGAAAATAAAGAGAGAAGAAAGCAGAGGTGTGCTCTACTCCTCAATTGTATTTTAGAAGGCGAAAAATCTAGGAGACAGTTAAGAATATACTCAATTAACTGTTAAGAGTCCCAAGAAATGGATAAGCAGGGTACGTGTGATTTTTATTTCCAACCTTATACTTTTCTAACATTATCCAAAACTGTGGGGGCCGGGGCACAGCAGCTCAGTGGCGGAGTGCGCACCCTGCACCGCCAGGCGCTGGGCCCCATCCCCAGGACCACACAAGGAAACCAACAGAAGGAAACAGGACTGGGCTACAGTACACACGTGGGGCTTTTGTGAGCAGAAGAGGGTTTGGAGGTTTTGTCCTTCCTGAGCAGCCCTTAGTGGACATCAGCAGCTGCTGCTCCGGAGCCCAGCAGGGCAGGACAGGGCTCCTTCCCCTCCACAGGGCTCTGCACTTGAAGCCCTGTGTGCTGGATGCCCTTGGGAGGAGATGCTCTGGTTTTAAACAGTACATCAATTCCCCAGAAGGCAACTGCTCTCTGTCCATCTCTCAAGAGTGGATGAGTAAGGTGACATCTCATGCTGCTGATTAGAAGTGGCCTAGAACAAAAAGCCACTACCTTCTGGTTTAGACTTAGATTCCCTCTAAAAATATGTTAGTTGGGGACCTCAAACATGACCTAGCCGCTACACCATGGTCAAGAGCCCTGCTTCCTAGATGCAATGGCGCGGCCTGCAGTCCCCCAGTGGCTCAGGAGGCCGAGGCAGGAGGATTGCAAGGTCAAGGCCAGCCTGGACAACTTAGGGACACTGTCTCAAAAGATAAGAAGGAGGGATGTAGCTCATTGGTGAAGCACCCCTGGGTTCAGTTCTCAGGAAGTGGGTGCGAGCGAGAGCTGCTTACACATGTCAGACTGCATTAACACTGAGATTCTTTTTCCCAAAGAGAAGCCATAATCTCCTTAAGGACACGGCCTCTGTCACTTTGGCCTCTCTGTGGGGCCGAGCAGCTATGTAAGCTATGTAATAACTGCCGGGCCCATTAGTCCTTCTGCAGGGCCACACACCCACTTTGTCACAAAGTGGCAAAGGAAGCAAATGTGAAAGCAAATCACTTCTCAAGCTGACACTGTTGTAACAGGTGACTTTCAGCACTGAATTTATAAAACAAAAAATACCTTGTGTGGAGGTCAACAGACTGTGAAAATTGCTCCCCTCCTAAAACAGACGTGACCCAGCCCCCACCCACCCCACCCCCACCCCAGTCAAGGGTGTACAGAGCTGCCCTCTCCTGGCTGCCCTCCCGTTGCTCTTCTGTTCTGTAGGTCCCACGCAGCCTTATCTGTGAGCCTGACCCCCGTGCCACCCTGCTAACCCAAAGACAGTTATTGTGTCCATAAAACCACTGCACAGGGTCTAAATCGGGTGCTGAATATGTTCTTCTGCCTTTTATCGGCTGCAAAAAATGCAGAGCAAACATTATCTATTGTTAATTACCTGTAAAGTAGGGCTTTAGCCACTTCCCCTGGTTCTGAGAGCCCTGGA
This sequence comes from Spermophilus citellus, assembly GCF_964194105.1. Classification (NCBI taxonomy): domain Eukaryota; kingdom Metazoa; phylum Chordata; class Mammalia; order Rodentia; family Sciuridae; genus Spermophilus; species Spermophilus citellus. Next base: position 152,220,808 of record NC_138189.1, read on the forward strand.
GTGAGACCTGAAAGAAGTCACCCATTGTCTCCAATTGTGCCAGGGCCCGGAGCAAACAGGGCTCAAATTGCAGGTCTGAAAGGCCACAGGAAATTGGCAGACCACTAATCTGCACTCAGCTATTCAAAGAAACAGGCCTGCATTCCTGCAGAGAGCAGTGCGAGACCCAGGGCCCAGCCCCAGGGAGGGCTGCAGGAGGAATCTGCAGGAAGAGAAGTTTTTAATTAGCGTGCTGGAGCCCTGGCTCTGGTTCCTGGCCCTGAGAGTGACATGCCTCCGAGATTTCCCTCGTCTTCCCGTGTCCCCTCTAGAAGGAGACCATATAATTAGAACCTTCCTGCTTAATAATCTGAGCAGGGGTAGGGCTGAAGGGGACAATTTAATAAGAGGTCAGCTGCTCGCTACAGAGATCTTCACTGAGTTACGAGAAACCAGAGTCATAAAATAATAAAAATCCAAGGCCACTTGAGGTTTGTGTGCTGGGGTGATGCACGTTCCCTGTGAACAGCACTGCTCCTAAACCCTAGGGACGCAGAAGAAATGGGCCAGACAGTGTTCCATACACACAGCACAGGGCAAAGTGGAGCTCCTCAAGTTCAAGTATGAAAATAGGAGCTGATTTCTCAACTGGATGCTTGTCGCTGGGTGTTTTCACCAGGGCCCAGGAGCCAAGCGGAGGGACACCTCTGGACCCCAGGAGCAGAGCAGAGCCAGGGTGAGACTTGGCTCTGAGTTTGCAGTCAGTGTGGAAATCCTGACTTCCTTATCTATGAAACTATGCTAATAATTTGGCCCCTCCTTAATTTACAAGAATGTTGAAATCCTCAAATCATATAAACTTAGGTACTTGGAGAAAATGTTACATTCAGTACAACCATCCATCCTGATTGTAGGGGGGAATAGAGTCCAAGACCCTCACTAGTTGCCTAACACCAGAATAAGGAGGGAAAACTGTATGCTATTTGGGAGATTTCCACATTTACTAACAATAGTGCTTTGATTTGTATAACTTAAATTATATAGCATGTATCTGTTATATAATTTATAAATAAATATTATTTAATAATATTTCTGAGGCAAAGCACATTTAAAAGAAGGGATATTTGAGGGGTTTCTTGCCTATGCTAAGCTCAGCAAGAAGAATACACCATGATTTAGAATGCAGCGGAGAAGGAGCATCAGCATCTGAGAGGCCGAGGCCCAGTCAGACTCTGGCCCTCACAGGAACGGGAATGCATGTGGTTTGTGCCGCAAACAACTAAGGCCAGTGACGTGAAGGGCAGATATTCCAGGGTCTCCCATCCAGTCAAGATGTCCTGGAGAGTTGTGTGACCAGCTGAGTGGCAGGTAAGACATGCGAGGTCCTCCAAGTCTGCTTCCTGCAGGGCCAGACCCTTCTGCCGATTCCTAAAATCATCCTCGCCTGGAAACCTTAACATGGTCAATGGTACGCCCAGAACTCTCGGCATCAGACAGTTACCCAATGTTCAAAATGACTCTATTTCACATTTGCAAGACTAAAATGCCTTTAAGCTGGATACACATCCTGTCCGAATACAAACCTAATTGATACAGCCAATGGCACTCAGGCCAGGAAAACAGGAGCCACATGCCATAAAGTTCAGGAAAGAATATTGATGGATGTCTATGAGGGCCTACTATGAGCAGAGCACCGAGAGGCAGGTAATTCAGAAACATAATCCGTCTCAAGGAATGACAGCCTAGGAAGGGAGACAGGCAAGAGCATTAAGAAGGAAACAGGAAAAACCGCAGATTACACAAGGCTCTAAAGAATTTCTGGGAGGAATTATTTAGGCATGACCCAATCAGGGAAGTGGGCTTCAACCCAGCCACAGGTGAACAGGGTTAAAAAGACACAGGCCAGCTCTGGTCTGAGTCTGAAGGTGTGTTCAGGGACAGGAGGGGACCAAACCCACTGGTTGGAAGGCAGGCGGCAGAAAGGGCGGATTGGGGTCAGCCAGGGCCTGACCCTGAACTGGTTGTAAAGAGCAGAGTGGCTGCAGGAAAGGAGGGCAGGCAGGGGGAGAGACCTGGGCCCTCCCAGAGACATGCAGGCTGATGCACTGGAAAAGATTAATTTTCGGTATGGGTATTTGCTCTGCAGGCCCACTGCAGGCCCATGACATGGTGATGATAAATGACACAGTGTTTCCGAGGGTAAATCACCTCTTCCAGCTGGGCAGCTCTGCAGACACACAGTTTCCACTGGGTCAAAAGGACCGGGTGTTTGCACACAAAAATACAGTTGTGCGTTTTTTCCCCTTGAGAATCTGCCCCCCAGGTAACATCTGAGCGGCGCCCCCACCCCCCAGGAGGCCGGGGCCGGGCCTGCGGTGGGGTTAGTCATCTGCGGTGCCAGGGGAGGATGCGGTCCCTGCTTGGGTACGTTAGTAGGGCATAACCTCAAAGGAACTCCCTCACACTCTGTGGGGAAAGGAATAAATGTTTGTTTTGAAAGATAAGCATGGGTAAGTAGGAAAGAATGCTCAAGGGCAAATACTTTTGAAAAAAAAATGCTTTATGAAAGAATGTTGGGTCTTGTTTCTTTCAAGAAAGGCCAGTTCAAGCAGACTTTTCTTTTTCCCAAGAGTACAGCCTGCTCTCTTCTTTCCAGAATCTGCCAGATTTCAGTCCATGCCAGGCACACTCTCCCCTGGACACAGAGCCACTCCCGGTCAGGACAGGGACTGGACTTCCACACCAGCCCCCCTGTGACTGAGCTCCTGAGACCACAGCAGCTTCCCCAACACCTGTCACTGCTCTTTAAGGATCACCTCCTGAGAAGAGCTTCTCCATGTCTCCCCGTGGACCTCAGCCACCCATAAAACATAGAAAAGCCTGATTCCCGTAGCACCCTCTCCCACATTTCAAACTAGACGGGGAAAAGAGGACCAATTCCAAACCCAATCTTATTTTGACCTCGTTTGTATGGTTTCTGTAAAAATCTGGATTGGCCTGCATCAGCCTGTTGCCATGGTGGACCCTGCTCAGGAAAGGTAACTGGACTGGCAGCTCTGAGGACAGCCGAAGTCCAGGTCCTGGACTAGCCCAGGTCCTGGAGCACTCAGGTCATGGAGCAGCCCAGGTTGTGGAGCAGCCCAGGTCATGGAGCAGCCCAGGTCATGGAGTAGCCCAGGTCATGGAGTAGTTAGGTCATGGAGTAGCCCAGGTTGTGGAGCAGCCCAGGTCATGGAGCAGCCCAGGTCATAGAGCAGCCCAGGTCATGGAGCACTCAGGTCATGGAGTAGCCCAGGTCATGGAGTAGCCCAGGTTGTGGAGTAGCCCAGGTCATGGAGCATCCAGGTCATGGAGCACCCAGGTCATGGAGAAGCCCAGGTCATGGAGCACTCAGGTCATGGAGTACTCAGGTCGTGGAGTAGCCCAGGTCATGGAGCACCCAGGTCATGGAGAAGCCCAGGTCATGGAGCACTCAGGTCATGGAGCACTCAGGTCATGGAGTACTCAGGTCGTGGAGTAGCCCAGGTCATGGAGCACCCAGGTCATGGAGAAGCCCAGGTCATGGAGCACTCAGGTCATGGAGCACTCAGGTCATGGAGTACTCAGGTCGTGGAGTAGCCCAGGTCATGGAGCACCCAGGTCATGGAGCACCCAGGTCATGGAGTACTCAGGTCATGGAGCACTCAGGTCATGGAGCACTCAGGTCATGGAGTACTCAGGTCGTGGAGTAGCCCAGGTCATGGAGCACCCAGGTCATGGAGAAGCCCAGGTCATGGAGCACCCAGGTCATGGAGCACCCAGGTCATGGAGCACTCAGGTCATGGAGCACTCAGGTCATGGAGTACTCAGGTCGTGGAGTAGCCCAGGTCATGGAGCACCCAGGTCATGGAGAAGCCCAGGTCATGGAGCACCCAGGTCATGGAGCACTCAGGTCATGGAGTACTCAGGTCGTGGAGTAGCCCAGGTCATGGAGCACCCAGGTCATGGAGAAGCCCAGGTCATGGAGCACTCAGGTCATGGAGCACTCAGGTCATGGAGTACTCAGGTCGTGGAGTAGCCCAGGTCATGGAGCAGCCCAGGTCATGGAGCACCCAGGTCATGGAGAAGCCCAGGTCATGGAGCAGCCCAGGTCATGGAGCACCCAGGTCATGGAGAAGCCCAGGTCATGGAGCACCCAGGTCATGGAGCACCCAGGTCATGGAGAAGCCCAGGTCATGGAGTAGCCCAGGTCATGGAGCACCCAGGTCATGGAGCACCCAGGTCATGGAGAAGCCCAGGTCATGGAGCAGCCCAGGTCATGGAGCACCCAGGTCATGGAGAAGCCCAGGTCATGGAGCACCCAGGTCATGGAGCACCCAGGTCATGGAGTAGCCCAGGTCATGGAGCAGCCCAGGTCATGGAGCACCCAGGTCATGGAGAAGCCCAGGTCATGGAGTAGCCCAGGTCGTGGAGTAGCCCAGTCATAGAGCAGCCCAGGTCATGGAGCACCCAGGTCATGGAGTAGCCCAGGTCATGGAGTAGCCCAGGTCATGGAGTAGCCCAGGTCATGGAGCAGCCCAGGTCATGGAGCACCCAGGTCATGGAGAAGCCCAGGTCATGGAGTAGCCCAGGTCATGGAGTACTCAGGTCGTGGAGTAGCCCAGGTCATGGAGCAGCCCAGGTCATGGAGCAGCCCAGGTCATGGAGTACTCAGGTCGTGGAGTAGCCCAGGTCATGGAGCACCCAGGTCGTGGAGCACCCAGGTCATGGAGCACCCAGGTCATAGAGTAGCCCAGGTCATGGAGAAGCCCAGGTCGTGGAGCAGCCCAGGTCGTGGAGCAGCCCAGGCCATGGAGTAGCACAGGTCGTGGAGAAGCCCAGGTCGTGGAGTAGCCCAGGTCGTGGAGCAGCCCAGGCCATGGAGTAGCCCAGGTCATGGAGAAGCCCAGGTCATGGAGCAGCCCAGGTCATGGAGTACTCAGGTCGTGGAGTAGCCCAGGTCATGGAGCACCAGGTCATGGAGAAGCCCAGGTCATGGAGTAGCCCAGGTCGTGGAGTAGCCCAGGTCATGGAGTACTCAGGTCATGGAGAAGCCCAGGTCATAGAGTAGCCCAGGTCGTGGAGTAGCCCAGGTCATGGAGCACTCAGGTCGTGGAGTAGCCCAGGTCATGGAGCACCCAGGTCATGGAGCACCCAGGTCATGGAGCACCCAGGTCGTGGAGCACCCAGGTCATGGAGCACCCAGGTCGTAGAGTAGCCCAGGTCATGGAGAAGCCCAGGTCATGGAGTAACCCAGGTCATAGAGCAGCCCAGGTCGTGGAGAAGCCCAGGTCGTGGAGTAGCCCAGGTCGTGGAGTAGCCCAGGCCATGGAGTAGCCCAGGTCATGGATCGCCCAGGTCATGGAGAAGCCCAGGTTGTGGAGTAGCCCAGGTCATGGAGTAGCCCAGCACTTTTGACATCTTCATGGTTTCTCGTTGCCTTGGTTCTGCTTTCTGCTGCTGTTTGTCCCTCAGCAAGACTTCGCCTGTCCGAGCTTCCACGTCTTTGTCGTAAGTGGGGGAACGGAGTCACTGAAGGCTCCCCCAGGTTTGCCTCTGAGCAGCAGCTGTTTCTTCAGGGGCCCTTTTCCCGATCACCAAGCATGCGTGTTCCCACCCGCCTTCCTGTCCCGCGGTCACCACCGTTATCCCTGACTTTCAGGAACAGGCAGAGGAAAGCACCGTGGCCAGCGCGGTTCCCAGGATGCCCCAGGGAAACCAAATGCCAAGACTGTGCGGTTCAGAGGGGCGGGGCCGGGCGGGGATCCGGAGCGGGGTTGCAAGGAAGGTCTCTAATTTAGTTTCTGTTTAATTTTCAGAGCCTCCGATTTCCTCTTGCCTCTGGGCACCCGTAACCCATTCCCTGTTCCAGGGGCCGTGGGGGTCAGGCGGCAGGAGAAAGGACACTTCGGCACACCTCGGAGAGGCCTGTGTGAGGACGCTCTGCTCCTAGGCTTCTCTCGGTCTGTCTGAAGGCTGCTCTGCTGAGGGCACCAGCGCCGGCCGGCAGGCCATCCACATTCCTCCTCCCCCAGCTTCTTCCAGCCTCCACTGTCCACCCCCCAGCCCAGCGGCTCCACGCAGTGCTGCCTGAGGTGTCCTCCTGAAGCCCATCTGTCCTGATGGTGCTGCCAGGGACCCCCGTGGCCTGGGGGACAGCTGGGCTTTTCCCAGGGCAGTCTCACTCTCCGTGGCGCACTCCTGTGCTCCCACAGGGACGCAGGCTCCAGCAGGTGAGGTCACTAGCGATTTCCCCAGCGTACCACAGTCACCCCCACTCCCTCCCGGGCGCTTCCAGAGACGCTGTGCGCTCCTGGGATGCCCGACGCACCTTTCTGGTCTTCGCAAAGCCTTCCCTGACTGGTGGCTGCCTGCTCCCAGAGTGTCTGCTGGGCCCCACTCCATGTTGCCCAAAAGTATGAGCTCCACTCAGAGGCTGGGATCCTGACCACGGGACCCGTGGCTGTTGGATCCATGAACCGACGGTTGACAAGTCGAGCTGTTCTAACTTTCAAAACTGCCCATGTTTTTGACATTAGAAGCGATATCAAACCACTGCAAACACGGGAATTCCGTCTTTCCTTACTGTGAGGCTTTTAAGAATCAGACTGGCAGGTCGACCCTCACTGAGCTGCTCCCTCTCGTCATACACAGCTACTGGTCCAGGCGCTAGACAGCACGAAGCTCAGGTGTTACATTCGCTTCACTGATATATTTTTTCCTCTTCCGTAATGGGTACAGGAGGACAAAAACAAAACTGGCCGCGGGCAGGTGGAGCGAAAGGGGAATTGCAGGAACTCCAAGCCCAGGCTCAGTAGCCAGGTACAGCCCCCAGCACTGTGCAGAGGTCGGACCCCAGCTGCTGTCCTTCCTTTGGAGAAGAGGGCAGATTCTGGGTGGCCCAGAAGAAAACGGGCTTCTGTCAGGGAATCAAAGTCGTCAGAGCTCCCGCGGCAGGTCTGCCATCTCCAGGCTCTGACATGGTGGGACTGGATTTTGGACCCCTCCCTTGGCTTGCCGGAGTGCACAGAGCTTAGAGGGGACTGGAGGTCAGAGGCCCCTGGCCCTGCACAGTATTCTGAGCGAATGGACGGGTCAACCCATTTTCTTGATTCCACAGCAGATTTTGGTAACAGACCCTTTGTGCTGTAAAAGAGCACATTCCATCCACCAGAACCTCTCCTGCCCCAGCTCATTCCTTAGGACAGGACCCCCCCTCCCCCACACATCCCCTCAGCCCTTAGGGACTTGATTCACAGGCCCCCAGCTGAACGCCACGGGAAGGCCTTTCCCGCGTCAGCGCCAGCTCCCCTCTGTTCAGCCTCTGCTTACCAACTCTCCCACACGGGCTCCTCGGCTTCCCTCAGCTCACAGAGGCCTGGCCTCCCCTCCTGCTTCCTTTCTCTGGTGGACAAGTCTCACCCTCATGGAATACCACCCAGTTCTCACTTTGGCAAATACTCGGACCTCCCCGCAAAGCTCCGGACCCCCTTGAAACTTGGCATTTCTTACTGTGCCCAGGTAACACTTACCGGCCTCACTTGGCCCTCCCAGCTTCAGGGAGAGCCAGCCACAACCTGACAAGTGTCCAAGGCCCCAAGCCTCCCGTCCCCAGCCAGCTGCCCCTCAAGGGCCTCCGCTCCCCAGGCCCTCCCACAGTTCCAGTCCTGTTCTCAAACCAGCATCGGGCACTTTAACCACCTTCTGGACCACCCTCTACTTACCCCAGTGGGGCGCATGTCCACAAGGTGCCGCGGGTCCTCGTGGTCTTTCCTGCTGTGGGTGAAGGACCTCTGCGGATCAGTGCTGCTCGGGGTCTTCCTCCTCCCTCCAGACGGATTCCTGCAGCCACCCTCTCTGCTGGCCCTGCCCTTGCCTCTGGAGGCTCTGCAGCTTCCTATCTGAAACTCCTGCCTCTGACCCCTTCCCGTCACCTCAGGATTCTAGAGGAATAGCCTAACTGCCTGTCCCCACTCCTGGCCTGGGTGGTCGCTACATCTCACCCCAACTCCACCCCCCAATTTAGCTGGGCGTCCCCGCAGCTTTTGACTGTGATGGCTGATTTCCACCTTGAAGTCCAGCTGGAGATCCCAGACTCCTGCCTCTCCATGTGGACGGCCAAAGGTCCTCCCGCGGCCCCTGAGATCCTCCCACTGCCCTGCTCTGAGCTCCACTCCTTCCCTAGGGGGCCCACACTGCAGACCCCTGCACCTCAGCCTGGCCACAGGTCATCACTAGCCTCCCTTGAACTCCAGGACGTCCGCACACCGTGCCATGCTTCAAGGGTTCACCCCCAGAAGCCAGCCATTTGCTGCACAAGTCACCAGAGGCCCTGGCTGAGCTGCCTGAGCTCTTGGGGGCATCCCTACCCTCAGTTGATCTTAGTGTGCAGTACAGCTTAGGCTGAGAACCATGCAGCCAGCTAGAACACGGTTTGCTCAAAGTACTCCTGGTTATCTTTCTTTCTTTCCTTTTTTATTTTTATTTTTGGTGTGCTAGGGATTGGACTCAGGGCTCAGGAATTCCAGGCAAATGCATACCAAGTTTTTCTTTCTCTCGTGGACTGCCATCAACTCACCCTTAACAGATTTGTTCCACTGTCACACTTGTAAATTAACCTGAAAATTGTTCAACCCCGCTGGGCACGGTGGTGCACACCTGTAACCCCAGTGACTCGGGAGGCTGAGGGGAGGGTGGCAAGTCAGAGGCCAGCCTGCGTAACTTCGAAAGGCCCTGTTTCTGATGTTTAAAAAAAGGGGAGGGGGGCTCAGTTGGTGATGTGCTTGCTGCACATGATAAGGCCCTGGGTTCGATCCTCAGCACCACACACACAAAAAAGGGTGGGGGGTGTAGCTCAGTGGCAAAGTGCCCCTGGGTTCAAACCCCAGTACCCCCATCCCTCTGCCCCTCAAAAACCACCAAAACCCTTCATTCACCCAAGCCAACCCCTCTTTCCTTCTGGCCATTTACCACGTGTGTGTGGAGCAAGTTGTTTGTGGGTTTGTTTAATAAAGTTCACTTTATTTTGGCAACTAGATCATGACTTTAGGCAAGTAACCTCTTTGAATTCGAAATGAAAAGACTAGATTAGAAGACCTCTAAGTTTCTTTCTAGGCAAAATCATGATTCTATTACTATTTCATCACAATAAGCTCTCCAACTGCTGGAGAATGGCATTTCCAGAATGGTTTGCTTAAGTGCCCGGTTCACAACAGGTCTAGGCTCCCCTTTGGATGTATCCAGGGTGATATTATCTGACAGATCACATCAGTCTTTTCAATAATGAAGACTCAATAGTGATTTCTAATCACCGTCCCCCTAAAGCAGTCCGAAAGGTGGCAAGAACCAGTCACAAGAGGTCTTAAGTCGGAAGCCAGGCTGCGGCCCCTTTCACGGAAGGCTCAGATCAGTGCGCTCCCTCCCTCCCCTCCAAACCTGCACCGAGGAAGTCCGAGGGCTCAGCCCTCAAACCAAGTGTCACTTTTCACCAGTAAAGATGATCATAGCAATGAAGTCATTTCGGCTTGTTTGGGATACCTCGGTGCGAACCATGTGCAGCAACACCCCATCGTCTGGATTTCGGCCAAAACATTACCAACTATCAGAGGTCTCCTGCTGGAGAAGAGCGTGCTGAGCCCTGAGTAGAGGCCTGCTGGCTGCGGGGGAGGGAGAAAGGCTTGAAGGGCTCCTCAGGTGGAGGAGCCTGGCCCTGTCTTCTCGGGCCGGGCCGTGCCGTGCCTTTGTTTCACATTCTCCAAAGGAAGGAATCGGACTGAATGAATCCATCCCAAAATTTGCCTGATAAAATCACCCAAAAAACTTTTTGAAAGTATTGAAAAGATACCAGCCCCCTCCCCTGTGATTTTCCCCCAGGCTTGTGAATGGATGACCTATCTGCTTTCATACTCAGCGGAGGAGCACGAAGGCACCCACCCTCCGAGGTGTCTCTAGCCCCAGATTCTGCAACACAGAGAACAGCACACCTAAAGGCCCTGGATAAGTGTAGCAAGATGGCTCAGCAGCATTCTCAGTGAAAGTGAGCAGAGCCAGCACCTGTCGGGCCAGCACGGCTGTGGGATCATCTGACCAGTGGAATAGTGAGGGAAACAGGCTTCTAGCAAGTGGGCAAGAGAATTCTGAGTTTTGTTTTCAAACACCTGACTCTTCCAATTAGAAAAAACAAAGACAAAACCTCCGGGATTGGGTCGAATTTGTTTTCAGAGCTGGGCCTGGAGCCCGCTGGGCCAGGCACCGCCACTGACCACACCCAGCTCTCGGAGGGCGGAAGAGAATGGCTGCCCACTCTTTTCTGTTGGATTCAATATTTCAATACTCTTCAAAAGGGGATTGTATTTGTGTATAAAAAGCTATGCATAAAATCAGCCATGAAATGTAGGACTCTATTAAAAAAAGGAAAGATTTAGGAAGAGGAAGTCATTTCAATTCTACCAATCCTCTGGAAATTAATCCTCTTAGTTTGGTTCATTATCAATTTGAGGGTAAAGTTTTCACTTTAAAGACCACCATTTTGGGGTTTTGTCTTTAGGTAGTAACTGGAATGTTGTATGATTTGCATTTTGAAAATCATGAGATAATTGTAACAGATTCTATTTAAAGATTCATCTCAGCACGTCACAAAACAAACACGTCCACTGAGTCACATTCCAATTTCCTGCTAGGTCACATTTTATAAACTCTGTTATCTGGCAACTACCCAACTAGAGAAATACTGTTCCGGTCTTATTCACAATTACATTATCTACATAAGTAAGGCTTCTTCAAAATGGAAAGTCACCAGTAGTAAGGAAACGCACTGGAATAGCACCACTTATCCAAAACATCACTGATGGGCAGCAGGAGCTGCGAAGGAGCAACTGGAGTAAGAAGGCCACCCAGATGCTCCCTGTGTCACTCTTCATCTAGCAGTCCCAGTGGGGGCAGAGGCACGGCCAGAGAGCCTGGCCCTCTCAAAGCCTGAGCATTCTGGAGCAATGGCCGGTAGCAGGTTCAGAGCTCAGGACTCAGCTCTCGGGACATGACCGACACCCCAGGTCTAAACAAGGAGGAGTCTGGAGTCAGGCGTTTATGCTCTGGCACCCAACTAGCCTGCCAGGAGTCCACGCTGAGCCCCGGGGCAGCGACCACCTCTGAACCCCATGAGCTCGCCCAGCCAGAAGCTGCAGCCTGCAGCACAGCTCCCTCTCCGAGGTCACACCACGTGCCGCTCTTAGCCTGGTGATGACGGAGACAGACAGCTCTTACACCAGCTCCTAACTACACCAATGTCTGAATGACAACACCCAAACCACACTGCATTTTGAGGGAGGCTGTTTATATACCTCATTAGGAGCCAAATCTGAAGGAAATACTGGGAGCACTGAGACCATGGTGACATCACAGGACGCGTGCGGAAAACGAAGCCCACGTTCTGAAAGAGCAGAGATGGCAAAGCAGCTCTGCCACGCGAGTATTCATTTTGAAATGTTCTGCTTGCAGCACAGAGAAAATATTTGATAGATGTCACATTACCAACTGGTAGGGTCAGTGGCTCGATGGAGAAGCTTGAAGGCAAGTTTCTCCCAATTACACTGTCTGTACTCGCCAAGCCAAGGCCTGGTGGTGGAGCACACACTCCTAAGCAGCAGCACATCCGTCAGCGACCACCAGACACCACCTGGACAAGGGCTTTGGTCACGTGGGTTCAGATTGCGTCAGCAGCTAATTCTCAAATGCAGATCATCATGGACGATATCATTTAGCCACAGGGAGAGGGTGGGACTGAGAGTGGGGACTCACGTGATCAAGAATTTCATCAGACCCAGGAGGCTCAGCGTGGACTCCTGGCAGGCTAGACGGGTGCCAGTGGTTTCAATCAGACTAAAAACCAGAAGGCATAGAATATTTACTTTATCTATGTGGAGTTTCAGCCCCAGATTTCTTACTCCATGACACATAAAGTGCAATCTAAACAGGTCACATTAAAGACCTATTAAAGGAAACAGAAAAGTGTTCAAGACACCTGACCGTGTGAATCATTCCTTTGGTGCTCTCCAACTTCTAAGTGCTTTGTAAAGTGACAGTCCCAGGATCCTAGGGCGTCCACCGAACTAGATTCCTTAAGTCTTGCTGATGAATTTCTGAATAACCCAAGACATCTAAGATAAACTTAAAAACTCACAGAAGTGCCCCGTCTCAAGAAACTATGACAACACAAAACCTCACACTTACAAAATAGCCAAAGTAGGGAGGTACTACTAATATTACAAAAAAAATTTTTACTTTATAAAGTGATTCACTTGTGCACTTGCTGAAACAGAACTTGCATTACAAGATTTTGACTGACGTACTTTGCAGGAAACATCAAGCTTATAATTTGAGGTCACCTGCATCCAGATTCAATACCTCAAGGGAAAGAAGTAAATTGAATATATGTGAAAAAGAATCAAAGCAAATAATAAAATCACCATAACAGTATAGGCTAATAAATGAAGGCAGCGAGAGACAGTTATTAATTAATATATTTTCTGCATTGTAGTTAACATATGTACTTTCTTCGTGTCACTTTATTTTTTCCATTAAGTATTGATATTTTGTTATATTCAGACAGGAGTACATTTCAACAGTCTTTTGCAATAAATATCATAAAATAATAGAGATTCGCATAATAAATATTCTTTACAATAAAAAAGTTTAACAAACTTTTGTCTTAAAAATAGTCAGAATTCAACTTTGTGATTTATACATAAAATATACAAAAAGCACCACAGTTTGTGGTTAAGGCAATGAAAACACAGAAAAATTAGAATCACCCAGCTGCTAACTACCCAAGGGGCCAAAAGAAGCAACCACGAAGGAGCCAAGACCACTCCAGGCAGCTCAGCTCTTTAACACCCAGAGACAGGCCAGCAATCAGCCTGTCACCAAGAGCCCCTGTCAGTAACAGAGATTTGGTGAAGAGCATGGGCGTGGGGGAGGGGGGGCGCTGAGCCCTCCAGACAGGAGGCTGCAGCAGGAATGGGGCAGGTACAGGATCTCCACGCTGTGGAGCAAACCCAAAACCACAGAAAGGAGGAAACACCCGCCACAAGACACCTCCGTGAGGCAGCGCCCGACCGAGGGAGGGAACCAAGGAGCAGAGGGGCAGTGGCTAAAGGGAACTTTCACGTCATGGCAAAACTGGCTCCTCCCTTCTACTCACGGTCCCATGTTAGGACAATGCCCCTAACTGCAGACAGACTGGAGACAGGGCTTCTTCAAGCAGCCTGACAGCTGCCTCCTCCAAACCAATTTCCTTGCTCCCACCGAAGCCAGTCAAAGACAGCCTGGGCCACTGCAGTCCGGGGGTGTGTGGGAGCACCACTTTGGAGGGCCACTTGTAGAAGAAAAAGGCTACCCAGAAGCCCTCGGCCCTCGGCTCTTGCCATCGGTGAGAGTCCGCGCAGTCTCGGTCTCCTCTCACTGAAGATCACCCACAATAGAAACGTAAACTCCATGAGTCAGACCTTGGAATGGGGAGCAGAAGGCAGGAAGCAGGGAAAACTCAAAGAAAAGAAGCTCAGCATCCAACAGGATCTTCCTCTACAGCCACAGCTGGAGAGCCAAGGTCCAGGAGGTGCAAGCCCCTCCATAGATCAGGAGGGCTTGCCCTGGGCCCGGGAGGTGCAGCTGTCCAGCTTACAGTAGACAGTGTTGGAGTGCTTGCACCTGCACCCTGGGCGGTGCACCCAGTCGTAACACCCCCGGCAGAGCTTCAGGCACCCCTTGGCCGGAGGGTAACAGAGCAGGCAGGGCAGGAGCAGCGACATGGCTCCCATGCACAGGTACCTGGAGCAGCAGTGTGACTGTGAGCAGGAGCACGGGTGGTCTGAGCAGGAATCCCCCTCGTCGTCGTTGGAGCAGTGGTAGAAGAGGCCCTTGACCAGGCACATGCAGGTCCCGTACTCCACCATGCTCTCCGCGGAGCACAGGCACTGCCGGTTGCAGGCCAGGCAGGAGGGCAGGGTCCGGGGCGCCGTGCACTCCCCGCACTTGCACTTCCGGCACCGCTCGCAGATGAACTTGTGCTGGGCCGGGTCCTCTTTTGAGGAACCCTTCAGGTCATCCACAGTCAGTTGTTTGGGCTGGGTCCGGACCGCCCTCTCGGACCTCTGAGCAGGGCCAGGCCTGGTTGGCGGGGAGCGTCCCAACAGCCCCTGCTCTGAGGAGGCGCTGCTGCTGCTGCTGCTGCCAGAGCTGGCTGCACTGCCAGTGCTGGTGGACCTGCTCAGAACGGGGCCCCGGGCACTGCTCGAGGATCCCGCGGGGCCCAGGTGGCTGGAGGGTCTCTGGTGGTAGCCATTATTCACATTGACTGGTATGATTTCATGCGTCCTCTCCTGCTTTTCTGGTCTGGGTGCTGTCCGAGGAGCAGGTCTCTTCACCACGGAAGGCCCTTCTGTGTACTCATTGCTGCCTCTGATGGCCTTGATCTGGTCAAGGGACAAAATAGCAGCAGGCGGAATCTCTCTCTCATTGTCTGTCCTCTGACGGCCATCCAAAGAAGGCTGCTGGGTCACAACTAACGAAATTCCACTGCCATGCTGATTTGGGGGCTCCATGTGTGGGGACCTTGGATTGTAGCAGTCAGCGGAAACCTGGCATGCATCTGAAGTCCTAGAAAAGAAACGGAAAATTAAGGAAAAAGAGAAAATAAACGACAGGAAGCGTTTGTTGGGGGAGGGAGGTCCTGTCAAGTCACAAAGTGCCTAAACCACCTGGTAATGGTCTCCTTATACAGTAATGCTGGGGTCCTGACCAGCATCCAATTCTGAGAGGCTATGGACACTTCATAGGGGAATATAAGCAAGAGACCCCATGCCATAAAAATCAGACGTTTTTCCAGCTTTAAAAAGGCAGAATCAAGAGGAAGTAATGTCTTCCTGTTTGTGCATCCAACAAAAATTAAAATGAAATTTGCCTTGGTGAAGAAATCTGGGCACAAGCTCTGGGAGAGCTCTCGTCTTGAGAAAGCTGAGTGTCGGTTCACTGGTGGTTTGCATAAAGGAAATGTCTACTACCTCTTGAAAATCAAGAATGACATGGGTGCCCAGGCCTTTTGTTGGCTGAATGCTATTACATGCTTTAGATTAAAGGAAATTAAGGAAAGCATTTTCCAAAAAGCTCAAGCTATTCCAAACTAAAATGGAATATCGGAATATGCGGTCATGTTTAGTAGAAATCAGAAGTCAAAGGCTACCTCATTACTGATCTGTGAGGTGCACAATAAAGGATAAGAAGCACAAGAGTTCTTGGTGTGTTAACAGTCACTAACACACACACACACACCATTCTGTCACTATTGTAACAGTATTCACATCCGACTTCTTTAAAAGCTTGAACAAGAGCTCAGTCACATAAGAAGATAACTTTTATGCACAAGCGTCAGGCTTTCAAGCAGGGTGGGGAAATCCTGAGAAATTAAAATATTACCCAAATTTCCTTTAATTTAAAAATATGTGTTTATATGACTGACCTTGATCTTCAAAAGCACTGCCGACTCTGAGTCATTGTGCTTCTTGTAATAAGTATACTAATATCCTGATCAAAATAGGCATTTGGGTTTCCAGGCTCATAGTGACATATTTCTAAGTTGTAATGTAATCTTCATAAAACAAACTACCAGATATAAAAACGTTCCCATTTCCAATCAATGGCAAACTATATTTCACACATATTCTCTGTAAAGTCTACAGATGCAATCCAAATCAAGACTGAAAGGGGAAAATGCCCGTTGTCACTACTGCCCTATGCCCCAAACCCCATCTTAAGGAATAAAGCGGAACCAAGCGCCTGCACTGAGCGTCCTGGACTCTCCTCCAGGTTCACTTCTCCAGCGCCCACTACTTTTACCTTCCTGCACGCGGCGAGAAACAGTCACCACGCGGGGTCTGGTCCAGTCCTTAAGGGCTGTTAAGATCGGCTCTTACTCCGGCCCCTTAGACGCGCCGAGGCCCGGCCCTCCCCAGGCAAGGGGCGCTTTAAGAACCGACTGCCCGCAAGGCCCCGCGGGCGGCCCCGCACCCCAGCGCAGGTCCCCGGGGCTGGGACCGGGGCCGAGCCCACGCCGCGGGCCAAGGGCACCGGCGGGCAGGGCCCGGGGCGCGGGAGGCGCCCTCGGACCGGGGACCGCGTACCTCCTCGCACTGTCCTCGGCGCTGGCTTCCCACGGCTCCGCAGCGCCGGCCGCGTCCCCCGTCCCCAGACCCGCTTCCCGGGCGCGCGCCCTCTGCGCTCCTCCGCAGGCAGCGCGAATAAATAGTCGCCGCGGAGGACGGAGAGGAAAAAGTTATGAATGAAAACAAGCTCTCCAGGGGGGCGAGGCCCCCGCCTCGCGAGGCGGCCGCGGCTTTTAAAGGGGCAGCGCCCTCTCCCGCCGCGCCCGCGCCCGCGCCGCGCGCAGCACCCGGGCCGCCCCAGGCCGCGGCGCGCTCCGGGCCGCCCCGACACGCGCGGCGCCCGCTGCGGACAGGGCCCTCCGCCCGCCCCGGACCCGTCCCGACCCGCACCTGCCGCACACTCACCCAGGCCGGAGCGGCGGCGGGGGCCCTCGCCGTGCGGCCCGGCCCGGGTCCCGGTTCGGGCGGCGGGCGGCGCGGCATCAACCGCGGCGGGGAGGACGCGGGGGCATCGCCCGAGCCTCGGTGCGTCGGCCCGCCCCCGCCGCCCCGCCGAGCGCCCCCCGCGGCCCCCTTCCGGCCGCCGCGCGCGGCTCTCCCGCGACCTCTCCCGGCTCGAGTGCGCCCCGCGGCTCAGCAGCATCCACCTGGGGCTCCTCTCCTGCAGCCCTGTCCAGGAACCAGCTGAGGAAGTCCCTTCGCTCGCGCTCTCCGAGCCTCGGGAACGCGAGCTGGCACGCGGCGGGGAGGCGTGCGCGCCGGGCGCCGCGCGGCTCCCTCCGCTCCCCGCGGGGCAGGCAGGCAGGGGCGGCTCCGGACGAGTGGATCCACGTCGCGGGCTCGGCGGGCCGAGGCCGGTGGGGGAGGGGCTCCCACCCGCCTCTGGGGGGCGAAAGGAGCGAAGTTCGGGGTCCTTCTCAGGGCGAGGTGGGCGGACGTCGTCCTGGTCCCCGCGCAGGCCGAGGCGCTCCGCCGATCCCGCACGCTGGGCAGTGGGCGCCGCGTCCCGGCAGCCGCGGTCCCGGCAGGTCAGCCTCTCCTGGGCAGCGCTCACTTCCAGTCCTCCGCCCCTCCGGTTCCACGGCGAAACGCCTGCCACAGATGATCACAGAGAAACACGTCAGTCTCCCTTCTCTCCGGGCCCTGGGACGCGCCGCGCGCCCGCCGCCGGCCAGCTCGCCCGCGCCCGCAGCCCAGCCATGTGCCCGCGCCCGGTGATTGACAGGCCGGCGCAGTCGCGTGTCAGCAGCGAGCCTGGGTAACATGCAGCCGTGCACGTTTTGCTGAAGTGCTTTTGCCCCTGGGAATGCCCAGGAGTTCAACCAACGTCAAGCAGCGCCTGTGCGCGCAGGGACTCGGCACGCAGAAAGGAACGCAGGTTTGAACCCGGCTTCGCTCGGACTCGGTCGCCAACAATGCCTAAACAGACCCACGTTGGGTCCAGCCCCTCTTCGGCACAAACGGCCTGTTTCACACAGCGACAGTCCCAGAGGTTAAACTTGTTGCTGTTCGGTTAAGGGGGAAGTGAATGGGACCCTGCTTTTTCTTTTAGCGGTAGACTTTTAAGAGCGTTCAGTAGTGGGAACACTGCCGGTGTTTTGAAATGCAGCCAGTAATCTCAGCTCTAGAGCAAGTTCAAAGAAATGTTCACTTCCTTGCAAAAACCGACATCGCTCACCTTATCTTTCCTAAAATGTCTACGAAGGAAAGGAAGGAAACAGTTCTTACCTAATGCAAAGATTGGAAATTGCTTTTCACGCACATGTACAGCGACTGCAGCTGTTCCTTATCCGGGGCAGGGAGCTGGGTCCGCGGCTATCGCTCTGCAAACCACTGTGTGCCTTACAGAGCGATCCCACTCCTGCTGCAGAATTTCAGCTCCTCGCGGCTACCTCCACCTCCACTCCAAGACACGCCCCCAGTGATATCATGTGTCAATCACACCAGCTGCCCGAAAACCTGGAACAGGATTTCCTCCCGTTTCCGTTGGCTCTTGGTTTGTGTTTACCAACTTGGAAACGTGAACTTATAGACTCGTGTAATAAACATCCTCTAAAAATTGGGGATTGCCTCTAAAAAATCCTGCAAATAAATTTGTCGTGAAGGAACACATTCAAATTTAGCTATCAATCTCTAGTTACCCATCGCTAAGTTAAAAGGATTGAAGTTGAATTAGTAAATAATTGTAAAATAAGAATTTTTTTTTAAAAATGAAAAACGCTGTATGTCAAGCCATCCCTTTGGAACAACTAGAGGGAAAATGTGTATTGATATTTCAAAAATAATAATTTAACATCAGAATTCCTGTCTAAATCAAAGTTGAGAGTAAGTGAAATCTGAAGTTTCAGAAAGAAGTGCTTCTTTTGGCAAATATACCATAACCATATGTTCACCAGGGGGGAAATCTGTTGTGAGTTTTAAAATAAGTGCTCTATCTTGGATTGTGATACAATATTTCCCAAAAGTCAATCACAAGAAAACAAAAATCCCAAATTCTTTCTGTTTTGTAATATATTTGTATAATTTTGAGAAAAAAAAACTATTTTTAACTGATTTTAAAAATCAGTTAAAAGGCAATTAATTAAAATAGAAACAATTCACAGATTTAATAATTCTTAACATATGATATGTCACTGAAAAAAAATATGTAAGTAGGAAACTTGCTTTTTGCTTTTTTACAAGCTGGGATTTTGGATATTAGCAAAACCATGAAGTTCATGCTGCAGTAAAGATAACTGTAGATGAAATTTAAGATTTTAAATTTAAGGTTTTAAAAACTTTTAAAGATAAAAGCTTTTAAAACCCTAAAACAAAGTAAAAAAGAAATATTTTCCCAAGTAGCATGTATCAGGAATAACAAAGTCCATTTGGAAAGCAAACAAAAACAAAATTCAAGAATCTAAATCATATGTAGATTTCAGTATGGATATTTCCAGTTCAAAGTAATTTTTAAAAATATCCTTTATAATAGCAAGTGATTCTGTTGAAACTCCACCCCCACCCAACTGAACTTTTTTTGAAAAAATGCTTGAACACTTTCAAAAATTAAAGTCATGTTTAGAATTGCTTCCAAGGAACCCAGGGCATTGCTGAGGACACCAGCAAAAATCACTAGAAAATAATAGAACAAGAATGAGCCCATGAGCTACATAGGCACCCTTAATGCTCTGAATGGTACTAAAATAGTCTAAAAGATAAAATTGATTTTATTGTATATATTTTGCCTTTCTCATAGATTTCATCTGATTTGGGGAATTCTTGAGAATGGATTTGAAGAGTCAAATCAGAAATAGAACATCACATGAGTATCTTATTTGGTTCTTTGAAATTGTCTTCTCACCTCTCACCATAGTGAGCAACAAGTTTAAACTCTGGGACTGTCGGATGTGTGAACAGGAGGAGAGGGTGAGTTTACCAATATGATAAAATCAGCAGAGGGAGCACCAAACATTCTAATTCCATCAATCCTTCAAAAATATATTTGAAAGATTTCTATTACAGTACACTTCAAACTATATCAACCAGAGATGCATTAAAACAATTTTTGGAAAACATTTTTTAGTTGTAAATGGATCTTTTATTTTATTTATGCATATGCGGTGCTGAAGATTGAACCCAGGGCCTCACACATGCCAGGCAAGTGCTCTACCACTGAGCCACAACCCAGCCCCAGCCCCAGCATTAAAACAATTTTCATGTGATTGAGTATTTTCAAATTATAATAATGAATAAAATCCATGAGATTTTATCTACAACGGTGTTTCTGTGGGTCATGTTCTATTTAGAAATCCAATATGCTGTATTAAATTAATCAATGACCCTTTGCGTCACTTGGCTCCAAAATACATCAATGTTTTTCTCTAAATATTAAATTAATATTAAATTAATAAAAAATATAAGAATAGCCTTGCCTCTTTGGATCAAGAAGACATTTAATGAAACCTGCTTCTCCTTTTGATTGCCTATGATTACATGCCTACGTAGAAATCAACATTTTTAGTTTAAAATAGATGTTGTTCTTTATTTTGTGAGTTTAATTACAGCATACCTTGATAAAAATGGATATCTAATATATGAGATTTTTCTGGAAAGGAAAAGCAATGTAAATACCAATAGGGAAATCTTGTAATAATTTTTAGTTCACTATGTCCAAATATGTCTAAATGGAGTGGAATGGCATCTGTGAATTGTTCTTCCTGGTCACGTGGAAACAAAGTTAGCTATCTCTTCTCATTCGACTTTTGAGTAAAAGGTGGGGTGGGGGAAGGCCTGGTATCTCCTTGCAATTGCTAGAAATTAAAAATAAATAAATAAATAAACAGTAGGATTCTAAAAGGCTTTCCTTATTCATTTTTTTTAAAGATAGAGAGAGGGGGGAGAGAGAGAGAGAGAGAATTTTTTAATATTTATTTTTTAGTTCTCGGCGGACACAACATCTTTGTTCGTATATGGTGCTGAGGATTGAACCCGGGCCGCACGCAAACGCATGCCAGGCGAGTGCACTACCGCTTGAGCCACATCCCCAGCCCTCCTTATTCATTTATTCATTTTATTTTCCAAAATAAAAACAGCAGCAACTCTAATGTATCCCACACTTTTGAAAACTCCTCCCTTACTAATCCAATGCTTCTGTGAAGTCTTAGTCAATTGTGTTGTTAGTAATATAACTTACATGATTGCTAGTAAGATTCATTGTGTTATTATTCAGCTATAACATTTTTTTGTTACTGAGAAACACAAACAGTAGTCACAGAAGTTGAGGCATTAGCACCCAACAACCCCGTGAATCAATGAAGAATGAGAAATGGGGACTGAATTTCCTTTATCTTCCTTTTAGGGCGATAGTCACTATATCATTGTACTTCCCAGGAAAAGCTGGCAAGGCCGGGCCCTGTTATTTTCAGTTTCCTTTTGTAAACAGTCCTTGCAGTTGACAGAAATAGAGTAACCTATTCTGTGAATTTTCCATAAACATTCCCCTGGTCTTCAGGAGCACGTCCCGGGGCTCTCGGGGTGCTGCTCCCGGGGCTGCTTTCAGTCTGGAAGTGGGCAACTCAAGCGACTCCCTGGCTGGGTCCCCCTGAAGGGTGGTGCCTTCTGTCAGCTCCGTCCTTCCACAGCAAACGGGGATTCTGTTCCCCTGCGAGCTGTCAGTGAAGCGAGCAGAGCATGTGGAGGGGCTCGGAAGGGTGCCCTTCCTCCTGACAGGCATTGTCCGTTCCAGGAGATCCAGGGCACAGCCTGATCCCCGCTGTGTGTCAGGCTCCCACGAACGAGCCCCCGTGGGAAGGCAGCGCCCCGAGACCACCTCAGCACGAACCTCTTTCCCTCCAGTGTGTTCAGAATCCCTTCTGGGCCTGGATTTGGTCTTCATGTTTGTAAGAAAAGGAGATGAGGCATCTGTCCGGCTGGTCTGGCATCTGAGGTGAGGGTGGAATGGCCCTTACAAGGATCACGGCGGATCTTTGATTCTGGTCAGCAAGTTACTAATCTCTCACTTCCGAAACTGTGTCCCATCCTTAGAGAACGGCACACAGGAACCCGGGTTAATGGAAACCTGTAACTGCC
Source organism: Spermophilus citellus (assembly GCF_964194105.1). Taxonomy (NCBI): domain Eukaryota; kingdom Metazoa; phylum Chordata; class Mammalia; order Rodentia; family Sciuridae; genus Spermophilus; species Spermophilus citellus. Next base: position 152,242,527 of record NC_138189.1, read on the forward strand.
CCCCAAGATAGAACAGCAAAAAAATAGAGTCATGTTTTCATTAAAACATCTCCTGGGGCTTGTATTTTCATCTGTATTTCCTATTGAAATAACCTATGCCAAAAACTACAGTTTATCCTTTGTTTATGAAAAAAAGTAAAAGGATATTGATGAGACAATCTCAGCAGGCCCTTCTTTAAGAATACCTAATAGTGAAAAAAGAAAACAAACAAATCTCACCCAAAGAGACTTTTTACACTTAAGAGTTTTCCATAATTCGTGATTTTCTTGGGGTATTTAAAATAATACCATTTATAAAAGCATTCTGCGGTCTATAATAATTGAGGGTACCCGTATTGAAGATCGGAGGGTTGGCAAGACTGGCTGGGTATCGTGGATCATAAGGTCAGCTCATGGGCAGTACATAGGTGGCAACAAGAGTGCCAGAACAGGGCCAGTCAATGCACTTCCTCGCTAGGGGACCCCCACTCGGGGTCTCTGAGCTGTTTTCTCATCAATTACCTGAAGTTGGTAATCCTAACTATTTCCCCAGTCCAGTGCTACTGAGGGACCAAACCTGCTCAAGTGCCTCATAGGCTTTAAGGATCTTCTTAATGATTAGTGACCATTGTCCTGAAGCACACTGACCGTGAGGACAACTCTCAGCCCCCCCCCACCCACCCGGGAGCTTCCTTCCTGAATAAAGGGCCTCCTTGATTCTATTGAGGGATACAACATGGCAGCGGGCACAGAGAGATCAAGTCTCTGACCTCTTCAGCTGTGCAGGCATAGGGAGTCGTAAACAACCTAAATCTGTTTGCTCAGGATCACTAGGCAATGCTGAGCTGACGTGGATCTGGGGTGAACAGTCTGGGCCTCTCAGAACACACACTGAGCCCGGATCGGCTGAATTCAAGCTCCCGTTCACCTGCTTCCCGCAGACAAACAGCTGTGACTCAGCACTAATCCATCCGGCTGAAACAACTGGTCAGCCCTTCTCATCCTATGGACGTAAATGCCTACCAAGCCTTCATAGGTAGTGGCCACAGGTTTGAAACGGGGCTTGGGAGAGAGAGTAAGGACCCACCCGTTGCATTGGTCGCCCGGCAAAGGGAAACGAACTGTCGCCATTTGCAAGAGATACCACCATGGCAGAGAACTGACGTCACCAGACTGCGGCGGGCGGAGGAGATAACTTCATTGAAACCTGCGGCTACAGGTGTGTAATTCCCTAGCCTTCCCTCTCCAAACATCGGGGAAACCTTAAGGGCCCCTCCCAGCTCTCCCGTGAGCGCGATAGCCAGACCCAGGGAATCAGAGGTGGCGCGGGACTTGCGGCGCAGAACTACCGCTCCCACCACTGCTGACAGCTGAGGTCTCTTGCACCAGCTACCGGGGGCGTGGCTACCGGAGGGCAAGTAAAATTCGCTGAGGATTCTCAGCCCCAAGCTCTAAAAACTTAGGGTCTGAGGGAATGGCAAACTGGAAGAGTGTGCCCAGTCGTTCATGAAAACAGGGCTCCCGGGAGCAGCAGACCTGGCGTGTAGACAGTATTGTGGTGAGCGGCACCCGAGAGAGGGGCCTGGCTAGAGGAAAAGTGGGAAGTGACTAGACACAAGAGGAGGCCCTAGGCACTCAGGATTGGAGACTCGCCCAGTCTGGGAGGAGCTGCTGCACAGTGATTGGTTCCCGCGTATTGACAGGAGAAACTTGGCCTGGTGGGCACAGCGCCACCTACTGGAAGAGAAGTTAATCAAACTCTAAGACTGCATTTATTAGTTTTTTTTTTCTTTTCTCTTTTTTTTTTTGATTTGGGTTTTTCTTTCATTTTCATTTTTCTTTCTTGTTGTTTTTTTAAATTTTTTTTACAATTTTTTAAAAATTTTTTTTCTTCTAATTTTAATTTTAATTTTTTAAAATTATTTTAAAAAAATTTTTTTTCTTTTTTTATTTCCTATTTTTTTCTTCTTTTGTCTTTTCATTTCTTTTCAATTATCTTATCCCCCCTTCCTTGAATTCTACCTGCTTACTCTCATTCTCTTTAGTGACTTCTTCCCTTCTAATACCTTTCCTCCCAAGCATCAAATAAATTTATAGGAGTAAACAGTAACTCAGCAGTCAAACAGAACAAGAAGTAACATGAGCAGCTTCAAAAAGCAAGGAAGAAAAGGAGTACAAACAATGCAGGACAGCCTAAATATTCAGGAGGACCTAGAGTCATCAGAAAAATGGTCATATAAAGACCTCAAGGAACACCTTAGACAGATGGAATGGAACCTTAAAGAGGATATGAGACAGCAAATTCAAACAGTTAAAGAACACATTGAGAATGAATTACATAAACAGATAAAAGAAGAAGTTAAGCATCTTTAGCAGGAGATAGAGATTATAAAAAATAATCAAACAATAATTCTAGAAATGAAGGAAACGATAAACCAAATTAAAAACTCAATTGAGAGTATCACTAACAGAGTGGAGCAAGTAGAAGCCAGAATGTCAGATAATGAAGACAAAAATATATCATCTTGAAAAGAGTCTAGCCAACTCAGAAAGGCTGGTAAAAAATCACGAGAAAAACAGCCAAGAGTTATGGGATAACATGAAAAAACCAAACTTACGAGTCATCGGGATAGAAGAAGGTACAGAGATTCAAACCAAGGGAATGAGTAACCTGCTGAATGAAATAATTACAGAAAACTGTCCAGAAATAAAAAAGGAAACAGATATACAAATTTAAGATGCATACAGGACACCGAGCACACAAAATTACAGTAGACCAACACCAAGACACATTGTTATGAAGATATCCAATATACAGAACAAAGAGAAAATATTAAAAGCTACAAGAGAAAGGAGACAGATTACATTCAGGGGTAAACCAATAAGGTTAACAACGGATTTTTCATCACAGACACTGAAAGCAAGAAGGTCATGGAACAATGTATTTCAAACACTGAAAGACAATGGATGCCAACCAAGAATTCTGTATCCAGCAAAATTAAGCTTCAGGTATGACAACGAAATAAAAATCTTTCATGATAAACAAAAGTTAAAAGAATTTGCGGCCAGAAAACCAGCATTGCAAAGCATTTTGAGCAAAACACTACACGAGGAAGAAATGAAAAACAATAACCAAAACCATCAGTAGGAAGTGCCTCGGTAAAGACAGAGGGCGAGGGGAAAGATAATCATGGAGAAACAAACTAAATTTTTTTTAAAAAAGGATAAATAATCAAACATGGATGGAAGTACAAACCATATATCAATAGTAACTCTGAATGTTAATGGCTTAAACTCTCCAATAAAGCGACATAGGCTGGTATCTTGGATTAAAAAAACAAATCCAACAATATGCTGCCTCCAGGAGACACATCTGATTGGAAAAGACATACACAGGCTGAAGGTGAAAGGATGGGAAAAAATATACCACGCACACGGTCCTCGTAAGCAAGCAGGGATGGCCATCCTCCTATTGAATAAAATCGACTTCAAGACTAAGTTAATCAAAAGGGATAAAGAAGGACATTATATACTGTTAAAAGGAACCATTCACCAACAAGACATAACAATTATCAATATTTATGCACCAAATAATGGTGCTGCGACATTCATAAAACAAATTCTCCTCAAGTTCAAGAATCAAATAGACCACAACACAATAATTATGGGTGACTTCAACACACCTCTCTCACCATTGGACAGATCCTCCAAACAAAAGTTGAATAAAGAAACTATAGAACTCAATATCACAATCAATAACCTAGACTTAACTGACATATATAGAACATATCAACCATCATCAAATGGATATACTTTTTTCTCAGCAGCACATGGATCCTTCTCAAAAATAGACCATATATTATGCCATAGGGCAACCCTCAGTAAATATAAAGGGGTGGAGATAATACCTTGCATTTTATCTGATCATAATGGAATGAAACTGGAAATCAATGATAAAAGAAGGAAGGAAAAACCCTACATCACATGGAAAATGAACAATATGTTACTGAATGATCAATGGGTTACAGAAGACATAAAGGAGGAAATCAAAAAATTCTTAGAGATAAATGAAAATACAGACACAACATATCGGAATCTATGGGACACAATGAAAGCAGTTTTAAGAGGAAAATTCATCGCCTGGTGGTCATTCCTCAAAAAAAGAAAAAACCAACAAATAAATGAGCTCACACTTCATCTCAAAGCCCTAGAAAAGGAAGAGCAAAACAACAGCAAATGTAGCAAAAGGCAAGAAATAATTAAAATCAGAGCGGAAATCAATGAAATTGAAACAAAAGAAACTATTGAAAAAATTAACAAAACTAAAAGTTGGTTCTTCGAAAAAATAAATAAGATCGACAGACCTTTAGCCATGCTAATGAAGAGAAGAAGAGAGAGAACTCAAATTACTAACATACGGGATGAAAAAGGCAATATCACAACAGATGCTACAGAAATAGAGAAGACAATTAGAAATTATTTTGAAAACCTATATTCCAATAAAACAGAAGATAGTGAAGACATCGATAAATTTCTTAAGACATATGATTTGCCCAGACTGAGTCAGGAGGATACACACAATTTGAACAGACCAATATCAATGGATGAAATAGAAGAAGCCATCAAAAGACTACCAACCAAGAAAAGCCCAGGACCGGATCGGTATACAGTGGAGTTTTACAAAACCTTTAAAGAAGAATTAATACCAATACTTTTCAAGTTATTTCAGGAAACAGAAAAAGAGGGAGCTCTTCCAAATTCATTCTATGAGGCCAACATCACCCTGATTCCTAAACCAGACAAAGACACCTCAAAGAAAGAAAACTACAGACCAATATGTCTAATGAACCTAGATGCAAAAATCCTCAATAAAATTCTGGCGAATCAAATACAAAAACACATCAAAAAAATTGTGCACCATGATCAAGTAGGATTCATCCCTGGGATGCAAGGCTGGTTCAATATACGGAAATCAATAAATGTTATTCACCACATCAATAGACTTAAAGATAAGAACCATATGATCATCTCGATAGACGCAGAGAAAGCATTCGACAAAGTACAGCATCCCTTTATGTTCAAAACATTAGAAAAACTAGGGATAACAGGAACTTACCTCAACATTGTAAAAGCTATCTATGCTAAGCCTCAGGCTAGCATCATTCTGAATGGAGAAAAATTGAAGGCATTCCCTCTAAAATCTGGAACAAGACAGGGATGCCCTCTATCACCACTTCTGTTCAACATAGTTCTCGAAACACTGGCCAGAGCAATTAGACACACGAAAGAAATTAAAGGCATAAAAATAGGAAAAGAAGAACTTAAATTATCACTATTTGCAGATGACATGATTCTATACCTAGAAGACCCAAAAGGGTCTACAAAGAAACTACTAGAACTAATAAATGAATTCAGCAAAGCAGCAGGATATAAAATCAACACGCATAAATCAAAGGCATTTCTGTATATCAGCGACAAAACTTCTGAAACGGAAATGAGGAAAAACACTCCATTCACAATATCCTCAAAAAAAAATAAAATACTTGGGAATCAACCTAACAAAAGAGGTGAAAGATTTATACAATGAAAACTACAGAACCCTAAAGAGAGAAGTAGAAGAAGATCTTAGAAGATGGAAAAATATACCCTGTTCATGGATAGGCAGAACTAACATCATCAAAATGGCGATATTACCAAAAGTTCTCTATAGGTTTAATGCAATGCCAATCAAAATCCCAACGGCATTTCTTGTAGAAATAGATAAAGCAATCATGAAATTCATATGGAAAAATAAAAGACCCAGAATAGCAAAAGCAATTCTAAGCAGGAAGTGTGAATCAGGCGGTATAGCGATACCAGATTTCAAACTATATTACAGAGCAATAGTGACAAAAACAGCATGGTACTGGTACCAAAACAGGCGGGTGGACCAATGGTATAGAATAGAGGACACAGAGACTAATCCACAAAGTTACAACTATCTTATATTTGATAAAGGGGCTAAAAGCATGCAATGGAGGAAGGATAGCATCTTCAACAAATGGTGTTGGGAAAACTGGAAATCCATATGCAACAAAATGAAACTGAATCCCTTTCTCTCACCATGCACAAAAGTTAACTCAAAATGGATCAAGGAGCTTGATATCAAATCAGAGACTCTGCGTCTGATAGAAGAAAAAGTTGGCTCCGATCTACATATTGTGGGGTCGGGCTCCAAATTCCTTAATAGGACACCCATAGCACAAGAGTTAATAACAAGAATCAACAAATGGGACTTCCTTAAACTAAAAAGTTTTTTCTCAGCAAAAGAAACAATAAGAGAGGTAAATAGGGAGCCTACATCCTGGGAACAAATTTTTACTCCTCACACTTCAGGCCCTAATATCCTGAGTATACAAAGAACTCAAAAAATTAGACAATAAGATAACAAATAACCCAATCAACAAATGGGCCAAGGACCTGAACAGACACTTCTCAGAGGAGGACATACAATCAATCAACAAGTACATGAAAAAATGCTCAACATCTCTAGCAGTCAGAGAAATGCAAATCAAAACCACCCTAAGATACCATCTCACTCCAGTAAGATTGGCAGCCACTATGAAGTCAAACAACAACAAGTGCTGGCAAGGATGTGGAGAAAAGGGTACACTTGTACATTGCTGGTGGGACTGCAAATTGGTGCGGCCAATTTGGAAAGCAGTTTGGAGATTCCTGGGAAAGCTGGGAATGGAGCCACCATTTGACCCAGCTATTGCCCTTCTCGGACTATTCCCTGAAGACCTTAAAAGAGCATGCTACAGGGATACTGCCACATCGATGTTCATAGCAGCACAATTCACAATAGCTAGACTGTGGAACCAACCCAGATGCCCTTCAATAGATGAATGGATAAAAAAATGTGGCATCTATACACGATGGAGTACTATGCAGCAATAAAAAATGACAAAATCATAGAATTTGCAGGGAAATGGATGGCACTAGAGCAGATTATGCTTAGTGAAGCTAGCCAATCCCTAAAAAACAAATACCAAATGTCTTCTTTGTTATAATGAGAGCAACTATGAACAGAGCAGGGAGGAAGAGCAGGAAGAAAAGATTAACATTAAACAGAGACATGAGATGGGAGGGAAAGGGAGAGAAAAGGGAAATTGCATGGAAATGAAGGGAGACCCTCATTGCTATACAAAATTACATATAAGAGGTTGTGAGGGGAATGGGAAAATAAACAAGGAGAGAAATGAATTGCAGTAGATGGGGTAGAGAGAGAAGATGGGAGGGGAGGGGAGGGGGGATAGTAGGGGATAGGAAAGGTAGCAGAATACAACAATTACTAATAGGGCATTATGTAAAATTGTAGATGTGTAACCGACGTGATTCTGCAATCTGCATTTGGGGTAAAAATTGGGAGTTCATAACCCACTTCAGTCTAATGTATGAAATATGATATGTCAAGAGAGAGCTTTGTAATGTTGTGAACAACCAATAAAAAAAATAAAACAAAATAAAATAAATAAATAAATAAATAAAGGGCCTCCTTGCCTTATCATGTTTGCAAGTTAAATTGGTTTCATTTTTGTTTTTCTAAGCCTGAGACCTCTTGGGCTTAAATGTGTTGTCCTATGTGTGTGTGTGTGTGGGGGGGGGGGTGGCGCACATGTGCACAGGAGTTGGGAGCAGCTGTCTACTAATAATTTCAGATGAAGCCACCTGATGGGTCTTGACCACCTTAACATTTACTTGCAACTTTTCACTGTGAACATTTTGATTCCAGATAAGATAAAAGTCATTGTAAATAGAATAAAAAAAAAAAACTTTTACAAAATTTGTAAACTGTGACCATTAAAAGTAAAAAAAGCAAATATGTATTTTAAAAGTGACTGCATAACATTTAAAATATTGAAAATAAATTTAAAAGTAGTACACAGATGGTGCTCCTGCACATTTTCAAATAGCATATTTATTGCTCTTTTTTATAATCTCCAAGAATCTCAGTTTTGATCCTCTGTAAAGATGACAGTTTTGAGGCAAAACTACCAAAGTATCACATGAATCTTAAAGTTTTTGTATTAAATTTTTAATTGATGGCAGAAAGATGTTATTTCCTATAGCCAATGCAATTAACAAGGAAAACCCTGTGAAGCGCCACCTATTGTTGAGAATGAGTCACTTCAAATTTCAATCCAAATGGGGAGAATGAGCCTTCTAGGAATCAATGTTCACGTCCATCCTTTTCTGCACTCTTTCTTCTGATTTACAACACCGACACATGAGGGGTGCGCATTTTCACTAAAATGGGGGAAATGCAGTATGTACCTCGGTTGCCTTTTGAAGAATCTAAGTTACATTTTTGATGGAGATGACTTTTGACTAACACACGAGAACTGGTACATCTGTAGAGGTGCTTTCCCACCCAATATAGTTATCAGAAAAGGTAAGACGCGTTGCAATTGAATAAATGTTTCTTTAAAATCCTTGTGTTGTAAATATTATCTAGGCTTACATCACATTCTTTTGGGAAAAAACTTAATAACTTTAATATTGTATATTCCTATGTGGGAGACTGTGGGTATTGTAAATAATGCCAGTACTGGGAAGATGTCTTCTTTGAGAAGATGGACTTGGGTTTTATTGACCTGTCAGTCAATAGAAGCCGGGTGTACTGAGTGCTAGAGTGCTTAGGCTGAGTAGCAATGTGGGAACCTGTTGACACATAAATAACAAAACCAATATTTTTTCTATTGGTTACTACTAATCTGACTGAAAGTCTTTGCAAACCAAGAGGTTTAAAATCATCAGCAATGGCAGAGTCACGGAGGAACGTACGACTTCTTGAAGCCCTGCTTTAAAGGACGTGGTTCAAATTGGTGTCCGTTTGTTTAAGAACCTGTTTTGCATTTTCTAAGTTGCGTGTTTACTGCATGAAGTGAAGTGGCCAGCCATACAGAGGAGGACACGGAGGAGGGCAGCGAAGGACAGGGCAAAGCTTAGGCGCCCAGAACAGCAGGAGGCCGTCCACTTTGGGTTTTCCCCTTCGCTGCTCTGGCGCATGTCTTGCCCCCCTTGAATTTGAAAACGGACACTGTAAAGCAGACACGCTGCAAGTCACCCCTAACTCAGAGTCTTAAACTCATCTGCCAACGATCCACTCACCTATTCCTGGTGGCTTGGGTCTTGCTCTCCAGTGCTGGACTGAGCCCAGGCCTTGCGGATGCTGAGTGTGGCCCTGGCCGCCCCCTCACGCCCACAGCCCCTGGTTAACAAACGCTTACCAAGTCTCTGTGTCACCCCTTCCTGGAGCTGGAGAGCAGGAGGGAGACACAGACCGCACGCCCTCTGCAGCAGTCGCAGGTGACACCAAGTACGGTTGGGGAGGAACCCATGCTGGCCTGGTGGCCAGGGGCCTCCCTGAGGAGGTGAGGTTTGGACAGAGCGGCCACCTACATGTCAAGTGTATGAGAACAAGTCAGCAGAAGTGGCAAGCCAAGGCCCTGGGGAGCAGCGAGGAGCCAGCAGTGGAAAGGGCAGAGGTCGGAGGGGAGGCTGAGGCTGTTCCATTCAGACCCTGGAGCCCACGGGAGCGCAGAGCGTGTTCTAAAGTCACAGGAGACGCTGTAGCTGGCGGGTTCCTGTGTGAAACATTAAAAGATGCGCCAGGCCAAATGTGAAAAAGCAGTTCTAGGGAGAATTAGCAGAGAGGGGAGACCATCATTTGTTAGGACAGAATATAAATTGTATATGGCTACAAAATGTAAGGTATATTGTGGTAGGAAGAAGAATTTGGGCCCCGTTCTAGAATATCTTGGCTTCACAGACTAGGAAGAGACCCAGGCAGCCCGCTCCAGCGGACGGCAGGAGGGCCGAGGATCAGGCGGCCTCTGCCCCACCAGGGTCACACTCCGCTTGGGCACCGGGGTGATGGAAAGGAAGGTTTCTCTGTGAAATCACAGTTGTCACAGCTGGGTAAGTCAGCTGAGGACAGATTGCAGACAGTGTCAATGCCACATGGAAGGTCTGGGCTCCATGCAAGGACAGTGAAGTTCTAGTGCAGAGGGGCTGGCCCGAGAAGGCCCTTCCCTGCAGACTCGCCTGGTCCTGCCATCGCTACAAGAGCAGGCTGGAGCGGGGGGCGCTGGCTCGGGGGTCAGAGCAGTGTCCGAGGGCAGGCGGGGCAGCAGTGGAAAAGAAGGAGATGGCCAGCTACGGAACCGTGGACGGTGGTTGCATGTCCCTTCAGCAAATGGCACAATGACAGAGGACTGAAGTCGTGCCCGCAGGCCGGCACCAAACCTTGAAGACTGGGAACGCCCACCTCATTTGGTGAGTTGCACCGAGGACACTGGCTAGAGACGTCCACCTGTTCCCTTCAGTTCAGCGGTGGAGGAAAGAGGAGGCAGAAGACATTTTCAGGGAGATGATGATCCTCAGAGGTCACTAACATTTACAAGGAACAGAACGTTCAACATATTATGCTGCTGTATCATATATATTTATGTTCCATTGGAGTGCTAAGCAGTTAGGGCATCAAAATGATTACTGAAAAATTCTCCAAGTCAGGAGAATGTGTAGACACTAGAAAATCTGAATCTATGAAAGAACTCAAATACGACATTTTCAGACAGTTGAGACCGAATACTGGTACGGCAAGTAACTGGGAGATGCTATTGATTTTAAAAAAACTTAAACTTCACAATTCATTGTCAAGTTGTAGGTGGTAAATGAACCATGGACTTTATTCTCTTACAAGATCATTCTGGTCCTTATACCCATGTAACAAACAGGCATGTACTGTGTAAGGCCCTGTGGGTGGTACTGTGCGTGGTCCTGTGTATGGTGCTCTGGTACTGTGCATGGTCCTGTAAGTGGTCCTGTAAGTGGTACCGTGCATGGCCCTGTGGGTGGTACTGTGAGTGGTCCTCTGGTACTGTGCACGGTCCTGTGGGTGGTACTGTGCATGATCCTGTGAGTGGTCCTCTGGCACTGTATAGGGTCCTGTGGGTGGTACTGTGCACGGTCCTGTGGGTGGTACTGTGCATGATCCTGTGAGTGGTCCTCTGGCACTGTATAGGGTCCTGTGGGTGGTACCATGCGTGGTCCCATGTGTACCAGGGACACAAAGACATAAACCAACTCCCTAGCAAGCCGCGGCAGCCATGTCTGGGTCACAGAACTCTACTCTGCACTTGGGTGGATGAAGCTGGTGGACTGGACAGAGAGAGGGACACACTGGTCCCAGCGGGGGATTGTGGAGAGATGGAAGCTGCAGAGCCATGCAGAGAAGGTGGCAGACCTTTGGCTGCCCGCTGGCCCTGCTCAGCCCTGCCGGTGACATGCTGCCACACCCACACTGGCCACCAGCTGGAAGAAGTCACCCTGTGGACAGCAGAGGCTTTGCTGAAGACCTAAGGAAGTGTGAGTGGGGTCAATGGCAAAGTGGTGGCAGCAGTCAAACCCGGTGTGTCGTCACCTAGATGACCATGACCTCCCTAGAAGGGAAACGCACCTTGAAGGCGGGCCACCCAGAGCGCCAGGCGCAGTGCTGAGGGTGGGCCAGGGTGCTCTTGGCCACCTCAGGAGCAAGCTGTGTAGAGAAGCTGAGTTCGGGCCACAGAGTCAAAGAGAAACTCAGAACCATCAGACTCTGGACGTGGAGAAGTTTCAGGAACCCTAATGAATTCATTTGCTTCTATTTTCCTTTTCAGGTGTACACAAAAGTGGAAAATGATAAAAGCCACATATAAGTCAGCATTAAAAAGCCATCTCGAGAAGTGGGATGCTGTGGCGGGGAAGCACCGTTGTGAATGAGCAGCACTTTGAGATAAATTCAAAAGAGTCAGTGGGTTTCCCAACAACAGCTGAAACGCATATCCTGCCTCAAGTGGTCCTTACGTCCCACGGGGAAGCCGCAGTCGCCCATCAACAGCCAGGAAGAACCGGCACGTTTGCACAGGGCGACAGTAAGAGCCCACCACCCCTGACCGCTGGACAGAGCCTCTGCGGAAGGCCAGGCAAGCCCAGACTTCAAGATGTGCATGAAAGCGTGCATTTTGGAATCTGTGGATGACGGCAGCTAACCCTTCCTCCTTCACCTTCCCTCTCATCTTTTGTACCAAATATGCACCAAAAGGTCGCATCATATGCCCAAGACTACTCAGCTGGCAGGAGACAGACTCAGGATTGAGCCCCGGTATGTGAGGTCGAGGAAGCTGCTTGACAGAAAGAGGTGAGCAGAGAAGGGTAACTGGGTTGCAGTTTCTGAACACCCACCAGCGGACAGCTGGGGACTCTGAGGTGGCACGACTCAGGGTGGCACAGTCACAGCACCGTTTCTTTGTTGGATTCATGAGATTCCCTCCTCTTTTTACCATCTTTGCTTGAGGTGACCTGACTCAGTCTCCACTCCTTACAACCAACAGTCTGATAAATAAAAGCATCAAAGAATACACCTCAATCTTAAATACCCCAGACCCAATTTCAAGAAGAAAAAGGACAGATTGCCAGGGCTCTGGCTCTCAGTTCTGACATCAAGATTTAGGGGCTGATCTGCACTGTCTTTCCAGGTACACCTCCCCCCATCCTGCTGGCTACACCACCTTTGCTGGAAGCCGTGGTGACCTTGGGAAGGGCACGCTTCTCCTGCCAAAGGCCTGGCTGGGCTTCGCTGCCCTGGTTCTTCATCTACCCCTCCTCTACCTTGCCCATCTCGGGCATTTTCATGGAATTCCGCTTGTGAGGCAGAGCACAAGTACAGCCCACACCTTGGTGTGTGTCCTTCTTGGCCAGGGCTCCTGGTGCCCTGTGTGTGTGTGTGTGTGTGTGTGTGTGTGTGTGTGTGTGTCTTAGTCAGCTTTTTTGTTGCTGTGACTAAAGGATCTGATCAGAACAATCTTAAAGGAGGAAAAGTGTATTTGAGGCTCGTGGTTTCCGAGGTCTCAGTTAACAGAAGGCCGGCTCCACTCCCCTGGGCTCCAGGTGAGGCAGACACCAGGGTGCGAGAGTGTGGCAGAGGGAAGCAGCTCACATGGCCGTCAGGAATCAGAGAGACCCCACTCACCAGATACAAATCTGCATCCACAGCCTCACCCCGCCTGCCTCGGGCCACCACTCAGTTAATCCCACCAGGGATCTGACAACTGATTAGGTTAAGGTATGGCCCAATCCTTTCTCTTCCAAACCTTCTGGCATTGCCTCACACCTGAGCTTTTGGGGGACACCTCACATCCAAACCATAACAGTTGTGAGCAGCTGAAGGCTGTGCTGGGAAACTCTGTCCCCAGCCCTTAAAACACATACACACACACACAGCCCAGGATGATAACCAGATACAGGAAGTACGGTCCCCAGGAGATACGAAATCAGAAATCAGGAGAGCACCTGTGTGTCAGAGTCCCTCAACTAACTCACCTGCAACCTCGCACCATGTGACCCAGGAGCCAGAGAGCCTGATGACCACAAACCAGCAGGCTGGCATCAGGAGCTGCCTCCCATTTTTCCTATGTGGCATGAGGAGATGCGTGAGAAGCCTGCTTTTCCTGAGTAAGCTGCGCGCTACATAAGGCCCTTCCTGTGCCACACCACTGGCAGAGTCTTGGTGAAGATGTGACCAAAGAACCAAAGCATTCAGCATCCCGGAATCAGAGCTCTCCTCTCCCAACTTAAACTGCCTGTGTGCTTGGCAGGCACAACTGTGTCAGGCCTTCGGAGCCACAGCGGTGGCCTGGGAACGCTGTGCACTGTAGTGAACATGTGCTTCCAGCCCCCATGGACGCTGAGTGGTCAAGGACTGGCCAAGGCAAATGCTAGGAAGAACCAGGAGAAAGCAAGCACCAGGGACGTGTTCAAGTGGCTGCTGGGTCTACTTGTCAACGTGCCTTTGCATCTGACTCAAACGCTGATTTTATACAGAAAACCTCACTGACGCCTGCAGGTGAGGCCAGAGTGTCCGTGCCCAGGAACGATGGGCTTCGTGCTCTGCTGAGGAAATGGGGAAGGGAACAGAAAGGCAGGAAGAGGCCGGGAAGGGCCCCCTGACTGGTGGAAAGCCCCTCAGTGATTACTGCAGAGCCAGGCATGGTGCCTCCACTGTAACTCCAGCGACTCGTGAGCCCGAGGCAGGAGGATCGTATGTTCAAGGCCACTCTCAAAACAAAAGATCTGGGGGTGTACCTCAATGGTAAAGCACCCCTGGGTTCAATCCCTAGTACCAGAAAAAAAAAATGCAGTCTTATGCCTTGTACGCTACATATTAAAACTAAAGACCCATAAAGAGTAAAATTAAATTCACGGCCATGAATTTCCCCCTACTTTTTAAATAGTCATTCTGGGTGATGCCTTGTGTTTTAAACTGAGTAAGATTGGAATTATTACAGGTTCCAAGATGGGTTCTGAATTGGGATTAATGAGATGTCAGAAGGCACGCAGGGAGCTCAATGCTGGGTAGGACTTTTATTAATGAGTGGTGGCCCGTACCCAGCAGCAGTGCCCCGGAGCCCAGTGACAGTGAGGATCACGAACATGTCCACCCGCACCCTGGCTCCTCAGAGGGAATCCACAGAACTGCCCCCGGGGCAGCAGGGCCGGATGGCTGGCGCAGGTCTGGGCTCAGAAGGTACTTGTCTCTCCAACATCTTGCCGTTCTGCTACACTGTTTCTGGTTACTGAGCCGTTACAACAGAACACTAGGTACCAACAAAATTATTTTTCCACAAAAACAAGTTATGCATTTCATCTTTGCTAAGTTCTAAGAGAGATGAGGCACAACCCCCCTTTTCCATTTAGGACAGTCTAGCCTGCGATCTGTCATTCAGTTCACCATTACCTACCGTCACTGTTACATGATGCAGCTTGATGGTGTCATTTTATATTTCAGGAAGACTAATATGCTCAATCCAATCCTATTAAGTAAGATGTTGAAGCATCACATTTTAATATCAAAACAGGCATAAAAATCTAGTGACTCTTCATTGATATAAAAGTTTAGAAAAAAACCACAGTGACTGAGGTCTGGTCTGTTGCTGTCTGTCCAGGTGGGTGGGTGTTCTTTCTTTCAAGGTGGAGAGACTATATTTTACCCCTAGAGGGGCCACACAATATTCATAAATGACAGTCTCTTGTACAAGAGAATGGCTTATCTTTCCCCCTACGGTCATCTTATTTCCTTGATAAGTGAGGCACCAGTGTACTTTCTAAAAATTTAAAAACATATCTGACTTTGATTTTCTCAAGATGGACTGGAGACCTCACCATAAAAGCCAAACCTATGAAGCTTCTAGAGTAAAACACGGAGCATCCACATGATCTTGATGAAGCAATGTCTTATGGTGCTGTGTTCACGGAAGACCCGGGAGAAGCTGTAAGGCACGGGTGGATTTCACTTCCTCACAGCCGCCTGGTAACACTGCGGCGGGTAAAGGCCAGGCACGGGTGGGGGAGTGGTGGAAATGCCCACATGTGACATGGGGCTGGGGTCCAGAGTAGATCAACAACACAAAGTCCACAGTGAGGCTTCAGGTGGATAAGAGACTTCACACATCACCAATGAGGTCAGAGTAGCCATACGCTCATCAATAGCTGCTTGGCATCATTTGTCCGTGGGAGCAAAGGAACACCACAGAGAGGCCATCCTGCAATGACTAGAATGGCTGAAATTGTAGAAGACTGAGGACCAAATGGTGCCAAGGGAGCAGAGCCACCAGAAGTTCTCGTAAAGCACCACCCACTCGGTGGGGACCAGAGCCAGGGCCACGGAGATGCCCAAATCTGCAATGCCCAGGTCCCTGGTGAAAGGGGTTCAGCATGTGCCTGTCCCCAGGCACATCCTCGCATAGACTCTGAACCATCTCTAGGTGACTTGTGATGCCTGTGAATGAAATGTGACCTAAATAGACTGGCGGGCGACATTGTTTAGGAAATAACGACAAGAGAAAGGTCTGCACGTGTGCACTACAGACATGATTTTCTTTTAAGCCTTATCTTCTATCCATAAGTGGTTGAGTTCCCAGACACAGAACCCATGGACACACACGCCCACAGCACCTAGCTAGGAAATGGGAGGATGGGAGGCCCCTCTGAGGAGAGGTCACATTCCACAAGTTAAACACAGCCCTCACCCAGGGGTCTTCCTGGTGGACCAAGAAGGTAAAGACACATCCACAAAATGCTTCCACACGATCGTTTAGAACAATGTTACCCATGACGGCCCCGAACTGGGAATGTCGAACGTCCATCCACAGAGACCATAAATGAATCCTGGGGTGTCTCACCAATGCCAGAGAATGGACCCCTGATACACTTCAGGATGGAGCAAACTCACCAACAATGTAAACAAAACAGACCAAAGGCACTCGTACTGGGAGACTCCACAGTTCATGAAGTTCAAGATCAGGCAAAACCAGTTCCTAAGAATAAAAATCGAAATAGTGATGCCAAGATAGGGACTGGCTAGAAAGGGGCGCAGAGACGGCCTGGGATTAAGGAAACCCTCCACCTGCTGATTAGGTGGCAGTCAACGTGACTTTACTTATCAAAACTCAGTGAGCTGCACATTTAAGACCCTGTGTGTCACTGTGTATAAGTCTTCCCTCAAGAAAAAGAGCAGGAGCCTAACTTCTCTCCTACACTTTCACCCAACATTTACCGAGTTTCTACTATGTGCAAAACCCTATGTGATGACCTAGGACACAAAGACAAATAGTAATAAGGCAGTGTCCCTAACTTTAAGGAGTTTAAAGTGCAGGAAGGAGAATTCACAGTCTGGTGAAGAGAGACAAGCCTTTCCCTGTGAGCCGCAGGTGCTGTAGGAGAGGAAGGGAGTTCCAGCTCAGAGCAGAGCCTCGCTCCAGGAGGAGAAGTGGCTCAGGACCTGGTCTTGAGAGAGGAGGAGGAAGGCGAAGTCACAGGGACACACCATGCGTTTCACTGGGTCATAAAGAAGAGTGACATGGTGTTGGCTGGTCCCTGGACAGAACTGGAGCACATCGTGCTAAGTGAATTAGGCCAGACCCAGAAGGTCGAGGGCTGAATGTTTTCTCTCTCACTCAGAAGGTAGAGAGAGGAAAAAAAAAAAAAAAGAGCGGGGTGTGGTCAGAATCCCAGGAGCAGAGAAGGGAGAGCAGTGGAGCAGAGGAAGGGGAGAGGAGGAGGGGCTGGGCCGGAAGAGGGGGACGGTGGGATGACAAGCACCCCATGTGCACACACATTCACACAAGCCTTGGCCTCACCTTCCACCCTTCCCAGCGGCTTCACCTTCATGTTTGGTCATTTTTTATGTATATTCATGATGCACTATTTTAAAAACCTACAAATGGCTGGAGATACAGAAAATCGTGTCTGCACAGCAGAGGGAGGGGGGAGGGAAAGGGGAGTGGAGCGCATTCGCAGACCACGTCACCGTCACCATGGACCCCAGCAGTGTGCACAACTACCACGCCCTGGTTGAGACCGCAGGGCTGGAGGGAGGGAGCCGGCGCCTTTGAGAACAAGGGGTCGCGAATGGGAACCATCTGGGCGGCAGGTGCTGCCTGGACCCGGGATCCACGCTCACTCCTGGGTGGCATCTCCGCCCACATCGCCTCCCCAGGGACCGTTCGGGGTCCTCCCTGTCATCTTCCTCCTGCTCATGGCCCTCCAGCTGCGGCCTGGACTTCACCTCTGGGCTCAAGACCTCCAGGGGGACGCCCTGGGTTCGCTCCTCTGTCTGCTGCTCAAGCCAAAGGCCTCTCCCTGCTCCCTCCCAGCTGTGGACTCTGCCTCTCCCACCAGGCCCAGCGCTCAGCACGCGCTGCAGGAGCCCCTTCCGCTCTTCCGCTCCTTTCTGCAGCTGTGATGGCAGCCCTGACCCCTTGCTCTCCTTCCACACAGGACTCTCCGACGGCCTCCCCTATGCACACACCCAGGCCTGACTCCGCAGCAGGCCCGTGGCCCCTCTTCCGGGTCTGGTTCTCTCCAGCCACCCCAACCTCTGCACTCCACCAAGGTGGGTCCCTGGGGTCCATTCCCAGGCGGTGCCACGGTTTTCCTGACCCCAGGCTCTGTGCTCTCTTGCCCTGAGTCACCGACTCAGCAAGCCAGAAACCAGAACTCTTGTCCTGTGCAAACACCCCTTTCTCCGATTTTTAAGGTGGGTTTGGATTTTCCCAAGGAAGAGAGGTGACTTCCCATCTCCGCGTCCTTCCACAGTAGACACAGACCACCCCAGCGAATGCCAAGGGATCTCCCAGCCCAGCCGGGCCACACCCCGCATTCGGGGCCCAGGGGAAAGCCAACACTGGGGTTCTGCGTGCTTCTCCTTTAACGAGTGTTTGACTGAACAATGAGGTGGGCAGGATCTCCAAGGCGCGGGAGTCCAGTGTCACTGGCTTACAAAGCAGCCATGGGGACGGACACGAAGCAGCTGAGCATCTGTTTTCCCTCTGGGGTCAACGTTTCTTTTTTTTTTTCTTTTCTTTTCTTTTTAAGAGAGAGAGAGAGAGAGAGAGAGAGAGAATTTTTAATATTTATTTTTTAGTTTTCGGCAGACACAACATCTTTGTTGCTATGTGGTGCTGAGGATCGAACCCGGGCCGCACGCATGCCAGGCGAGCGCGCTACCACATGAGCCACATCCCCAGCCCTCAACGCTTCTTTTAATCCAGGTGTAATGAAGCCCTGATCTGCACAGACATATCAACTGCACATAGATGATTCCCTGGTTGTAAAGCAATTGCCATCATTTGCCCAATCTGCTCACTTACGTCATTTTGACACCAGGTTTCCCTGTCTGGGGCTCGGGGTGGCAGCGGGGCAGGGGCTGATGGAGGGTTTATCCCACCTCACCACTTCTCCTGGTATTAAGATGGGAAGTGGTGATTTTGGTTAAATCTAGGCATACGGTGCATGTGTCTCCAGGTCTTGCCACGGCCTTGGCGGCGGCCTTGGCGGCGGCCTTGGCAGCCTGGTACCCAGAGGGACCCCCAGCCCCTGCCTTAGGCGGTTAGGTCCTTCCCAGTCTAGCTCTTAGGCAACACCTGGGGAATGGAGTGTCCCCGAGGGCACCTACAGGACACAGTCCTGGGCGTGGGCTGCCGGGCTTGGCAGCTTCAGATGGGTCCCAGCCCATCTACAGTGTCGCTCATCAGCACTGTTAGAGTTGATGTCCCCAAGTCGTCAGCTGCACAGTGCCTCGTGTGCCAACCTGTGCCCACCTGTAAGTGAGAGCAGAACTTCCACAGGGTTTAATTTGCACCCCCTGTGAAGAAGTGGGCTGAGCACCTCGAGTGCAGGCTCCTTCCTTTCCTGTGACTGTTCTGCCACCTTCTGCATCTCTCAGCTGGTACATCCTGCAGCTGTTTGTGGTGCTGGGGATTTGAACTCAGAGACTCACACTCACTAGGCCATCACTCCACAACTGAGCTACTTCCTGTGCTTTTTATCTTGAGATAGTCTGGCTGAACTGCCCTCTTACTTGTGATCCTCCTGCCTCAGCCTCATAGGTGTGGCCACTGCACCTGGCATTTAGTTTTTGAATTGCTTAATTTGTATTCATGCTTTTTTGCTGACCCACGTGAGCGTTTAAAGCCATGACGGACCCCTCCAAAAGCTGCTTAGAAACAACCACAGCCCCCTTTTGCCCTCGGGCGGCCGGCATTGAGCAGAGGCAGAGCCAGGGTGCCCTGTGCCGAGCAGCAGGACAGCTGGCAGGTCCCCTAGCTCTGCAGGCTGGTGACTTCTTCCCACTCATGGCCTCATCTCTGCTGCTGTGCATGAGCCTGGCCCACGGAGCCTCAGCTGCAAGCCCAGCTCATCCATCGCCTTCACTGCCCCCTGCCGCACACCTGTGTCGGTCTGCTGAGCCACTAGGCTACCCCCAGGTCTCAGTGGCTAACACCAAAGCTGGCCTCCGGCTGCTTCACTGCCCCCCTGGAGGCCCGGAGCTGGGCTGCTCTGCAGCGTGGCCTCTGTAGCAGAGCCTCTCTGGGGTACCACTGATCCCAGGCAGAGCAAGAGAGGCCCCAGAGTGGGGCCAAAGCCAGTGTCCATGGCCAAGCCTGAGCCAGTGGTGGGAACCACGGGCCTGGAGCTGGATGGTCCTGCTGAGAAAGGGGCAGCAGGGCCGGGGCAGGAAGGACGCAGGGAGGAAGGGCCAGAGGGTTTGGACAAATGCAGCGCCTCTCCCACCGCGGGACAGCTTTTCACCCTCTGGACGCACGCTCTGTGCCACCAACAGGTCTTCCCCTGGACACAGCAGCCACAGTGGGATATACAGGCGGCCACAGACAGTGGACACTGGGCCACTCGCCAACGGGGCCAGACGTGGGAGAAGGTCTGGAGCCTTGTATTGTGGGCTCGCCAGGCCCTCCTGTTGGTGAGCAGGCCACTGACCGTCTTGTCTTTCTTCCTTGTGCAGCAGGTGACTGGCCAGTGTGCCACGACCTGTAGGGAGACACACTGCAGGACGCCAGGCAGGCGACCACAGCAGCAGTCCCCCTCTCCTCGTACCTTTCCGGCTGTGTCCTCCCTGCCAGCTTCGGAGGGCAACTGAGCTTCCCCGTGAGCAGAGTCCCTGGACTGTCCCATCCCCTGGGTGCACAGTCCCGGGACTGTCCCACAAAATCTGTCTTCCCTGCCACCACATTCTCAGCCTCCCAACCAAAGGCTCTGGCTGCCAGCCGCCCCTGGTGGTCACCTACCCCATGTCTCCTGCCTTCAGTGCGCGAGTGCTCACCCTGAGCCCCATTCCCCCGCAGCCACCTGCCCACCACAACCACGGAGAGGTCTTCAGGGAAAACAAGCTGAGCGGTGACCAGAAAGAGAAGTGACACGTTTTTATTTCCAGCTCATCCACAGAAAAACGTTGGCACCTCGGCCACGCTGTCCTCAAGCACAGGGACCCTCGGCACATGGAACTTCTAAAACCGTGACCAGCAACCCCGGATGCAGGTCTGGTGCCCCGGGTTGGGGCAGCAAGGTGGCCTGTGCGTTGGCCCTCTTTCCTGCCCCTCCTGCCTCCCCTGCCCCTCCTTCCCCCAAGGAACCTGGCCTCTGCGGCACCCCTGCTCCCCGGCCCGGTGGCAGGTGCCAGGCTGTTAGATAACTCGGTCCCCTTCCTGCCCTGGACCTCGTATTTACCAGCTGGAGGAAGAAGACGCCCCACGGGGCCTTAGATCAGCAGGACTCACGGAGCGGGGGTCGGCAGCAGATCCATCCTGCAGTAACTGCTACTCGCTGGAGCCCAGGAAGCAGGTTGAGGGCCCAGAGACAGGGGTGGGCTCCTGAGAGAGGCAGGACTCCAGGCGGGGTGGACAGGAGCCCAGGGGGCAGGAGCACGGTGAGTCCGAGACCTCCGCCCGCGCCCCGGCCTCTGCTCCCCGGCTGCGGTCTGTCCGAGGCCCGCGGCCTGGTGTGGCCTGCACACATTTAGCGCACGCGGGCGGCACATTTCCTTTAGACTGAATGAGGCCCAGGGCCACAGACTGTCAGACACTCATGGTGTGGCCACCTCCACAGAGACCCTCAAAGAACCGGAGCCGGCCGCGCCCTGCTCCACGGAGGATGGAGAGAGGGAGCCCCAGGGCGCCCCCACACTCCCTCCTTCTGTTTCCAGTTTCCCCAGAAGGATGGGCCCCGAGGCCCTGGCGCCTGACCCCCTCCTCCTCCCTTTGAGAGGTCCTGCTGCTGCTGGCTTTGCCTCCCGTCACCCTGGTGCCTCTCCCGATGCGCCCCGAGATCCCTGGGGTCCCTTCTGGGGCGCAAGCCTTCCCCTTCCGGGGGACTTCCTCAGACCCCTTTCTGGTGACAGTGCTAATCGTAACACCAAGTGCCTCTGGGGGAGTGTCACAGGACACCTGGGACTGTGGGGTCCCGGCAGGCGGTGTGCGGGGCCGCGGTGAGTGTGAGCAGAGTGCAGGGCTCTGCTCCACGCGGCCTCCTCTCCCGAGGTGGTGTGCAGGGCCACTCTGCTCTGAGAGAAGCAGCACAGGCATCCTGCGGAATGACAGCTCAAGGCCCCGAGGCCGGCTCCCCGGTCAGGAGCGGGGGCCTGCGATGAACTGGAACGTGTGTCCCCTGTCTAGGGGGCAGCTGCCATCGACTCCGGCTGAGTGCCCCGTGAGGGAGGGTGAGCACGGCATGGGCACTGACCCCAGTATTTTGCAGGAAAACAAAATCATAATTCAAAGTTCTGAATGTGGAGTCGCCTGGTTTGGAAATGTTGAATCACTTGATTTTTCAAATACTGAACATGTCAAACCCACAGTTGGACCCTGGGCCACCCGTGTGTGACCCCAACGTGCAGAGCAGGGCTGCAGGTCAGAGACACGGGTCCTCCCTGAGGCTGTTGCACACAAGTGCTCCTGGGGCCTGCCCTTGGCCCAGGCAGGACGAGTGCCGGCTCGGCCTCCGTGGGCGACCTGTGAGGTGACCTCCCTGGAGGTGGCGCAGCCCGCACCTGGCCTCAGTGCCCGACCTGGGAGGCTGGTGTTCACAATGGCGCCACGAGAAGGAACCCTGGCGGCAATCCAAGCCGGCCTGCGCTCCCGTCCCTGGGCTCAGTCCCCAGCGAGCACCTGGGCCCAGTCCTGCTGGAGGAGCTGCTCCACTCAGAGCAGGCTGGACCGTCCCCGGGGCGGGGTGTCCAGCAGCTCTGTCCTGCCTTCCGCTGGCGGCTCTGAGGACTTCTGTTCTGGCTGCTTCCAGGTGCTTCCTTGGCTGGGCGCTGGGCAGGGCCTGGGCGTGGCCCCTGAGCTCTGCCCTGTGTGGGCGTACACCTGTCCGAGGCTCGAGCTGGCCCTTTCCTCAGAGCTCACCAGAGACCGCTTCCCCTCCCTGCGCTGATGAACTGGGGCCTCCTTTCCCATCTGAGCTGCCTGCTCACTGCCATCTCCACTTGTCTTCCCTTCCCCCACCCTGGGAATCACAGCCCCCAGGAATTCTGTGCCAAAAAGCTGTGCTGGTCAGGTGCCTGCCTGTCACCAACTCCACGTTCAGGCATACAATCCGCCCCAGCCCCTGTCTGTCCACCATAGCTTGAGTGGCCTCCATGGGAAGTACAAGCTTACTTTTCCAGAAGTAGAGCTCTCCTGCACGTTGATTTCATGGTGTCTACAGGTTGGGCAATACTGGGTCACCCGAGGCCTGGGGCCCGTAGCCCCAGGAAGACGGTGTTGTGAACACCCCTCGGAGCACACAGGTCTTGGAGGACGGTGCCCCACTCCACCAGGTGCGAGCAGAGAGGCTGGGCTTCTCCAGACACCCAGGCTGCGCTGGCCTGGTTAAGAAGCACACACTTGGCAGCCACCTAAGATTGACATGGGACTCTCTGCTGATGAGGAATGTGAATGCACGCATTCCGTGTGTGTATCTTGTGTCTTGTGAAGTCTTGATTAATCTTCTATCTTATTTTTTTTGGTGGTATTGGGGATTGAATCTGGGATGCTTTACCACTGAGCCCCATCCCTAGCCCTTTTTTTGTATTTTATTTAGAGACATGGTCTCGCTGAGTTGCTTAGGGCCTCACTAAGTAGCTGAGGCTGGCTTTGAACTCGCGAACCTCCTGCCTCAGCCTCCTAACCGCTGGGATTATAGACGTGGCTACCGTGCCTGGCTGCAACCTTCTTTTTTATGAGTAGGAGTACTCCCCAGAGTAACAAGCAGAAGTACAAGCTATGCAAGCGCATAGCTCAGCGACATGGCCATTCCCTGTCACCATCAGGTACGATCGAGTGCACGACTCAGGTGCCACACTTACAGGACTTGGCCGCACAGGGGGTGGCTACCACCAGCATCAGCACCATGTGGGAGCAACTGTGACACTTGAAGGCTAGGTCACCACAGGGCAACAGGAAGCCTTGGCTCACCTCTGATCTTGCAGAGTGGCCATGAGGTGGTGGTCCCTCACGGCGAACGTCAGGCTAGTCTAGACGGAGAACTGGCGCGACACACATTGGGTCTCTGGGTCAGTCAGTAGCATGCTCCACCCACCTACACACATTGCTTATTATGGGAGCCGTGGGTTATGATTCTGCTTATTCAAAACACTGTTGCAGAACTGGAGACTTCCCAAAGCAGACTAAAACCAAGGTCGATCGGAAGATGCCTCAAGATTCTTAGGCCCCTATTCCGATTCCGACTCCCGCGGCTGTTTGAAGTCACACAAATCTATTTGAGAAACAAGACGTTCACACGTGTCTTCTGGATGCCCTCACTTGTCCTTTCTGGAGAAGGGATGATTCTGTTTTCAGATTCACACAGCTTCCTGACTTTGCCCAGCATGAGCAAGGAGACGAGTGTGTGTGCTGTTTGTTTGCCATGACTCATGAGCTGTGACGCTCTTGTCCAATTCATTCTGCTTTTTAAAGTAGAAAATATTCAGACAGGTGAAACTTTTATGCCCTATTTTTTTCTGAGTCCAAGGAAACACAAGCTGAGGCAGTTTTGGGTGTTGTTTGTATCTATTGTTTTTTAACTGGGGATTGAACCCAGGGGCACTTTACCACAGGGCTGTAACCCAGCCCTCGTTGTGTATTTTAAGACAGGGTCTTGCTGAGCTGCCCAGGAACTGGTCTTGAGGGTTTGATCCCCCTGGCGGGCACCTCCTCTCTGAGCTTGAGGAGTATTTAAAAAACAGCAGAAATGAGCTCACGTGAAGGAAGAAGCCGGTGCTTCACACTCCTCGGCCAATGGCTCGGGGAACGTCGAGTGGAATCGTTTAGAAAATCTTCTAGATAAGAAATTGCACTTTTGTGGTCCCAGCGTCTCGGGGGTCACCCAGTTTGCAGAAGTTGTTGCTGCCCATCGGCCCCTTTATCCAGTCGCGAAGAGGCCCTTAAGCGCGAGACCTGTGAGCAGTCAGGGTCTGACTGGCGGCTCACTCCCGCACTCTCCAAGTCCATTCCTGCAAAGTGGCCGGCTCTGGGGAAGGCTGGAGGTGAGCAGCTCTCAGCTCAACAGGAAGCACAGGTCAGGAAGCCCCCAGGCCACACCAACATCAGAAAGGCCTCCAGCACTAGGACCCACTCCAAAGGGTCGGATGTCCGAGAAACTGAGTATAGGTACAAAACTGAAGGAGCGCTGGCCATGGTCAGGAAAAGGAGACCTGGCAGGCGTGTGGTGGCCAAGCTGCCTGCCCTCTGGGCTCTGGGTGGAGGGCCAGGTTAGAGGACTGCATTACAGACGGGGTGCTGATCAGCGCGCTCAGGTGTGTCCTCTGGTCTTCTCAACTCTACCCTGGTATCCACTGGTCCTCCTGAGCCACCTGGCAGGGTCTGCTCTTCATGACACCTTATCTCAGGCACATCCGAGCTGCAGACATCCACGACCAGGCCTCAGACGCACGTGCACAACACGGGGGCCTTGTGTCGAGCTGCTGGAATGTGGAATATGAAGAAGTCTGTATTCAACCGGACCCATGGCCGCTTGCCAACTGAGGATGTGAGGAAAGAGTGAGACAAAGAGCTGTTGGTGTGGCACCGCAGAAGCCGACAGGCAGAGCCAGAGGGGTGTGTCTTGGACGGGAAGCTCGTGGGATTGAAGGAGAAGCAGAGCCCACAGTGGCCGAGTGTTGGAGGCCTCCCCCTTTCCAGGGCTTCCTGACCCCAGCCTGCACCTGTGTCCAGCCTGGGCTGTGGGCAACAGTCGGGGAGAAGACGGTGGCCCTGTGGCTCTAGAGAAGGCAGGAAGTGTGCTGGGTGGACACAGGTGTGACAGTCCCACAGCCCAGAGACAGGACGGGGCCTGAGTGTGATCTAGGCTCAGCTGGGTGCTCAACAGACCAAATATGGAGATGTTTTCAGAAAAAAGAAAGGAAGGAAGGAAGGGAGGGAGGAAGGAAGGAAGGCAGGGAGGAAAGGAGGGAGGGAGGAAGGGAGGGAGGGAGGAAGGAAGGGAGGGAGGAAGGGAGGGAGGGAGGGAGGGAAGGAGGGAGAGAGGGAGGAAGGAAGGGAGGGAGGAAGGGAGGAAGGGAGGGAGGAAGGGAGGGAGGAAGGGAGGGAGGGAGGGAGGGAGGGAGGAAGAGAGGAAGGAAGGGAGGGAGGGAGGAAGGAAGAGAGGGAGGGAGGAGGAAAGGAAGTAAGAGAGGGAGGGAGGGAGGAAGGGAGGGAGGAAGGGAAGGAGGTAGGAAGGAGGGAGGGAGAGAGTGAGGGAGGAAGGGAGTGAGGGAGGAAGGGAGGAAGAGAGGGAGGGAGGGAAGGAAGAAGGGAAGGGAGGAAGGGAGGGAGGAAAGCAGGGAGGAAGGAAGAAAGAAAAGAAGGAAGGAGGGGGAAGGAGGGAAAGAAGGAAGGAAACATGAGGGACACTCAGGGCGGTTGCAATTTGGTGAAAGTCAAACATTTGTTGAACAGTGTGCCAGGTGCCACTCGAGGCCCTGGGCAACAGCAGTGAAGGAGGCCACCGTGAGCTGAGGAGCGTGGCTCTGTGGGGACAAGGAGTGTGGGAGCAGGCTGTGCTGACCCTCAGGAGTGCTGAGGGGTGCCTCAAGGACTGAGAAAGGCAGGGGAGGAGCGGGGAGAGCAGCCTGACAGCACTTTCCAAAAGGGCAGGTGTGGAGGCCTGGCCCTGGTCTTACTGACTGAGAGAGCGGCAGCTGCTTGAGGGTCCCCCTGCCACAGGAAAGGAGCCACGCAGGCACAGCTGGCGGTCAGCGTGGCTTCCTGTGGGCTGCACCCATGTACCCACCCTGCTCGAGGGCCTCCAGCATGGCTGCTTGCTTCGTCAAAGCCACAAAGGCGTCGACAGGGAGACTGTCTTCATTGTCTCCCACCCCTTTTCTGTATCCCATTCATCAAAGCCAGCAGGCAGCCCGCGCTCCCCGGGAGGGACTGGACACAGTGGGCACCAGGGCTGGACACCTGGGCCACCCTTCCTGCGCTGACCTGTGTGCACAGGTGAGTCAGGACTGCCCCAGGCTGTGCCCGGCCCACTCTCACTTAGTTACCAGGCTGCCCCAGTAAACGTGGTTATCAACAGTGCGATTTTCAAAAGCATTCTGGCTATAAAAACAGGAATACCGTGTTTGTTTTACTTCAAGGCAAATATAGAACCGAGCACAGAGGTTAGAGCTCGGGGTGAGCAGCAGCAACTCCAAGTCAAGGGTCTGTCCAAGAGGGAGAGCGAGGGAGAGAAAGGGCCGCGGCACCCCTGAGGGGACCAGGGCACAGGATCAGGTCTCATCATCAGGCTACCTCCACATATGGCTCAAAAAGAGTGAGCAGAAGAACTCCGCCAGAATTAGTTCTTGCCAACATTTAAACACAAGTCCACATTTCAAAAGCACAGACCCACGTGTTCTTCCTGGAGTCAGGCAGATCTTTCAGGAAGTAGGAATAGTGCAGGGGAAGAGGCTGGTCCAGACACTGAGGTGGGAGGCCCTTCCTCAGCCCCCTCCACGCCACGCCCCTCAGACTGGGGTGAACGGTGTCTCTTAACGACATGCGCTGGAACCCTTCCCTGAGGACTACAGGATGGAGCTTTGTTTGGAGGAAAGGCCTTTGCAGAGGTGGTCAAGTGAACATGAAGGCAGGAGGTGGCCTGATCCCATGGGGGGTGGCTCCTGAGGGGAACGGGCCCAGGGAACTGCCGGGAAACCAGGGCGGTCCTCAAGCCCAGGAGGGGGCCTGCAGCAGGCCTTCCCTCCCAGCCTCCGAAAGAACCAGCCTGTGGACAGCTTGGTTTTGGACTTCTGGCCTCCAGAACTGAGAGATGGGTTTCTGATGTCCAAGCCACTCGGCTGGGGGTGTTTGGTTCCAGCAGCCTGGAAGCCAGCAAGTCGTCCTCGTCTTTTTTAACTTGGTGTGTTAATGGGACCACTCGTGAGGGGCGGTTCATGGCGTGCTGCTGTCCCTCAGGTGTGAATGTTCAGCGTTATGTTCTGAATAAGGCACTAAGCATCTGTGAGCCCAGCTCCCCCAAAGGAAGTGGGCCCGTGAAGGCACCGCCCCGTGGCCGCCCCGTGGCACCACCGCCTGCGCTGGGGGTGTGGAGTGCACCTCCTGGGACTTCCATTGCTGATTCCTGCCCCATGGCCCCGAGCCCTGTTTCTTTGCAGGTTGCTGTGGTTCCTGTCGGGCCTCTTGGCCATTTTGAAATAAGATTGCCAGGACTGCTCTCTAGAAGGCTGTCCCATTCTCTTTGTCCCTCACCCCTATTCCTACTCCCCTGGCGTCAAGGCCTGGCAGAGCCCTGGGCCCCAGGAAGGAGGTGTCTCTCCAGCCCACATGCATGAGCACTCTGGGGCTCACAGCTGCAGGGCTGCCCAGCCGCAGGGGACTCAGAACCCGTCCTAGCAACTGCGCTCTTAAAATGAAGCATTTCCCACTGGTCACCAAGCGAGAGGCGAGGACAGTTGGGTGACTCATGTTCCTCTGATTGCAGTGGGTGATTGAAGGGAAATGTTCATGTGAGTCAGCGTCTATCAGGGCTTTTAGGTAAATAACCCCAAAATAGTCTTCCTCTCAGGTTCCTGAACAAGAGCAGCGCCATGCTTTCCGCAGGGAAGTGGCGTGGTTTTGGGGGAACAGCATGACTCTGGCAAGCAGAGGACCTGGTGGCCACAGGCCGCCCGTCTCTTACTGCGTGACCGAGGTGCAACGTCCTGGAGGTGCCCTAGTTCTATCGCTCAGCCAGGACCACACTGCCTGCCTCTCCTGCTCACACCCAGCCCTCTCTGGTTCTTCCAACCACAGGCTGAGTCTACAAGCACCAGCCAAGAGCTGGGCGAGCGAGTGTGGAGGCTAGGTAAGACACATGTTTGGCCTGGGGTTGGGGCCTCAGCCCCAGCACTGGGCAGCAGGGCCAGACCCTCGGGGCTCCCTCCACCGCGGTTTTGGGCTGTTTCGGGGGCCCATGGAATGCACTCGATCTACATTCTGCCGCTCTTCCGCTTCTCTGTGAGCCTCTGGTTGTCACTGGTCCCCTGATGCTTTTCTAAAGCTGTGTAAAGGATGCTCTCGAAGGCAGAGAGTGGAGAGAGGTGGGGGTGGGACAGGGAGGAAGAATGGAGAAAGTCCAACCAGTGCAAATATCAAAATGAAATGACTTTGCGCCACACGTAGGGGCTGGAGAAACAGGGCTTGCTATCAGCGGGGTGTCTGACAAGCAGAATTCGCAGGGTTGGCAGAATAATCCCACTTATGCTGGGAAGTATGCAGGACATTGAAGGACTGACTTGCCTGCTGATCTGCTGGAGACTCCAGAGGCCTGTTACAAGATAAGGGGGTGGAGGAGAGGGAAAGTGAGGGACCAAGGGTGGGGAAAGGCGGGGGAAGCCTTCCAGGAGCGCAGCAGACACTCCTGGCCGCCGGGTGCACCTCAGAGCTCGCTGGCTGCTCTGCTTTGGTTTGTTACTAAGTCACTGCTCTTCCTCAGCCAGCGCACAAGCAGCACCTATTCCTTCTGCTACTTCAAACAGGGATTCGAAGCCCTTGAGGAAGCTCCGCTCCACAGCCCCGAGGTTACCGGTGCAGCGCCCCCACCCAGTCCCTTCATTGGGAGCAGACCCCCCTCCCCATTTCAAAGCCCCTTCTCCACAAATGCAAACAAACATTTGCTCTACTCTTGCCTTTTCCCCAGTGGGGGGACTGCACGGCCCAGCCCCGAGTCCTGTGCTCTTTCAAAGGCCAGCCTCTGGTGGCCACGCGGCATTGGGTTGGGTTCCACAGCACCTTGACAAGGCCCAGAAAGCACAATCCCCCTTACAATGGAACCTCAGAGCTGCCGTTCCATCGCCCGCAGCCTGAGCGTCTGTATGAAAAGACGCTCAGCTTCTCTCAGTGGGCATTTCCTTCCTCACCTTCCTCACAGAAAGTCCTGCTTTATTTTCAGTGATATCCTGGCTCCTGGTATTGTATTTGTGCACATAATCCCTTCACAATAATGCACAGCACTCTGGTGGCACCGTCCCCAAAGGAACTCAAAGGCCTTTACAAACGTTAATTAATTCTCCTAGCACCCCGGGAGATGGGCGAGGATTCCATTCCCATTGGTATATTATTATCCCCATTTTGTGACTTTGCCAAAATTCCCTCGCCTCCTTCCCCAGTGTGTCTCCTAGAGGAGCTCCCCAGGAGTCCACAGGGGCTGGTTAAGTCTGGTAAAGGAACACACCAGCCACCGAAGGAGACAAAACAGGAGGCTGAGCCGTGCTGTCCAGAAGGCTGGGCAGCCCAGGGTCCGGAGCCCGCCACTCTCTGCCCCAGGACATCAGGGAAGGGAAGGAGGGGGCCGTCCATTCACTGAACCAGAGGAGAGACCCAGTCCTGTGACCATGACAGACTGGGGCCCAGAGCCTTGGGCGAGGTCCTGTGACTGGATGAGATGCTTCCAGGGCGGAGGCTCTGGGATCCTGAACTGTGGCCCAACCCCAGAGGCCACTGGGAAAATCCTCCCGTCTTTGGGTTAGTACCACCCGACTCTGCTAAAACGTCACTGTGATATTTTTTTCAGGGGCAACAGTTTTTTGTGAGAAGACCTACCAAAAAAATCTCAACATTTTACAAAACTTTGGATCCTTGAGACTTAGAAAATATCTAAAAATCTGTGCTTGGGTTTCTGTGTCTACTTGAGCCATTTCCCTCGTTCCTAGCTGTCATTAGCTATTTTGTTGTGAACATGGGGGCTACATGCAAGACAATCTGGTGAGCGCCTCTCCCGACCAGTCCAGAGCTTGGCTCTGAAGTGGCCAACCACCATGCCTGGCCTCAGTCGGGCCCTTTCCAATATCTCTTCCACTTTTCCAAAGAATTCCTACCAAGAAGTTAAATAGAGGCAAAGGACAGAAAGCCACACTTTTTTTTAAAGAAATATATTTTTAAAATTGTTAATTATGCTAAGTTGGCATAGACTACAAACTATTGTCTTCCACTTACAATGGAAGTTGGAGATGAAACTGAGACTGGTTTTAGGCTTTTATATATTCATTTAAAGTAAATTCAGGAAAACTACAAAAGTGATATAAATTTGAGATAAAATGTAAGAATTTGATCAACAAGAAATTCTCTGTGCTCCAATACGCTCTCTCCTACCATCATGAAAACCTGCAAAGAGATGTGACCACACATTTTAAAGGCAATATTTGAACAACTGATGAATGCAGGAAATAAAGTCCTTGCCCACAATCCGAGGGCATCCGTATTATTAACAAACACAGGTCTTCGCCAGGAACACTTACTGGAGACATACAGTGACCATGCACTTACACACAAGCCCTTTCAAAAGTCCACAAAACACCAAGTAAAAAACTGTTCTCCCTGATTTTACTTGTAGCCGTGGTGTTCATTTATTCCCTTAACAAATACTTATTGAGGATGAACTCAGTGGCCGGGAATTCAGCAGCAAACAAAACAGATAAAAACCCTGGCCATGAGGAGCTGTGGGAGCACAGGAAACAAGGAATAAACAAGTAGAAGAAGAACAGAAGGAGCCTCAGAAGCTGTCTGTGGCTACAGCAGCCAAGACATTTCAGCTGCACCTCTGGTAAGCCCCCACGAGGACAGACCCAGCCCCTGCCCGGCTGCACTTCTCGCTGGAGTTCCCACTCGCCGTCTTCTGGTGCTGGCCTCTCTGGGGAAGGAGAAGCACAGCCAGGCTGTGTTTGCAAGGTCCAGACCCAACTGCTGCGATAGGTGAAAGCAGAAAACAATGCTCATGAGATGCTCGGGAAACAGGCAAGGAGAGCCAGGGACCTCAGGGAGCCGGGAAGGGTCAAGGCTGCTTCCTACCCTCCCTGCAGCGACCCTCCAGCACCTCCGATCGCAGGGCCCGTTAACACATCAGCTGGTCTGTCCAGGCCTGCCTTCCGCACACAAAGCAAAGTTAGGAGGTCTGGTTTGGAGGTGGGAGAAAAGAAGGTCATAACTGCAAACATGCAAGTCAGGTGATCATGTAACTTACACTGCAACTACCCTCAACCCTACTCCCCCTCCTAGCCGTGCCGGTGCCTTAGAGGTCATTAATGTACTGCTAGGACTAAATCCAATGACCTGGGCTTGCTTGTTCCTTTCACGAACCCTCCGCCATTGCTTCTTGAAAACGCCCTCCTTCTCAACTCACAAGCACCCTTTGATCTGTCCACATCCTCTCCTTTTCTGGTTCCCTTTATGGGACTGAACACTAGGGCTCACAAAGGTGATAGGTCCCTTTAAGATAGAAACACAGTATTTCTAGAAACTTGATACTTTCAAACAGTTTAAAACTTACTGATGTTGTTTGCCATTGTTCTCAACAGAGGAAAAACCTCAGCTTTAGGGCAAAGTATGGTGAAAAAAATAATGTAAATTTTAGCTATTAAAAATAAAAACAAAAATCTCTCTTTCTCTTTAGTACTTGGGATTGAACCCAGGGGTGCTTTACCACTGGCTGAGATATACTCCCAGCCCTTTTATTTTGATTTTGAGACAGGATCTTGCTAAGTTGCTGAAGCTGGCCTTGAATTTGTGACCCTCCTGCTTCAGCCTCCTGAGTTGTTGGGATTACAGGCATAAGACACTGTGCCTGGCTAAATAAAAAACTCTTTCTACAGTGAACATGCTTGGGACAATTGAATGAAGTAATTCTGCAACACAACGTTAAAGAAAGCCTTAACAGTAAGAGGCAGAAACTACACTGTGCCCTTGGTTGAGGGGACACAGCTGGCTTCCGATCCTCTTGCCTACATCCCTTGTAAGGATCCTTGTGATTATATTATTAGGTCTGCCTAGAAACCCCAGGAAAATCTCAAGATCCTTAGTCACATCTCCAAGTTCCTTGTACCGCGTGACAGTAAGAATCATGAACACAATCAAGACTGGGGATTAGGACACTGACGTATTTGGAGGGGGAGATTCACTATATCCAACACAGTAATTTGTTTTGTAATTTACTAATTTCAGCTTTTACATTTATTAATTTCCTGAGGTCATTTTGGTGTTCCTTTCCATAATTTCTTGGTGGAATGCTTAATTCATTGAATCTTATTAAAGGGAGCCTGTAAACGATCCTCCGAGCGGAGGGCAATTGTATCCAGTAGACTTCCGATATGTAGTATTTTCTGGTCTTCTGTAATTTTGACTTCTTCTTTCACCAGCGAGCCTTCTAGGAAGTTCGACTTGAGTCTAGTCAGTTTCCAGTTTGACTGCAGTGGTAGTATAAAGCTTGCTGCACCCTTTCTACTCTTACAGGTATGCTGTGGTAATGTGCATGTGTGTGGGCACCCTATTGTAAATTCTAGATTTCTGCAATGGGAGAATGCAATCAGGCACATCCTGTGTCACAGAGTTTAAGTATATATATATTTTTTTATAAATTATAATTCCTATGTATCTTGGAGATAATTCTTTATTTTGGATACATGAACATAAAAATTGCACATTGGAGCTGGAGTGTGGGTTGGTGGTAGAGCACATTTAAATCAGTCATTCAACTGATTCAAATATTTTGCTATTACAACAAATGTGGTGGAAAACTTCATATATGCCATTTTGAACCTTTGTAAATATATATGTACAATAAATGAAGTGGAATTTCTGAGTCAAAGGGTACATGAATTATTTTTCTTAACTCCTTTCCTGTCTTTTTGAATCTTAATTGATTTACCTCCTGAACCATGTTGCCCATGTTTTAACTTTTTTTTTAAGTAGTTGTATTCTAAGCTTTTCTCTTGTCCTGTTTCTTTCCTACTCCTGACACCCTCCACCAACAGATCTTTGGCATAGACCCCCTGCTGCTGCTTCCCTCTGGGATTTTTCAATGTTCTCTCATGGGCCTTAAACAATGTGCTCCATATCCTTGACTGTCCCATTTACTTCTCATTACAGTTTATGATTATGTTGGCACAAGTAGTATTTTAATTAGGGGTTTACGATTTTTTTTCCTTTTGTCGTCCTGGGGATTGACAAATGCTAGGTGTCTTAGTCATCTCTTTTGCTGTTGTGACCCAAAGACATGAGAGAAAAAACTTTAAAGGATGGCAAGTTCATTTGGCGCTCCTGGTTTCAGAGGTCTCAGTCCATAGATGGTAGACTCCATTCCGCAGGTCCCTGCGTGATTCACGCAGGACATCATGGTGGAGGGGTGTTGTG
Organism: Spermophilus citellus; assembly: GCF_964194105.1. Lineage (NCBI taxonomy): Eukaryota > Metazoa > Chordata > Mammalia > Rodentia > Sciuridae > Spermophilus > Spermophilus citellus. Next base: position 152,276,528 of record NC_138189.1, read on the forward strand.
AAGGAAAGTTGCTCAGGACATGGCATCAGGAAGTTGCGGGATGGGGAGAGAGAGCGAGCGAGAGCAGAAAGTGTGCAGGCGCGCATGAGCGCACTTCCCTCACCACTGACAAAATACACCAAAAGCAGCCCCCAAGGACCCAGCTCCTCCAGCCACACAACTTGGCTAGAGTAACCACCCAGCGAATCCCTTAGACTGATTAGGGTACAACTCTCATAACCCCATCAGTTCCCACTGTCTCACAAGTGCTCCACCACACTACTGAGCTACAACCCAGCCCATATAAATGTGGGAATGGATTACACGCCAGTTTCCTTCTCACTGGACTCTTTTCATGTTTTGATATGTATGCTTTTCACATTTTAATGCTTCTGGAACCAGAAAATAATATTAATATTGAAGTTAATGTCAACATTATATTTTTTCCAAAAGAAAAGAAGTTTCTAAATAGTGAGTTTTATGATTGATGGGGTGTTGAGGAGGCCAAGATAATAAGGTATTTCCTATCTTTATTTGTGCTCTAAGAGTATATTTTGAACTTTGTGGATCCTTTATAAGTTGGTCCAAGATGTGTTGTCCCTAGCAAATAGCCTTCGAGGTTTTTACTGTGTGTTGATTTTGTTCCCTAGTTTCGGGATAGATGATTGCTACTTTCCTCCCTCCCTTCCCGTTTTCCTGGATTTTTCTGTGTGGCTGTGTAACATGTGACAATCTTTCCAGAAATGTTTATCACTAAATCTGAAAGAGGAGTCCACACATTTCCTAGTGATTTTGTAAGTCATTAAAAAACCTGTAACATACCTCTTTCTGCTAAAATTAGCTAGACTAAGTTTTGTTCTTAAAAGCGAGTCTCCAGAAGTTGCAGGTTACTGGGGCATCCTTGCAGAGACACTGGGAAAGAGCCTACCTGGGCACACGGATACCCAAGTGAAAGCCTGGGAAGGAAGGCAAAAAATCTGCAGACCACATTTGGAAACTGGTGTTGATTTAATCCATACATAATTTTAAAGGGTGCTCTGGGTTGTGCTCATATCTACAGGAAGGACTCAGGGAAACACGGCAAATAACTAAGACTCTGACAAATGCACTTTCAGGAATTTAAGTAACAACAGACCAGAGAAATTCTTTCTTTCTTTTTTTTTTTTTTTTGGGGGGGGGAGGGTACTGGGATTGAACTTGAGACACTCAACCACTGAGCCACATCCCCAACCCTATTTTGCATTTAGAGTCAGGGTCTCAGTGAGTTGCTAAGGCCTTAGTAAATACTGTGGCTGGCTTTGAACTCTAAGATCCTCCTGCCTCATCCTCCCCAGCCACTGGGATTACAGGAATGTGCCACTGCGCCTGGTGAGAAATAACTTAATTCTATCTTTACAGCAATTTTTCTTTACCTTCTTTTAAGATATATTAAACAGGTACTTCAGTTTTATTCTTCTATAAATTTAATCTTTTATGAAAGTACAAAACCTACGTATTATATAAAAAATCTGTTTTACACATTAGAAATAAGACAGAACTAAATAAAAGTTAGATTAAATTCTTGGCCACGAAGAAATAAAAGTTTTCTAAGTTCACTGTTAAAAGAAGAAGGAAAAAACCCTCAAACCTTTTCAAATTAAAATCTCTTGGAACACTGAAAAGGTATGTCAATGTAAATATAGCTGAAACGGCAAAAGAATCTGGACCGAAGGCAAAACTTCTGACCAAAATCATGCCAAAAAATAAATTGACTTTAAGAGAGGAAGCTAGTCATTTTCTTTCCTTGAGAAACTTAAATTTTCCATGGCATTTACCACGTATCCCATCAGAAACAACCCAAGTAAGAGGATAATGCACTGTTGTAAACCCCTAACAGGAGAGGCTAGACTGGAAGCAAAGTTCTCACGGAGACGAAGCTGTCACCAGTGACTCTGCCACTGCTCTTGGGTGTGAGTCAGATTTTGCCATTGCTGTTGTAAAAAGAGTACAAACTTCAAATGAAGGAGTGGAATGCTACCTGGAGATGTAAAAAACAACTGGTTTATAATTGTAAGATGTAGTGCTCAGTCCTCTACGATCCTCTTAAGCTAGCAACTCCTACTCCTGTGTGTGGCCACAGTGTGACAGGGACCTCGCTCCAGGTCTGAAGTCTCCCACTCTGAGGGCAGCCACCCACATACGCTAGCTTACCAACTGACTCCTGGCTCTGAAGCCTGATCTCATTCATCTTCTTACATTTTATACCTTTGTGCCCAGTACTCCTGAGTTTCCAGACACAAGGAGTGGACAACGTGGACTGCACTGAGTCCATGGAGCTGACTGAAGGACAGGATCATGATGTTGGTATAAAAACCATCATGGAATGCTCAGGCATTCAAAAGGAGAAGACCACCATTATCAGTGCCTCTATTCCAAACACCCTGGTAGGATGTGAAACACTGGGAAGACAGTAGAAATACTGCAGCAGCTTTCCTTCCCAAAGGGAGTTCCTCCCCAGGATCTGGAGAGGGTCTTTTCCATTCAGACAGTATGCACTGCAACTCCCCTGGCCCCCTCCTTAATTTTTTTTTTTTTTTTTTTGAGACAGGGCCTGCTAAGTTGCTGAGGCTGGCCTCCAGCCCGTGGTCCTCCTGCCTCAGCTTTCCGAGTCACTGGGATTACAGGTGTGCTCACTGACAAGTGTGTGATTTGGAGGCTAGTGAATTGCTTTCCAGGTTTCAAAGGGTCTTTATGAAGCATTAAAGTGTCCAGAAATCCTGAGGACATATAAATAGACACATAAATATAAAACATAGTTAGATTATACCATAATACAATATGAAGAGTACATTTTAAAAAAATTTATTTTTGAACAGAAAAGTTCACTTGTAACCTGAAAATACATATGAATTTAAACATTAATACTTTATATATGATGTATTTATAGCATTTTAGGAAAAAAAAAATCAAGCCTACTGCTGTTCTGGGCTTAGAATGGCCTTACAATGATAATTTTTAACCTTAAGATGGCATGATTTACACGAAACAAGTTCTTTGGTGGTGCTAGGGGCTGAACCAATGGCTTGGGCATGGCTGGCAAGCTCTTCACTACGGCCCAGCCTTGACCTAACAAGACTCTTCTCTGCCACAGATGCAGGTGTGAGTTATAATGAGGACAACCATGCATTTGCAAACAAGGCCACAGACACCTGGTGGCATCTGGATATTCCATTGGCTGGTCTTCCAAAAACAAAGCTCAGTATTTTCCACGATGCCTTCATCCACATACATTCCCTGTCTTGTTGTTTGAGAGAGATGCCTAAGGTGGGACACTTAGGAGGCACCAGAGTGGATTCTAGAGCAAGGAAATCATCTCAAGGGATGAACGGACCAGGTCAAAAATGAAAAGGCTAAGCATTTTAAACTTGGCATACATTTCCAGAGAAAACTAACGTAAACTCATATCCACAGATTTTTCAATGCATCCATACAATTCAAAACGTGTGTAAAGACTAAAGTCCCTCAGTTCAAGTGAAATTACTTCGAACAATTTATCTAGTAGGGATTTAAAAAAAACCACTTTTATGGCAAAATTAAAAAACAAAAAATAAGACAAAACCAATGTTTCTCTAGAAAGGAGTCTGGCATAACGGATGTGGGGATTTTCTCAGAGTGTATGCAGCCCACTCTTCTCTTGATACTCTTCATAAAAGCGTCTCAGTGACTCAGGGATTCGCGGGGCCACAGTGCTCAAGGCTTGAGTAAAATGCCTTTTCATAATGCAGTTGGCTTTGATGTTTTCTTCCAGAGCCAGGAGAGCTGCCTCTCTGCAGACGGCTATGATCTGAAAATAAAAATACACACAAGGAGAGGAAAACAATCAACACTCTTTTTTCAGAAATGTGATATTCCAAATATTCATTCGTGATAACTTGTACACCATAAGCACGTTGCTAAAAATTTCTGCCAGTTATTCCACCCAAATTTTTAAAAGGATACAAAGAAACCATATCCAGTTTCCTGTTCCTTCCTTCATTCCAAAATAATGTAACAAGCACTTGGAATCAGGAGCACAAAGCTGTGTAAGATAAGGCACATGCGCTCTTGCGTTTGCTCCTAACTGCAAAGGAAGGACTTACCACCCAGGCTTTTAGGGCGGGGTGGGGGTGGGGCATGGGAGAGGTTGGGGAGGAGGTGCTGCAGAGAAGGCTTGTTCACCAGCACACCTGTCACAGCCCAGACCTCCAGATCCTTTCAATTGGATGCACTCCAGCATGGAGAGGCATTTCTTTCTGTGCATCTTTTAAAGGAGTTCCTAAATCTTGGGACATCAGAGAGGGGTGTCCACATTTACTCTGGAAAGCCACATTAGAACAGAGAAGCGAATTCGATTTATTCAGGGAGGAAAGCTGGAAGAACTGGATGCAGGGGGAGGAGAAAGTTGGTGGGGGAAGGCGGAAGGGAAGGTTTCCAGCTCCCTGGACCTGAGAAGGGAAGCAGGCTGACGCCAGCCTCACTCTGAAGGCTCAGTGCTGTGGTGAAAGGCCATCTTGTGATTTTCAGGGCAGCAGGGAAAACAGTGATTGATATGGACTGCGCCCTCATATAGGTAAATGAAAGGCAGCTGAAACACATTTGTCCAGCCATTCAGCATCTTTCCTCTGTTTGTTCACTTACTGAAAAGAGCGCGTCTGCTTATGCTGGGCTAATGGCTGCCAAAGCAGTTTAGTGGCTTTTTAGGGGATTTAGCAGCATGTTTTGGGAGCTTTCAAAAAAAAAAAAAATCACACATAGATTTAGGTGGCTTTGTCAAATGACGACAATGTAGCTATTAGTTTGGGGCTCCATTAATGAGCACTGAAGTTAACCATGGTGGCTATGCATGTCAATGCTGTTCCCAAAAGAGTGGCTCCCGACTTGTAGGAGGGAAAAACAACACCTCCAGGGATTAGTGAAACCACTTCACCCCATGTTCTGGTGCAAAAAGAGTTCTTTTCAAAACAAGACTGTGAGAATTAATAAGCACAGCAAAAGCCGGGAAGTGCCCGCACGGTGAGCTGGCTGCGCAGTGGCCCCGCAGTGTTCTGGCAAGACCCTGGGAACCTCCGAAAATGGAGGTGAAGGGGCCAAGTTGGGAGAGTCCACCCCAACTAAGCAGCACTTCTTCACCTGGGCAATAACTTGAAGCCACGGTTGCAGGGCTGAGGTCTGAATAACTGCATCCGGCTGGCGGCAGGCCCCCCAGGACAGGAGGGTGTTCACTAGGCAGCTCTCCAGGCTGCAGGGGTAGGGAAGCCATGGTCCTCAGGCCAATGCCACTTCCTGCATGCTCACTAGCTGAGATGTACCTCAGAGAGTACAGAGCCCAGCACCTAACAATTCCCGAGTACTTTCTATATATGCCAGATGGGAACTAACTACTGCACTAACTTGCTGTGTGGTGATGCCCAGGTTTTTGCACAATGCTCACAGGTGGTGTGAAGTGTTGGAAGTTGTCAAATGGAGCAGCCAGGCAAGCCCATGTGAAGTGCTGGTGGAGGGGTGTTGAGCAAGGAAGGAGAGAGACCCAAAGCCTGGTGAGTTCTGGGATTGGGCTTGCATGGCCAGATGGCAGGCAGCCGGCATAAAGTGGGAGAGAGAGAGATGACTGTGAAGGCACAAGAAGGTCAGTAAATGGAGGGAGCACAAGTGGCATGTCACTGAGGGAAGCCTAAAAGCCCATGCTTCCGTCTTCTCCCTAAGTAATTCCTTTTGGAAAATCACTTTCTTCGTTTGCACCTGTATCTGCAGATTTTTCTATAAGCTCTGCATTGAGTTTCATGGTAGCTTCCTTGCTAGTAACACAGGGGGCTCTGGTGGTGAGACACACAGAGGAGTGTGGCCCCTTGAAAGGTAGCTGTTTGTTACACTGGAGCCTCTAGTGCATGCTAACATTCGAGAGCAATCCCTTACTATTCCCAGTGGTGGCCTGACCTTCACAAACCATTCCATCCAAGCCAGGAGACTGAGTTTTGACTGGGAAATGCCTGGGCTACACAGGGATGAACTTTCCAGAGACAATGGAATCCTCACTTGCGGGCTGAATGTGAAGGCGCCTTTCTTGGCAGGGAAGGAGTACAGCTGCTGGCACTCCCTAGGGTGGCAGAGGGCCACCTGAGCTCAATACTTGCTTCAAGATACGCCACACCGGTTTGTTTATTGGAAATGCCCAAAAGAACAAGTCAACTTGGCAATCCTCTCTGCTATTTTTCCATCATATTTACCTAGTAGTTTACAATCAGTAACTGCCAACTGCAAATAGGACCCTGTGGATCAGTCAGCACTATGGTCTAGCTACTCTCCGCAGTGACTACACAGGCCAAGTGCAGATCCAGAGCTGTCTCGATGCACTCACTCCTCCTGCCCTCAGGACCCAGCAGGGAAGGACATGGGTTACTTCCACATGTGCCCAGGATCAGAAGTACTGCCAGGAAGGCATAAGGGAAGTGCTTTGGTGTGGAAAGAAGGAAGAAATTCCTGTTTTGTAAATGAAGTGTGAAGAACAGAATTTAGATACACACGGGTCTGTTAAGGACATCCTGACTAAAAAGAATAAAGTCAAGAAATTGCAAGGTAGGAAAAAGAGACTAAGGATTATGCTCAACCAGCCTCAGAGCCAAAATGGAGAATTTTTTTTTTTTTTTTTTTTAAACAGGAGCAATGTTACAATCAAATATAACAAAAAATAACAATGACTCAAAGTCACATGAACCACAATGGCAGTGAAAGCTAGTCAAGGACAGTCAACTCCCAGTTCTGGAGCCTGTGAAGGCAGAGCAGGTACAGCCGCAAACCAAATCCACAAGCGGCTGATGCACAAGACCTGACAGAGCGCAATTCTCAAAGGTTCCTTTTGCTTTTATTCCTTCCTCATAACAGGGCTTCTTAGTAGAAATTCCAAAAGGAAAAAAATTAAGTGTTTCCAAAGTGCATCTTTCCCACGTCTGGCCAGTACCCTGCAAGTACTTCTACTTATGTTTCATACAATCGAGACTTTGTCAGCTGTACTTAAAGTTTGCTGACTGAAGATGAAGTAAGTTATAAAAACTGTTCAATACTGTGATTTACGTTTATCTCCAGCAATGTTCTTAATCTAGGCACTACTCTAGGTTCAGTTCTTTTTGCAAAAGTAATATAAATTAGAAATTCTAAGAATACAACCATGCCTGTGCTAGTTTTGAAGGAGACTTCTTTAGGGGTCAAAAGTGTCACACAGGGACAGGATCTTCTTTGCTTCATTGTCATGGAAAACAACCGCACTGGGAGTGAGAAAGACTGTTTCTACAGAGCACACAGGGACCCCAGCTCAGCTCACCACCCTGTTAGGATCACATCCCAGACCAAGCAGGCCGGGGCCGGGCCGTTTCAGCCATGGGGGATTCAGCTGATTTTCCCATAAGGGCACATCAGAACGTCACTAAGATGTGGAGGTGAACACACAAATCTGAATCAGACTCCCTGGAGTATCAAACTAGTCTGTTTCTTTCTTAGCCCTCTGAGTTCTTTGACTTCTCTGGCAGAGAGGGTTTTAGAAGCCTTCCTCGAATCCCTTTGCCATCCCGCACGTTCCTCCACCAGCTGCAGCGGAGGTCATTTCCATGTGCTCCTCACTAACTGTCAGCAAGGTTGCTTTTGCCATTAAGCTGCAGAAGCAGACATGGCTTGGCTGAGTGTATATCCTTTCTCAGTTTTTACTAAAAATGGGTGGTCAAGCTTTTAGAACACATACATGCCTGTGGCGAAGGTGAAAACATGACCTGTTTACGGAAAGGAGAAAACAAGACAAAAGGTGGCAGCGTGGGCCTGAGAGCTTGCTGCCAGAGCTGGACTCTGACAAGCTTTTGTTCAGTGGCCATGACACCATTTCTTTGGTGCCAGCTTGCCACAAACTCTCTTTCCATTCATTCCTCAGTCCAAACAGATCTGACCATCAGACATCTGACAGAAATAAAAAACAAACAGGAACTCCATATGAAAGAGTCAGACATATCTGAGATGATTCCTAAGAGGCAGGAAAAGATTTCTATGAAATGTTTAGAAATCCTCAAAACAGAGTCCCTGAAAAAAATAGCAAATAATTACTTTCAAATGCACAAAAAAGTAACTCTGCGATGGAGACAAAGGGACATGTGAGGATGGGTTTCCATGAAAAGGAGGGCCTCAGCAACAATACAGCAGTAACTGGATTACTCGAGACAGTCCCGCTGCGACCGTGCGGGAGGCGACCCTGGGATGGGAGGCTCTTGACCACTGAACCTTGGGAAATCTAATTACTTCACGTTTAAATGCAAGAGGGCAAGAAAGGAAATTGCACAGAATTCGGAACACCATGAAGAGTCAGAACAATGTCATACTTCAGTGTGGAAAAAAAACGAAACCTCTTCTCCATAGCTGCCGGCTCTTCCCCTGCCCACCAGATGAGAAGAGTTTGAACAGGTGGCCCAGCTTAGCGGAGGGAGAGCAGGCCCGCAGCGGAGGCAGACAGCAGCGGTTTCTAAGGTACAGTCAAGTCGAAGGCTGCCCGCCACGAGGCCATCAGCAGAAGACCCTGCAATGCGGACTCTGTCCAAGTGTGCTCTCTCCTGCGCAGGACCTTCTCAGTTCCACAGTAGTGCCAGCTTCTTTTTTTGGTGCCTTGAGAGATTAGGAACCCTTATAAAGTTTTATCACAGAACTTCCTCCTCTGCAGGTCCCTGCTCTTGGCTGGCTGCAAACAGACTGTAGCAGTGACAACAGGAGAGTGGAGGCACAGTGGCACGTAAGCATGGAGAGAGGGGAGGCTGCTGCCAGTGCACCTGTGCAGAGGGGGTCTAGGGGTTGCCCTCCTAACAGAGATGCTGAAGTTCTAACTTGACCTTTGCCAATAAACTACCTTGGCAATTATCATTATCCTCAAGATGGAGGGGTAACAGAGATTCTAATGCGGCTCATACAACCAACGAAAGTTCTGTTTGGTTCTGTCACCCTCCTTCCCCCCCTACCAGCAGGGACAGGGAGCTCTTGGATCTGTGAGGAAAATGAGGGCACCAATTTTAAACGTGCCAGAAGTGAAGTTTCTTGAATGGATGACATTAAGCAAGGAAAAGTAGCTCGTGATTGCTGGATTCATGCACCTACTTTTAACATGGCAGGCAATTTGAAAGTTATAGGAAACCACGGCTGCATGCTGGAGGCTGGGATTAAGAACACAAGGATGCGACCCTGGGCGCTTTCTGGCACAGCTGGGGCAAGGGTTCAGGAGGGGCGGAGCTGGAGGGGAGGGAGGCCCCTGTCCTCTCAACTGCAGCTGCACACTGAATTCACATACTGGCAGAGATGCTGTCTCTGTGCTGCTCCTGCTGTTTGGCATGAAGAAAGCCCGCCTTCCAGCAAGGCTAATCTCAGTTTCTTTGTATTTCAAGTGTACTAAATAGCTTTGAAGAATCCACCAAAAGAAATAGGCTGCAGTGCTTTAAAAAGTCTGAGGTATTTTCAAGAAAGCGGTTTTGTTAACAGGGTCTTCTGTCTGAAACACCTGTGACCTGTTGAGCTTAATTGGGCTGCAGCTGGTGCTGGCTGGGATGCTGGGCCGAGGGCCTGGGGCTGGCATTGTGTTTGCCTGGCTCCCGCCCCTTGCTTTTCTTTTCACTCTCAGAGTCCTACGACCTCCCTCTCTGTGTGTCTGAGGGATTAGGAACCCAGTAGAGAGCCTATCCTGCTGCGCATGAGCAGCCAGTGCTGAAGAGGCTGCGTGGGGGAAGCCAGCAGAGGTCCCTCCCTTGGGGCGCATTGAGCCCTGCTCAAGATGGCCGAATGGAGATGTGACTTGAGAGCATACAGTAGGCACCTGGCAAATGAGAGCCAGATGGTCACAGGCACAGACAGTGAGAGCTGCCCCACACTGCCAAGAAGGCAGCTCGAAGAGCAAGGCCAGAAGGGGATTCAGAGGGAGGCCAGCAGTGCTTACCTAAATTGGTCCTTTAAAATGCCACTCATGGAAAACTGAGGGGTGAGGTCAGAAGTGAGAACTTTGGAGAACAGACTTCAGATCTGAGGAACGACCCAACTAGTGCTCTTGGTCTGAATCCCCTTGCAAAACAAGCTTCAGGATCATTGATGCATCTGGGCTTATGTTACAGTCACATGATCTCAAATGCCACATAGTATGAGTCCCAAGAAAATAAAAAGTTCTCTGAAGACACATTCAAAGCCAGTGACGGAGAAGGGAAAAAAAATGGGTTGCTTAATTTTGCTCAATAAAAGTCATTCTGAGGCCTTCAAAATACGTAGCTGCAGTGTTTAGTCTTCACTCCTGCTCACGTGCAGAAGCCTGGAATAGTTTATGCTTTTAAAAAATTTGTACACACATAGTGATTGTTCCAGAGAGCTTTTGGGATGAAAGGATCTTGAGTTCTGACATCTTATTTAATTGTTCCAGCATGTGGTTTCTACAACCATTTGCACCTGTGGGAAATTCAGGTATTTTTAACTTCCCTTGAACCAAAACAAGGTAAAAAAGAAGTACTTTAGCTTTGCAAAGAACACATCCACTGATGTGGAAACAGGGAGAACAGGACCCTGGTGGGGAAAGAGCCCCTTTTCATTCACTTACTCAAGAAATCTCTGTGACCAGCCTGTAGGTGTCAGACACTGGGGTGGGGGCTGGGGCACAGCAGAGAGGAAGCAGAGTCCGGCTTTCTGTGAACAAGTGTGAGGCTCGGGCTCTTCCACACAGCCCTCCGAATTGGTGTGCGTGCATCCGCGGAGGGCGCCACCTCGCCACTGGCCACGCCTCTGGTTCTAGGGCTGTTTGTCGTTGGCATTTTCACTGCCCACATTCTGTCACACTGCAGCTGTGGAGGCCTGAGTCCTTTGTGTTCAGTGTCTGCTTCCCTCTCCAGACTAAGTTCCAAGAAGGCTCTGCAGCCTTGGTCTTGCTCTTTGTCAGGCACACTGCTAGCATGTTAGATAGAATGTAAACTAGTTTTTGCCTTTTAAACACACACCCCTTCTGCCAGAACAAGTTCAACCAAGATACCTGCCTACTAAAGACTAAAAGAGCTCAGAGGTGTTATTTGCAGGCCTTTGTTGGGCTGGCGACCAGCTATGGCCAGAAAGCAGGCAGACCCCTGAAGAGGCTCTGAACTCTGAGCAAAGGCACTCAGCATGGGAGAGAGGACAGGAAGACAGAAGGATGTCCTGGGGAGAGGAAAGCAAGCCAAGCTCAGCTATCCGAGAGCTCCAGGACTCCTTCCCAACTCTGAAGGGCCTGACCCTCAATGCCAGGACTCTGGGAACCCCAGAGACACAGGCTGAGGAGGGGCAGGGCTGGGTAAGGGTGTTAGAGTATTAACATACCCTACTCCCTCACCTGTCAGTCATCTTCACTGTCAGGCCCCACACCACGCCCCACTGACAGATGTACATAGCAGCCTGCTTTGACACCCTGGCTCAGGATGCCCTGTGCAGTCCACTTCAGGATCCTGGTTTCTGAACACTTGCTGAGTGGTGTATTCTGTGGGGTTAGAGCCTTCTGCACTTTTACCTGCAGTCTTAATCTATAATGAGCCTCTACTTCCTTCCCATTTTCCAATCAGCTGCAGGTTGACCTGGGCTGACCAGCAAGATTCCTTGGCACCCCTAAAAACTTTTAAAAGAGTATTTAGTGTCAATGGCTATTTGTGATAAACAGAAAAAAGTGACTGGCCCCTCAGTAGCTAAGGATATGTGAAGACAGGTCCTGGTGAGCACACACCAGGGAGGTTATTTATCCTACACTTATTTTATGGACGTCATTCTCAATAACAGTTGTATTATTTCTCAGAGAAAGGAAGGCTCTTTCCCTGCCTCTAGCATATATATAAAGTGGATGTAAATTAAATGGCAGCACACCATCACCATCAAATAAGATATTCTGAAAAAGCCCAGAATATTCTCACATGTCTTCTTTATTTTTGCATTTCTGAGGTGTTTTCCACTGGTTGGTAATGCTTATGTTGTTTACAAGCCATTGATTGAGAAGCTGACATTACATTATTTTGTTTTAAATTCAAATAATTATAAAGTGGCATTGTCTCATCTGTTAGATGAACTGGCTGCTACTCATGTTTCACCTATTCTGTTTATTTGATTGTCCATATGGAAACATTCTTAATGCACAGCCTACAGATGCCCAGATGAATCTAAGAACACAACAGATACCTATGGAAACATAAACCTGTGGATACATGTTTGTATTTTTCTAGACAGAGGGTTCAAAACTTTTATCATAATCTTTAATCGAAGAGCTACTGCTCTAGTAAGCATATTCCAGATCTTCTAAATCCTGTAGATGCTTTCCCATTTCCCCTTTCCAGATGACTCAGGCTGGCACACAACTTGCCTGTAATTGCCACACTGGGGAGTCCAGGAAACACAAGGAACTGACTGCATCATGCTAGAGGTGGGAAGTTTTTACTTTCTAAGGCCCTCTTACATCCCTGAGAATTGACAGTTGCCCCTGAGTGTAACTAAATACTTATTTACATCTTTATTGAAATGTAGAGGAACCTAAAGACTTACATCTTAGTTTTATCAAAACAAACAAAAAATGAGCTTGGCAATAAGGCACTCTGAGTGCAAATTTAGGCACACCAGTAAAGAAATGCAAAACCTGAGTTCTCAAGATCAGATCAGAGTTCACAAGTGGCACATATTAATGTGTGTGATTTGAGTGAACCCATGAGTGAATTTTTGATGTTTGATAATAGCACTACATGCTGGGTATTTACAAACTGCAGGAGTAGATTCCTTATCTGCAAAATTATATGGACTGTTGACTTTTAAGGAGTGAGACAAAAGGAGAAAAGGATACGGAAAATCTGATCTTACTGATTTAAAAGCTAACAGTGAGATCCAGCTCTTGTTTTTAACAAGAAGATTATATATGAGATGCAACTTAAAAGGTGGCAAATACTTGCAAAAGCTCTATAGGGTATTTCTGTGCCCAGGCTAGGGTGAGAATAAAGATGATGCAGGTTTTAAAGGCCTGAGCCCAAATATTTCTATTTTCTCATCTGACAATTAAGTCCATTATCAAACCTAAACACCTCTTTGTTAACTACTGTTATTCTCCTTTGCGAGAAGGCTAATAAGCAAATAAGTTCTGTGTCAAGTTCAGCAAAAAGAAAAGCCAGAAAGTCTTCTAAAGACAGACATGAAAATATCTGTTAAGCCTAAACTAAAACTTAGGATAAAGGCGATATGGACAGTCCACAGATGTGGAAAGGGCTGCAGAAAAAGAATGGTGAGAGAGAGTGGGGCTACCGGCTGACAATGGATGACGCATGCTCCAAAAAAATTAAAATAAGTATGTGATGTTTAGATATGTATTAAATATAATTAAATGTATTAAAATATATTAAATATATGCTTAAAAGATATATTTAAATTACCACTTGGTGAGGCTGTTTGGTATTGGAAATGCAGTAATTTGTATCTTTGACAAGCTAATGGTGAATTTTTTTTTTTTTTTTTTTTTGGCAGGATACCAGGAATTGAACTCAGGGGCACTTGACTACTGAGCCACATCCCCAGCCCTATTTTGAATTTTATTTAGAGTCAGGGTCTCACTGAGTTGCTTACTGCCTCACCATTGCTGAGGCTGGCTTTGACCTTGGGATTCTCCTGCCTCAGCCTCCAGAGCCATTGGGATTATAGGTGTGCGCCACAGTGCCTGGCGTAATGGTAAATTTTTTTTAAAGGATAGATTATCCAGTTTTAAAAATCTTGGGGCTGGAGTTGTGACTCAGCAGTAGAGCGCTCACCTAGCATGTTCGAGGCCCTGGGTTCAATTCTCAGCACCACATAAAAATAAATAAAACAGAGGTACTGTATTCAACTACAACCAAAAAATACATATTAAAAAAACCCTAAAGTCATAAAATCAAGTAAATCTGAGTATATATGTATATATATGCATATATGTATGCTCACCTATACATGTTTAATAAATTTTAGGACTATATCCATACATTTTACATTATTTTAAACTAGGCAAGCTTTTCTCACATTTCTAATCATTAAAAAAATGCATAGTTGGAAAGAAACTACTAGATATTTCTATTGAGCAAAATTTTTTTACACAGAGCTGTGAGTCAGGTGGGCACGAGGGGTCACCATAGAACGGAAACAGCTCTGAGGTCTCTCAGTCAATGTGTTCCCTATTATGAAGGGTAAAGGACCCACATGAAAGTGCCTTCTGATGTTGTCAAGAGGAGGAGATGCAAGCGGGGTGCCCAGGTTTCCTCTCATAGAGGAACTTTTTCATCTGGAGATCAAATGGCTAGCCTCGAGATAGCGAGGCTTTTGCAACACACATCTCCATTTTAGTATGCTGGCATCTAACAGGAGGCAAACCCAGGGTACCTTCAACTGGGTATGCTGAAGACCTCTTCTGCACGTTTCCTAACTACAATGAATAAGGTGAGAGCCAGCAGAAGACTGAAGCACGGATCCTGCCCCACCCCCAATTCCATTCTCTTTGAAATAACATGTCTACATCCACACATGTACACACACACATACACACACACACACATACGTGTAGACACAAATCCATTCACAAGACACATAACCTAAACTACTGTACTGGAGTATGACATACACATTACCACCCTCAGCTTCAAGACCCAGCATTTGTGAATTTTTACAAATCAAGTGGCCTGCTAAGATCCCATCAGTCTGGCAACAATCCAGCCTAGCTATACCTTTAACAAAAGAGTTCTGTAGTAAAACAGGATTTTACATGCTGACACAAAATATTTTAAAATATCTTTCTGATGACTGCTCATTTTAGCAGTATAGAATCTGAAACCCACAGACATACACAAATGTTACCATGAAAGATTATGTTAAGTTTTGGGTTAACCTCAGAATCATTAAATTTTTATATCAATCTTTTAATGAATACTTTTGATTTGTTTTCCTTCATGAGAAATCCAAGTGCTGAAAAGCCTTTAAGGCTCCATATCCTTTAATTGCCATGGCAAACACCAGGCTAACTCAGCAAGAGGCACTCAGGAGAGTTTACACAGTACGTTTGTGAACGCCTCTGAGCCAGGTCGACCAGTTTCTGCCTTAGCTTTTCTTATTTCTCCAAATACATGCGGTCAGTTGGGACATCTGCTAAACAGGAGGGCTCAATTGCTAGGGATAAAAATACAATTTGAATAAAAAAGGGGAATTTATTCTAATGATATAATTGGGTCTAACAGAACCTAAGGACAGGAGTGAGTTTGAGCATCCTCTATGCACCAAGCAGCAGCAGAAACCAGAATGCTATGTTGCCAGCGGGGGTTTGAACTCCTGGGTTCAAACCACCTTCCCGCCTCCGCTTCCAAGCAGCTGGGATTGCTGGAGCATGTCACTGTGTTTGGGTCTTTCCATAATTCTGTTTCTCTATTTTGGTTTTACTCCTCTTTCACTATAGAGTAACTTTTTTTTTTGAGGGGGTGTTACCAGGGATTGAACTCAGGGGTGCTTTACCACTGAGCCATATGCCCAGCCCTTTTTTCATATTTTATTTAGAGATAGGGTTTTGCTGAGTTGCTTAGGGCCTTGCTGAATTGCTGAGGCAGGCTTTGAACTCGAGATCAACCTGCCTCAGCTTCCTGAGCCGCTGGGATTTCAGGAGTGCACCAATACACTGGGCTAGAGCGAGCACATTTCCCATGTGGTAAAAAACATGACTGTGCACGATTCCTGTGTTTTAAAAGCTCACAGCTTTAGACATCAGAAAGTCCTCATTTACTCAGTCACAGTGACTAAAATCCTTTGGAGTCTGACTGTCTTGGTTCAGTCACTGGATGAGGAAAGGGTACAGGTGACAGGGTCAAACTGAATTAGGTCATTTCCTCTGTGTGTGTGTGTGATCTCACACAGGTGCTACAACAACTATTGTTTTTGGGTGGAGAAGGCATGGCCTCAGCAGGGCTGGACAGGTGATCTGAGACAGGCCCATGTTGGTTGGTGGGGGGAGAAGATGGAACCACTGCTTTCTCTCCTTTTCTGTGCACACCTCCATGTGTGTTGCTTATAAACTACTTTGTCTCAAATATGGTTTTGGTTACACCTGCCTCAAAATGTGTGTATTACACACTGATGACAGCCTGCTGCAAAGGTGCCACTTGGGGTCCATGCCCAGCAGTGCATACTTCCAAAGACCAGGGTTGGGCCTGCTGCCAGTCGTGCACCATACTGCTCACCTGAGGCCAAGATAACGTTTCAGGCTGTCCACCTGGTTTCCAGGCTACAGGTATTACCCAAAGACTCAAGGGCCACCAAGCAACTTTGAAAATTATGGAATCTTTAGAAGAAAAAAAATCAGATTATTGTTTTTGAATAAATAACAATAATAGGTCATGGGCAAAGTTAGAAGCATTTTGTGTTAAATTCATTCATTTTCTTGGCACCCAGAGAAGTCTCAATGAAAGAGAGAAAAAGCAAACAAAAAACTTTTTTTTTTTTTTTTTTTTTTTTTTTTTTTTGAGGGGAGAGGAGGTCATGAATAGCAAATGGATTAAAAAGGTCAGATCTGGAGTTGCTCAGTTGGGAAGTTTATGGAAATTTAATTTGGAGACAGTCCCTAAATTCAATTAAAACTGTGCATGTAACTGGAAACGCATGTTGACAGGGCTTAAGAAGAGAAATGAAGTGGCCACACTGCATGCTGGGAAGACTGACTTCCTTCTGTAATTCAGAGAGGCTGAAAGGCAATTTGAAGTGTCTTTCACAACAGCTCCATCCCACTTAGAAACTGGTCCAATTCTTTCGCAAAAAGAGAAGACAGGGAAGGTGGAGAAGATGGACACTTGGGTGAACAGTAGGGGAACAATACTTCCGGATGAAATGTTACTTTAACCATACCACACATACAACGTGAGGGAGCAGGAGAGGGCGAACTCGCTCACGTTCCTCCCAGCTTGAACAGTGCTGGACTCAGGGCTGATCCTGCTCACTTACACTCACGCCTCAGAGCTCCAGCACTGCACAGAAATTTTTTGAAGCAAATCCCATAATCATAATATTTAGTCACCCTATATTTGAGTAGATTATCTCTAAAAGAATGCTTTTTTAAAACAAAAAGGACAGAACCATACATCTTTACTCCATATTAAAAACAGCAATAATTCTTTAATATTATCAATACTTAGCCAGGGCCAACACTTTTCAGCAGTCCTTAGTGAATGGCAGCTGGTTTGTTTGACTTGGGATTAAAACAGAAGCAACACCTTGCACTGAGCTCCTATATCTCGTATCTAGAGGATTTGTCTTCCTCTCTAATCATTTGTGTTGAAAACAGTAGATCATATCCTAAATATGGTTTCCCACATCCTTTTATTTTGCTGACTGCACCCTGAGATGTTACCTACTGTTCCCCTGCCTCCCCTATTTCCTAGAGGCTTGCACAGGTTCAAGTCTGATTTTCTGAATAAACCCTCACAGGTGATGCCGAGATGCAAATGCCTGGCTGACCTTGGTCTGGGTCAGTGGTCCTACATGATTGCCCAGGTCTTCTCTTTCATTATGGGCTGCAGAGTGGTGCCACCCTGCTTCTGCTACCTCCTCTCTTCACTTGCAGCCAGGGTATATGAACAAAGGGGAGCCCCCGACTTCTTAGATGAATGCTAGCACCCTGTTCACATCTCCTCTCCTTTCGTAGTCACACTTTTCTCCACCTTACCTTTTCACCTAGCAATTCATCCTTGACATCACACTGCACACCAAACTACTTCTCACTGATTTTACAGCTTACCGTTTGTTCCACCCAGTCCCAGTAATGGGCACTACAGTTGTTCCTAGTCTTTCGTTCCCTTTTCATTTTAAGATTTATCTATTTGTCAAAGTCTCAAGTAGGATAAAGGTCAAGTTCCAGCAAGGTGGAAAGAACCTGGCCTTTCCAGCCACGCTCGTTCAGAACTTTAGAAAGGTAGGTTTGAGATCATATTTCTTGATTCCTTTGACCCTGATCTTTCTAGTTTTTCATCTTTTGATCCTAGCAGCTTTCCAAGGCGTCCAGTCTCTGCTGGCTCTTGGTAAATTCCACCTCTCCACAGCTTCCAGTGGTTTCCACTAGGGAATTGCCTGGTTCTGCCTAAGCCTGGCTGCTAGAGTTGACTCACACAGGGTCACTGCCTTTGGTGATCACCAGGGCTGCTACACCTGTTGTAATGGGAAAGGCCGTATCATGCTAATAGGGCTGGTGGTGGGACTCCAGTCAGCTCAGACTCGGCTCAGAAATTTAAGAAGCAGTAACCACATGCTTAGGAGAGTGATAACGGGAAAATCGAGTTGATCCTGATTAGCTTGGTGACCCAAACCAATGTGGTTCTGTCATAGTAACATTTCATGTGCTAGGACTTGTTTCTAATTTTCGTAAGAGCACATGCTTATATGCCACAGATACAAACAATACAGTTATGAGGTTCTTGGTCCCTGGTTTTAAGAGTATACCTACTGTGACGGTTAATCTGGTGTTAACTTGACTGGATTAAGGAAGACTTCCAGAACTGGCATTTTTTGATTTGTCTGCAAGGGTGATTCCAGAAGAGATGGGCCTGTGTGTGAGTAGAGTAAGAGGAGGACAATCTGCCCTTGATGTGCATGGGCTCCACCCATTGGCTGGGGCTGCACAGAACACAGACAGGAAAGGTGGAACCGTTGTCTCCCCTGGAGCCAAAGTGTGCTTCTCTTCCACCTTGGACACCAGAATGCCAGGCTTTCTGGGCTCACGGCAGTGGTCCTGGCACTCAAACCTTGGCCTTGCACTGCACCACCTCATCATCTTTCCTGGTTCTGAGGCCTCTGGATTCAGAGTGAGCCATGTCCCTGGCATCCCAGGAGCTCCAGTGTGCAGAGGGACGTCTTGGGAATTCTCAGCCTCCGTCATCATGTGTGTCAATGCTCCCAATAAACTGACTCTTACATATTTGTATAGAACAAATATCTTATTGGTTGTGTTTTTTAGGACAACCCTGACTGATATGCAGAAATATTTCAAAGAATGAATCTAACCATGGTCTTCAAACAGCATCTCTATGCAAATGTCTATGACATTCTTTAGCTTAGGCGTTCCTCTGAGTGCCCCCATCCAACACGAGGTATGTCATCTTGATCTGAAAACCACTCGCCTCACCAACTCACTTCACTGATGTACCATTTTCCCAGTCATCCAGGCTTGACTTGACTGGTAATAGATGTTGATTTTCCTGGCACCATTTAAAAACTTACAAATGACAATCCTACTCAGATGGCACTGACTAGTGAGCCAACAATAGGTTTGGAGGGGACTCTTTAATGGTTATACTTTCATTTTGGCCTCATCCTAGTGATAAACACATTAGATTAAAAACTTACTGGCATATGGTCAAATGTAATCATTTGCTAGAAACACTGAATAGGAAAAAACAAACATGAGAATGCAGAGGAGAAAAACGGACCCGAAGGCCAGGACACTTGGGCTCCTGTGAACAGATGAACCTGCCTGCACAGCCCAGCTCTGAGAGAGAGAATAGCAATGCAGGAGGGTCGAAACCAGGCCCAGCAGCAGCTCTGCCACCTGGGTGTGAGGGCCAGGAGGAAGTGAGAAGTCTGTCAGCCCCCCAGCACCCGCAGGTACTCGTGCACAGGGTTAGAGCTGTCTGGGGAGGCAGAACTGGGCTCATGCTGAAGGAGACAGGTTTTGATCAACAAAAGGAAGAAATATATGAACAATTAATGAGCTGGCCAAATAGGAGCTATCTCTAGAAATAATGAATGAATCCTACACTCAGATGTTCTTCAAGCATGATACTGAAAATCTGTCTCTGTGGCAGCAGAGAACTTCTCACTCACGGCCAGCTGCCAACAACTGCTTGGCCTGCTTCTCTTCACTTGCACTTGCAAACTCAACTCTTCCCTGTTTGCACAGCTGACTGAGCTGTGCTCCTGTGAACGGTCTCCTCTTCATGCACTGCATTCTGTTACCCCTTCCCCGACTCCAACCTTGCTGCTGTAATGATTCCCTCACATATGATGTTTCCTATCAGCATAAAAACATGATGTAATATTTCATCTTAAAAACGTGATTCCTCATCTCAATATCTATTTTCATTCTCATTAACAAGAATCATTGCAATGCCAGGCACAGTGGTGCATGCCTATAATCCCAGCGACTCAGGAGGCTGAGGCAGGAGAATCACAATTCAAGGCCAGCCTCAGCAACTTATCATGCCCCTAAGCGACTCAGTGAGACCTTATCTTAAAATAAAAAATAAAAAGGGCTGGGGATGTAGCTCAGTGGTAAAGTGCTCCTGGGTTCAATCTCTGCAACAATAAACCAACAAACAAAAACCTGCTTGGAAGAATCTGTATTTGCCATTCTCCATTTCCCATTCTGCCATTTCGCTCAGACCTAATGAAATGGGACTTCACATCCATCCCTCCACTGAATCACTCCGTCAAGGTCACTGATCCAACCTTCCCTTCTCAGCCTCGTTCTGCTAGATGTACTTGCAGCATGTTCTGCTGCCATCTCCTACTCCCTTCAGGTGGGCACTGCACCCCACAGGCCCCTCCCTCCAGCACCCTGGCATTCCGACTGTTCTTGAGCACAGAGCACAAGCGCTCATTCCCTCTCCCTGGAACACACTTCCCTTGGATAAACACATGGTGCCACTTGCCTCAGGTCTTTATCATTGAGGTGTGCCCCCCACCCTATCTGAATGTGCAGCCCTCTCTCCGCCCCATTTCCTTCCCTATTTTACTTTGTTCCTCCTCATTTACTGACTTTTAGTAGGTCATACTTTAACTTATTTTGTTGATGCTCTGTTGCCTCTCAGAAGAAGCTAAACTCTTATTTGTTTGCTAACGTATCCAAAAGTGCCTAGAAACTTACCTGGCACATTGTGGTGGTCAAGAAATACACCTTGCTTGTTTGAACAGTGCTGGGATCAGAACCAGGACCTTACCCATGCTAGGCAGGCCTCCACCACTGAGCTGTATCCCCAGTCCAAGCAACGTATGTTGAATGAACAGGGACAATATGAAGGGAAGGAGACACACATGAAGAGAATCAACTCTGATACTAATTAACCTGAAGTAATGTTAACTAACCATTTGGTTTTGACCAAATGTGGAATTTATGTCTTAAAGCAGTTGCTGTATTTAATTTACATTATATATACTACTTTGGCAGATTAAGGCTTAGCACAAACTAAAATATACAACTACCCACAAACTTCAGCACCACTGGACTTGCATGCTCGTGTTCAGTCTAGGTTCAATAGAGCTAGCTCTGAGCACTACTAATGTGGAGCTTATTCTTGGCCAGCCTTCCACAAAAACAGAGCTGCACTAAATACCTAGTAACCAAATAAAAATGATAGAAATTAAGTAGAGATTAGAGCTAAATGGAATATTGAATAAAGCTTTCATCTGGGCTACTATTTCATATTCCTGAGTGGTTGTAAATAATTCCTGAAAGTATTCAAAGTGTGGATTCAGTCTGTCCTTAGGCCACCCCCTCCCTTTCTTGACCTGTCACTACTTGGAAAACACTTTTTAGGGGCTCATCTGCAGACATGTCCTTAATTCAGATTAAGCGTTGCTGATTCAAAGGCCTAAGGACACCAAGTACTAAGTTCTGCAAAACCAGAGATCCATAAAGTCCCTCACCCCTTTTTTCTTTGGCAGTGCCAAGGATGCAGCCAGGGCCTTTAGCAAGTCAGGTCAGCACTTGACCACTGTGCTATGTCCCAGTCCTCCTTGGAGCCTGATCAGAGAGTAAGTACAGTGACTTTGGGTTGCTGGTACTTTTTTTTTTTTTTTAAAGAGAGAGTGAGAGAGGAGAGAGAGAGAATTTTTAATATTTATTTTTTAGTTCTCGGCGGACACAACATCTTTGTTGGTATGTGGTGCTGAGGATCAAACCCGGGCCGCACGCATACCAGGCGAGCGCGCTACTGCTTGAGCCACATCCCCAGCCCTTGCTGGTACTTTTGACGATGAACTTCATGTGAATTTATGCTGTTGCTAAGGTCTGTCAACTCTTGCCTCATCTGTCAAGTCAAACCCAACAGGTGGGTTCTCTCCTATGACAGCAGCTGAAGCAGGCAACAGAAGGACACTCCTCCTCTATGCTAGCCCTCACCTACCACGGGCAGAACCCATCTACACTCCTGGCTTGAAGGACACCAAAGCAGTTACAGGTTGTCACACTAGGTCAATGTGGACAGTGAAGAAGTGATGCTCCTAGGCGGAAAAAAAAGGCAGAAAAATCTACCTTCTAGAAATACGTTCAGAGATAAAGAATAAAGGTTTTGTAAGAAAAAAAATATTTAAAAAGAAAACTGCTGGCTATTTCTTTTTTCTTTCTATTTTTTTTGAGAGAGAGAGAGAGAGAGAGAGAATATTAATAATTATTTTTTTAGTTTTTGGCGGACACAACATCTTTGTTTGTATGTGGTGTGAGGATCGCAACTTGGGCCACACGCATGCCAGGCGAGCGCGCTACCGCTTGAGCCACATCCCCAGCCCACTGCTGGCTATTTCAGTGAAAAAATTTTGCATTTGGTTTTGACTCTGCAAAGTCAAAGAACATAAAAACTCCCCAAAATCAAATGCAAAACCAAAAAGTACAAAATCCAAATACTTTAATGTTTAAACACATGCTATCTTCTTTAAATATTTTACTACTCATAGCATCTATACATAAAATAAAAGCAGTTCTTTTAAAAATAAGAATTACTTCAGACTAGCAAACCTAAATATATAGGTCATTAAGTCTTAGGAATTAAAATGCAATAACTTTAAAAAAACTAGTTGGTTTCAATCTTCAGTGTAATAAAATGTCATGAAAAAATTGTTTTTAGTATGCTGGTATTTGACTGAAGTGTGAACACCCAGGTGCAAACTTACCAGCTCTGCATTGTCAGAACACCACAGAGCCAGCACTGCCTTTAGGGAGGAGAGGAATTATTCTATGTAACTCCACTCACTTATGAAGACCTGCACATAAGTCATTGTTCTATGCTCCTAGGAAACAGGAACACAAAGACAACCTCAAGTGTCTGAAATTCAGAAGAATAAGACAGTGGCATAAATGCCCGTTTAGAAAGTGCAACGCAGTGCCAGTATGGTGGCACACACCTGTAATTACAGTGAAGGGCGGCTGAGGCAGGAGAAGCACAAGTTCAAGGTCAGTCTGGAAAACTCAGACCCTGTCCCCCAAAATAAAAAGGGTTGGGAATGTAGCTCAGTGGTAGAGCACCCCAGGTTCAACTCCCAGTTCTAGAAAAAAGAAAAAAAAATGTGCGACAAGTAATTGACACACGATGAACACGATGTTAGAGCAGGAAGGAGAATGGATGACGGATGGCACAGCAGTTAACTACTACGGCACCACCACACCACCACAGTGGCTCACTGCGCGCTCCAGACCTTTAGTAAGTCATCCCACTTATGAGCAGTACCAGAGATAGACAGACAGTACCCCCACTTATAAATGAAAGAACTCATTTTAATGCGTAAATTCAACCAAACAAACAGGTATTTAGACCCAGATCTATCTAAATCCACATCTGTCTGACTCCACTACCTTTTCTCTATGCAGCAATATTGGATATCCTGCAGCTCAGATGAGGCAGAAAAAAATGCCTACTGGGAGCTTGGGAAGTAGAGGAGCAGATTCTCTGGGAGCAAGTTTTTTTTTTTTTTTAAATATATTTTTGGGTATCGGGGATTAAACGCAGAGTCTCACTGAGTTACTTAGTGTCTTATTTTTGCTGAGAATGGCTTTGAACTTGCAATCCTCCTGCCTCCAGTTCCCGAGCTGCTGGGATTACAGGTGTGTGCCATGCTGGAGCAAGTTTTGAAGGACTTGGGATAGCAGCTGTTGGTGCTGCAGAAAGGTGCTGCTATTGCAGCATGGGAAGGGGACACAGAGGGAGCGCATGGGCTACCTTCAAGGAACTGAGCAGTAGTCCCACAGGGCTGGAGACTGGGGTGGTTTCCAAGCTGCTCTTTACAGCCTCTCAATTCTCCTGAGGTGTCTAGGCACTGGGAAAGGACAAGGAGGAAAGAGGGCCAAGAGACAGAATCTGTGGACATTAGCTTGGCTCCATGCTCGGGAGAGGGTTTGAGGAAGGGATATGATCTGGCAGATAGGGAAGGAAAGAAAGGGAAGCTGAGAACTTAGAACTGACCCATTGGGAGAAAAGAAAACAGTTGGCAAGATCAGCCTGGCAGTGTGCAGAGGGAGGAGGACGCTGCACACGCACCAGGGTCTGATGAGTGAGGAAGTGGAGGCAGAGGGTGTGCCAGGCTTTTAAAAACTCAGTGGTAAAAACAAACAGGTTATAACCTCAGAGTAACAACTTATACAAGGAAGATTTAAAAAGGAATACACTACCCAAAAGTGATTGTAAAATACAAGATGTTATTTCCAGAGTTAATCTTTAATTTCCTGAGTTCACTGCCATAATAATCTCAAAATCACTTTTGGCATTCACATCTTGGCATGAGTTTAAACACAAGTGTGGAGATAAATGCAGTAGCAGCTCAGACAGAAACCAAAAATCCTCTCTAAAATGATTGAGACTTCTAAGCTCCAGCAATTACAACTCTAACACAACGGCTAGAGGTCCTTCGCACTGGGCAGGTGACCCATCAGCAGCACACAGGCAACCTCCTAACACACAGCGGCTGCTCACGCACTTCAGATCTGCTTCACTGTCAGTCATTTTCCTTTGTCTTTACATTCTATTTGCTTTACCTTAAGTCACCCCCGAACCATGCTGACATCTACTACTGATGACTATAATAGACCTGAAGTGTTCTTAAACACATGAAAAACATTGACTCCCATTCCTGAAGGCCCTGCTTCCAATTTTCAGGAGGAAATTAAATAATGTATAAATCAAATACTGGGCCCAAGCCCAGACAGCTGAACATCATTTTGTCCTTTCAAGGCAAAGAGGAAGTGTCTGCCATGGCAGGGACATGCCAAGAGAAATAAAGCCTAACCTCAGCCCCATGTGAAAGTGATTTTAGATAATCGGAGGTGTCTGTAAATAGGTTAAAAATGAGACCACATACTAACACGGAACTTTCCATGGAAGTAAAAATAATAATAATGTATCAAAATCTAACCCCCATCCTTAAAACAAAATATGCTGGGAAAAGGGCATGGCCTTCAAAAATCTCCAGAACGGTAGCAGAGGAGAGGGAGAGCAGGCCAGGAGGGAGAGCCAACAAGGCCCAGGAAGGACAACTGCTTCCTCCATACCACTTACTGGAGGCTCCCAAGTCATTTCTTTGAAATTGTAATTGCCAGATTCAAAATGAGGTGCGAGTGTGTGACATGAAGGGGAGGGGGGGAGAAGGGTGAGGGAAATAGGTCTGTGGGTAGAGTGGAGAATGGTGAGAGATTATTTACATCAGGAGGACAAAGTTATTCTCTAATGTGCCACAGAGCAAATATTTTGGCCCCGCGAAGAACACAGTTCCTCCTGTACCCACGTCAACCTGCCCAAGAAGTGGGAGAGCAGCCAGGGACACATGCAGATGCACAACTGTGGCTGGGTTCCCAGAAAACTTGAGGGACACTGAAATTACAACCGCATGCATTTTTCACATGGCATGAAATATTATTTTCTTTAATTGATTAAAAATATACAACTCTCAAAAGAAGGGCTTTGCAAAACAGGTGGTGGGCCACACTTGATCCTGAGACTGTAGTGTGCCAATCCCTGATGTAGATATTAAACTTCCTATTATATAGCAGAATGTTCCTATGAAACTGGGCTTGACCTATATTTGGGATTTGGGGTAAGAAAAACTTTTTTTTTTTTTTAAATTAGCTGATTGAAAAGACGGTAATAATGGTAGAAAATATTTATTTGGAAGATATAGCAGATTTTCTCTAGACTTTTAAAAAAGACAAGCACATATGTGTTAGAGTCTATAAACAAGTCAGGATGGCGCCTGGCATTTTGCCAGGGGGAGTGGTTTGTGAGGTGGCACCAGCGAGCCATTAAGTGTAGAGATTCCTTATTGGTTGACTGCTGCATCTAGTTTATGTTAATTAGATAAGCTGTGTGGAATGTATATATACCCCTCCTGTCCTACAATAAATGGCTCCCACTCCTGCTGTATCAATCTACACAAGTTGTTCGTCACCCCCTGGTTATTTTGCTGCAGCCGGACTGCGGCACATATGTACATATGCACACGTGTGTATTTTTTCCATGTTTATGGCACTGGGGATTGAACACAGGGATGCTCTACCACTGAGCTACATACCCAGTTCTTTTATTATTTTATTTTTTTTAATTTTGAGATAGGGTCTCGCTAAGTTGCCCAGGCTGGCCTCAAATTTGTGATCCTCCTGCATTAGCCTCCGAAGTTGCTGTGATTGTAGGTGTGCACCATAGCACCCAGCATTTACATACTTTTCCCTCCAAGGACACTTCCACTAAAGTCCAAGTTTATGTACAGACTGTGAGGTGAAATGCTCATCACCACTAGCACATGGCATTGGGCAGGCATCAGTAATGATGCAGGGGTATCACTCCCTATGGTAGAGCCGAGTACTCTGTGCTCAGCCGCAGCAGCTGCTGCCAGCCTGGGCCCATTCCTGTTTCCTCTGTGGAAATCAGAGGGCTGGTGACTGGCAGGACTTCCTGGTGGCACATCTGCTCTATAGCTCACAGGGCAATAGAAACTTTAGGCAGCATCTGAAGCAGACTTCCAGGAACAGGTAACCCCTCAGTGCAACGTGGACGTTCACAGCCTCTGTGAAGCACAGTGATTTTATAGGTGACGTGGCCCCATGTAGAACACCGCCCTTCCCTCTCTCTCCAAGTGGGAAACCTTGCAGGCCTTCAGAAGGAAACAGCCTCACTCCCCTTTCTTTCCCAGTCCTTCCTTCATGGTCTTTCTTCCTTTTGCCCCTCTCTTTTCTTCTTCTCCTCCCTTTATTTACTTACTCAAGATAATGCCTTACTGCTTAGTTCTTTGGACAGATGAGGCTTCTTCACTAGGACGCTGCCCCTCAGCTGCGCCAGCCCTTTGACTGGCCAGCCACAGAGCTCTGTTCTTTTTGCCACAGGGGTGGGTGCTAGACGGGGGCTTTGTTGTTGTTGAGGCCACTGTGAGTGAAATTCTTTTCCTGATTTCTTTTTAGCATATTCATTATTGGCGTATAGAGAGCTATTAATTTTTGTCCTTAGATTTTATATCCTGTTACTTTGCTAATTTATTAAATAGTACTATTTAATTTTCATGGGCATTGGGAGGATTGGGAATAAATGCCTCCTACTATTACTCCACTGACCAGCTGGACACACTGTTGACTTATCCATTAACCTAATAAAGGACGTCTTGGTGCTTTCCATTCTGCTTTTAGTCTTTCTTTTAATTTCTTTCTTCTGCTTTAAACTCAGAGGATATCAAGGGTAGAGAGAGAGTCTTAATTAGCAACCCACATAATCCCCAAAATAGGAATCAGGAAACTGAGAAACAGAACTTGAATGACTGGCCCATGGTGCTGTCCCCTTCCCAGTTCCTTTGTCTGAGCCTGGCCTCCAGCATCTGAGCATAACTGAATACACTGTTCCTCTCTGGCAGCCCACAGGTCTAAAGAGTTGCTGTCTCTGATTTAGGATGTTTAGCTCAGATTTAACACCCCCAAGTGTCATGTTTGATCTTCTATAGCATCCAGTGTTTTCAGAGAGTATGCCTGGGGGACAAGGTGTGGCTCCATGATGAGCACTTAGTGGGCATGCTCAAGGCCCTGGATTCATCCCCAGCATTGAAAGAAAAGATGAAGTAGAAGAAGAAACTCTTTTTAAAAATTTGTTAGCTATTTACTTGCTAACAAAATTTGCTTGCTAAGACAAAATATTCCAGTACCTTCTATCTTGGAAAAAAGTCATATTTTCCCATTAGCAATTACTGCAAAAAACGATGAGAAATACTCAGTTCCCTAATGATTTTTCTTTTATCTATAGTTCAAAATTTTGCCCTCATATAATTGTATCTATAGATTTCTAAAGATAACTTGAGCCAAATAAAAGCAGAATAGTAATTACTGTGGCTAAGAAAGTAAATTTCCAAAAAGACAAAACCAGAACAAAGGTGAAAAATAAAAACACCAAGACTTGAAACTAGATGGCACCAGTTTATAGTTGCTGGTTTCTCAAGATCATCAAGGCAAGCAGGGTACTATGAACAGCTATCCCTTTTGATGATTATTGTAGGAAGAATAATGCCACCCCTTCCTCAAAGACCCCCACCTCCGAATCCCCAGACCTGCAACATGTTCCATTACATGGCAAGGAGAATCAGGTCACAGGTGGAAGGAGGTTACTAACGGCTCCGCCTCACGACAGAGATTATCCAGTGTCATCAGAAGGGTCCTTGAACTGTGCCAGAGGAAGGAATAACCTGAAAACTGGCTTTGAAGACAGAGCGGATAACGCTAAGCCAAGGACCACAGGGTTCTTTGAGAAGCTGGAAAAAACTAAAAAATGGAATGTTTCCTAGGAGTTCCAGAGAGGAGGACAGCCTTGCCAGCACATTTTATCACAGAGGTGACCTAAATATTGGACATCTAATATCTAGAACTATAATAAGATAGTAATAAATTTGAGCTGCCCGATCAACTAAAGCCTGTGGTGATTTCTTACAGCAGGAATAGCAAAAAATATTTATTTACGAAACAACATTATACATTAAAAATACCAGTTGTACCACTAATTAAAAAACAGTAATAGTAGGACTCACAATAGGAACCATTTTTTAAGCACCCTAAACATTATTTTCAATCCTTCAATGCCTATGAAAATTAAAAACTGCTACTGAATAAATTCAGCAAAGTAGCAGGATACAAAATTAACAGGCAAAAATTAATAGTTTTTTGTTACATCAGTAATGAATTTGCTGAAAAAGAAATCAGGAAAATAATTCCATTCATAATGGCCTCAAACAACAACAAAACAACAAAAACAGCCTCAAACCTAGCAATAAATCTGATGAAATGAATGAAAATTATAGAACACTGAATAAAGACATGAAGAAAATACTAGAATATGGAAAGGCCTCCCATGTTTATGGGCAGGCAGAGTTAATATTGTTAAAATGGAAGCATCAACAAAAGCAATGCACAGATTCAATGCAATCCCCATCCAAATACCAATGACTCTCCACAGAACTAGAAAAAACGGCTCCAAAATTCACATGGAAGAATAAAAGACTCAGAATACCCAAAAGCAATTGTAAGCAAAAACAGCAATGCTGGAGGTTTCAAAATGTCCTATTTAAAACTGTACTACAGAGCCAAAGGCACCAAAGCTTCTGGGTCCCAGCATGAAAACAGACACGTGAATTAAGGAAACAGGCTACAAGACACAGAATCAAACCAACAGAAAGACATCTGATGCTTGACAATGGCTCCAAAAACATACACTGGAGAAAGGACAATCCTTTAAACAAATGGTGCTGGGAAAAGTGGATGATCATCCATTAGAGATTGAAACCAGATCCCTGTCTCTCATCCTGTACAGAGTCAACTCAAAATGGATCAAAGATCTGGGAATCAGACGAGAAACTTTGTGACATCTAGAAAAACACATAAGGTCAATGCTCAAAAAATACAGGAAGCACAGGCAACAACTTCCTCATTAGGACCTCTAAAGCTCAGAAAGTAATACCAAGAATTGGTAAATAGGATGGCACCAAACTACAGAACTTCTGCACAGCACAGGAAGCAAGAGTGTGAAGAGAGAGACTACAGAATGAGAGAAACTCTCTGCCAGCTACTCTTCTCACAGAAGATTAATGTTCAGAATACGTAACGAATAACAACAACAACAACTTAACCCCCCTCATGTCAAATAGTCCAGCCAATAAATGGGCAAATAAATCCAAGTAGACAATTCACAAAAGAAGAAATACAAATGGACAAATATGAAAAAGTGTTTGACATCTTTAGAAATCAGATTTCAAATCAAAACTCACTGAGATTTCATCTCACTCCAGTTAGCATGGCAGTCATCAAGAATAGAAATGATAATAAATGCTGTTGAGGATATGGAGAAAAAGGAACATTATACAGTGCTGGTGGACTGTGGATCGGTACAACCACTCTGGTAAGCAGTCTGGAGGTTCCTTAAAAGATCTTGGAATGGAACCACCATATGACCCAGCTATCCCACTCCATGGTTATTTATTCCAAAGAACTAAAGGCAGCATACTATGGTGATATATGCATACACATGTTTATAGAAGCTCAATACATAAGAGCTAAATTATGAAATCAGCTTACATTTTGTCCAGAGATGAATGAATAAAGAAAATGTGGCACATACATTGGAGTTTTATTTAGTCATAAAGAATGAAATTCTATCATTTTCAGGGAAATGGGTGAACCACAGAGCATCATGTTGAATGAAGTAAGTCAGACTCAGAAAGTCAAAGGCCTTATGTTTTCTCTCATATGTGGAAGCTTGAGGAAAAAAGGGGGTGGGAGTAATCTCATGACAACGGAAGGGAGACCAAAAGGGTAGAAGAAAAGGATGGGGGCGGGAGGGAACAGTGCTGGGGAATGAAACTGACCACATTAGGTTACACACATGCACAAATAAGTCACAATGAATCCCACTATTGTGTATAATTATCGTGCACCAATAAAAGAACAAAGGGGAAAATTAAAAAGAGGTTAAGTATTACTACTGCCATTTCACAGAGAGGTTAACTAACTCACTCAATGAAGTGTGGCTGGTAAACGCAGAACCAGATCTAGAATCCGGGTCTTCTAAACACTACTGCCTGCGCTCCCTCCGCTGGACACTCCTGCCTCCTAAAAACCCCAGCACACTACAGAACCCTCGCAAGATGGCACGGCACGGCACTTTGTGTGCTAGTGTCCTCCGCAGCACACATGCCACGGAACTTCACTTCCCATTCCTTTTCCTGGCCTCAGGAGATCAAAGTAATAAAAGACATTGGTAAAGATATTTAAAAGAACAAACAAACTAGAGGAGGTCCAGAGCTTTACGGAAATGCTGCCTGAAGCTCGTTTGTGTTACCTCTATATGTCTCATTGCTTGGTTTCTGCAGGCTACCAGAAAAGTGAATGCATGGACTCAGAGACGAAATAGACTCTTTCCAGAGTGTACCTGCTTGTGCTTGCTTCCGTTAAACTGGAACACACAGGAAGCAGAATGGTAGAAACTGAAAGGGTTTAAAAAAAAAAAAAAAACAATCCACAGCCACCCAAAAGTCTGGGGAAGAAAGTACTAGAGAAAAATCTGTGGAGAACACAATTCAATCAACAGACAAGCTTTCCAGCACACCTGGAAAGGAAGCTGAACACATCAGTACAGCTTAAAAAAACAAGAGCAAACCTACTTAGGCACACGATGCACGATCATTGTTTTTATTCCACTATATCAGGTAACTTCCTTTGAGATTCTTCTTTCTGAAAATTATGACCATCACTGAACCTGACTTGGACCAAAATATTTCAAATCACAGTACTGTCAGAACTCTGGTACCCAGACTGTGGCTCTTCTGGATTCTTGCCTTGTGTTCCTTCCTACAAGAATGATATCCTCACCACCACAGGCCTCTCAAAACACAGGAAGTCCAATTATCATGTCCAGATTAAATCGGTGCCTGAAGCACTTCTATCACAGAATTGGGTAACAGGATACGATAGGGTTCAAAAAATTATGCACTTATATAATTAATCTGAACCTTGCCCAAAGGAGTTACAAGCCAAACCTGCTATCATTAGACACCAAAACTCATAGCCAAGGTAAAGGAAGTGACTAGGTCTCTTTATCTCAGTCTTGGTGAGCGCTTGGGATGGTAAAAGTACATGTTACTATAGTTAAGAGTCAGCGGTGCTCAAGTCTGGCTTGTAAATGTTCCCAAAGTCTCCTGTTTTTGGAGGCCTGGTCCTCAGGAAGGCACTACCTAGAGGCAGCAGAACCTTCAAGAG
This sequence comes from Spermophilus citellus, assembly GCF_964194105.1. NCBI lineage: Eukaryota > Metazoa > Chordata > Mammalia > Rodentia > Sciuridae > Spermophilus > Spermophilus citellus. The sequence goes on from NC_138189.1 coordinate 152,308,527, forward strand.
GTCTTTAGGACACTGGGGATGTGTCCTTCAGGGGAACAACAGGGCCCAGGACCCTTCGTCTTCCTACCACTAAGGGGACAGCTCTGCTCCGCCATATACATCCCACAACAAAATGCCACCTGACCACAGGTCCCAAAGCAACAGGACACAGATCTCCAAAACTGGGAATCAAAGGAAGCCTTTGTTCATTACAAGTCAATTATCTCAGGTATTTGTTAGAGTGACAGAAAGAATATTAACACAAATGGTTCCAGGTGTTTTGAAGAGAACACGTATTGCTGTGCAAAGGAAATCAGTGAGGGTTTAAGACTGGTAGCTTTCACAAAGCTGAGACTGTGTGCATTCAGTCTTTCACTCGTCAAATAATTATTAAGTGCAAGCCGTGGGCCAGGCCGTCAGCCTTTTTTGGTCAGTCAGTTCACTCTGAAGATTTGGAGTCATTAACACTGAGTTAAAGGGCATTATTTCTGGAAACTGGAAAAGGTTCTCAGGTCACTGCAGAAGGGCAGATATTAAAATAATTGGGAAGACCCTTTAAGACCACACTGAGTACAAATAACGTATCAATCAGACTTATTCTTTGGGAGAGTGAACAGAGACTAGGTTGCCAAGCAGGACTAGGCCAGAAAGCAAGAAGAACCTAGAGCAGAAGTTTAACTTCAGTAAAAATGTTGCGTGGGCAAGACTTCCAGCTCAGACATCCTGAGCTAACCAGGGATCACAGACAGCTCCAACTCCAGGGCTGCCTCCCCCTCGGGACAGCCCGTCCTCCTTTACAGGAGAAGAAATAGGATGGATTTATGGTAAAAAAATCCCCTATCAGTGTTGACCATTCACACACAGAGCTTCCCCATTCTCTCTACTCAATAGGTCTATACTAATTAGAATTGTATATTTTTATTTTTAATTAGAAATTTATATTCTCAACAGAATGGGAAGAAATTAAGATAAAATGTCTGGATCATCATCTCCATTAAGATAATTCATAACCATCTCAAACTCTGTTTACATCTTCAGATTGGATTTCTGCATATTATTTAAAAAGAGAGATTAGACTTTCTATTATTATACCATGTGCAACAGCAGTATGGAGTGGAACCCTATCTTATGGCAGCTCATTAACACAGATCCAGATTACTATGGGTCAAATAAAAGAGGCGGGGAATAGTTTCACGTTGAGGCCTGCTACCTATAAAACCATCCAGTCCACAATTATCCGTGCTTCCTTCTTACTGTTAGGAAACGGGGCTCCCTCCTTCAGCCGCAGGCAGGCTCCTCCTTCTTGCCCAGGACCTCCTCCTCTGTGGTTTCATCAGCATTCTCTTTTCTCTCTTGGATGTCTGCATTTACTTTGTGTGGACTCCCCCTCATCCTGTAACCATGCACAGGTGTCTCTCCTCTTATCCCTGGCCCCCACCTTCTATTTATCACTCTAGAATGCTCCCCCTTTTTTTCATTCAAGTCTGGAGAGATCCACAATGACATCTCACCTTTCGTCTTCACCTGAGTCTCCTACAACCCAGTTCTACCCCCACTCCTCTACTAGAACACTTGATGAGGTCGCTGATGGCCTGTAAGTTCCTAAACCCCAAACACCCGAACCTCTCAGCTGGCCTCGCTAAGTCTTTTTTTTACAGACCTTCTCTTTCCATTTCTGCTTTACATCCTGGTGTTCCCAGGTTTCCTTCTTAGAATCATTAGTCTTTTTATTTTATATAGTGTAATTCCCTGAGAGAACTCATCTGATGTCCTATCTTCCATGTTGTCACAGAGTCAGGCTGTTTTCACAGGGTAGAGAGATCGATTCTCTGTCTCTTGATGAGAAGAGCTCAAGTACTATGGCCATTAAAAAAAATCCACTACACATAGTAAATATTCAGCATATTGTGAATAATAATAATAATTATTATTATTGCGAATATTTTAGGGAAAACTGCAGTAGCACCTGGCACTTGTTACAGGCTATGCCACTGCGGGCATTTCGGTATTCTATAACACAGCAAGTAGTTAACAGTAAAGCAATAACATAGCCATTACATTGTATTTATGGGTAAAGCTGTACAGATTTCTTTTGTCATTAATTTGTTAATCTGTTTTATTGTAGTTATTTAGAAATTACATGAAGTGGGAATTTGATACTACTGTTGACTATCTACATATTTAAATTAACTGTAACAAAAATACCTTAAGGCAATATTGTGAGCCTAGGGAAATGTTTTGTTTTTCTCATTTAAGAAGACGAGTATTTGTAAAAATCTATACAAAATATTATTACAAATTAAGTATGGTAATTAGATACTGAGTTGTTTATCTGTTTTAGAAAGTTGGCAAATGAGGGCAAAACGACATAAATCTTCTCAAAAGAAATAAAATTACTGAATAACTTTATTTGGTTAATAATCATGTTGAACATGTGCAATATGCAAGACACTGGAGGCTGGGAGAGAGAATTCTGACTCTACTGGTGTGATATTTTCAAGCTGGGATTTCGAACAGGGATGGCGACAGGAAAGGAGGATCTCTAGACTGACCTGGGTTCCGCCATAGTGAAGTGATCTGTTATTGGCATTAGAGTCTTCAATATTAGCCCTTCAGAGAAACAACCAATGGCAGAGGATAATCACTCACACTGAGCTCTTCCATTATGAAGAGCACAGAGCTTTTTACTGATTAGAAACATACTTATTTTGGATATGGATTTACATTACCTCAGTAACAGCTCAGAAGTAACAGCTCTTCCAAAGCACTCTAAAATGACTCTTGAGTGTGTTTTGATGGCTGATGTACCTCAAAAGAGCTCATGCTAAGTAACATCAATGTTAAACTACAATAAAGCAATAGGCTAATACCAACTGTATTCACTCCTGTAACCAGAACATTAGATTTGGAGATAGATTTGAAGACCCAGTCTCAGAATTTTTGCTTCCACTCTTAATGAAAAGTTTTTTCTATCTTATGAGTTTTAGTTTAAAAAAGAAAATGTTTCTATCTGCTGACATAAGACTTAACTGATATGGGAGCTGAGCCGACAACAGAGCACTGACCTTCTTTTTTCATTGAGGGAATAGGCAATCAGTCAACCAACCAACCAATCGCAGTGTTTGCAAGAGGGGGACAGAACTGACCATACACAGTGGAGTTTGGGGAGGGATATGAGCAGAACCACATTAACATCCGGGCTGCTCAGTACAGACCGTCTTCTACTACCACGACCTGGGCTTAGGTCTAATGGATGACTATCACAATTCTAGACAAGCCCTTCCACCCACAGCTCAGATTCCTTAGAGGAGTAGGTTTGGGTTGTGCCAACAGTGTGCACTTTACTTTGACTTGGTGAAATACTAACCAGCAGCAAAGAGGAACATGAATTGCCAGGGGAGAAAGCAGGTCATAAATACCATGGTCTCACTGCCAGATGCAGGAACTGTTTGCAGCCTCCACCACTGTCCTTGCTCATCACTAGAGTATCTAAAAATTTAAAAATCCCACCTCTTTCCTTTCTTCTTGCCTCTTCTTAAATAATATTTCTTTCTTCATTTGCTTTTCTACTCTCTTCCTTTTCCTAACCATTGTATATCGACTATTGATCTTGGTTAAATTTGCAACGTAATCAAGGTTAAAGCATTTTGCAGGGCCACAGGCAACATGGGACCACAATGAGACCAGAGAAAGGAGCCTCACTAGGAGATGATGGACTTGGTGAAAGAGTGGTCATGAGACATCACTTCTGGATATTATTATTTAGTTGGAAAAACACTGTTATGGTGGTCATGTTATTATAATACTAATTCTCAAGAAATAATGAGTATACAAGGAAATTAGCATTTAAGGATGCAGGTTTTGGAATCAGACCTGGGTTTAAATTCTGGTTCCGTAGTTGTTGGGACCTTGTTATGAGACCCCACTGTTATGGGTCCTTGATGGTTATTTTAAGTTGCAGTTTCTTTTTCTATAAAATGTACCAACTCAGGTTGCTGTATTATGTTAGGTAAGCTATGTAAAGCATTAGTCTAGCACATGGTAAATGCTCAACAAAGTTGTAGTAAACATTAATAATAACGTTATTAATATACCTGATTACTGTATGTGAAAGGCCAGTAGAGAATCCAGTGGCTATGGAGTTACGTACATTTTTTTCCAACAAAAATTGTATGCAATTAACTCAAGTGGATGTCACTGTCACTTGTCTAGGATGTGTTCTTATAAGCTCTGGTGTGTGTCCCCCACACGCCATTGTTAAACTCGTCTCTGATGTCTGAGGTTCCAGTGTTGCAGAAGCATTTTTCCAGGGAATGCTAAGTGGGGCTCTGAGGTGAGATCACGGAGCAAAGCAACCCCAAAATAATTTTTACAACCATATAACATCCAGTGCTGGCTGGGCACTGAAAGGGAATGATAGTGTCGGATGTCGAATGAGCAGGAAGGAATGAGGAGGGGAGGTTCAGAGACTCAAGACAGTTTGGTGTACCAAATTTTGCAAATGAAAAAAAAAAAAAAACCTAAAAGATGGACTTTTTTGTGTATTTAATAAAGAGAGATTTGCTGAGCTCAGGGTGGTATTCTCATTACATCCATATACAATGGATATGAACTGGGTTATCTGTCAACCCTCCTGCGTGCGTCCGGGTTGACAGATAACCCAATCCTTACACTTGTACACTGCTGGTGGGACTGCAAATTGGTGCAGCCAATTTGGAAAGCAGTATGGAGATTCCTTGGAAAGCTGGAAATGGAACCACCATTTGACCCAGCTATTCCCCTTCTCGGACTATACCCAAAAGATCTAAAAAGAGCATACTACAGGAACACAGCTACGTCAATGTTCATAGCAGCACAATTCACAATAGCTAGACTGTGGAACCAATCTAGATGCCCTTCAATAGATGAATGGATAAAAAAAATGTGGCATTTATATACAATGGAATATTACTAAAAAATAACAAAATCATGGCATTTGCAGGGAAATGGATGGCATTAGAGCAGATTATGCTAAGTGAAGTTAGCCAATCCCTAAAAAACAAATGCCGAATGTCTTCTTTGATATAAGAGTGGTGACTCAAGACAGAGTAGGGAGGAAGAACATGAGAAGAAGATTACCGTTAAACAGGGATGAGAGGTGGGAGGGAATGGGAGAGAGAAGGGGAATTGTATGGAAGATGGAAGGAGACCCTCATTGTAATACAAAATTACATATAAGATGGTGTGAGGGGGAAGAAAAAAAGAGAGAGAGAAATGTGTTACAGTAGATGGGGTAGAGAGAGGTGATGGGAGGGGAGGGGGGATAGGAAGGGTAGCAGAATACAACAGACACTAGTATGGCTGTATGTATAAACGTGGCTGTATAACCAATGTGATCCTGCAATCTGTACACATGGAAAAATAAGAATTCATACCCCATTTTAATCAAATGTATGATATATCAAGATCATTGTAATGTTTTGAGCAACTAATTAAAAAATTTTTTTAAGTTAAAAAAAGAAAGAATTGGGTTATCTGGCAGCATTTACCTTTGAAAAACAGAAAACAAAACATCTTATAGCAGACAGAAGCTCAAGAGAGTCACCTTGACTACTGGTATTATCTGAGCATCAAGACTGAGTGGTGAGGGGCTGGGGATGTGGCTCAAGCGGTAGCGCGCTCGCCTAGCATGCGTGCGGCCCGGGTTCGATCCTCAGCACCACATACAATCAAAGATGTTGTGTCCACCGAAAACTAAAAAATAAATATTAAAATTCTTTAAAAAAAAAAAAAAAAGACTGAGTGGTGAGGTTCCGCACTGCTTTTGCAGCCTGGTGGAAGCATTTCTAAGTCAATGGGAAAGAGCATTCTTCCAAGCTCCTCAAAGAAATTCACTCTGTACAACACTGTGTTAATATGAGTCTTAGCATGTGAGATACTGATTATTTTACACCTTTCAAAACCAGGATCAGTAAATCTTTTTCATGAAAAAACTACAATTATCAACATTGTTTGGGGGCATGGAGAAAACCAGAGACATACTGGGAATAAAGCTTGAGCAGAATTTTAACTGCAGGACCAGGATAATGTTGTCATATAAGTTGTAGACAGCAAAAACAAAAACAAAATAAAACAAAAAAACCACCTTAAGTTTATTCAAATTTATGTGTATCAAGGTTCTATCAACTAAAACAAGAGCCCCAAGTACCCAGTAAATTCTGCTCATACAATGAGGAAGCTAGGTAAAAACCAAGAGGCAATAAAGGGAAAGCTTAACCCAGAGGGGCCAGTATCCTAGAACTATGAGCCACAGTGAAGTTATATAAAAGGAGGATGGCAGGGAGGCCACCAAAGAGGCCATGATGACCGGACCCTCCTAAGATCTACCCTGCTGCGTCCCTGCTGGCCGGAATTACAGGAAAATCAACACTTACTAAACAAAAGGCTCTTCCTCACTTAAAATGAAGAAAAATACAAAAATGGTGAGTTTTAACTATTTTCACAGTTAAAACTAATTATAATATTAATTATAGTATTACAATTAGTATTATCACAGATGATGATGATAAAAGACTGGAAAAACATACTCAAGACACTCTTATCATTTCTTGCCAAGCTAGGAAGTCCATTTGTCCTTGACGGTATGCATAAGGTAGGCTGAGAACTTGCAGGCAGCTCCCAAGTCTGCGAGGGCCTCTGCTGGAGTGCCACAGCCCTCTCAGCTCTGTGCTGCAGGGGCCACAAAGGAAACTGCATGCAGTCTAGGTGCATCCCATTAGCTCTGGGAGGGAACTCCATGGCTTTGCTTCTTCACAGCTGTCACAGAAAACATCCCTAGGGGATGAATCAAAGACAAAACTGCGGGCTACTGCAGACTTTCAGAGGTCCAACTCTCCAAGGTCTTCGAGATGAAGATGTCTTGCCCCGAAAGGCTAATCTGGCATCTGCCTCTTAGGTTGAGCATGAGAAGACAAAACATCCCCAGCTCTGATCAGTGTTCTTCTAATTGCACTCTAATCAAGCTGCAGTTTAGAGTAGTGAACCTGCCAAGATATGCACTTGCTCAAAGTTTAATTCTCAAAATTACAGGGAATACAAAAGGTGGAGTTTTAAAAATGTTATTTTACTCTTTAATTTCACCAACTACATTATCTGTGTTATTTACTTCAAGAACTTAAGGAGGATGGGCAAATGGGAAAGCAATGTAAGCTTAAATTCGTTGACCAGCTCACAAAGTGCTTGGTTAGGGACTACCCCTCCCCACAGAGGGCACACGGGCAACGAAATGGTGTTTTTAATGCTCACTAGTGATCAATCATTTCTCAGACTGAATAGTTCTGGCCATGTTCTACTGTTGTACCTTTACTTTTTCATGGTGCAGAGGCACCTTTCAATTCTGAGGTGACACACACCCCATAATGACAAAAACTCAACTTCTCAGGGCATTGATTTATTGCATTTAATCTCTTAACCCCATCTTTTAGTTTTATTTATCAGAAAAGATTGTATCTGGAAAGCTATTTAAAACTATAAATCTTTCAACAGTTTCTTTTATACAGGTGGCATGGAAAAAAGAAAGGATAACATTAAAAGGGACAAAGGACATATTACAAGGAGCACTTAAGGCACATTTCCCCCCAGTCCAAATACAGTGCTATCTAAATGCTCTATCTTTGTTTCAGCTCACATTTAGAAGGAAAAGAAATGTAAGTCACTAATTTCAAACACAATAATGTCAGGAACATAAAAATTGAGAGTTCCAGTTTTTATTAAAAATGCAAGCAAGCAAAGACATTTTATTTAAAAAAAGATTATTATATTGAGATGGGTGCAAATGTGTCAAGTGGATTTTTGGTGTGCATTTCACACACACATATAAGTGAAGCCACAGTAACATCTGGTGCCTGGGGGCGCAGGAAGCCAACAGCACACTCACGCTGTTGGCTCAGAGAAGTAAGAGTGGAGACGAGTGGGCTTGGCCGCCGCCTTGCTATAGCCGTCCTCCTCAGTGCGCCGCATCTCTGTGTCCTTGCCCACTCGGCAGGGACGGCATGCAGCTGCAACGTGGGCACCCACATAAAGTTGAACTGGAGGCTTGGAAAAACAATTCTGCTACTAATGTCTTTCGGAAACTACTTACCTGTTGTTTCAAAAATGATAAAAAAAAGATATCATGAATTCTAAAATAAAGCTTTCATGGAGAAACAGCTCTGGATTGCAATGAAGAGGGGAAGAGAGTACAAGATTATTTCCTGACACAATATTTTGCTTTCATGATTCCCAAGTGTAGCTGATGTGATATTCACCTACTAGTCTTTCTTACTATTATTTGCAAATGAAAGGGAAAGTTGTCTATTAAATAGTGACAACCTGATAATAATGAGTTTCCTTGCCAGCTTTTGCAGAAAAGCTTAAAAACGTCTTTTCTAGGCTTCTTCTTGAACATCACCTTTACTGTCCTAGTGTGCTGAACTGCTTGTTTTCTGGATGCCATATTTTTAGCTTATTTCTAGAGGAATACATTGAACAGCAGCTTCCTAAAAAGGGGTGCATGTACATTTGCTTGTTTTAGATTCCACATGTGATAAATGTGTTTGTCTCATCCTCTCATGTGATTTCCTCTTTGGCTAGATACAGAACTTCAGGGTGGAAATGATTTCCAGGCTGGAGTGGTCAGGGACAGCTTTCCAGAAGGGGTGCTGGCTAGCTGAAAGTAGCCTCAAACAGTCCCCTGAAGCTGCAGCTGTTCAACAGAATGTTTCTAAGCATCCCCTGGCTTCTCATCAGGAAAATAATTTATCCCTATGTAGGTAGGTTGGTGCTACCACATATCACTTAAAACCTCACCAAGCAGACAAGATAGGCAGTGGGGAATGAACACAATGCTTTAAAGACAAGGTCTTACACAGGAAGTGAAGCCAGTAGCAAGCCACTCTTGAGCCTTTAATAAGCTTAGGTAAATGTAGACCATCTTACTAAGGCAGCAAATGAAGTCTGTGGGTTTCCTCAGAAGTAAGGAAAACATCGTCTATAATCCCAACGACTTAGGAGGCTGAGGCATGAAGGCCTCAAGTTTGAGGCCAGCCCGGACAACCGAGTGAGACCCTGCCATAGGGCTCAGTAGCAAAGCATACAAAAAAACAAAAACAAACAAACAAAAAACAAAACAACAAAAAACAAACAAACAAAAAACAGGTAAGGAAAACTCCAACGATCCTAAAATCCAGAGAAGTCAGTCTCCTGGATTAGAGGAGGTGGCTCAAGGCAAGCTCTTATTAGTCAGTGGAGAATATTTGGGACAGTCAGAAATAAGAAGATTGTCAGTTTGTCATCATCTGTCACAGGTTCAGAGATAGCAACTTAGGGTTCCACAGGAGATGACCATTACTTTTTTCTTCATGAATGTTATCAATAAGTAAATAATCCACTGCATATACTTGCTAAGTGAACTTCAATTCTAATTACCAAACTATCAAAAATATATCTCTAGGTAGAATCAAATAAAGAACAATGATGGGGGCATGAAAACATAAGGGAAACAGAATCCCAGTAGCTTGCTGCAGTGTTTCTATGCATCCTGGCTTCTCAGTTCTGAAGTCTGCTTTCTCCCTACTTTCTTCATGGAGGCAAGCAAAATCAGGCTCTACGACATTAATACGGTCTTCTTATGTGGGTGAAATTGCCAAGACCTGTTGTTTTGCTGCTTTGTATCTACCAGGATAGATTTCAGCAGATACGTATGCAAGAGCAATGCTGTCACTAAAAAAAATCCTCAGTTCTTCTCTATAGTTCAAGAAATGGAAGAGATATGTGAAAAGGACAACTTGCTCTAAGTTTTGCCCTTATTATTTTACAATGTGGACACTTTTCTGTAAATAATCTCCCTTAATATTAACTCTAATACTGTTTAAAAATAATAAGTAGCAGAGAAAGGTTAAGAGTCATTTATTAGATGTAAAACCTCAGAATTTTAAAGATGGAAAGGCTCTTGGGTATACTTTCATCCCATATAAAGGGAATGAAATACAAGAGGTTAGTTAAGACTGCTCCAAGGTCACAAAGCTACTTACCATCAGAGACAGGGATAAGGCCTCATTCTGTCACCAGGAGGTGACATGATAAGACTCCCTTTAAAAATGTCAGAAAGTTCTTTCTGGTGCACTTCTTCATTAAAAAGTCCCTTCCGTCATCTGTCACCCACTAGTACCATTATGCAGCCTTTTAAAACATGGCTATAAGTACTGCCATTGTGTGGAGCATGATCTACACACAGAATACAGAAAGTGCACAAGTTAAAATTGCTCTTGTTGGGGAGGGAGTCCCCATTTCTGAGAATATTTTTCTTGATTCATGTAGAGAGAAGCATCTGATTCAAATATACTAGCATTTTAAAAAGGTGGATAGGAAGGTAGGTAGATGAAGGGGGCATCACTTCATGGGTAACAGTTCTTTAAGGGATGATTCTCCCTTAGCATTAAGTTCTAAACCATCACAATTACAAATGAGGACAGAAACTATAGTGCAAATATGGTTATTTTTATCTTTAAATGCTTTTTAAAAAGTTGACTCTAATAAGATCTTTTTCTATAGAAAATAATTCACTAAATGTAATTCATTAAAATTAAAAATTTATACTCTGCAAAAGACAACTGGACGATAAAAAAGCAAACTACAGAGTGGGATAGAATCTTTACAAAACCTGTTTCTGATAAAGGACTGGAATCTGAAACAAACAACTGTTAAAACTCATCAATAAGAAAACAAAAAATTCCACTAAAAACAGACAAAATATCTCCAGAGACACCTCACTAAGGAAGATGCCCAGATGGCAAGGAGTCAGGTGAGAAGACACTCCTGTCTCACGACATCAGGGCACTACCAACTATCAGCCACACGTCACCACACGGGACCACCAGGATCTGACACTAACAATAGCAAATGCTGGAAAGGACTCTCACTCCTTGCTGATGGGAATGCAAAATGGTGCGTGCAGTCACTTTTGAAGACAATTTGCAAGTATCCCTCTAGCCCCCTGTATTGAGGATTGAACCCAAGGGGTGCTTCACCACTGAGCTACATCCCCAATACTCTTTTGAGAAAGGATCTTGCTAAGTTGCTAAGACTGGCCTCAAACTTACAATCCTCTTGCCTCAGCCTCCCTAGTTGCTAGGATTACAGGTGTGTGACGTTGTGCCTGGCTGGAAGGGTTTTTTTTTTCTTTCTTTTTTTAAAGTAGTTTTAATGATACCTTAAACTGTGATCCAGCAATCATAATCCTTAGTATTTAGCTAATGAGTTGGAAACATAAGTCCATATAAACACCTGTACACGAATGTTTACAGAAGCTTTACTCATTATGCCAAAACCTGGAGACAACAAAGATGTCCTCTAGCAGGCGAATAGATAAAACAGATGATGGTATCTACAGACAGTGAAACATTATTCACTAGAAAAAAAAAAAAAGAGGGGCTGGGGATGTGGCTCAAGCGGTAGCGCGCTCGCCTGGCATGCGTGCGGCCCGGGTTCGATCCTCAGCACCACATACCAACAAAGATGTTGTGTCCGCCGAGAACTAAAAAATAAATATTAAAAATTCTCTCTCTCTCTCTCTCTCTCCTCTCTCACTCTCTCTTTAAAGAAAAAAAAAGAGCTATTCACTCATAGAAGACATGGAAGATCCTAAAGTGTATATTGTTAAGTGAAAGAAGATTCTAATGATATCACATTCTGAAAAAAGCAAAACTATGGAGACAGTAAAAAAGATTACTGGTTGCTAGGGACATGGTGGAGGGATGGGATTTTTAGAGTAGTGAAGCTGTTCTGTATGATATGGTTATGACACATTTGTTAAAACCCAATGTACAACATAAAGAATAAACCCTATAGTAAAACTATGGACTTGAGTCAATGCCAGTATTACAGAGTTATTATTAATGTGGGCACAACAACTGTAACCATGCAACATACTGATACAAAAAATAAAAATAAGGGTAATTAGGGGATGAAGTTAGAAATATATGGGAACTTTCTGTTTCGTCAACTTATTTTTCTATAAGCTTTAAACTGCTAAAAGTCTCTATATACGTAAAATTTAAACTTACATAAAATACAGTAATCCTAGCTGCTAAAGGTCTACTGTGTAATAAGGTAGAATGAATACTCCTAATTTTTCTAGTGAGATAAATGTTTTGAAGAATTCCATACCTAACTTTCAAATTATAAAAATGCATCACTGAGAAAAACAATTCTGGTTCTTTGATAATAGAAAATAGTGTTTGTCAGATTTTGCAAACAAATTACTAGGAAAATATGATCTTAAGCTTGTATGTTCTAAGTTGTTATTTATTTATTTTTTAAAGAGGGAAACAATATATTTATTTATTTAATTTCTAAAATCTATCTATTTATTTTTATGCGATGTTGACGATCAAACCCAGTGCCTCACAAATGCTAGGCATGCGCTCTACCACCAAGCTATAACCCCAGCCCCAGATGGGCAGGTACGTTAACTGAATATTTTTCTTCTGAAATCCTTTATTTGCCAACTCCCATAGATAATGTATTTCCAAAAACTCTGCATATAAATCTTTAAAAAAGAAAAGTGCGCTATAAAGGGCAGAAATCAATAAATTTTATTCTTTTGCTAAGTTGTCTGTTTGATGTTTATGTGGGCAACTCCAGTTTTTTATATTTTTAATTATGAATTTCCTCTTAAATTGAGGCCTTCACAACAATATCTTTTCAGAAGCAAAGTCTTGCTATCAAAGTAAGTTTTACCTATTAAAGCAGAGCTGTCTAATGAAGTCCAGGTGAGGGGCTGTGGAGTCCTCCTTGTTATGCTCTAGGCCCTGGTCCAGATACCCCTGGGGACCCCAAGGTCTTAAAAAGTTGCAGTTTCAAACCTGCCTCTGAGATTAAGATTCTCCAGTTATGAAATCACTTACCACAGAATCTTCTGTTTTTATTACCTATACTTCGGCTTCCACCCCAAAGTCCCTGAAAAATAAGGCTCAGAAAGATATAAGCACAGTGTTCAAAATGATGGTGCATTTCTGCCATCAAGTCACTGGAATGTACTGTGCAATCTGAGTATAACAAGGTAAAAACCTAATCACACACAACAGGAAAGACTAAAATCTTTTCTGCAAATTGTACATAGTAACCCCCCAATTCAGATAGCTCTGAGCATGGCCTGATTAACTGGCTTACGGTCAACCGACTGCATCATGACTTTCTTACTGGACAACAGACTGGAACTGTGAAAAGAAAAACACTGAGAAAGAAGGTCTGGAGGAGGCTGCAGAGAAGATGAAGGTAACGAGACATACAGTGGGATAAGTAAGATAAGTGCTGTCCAGTCTCATCTTGTATAGGGTTGGTGCTGTGCCTAGATACAAAAGAAAAGCCCCTCTTCCTTTTGCTGACCCTAGTAGAGAAGATTTTCCTGTTTCCAGTACCAAAACCTCAATCTACTGCTGTTAGGTTACCTGTACTTGGGGTGCAACACACTGCAGGGGGATAGCCCAAATAACCATAGGAGCACTGCTTCTAGAAAGAAAAGTACTAGGAATTCTTGAAAAGGAACTTGCAGTAAAATTGTTGACCTACTAAGAATTGCCTACAATCACCTGCTTCCTGTAGACAATTCAGGCTGAAATTAATGACTATTTATTGATAGAAATCATCTCTACCAATTACCAAACAGAAAAGCAAAATTTAACAATGACCTGAGCTACAATGACATGTGCTGTAGAGCAATATTCTTTGTGACATGTACTAAGAATTGCCTACAATCACCTGCTTTCTGTAGACAATTCAGGCTGAAATTAATGACTATTTATTGATAGAAATCATCTCTACCAATTACCAAACAGAAAAGCAAAATTTAACAATGACCTGAGCTACAATGACATGTGCTGTAATGGACTCTTTTGCGTGTGAATTGCCATAACAAAATATAGTCACCCTTTGATATCCACAGGGGACTGGTTTCTGAGAAACTGAGAGATATGAAAATCTGCAGATCTTCAAGACCCTTATATAAAAGGGTCTACATCTTATATAAAACGGTGTATTATTTGCACATAAACTACAACCATCCTCCTGTATGATTTAAATAGTGTCTAGATTACTTACAGCACCTAATATGATGTAAGTTACTTTTATAGTGTATTGTTTAGGGGACAAAGAAGTATGCCGCGTTCAGCACAGGGGGGTCTAACAACACGGTCAGCACAGGCCTCAGGGCAACCGATGCCCTAAGGAGAGTGGAGAGAGCAAGGTGTGTGAAGGGGAGGAGGCTAGAGCAGGTGTGCCCACGTACACATCATTTCATCTGTGTGGACTCAGCATAATACTTGGTGGGAGGCAAATTCAAGTTTTGCTTTTAGGAAGTTTTGGAAATTTTTTGGGGGGGAGTGGGGGTGGGCAGGTATTTCCCAACCTACAGATACAGAGGTGTGACTATACTGACAGAAATTTAGTTTTGCACAGTTCTGAAGGCTGTAATTCTGAGATCAAGATGCCAGCATGGTTAGTTGCTGGTGAGGACGTCCTGGCCTGTAGATGGCTTCCTTGGCACTGTGTCCTCCTGTGGCCTTTCTTTGGCGTGGGAGAACCTGTAGACACACTGCTCTCCCTCACTCCCGCTCCTGACAAGGCTGCCGACCCTGTGGACTGGAATGCTCTTCTCCACTCAGTCAGCCTCCTGACCCTTTACAGATCCTATGTCCCAACAGAGTCAGAAATGACCATAGGAGCACTGCTTCTAGAGAGAAAGGGAGCTTGATTAGGAAGTCACCATATGAACTGAGGGGGACAATTCACCCCCCAGGAGACACTTCAGGTCAAGTACCACCAGGGGAAAAAGAAAGCAGTTTTCAGTTATTGGGCACTGATCTCTTTGTCTCTCTTTACTCAGCCTGTGGCTTTCTCTGTCAGGTACATAAATGGGAGCAATATTCTTTGTGACTTTATTCTGAATTTTGTTTCTAAACATGAATAGTATATTGATTGATTGTCTAGAGTACTAGCTATCACAGAAGAAAAACACGACCTTCTGGGGTGGCTAGCTTACAAGGCATGACTAGTTTATACACAGAATTACGTTTAAGTGTAGTTTTGCTTTACAGTCATAAGCCAAGTTCAAGCAGTAAGTCAATTGATTCTTTAAATATTCACAAAGTTATGTTTAGGCCTTAAGATATATTTTGGAGGTCTTCAAGATTTGTCATTACTGTAGTAACAAAAATAAAAGTTCAAAATAAAACAGATCATGATATATATTTGATGCCCTTGGAAATATAAAAATTATTATAATAAGACCTTTTGACCATTACATTTTAAAGGATTCTAGCAATAATACAATTCTAGCAAATAATACAATTCTTGTGGCTCCCTGAGGATCCTTTCAAAGTGAATTAAAATATGCAAAGTGGCTATTTTTACTACAATTGAAGAATGCCTAGTCTTAACACCAAAAGTGTGATATTCTGCAGTTTGAAAAGAGAACAATTCATTGCATTGGAGCCTCACAATGTAAAGCAGCATGCAACACACCTGGTGTTTCTACTCCTGAAGGAGCAGGGAAGGCTTCCCACACACAGAAACGCTACTAGTAGAATATAATGTCATATTATATTATTTACTAAAAATAGCCTTGCTTTTCCAGAATAAATAAAAAGAGTTAGTACAGATTGAGCATTCCTAATTTGAAAACCCCAACTCTGAAATGCTCTGAAATCTGAGACTCAAGCTCAAAATTTTGGATTTTTGGATTAGGGAACGCTCAACCAGTGAAGTATTGCAAATATTCTAAATCTAAAAATATCTGGAATTTGAAATGCTGGTCCCAGGCATTTCAGATAACGGACCTCCAACCTGTATTAAAGACCACCAGAAATACTACTGGAAGACAAAAACAAAGAAGACAGAAAAGAAAGTACTGTGTATCAAATAACCCTTGTCACTTCTGTTTTTCAGTTTCCTTTGTGAAAGGGCACATTTATGAACAATTTAGCCACTGCATTTGACAGACTTTTAGTAATATTTAGGAAGTGACATCTTTCAGAACTCAGAATGACTGTCATTTGATGATGAAAAATGGGAGCATGCCCACTGTGGCCACCATAAACTAGCAATGAGACTTGATGTCTTTGTCCTTAGCAAAGGAATTCTCTTCCTTACCTAAATGCTGGGTCCACACTGCCCTTTCTTTTAATCTAAAAGAAAGGGCACTGCAACTCAGTAGGCTTATTCCCTAAACAATTATTTTAGAAGAATTAGAAACTTTCAATTTTTTAAAAAAAATATTTGTTTCTCAGTTGTATTTGGACACAATACCTTTATTTTATTTGTTTTTATGAGTTGTTGAGGATCTAACCCAGGGCCTCATAAGTGCTAGGCAAGTGCTCTACCACTGAGCCACAACCCCAGCCTGAAACTTTCAATTTTTAAAAGTTGCTAGATTCAATAATTTTTAAAATAAATGAGATTTATGTAAAAAGAAAATAAAATTAAGCTATAAAAGAAAAAGTAGGAATTATTTAAAATGCTGAAGTAGGGATAATATACAGATGGTTTGCAAATAAACACTGGCTTTACGTTAAAAGTAAAAAACTAGCATGTCTTTAACAAGGAAAAATTAAAAATAGGGACTAGATTTGCTCATCATAAAAATACAACAAAGGTGTTTACTGAGCATTTATTATGTGCATGCTGAGATAAGTACCTTACTTAACTGTTTCACCTAACTGGACAATAGCTCTATGAAGGAGAGACCTTTTCTACCCACAATTATAGATGAAGAAACAGCTCACATGGCTAGGAAATGGGCAAGCCTGGCTGGATTTAGATCTTTCTCATTCCATAACCATAATGCAGTTTCACAAAGTAAAAAAAATTCTTAGAAAAACAGGAAGTTTTCACATATATTGGTGCAGACTCTTCATATATATAGATAGATTAAAATTATTATTGGAAATTAGCTTTCCAGCACCTCAGATGACCAACAGAGATATCTATCTCCATCGGAATCTATACTACATAACAGCACACTTCACAAAATCTTTTTTAAAAATCATATGTTCCTCTCAAGTTAATATTATATCATTATATCATTCTTCTTTAAGATGGAGAAACACACATTAGTTTATACAAGAATTTTGGAGGTGGGCTGGGGTTGTGGCTCAGTGGTACAGCACTTGCCTAGTACACGTGAGGCACTGGGTTTGATCCTCAGCACCACATTAAATAAATAAGTAAATAAAATAAAGTTAAAAAAAAAAGAATTTTGGAGAACTAGTGGGAAGTAACAGACTGACAGAGATTCAGAAGAGAATAAATAAGGTGGACTATTAAATGTTGAAATCAGCATTACCACAGGCTTAAGTAATTTTCCATAGACATATTCACCTTGGCTGCCAGCCTTGGGAACTAGATTATCAGGTAGGTCCTGACTAACTTGTTGCCTAGACATAACTGCTTCTCTATAAAGGGGCTTCCATATTTATTTGGTTATAAAATGATCTATTAAGTCTGCTGCTAGCAAATTTCATTCAGCAGCCACTTCCTTTCTGACTAATGCTTTTGTAAGCAGACAGCAGTCTTAACCCCTGCCAAGGAGTCGGCAGTACAGGTATGGCAGCTCGGGGTGTTCTGGAGGATGATCTGCTGTGGTGTGGACATCTATCTCACATAGTCTTAGGTAGGCTGAATTCATGTGCAGGTAGGCTGAATTCATGTGCTTTTATTGCCAATTTAAGTAGAAGCTGAAGTTTAGAATCTCTGCACTGAAAGAATGTTTCAAAAACTCTAAGTTATAACTAAAATCACTGTAACTGTAATGATCAGTTACTTTGCCAACAAAGAGAATTCAAGAAAAACTTTGGCTTCTGTACATTTCTTTTTTTCTGAGTGCCTCTAAAACCATAAATATCGAATATGATGAGCATCCGTTCTTAAAGAAGATGAAAAGCAGAACTGCCAAATGACTTAGGACCAAAAATATGTGTGTGTGTGTGTGTGTGTGTGTGTGTGTGTGTGTAAGTGTGTGTGATATCACTAGACTTTGGAATCTCTGAGCAGGTAAAACATTTATTTCTGTACAGTGAAAAACTGTTAAGTTTGCTAAGGAGAATCTCATTAAAAACCAAGTTGTATGCACTGCTGGTTGTCCTGAGTTCCCATTCCTCTGATGCCATGATCAGGATCTGTAGGCAACGGAAGCCAAGTTTTAGAGGCACTAAGATGCCAAGGCCCCAGGTTTCTAGAAGTACCATAAGATACACATGACCATGTTAAATACCTTGGAGTTCCAACTTCTACGGGGTTTCCTATACAATGAATCTAATCTATGACGGGTATGTCATCACACAGATTTTTAACACTTGAAAGGACCATAGAGACCTTTTTTCTACTGTTTTTAAAGGTGAGAATGTGATCTGTAGAAATGATAAATGGTTAGGCCAAATTTGTGTTGTAGTAAATGGCCAAGATGGGTCTTGGCTTTTACTAAGTTTCTTCATTTAGCAAGTAGATGACAAGGTACTAGAGAGGAGGGAAGGGAAGGGGTGGTGGCTGATGAGTTAAGTCTTAAAAATCTACTTTTAGTAAATGTTGATCTCTGCTGTGAAGTCTCTTTTCATAGTTCATTTACAATAGGACAGACATACTTTATCCACTGAACAAAGCTGCTGGGAAAAGGTCTTTGTCCTAGGAGTTTCTATCCAAAATTATGTTATATAATGTGGCTCAGAAGACATAATCCACTTGACTTTTAATAATCTGGCAATTCATATAGGTGCAATGCCTCATTGGAGGTTCAAAGTGCTAATATTGCACAAAGTTATTAAACTCAGAGTGTAGTTTATCTATTTGAGATGTAAAATATACATCTGTGTATTCCATGGACATGTATCAGCTCTATGTGAGGCAGTGTGCTACGTAATGTGATACAAAGATGGATAAGACCAAAATCCAAGGGCCCTTTACAGAGGTGAAGGCTGTGCCTGCACCTTTAACCCTGGCTCTTGTGACTCCCTTCTTTATCTGGCAATACCACACATGCCTAGATTATGCCACATGAACAGAATGTGGTTGTTGATGTGTCTTTCCCTCTAAATCACAAGTCTTGTACACAATACCTGGGGAATGAAATAAATAATAATAGTAAAACCAAAACCAAAGTTCCTAAATTCAAATCGCTTATGCATTTGGGGGAAGATGGAAAGAAGGTAGGTAGAGGCAAGCATTGTAAAGAGAAGTTTTATACAAAGGAGTAAAGACTTTTGCATCTGCTGTTCAGTTTGCTAAGCCACTCCCTACAAGAACAGGCAGATCTTCACAAGAGGTTTGGAGAGGTCAAAGGGAATGACACAGTGGTTTCAGAGACTCACTGTCAACTCAGACCATGCACAGGTCACCAAGAATCTTCAGGAGGAACAGAAAGATCTGGATCTTGGTGGGACTGCAGACAAATCAAGTGCTCTTGCTTACAGCCATTTCTTTTGCTAGGTCACTGTCCCCACAGAGTTAGGGCGCTCAACATAGATGGTGTATAAAAAATGGCAATTTACACTAAAAGGTGCCATTTTAGTGAACATTAAGGCCAAGATTTTTGGTTGGTAAAGTACATCAGAAACAACACATGTAGGAACTACCCTGTGCAGGAATATCCACTGGTATGAGACCTTGTTTCTGCAGAGAGGAGGTCTGGGAAGACAAGGCAGTTGTTCACACCACAATTACCATGAGGGGAAATGCATTAAGAGCCAAGGAAGCCAAACAGAGACAAGCATAAAGCGTCAGGAAGGAAATGCCACTCCTGCGTGGAGTGGTTGTGAAGGTTTACTGACAAAGTTGTGATTTCAGAAGGTTTCTTACTTAAGTATTTTGCAATTCTGAGGTCAAATTCAGAATTTTAGGATAAAAGCTCAAGAAAGACGAAGAAGATAACAAAGAAATCTCAAACATGAATAGAAGACCAGTTGGCTAGAGCAGGCTTCCACAGGACAGCTTGTCCTTAGATGCAAAAGGTGGTTGCAGGCAGGTTACCACACAGGGTGGAGGCTCTGCCTCACATGGGAAGGGACACTGCAAGCCGATACTCTGTACTATAGCTGGTAAGAGCCTGAGACGACACCAAAGGGTGCTGCCCTGTCCTGCTGCTGAGTCCCAATTCCCATCTCAGCTGTGCTGTCAGACTGATCAAATGAACAGCAGATCTGTTCCAGACCCTAACATGTGGGTTCTGATTTCTCGGCTGGGGAACACGTACGAACACAAGAGAAGCTGCGAAGGAAGAGCACAGACATTCTAAGTGGCTCTAATTGCTCCTGTTTTTATTGTGTGGGAGGAAAGAATATGTCAGAAGGAACGTTAATCAGCAAGATAGAAAAGCAATTCAAGGCTCTCCCTGTAATAGCTCCAAGAGCTCAGGCATGGTGAAGACAGTCTTTCCTCAGTTCATGAGGCACCAGGAGGTGAATTTTTGATGTCCAGCTGGCATGAAGACCTTAGGCTATCATTAAACCTAGGAAGGCAGAGACTACTGAGCAGAACTCAAGACAAGACAGTCATTCTAATATTAAAATAAGGATTAAAAAAACTAAGTTTAAAAAAAAATGAATATTTTAACATTTGGTGTGAAACGTGTTTAATAAATCTCTTTAAAAACACTTTCTACAGCTAGAGTTATAATACTATTCTAAGAACACTATATTAAGCAAATTTTTATATTTTAAAGGAAAGAATAAGAAAAACAATTATCATTTAGTTTTCAGATAAATGATTTATCTGGTTATTGAGGTAATGCAAAACATACTGCCACCTTGTAGCAACATTATCTAACATCTTGGTGGGAAATAGAAATATAAAACAGGTGAGAAGAAACAGAGTGAAGGGGGAAAAACACTAGGAGGTACTCTTCACACAGGCATTGTTGCTTGGTGATTTTACATTTGTTATCTCACTACACGACCTTGAAACAATTTCACATAATTCTGCAATCTGTATTTGGGGTAAAAATGGGAGTTCATAACCCACTTGATTCTAATGTATGAAATATGATATGTCAAGAGCTTTGTAATGTTTTGAACAACCAATAAAAAAAAGACTTTACAAATTAGAAAACCAAGGTTCAAAGAAATTAAATAAAGAAAGAAAAGAGCTCAGATCCTCTGACCCCTGCCAGCTTCTCCAACATTTGTTAAACATGTGCTGAAGGACATGGCCTTGGCCTGGGAAGAACAGAAATTAGTCACAACAGAGTTGCAATGCACTGCGTCTACAGAGTCAGGTGCCTGAGACTCTGGCTCTAAATTCATTTCACTGTTAAAAAAAAAAAGCACACACACACACACACACACACACACACACACACCCCTCAAACCTAATTAATTTTGGCTTTAAAACTTTATAGCTCTACTTTTGTTCCAATTAAAAGAGGAAAAAAAGTGAGACATTTTGTCCTGAATTTCCTATTGACCAATTTTAAATCCTTTAAAAAAATAAGAGTTCTCCTCAAATACTTATGTGAACCTCCTAAATATTTAGAGTAACATCAACAACAAAAGTAAACTGAAAACCCAGGTGAAACAAACCTGTCTTTTCCAGACTAAGAACCACAGAACTACTAAGATGTAGTTCTGAGATAACATTTCTATGAAGTTGTAAATTATGAACAGGACCACAGCGCAATCTCCTCCCTTGCCTGAGCACTGTGGGATGCAGACATTTAAATCAAGGAAGGACAGAATTTGTTCTGCTTCTCCTGTGACTATTTTTAGAAGATTTGATATAAAAATTAATCATAAATGCCTTATATTTTAGACTGAATAAGACATGCACCACATAAGAACCAGCAAGCTGCTACAACAACTGCTGGCACTGAGTGAGTGTTTTCTTTTAAGCCAGACAGAATCTCATTGGCTTTACTTTCTGTTTTGTATCATTGTTGCTACTTGAATTACTTCAAAGTGAGAAGGTGCATCTGCAGCGTGCTAACTGCTGTCCCACGTCACTCAAGCAAAAAATGTATGGCTTCTTCTTGTTGTTTGTTTCCTATAAACTGTCATATTATATATATGAAGCCTGCCCTTAAGATTCACATCCAAACTGAATTTTATGATTGCTGGAGTAGTCAATTTTATGTTCATCTTAACTTTATAAATGGTCATGCAAAGAGATGCTCATGAAGATACTGTTTCAGACAGAACTTAAATTTAAGTGCACGCCAACTGCTTTTCAAGCTACTTTCCACATGGTTCCCAAACCCAGTGTTGTTGAAAAACTTAATTAATAAGGAGAATAAAATTCCATAATTCATAACATAAAAACATGAGTAGATGCGAGACTGATTTTGGATGTTTCTATTAGCTACACTGCATGATACATGAAAGTCAACTCTACATAGAAATTTACCTATGGTACCACTTATGATCTGTGACATGTAAATCTCTTTGGTTTTTACAGAAAATGGGTAAAAACAGCAAACAAAATAGGATGTACAGTCCCAGCCTACTGGATTATTCAGAATAGAAAAAAGAATCTATAATATCTTCCTTAAAAAATACTAACTTTACAGTATGACTCCACCAGTGGTATTCACATGCTATTTCTGTGTGAGGTATATAGTATGTCTTTTTTTTTTTTTTTTTTTAAGAGAGAAGAGAGAAGAGAGAGAGAGAGAATTTTTTTAATATTTATTTTTCAGTTTTTGGTGGACACGACATCTTTATTTTATTTTTATGTGGTCCTGAGGATCGAACCCAGCGCCCGGCGCATGCCAGGTGAGTGCGTTACTGGTTGAGCCACATCCCCAGCCCAACAGTATGTCCTTTTGTTGAGAATTCAGTAGAAGCTGAACATGGTGACGTATGCCTGCAATCCCAGCTACCTGAGAGGCTGAGGCAGGAGGATCACAAGTTTGAGGATGGCCTTAGTAACTCAGTAGAGACACTGTCTCAAAATAAAATAAAAATGGATGGGGAAGTAGCTCAGTGGTAGAGCATTTGCCTATCATGTGCAAAACCCTGGGTTCAATCCCCAGTAGGTTGTACTATCATTCCCATTTGACAGGTTAAAATAAATAAATAATAAAAGTTCAATGAAACATGACTGGTTGGAAATAGCTGTTACTGAGAAGCTGACAGGAGAGTCGGCTTCCACTCAGGGTTCTTCCCACTATCTCACGTTACTTATCTCAAGACTACACTTTGAGAAATCACAGGAGTCAGATTAAAAAAACTTAATAGCCAAGTGCGGTGGCGCATGCCTGTAATCCCAGTGGCCCTGGAGGCTGAGGCAGGAGGGAGGATCATGAGTTCAAAGCCAGCCTCAGCAAAAAAGCAAGACGCTAAGCAACTCAGTGAGACCCTGTCTCTAAATAAAATACAAAAAAAGGGCAGGGGATGTGGCTCAGTGGTTAAGTGCCCCTGGGTTCAATCCCAGGTACCAAAAAAACCCCCAAAACAAAACCATAATAACTGTGCTACAATACAGGCCAGGTGAAGCACAATGTAACTTAGTTTTCCTGTTCAAAGATTCCTTAGCACAACGTCATCTAAAGCAGTCATTAGCAAGCAACTTCATTTGCTTCATGGTCCCAAGCCACTGCTTCCCTCTCACCATTTCTTCCCCAGTGCTAGGGGACAAACTTGGCGTCTCCCATTAGAAGCACATGGTTTGTCACCGGGCTATAGTCCCAACCACAAAGGTACTTTGAAAGAAATTATCTTACCTCTGCTCCTGAGTATGTATGGGTTTGCAGGATGAGTTCATCCAAGTCAACCTCATTACTGATTGGCATAGCGTGAAACTGCAGGTTGAATATTTCCCTTCTTGTTGCTGCATCTGGTAAAGGCACATAGATGATTCTATCAATTCGTCCAGGCCGCATTAAAGCCTAGAGAGAAGGGAGAGCAGTAAAGATTAACTAGCTCAGAACCGACATTCCACATCAAGGCATCCGGAAAAGGGTATGCCCAGCATCTCATGAATAACTCATTGTTATCCAGAACCAGCAAATAACACAAGCACTAGGGATACTAATAATCTATTTCAAATTTACAAATAATGCCTGGAGCATTCCTGAAAATAGAAAAATCAGTATTTCTGGGAGGCTTTCTGTTTCTCACCAATTGTTAGTGAGTAAAAAGTCACTCTCTTAGAAAAGTAGCATATGTTTTGCATTCATTATATCAAAAGGAATTTTTCATAACTTCCTTTAGGAACTCCCCCTTCAGTACCAGAAATTAAACACAGAGGTGCTCTACCATTGAGTTACATCCCTTTTTCATTTTTTAAAAATCTGAGACAAGAGTCTAACTAAATCACCCAAGCTGGTCTCAAAATAGCAATCCTCCTGCTTCAGCTTCCTGAGTAGTTGGGATTATAAGTGTGTGGGAGGGACAATAACTGGCTCTTTCAATAACTATTTTTTTTGGAGGGGGGGCAGAGCTAGATATTGAACTCAGGGGTGCTTTACCACTGAGCTACATTCTCAGTCCTTTGTATTTTTTATTTTAAAGCCACTGCACCAGCTGTCTTCAATAACTCTTAAATATGCACAAGCTGTTAGCTGATTCAGTAATACAAATAGCACAGCTCTGATAGAAGAATGCCTAGAGTTGAATCTGCCAGTTGAACTTTCCTGACACTTCACTGGAGACTAATGCCTCCATAACCTTATGAATAATGAACTTACTTATTCGGAAGAATTTACTGAGCATGTGCTACTCATCAAACAGTTCTGATAGCAGAAAAAAGTATGAATAAGATAGATAAGATAGATTGTGGGAATGGCTACACATATCTATGAATGTATTAAAAAACCAATGAGGACATATTTTAAATGAATTGATTTTGTGGTATTTATTTATTTACTGGGGACTATTTTTATTTTGAGACAGGGCCTTGCTAAGGTGCTAAAGCTGGCCTTGAACTTGTGATCCTCCTGCCTCAGCCTCCTGAGCTGATGGGATTACATAGATGTGCGCTATTCTCACCAAGCTATAGTTTGTGATTTATATCTCAGTGAAGCTGGTAAAAAAGAGAAATGGGTTGGAAAGGGGTGTATGTGTGTAGTATGTGCATCCATCCCTTGAGGGAGTGGGTAGCTTTAGTTGGAGAAGAGAGTCTGTCTGAGGCAGAAAGGAGTTAACCATATGAGGATCTACTGGAAAGTATTCAAGGTAGAAGGAACATCAAGTGCTAAGGCAAGAATAACTGGCATGTTTTATGGAAAAAAAAAAAAAAAACCACGGCATAATGAATACAAGAAGAGAGGCAGGAACTGAGGTCAGAAAGTGTTATGAGTAGCTCTTAAGGCCCAATAGTGAGTATAAAAAGGAAGCCATGGGGCTGGGGCTGGGGCTGAGCGGTAGCACACTTGCCTGGCATGTGTGAGGCACTGGGTTCGATTCTCAGCACCATGTATAAATAAAATAAAGGTGAAGCAACAAATATCTATATTTGTAGGTGTGTATATGTTTATGTGTGTATTATAAAAAAGAAAGCTACCAGAAAGCTTTAGGTGGAAAAGTGAAAGGATACAACTTATATTCAAAGGTTGTTCTGGTGAAAGAATGTCCAATTTAATCTATATGTATAATTCTAGAACAGCACACCCAACCACCTCAGGACATACGTTCCTTTCAAGGGCACTTGGTAAACTCACCAAGATAACCCATATTATGACCCTTGGCATGCGATGTTCCTTCTACCTTGGATGCTTTCCAGCAGATCCTTGGGTGGTTAACTCCCTGGGGTACCTGCCCAAGTTTCTCCGCAGAAAGACTCTCTTCTGCAACTAAAGCTCTCCATTCCTCAAATGTTTTGAAAAATTGAACTGAATTCATCAAACCACTGGACTGGCTATGCCAACTTTCCCACCAAGAACCTCTAAGTCCAGGTACTTTCACTTCTGAATTTAACACTGAAATCCTATAACCACTTCAGAATACTTCTCAGTTGTTTTATAAGGTTAGTATATTAACTCCAAAACCTGGCAAAGATATTGCAAAAGCTGAAAATTACAGATGAATGATTCTTGGGATAATATAGATTACAAAACCTTTTAAAAAAACTGGCAAAATGATCTAACAATATTTTTAAAATCCTCTTTAAAAGATTCACTCACAATGAAAAATTCTCAGCAAACTATGGGTAGAAGGGGACTTCTTTAATATAGTAAGTGGTATCTATTGAAAAACCTATAGCTAGCACATATTTAATGTTGAAATATCCAACTTTATTTTTTTACCATCAGATCAAGAAATTCTAATAGATGTACCAGATTTGGCAATAAGAAAAAAAGAGGGAGGGATATAAAACATGGAGTATGAAAAAGTAATATTCTTCATTTGTAGGAAAACACTGTTCATATAGAAATCCTAAGGAATCAATAAACGACTACTAGCAAGACCACATGATACAAGCACAATATTTTTAAAAACTCAACTGTTTGTTTGTAATAAGCAGGAAAGATCAATTTTATGGAAATACATTAATAAGAGTAAAACAAACAACTTGGGAATAAAATTAACCAAAGAATTCTCTTCTAAAAAATATGAAACACTCTTCAGAGAAAGTAAAGACAACCTAAATGGAGAAATACACCATGTTCATGGAGTGGGATGCTCAACAGCAAGAGATGAAGTCTCCTCAAATTTATCTATAGATTTAAAAGAAACGTGGCAAGCTTACTACTATGACTGTCAATAGTGAGAGTAACTTGTGAAAGGACAAAGTTGAAGGACTCACACTATTTGACTTCAAAATTTCTAATGCTAGAGCTACAAGACTGTACGAACAGTATCCTGAGAATAAAATCACAGGTAATTAAAAAATACAGAAATCCATACTGATTTTGATTTTTTAAGCATGCAATAACTGTTTTAGAAAACGATACTGCTACTACCAGATATCCAGAAAGAAAAAAGTTAGCTGTGACATTACACTCATACTACATTAAAAATTAACCCAAAATGGTTCATAAATCTCAATGTATTAAGCACTAAAACGATAGTTTTTATAAAGAAAAAAAATCATCTTATTATTATTAAATAATTAAAAAAACCTAACAGAAAGTAGGCAAAAAATCTGAATGAATACCTCAAAAAGGAAGCTATTATTGGTTGGCAAGTAAACACATGAAAAGATATTCAACATAATTAGCCACTGGATCAATGCAAATTTGAATCATAGTGAAATATCACTATTACCATAAGAATAACTTAAATTAATGACACTGGTAATACCAAAGATTAATCTAGAATATGGACCAACTAGAACTTATATATGTGGCTAATGGGAATATAAAACAGTATAACCACTTTGAAAAACTATTTACAGTTTCTTTTTTTTTTTTTTAAAGAGAGAGTGAGGGGGGGGGAGAGAGAGAGAGAGAGAGAGAGAGAGAGAGAGAGAGAGAGAGAATTTTTAATATTTATTTTTTTTTTTAGTTCTCGGCGGACACAACATCTTTGTTGGTATGTGGTGCTGAGGATCGAACCCGGGCCGCACGCATGCCAGGCGAGCGCGCTATGGCTTGAGCCACATCCCCAGCCCCTATTTACAGTTTCTTAAAAAGGGAAACATACCAGACCATAATGACTGAAGTATTCCATTCCTGGATATTTATCTGAGAGGATCAAATACCTATATCCATACAAACTTGTACATGGGTGTTCATAATAGCCTTATAATAGTAGCTGAAAACTGTCAACAATTCAATGTCTAATTTATAGGTGTACACACAAAATATATAATGGAATATTATTAAAACAATAAAAAGGAACAAAATATTGAAACAATAATATGTAAATCTTAAAAATCACTGTCTGGAATAAAAAAAAACCTGACATAAAAGAGCACAAACTATATAATAATTACACTTACATAAAATATTAAGAAAAACTAACACACTCTGTACTAACAAAAAAAAACAGTAGTCACTGACTGAAGCCTGGGAGAAGCACAGAGATGGCCTGCACTAGGGCAAAAGTGATCTTTTGGGGGTGATAGAAAGGGTCGTATACTTTGATTGCAGAGGTAGTTTCACAGGTTTATACGTGTTTAAATTAGATGAACTGTGTTGGCACACACCTGTAACCCAGCATCTCCAGAAGGTGAGACAGGAGGATCACAAGTTCAAGGGCAACCTAAGGAAACCCTGTCCCAGAAAACAAAGTGCGGTGCGGGGTAGGGGGGCATGGTGGCACATGCCTGTAATCCCAGTGGCTTGGGAGGCTGAGACAGGAGGATCATGAGTTTAAAGCCAGCCTTAGCAAAAGCGAGGCGCTAAGCAACTCAGTGAGACCCTGTCTCTAAATAAAATTCAAAATAGGGCCGGGGATGTGGCTCAGAGATCAAGTGCCCCTGAGTTCAATCCTCGGCATGCACCCACCAAAAAAAAAAAAAAAAAAAAAAAAAAAAAAAAAAAAAAAAAAAAAGTGAGGGGATGCTGGGGGTGTAGTTCAGTGGTAGAGCACCCGGGGATCAATCCTCAGTACCGAAAAAAACCCCAAACAAATTGAATCCTGCACATGAATTGATGTAATTTATTATATGCACATTATAACCATTATAAAAAAGTAAAAAGTCTTACATTTGTTAGATTTTCAATATTTACAAATCAATAAATTTAATGGCAGATTACTTATTCAACAAATTGTAATATCAATTTCTATGATTTTTCCATGAATATAGGACAGTCATTTCAATCCAATAACCAAACCTGTTTTTGTTTCACATGATAATGCCTAGAGTTCTAAACAGATTGCTAGGACTCAGGGTTTAACTACCTTCCTATATCATATCAGTGTTTCACAAACTATTCCAATGAGTGTTAACAGGTGCAATGAGAAAAGGGTTTTCTAGTTGAACAAGTTTGGGAAACATTGTGTAGAAATAAAATTAAAGGTTTAAGTAAATTTCTGTATGCAGGACTTTTTCTAGCCTATTGCACACTAAAAATCTCCAAAAAAGGCTATAGTGGCATGTAGGAATTTGACCTCAAATTCTTAATTTTTAATCATAGAACAACTCAAAAGCTGATATTTCATTTCCACTTTGGAAAATGCTATTTTCAAAACATCTGGAATTCAGAATCTATAAAATACTTTCTTTTCACATGGTATCTCATTTAATATTTCTCCAAATTCTGGGAATTAGGTATTGTTATACTTCTATTATATACAAAGAAATGAAGCCCAATATCATATAAAAATTGCAGAAATTAGGCTGAAATCTGGGGTTTCTGAATGTTGAATCAGACCTTTTTCTTTTACAATCATGTCAGTAGAACATCATACTCATTATCAACGGCCAAATAAACAAACATTCTCATTCTGAAATGAGATACAGGTTTAAAAAAAAAGAAGAAGAAGAAGAAGAAAAAGAAAAAAAAGTGCCAGGTCCTGTTCTCGTTGCTGGGGATGCAAGTCTAAGTAGCGTGGCTCTTTTTCTTGAAGTTACTCTTTTTGCCCTTTTGAAAAAAACTGAAATTCAATGCATTTTAGAATGTCTTTTCTAATAGCTGAAAGAATGCAGAAGTAAAGGACACACATTGGACATGTCTACTAGTCAATGGGCCACTTGACACACGTCTCTGCTCTGCTCCCAGCTGGAATTGTCCCTGGGCTGTGGAGGCTGAGCACACCTAAATGACTGTCTGGGCCAACAGCCAGCTAGGCTTTTCCTGGCCTGATCTTGTAAGTGAAAATTATGATTAAAACATAGTAGAAAAGAGCCTTGCTTCCTGTTGAACCCAGAATAAGTGAACACACTTCCTAGGATTTCTTAAAATTACTGTTCTGGGGCATCAGGGTGAAAGAATGCATTCAGAATGATGGAGTGTTGCGTTACTTTAAAATAATCATATGAAAATGCAGTGAAAAAGCAAGTCAAGGCTTTCTAATACTCTGAACCCTTCTGGCTCTAAGGTCATACTAGATACTGCACCTTCTTCATTAAAACAATATTTAAAAAAAAAAAAAAAACCAAAAACACCTCAGGGCAAGCTTCTTTTTAAAGACCTTGGGCAAGTCTCTGCACCTCTAATGGCTTCAGTTTCTTAAAGGTAGCACTTTATCCAGAGGCCTCTGTGCATCTGACAAAGATTCTCGCCAACATTACATACACATAAACTTTCTACATGATTCTGCAAGCAGTTCCAGGGATTTTACCTGGAATCTGCTTGTATGGTTCCAGCTGAGTAATTACTACACTGGATGACCTTTTATTTGAATCATTATTTATTTATTTTCTTTTAAAATATTTTTTAGTTGTCAATGGACCTTTATTTTTATTCATTTATATGTGGTGCTGAGAACTGAACCTAGTACCTCACTCATGCTAGGCAAGTGCTCTACCACTGAGCCACAACCTCACCCCTATTTATTTGTTTTTTTGTGGCAGTGGAGAAAAAGTCAGGGCCTGACCCACACTGGGCAAGTGTTCTACTATGGAGCTACAGTCAACTCTAGATATCTTTTAAATGGGCCTTCCAGCCCCCAATTCTAGATGTCCACAGAGCATCCCCTGCTTTTCTTGCCCAATGAAATGCCCCACAGCTTACATTATGTGGTCGTTACCAAAAACACATCAGTTACAAGGACAACCTTCTTTTCTTCTTCTGACCTTGTAAGGACTTGAAACATTATTTCTTATGAAAGACACTTCCCCCTCCAGCCCTACACCATCACAGGGCTGCCTTTTCGTTTTCATAAATTCTAAAATTCAATACTTACAGGTTCATATTCTGTCAGATGATCAAATCTAATTTAATCAGAACAGAATGCTTATTCTGATCAAAGCATTAGGAGAGGTGCTTTTTGGGGGCCCCAGACTCCCACCGATTGAACATCAGACATGATCCAGGGAGTGCTTCCTGTAGCACAGAGCAGAGCAGGGAACCTCTGCCTGTCAGTGAACTCTCAAAGCGGACCATGACTCATGGGGAAAACCTTTCCAGAAACCAGGCAGAGCTGGGTCCTTGGTGACAGCTCTGATTTATTTCCAAGAAGCTCTGGATTTATTCTAGGCACCTTTCTCTTCCTCTAAATCCAACTGATTCACAGGCGTGGTTAATGCTACCTCTTAAGTCTCTCTTGAAACTGTCATTTCTCTCAATCTTCTTTATTGTCCACTGGTGTGTTTGTTAATAGTCTGTCTTTCCCAATAGACTGAAGGCTGAATGTGATGGGGCAGGAATCCCATTCATTTTGCTCAATGCTGGAAGCTCCCACAGCATCTAAGAGGTGTTCAGTAAAAGTTTACTGTGGGAAGTCGTGCCACTAGAACCTCTTGTCCAGAATGCTGTGAAGCCTGCAGCGACCTCTTCATCCACACCACTGCTAAACTTATGGCTCCAACTGCAAATGCCATAGCTCCCTGTCTTCTAGCCATCCAATCATACTTCAAGCCTGGCATCACCCGCCTCCCCAGTTCAGTTCCACCTCTCCTACCTCATCTGCAGCTCCCTCTCCTTTCTCCATCTGGGGCTCCAGTTAGCCAAACACACTGCCTTCTGCCTGTCTGCCCACCCTCACACGCACGCTCCTCCCTTGGAAAGACGCTTTACCTTTGTGTCTGTCAGGCAGGCTCCACCTCTTGTTCAAGTCTCATCTAAGAAGTCTCCTTTCTAGAAAATTCTGACTCTTCTGAGTATATGACCGGATTTTAAACTTCTAATTTGGCATACAAGGTTAAAAGCCAGGGCAGAAGAATCAGCCTAACTGGATTAAAATTCTAGCCCAATCACTTATTAGCTGTGTGTGTGGTCAAATCATTTAAACCTCTTTGGAAGCCTTGGTAAACCTTTCACAAGAAGTAGTCTGACATCTTTAAATGCAGAGTGTAACTGAGTGGGCAGTAATGATACAAAATTTGTACTATACACACATCCTTTGTATAAGAAACTCTTTTGAGAAGTGTATACTTAAAACCATGCACAATATAATCTATGAGGAAAGAAACGTTTTGTTTCTTGTTTTCAAAGGCCAAAGGATCGATAATTTTATTTTCTTTGTATTCTTTTATAAAAAAACATAAACCATTATTTGTGCAGAAGGTAATGGCCAAATCTTAAAATTATTACAAATAGTTCAGAAAATGGAAATTGAGAATTTGTAAGTGCTGAGATGAATTGACTTGAGATAAAACTGATTGAAAGCAAAGAATTTTCCTGGGAGACTGAAAGGTTATATTGCAGTCACAGTATAAGGCAGACCTACACTGAGAGTGGATTTGAGTTTTTTCTCATGATTCAGCTGGGGGGTAAGGGTGGGGAACAGAACAAGCGGCTCAGAGAAGCCAGAGACTTCAGGCAGTCAGACAGCAGCTTCATCTTGACATTACTGCATGTGTCAGGAAAAAGTCAGGGAAACACTGGACAACCTCACAAACACGGAGACAGGAAGGTAGATGAAAGACCCCCACAGGTATGATTATGTCATGTGTAGTGGGTAATGTCACAGGGATTGGTTTTTACCTCATGGACACAGGAAATTTGGGGAGGCTTTAAATCAGGAAAGAGACAAGCTCAGTGTTCTGTTCAGGAGAGCAAACAGTTCTGGCAACAGGGTGAAGGAAGCCTGAAGGCCAGCATCCGGGGGAAAGTCACCCAGCTCAGGCCCCCAGCCAGGACGTGAGCACCAACAGCAGGCAGGAGAGCCACAGGGCAACCCAAGAGTGGCCCCAGAACCCAACTGCCCAGCCACGGCCACCTACTAGCATACCTTCTCTTCTGGCAGGCCTTTCCTCGGTACAAAGGAAGACAAAGGTAAAACAGGATTTCCTTTAAATGGATTTATAATTACTTGCAAAGAAAGCAAATTAAAATCTTAATTTCACAATATGCCATGACTTCACTTTTTAACTGCTGGCAATGCTTTTTAAACACCCTTTCAGCTCACATTGTAGCTATTAAGATAATCAGTTCTACCCACAATGGAGGGAGTCAGCAGTCCTGGGTCGAGATTTCAGAAGAGCTCGATTCCACACACATTTGCAGAGTATCTACTAGGGGCCAGGCACAGGATTAGGAGCTAGGGTTACAATGTTCTTTGGACTTGGAAAAATAAATTCTTTTAAAAAGAATTTCTGTATGCCAGCATCTGAACATGTATTTGTATTAAAACAAATAAATCAATCACTCTGTAGGCTATCTGTCTAATGTTGGGCTTGCTTGGTTTTGTAAAAATCCGTAGCACTGTGCAAGAAAAGACTTGATGCATTTGACAGCAAGGTGTTCAGGAAGAATGTGCCCTGCTAAATGGCAGCACTTGACAGCACAAAGGAGTGAGAGTGGAACAAAGACAACTTGGTGTACACACACACACAGCTTGAGCTCCCTTTACAGCATTATATATTCCCACCCACTTCTATTTAAAGGGCCTGTTTACAAAGCAAAACAGTGTTTATCTACAACTAATCCTAATTCTTCCTCTTATAAACAGTGAATCTGGTATCTGAAAAGCTACAGAAGAAAACTGAAAACAATCAAAATTAATCTTTCAAGTATCTTTTTAAGAAGGGGTTTCTATAGGGCAAAAGAGAAGGGGAGAATTTCCTTACATATTTGCATATTTTAAAAAATAAATCTACACGTCCTGAATAGGGATAGTGGGGAAGTGGTGGGGGTAGTATCAGTCCTCTCCTTACTTCTCCACCATCTCCCATTAGGGAATCCCTCCATGCCCTTTACTTCTACCCATACTAAACTCCTTGCAGTTCCCTGAAAACAGTATGTTTCTCATGCCTCTGCGTCTTTACACAGGCTGGTCTGCCTGGACAGTCCTGCCTAGCCCTAAGCTACATACTCCAGGCAAATTTTGGTTATTCCTTCAAATCACTTCTGCATATAAAAGAAATAGCTGTTTTCTGTATTTCTTCTGTTCACGTATGTGTGGCACATGTTACAAAATAATACATGTTTATGTGTTCTAATGCTCACAATGGGCTGCAGGTATCCAAAGGACCTACATCTGTCCCAATTTCAAAATGTGCATCAAAACACAAGGCAATCCACCTGCAGACGATTAACACCTAGAGCAGGGAACCTACCAACAGAAAATGAGTGAAATACCAACTACTTCCAAAAACAAGTCACTCAGAATATGAATTTCTGGGTAGCTAAGGTTTTTAACTTATTACCTACAAACCACTTGAAAAAACTTAAAATAAAAATCTTGTAACATACGCTACACAGAATGGATATGGACAACTCGAGATTCTATTCTCCCTTCCATCACAAATACACATCATTCTGTGCTGGATGTTAAGGTGCAGGGCAAACTGACACAAGCAGTGGGATAGGAGCCACAGGTTGTTGGGTGCAGGGGGTGCTATGGCGCTGGCGCCAGGCCTGCCTGCTGCACTTGGCAGTTGTGAGCGTCTCCAGGCACTCGCTGCACAAGGGCATGTCACTGGCTGTCACCCCCAGAACGACTGCTTTCCTTTTCCATTCCTGCCACCTTGCGATTTTTTTAAGGATCAAGATACCAAGGCACAGATAGCTATTCCTCATCAATCCCACCATCTGAGAGTACAGGGTTGCATTTATTTACCTTAAAGAACAAAACAGGGGAGAGGGAAGATGGCGGCGAAGGGAGTGCATCACCCCCGTGTACCGCGTCACTGTTCGGGAGAATGATGAGTTAGATCAGCTAAAAACTATCTTGTTAGGAATTTCTAGCAAAACTGGGGTGCTCCAAAACCTAGTGGAAGGATTTTCATTGCACGAGGATCAGTTACGGGGGGCTCAAACGCGAGCGATTTGTCCGCACAGTGGGTCACGCTGCTTATTCAGCAAATCGCCCTGTGGCTAGAATCTGCGGCACGCGCTGGGAAGCAAGAAATAGCAACGCAAAGATACAGCGCTGCGGATTCTGTGGGCTCCTGCCAGCTGTGCAATCACTGTACTCAGTGCTGAATTCTGGGTTTGAGACGGGGGAAGGAAGCGGTCCAGTTCGGTTCTCCACTGGTCAGACCACAGAGGAGGCCAGCGGCCACCATCTTGGAGAGCTGACTTCACCATCCCTGTTTTCGACTGATCGCAGCTCATTCAACTATAGAATAGGTAATTTCAGGCTGCCATTCGCCTGCGTCTCGCAGACAAAGTACTCAGGCTCAGTGCTAAAGAACCCGCGGAAACTGCCTCTTGGAGCCTGCTCCTATCAGAACATACACCGAGCCTGGAGAGGCCGAATTCTGGCTCCCGGAACTGCTCTGGCCCGGGGCTAAAGAACCCACGGAAACTGCTTCTCGGTCCGGATCCTGCTGAATACTGTGGAAGCCAGAGGGGCAGAGCAGAGACGCCGCCCGCGCCCGGAGCAGCCCCAGCGACCCGCCGGCGTGGCATCACTTCACCCCAACTGCAGTAGGGGCCGAGCAGAGCCGCCGCCCGAGCCCGCAAGCTAGGCAGACATGCCACCGACCGGTGGAACAGGCCCAGCGGCCTGCCAGCGTGGTAGACACGTCACACCAATTGGAGTAGGGGCAGAGCAGAGCCGCCGCCCGCATCCGGAAGAGGCCCAACAACCTGCGGACGTGGTAGTCACGTCACCCCAATTGGAGTAGGGGCAGAGGAGAGCCGCCACCTGTGCCCACAAGGTAGGCAGACCTGCGACCAACCGGCAGAACAGGCCCAGCGGTCTGCAGGCGTGGTAGACACGTCACCCCAATTGGAGTAGGGGCACAGCAGAGCTGCTGCCCATGCCCGGAACAGGCCTAGCGACCCGCCGGCGTGGTATCACTTCACCCCAACTGCAGTAGGGGCCGAGCAGAGCCGCTGCCCGAGCCCGCAAGGTAGGCAGACCTGCGACCGACCGGCGGAACAGGCTCAGCGGCCTGCCGGCGTGGTAGACATGTCACACCAATTGGAGTAGGGGCAGAGCAGAGACGCCGCCCGCATCCGGAACAGGCCCAACGACCCGCGGGCATGGTAGTCACGTCACCCCAATTGGAGTAGGGGCAGAGGAGAGCCGCCACCCGCGCCCACAAGGTAGGCAGACCTGCAACCAACCGGCAGAACAGGCCCAGCGGTCTGCAGGCATGGTAGACACATCACCCCAATTGGAGTAGGGGCACAACAGAGCCGCTGCCCGTACCCACAAGGTAGGCAGACCTGCGACTGACCAGAGGAACAGGCCCAGCGGCCCGCCGGCGTGGTAGTCACGTCACCCCAATTGGAGTAGGGGTAGAGCAGAGCCACCGCCGGCACCCTGAACAGGCCCAGCGGCCAGCCGGCGTGGTAGTCACGTCACCCCAAATGGAGTAGGGGTAGAGCAGAGCCACCGCCCACGCCCGGAACAGGCCCAGTGACCCACCGGCGTGGTAGACACGTCACCCCAATTGGAGTAAGGGCAAAGCAGAGCCGCAGCCTGCGCCTGCAAGGTAGGCAGACCTGCGACCAACCAGCAGAACAGACCCAGCGGCCCGCCAGTGTGGCAGACAGATCACCCCAATTGGAGGAGGAGCACAGCCGCTGCCCGTCCTGCAAGGGAGACTTGTCAACTATACAAGAGCAATATAAATATATAGGGGGAAAATTTCAAAAACACAATAGTTTCACCAAGCAGAAAGAAACGCGAGCAGTATGAAACGAAAAGGAAAGAAAGGGCCACAAGCAATGCAGGTCAACTCAACTTTACAAGAGGTAATAGCTGCAGCAGATGGAATGTCAGATAAAGAATTCAGGATATACATGCTTCAGATGATCTGGAGTCTCAAGGAAGACATGAGACAGCAAAATCAGACAATGAAAGATCACTTCGACAATGAATTACATAAACAAATCCAACAAGCAAAAGATCAACTATACAGGGAGATAGAGGTAATAAAAAACAAACAAACAGAAATCCTAGAAATGCAGGAAGCAATAAACCAACTTAAAAACTCAACTGAGAATACTACCAGCAGAGTAGAACACTTAGAAGATAGAACATCAGACAAT
This sequence comes from Spermophilus citellus, assembly GCF_964194105.1. Lineage (NCBI taxonomy): Eukaryota > Metazoa > Chordata > Mammalia > Rodentia > Sciuridae > Spermophilus > Spermophilus citellus. Next base: position 152,345,440 of record NC_138189.1, read on the forward strand.
GGAGACAAAGTATTTCAACTTGAAAAGAACATAGACAGCTCAGCAAGACTGTTAAGGAACCATGAGCAGAACATCCAAGAAATATGGGATAACATAAAGAGACCAAACTTAAGAGTCATTGGGATACAGGAAGGTATAGAGCTCCAAACCAAAGGAATGAGCAATCTATTCAATGAAATAATACGAGAAAACTTCCCAGATTTGAAGAATGAGACAGAATCCCAAATCCTAGAGGCCTACAGGACGCCGAATGTGCAAAATCATAAGAGATCCACACCTAGACACATTATAATGAAGATGCCCAGCATACAGAATAAGGAGAGAATTTTAAAAGCTACAAGAGAAAGGAAGCAGATCACATTTAGGGGTAAACCAATCAGGATAACAGCTGATCTTTCAACACAGACTCTGGAAGCTAGAAGATCCTGGAATAACATATTTCAAACACTGAAAGAAAATGGGTTCCAACCAAGAATCGTGTATCCAGCGAAATTAAGCTTCAGGATGGAAGATGAAATTAAAACCTTCCACGATAAACAAAAGTTAAAAGAATTTGCAGCTAGAAAACCATCTCTCCAAAAAATCCTCGACAAAACATTACAGGAAGAGAAAATGGAAAATAACAATGAAAACCAACAGTGGGAGGTAGGACAGTAAAGGGGGGAAAATAATCAAAGAGGAAAACAAACCATGCTTAGTAACATAAATAAACAAATATGGCTGGAAGAACAATCCATATCTCAATAATAACCCTAAATGTTAATGGCTTAAACTCACCAATTAAGAGACACAGGCTAGTAGAATAGATCACAAAACAAGACCCAACAATATGCTGCCTACAGGAGACGCATTTGATAGGAAAAGACATACATAGACTGAAGGTGAAAGGTTGGGAAAAATCATATCACTCATATGGACTTCGGAAACAAGCAGGAGTGTCCATACTCATATCAAATAAAATAGATTTCAAGCCAAAGTTAATCAAAAGGGATAAAGAGGGACACTACATACTGCTCAAGGGAACCGTACACCAACAAGACATAACAATCATAAATACATGTGCCCCAAACAACGGTGCAGCTATGTTCATCAAGCAAACTCTTCTCAAGTTCAAGAGTCTAATAGACCACCATACAATAATCATGGGAGACATCAACACACCTCTCTCACCACTGGACACATCTTCCAAACAAAAGCTGAATAAGGAAACTATAGAACTCAATAACACAATTAACAATCTAGACTTAATTGACATATATAGAATATATCACCCAACATCAAGCAGTTACACTTTTTTTCTCAGCAGCACATGGATCCTTCTCAAAAATAGATCATATATTATGTCACAGGGCAACTCTTAGACAATATAAAGGAGTAGAGATAATACCATGCATCTTATCTGATCATAATGGAATGAAACTCAAAATCAACGATAAAAGAAGGAAAAAAAATCATGCATCACTTGGAGAATGAACACTAGGTTACTGAATGAACAATGGGTTATAGAAGACATCAAGGAGGAAATTAAAAAATTCTTAGAGATAAATGAAAACACAGACACAACATATCGGAATCTATGGGACACATTGAAAGCAGTTCTAAGAGGAAAATTCATTGCTTGGAGTTCATTCCTTAAAAAAAGAAAAAAACAACAAATAAATGATCTCATACTTCATCTCAAAATCCTAGAAAAAGAAGAGCAAAACAACAGCAAAAGAAGTAGAAGGCAAGAAATAATTAAAATCAGAGCTGAAATCAATGAAATCGAAACAAAAGAAACAATTGAAAAAATTGACAAAACTAAAAGTTGGTTCTTTGAAAAAATAAATAAAATCGACAGACCCTTAGCCATGCTAACAAAGAGAAGAAGAGAGAGAACTCAAATTACTAGCATAGGGATGAAAAAGGCAACATCACAACAGACACTTCAGAAATACAGAAGATAATCAGAAATTATTTTGAATCCTTATACTCCGATAAAATAGAAGATAGTGAAGGCATCGATAAATTTCTTAAGTCATATGATCTGCCCAGATTGAGTCAGGAGGATATAGACAACCTAAACAGACCAATATCAATTGAGGAAATAGAAGAAACCATCAAAACACTACCAACTAAGAAAAGCCCAGGACCAGATGGGTATACAGCAGAGTTTTACAAAACCTTTAAAGAGGAACTAATACCAATACTTTTCAAGCTATTTCAGGAAATAGAAAAAGAGGGAGAACTTCCAAATTCATTCTATGAGGCCAACATCACCCTGATTCCTAAACCAGACAAAGACACTTCAAAGAAAGAAAACTACAGACCAATATCTCTAATAAACCTAGATGCAAAAATCCTCAATAAAATTCTGGCGAATCGGATTCAAAAACATATCAAAAAAATTGTGCACCATGATCAAGTAGGATTCATCCCTGGGATGCAAGGCTGGTTCAATATATGGAAATCAATAAATGTTATTCACCACATCAATAGACTTAAAATTAAGAACCATATGATCATCTCGATAGATGCAGAAAAAGCATTCGACAAAGTACAGCATCCCTTTATGTTCAAAACTCTAGAAAAACTAGGGATAACAGGAACATACCTCAACATTGTAAAAGCAATCTATGCTAAGCCTCAGGCTAGCATCATTCTGAATGAAGGAAAATTGAAGGCATTCCCTCTAAAATCTGGAACAAGACAGGGATGCCCTCTCTCACCACTTCTGTTCAACATAGTTCTCGAAACACTGGCCAGAGCAATTAGACAGACGAAAGAAATTAAAGGCATAAAAATAGGAAAAGAAGAACTTAAATTATCACTATTTGCAGATGACATGATTCTATACCTAGCAGACCCAAAAGGGTCTACAAAGAAACTATTAGAGCTAATAAATGAATTTTAGCAAAGTGGCAGGATATAAAATCAACACGCATAAATCAAAGGCATTCCTGAATATCAGCGACAAATCCTCTGAAATGGAAATAAGGACAACTACTCCATTCACAATATCCTCAAAAAAAAAAAAATACTTGGGAATCAACCTAACAAAAGAGGTGAAAGACTTATACAATGAAAACTACAGAACCCTAAAGAGAGAAATAGAAGATGATCTTAGAAGATGGAAAAATATACCCTGTTCATGGATAGGCAGAACTAACATCATCAAAATGGCGATATTACCAAAAGCTCTCTATAGGTTTAATGCAATGCCAATCAAAATCCCAACGGCATTTCTGGTAGAAATAGAGAAAGCAATCATGAAATTCATATGGAAAAATAAAAGACCCAGAATAGCAAAAACAATGCTAAGCAGGAAGTGTGAATCAGGTGGTATAGCGATACCAGCCTTCAAACTATACTACAGAGCAATAGTAAGAAAAACAGCCTGGTACTGGTACCAAAACAGGCGGGTGGACCAATGGTACAGAATAGAGGACACAGAAACCAATTCACAAAACTACAACTATCTTATATTTGATAAAGGGGCTAAAAGCATGCAATGGAGGAAGGATAGCATCTTCAACAAATGGTGCTGGGAAAACTGGAAATCCATATGCATCAAAATTAAACTGAATCCCTTTCTCTCGCCATGCACAAAAGTTAACTCAAAATGGACCAAGGAGCTTGATATCAAATCAGAGACACAGCGTCTGATAGAAGAAAAAGTTGGCTACGATCTACATACTGTGGGGTCGGGCTCCAAATTCCTCAATAGGACACCCATAGCGCAAGAGTTAATAACTAGAATCAACAAATGGGACTTACTCAAACTAAAAAGTTTTTTCTCAGCAAAAGAAACAATAAGAGAGGTAAATAGGGAGCCTACATCCTGGGAACAAATTTTTACTCCTCACACTTCAGATAGAGCCCTAATATCCAGAGTATACAAAGAACTCAAAAAATTAGACAATAAGATAACAAATAACCCACAACAAATGGGCCAAGGACCTGAACAGACACTTCTCAGAGGAGGACATACAATCAATCAACAAGTACATGAAAAAATGCTCAACATCTCTAGCAGTCAGAGAAATGCAAATCAAAACCACCCTAAGATATCATCTCACTCCAGTAAGATTGGCAGCCATTAGGAAGTCAAACAACAACAAGTGCTGGCGAGGATGTGGGGAAAAGGTACACTTGTTCATTGCTGGTGGGACTGCAAATTGGTGCAGCCAATTTGGAAAGCAGTATGGAGATTTCTTGGAAAGCTGGGAATGGAACTACCATTTGACCCAGCTATTCCCCTTCTTGGTCTATTCCCTAAAGACCTAAAAAGAGCATGCTACAGGGATACTGCCACATCGATGTTCATAGCAGCACAATTCACAATAGCTAGACTGTGGAACCAACCCAGATGCCCTTCAATAGATGAATGGATAAAAAAAATGTAGCATTTATACACCATGGAGTATTACTCTGCATTAAAAAATGACAAAATCATAGAATCTGGAGGGAAATGGATGGCATTAGAGCAGATTATGCTATGTGAAGCCAGCCAATCCCTAAAAAACAAATGCCAAATGTCTTCTTTGATATAAGGAGAGTAAGTAAGAACAGAGTAGGGACTAAGAGCATGAGAAGAAGATTGACATTAAACAGGGATGAGAGGTGGGAGGGAAAGCGAGAGAGAAGGGAAACAGCATGGAAATGGAAGGAGACCCTCATTGTTATACAAAATTACATACAAGAGGAAGTGAGGGGTAAGGGAAAAATAATACAAGGGGGAGAAATGAATTACAGTGGAGGGGGTAGAGAGAAAAGAGGGGAGGGGAGGGGAGGGGAGGGGGGATAGTAGAGGATAGGAAAGGCAGCAGAATACAACAGACACTAGTATGGCAATATGTAAAACAGTGGAAGTGTAACTGATGTGATTCTGCAATCTGTATACGGGGTAAAAATGGGAGTTCATAACCCACTTGAATCAAAGTGTGAAATATGACATGTCAAGAACTATGCAATGTTTTGAACAACGAACAATAAAAAATAAATGACAAAATAAATAAATTAATTTATTTTTTTAAAAAAAGAACAAAACAAAAAGGACCTCACGCTGTCCACTCACTTCTGAGCTCTGCTGCTGTGGGTCTTGCCTGTGTTTGGGCGTTCAGTGCCTTTCCTCCTCTTGTCTCTGCTGCCTTGTCCTGACTAACACACATTAACACATTATAATATGGTTTTTTTCTTTTTAATTTTAACTACTTCATAATTCAAAATTCTGGTCCTGTTATTTTCTAATTGAATTTTAATATAGCAGTTTTCAACACTCATGTCCAACAGCCAGAGCAAATGAAGTTTGCAACACACTCTACCGAGTGGCTCAGTGAGGCACAGGGGAAATGAGTTCCTAGGCAGGACTAGCAAACGACAGCCGCAGGCCAAAGGGACCCTTTGAATTTCTGGGTAGCTAAGGCACCTGATTTTTAAGCTGTACCAGCACAGGGCCAGGCTCAGTCACTCCACTATTACCCAGCTTGCTCTTGCCCTCTGGTGTGAGTGAGGAGCTGCAGTGGAAAACGGATGTGGACTACAGAGGGTAAAGTACTCACCACCCTGCCCTTTCCAGAAAGTTTCCAAGCCCTGTAGAGTCATGGTCCTTTACTCCACTGAGCACTGCCATTACCTGGTGAATTTAAAAAACTAACTAGACTGCCTCAGTCTCCTCCCTCTAGAATGTTTCTTTGATCAGTACAGGTTCAGGCAAACTGCTTTCTTCAGGTGTTGGTAAGCTGCAGTCAAAGTGAAGCCATTTCTCAGGATTTCTCATACCTCGATGTGCAACCGGAACCACCTGGCTTATCCTTACTCTAAGATATCATGCATCAGCTCTCCCTTGGATTTATGAGGTCTGCAGGGGGAGACGCTGCATGTTTAGTGAGCTTGCCAGCTACAGTTCAGCCTTTGACAGGTATGGCTTGTAGAAATCGGTGTGAAAAGGTCTCTCAGGAAAACTTGAATTCCCTGTCTTGCACCTTAGCAGTGAATCAAAGCACTAAAATTACTTTTAGCCCTCAGTCTTCTCATCTGTAAAATGAGATTCTTTCTTTTTCTTGCTTACTTTATAAGTTTGCTATGAAAAGTGCTTCACTGTCAACTCTCTGTGGTCAAACTGAAGATGATCATTCTTTTGGAGATTAGGGTTAGATTATAATTTATACAGCCTTCTAAAAATTCAGAGAACATATAATAAGTAGATATCACATAATAACTGGATAATGCATATACCATAATTTTAACATGATTGCCAAAAAAAAGAAAAATCAAGTCATAACTAACAACTGTGACAATGATTTTCCCAAGTCGACCTGGAAAACGGAGGGTTTGTAGAAAGCTAATCTTTAAGAAAATGCTGCTCTTCTCAGCGCCTGTGTATTGCGGGGATTACACAGCAGTCCATGTGCTGGAGCACACACACAGCTACAGCCCTTTGCTGTCCAGGGGACCTCAGTTACTTGAAGATTCTTGGGTAGGTCTAGGGAAAGTGAATATCAATGAACCCCTGAAATCACAGGCCAAATTCTGTATGTAAAATTCTGTATTAACATTCTCTTCACAGGAGTCTCTCTCAGATTCCTCAAAAGAATAGAATATATTTCCAAAAGGGGTGGAGGCCCCTGTGTTTAAGCATGTACATCCTGAGGTGCACACTATACCAACCTATATGGAAACTTTGAGGAAAAAAGCCCATTGAGAGTTATTTTCTAATGTGTCAAACATTATCTGACAGCTTTAAAATGAATTCATTTAAGAAAGATGTCTACTGATTTTTTTTTTAATTTCTAGTGTTTTGTAAGCAGAGTAGGTAAAAAAATCAATAATACTTTTCTCATTTTGTAGAGACAATGATATTTAGAACCCCCAATTTAAAGCCTGTTAGAAGAGCCCCGTTGTGCTGCCGTTCCTGGCTACCCTGTAGGAATGCACTCTGTAGCCTAGGCGCTGAGAAGAGCAGCACTTTCTTACATGGCCAAGCCCAAAGAGGAGCGCAGGAAGAAACAATTCACCCAGCACCTGCAGGCACCTCACTGCACAGTCACATCTAAGCGGCTGGCCTGCTCAGAGAAGCCTGGGCTCCTTGCTGTGGCTACGAGGCAATGGAGAGGCTGCTATGGGCCAATGCATGTGAATTCACCAGGGACTGACAAGGTTTTAGGTTTCTGACACAATATGACTCATTTAACCCACCACAACCCTAAGCAGGGTGCTGCTGTCAGTCCTACTTCACAAGTACCAAAATCAAGGTAGAGGTCGAGTAACTTGCCCAAAGTCACACAGCTGATAAATGGGGGAGCCAGGACTGGAATCCTGGCTGTCTAGCTCTACAGTCATATTTAACCAGTGCACCAAAGTACATGTCACACTGCAAGCAGAAGCTAGGGTCCCTATTTTGTAAGTCATGAAGGTAAGAGTTTGTATCTAAATTCAAAGTAGGTGCATACCTGTAATTCTAGCAACTTGGGAGGCTGAGGCAGGAGGATCACAAACAACTTAGCAAGACTCTGTTTCATAATAAAAAATAAAAAGGGCCAGGGATGTGGCTCATGTTTAAGCACCCCTGGGTTCAATCCCTGGTACCGAAACAGCAACAAAGTAACAGAATCACAAGGCATTAGTATTATAAAGAAGTCTTCCATTTCCGAACTCCTACGGCGACTGTGAGGAATGTGGCCCAGAGGGGTAAAATGAACATAAAATCATTCCTGACTGAGTGGCACAGCGTACAATAAGCATTCTACAATTTAACATCATAATGTGACTGAGCTACCACATACACTGAGTTTTATGTGATAATTATGCATTCCTTACAATAACACCAGAAGGAGACACACCAGCTTACAGAAAAGAAACTGAAGATTCAAGAGGCCAAGTTACTGCCACAGGTCAGGTGGACATTAAACACTAAAGCAGGAATTTGAACTAAACTCTGACTCTACACTCTCAGGTCTGGATAACTAAACTATATATTCCATGATTCCATACTGCTACCCCAAGACCAAGTTCTAGGTAAGTTAAAATATCACTAAGGTTTTTATAGCTATGTATCACTGAACAGAGAGGCTTCCTGTTTTTAAGCATTGGCAAGGCATGATTTCCAAACTGAATACTTAGCTTGGCATGTTAATGCTGTGTTGATAGATGCTTTTATGACCACTTTTCTTCCACCTTAAATTTCAATATGAAAAGAGAGATGATTTGTTCTCTCTCTTCTGTTATAGGTTAGGAAGAATGGGAGAGTGGGAAGGAGGAAAAATATCATAATCAGATCAGAGGGATGCCAGAGGACAGTCTGGTTCTGACAGAAACAGTTGTATGATTTCAGACTTTTTCTGGGGGTGGGGATGGGAGTGACTGTGAAGGAAGGAAGGAAAAAGGAAAGGAAGAAAGACAATGGGACACCTGCCTCCAATTAAAAAAGCTTAAAAGAAGAGCTTGCAGGTCATGAGCAGTCTGCCACATAACCGTGCCCAGGGCCACAGGATCCACACTGCTTCAGCACGAACATCAACAGGGCTGTGCAGGTAAGCCTTCTCACCACAGGCAGTCGTGCTGTAGTGATGGCACTGTGCAGGGACTCTGATTCTGATTACTCAGAGCTGCTGTGGGGTCAGTGTAGGATTTCCTTCGGGAACAGTGAAATGCTTGCCTGGTTTTCACAATGTCAGTGTGATGCCAATAACAGACATTTAGATTTGACAGCATTTTTTTTTTCCTTTTCCCTTCTTTGCAGTATTGGGGATGGAACCTGGGGTGCTCTACCATGGAGCTACACTCCCAGCCCTTTCTGAAAAGTTGCCCAGGCCTGGCCTCCAACTTGCAATCCTCCTGCCTCAGCCTCCTGAGAAGCTGGGGTTACAGGGGTGAGCCACTGGGGCCAACTTTGATGGTATGTTTTCATGTATTTGATCTAAATTTCACATCAGACCAGCAATTCTTTCAGGGCTTCCATCCTGCCTCATGTGAGCGGAACTTGGCTCTGCCATTGTCCATTCCCGTTCTGTCTTCAAGTTCTCCATTTGTTCTTTTCCATCGGGTACCTTCTGCCCACTAAAAACCTCTTTCTTTTTGGCTCTCAGCTAAAGAACTGCTTAAGCTCTAGCGGTCTCTGGTATCTTTCCTTAGCAGTCTCCAATCTTTCTGTCACTTCACCAAAATGATGAACCCAAGGATGTCAAAATGCTAAAAGCACTGTTTTCTGTCTGTGTCTTGCCCAAGCTTTCAGCAGGACTTGATGAGCTGACCTCCGTTCCTTTGTTCTCGTGGCTTCTGGCGCTCCAGTCACGCTTCCTGTCCTCCAGGTGCTCCTGGCAGGTTCCCTTGCTCGCTGCCTCCTCCTTCTCCACCTAAATGCAAGTCTGACGTGTATCAGAGCTTATACTTCATTCTCTTTTTTTCTTCTTCACTTTTCCACCCATTTCTTTGACTTTATTTAGCATCTACAATTAAATGATCCCCAAATCTAGATATGAGGTCGAAGGCCATGTGTCAACTACCCACTGGACACTGCACAGAGGTGGATTGAAAGGAGAAGCCTGGCTCACAGTGTGGAGCCTGGTCCTGGTGCTTTGGGCATGCTGCAGCCCGTGGCAGAGTGAAGCTGCATGTCCACCTTGCGGTGGCCAGGGAGAAGGAAAGGAGGCCAAGTGGCAGGGTCTCATACAGCTTCCCTTCAGGGGCATGCCCCCAGTGACCAAAACACCTTCCACCGGGTTCCGCCTCTCAACGTTCCCAACACTCCAAAATAGGGCTATCCTGGGGGATGGAGCCCTTAGGACCCTGGAGGATATGCAGGACCCACACCCCAGCACTATCCTACACAATCTCAAAGCAGTTGGTACTTACCACAGAACTGTGAATACCTATCATTATTTTCTTAAATGTGTAAATTTATTTAATATAAATATACCAGAAATGTGCGTATTCTTTTAAGGAAATTATCTTATTTCATCCTTAGAACCACCTGGAGGGGCACCTACAATTATGACGTTTCTCTTTTTTGCTAGGCTCCAGATAAGAGAACATTCTTGTACATCCTTTCTGATTCTGGCTGGGATTCACACTGGAATAGCTTACCTGCTTACTAAACAAACACCCCCCAACAACAAGGTATCTCTTACGAAGTCACCTATTGAGTCAAAGTTGTAGGCTCTTCCACGTACGATTCTAATCAAAGAAACCGTGGCCTGACGTCACTGCCAGCACTTTCTTCCTTTTTTTCCTTTCTGTTTTTTCTTTCCTTTTTTTGATAGCAAATGGAAAATTAAGGATTTGAAACCAGCTAAGTTTGTAACATTCATAAGTCATGACCTTTGGCTTCTCTAAACCTCATTTTCTTAACCTCTAAAATATGATAATTTGAACCTCCTGAGTTGTTAGAAGGATTAAGTAAGTTAATGAATTCTAAAAGAATCAGCATAATTTCTGGCACATAATATGTATTAAATACATGGAAGAGGTCATTATTCAGAACCTGGCTTTGTGCACTCTTTCACTCAGCACTTGAAATAAGACAATGTGTTCTGCTTTGTGTGGTTTCTGTGAATAATCAGAATCATTCTGAATAAGTAGAATGATTGCTTTGCTAAATCTGTACCTTGTTTCATTTTTTCCAGCTGCTTTAATTTTTTTTCTCTTTATGTTTAATAAGTGGTGCTGGGAAAACTGTATATTCCAATGCAAAAGAATGAAATTAGACCCATCTTACACCATACACAAAAGTCAATTCAAAGATTTAAATGTAAGACATAGAACTGTACAATTCCTTTCAGAAAATCCAGAAGAAAGACTTTATGACACTGGTCTTGGTAATAGTTTCATGGGTAAAAAACCAAAAGCATGTGCAACAAAAGCAGAAGTGAGTGAGTGGGAACATATGAACTAGGAATTCTCTGTGCAGCAAAGAAAACCATCCAGAGAGTGAAAAGGCAACACCTGGAATGAAGAAAACACTAGGCAAATCATTTTTCTGATAAGGGGTAAATCTCCAAAATAGATAAGGGACCCATAGAACTCAGTAACCAAAAATACATAATAAGCCCTCAAACTAGGCGAAGGACTTGAATACACGTTTCTTCAAAGAGACATACAAACAGCTACCAGGTATGTGAAAAAATGTTCAATGTCACTATTCAGAAGGGAAATGTAAATCAAAACCATGGTTGAGATACCACCTCACACCTATCAGGATGGCTGTCAGCAAAAAAACTAGTGTTGGTGAGGATGTAGAGAAATTGAATCCTTATATGCTGATGGTGATCCAAAATGGCACAGAAGTAAGGAAAGCAACACCAAGGCACCTCAAAGAATGAAAAGTACAATTATCATATCACCTAAGAATCTCCCTTTTGGGCATTTATCCAAAAGATTTAAAATCAGGACCTCACAAATACCAGCATCCCCCTGTTTGATGTAGCATTATTCATGGCAGCTAAGATGTGAAAGTAGCCTAAATGTCCACTGAAAGGTGAGCGGATAAAAGCAGCATGTGGTGCAGGCGCTGGGGATGCGGCTCAGCAGCACAGCACACACACAGCACGCAGCGCGGGTTCAGTCCCCAGAACCACCTGAACCGGGAGATACTGCAATGCAATTTATTTAGTCTTAGATGGAAATTCTGCCCTAAGTGACAACATGAACAAACCCCGAGAACATTATGCTACATGAAATAAGCCAGTCACACAAATATTGAATGACCCTCACTTATTGGAGATATGTCTAATAGTCAAATTCATAGAATCAAAAAGTGAATGGTGGTTACCAGGAGCTGTGGGGAGGGAGATGTGGATAGCTACTAATAAAAAGTTCACTTGTGCAAGATCAGTCAGTCATAGAGACCTGCTGTACCCAAAGTCAACAATACAATATATTACACTTAAAAGGTTGTTAAGAGGATAGAACCTGTGTGTTCTTCTTACAATGACATAAATTTTAAAAAGATTTTTCCCTTTATTATTAGTTTTGAACCCTTTGTCATGATGCACTTTGTGCAATTCTCTTTATGTATATCCAGCTTAGATTTTGTTGAGATGCACATTTTTCATATTTGCAGACCCTGTGACCATTATTTTATCAAAAATTATCTGGTCCAGTCTTTCTCATTTCTTTTTAAGTATCCCAGTCACATGATGTCATCACAGGTCACTGAGCTCTGCTTCCTTTTTGGACAGTTATATTGCTACTCAACGTTTAAACTGGTAAATCCAACTAGTAATTTTTACTTCAAATATTATATATTCCAGCTTTAGAATTTCCATTTGATTTATTTCACAGCTTTCATCTCTCCCATTAATGATGTTCTCCTTTAAGTCCTAACACATTCATAATAGCTGTTTTAACATCTAATTAAACATTTCTATTAATTATGTTTTTTTCTATTGACTTTTTTTTAAATCCTAATTTGTGGTCACATTTCCCTATTTCTTCACATCTAATATTTTAATTGTTTTTAGAATGAGTCACCATGAACACTACATTGTTCAGTGTTTGTATTTTGTTATCTTCTTTTAAAGAATGCTGAGTTAGCTGGGCATGGTGGAGCATGCCTATCATTCTAGAGTTCAGGAGGCTGAGGCAGGAGGTTGGAAAGTTCAAAGCCAGCCTCAGCAACTTAGCAAGGACCTGTCTCTAACTAAAATATAAAATAAAAAAGGCTGGTGATGTGGTTCAGTGGCTAGGCGCCCCTGTGTTCAAGCCCCGGTGAAGGAGGAGGAGGAGGGAGGAAGGAGGAGGGAAGAGGAAGGGAGGAAGGAGGGGAGGAGGAGGAGGAGGAGGGAGAGGAGGAGGAGGAGGAGGAGGCGGCAGAGTTTATCTGTGGGTCCACGTGATTCCCCCTCAAAGCTTTACTTTTGGTACATTTAGCCCTATTCCTAAGGTATGGCCCTACCACAATCACCTAAAATGCCCATCAATGATATTTTAGTATTCTGGGTTGCGGGGCCCTGAAGCACTCCTTGGCTCTGTGTGAAGTTATTCAATGTACAGTCTCTTGGTAGTTCTTCTTTTCACATAAAAAACCAAAAAGTCTTATCTTCTGTGTGGAGTCTAAGCCTGTGTGTGAACCACCTAGCACTTGACAGACTTAAGAGGACTCTACTATGAACTATTTTCAGAATTTATTCAACATTTTCCAAATATCCATTATGTGCCAGATAAACTATTATATGTCCTTGAATTTTAGTAGGGAGACAGAAAATAAGTTTGGGTATGTTAAATGATTAAGCTCCCAGCAGAAAAAATAAAAATTGGGCATGGGGTAAGGAGAGTCCAAATTTAAATAGAGTTGGATAAGGCTTTGAGAGAAAACCTGAGTAAGAGCTGCAGGAGGCACCGTATTGGGATCGGGGAAGCAATCTGAACAGAGGAACGAAGGCACCACAGCACAAAGAACCTGTGGTGGGAACGGGCCTGAGGTGTCTGAAGAGCAACAGGAAGTGAGTGAAGAGCAGGGTGCTAAGACAGGGTGTCCAAGTGCTGATGGAGGAAGAGCTCTCTGCAGCACTGTGAGGCAACACAGAGATCAACAGACGTATTCTGAATGAGGTGGCCAATCGCTGCAGTCTAGATCTGTGACACGATCTAACATACTTCACTCTTGCACACAGAGTGCGAGCAGTAAGGGTGCAAATGGGGAAGCCAAGACTGAGTTGAAAGCAGTGTTTCAGGCAAGAGGTAATTATGGCTTGGACAGGGTGGTATAATAGAGGTAGTGATGACTGTACAGTTTGAGACAAAGAGGAATAACTTGAAGGTTTGGGTCTGAGCAACCAGAAAAGGAGAGAACTATCTTTACTGATGTGGAATACTGCAGGAGAACTGTTTGAGGTTGAGGGAGCAGGAAGGGGAGACTGGGAGCTCCTTTGGTCACACTATGTTTGAGATATCAATAAGATGTGAAAATGGAGATGTCAAGAAGCCAGTGGTTATTATGAGTCTGAAGTTTGGGAGAGAGGTCCATCCTGGGCGGACAGATGGACAGATACACACACAATATTGAATGAGATCAAGGTAATGAGTATCAATAGAAAAGAGGCTAAAGACTAGTCTTAGGTAGTCGATGCTACAAGGTCAGGCAGAGATAATGAGAAACCAGCAAAGGAAACAGAGAAGAGAACACTGAAATATGTCCTGGAGCCAAATTAAAAATGGTTTCAAGGTTGATGACCTGTGTTCTACTACTGCTAAGTTGAATGCCATTAAGAACTTAGAGCTGATCATTAGAATTAGCAACTTGGGGGTCACAGAGCAATAAAAGAGGGGTACTAAAATTCAGAAGGTGGGAGAACTCTAGCCTTTTTGTGAATGCTGATCTGAATGACTCTAAAGAGAGGAAAATCGGTGATGCAGCCAAGAGTGGAAAGACCTGGTAGGGCAATGCAGTTAAGTTATCTAAGAATGGAAATGGTTAGCATGAAGTGTGAGGACATGGCCTTAGATGAGATTAAATCTTCATAGCAGGAGATAATGATAAAACATGTAGGTACAGGTGCAGAAATGGGGTAAGACAGGGCTTACAGAACTTCTCTTCTGACTCTTTAGCTTTCTTGTTGAATGAGGATGGAAGGGGGCTGGTGGTATAGCTCAGCGTTGTAAAGCCCTGGGCTCTATCAAAGTACTACAAGACGGTAGGGGAAATCTGGTACTCTAGGAGTGAGGAGAGAGGACACAGGAAATAGTTGCCTAAGAGAGTGTGGATTAAACACTAGGAATAAGTAAGATATTGTTACAAGTTTATAAAGGTTCCAAGAGCTTCAGTGAAGTCTTGGAATACTTTTTAAGTGAGAGACAGTTCATTATTTTAAGTAATTCCATTATTATTTTAAGTAATTTCAAGAACTTGAAAAAAGCTTTGAGAGTAAAAGATTAAAAGAAATATTGTGGTCACCCAACACAGGGGACTGCCCTTAGCTCTCTAGTATCCATCCCAGCAGACTACGTGGGCTGTCTTTTCACATTGCTTGTGATTAGATTTAGTTTGTTGGTGAATATTGGCCCAGATGCTCAGATTAAGGACTCCAGTTTCACAAAACAGTTTAAGCCTTTTCCTGACTATTAGACCAAGATGGGAAACTTCTGTCAGACCTATGCTAACAGGACAGCGCCTCTAGTCAACAAGTCATCCAAGTCATCCTGTGTGCTGGACTGGAGCTCAGGCTCAGCTGGAGTTTTCAGCAGCTTCAGAAGGATCATCTGAAGGAGTACAGCAGAAACAGTAACGACACTGTGGCCCCCTGCAACCTTATCTTGAAACAGAGTCTCTCCCAGCTCAGAGTTCCTTGGTTCACAGACCCACCTGTTATGGTCCCAATTGCTCTTCTCCCCATGGTTCTATGGCAAAGGAATAACTGGGGAGACTTACTGAAAATTATTCTTGTTCACAAATCCTTCTCCTCAACAATCTGCCACTGAGATGCAACAACAGATCATCTGTGAGCATACATAAGAAGGCTGTAAGGAGTAGTTTAAACACCTCTAAACTCTTTGGGCTCTAAAAAGAGATTAGCTCAGTACAGATGGCCAATCTTAGTCACAGCAACAACATTCATTTGTGATCTGGGGGAATGTCTCCTGACAAACTACAAAACGAATAGTCTCTCAAAGATTAAAACCATGCATGGTGGTTGTACCAATAACTAAACACCATAAAACACACAGCAACTACATGCCAGAATATTAGTGCTTAAGAGCTTTTGATGCCTGAAATGACACTTTTCAGCATGAAGAGAAACGTGTGCTAAATCTACTCTAAAGCTTTAAAGGAGAATTTTTAAACTTAAAATAACAGACATATAAGAAAGTGCTGTGTGTTAGAAAGAGCCATTCCTAACATAATGTTTTAACTTATTTTACTAGAGCTACAGGATTAAAGGAAAATCCTGCTATCCTGTTAGCCCAGGACAAAGTGTATTTCTTACAAAAAGCAGGCACAATGAAGGGTGGGGGTGGAGTGGGGAATGTAAAGGCTAGAATCCTTTTCCACCCAGAGCCCTTTAGTTCTAAAACACAAGATCTCCAGTCGAATTATGCATGCAGCATCGAAACCATCACCACCCATTTAAACCCACAATGAGAGCCCTAGATCAGAACTGGCCAAAAGAAAGTGACTGGAAATCACAGATATAATTTTGAAGCTTTAAAAGCTATAATTTAAAAGGTTTTTAAAAGGTAAAACTAATCTTTATATTTTATTTAATCCAATATACCCAAAATGTTTATCATTTATCCTTAAAAAAGTGTAAATACTTGAAAAACAAAAATATGTTGCATTCTTTTTTTATACAAAGTCTAAAGTGTGATATACCCTTTTACACTTGAAACATATCTCCATTTGTATAAACCAAATTTCAAGTGCTCAATGGCCACATGAAGGCAAGGGCTGCCAAACTGGAGAGGCAGTTCTAGGCATGTGTTTTTTAGTGAGTTACCCTCCTGAAGGCATTCTTTACCTGAGAAAGCAGACTTCTACTTGTCACTGATAAGCACAATCACTTCATGCTGCCCAGAGATCAGTATCCAGACCTCACCTTGAAGAGACTTCAATCTCTTCCAGAGCCACATTTGGAACACAAAGCTATGTATATCAGAAAGGGCAAGATGATGGATTTTGTTAAAAATTTTCAAATTAGAGGCTGGGGTTATGGCTCAGTGGTAGAGCATTCACCTACATGCAAGGCCTTGGCTTCAAGCCTCGGCACCACATAAAAATAAATGAGTAAAATAAAGGTATTGTGTCCAACCTCAACAAAGAAATAAGTATTTTTTAAAATTTGCAAATTAAAAAATTACTAAACCATTATCAGCTGAAGAAGTATTCCGCTCATGGGTGGGAACAAGAAGCTATGTTCATTGTTAGAGAAAAGAAATCCTATAAATTATGTAGACAAAATGTCACTTGTTAAGGGAAACGTAACGAACTGTATTGTTTCTGTGAAATGTGGTAATAAATTTTTATTATAGAAGACGGTGTAAAAATCAAGATTTTCAAGTTGTTGGTTTTTACAGTTCAGACATATGAACAAATGTGTATTAATTACATTAACTGTAATTCATTGTATTCCTTTTAAAAAATGAGGCTAATTGTATTCATTTTAAGAAACAAGGCTAGTGTTTTCCTTGTTAGTTTCCTTTCTAGAAGTATTACATTTAGAAATACTTCATACACACACATACATATTTATACAAAACACATAAGTAAAATTATATTTTCATTGCCAGAAATAGATTAAAAATTCCTTAAACTCAAAATAACAGAAATAACTCAAATGCTTATTTTTCTATGTTTATATTCATATATACTTAAATTATGGGTACAGATATTATCTATAGGACTAAATATGAAAAGAAACTACATAAAATTAATTGTTCTACATTTTGCATTGACTGGGCACATTAAGTGCTAAGATGGGGAATGGTGGTTAATTTGTCTGTCACAGATATGGACATGCTTCAGAGCGACTCTGCCACAGGTGACCATTTCCTCTTCTCTACTACAAAGACACTAAAATACAGAAAAAGCCCAATATCACTTATTGCTCCTTCTGATTTCTATTTAATTCAAGGTGACATTATCCTTCAATGCTAAAACTTTGTAAACTGCTATAGTTAAAAAAAAAAAATCCTATTTCCAAGCTCTTAAAGGTGGAAAAACAGAAGGCAGGACCAGAGTATGTGCACATGAGTACATGTGTACATACCTACATGCTGTGTGAATGATAAAATATTTTTAAACAAAATAATTGTCTGCATTAAAAAGCAAAATCCATTAACCAACCAACTATTTGAGTCTGGCACTAGATTTATTAAAGACAAATCGAAGTACTCAGGCCTTTCTTGAAGGACTACATAGTCTAAGAGAGATGACAGGCAAAGAAACCAGTAACCATTCAAGATGAGACTTCTTACAGATGTTTGAAAAATTTGTTCTTAAAGGTAAACCCTGTGTAACTGATCAAATCATAATAAAAACTGTTAAAACTCTGAATGATACAGAGGTATGTCTTGCTTCAGCTCTGCAGATTCCTGGCATTGGTGCCACTTTGATTATGTCCGCTCAAAAGTCAGTACAAAGAGCAAATGGATTTCTTCACTCTTCAGCTTCATATTTTCTAGAAGATTCACTACTGTACCTGATGACCAAAATGCTAAAGATAGCTAATATTCTCCAGAAGAAGAAATCATAAAGGAAATCTTAAATGCAAATTCCCAGCCTGGAATAGTGGCACATGCTTATAATCCCAAACTACCTGACAGACTAAGGCTGGAGGATCAAACTAGCCTGGGCAATTCAGAAGACCATGTCTCAAAAAAAGAACTGGGGATTACAGCTCAGAGATAGAGTGCTTGCCCAGCCTGAGTGGAGACCTGGGTTCAATCCCCAGCACCTCAATAAATAAATACATACACACAAATACATACATGAACAAATAATTTCTGAAAGAAAGTTAACGGGAGTCACGCATAGTGGAATGCACCTGTAATTGCAGTTACCTGTGAGGCTGAGTCTGAGGCAAGTTTGAGACCAATCTTGGAAACTCAGTGAGACCCTGTCTCAAAATAAAAATGAAAAGGGGTGGGGATATAGTTCAGAGGTAGAACACCCCTGGGTTCAATCACTGGGGTCACAGAAACAAACAACCCCTATACATCAGGAGGTCCTGGTCCTGTGTGTTTTTTTTTTTTTTTTTAATATTTTTCAGTTGTAGTTGAACATAATGTCTTTATTCCACTTATTTATATGTGGTGCTTAGGATTGAACTCAGGGCCTTGCACGTGCTAGGCAAGTGTTCTATCGCTGAGCCACAACCCCAGCCCTCCTGTCCTGCTTTTAGAGAAGAAAATTCTTCAAATAAATTTCCTCAGTACTTGCACACCGTGTAGGCTTCCTGGCCCAGGGTTTCAAGGCAGCAGTCTGATCCTGAACCTCAGGGAACTGTTGAGGACCTCTGCCTCTACAGCTACAAACATTACACCATTTCCACCTCAGTGAACAATTCAGAAATGGGTTTTCTGGTTAACATTAACTGAAATGTGAATGGAAGAAGAGAAAAAAATGGTGAAAGCTGGAGTCCTATGCCACACACCAGGATACCACAGCTCATTTATTTTAAACTCCTCAAAGTTCATTACACAGTTCTCCTTATAAAATGTGACTATATCTGAGAACAGCCAGAAAAAGCACTCAATGTCTGCAGGTCCAGGTCCTGGTGCGGTGCGAGGTGTGCCCTCGCGCTCACTGCGTCTTCCACAGCCTCAGCGCCACTCCGCTCTGTGAGCTGGACCTCACTTTCAACAAGGACAACTCCTTCTCTGTACATATCCAAAAATAAAACTGGGGAGAAGGAGATGGAAAGACCTTTCCTCTATTCTGAAACTCAGAAAGACCATGCTTAAAATATGACTGAGTTCTAAAGGTTGAATAAAACTAAATACGGTCTTAAAATAGCCACATTAACTGTGGACTTGGCCAAGAGTTCCAAGGATCATCATGCTGCTTCCTGTAGCCGCTGTCAACATGTGGGTTTCCCTCTAACTTTTCCATGGCTCCCACAGCACTGCTGTTGCTAAGGAAGTTACGGATGAGAAACCTGACCCCCACGCCCACTCTCCAAGAAGGCACTTGCTCCAGGTGCCAGGGAGTCAAGGACAGTTGATCAGGACCGCCTTTTACACTTCAGGATTTCAAGCAATCCCCACACAATGTCAGCAGCAAGGCTGTGCACATTTGGCTTTTTTATAAAATAAAATTGATTTTATTCCTTTCTCTGACTATAAAACTGATTTATATTATAAACAATATTGACATAATGTAGATTAACATTTATTATAAAGTAGAAGTCACAAAAATGATGGCACCATTAACATTTTGGGAAACGGTTTTCCAGACTTTTGTAACATAAGAAGTTTTATATAAAAGTTGAATCAATGACTATTCCGTAATCTACTTTAATCTCCCAGTTAATATGATGCATGGTTTCCTTGTACTTTTAGCAATAGCTATATGTATCACCATTTTAATAGTTGTTTATTCTGCTTATCCCTTCTCTAACATAAGTACCATTATTACTTTATAGATTTAATCTCAGGCGACTTGTCCTATGTCCTAGAACGAATTTCTAGAAGCAGTATTAGTAGGATGAAACGTGACTACTTGAAGATATTATTTTTTTTTATTGGTTGATAGCTTTAACTACCTTATAGAAAGACTGGGCTCATTTATCTCACCTTATCTACATATAATTTAAAAGTATTATATGCTGATTCTGATGTTGGAGAAAACAACATGGAATGACTTTTAGAAATATCCAGGAAAAATTGGTTGTAGGTCAAATCTCACAAGCCTATATATTCACCATATATTCTTGTGCTGTCTTGAGATATAAAATCCTGGATTCCAAAATGTCTCATTATGTAAGAGCCACCGTGCCTGGCTCTTACACAAGCATTTGCATCAGACTTTATATTCTACAAAGTTTATATTCTACAAAGTTTAGAAATCTTTAAAGTATCCACAATTCATCCAACAATTTCTAATCTTAAAAAATAAAAATACTGACCCATATTATGCCACATCAGATCATTAACATTTGTAACTGAGGGCCTGATTAAGGCATAAAAGTACTTCACAGATGCTGGGCGTGGCACACCTGTAATCCCAGTGCCTTGGGAGGCAGAGGCAAGAGGATTGTGAGTTCAAAGCTAGACTCAGCAACACAGTGAGTCTTTGTCTCTAAATAAAATACAAAATAGGGCTGGAGATGTGGCTCAGAGGTTATGTGCCCCTGAATTCAATCCCTGGTACAAAAAAAAAGTATTTCACAGAAAAGTAGGCAAACCTTTTTCAACCTTGTTTAATTGGTTCAGCTCCTGACTGGATTTAACATATGACATCATTACATATATTCAACATTCAAAGTAAACACGAGAGAATGAGTATTATTTATCAATATTAGTTACAAAAGTTAACTAAAACAAAACAATGTTTGATCTACATTCCTACATCTACAAGTTATTTTAAGTCCTTAAAATATATCGTAAAAGATAAACAGTTAACATTTAGCCAAAACAAAGTATCGCCAGACCTTGCTCTATTGCTAGATTTTCTCTGTATGTTCTGAGATCTGCCATTCCTGTAATCTCTTTCTGTTTACTTACTAAATGTTCCACTAATAATAAAGTAATTGTGCACATTTAGATGAATATATGTTTTACCAATGTCGATGCTTTTCCCTAAGTGCCTAATCTGCATCTTTATTCCCTGGTGACTTCTATAGATATTACTAATAAATATATTTGATCACTTCAATCACTGATCTGGCATTAAATACCCAACGTAGTTAAATACCTGAGATAATAAGTAGGAGTAAACCCAGTGGGATTATTAATAATTCCAATTATTAAAATAATTCATTATATGTAGGCTGTTCATACAAATTACTACTAAACTCCATCAGAAGTTAAAACGATTCACTTATTCTATGTAGCTTCTGTAAGTTGCTGAAATAATTGATACAGTTATAAGATGCACAACAATGCTTTGGTCAATGACAGAATGTATTCCATAAGATTAGAATGGAGCTGAAAAACTCCTGTCACTCAATGCTTAAGTCCTCATAACATATTAACACATCATTCATGTGTTGGAGGGGATATAAATGAAACTACTGCGCTGGGAGTTATGTAAAAGTACTGCACATGTGATTTTACACAGCATATAATGCTTCATAATAAAAATAAGTGCCTGCTACTAGTGTATGTACTTAGTATACTATACTTGTAGACTGTACTCTTCTGACTCAGAAACAAAGGGTTACCATAGAACCTTACGCCCGCTGCACTCATCCCTCTCATTTTTCCTGCATCTCTTCCCTGCACAAAGTGACTGGCCTACACCATTTAGGTTTGCATAGGAACCCTCCATGGTGTCATGGCAATGAAATTACCTAACAGTGTGTTTCTCAAAAGATATACCTATCATTACAGGCTGCATGTCTGAATTATTCTCCCAAACTAAAATTGGATGGAACTGGGTTAAGCTGGAACACTGATGATTTTTATCTGCTAGGAAGGCTATTTTTAAGAGAAAGTTCATGTCAGTTATGTAGAATGTATTTCTGCACAAATAATCTACATATAAAAACTACTGTGTTATTATGCAGACTTGCAAAGGAGTCTCATTCCCCACCTGGAAGGTTGGCTGTCAGTAGATACAATAGCACCAAGCCTCATCAATGGAGCAGAAGCCTCCAACGCAGAGATACTCTGGCTACAACTACAGCTGCCTCCTGGCCAGCTCTTATAAAAAGCAAGAGAATGAAACTTCCTTCATCATTTCCATGAAGCATTACAAATCCCATGTATATATGGGACTAAACAACTGATTTTAATCCAAATAAGCCTGAAATCAAGTGAGACTTTTCTTCCTGTTAGGGTACAAAGGAGGTGTGCTTGTATTTGCTTGAGTATGCATGCAAGAAGTTCTAGAAAAGGAAAGTGAAACCCAGGAAAGAATTTGTTGTTCATGGGATAAGTATCCATGGAAACTCCTAACATGGTGGGTCAGTGAGTTCAAGGCTGCTGGCAGTACAGTATCAAATTATGCAAACTTGGGGCTGGAAGAGCACCTCTTGACCTTTATAATATGATTATGCTGTTATCTAGTAGCTCAAAGCAACATTTAAAGGCACCATGCTAAGCATTTTATATGTACAATTTCATTTAATCACATAACCAACCAATGAGGTATTTTAAACATCCTGAATTTACAGATGAAAAAATTAAGGTTCAAAGAGGCTTAAGTAGTTTGACCAAAGTCAAGCACACTGAAAGTGAAGTGGTGTGGACTTGAAGCAGGCAGCCAGGTACAGGCCTACCTTTAACCATGGCATCTTTCTTTTTTTTGGTGGGGGTGGGGTAGGGAATAAGTGGGGTTTGCACCTGGGGCACTTTACCACCGAGCTCCATTCCCAGGTCTCCATCCTCCTCACCACCACCATTTTTCTAACATTTTGAGGCAGAGTCTCATCAAGCTGCTGAGGCAGACCTGGAACTTGCAATCCTCCTGCCTGCCCTACAGGCCTTCTGCCTTACTGGAATCACATGAGCCACTGTACTCAGCACCAGGGGTGTTTTCAGGTGGAAGTAACTCTGTTGTCTTCTATAAGGCAGAGGATCTCTTGTAAACACACACACACACACACACACACACACACACACACACACACTTTAGTTTGGGACTAAAACTGTCATCTATGGTTCTGGCGCCTTCCTGATGACTCACAATTTATGCTAAAAAAATATCAACCAATAATCAACTTTGATCATTTGCCAGCTAAGGTTGGAAGCCAACACTCCCCAGTTATATAACTGTGAAACTCCTTTTGATGGAATTTTGGTATGCTCATAAGCTGTTTATTTTGTCTATTCTGAGGGTATCTAAAAATGAATAAACTAAGAAAGTTTCAGTTCCTTGTAAACAATAAATCCTCAAAGGTACAAAACAATAATAATGGAACAAATGGATCAGTTAAGACAAGAATCAGATGGGTAGTATGGTGTGGAGGGTGAATAGGTAGGCTTCATGTATGATCAGAGGGTCTGGGTTGTGGGCAGGTGATGATGAAATAAACTGAGAGACTCTTAATAACAAGTCACCAGGAAATACAGCTAAGGTACCAAGAGGTAGACCCAGAGACCAGGCAAGAATAATCCACACAGCACAGCCATGTGTGCTTGTGAACTCACGAGTTCTTACTATGCTATTCAGTCACAGACACTCAAGATAAAACAACAGCAACCAACAAGCACTACAGAAGCAAGTATGTGAAAAAAAATCCCATCCTTCAATGCATTAATTTCTCTTTGCAGAAACCATATTCTTCCAGACATCCTCTGTGATTAGATAGGTACTTCCAACCTTAAAAACACAGCAGATTTATTTATAATCTGCTGGTCACAAACATGTCAGTCTCGGACCACAATATGTTAATGGTACTACCTAACCTGACAACACAAACTACTCTACTGGGCCTGGGGACCAGGTGGGCAAAGGGCTTTCAGTGAAGCAAGGTGTTAGGATTTGCAAGATTAATCCCTATTCTATTGTTCATTAAGACTCTAGAAGCAAAATTATAAAATAAAAATATATATGCTGGAAAAAAAAATAAAAATAAAATAAAAATAAAAATAAAAATAAAATAAAATAATAAATAAATAAATAAAAATAAAAATAATAAATAAATAAATAAAAATAAAATAAAAATATATATGCTGGAAAAAAAAAAAAACACAACTATCACGTGGCTAAACATTTACAGACATCTGTCCCCAACTGCAAACACTATAAAAGTGTAAAATATCTCCCCATCATTTACTCTTACCTACAGCCATTTCACATGTAATAGGGTGCTTTCCCAGCACGTGTAGTGTGACATCTCCATAAAACGCCTTCCTAATCTGTCGCACCAGGTGGTGTGTATCCAAGGCAGGGAGGATCTCTGTGTTCTCAGACAATGTATTTTCCTACAACTGTCCTACAAACACTTTCTGTGGATTTTCCTACCTTGCTAATAACACTAACACTTGGCACAGAATATACTTCTTCCCTGACCAAACACGCCACAGGATTTTAAAACAGTTAGATAGATATTCTTACCCTGGGGTTCCTGGATGATTGTCAAGGGTTTGGTGAACAGACTGAAAATGCAAACAGACTTTTAAATATGTATGCACTTTGTGGAAAGATGGTCCTTAGCATTAGTGACAAATGTTAAAAATCACTAGTATGTTGAAGACATGGAAATGAAGATGATAATAAACTATAAAAATTAAGCTCATTTGCTGGTAAAACAATTTATCTTGAGTACAATACAGTATCTGAATACTGTATTCAACATTTCAAATTTGTTGGACAAACATTGAGTCTGAGAACCAAAGGCACTTATGCCAACAGGAGAAGCTCTCTGAATCTGCCTCTACTTAACTGCAGATTTAATCTCTGTTCTACATTTCTTGGCTTCTAGTGTAGTAATATTAATCACACAATGTCTGCCATAATTTGACAGGCCAAATTTGTATTTAACAATAAGAAAACTAAGTTGGAATATTGGAAAATTTGATTCACTGTTTGGTGGGAATGTAAATTAGGACAACTATTATGGAAAATAGTATAGAGGGTCCTCAAAAAAAAAAAAATTGGACTACTATAGGATCCAGCAATCCCACTCTGGGTATAGAGCCAAAGGAAATGAAATCAGTGTGTTGAAAAGATCTGTATTCCATGTTTACTGCACTATTATTCACAATAGCCAAACTATGGAACCAACCTAAGTATCTAACAATAAGTGGAATAAATAAAACGTGATACTTATAAAATGAAAAACCTACACAGCCTTTAAAAAATAACAAGAAAATCTTGTCTTTGGGACAACATGAAGAGGTACCGTGTTAAATGAAGAAAGCAAGGCAAAAACAAAAAACAGTATATGATCTCATTTACATGTGACATCTAGAAGACGTGAACTCAGAAAAAGTAAATTAGTGGCTATCCAAAAGCTAGAGGGTATAAAGGTGAGGGAGATGTTGCCCAAGGAAACAGTATTTCAGCAAGGAAAAACTGTGTTCACTGACCTCCTGCATACCACAGTGACTATGGCTAACAATATATTATGTATCTGAAAACTGTTAAGATCATTACTGTAAGCGCTTCCTCTCAAAAGGTGAGGTAATATATGTGTTAAAGAGCTTAATGTAGCCATTCCATGGTGTACAAATACACCAAAACATTACAAACATACATAATTTTTACTTTTCAAAAAGATAGAGGGAAGGAGGGCTGGGTTTGTGGCTCAGTGGTATAGTGCTTACCTAGTATGTGCAAGGCCTGGGTTCGATCCTCAGCACCACATAAAAATAAATAAATAAAATAAAGGTATTGTGTCCAACCACAACTAAAAAATAAATATTTAAAAACAACAACAACAACAAAAAAAAAGAAAGATGGGTGAAAGAAAGAAGGAAGAAAACGAATCATTCAGGGTCTTGGCAGGGATTCTGAAGAAAAATCCATTTGGAAAATATTTCCAGGTGAGTCAAAAGGTGAGGGTGGTAAGAGGCCCGAAGACTAGCAGTTGCAGGAAGCTATTAGTGCTTAGGAATGTGAGGAGAGAGTGGGAGAAGGCAGCCCTAAGAAAGCTGAAGTTGTTAGGGAGGTGGGGTGGAGGGACAAGTGACAAAAGCAATGTGAGAACCCAAAGCTCCAGGCAGGAGCCAGTGGGGAGACACATCATGACTATTTTCTCACTTTCTAATCTCCTGAGACTTCCTGGCAGGCAAATCCAACAGAGGGAAACAGCTGTGCAGACGGAGGGTCACCTCTACCACCCTTCCTATCCTTTAACAAACACTCACAGGCAACACTGATAAAGGCAAAAGGAGATCTGGGAAGCAAGGAGAACAAATAGCATCATGAGCCTCATCCAGAACAAGGGCATGCTGCTTGGCAGGAACCACCTAGCACCTTGGGGAGAACACTCTGACCCGCTTCACTGTCTAAATATGTCATCTCAAAGATGCTGGGACTTTTCATTCACAGCATCACTGACATAACCCATGGAAAGTCCGACAGAATGTCCAGATGCAGTTTACTGGTCAGTTATATTAAAGCTGGTAACTGTCAGCAAATTAAAATTTGATCTCAGATTATTATCTGAATTACAGGTCAGTTATATAATCTGTTTATATGAATTTATATAATTTATTTTTTATAACAGTTTGACATTGTGGTCTGGGTTCATGGTTTATGAGGCAAGAACACTTAATCTGTTCCTTCCTCGTGCTTTTGGTGTCAGACCCAAGAATCCACTGCCAAATTCAAAGTCACTAAGATTCATCCTCATGTTTTCTTCTAAGAGTTTTGTGATTTAGCTGTTTCTGTTTAACCCACAGGTTCACTTTGAGTTCACTCTGTGTGTGGTGTGAAATCAGTTTGCATATGGAGATCCAGTTATCCGAGCACCAGTGGTCTAAGAGTCTACTGTTTATTCCCCCACGGAATGGTCTGCACACCCTTGTCAAACCTCAACTGACCACGTATCTGTGGGTTTACTTCTGGACTCAATTCTATTTTGTTAGTCCATAAACAGTCTATCCTTATGTCAGGATCATACTGTTTTACTAAAAACAGATTACTAAAGCTTTGTAGTAATGTGATTTTTAAAATTAGGAAGTGTAAGTTCTTCCCTAGTAATGCCCTCATTCAATGGCATTCCATAGCATTTGGCACTGTACCTCATTTAATGGCATTTGAAGATAGGGATTAAAACTTTTAGGGGCAGTGGGAAGAGAGAGGGCACTAATGTAAAACAACATGACACTAATCTGATCGAGACACCTCAGTGTATTTTCCTTTCTGCTTTTCTTATTTTCTAATAATTATTCATGAATATCACCTGTTGAAATAAATCTGAATTTCAACCCTGAAATGGAGGAGCTGTAGGGCTTTGGAAAATTAAGGTCTTTGAACTTCTATTTTCTCATTGAAGATTATTATGAGAAATAATAGTGCATTTAAACCATGCAACATTAACCAGATATTCTCTTAAATTATATTCCACTTCATCAAATGAGTAAATGAGCACATAAGAAACAGACACACCTGTAGCTCTCCATGGCCCATACCTTCTTTTTTTTTAAAAAATTTTTTTCTAATAACTTTATTCATTCATTCATTTAATGTGGTGCTGAGGATCAAACCCAGGGCCTTGCACGTGCGAGGCGAGTGCTCTACTGCTGAGCCATAACCCCAGCAACCAAGGCCTATATCTTCTTGCCTCTTGGCTCCAATAACTCAGGAATACACATTTCTTAATTCAACTTTTTCCAGCTCA
Organism: Spermophilus citellus; assembly: GCF_964194105.1. Lineage (NCBI taxonomy): Eukaryota > Metazoa > Chordata > Mammalia > Rodentia > Sciuridae > Spermophilus > Spermophilus citellus. Next base: position 152,373,306 of record NC_138189.1, read on the forward strand.
GGTATATAAAGGAAGCAATTTATACTTACATTCACCAAACTTAATGTAACATTTTAAGTAAAAAACAAAACAAACAAACAAACAAAAAACATGAGGGAGGAAAAGTCTCAAATTCCACTCCAAACACAATTGGTGGTAACATCAGATCATGTGCAGACATTTTGGGAAGCCCTCTGTTTCTTAACAGCTAAGTGGTTATTTGATGGCTGGGAAGCAGGGTTTAAGTACTTTATATTCTAAGTTCATAATCTATTACATTTGTTTGGTATTTGTTACAGTTTGGATATGAAGTGTCCCCCAAAAGCTCCTGTGTTAGTACAGGAATGTTCAGAAGTGAAATGATTGGACTGTGAGGACTTTAACCCAATTAGACCACCCTAGTTTGAATGGACTGACTGGGTGGTAACTATGGGCAAGTGGGGTAAGGCTGGAGGAGGTGGATCATTGAGGGTCTGACCTGGAAGGGTACATCTTTCCTGTAACCTCTTTTCCTCTCTCCTGATCTCTTTCTTCCTCTGCCTGCTGGCCACCATGAATGGGCAACACTCCTCCAACACAACCTTCCACAATGAGGTGCTCCCTTACCTTGGGCCCAGAGCAATGGGATTGTCTGCTCACAGACTGAACCTCTGAAACCATAAGCCGAGCTTCCCTCCCCAATCTCTCTTCAGCAGGTACTTTGGTCACAGTGATAAAAAGTTGACTAAACACAATATTTCATAAACTTATTTAGTTAGGTTTTAGAAAATTGGTTGGAGATTTAAGAACACAGGCTTGTGGTCCATGTTTCCAAGTTGGACATGTGATTATCTAGGATGGTGAGTGGAAGGCAAGGGATAGCTAAAGACTAAAAAGCTATTTTAACTTGCATTGACTATGAAAGATCTGCACTGTGGGGGGGGAAAAAAAGATTTGCACTGTGGAGATTACAGAGATGATGATTATAATGATATCACAGTTAACACTGAGTCATTATCTGTTAAATGCTTTATAAACATCGTCTTATACAAGTTTCATAATCTATGAAGTACGATCACTACAACTATTTTACATATGAGATAATACTGCCAGGGTCAAGGAGCTACTAAGCTGAGATGGAATCTGAACTAAGCCGCTCTGATTCTGAAGTTCATGGTCTACATGCACCAGTAAACTAAACCACTTATATACGACTGTACTGTCTGACACTCTGGAAAATTATAAGACCAAACTGAAGAAAGATAAAAATTAGAAAAATATACAAAGCAAATATTGTAATCTGGTAAACAGAATGATTTGGCATATTTATTATGACATGTATCTCAATGGATACTGATTTAATTAAAAGAAAAATCTGAATTTCTTGACAATCCTCTGTGTAGTGCCACTAGGAGAGTGTTGACAAATATTTACCTACTTTTCATGGGGTGGGGGAGGAGGGAGTAGCACTCATTTGGAATGACTGTCAATTTCCATGGCATATGTATATATGCCAACTATGGCTACTTAGTGTTTAAAAGCTGACTTACAACATTCCTGAAAGTTTAAAAACTGGCTTGTGCAAACTGGGAATCCAAATCATACAAAGTCTTACTTGAAAAACAGCTTTAAGTAATGATTATTGTCTCATGTTAATGTTTTCTTTAAATCTGATGAGAGGCTGGGCACCATCGCACATTCTTGGAATCCCAGTCATTTGGGAGGCTGAGGCAGGTGGATCACAGGTTTGAGGCCAGCCTCAGCAACTTAGGGAGAACCTGTCTCAAAATAAAATAAAAAGGCCTGTGGATGTAGCTCAGTAGTAAAGTGCCCCTGGTAAAGTCCCCAGTAATGCAAAAAATTCTTGAGATATTCATGATTGGAGCACATGCCATAACTCACATAAAGCAAAAAATGGGATCTTATAAAGTTTTCATAAGCAAAAGACCCTGTTAAAGAGGATAAAAACACATGCTACAGATCCAGTAAAGAATGTATATTTAGAATACATGAAGAACTCTCAAAACACAACAATAAAACAACACAATCCAAGTAGCAAATGGACAAGAGACACGGAACAGCCCTTTTACCAAAAAGGAAACAGAAAACAAAGAGGCGCCTGAAGAAAGGCCAGCATCACTGACCACTGGGGCACTGTAACCAGAAGGTCAGGAGAGACCACCATTCACCAGGGAGCACACCAGACCCTGGCAAGACGTAGAGATGCAGCTCTCACATGTTCCTGGCAAGAACATAAAATGATACAGGTGCTCTGGAAAGCAGTTCGGCAGGTTTTTGTTTTGTTTTATATTATGGAATAAGCATGAATTGATCATGTGTGACATGCAGAATAACATCTTCTAACCCCACCAAGATGCCCACCCACATCCCAATCCACAGAAACTGGGAACATGCTACCTAACATACAAGGGGAACTGAGCTGCTTGTTAACTGACCTGAAATAGAGAGATTATCCTGAATTATCTAAATGGGCTCAGTGTAGTCAGAGGACTTACACTGCGTAATATTACTTAAGAATTAAAAGGGGAAGAGGAGACAGAGAAAGAAAAATATGTGGCTATGGAAATATCATGGTTTGAATATGAGGTGTTCCCCAAAAGCTCACGTGTGAGCCAATGCAGGAATAACAGAGGTGGACTGATAAGATTGAGAGCTGTAACTTAATCAGTGAATTTACCCGTTTGATAGATTAATAATTTGACTGGTCTAACTAGATGGTGACTCTAGGCAGGGTGGGTGTGGCTGGAGCAGGTGGCTCATGAGAGATGCCTGTAGGATTCTATATTTTGTCCCTGGCATCATGCCCACTGCTTCCTGGACACACTTAAACAGTAAAAAAACAAAAACCAAAAAACCTAATAATTATTCTAATATAATATTATCTCCAGAATATTAGCCCCAATATTAAAGAACAGAAACAAGATACAACAAAAATAAATTTTAAAAGTGCTAAGCAGAAGTGGAGTAAGACACCACAAACTCTGGCAAGGTCCACATCACATCTTCTCAGAAGAGGTGTCAGCAATCATATCACACTTCTCACTTTTTAATCAGCTGAAAAAAGACCTTGCACTTTCATCAACTTTGTGCATATTGTCGTTCTTATTAATGTACTATTCTGTACATTCTTATTCTTTTTTGATAATCTGTGGCTCAAATGAACTCTGCCTACAGTTCTGGAGGTCATAAGAACACATGGAAGTAAAAAATGAAACATCCAATTTTTGCTCAGCAAGGCATGTTTGCTCTGTAAAACACAGCTGAAGAGATCTGAACATAAATTGAAAAAGATCAACAAATTCAAGCTTAACACATTTGCAGATGGTTTTGTTCGTAACAAAACAGAATCAATACAATTAAGGTAGAAGACTCTGATATCCAGATTTCCCAGTTTGTGAGTTACTGTTCTACAGAATAAATTTAGTATAATTCAGGGAAATTTATAAGTCTTAGGTGAACTTATAGCAAGCGTTTAACTGAACTACAAAGTATTTGAAACATTTAAAGTCACTTTCTCAAATAGAAGAATATTCCCATTATAGCTATCATTATAGCTATACTGGTATTTCCTGGTTTGGTAAAGAAATAGAAGGTAAAATTTTAAATATATCTTCCATTTTCTTGTTTTCCAGCTCATTTTGTTAAAGTTAACTCAATGTTCTTTCATTGTAGGGAAATAATCTTCCTCTGAGGGTACTTGGCTCTCTAAACTATACTTTTAAAGGTTTTACTTTGAAGGTACAGCATTTACCACAAAAAATATGATTCAAAATTGTGGAATGAGAAACGCAGGTGAGGATACTGGATCTTTATTATTATACTGAAACTCAAAGGCTGTGATTTATTCACTTTTTGAAAGTAACTGACACCTCGTCACAGCTACCTTGCCTTGGAAAGGTTAAAAAGTTGCTCAAGTTCCAGGCAGCGAAGGAGCAGCCTGTAACTGCCAACATGCAACATGCTTGGACAAGAACTCTCCTCTTACATGAAGCAACAGGCTTGCTTTCTCAGTGCAACCAAAGTCAAACAATGAAAGGAGCCACTCCAAACCAGAGCACGGGCAAACTGACGGCTGAGCTTGCGGCACGCACAGGAACACTCCCAACTGGTAACCAGGGCAAACACAAGCTTCTTCTTCAAAGAAACGCTTTAACCAATCACGCAGGCATTAGCCCCTCAGGTGCTCTCATCTAGGTCAGCGCATTATCTGTAAAGGTGGCTTTAAAATATACACTGATAAGTAGCACAAATTGCTGTTCTGAACACAAAATTCCCTTAGGCTCTTCAAGATGATGTACAGGAAGAAAGGAGAATATAAACACAGCTTCCCTCATGATTCTGTGTACCAATGAAATGGTTAGGAGAGAATGGGGCCTTACCTTTTGGGATAGAGAAATCTGCATTTGTGTTTCATTAATTCAATCAATCTCCATACCCAGCTGAACCTCAGATAGCAAATACTAAGTCCTGTTACAGCAGGTGATGTGAAATTCTTTAAAGCTTAGAAATAATGGTCTTGTGTGGAAAACAATCAGGTGTTTTCTCTTTTTGTGTGAAAGGTTCAGGAAAACTTTGTTAAGTCACTTTCTATTCAAAGAAGCCAATTACCCTGCATATGAAAGAGGCCTGCAAAGTGGTGCAGCCAGCCAGTGGCAGACAGGCCTCAGCAGCACTCCAGGCTGGGCAGGAGGTCGGCTTCTGCTCAGGGCAGACTGGCTGTCGCCACCTGCACTGTCAGAAGAGGTGCCACAGCGATGCGCCACCCCATGCAGGACGGCTGCAGCAGAACAGAAGGGAAAGCTACCCCCAAGCCACGGAGGTCCCCTCCACACTAACCTGCTCTCAGGGTATGTTTTGTTGTTTTTCTTCTCATCAAGGATTAAGATGTTCATCTAAGAAGATATGTTGTTAAACTTGAATTTTTTTTTATCAGTTTGTAATCTAGATTTGAAACACTGATTGTATATCTGCACATAATAAACTCATAATCCCTCTCTTTACATATGCTATTTTTTGAAATATCTACCACTGACATTCTTTTATCTAACAAGTGTTAACTATGAACTGAATCTGACATTTTAATGGGAATTTTAAGTAAATTATTTTCTATAGAAAAAACAAAAATTTGAAATTCACAGTATTGACCTCATGGAACTTTATATTTATGATATATTTGGAGGTATCTCTTATCAGAAAATTAGCTTCAATAAAATTTAGATTGCTTTCTGAGAACAGCAAATAACAGAGAAAAGGAAACATTTTGGATCAAGCCTTCTCTATATAGTACAAAATGGTTTGAAACATCTATTTCTTTATTTATATTACAACTGCTAATAAGCACTGGTCTTGCCTAAGATAAAAAAAAAAAAAAACTTTTCAGTTTTGCAATGACAAACTGAAATTTCAGGTTAAAGATCATGTGCTGATCATCCATTTAAAATCAAGTATTCAAGATAAGAAAAAATAAAAAAAATCCTAATAATTGGAACTGTAATTAAAATGCAACCACAACTCATATATTCCTTTATTCTTTATATAGAAAATGCTCTTTAAAATAGCTCAAACTTAATGCAATACTAAGTATCCCAACGAAAAAGTACTATGAAAAATATGATTGAGGTTTTAATGACATTTTCGACAGCTCTGCCATCCAAACTTGTTTTCTCCTTGCTACCACTGCTGCTTCCTGCAGCAGGCAAGATGATGCCTGATGTCAGTGTAAGTTCCTGTTGAAGCCTTGGGACTTAACAGGTTTGAGCATTACTTTCTTGCCCCAGGAAACAGTGAAAAGTAACTGAGAAACTGAGGGAGAACACTAGCCGTTTTACACTGCACCTTCTTTCAGGACATAGGGGACATGGGCTCTAGTGCCCTTAGGTCTATTTTCCTCCTTTTGTGTTTTAAAGACCTTTAAGCTTCAAAATGTAGATTTGTGTGTAATCTATCTTCAGAAGTGACTGAGATGGACTATGTAAGATTTTCCTTACTTTCTAAGTAATGACATTTCATATACTTCTAATTTTTGAAGTAAATTTTAAGGACGTCAAATTATCGTTCGTATGAAAATACAACTCTATTTATGTTCTTTTTCACATTTTCATTAAGAAACAAAAAGTACAGTGCATATTAGATGGCAAGATCGACCTCAGTTTTTACTTTGACCTAGTAAACTTCTCTGGTATACCAGAGAACACCTTTGCTCTTTTTTTCAGTCTTATTAAAGCTTTAAAATGTACAATCATCTGCTCATTGGCTGAACACTGTACTTTTCTCTTGTCTATAATGTGTTAATAGGTAAGCTTAGAGTTATCATTTTCAGTACCTGAGAGTGTTTTAGGAATAATCTGTAATACTGATGTATCTGCAATCTTAATTCCATACATTACGTTGTAAGTAAACATTTTATGTGGATAAACACATAAAATCTTGTATATTAGAGATGTAAAAACAGAAACTTTAAGAATTTGTTTCAATTTTTTTCAGATGTTTTCTGAGTGAACTAATATCTAGAGAATTTATTTTAAAGTTGACAGCACTACAGTAATGTGTATTTTCACTGACAGCAGCTTACTGAAAAATTATACAACAGTTTAATACTTCAAGTTGGGTTGTTCTCACTATGTTAATCTAAAGCTTTTAAATTTTCCTCACCAAATCATGTTTCAGCAGTTTTACTAGAAGGGTCAGGTTCAGGCCCTCCTATATTCACATAGAGTTTATTGGTATTCTGGCAAGAATTAAAGGCATCCACTGACTGAGCAAGCAAAACACAAAATAAATCAACACTGCATTGTTCAGAAAAAAATATGGACTTATTATTTTTTCATGAGTACCTCAGACATATAAAGCAAAGATTTTTATAATTTATATTTAAAGTTAAGGCCGAATATGAAATATTTTAAAATGTATTCACTGCATAGAGAGGCCTAATCAAAGGTAGAGTATAAAATACTAGATTCGGATTTTTTAAAAAAATATGCTGCTTTAAAAAAAATCAAACATTCAATTCAAATTAGAGTGAGTTCAAAATTAAGGTTTAAAAAGAATTGAATTTTCATAGAAGTGAACTATACTTTAGTTAAAATAATGTAAGTCTGAATGCTGGATCATTATGTTTTTGATAAAGGGGTGGGGGGGTTCTAGACAGTGAGGAAACACTCCTGTGCAGGATAACTACAAAATTTAGTGGGGGGGGGGGGGGTCTAACTGAAGGAATCAGAGAATAAGTACTAATGGGCCTGGATCCAGCAGAAGTAGGAAGAACAGAAGTAAGTTCCTGAATCTAAGGGAGCTTTCTGCTGGGAGCAGCTCTGATCTTACAAGAAGGTCCCAAGGAGTGAGAAGTGAGCTTCCCCTTCAGCAGAGGAGCATCCTGGTAAAGGCCTTTGGGAACCCCAAATGGCTACTTATTGCAGGGACGGAAATGTTCTACATCTACACTGTTCTACGGAGCAGACATCAACCACAAAGGCTAGTATGGGACAGAATTTAAATTTTATTTGATTTTAATTAACTTAAATTTACATAGTGAGCTGGGGTTGTGGCTTGTCTAGCATGTGTGAGGCACTGGGTTCAATCCCCAGCACCACATAAATATTAAAAAATAAACAAAATAAAGGTATATAAAAAATTATATAATTACAAATTTGTAAATCTGGAAGCCTCTGCATTGGATTGATTAAGAACCCAAATGTAAAAGCTAATACTTTAAAGCAGTTACTAGAAAATAAGATTTTGGATGTACAGGATTTCTTTGAAAGACATAAAAACTACAAACCATGAAGGAAAAGGCTGCTAAATTTAATTACGTCATAGTGAAGAACGCTCCTCTATTGAAAGGCCACAGGAGACCAAGCACTGAGAGGCAACAGGACTGGGAAAAGACATTCACAGAACATGTAACTGACAAGGGATTGGCAGCCAGAAAACATGAAGAATCCCAGAATAACAGAAGACAGACAACTCAGAGTAAACAAAAGAACTGGCAACATCAAGGGGCAAAGGTATTACAGTTGGGGGGCAGGGGCAGGAAATAACCCTCCCTATCTTCCCTACTTAAATACAACAGGGAAGGAGCAGAGGTTGAGGGAGAGGAGGCTGTGGCAACAGAGACTGCAGCCGGCTATGGGAAGAGGGACACGGACTGGTGAAATGATGAGAACATACAGGAAGAAGAGACATGGGAAAATGTAGAAACACCAACTTCTGACTGGAGAACACAGCTTACATGTGTGGTTACAAGGTTTTCCTAATATCCTGTCTCAGAATTGGTAGTCACATGAGCTCACTGCAGGCTCCTTCCTCTTTTTAGGCCAAGGCCTTCCCTGCAACCTTGTATCACAACAGAGTAGGCACGTGGAAGCCCTCTGCCTCTGAGCAGTTCCTGAAAGGACAACAAGCCCAGCACAGGGGAGGCTGGCACGGCGGGTCAGTCAGTTCCCACACTCCTTCCAGTGAGGAGCTGCTGGCTTCTAGAGTACTAACTAGAGACAGGCTTATATTTCTTCTGCATGGCATCACTAGTATGAATCAAAGAGCAATTTCACTTGCAGAATGACCAATGAACACAAACTACAGACACAACCTTACCTACCTGAGTCAGTCTGTACTACTGTCAGTGGTAAACTAAAACAGAAATCCTGAGTGGACTGCTTCAAAATAATTCTTATATTAGTACTCCTAGGCTAACGTATGAAGTACTAAAAAACTATGAAGTTTTAGCACTGCATTCTTATCATAAATGTGACTTCAAATGTTTTACTAGATTCAAAGCTCAGCACAATTTATTTTTTCTTTTTAGTTATAGATGGACACAAGAGCTTTATTTTATTTATTTACTAGTATGTGGTGCTGAGGATCGAACCCAGGGCCTCACACGTGTTAGTCAAGTGCTCTGCCACTGAGCCACCACCTCAGCCCTTATTTTTTCTTTTTGTGGGGCTAGGGATTGAATTCAGGGCCTCATGGGTGCTAAGTGTACATTCTATTATTACTAACATTATTAGAACATTATCTATCCTATTATTGCCAACATTACTCTAATTCTTCAGATTCCTGGACTCAGTTCTTTTTAGAAATTCATCAACCAATCATGTTTTTTGGAAGGGGTGAGCCCCAAATTAGCCTAGCCTAGACTTCATCTATTAAATACAAGGATAGACTCTGAGGGGAATTAGCATACTTGAATTTAAGCTTTACTCTGTGACAAGATAGGGCTATGTGACATGTCATTGACACAAGGGTATAACATCTTCTCAATGACTGCATTTCCAAGCCAACCAGAGTGCACAATTACTGGCTATGATCCTATGGCTTTTCACTGCTTATTTTCACTTAAAAAATGGTCATCCCAGACATTATTGAAAAGGATGTTCTCTGTAATAAATAAATGTGGTAGAAGTTCTGTGTCTTATAGAACACATCCAGATCACTGGGCAAATAATTGTTTTAAAAGTCAAACAGTACTCAGCATGGTGTAAGTAGTACAACATGAATCGCTCATTTTTCACAATCAGATTTAGTTTCTCAAATATGTACAAACATAAAAAATAATATTTTTAAAGATCTCAGAAAATTTAGAATGTTAAAAATCATGGACTGTAGAGATAATTTAACATATAAAAAAGACTGATAGCATTTTTTGGCATCTTGTTTGAAATCAAATTTTTAAAGAAAATTACATATTTGGTAAAATCAGTATGTATATCTCATAATCTTTTTTTGAGGGGTGGAAGGTACTGGTGATTTTAACCCAGGAGCACCTTCCCAGCCCGTCTTTTTTATTATTAAAAAAAAAATTTATATATATATATATATAATATATATTATATATGAATTTTTTTTTAGTTCTAGATGGACACAATACCTTTATTTTATTTTTTATTTTTTATGTGGTGCCAGGGATCAAACCCAGTGCCTCAACACATACGAGGCAAGTGCTCTACCACTGAGCCAAATCCCTGGACCCCCAGCCCTTTTTATTTTTTATTTGGAGACATGGTGTTACTAAGTTGCTTATGACCTCACTAAGTTGCTGAGGCTGGGTTTGCATCTGAGAGCCTCCTGTCCACTCCCAAGTGGGATTACAGGCGTGCATCAACACACCTGCATTTCCCAAAGACCACAAACAAAATATAGAGGAGGAGAAAGAGAACAGGGGAGAGAAGAGAACACAGGTGGCCTGCACAGCCTAAAATATCTACTATCTGGCCCTTTACAGAAGAGTGTTCTGAACCTTCTTTTAAAATAAAGCAGAGACACAGACATGTAAGACGAAAAAGAATACCACTCACCTACTACTGGTATGTCAGGTAATAAAATACAACTTTAAGGTTTAGCTAAAACTACTTTATAAAGAACAAAGTAAATATAATATCTAATATATTTCTCCTTCAAAACACTGAAATGTTTTAAGATAAACTAATTTCAGGTTTTGAGCACCTATATTCTCAGGAAATTCTTTGATTGTAGAAACGGCATTTATTCAGGTCCTTAGCCCATTTGTTGTTTGGGTCATTTGTTTTTTTTTTTGTTTTTTGGGGTTTTTTTTGATGCTTATCTTTTTCAGTTCTTTATATACCCTAGAGATTAGTGCTTCAACTGATATGCGAGGGGTAAAAATGTGCTCGGAGGATGTAAGCTCTCTGTTCACCTCACAGATTTTTTCTTTTGCTGAGAAGAAACTTTTTAGTTTGAATCCATCCCATTTGTTGATTCTTGGTTTTAATTCTTGTGCTATAGGAGTCTGATTAAGGAATTGGGGCCTAGCCCCACGTGATCAACAAATATATGAAAAACTGTTAATCATCTTTAGCAATTACAGAAATGCAATTCAAAACTACTCTGATATCATCTCACTCCAGTCAGAATGGCAGCTATTATAAAGACAAACAACAAATAAGTGTTGGTGAGGATATGGGGAAAAGGCATACTCATATATTGCTGGTGGGACTGCAAATTGGTGCCAATATGGAAAGCAGTATGGAGATTCCTTGGAAATCTGAGAATGGAACCACCATTTGACCCAACTATCCCTCTCCTTGGTCTATACCCAAAGGACTTAAAAATGCATACTACAGGGACACAGCCACATCAATGTTTATAGCAGCACAATTCACAATAGCTAAACAGTGGAACCAACCTAGATGCTCTTCAGTAGATGAATGGATTAAAAAATGTGGCATATATATACACAACAGAATTTTACTCAGCAATAAAAGAGAATAAAATCATGGCATTTGCAAGAAAATGGATGGCGTTGGAGAAGATAATGCTAAGTAAAATTAGCCAATCCTCAAAAAACAAATGGTGAATGTTTCCTCTGATATAAGGAGGCTGACTCATAGTGGGGTAGGGAGAGGAAGCATGGGAGGAATAGATGAATTCTAGATAGGGCAGAGGGGTGGGAGGGAAAAGAAGGGGGCAGGGGATTAACAAGGGTGGTGGAATGTGATGGACATCATTATCCAAAGCACACTGTATGAAGACATGAATTGATGTCAACATACTTTATATACAAACAGATATGAAAAATTGTGCTGTATATATGTAATAAGAAGTGTAATGCATTCTACTGTCATTTAGTTTTTTAAAAATAAAAAGGAAAAAATTATTTATTAAAAGCTGGGGGGGGGGAAGAAACGAGATTTATTATTTGTCTATAAATGTGCAAGACATAAGAATCAGAATACAGTATTCTAGTATAAATGCCCCAAATAAAAATTTATCTTACTTAACAGATGCATAATTCCCTCCTCAAAAAAACAAATCACACTCTGGTCCATGTTTTCTGGAAACATTAAGAATTACATATCAGTAGTGACGCTCGTATTATAGGCCAATCACAATTACTTTTTAAGACAAAGGTACCACATATGTACCCCTATGAATACAAAACCACCTACCACCTAGGTGGTGTCACCTACTACTATGCAGGTTAAAATGGGGGGAATCACTGTGGTTCCAGAGTGGACCTATAAGACAGCTAAATAAGAAATTATACTACCAATTCTTTGCTTTCCCATCCCTAAAACACTTCACATTCTTTTTTGACAAAATTCCTCTGGAAAGAAAACATTTAATGTTAATGATTTTAGCAGACTGTCCAATGCTATAAGTACGAATCCTTAGAGCAGTGAAAAGAGGATGACATTTACTATGTGTGCATGCATATTTGGAAAACTGTGTTAAGTTCTATTCCCAATGTGGAGAAGTAACAGACTCCCCTCCTCCTTTCCTTCCAGGTCCCAGCATCTGAAGGGAAAGCTACCTGTCCCTGTCTACCTTAAAAAGAGTTCTTCAAAAGGTATGCATTCTTACACTAAAGAGAGAATGAATACCTTAGAAGATGAAAGACCGCCCTTGTCCTTGGATAGGCAAAATTAATATTGACAAATGGCCATACTATCAAAAGTGTTATACAGATTCAATGTATCCCCATCAAAATACCAATGACATTCTTCGCAGAACTGGAAAAAAAAAAAGTCCTAAAATTTGTTTGAAAGAATAAAAGACCTGGAATAGTCAAAGCAATCCCAAGCAAGAGGAGTGAGGCGTAAGTCATCATAATACCTGATCTCAAATTATACTACAGAGCTACAGCAACAAAAACAGCATGGTATTGGCATCAATATAGACATGAAGACCAATGGAATAGAATAGAAGATACAGAGACAAACCCACATACTTATAGTCATCTGATACTTGAGAAAGGTATTAAAAACACATGTTGGAGAAAAGAGAGCCTTTTTTTAATATGCAAGAGTTTAATATATTTTTATATGTAAGAATTAAATATAGCTTAAAAAGGTATAAAAATTAATGGTGGAGAAAAGGATCTTTACCCAAATGGTATTAGTACTCTTCTTGGAGAAGAAAAAAATTAGCTTTAATCCCAAATCCATATCAATTAGCAAAATAAAATCCAAACAGTTAAAAGTTTAAATAGCAAGAATGGAGGAAACTATTCTAAAACACAAAACACTAATGACATCACATCTAAAAAGATAGCATTTTTTAACAAATGGTGCTGGGAAAACTGGACATCCATATATAGAAGAAGGAGACTAGATGCCTATTTCTCACCCTGCACAAAAGTCAAATCAAAGTGGATCAAAAATGTAGTAATTAGACCAGAAACTCTGTGACTGCTAGAAGAAAACATGGGTAAACACTCCCTCCATTTAGGTACAGGCAATAAGACACCTAAAGCTCAAGAAATAAAACCAAGAATCAATAAATGGGATGGCATCAAATGAAAAAGCTTTACACAGCAAAGGAAACAGAGAGAGCCTCCAGAATGGGAGAAAACCTTTGTCAGCTACTCTTCCAACAGAGGATTAATATCCCATATATATCTCAAAAATTTAGTACTAAAACAACCCAATCAATAAATGGGCAAAATAACTAAACAGACATTTTTCAAAAACAGAAAAACAAATAGCCAAACAAATTTTTTACATGAAAAAAAAAAAGTTCAATATCTCTAGCAAACAGGGAAATGCAAATCCAAGCTACATTGAGATTTCATCTCACTCCAGTCAGAATGACACTCATCAAGAATACAAATAATAATAAATACTAATGAAAATGTGAGGAAAAGATATGATACACTCATACATTGTTGGTGGAACTGCAGATTAGTAGGACCACTCTGGAAAGCAGTATGGAGATTCCTCAAAAGACTAGGAATGGAACCACTATACGAATCAGCTATGTCACTCCTTAGTATTTATCCAAAAGAACTAAAATCATGGGGGCTAGGGTTGTGGCTGAGTGGTAGAGCACTTGCCTCACATGTGTGAGGCACTGGGTTCGATTGTTAGTACCACATATAAATAAATGAATAAAATAATAATCTGTCAACAACTAAAAAAATTTTCTTAAAAAAAAAACTAAAATCATCACACTATAATGATACAGCCACATCAATGTTTACAGCAGGACAACTCACAATTGCCAAGATATGGAATCAGTCCAGGTACCTGTCAACAGATGAATTAAGAAAATGTGGGATATGTATATACAATGGAGTTTTATTCAGTCTTAAAGAAGAATAAAACTGAAGACCTTAGAAGCTCAATGACGGATCAAGTACCTTTCACTCATCTTTCAGTGTAAAGGAGCTTTGCAATCTGGAGAGAAATACGTGGAGCTGTGAGAAGCCCATGTATAACTACTAACGGGAGCACAGGGGTACATGGAATTCCACACACCTGTGGAAGGATTATTTTTCTAATATTCTTTATCATAAACAACCTGTCAGACATGTTATGAATTTAAAAAGGGTTGTGAGCTATCATTCTATACTATGATTTATGGGAAAATCTGAATTTGGATAATTTACACACAACCCAATTTTGAAAACAGTTTCTTCTTAATCCTAACTACATAAACAAAATTTGCAACCTAAATTTAAAGATGGAATACAGAAATTTTCAACAGTTTAAAACCAGGAGTCAGGATGAATAAGTTCTACAGGAAACAATGTAATTTCTCTCAAGAAAGCAAAGATCTTTTATAATACAGAGATTTTATAACATGTTTTGATAAGCAAAATTTCACAGTAAGTCACCAATTAAAGGTATAATTCAAGAATGTGAATGGAGAAATATTCATTTCTTAAATAAAATTTGTGATAGTTACTAATTGAAATGGATGAAACCTAGAACTCTGCATGGATCCTTAGAGAAGGTGTAACAAGGAATAATCATCTTTTAAAAATTAACATCAGGGGTTTCAATACTTATAAGTTCTATATTTGCCCGTATAATATTAATAAAAATTCAAGTAGTTTAATAAATAATTAAATAAGATTTGATGTTATGGCTGGATATGAGGTGTCAACAAAGGCTTCTGTTAATTCAGAAATGATTGGATTGTGAGAGCTGTGACCTAATCAGTCCACCCTAGCATGGTGGGCTGACTGGGTTGTAGTTGTAGGCATTTGGGGCATAGCTGGAGGTGGGCTACTGGGGGCATGCCCTGGGAGGGTAGGTCTGACCTGTGGCCCCTTACCATTCCCCCTGCTTCCTGGACACCTTAAGCAGAGCAGCTTTCTTTCACCACACCCTTCTGCCCTGATGTTTTGCCTCTCTTGGGTCCAGAGCAATGCTGTCAGCCCATCATGGACTGAACATGTGAAACTGTGAGGCCCAGATTCATTTTTCCTCCTCTAAGTTGTTCTTGTCAGGAATTTTGGTCACAGCAATGCAAAGCTGATTAACACAACATAAAATTAACACAGTATACTTTCTCTTCTACCTAATAAAATGATGGAAATTGAAAGGAAGAATGTTTTAAATATAACATCAAGACATCCAATTAAACTAAAATACTAGAGAGGGCAGACCTTCCTAAACACCTTATCTTATCTTTTTTGTTTTTTTCCTCTTATTTTTTGGTAATACTGGGAATTGAACCCAGGGCTTTACATGTTGCTAGGAAAGTGCTCTACCACAGAACTACCTCTCCAGCACTTTTTATTTTTGAGACAGGGTCTTCTAAGTTGCCCAGGCTGGCCTTAAACTTGTGACTCTCCTACGTCAGTTTTCTGAGCTAGGATGACAGGCCTGCAGCTTGGCAGCTGATCTTGATACTTCCTCCCTGGGACCAAGGGGCCCATGTTGATGAAACCCCGAAAAGGATTAAGCAAGATATACGAGGACACTAGGAGAGGGAGCACTGTGTGTGCTCCAGATGAGATGAGCATAAAAATATAAAAATCAAAAGGCAGCTTGTTTTTTTATGAAAAAAATCATGCCTCTGAATCTTTATTAAGGAAACTCAGGGAAATTCACTGCAGACACTAGGACACTAGCTTTAAAGAATCAGTGGTGAGCTCAGGGTGGAGGCAGGGCTGTCTCTCCTAAAACATCAAATTCTTTCCTAATTAAGAAGCTAAATGATGATATAATAATGTGCTCACTGCCACTAATTTCAAGGTCTATGAGGAAATCTTTTTACCTAGTCACAATAAACTAGGTTTCCTCTGAAGCTAATGCGAGGGTTTTGGGTTAGTTTTTATTCTATGTTTTTGTAGTTTTTTTTTTTTTTTTTTTTTAACACTTCCAAAGCTTTTGGGTCTGTTTAAAGCTAAATCAAGTTCCCACATGAAATATTAATGCTCTCGTTTTACACTGGTGGGCATGTTTTATTTCAGCAAGCATCAACATGCTTACAAGCTACAGTGGCTCATTCTTGCTGGGAGAAATGAAAGATTAAGGAAGAGTTTAAAAAAGGCATTCTCCTCTACAGCCTCCCACCAGGCAGGGCAAGGAAGTGCAGACAGGTGCTGAGCCCATACTCTGGTGCTCCCTTCACCACTTTCTGAGTGTAGACCAGCTCTGGACTCAAGGTGCAGACCACTGAACCACCCTTCCCCATCTGCAGCACACTGCACAGCAGTCCCCATGTGCTCCTGTCACCCGGTACTTCCTGTCAGCCCCAACATCTGCCTCTAGACCCTTCCCTTCAACCCCACTAGAGATGGAAACCTCTGGTTTTGGTCCAGGACCCTGGTTATAAATTGAAATAGAACATACAATGTCTTACTTACATATTTAATTTACGTAAGTGATATTTTGTTATTGGTCTTGTTGTCAGACGTTTCTATAATTGTTCCTGAGGAGACCAGCAGGCCTGGGAGCTGGCCTGGTGTTGCCAATAAGACCCCCATGCTGTCCGAGCTGGACTAAGATGCATAAGCTGTTTTGTTAATGTGAACAATTTAGGCAAAATATACATACTGTCTAAGCCACAAAAATAAATATATTCTCCATGCAAGCTGGTAAGAGTGACTGTTAGGGCCCTCCAGTCACCTCTTCAGTGTTTCCCTCCTAGGATTCAATTAAGATAACCAACTACTTAATTATTCTGGCTCCCTAAATATCCCTCCTAGAACAAAGTCCCACTTTCCTAAAATGTCCCCCAAGTCATCTCACACAAACTCAGCTCTTTCAAGCTCCCCCTGACATCCTCTTTGCTGAGACGTCCCCCAACTCCCTGAAGGGTGCACTCCCTCTTCCCACAAGGTATCATTAATAAACCCAGCTTGTCCCACCAACAGGTGTGTGCTCCCAAGAGCTTGTGGCTGGAGGGCACTGGCAGCACACGCAGGTGCTGCTCTGAACCACATGAGTGCTCCACAGGAGGCATTCTTCCACCACCACTCAACTATCCTCTAGTGATGGCCACTTCAGCTGTCCTCAACTCTACATTCCAGAAACAACTCTGCAATTAACATCCTGGAACATACACTATACACAACAATATAACTCACTGTGTTTCTTTGGAATATGCACACAGAAATGAGACTCCTGGGTGTCAAGTCATTCACCTACTTACTTTTGCAAATGTTGTGAGATCACTTGCTCTACAGACCAGCTACATCAGTCTGCATTTCCACAGGCAGTGCATGAACATCCTGGATGTCCCAAATCCTCACCTATGTTCTGATTTTCCAATTGACTTTCTGAAAGCTTCTTCCCAGAGAGATGGGTGAGAAGGAATATGTTACTGTTGTTGACATTAGTTTCCTCTAATACTCAAGGTCAAACAACCTTCTTCACACACTTGAATACTCAGGAGTCCATGAATTGTCAAGTAATAAACTGCTTTTATTTATATTGGTTTCTTCTTATTCTTTTTGTTTCGCAAGCAGTTCCTGTATTATATTACATATTTAACAATTTTCAGCTTTCAATGTTGCAGAAATCTTCTTTCAATCTATCTCTATGTTAATGCACTTATCCTATAATTCACTAAACCACTGAAAAGCTAACTATTTATCCCTCAAGAGTCTGTCCTTTTGTGGTACAGTTTAAGAGGTTCTTCCTTATACCAGGATGGGGCAGATATTCTCTTACATTTTCTTCTATTAGCTCTATGGTGTACCTGTCACTTTAAGTCTTTCTTCTCTCTGGAGTTCACATGGTATATGATTTAAGGTGATTAAAAAAGATTTGTAAACCAGTCTTTCCAAGAAATACTGAGCATGACAAATAAACCTGCTAATCCTGATGTCTTTGTTACAGATCTGACTAATCCTCCTCTTTCCCACCGTGGGTCTGCTTTTAACCAGTTTTCTGTCTCTTTAGTCTGATCCTGTTTCTGTGCCAGTTTCATAATGCTTTTATTAATATAAAGTAAAATCTGGTGTGACAGGAGGATCACGAGTTCAAAGCCAGCTTCACCAAAAGTGAGGCACTAAGCAACTCAGTGAGACCCTGTCTCTAAAATACAAAATAGGGCTGGGGATGTGGCTCACAGTGGTCGAGTGTCCCTGAGTTCAATCTCCGGTACCCGCCCCCACTCCCACCAAAAAAAAACTTAAAATCTGGATGAAAAATTCTTCTTCCTGATTCATTTTGAAACAGACTTAGCTATCTGTGGAACTTTCTTCTTTATCAAAATCAATTTACTGGGGCTAGTGTTGTGGCTCAGTAGTAGACTGCTTGCCTAGAATGTGTGAGGCATTGGGTTTGATTCTTAGCAGTGCATATAAATAAAGGTCCACTGACAACTAAAAAAAATTTTTAAAAAGTCAATTTACTGAGTTCTTTAAAAAAATCTTATTATAATTTTAATTAGAATAGCATTTGGTAAGAAATGATGTTGTGGGGCTGGGGTTGTGGCTCAGTGATAGAGCACTTACTTGCCTCTCACATGTGAGACCCTGTGTTCCATCACCACCACCAATACACATTATAGCTTTTCATTTATGCAAATACTCCCTTATCACCTTTAGTAAAATTTTACAATTTGTTCCATAAAGTTATGATTTTTGTTAGACTAATATCTAAATGCATTTTAGATTTTGTAAATATCAGACATTTTGAAATGTAGTTATTGGTAAGTGTGCAGGGGGAGGATTACTGACTTTTTAAATTATATCGCTTCTCTTTGCCAAGTTTGGCTATGTACACAAAATATAATCTCCAAATAAGACTGTCTTGTTTGTGTATTTTGTCTTTTCCCCTTTCACCATTTCCCTCTGTTCGTTTTTATTTCATTTTTGTTTTTTCCTACTGGATTAGTCAGATCTGTATCAAAGACATCAATATTAGCAAGTCTGTTGTGCTTTGTCTAAAAATCTTCTTAAAGTTTTAGTATTGACATTGTATATATAATTTTTTATCAAGTTTGCAAAGTTTTCTTCTATTTCGTTGAGCAAAGTGGCACACGTCTCTTTCAGCAACTCAAGAGGCTGAGGCAGGATAATCTCAAGTTCAAAGCTGCCTCGGCAACTTAGCAAGGCCCTAAGGAATGTAGTAAGTCCCTGTCTCAAAATAAAAAATAAATAGGGCTGGGGGGTATGGCTTAGTGCTTAAGTGCCCCTTGGTTTAATCTCCCCATCTCCATTTCCCCCTGAAAAAAGAAAGAAATTGGTTAAGATACAGATTAAAGAGGCAACATTTCACTAAAGATGTAAAATGTTATTAGGGATACATTTTGATGGCAAGTTTAGGATTTCTGGATAATTAAGACTAATGAAAGCCTTCAAAGCTAGACAGCTAATTTATCATGCAAAGACCATTTAAAAATGACATGATGAAACTCTTTTCTCAAGGTTTCAAACTACTGCATGATTTAATATATCTGTGAACGCTGCCCCAAAGGGCCATAACAGGATATTTACAAGCTGTCAGGATGAATGCTGACGTGCATCTTAACTTTGTTTATCACTGTACCCAGGCCAAAGGCACTAATTAGAGTTGTTCTGCTACACGATGTTTATATACTAATTACCCTACTTCCTAAACCAAATATTCCAAGAAGTACTAAGAATGCATGGCAAAAAGCCACTAGTTGAAGCATCAAGTATGTTGCTTTACAAATAAAAAGGACAATACACTCTGAAAAGAATAGAGAAGAAACAAGATATAAAGTGGGTGAACAACTGTCTTTTCCTAAAGATGTGGCAAGAATTATTATATTAAATTACATACAACCTTAATTTTAATAATTACTGAGACTTTAAACACTGAGAAATTAAAAAGTTAGAAACAAATATGTTACACTCAATAAAGGCAAATTGGTTATACACAGCTAAGGGAGTTTTTCAAGGATTATTTGTGAGAAAATATTAGAAAAGTTGCATTTTCAAATCGACTTAAAGATTTGAGGGCTGGGGATGTGGCTCAGGCGGTAGCGTGCTCGCCTGGCATGCGAGCGGCCCAGGTTCGATCCTCAGCACCACATACCAACAAAGATGTTGTGTCCGCCAAGAACTAAGAAATAAATATTAAAAATTCTCTCTCTCTCTCTCTCTCTCTCTCTCTCTCTCTCTCTCTCCTCTCTCACTCTCTCTTTAAAAAAAAAAAAAAAGATTTGAATACTCTCCACATGCCAGATACCAGGGTTCCACAGATGAGCAAGACATCCGTGTCCTTCTTGCCCTGAAAGAGTTTGCAATCTAGAAGGGAAGACAGATGACCAACTACGCAAACACAGCAGGGTGTGATAAATGCCATGGAGCAGGAAACAGTAGCCACAGAGCCTTCACTCCAGTAGAGGATTGTAATTCTTGTGTTTCTGTGTGTAAACAAATAAATGAATTTTAGAAGCAGGGAAAGTTTTCTGGAACTTTCCTCACTTCTTCCCTATTCTCTCTCCCTGCGGGGTGCTTCCTTAGTACTTACTTTCTTACCTATTCCTCTCAGTGGTCTCACTTCTCATTTCTTGTGCTTACACATGATTTATTTTGTTTTTCTGCTTGACCACAGTATAGAACCCACATACATGTACAAAATACTTTCATGCCTCCTGATAAAGCTGATTTTGAGAACACTTACAAAAGGCTCACTATCTGTCATCTCTCTGAGCACTTCTACATGCCCTGACTTCTCTAGGTGTCACACAAGCTGGAGACGGGTATTGATATTACTTCTGCCATACAGATAGAAACTAAGGCACTAAAGGGTTAAGTAACTTTCCTAAGGCCACACATGGCAAAAGGCAGAGCTGAAATCTTCTCTCTACTAGTGTGGTTGAAACCATACTGACTCAATTTAAAACAGTAGCTAATAATCACTGATAATTACTAAACACTATTCTAATCATTCCACAGATGTGAACTTATTTAATCCTCACAATGAGCTTGATAAATGGTAGGTCAGTAACCCCAATGTAAAGAGAAAGATATTGAGTCAGAGTGAGTGGCCCAAGTCATAGAACAGTTTAAAAAGCAAGGAAAAAACTAGCAAAGAATCTTTACTGAGTTTTGGGAAAAAAAAAAAAAACCTATAAGCTAAATTTTCTTTGTTTATATGGAATTGCATTCTCTTTGTCAAGGGTCCAGAGAAAGCATAAAAGTCTTCCTTTTTCCAGCTAATCAACAGTATCCATGCAAGGACACCAGCTGAAAGAGTCTGGTTGTTTAGTAAAATAAAAAAGCAATAGTCCCTGGTTGTTCTTTTTTTTTTTTTTTTTTGCTTGTTTTTGTGGTGCTGGGGATGCAACCCAGAGCTCGTGAATGCTGGGAAAGTGCTTTGCCACCAAGCTATACCTAGGCCCTCTGCCTTGTCATTTTTTTGAGATGCATTTAAGTAATTCAGTCAATCACTTTTCTTTCGGCTGATATAAACTCAAAGCTCTTTTTTTATTCCCTCTACCTACTTAGTAAAAAATGCCAGTAAAAGCATGGTAAAAAGAGATACAGAACTATATTACTGGTTAGATACAGATGGACTCTGACAATCTGGAGACAGATAAATGCTCTTCGTCATCTCCATATTTTCTTCAAAACCCACACACATCTCACAAGTACTATAAAGCACACTTTTACACTTAGCTACTTAATGCAGGCAATACTAATTGGGCAGTAAAAATAAATAAATAAAGACACACTGGTTGCTGTTATAGGCTTACAATATCAAAAACTCCTGCAAAAAAACCTTCTATTTAAAAATCTAGTTTCCTGAATTCCGAAGGAAATGTCTCCAAAGATGGGGCATTTTAGAATGCCAGAAGACTGCTAGTTCAAAAGCACATCAAAACCCAGATTAGGAAAAGGAGGTAATTAGCGCCTACAGCTTTGTTTAGGGTTATTAGTGCCAAGGCCTGTAGTCAAAGAGCACATGCAATCAGCCCTTGCACGCTATAATTAGATGACAGGAAGGCCAGAGTTCTATGCTAGAACTACAAGTATTAAAATCACAGAACTGCCAAAATGAACCCAGTAGCTTTCCCTAACAAACCGTTTTGTCCAACTTTGTTTTTTGAGCTGGGTGACCTAAATGCTTTTCTAAATATTGACAGACATTATTTAGGGTGAATATTTAAAATTTGTGCCTAACCACTGTTGGAACCCTGAGCATGTGCCTAGGGCCACATATGCAGACAGGGCTTATGCCCTGAAAAAGTATGGAACTGCTATGAATGATAATTCAGATTTGAAATGTAAGTATTAAGACATAATTATTTACTCTTCACTGTACCTCATATTTCCAAGAAGAAAACAGAAAAAAAAGACCCTGTGGAATAACAAATTCCAAACTCAGTTCTCAAATTTCAGCATGGTCTGGCTGCCTGCCATAATCCACTTACCCTGGTGTCAGTGGCTGATACAAACCCTCTTCACTGCCCTCAGAGCTTCCCAGATAACCTTACCCTCAAGGTTGGCAGCAAGCACCACGTGTGAACTCCATGGACTTCGCTCCTGACCTCAACCCTCCAAATAAGAAGACAGCTACCCTGCACCCTCTCTTCCCACCTTACCCACCCTACATTCCCCTCCCAGGACTCCTGTTCGACCCCATACTCTCAATTCTGCTGTGTCCCACTGGGAAGAAACCGAGAGTACAAACTACTTATTGTGTCTTTGGTGATACCCAATTTTCCTTTTCCATAGAGAACAATCAGGCATAAATTAATATTTACATCATTTAGTATATAAAAAAAAAGAAATCTTTGGTTTTTCCTTCAGCAAACTTGGGAGAAAAGGATGTACAAAATTATATAATGCCTAATGTATCTTAAGTGAATTCTGTCCTAATAAATCTGAAATAATCCATGTATAACTATGCCCCGTTTGAAGTATTACATCAATAATTCTCTATGATCATTACATTTTTATAAAGAAGACTTATAAAAAGGGGAAATGAGGACTAATTTGTCTAGAAGGTATGCTTTTATTTTACAAACATAAAAAACTATGCAAAAACAGATATACCTACATTTCTCCTTATTAAACTTGAAAGTGTTAGAAAGTCCACTTTCAGAGATTATAGTGTCAGAGGTCTTTCAGGTTCTCAGCTGTGTTTATTAAAACAAACATTCTGAAAAAGACAACTGGTTACACATCTTAGTGAGGAGCGTCTGGAGTGCTGGGGAAGGGCACAGACAGAGGAAGGTTAAGAGAACGCAGTGGGAGATGAGGAGAAGCAGAAGAGCTCCCAGCCAATCTACCATACCACCTCGAGCTGGCCCCAACCGGCACTATCCTGTCTCACTCACCATCTGACCCAAATCAGCTTCAGCTGCTGCCACCCACCACCAGCAGGCAGGCCTGGTGTTACTGCAGAAATTTCAACAGATCAAAACAAGTAAGGATACTAGAGCTTCAGATACATAGAAAATCACCAATCTGACTGAACAAGAGGTTATCCTCACTTCAGAAGCAACATTTCTTATACTAAGGTCTGCTGAAATAGTCTAAAGATGTTTTATGAGTTTAAATTTTATTTTTATTTTGATGATAACTTCAAAGACTTAAAATGTTAAATCCACTGAATGAACAGCTTATAATAGCTAACCATATTTCATTGTGACTTGCACTTGCTTCTGATTGCATCAGCATCAAGATGTCATCAAAAGATGACAAAATTTGATAAATGCAGTTCCTTTAACTGAAATTTGTAAGAATATTCTTAGAAATCTGATTACTTTCTTTATAATGTGTCCCTGTATTACTTAAGTTTTTAAGAAACACAGCTCTAGAGTTGAACTTAGGAAAAAAGGGCAGAAAAAAAGCCACTGATATGTAGCTTCCTTTTTACCCATCCCAATCAATTTATTTGGCTTATTTTAATTGCTAACTGCATTATGAATATATTATATGAAATAATGCGAACATGAGTACATGAAATAATGAGTACAACATACTTGTAATAGTATATCGGATGTACTATATAATCCAATGTACTATTACAAGTATTTCCCACGTATTCACTCATTTAATCCTTACAAGCTTATGAATCCTTTTATTCTCCCTGTAGTGAGAGGGGAACAACCTGGCCAAGGTCATGGTGTAAATGAGTGGCACAGTCAACATCGCAATCCAGTAAGTCTGAATCCAAAGTATGTGCTTTTACCACTATGATATATTCCTTACCAAAAAATGCATGGGTGAAGACAGATGGCCCCTATACATTGAATTTGAAATTACTTTTAGTTGGATTATGAGCAAATGGAGCTAAGCAAGGCTGATTAAGAAGATTAACATCCACAGCATCACAAATGCCATTTATCGTTGATGGATTGATAGGATTTCAGAATTCCAGGAAACAAAAACCAATCTATTGATAATCTAAGAGAGCAGTAATTTCTCTCATGCTAAATTAGAAAATTCTGCTAGTTTTTGGTGGCCATTATTAAATTAAGAGAACTATAATAACCAAATAATTTTACTTATCTAAACAAGTTTCTTAATCATGCAGAGTTTCATATCAAATATATACTTTAGTAAGTGAACTGGATGATTCTAAGTTCTCTTGTAGCTTCAATTATTCCTGTTCAGATAGTATGTACGTATGTATGTATGAAAAATCAGAACTAATGCCTCAATGGACATAACACAAATCTAGAATTAAGTGCAAAAAGTATAGAGCAAAAGATGGTTTAGATGGAATAGTGAATGGAGAAAGTATCACATACTCAATCTTCCATTGCTGAGTGTTTGCAAGCTACTCAATTTGATTTTTCCCTCAGTGAAAAACTCTCAAATTTAATTTTAGAACTAGACAAAAAAAATAATATGATTTCCTTTGAGACGATTCACTTTATAATTAACTCTGGTACAATATCTTATTTAAAAAGGCAACCGAGGGCTAGGGGCATGGCTCAGTGGTAGAGCACTTGCAAAATAAGGAAATAAATGCATCTGATATTTATATTATTTGCAGAGTAGAAAATAATATATACCAATGAGAAATCATCCAAATGTATGTGGATATAATGAAGGCAGAAAAAAATAAGAACATTCTGGAACTCTTCACATACAAGTAGCATATTTTTATAAATTTTACTGAATAGTATAACATACACATTAATAGAAGTAATATACAAATAATATATGCACGCAACTATAGAGGACCAACAGTTTTTCTAATGAAAGCATTTCAATCAGTATATCTGCTTTCATAATGGAAACTATGGACAATTTATTATAAAATAAAATAACCATATAATCTCATAAATTGCTTTTAACCAAGTATTTACTGAGGAATAATTTACAAATAAAATTAATCAATTTTAAGTAGATAGTTCAAGATTTTTAGTAAATTTGCCATCTTGTGAACTTTCCCACGATCCAGCTTTAGAGCACTTTTGTGGACCTAGACACTGCCTTATGCCTATTTATGGTTAATCCTCCAGGCAACTTCTAATCCAGCCAAAGCAACTATTCATCGAGTTCTTGTGTCTACAGATTTTCCTTATTTGGACACTTCATGTGTTATCATAAACATTCTCAGTTATTTTTATACTAAAAAATTCTCTAAAACGAATGTGTTTTTTTTCTACAGAACACTCTGAATAAAATTAATTTAAAAATCAAGTGAAAATGAAACTCCCAGGTGTTTTGGAAATTAAAACCATCTATATTTCAAAAGAAAAGGGTAATTTTAAGTTTCTTTTAGACAATAAAAAATTTCAAATTATTTCAAACTAAAAATTTCAAATTATTTTTTTCATTAAAAATATATAAAATGTACTCAGTGCTGAGCATGGTGGTGCATGGCTATAATCCCAGCTACTCAGGAGGCAGAGGCAGAAGGATGCAAGTTCCAGGCCAGCCTGGAGCCTGCCTGTTCAAAATGAAACAAGAAAGGCTTGAGTTGTAGTTCAGTGGTAGAGTGCTTGCCTTGCATATGTGAGGCGCTGGTTCAATATCCAGCATTGCCAAGAAGAGTAGGTCAATCTGTCTGCCTGTCTGTCTGTCTATCTATCTACATATTTAGAACCAAAATCACTAATAAGTGCCATTTGTTGTGTTTCAGTATTCATGTATAAAAGAATGAAAACTGAACTAAGAATGAGAATTCCTATTTTTATGGCATATGACACCTCAAAGTTTTGCTAATTATTAAAGCAGAAGTGCGCAGGAAATTCTCAAAGACAAATCAACCAAATAAAGTAATGAAGTGATGGCACACAGCAAAGACCCAAAACTTAATGCATTTTAATAAATATTAATTGCATATTTTTTAATTAAGAAATACATCTTTTGCTAAGCACAGTGGGGGACACAGAAATCCAACAATACCGTTTCCTATCTTTCAAGTGCTTAAATTTCTATTGAGAAAATAAGTTACGCGCATGGAATAAGTACAGAAAAGCTCAAAATACAAAGTGAGGGTCAAAGTTAGAGAAGCGGGCTTCTGAGAAAACCTGGGGGAAAATCACTTTGGCTAGAAAGATTGTTAAGGTTAGAGAGGAGGCAGATTCTGAGGTGACTCTTACAGAGTGACTCACAATTATACAGCTCCCTAAATAAGAACACCATGGTAAATCTGCAGAGAGGAGTAAAGTAGTTCAGTGATCGGGAAGGAAGTCTGACCAAGGACATCAGTACACAAGACTGAGGTACTCTGATTCAAGGGAAGCAACGAGGTTTACGTGACACATTTCAAACCTTGCCTCTGACCACTGCCCCTCCTAAAACATGTAGAGCTTTATAATGATTAGATGAAGTTCAGTCAGGAGTAACTCTAATACGTGTGCCTAGACATGAGTGACTTACATTTTTTACTTTTTGTATTAACGAAATTTGAGCCTCTGTCCTGTCTTCATTTACTAAAACTTACAAGTTTTCTTTTGAAGGCTGCATAATAGAGGGAGTCTGTGAGGCTCATGAGTCTCAGGGGGTCTGCACTGGGAAAGGGCAACTCTCCCTTTAAAATAGCATACGAAGTAGTTTTTTTTTTTTCTGTGTAATGTACAGACATTATTATTAATTGGGACAGAGCATTTATACCCCTGTTTTATACATGATTAAGCTGTGACCCAGAGAAGCCAAATAATACGCCAAAGGTTGAAACATATAGAAAGTGGCAGAACTGCTTCAGTTCAGTCATGCCTCATTGTCAACTAAATGTTCTTTATGCCAGGCCAGGGTGACTCCTTATAAATAAAAATCTCTCATTATTTGATACTCATTTTTAGAAAGAGACTTTATGATTTACACATGAGTACTTACACGTTCTGATATGTCTATATTTTCTGAGAACCACAAATTCTGATATATTTATAAAAATATTTATAAAATAAATATTTTTACTATTACTGGGCCCATTAATTCTTTTTATTTTTTTTTGATGTTGCTTGGAATTAACCCAGAGCCTTCCTAAGTTCTATCACCAAGCTATACCTCAGCCAATTCTTTATTTACCATGGGGATAGTAATAAATACACAGACACTAATAATTTGGGTTTTTGAAAACATTTATCACTGTCAACATTCCCTTCCAACATATACTTTCTAGAATACTTCTGACATGCCCTGCTGAAATTTATACTAAATGCTTCATGTTAAAGGGAAACGTAGCCTCTCTAAGTGAAAAATGGTTCTGATGTATGGAGTGAACTGAACCTACTTCAAGTCTCCCTTCTATGTGGCAGACCCTGCATGTATCTGAAGACAAGATATCTCCTTTATCATCAATCAAATTCTCCAAATCATGGATTCTTCTTGTGTGGCCCTGTTTCCTAACCCTTTCTGACCTGCTCACACTGTTCTGGACAGCCTCTATGAAGCAGCAGCAGAACGCTGCTGTCTCTTCTAGGTGACAGCCTTCCTAATAACTGTCGCTGCTGAGCCACCCTCCTTCCGAGTCTTTACTCCTTCCTAACAGTCAGGAATCTACAGCTAGCTGGCAGACCCTTATCTCTCCCTCCTACTCAAATCCTGACCACTTTACTCTCTGTTTACCATGCTTGCTAGAGTTTCTCTTAAAATATTGTGATGGCATGTAAATTGACCAGCATCCAGGTATGAGAGACTTCATACATCACACTGTCACTCATATATGTCCTTTGTTTAATCTACTTAGCTTCTTACTTAAAATCCCCTCCTAAAGAATTACGTATAACCTTCATCCCTAGTCAGTAGTTTCTGCCTCAACTCATTCAGTTTGAGCACTGATTGATTTTCATAAAATCTCATGATAGTATTTTGTCAATTGGGAAATTCCCTCTCTGCTACCTACCTAATTCTGCACTTACTTGCCAGTTTTATCAGCCACTGATGTCATAAAATCTGAGCCAGGAACTTGGACTGCACACCACTCTACCAGTGCAGGTCTTGCTCTCATGTCTGTATCCCTAGCCTAGGGCGTCACTGCCATATGGAATGCCCAGTTTCCTAAAATACCCCTTCCCCAAGTCTGAGTAGAATGATTATCTCTTAATCAACCCTACTGGAAGCAGTC
This sequence comes from Spermophilus citellus, assembly GCF_964194105.1. Taxonomy (NCBI): domain Eukaryota; kingdom Metazoa; phylum Chordata; class Mammalia; order Rodentia; family Sciuridae; genus Spermophilus; species Spermophilus citellus. The sequence continues at coordinate 152,401,931 of NC_138189.1, forward strand.
TGTCCTTCTAGATAAATGGACTAAATCTCCATCATGTCATTAGTCAATCAGAAGTATTTAATGGTTATCTGTTGCACGCCAAGCTCTGTACTAAGCGGTTGGGATATGAATATGAAGGGTTATGATCCAAGCCCTCAGGGATGTACAATGAGAGAATTGAAGTATTTAAACGAAAAAAAAAAAAAAAGAGGTAACTGCTTTATTCAGAGAAGCCCAAATGTCTGTTGGAGACATTCAGAAGATCTGATTTTTAAAAAATGAACATGAATTTAGCAAGCAGAAAAACAGGAAGGCAGTTTCTTGTTCACAGAGATTTTTTTTTTGGTAGTGTGTGTATGGATTATTTTTTTAAATAATTTTTATTTATTTTTTTTACACAAATGGAGCACAACTTTCCATTTCTCTGGCAGAGTACATGGTATAGAGTTATACCATTCGTGCTTCATACACATACATAGGGGTAATCATGTCCGTATCATTCCAGCTCTGCTCTCCCTCCTTCCCTCCCCTCTGCTCATTCCAAAGTTCCTCCCGACTTCCCTTGGCCCCTGCCCATTATGGATCAGCATCCACTTAACAGAGAAAACATTTGGCCTTTGGTTTGGGGGATTGGCTTACTTCGCTTAGCATGATATTCTCTACTTCTATCCATTTACCTGTAAATGCCATAATTTCATTCTTAAGGCAGAGTAGTATTCCCTTGTGTATATATACCACAGTTTCTTTACCCATTTTTCTATTGAAAGGCATCTAGGCTGTTCCCACAGTTTAGTTGTTGTCAATAGAGCTGCTATAAACATAGAGGTAGCTATATCACTGTAATGTGCTGATTTTAATCCTTTGGGTATAGTTGGGTCAAATGGTGGTTCCATTCCAAGTTTTCTGAAAAATCTCCACACTGCTTTCCAAAGTGGTTGCACCAATTTGCAATCCCACCAGCAATGAATCAGTGTACCTTTATTCTCACATCCTCCCCAGCACTTATTGTTGCTTGATTTTTTTATAATTGTCATTTTGACTAGAGTGAGATGAAATCTTAAGAGTAGTTTTGATTTGCATTTCCCTAATTGTTAGAGATGTTGAAAAATTTTTTTATAAATTTGTTGATTGATTGTATATCTTCTTCTGTGAAGTATTTGCTCATTTCCTTAGTCCATTTATTGACTGGGTTATTTATTTTTCATGGTGTTAAGTTTTCTGAGCTCTTTATGTATCCTGGAGATTAGTGCTCTGATATACGTATGGTAAAAATTTGCTCCCATTTTGTAGGCTCTCTCTTCACCTCATTAATTGTTTCTTTTGCTAAGAAGAAGCTTTTTTAGTTTGAATCTATCCCATTTATTGATTCTTAATTTTACTTCTTGCCCTTTAGGAGTCTTGTTAAGGAAGTCAGGTCTGAAGCTGACATGATGTAGATTTAGGCCTGCTTTTTTTTTCCTATAGTCTCTGGCCTAATTCCTAAGTCCTTGATCCACTTTGAGTTGAGTTTTGTGCAGGGTGAGAGACACAACAATAAAAACAACAACAAAAAGTCAGGAATCAACCTAACAAAAGAGGTGAAAAACCTCTACAATGAAAACTACAAAACACTAAAGGAAGAAATTGAAGAGGACTTTAGAAGATGAAAAGATCTCCCATGCTCTTGGATAAGCAGAATTAATATTGTCAAAATGACCATATTTCCAAAAGCATTACACAGATTTAATGCCATTCCAATCAAAATCACAATGACATTCCTCATAGAAATAGAAAAAGAAATAATGAAATTCATTTGGAAGAATAAGAGACGCAGATTAGCCAAAGCAATTCTGAGCAAGAAGAGTGAAGGAGGAGAAATCACAATACCAGACCCTAAACTAAATGCTACAGAGCTACAGTAAAAAAATACAGCATGGTACTGGCACCAAAACAGACATGTAGACCAATGGTAAAAAATAGAGGACACAGAGACAAACGCAATACAGTTATCTCATACTAGACAAAGGTGCCAAAAACATATGTTGGAGAAAAGATAGCCTCTTCAAAAAAATGGTGCTAGGAAAACTGGAAATCCATATGCAAAAAAAAAAAAAAAAAAAAAAGAAAGTAAGTCATTCAGGGAGATTTGATGGAAGTGGAAGGAGAAACACCAAGCAGACACTGCAGGGAGGCCATCCAAGACCAGCCTGGAGCTCAGAGAGGGCGCTAGGCTTTAGTAGCAGCAGGTGATTAGCAGTAGAAATGAGCTGATGCAGATGATAATGCCAGAAGCTGGCCCAGGGCTTCAGGAAGAGGTGTGTCTCTATTTTGCCTTCAGTAAAACTGATGGTTCTGGGCAGGTCTGCACTCCACCCAGGTGAATCACCTTTTTTTTTTTTTTTTTTTTTAAAGGATGTAACCTAATTTAGAATGTGGTGTTTTAGCACTGAGTCTTCTGGTTAGGGTGGGTAAAAATCTCATGTAAATAAGTACTGGTTTCTTTACTATTAGGTGTAAAACTTAAATTTTCTCAAAGTAGAGAAAGAAATGAAGGATAGAAAGGGAGAGGATGGAAAGGAAAAGAGACGGGAGAAGAAAAGGAAGGGAGGGCAGGGAGAGAAAGTCATACACCACTACTGTCCCTGCAAACAGAATACTTGATGAGGGGGAAAAAGAGAGAAGATTTTTAGCACAATATAATTACTTAAAAATTCGTTAGCTTCACCTTCTAAAAACATTGCATACTTTGGTAATCTAATTCCGGAAGCTCACGGTTGCCTAAAAACAATAAGGTTCAGATGCTTTAGACTGGCATTCAATCATTTCATGTCTCTGCTGAACTCTAGGAGAGTCTCGAGGTACTGAAACTTGCTCTTCCACTTCAATTGCTAACTTAATTTCTGACTCATCATCCTGTTCACTATTAAACAGAACCAGGAGACAGAAGTGGAGAGCGCTGGTTTTGTCCTGGCTCTGTCCTTTCTTTTGGCACCTCCCAGCCCTTCATTTACCTCTCCTGTCCACCTGGAGGAACCTGCTTCATCTCTTGCCTACTCTGCCTCTCCTCTGCTTCTTCTCCTTCAGAAAGGCCTTCATCCTTCTAACCAAGTAACTGCCACATTCCGGGAATCCTAAGGAGCCCATTCCCCAAGGAGCCCATTCCCCGTCTTCTGACACAGAAGACAAAGTCCTGAGATCAGTGCATATGGTAGTTAATCAGCTGCATTTTCATTCTTATCATCCGTGAAGTGATGGCATACTTCACAATTAGCGATCTGGACCATGACATACATGATGTCCGTTTGACCTGGCTCCTAGGTGTCCAAAACACCACAGCCCCCCACAGTTGCTTCTTTAACAAAACTCATTTAGAGACAGAACTTTGACCTTAAGAGTAACATACCTGGCAGCTTCCAATAACATCAGAATGTCAGATTAAAAATCTGTCCAAATTGACAAAAGAAAACTTAATAAGTCATCTGTATATCCTTCAGAACTAGTTTCTCAGAACCACTTTGTAGCTTCCATCAAATAACAGAGATCCAATACTTCCAATGGGGCATGATTTACCTGCACTTTGAAAGTAATTGGCTCACATTTTTTTCTTCCTAACAGAGAGTACTGGACAGAACACTGGACTAGGAATCAGAGTGTTAAGAATCCATGTTAACCTCATCTGAAAATAAACGGGGTGGACATGACTTCTAAGGTCTCTTTTAGCATTTGTCCTTGTGATTTTCATTATTAATATTTAGTTTAAGCTCACCTTTTTGATAGGTAAGTGGACTCTAAGGACACCCTTGTATTCTAGCAGCTGAATCTGAAGCTTGTTTTGAGTTACAGAAGCTGGCTTCCTCTTGAGCTAAGGTGATGAGACATTCTGGCACCTGCCGTCTGGCATGCTGTCCTGTTCTTGCTGACTTCCTTCCTCTGACTTCTGCAGACAGGTTGCAGCAAGTAAAGCTCTCTTCAGGAGAGACTTATGTGCTCAAATGTTCCTTTTATATTCTTTCACTGACATGATGCAACAATAAGCATGATTCCATACCACCTGTGGACTCTGCCTCTTGACACAAACTTCTTTGGGAAGCCACTACATAATAGGTATTACAACACTGTGAACTTGCAGAAGAGAGATGAAAAACGGAAAAAAAGACATTGCATTTATCTCTATCATTGTTATGCCTGTAAGTAAATTAATAGATCCTTCAGGAAACCAAGATTTTTATACTAAGTTTATAGACAACTGCATCAGGATCCAAACTACGTATCCTTTCCCTACCACATGTACCTAACCACACAGCTTTCCTCTGAAATTTCTCAGATCAACCTTTCATTGTAAATACATGGTCAAATTAATTCCAAGCGGAGCCCCAAACTTTAAAATGTCCCAAAGAAATAGAGAATAACTTGATCTGAGATGCAGGTTTATTATTTTCCCTTTCCAAAGTGGTTTTGGACAAGTCAATTTATCTTCTTAGAGCTGGGACGGCCACAAGTAAAACGAGGAGTCAGACGACATCAGTGACTTTGATGTCTTCTGCGCTTTGGCACACCACAGTTGCCCACTACCCTGGTGACACCACAGTGAGGGGAAGGCATGAGAAGATGTGGTGTTGTGTGTGTGTGTGTGCGCGAAGCTTCCAGATCTACTTGTTAAGCCTATGGTGGGGCTGTGTATGAGGGGGACACAGGAGGCTGTCATGATGATCCCCCTTCACCCAGCCACTCCCACTGCTAAGGACTGAGATGCCAAGGCCCTTTTCAGTATCCAGTTTCTGTGACTATACAATGAAGGAATCTTCCAACAACAACAAATTTCATTATCTAAGATGAATGGGCTTTGATCTTACATAAAGGAAGATCATAAATAAATACTTTTCATAAAGGATGAAATACTCACTTTCACTTAATGATACAGAAAGCTGTGTTTTTAGGAAAGACCACATATTTTGTGATGTTTAAAGCCAAATTGTGGCCAAAGAATTGTTTTATGTTAACGAATTAAGAAGTCATTAAGTGATACTTTGCTACATAAATCAGGAATTAGAATTCTTCCTTTGAGGAAAACCTATTCTGAGAAGCAGCCTGTAGGAAACAGATTTACTGATCTAAGTTTATGCATCAGAAAGAGCTTTCTATTAGAAAGAAGGCCCATACTAATTTCTCTATTCTTTCTTTTAACGATTTACCTGTCCTTCATCTTTAAAAACAAGCCTCTCATGACAGGTGAGGTGGCACTTGCCAATAATCCCAGTGACTCAGGAAACTAAATCAGGAGAATTGGAAGTTCAAGACCAGCCTCAAAAACTTAGGGAGGTCCTAAGCAATTTAGTGAGACCCTTCTCAAAATAAAATGGGCTGAAGATGCAGCTCAGTGGTAGAGCACCACTGGGTTCAACCTTCAGTACAAAACAAACAAACAAACAAACAAAACAAAACAACCCCTCTCATAATAGTTCTTCACCTTTTGACAGTAACATATCCACTTAAAATTCAGATGGTGCTTCGTTTCATTTTATCAACACTAAAACATACAAACAAAAACTAAAGTACTGTATAATTGAGGGTTAAAAGTCAAAATCCTCTGTTCTTCGTGGGGGTCTAGAAGCCAACCAACAACCTCTGCTCTATGAGTTTTGATTCTTTCATTAGTCAGGAGGCCACCAATCAGAGGACACATGCTTTATGGATTATGCAACTAGTAGGATCCCAGAATCACCTTCTAACATTGCGGCTGCCATGGTCTACCCTTGTTCAAACTATTCTTGTATCTTTAAGATTCTGTTCTATTTTCCTGTTCAAAACAGAAATGAGGGGCTGGGGTTGGGGCTCAGTGGTAGAGTGCTTACCTAGGATGTGTGAGGCACTGGGTTCAATTCTCAGCACTGCATATAAATAAATAAATAATAAAGGTCAATAAACAACTGAGAGGTCTAATTTAAAAACTACCCACATCCTGGGTGTTAGTTCTTTCAAACTACATGAATGAGTTTAACTTACACATATGCCAAGGTTGGGAAACCGGTAATACAATGGTAAATTTCTGGGTACTAAAGTATTTTTTTCTTCCTTTGAGAAGAATTATATATGAAGATAATTTCTTTTTGGTACCCCAAATAACTTTTGCTTACAACAAAATCTCACTATAGTTTATAAGCAACTGGGTATAGTGGCACACTACTTATAATCCCAGCTACCTGTGGGGCTGAGGCAGAAGAGTGTAAAGTTCAAGGTTGGCCTCTGCAACTCAGCAAGACCTGACTCAAAACAAAATAGAAAGGGTGGGGTGTGCCTGTGGTAGAGTGCTTGCCTAGCATGAGAGTTCCTAGGTTCCATCCTCAATATCACCAAAGTGGCAGGAGGGGAAAGGTTATTAATGGGAAGGACAGGCAGGGACACAGGCAGGATGAAATGGGAGAGAAAAATGTCCGCAAGGGATTCGATTTCCCTGTTAGCCAAAAGCACCTGTTGCACTTCTTGGTCACCTTTACCAAGGTCTCTGAAGTAATTTGCTTTGAACCCTTAAATTCTTTAACAATAGCAAATATAGGGTTGGGGATGTGGCTCAAGTGGTAGCGCACTCATCTGGCATGCGTGAGGCACTGGGTTCGATCCTCAGCACCACATAAAAATAAAGATATTGTGTCCACCTAAGAAAACTAACTAAATAAATAAATATTTTTTAAAAATTTTTAAAAAGCAAATATATATTTCAAGCACATGCCCTATGGGGTTTTTGTTGTTGTTTCTTTGTTTTTTTTGCTTTATACATTTTTCTCTGGCCTGTCTTATAACCTTATGCTGTTGCTATGATTGGAATTTAAGGTCCAAAGAAACCAAATTCTTCTTTTTAATTTTTAACACTTTAATTGAGAGAGTTTTACTTGCAAAATCTTAGCATGAACAACCACCATCTGGTTTTGGTGGCCTGTGAAAGGCAGCGCCAGCTCTGGAGTAAGGGCACCTGTTCTGGGAGCCACAGGCACTGCCTGCCCGCTGCGAGCTACTGGCTTGCCAGTGTGTTTTGCAGTGTGTTTCACAAGGGCCTCAAAAGAGAACCTCTCCATTCTCCTCTCTCTCCCACTGTGGTATATTTCATTTCACTTTGATAAATATTATAGAGCTTTATAATTTACTATTTTCAGTTTTGCCATTAAACTATAAATCATCCTTTACTGAAACGAGAAAAAAGCTTTTTATATTTAGATAATATCTAACACTGTCCATTCCTTGCAAGCTTCCATCTAGTATCATCATCCCTCAAAAATTTCTTGTTCTGTAATCTAAATGTGCCAGTAACAAATTCTCTCTACTTTAGTTTGCCTAAAAATGTCTCCACTGTACTTTCACATTTGAAGGATATTTTTGCTGGAAAGAGAATTCTGTATTGATAGTTTTCTCCTTCATTACTTCAAAGACAGCAGCATTTGATTGTCTGTCTTATGCTGTTTCTGCCAAGAAGTTAATGAAAAGTTCACCTTTGTTCCCCTGAATCTAACATTTTTTTTCCCCTTTTCTTTCTAATTTAGAGTGTGTCCTGGAATGGCTTTAAAATGTTTCTCTTGTTGATTTTCTTTGTTTTTGTTTATTCTTGCAGCTACTGTTATCTGTTGATACTTTCTTTTTTAATCAAATCTGAGCAAACCTGGGTCATTATATTGTTAAATGTATTCTCCGATCTTCTTCCCACCACACATCAGGAATCCAATTTCATCTCCGTTAAGTCACTTCTATTACTGTTCCAAGGTCACTGAGGCTCTGGATTCTCTGTTTTATTTATACTTTTGTGTACATGGCTTCCCATTTCTATTGGTTTTCTTTTCCTGTTTTTCTGTGCTTCAGTGTGAAGAGGTTTATTTCCTAATAGGTCTATATGTCTACTGACCCCTCTCTGGCAGTGTCTAACCTGCTGTTAAGGCTATTTGATGAATATTTCATTTCAGTTTTTGTGTTCTAGAAATCTAGAACACAAAATAAATTTATTTGGTTCTTTTTTCAAAAAGATAAGTCTATGAACACAGTATTTTAGACATATAAAGGTCAGAAAGAAAACCCTAAAAGAGTTAAAAGTGGTTTATCTTGGAGAGTATGAACTGAGAATGAGAGGAAAGTAAAAGACTCGTATTTTCTTTTAGCCTATTGTTCCATCTGACTTAAAAAGGGGGGAAGATGACAGTTATTTCCATAATAAAACTTAACAGAAACAGATGTAAATAGAAAATAAACATGTTAAATGACTTTATAAGTAATATGACCTTGTCTCTGTCTCTAAACATAAACTTTTGCCTTCTTGGAACTATTAGGAAAAAATTCCTCAAATTTTTCTCTACCTCACCCCCCTCTGCATTTTACTTCAATGCGGAGACTGAGGAAACAGTGAGACCAGATCAGACTATGAGCAAGCACATTCAATCTGCCCTCTCCTCTCCTCTTTCTATCTTCCCAGGGCCAAACCGCACACCACTGTCAGTCAACCTTTAAAAAGCTGTCACAGACAAGGTATAAGGAAACAGGCTCATGTGATCACAAGTGTGATAGAGGGATAGCACTTACAGGAAGCTGTCACACCACCTGCGGTGGGTTAAAATTTGGACTTGAGTTGGTTTCTCCTTTGACACAATCTAGTGTGGCCTCATGAAATACTCTGTCTAAAACACTGAACAAAAAAATGAGAAAGGTGAAATGGTGTAACTTCAAAAGAGGGTATTCAGAGATCTGAGCTTTTGTTCTTCAGGGCTTGAACACCATCTTAGGGCCTGTGAAGTCAACGCTGTAGACAGGCCGCGTATGAGAGCTCCACACAAATGTTCCAGATGAGCCAGACATACAGGTGGGCCATAGTGGACATTTTAGGCCATTCAAGTTTCTACTGAATTGAGGAAGCTCAGATATGGCTCAATTGCTCAGGAATCTGAATGACAGAGCTAACAGGAATCTGAATGATAGAAGTAATAAGCAGGAGGATCTAGGCGCGGTGGCACACACCTGTAATCCCAGTGGCTCAGGAGGCTGAGGCAGGAGGATCTCAAGATAAGACCAGCCTCAGCAACTGAGTGAGGCCTAGACAACTTAGAAAGACCCTGCCTCAAAATAAAAAATAAAAAGGGTTGAGGTGTGGCTCAGTGGTAAAGTGCCCTGGGTTCAATCCCCAGTACCCGCCTCCAAAAAAAAAAAAAAAAAAAAATTCAAGCAGGAAGAAAATGTGGAACGTTATTTTGATAGTAAGACACATGTGGTCACCATGGTGAAGATTAAACAATCAAATGTAAAAGATTTAGGAGAGTATGTGGCATAATATTCAATAACATAGTGTTCAATAAACGTTAGCAATGCACATTCTGAGATCTTTTTTTTCCCCCGAGAGAGTGAGAGAGGGAGAGGGGGAGAGAGAGAATTTTAATATTTATTTTTTAGTTATCGGCAGACACAACATCTTTGTTTGTATGTGGTGCTGAGGATCGAACCCGGGCCACACGCATGCCAGGCGAGTGCGCTACCGCTTGAGCCACATCCCCAGCCCCCATTCTGAGATCTTGTATACCAGAAAATATCCCTACTTCTCCCTTATACTTGAATTTACCTTTGTTGAATAAACTAACTTAGATTCAAAGTTATTTCCATCACCATTCTGAAGATTCCTCGTGCATCCCATGTGTTTATCCATTAGTCTGTTCATGTTCCTCTATAAGTTATCTGTCTTTCCCATCTGAAAGTTTTCAGATTTTTCCCTTTGGTTTTGATGTTCCAATATATGAATATAATAAGTATAAATGTAGACTTATTCCTATCTATACTCTTTTTCTTCCTATCTATACTCTACTTACACTTCATCTTTTCTTTTTGGGTCCTGAGGATTGAACCCAGGGGCACTTTACCACTGAGCTATAGACAGAGTATTTCATGAGGCCAGAACTTTTTAAGATCATTCTTTATTTTGAGACAGGGTCTCACTGACTTGCTTAGGGCCTGCTCAGTTGCTGAGGCTGGCCTTGAACCTGCAACCTCCTGCCTCAGCCTCCTGGTTGCTGGGAGTACAGCCCTTTTGTTTTCAGTTTTAACAACAGCATTTTTTCAAGCTCAGTAAATCCAACTAGTCCTAACTATTTTTACACTTTCTTTATGAACCCCATAACTCTCCCTCTGCTCTCTTATTTTCACCTTTATTTTAAAATCACGTTACATAGTACCACTGGTTCTGCTTTCTCTATGCTGCTGCAACTCTGAGGGATCTCAGCCTGGGTGGATGGGCTCAGCTGGTGCATTTAAAAGCCCATCACTGCCAGAGCTTGGACACTACAAGAAGTCCTTCAGTGGTGAGCAGACTCGTGAACTGCAATGTATCTGGATGACAGAGTGCTGTTCAGCACTAGCAAAAACAACAACAACAACAAAAACGAAGTATCAAGCCTGGAGAACACATGGACTCTGCCTTAAATGCATACTCCCGAGTCGAAGAAGTAACCTGGAAAGGCCCTCTACTGTATGATTTCAACCTCGCGGCATTGTGAACACAGCAAAAAAGTACTAAAAACAAAATAAGGACCAGGGTCTACCCAGAAGGAGGATGAATGGGCATAACACTGAGGATTTTAGGGCAAATCAAGGCATTTTCCGTGATATTGTCATCGTGGATACACGTCATTATTCACTTGAACAAACCTATAGATGTATAACAGCAAGAGCAAACCTTACATAAATTATCACCATCTTATGACTTAACATAAGATAATCACAGCCAGGTGGCAATGACCCATCATGTAGGTTCACCAGTTCTGAGAGTTGGATTTCTCTGGTGGAGGACATTTATAGCTGGGGAGGCTGTGTTTTTGTGGGGCTAGGGGAAAGGTCTGCATCTTCTTCTCAGTTTATCTATGAACCTAAAACTGCTTTAAAATATAAGTCTTTTTCTAAAAAGCTATTTACTAGAATAATTTTCAAACTAATTTAACTGAGTTCCAAGTAAATTATGAATAAACAAATATAGCAGCCATGTAGAACATATAAGCCCCATAATTTTTAAAGGGTTGGTAGCTAGACAGTGATGGGTGTGCTGCAGGCACGCTGGAAAGAAACCAGACTTGGCCAGGTTGCCCACTAAATAGACAGCTGATGCCTGATAGAAAAATAATAAATGTAAAAGAAACTTGGGAGATTTCATTAATAGTCATTTATAATAGCTAACACAAACACTATCCCTGCAAGAACTCTCTGAGCAAGTCCCTGAGCAAGAAGAGAAGGGTATCCAGAAGGAGCTAGTGAGATACAGGAAATAACAGAAATTAAAGAATTCAACAAATATATAGTTTAAAACTGGATAATGGAGGGCAGGGCATTGAAGGAAAGAAAAAGAGAAAAAAAGAAATAATAACTAAATATTTCATCAGTCAAAATCAAAACTCCAAGAACTTTTATATCAATGATAATAGCAGCTGGGGGAACAAAAAGGACAAGAGGCTGCTAGAGCTCAGAGGATTCCGATTCTTGTTTTTCAGGGAACTGTATAGATATTAATGAATTTCAGACCATAACAATGCCAAGTAAGCAGAGTTACAGAATCAAACTTAAGCTCTCTATTTGATACTGTGGAAAGACTATTCAGAATTGGGGAGAGAGTTGTTACTGGCAAAGAGCAACGATTTTCAGCCTCCTTGTCACCTGACTGTGCTTGATGACCATGGCCTCACTTAAACCATGGTCCAGATGCTCCCACTGCCTGAGATCCCAGGGCTGGATGCCAAGGCTGATTCTTACCTCATCAATCCCTCAAGGTGAGTGCACACGGTTGGAAGTGGATGCAGTGAGTGTGGATGTGTGCCGGATGGCTGGTGGCACAGCCTTGTGCCTCTTCCCCACTCTGAACCATTCTTCCTTCCTTTCAGTTGGAAATTACAAGATGTGTAACACCTTATGACGAATTTGATCCTGTTCCTTTAAAGTTGCATTTTTTTGTGTTACAATTTCATTCCTCTTTTTTCTTGACAGTTAAATGTCATATGATCAATCTTGCAGAAGTCATTTAATTTCTTTAACTTCTTACCAGGCAACTTCACATGTGGGGTGTGCATGGTACACATAGGAATTATAGTTTAAGGAAATACATTCTAGAACTTTAGTGGACAGAACTGTTTAGGCCAGAGAACCCTCTGAGATGAGTGGGATGTCTCTTTGCTGAACTCTCTTTAAAGACTTCTGAGGCACCACACACAGGCACTGGGGAAGAAAGTGCAGAAGCTGGGAGCAGGCAGCCCTGGAGGGCAGGCACCACAGCTGCTACGACCCTCTTCTCAGTACTTACAATGGACAAGGGCTTGAAGCTATCGTCTTCTCTGATATACAACCAAGATTTCAAAGGATTGAGGGATGTTACTGTAACAAAAGTTTTCTAATCTCATTATTTAAACACGGACATTTTTTGACTTTGAAAACGTAAAGCCTCTCTGTTCCAGGACCTGGGCTATGAAGGACCATGTGTATCCCCACCGAAAGTCATACTCACAAACATTAGGGTTTCTGAAAGCTGCTGGAACAATTAAGTTTATTATAAAATACATAATGCTACAACTCTTAGTAATTATGATTTTTTTTTGAAACAAAACATCCTGGCTATTTTCTAACTTAATATGAACACTTTTTAAAGAAACAAAATGAAAATTAAAAAGGCATCAAATTGGGGCTAGGGATGTGGCTCAAGCGGTAGCGCGCTCGCCTGGCGTGAGCAGGGCGCTGGGTTCGATCCTAGGCACCACATAAAAAATAAAATAAAGATGTTGTGTTTACCGAAATTTAGAAAATAAATATTAAAAAATTCTCTCTCTCTCTCTCTAAAAATAAAAGGCATCAAATCTTTTTTTGTTGACATTTATCACATGTTAATAGGATTCTAGATTAAAACTGCATTGCAAATATAATTAAGATGGGTATTTCTAGACTATGACCTTTCTAAACTTCTCTAAAGTATTACTATAAATCATTCATAATCTATGGAAGGGGATAGTAATAGGAGGGACAGTGGCATGAATCTGACTTAACTTTCTTCTGTTCATATATGAATACTTCACAGTGAATCCACATCATGTACAACCACAAGACTGGGATCCTAATTAGAATAAATGTACTCCATGTTTGTATAAAAATGTCAAAATATACTCTACTTTCATGTATAACTAAAAAGAAAAACAAAGATAACAAAGAGTAATCCATAAGCAACCTCCAAAAAGAAAACTCAAAGGTTAAAAAAAAATCAAATAAAATGTTAAATTTAAAAAATCCAATAGTCCAATTATCAGTATATATCAATATATTTATTTTTCTTTAAACCAGTATTCCAAAGGGACCCACCTCATTGGAAATCAATTTCCTCACTTATATAATGAGAAAACACTTGCCAGAATGCTATTGGGAAGTCACGTGAGATAACACGCATCAGCACATGGTGAACTCAAGAAATGTTACGACTTTTTCACCTTATTAATATTGTCTGGAAATCGTTACAAAGTCATTGGCTTAAGACTCAAACAACTGACTAATCCAGCTACTACTAAATATTAACTTGGTGGAGCTTTTTAAACATTAGATTTCTTTCTATAACAAGGAAGATTTTGTTATATAAACAGGGAGTTTTACTGGAAGTGTTCCTTATGTCATTTGCAAGATTAAATGAAGAAACTGTAGTCCATCTTTTTCTTCACTCAGTATGGTCTGCTTTCCTGACTTATCCCCGCTTCCGTTTTGTCTTGTTTTTTTACAGAGAATTGGGCAGCTGAGAAAAAGTACTGGCACTTACACTTGAGCTCTGTCAGCATGGCTAGGTTGAGATCACTCCCCAATTATACAAAAGGCAAGAAAGCCAGTCAGAATGATGATGAATGATGTGCTAAGAATTAACTGCATGTGTGACATAGGCACAGAACAACACAAGTAAGAAAGCAAAGCTCCAATTTAGGGAAAAACAAAAAGATAAACTGCAATGTAAAGCCATACTCATTCCATATTAAGTGGATCCTCTACAGAGTATACTCTACCAGAGCATGAAAGAAGGAGAAAATATTCAGAGTTAGAAAAATATCTGCTTTCATTGGTGGTCTCAAAAAGGAAACAAAACAAAACAAAGTGGGGGGGGGGCACAAAACAAAACAAAGCAGGGAGGCACATTTGATGGTATTAAAAAAATAAACCTGCTTTCAGTGCAATGTCTAAGCTAGCTTAACTTTTCCACATGTCCCTCTACTGATGCAAGCAACCCAAACTGACAGATTTTTAAAAATTATATATAATGAAGAATACAAGGACTTAAGAAATATTAATAAATGAATATGATCAATTTCATGAAATAATCAAGAAATAGTGTATAGGTCCCCAGGAATTGGAAAATCCCACATGAAAGGTACCCTGTGGACTTATTTTCATCCCAGTGGAATCTTCCTTTACTTCAAACTCTAACTGTAAAAATAAGCATGTTTTTCCTCCTCATTAAAGGAATGTTTCTCCTTTTAATCTGAGAAGAGACCAGTTACAGAGAGAATAGAAAACACACCTGTGTAACTACGGAGCTTGTGATTACTGTGTGGTTAAAGGAGCATCTTCCCTTCTAGAGTAACGCTGGGGACTCTCTGGAGAGCAAGCTATTTACTGGCTTCTCTTCTCGCATCTGGCACCCAGTGCAGGACACACTACATAAAACTATCATCTGGGCTCAGATCCTAACAGAACTAAAGCGAAAAAAGCACAGTTACCATTGCTAAATTACTCGGAGTGTGTAGATAAACTGATAGGTCATTTATAGGTCATTTATCAGTTTATCCTTACATTAATCGAACTTTAATAGGCAAGACAAAAGTATGTATTAGAAAGAATATGAAAAGGCAAAGGAAAACTGAAGCTATACAGAGCTGAATAATTATGAGGATGGGCTTTTCCAAAATTTCCTTCATGTCTATACTCAGCATAATAAAAACAAAATGACTACAGCAATTCCTAGAGCAACTGGAAAAACTGTCAATTTCACCAGGCTAGATTGTCCTTCCATTTACTATCTGCCTCCTAGAACAGTACCTAGCACATGCTACCCCTTAGTCTTCTCATTTGTAGAAAGGATAACTACCAATTAGCAAATTCATAGTATAACTTGGCAAATTAATTAGAAAACTGACCTGACCTCCCTGCTAAGAGAGGAGTTACTCAGTCATTTCAAAGGAGTGCAAACAGGACTTGGTTCAGTTCCTGAGAAGAGACTTGTAAGATGCATTTGCTTGACTTGAATAAAGTACAATAAAGAAATAATAATCTTTGGACTAGCTCTTTCAGTTCAACAATACAAGAACTGTAGAATTAATTATAATTCTAAAAAAAAATCAAACTAAACTTTGGTTTACTTACTATCACAAAATAAATGTGCTGCACATCTTCTACTGGGTGGGTGACAGATGCTTCTATGTACACAGGTGCTTATACCTTTCCCATAAGAAAGACCAAAGATTCTCATAACTGGTAGGCACAGTTATAAGCTGGAGCCAGCCAAGTGCACTCTGAAAAATGATACACTTACATAAAACAGGTTATCTACTGACATTTAGATGAGATCTACACTATCCAGTGCAGGCTGAGTTTGTCTTGACTCCTCATGGAACTGAGACATAGTGCACATATCCAGTGATGACTCTAGGGATTGGTAGGAAAATTTATCTCAGGAGACTTACTTTATAACATTATCAAAATTTTAGGGAAGGAAGATTTGTATATAAACAGATATATTTGGGTATATACAGAAAACTATTTATAAACTAGTATAATCAATTATTTAAAAAGTAATTATGTCATACATACCCCTTTAACAATAATTTCACAAAAAGCATGCAACTGCAAAAAAAATTGCAGAAAAAAATTATATGCTTATTTCTGCAGATCTTCAACATTTTAAAATAGTCACATCTTTTGGGGTTTTTTTGGTTTTTGTTTTGGTACTAGGGATTGAACTCAGGGGCACTCAGCCACTGAGTCACATCCCCAGCCCTGTGTTTTGTATTTTATTTAGAGACAGGGTCTCACTGAGTTGCTTAGTCCTTGCTTTTGCTGAGGCTGGCTTTGAACTCGAAATTCTCCATTCTCAGCCTGCTAGGCCACTGGGATTACAGGTGTGCACAACCGTGCCTGGCTTTTTTTTTCTTTCTATAAGCAAACTTTTATGTACAGACATATATGCATATGACAGGTTTATTTTTTAGAATTTATATTGGAAATATTTAAGGAAAATGAAGGGCTGAATAACAAATGAAAAACAGTATTCTCCTGTCTCAGTCTTCCAAGCCACTGGGATTTCAGGCATGTGCCACCACACCTGGCTGAGAGGGTTTTAAATCTGGAAATTCTAGTTTTACATTTTAAATTAGTATAAACTATTTAATTTTACCAACTGATAGTGTTATAAAGGCTAAATAAGATCAGAATTACAAGTTCCATACAAGTTAGTCATGATTTTTATAACATTTCACTGTCAAGATTCTAATCATTAATTTGCAATTAGTATAATATCTGCATGTGGAATTTAATGTGTGTTTATAACAAGCGTTCAATGACAAGAGTCATCGAAAATATTTTGCTTCTCATAAAATGGTCTTCAGTCTCTGAAACTACGGTTGTTGAGAGCCCTCCACTTTGACCCATCTATCCTTTTCTGTAGATGACACTGTATGTTTCAGGTATCTTGCAGCTAGATGTTCCTTTTTGTGGGGTGGGGAGTAACTAGGGATAAACCCAGGAGCTGTTTACCACTGATCTACATTCCCAGCTCTTTCTATTTTTTATTTTGAAACAAGGTCTAGCTAAGTTGCGGAAACTGACCTCAAACCAGTATTCCTACAACCTCTGCTTCTGAGTGACTGGGATTATAGGCATGTGCCCCTATACCTGGTCAGCTAGGTATTTCTTAAATCTTTTTTTTTTCTAATTGCTGGAAATTCTAGTTTTACATTTTAAATTAGTATAAACTATTTAATTTTGCCAACTGAGAGAGTTATAAGGCTAAATAAAATCAGAATTACAAGTTTCATACAAGTTAGTCATGATTTTTATAGCATTTTACTGTCAAGATTGTACTCATTAATTTGCAATTGGTCTAATATCTGCATGTGGAATTTATAACGTTTATAATGTTTGTAATAAACACACATTAAATTATCTGGGATTCCAATTATCTGGGAATCTTGTTAAAATACAAAATACTCTGATCATCAGTCTTTTTCAGATATTTACTAGAATCACAAAAATCTAACTCTATATCAGACCCATAGTTGAGTTATATAAAGCATATTAAGGTTTGAGAAAGGGAGAAAATATTTGTAAAGCACAATATCAATAAGGTGTTAATATCCGAAATATATAAGGAACTCACACCCTAACAGCAATATAAAAAAAACAAATAAATAAAAAACAAAATGGACAAAGGACCCAAATAGATGTTTTTCTAAGGGAGACATATGAATGGGCAACAGATAGGTAAAGAAGTGTTCAACATCATTCGTCATCAGGAAAATGCAAATCAGAACTACCAGGAGATGCCAAATCACACCTATTAGGATGGCTAATATCAAAAAGTCATTAGTGCACAGCTGTTATGCCAGATACTTGAGAGGCTGAGGCAGGAGGATGACAAGTTTGAACTCAGCCTTTTCAACTAAGACCGACCCTATATAACAAAAAAGAAAGACTGGAGATGTAACTCAGTGGTACATCTGGGTTCCATTCCCAGTACAATAAAACAAAAGAGACACATTTAAATGACAAAGGCGGGGGGGGGGGGGGGGGGCTGTAGCCATAGCTCATTGGTAGAGCAATAGAGTGGGTTTGATCCTCAGACTACATAAAAATAAATAAAGATACTGTGTCCAACTACAACTAAAAAAATGTTTTTAAAAATGACCAAAAAAAAAAGGAAATGTTGGCAAGATTATACTGCTGATGGGACTGTAAATTGGTATACCCATTATGAAAAAACAGAATAAAAGCTCCTCAGAAAAAATAAAATAAAAATATAAGTAATATATGATTCAGCAATTCCACTTCTGGGTACACAACCAAAGTAAAAGAAATCAGTAAGTTAAAGAGATCTCTGCATTCCCATGTTCACTAAAGAATTATTCACAACAACTTAGATATGGAACAATCTAAGTGTCCACTGACAACTGAATGAATAAAGAAGATGAAATACACATACACATACAGGAATACTATTCAACCTTAAAAAAAAAAAAAAAGAGAGAATTCTGCCTTTTCTGGCAACATGGATGAACCTTGAAGACATTATGCAAAGTGAAATAAGCCAGATACAGAAAGCTAAAAAAAACTATTTGATCTTACCTCAGCCACTTAGCAAGGTACTGAGAAACTAAGTGAGGTCCTTCTCAAAATAAAAAAACAAAAAGGGATAGGGATGTAGTTCAGTGGTAAAATGCCCCTGGGTTCAATATGGGGTACCAAAAAAAAAAAAAAAAAAAGATTGAGATGAGAAAGTAATAATTACTACTAAATTTATTCTGACACTTACCCTGTGTCATTACTATCAAAAGATTTACAGCAAAATATCAGGAAGGTGATTTTTCCCCCCCAGACATAACGGATATTTTTCCCCCCAACTAAATGCATTTCTAAACTCAATGCATGCAAAGTTTAAAAGGGGAAAAAAAGGAAGGAAAAGCAAATGTAAACCTGTCACTTTTTAAAAAATTATATTCTTAAAAGGTTTAAGGTGTCATTTGTGGAACAGGAAAAGATTCCCTTCAACAGCATTCCAGCACATTTCCTTTGCTGCCTGCTAGCAGATAAGATTCTACCTGTCCTAACATGAAGGGAGAAGTATACCAGAATCTTTTCACTATGAACAGGAAACGCAGTTGTACTATTAGAATATGTTAAACCCTACTTAGTGTGAACTGTGTTTCTTCTTACATAAATGCTGGGTGAGCCTTCAGGAGGATGAAGTGCTGATGAGACTATCTAGATGTTTGCAGCTTGCCAGAGGAAAGTTCTAGAAGAAACGCTAGATAAAACTGTAAGCATTTGCCAAACTACATTTTAGATAGTGTTATGTTACAGAAGCCTCTAAATAAAAAACTAATTTTTCCCAAATTCACAGAATAAGAATATTCTATAAAAGTTAATTTAGAAGAAATACTGTTTAGGGGCTGGGGATGTGGCTCAAGCAGTAGCGCGCTCGCCTGGCATGCGTGCGGCCCAGGTTCGATCCTCAGCACCACATACAAACAAAGATGTTGTGTCCGCCAAAAACTAAAAAATAAATATTAAAAAAAAAAAAAGAAAAAGAAATACTGTTTAAAGACAGAAAAAAAATTTTCTATGTAAATTGGCCAAATACTTTTTTAAAAAAAGCATCTTATGATACTGATGGCCAGTTTTTTAGCAAAAAAGGGGAAAAAAAACCTATTTACCTTACACAACTAAACATGTTTAACACAACTGCTTAAATCTACCAACAAGAGGAGTTTTGAAATTTGTTTGCAAATGGATTTTAAAGTACAACCAGTGTCCTCAGTAGAGGAATTAACAGAAATAAAATTTCAAATATTCATAAAGACAGCATAATGAACTTTGGTTTGACTGCCCCCTGCTGATGTGAAATTTTTACAAATATAATTGCTGACTTGATAAATGTGGGGATATTATAATTTTAAAAAAAGCGGCTTCTACTCAGATATTGGCTTTATTATTGACTCCCCAAGAAGATTAAATATCTAAATCTTTGCTTTATTTTCAGTCAATGGACAGAAGTTCATGGAATATTATTCAAGAATTATCCAACATGATTTGATCTCTCTGCTCTCAAGATACTTACAAATTCCCAGATGGAGAAGAAAAGTCTACAGAGATGAACTCTTAGAGAGGCTCAGGAACCGAGCTAAGTGGTACAGAAAAGCAGTGGCCAGAGAAGAGAGAGAGAGCCAAATCAGTAAAGGTGAAAAATAAGAACAAAAACTCCCAAAGGACTTCACGGGAAAGGGTCTTAAGACTGATGGCTGAGGACAGGTAACTGAATGGTCTTAGATGAAGGCAGCAGAGATAAAGGAAGCCAAAGAAAGAAGGGAGCACCAAGAATGTGTCACTTCCAGAGGACACAGAATACCCTGCTAAGGGGATGTGGGAGGCAACTTCAGCAAATCAAAAAGCTGGAACCAAGAGTTGGACTTGTGAGGAAGGAACAGGGAGCTCTTGAGGACCTTAGCAGAGCAATCACAATAGACAGACACTCTTCTGGAAAGAGTGCTATGAAATGAACAGTAATAGGACTGAGGCAGAAAGAAAAAACAGACACTTTTTTAATTAAAAAAAAAGACTTATTGACTGAGTGGATTCAGATTTTTTTCCACTTGTATCATATGATGTAACTGTTAAATTCAACTAAAATTACAGAGTCAGACACTGTTAGCAGAATAAAAAGTTGTACAGTCATTAGAGCTAAAGGATACGAAGCTTCAAGGCATAGGGAGTCAACAATTCTGAAATTGTGGAATTCAAGACATTTAATTTTGTTTGACAATCCTTGGTACCTTCAC
The DNA here is from genome assembly GCF_964194105.1 of Spermophilus citellus. Classification (NCBI taxonomy): domain Eukaryota; kingdom Metazoa; phylum Chordata; class Mammalia; order Rodentia; family Sciuridae; genus Spermophilus; species Spermophilus citellus. The sequence continues at coordinate 152,422,453 of NC_138189.1, forward strand.
AATTTCACTTTTAATATCAATGAAGAGCTGAAAATGTTAAAAACTGACATGAGCTGCAGACGCTAACTAGAATGGTTCACTTAGGGAGGAAAGAGTAGAGGAGAGAAGAGGAAAAGAAGAACTAACGGGGCTGAGTTGTACTCAGTAAGATGGGGACACAGGAGGAACTTCATGGGAAATGGTCTCAATTATCTCTGTAAATCAGTTTTCAAGCTCATTTCTCAAAGAAGAATGATAAATCAGAATGGGGGGGAAGGGCTTGGAAAATATTTGATACCACTTTTTCTACTGGGGAGTCAGGTTTCTACTGGAGATGTACAGTCCCCAGGGATGGCTGGCTTCCTGCAGCCAAGACTTCTCATTTTATTATACCTGACTGGCAAAATCTATGTGCTACTTCACAGAAGACGCCCAAGGTGACCAGGCTGCTGCGAACACTGCCTCCCCGACACTGCTGAGTGTCTATCTTCCCAACCCTGCTCACCTGCAACAACTGTTCAGACCACACCCGTGTGCCTCCCAGAGGTGGCAAGGAAGACTCCAGGGATGGGACAGACCTCCTGGTGATGGTTTCAAAGTCACCACACAAAACCACAGACATTTGTCACTTTTGACTTCATGGTATATTTTCTTTGCAAAGGGATTTCTGTTCAGGGGCTGGGGTTGTGGCTCAGCGGTAGAGCGCTTACCTAGCAGGGGCAAGGCCCTGGGTTTGATCCTCAGCACTACATAAAAATAAATAAGTAAAATAAAGGTATTATGTCCAACTACATCTAAAAATAAATAAATATTAAAAAAATTTCTTTTCAATGAAAAACTTGAAGATGGAATTCAATTAATTCAATTACTTTACTTATAAAGTAAATCATGTGGAATGCTTCTGGCCCAACTTGTATCATATGATATCAATTTTAAAAACCGAATCTTCTAGTAAATAAGTTTTATCTTAAAATTCACATTCATGAAGTGAAATTAAATATTAGGATATACACAGGTCCAGTAAGGACTTACTACGCTTAACAGAGAACATATCAGCTGTTTGGGGCTAGGGCCTCATCTTCACACTAAATATTCCAAACATTACAAGAAGATCATGCGGGACATTAACAGTGATTCTTCCTAGAAAAGGTGAAAGGCAGCCTGGAACCCACAGCATCTGCAGAAGAAGCAGAGGTGCTAAAGGGCTGCACTGACGACCTGTCTGACCCGACTGACCACGGTCTCCCAGGCACACAGGCAGCAGCAGAAACATCCTTCTCCTTTTACAATGAAAAAAATTATGTAATGTTATTGAATAAAATTTCATAAAAACGGAATTAACCACTGTGTTCTTCTTTAAATCTGGTCTTCTAGTCTTACATGAATACCTTTTTATAACAATAGTTATACTTTAGATATTTTAAACATTTTTTTCAGTTAAAAAAGGTCCATTTTTCACTTTCACACTATAATAAAATAGATTTTTGAGACATTTTTTCCCTCTAGGAAAAAAAAAAAAACCCAAAAAACTTCTCCTGAAAAAATAAAAGGTCAATTTTCAGAAAGTAAAATATACATGATAAAATAATATGGGTAATTTTACACTGAGGAATGAATACAAAGCAGAATTTAATCTACACATATGTAGGACACATCTGGATAAAGAGTAAGAGCAGACTTGAAACACTATTGGCAGCCAGGCTCATGGGCTCATGCCAGGAATCCCAGAGACTATGGAGGCTAAGGCAGGAGGATTGCAAGTTTGAGGCCAGCCTTACCAACTTAGCAATGTCTTAAGCAACTTAAGATACTTCTCAAAATAAAAACATAAAAAGAGGTTGGGATGTAGCTCAGTGGTACATCTAGGGTTGTAAGCACCATGGGGTTCAATTCCCTGTACCAAAAGGAACAAAAAACAAAAAAAAAGAAGAAGAAGAAATAAGAGGAAAAAAAAGAAAAACACTATTCACAACCTAAAAGATATGGCCAAGTTAATAGCTCTAAATTCTACCTTTAATATTAAAGAAGACTGATACAAATGTAGAGAGAGAGAGAGAGACCTATGTATAAGAAGTACAGTTATCACTACAACATCAAAAATCTTTCTTCCTGTTATTGTCCTTCATTAGTTATGAACTGCATTAGACATCCGAAATGGCCGAGGGGCAAAGTTAAAAGGAATATGCGTATCTGGAGCCACTGTATGCTCACATCAAAACATCCTGAGGAAACGTTTTAAATCTGCACTTGAGAAGCACAAGGGTGATGTGCAATCATCAATGCAGCAGCAGAAGGACAAGAAACAAAGGACAAATGGGCATCTGCGACAGTGCCATGGGCCCTGGATCAGGGATGATGAAAGTCAAAGCTGCCTGTAAAGTTTGGTAAACATCACCTTGAATATCACTCACCCTTTAGTAACTTAAAAGGAAAGGTTCATTGTACAAAAAAGTCTTGGGAATTTGACTCAACCAAACAACCTATTTGAATATGAAGACGACAGAACAAAATTTCTTGACCCTGATAGCAGAACAGTTCCCACGCACCAAGCCTCAGTACTGATGCAGGCTACGTACCTAGAGGCACCACACACAAGCAAAGTAAGGTATGCTGAAAGAACAGTTCATTCATGTCAGTTTAATTTTTACTGGTTAATAGTAAAGAATAGGGCTGGGGTTGTGGCTCAGTGGTAGAGCACTTGCCTCACATGTGTGAGGCACTGGGTTCAATTCTCAGCACCACATATAAATAAATAAAATAAATAAATAAATGTCCATTGACAACTAAAAAATTTTTTAAAAATAGTAATGAACAAAATGATGTCATCAGTACACTAAAGCTTTTTTGTTAGTACATGAGTAATGCTTTTGTTAGAATTCCTCAGTATTTTTCAATAAAGGCAAGACAAAAGAGGTCAAAAAAGATAAAGGCAGATCAGAAACTACAGAATTTTTTTTTTTTCTTTTTGGTACTGGGGATTGAACTCAGGGGCACTCAACCACTGAGCCACATCCCCAGCCCTACTTTGTATTTTATTTACAGACAGGGTTTCAGTGAGTTGCTAAGCACCTTGCCATTGTTGAGGCTGGCTCTGAACTCCTTCTCCACAGCCTCCAGAGCCCCTGCAATTACAGGCATGCGCTACCAGTGGTTCCTGGCCAGAAAGTATGGGAACTATGCTAACAACTCACTGCAGAAATTCAAATGTTATGAATGACAGCGGTGATTAATTTTGCAGGGCTTCACCCATTTTCCCTTGACCAGTCCTTGCAACAGTTAAGACAAAACTGAAATGGTGGTCAAGGTTGATGACAAGTTCTATGAGTTCGGAAAAGATGAAAATTACTGGTCACTCAAAGGAACAGCCTGTAATTAGAGTCTCAAAACACAATATTATCTAAGTTGAGCCTTCATCATTATAATTTGGTTTAAAGCTCTGTAAGCCTCAGTATATCTAGCCTATCAATTCTGATAGGAAATGCTACAATTTTCAAGAATAAGCAAGGTGGAAAATGAAAGCCAAATGAGTAAAAATGGACCCACATGCATACTATTCTATTTTATTTTAATTTCTGATATTTGAGTAGAGGAAGCTACGCAGGAAGAGAGCAAAGCCACTACTTCCTAGACCCTTCAGCCATGGCATGCTAAATACCCTGGCTAACATCATCCCAGTCACGGCCTTTCCTCTTTCCTCTTCTTTGCTTCCTCCTTCTGGGTGTATGCCAAGAGTCAGTTGAGTCTGTTTCTATACTACATATTTTCTTTCTTCTCTTTCATTCAATTAGCATTTACTAAGCATTTACTATAACAGGGTGACTTATCAGTTACAAAATATTGACAAAAATCCTCAAATCAAAAATTCTAGGTTAAAAAATACTCAATAATACTGGGCACACTTGTAATCCCAAGAAACTTGGGAGTCTAAAGCAGGAGGATCGCAAGTTCAAGGCCAGCCTCAGCATCTTAGTGAGTCCTAAGGAATTTGGTGAGAACCTTCTCAAAATAGTAATAATAATAATAATAATGCTGAGGATGTAGTCCACTGGCAAAGGATCTCTGGGTTCAACCCCCAGTACTAAAAAACAAAGCAAAAAAATTTTTGAATGTTATTTAAGTAAATAATGTATAAATCAATAAAATGACTATTAAAAGAACATTATTATTTCTAAGAAAACAAAGATAAATACTTAGGAAAGACTTAATATAGGTGGATAACTAAAATAACACATAAATTGGTATGAGCCAAACAGTTTTAAAAGAATGAGAACATTCAGAGTGTAAAGTATTTTAATTTCTGACTCTATAGAAGCAAAACACTGAAATCAATACAATGTGGTTTAGATAAGAGATTATCTAACTCCAATGAACAGACTACTCTCAAAGAAAATCATTTGCCTTAAAACAAACCACAAATTAATGTATGTTTATATTTTAATTTAAAAGTAAAATATTTTAGTAATTCTTTATTTAACTATTAGAATTAACTACCAATTACTGGTTCCAACCTGGAGACCTTGACATATTCTAACTACTGATCAAAGTACAGAATGTGGGGAGGAAGTATGACCCCATCCAACAAAATGGCAAGTGCATGTTCTCAGCACAGCCATCTCACTACCCAGGCAAGCACAGAAGATGTGGGGACAAGGCTCCTCTCTGCAGCGCTATCAGGGGCCTGGGGAAAAGACTGACAGCAGTCCAGATGGCCATGTCACAGAGTCTAGGAATAAGTGGTTTTGAGCATGTGAAGCCTATGAGAGTGTGAGGAAGACCAGAGACTGAGAAGAGGAGTCTCCAAGGCACAGAGCTAAACAGAAGAGCAAAGTGCTGAACACAGTTTCCCACATTTTGTACCTTCGGGAAGGGGAGTATGTGTGTGCACACACGCATGTCACCCTTGTATTATAATAAAGCAACACTGGAAGGAGAAATAAGAGACTAATAATGAGGTGAAGGAAAGAAGGTTGATTACATAGGTGAAAGCAAGATATCGCCATGCATCTTTTCATATGTCACATCGTATATATTACCTACTCAAAATATCATTTTAGCAAAATATCCCTTAAAATGAAAAAAGAAGTATGCAGAATACAGAGTTACATACTACGTTTTTCAGTGAAACTATTTTCTACACTTACAATGTCTAAGATCCTCAAATTTTGCAGGTCTCACCTCTACCTGAGATCCAATTTCTTTGATTTTTCTCTGCACTAACTCTATAGCTCTGGTCATCTTAATGGGAAGGGAGGGAAGACAGGGGGAGGAGGAAAAGGTGGGGCAGGATAGAGGGAGGGAAGCTAAAAAAGGTTTTGGTGAAGAGAGAATGCAGACCTCCTGTCTGTCCCTCTTCACCACAGAGAAAACAAAGGTCAAGTGACTTGCTCTGATTTGACTCTCAAGTTCCATTTTTGTCACCTCTCCTCCTTTACAGAAAGCAGAACTCCTTCTCAACATGCATTCAGTTAATTAATGGGGTGTGAACAATATGACATGAAACATGGTTGTTAAAAAATAGTATCGGCTACAATTTTTCTTATACAGTAAGAATAAAAGATCACTTACATTTCCTCTCCAATCTGATTTTGTGTCAGTACAGTGGACAGAATGTTATTAAACCTGTATAGAGGCCATGCACTCTACTGAGTATACTGAACACATAAACCATAATGGGTGCTATTGGTATGTCAGGGTCCTCACATCTCAGCCTAAATCTCTGGAAGGCAATAAACACCTTTTTTCAGTCCCTAACTCTCTTACCACTAAGTCACTAGGTGTGATTTCATTTATACCTATGTGGTTATATGGACACACTTCTCCTGAAAATTACTGTGACTAAGCTGAACACGCTGCAGGTGGAGGCGCAGTAAGCCTCACTGGGGAATGAGCAGGAAAACATGGATGTCTTACACTGGGGCTCAACAGTTATGGAGCTAGAGGGTAGACAAATAAGCAAAAATACCCCTCCAACAAGTTTAAAAACAACACCTTACTCTCCAGATGTGTACATGAGGTTTTAGACATTAAATAAGTAACCCACAGTCATATGTAAAAAAATGAATCCAGAGCTTCTGGCTCTTGAATATTCTGTCAAAATAATTACTTCTAGATACCGTGATTAGTTTTTAAAAATCAAATTACTTAATTCACCAATACAGAAATAATAATTCTGTACAACCCCATCTCCTAAAAGTAGACACTTTCCTTTCATATCTGTGAAGTAAAACTGGTGTAAAATTCCTAAGTCCTTCTATGATAAAAGGAAGTTACTCTCCATCTCTCTGCATCATGAGATCACCAATCTGAACGGAATTTTCATGAATGTTTGTATCTATTGCACCCATACATCCCCAAATGAGAGTCTATCCCCAATCAGTACACTCTTCCTAAAGGTTGGACTGGTGAGGATCTGGCAAGCTATTAAGAGCACCACTTTATTTCAGAGTGGAGAGGAGACTACAGCGCAGTCTGCAGTCCACAGTTCCGGGTCATCCCAGTGCAGGGGGCCTCGATCCCTGTGGAGATGATCTGAGTAGGAAGCAAAGGCTCCTGGGGACAGCAGAGAACGCAGCTCGGTGCCAGGCCTCAGCAATGTGTTTGTTTGGCTTTTTCTCCTATCCTATCAGCAACCTGCCTCCATAGATTTGTCTGGGAAAATGATGAATAGTGAAGAAGGCAACCCTCTCCATCATCTAGATCTCCTTTCTAATAAAGACCCCAAGCAAAGCTTTCAGAAAGATCATCTTTCTGAAATTAAGGCTTTGAATACTCAAGTTAAGACACCTGAAAGAAAGTCAATGGCAGTCATCAGATATTGACAAACATGTGAAACAGTAACTTTAATACAGGAGTAACTCAATATCCCTTCTGACACTAAATAACAGTAAACTGGTTGCAAACCATCTGCATACAAACAAACGGCTATGCATGTATAAGTCTTTTAAATCTAATGTTCAAATAATCCTTCAAATCAAAGAAATAAGAACCTATCCACTTGATACAGCTATTAATTTATCAAAATAAAATAGCAAATTCATTCTGATAAAATGAAAATAAACAAACAAAAATAGAGCACATGCAAAAAAATTAAACAGAGCATCGTGTCCTGAAGATATGTTTGGAAGGAATTTCTAAACTCTGGAAACAAGAAAAAAAATTAACGCTTGATAATCAGATAATGAGTAAGGGAAAAAACCCCACACTGTTCTGTGTCTACCCTCCCCATTTTGTTCTTTTAGCCAACCATCCAGACAAAATATTCCACAATCTCTATTGTCTTTAAAAGGGAAATTGATATTTGAAAGATCAAAGTAATCAAGTTTTCTAAAACTTAAATGTGACACATCAACAAACGTGAAGTACAGAACACTCACTTCCCTAGGTCAAGAATCATCTTGGCAGTATTACTGTCTGATATAAAAAGCACCAATGGATAGAATGGAAGTCACAGAGGAACGCATCCTTGCCTGGACTGTAATCTCAGTCCATGGTTCACATAAAACAGAGCTTAATTTAGCTTGTTATTTATTTATTTATATTTCCTTACACATCTTTAGAGAAAGTTATAGTTTCTTTTTGGCAACTATAGAAAATAATTTAACACCAATATTGAGTTTTTAATTTAGGGGGGGGGCACTGAGGATTGAACCCAGGGGTGCTTTACCACTGAGCTACATCACCAACCATTTTTAATTTTGAGACACACTCTCACTAAATTGCTAAGGCTGGCCTTGAACTTGTAGTCATTCTGCCTCAGCCTCCGGAATTGCTGTGCTTCATTTATCTTACAATTTAGTGTTCCCAAAACAAAGAACTGTCCAAATGGAGTTACTAAAGGATTTGCAGGGGCCACAGCTAAAGTTATTTATTCAGTCAGTCATACATCCATTCAGCAGATAATAATTTATAGTAAGCTCTGATATTAACAAACAGTATTTATAAAGGTCTTCTGTCTATAATTATAATGATAATAAAAACCTTGTACAATATTTTAAGTATGAACCAAACATCTTTATTTCATCACCATAGCTGATCTTTTATTCTTTCCTGGCTGTATAATCTACTATAAAAGGGGAAAGTTAAATTTGTGATGAATAAAATGCAGAAATTGGAGGTATCTGATATTGTTAAAAAAATTTAAGTATAATACTAAAATTTGAATCTCCCAACTTTTCCACCCTAGCTTTTCCATATACTACCACAAGACTTTAACTCTTTAAAGCTTAAACTTTAAATGACAAGGAAGAAGGTATGTGTCACTCTCTGGACTCAACAAATCATTTCTTTTGAATTACATTCTTTCAGGTCATTCAGAAGCATGCCACACTGTGAAAACTTACACTTTAAAAAATATTTAGAGGGCTGGAGTTGTAGCTCAGCGGTAGGGCGCTCGCCTAGCACGTGCAAGGCCCTGGGTTTGAACCTCAGCACCACATAAATATAAATAAATAAAATAAAGGTATTGTGTCCAACTACAACTAAAAAAAAAATGTATAAATATTTAAAAAATATTTAGAGTAAATTTCATAAAATATAATACTTTTAAATGAAGCGCGAACACAGTATACTCTTCTTGATATTGTATCACAGCAATGCATGAAAAATGGGTATGCTGGAGGAGGAAAAAAAAAAAAACACTGTTAGAGACAAGGAAACCTGGCCTGACAGCACTCCTTTTGTTATTTATTAGCTCTGGATTCAGGGCAAGCAATTAAATCTCTCTGAGAAGTAATTTTCTCATATTAAAAATGTAAAAAGAAACTTTATGTGGTTGTTAGGAAAATTACACATGATGCATATAACCTCAGTGTACAGTAGCTGGTGCACTGTAGATGCTCAAAAAAAGTAAAAACTGTTATTATCTTAGAGAAATATTTATAGATTTTTCAGAATCTCTTCACATACTTGTTTAGTATTTTATTTTTTGTTTAAAATATAAATGCCTAAGAAAAAATGTACTGAGATACATAAAAGCATATAATTTTCATCCTCTGTAAATCTACCTACAGTACACACATTTCCCTTTTGTTTGGACTATCCTTCTGCTTGTTTTCCTGAGTGAATCATTTCTGCTTAGGTGAATATTTGGCTGCTCAGTAGTCTGAAGGAATACAGGTTCAAGCTGCCAATGGAAATGTGAAATACTAATTTATAGAAACGTGGCTAGAGAACACAGTTGTTCTTACCAACTTTGCAACTACACAGGAGAGCGGTCGACTATCACCAAAGCAGTCACAAATACAACTGAAAAAGAAGTTTAATGGATCAACTATTCTTACTTAACAGTTATTTAATTCTCATCCACTTTGCTTCCTCAAGGCCATCAGAACAGTGAACATAAGCTAATCTTAATGTGCATTTCTCAGTTCAGTACACATATTTATGAATTACTCAGCACATCCTGCACTAAACATAACCTCCAAGAAAACAGTACATGCCCTACATATAACTTGTAATAAAGTAAGGAAGTAAAAACAGAGGAAATACTAATTTTCGCAGTGAAGAACAGATAAAACAGAAGATACACATTGCAGCTCTACAAATTTGCATTTCGATTCACCCAAATAATAGACGACATGTGAAGAAGCTAGTGCTTTCCAAGGGCAATGCTACAGCTAATAAGAAGAATATATGTGGCAGGTCTCATTCACTAAACACTTGGATTATCTGGGAACACATAAAAATCCTTGCCCTATGGAGCTTATACTGGGGAGTGGAGGCAGACAGTGATAAAAGTTGTAAAGAAGTACGTGAGTGGAAACAAATGCAAAAATATAAATAACTGAGGGGCTGGGGTTGTGGCTTAACAGCAGAGTGCTCACCTATCACGTGCAAGGCCCTAGGTTCGATCCTCAGCACCACATAAAAATAAATAAAATATAAGTATTGTGTCCAACTACAACTAAAAAATAATTTAAAAAATATTTAAATAAATAAATAAATGGCTGGGTAACTTAAGTGGGGGTGGGAATCAGGAGAATCAGAGAAAGACAACAAACTTGTCAGATAACTGATAAGACCTTTTTTTAAGGAGGCTCAGTATTATTATTGCTTCAGACAAGTGAGATCTGACTTATGATTATTTCCTATTATAATAACTGGCTTTTCCAAGCTGCATTATAGTTGGTAGTAAAAAAGAAGTCAAACATTTTTGTAGGGTATGTTAATTTTTGTCTATTACCTAACACACTGCAAGGCACATAATAGATACAACACAGGTATTTAGTGAATGACTCAATGCAAGCTAATAAATACACAGTTCATCTGCACACTTAGCACCCAAACCCTTAACTTTCCTCAGTTCAGGAATAGGCAAACTTTTTCTCAAAGGGCCAGACAGTATACATTTTTAGCCTGTTAGCTATATATCTATATATTAAATATTCAAGTTTGTCATTGTACAACACAAACAGCCACAACAGCAAATGAGTGGATTTAGCTACGTTCTAACAAAACATTATTTATGAAAAGAGGCAGACTAGTTTTCTAATCTCGAATTAGTTTATTCTCTTTTCAGCCTAATGCTTTAAATCTTACGTTATATTTCCCTAGGCATATAAATAAAATTAATAATCTATCTGCTAATGCATATTTTATGAATTCTAATTATCTAATGAACAAAAAAACATAAAAAAACCCACACATACTGCTTTTACCAGCCTCTATCTTCTCCCTTTTCCCCTTTTCTTTTGCCTCTCTCTTCACCTAAGCCATCTAGCAAAACAATGCAAAAATCAGATTGAATTCTGATTGACAAATGAAATACCAAAAGAAGAGAAATATTAAATACACAAATTTAAAACCTTTTTACAGAATTTAAGAATAAACCTAAGTTATTACACTCAATAAAATGTCAGTCTTCTATTAATTTCTGAAAAAAGCACATATATTTCATCAACATAGGAAACAAATGGGTCATTAAGTCCCAAACCATGAGATTAACAAGAGACAATATTTTATAAATAAAAAATATCCTAACCATGTTTGAGGATACAATTTTGGGTTGAGCATGGTGGCAGCATGTCTATCAGCCCAGCAACTAGTGAGGCTGAGACAGGAGGCTCCCACATTCCAGGCAAGTCTCTACAAAGCAGCAAGAGCCTCTCCCAAAATAAAAAAATGAAAATGACTGGGGATGTAGCATAGTGGTCAAGCACCCTGGGCTCAATCTCCAGATGCATATCCCTCGGCCCTCAAAGGAAAGAGAATATAATTCTGTTCACCTTCTTCAAACATCAGCACTTTATTTTATTCACCTTTCTACAGAGATTACATACACTACACCTTTTGTTTCAACCCTATTATATCAAATTCTCTTTTTTTGCACTTTAACACACATGCACACAATCAAAACCTCCAGAAACAAGATTTCCAAAAACATCAGTCTTATAAGTGGCTTCCTGTTCTCTTTTCCATAAAAAGCATAACTCTGAATAAGTCTGTGTTTAAGTATCTCAGTGAATACAGAAACAACTTGCAACTTTTAGGTACAAATTTTACAGGCATAACAGATTGAAAAGCTGTGTAAAGAAAACCATTATTAAATGAAACATAATGACTAATTCAAGGATCTGGTTCACCTGTACTATCCATTCCAACCTAGCATTAAAAAAGAAAGCAGTGGCTAGGGTTGTGGCTCGGTGGTAGAGAGCTTACCTAGCACATGTGAGGCACTGCTAGAAATAAATAAAATAAAAGTACTAAGTCCATCTACAACTAAAAAAAAAATTTAAATAAAAAAAGAAAGCAAAGTACATTTCCATAATTTTAGTCATACTTTATTACAATGAAAACATATTACAAACTGTCCTTATCATAGATGCAACAACAAAAAGAAACTCATGTTGCTGAATAACTTTTCTAAGATTTATTCATATAGTCTCTATCTGCCTTTTTTTTTTTTTTTTTAACTAAGACACAAATTCTCTAAGAATTATTCCAGCACTAAAATTCTTCCTGCTCTACCCTGAACAAACGCCAGGGAGGGAAGTCTGAAAGCACAATGCCCTCTCTGCTGAGGTGGCCCTGAGCCCCAGGTAGCAGGGATAAGGCCCATGTTGGTGGGCTCCTAGAGCCTGGGAAGGGAGCAGTGCAGCAGAAGCCCTGTCTCCGAATGACGAGAAGCATTTGCCCAAAAGAAGCATGCAACTTCCTTTGCCTTTTCTATGAAAAGTTTTTTGTTTTTCAATTGTCTTTTTGTAATGGCCATGTTTTATTAAGGTATACTTCACATAAGGTAAAATTATTCTTTTTAATTTTTTAAGTTTCTGATTGGATACATATATACAGCCCTATAATCCCCACCACAACAAACATACAAATTCCATTATCACAAAAAGCTTCTTCATATCACTTTATGAAAAATTCTCTTAGGCCCACATCTCATTTCTGACCCTATAGCCCTGCTGTTCCAAAGTGTTCTATAAATGGAATCAATAAGTATACTGTCTACTAAGCCTTCTGTATCAGGCTTTTAAAATTTATCATAACATTTTTGAGATGCATTTGTATTTTGTATATATTAGTAATTTACCACTTTTATGGCTTAATAATATTTCACTGTATGCACATGACATAATTTGTTTATCCACTCATCAGGTAGTGAATATTTGGGTTGTTTAGGTGATTAAAAATAAAGCTACTATAAATACTTCTCCATAGGTCTTTGCATGGACAAATGTTTTTATTTCTCTTGGGTAAATACCTGGAAGTAGGTAATAGCCCCCTTCCAATGATGTGCACTTAAAAAAAAAAAATCATCTAAAAACACTAATGCTTGGGAAGGGTTGTGCCTAGCACAATAAGTAAAAGGCTCAAAAAAAAAAAAAACCCACAGAACTCTACAAACAATACAAGACCACTTTTACTACTGGCATATATTTAATTATAAGAATTAATTTAAATTTTTTTAAAAAAATTTGTATCTTTGCTTAAAAAGTAAATAAAACTACTACATTGGCTGATGGTAAATATTACTTTCCTAAGAGAGGATACATGTACGTGCAGCACTAATCCTGCACAATTCCCTGAAATCAATTTTAAAATAAACTGTACACTGAGCATGAGTGTTTATTCACACTTCAACTATTATTTTTTAAAGCAAAGCTAGTTCCTCATCCCCTTAAGCTGCTCCTCTGAACAGAGGGGATGAGCTTTGAGGAGTGGCAGGGTCTGCACTCAGAGAATGTTTCAGGTGAGCACCACCATCTTGTGTTGAGACACAGAAACTGCAATGTTAAGGCCGTCCTCAAGTAGCATGTCAAACAGCAGGAGCGACACAGGCCAAACTTCCCACATCTGCTGGGGTGCACATGTCACCACAGCACCACAGACTTAGTTGAGATTGTTCACATTTTATGATTATAATGTATTAAAATTTACATGTATATTTCGAATCAGATTATACGTATTGCAAAGAAAGGAACTGAACATTCTTTCATTACATGACCCTGATACTTTCCACACCCTTTCAATAGACAGACAGACAGACAGACAGACAGACACACACACACACACACACACACAAATATGCCAGACATGAAAATGGCACTTCATTATTATTGATAATATTCTCTATGCACTTTAAAAATAGTTCCCCAAATTAGCCCTTTTACTAATGATGTGAAAATATTGAATTCATGACTTTGGATTTGGTTTGGCCACACTGAACATTAGTTTCCATATGGGATTTTAAAAAAATTGACAATATAAAGCAAGAAGTTCTCTTCAAATTTAGAAGTGATTCAACTTTAAATAATGTATTATATACTTCTGTTCTAACTCAAAAATTATTTTTACTTTTTTGGCAGTTTTTTGAAATAGTTAAAAGCATATTAAATAGACCAAAATATTATAGGCTGATCAGACATCTGTGAACGAAGAAATATGCAGCTTAACAAGTTTTCCTTTTTCAAAGAGTAATAAATATTAAGTGAAAAACTCAAAGTATTCTTCAACTGTCAACTGAAGTTTTTGTTATACAACACCAGCCTTAAGGCTGATTTATGGCTTGTTCCCTGTTTTTCTGAAAATTACATGGCTACAAAGAAAAGTGACTTTTTGCACACCTGGATATTTGCTTGTTTTATGATCTGTTTGAAGGAAGGAACTTTACAAGTAAGTATGGGAAGGTAGCTACTGAAATAAAAACCAGAAAGCAAAAACCTGCTTGGTAAACAGCATCCTTTTATGTAGCATTTGAAATCTCTTATTGTCTGTCTTTGTAGAATTTGAATGATGTATCAGAAATTATTTAGAACATTTCTGATAGACACAGAAAACTAAGAGGCTAAATAATTTCTAAAAACACAATTTGTTAGTAACAGAGCTAGAATCAGAAACTGTGATCTCTGCTTCTGCCTGCCTGCCTTGCTCTTCCAAGGTCTGTATCTATCTCACTGTCTCTCTTTCAGGCCTTTCTACCACTTGCTGCATCTGCCATTCCTGTCCCTATTATCTCTGTCCCCTGTTACACATGTCAATCTCATTTCCTCCAGATTCATTACCTTGATCTTGCTGTTTGTGTTATATAAAAGCCCCTTTCTAATGCTGTGCACTTTCAAAAAAAATAATCTAGAAATACTAATGTTTGGGAAGGGCTACGCCTAGAACAATGTAAGTAAAACGCTCAAAGAAAACTAGACAACTCTTCAAATAATACAAATAAGAGACCTCTTTTCTCACAAATTCATGAAACTGCAGTGGTAAAATAGAGCCAAGAATCAATATATACATATTTTGGCTTTTTCTTTTCTTTTTTTTTTTTTTTTTTGGTAGTGGGGATTAAACCCAGGAGTGCTTAATTGATGAACCACATCCCCTAACCCCTTTTTATCTTTTGAGGCAGGGCCTTGCTAAGTTGCTGAGGCTGGCTTTGAACTTGTGATCCTCCTTTTTGGCATCATTTTAAAGCTGAATCAAACTAAAATAGTAGGTTTTAAATATTTAGTGCATGAGCACAAGCACAGTATTCAGCTTTTTCACATTATTACCTTCCATGAGCCAAACACAAAAATAATTCTGAATCCCGAATTATTCAAGACTTCTACATAACTTCCAAAGTTTCCCTCATTTGGGAATCTTTTCCATAGATGCTTTAAATCAAATTTTTAAAATTCTACAAATTACAAGAAAATCACTATTGTAAATATAATTTGTACAATAGCTATTCTTAAGAGTCTTTTAAACTGTCAGGCTGGGATTGTGGCTCAGTGGTAGAGCGCTTGCCTAACATGCAGGAAGCACTGGGTTCAATTCTCAGCACCACATACAAAAATAAATAAAATTATTATGTTCATCTACAACTAAAAATATTTTTTTAAAAAACAGTCTATTACACTGTAGGCATAAGTTCTAAAGTACCTGAAGAGACTAAATATAAAATTATTCAACAAATTGAAACCAGTTTGAGGCCTGTTTAACACCCAACAGAGAAGACAGAATCCTTTTTTTTCCTTAAGATTCAACATCAAGGGCCAGGTGTGGTGGCACACACTTGTAATCCCAGTCACTTGAAAAGCTGAGGCAGGAAGATCATGAGTTCAAAGGCATGAGGATGTGGGGAAAAGGCAGACTCATAAAGTGCTGGTGGGACTGCAAATTGGTGCAGCCACTATGAAAAGCAGTATGGAGATTCCTCAGAAAACTGAGAATAGAACCACCATTTCACACAGCTTTCCTACATCTTCGTTTTATACCCAAAAGACTTAAAATCGGCACACTATAGTGATCCAGCCATAACAATGTTTATAGCAGTACAATTCACAATAGCTAAACTGTGGAACCAATCTAGGTGCTCTTCAACAGATGAATGGATAAAGAAAATGTGGTACCTAAACACAATGGAATATTAGCCTTAAATAAGAATGAAATTATGGTATTTGAGGGTAAATGGATGAAACTGGAGAATATCATGCTAAGTGAAGTAAGCCAACCCCCCCAAAAAACAAAAGCTGAATGTTTTCTCTGATAAGCAGATGCTAAGCCATAGTTGGTGAGTGGATAGGGAAGAATGAAGAAACTCTGGTTTGTGTAGAGGGGAGTGAGGGGAGAGGTGGGGCTGTGGGGATGGGAAGGATGGTAGAAAAAGACAGACTTTATTACCCTACATATATGTTTGATTACACTACTAGAGTGACTCTGCACCATGTACAGCCACAGGAATGAGAAGCTGTGCTCTATTTGTGTAAATATCTCAAAATGCATTCTACTGTAAAATAAATTAATAATAATAATAAAAAAAAGCTAGCCTCAGTGAGGTGCTAAGTAACTCAATAAGACTCTGTCTCTAAATAAAATGCAAAAAAAAAAAGGGGGGGGGGGTTGGGGATGTAGCTCAGTAGTTAAATGCTCCTGAGTTCAATCCCTAATATGTATTAATTAATTAATTAAATACATAAAGAAATAAAAAGATTCAACACCAATGCACAAAATGTCAAGGATTGAACCCTTATAAACTCCAATAGCCTGGACATTTAACTGTGATTGAGCATTAATAATAAATTAGTTCCTTGATGTTCTGAAGTCTCCCGATGCTTAGGAAATCCATACTAATATCAATCTAATGAGTCTACATAATCCCATTAAAGTTCAACTCTCCAGTCACGTCCTGTTACTCTTATGCAAATGGACATGCAAGGATGCATCTTCTCTGCATTCATCTATAAGCTGGAGGAAGGGCTAAAAGGCCTATGGAGACTACAGCAAACCACCAGAGACAACAAGTAATTACTTCACTCAGCCCAGTGTGCTACATCACAATTAATGAGTTTAACATGTAAACATGACATACCAGGAACTAGAATAATATGATTTCTGAGCTATATGTCTTACTTCCGCAGGAAATTTCAGCTTCAGTTTCCCCAGATTATATGAAACAAATATTATCCCCCAAACCACACCAAATATGTAAAACACATGGACAACATGAGGATATCAATCTTACTCTGACAGTTCAAGAATTTTCCCCATTCTAATCTACCACCCCAAGACCATCTGCATAGAGGGATATGGGTTAACAGGCAACAGGAATGTAAAATATGTTAGTTAATGAAAAGACCAAACATCTGGATGAAATGTAGCAAAAATTATTATAATATTTATCTCTTTGACATTAGAATAGCCTAAAAATAAATCTCTACAACTTAACATCAGCCCTATAATTCTTTTGTCATCTATTTTATTCCCATCATAGCTACTTCTAGACTAGAAAAGTGATAAAAATGATTCATTTCACTATAGAAAGATGTCGTAAATGTTTATTTAAAGACTGAAAGGGAGAGAAAAGGGAAATTGCATGGAAATGAAGGGAGACCCTCATTGCTATACAAAATTACATATAAGAGGTTGTGAGGGGAATGGGAAAATAAACAAAGAGAGAAATGAATTACAGTAGATGGGGTAGAGAGAGAAGATGGGAGGGGAGGGGAGGGGGGATAGTAGGGGATAGGAAAGATAGCAGAATACAACAATTACTAATAGGGCATTATGTAAAATTGTGGATGTGTAACCGACGTGATTCTGCAATCTGCATTTGGGGTAAAATTGGGAGTTCATAACCCACTTCAATCTAATGTATGAAATATGATATGTCAAGAGCTTTGTAATGTTGTGAACAACCAATTTAAAAAAATAAAATTAAAAAAAAAAAGACTGATTTTATTCTACCAGCACTCATTGGTAGTGATTACTTGAATCTAACTAGTATGACATAACTAGAAATTTACATTAAAGTAGATGGAAATGCTGAAAACATCTTTAAAAAATAAATAAAGTAGATGGAAAAAAAACCCAGAATCTTAAAACTTCGATTCTCTAGAGAAATACAATGAAAATTCCATGCAAGAATGAAGGAGAAGGCACTGTAGGGTTACAAAGAAGTTTCATTAACATGGAACCATGAGCAGTTAAAAAAAAAAAAATGTACACACACACACACACACACACACACACAGCTTTTCTTTTTTCCTTTCCTTTAATTTAAGATCCTTTACAGGACAGCAGCCTTGGACCAGCCCAGCTGCCCCCTTTTCCCATTTATGGTTACCAAGAATAAAGGAAGGCTGTGCTGGGAATGCAACACCCTGGGACAAGGACAGGCTGCAACAGCCCAGGCTTGTTTCTAGTCCTCCTATTTGGTGTCTTCTACCAGCTTCCCCAGGAACCGAACCTACAACAGGTGACTTCTCAGGGAACAGAGACTTCATCTGCCCAGGCAGCTTCCCTGTACCCTAGGGGACTGCCTCACAATGAATCCTAGGCTTCTATTGTCCCCTGCTGCCAGTCTATAAGAAACAACAAACAAACAAAAAACTCTGCTGCATGTAGGTGAGCAGGGAACCTGTTTCACCTCCTCCAATATCCTGTAATGAAAAACTAATTACAAAGTTATCTGACCCCCTCTGCACCCTCCCCAAATCACACAAATAAAATCAATGATCTCATTCTTGACTTCAAGACATCCACAATACCTTCTTTCTTACCTTGTCTATCCTGTCAGGGCGATTAGTAGCTGCCAAAATTGTCACATCCTTTAGCTGTTCGATCCCATCCATTTCTGTTAAGAGTTGAGCTAAAACCCGGTCGGCAACATTCCCAGCACCTAAGGAACTGATTTTTTAATAATACAGTTATAAAAATCTGTTTACCTAACCCCTAACACTTGTTTTTAAAAAGATGCTTTAATCTACAAGAAAAATTATGTCCAGGGGCTGAGGCTGTGGCTCACTGGTAGAGCGCTTGCCTAGCATGTGTGAGGCCTGGGTTCGATTCTCAGCACCACAGATAAGTAAATGAATACAATAAAGGTCTATACATCTAAAAAAAATTTAAAAAAAGAAAAATTATGCATAGTTTAAAAAACAAAAGGCATGTTTAACAACTCATTACCTATCAAAAAACAATATTCAAATAATTTCCTTTACTCCATCACTGAAAGTAATTTTCTTTCCAATACTGAAATAACAGACAATAAATGAGTATCAACACCAGGAAGCAAGACATAAGATTATTTTAAATGATTCAGCAAACACATAAATAACTATTTAAACAAAATTTACATTCTGCATAGCAAGCATACTGATAGAAATTGAGAATTTAAAAAAGATATAACTCACTCATTCCCCAAAGCATGTGAAAACAAAAATATTACACACCCGTAACGAATGTGTCATTTCTAACATTTCTTGATCTATTTAAACTTTAGGGACATGTTCAAAGCACATCAGCAGGCAGGCAGCTATCTCAATCCCCATTTCAGGAAAAACAGGCAAAGAAAGCATGTTATTTTTTTCTCTTGGTTTACATATCAGGTCAATGCATTATCCTCGCTTTAATTAAATCAAATTTCTTCTGATCATCAAAAAGTTCTGAAGATTATCTTTAAAGAAAGAAACTCCTACTAATGAACAAAGCCCTGATATCAAACAATCAAGATTACTAGAATAACAATTCTCATTAGCAACAGCATGGATTTCCTAAAATCTATTCAGAGTAGTGAAATTCTGAGAGGACAATTACAGTGGAACAGCACTGTGGTGAATTATACATGCAGGTTTGTTCAGATGCACTTGGGAGGGGATGAGAGGACACAGAAAGAGACACACCCCATGCCTGGGCCTTAGTGCCTGTGACAGACAGTAAGAGGAACTCAATATGACCACTGTGCTATATATTTAATAACAAAGTAATCGGGGTCTCTAAATGACAGTAGACTTAATATTAAGTACAAGTCTAAAAATCTGATTTAGCATATCCATAGGATAGTATTCTCTAACTCACAATAATCAAACAGACATGAGGTTTCTATACAAAACAATATGTCAATTTATGAACTTACATGGTACTTTTCAATGTTTCAATAATATGGGACTGAAAACCAATGAACAACCTGCAAGAGGCTAATCTGCAGACAAACTGTTAATTAAACTCTACCTAAAAGCAAATCTGAACATTTTAAATAAATGGATTCTACAGAGCTTCAAACAAATCCTCCATCATAAAACTTTTCAACATGAATGTTTACCTATTAATCAGGAACAGTGAGAAAAACTCTTCCTTCATAATTACTACACACACAAATTAAAGGCAAGGAAGGCAATAGAATATTTTTGTAGCTAAAAGGAAATAAGTTTTCCAGGAACAGGAGAAACTTTAAATGTTTACTACTATGTGAAAAAAGCCAACCGAAAAAGTCTGCATATTGCATTATTCAACTACAGTAATTTTGTAAAGGAATGTATAGGACATTCTGGAGATGGCAAAAATATAAAGACAGCAAAGGAATCAACTGCCAGGCATTCAGGAGGAGGAGTTAAATGTTAAGTGTCACTTTTTGTTAACACAGATACTCCTCTGCTTACAATGATTCTTACAGTGTTCTCATCTCCAAGACATTCATCTGATCAAAATATAATTCATACTCTTCCTGAAATTTGCTATGGAAGTGGGGAAAACTAAAAGAAGAATCCTCTTATCAATTTCCTTCTGTCTAAAATTCATTTTCGCAGGTGGTCAAAATATTCATCACTGCTTCATCAGGAAAAGCCAACTCGTTGCACACATAGGTTTGCTGGTCAAAGAAATTCATCTTAAAAGACAGTTACATTGGATATGACAGGTCCAGCAATGTGATCTAAAGGGTTAAAAAACAATATGCTCATGAATTCTTAAGTTTTTTGAATACAGGCATTCAAAAGTTACATGACCATGTGTAGTGGTACATGCCTGAAACACCAGTGGCACAGGATGCTGAGGTAGGAAGATTGCAAGTTAGAGGCTAGCCTCAGCAACTTAAGTTGCGAGACTGTCAGCAACTTATTAAGAACCTGTCTCAAAACAAAAAGGTTTAGAGATTTAGCACAGTGGTACAGTGCCCCTGGGTTCAATCCCCAATACCAAAAAAACACTCAAAAAACAAACAAACAAAAAAAGACACACACCAAAAAATTCCATGAACTATTCAATACTTACTATAAAATAGGTTTTGAGTTAGATGATTGTGCCCAGCTTCAGAGTCATCTAAATGCTGTGAGTATGTTTAAGGCAGACTACACTAAGCCATGATGTTCAGTAGGTTAGGGATATTTGATGCACTTTCAATTTAGGAAGGGTTGATCAAGACAGAATTCATTGTAAGATGAGGAGCATCTGGGTCAATAAAAGGTGACACTTAGGTCTAATTTATTCTGTGCCATGCACTTAAGTATTAGTTCATTAATCCCAGTAACAGAGCAACAAGGCAGACACCACTGTGAGGCGAAAGAATGAGGCACAAGGAGGGTGAGCAACTTGTCCACAGTGCACAACTAGCCAGGAAAAGAGGCAGGGTTTGAAATCATTTGCTCAACTCCAGAGCCTGTACCTGTCTCATCATACTACAAAGCTGAATGACTTCAAAGAATTTTGTAAACCAAATACACCAATGTGCCAGTGTACCATTAAAATGGCTATTGCAGCCATCTTTAAATCACCATTCAGGAGAAAAATTAAAATCTCCTTAGTAACCTCTAAAGGAAATAATTAGTTGTACTGATAAAATATTAAGAAGTTATCACCAAAACTTACCCATTTGATGAATGTCAAGAATCAATAATGCCTTGAATTTTCTAGCTATCATCTATTTGATAAACTATGCTATCACACTGTGATTAATATTCAGCATGAACCTAAGAGTAAATAAGCTATTTTAGATAATTAAGCTGTGCTATAAAACGCAGACAAATACACAGTGAGGTATCACTCTCATTTCTTCTAGACCCGTGTAAGATATATATGTTCTGCACAACTATAGATCTGTATAAACTGTTAACATAGAGAATGATGGATGTATTTTTCCATTTTTCCATGGACTTCCCAATAAAAATTCCAAGCTAACACAGGCAATACTTATTATTAATATTTTTATAGTTTTGGCTCAAATATAGCATCAAAGAAACAACTGATCCTTAAATTCAGTTCCATTTACATCCTGCAAAAGCAACTCTTTGAGAGTTTTTTCTCCCTCATGAACTTGCACAGACTGATGTTATGAACATAATCTGACAATTATTTAAAAAATCACTACACATCAGATCAAATTCATTTTCTGAAATAAAGCTGTCTAAAAAATGAAGCTCAGAAAGGGTTTTTTAAAACATGTATCATTTTCTACTACAATAGAGCTATAAAAACTGATAGAAAAAAATTCTGTAGTAACAATAATAAATTGTTATGCAATATACTTTTTTTTTAAATAAAACATTCCAGAAAAACTTTCACTGAGTTTTGAAGGGATGCTCTGAAACTGAGAAAGAGCTTTGATATGTGCTAAACTTGGGTTCAAAAGCCACTTTTACAACATATTTTTTAAATAACTTTTTGGGAGAGTTGCTTAATGTCTCTAAACCTGTTTTCTCAATTGAAATGTGAAAAGGGCCAAGCAGACAAATGCCTGTAATCCCAGCTAGTCAAGAGGCTATGAAGGATGGTCCCAAGTTTGAGGCCAGACCAGACTATTGGTAAGATCCTGTCTCAAAATTTAAAAAAAAAAAAAAAAAAATTAAAAAAGGCGGGGGATATAGCTCAGTGATAGAGTGTCCTGCATTCAATTCCCAGTACCACTACCAGAGAGAGAGAGACAGACAGACAGACATAGAAAGACCATACCTTCCTTCCAACTATCCAAAGTTTCTGTCCTCCCAAAATTTATATGTTGAAATCTAACCCCAAGGTGACAGTAGGAGGAAATGGTTTAAAGGAAGGGATTAGGTCTTTAGGATAGTGTCCTCATTAAGTGAGATTTGTTTCCCTTTCAAAAGAGGCCTGAGAGCACCCTTGCCCTTTCCACCATACTACGGCAATCTATGAAGCAGTGAGCCCTTATCAGTCACAAATCCAGCACTTTGATCTTAGATGTCCTAGCCTCCAGAATTGGGAAGAATAAATTTATTTTATTTATGGTATTCTGTGTGGTTGCCCGAATGGTCTAAGACACTTCTTCAAAATTAATAAAACCTACAAAGGACTTAGTATAATACTTGGCGTAAAGGAAATGTTGATAGTAGTTATGAGCATTACCACTCTGACTGAGAAGGCACCTATGATCTTTAAAGTTATCTTAATGAATTAAATTAAAGGAATGCCTGACACATAAGTACTTACTAAAATAAAGCATGAATATGATATCTCTTAGAAGATTTTCAGAACTCAGGAATGGCACAGGTAAACGGATACATTCAGATGGACATTTCAGTTCCAAACCTGGCCTATTTACAATATGGTAGAAAGAATCAAACTTCCTTAAACTCTGCCATAAAAACAACCCCCACCCCTTACACTAAGAATAGAGCTGCTCCTCTGAATTCTCCTGCAACCAGTGAACCAGCAGTCTGTATAAAACACAACTGAAGACATTTGTCTCCACAAGAATGTTAGCAGAAACCTGTTATATATGGTGGAGGACTTCACATTTTCATCTTAACTGTTTACTGCCCACTCACATAGAGTAATAGCCTGGCTCTTCTTAAGTCCTCATGGAGTGATTCATTTTAGAACAATAAAAATTTCCACATGAAGATGTTAACTATATTTTCCAGATTTTTTGTAATTTAAAATGATTTTTAGGGCTGGGGTTGTGGCTCAGTGGTAGTGCACTTGCCTAGCATGTGTAAGGCACTGGGTTTGATCCTCAGAACCACATAAAAAATAAACAAATAAAAGTATTGTGTCCATTTAAAAAACATTTTTTTAGAAAAGTGATTTTTTTTAGACCAGGCACTACGGTGTGCACCATAATCCCAGCAACTTGGGAGGCTGAGGCAGGAGGATTGCAAGTTCAAGACCAGCCTGGACAATTTAGCAAGGCCCTAAGCAAATTAGTAAGACCCCGCTGCAAAATTTAAAAAATAAAAATAAAAGAGCTGGGAATAGAGCTTGGTGATAAAGCATTCCTGAGTTAAATCCCCAGTACCAATCAATCAGTCAAAAAATAAAAAATAAAAATCCTTCTAAAACAGGAAAAATATTTTCAGTAACACACCTTCAGAGTGTGTACTTGGAGGCAGAAATGTTTAGTTCAGAGCCAGGGATGGTGGCACACGCCTGTAATCCCAGGGGTTCAGGAGACTGAGACAGGAGCATTGCAAGTTTAAAACCAGCCTTATAAAAGTGAGGTACTAAGCAACTCAGTGAGATCCTGTCTCTAAAAAAATACAAAAATAGGGCTGGGATGTGGCTCACTGGTAGAGTGCCCCTGAGTTCAATCCCCAGTACCCAAAAAAACAACAATAAAAAAAGAAATGCTTAGCCCAGGGAAAAGACTAATAAGAAGAAAATCCCTGGTCTTTTGCTTTTTTGGATTTATACCAAAAGTTTTCTTCACTTGTTTTATTCTACACTTTTGTATCTGTGTGCCTTCTAAACAAACTTAGCTTTTGGGTGTGGGTGGGAGGAGAATTTCATACAGCATTTGTCTTTGATGACTCAGGACCACCATTTATATGTTCAAAGTTACTTACAGACATATAGAACTTGCAACCTAGTGACTTCAGTGCTTACTTACTTGAAAAAAGACTCGCAAATTCTCTGGATGGCCTTCTGGGCAGATAGTAAAATGAAGAAACTTCCACAAAAATTGGCAGTATCTTTTTCAAAATGTTTTCATCGGTCAAAAAGTATGATCTTCATTTTTGTTGTTATCTGTTGTTACCCTTCACTTTTACTAACAGCTACACTATAAAATATACCTATCATTTCTGTATTGTTAGCATAACTGACAAATTTTGAGTCCAGACCTACTTTTCAATTTGTTGTATACAAATACACCTGAATTTTTTTTTAAGCACCATTTAGTACTCCATTCTCTTTAAAGCTGTCTGAAAGGTGAACTGCAAAGCTTATATATGATTCTTTGCCAGAAGACAATGGTGTAGGTGATAAAATTTCATTAGACAGCCTCAGAGTTTAATTGCAAAAGAAAATCTCTTGGCCAATGACACGAAAATGTGGTGAAGTTGAATTCTGCTCATGTCAGAGTGATCAAAATCTCTACTTCCTCTGAGCCTCCATTCCCTCTTCAGACTACTCAGATATTCATGCTATTTGAATATCTGTGTGCCCTGATGCTAGGCACTGTACTGGACATCTGAGAGAAGAGAATAAGAACACTGTTCCCTTCATGATATCTACCAACTAGGCATATAATTTCAATCATAAACGCAAAGGTCCTTCTGGCTCTAACTATCTGTGATTCTGTGTTGTTATGTAGCACCGAAGCAAATTTGCTTAAGTCCTTATTTTTAAATAAAATCTTCACATTCAGAAACTTATTACTGATATCTCTATACACTTCTAAACAAAAAGAGGTAAGAATCAGACTTACTTAATTTGCCATTTGTTATAGGAGGAAACTGTGGTAATTACTGCATACTGCCTGTGCCCTTTATTTCCACAGATCAGTGAGAGCTGGCTGGAGAATACCATAGTGACAGTGTTTGATGGATGGCAAAATAATGTTGGCCAACTGCCATAAGATTTAGTACAAAAGCAAAAACCATAAAACTAATATCCTAGGAAATCAAAATTTAAATACAAATGTTTAATTACAAACATAACGAAATGAAAACCATTATTATCTGCTACAGACAGGCAATACAATAATTGGGGGGAAAAAAGGTTAGCTATGTAACACTGAAGCTAGGCGTCACTAAATAATAAATTTTTCCTTTCAGAAGGCAAGACCCTTTTCTAAATTATCCCTATCCAAAAGACACATAGTGCAATGGACCAAAGGGACAGTGTTATATGTTAAAAGAAGGGCTGACAAACCATAGCCAAAACCCAAATCTGGCCTGCAAGTTGCTTTTCCTTGTAATCACATATTTTCTATGGATACTTTCATACTATGCCAGCAGAGACGAACAGTTGTAAGAAAATGTGTGGCCTCCAATGCTGACAATGTTTACTAACTAATCTGCACAGAAAAGATGTGCTGATGCCTATGTTAAACCTCACTGCCATGAAACTAATTATTATACTGGTTTTATTTCCCAAAACTAAATATTTCATAGAAGGCATGTATTTCTCCTTTAAAATTCCTCAAATGAAATAAAATTTTATTTCACCCTTTTATAAGATTCTTATATCACAGAACAGCATCGTATGTATCCATTTTTTTAAATATTGTTTTTAGTTATTTGGACTGAATATCTTTATTTTTATTCATTTTTGTGTGTTGCTGAGGATCAAACCCAGGGCCTCACATGGGAGGCAAGCATTCTACCACTGAGCTACAATACCAGCTCCTTATGTATCCATTTTTAATTTTAAAACACTTTAGAATACATTTTTAACAGTTTCAAAAGGTAAACTCCTAAATTTGTTTCCTCTTACCTCCACAGACAATACTCAGTTTGGAAGAAAGAAACAAATAACAGTAATAACAAAATAAAAACCTAAAGAGGGCTAGCTAAACACAAACTGCTCTAAACCAAAAGCAGTACCTATTATACTTTTCACAGTCCATGTACAGGTAGGAAAGGCAGCTGCAATGGAAAACTTACACATCTTACAAGAGCAGCAAACAGTAACTTGTAGTTCCTAGTGAAGTGCTGTAACTGGCCACCGCTCTAAGGAAACTCATCTTTTAGCCTATGTTACAATTACTTAACCACAATGTACAGACAAACCCAACAAACAGCATTCGATAATAATAAATCTGTTACATGTTTTCCATTTTGCTTTGCTCTGTTTTCCTTAGTATTTATTCACTGTTAAAACTTCACCAATGTACCAGGCATGATGGCACAGGCCTATAATCTCAGCAGTTCAGGAGACTAAGGCAAGAGGATCATGAGTTTAAAACCAGCCTCAGCAACTTAGTAAGGCCTTGAGCAACTCAATGAGAGACTGTCTCAAAATAAAATATAAAAAAGGGCTGGGGATGTGGCTTAATGGTTAAGCACCCTGGGTTCAATCTCAGGTCCCCCCCCCCACCCCAAAAGTTTATCAATGAGAAAATTCCACATGAACAGCAAGTAAGTACAAATTGAAAAAAACTGCATACCAGGAAATAGCACATTTTAACATAGGCAGCCTAAGCAACACAATGAGACCCTGTCCCAAAATGAAAAATTAAAAAGGGTGGGGATGTAGTCAATGGTCAATAACAGGGGTTAAAAGTATCTAGTAAGGAGTTATTATTGGAGTTTCTTAAAAGATAAAAAGCATTCTTATTTGAAATTTTATTTATTTATTTATTTATTTTGGTACAGGAGACTAAGTCCAGGGACACTTAACCACTGAACCACATCCTCAACACTTTTTATTTTGAGACAGTCTCCCCAAGTTGCTTAGGACCTAAGTTGCTCATGCTTGACCTTGAACTTGCTATCCTCCTGCCTCAGTCTCCCCAATTTCTGGAATTACAGGCATGTGCCACTACACCCAGCATAAAAAGTATTCTTTAAATATTTACAGATACATGCATCCTCAACCTTGAAGGCCCAAGAGGCAGTGGTAGCCATAGTCTAACACAAAAAGCAATACCTGAAGACATGGGTCAGGTTGGTCTAGCCACAAAGGAGTCAATATGCCTCTTCTCTTAAAATCTAAGGGCTCTTATTCCTTCTAAAGAATAAAATGTTATACCAGATGACTTCTAAGAACTTTCCCAGCTACAACATTTAATGATTGTATGAAATTTTAAAACCATAATAAAAATCACATTTAAAAAAATTATATCCCAGCTCAAAAGTGTTATTTAGAGAAGTGGTACCTTAAAGTTCCCTCTATAGTATGCAGTGTGACATCACTGAATGACCGAGGGCCAGGAGTGCTGGGAAAGGGCCAGGAGTGCTGATCACTATTTTACAACTTCAGACCTCTCTGCGACTGCTGCTGCTAAGCCTGGCATCTCCATTTTCAATGAAAGCAGGTCAGAATCTCTTACTCTTAATTCTGAACTATTAAGTGCAGAAAAAGCCACACAAGAAAGCAGTTATTAGCATTCACAGATTATTTTGTGCCTCAAAAGAATAGCAGTTGGTCAGTCAGCTTTTAGCTGAGCACCTAACCTTTTTCATGTTTTCATACATCTAATCTTTTTTTACATTCTACACATAAAACAATATCTCAACTTTTACAGTTTCATATAAAGCACTAGTTAATCTACTGTAATCTCAGTGACTCAGAAGGTGAGACAGGAGGATCAGAAGTTTAAGACAGCCTAGGCAACACAGTGATACCCTGTCCCAAAATGAAAAATTAAAAAGGCTGGGGATGTAGTCAGTGGTCAAGCACCCCCTCCTAGTGCTGGATGAGCAGGGACCAGCAAGGTGAAAGAGCAGACTGACTTCTTTTCGTCTCAAGTAACAAGTGTTTCTGTTTTCTATTACTGAGATTAAAAACTTTTCTTCACATTTTAAATTTGTAAACTCCAAGTCTCTTATAGCTGGAGTTTTCTCAGGAACATCTCCTTTCCTTACTTCTTTTGTTTTTTAAAGAGACAGGGTCTCCCTATGTTGCCCATGCTGGCCTGGAACTAACAATCTTCCTATTTAAGGGTCCCAAGTAGCTGGGATTAGAGGCATGAGCCAGTGCACCCACCTTCATCGTATAGTCTAAGGCAGCATTTTTCTTCAGTAAGGCTACATAAAATAATGACATCTGAGAACTGATGGCATTTCATACTCATGAAATACCATAAAGCCTGGAATCTGCAGAATACTTATTTCTAAGTCCCAAATTTCTTTCTTTTTTTTTTTTTTCAAATCAAACAACAACTCTTTTAACATTTATTTTTTACTTATCGGCGGACACAACATCTTTGTTTGTATGTGGTATTGAGGATCGAACCTGCACCGCACACATGCCAGGTGAGCGCGCTACCGCTTGAGCCACATCCCCAGCCCCTAAGTCCCAAATTTCCTCGACTAGAATGTAAGATCTGCTGGTGTTGGTGTAGGATTCAATTCTATCTTAATTATCATATTCCTATCTATTGTAAGTTATTAAAATTTTAAAAACATTTTGTAGAAATTACTGGAAGCAGCTTTAAAGTTTCCTAAGCAGTTCCTGAATGCTAGGTACTTTGTGAATCACTCCTGATGCATATAGTTCCACTACCTATAGTTTGCATTATTATTAGAAACCAAGGCCCTGCATTCTGTTCACCATTTTGGCCCCCATACAAAGCCTGCAACAGAAACAACACCTAGTATGGATTTACTGAGCAAGTAAATGAATGAACACTCTCAAAGAGACTTACAACTGCCCAGTGAGGCACACGGTGTCATCACTTACAGAAGTCACAGAAAAAGCACAACAGATATAAGCCTGAAAGTTAATTACTTAGACATGACTATGTGGTATAACACTTGAGATAATAAGTGCCTCAGAGTATCCACTCTGGAGTCAAAACATCTGAATTCAAATCTCAGTTCTGCTATAAGTGATGCTTGTCCATAAGTGCCCAGGCCATCCTGACTTGGCTGTGGATCTCAAAACATAAGTAAGGCATTTATCTATCTGCATGCCCAAGTTTCCTCACCTGAAAATGGAGATGAGAATAGAACCTACAATTCCTGGGGTTAAGACAGCACAAGGTCATAATGTGGTGAACAGGAGCCAAACACCGCAAGTCACATTATTTGGAAGTTAATTAAATAAACAAGATGGGCCTCTCCAACTATCAATCCTACAATTTATCCCTAATTCCAAACCTTTTCTAGTCTTCCTTGAAGTTTAACCACCACTAGGCAATCACTGTCAGGCTGATGAGGATGACTGGGGGTCCTGTGACTGGCTAGAAGGACCTGGACAAAGGAAGCTGTTTTAGGAATCTCCAAATTCATTAGTCTCATTTCCTCAATCAGTGGGGACTGGGCCAGCTATAACAACTCCCTAAAACCAGGTCAGCAGCCTACTTACTGCTTAGTTTGTTGTCCTCCCCACTATAACCTTGAAAAAGGTGAACAATGAAGCAAATTGCCAAATGTATAATGTCCTACACTTTGGATTAATGCAGGAACCTTATTTTTACCGTAAAATTTTACAGTACATAGTAAGCACTAAATAAATGTTACCTAGTACATTATTGGCCCAATATAATTCAGTCTTTCTCACCCCAGTGCCCATTCCCCATCATATTACCTATTTTCAAAGAGTAAGCTACTTTAGCAGCATTTTCAATTTTCCCAAATGTGGCAGAAGTCATTTAGCACTTTGCAAAGAAAATACCATGTTTCTTCCAGCTCATAATATAAAAAAGGACACAAAACAAAACAAAACTTCAAAACAACATAATTTAATTGAGTATACAGAAGGAGAGAAGTAAATATCAGGCTTATTTATTCTTCAAGTCCCAAAGAAACTATTAAATATGGCAGAAAAGAGGAGAAAATAGTGGATTTAATTAGACATGTTTATAAACATGAAATATACATCTTTATGAAAACCAAAGATTTCTAATGCTTGAGCAAAAAGTATGCCTATGCATACTGTAATCCTATGCATACCGTAATCCTATGCAGGCTGTAATCCACAGCTTCATGATTATCTTGCCCTCTCTTCAGAAAATTCAATGCTCAAAATAATTTAACTTAATATGCACAAGATTATAAAGACTAGCATACATTATAATTCTTTGGTCAATTTGTTAAATATCTTGAGTTTGAAAATTAAAAGCTTGATAAGAAGGAATGGTCTTATTTGCAATGTCACTTTGGGAACAGTCACTTGGGTTTAATATGAATGTTATCACAGAAAACAAAATAGCTATGAACGAATGAAATCAATGAGCATTCTGTGGCCAAATATAATGTAGAAATGTCTTGTTCATGAAATTTTTCTGTTTTACTACATCAAGAGTGTTCAAATTACATAATATTGGTGCAGTAATTTGAGAATTTTTTATTTCTGTTGTGTTTTCAATATCTAGAAATTGTGCTTAATTCAAATAGCCAAAAACAAAAAGTACATGCAGATCAAGCTTTTGTTTTAGTTTTCAAGTAATAACAGTCTAATTAGATAAAACATTTACTTCTAGCAATCATGGTGTATCACACAATTAGGAGAAACAATTGAAAATAGGAGGTCAGTTCTGAGATTCTTACAGTCATTAAAAAAACACAACCTAATACTCAATGCACACAAAGCAAAACCAGAACTCTATTTTGGACTCCTCAGCATTATATTGATTCATCAGCGCTATCTTTTTTTTTTTTTTAAATATCAAATATTATGTGGAGGTTTCGTTTGTTTTTTCTTGAGACAGCTGGCCTTTCACTCATGATCCTCCTGCCCTGTCTATTTCAGAAATGTTTCGTGAGTACACTCTGCTCCATAGTCTATCCCCTATCTGGCTTATATTTAACAACCTATCACACCCTGTTCCTTTTTAGGCTCCCAAACCAGATGGTTCTGATGTCACATAAGGGGCAGGACATACCATTTCAACAAACTTCCCTGGCTTCATTTTCCTCTCTTGTTGTTAAGATGAACTTGGGCTACTTGTGCCCTTTGTGTCATCTCAAACTTGCAAGTAATAAGAAAGGTGCAAGTACTTCTACTCCCTAATGATAGTTTCCTAGTGACAATGTATACACTAATCTGATAAGGTGTCATTTTAGGAAGTAAGTAGCCAAGCTTCTTATTAGACTGAATCCAAGGAGTTATAAATTGCTCTACCTTCACTGTGATTAATAAATTTTATAATCAATATATATATTAAGAAGTACAAAATACAGGAATTAATATTATCCAACATGGTATACTTGTAGTACATATTTCTTAAAGGACCTCTAAATATTTGTAAAGGAAAAAAGCCAGGTACACAGTTCTGATATATATACACACACACACACATAAATACACATCTGTTTGAAATGACATAATAATCAATACTTTTTGTTGCTGAGGCCCAGCAACAAAACTATTACAGGTGGAGCATCCCTAATGCAAAAATGTAAAATTTATAACTTTTTGCTCCAAATCGAAAGCTTTTTGAGCATCTTTTGGGGAAAGTTTAAGGAAACATACCATAATCTGAAAAACTGAAATCTCTTAACACTTTCTGGTTCCAAGCATTTTGGATAATTCAAGTTGTACTAATCTATATTTTATTCTATCTAATTATGTTTTAGAAACCAGTTTCATCTAGAGAACTCAAAAAAATATATAAATAACATTGTTTATTACAACTAGGTTCTATTATATCAAACAATTATGTTTAACCCAGTTTTGTTTACAACAAACTTAATTTTGCAAGGCAGTATATTAATGGGCCTCTATAGATAATAAACTGTACAATTTAACTCAAATACCCTAAATGTTTAGGGGAGGGGGGCCATGGTATAAGAAAATATTAAAAAACGATTACATGAAATAATTTAGTGGATAGAAAAGAAAAAAATACAGGGACTGAAAAATGTTTTTTTCTGGAAAAATTTACTGATAAAATTTAAGAAATGCTATTTGCTCCATATTGTAAATGCTAATATTTAATAGCAATTTTTAAAAGTATTTCTTACCTGCCCCTTTCAACTGCCAAGGCATCAAGTTCATCAAAGAAAATAATGGAAGGAGCCAACGCTCTTGCTTTTCGGAAAATCTGGTGGAAAGAGTACCACATTAGCCAGTATCAGAAAATTCTGTAGTTGTTTACTATTTGAAAACTACATTGAGAACAAAATCTATTATGTTCTAATCATCCAGCCCAATCACTTCATATACAGTCTAAAATAAATGTCCAGGACTTTATAGTGGATGTAAAAGTGACTTCTTTAATGGTGCTTATAGACAAGACTACCAACCTGCTAAAATCTCAGCTCAACCACTGAGAGAACCTGTGCAATCTTCAGCAGTTAATTACTTCTCTAAATCTCAATTTCCATATCTATAAAATGGAGATAATCTAAATGCTTACCTAGTACCTCAGAAGATAATTTTAAGAACTGGGAGGGAAAAAGACAAAAAGCATTTGGCACAATGCCTGGAATACAGTAAGAGCTCAATAACTGAAAGCTCTTGTTAACTACCACAAACACGTTCATTTAAATATACACAAACGCACACACACACACAATAATATGAGAAATCACCACAGATTTGCACATAAAATACTCACATACCTAAAAGCCTTACACCTTACTCATTTCTTTGAAGACTAGATGGGGAAATGATTGATGTTAAGCCAAGACAAGAAAAATGGCCAAGTTTTAGAGGAACACAGACTGGATGGAGGAGAAGCCAATCAAACAAACCAATCAGAGCCTAGCCAGAGAGCCACAGCAGTGCTGTGTGGAAAGACACCAGAAAGAAGGCAGCACAGGTACAAGGAAACCAAATGTATGCTGCCTATAACCCAGGCCCCAATTTTTGGATCACATGTAGTATTATCATAAAAATACATATGAATAAATATCACCTTTTCCATCCTGTCATTATCAATTAAGTTTTGCCCAATTAACATCATCTCCATTTTAAAGGGAAAAAAGTGACTTTTTTTTCCCCCTCATGATCAAGTATTCCAATTCCTGATCTCCAGGTACCCAGGTATTTCACAAATGAGGGCCTATTCTGTTGCTTTTTGTGTGTTCCTATCCTCATGTGGCTGCTGTGAGCACACAGTGTCCTGTGTGAGGCAGATCAAGCACTGATTATTAGCAAAGTCAAGACTTGTGGTCAAACTGCTGATTCCAAATGCCCTGACTGTGCACAAATTTACTAAGTTGTACAGCTTCCCCAATATGAAGGAGTAGCACCTCAGTCAGGACTGGCAACAAAGGCCTGCCTTCAGCACACAGGAGTGAAGAAAGAGGTGCTGTCTAAATCACCAGGAAGAGGCAAAATAAGCAGACAGTACACTGAAATTTTCATATACTAAGTTTATCCAATTTAAAGGTCCACCTTGTTTAGAAGATTTAAATCTCATGAGATCTTGTGTTCTCCTTTACACAGACCTGTCTTTTTAAAAAAATACAGAAATGCAGTTAGTTCTTAAAAACTATCTTTACGTGGTTAAAAATAAAGGTAATACCATGATATTAAATACATATGTATGATACTACAGACGAAACCAAAAATTACATTTTCAAATAAGATATATTTGCCTGAAGAAAAAGATATATCACTAGAATGTGGATTTGGAAATTTCAGAGTCTGTTACCCAAAACAAAATGGAAACCATATAAAACAGAAGTTGTAGATCTCCTGTGAAAAATGCCACTTATGGCCTCATCTTCTTACCTCTCTAACTGCTCTTTCAGATTCACCAACATACTTATTCATTAATTCAGGCCCCTGCATGAAAAGGAAACACAACCGTTCATTATCTTCATAAATGCAACCAGATACATTTCTTTTGATGATGGAGAAATAATATACACAAGAGGAAAAAGTAAATAAAAATCTGCTTTTAATTAAATTAGCTCTATTAGCATGATTATTTTCTCTGGGTATTTTTTCTAACTCAAAAATTAAAGTGGGGCTGGGGTTGTAGCTCAGTGGAGGAGCACATGCCTTCCATGCGTGAAGCCCTGGGTTCAATCCTCAGCACCATATAAAAATAAATAAATAAAGATATTGTGTCCATCTACAACTAAAAATAAATTAAAAAAAATTAAAGCCTTCGTATGTTTCTAAAGCCACGTATCAATACAAAGGAAAAGCTGTGTGACTAAACATTTTTTAACGCCTCGTTCATCATCTGTCTATCCATACATACATGTTTTTACAACTCAGCTGGCAAGAAGACAGAACAGTCTAGTCTGAAAGACCAATAAAAAGATAACATCCATGGATTCCCAGGCTAAACACTAGCTAATACTGAGTAGATCTATATATTAGTTTATTTCTAAATCCACTACATCAATAACCCTATCTGACAAGAAGCAAAACCTCAGGTGTATACTTCTTATGGATCTATGCTGAGCCTTGAAAAAGTAAGGAGATGGAATAGGAATCATGTAACCATGACACTGCCTTATAGTCTCTGGATGTTCTCAATATAACTATAGGGTTCTGTAGAACCAACATGCCCTTCTTAACACCAGTGTCCCAGCCAAAGAAGGTCTCTGCAATAGAACCAACTCTTAGGACCACCCACATTGTTAATCCTCAGAGTATCACCCTGTCCCTGTGAAAAGTCTCCAGTATCTAGTCTTTATTCACGGCCTGTGAATAAGGCCTGTCTGAATCGTCCTTCAAGTATGTATAACTCGGCACTCCATCCAATTGATGGGATTTCTAGCTCCTTCTTGTGTCCACGCATTTTAGGAGGGTACTATGGCTAAAAGGCATCGACCTCTAATAATAAAATTCTATCCATTTTTAATAATCAGTCTTCCAACAGGAGAGTCCCATGAAGGTAGCTGGTCTCCTAGTGATACAACACATACCACTGATTCAGAGTTCACTGACTTTTACATTATGCACAGACTGACACAAGTGAATAAAACTTATGCAGGTAAGGCTCTAGTAGAGGTGGAGCAAAGAGGCAGGGAGCCAGTAAAGCTACTTAAAATTTGAGGTAGGCAATGTCAAACATGAGTGCAGATTTTACCCTGTAAGCAATCAGAAGGGTTCCAGAGGAGTGAAGAGGTTATAGGTCTACTGCTGAAAGGTGACTCTGGCCACAATGTGAAGTAGACTCTGGACAGACACACAGGCCAGAAACTAAAACCAGTAATGAAGTGCTTAAAATATAAAGGTGTGAAACAATGAGGGGCAGGATTAAGGCAAAATGGTGAAATGGAAATGAGAAGATACCGACAAAGCCACTAAAAAGCTAGCAGAATTCAAAGATGTGAGAGAATAATGAAAAGAATAATTCAAAAATTCAACTTAAGAGCATTACTTTTGGTGTTCATGATAATGACTTAATCATGGAAAAGGGATCTTCAATATTTTCAGAGTAGCTAATCTCAAAAACATGTAGCTCTTTAAAAATACTTCATTTCAAAATAATTAAACTAAAACACGTTATAATCACTGTCATAAGTACTAATATTTACTATAAATTTACTATGTTCCATGAACTGTTTGAAGCACTTCATGTGTATTAACTAAGCTATGTAAAATGTCAAAGAAGCACTGATTTACAATGAGGACTTCAAAGTTGTAATTTAAAGATTCACACAGAACCAAATTTAGGGAAGATCACAATCAAGCACCCAGTATCTCAATCCCTTTGCTAAAAGTAACTGAAGTGACTGACATATAAAGGCACTAAATCAGTCACTCATTCATTCAACCAACATTCATTAAGTTCCTACAATGAGTTTATGGCTTAATTGAGGAGCTAAAGCAAGAAAAAAATCATAACAATAAAGAGAAGGCCATAAATGAAACAAAGATTCCTTTCTAGTAAAGGAATTAACCCTGAACAACAATGAGGTAATAACTGTGTTCAACATTTAGAATAGCTGAATCAATATGCTTCTACTATTGTCTCAGGCATTAATCAACAGTAACTTTGATACTTGTGTTCAAAGATGCAGGAGTGGGAGGGGGTAGCAAACAAAAGGCAGAATAATTCCAGAGTCTGAGAGAAAGCCTGGGGTATCTTAGCATCCAGTTAGACAAGGAGAAAGCTAATACACTAGAAGAGAAAAAATCTGAGTATAAGGGGCTGCTTTAAAAAAAAAAAAAAAGGCAAGTACAACAGCGTGCAGGAAGGGAAATTTTGGAATCATATGAGAAGTGGAATCGGAAAAGGAATTTCAGGTTCCAAGATTTCACAGAAAAAATTCCAAAGTTCAAACTGCCAATCAAAAGAGTAATCAGAATTTTGACAAGTAGAGAAGATATAATTCTTATTTGTCCAAGACAATTCATCCTTCACAAACACATTGAGATTCTAAGTACTTAATATCAAATCCCTATGCTCAGATGCAATGGAATCCTCCAGTGTTCACAACTTTCTAACAAGCTGTCATTCTTCCTGTGGAAATATACCATTTTTCCTTATAGAATCTTTTATGATTTCAACCAAGCTCAAAAGAACAAATCTGTTAAATCTTTTGAATGGCAATTTCACCAATTTTTTCAATTAGAAATATAAAGTACTATGGACTAATTTGTTTTAAACCAAACTTATGACCCAGCACTGTTATAAAAGGTCGTGGACAAAGGCACCAAGGCTCTGGGAAGGTCCCAAGGTAACTAGGACCGAAAGGACAAGAGGGCACCAAAGGAAGTGAGCAAGAGAAGCCCAACACACGGCACCACTTTCCCACCCAGGTGTTTCAAAATACACCTTTTGAAAGAAAATAAAGAGTACCTGGCACTCACAGAGTAGAGGAGCACCAAAGTCTAGAGTTCGGGGGCATCCAGGAGGAGGAATCTCAGTAAACATACTTTACTTTTCCAACTAGAATAGAGGAGAAATATGTCACCCTGGTTTGACTAAGGTGATGGGTCCCTACCCTAACTGCCTGTATAAACAAACAAAAAAATTATATCAGGAAGATCACAACATCATAGTTAATTAGTCCAGGAATAAAAGGAAATTATGAAGAAGCTTAACATCATACAAATACTCAGCCAACAACTTTTTATATACAATTATATTTTATACAAACTCCATCCAAATAATCAGTTATGCAATCCAGAAGTTATTTGGTGAAGCTAAAGAAACAGGAGACAGAGGTGGGTGTGAAAGGGCACTGGGGTTGGCAAAAGAAGGGAGTAGGAATCTGCTATGGTCTAAATGTTTGTGTCCTCTCAAAACCCATGTTAGAATTTAATCCCCGATGAGAGATTATGTGGAAATGATCCAGTCATGAGGGCACAGCCCTTATGAATGAGATCCGTACCTTTGTAAGAGAGGCCCCTGAGAGGGCTCTCCTTTCTTCCACTACATAAAGATACAGTAAAAAAGAGGACCATCTATGAACTAGGAAGAACCCTTATCAATGAATAAACCAGCACCTTTACCTTGGACTTCCTGAACTGCAGGAATCTCAGTAAACATACTTTTACAGAATTGTAAGAAATAAACTTGTTGCTCATAAGTCATCCCCAGCCTATGGTATTCCTCCCTAGCAGCCTAAAGAGACTGCAACAGACTCCAAGCCAGATGGCTAAGGAGTCCATGAACATTGCAGCACACTGCAGCTCCACCTGATAAAACATCAAGGGCTCCACCTGATAAAACATCAAAGGCTCCACCTGATAAAACATCAAGGAAGAGTGGCGGTGGCCAGGGTAGGGTGAGAAGGATGTCAAGGAAGGGCCACAAGGACAAGTAGAACAGGATGAGAACACACTTGTGAAAGGATGGCCTCCTGATGGGCCAAGAATCACATCCTGGGGAGAAGAGTCCAGCACAGGCTGCAAAGTCAGTGGGGTGAAGAGCAGTAAGAAAGGAGTCGGTGACAGCACCCTGACACCCGCAGAACCTAATAAGGGAAGGAGCACGTCCACAGAGAGAGAACAGGGACAGGCAGCAGATGTGATCTTATCCAGAAGGACTCACAGATAACAGCTGCCAAGTTTTCACTACTAAAGAGGTGAGCTGTACATAGAAAAAGGAAATCAGAAAGAATTTCATTGTAATGAAATGAAGTTGGAGACGGTACAAATTCAAGTTTATAATGTTCAAATAAATGAAAGGAAAAAATCTTGACCCACAGGCATAGAAATACTGGAGATGGGAAAAAAGGTTCAAATACAAGCATACCCAGAAATAACAGAGTGACAAAACAGCATACATGTCTTAAAACCACATATTATAAATTTTTCAAAAATAAAAATATTTAAATCATTAAGAATTAAAAGTCATAATACATGAAATGAAAAATGCACCAAATGAGCTCACAGCAAACATTACTGAAGAAGAGAAATACCAACAAATCTTAAGGCAGAACAACCACTCAAGCCAAAGCGCACACACAAAAAAATAGAGCACATGGCCTCCGGGATCTGTAACAGCACCACAACGTCTAAGATACCATAATTCAACATCCAGACAACAGTGAAAGGAGATAGGTTAAAAATATACATTTGGTTTATACACATACACACACACACACACACACACACACACAAAATATATATATTTGGGTTTTTAAAAACTGGACACAGTGGCACACATCTGTAATCCCAGTGGATTGGGAGGCTGAGGCAGGAAGATCATGAGTTC
The DNA here is from genome assembly GCF_964194105.1 of Spermophilus citellus. NCBI lineage: Eukaryota > Metazoa > Chordata > Mammalia > Rodentia > Sciuridae > Spermophilus > Spermophilus citellus. The sequence continues at coordinate 152,461,547 of NC_138189.1, forward strand.
AAAGCCAGCTTCTGCAATTTAAGCAAGGCCCTAAGCAACTCAATGAGACCCTGTTTCTAAATAAAGCATTAAAAAGGGCTGGGAATGTGGCTCAGTGGTTAAGCACCCTTGGGTTCAATCCCTGGTACCAAAAAACAAAACAAACACAGATCCAAAACACCTCAATGAACCCCACTAAGTAAACCACAGCAAGTATGTAATGATTGCTAAAATCCAGTAATAAAGAGAACATTATAAATCAAAGGACATACGATATATGCTAATAAAGACTCTACTGACAAGGGAAGCCAATGACAATGGAATGAAAATGCAAAAGTGCTGTAAGAACAAAGAAAGCTGTCAAGCTAAAATGGTATATCCTGAAAAACTGAAGGTAAAGAAAGGAAAGACACCATCGGATAACCCAAGTGGGACCTGGGGCCAGAGCACCTCCACTACCAGGGGCTTCAGAGAAAGTTCCAAAGCCCGATGCGCACTTGTGACAAATGGAAATCCAAATCTATATAAAGAAATAAAGTGTCTTGGAAATAATCAACATGTGGGGAAATAAAGAGAAACCACCTTTTTTATTAATTTTTTTAAAAAATAATTGACTAAAATGAAAGTAATAACAACACATTGTAGAGTATAAGTCATGTGCAGAGGTAAAACATAGATGCATATAGCAAAGGAAAGAAACGTATGTTGATGTGTGAGAAACAGAAAGTCTGGTGGTCCATATTTAGCATTAAATGCAAAATTGGGATATAAGATCCAATCATAGCCACTTTAACTATAGCCCTTCCCTCTGCCTGCCCAACGTTAAAATTAGCTAATCACATAAATTTTAACCCCAAACTACTCCTATCAGAGCACAGGGCAGTGCTATATTAGGGACAAACCCCTCATTCTTTAACTGTTTGGACTGACTCCAGTATGATCCACAGGGCCTCTGGCCTGATGCAGAGGTTCCATGTTCTCGTTTACTAGAGCAATGACACCCATGTCGCCGTTTTCAGAGCTCTGTCTTGTTTGAGCTCATGGTTTTTGTGATGAATTCACATTGGATCCTGTGTACCTAAATTAATATTTTGTTCCAATCAGTTTTTCTCTAACTAGTTTTTAGCCCTCTGTTCTGCTCTGCCTGCTGTCTTTATTCAGAGCTCAGGTATTCAAGGAAAAGCTAAAAATCTTTTATCCTGTTGGTTTTTATATGTAATCGTACACACCAGTGTACTGTATGTTGTGTCTACATATGTGTTTTTGTCTATATATTGTTTACATGTTACCAAATTTGGCATATAGATAAATAAGAGCTCATAAAAAGGATCCAAATGCTTTTTTGTTCACATGACTTAAACCTTTCAGAAAGAGTTCAATTTAAATTGGTTCATTAGATAAAAGATGTCTTTTAAATTACTAACCCACACGTTTTTCTAGGTGGCCAATCAAGAAAACATTGGTTTTACAAAATATTTGAAGTACAATGTCTACTGCTTTTAAGGATATTTCTTGGGCAGGAAAACTGACTTAAACTGTTAATTACACTTGTCTGATACCCTGGTTTCCATGGATAATCTAAGTTTAAAAATGTGTAAATAAGTTTTAATATAAATAGAATTAATCTTCATAAATGTGTTAGAAAATACATCTAATTAATTTGCAAAGTTAAAATACTAAAACAGCCACTGCTAGATATGAATGCAAGTACTCTTGTTTTCTTGAATGTTGTAAGACAATACACTTGGGTCTATTAAATGTGTTTAAGTTTTTGGTAAATGAGAAAACAGACTCCTGTTTCTGGGTCTTCACTGAAAGCAAGGTTATTAAGACTTAAAAATCTAACAGGTATAATTCCATATACAAACAGTACAAAAGTTTCAGCTATTTTAAAGTTCTATGAAAAAGAAAAAAAAAACTCTACCTTATTAAAAAGGATTTGTTTAAATTCAGAAATTTAATTAGGATTGTTTCAGAATATAAAGTTAAGAAAGGGTCTAAAACTAGAATAGAGATATTAAAAAGTTATAAATATAAAAATATATTTTAATATGAAGATTTAGAAGGAATGGCAAAGTATATTCTTATGTTAAAGATGAAAGGCGACAAAACCAAGGATGTAAACAATTTGTAGAATATTTAAGTAAGCTGCAAAAGGATTGTAGAAGGTAAATTTTAAAAAATTCATGTATATGATTAAGTTGGATATAATCAGCACGAAGTTATTCACAAGCTTTTTTTTCTAAGGATAACCTTTAATATGCTAATTCTCTAGGTTTAAAAACAAGAGGGGCTCCTTAAAACATTGATCTACTCTTATCCATCAAAATATGTCTATTTCTGATCATCATCGACACTATTTTCTAAACTTATATAAGAGATTGAAAGTTATACTTTTGACTTTTGTCAGTGTTGCTAACATATGCAGACCTGTGATTATAGTTACCCTACACTATGGATTTAAATTTTTCTTTTAAAAGTTAAACTTAGTTAATATAAAGACATTAGTGTAATTTTAATACTAATAATTATGGTCTTTTTTTTTTTTTTGCTATATTAGATGTATTCATGTTCTCCAAGTATACAAGTCTTTTAAAATGTAAAGCTTAGGAGAGCACTTTACCAAGCTGGTGTTCTCCAAACTAAACTAATCTGCAGAGTTAGTCTCTTTCCGACTTATATAAAAATAACAAATTTAGCTGGGTATTTATTTATGTCATCTAATGTTTTATAATTGGATAAAAACAACTTGTCATCAATAAGTGATATATAAAAATTTTGTGTTACTCATACATTGGGATGGTAATTTAAATATATGTTTGAAAGGTAATCAGGAGAGCCTGATTTACTTAAAGGCTGACAATATGACATGGAAACATTGTGCTCCCTTTTCCACAGAAAGAAACTTAAAAGCTCTTTTAGCTTTTGTTTGATTTGTGTTTCAGATGTAATACTATATTATGTTAACTGATAGTCATACAGACTGGGAACCAATATATGAAAATTTTGTAAAATGATATTTAAGAGAAAAAGATCAACTTCAGAAATAAAACACTTTACTAAAATTAGTCAAGAGTCCCAACTCACCTGAGAACTTCATTTTGTATTTTCCTTGTAAAATGTTATAACTGTTACCTGTTAGTGTTTGCAGCAGCACTTCCTCTAACAGAACAAAGTGAGTTAACTTGAGATAACAAGCCATCACCTGTAGTACAGACAGGATATAATGCTTGGAACAGTGGTCTACTTTTCTTTGAAAATAGCCCTTACTGCTTTGCCATTGCAACTTATTTCTTTCTCTTCCTCTCTCCCTTCTCCCTAATCTTGAGGAAAATAAAATTACTTTTTGTTCCCCATCCTAGGCAGAATGATCTATCCTTGAGCACACACACACCACAGCAAGAAAGTAATTCAGCCTTGTGAGTGGCACCAGAAGATCTCAGAAACGACCATCTCCCTAAATTAACAAGTGAATTACAACTTCAGACAGAGAACATGTAGAATGTTTGATTCTCCCCATTGACAGAATCAGCCTCTGGGACAGGTGTTCCCTGAGTTTCTCCTTTGCTAGCAAAGCAAAATGAAACTTCTTTTCTCAAAACCATATCCTTGATATTGGATTGGCATGGGGGGCAAGAATCAAGCTTTCAGTAACAAGCTAACTTCCAGGAGTAATACTCCAATTAAATGGAAGGAGTAACACATTTAATAGACACTGAAGTTAAATTATACACATTGAATTATAGACACTGAAGTTAAAACCCAGGCAAAAGAGCAAAAGGATTAAGGAAAAAGCAGTCAATATTTTGGCCTTGTGCTCTAAGTGTGATGGTAGGAGCAAATGTGACTCCATTTTGTTTTATGACTTCATCCTGTAAAATAACCATGCCAAGTAGAAAGGTCAGGACTGGGGCAGGATGTTCTTTTCCTTTTGCTATAGAAACCTTTAAGAACACGGAACTACCTAATGGGGTATTGTTTCTGTAACTAGGTAATGGGGCTCTGTTTTTGTAACTGGGGTGACTGGGCTAACTGTGATTGGTTAGGGTTCCCGCTGCTTGACTGCACTGTCCCGCTTCTGTAATCTGGCTTGCTTGCATTGGCTGGACCCCTGAACATCCCTTTTATGGTTTTCAGGCTTATAAGAAGCACCCTTGAAATTGTTCGGGGCTGATCAGGGGAACAGCTTTATGTTCTGATCAGCCGCCACCTGTGTGCTTAAATAAAGGCTTGATTCGATTATACATGAGTGGTCTGGAAGTCAGTTTATGAAACCCCGGATGAAGCTTTAACTATAACATAAGGTCAGCTAGGATTCATCAAAGGATGGGACCTCTCCAAGGGCCCTGCAACTCTAGTGAGTCACCTGACCTCCCAATCAGGAGACCAAGAAGACCCCAGGGAACAGGAAGTCACATGTAGTCAGCAAGACCGTCACCCATCCTGGCAGATGGCACAATTGGTAGAGGAAAAGCTAAAGGAGCCAAGAAGCTTCTCAAAATTTCCTGACAAATCTCAGCTGACTTTTAACAACAGAGAGGAAAAGGGTCAATTTTGACCAACTTGTTCTTAAATACCTGGCAGGACAGTATAACCAAAACTATTTTTGGTTATATATGTTATACATGTGACTATACATTTAAAAGATAAAGACAATAGTTCTTTTAATATAACTTAAGATGTACATTTGTGTCAGTCCTCCTAAAAGTAAGTAAAACTAGTGAAAGGGTAATAAAATAGGTACTTGTTACTCTGTTTTTCTATATGCTTAACAAAACACTGTTGAAATCTTGTTCCCAGGATGTGCTGTCCCCAACTGTGAACTGTTTGCTAATCTTGTTCCCAGAATGTGCTGTCCCCAACGGCCAAACTGCAGGATGCACTCCCTCACTCGGTTGCAGGCAAACTGCCCACTCGCCCTGACCCGTCAATGAACTTCCCTCCCTGCCCTCTCCAAGGAAAGTATATAAGCTCTGCTTAAGCTGTTCTCAGGGCTCTCTCTCTTTGCTCTAGTGAGCTCTGAGCCCCAGCATGCTGGTCCCCAAATAAACCCTTTTGCTGTTGCATGAGGCAGTCTCTTGGTGGTCTCTTCCTCCGACGTTTCGCCGGTCCCTTACACTAGGAAGTTATAAAAGAAGGGTTTTGGGACAGAAGTGCCTTATAAAAACCACAAAAAGATCTCTCACAGTGACAAGTTTGTGCTGAGCCGAGTTGAGACCTATTTGTGTGTGTGCATGCATGTGTGTGGGTTCCTGATATGATTATTATGAGCTGCTGCTCAGACTCCCCTCTGAGTTTGCAATTCATCGCTTCCAGCCTGGCGACTTGATTTAATCGAGACCTGGGAAGAAGACAAGCTTCGGCAGAGCTGAAAAGGACCTCACCTATCGCTCCTGATCAGCGGGATGGCTATCCAAACTCCTTAAAAGGGGGGAACTCATTACTGTGAGTGGTTTCCACCTCAGAAAGTTAACAGGTGCAGGACGGATGGCAATACCAAGGGCAGAGGGACAAAAACGAAAATGAGACCAAAAGATATAAGGAGAAAAAGTGGGGACTTTTGAGAAATGGAAAGTCTGGTGGTCCATTATCAGAGAATAGTATTTAACCTTAAATGCAAAATTGGGATGTAAGATCCAATCGCAGCCATTTTAACTATAGTCTTTCTCTTTGTCCTCCCCAATTTTAAAGTCGTCCAATTGGGTAGACTATGACCCCGGCGTCTCCTCTTAGAGCAGGGTTGGTGTCGTATTAGAGATAAAAACAGGTGGAGCGTGTCCCAAGTGGGCTTGCCTTCCAGACTTTGTTCAGTAGCACACCCTTCTGCAAAAATAAAGTTTGCCTTGCTGAGTAATTTTTGAACACATGCCTGATTTCTTATGGCATCCCAATATTTCTAACAGATGTGAGAATCTTACACAATAAAGTGATAAGAGTATTGCTTGAAAATGCCTATGTATAAGTCCTTGAGCAGGAATTTTTTTAAAAAGTAAAACTAAGAGGCTTAGTTACTAAAATAACAAGGAAAATAAAACAAGAGTACCAAAATTAACCCAAAAGAAGAAAAAGAAAAACAAAAAAACAGAAGCCAGACCAAAATGACAGGCATAAGAAAGCCTTTAAAAAATTATAAACATGCCCAGTGAAGCAAAATGGTCTTCTTTTTAAGTATGCAAAGATGATTTATTGTGAGGTTTACAATCACAAAAAATTGGGAACAACTTGAAAGTTCCTCATGGAAGGTGAACTAGATTCAGTTCATCCTTACAATGGAATACTACGCAGCCATCAAGATTAATAAGGTAAGAGAGACGGAATGGTGTTATAGAAATATTAGCTTTAAAAAAGTAGGTAATAAAGTAGGATATATGGTCTCATTTTCATTTAAAAAATATATAAATCTATATAAAGGCATAGAAAAAGATAAGAGATACAGTTACCAAGGCATTAAAAGTGATAATTTTGAAATATTAGAGTTTTGGTGATTTAAATTTCTTTTGTGCTTATTTTCTATTTTCACATGACATAAAAAATGTCAGTGTGTGCAATATCTGTTCCTCAAAAGAGAGTAGTATAGTTGCAGAGCGTAACCAGCGCTAGGTAGACAAGATGTCTCCTTTAACACTGGAAGACCTGGAACGTATTGGTAACGAGGTGACAAGACTATTCCAGCATGTTCCTGCTGTGACAGCTGCATGGTATGAAGAGACTCTCTACTTCCAGGGTTCCTTGAATGCACTCGGAGTCTTCTTCCTAGAGTGTATGACCACATTCTTGGCTTGGGCTAAGAACTGGCAGATGTCCAGTAGCAGCAGGAGCCCCAAGCAGATGATGGCTGGGATGGAGATCTCAGTGACTCTTTCAGAGATGCCAAAGTGAAGACAGCCACCATCGTGGGGAGGGTCAAGAGCAAGTTACTGATATCTTGTAGAACTGGTGGGCCCACAACCAACAGCCACCCAGCCAGCAGCTCCAGCCAGCCCACAGCTGTTGGGTAGCTCACAGGATCTGACTGGTAGCCGAACAACTTCAACACGAACACCTTAGCAAACTGCAGCAACAGGGCTTTCCTCTGCTGCGACACAAGAGCCAAGATCTGCGAGAGCTTGGCCAACCCGTGAGCGCAAAGAAGCCGCCCAGCAGGACGCACAGGGCTCAGAGCTCTGGACCCTCACAAAATCATCTTTAAAATGGCTTCTGCACACTGTTTCTATGGATTGAATGTTCCCACAGTTCACCTACTGAAATCCTAACAATGCTATCAGGAGAGAGGGGCTGTGGGGAGGAGTGTCCACCAGGGTGGACGCTCCTAAATGCAGGTGTCTTTGTAAGAGGACATGCAGAGCCGGAGCTTTCTCTGACTCCACCACCTAAGAAACTCCAAGTCAGCCACTTGAAAACCAAGTGCCAGCCTCCTGGTCTCAGACTTTCCAGTCTCCAGAGTTGTGAGAAAGATACCGCTCTTGTTAAAGCCACGTGGATTTCTGTTACAAAGGCCTGAATCAAAACAATGAACACTTCAAAAAGGTTAAAATATGATAAAATGGTAACAAACGCACAGGTTAGAACACAGAGGATCAGGGTTTAAGAAAAATCAACAAAAACCAGTGAAGGATGAGAAGAGCACCTCAAAGTTCAAGTTGACAAAATCCTGCTGCCCCAAGGGCATTGTCACTCGTTATGTTTAATTAAGATAAGGCATCAGATAGCATCAACACAGGAATCCCTAAGTAATAACAGAGGCAACTTTATCTTTCTGCCTGACATTTTTATTAACCGGAAGACAACTAATAATTTTTAGAAGCTGTTTCAAATAATAGATTAGACATTGTCTAAAAATTGATAATTGAGGTTAAGTGGGGCCAGATGTATGAAATGGGCTATTATAAAAATCTAAAATGACGTTACCTATCATTTAAGGTACTTCCACCTCTCAGGCTGAAATCTAGCAATAATAACTAGGCTAGGGAATACATGAACAAAGCTGCCAAATAGTTGCAAGGAAACTACTCAGAATAGTGTTTTTGAAGATGAAATGTGTTCATAATTAGTTCATCAACCATCTGTACATTGGTATTTAAATTGTCTCTAAGCAATTATACTTACATAATAAAATTCATTAAACTTATTTCTCCCCAAATATACTATAGACTTCATGAATCCAACTTCATCACTATGATTTAATTATCTCAACTTCTTAAATAATCCAGCCTTCAAGTAGATTTAACGTGAATAAAGACAGGCAGTCATGGCAGCACACATCTATGATCCCATCCCGGCAAATCAGGGGGCTAAGGTGGGAGGATCACAAGTTCAAGGCCAGTCTCAGAACTTAGAGAGACCCTGTCTCAAAATAAAAGGGGGTAGGGGAATAGAGGTATAATTCAGTGGTAAAGTGGTCCTTATTTCAATCTCCAATACAAACAACAACAAACAATAAAATCTTAGCTATGCTGAGGCACAATGTTCTTGTTTTTTTTTTTTTTTAAGGATCTTGAAAATAGTAGCAAAATTTAATACCAACTCAATTTACAAGCTTTTTTTCAGAAACAGGATAGACTGTGTACAGGGATGGGCAATGTAAATCAACCTAGGCATTTCCCACACAATGCAGACCACAGGGGATGAAGTGTTAAGAATCACACAGTACACTTCGGGCTCTGGGAGCCTATAATTTCTGGGGTACATGTAACTACTTCTAGGTACATGTACTCTAGGTAAACTCTTGTATATATACATGAGGAAACATGCACACAAAAATACTGAAGGTTCATGACATAAAAATAATCCTGGAAATCTCTTTTAAAATGCATTAATATAAAATAAACATATAAATTGTAACGTCCTCACAGATGGAGTATTAGGACACAAGACTCTGAATGGAAGACTACACAACAAAGGAAAAGGCTCCGAGCAAGGAGACCAGCAAGGAAGCTATCATATAGACTCAAACACTGCAAAAAACAGCTCTAGCCAAGACTGAGTGTTCTCAAAATCCAGACAAATGTTTTAAAGTTAATGCAACAGTTGCAATTTTTCCCACTGATTACTAGGATCATTCTGCATAGTTTCACCTTGAAAAATCATTTTTACAGCCCTGCACTATAGTGGGAAGCAAGGACTGCCCCCATTCCTAATGCAAGTGTGGAATTACACATCTACCTAAAAGGGCCATGGCATAGAATTAAGGAAATGAGTAAAACAAGGATCAGTCACAGCCAATAAAATAACTTTTAGATAATTAGATAAAATAATCTTTAGATAATTAATTTTATTGGAGGTGGGATATGGTAAGAAATTTTTATGCTCATTTTATTTAGTTTAGAGCAACTAATTAGGCAAGTTATGGCCTGACAAAGATCTGAAGGGACACTGCTGGTGTCACTGTTTTGATTATACTTGCATGCTAACTCTGAATTGTTTTTGTTCTCATAACTAATCTCTACAAAGTTACACAGTGAAGACATTTCTTTAAGCAGGCAATATAATTCAAGGGAAATACACTGCTTTGTAATCATGCAGTCTTAACTGAAAGGAAAAGGCCAGAGAACATGAGAAATGGTCATCACTCTCTACAGACTGGTTCTATAGAAGAGGAATGACTTAATGTCAATGTTGGAAAGTAAAAGATTACAGTTACTTCATGATTTCTTCTTTGCTAAGTATAATGTAACTGATCTTGGCATTTTTAGTAGAAAAAATAATATGGTTTAAAAATCCAGTGTACAGAACTTCATATTCTGTTGGAAATATGAAAATAGAGCAAACAGCCTGAACCAATTAAAGAACGACTGCTCCACTCCCACAGCAGTGGACTACAGGACGCTTAGTGGCAACGCTTTGTTTCTCGAAAACAAAAACCAAAAATCAAAAAAGAAGAGAGAGAGAGAGAGAGAGAGAAGAAAATCAAAAAGATCTGAAAATTTAACCTGAGAATTTAGCACTGTGAAAAAAAATCTGGGCTGAAATAATATGAGTGCAGAGTTACCAACAAGTGATGGCAGTGATAAAAGACCATGGTGGAGCCCCTTGAAAAGATTTTTTCTGCACTCTTGCTGATGAACCTTAAAGCAATCCAGGTAGCTGAACTGTTATGTGGCACTGGTCTAGAATCTAACAAGTCAGAGCAATTTCATCAATAAGGAAGGTTATTTTTAGTTAAAAGTTCAAGTTGCTACAAATCACTGTATTCTGAAACAGATTTGCAGAAGTTTACATTCAGTGTCAAGATATACACGATATTTTATCTGTCACTAAGAGAACACTTAACAGAGCATAGATGTGCTAACACATTTTTTGTTCCCTCTGAGGTTTTCATTTCTTAAAACCAGAAGGGAGCAACGATTAGCATAAGCCAATTTTATGAAATCTTGCTAAATGTTTAATATATATTATCCCTGGTCCTGTTTGGCTATGGTCTGAGTGTGTCCCCAGGGTTCATGTGGAGGCGCTTAGTGTGGCGATGCTGAGAGTCGGTGGGCCCTTTAAGAGGTAGGGCCTGCTGGGACGCACACAGATGTCTAAGAGAGCTGCCCTCAGAAGGGATTAAGTAGCTAGCTCTCCTGGCATCAGTGAGCTCTTTGGGAGTGAGCTCTTGTAAGAATGAGCCCAGTCTCTAAATCACTCTCTGGACTTCCTTTCCATAATGTAATCTCACTTTCATTCTGATGCCACCCACCATTAGATCCTTACCAGAATCCAAACCAAAAGGCCACCCAATCTTGAACTTTCAGTCTCCAAAACTGAGCTAAGTAATTTTCTCATCTTTTAAGTTAGCCTGCTCTGGGTATTTTGTTATAGAAACAAAAAAGGAAATAATACAATCTCTTTTATTGCTTGTAATAGCCCTCTGAGTGGTATATTATCATAATTTTATTTTTAAAAAATTAAGTGAAAAGAGTGAATTAATGTATCCAAAGTCACACATTTTAATTTTAATAAATGATGGAACTGAAATTAAAATTTCTTAATTTTAAATTTGGCAGTTAGAGGAACTGCCCCAAATGCTTAGCGACCATCAGGGTAAAAAGCAAAAGATTAAAAATTAATAAGCCTTGTGACACTACTCAAAGAATGTATTAGTAAAAGTGCTTTAGGAGTCAGTCTAACCTACCTCATTTAAAACCTGATGCAAACAAAAGGGTAAAAAAGCAGAATAATAACGTGCCAAAAGTCCTAGAACAAATTCAACTGCATAAAAAATGATAAAAATGCAGGATGTGGGCCTCCAGATCAGTACTCTTTCTATAAATCATGCTGTCCTGTTTGTTCCAAGTCCTTAAAAGGTAAATGCCTTATTACAATTGTAAAAGTACCAGCAATTCAAATTCAAAGGTACTAATGGTGAGCAATGAAATTTTTTCAAAACATATGCCTGTATGGGTTAATTTGAAGATAAAAATTTTACTAATATTTTTTACCACCAAGGGACCCATTTATGTATAACTTTAAGGTTCAGATAAATATAGCCTGGCCCATGAGTCGCACATTTGTTCATAAGTTGTTTACCTCCTTAAAATTAATCATAAATGCCTTCAATAAAGTTGGTAAATCTAGATAAAATATTTACTTTCCAATTTTGCTTTCCTAAATCCACAGTAAGTTAGTTATGCCACGAGGTGCCTCCAAGCTTACGTGCACTTCACTGACATGAGTGAGCAAGAGAAACTGCCAGGATCAAACTCTACAAACTGGCTCATTTGGGAACAGTGTTACTTTCCTAAAGCCAAGATTTCCAGTGTTCAAGTTTACAAAACAATAAAAATATCATAAATATATGTGAAAATATTTGCCCAGCTGCTCCATTAACCTAATAAGAACTAAACCTAACTCACCTTCTGTGAGAACCAGACCTGACTCACCTTTTACTGTGTTTCATTCTAAGATACCCCATCAGTCACAAATTCAAGGACAATATTTACACCTCATGCTCTTGCAATCTTACCCCTTTAATCACCACTGGGTTCTTTCCAGGCTTCCCAAGGGCTTTTTAAATGTGTCTGACACCTGCCTAGTACTTTTGGCTATTACAATTCAAATCAAGTTTTTATAAGTTCTGAAATGTCTGGGGAGGGCAAGTGAACCTGAGTGTTAACTATGGTTAAACGTTAGGGAATACACTCATAAAAACCCAAACTCACTTGAGATACAATTACTTACACAGTAACATGAGTAAAGGATCTTGAAAATTAATAAGAAAAAAAAAAGTACACCCTCAGCACATGGAGAAGGTCATTCTGGAAAAACACTTCAAAGAATTTGAAAACAGGAATCAAATCCGAGTCAAGAAATGCAGCAGAAAAGCAAAATCCCTAAAAAGTGAGAGGACTTGGCAGAGAAGGAAACAGAATTCAAGCTGTTCTCAAAAAACAGTATAATAAAACCTTCCCCACAATTCATTCATTTAGAGGGGAAAAAGTGACATGTTTCTTCAGAACTCCACTGTAGGTGCCACTATGGCTCTTGCAGAGCATGCTATCAAGTGTGAGTGTGCGAGGGCGCGCCTGGTTTTTAATGTCAAGCTTTCTCCTGAGCAACAAGCCTATGTACACCAACTCCTTTTAGCTACATCTATCCTCTGCCCAGAGGCATTCTCAAACCCAATTTGTCTAAATCCCAATTCAGCATCTGTTCTCATGTCTAAATCCCAATTCTCCTCCAACCTGCTTCTCTTCCTCTCCAGAGTAGGTTACTTTCATTTGTCAATTACTGAAAGTAAAATTTTAATCACCTTTGACCCTCTCCCTTTCTCATTTCTCACATACAATCAATAATCAAGGACTGTAGATTCTGAAGGTTACCATTTCATGACATTAATTGTTTAGGTAAATGTCTCCCTCACAAAATTATGAACTGACAGCAAGGAGCCCACCCAATATGTGTTTATTTACCACATATGGAACTCAGCACACAGGAAGTCCTTAATTCTTAATTCTCTTGTCACAATTTTAAAACAATTATAAATATTTTCAAAGTGTTACAAGCATGAAATTATAATATTTATTCCAGCTATAATTAATTTTCAAAGAGAAGTTAAAACACAAAAAGTCACTTGTTTCTGTCAGCTAATTTTTCCATGAACAAGAAATTAAACAATAAAACTTTCTTCCTAATAAATTTCTTATAAGTCTAAAAGCATTCTTCTCTTTCTAAATCTAAGTCTTGAAAGATTCTAATGCCAAATATCATTACTATAATTCTTACCCTTTTATCTAAATGGAATATTCTCAAGTCAAGACACCCTCTTTTACATATTAGTTTTATCAACTGATATAAGCCAAACTCAAAAAATAATAATTTATTAACATACACAGTGTAAACATATACTACCCCAACTCTAAACTGGCAGCTTGCACACATAAATAACAATGCCAAATTTAAGTAACTCTTTAGTAACTATGCAAAACTAACAATGGCATATTAACTATTCCATTTGTCCCATGAACCACCAGTTAACCATTAGTCAGTTTGTAACAGCCATTCAAAGTGATAAAGTTAAGTATCCCTCTTTATTTAACACTGATGCCAATAACAATCAATTAATGCAAATGAGACACATAAGACAACACTAGTTGGAGAAAATAAGGGAATTTTCAAAGTTAAAACAAATCAAAAAACTTAAGGAAATTAAATAGACACTAAAAAAGTTTCCGACTCTAGATGGGTCCAAATGGCAATAGCCCTACAGGAAGAGGATGCAGAGCTGGGATGCACAAAAGCCTAAAAGAGGACCCCATTTCTGGTTAGATCCAATGAGAAACTGCATAAGGTGAAAGAAAAAGTGGCCCAACCACCAAGGAAAGAGTGTCTAGTGCTGGGGTCCAGGTTTGAGGACAAAACTAACGTATGCTGTTAGAGGTTTCAACCAAAAACAAGCAGCTCAGGGCAGCCCCCACCCCTATTCCCCCCAAGTCCTCCCCAGGCTTTTCTCGGAAAGGCACCTAAGAAGACCAAGGAAGGAGGATGGGTGGGAGAGTTCTGTGCCACAGCTCTCATTCGGGAGTCCCCGCCCTCCCCAGGACTCTTCTCCTGCAGCCCAGGCATCTGCTTGCTGCTGCACACCACTCAGGAGCTGGCCTTTCAGCTTCCTCATCTCCCTGAATGTCCACATCACTGGATCTGTGATAATGACCTCAAAACATTTTTTCTCTAATTAGTAGACTTTATTTCGTAATAAAGTACAAGCTTTACAGAACAATTGAGCAAACAGCACAAAGAGCTCCAATGCCCCTGTGGATGCTGTTTCCTCTATTATCAGTCACTTACATTGTATCTGTTCGAATTAATGAACCAAGACTGACACATTCTGATTAAAGCCCACAGCTTTTTCAGTTTTCCTTAGTTTTGACCTAATATCCTTCCTGTTGTTGTCCAGGACCCTATCCAGGAGACCCTAACTTTACATGTTACCTACCATACCTTTACAGCTACTGTGTCTCCTTGGACTCCTCTTGGCTATGACTGTTCCTCAGACTTTCCCTTTTTGATAAACCTTGACAGCGTAGAGGAACACTGGTAAGGTATTTACAGCATATCCTTCAACAGTGATTTGCTTAAGTTTTTCTGATGGTCAGACAGGCTTTTTGTTTTGTTTTGTTTATAAAATGAGTTTAGTTTAACAGCACTTGTGTTTCATAAATATGATTGCAAATGCTTTAGAGAAGAGGCAAAACTGTGAATTACAAGACTTGAGAATAGCCCTCATTAAAACTGATGAAAGTTCAGCAATTGACACAAGTTATTTTTACTGCTTACAGCATTTTATTCTTTTGTTGTTGTTGTTGTTGGGGGAAGTCATGGAAGTGCCATCCTCACATGCCTCAGGGCGTGTGCTGCCAGCTGGGGAGGTGCCTGTCAGTTCTCTGTGCTGTGAAGCAGTTCTTCCCTCCCTGTCCACGCTGGATTCTTTGCTAGACCATTAAGCACAACTGACACTAAAGAAATGGTGAGTTATGCCCACCAAAAGTTGCTCACTGCCTTTTATTAACATAATCCTCTCCAAAACCCATAACATACCAATATCACACACTGTCATACACATTATAGAAATCAGACACAGAGAACTTAGTTTAAGGTTAAAAAGCTAGGAAGTACTAGGCTTAGGAAGCAAATGAAAGCTACCTGAACCCTGGCCTAGTGCTCTTTTCACTATGATACACGGAAGCTCAAGGACATCAATTACATACTCACAGGACTTTTCCAGCACCACTTATTCAGCTACCTGCTCTTCCCCAGGAACTTCTATTTCATCCATCAGTTTCCTGTTTCTTTGGCAGTGATAACTCTTTCTTGTGAACTCAATCAATTTACTTCTCTTACTTCTAGACCAAAGTCATGCTATTTTTTTCAGTCTTCTCTGTCCTAGAGAAACAAAATTATTTTTCAAACTGGTCCTCAGAAGCATCTTTCTACTCTGTCCTATAGAAACGACCTAAACTACAATCCGCAATAAGGTAGTATAATTAATGAAATAGCACTAGATTCTAGTTACAGGTTAAAAATTTTTAAAAAAAATTAAAAGAGAATATAAATACAATGGATCTTGACATCTTGAGTTTGAGTTCTGAGAACAATTTTCAGTTCCATCCACCACTTCAACCTTGGAAAAGTTGCTTAATCTCAAGATCTTCTGTGTAACCCCATAACTAACCTTAAAGCATTCCGTATATAAAACAGGTGACTGCACAGCTTTTCATTCAGTATCTGCAATTTGGAAGCTCTATAGTCTATATAACCGAAAAGCAAGCCTATCAATGAACTTGGACTTCATCTGAATTTTCCAAGTTCAGATTATCCTGTAGCTCTGATAACAGAAGGGTAGGAGACCAAGTTAAATGAATAATGGTAATTACTTTGAACTGTGCACTACTCTGAATAAACTACTGAAAACATCATGTACTTTGCAGAGTTCCTCTCTGAGACAAGTATAGAGAAGAGGATTTCTCAAAAAGTCAATGATATCCTAAGCTCATTACATTTCTTCCTCACTAATGCTACCAAGAAAGAACTGGATGGAAACCCCTGCCGGAGACCAAACAACTCTTCCAGAGCAGTGATGGCTCTTCACAAAGGAGAACAGCCCAGCTATCCAAAAGCAATCAGGCTATAGGAATACTCCAGACAAAAGCAAGAGAAGAGCAGAAGAAAAATTTCAACTGGAAAATATTCTGATGTAATGACCCAGATGACAAAATAAACTTAAGCTTATGTTAAGTGCTGAAATCTACACAAACATATCTATATATGCCAAGAATATGAGCCGACACAAGCCAAAGTGAAGTCTCCACGCACAGTACAAATATTTTTGATCTCTACTTATAAAAGATGTACAGGGGAAGCTCAAAAGTTCTTTCAGAGACTTAAAGAAAGTAATGTTTAAAATCAATCAAAATGCTTTATCTTGGCTGAAAGGTGATCACCACTGCGGAAAGGAACAGTTTTTCCTTTCAATATGTCTAGAGTACTTTTGCTTCCCAACTGGACAGGAAATTCTACAGTACATCTGTTTTGTTTTGTTTCTGATCACCTTCAAAATGTAACATTTTATTATTTTAAAGAGCTCAAAATAAATTATAACACTTGAGTCACCTTAGAAAACATCATGTATGTAATTAGACCAATTACTTTCATGTTCTCAACTTTTCATTTTAAAAATTTTAAAATATGAAGTAGAAAGCATAGTAAAATGAATATCATTGCTGATTAAAATATCCGATACTTAGATTCAAAGCTTAAAAATACTGTTAAACTACATTAAATTCTATACTGAATAAACATCCATTCAGTCAGGCGTGGTGGCAAATGCCTGTAATAACAGCTACTCAGGAAGCTGAGGCAAAAAGACTGCCAAGTTTGAGGTCAAGCTTCAGCAATTTAGCAAGACCCTGTCTCAAATTTTTAAAAAAGACCTGAGAATGTATCTCAGTGGTACAGCACCCCTGAGTTCCATTCCCAGTACTACCTAGAAAACAAACAAACAAAACACATTAAATAAAAAATTAATAATTAGGATAGGCCCTGATTTCTTTTTTCTTTTGGTTGTAGATGGACAGAATGCCCTTATTATTTATTCTTATGTGGTGCTAAGAATCGAACCCAGTGCCTCATACATACTAGACAAGCACTCTGCCACTGAGTTACAGCCCCAGCCCAAGATACACCCTGACTTCTGAGTTATGTATAAACCCAAACAATTAAGATAATTTCTTGGGTTCGGGTGTAGCTTGGTGGTAGCACTTGTGTAGAATATACAAGGCCTTGGATTTTCACTCCCAGCACAGTAAAAAAATAATAATAATACTTAATAACAACAACTTTTTAACATCATTTTTCTGTGCGTAGCCTTTTAAAAAGAATTAAAAATTTAATGAATTTTGAGTTAAAACATCACTCGTTTTAAGAACAGTGAGCAAGAAAATGCTACTTATAAGAAAATAGAAGTGCTCCTCCTTGAGATACAAGTCTAAAACCTTCAAATTAGGTCCTCATCAAATGTTTCATGTTCTACTAGACAGAAAACATTCCAATATTCTCAATATAGAATTGTGGCCTACACAAAACAGGAACGGAGAAATGGAAATGACTGGATAAAGCATAGAAATGCCAGTAGAATAGCTGTGTCCATATGGTAACAGACCAGAGACAATCAAGGTATTTTGGGGATTCAAAGTATCTCATCCCTGCACCCTTTAAACCCATGGCTGCTTCGCTCTCCCTGATCAGTGTAAAAAGGATTACCTTTCATTGTAGTCATTCTCCAAGATCTTTCAGAATAAGAGATAAAAGAAACTATGTTGAAGACATTCAGAAGGAGCAAATACATCTGAATATCATTCCATATAAATTTTAAGTCATGCCAAAACCTGAAATCAGGTTTCATGCATTCCATCTGCCAATGATTTCAATATTCTATGATAGAAAACACATTTTATAATATGAAAAATTCCCTGGTGATATCCAAATACTTTATTCATCATGTGGCTTTTCTGAAATAAACTAATACTTAACAAATTTTGGTGGTATAATCCATAAAAATGGATTTAAGATTTTATTTATATGTATTTACTAACTGAATGTATAATAATGTTACATAAAAAGAAAGATTAACATCTGGTCTGAAAGTGAAACTACATATCAAGTAAAATTATATGTCTCAGCTGACACAGGGCAATGAACAAATAAAATGTACATGTATGGGTGTAGTTCAGAATAAAACCATACTATGGGGCCTGGGGTTGTGGCTCAGTGGTAGAGCGCTCACCTAGCACATGCGAGACGTTGGGTTCAATCCTCAACACCACATAAAAATGAAGAAATAAAATAAACGTATTGTATACAACTACAAATTTTTTTTAAAAAAGTACTATTCTCTGACTAGAAAGGCATTTCTAAAGAATATAGCGTTGTGGGGCTGAGATGGTAGCTCAGTGCTAGAGCACCTGCCTTGCATGTATGAGGTACTGGGTTCGATCCTCAGCACCACATAAAAATAAATAAAGATATTGTACCAACTACAACTAAAAAAATTTATATATATATATATATATAGCATTGTGCTGGGCACGGTGGCGAACACCTGTAATCCCAAAGATTCGAGAGGCTGAGGCAGGAGGAGCACAAGTTCAAGACCATCCTCAGCAACTTAATGAGACCATAACCAACTTAGCAAGACCCTGCCTTAAAATAAAAAATAAAATGGTGCTGGGAATGTGGCTCAGTAGTTAAGCACCCCTGGGTTCAATCCTCAGTACTGCTCCCCAAAAAGAATCTAACATTTTACCATTAAAAAAAAAAAGTATCTTTTGGATTTGGAAATTCTATGTGTGTAAATGCTGAATTCATTATCTCATTTACAATTGACTCTTAAACAAAAAGTCTTTAGTATAATTACAGCAATCAAAAACAAAAGAGTAGTTTTTGGTACTCATGGGTCTAAGAAATATTGAAAATCAAGATACTGTCCACCATGATTTGCTACAGTCATATGCTCCAATTTATTTCTTGTCTCTGTTCCCCTCATATTATATTGTCATCTATCTCAAATAAAAAATAAACTACTTATTAAGCAGCAACTTTACACACTCTCCTGAGGGTAGAAGTCAGTGGAGGAGGGTGGGAAGACGATGGAAGAGAACACAGCCAGTACTAGAAAGCTGAACACCCTACCTTTATAGCTAGAAAGTTCAGTCCACTTTCATTAGCCAAAGCCTTTGCTATCATGGTCTTAGAACATCCCGGGGGCCCGTATAGGAGAACTCCTTTAGGTGGCTGAATACCCATTCGGGTGAAAGACTCTGGATGTTTCAAGGGCCATTCCACAGCCTGTTTCAATTTTAATTTGATATTTTCCAGTCCTCCAATATCTGACCAGGACACCTGCAAAACAGAATGTTTTCCAAATGTAAATTTTGCCATGACAGAGAAATTAAGAAAAATAAAACTCATCGTCAGCAAAAGAACTGTTAGAAGGAAAAGATCCACTTAAGAATCAAGAGGCTAAACACCAAAAAATTCAAAGAATATCAAGAGCTAAACTAGGAATACATAAAATATGAGTTAGATATTGTAGAAATACTGAAGACAGCATTTTTTACTTGTAAATCTTGTATAAATATTGCTTGAATGATTAAATGTACTATTAAGTCTATCTTCCTGATAGCTTTAAAAGGTAGGTTTCATCTGTCTGAAAATGATTTGAGTCAGTGATCCAAGATCTCATCTACATATCTAACTTCATACTTCTTTTTTAGCAAAATTACTTTCAAAAAAAATCCTTGTAGGGGCTGGGGATGTGGCTCAAGCGGTAGCGCGCTCGCCTGGCATGCGTGCGGCCCGGGTTCGATCCTCAGCACCACATACCAACAAAGATGTTGTGTCCGCCGAGAACTAAAAAACAAATATTAAAAAAAAAATTCTCTCTCTCTCTCTCTCTCTCTCTCCTCTCTCACTCTCTCTTTAAAAAAAAAAAAAAAAATCCTTGTAAAACATTTGATTGTTTTGTCTCTGGCATGTAAGTAGAATATCTTCAGAACTCTGTTCCTTCTCTCAACTAAGAAATAACCTCCAATCTACTGCCATAACACCCTGAATGTGCCCGATCTTGTCTAATCTTAGAAGCTAAGCAGGGTCGGGCCTGGTTAGTACTTGGATGGGAGAAATAACCTCCAAAAGAAAGTAGCTCTTCAGGCTTTATTTACTTAAAAATATGCCTTACGAATAATCTACGTGCCAAATAATGTACAAAGAAAACTGGAGAATAGAACATAAATCCAGATTTTAAAAACCTTGAGAACTTAGAAACAACCAGTAACACACACCTAAGAGCCACAGTATAATGAAGAGTATACTAAGTACAACAAAAACACAGAAAAGCCTTTTCAAATTCCCAGTAAGAAAATATGACTTCCCGCTGGGAGGCAAATTGAAAGCCAACTCCTGAGTGATAAATGAGATGTAAAAACAAGGAAATGGTCAGACAGAGGCCACAAAATGACAACATGCTCAGGAGAAGGAAAGGATGAGAGAAATAAAAATAGGATGAGACAAAGAGGATGAAAAGAAAACAAGATTTGAAGGAAGGAAATAAAGTTGAAGCTGTAAGGTGTAGGGTCCTGAAGACTCCATGAAGTAGTTCAAGATATTCTTTGTACAAACTAAGAATCTTTGAAAGTTTTTAATCCTGAGAGCAGTATATGTGGTCTAATCTGTGCTTCATGAAGGCTTCTCTGATAGAAGATTCATCAGAGAGAAGATAGTGCTTAGGACAGGGAAGGAAGATCGAGTAAGGCCCCACTGCAAATAACCTTTAAAAACAGCTTGGATTGGGGTATAGCTCAGTGGCTGAGTGGTACAGTGATGTACAGCATGCTCAAGGTCCTGGGTTCAATTACCAAAACCACAAGAGTATAAATAAATTTAAAAAAAAAATAGACTGAACTAGGGCAACTACATGTAGATGATGGAAACACATTGGAAAGTACTGCAGAGCAATACTTTAAAAGGTTTTAGAAGTAAAATAAGAAAGAAAATGTATGCTAAACATTTCCAGATGGACTGGCAAAGAAATTATGAACCACAGAAAATATTTAGGAGGGAAAATAATTAAGATAGATTTTTTAAGGGGGGCTGGGGATATAGCACAGTTGGTAGAGTGCTTGCCTCACATGCACAAGCCCTGGGATCAATCCCCAGCCCCACTGGAAAAAAAAAAAAAAAAAAAGATAGATTATATATATAAAGTTTGAACATGGAACAAGATATTCAAAAGATCAAAAAATGAGCAGTTGGAATACAGATGGCACAAATGGAGCTCTGGAAAAAGAATAAGACTATAATATTAGATCTCAGAGAGATTCACATACAAACAGTACTAGAAGCCATGAGATCAATAAAAATTACCAACCAAGGGAAGAGAGATGTGGGTCAAAGGCAGAGAGGTGGGCATCACCTACATTTTATAGATAAGAGGAAAAAAAACAGAATGAGAAGTCAGTGAACAGGCAATTGACAAATTTAAAGGAGAAGAGAGGGGCTTTGTTAATATTAGGAAACAATTCCTAATGAATCAACTACAAATGAACCTCCATAGTTTTATAGAATTTGGATATTTCTGTTTTCTGTTTCTGTTTTCTGCCCAGAAAGCCAGAAGAGTACCACATGATAAACATGAGATCACATTTAATTATTTCTTTTAAGTTGTTGTCTCAGGATTTATTTTAAAAAGTAAGAATTATTAAATGAAAAGGCATGAATTATAGGTCTCTTAATGCATAATGGAAGTTATTATCCCAAACATTTTCTCTATTTTAAGGTTACCAGCAGTAAGTCTCTCTGCAACATCATCAGAACTGAATTTTATTTTGCCTATTAGTTCTTTCTTCTTTTTTTTTTCTAATTTTACCAATAAAATTAAAATTGAACTTGAGAGCAGTGCACATGAGTTTAAGGTCCTAAACTGTCCAGCAATCACTGGCAGGATCATAGTTAGTGTTTACCACAGAGGACAACTGTGTTACTCAGCTGTGCAGTGCTGAGAAAAAACAACTTGGAGAAAGATCTCTTGGTTACAGTTTCAGAAGTTTCTGTCCATGGTCAGCCTAATCCACTGCTTGGGCCTGTGGTGAGGCAGAAGGGAGAGGCAGAACAAAACTGCTTACTCATGGCAGCCAGAGCAGGCAGAAAGAGGGGAGAAGAGGCTAGCAGGGACAAGACAAGTCCTTCCAGGGCATACCCGCTGTGCCCACTTCCTCCACATCGGCCTCACCATCACACTCTCACACCAACAGCTACAACTCCCTCAGGGGATTCACCCATCACCGAGGTCAGAGAGCCCATGACTGAATCATTTCCTAAAAACTCCATCTCTGATTACTGACGCACTGAGATCAAGCCTTCACACACCAGCCTTTGAGAGAGATCCCAAGTCCAAACCACTGTAGCAGCTACTATTGGTACAACCAGGCTGGCTTACTCTGGTGTTCTGACCTTTTCAAACATAGACAAAAGTTGAAAAGTCAGTATAATAAATCTCTGCATATTTTTTACTAAAATTCACCAGTTTTTAATCTTTGCCCCATTTGTTTTATGAGTAATCTCACATTCTCTCTGGACATACAAGTAATCAATATGCACACTGACGTACCTACTTAGTTTTTTGAAATTCTTTAATTTTCTGTAGAACCTTTATAAAGTGAGCTTCAGATACAATGTCACTTCTCTCTAAATATTTTAACATCTCCCTCATGAAAAAAAATAAATATTTGGGGGCTGAGGTAATGGCCTCATAGTACAGTAATTGCCTAGCATGTAGGAGGCCTGTGTTCAGTCCCCAGCAGCAAAACAAAACCACACACACACACACACACACACACACAAATGAAAACAACATCTAGGAAGAGAATTTTAAAGGTCATCAAATCACTAGACAACAGAAAATACAGAGGACTAAGCAGAAATGGTCAGCAGATCTGGCAATAGAATTACTGTAGAGAGTGGTTTAAGCAGATCAGAACTTCTCAGTTTATTGTCTTTTACAGTAAACTATATAAACATACACACACATGCATATACATGAAGTACACATATACTATATTTATTCGATAAAAGCAGTGTTTGTAATAACTATCACAAATATAAAACCCCTTAAACTTAGTAATACTATATCATTATGATATTCATGATATCACTACTGGTTACTATGCAGTTATCATACAGCAAGAAGTAGACAAGATTTGCACAAGCTCTGTAAGCAGCAAATGCCCCTTCCTTGGAGCACTGGAGTTATTTATATAAACTAAGTACTGCAGCAGGATGGATAATTTCTCATGCTAATAGGTAAGTATACAATATAGATAAAATGTCTTTAGAAGTGGGTACATCCTTCCTAATCAATGATTCTTAAAAATACAATTACATGCATATAAATGGCTAGGAAGGATTTTTTCCTTTTTTTTCTTTTGCACTTCTGGAAGATCACTATGATTACAAGGTAGCATGAAGACTAGAATAGGGGCAGAGGCAAGAGTGTAAAGAGTTGGACCAGTTTAGAAGATTGCTACAGTAATTCAGGTAAGGTAACTCTGAAATTAAATTAACCAGCACTATAATCTGGTAATCTTCAATGTGCTGAAATTCTTTACTTAATACATATCAGACGTCTGATTTTTAAGTAGTCAGTAGTCTTTTTTTTTTCAATAAGAGGAAGTTATAAACAGATACCCCGAGACACTTTCATGAAACACACATTTTGAAAATCACTAAAATAAGAAAATCTATGTCATGAGAGATGATTTTTTTCTTTTGTTCATTTAAACCCAGGAGTTTGTGCATGCTATGCAAGTGCTCTACCACTGAGCGATATCCCCAGACCTTTTTACTTTTTATTTTACTTTGAAACAGGGTCTTACTAAATTGCCCAGGGGGATTTGGAATTGCAATCCTCTGGACTCAGCCTCCAGAGGAGCTGAAATTACAGGTGTGCATCACCAGAAGCAGCAAAAAGTAGTAAAAAAAAAAAAGAAGTGTCACTTTGATCAAGAGATGGGAAGGGCTCTTCCTCAAGAAAAATTAAGACAATCTAACCAGACAACTGAACATTCACTTTAAAAAAAAAAAAAAGAAAAAAAGTCCTCTTCATGAACCTGGCAGTCCCATGCTAAGGAACTGGTTCACTTCCCTGAACAATGAAGGGATCTACAGAACTGAGAGAGAATTCTGTCTCTTTCCTGACATTCTAGGCCTTGCTTTATCAGTGATCCCTTCTCTATTCCTGTCTTAACTGTAGTCTTCACTAATCCATTAAACCCCAAGTTTCCAATTCTGCAACTGTGTCAATAAAACTGATATAGGTACATTAAAATAGGTTGGAAATCATAATCTAGAGCTTTATAACTTATATTCTTATGCTTATTTATATATTAATTATATTGTTCTTCCCATCCTTCAAAACATACACTTTGATATTCTTCCTACCTAAATTTTACTACTTTTTCTTTCACCACTAAACTTCCTAAAAGATATTTAATATTCCTCTAGTCTACTGCACATATATTTTCACTTCGTACTTAGTTAATCTAATGTTTCCCAAATAGAATCTTCCCCAGCAATGACAGAAAAGGATAGTATAGATGAACCAGGTGCAGTGGCACAAGACTGTAATCCCAAAGACTCGGGAGGCTGAGGCAGAAGGATCAAGAGTTCAAAACCAGCCTCAGCAACTTAGCGAGGACCTAAGAAACTCAGTGAGACCCTATCTCTAAATAAAATATAAAGGGCTGGGGATGTGGCTCAATAGTTAAACACCCCTGAGTTCAATCCCCAGTACAAAAAAAAAAAAAAACAAAAAACAAAACAAAAAAAAAAAAACTATACAGATGAAAAGCTTAAGGTTGTAGGGAGTTAGCAGAAGTTAGTAAGAAAGTCTCTATATCTATAGTCTTTCAGGAAAAAACTGACGCAAGGTCATTTGCAGAAAGAAGCATCAATCAAACAAATACTGAATAAATGACCATTTCATATCATGCTGCTTCCTGAAAATACAATTCCAGGCAATAACTATATTGCATGGAATTTACTAAAAGGGCAGTCACTGACTTTAAATAGATGGTCAAAAAAAAAAAAAAGCCTCTTTAGAATTGACCTATGACATAGATTTGATGAACACAGGAATTACCTAGATGAAAGTAACAATAAAATGCCTTAGGGGAGAACTTTATACATACATTAGGAAAACTAACTGTAGTGTATATCGGGATGGCTAAAATTTAGCCTCTATCCTACAACAAGGGAGAAATCAAGCTATTTAATTAGGGAAATGGCAGGATGGGATCTGCACGTCTGGAAGATCACTGCGATTACAAGTTAGCATGAAGACTAGAATAGGGGCAGGGGCAAGAGTGTAAAGAGTAGGACCAGTTCAGAAGGCTGCTACAGTAACTCAGGTAAGAGTTGGCAATAGTCTGAATAAAGTAAGAGCAGGGAGGCTGTAGAGGAAAAAATAAGGCAGATCAATTTATCTTGAAAACTAATTATATCTGAAGGGGGTGGGTTGAAAAGCAAAAGGGAGTTGGGGGAACACTAAGGATAAAGACTTGGGCAACTAGATATCTGAAAACTTGCATTAAAAGAGAAGCCAGGAGCCTGGCACTGGTAGTGGTGGCAGTGCATGCCTACAATCTCAGTGACTCTGGTGGCAGAGGTAAAAGGATGGCAAGTTCCAGGGCAACCTCAGAAACTCAGGGACACCCTGTCTTAAAATTTAAAAATCAAAAGGGCTGGCAGATATGGCTCAGTGGTAGAACACCCCTCTGTTAGAAAGTAAGGAAGGAAGGATGGGAGGGGAGGTAAGGAGAAGGGAGGGGCGAGGAGAGAGAAAGAAGGCTGAGGCTGTAGCTCAGTGGTAAAGTGCTTGTCTCACACATGTGAGGCACTGGGTTCCATCTCAGCACCACATAAAAATACATACATACGGGGGTGTTGGGATTGTGGCTCAGAGGTAGAGCACTCACCTAGCACGGGCAAGGCCCTGGGTTCAATCCTCAGCACCACATAAAGATAAATAAGTAAAATAAAGGTATTGTGTCCAAGTACAACTAAAAATTAAAAATATTTAAAAATAAATAAATACATAAAGATATTGTGTCCATTTACATTTAAAAATAATTTTAAAAAAAGAAAGGAAGGAGGGGGAGAGGGAGGAAGGAGGTATTTGGAAACTAAGAAACAGATTCATGAGATGATAACTGGGATTTGAGTATAGCAGGAAAAAGTGGGAATTTGATGAACAATCAATCCAAAACTGAATGAAAAGAGATCTGGGGCCGGAGTGACACATTCTCCATTCCGAATTTCTTTTTAACTATAAGAGACTCCATGTTGTAATAAATACTCCCCTATTTGATGAATGATGCTTTCTTAAAGTATTAAAGGTTGCCTGTGTGGAGTACGCGTCTCATGTAACTTCTTAATGCAGTTCAGCACAAAATTTAAAAAAGAAGCACCTACACACTCTTCAAAATACAGCAGCAATCAACACAATGCTATTGGATATGGGTATCAACAGCTACACAGGATCCTGTAGAGTTCACATAAATGTCAAGCTCCATATCAATAACTGGGCAATCTAAAATAACACTGAAGCTAGAACATAATACCAAATCTCAAAACTGCATCTGAGGATTTAGAACTTGATCTATAAGTTTAACATTTACACGTGAAGCCACCCAACTATCTTTTTACATGCATTTTATCTATTCCTTGAACCGATCTGCTCGGGGATACAGTGAGAGCCACACAACCCCTCAATTTTTCCCACTGGCCCAACACTTTCTCCACATATGAAGCTGACTTCCACACAAGGACTGTGTGGAAAAGGTAAATTAGTTAAAAACATGCAACTTCCAAGATGTTGCTTTCTTAGTTACACTGGTTAAAATGAAGGGCTACCAACTAAGCATTGTAAGTATATGATCCTCAGTTTCACTTCCCACTTTACTATGAAAAGTGGTGGAGTTAAGTTCCTTTTGTAAATTTAGAAACCACTCCTGTAAAGTTGCAAGAATTCGTGGAGAATCTACATGCTTTTCACTATCATAGAAGCCCCTCTTCCTGATCTCTTCTAGAATGCTTCCCATATTGCTGGCATGTAACAGAAGAGACTATTAAAATAAGTTAAATGATCTGATTTATTTTAAAGAGGAAACATTGTGAGAAAATGCAAGAGGGAAAACTTTTAGGACAATCTGTGAGACACACACACTGAGAGGGCTATTTTCTATTAAGTTAGTTCTTTAGTTCTCTAGAATGTAAATAAACAAAGTGAATAAAGGGATGCTTATCGTCTATGAAGATCCATGTGTTGGCAAAAGGAATTATTCAGGGCAGATGGCTCTGAGAGGAATGCGGAGGTAGATTTAATGAGCACCAAAACAGAGTAACTGTAGATAAATTCCAGGTGAAGATGGCAACATAAGATTCTGCTTCTACATGAAGAGAGAATCTACAGAATGGGAGAAAATCTTTAATCTTTCTATTGATATATAGAATGTATAAAGAACTCAAAAAAACTTCTTAATACCAAAGAAACAAATAATCCCATCACTAAATGGGTAAATGAACTAAATAGATACTATTCAAAAGAAATACAAGTGGCCAAACAGATATATAAAAAACTGTTCAACATCTTTAACAGTCAGGAAAGTGTAAACCAAAACTCATTGGGATTTCATTTCACTCCAGTCAGAATGGCAGTCATCAAAAAATGCAAATAATAATAAATGCCAGAGAGGATGTGGAACAAAAGGAACACTTATACACTTATATTGGTGGGATTGTAAATCAGTACAACCACTGTGGAAATCAGTAAGTATGGAGGTTCCTCAAAAGATCTAGGAATGAAACACCATTTGATCCAGGTAACCCACTCCACAGTATTTATCCAAAAGAATTAGTCAGCATACTTCAGCCATATATGCACAACCGTGTTTACAGCAGCAAAACTCATGACAGCTAAATTATGGAACCAGCCTAGGTGTCCATGAATGAATGAGGAAATAAAGAAAATGTACACAATGAAGTTCTATTCAGCCAAAAAGAAACAGAACGAAACTGGAGACTATCCATTGTTAAGCAAAATAAGTCAGTCTCAGAAAGTCAAGGGCCATATATTTTCTCTTACATGTGTAAGCTAGTATAATAAAGGGGAAAACAGGGAGGATCTCATGAAAATAAAAGTAGAGGAAGGAGATCAGGACATGGAAGTGAGGAAGGAAAGGGAAGGTGCTAAGGAAAAAACTAATCAAATTACGTTATGTGTGTGTATGAACATATAACAATGAAATCCAACTATTATGCATAGTTATAATGCACCAATGAAAACCTTCTGAAACAAGATCAGACTATGCTAAATTCAAAATATCACATTGTACTCCGTAAATGTATATAACTGTGACTTTTTTTCAATAAAAATAAATAAAAAATTAGAAGGGAAAAATAACATAAAAATTATAGTGACAAGGTCTGGGGCGGTGGCTCAGTGGTGGAGCGCTTGCCTAGCATGCGTGAGACACTGGCTTCAATCCTCAGCACCTCATAAAAATAAAGTTATTTATGTCCATCTACAACTAAAAATGATTTGTTTAAATAATACTGACAACTTCTACCTTAATGATTATGATGGCTGACATTTAATAAATACAACCTATAAAATATCATGAAGGAGAAAATAATTATCTGTATTTCCAAAAGCCTAAAATTAACCATCACCAGCAGTGTGGTGTATTTCCTTCTAGCCTTTCAAAATGCAAGCCCCCATGCGACATGTTGTGTGATTCAGGTGACATTTTAATGTTTTCACAATTTTATATTCTGCTTCTTTTTATTTTCTAAATTTTAAAACTTTGTGAGAAATTATCTTGGTTTTAAATCTCAAATCCACTACTTATTGCATACTTTGAATAATATACTTCAATCTCTATATTTCTTCCTTATTATGACTTAAAAATAATAAAACCAAATATCCCAGGACCATTATATGAATTAAACAGTATAGTGTATACTAAATTAACTGCATTTTACATAGCACATGGTAGACATTTAATAAGTGCTAGATATTATTCTATTTAAATGTCTGAGAAATGGTTATAAAGTTATATTTTGAAGGACTAGTGATAAAAGGTAAAACACAAGTTATTACATTTATAATTTCATGAGCAAAATTTAATTCTTCATTTTTTTATTATTTTTTGTTCTTGAGGGGGTAAGTCTAGTCACTATATTTCTTAAAGGCAAACCAGTTTTATATTTTGATGTTCGCACCTGAACGTTAAATACATGATCAGTCTGACTATGGCTAAAGGAATAATTCCAAAATAAACATGTTATCAACTTAAAGAGTAACTACTGCATAGAGGAGTCCTGAGGTGCTGCTAGAAAGGCCTGGGGAAAGCTGGTTGTGTGAGAAACAGCAGCACCACAAACACCCCAGGCTGCAGAATCCGGGAACCACAGGGAATTCCAAAGCCAGGTGGCGCATCATCCTACCTTCAGAGGGTGTTTTATCTTTCAACAAATACGATTTTATGCTTTTTAATTTTATTTAATTCTACAACTTAGCTTTTAACAAATTATATCAGAACTGTCAGAAAACTATTCCTACAATCTAACCTAAACGTTTCTGACACTAGTTGGATCCTTTCTTATTTTGCCCTTATGAAAACAGTGGGCAGCTGCTAACAGCTTGACAGCTTTTTGAATTAATAACATAGTTAGAAGTGAAGAAACAGCTGTCAAGCAAGCAGACAGAGGAGTAAGCTAAAATTTCCCAAGGAAAATGTCCCCATAAACATTTTACAGTATTTCCAAGACAAGCATTCCAAACATACAAACTGCAAAACCCAAAATAAAACAAAAAAATGCTAATTAACATCCACAGAAATCAAAGCACCTGATGATCATATTAAAAAACAAAAATGAAACAATAAAACTTTTAAGGACAAGTTCCAAGGTGTTGAAACAAGGGACTGACAATGTTTTCATGTACCTATGAAGCCAAGATCCTCTTATTTGCTGAGTTTTACACTGCCAGAGACAAAAGCCCTTTAGAAAGTATTATTAAAAAAAAAAATACTATATCAAAAATTACTTTTCATTTTGCAATTTCATATTAACAAATCACAACATATGAAGGAGAAGCCAGGCAGTAGCAATTAAGTTGACACCAGTTCTGAATTCTCTGCTGGGCCAATTAAAGTGTTTAAAATGCACATATTTTGTTTAAAAAGTTACAAGATAAAATTAAACAGAAATCTCAACTCCAAGCTTTAGAAGGATTTACAGTACATTCCCAAATGCTTCTTCAGTGGAGATGTAGCAGAAACTGGAAGCAGTGTTGGAAATGTATGCTTAGATCTAAGTGAAAATCCATGAAAGGCATGAGCTTCACAAGGGGAAAAGAATGCACTGTTCCCTTACCATAGCGTAGAGACTCATGCCAAGGCTTAAAAGTTCAGCTAGATTCCAGCTCCACTGCAGTGCCATGAGCCATCGACAGGCTTGTTTGCCCACTGATTTTCCCCCCCAGATAAAACACAAAAACATCAACACAAGTACTTGGAAAAGCATAGAAAAACAGGGGGACTTGGAGGAGGAAGAAAGTGAGACAAGCTACACAGGGTGAGTGGAGGACGAGTACTCAGGTCCCCTCACTTTCAACCTCACCTTTCCCTGTTTGCTTTTCTGCTCTTCTGCATAAGCAAGCTGAGGTTGAAAATATCTAACAATTTCAAAGGTGAGAGCACAGGGAGCTGAGAAAGTAGACAAGAAAGAACACGACCAGCACTTAGCCAGAAACTGTATCTAACTCTGGGAGACTGACATTAGGAACCCCACGGAAACATGGGAAAAGCTACAAAAGCCAGAAGCTCTCATAACTCATAATTAAAATGTTAAGACATTAATGGAAAGAGGAAGGAAAATATTCAAGTGGAAAAAAAAAAAAAAAGCAGGTACTCAGCCTGAGGGTGAATCTCCACGGCAGAACACTTGCCTAGCACTGTGCAAATTGGATCCCTAGCATGGAAGTGGCAGGGAAGGGCAGGGGATGTGTCTAAAAATCATGGAAAATACATATAATCAAATTAAAGGCAAATATTTTATATTTGAAACAATATAGGTTTCATACTCAGTTTAATGTTTACATTAAGATCTGAATCCAATTTCTAAAATGTTATGAAAAATTATAATCACATTTTAATTGAAGTTTACTACAAGCTATGCTCAAAGCTGATTATAGATGAAGTCAAATCTAATGAAGATAACACAGGTAGACCACCCCTAATCCAAAATGTTCCCAAATCTAAAACTTTTTGAACATGGACATGATACCAAAGTGAAAAATTCCACACCTGACCTCAGGTAATGGACTGTAGCCAAAATGCAGGTGTAATTACCTTCAGACCCTGGAATAACATGTAGGTTAAACACAAATTCATCTCTGTTTAGATATAAATCCAATCCCTAAGATATCCCATTACATATATGGAAATATTCAAAATATTTTAAAAATTCATAATTGTACACACTTTCAATTCCAAACATTTCAGATAAGGGACACTCAACCTGAAATAAGTTATTATCCAAATGAGCCTCTCCCTTACATCACAAAGCTTTGGGCGTTAACTCAACTTAAAAACAGCAAACCAAGCTGGCACAGTCAGGAAGCTGAGGCAGGACCATCACAAGTTTGATGTTGGTATGGGGCAACTTAGTAAGACCCTGTTTCAAAATTTAAAAAAAAACAAGGGGGGGCTGGGATTGTGGCTCAGTAGTAGAGTGCTCGTCTAGCACATGTGAGGCCCTGGGTTCAATCCTCAGCACCACATAAAAATAAACAAAATAAAGATATTGTGTCCAACTACTTCTAAAAATAAATATTAAAAAAAAAAAAAAAAAACAAAGGATAGAGATGTAGCTCAGTGGTAGAGTCCTGGGGCTCAAGTGCTCATATCAGGGAAAAAGCAAAACAGCTACTCATCTGCAAAATGAACTTTTAACTTTTAAAAACCCACCTACTTGGAGCTGGGGTTGTAGCTCAGTGGTAGAGCACTTGACTCGTATGCGTGAGTGAGGCCCTGGATTCTGTCCCCAGCACCACATAAAAATAAATAAAATAAAGGTATTCATTCTATCTACAACTAAAAAAAAAAATTAAAAATGAAACAAAGGGCTGGAGATGTGGCTCAATAGGTAGCGCGCTTGCCTGGCATATGAGGGGCGCTGGGTTCAATCCTCAGCACCACATAAAAATAAAATAAAGATGTTGTGTCCACCGAAAACTTAAAAAAAAAAAAAAAATTAAGCAATTCTCTCTCTCTCTCACACACACACATCTCTTTTAAAAAAAAATGAAACAATTTCATGATTGCTTTCTCTATTTCTACAAGAAATGCCGTTGGGATTTTGATTGGCATTGCATTAAACCTATAGAGAACTTTTGGTAATATCGCCATTTTGATGATGTTAGTTCTGCCTATCCATGAACAGGGTATATTTTTCCATCTTCTAAGATCATCTTCTATTTCTCTCTTTAGGGATCTGTAGTTTTCATTGTGTAAGTCTTTCACCTCTTTTGTTAGGTTGATTCCCAAGTATTTTTTTTTTTTTTGAGGATACTGTGAATGGAGTGGTTGTCCTCATTTCCATTTCAGAGGATTTGTCGCTGATATACAGGAATGTCTTTGATTTATGCGTGTTGATTTTATATCCTGCCACTTTGCTGAATTCATTTATTAGCTCTAATAGTTTCTTTGTAGACCCTTTTGGGTCTGCTAGGTATAGAATCATGTCATCTGCAAATAGTGATAATTTAAGTTCTTCTTTTCCTATTTTTATGCCTTTAATTTCTTTCGTCTGTCTAATTGCTCTGGCCAGTGTTTCGAGAACTATGTTGAACAGAAGTGGTGAGAGAGGGCATCCCTGTCTTGTTCCAGATTTTAGAGGGAATGCCTTCAATTTTTCTCTATTCAGAATGATGCTAGCCTGAGGCTTAGCATAGATTGCTTTTACAATGTTGAGGTATGTTCCTGTTATCCCTAGTTTTTCTAGAGTTTTGAACATAAAGGGATGCTGTACTTTGTCGAATGCTTTTTCCGCATCTATCGAGATGATCATATGGTTCTTATTTTTAAGTCTATTGATGTGGTGAATAACATTTATTGATTTCCATATATTGAACCAGCCTTGCATCCCAGGGATGAATCCTACTTGATCATGGTGACCAATCCACAAAACTACAACTATCTTATATTTGATAAAGGGGCTAAAAGCATGCAATGGAGGAAGGATAGCATCTTCAAGAAATGGTGCTGGGAAAACTGGAAATCCATATGCAACAAAATGAAACTGAATCCGTTTCTCTCGCCATGCACAAAAGTTAACTCAAAATGGATCAAGGAGCTTGATATCAAATCAGAGACACGGCGTTTGATAGAAGAAAAAGTTGACTACGATCTACATACTGTGGGGTCGGGCTCCAAATTCCTCAATAGGACACCCATAGCACAAGAGTTAATAACTAGAATCAACAAATGGGACTTACTCAAACTAAAAAGTTTTTTTCTCAGCAAAAGAAACAATAAGAGAGGTAAATAGGGAGCCTACATCCTGGGAACAAATCTTTACTCCTCACACTTCAGATAGAGCCCTAATATCCAGAGTATACAAAGAACTCAAAAAATTAGACAATAAGATAACAAATAACCCAATCAACAAATGGGCCAAGGACCTGAACAGACACTTCTCAGAGGAGGACATACAATCAATTAACAAGTACATGAAAAAATGCTCACCATCGCTAGTAGTCAGAGAAATGCAAATCAAAACCACCCTAAGATACCATCTCACTCCAGTAAGATTGGCAGCCATTAGGAAGTCAAACAACAACAAGTGCTGGCGAGGATGTGGAGAAAAGGGTACACTTGTTCATTGTTGGTGGGACTGCAAATTGGTGCAGCCAATTTGGAAAGCAGTATGGAGATTTCTTGGAAAGCTAGGAATGGAACCACCATTTGACCCAGCTATTCCCCTTCTCAGTCTACTCCCTAAAGACCTAAAAAGAGCATGCTACAGGGACACTGCTACATCGATGTTCATAGCAGCACAATTCACAATAGCAAGACTGTGGAACCAACCTAGATGCCCTTCAATAGACGAATGGATAAAAAAAAGTGGCATTCATACACAATGGAGTGTTACTCTGCATTAAAAAGTGACAAAATCATAGAATTTGGAGGGAAATGGATGGCATTGGAGCAGATTATGCTAAGTGAAGCTAGCCAATCCCTAAAAAACAAATGCCAAATGTCTTCTTTGATATAAGGAGAGTAACTAAGAACAGAGTAGGGACGAAGAGCATGAGAAGAAGATTAACATTAAACAGGGATGAGAGGTGGGAGGGAAAGCGAGAGAGAAGGGAAATTGCATGGAAATGGAAGGAGACCCTCAAGGTTATACAAAATTACATACAAGAGGAAGTGAGGGGAAAGGGAAAAATAATACAAGGGGGAGAAATGAATTACAGTAGAGGGGGTAGAGAGAGAAGAGGGGAGGGGAGGGGAGGGGAGGGGGGATAGTAGAGGATAGGAAAGGCAGAATACATCAGACACTAGAATGGCAATATGTAAATCAATGGAAGTGTAACTGATGTGATTCTGCAATCTGTATACGGGGTAAAAATGGGAGTTCATAACCCACTTGAATCAAAGTGTGAAATATGATATATCAAGAACTATGTAATGTTTTGAACAACCAACAATAAAAATTTTTTAAATAGTAAAGAAAGAAACAAAAATAAAGATATTAAAAAAGAAAAAAAAAAGGAAACAAAAATAAAAACCTATCTATTTCTGCCAGATGAACAGCCTAGAAAAGATCTCATAAAACATGGAAACTTCATTTGAGGAGGAAAAAAAAAGGTGATGAAAATGTAAAGCTTTGCCTAAAAGTTTGTTCATATCTTATTAAAATTTTGCTTTGCCTAATTCACTAAATTCTTTGAATAACTTCACTATGATCATCAGAAAATGCTTTGAATAGGAAACTGCCTGGTAACCACTGCAGTTCTTATTATGACAAAGAACTGGGAAATGATGAATAGAAACAATAAAGAAAGAGAGGGATGCAGAGGATGCAGACTAACTGGCTCCTACAGCAGGTCTACGAACAAACTTTATTCCCAAACTTTTTTTTTTTTGGTACTGGGAATTGTGAAACTCAGGGGCATTGGACCACTAAGCCCTATCCCCAGCCCTATTTTTTATTTTATTTAGAGACAGAGTCTCACTGAGTTGCTTAGCGCCTCGCCATTGCTGAGCCTGGCTTTGAACTTGCAATCCTCCTGCCTTGGCCTCCCGAGCTGCTGGGATTATAGGCATGCGCCACTGCACTCAGCTCTCAAGCTTCTTAAAGTGAATCTGTAGTCAACTGTACAGAGTAGTGGATAACCAAATGCCCCCAAAGTGAAAGAAATGATTACAAAAGACCTCAAATTTCTCATAGTAAAAATTTTTTTAAATAATTTTGCTTCCATTATTTTTCTTAGGAAATTTGTGATATGGGTGAATAATAATAAAATGAACAGGCTCTGTGGTTGTGTGTGTGTGTGTGTGTGTGTGTGTGTGTTACCAGGACCATTCTAACAGAGTGTCTTGTATATTATATAAGTACACTGTTGGGTAAAGAAATAAATACATGGGATAATAATATTTTGAAAATTACAGAAGGGGACAAAGCAGCAAACAGCAGAGGCACAGGCTGGTAGCGAGTGGAATGGAAGCCAGGAAAGAGCCAGGTTGCAGCAGAGGACAGGGCCACAACCCGTGCAGGTTGTGCAGGAACCTCACTTGTGAAGGCTCAAACCCAGACCTGCCTAGCAGATCATTAGCTCAAACCGTTTCCTCTGGTCTCCTTTAATGGTTAGTTGACAATAAAAGGTTTTCTGTATAAGGAAAGAAAAACAACACTCCCCTGCCTCGATTAGCTAAAGGGATGTACCAAATTTTTGTATAGAGCAAATTCCCTCCATCCCAAAGCACATCAAATTCACATAAGCAAATAAAGCTGCTCAGATTCAGCGTCCTCAGATCAGAGGACCAGAAAGGCAGTGTCCACCTGAGGAGAAGCGACCAGTGCTGACCAGAGTACAGAATGTCCTGGTTCTGATGTTCTGATGTAAAGGCAAGAGGTGTGAGGAGAAAATTCTGACAAAGAGTAAGAGAGACATCAAAACAATCTTCAAGACAGAGGAAAATATCTTTTAAAAGAATAAAAGATTTCATCTTTTAATCAAAGCTTATCCCCAGATGGCGAATGTGCTACACATAAAGATATTGGGCTGGAAATATGCTACAAGAAATCTATGGAGAAAGACAACGCCCAGAGAAATTAGACCTATAAGCTAAGCACAGAATGAGATCGCTGAGATACAGCACACAAGTCTCCCCCTCTCAGATACTTCTGGTAAGTACGGGGCCAGTGTGTTGCAACTATATATTTATGCTCAACAAGTCTGTCACTCAAATGGGCAGAGATGCTGGCAGAGGTTTCAGTATCTAACAACCATTCATTCACACAATCATTTACTCAATCATTCATGCACAAAGATACATTCATTTTACTACAGATATTATGTCTTAGTGCTTGGCCAGACTCCAAGAATACAACAAAAACAATACTGACTTGGCCTCTACACCATGGAGCTTAGACTCTAGGTAAAAGAGACATTAAACAGATATTAGCAGATACTTAAGGACTAGGTAAAGTAATTGTACAGGATGATACAAGAATCTAAACAGGCTCTTGGGAACCCCAGAGGCTCAGACTGGCTTCCAGAAGACCTGGCATTTCAGCAGGAGGAGGAGGAGTCAGGCAGCCACAGGAGACCAATGAGGCTGCATCATCTGGAGCCCCCAGTGCTGACCTCCAGCTCATCTTGGGAAAGAGACACAAGAAAACAGTGACAGTCTTCCTGGTGTCGCTCCAGATTCTGATCTGGCAAGAAAAGAGCACATCTAGCTTGTCTGCCCTGTGTTCTGATCAATGTTCACCTCCTGGCTTCCTTTCCCTGCACCCTCTAGAGAAACATGAATCATGCACAGAAATCTTGAGACCCCTGAAAAGAAGGCTGCATGCTAGAAGAGCCTGTCACTGAAAAGGACTGCTGCCGGGAGCAGCACGAGCCTTTGCTCCAGGCACAGGCGCTCCTGCAAAGCCCGGCATTGCTACCTCATTTTTTATTGCAAATAAATCAACTGCTTCCCTCCTAGTTCAATGATTTTATATATCTGTGTAATGAAACAAGAGAAAAAAATATACTTTACAATAAAATTGAGCTGAGTTTCAATCGTTTTATAATAAATAAACTGAGTGAATACTGAGCAAATATTTAGCCTTCTAGAATTTTCTCTGATTATTTTTACTTAGAAGTGCATGTTTACTTTTTAATTTGCTTTTTTTTTTTTGTTACACATGACATTAAAATGTATGTTGGCAAATTATACATGCATAGAGTATAACTTATTCTATTTAGGATCCCACTCTTGTGGTTGTGCATGATGTAGAGTTGCCCTGGTCATATATTCAAATACAAGGCTAGGAAAGTTCTACTCTTTCCTAATCCCCTCCCGGCTCCCTTCACTTCTGTTTCCCTTTGTCTAATCCAATGGATTTCTATTATTCCCCTCCCCAACCTCCCTTGTTTTGGGTTAGTATCCACAAATCAGAGAAAACATTGCTTTGTTGGGATTGGCTTATTTCATTTAGCATGCTATTCTCCAGTTCCATCCATTTATGGGCAAATGCCATAACTTCATTGTTCTTCATGACTGAGTATTATTCCATTGTGTAAACATACCACATTTTCTTCATCCACTCATCCATTGAAGGACACCTAGGTTATTTCCATAGCTTGGCTATTTTGAGATGAGCTGATATGAACATTGCTGTGGCTGCATCACTGTAGAATTTTTAATTCCTCTGGGTATAGAACAAGGAGTGGAATAACTCAAATAGTGATTCCATTCCAAGTTTTCTAAGGAAGCTCCATAGTACTCTTCATATTGGTTCCACCAATTTGCAGTCCCACCAACAATGTATGAAAAAGTACCTTTCTCCCCACATCTGCATCGACATTTATTGTTACTTATATACTTTATAATTACCATTTTACACTGAGGTGGAATCTCGGTGTAGTTTTAATTTGTACTTCTCTAATTGCTAAAGATGTTGAACTTTTTTTTTTTTTTTTTTTTGGAGAGGGGTACCAGGGATTGTATTTTATTTAGAGACAGGGTCTTATTGAGTTGTTTAACGCCTCGCTTGTTGCTGAGGCTGGATTTGGACTCGCAATCCTTTTGTCACAGCCTCTTGAGCCACTGGGATTTCAGGAGTGTGCCACTGCGCGCAGCTTTGTATGATTTTTTAACCGTTTGTGTTTCTTCTTCTTAAAAGTGTTTATTCACTTCCTTTGCCCATTTACTGATTGGGTTATTTACTTTTCTGGTGTTAAGTGTTTTGAGTTCTTTGTATATCCTGGAAATTAATGCCTTATCTCAGGTGCAGGTGCTAAAGATTTTCCCCATTCTGTAGGCTCTCTGTTCATGTTGTTTCTTTGCTCTGAAGCTTTTCAATTTGATACCATCCCATTTACTGTTTCTTAAATTTTACTTCTGGCACTTTAGGACTCTTCTTGAGAAATTCAGTTTCCAAGATGACATGTTGGAGTCGGGCCTATTTTTCATCTAATAAATGCAAGGTCTCTGGTCCAATGCCTGAATCCTTGATCCACCACGTAAAAGCAGTTTTGTGCAGGGTGGATTACATATGGATTTCCAGTTTTCCCAGCACCATTTGTTGAAGAGTCTCTCTTTTCTCCAATGTAATTTATGGAGCCTTTGTCTAGAGTGAGATAACTGAATTTATGTGAGTCTGTATATCTTCTACTCTGCTCCATTGGACTTCATGTCTGTTTGGGTGCCAATACCATGCTGTTTTGTTATTACAGCTCTGTGGTATAGTTTAATGTCTGGTATTGTGATGCCTCCTCTATCACTGTGCAGTAAGGATTGCTTTGTCTATTCTGGGGCTCTTATTTTTCCAAATGGACTTCTTTTTTCTTTAAATATATTTTATATATATATAATTTCTTTAAATATATATATTATTAATATATATATTAGTTGTAGTTGGACACAATACCTTTATTTTATTTATTTTTATGTGGTGTTGAGGATCTAACCCAGCACCTCACACATGCTAGGTGAGCACTCTACAGCTGAGCCACAACCCCAGCCCCTCCAAATGAATTTCATGATTGCTTTTTCTATTTCTGTGAAGAACATCATTGGAATTTTAATAGAAATTGCATTAAATTTGTATAGCACTTTTGGTAGTGTGGCCTTTTTGATCATTTTAATTCTGATTATCCAGGAACTGGGAGATCTTTCCATATTCTGAGGTCTTCTTCAATTTCTTTAGTATTCTGTAGATTTCATTATAGAGGTCTTTCACTGCTTTTGTTAGTCTCATTCCCAAACTAGTTTTTTTTAAGGTTATTGCAAAGATAGTTTTCCTGATTTCTTTTTCAGCAGATGTGTCCTTGGTATATAGAAATGCAATTAATTTACTAGTATATAATTTTATAAGCTGCTACTCTGAAGAATTCATTTATGAGTTCTAGAAGCTTTCTAGCAGGTTTTTGCATATTCTAAATAAAGAATCATGTTGTCAACAAACAGGGATAGTTTGAGCTCTCCTTTTCCTATTTGTATGCCTTGAATTTCTGTCTTTTGTCTAATTGCTCTGGATAGGGTTTCCAGGACTACGCTGAACAAGAATGCTGAAAGAGGGCATCCCTGTCTTCTTCCAGTTTTTAGAGAGAATGCTTTCAATTTTTCTCCATTTATAATAATGTTGGCCTTGGATTTAGCACATATAGCTTTTACACTGTTGACGTATGTTCTTATTATCCCTAGTTTTTCTAGTGTTTTAAGCACAAATGGATGCTAAATTTTGTCAAACTTTTCTGCATCTATTGAGATAATCATGTGATTCTTGTCTTTAAGCGTACTGACATAAATTACATTTATTGATTTCCATATGTTGAAACAATCTTGCATCCATGGAATTAATCATGGATCATGGTACACTATCTTTTTAATGTTTTTGTATGTGACTTGCCAGTATTTTATTGAAAATTTTTACATTAATGTTCACCGGGGCATTGTTCTGAAGTTTTCTTTCCTTGATGTGTCTTTGTCTGGTTTTGGTATCAGGGTGATACTAGCTTCATAGACTAAATGTAGAAAAATCCCTCCCTTTTCTATTTCATGGAATAATTTGAGGAGTATTGGTGTTAAGTTCTTCTTTGAAGGTCTTATAGAATTCAACTGAGAATCTGTCTGGTCCTGGACTTTTCTTTGTTGTTAGGTTGCCAATAGCATCTTCAATTTCCCTGCTTAAAACTAATCTATTTAAATTTTCAATGTCCTTTTGATTCAATTTGGGTATGTCATGTGTCTCTAGAAATCTGTCAAAGTCTTCAAGATTTTCTATCTGACTGGAGTATACATTTTCAAAGTAGCTTCTGATTATTGGTTGTATTTCAGTGGTGTCCTTGGTGATATTTCCTTTTTCATCATGAATTTTAATAATTTGGGTTTTCTCTCTGTTAGCTAAGGTTCTATCTTTTTTTTTTTTTCAAAGAACCAACTTTTTGTTTCATTGATTTTTTTTTTTAATTTCTTTGGTTTCAATCTCATTAATTTCAGCTCTGATTTTTATTATTTCCTGTCTTCTACTGCTTTTGGTGCTGGTTTGTTCTTCTTTTCCTAGGGACTTTGCAATATAAAATTAGATTATTTATCTGTTGATTTTGTTGTTGTTGTTTTAATGAATGAGCTCAAATGCAATAAACTTTCCTCTTAGAACTGTCTTTATAGTGTCTGAGATTTTCATATGCTGTTTTGCTACTCTCATTTACCTCTAAAATTTTTTATTTCATCCCTGATTTCTTCACCTATCCATTGGTCATTGAATAGCATATTATTTAGTTTCCACGTGTTAGCTTCTTTTTTTTGTATTTCATTGTTAATTTCTAAGTTCATTCCGTTGTGATGTGACAGAATGCAAGGCATTATCTTTTTGTATTTGCTAAGAGTTGCTTTGTGGATAAACATGTGGTCTATTTTAGTGACTGTTCCATGTGCTGCTAAAAAGAAAGTGTGTTCATTCATTGATGGGTGAAATATTCTCCATATGTCTATTAAATATATTAAATTATTAATTGTATTCTTCAATTTTTGATTTGATAATCTAGCTACTGGTGAGAGAGATGTATTGAAGTCACCCAGTATGATTGTGTTGTGATCTATTTGATTCTTGAGATGTGAAGGGTTTGTTTTATGTATGTAGATGCTCCATCGTTTGGGGCATAAATATTTAAGATTTTCATGTCTTGTTGATATATAATTCCGTTAAGCAGTATAAAATGGCCTTCTTTGTCTTCTGAGTAATTCTGACTTGAAGTCCCCATTATGAGATATGAGGATAGAAATCCCTGCTTGTTTGCAAGATTAATGTGAATAGGAGGTTTTTCCCCATTTTTTTACCTTCAGTCTGTGCATGTCTTTAAGGCTGGAGATTTTTAAATATTAGATATTAAAATACCAAAATTAACAGATACCTTTATCAGGCTATGGTTAAGAATGGCACTTTACTTCTGTGGTTTTCTTCCCTAAAATCCATGATCCCAGTTTAATCCTAAGAAAAATATCAACCAAACTCAAATTGAAAGGCATTCTACAGAAGCCATGACTAGTGAGTGTATCTTCAAATTGACAAGCCAGCAAAAATAAGAAAAGGAATTGAAACTTTCACAGTCCAGAACAACCTAAGGAGACAGGATGACTAAATGTAACATGCAAGTCCAGAAGGGACCCTGGTACAGACAAAAGACTTTAGAGAAACACTAAAGAAATCTAATAAAGCACTGAGTTTAATAATAAGTACAGACAATGTTCAAGAAAGATTTAATTAAAAGCCTGCACGTGGCAAAAGCCTGCTTTGAGAACCAGCCCTAAGAAGTCTTCTGGGGCTGGGGATGTGGCTCAAGCGGTAGCGCACTCGCCTGGCATGTGTGCCGCCCTGGTTCAATCCTCAGCACCACATACAAACAAAGATGTTGTGTCCGCCGAAAACTAAAAAATAAATATTAAAAAAAAAATTTCTCTCTCTCTCTCTCAAAAACAAAAAAAAAAAAAGAAGTCTTCTGGGAGATAACTCTGGGAATTTGGACTGTGATGCTCAACAGATTTTCTAAGGCCTTCTGCCAAACTCCACTAGTTTGTCCAGTTAAGTTTATACTGACATGCGATTCATAGTGACCATTTGGTTTTACCCTGGGAGGTCTGGAATCTTGAGTAGCTGAGGTCAATCAGGCTAGCACTGCAGGATACCTACAGGATTGGCCCCCTTTAAAATTCTGGGTATTAAGGCTCCCATGAACTTTCATGGTTGACAACACTGCACACAAGTCATCACACAACACTGCTAGGAAAATTAAGTATGTTCCCAGGTCACTGCACCAGGAGAGCACACCTACAAGTTTGTGCTTGGTTCCTCCTGGACTTCACCCCAAGCACCTTTTCCCTTTGTTCATGCTGATCTGTATCTTTCATTACATGAGTGTCAAAGGTGCTAAGTCCAGCGAATCCTTCTAATACATCACTACACTGAGAAAGACAGATAGGTGGGCAGACAAGTAGGTAGGTAGGTAGGTGGGCAGACAGGTAGGTAGGTAGGGAGGGAGGTGGGCAGACAGTAAGTAGGTAGGAAGTTAAAATTACTCCTAGATATATACCCAAAAGAACTGAAAACAGATGTTCAAACAAAAATTTGTATGTAGCGGGGCATGATGGTGCATGCCTGTATTTCCAGCAACTTGGGAGATAGGAGGAACACAAGTTCAAGGTCAGCCTCAGCAACCTTGAAAGATAGGAGCTCAAAAAAAAAAAAAAAAAAGGGTGGGGCGGAGGCAGAAGCAGACAGGACAGTGTGTCCTGAGGATGTAGCTCAGTGCTAAAGCATCCCTGGGTTCAAGCTAGCTCCAGCTTTTTATTATTTAATATTGTAAATAAATATTCATAATAACATTATTCATGAGTGCCAAAAAAGTATACCAACAACCCAACTGTCTACCAATCAATGAATGGATATTGTAAATGTGATATATCCATATAAATAAATGTTATTTGGCAATTAATAGAATGAAGTACTAACAAATAACACAATGTGGATGAACTGTGAAAACCTTATGCTAAGGAAAACATGACAGTCCAAAAAAGTCACATACTTTATTGTTCCATTTATATGAAATGTCCAGAATAGGCAAATATTATAAAGCAGATAAGTGGCTGACTAAGAACAGGGGGAGAGGCCAGTTGGAAGGTGATGGGTGAAGGGTAATGGATGTCTTTTTAGGAAGAGGAATGTTCTAAAGCTGATGTTAGTGACTGTTACTCAAATTTGTAAATATACTAAAGATGGATGAATTGGACCCTTTCAATGGATAAACTCCTTGGTACATTAATTATATCTCATTAAAGGTATTATGGGGAAAAAAGCACCAACCTGACTGGATTACGTGATATCTACACAGCTGGGAAAACATTATTTCTCAATGAGAATGATATGAGGGGAAGACCACCCTCAATGTGGTGGGGGCACCATCCAATCCACTGGGATCCCAGGTAGAACAAAAGGCAGAGAAAAGGCAAACTGTTCTCTCCTGGAACTGAACCCCTTCTTCTCCGACCCTTGAGCATGGTGACTCCAGGTTCTCCCACCTTCACACTCTGGGACTGGTACCGGTGACACGCCAGATTCTCAGGCTTTTAGCCTCAGATAGAATTATACCATCATATTCTCTGACCAGGGGTCTCTTAGACTTGGATTGAGCCCTATGAGGTGTTTCCCAGAGTCACCAGCTTCAGCCTCCATAATAAATCCCCTCACAGATACCTGAAATAAAGGTGTGTGTGTGTGTGTGTGTGTGTGTGTGTGTGTGTGTGTATAAATAAACAAAATCCCCCAATAGTTCTGACTCTGAAAAGCAAAAGAACTCTATCT
Source organism: Spermophilus citellus (assembly GCF_964194105.1). Taxonomy (NCBI): domain Eukaryota; kingdom Metazoa; phylum Chordata; class Mammalia; order Rodentia; family Sciuridae; genus Spermophilus; species Spermophilus citellus. The sequence goes on from NC_138189.1 coordinate 152,505,698, forward strand.
GAAAAATTAACAACATGTTTCATGAAATTTCATTCAAACACCCAATAAACATTCACTTAGTTATTACTATCTGCCAAGCACCAAGAGTACAAAGAGGAACAACAACAAAAACTTAGGTCAAAATGACACATTCTGCCAGGTGCAGTGGCTCATGCCTATAATCACAGGGGCTGGAGAGGCTGAGGCATGAGGATCATAAGTTCAAAGCCAGCCTCAGCAAAAGAGCAAGGTGCTAAGCAACTCAGTGAGACCCTGTCTCTAAATAAAATACAAAAAGGGCTGGGGATGTGGTTTAGTGGTTGAGTGCCCCTGAGTTCAATCCCCCATACCAAAAAAAAAAAAAAACCAGAACACATTTTGTGTACTTTTGTGTGCAAATGCACTGTACATATTACAGCATCTTTAGTAACTTAAAGATGTTAGAAAATAATTTTTCAGCATATGCATAAATATGAGGTGGTTCAACAAAGCTAGACATAATGTGAGATTCACTGTATCAGTAATTCTTTGGAAAGTAGTGAGACCAATGGATTCAAGGTCAAGATCAGCTGAATGCACAATTATTCCATGTCTGCATTAAGTGAAATGTGAATGAAATGTAAAACCACAAAAGAATCACATTAGCCCTACCCATTGATATCAGTCTTTATGCAAAGTATCTCCTTTACCCTAAGTGTGTACTGTTAGCAGTCTCCAAATGTTTAGAAAAGCAACCAAAGGGTCATACAAGTGCAGTAACTGCTTTTATTGAAACTTCAACATTATTTACAAACATAAAACAAGACCACCAATATAAAATGTAAATTAAATTGCATTTAGAACCTGAGAGGAGGATTGATTTCACTAAAGTTAATAAGGACTGAAGTTGATAACAGAAATTGTGAATCCTTTCACTAACTTTTGCTCTCTCATTTCTCCTAAAGGAGGCCTAAGTAAGGTTAAAAAAATAATAAGTAGAATGAAAGAGTTAAGCTCTAAAATATTTAATAAGGTTAAAACTACAGTCCTGATTTTGGCACTGAATATTTCCTGATTAAAAGTAATCTACTTTTCCAAATGTGCTTTCCTGATGAATTGTTATTACAGAAAACTATAAATATGCACGAAAACTTGGCAAGGAAGACTAGGATCTTGGGAGTGATAGAAGACACTTTTCTGTCTAGCCAATAAGAAATAGAATCAAAAGAAACCAAAATTTGCCAAGAACCAATATGGAATTAACAGAATTTCCACAGGTTGTGGTATTTATTCCAAAAATAGCAAGATTTTATTTAATAATGCATGAGAGAAGTCCTCAATCCCTTGAGTTTGTGAAAAATTTAAAAATATAAAATGTGTACTATATTTAAAGAATAGAAACTCAAATAGATTCCTTCTAAATATCCTAAGGGTATATGAAGAATGAAATATAATTATGGTCAATTAAACCACTTCATTCAAATCTCTGCACCAGAAACATACCACTAATGAGCTCATCCTATGAGATTCAACTGACAGTCACATTCTGATGTTGTAGGCTCATCTGAAAAGATGCCAGGTAATAATACAGCAGTAAATTTTGAATACATAATTAGTGAAAGACAGCCTTTTGATTATTCATATAAATAAGAAGTTTACCATTTGTAAAAATGAAAGTGAATGAGGAATGTTTATGTGAGTGATGATATTTGGTTTGATATCTAAAGATATCCCAGCTGGGGCTGGGGATTCCAGTTAGTCTAAGGCTCTGGCCACGGTTCACTTTACAAAATTCAGTTAACCTTTTTGATGGTTTTTAAATTACTGTGAACCCAATATCTAAATTCTGAAAACAGATCAAAAGGCAAGGGTAAAAGTATAAAGATATATAAATTGTCCCCCCCAAAATAAAGGACAATTTAAAACTCCTCTACATAAAATAGAAAAAGCCTGGGCTGGGACACTTAGATGCAAAACGGAATTAAATTTGATGGTCACCAATTTGTATTTATTTCGTTAAGAATGCTATTTATCACAGCTAATTGTTAATGGTGCACATGAAGTGACTCACTGCCAAGATAATATGTAAATACAGGACTAGGGTTGTAGCTCAGTGGTACAGCACTTGCCTCACAAGTGTGGGGCACTGGATTCAGGTTCGATACTCAGCACCACATAAAACAAACAAATAAATAAATAAAGATATTGAGTTAATCTACAACTAAAAGATTTTTTTAAAAAGATAATATGTAAATACAAATATTAAAAGCACCATATTTCTTTCATTGAACATCCCTATGTTCATCCTTCCAGAGTAGGGCAGGCTTAGGGCAGGCTTTTACAGACATCTTCACACTGCAAATGTTAAATTCATTGAACTAGTTTTTAAACTTGCTAAAGATATCAGCTGTTTTTTAAAATATGAAAAAATTTACATGAATGTTAAATGAATGTTAGAAAAGAATGTTACATGAAAATAATAATACACTTTATTGTACTGTGGTACAGCAGAAGGATGCTGTGTTCATTTTTACATATATCTGAAATTCATCATTTAATGTGAGGGCTTTTCTCAAGAAAATTAAAATTATTCATTCAACAAATCTGGGTATTACTACATGCTAGTCATATGATAAGTATCAAGGATAAAATAAAAGCTAAGAACTTATGCTGTTACAGAACATAAAATCCCAAGTAATAGTCCAGCTACACCTTTTATCTAAAAATTTACCATTTTTATATAGAGAGAAGACACGTAATTGATAATTATTTTTTCATTTTCTTTTTAAAATCTGTATTTATCTAAACTAATCAGTATAACTTCTCATAATAAAGATCTTTCCAGTCAAGAAAATAAACTAAAGAAAAAGTCTAATGTGAAAATAAAATGAGGTTTGCTTTAAGCTTTTTGTATTTTTAAATTTTTGTCACATCAACTATAAATTAGAACAACTTTTCTATAAAAAGAAAACAAGAACTTAATGACATTTGTCACAATCTTTATAAATCACATATTTTAGTCTGATAATTCCACTTCTAGCAATGATAAATGCAATATCTGTACACAAATATTTTCATGACAATAGTGTAGAAAAACAGAAAAAAGCTAAGCCAGGTGTGATGGTGCATGCTTGCAATCCCAGGAACTGGGGTGGCTTAGGCAGCAGGATCACCAGTTCAAGGTCAGCCTGGACAACTTAGGAAGGCCCTAAGCAACTTAGTAAGACTCTGTCTCAAAGTAAAAAGTAAAAAGTGCTACAGATGTGGCTTAGTGGTTAAATATCACTGGGTTCAATCCTTAGAACCAAAAGAAAACCCAAACAAGAAAGAGAGAGAGAGAGATAGAGAGGGAGGGAGGGAGGGAGGGAGGGAGGGAGGGAGGAAGGAAGGAAGGAAGGAAGGAAGGAAGGAAGGAAGGAAGGAAGGAAGGAAAGTTAAATATTCTATTTTAGAAGAAGGATAAAATAATCCTCTCCATATAAAAATGTAAGGGCTGGGGCTATGGCTCAGTGGTAGAGCACTCACCTAGCATGCATGAGGCACTAGGTTCAAGTCTCAGCATCACATAAAAATAAAATAAAGGTATTGTGTAAAAGACAAAAAACTGAGCTATATCCATATAAAAATGTATCCATATAACAGCCATTATACAATTTTTTAAAATAAGTTGGCCAATAAATTTTAAAGTTAAATGTTTAACTTTAAGAGAAAAAAATATATATATAAAACTTTTTATGTCCTAAGATCAACTATATTAAAATATATATAGGAGCAGGAAAAAAATCTTAGAAGTATACAAAATGTTAACAGTTATTATCTCTAGGTAAGGAAACAGGAATTTCACAATTCCAGCATATTCACAGATTCTAAGGGTTCCTACAGTATTAAAAAACTGCATTTGATTTTAATGTCATGGTAGTGACCAATTCAGAAACTCCAAAACCTGGAAACATTATATTTTAAGTAAGTGGTAACACTTATAGTCTCCTAAAATTAACACTGCATTACATTATATTATAATTGGCAACATCTCTGTCTTAGGACTTTTCTTGCAAATTTAAGTGTAACCAGGCATGTGTGATTTAGAAGTTTTCATTTTACACACTAACATCTTTTCTCAAAATGTGCTGCATATCGCTTTACTACAGTATTTGTTCAATGTTCACAACTAGCCAGCCTCTTGCAACAGATTTTCTATAGCAAATATTAAACCTTCTGTAAAATAATTCAGAGCTATGTTTGTAGATATAATAGCCAGAAATCAGAAAAATAAAATGTAGAAATCTAATTATACAAATGTTGAAATCTCAGGAAAGCTTTTACAATCTGAAGGAAGCATAAAAACTGTGTGAAAGAAAGTACTTTTACCACTGCTGATCATTCCAAAGCTCATGAGTTGTTACAACACAGCCTTAGGCCAAATAATAAAGTGCCAAATGGAAAATGGCACAAGTCCATGGATTGTAAATACCGTATCAAAAGAAAATAAAAGAAGTCTTCCATTATAGCAATTAAAAATGTAGTTGTAGCACCAGGTCCTATGATGTAGCACAAGACAAGCACTCTATCAACTGAGCTATATCCCCAGCTCCCTACGATGCCTTTGAAAATTACTTTAGCAATTCCAAGAGTAGACACTGTTTAACAAACACATTCTCCATTGCAGTAACTTTAAAACCTTACTGTATATTCCAAGAGTCCCTAAACATTTAAAACCATAGTGGGGTTGAATGGAGGAAGTGATTCGTAACTATCACCTGAAATTTTCATGTGGTACTTGATGACAAGGAATCTCTCTGATCCATTACATTGTACAAAACAGTCAATAAAATGCAGATAAACATTGCAAGTAAAAATATTTATATTAATGTGCCCAAACACACATTTATTTAGACCATAAATTCCTGAGCAATGAAAAATTTATATTAAACAAGCATCAATCATTCATTATTCCATAATTGCATTTGTCAAATAATTTACACTAAATGAGTATGTTCTGCTACAGTGCTTATTTATGTATTTGTTTGTTTGTTTTTATGGTGTAGGGATAGAATCCCATAGCCTTGTGCATGCGGGACAAGCACTCTATCAACCGAGCTATATCCCCAGCTCCCTACGAGGCCTTTGAAAACCCCCAAATTAAGTTTGAATTCAAAACCTCATTAAGTAATTCATCTGTAAAAATAAAAAGAGGTGTCTGCTCAGGAATATCACAAGTTCAAGGCAAGCCTCCACAACCTGGAGAGACCCTGTCTAAAAATAAAATAAAACAGGCTGGGAATGTATCTTACTAGTAAAGTGCCCTCCCTGAGTTTAATTCCCACTACTGCAGAAAACAAAAACAAAATAACAAAACAGACAAAAGTGTTGGCAAGGATACAGAGAAAAGGGAAGTCCTGTACACTGTTGGTGGGAATGTAAATTGGTATAGCCACTATGGAAAACAGTAGAGGTTCTTCAGAAATGAAGCCGATCTACTATTCAATCTAGCAAACTCACTTCTGAGTATATATTCAAGGAAAATAAAGATACTTCTCAAAGAAGTATCTATGCTCCAATGTTCACTGCAGCATTATTCACAATAGCCAAGATTTGGAATCAATTTAAGTGTCTATGAATGGGTGAATGCACAATGAAAATGTGGCATATATACACAATGGAATATTGTTTGGCCTTAAACAAAAAGGAAATCCTCTCATTTACAATACCATGAATATGAGAGATATTATTCCAAGTGAAATAAGCATGGCACAGAAAGACAAATACTGTACAATCTCACTCATATGTGGAAAACTCACAGTAGCAGAGTACAATGGTAGCTGCCAGGACTAGGAGGATGGGGAAAAGAAGGACATTTTGGCCAAAGGACACAAAGTTATGGTGGTACACACCTATAACCCCACTGGCTTGGGAGGTGGAGGCAGGAGGATCGCCAAGTTCAAAGCCAACCTCAGCAACAGTGAGACGCTAAGCAACTCAGTGAGACCCTGTCTCTAAATAAAATATAAAATAGAGCTGGGGTGTGTGGTTGAGTGCCCCTGATTTCAATCCCAAGTACCCACCCCTTAAAAAAAAAAAAAAGTTATGGATGATAACTTCTAAAGATCTAATGTAATGCATGAGAAAGATTGCATGGCACATGTGAAATTAGTTAATAATTCATACCTTAAATGTTCTCATTAAACACAAAAACAGTAACTACGTGGGGTGATGGAAATGTCAATCACTAGACTGTGATCAACACTTCACAATGCATACACACACCGTTCACACTGCTCACCATAAATACACATAATATATAGGACAGGGAAAGAAAAGTCACAAACCTTCACTCATCCATCAAAGCTCTCCTAACAGCTTTCAGAAAGCAATCTAAAATTCCCCAAGTTACACTAAGAGCTTGAGATGCTACTCTTGTGTGAGACAACCATAGTGGCCTACCTTCAGTACCATCAGGGCACATTGCCAGTGCTGGGTTTCAATGTTCTTTTTGCAGAAATATTAAGGTACTCGAAGCAACCTAAAGGACCCTTTTTTCCCCTGAATATCAGGCCCACATGAGTAATGAGAGATATATAACAAAATGACCTACATGTAAAAAGTGACTTCTTTGTGGAACTGTATGTTTAAAAAAAAGAAAGAAAGGAAGGAAGGAAAAAAACAAAACAAACAGAATATTAGGCATCCTAAGTGTAAAATCTCCTAGTTGATCTCTTCCTATAAAACTAAACTTACTGCAAAAATCTGTATATATCCCAGCAATCTCACTCTTGGTCATTTATTCCAGTGAAATGAAAACTCTTGTGTATATAATAACTGTTCATAAAAGCTTCACTGATAGTAGCCAAACACTGGAAACACCCAGATGTCTATCAACAAGTGGTGTACACAGCTATCATGAAATGCTACCGCTATAGTTTGGCTCTTCATTGTCCCCAAAAGTCCCATGTTTTAAAGGTTCAGTCCTCTGCTTGGCACTCTTGGGAAAGGGAGGTTTTAGGTCAATGGTGGAGAGCCCTTGAAGAAAAATGTGGAACCCTGGCTCCTTCCTTTTTCTTGTTTCCATTTCCCAACAGGTCTGAAATAAGCAGTCTCCTCTGCCACAGGCTCCTGCCTTACCATAGGCCCATAGACAATGGACTTAAAGCTCCAAAACTGGACAAAAATAAATCTTTTTTAAAAGTTGATTGATTACCTTACTATTAGGTTATAGGAACCCAGAACTAGCTGACACAACTACTCAGGATTAGAAAGGAACAAACTTTGATAGAATTTGTTTGAATCTTTAGGGAATTAGCTTAGAGAAAAAAGCTAACTCCACCAAAGTGCACATTGTATGATTCCATTTATATCTTTCTGAAAAAACAATATTTTAGAAATGGGAACAGGAAATGAGGTAGGTGTGCCTATGAAAGGACAACACGAGGGGTCTTTATGATAGAAATGTTCAGTATCTTGACTGTGGTGATGAATACACAAAGCTTTATGTGACAGAACTGTACAGAACTAAACAGAAACACAAAAATGGGTAAAAGTGAAAGTGGGGAACTCTGAATGGGCCTGGATTATAACATGAACATTCTGTTTGTGATACTTGCCATAGTTTCGCAAGGTGTTGCCACTGAAAGAAAATAGGTAAAGGAAACAGGATCTATCTTCCTTCTTACAACTGCATTAAACCTATAGTTTTCTCAATAATATGTTGAATTACAAATTTACTTTCTTAAAAGTTTCAGCTAAAAATTCAGTCTCTCTGGAGTCTCTGTTTCTTTCAGAATTTAATTTAGCACAGTTAGAAGGCAGAATAAATTACTTACATTTGGGACATCAATCGCTACTTCCCTCATGGCACTGGGCCTGATGTCATTCATTCCCTGTAAGAAATCATTCAGAGTAATCTTCACTAACCCAGCCACCTTACTATCGGGGAGAACAGGCTGCTTCCTCAGGACTCTTCGCAAGGCACAGAGACCTACAAAAAGGAAAGTAATACAAAATTTACCTTTTACCCCATAAGTACAGCTTGAATAAAAATAATAATAGCCAGGTATGGTGGTGCACACCTGTAAGCCTAGCAGCTCAGGAGGCTGAGGCAGAAGGATCCCAAGTTCAAAGCCAGCCTCAGCAATTTACTGAGGCCCTAAGCAACTTAGCAAGACGCATCTTGAAGTAAAAAATAAAAAGGACTGGGATGTGGCTCAGTAGTTAAGTGCCTCTGGGTTCAATCCTCAGTACCCAAAAACCATAAAATAAAAATAATAATAAAAACCCAAATTCCATGAATAATTTAATATTAAAAATACTTTGTGCTTGCAAGTATGTATAGGGTAGAAGGGGAAGGAGATGGAAGACAAAGTTCCAACAGCTTATTTCAGCAATGGAAACACGACAAACTGAAACTAAATATGAAAAGACAAAATAAATTACAAACAAAACTGAACTTACAAAACAACACCCATAAATAAGATCATAAAGGCTTATGAAAATAATTGGCTTGAGAATGTCTTTTAAGAGTAAAATATTAACATGCTTTTGCCACTGCCCTTTGCATGAATACATTCAAACCCAAATAAAAAGGTTTGTAGGGCATGGGTAGAACAACTTGAAAGGAAATATTCTATTGGGTTTACAGTCTAAACTGTGGTTTGGAAACACAAGAGGAAAGGCTTCAGAGGCATGTGCACACACGAGGTCTGATATTAAAGGAGGAGGAGGCATGAGGCAAAAGGCTCAACCCAGGAAAGCTCAACATGTGAAGAGCATATAAAGAAACGACTGCTGCGCAAGAGAGAACCAACAGGAAAAGATGAAAGAAGAATCAGAATGTTAACATACTAAAGGAACCAAAAAGATGATCAAAAAGCCGGGCACAGTTGCACATGCCTGTAACCCCAGGGGCTCAGGAGATTGAGGCAGGAGGATCGCAAGTTCAATTCTAGCTTCTGCAATTTAGCAAGGGTCTGAGGAACTTAGCAAGACCCTGTCTCAAAATAAAAAATAAAAAGGGCTGGGATGTATGTGCTCAATGTTTAAGTCCCCTGGGTTCAATACCTGATACCAAAAAAAAATTAAAAATCAACAATGTCGATCTTAGGGAGTCCAAAATAACTTAAAGTATATGGTGCTGACCTCAAAAGCTAAGTCTTTTGTCTTTTGTTTGTATTTTCTGCTTGTAGTTCAAACACTGACAAGACTGAATGTTCCAACTCCTGTGATCAGACTACCTCAGATCTGTGGCACCAGCACTAAAGCCCCTATGTGCTCTTTGACCTTGGTGACTTTAGTGAGGTGCTGTATATTTTGGTTCCAATGCACAATGAAATTCCACTTTGAAGAATTTTAGTCTCAGAAATCTCTTAGAAATCCAGTCTGAACACTGAAGATAGAGTTCTCATCATTTTTAAACCACTTTTTTCCAAGGTCAATGCCTCAATGAAGTTTTACTAAATTAAAATTGTATCCTTTCATCTTTTTATTTACTTTCATTTACCTGAGATTTTATAAACACAAGCATTGACACAAGGAAGTTACACACAAATTCCCCCAGAGGTGAGCTTACACTAAGAAAAAACAATAGTGCAAAGACACTCAAGAATTAGATCAGCTATCTAAAATCTGTCAAGTCACTTACTCAGGCCTGTCTTCCCATTTAACCCACTTCAATCTAATGTATGAAATATGATATGTCAAGAGCTTTGTAATGTTGTGAACAACCAATAAAAAAAAAAAAACTACCAAAAAAAAAAAAAAAACTCTGAAAGGGTCTCTGGTTGTGACTCAGGGGTAGAGCACTTGTCTAGCACCACATAAAAACAAATAAATAAAATAATAAAGGTCCATCAACAATGAAAAAAATATAAAACACTGAAAGGCAATTCTTCACACCTCTCAAGATTCAGTCTCTGCTCAAGACCCTCCTTTGAAGGATGTACACGTGCAAGAAAACAGAGAGTCTCCCTTCAAAGCCAAGTTCTAAGGCTTACCGCCCACCAATGACACAGGTCCTCTACCCTCAACGTTCCCCTCCTATGACGCAACCTTGTATGGACTCAAAAGTCACCAAACCATTTCCATGAAACCCGAGGCTCAGGGTAGTGGTGCCAGTGCTGCTATTCTGGCCACTTAGCATTCTGTCTTCTGACTCCAGCCAGGAATACTGTGTCTTCTTCATGAAATGTGTCGGCCTACCAAGAGGTAAAATCTCAGACTCTTCCCAGCTCTTCACACAAAAATACATGTTTATCTTTAGTGTGGTTTCAATGTTTTTGTTGCTTCCAAAACTAATGCTGAAACTTAATCTTCAACGTGACAGTGTTGGGAGGTGGGTTCAATGGGAAGTGTTAAGGTCATGAGGGGGAAGAGCCCTATGAATGGGTCAATACTGGTATAAAAAAGGATTTATGGAAGTCTGGGAATGTGGATCAAAGGCCAAACGTCTGCCCAGTCTGCCAGAGACACTGGGTTTGAGCCCTAGCACTGAATTACATACATAAATAGATGGGTGGATGGCTTTGCAGGAGTGGGCTCACTGTCCCTTCTTCTGCTGCTGAATTAGAATCTTCCCCACAGAGGATGGGGCATTCAAGTCACCATCTTGGAAGCAAAGATTCCAGCACCAAATTTCTGTTTTTTACAAATTACCCAGTCTGTAGTGTTTTGTTACAGGTACACAAAATAAACCAAGACAATGTTAAATTAGATTGTTTCTCTGCTCTAGTTAAACGGGGCAGTAGCATTTAATACAGTGCTATACTGCGTTAAACAATACTATGGTAACTTGAAAGAATTTAAGCTGTTTCTAAAAAAAAAAAAAAAAAACTACCATAAATAAAAGTAATCAAAAGACCAGAATAATCTAACCTTTCTTCATGTCCTAAATGACTATTTGGCAATACTTATCAATATTTCTAATTTAGACCAGATATATACATTACTTTTAGCAGTACTGACATACTAAAACCTGAAACAGGGCAAGTGCTCTAATAATCTTCCTACCATATTTGTTTTACAATTCAAGCATAAAATTTGACAACAAAGGGACCATTTACTTTCATTTGAGAAAGGATGTGAAAAAAGAACACAACATATGATTTTAGAAATGATATCCAGTATTATAATATCAATGTATATTTACAGAACATCATAATCTCTATGATTCCAGTACAAACTACAAAATTTAGAGTCTAATAAAATCTCCACACATATGATAGCAAAAAAGAAATAATAATAATAATAACAATTCACAAGAGGAAAAAATAAAGAAGCATGAAATTTTTCAAAAGTTAAGAAAGAATAAAACACAAAGACTGGTTCTGTGATAAACTCACTACAACTTAATATATCCAATTAATAACTAAACATCTATTTACCAATGATGTAATAATTTCTAAAAATACTTTCAGGACTTCTTTTTAAGCTAGATTATAAATCTTGCTTTATTACTGTAGACAGAAATACAAAATTCTTTTGGCCATTTCCCAAAGAAACTTATAATTAAAGAATGAAAATGGGTCATACTGAACATATTCAATCAAAAGTTAAAAATACAGGAAGTAAGTAAAGTCATTATGGCCAAGTAAATACACTAGATGCTTGCTTTGGCTCTCATAATGAGTCACAGCTGTGAGTACTAGTTTATACTGAATCTGGTAACACAACCTAGTGAAGCATTAAGCCTGGGGTAAAATATGAGCACAAACAGCAGTAAAAACTTAGGCACATAAAACAGGCTGTCTGTCCTCCAGGCACTGTCACTAAACATTTGAAATCAATCAACATCATTCTCTACATTGACAGAATAAAAGAGATAATTGGCTCAGGAGGTGCAGAGAAGAAATGTGATAAAAATCAATTTAGAATTATTTTAAAAAATTAAGACTAAATGGTAAAGCTCCTTAATACATTATCTAGAAATACACAGTAAATATCAGTCTTAACAGCAAGATATTAGAAACTTTATTCCGTAAGTCAAGAACAAGTAAAGATGATTATTGTTAACACTTCTATTAAACATGTTACAGCCAGGCATGGTGGCTCACTCCTGTAATCCCAGCAGCTCAGGAAGCTGAGGCAGGAGGACTGCAAGTTTGAAGGCAGCCTCAGCAATTTAGTAAGGCCCTAGGCAATTTATGTAAACCCTGTCTCTAAATAAAAATACAAAAAAATGGCTGGGGATATGGCTTAGTGGTTAAGTGCCCCTGGGTTCAATCCCCAGTACCAAAAAAATAATAACATAAAATAATAAATATTATATTAAAGGTCCTATCTACAACAATAAGAGAATGAAATACTAGGTTACAGACTGAAGTGAATGAAATAAAATTGCCATTATTCATCAATTATATAAATGTAAAAGTATAATATTAAGATACATAAAAAACAAAATTTGCATGCCATTAAAATGAATATACATTCAGCAAGATAGATAAGCAAAGTCAATGAAAAAATCCACTTTTTCTAGATACTAACAAAAAATAATTATAAGTAAAAATTTTAAAAATCCACTTGTAATTGCATTCAAAAAACAAAGTATATCAAAGAATCTAATGAATATTATACAAAGACTCCACAGAAAACTATATTGAGATAAATGAAAGAAGACTAAAAAAAAAAAAAAAAGGATATACTAGTGTTCATGGATGGCAAGATGTTAACTTTCCCATTTTCTCCCAATTAATCAAAAGACTTTATAATTTCAATCAAAAGTCAAGACATTTTATGGGTGTGGAGAGAAGGCTGACAAAATGGTTTTACAAGTTCTGTGGACAATCCCCAGCACTGCAAAAGACACACACAAACTCACACACACATGTGTGCACGCACACAAATGCAAGGGCCAAGAAAAGTGAAAATAATCTTGATAAAGGAAAAAAACGGAGTGATTACCTCCATAAATTAAGACTTCTAATAGGCTAAAAAGGATTAAATACATTTCAGTATTCTGCACAAAAATAAACAGAGAATCCAGAATAATGCCAAACTTTTGATTTATGACAAAGGAACCAGAGCAAGAAGGAATGCTCACTCCCTAACTGGTGCTAGTTAAGAGAGCACCTGAATGGACAGTATGAGACTCAACAATAGGCAGTACCATGAACGCAGAGCATGAAGTACCTAAAAGACAACCTAAGACAAAATGCTCAAGACAGTAGATTTGACCAAGATTTCCTAAACAACATAAAAGTCTCTAGCCACAAAAAAAGGAGTGATACATTAGACCCTAAACATATATACTAACAACTTCTATTCCTCAAAAGACAGTATGAAAAGGGACTGGGGTTGTGGCTCAGTGGTAGAGCACTCACCTAGCACGTGCGAGGTCCTGGGTTCAATCCTCAGCAACTCATAAAAAGACAGCATGAAGAGAGTAAAAAGTCAAGCCATGGAACAGAAATTCTATAACACCTGTACCCAACAAAAGTCTCACAATCAAACTGTATTAAGAACTCCTACAAATCAACAAATTTTTTAAAGCAACACTACAAAAAAAATGAATAAATAATTAAACACAAAATAAAGGAGAATATCTAAATGGAGGATTCATATATGAAAAGATACTCAACCTCAGTCATTATGGAGTTAAAATCACAATGAAATATTGTTATAAACTCACCAAATGTTAGAAAAGATGAGAAGGTAGAATTTTTACACACTACCACTGGTAAAAGAGAAAATTGGAAAAATCACTACAGAAAGCTTTTGACAATTACTAAAAAGAATCCTATAACCCAATAATTCCACTCCTAAATATACAGCAAACAAATACATAACACTGTGCACCAAAAGTTAAGCACAAGAATGTCCATAACATCATTATTCATATATTTATGTAATAGAATACTGTAATAAAAATGAACTACTGCAATACAGGACAAAGTGATGAAGCTCTTGAACTACGGTGGGAATGAAAGGAGAGAGCACGGAAGAGGCAGAGCTGGCCTACCGTGTCAGCCAGAGAAGCTGTCTTTGGGGTTGAGGCAGGAGTCGGAGCTGGAAGAGAGTGGTGTGGGAGCTAGTTCTCTACCCTGGTCTCAACAGTGGCGAGGTCACTGTGGAAAACTCATGCATCTTACACATTATGTACTTTTATGTATGTATGTAATACTTCAAAAAGGAAATTTACTTAAAAATAGATACGTAAAAGTGAGGAGAGGGGAAAAAAATTTAAAGATACCACATGGAAGCTAGTTTAAATATCAATGATAGATATTTTCAGAAACTATAAACTCAAATTTAAAATGAAATATTATTTTAACTCTAAGCATCCAACATGCATATAGTAAAGTTTATTCCTTGATATTTTATTACTAAAGCATGGAAGTATGATTCTTATTTAGGGTGATTTCTAAAAATGATAATTAAAACCATGATAATCTGGGAAAAGAAGTCCATTTAAAAAAAAGTTCTGGGAATTGTCTACATAGAAACTCTAACCAGGTTTGGAATCACTGCAGGGCATATTTACTAGGCTATCTAGCAAAATATACTAGTATACACAATATGGACTGTATAATTTACAGTCCTCACAAGGAATTTTCAATTCCCGGAATAATTTATACAAATGATGTTTCACATAGGAAGTGGGATGAGTAAAGGAGAAAAATCCAGAAGATGAGATAACAGCACTCTATGCATGTATTATTTTGAAAATATTTTTAAAGAACAATTGTCAATAAGGGAACCACTATTCTGTATCTGTATTACTTGCCAATTCAGTTACAATTCATATTAAAGCAAAATGATTATTAAAGCATTATTATATCATGAAACTACTGAGAAGATTATTCATCAACCACGTTTCACAGGCATTCTTCTTCAATATTAACTCGTCTATACATTCTCTAAAAATATTCACAGAACCTCCTAGACATAATTAATTAAACAAATTACTGAGCTCTTATGTTTCAGGGTACACAGGAAGGCAGAAAAATCTCACAGCACTAACAGTCAAACAGGGGCAACAAATCCTAACAGTTAATTACTATAAACTGTGCCAAGTACTGCGGCATGGAAAGAACAAAGTGGCACAAAAACACATTAGAAACATCCAACTCAGTTTAGGGAAGGATCAGTGACAATACAGACCGAGGCAACTCTTGTAGAAACCAATTGGTACAATTTTTTATTTCACTAACGAAGACTAAAACGTGTCTAATTTAAGCAGTGAGACCTGAAAAATGAGTTGATGTTAATCTAATAAAATGGGAACTGGGACTAAAATGGAATCAGAGTATTCCAAGCAGAGTGAAAAGCATTCAGAGGCCTAGAAACAGAGCATGTTACAGATTTTGAAGCCCCCATAAAATAGTAAAGAGTTCAGTCTTACACATTGGAAATATCATATTTTAAATAGTCCTAAATCCAACTCTATCAATTTGTAGAAATGTAGGAAAATAAAAGTATGCTTGATTGGTAGAAAGGAGAAAAGAATAATATGAAAGTTTACTGATGTGCAAAAGCTACAAAAACCTAACAAGGAATCTAGAGATTCCTGCTATTCGTCTTCAGTCATTCCCACACTGAAGTCCTATGATTCTACACTTTCTATATATGAATCCTATATTACATAACCAATACTATTCTTAAAAATAATGTTAAGTTGAACAACAAACTTTATATGAATGTTAAAAATATATTACCAGAGAATACAAAAATTAAATATCACTAGAGCCAGCTGTGGTGGTACACACCTGTTATTCCACTACATAGGAGGCTCAGGCAGAAGGATGGCAAGTTAGAAGCACCCTCGGCAAATCATCAAGACCCTATCACTAAATAAAATAGAAAGGATTCAGGGTATAGCTCAGTGGTAGAGTGCCTCTGGGTTCAGACCTCACTACATCAAAAAATAAAAAATAAAAAAATAATAATATGGGCCAGGGTTGTGGCTCAGTGGTAGAGTGCTTGCCTAGCATGTGTGAGGCACTGGGTTCCATTCTCAGCACCACATAAAAATAAATAAATAAAAAGATTGCAATTACTTAAAATATTAATAATAATAATAAAAGATCACTGGAATTATCATATATCCAATCACCTGTGGGTCTAGATCTGTTCAGGCATGACTTTAAATAAAATTTAGCTCCTGTGACCATAACTTATGTCATTTACTAAATAAAAAGATTAAAATATGTTTTGTCTAATTATTTAAATAATTTACAATTCTCTGATGTTAAATTTAAACTACTGGCCATGAAACATTTCTAATGAGGCTATACTGAGATTTACACCAAGTGATTTATTTTTTTTTAAGTATACCAATTTTTAGAAACCAGAAGACAATTAACTAAAAGAAGCATATGAACACATATACATTAACAATGAAATTAGCTTAGAGCAAGCCATCGATATTTCCTATTCTTACTAAGTTTAAAGTTTTTTAAAATGTAAACAAATACAGAAGCAAAATCTTGTGTTCCTAAGAAACAAAACTTTGAAATAAAAATAGGTGTGGCTAATGAAACAATAGATGGGTCACTTTGTTTTCATTATTTTATTTTCCAATGCTCTCTAAAGAAAAATAAGACTCAATAAAGGTTAAAAAGACAAAGTGTCTCAGGTACGCTTGATGTCAACACATTCTTTCCACTGAATGACTGTTCCCCCTCATCTCTACATCAATATCCAGATATAACTGCTTCTGAACAAGAGGGATTATTCTGAATTTATACTCTTCGAAATCATCTGTTCTAGATGCAATCCACACACATAATGCCACACCTTTATGGAATCCTATAATTTTAATTCAATATTTAAAATTATTAAGTTCCTTCATTAGAAACTAATAAACAATAACTTATACTGATCAGGAGTAAATGATATGAAGAAATAATATTAAAAAAATCTGGATGTGAGATTTGAATTGAAAAGTTGAACATAAAATTTCCTTATATTCATTTATATGAAACTGAAAGTGTAACAAAAATCTGTCTCCCCCTTTCAAATGTATTTAAAATGTACTTTCCTCAAAATACCAGAATTCCAGAAGGTTTGTTTTATCTAGAGTTTTCTACTCCACCCACTGTTTTATATATATTTATATACACACACACACACACCCCACGATTCTAGTGTTTTAACATTAAATGTTTTGGTACCTTTGTCTTTCATCTGGAAACCCATGTCCTCCAGTTATGGGAAAAAAAATTCTATTTTTTCTTTTTTTGTTATTTTGTTTTGTTTTGTTTTTAATTGTTTTCATTCCTTGATTTTTTGGTTCTCTTTTCTGGTAGTTTATTAGTTAACTGATGAACTTCTTAAATAGATAGCTTATTTTCTTATTTTATTTACTATTTTCCATTTACCATTTGTGTAGTACTTTCTGAACTATTTCCCTCTACTGACTATTTTGATAGTTCTACTTTTAATCTCCTGTAGTGATTCAATTTATGGGTGATATGTATCACTTGACAGATCACAGGTAAGCTTCCATCCCTCAGTGATTGTTAACAGAATACCCAGGTTCTCACTTATAAAGTAAAAGTGACTGCTATAACTTACACTAATCACAGGAACAGGTCTATTATGAACACCCTATTACTTCCAAAAACGACTTTTAAAAGTAATGGCATTGTGGAAGGCCCACAGATCTCCAGATCTGAATCTTTAGTTTCACATTTTAAACATCAAATTATGAACCTACATGACTTAGTAACCTTATTAAAATGATGAGTTTAACAAAAAAAAAAAAAAAAGGTTGATTAGAGCCCACTTCTTATGCCAAAAAAGACTGAAGATCCACAGCAAGCTAGGTTAAAGCAGGTAAGAGGAAAGGAACATAGCAAAGCAATATAATCTGATCTGGATTTTACTTGAGGGGGAGTGAGTGGTAAAGAAGGAAAGAAGACCAAATACACGTGCACACACATATTATTTAACAGAAAGCACAGGAACTAATACACATTAACAGTGAAGAAGTAGGGCTGGGGATGTGGCTCAAGCGGTAGCGCGCTCGCCTTGCATGCGTGCGGCCCGGGTTCAATCCTCAGCACCACATACCAACAAAGATGTTGTGTCCGCCGAGAACTAAAAAATAAATATTAAAAATTCTCTCTCTCTCTCTCTCTCTCTCTCTCTCTCTCTCTCCTTTCACTCTCTCTTTAAAAAAAAAAAAAAAGTGAAGAAGTAGCTGGCATCACCATCTGCTCCTTCAACACTCAATCATCCCTCCATTTACTGCATTCTAGAAGCCAGACACAAGACCCCCTATGAACCAGCTTCTCTCTTCCAAGGCCCCATGACCTTCAGTGTAAGGAACTCATGACTTTGTCACAGGGGTACCAAACACTGTTGATCTTGGCTCCACTATTTTGTCCCTCTGTGGTCTTAGTAAAGTTTCTTAACTTTCTGGCATGGGTTTCCTCAACTTTAAAATAAACACACCTCACAGAGTTACCTGTGAGGAAGAAATGCACTGACACATGTAAGGTGCTTTCACAGTGACTGAGACTGAACAAGTGCTCAATTAGTGCTTTTTTTCCTTCCAAAAAGATTCCCTCACATCACATGGGGTGCCACTTGCTTTGGGTTCTCATCTCTGCAGCCACTCCTCAACCTCCTACATCAGATCTTATTACAAAATCCTACCAGTGAAGGGTGGTGTTCCTCAACACTGCTGTCCACCCCGTTAGCACTCTGAAACTCCCTAACCCCACTCAGTACTAAGGACCCTCAACTGCCACACCTGCCTTGACATCTCCTCTCCACAACAGTCGAGCCTGACCTAAGGTCCCTGAGGTCGTCTCAGCACCAGTGCAGTGCCTGCTCCTGAATGAATGAATGCTACTCACTCTTTCCTAGTGACTTCATTCATTTCTATGCCTGGTAATTATGACAACTTCCAACCCACACCTTTCCTCACTTCAGAAACTTCTAAGAAAGACAAGGGAACCCATAAGAGAGAGGGGAGTAGCAGGAGGGTAATCAGGAAGTATGTCAATGTCCCCCAGAGCTGTGGATGGCTTGAACAGCAGGGGTGGCAATGAAAGTAGTTTAAAAAAAAATTTTCTCAAAGGCCAAATTCTGAACAATTTTGACAACAGCTGACAAGATTTGATAAAGGAAGAATGAAGGAAAGCGAATCAAGACTATCTCATAGAAATAACTTTTATTTGAATAGACTGGTTTTATTTTTGTCATAATTAAATTAGAAAGAAAACTTTTCTTCAAGTTTTACACTTTTATAGTCTTGACAAAGCAAACCAGAAAATTTTCCACTAGCAAAGTAAACGGTATATGTCAGAGCTTAAACAGAATCAAAACTGCCACCTCTTTTTCTGAAACAAACCATTCGGTGCCAGTAACCGAAGTTGATATTAAAATTCCCACTTCACTGACAAAAAATTCTACCTCTTATATCACTAATGTTTATGCACAGGAAAATCTCACTATCACAACTGTAACTTATCACTATATTTCAAAATTACAAAGTGGGGAAAATCCGTTGTCTTATGTTTTGCTGCATAAATACTATTAGATTTTCCATTACAATAATGCACTGAGAGTGACAATCATGACACACACATCAACTTAACTTGCATTCCTGCTGCTGTTGCTCTGCTGCAGCTACAGTGAACCCACATGGGTGGCAGGAAGGAGAAAACAGGTTTGCCTAGGAAGCATGAGGGTACCGACATTCAGCAAATCCCTCTGTCAAGCAGGCTGCCCCAAAGCAGGTTGTATCTGTGCTTAGTCTGCATACTTTTTTAAATTTTTTTAAAGTTGTAATTGGACACAATACCTTTATTTTATTTATTTATTTTTATGTGGTGCTGAGAATCAAACCCAGAGCTTCGCACGTGCTAGGCAAGTGCTACCACTGAGCTACAACCCTAGCCCCGCCCCCTTTTCTTTAATATTTATTTATTTATTTTTTTTTTACTCATACTGCATATTGTTATATATAGATGGGCAAAAAAACTCCTAATGATCCAGAGTCAGTAAAAATCACTATGCTGGCAAGGTGGAGGATTCTATCAGATTTCTCTGATTTGCCTTCCATTAGGATAACCATAAACATTGCCAAGATTGCCATATTGTACATTAGATATAATTTTTTAAACTATGTTTAAACAGTACTCCAGAAGCAAGAGAAAAATGAAGTGACACCTATCAGAGTATGGCCTCTGCTCCCAGGCTCTATTTCTAAGCCTCTTAAAGAGGTTCTTAGATAGAATGTAACCCACTAAGCCAAGGAAATGAATTTAATAAGTGTTTGAATGACTTGCCCAATGTCTCTCAACAAAGTAAAGCTAGCATCTGAATCAAGCATTCATCATAAGCTTTATAGTAAACCCCATTACTTCCATGGACTTGACTTTAAAATACTAAATTTTTACTCAGGAGGCTGAGGCACAAGAATTGGCAGTATGAGATTAGCCTAGACAACATAGCAAGACTCAAAAAAAAATTAAAAGGGCTAAGGATGTAGCTCAGTGGTACAGTGCAGGCCTAGAATGAGCAAGCCCCAGGGTTTGATCTCCAGGACTGCTAAAATGTAACAATAAGAAATAAATAAAATACTGAATTTTTACAGAATATTTTAATTCTAGTAAACAAGGTTGGCAGAATTTCTTTAATTTTAAAATGGGGAAAAATGTTAGAAACTAAGAAACTTATAAGAGATAGACTGCTAGGTAAATAGTAGATGCTCCAAAAATTCTTGTTAAAATAAGCTCATAGGAATGTACGGAAGGACTAAGAAGCTATAAATATCTCAGAAATCTAGATAAGATATAAAATTTTCCATCTCAAGAAAAGTTATAGTAATTAGGTTCAGTATTGTTACTAAACCCATTTAAGTGCCATAATGACAAAATCATTGTTTAAATAAGAGTTTTAATTCTTCCTGTTCTGTAATGCTATCTTATCAAGGCCCAAGCATTTGATATGAACATGCTGAAATGATGTGTAATCAGCAAGGATATTAAGATAAATTCTTAGAGATGTCAAGCAAATACTTCCTTTCACTATAAACAAAATGACTGAGTCCACTCTTGAAGAAATCAAGCTCTATTTATATTCACTCTTCTGAAATGGCACAGACAGCCTTAGAAGGATAAGTTTATAATAAATCTCTATATTTGGAAAACACTGTTGCTAAGCATCTTCTAACATTCAACAGAGTTTATATAATTCATGTCACTGCTACATAATTAATATTTCATGTTTTTCCAAAAAAAAATGTAGTATGCTTATCTATGCTGTTAATTTAAAACATTTTAAATTTCAAGGGAATTAATAAAAGGCTATCCAACTAATTAATTAGAAAGGCAGGAGGAATACACACACAGACATTAAATGTCAGGATGTGTGAGAGTATCACTTGTAAACAGCCTGTCCCCTTGAGATAAAACATGTTAAAATGAAGCTGCTCTTTGCTTAAAAGATGAGCAAGAAAACACTAGGTTTTTGGACAAGTCACAACATATCAAACCACATTCTAGTTCAAAAATTAATTATGAAGAAAACATAACATTTGAAAACAAATCTAATACCCAACCATCAACATTGAACATTATATCTGGTCAACCAACAGGAGAACCAGGTTGACAGCATGTTCACATTTATTATGGGGGAAAAAGTCAAAAGGTACAGAAAATACAATTATATTTGAAGAAGAGATTTAAAAAGTTGAGAATATGCACACTGTAAAAGATGCAGTTTCACAATGGAATATTACTCAGCATTAAAAGAGAATAAAATCATGGCACTTGCAGGTAAATGGATGGAGTTGGTGAATATCATGCTAAGTGAAGTTAGCCAATCCCAAAAAATCAAAGGCCAAATTTCTCTGACATGGATGCTGATCCATAATGTGTGTGGGGGCAGGGAGGGCGGGGCCGTGGGTTGGAGGAACTTTTGGGTTGCTTAGGGCCTCACTAAGTTGCTGAGGCTGGCTATGAACTAATAATCCTCTTGGTTTAGCCTTCCGAACTGCTGGGATTACAGGTGTGCGCCTCTGCACCCAGCCAGAACTATGATTTAATAAACTTCCAAGTGATTCTGATAGGTGTTTCAGTTGGATAACCATTTACCTAAATTAATGACTCAAATGCCTGATCACATCAAGGGTAAGAGTGGCTGCTTCAAAATCATTCAGGAAACATAAATCCTGATTCCATTTTCCTACCTCCCTTACCTAAGTAAGTCTGCAATGGGAATGTGATGTAAATTCTCAGATAACAGCCCAGATCCACTGAATCAGAAACTCTGGGGGTGCTCAGCAATCTGTTTCAGTACAGCTGATTCTGATACGCTCCAAGTGATCCATCCTGAATGAAGGACATGTCAAATAACCCTTCCCTGTGAGGAAGAATGAATAACAGAGACCGAATGCACTTATGACAGCCAGAGACAGATTTCCTGGAGATGGAGTCTTACTGTCCCAACTCATGAACTTGGTGTTGGTGCCTTAACCACCCAGACATGCCAGTGGGCATGCTCCAGCATTCCACCAAGGCACAGCAAACCAGGAAGCAAAGGAAATGTCTCCTGAAAAGCCCTTACTTCAAACAGAATGTGGTTAAGTCTAGAGGCAGAGCCAAAGCTAAGAAATCTATTAGTGAGAACACAAAATCAGACAGGAAATGTTCAGGAAAATCACAGACATTTTTAAAGGTTCCTCACTGTCCCACCTTTCTGGGATTACCAAGCACTCAGAACCTGTTCTACAAAAGTCCAGTTCAGGGACGGAGGAAAGGTCACAGGTAGGAAAGTAGCCAATTTAGCCAGGACAAACTCAGCAAGTAACTTGGGTATTTCTATTATCTTTTCCCTTCCTCTTGACTTATTATTTCTATCCTCTTCCCCCTTTTTATTTTGTTCATTTCTTTGTTTTTCCTTAAGTCCAGGGAATGCCATAGCCATAAGGGCACTAAAATGTCATGTGCCCCAACCTTTCTATTTACAAGTAGAGAAAACTAAAGCTCAGATAAGGCACAGAACTTGCCTAAGATCACAAGCCTCATTTTAAAAGCAAATTTGTCCAACCCTACCTCAAAACTACTTCTCCACTGTATCATCCTGCCCTTGGGAAAAATTCCTTGAAAATCATCCCGACACACTATTCTCAAATTTTTTCTGCTATAAAATTAAGTGAATAGTATTAATAACTCTACACACACTAGTATTCAAGATAGCACACACAAAAATCACATATATTTTCCCTTATGGACACTATACCACCAATCTTTCTAAAGACTACTTTTTCACAGTCTGAATCATTGATAGACTGTGGGAAATGATTAGTTTACAGAAAGGAAGACAGAAAATAAGAAAATATCTCGATATTATCTCCTTTATAAACTGAGTCTATCCTTAGTTTTGCAGGCTAATATTAAATCTTAAAGCCCTATACCACTTTGAAAAAATGCTTCATTTTTTAATTTGGATAAAGAACACAGGTTTGAAGATGATTTGGGATTAAATTCCAAAGCTGCCACACACTAGCTGTGAGATCTCTGAGTCTGAATGTTTTCCCTTTCATACCTTCTCACTCACCTGCCCACAGACTACCTTTTTTTAACTTCTTCTCAGAAGTCATTTTTTCTATTAACCCCAGCAATTGCTTTTCCACTGAAAATGTCAATACGTTTTTCATACTTTTATGAGTATTCATTACTGTATTAGTAGACGATCACAAATCTCTTTTCTTCATCGAACTGTTTTCTGGAAAGCAAGAACCCCAGAGTTTCCTATAGTGTATAAAATCTACTAGAAAGTCAAAACTTATCTGATAAAGATTTTGAAGATTGAATCCCGGCCTAGATGCCATGGGAAGGTCCAAAGCAACAGTAATTCAGACTCTTCGGGATCACCTAACAGAATGAAAAAAGCAAGGTAGCTGGGCTAGGGCTGTGGCTCAGTGGTAGAGTGCTTGCCTAGCACATATGAGGCACTGGGTTCGATCCCCAGCACCACATTAAAAAAAAAAAAAAAAAAAAAAAAAAACACCTAAATAAAGGTATTATGTCCATCTACAATTTTTAAAAAATTAAAAAAAAAAAAAAAAAAAAAAGAGCAAAGCAGCCTACTGACACATCTGTGACTTAGTCCCTGAGAAGTTAATTCTAACCCAGGCCCACCCTTCCCCAGGAAGCTAGCAGCACAGAAGCTGGACAGATGGGGTCTAGTCCTATACCATAATGTGCTGAAGAAAATGTTAACATTCACCTAGGTAATCTATACTGCCTATAGTTTCCACAGCTATTAATCCTCTAGCCTGGAATTGTGGTAATAATCAAGAAGAGTGAAATACAATTGATTTTCTCCATTTTAAGAGTAAGAATTTAAAAATTCCTAAATATATCTCCCAAGTTTTCTTTTCCTACCTGTCTTCTTTAACCACTTTTCATAAACCCATCAGTCCAAATTAAAAGACTGAAAGGACTAATGGACAGGTCTTCAAAGCCACTAACATATAGACAACTATGAATCAAAAAAAAAAAAAAAAACTTATTAAATTTCTGAAACGACAGCTCTAAAATAAACAGGTCTCCAATTCAAGAATTTAATGTCTTCCATCACTGTAAGAATTAGATATTCTTTGAACACCTTATGGGAAAAACAGAATACTACAACTGGAAAAAATGCCTAACTTTGTGAGGCCCTCAGCAACTTGGCAAGACCTTGTCTCAAAATAAAAAATAAAAAGGGTTGTGGTTATGGCTCAGTGGTGAAGTGTCCTTGGGTTCAATCCCCAATACAAAAAAAAAAAAAAAAAAAAAAAATTCCTTCAAAGTATAAAAGGACTTAAAAATATATGCCAACACAGTGAAAAGAACATATTTAAGGCGTATAGATTACTGGCTCACTATGTGCCCTGCCTTTAAAAGTCAGTAGAAAACAAACACAGCCTTTCCAAACCAACAAAAACTATCATATTTTTTTTCAATAAATTCTTACTTACTGGATCAAATACTGAATATTTCAACAACTTATTAAAACTGTCACAATTTTGGTAAAGGACCCTTAGGTTCAATCCTCAGAACTATGCCCAAAAAAAAAAATAATAAAATAAACTGTCCTGAATTTTCCATAATTAAAATTACTCTGAAAAACTGCAAACACAGGGGTGCTGACCCAGGAGTTGCCACCCCACCTCTTAGGGTTCTGCCCCCACTGAAGTAGAGGTACTGATGGGGCAGCTTTTGGGTCTCCACACCAGGGAGAGCTGCAGGGTGCAGGGGAACTGTCTATGGAAGGGCTAGAGAACCCAGTCTGTGCCATTCTCCACTCTCCACCCAAGTAGCCTGTCAGCTGTTGGCTGCCCCCAGCTGGACAGAACTCCCCCCAGAACTGTCTCTGGGTCACGCCCCTTCCTGTTCTACAGGCTGCCCACCCCTAGTCCCAGACCCCTCAGGGCAGCCCCACACTCTGGTCTCCTGGATCCCAGGGTAGAGTGAGCCAACAAAGGAGTCCATGTCTGAGGAGGGAAGAGCCTGCGCTCTACCTGTCTCTAGGCTTTGGGGAAGTCCAGGGTGCTAGCTGTGGCCAGCCCTGCAAAGGTAGCTTTGGCCACCTGAGGGTCCCTGGACTAAGAATAAGCTAGAGTCAAGTGGATGAAAAGCCACCTCATATACCAGTGCTATTCATGGGAAGGAGGGAGCAGGAATCCCCTGATTCCAAGCCCAAGCCACATCAACTGAGGCCTGGCCTTTCCCCTGCTCATTGCTTGTGAGGACCCCAGCTGTCTGCAAGGTCTTCCTGCCCCATGGACCCTATAGCCTGATGCCCGCCTCACCCTAGCCAGGACCCCTTTCTGGTGCTCACCTAGGACATCTATCCTAGAAATTCTGGGTTTACTTTTCTGATTTAAGAAAACAAAATGTCATGGCATTAAGTTAAAAAAAAAAAAAAACACAAAAAACTGTGCAAACATTAAAAGGTCTTAAAACTTCCAAAAGTAACTACAGTTATTCCATGGTCAAGTTCTTAAGTAGGCAACTAATAACAACCCTTAAACACTGTTAAAGGTAAATACACTCTATAGCATAGACTTTTTGAGTACTTTTTCAGCACTTCAACATATACTAAGCTGCTCAAGGAAAACTGTGATCTTCCTGTAGACAGATTTACCTAATTTCCACAGCACAATATCAATGAATACTGTCATCATCCATACTACCACCTGTGCAGCTGGTGATATATGTGTGTACATACATGTATGTGCACGCTACTCAGAAAAGATCTTGAAGGATATATACCATAAAAGTAGTGATCTTTAGGAGGAATAAAAGTAATTTCCATTCATTTTATAGTCTTCTGAATCATTATGTTTTTTCAATAAACATACTTTATGATTAGAAAAAAATTATTTCCATTAAGCAATGAGTGAGATGTGCTGAGGAAAGTGGCACACACCCGTAATTCCAGCAACTCAGGAAGCTAAGGCAGGAGGATAACTAGTTCAAGACCAGTCTCAGCAATATCATGAACCCCTCAGCAATTCAGCAAGGCCCGTCTCAAAGTAAATAAGATAAATAAAAAGGGCTAGGGATATATAGTTCAGTGGTAAAGCACCCTTGGGTTCAATTCCCAGTACCAAAAAATAAAAAGTGAAAGGTAAATGATCAGCGTGTGAACCAGAGGAAAGCCCACAGGCACAGACGCCTCACTGCCAAACACTCTCACCTGCCTCATTGCACAAGGCTTTCAGGTCAGCTCCAACATAGCCGTGAGCACTATTTGCCAGCTGGAGCAGTTCAGCTTCAGTGAGCAAATGGGGAACCCTTTGAAGCAGCTTCTGGAGAATATCCAGCCGGTCCTGAGCATTAGGAACTCCAATCTCAATCTCTTTATCAAATCGTCCAGGTCTTCGGAGTGCAGCATCTAATGCTTGAGGGCGATTTGTGGCCCCAAGTACTAACACCTGTCCTTCACTTCCTTCCTAACAAAATAAAATGAAAATAAGTTGCATAATTTTCTAAAACTTGGAAAATATATATATATGGAGGTAGACACTGGCTACGTAGATAAGAATGAATAGAATCATCCAGGCTATTAAGTCTTAACTTTAGGTCCTGTTACCTATTTATTATTTGTAATAGATTTGTTATACTTTTATTCCACATTTTTCCAAGTTCAGTCTAAATCCTTCTTCCCCTAGAAAGCTTTCCAACACTTACCTCTCCATCAATTAAAGGATGTTTCTCTGACTTCTACCATCTTAACCATATCATTATCATAAACAATTGCATTAAATTACATGTTTCATTTAATTGTTTTAATTAAATAATTTTCCCTACTTGGAAAAAAAGATGATGATCTGATGTTACTCAAAGAGAACAAGGCTCCATTAGGAAGTCTTCCTTATATACAAACTGTTTTCTTTTTTATAATAATAAATTTTTAACTTTCTGAAAATACATACAATAATACAACTAATAACAGACACCCTTGAATACATAAGGATTTTTACTCTGAAATTGAAATTAAGAACAACTTAAAAAGAACTATAATCATGATCAGGCACCCGTAGGTATTACCCAGCATTTTACTTAGATGGTCATTTCACAAAGACCAGCGTAAGTGGAATGTGATTTACATAAAACTCAAACCTCATCAATTATTCTAAATGTGCCAACAGAAAATAAACCAGTGTGAATTCATGAATCATGAATTTAGGAGTACAAATATTTTCATACTATAACATCAGTGTAGTACTTCCAGTAGTGTCCAAAAGCAAGAACATCAGTGCAGTCGGCTTATTCCACAGCAGAGAAGAGGGGGCAGCAGAAAGACCCTGCAACTGAGATCCTTCCACATGGGGCCTGCTAGTGGATTCACTCTTCCCCTGGGTCCCTCTAATTATAATACAGCTCTCTACATTATCAAAGAGAGTTGGTGTACTTAATAGTGATATCCAACTGACCAAATACCAAGCATTCACATTATTACCACATGTTCAGTTTCTACCAGTAAGCAGTAAAAACCTTTTAATTATCCACTTATTTAATATGCACCAAGAAGAGCAGGATCTACATAATTTCTAAAATTTCTTTTGGCTTTAATATATCATGATTCTAAAAACTTTAGTTATTTATACTCTGGCCCAAGAAGTACATTTTTCTGAGCTGAGCATGGTGGTGCACACCTTTAATCCCAGAGACTCAAGGCAGCTAAGGCAGGAGGATTGCAAGTTCAAGGCCTGCCTCAGCAACTTAGGAAGATCCTGTTGCAAAATAAAAAAAATTTAACTCAGTGGTAGAGCATCCCTAGGTTCAATCCCTGGTACCAAAAACAAAAGCCCAAAGATATACATTTTTCTGGTTAACATATATCAGAACTCAGAGAATTTTTCTTCATTCCTGTTCTGAATTAGTCCTTCCTTGTTTTCATTAATACAAGAGTATATACCAAATCACGGAATCCAGTGATCAGAGTAAATGCTTTCTGTCCATTATTTTCTCATCCCTTTTACTTATCTGAAAGAGTTTTTACATAAATAAGATGACTTACTCATGAAATTTCTAAATAAAATCCCCTAAAATTTACTGCTGAATCTTCCTTATTGATTTTTGCCTCGGGTTAATACCACCTATCACAAAAAAAAAACTATCACAGTCTGTTATTTTATATGTTAGAAAACATGTCAAGTTACATTGTCCTAGAAATTTCCAAGTAATCTACTGAAGCTAGTTACTATGCTAGATACATTCCCCTTATCCTGGAATACCCAAAGACCCAGAACATGCACTTTTGCTTCCCACACAGGATCAGTACTAGTACTGTACTCACTGAGCCAATGCCATCCATCAATGTTAAGAGTGAAGCCACAACTCTTTTTTCCACCTCATTCTGAGCTCCTTCTCTTTTAGGGCAAAGTGCATCTAGTTCATCAATAAAAATAATTGAAGGGTGCCTAAAAACAAACACATAATATGAGATCTCTAATTCACATTTAATTTTTAATTTTAGTTTCAATTTTTTAACTGAAATGCAACATGTCAAATTTAAAATTTAATAATACTATAGATAAAAGCATTAGAAAGTGAAGATGCTTAACTTCGGCCGATTTAACTTATCAACTCATTCTAGTCTACTGCCCTGGTTACAAAGCAGAGTACTGGGAAGAGCTTACTGCTCCTGAGGTGAGCATCTATGCCCAGGCAGAACTCTCCCACAAATGCCTACTAAATTGTTATATGACTAGATCAATTCAGAAGCTGAGGACAGAGATGCTGTCCCTTGGGAGTAGGTCTAAAGCCCAAAGGACATAAACTAGAATGCCCTCTTTTAAACAATACTTTCAAGATGACCAATTCTGCCATAAAGACATGAATTCTCTTACAAAAGGAAACCCCAACTACCATTAACCTAACAACAAATACATAATAAAAATAAGGTAAACCATCTTCTCAAATTTTCAGTAGTAGAACGATAAAATTCTTATTTTATCTCTAACACTGGAAGAAAGCACTTTATTTTTTTTTCATTTATCTGATTGTTCACCTCTTTTTTTTTTAATTTGTTGTTCAAAAGATTACAAAGCTCATGATATATCATCTTTCATACATTTGACTCAATTGGGTTATGAACTCCCATTTTTTACCCCAAATACAAGTTGCAGAATCACATTGGTTACACATCCACATTTTTACATAATATCATATTAGTGACTGTTGTGTTCTGCTACCTTTCCTATCCCCTACTATCCCCCCTCCCCTCCCCTCCCATCTTCCCTCTCTACCTCCTCTGCTATTGTTCAATTCTCTCCCTTGTTTCCCTCCCCCTTTCCCCTCACAACCTCTTATATGTAATTTTGTGTAACATGGAAAAAAGCACTTTAAAATAGCAGTTCTTTAAATAAAAAACAGTAATATGATGTTAACTATCTAAACAATGGTAGAAATACAGCCATGTTAAGAACAATATTACATCAGACCAAGTTACAGACAATATTCTAATACTCACTGCAATCTAACAATGTAACCTAAACTCAGGAATAATATGGTAATTTTTTAAAGAGCACAAGGTTTGTCCCTTGGAAGGAATTTATAAGAGAACTAAGCTCTAAGCATACTTTGAAAATAGAGACTATTAAGAGAATTAAATGTAGGTACACTCTAAAGGAATTCAGAGATTTATTTGCTTACTGACTCAGCAAAAAATGCTGTTTTAATTCTTCTACTTTCTATAGTTTAATTACCAATTTATCAAACTTCCAAAACAATATTAGAAATAGACTAAACAGAGTTTCATTAAGTCTACAATCTATTCCTAGAACTATCACTATTTTTTGTATTACTCTCATGATTTGTGTAAGATACTACTACTTCACTTTAATGGAGCTTTGACTATTAATTCCAAAACCTCAAAAACTGTCATGTATATCTAAAAAGAACAACAGCAAAACATCAAAGAAACAAAAAAATGTGCTTCCCCCACAAAATAAAAAAACAATACCGTAGAGTGGCTTCAGCAAATATATGACGTAACTTTGCTTCGGTCTCACCATAGAATCTGTAACAAATATTTTTTAAGGACCATTTATTTTTTAATCTTGGTATATAAAAGCTAATCTGACTTTTTAAACAGTTCTAGAATAAGCACTTTCAACATTTATTTTCCAAATTTAATTTTTATACATTAGAGTTAAAAAGCAAACCAGGTATGGTGACACACCTATAATCCCAGCAACTCAGGAGACTGAGGCAGGAGGATCAGGAATTTGAAGTCAGCCTAACAATTTAGCAAGACCCTGTCTCAAAATAAAAAATAAATGGACTGGGGATGTAGCTCAGTTGTAAAGCACCCTAGGTTCAATCCTCAGTACATATGTGTGTACATGCATGTGTGTAGATCTATATATATGAATATATTTATATTCTATATACCTGTATATGTGTGTGTGTGTGTGTGTGTATATATGTGTGTGTGTGTATATGTATGTGTGTGTGTGTATGTATGTGTGTGTATATATATATATATATATATATATATATATATATATATATATAGCAAATTTAAAATATTCCAAGGTATATATTATCCAGAGAGAATATCATACTGTCACTTTTTTTTTTTTGGTACCAGAATTTGAACCCAGAGCACTTACAACTAAGCCACATCTCCAGCCCTTTTTATTTTTTATTTCAACAGGTCTTGTGTAGTTACTTAGGGCCTCTCCAAAGTTTCTGAAACTGGCTTTGAACTTGCGATCCTCCTGCTTCAGCCTCCAGAACCAATAAGATTATAAGTACGTCCACTGCGCCCTGTCCATGCTGCCATTTTTTTTAATATTTATTTTTTAGTTGTAGTAGACACAGTACTTTATTTATTAATTTATTAATTAATTTATTTATTTTTACGTGGTGCTGAGGATCAAACCCAGGGCCTCACATGTGCTAGGCGAGCGCTCTACAACTGAGCAACAACCCCAGCCCCATGCTGCCACTTTTAAAGGCTACCTTGAAGTATATTTAGTAATATTAAACTTACTTTATCAAGTCATGCACCTACTTGCTTATAATTTCAGGACCATTAATTACAGAAACATAGGCTCCAACTTCATTAGCAATAGCCCTGGCAATCATTGTCTTCCCAGTACCTGGAGGGCCATAGAGTAACACTCCTCTAGGAGCAGGAATTCCTACGAGAAAAAAATGAACACTGAATTCAGCTTCACTAAGACTCTCATGAAGACTGTCATACTACTTCAAACACAAGTTACAAATGCAAATTTATCATGCATCACAAAATTAAAATAAGAGTCAGGCCTCCTCCCACTCCCTCAGAAAGATGTATTAACTATACCAAATACCTATCACCACAATGATATCTCTTTTCTCTATAGACCACAAAGCAAAGGAAGTATGCTAGTAGAAAACTGCACACACATTGCCAAGCCTTATCTCGCACAGCACAGTTCAATAACCAAAAATAAAACCAAACATGCACACACAAAAGCAAGCCACCAATACCGATTTCCTTCCTATTACCTTGGAGAGGCTAAACATTACTAGCAAAATATAAAACCAAAAGTTTGGTTGTGGTTTTTGGTTTTTTGTTTTTGTACTAGGGACTGAATTCAGGAGTGCTTCATCACTGACCTACATCCCCAGTCTTTTTTTTTTTTTTTTTTTTTTGCAGGGGTTGGGTACCAGGGATTGATCACAGGGGCACTCGACCACTGAGCCACATCCCCAGCCCTATTTTGTATTTTATTTAGAGACAGGGTCTTACTGAGTTGCTCAGGGCCTCGCTTTTGCTGAAGCTGGCTTTGAACTCTGGATCTTCCTGCCTCAGCCTCCTGAGCTGCTGGGATTACAGGCATGTGTCACCGCATCCAGCTCTATTTTTTTTACTTTGAGACAGTTTCACTAAATTACTGAGACAGGTCTCAAATTTGTGATCCTCCTGCCTCAGCCACACCAGTAGCAGCATATGCCACCACAATGGGGTCCACAAGTCAATTTTAAACATAAAAATTCATAAAAAGGAATAAACAGAGATAGCATGCACAAATACATACAAAGGATCCATTAGAAACCAGAAAGAGGCACCTGATTTACCAGGAGTCAAATGACTAGCTTAATTTGCTACAACCTTTAACTAATTGTCTCAATGCAATGAGATCAGCACACAGTTACACTTCCTAACAAAGAAATTTTATCCCACCTGTATGAATATAGTTTATTTCTTTCACCTTTACAGCTGGTCTAGCACGACAAGATACTTATTATAGATCCAACACAAGCAAATGTTATATGCTATTAGAAGAGACAAGGCTATCACTAACACACATCACAGCCCAGGGACCAAAGCATAGAGACTGGCTCAGTGCATGGTATCTCTTAAGGCACCTCTTATCAGAATGAACTAAGACAGGCAGAGAGAGAGAACATTCAGTAGATAACTGGAATCAGCCAACTGCTTTTCAGTAACACTTCTAGGTACAATAAACTGAAGATATCATACCATAACTCTTGAAAAGTTCAGGCTGTTTGAGAGGCAGTTCGATTATTTCTCTAATTGCTTTCAGCTGACTGCTTAAACCTCCTATCATGTCGTATGTTACTTTACATAGGTTATCTTGCTCCTTTGAATTTGTACAACTCTTTGTAAGATTGATTCTTGTTGTGGAAGAAATAAAATAAAAAGTATCAGTATTGCACTTCCCTCCAGTGCTAGATGATTTTAGCAGTCTCTCTTCATTGATAACCTGCTTATTTCCTTCTCTGGAAGACTCAAAACTACATTTAAGAGCTGTGCTTTCCTCTAGCTCAAGTCCACTGCCATCCCCAAAGTTCTGTGTAATATCCAGCGAAATGTCATTGGCTTTATTTATAAATCTGTCATCAACAGGTTTACAAGGAGTACTTCTAGAGGCTGGGCTCTGGGGTTCGTCCAGATGTAACTGACTTAGCTGGGAGGACATATCCAGGTTACTGTTTTCCATGCTGGATTGTTCAAAGGTCATTCCCTGTGCACTAGTGTCAGAGTCACTCTGAGGCCTTCCCAATACCATGCCATCTGCCCCTTTCACTTGCAAAACTTGTAACTTGCAAAGTCGTCCATAGAAGGTACAATACAGAAAGTTGCCTGGTAAAACAATCTTGCCATCTGGAAAACAATTCAACAAATACACCACGTTAACAAAATTTTTCACCCATTCAATGCTTTAATAGCAACTTATTGGCTATTAACAAAACTATCTGACCAAAAAGACTCAATCAAAACTGAAGTATCAATAAAGTCACTTTTGTCATGAAAAAGAAAAGACCTAGGGGCTGGGGTTGTAGCTCAGTGGTAAAGTGCTTGCCTAGCATGAGTGAGGTACCGAGTTTAATTCTCAGCTCCACATATAAATAAATAGAAATAAAGGTCCATCTGCAAATTTAAAAAATATATATTTTTTTAAAAAGTTACACATTAGAGAGAGAGAGGACCTAGTCAGGTGTGGTGGTACACACCTGTAATCCCAGCTACTGTGAAAGCTGAGGCAGAAATATCACAAGAATGAGATCAGCCTGGGCAACTTAATGCTGACCCTGTTGCCAAAAAAAAAAAAAAAAAAAAACCTGGAGAGGTAAGATCAGTGGTAGAACACCTGCCTACCATGTATGAGATTCTGGGTTCAATTCCCAGCACTGAAAAAAAATAAAAAGGAAAGTAAAAAAAAAAAAAAAAGCTGAGAGCCTAATATTCCTCTATGACATACTGACAGCACCAGCTGGAAACAGAAAAGATGACTCTTTCAAACTCTCTACACACCAGGATCTGAGATCCCATCAACAGCCAGAACTCCATGCCTTGAGAGGCAGTTCAATTATTTCTCTAATTGCTTTCAGCTGGGGTTAAAGCCTTGGTCCTACCCCTGACCCTGTCCACAAACAAGCCATTTGATTTTTCCAGTACTGAATCCATTTACTGAGAAAAGTTAGACATCCCCTGCTTCAAAAGGATGTTACTTCATTAAGGGACTATTCTCTAAGCTATTTGGAAGGAAACTACTATATCTGTAAGACCTCAAAAAACACTATTTGCTGCAGCATTGCACTTAAAATTTAAGAAAACAATTTAAAATATTAGTCTCACCCAGTTTTCTCAGAATACAAGAAGTCAGTTCCTCTTCATTAATTTCCCTATCTTTGTCACTATAAAGAGGGGAGAGGGACAATAATCAGCATTAGGTATACCAGAAACTAAACTGGAATAAAATGATATTTACACAGTTGTATTACAAACCTCATCAAAATAATTTATTTGCAACCTGGAAAATGAATGATTCATACAATTTTGGAATAACTTAAAATTTTCAGACACTTCCTATAGCAGAAAAATATTTGCAATTTGGTACCTTAGTGAAAAACCACTGTTCTTCAAAATATAATATTCTATCCATCAGGGCATCATGAGAACATTTTAGTCAATCCCATCAAGCACTTTTTTATTAGAATAAATGTCAGAGAACACTGCACACAGGGTAAATGCTTTGTAAAACATTAATTTATTACATACACATATATGCACATACATACAAACACATTTATACACACACACACACACACACACACATATATATATATATATATATATATAAATTCATACGTGCATAACTTCTTGGAGGGTGTATGATAATCCATAATAACATCTGTGTGTGCGTGCGCACTCACACCACAAAGATGAAAAACACCAGCCTAAACTACCCACTCCTTTCTTGCACTTGCCTACCTTGGAAAAAGGCTTTTATTCACAGCCAATTTCATCCCTATTTATAAATTACCTGTTCAAGAAAATTAAATCCTGTAAGCACATTACCTGAAGAGAGAAAAGTGAGTAATGACTACAATGAAAATTTATTCTGGAGAAAGGACATGCCTGAGGAAAAAATGAGACCTCCTTCTTTCTATTGATAAAGGTGTCCTACAGGTGTCTTCCTACTTGTTCAAATGCAAGAAGTAGGCACACCTGAATAGTGCTGCACTTGCAAAGAAGCCTTCTCTTGGAGAGTTTTCAAAATATTAGCATTTTCTTCTTCCTCCATGCATAAGCACTACAAGAGACCAACAGCTGTCCAGCTCTGCTGGACAATCTTCCCCTCCTCTTTCCTCTTTTATAACATAAGGAAAACCAGAATGAGGTTTTTTTTTTTTTTTTTAAGGATTTAGAATGGCAATCTATGTAAATATGCACATACTTGCAATTTGGTACCCCCAGGAACAGTGCACAAGGAGACTTCAACAGAACATAACTACTACAAAAATAATGAGAACTGACGACATAATTACACGCAAAAGGGAACTCGGGGAAGTGTTCTTGAATTAAATAGTGTGTAAACTAATAAGAAAATTATATCCTTAAATGCTTAAATTTACTTGTTTATAAAACTTTGAACCAAGTTATTTTATTTATTAAACTCTGAATAGAATGTCTTTACAAAATATATATATATTTTGTGTGTGTGTGTGTGTGTGTGTATAAAAACAGTAAAAGTACCTAAATAACCAGTTTTGCTTTCATAATAGAATGGGTGCAGATAAAATGATTTCCACCAGAAGGAGCTCCAACATTACTAATGTAATTTTTCAGTTGCAACTAAAAATATAAGTAGATTCAAATTACTGATTTTCCTAACTGAAAACTAACTTTCTTGTCTATACACTGAAGCCTCATTTGAAATGTAAGATTTTTTAAAATAAAATTTTATAGACCAACATTCCATTTAAAATATGTACAGTCCTCTATAATAGGCTCACATTATTCACCTAAGACTGCTGCCCTCAAGAGGTGAGACTAGGTAGATCACAATCAAGGCTAATTCCAGTCAACTGATCACTTCTGCATGGAGCACCTTTTTAAGACATGATCTGATGATTAATCTGCTTTAAGCTGAACAGCAACAACAACTATCCTACGAAGTATCAGGCAAGTTAATTCCCCTCATGGAGCCCATTTCCTAATCTATTAAAATGGGATAAATAAGGATACTTTTCAAGGTGTTAAGCGAGAGAAGTGTGAGCATGTATGTTTGCAATATACATGAAGCATCTAGTATAAAGCTGGTGCTCAACATATACTGTTTTTTCTCTCTGATTTTTTAATGTTCACTAAACTTATTATAGGCTTTGAGAATGTTTTATTTTTAAAGGAAAAAAATGTGCCAAAACGAAAGCTCAGAAGTTAATAGAAGCCTGTAATCCTAGCAGCTCGGGAGACTGAGGCTAGACAATAACAAATTCAAAATCAGCCTCAGCACTTAGCAAGGCCCTAAGCAACTTATCAACACCCTGTGTTAAAATTAAAAAATAAACCAGGGTGGGGATGTAGCTCAGTGGTTAAGTGGCCAAGGTTCAATTCCCAGTACCAAAAAATTAAAAAAAAAAAAAATTTAAAACTCAAGCTGATGACTACAAAATGTTTTGTGATTCATGTAAACACATTCCCAAAATTATTACTAAGGTGATAAAATGTCAAAAGGTGCTTTTAAAAAATGAATTCTAATCAAACCTGTATATACAAACTAAGTCAAAATCCTATTAGATGCAGAATATTCAAAAGGATAGATAATATACTTTAAAGTTAGGTTGAATCGAATAATTAGCCTTTGGTGAATGACCATTTAAAACTCAATAGTAATGACCCTCTGTTTACTAAAATGAATACAATGAGTTAAAATATATGATCAGGTCTTTTTCTCAAGCAGTCTTCAAACTTAATTTTCACAGTAAGCTACTCCTTTCTTTACAACCATAAGAAAAATCAGAAGCCCTGACTATGCTCCAAGCCAACATGAAAACCACTGCTAAAAATTCAGCAATAATACTTCCTTTGATCTAAAATGTCAGGGTATGTTCTAATCATGGAACATGAGCCCTTAGTCCCTAAATTACATAATACTCATTTAACTTGTGCTGTCTCACACATTGGGCCAATAGCCAGTCCCTACATGTGGCCACTGTAGTACTTAAAATGTGGCTAATCCAATAAGGACCTAGGAATTAGCCCAGAAACCCTACATCTAATAGAAGAAAAAGCCCAAATCACACTGGATTAGGCCCCGACTTCCTTAACAAGACTCCTAAAGCACCAAGAAATAAAATCAAGAATCAATAAATGGAATGAACTCAAATTAAAAAGCTTTTTCTCAGCAAAAGAAACAATCAATGAGGTGAAGAGAGC
Source organism: Spermophilus citellus (assembly GCF_964194105.1). NCBI lineage: Eukaryota > Metazoa > Chordata > Mammalia > Rodentia > Sciuridae > Spermophilus > Spermophilus citellus. Next base: position 152,543,279 of record NC_138189.1, read on the forward strand.
GCTTACATTCTGGAAGCAAATTTTTACCTCTCGCACATCAGATAGAGTACTAATCTCCAGGATATATAAAGAACTCAAAAAACTTAACACACACACACAAAAAAAAAACCCAAACAACCCGATCGATAAATGGGCTAAGGAGCTGAACAGATACTTCTCAGAAGAAGATATACAATCAATCAACAAATCTATGAAAAAAGGTTCAACATCTCTAGTAATTAGAGAAATGCAAATCAAAATACTCTAAGACTTCATCTCACTCCAGTCAGAATGGCAGTCATCAAGAACACAGACAACAATAAGTGTTGGTGAGGATGTGGGAGAAAGGTACATTCAATTCATTACTGGTGGAACTGCAATTGGTGCAACCACTCTGGAAAGCAGTATGGAGATTTCTCAGAAAACTTGGAATGGGACCACTTGTGCTGTCTCACTCATTGGGCCAATAGCCACCCAGCTATCCCACTCCTTGGTCTATACCCAAAGGATTTAAAAATAGTATATTACAGTGGCACAGCCACTTTCATGTTTATAACAGCTCAATTCACAATAGCTAAACTGTGAAACCAACCTAGATGCCCTTCAATAGATAGATGGATAAAGAAACTATGGTACATATATACCATGGAATATTACACAGATTAAAAGAGAATACAATTATGGCATTTGCAGGTAAATAGATGGAGTTGGACAATATCGTGCTAAGTGAATAAGCCAATCCCAAAAAAACAGGGGCTGAATGTTCTCTCTGATAAGTGGATGCTAATCTATAATGGGGGATGGGGGGCATGGGTTGAGTGGAGAAACTCTGGATGGGGCAAAGGGGAGAGGAAGGAGAGGGTAAAGGGATAAGGGGGTAGGAAAGATGGTGGAATAAGGCGGACATCATTACCCTAGGAACAAGATTGCACAAATGGTGTGACTCTACTTCACATACAACCAAAGAAGTGAAAAATTCTGCTCCATTTGTGTATAATGAATTGAAGGGCTTTCTACTGTCACATATAACTGAATAGAATTAATAAAAAAAAAAATGTGGCTAACCCAAATTGAGATAAGCTATAAGTTTATCCTACAGCACACTGAAATTTGAAGTCTTATTTTGATAAAAAGGACATAAAACATCTTATTAGTAGTTATTATAATTATTACACGTTAAAATAAGATTCTACATATAATGGTTAAACAAAATATAGTGTTATGATTCATTTCACCTCTTTCTCTTTACTCTTTGTAGCTACTAGAAAATGCAAAATTAGTTATGTGGCTTACATTTGTGACTCTCATATTTCTACTGAGCAGCACCAACCATACAGTCATGAAAGGGAGGAAAAGAAATCAAACCTCAGTGCCAAGTCCATTTCCTGAGCCTGCAGCACAGCGCCCACAAGAGGCTGCACCCGGATGGCATCGCCAGCCCTCACACCCACATTCTTCTGTGCTACTTCACTCAGGCCAACCTTGCCTCCAGGAAATCCTGCCACTGGCCAGGCTGTATAGACCTGCCCATAGAGAGAGGAAGCAAGAAAATAAATTTTCTTGAAAATATTTTCCAAATTTATTTTATAAAATATTGTTGTATTCTAGAATACAACTTATAAAGCAGAATGCTAAGCATAGCTAAGGACATAAATCTGCAAAACACAGTTCTTACACCAAAGTCTTTACAATCTGGTACAAACTGCAATAGAATAAATTCCACTTACAAAAAATAAAATAATACTACATATGATCACAAAAATGAAGTTATTCGGATAAATAATATTGTGTCTCTGTGAAAATCAGGAGTGAACTCTCATTGAAATGTTGGAAAATTCAAAAGGTAAGTTTAGGAAATAAGAAAAAGACATTAACAGGTAATAAAAAGAAAATGAGAAAAATATTAAAAGCAAGAGAATTTTTTAAAGTAACCCAGGTTTGAACTTAAACTACACTGAGGAAGTATCCAGACACGGGATATAAGTTTTATCAGAACGTGGATCTCATTAATTTAAATGTTTGAGGAGCGAAGATTCCTGGCTTGAGTTCATACATCTATAGTCCTCTCTTCCACAGGACACAGCAAAGGATTTGAAAGTACAACATGAGCCCAGAACAATGAAAAGAATGAGAAGGACGCCATCAGCAGACAAATGATTTTTAAATATTTGCAGAATATCCCCTGTAGATGAAACAAGTAAGCAAAGGAGCCACGGCAGAGGCAGGAGCTGGCAGGCAGGAGACAAAGCCTAGCTTCTGAAAATCCATGGTTCTGGGCTCAGAGTCTCAGGAGTGGTGAACAGCAGCAAGGAGAAACAAAGGTTTCCTTCTTAGCCCAAAATGACCCTTCTACAGGGAAATATAACAGGTCGGGAGAAACAAAGGGTATGTCACTGCATCCCTGAGGAAAAGGACATAGCATTTTAGGGCCTACTATTCCCAAGATAGCTGTAGACATCAAAGAAAGGAGTAGTCTATATACATGTGAACGTTTCTCAAATGTACTTTTAATTTTCTTCTGCCTATGTTGAAGTCAAAATCAGAAACACCTCGAATATTTTAAGAAAATGAAAAGGACTCTTACCTCCTGCTTTCCCTCCAAACTGGTAAGCAATACTGGTCGACCTATACATATGTTTGCAGACTTCATAGTGCTGAGTCCAAGATGAACAAGGGAGTTCTGGAACGTTTTAGGAACTTTGCCATCCACTGTAAAGAAAGAGAAAATTAATTTTGTACTCGTTTTTAACTGAAGCTAAGCCATGCTTTCCTCTGGAGTACACAAGAATTCTATATCCACACAGCCACATGAATGTACTCACACACTCCAGAGAAAACACTGCCCCAACTCTTCTTGTAATCAATTTAAAACCAAGTCCTTCTAAGTATGTCTACTGGCAATGTATGAGTGTTAACTAAAAAGTGTTAATTTTTAAAAAGATAATTTTTTTCTTAAGTATTTTGGTTTCTATTTATGAATGGCAAATATGCTGCATTCAAAATTCCCTCCAGTCAAAAGTTCTTTGAGACAATGTTAATTTCATTTAAAAAAATAAACATATATTGGGCTGGGGATGTGGCTCAAGCGGTCGTGCGCTTGCCTGGCATGTGCAGGACACTGGGTTCGATCCTCAGCACCACATAAAATAAAACAAAGATGTTGTATCCACCGAAAACTGAAAAATAAAATATTAAAAAAACTCTCTTAAAAAATAAACAAACAAACAAACAAACATATATCACTGGTCCTGGGAGCACACACTTTCCTTTCAGTTAAGCATCTGGTTGCCCCAAGCCCAACACCACGAGGACCTTGGCAGTAGGTGGGAAGGCTCAATGGTCCCGCCTTTCAAATAAAGCTGTCTGAGGTGTTGGAGATGTATTTCCGTGGTAGAGAGCTTGCCTAGCATGCCTGAGCCCTGGGTTCAATCCCCAGCATCACAAAAATAAAAACAATCAAATAAAGCTGTTTTGAAAAAAAAAAATTAAACATAATTGAAATAGTCTCTATTTTTTGGAGATCAGATTCTAAGCTGAGTTAGCTTTGGCCTCAATAAAAACAGGTACATCTACCTGGCTCCTGAGCATTAGGTTATGCTTCTATTTCCCACCCACGTGCCCCAGGATGGAAAAACCACAGGCTTCCTTTAACATCTCCTCCCTATCCATGTAGATCATGTTCAAATTCCCATCCCTGGCCTCCTTTCCCAAAAACTTGCCATTGTACTCTCTGCTTACATCATTCAATTCTCACCTGTCCACAAAACTCCCTTCACCAATCCTTACTACTTCAGTACTTTAAACATCCACTTTCCCCATTCACAATATTCCCCTTATTGAGCACCTTAAAAGTTTGGTCAACTTTGTTCACTAAACCTTTGCAGCTTTTGGCATTCTCGACCAAGTCTCTTCCTTCAGTCAAATAATCTCAAACAACCATGCAGTCATTCAACAAATATGTACTACTGCCTACTACATAACTGACACTATACTTGGCTTTTTTTTTTCTTTTGATGGTGCTGGGGAGAAACCCACGACCATGTGCAAGTAAGCAAATGGTCTACCACTCAGCCTCAGCCCCATAATAGGCACTCCTGGTTCACAAATTCTGCCCTCAGAGTTCATGATCTAGCAGGATGAAGAAGTTATATAACAATCATTAAATAACGATATCACACACTAAGGTTCATACAACAAAATGATAAAAAGTGCTAGGGCCTATAACATGAGAGCTGACCTTATTTGAAAAAAACCAAAGAATGCTTCTCAAAGTAATGTTGAATTCAGATCTGTAGGAAAAGTAGAAAACAACTAAATGAAGAAAAAAAAAATCATTCTCAGCAAAGAGTATAGCACATAGATGTCCTGAGCACAGAAGAGTAAGGGGCATCCTCCAGAGTACAGAGTGGCAGAGCACATGAGGAAGGTCAAACCATCCAGAGCAGTGGAGGTGTCAACATGTTGGTCATCACTCTGACAGTATGGGAGCCCCATGAATGAAAAGCAGGGTCATGACAGAATCTTCATTTCAAAAGATAATTTTGTGGGGTGGGCCCCGGGTCATCGAGGGAGGACAGGGGTAGGTATAGCTCAGTGGTAGAGAGCTTGCTTAGTACATGTGAGGCACAGGTTCGATCCTCAGCACTGCATACAAATAAATAAAATAAAGGTATTGTGTCTATCTACAACTAAAGAAAATTTTTTTAAAGATTTTTCTGGCTAAAAAGTAGAAAAGAAGTAAGAAAGGGAGATTGACTAAAAGGCTGTGACATCAGTCCAGGTGAGAAATGGTAAAGTCTAAGTGGAAGTAGAAACGAAGAGGAGAACATCAAGGACTGCATGTATGCAGGAGATGTGAGAAGGGGGTCAGGGACCACTGGAAGCTTCCAGATTCTATAATGGTAAAAAGTGATTGGGCTAAAGTTTGTTCTGCCGGAGGAAACAGGGGATGATGAGGTCAGTCCTGAGGTACCTTGAGAAATCCATGAAAAAAATTTTGGACAGTGCTATTCAAAATGTGGTCTATGAAATATATTTATTACTGGTTCAATTATGAGATACATGCATACACACCCAGAAAAAAAAAAAAAAAAAAAAAAAACGAGGATAAGCATTAAGAAGCTTTTACTGCAATTTAACAACAATTTTACATCTGGTGGATCTAATAAAAACTTTTCCTTTATTTTTTAAACTTATTTTTCTAGTTCATTTTTATTGTGTTCTACAAAAGTGCCAAAGTGTGACCTTTTGTACATTTTAAAACCTTCAGCACAGAGAGTTTAAGCAGCACAGTACAAAAGACAAGGGAATCAAGACTCTGGAACAACATGCGTTACAAAAACCAATTTGAAAACGTCGAGGTATGGATGGGGAATTGTTGGCCTTGGAAGATTTAGGACTAAGAATTAAGAGACCTCCACCTTTAATGGAAAAGGAGAAGCCTGCCAAGGAAACAAATACCCACAAGCGTGCAGAAAATAAGCGACTGAAGGAAGAGACTTGATCTACACTGCCAAAAGCTGCAAAGCTTTGGTGAAGAAAGTAATATAAAATCATCCACTGGATGGAGATGATCAGTGACCACGGCAGGGCGGCTTCCACTCAAAGACAGGGTGGAAGTCAAGCAGGAAGAGGCCAAGGAGGGCGCAAGACATGAGAAGGCAGAGTCCAGGCCACTTAGTTTGGCAATGAAGAAATCAGAGCGGCGGTCCCAAGAAAACGCAGAGGTTTGAAGATGTCAGCGGGAAGGGCCCAGCTGGAGAAGAGGTGGAGCGGGTCAGCAAGGGAGAAGGGGCGGGCTCCGGGTCAGCGAGGGAGGACAGGGGTGGCCGCGGGTCAGCGAGGGCGTACTCTGACCCCTACGGAAGTGGGCAACCGCGAAGCCGGCCCCAGGACCGCCTTAGGGTCTGGACACACAGAAGCCCACTTTAGTCCGGTGCGTCGTTCAAAGCCACGGCGTCGGGCACGCTGGGCACTGGACGCCGGCCGTGGGCTGGCACCCCGCCCCGGGGCTTCGCGCCGCGCCACACCTGAGGGTCACCCCGGCTCCGAGGCCCGCGGGGTCGCGCAGGGCTGCGACCGGCGTCAGAGCGCCGCCCCGGCGCGCCGAGCGGACCCTGGCGCGGAGCGGCCCCGACCCCGCGTGGCCGGCCGGCCCCCGCTCCCGCGGCGCCCTCACCCTTCTCTAGGAAGCTGGTCACCAGCAGGGTCCCGGCCGCCGCTGAGCCGCAGGCGGCCGCGGGAGGCGCGGGCGACCCGCTCTCCGAGGTCTGGCTCAGCCGCTTTCGGTGCTTCTTGGACGACATGGCCAGCGGGCGGCGGGCGGGCGGCAGAGCCGGCGGGGCGTGCGCGCAGCCGAGCGAAGACTTCCGGGGCAGAGGTCGGCGCGCGCGGCCCGCGCCGTAAAGCCCCGAGTGGAACGCGGCCCGGCTGCGGAGGTTCCGCTGCTGCCCAGGAGGGGGCGGTTCGGCGGCTGGAGCCGGCGCGTCGGTGGTGCCTCCCTGAAGGAGCGGGCGCAGGGGAGCTGCGTCCCCCGCTTCACCTGGAACGTCGGTCGGAGTGAACGAGCGAACGCCACCAACGTGGGGAAGCGTCTCCCGCCCTCTGGCGCCGGGGAGCCCGGGACTCGCGGCCTACGCGGGGCGGCTTTGAGCGGCGGGGACCCCGCCCACTCGGCGGCGGCGGCGCTCTTCTGAGGCTTACGGCGGCGGCCGGGACCCGCCGCGGGGGCTGACGGGACGGGACGCGACGGGACGGGACGCGATGCGGCCGGTCGGGCGCTGCTGGCGCGCGGCGCTGGTGTGGGCGCGGGCGCGAGGCGCGGCCCTCGGGACGACGGCAGGGCGCCGCAGGGCCTCTGGGCCCTCGGGCGAGCTGCGCGGAGAGCCCGACAAGTTCGGGGGCGTGTCGGTGCGCTTGGCGCGGGGCGGCGCACTGGACCGCCTGGACGACGCCGCCTTCCGCAGCGCCCTGCGAGGCAAGTGTCCGCGCGGGCCGGGGCGGTGGGGCAGCGCCAGCCCCGCGCTCGCCCCGCGCTCGCCGGGTACCCTGGGCACCCTGCCGGTCCCGTCGACCCCACGGAGGTCCAGGCGAGGAAGGCACCCCCGACCGCGGCTCTGCCAGCCTCGCCCGCTGCCCGGCCGGCGCCAAGCTGAGCCCCCCCCCCCCCAGGACCTCTGTGCGTACGCTGCGGCGCTCGGCAGGCACCCCTCGGCTGGCACCTGGGTCTGCAGGTGACGTCCTGCGCTGGGTCCCGGGTCCTGCCAGGAGCCCTGCCGCTGAGAATGCGTCCCCTAGGGTGCTTCAGCGCGGAGTGCCCGCCCGGTGACTGACGGTGTGATCAGGCAGGTCACCGGGCAGGCCACTCACTTAGGAGTTCTGAAGGGACAACCTTGGTATCTTGATAATACGAATTCTGTGCCATTCAGGAATCATTAAATAATAGTCAAATTATTAAATGTTGATATTAAATAACTTATTGAATGATAAAGGTGTTTTTTTTTAAGATTTTTTTCTAAATGATGGGACCGAGGAATGGAGAGAATAGGGTAACTTACCCTGGCTCTACATCTGTTCTTCCTGTACCCTGCTGCCCGCTGGCCTACTCCTACAACTCCATTGTGTTGTCATTCAGTCAAACAAAACTGACAGTGCCTGCAGAGAGAACCTAAAATAATCTGAAAAGAAAGCCTGATTGGAAGTTTTTGTTCTTTTCAAATAAGTTAAACTCATTATGAATAAGATCAGCAAAAGTTGTTAAGCTGTTCACACATAGAAGTCCACCATTCTTTTTGTGTTCCTGTTGTATTGACAACTCAAAAGTTAGATGGTAATTATAACACAGATAATAAACTTCAAAGGTGTTTCTGGTCTTTCTATGCCACTGAGGAGCTGTGCCACCTTAGGCAACCAGTTATTTAATAAATAGAGATTGAGCCCTGGTGCATAATATGGCGCTAACCTGGATTGCAACTGTATAGAATATTAAATAGGGTGAGAAAGAAATGTCATCAGGTAACTCGGGATGAGTTCTAATCATCCTCACATGGTTAGTACTCTTTAAGTTCACATAATAGCATTTGTACATGGTTTAGGAAAGATTTTTGTTCAAGACATAGACTTTTTTTCTTAAATATTTTTATTAGTTATTGATGGACCTTTTTTATTTATTTAATTACTTATATGTGGTGCTGAGAAGCGCTCTACCACTGAGCCACAACTCCAGCCCTCAAGAGGTGGACTTTTATGAGCTGGACTTTGAGGGACAGATATAAGCCATGGGGATGGAAGGTGGTGGTGGAAGGAAAAAAATCACTGAAGTTTGAGAAAAGGAAAGAATTAAAAAGTGAGTCTGAGTATTGATGCCAGAAACAAGCTGGTATATAAAGCTAGTTTGGGACTGTAGTATTCCGTTTTGAAAGTACTTTGAGAAGTTTTGAAGTGGCAGTCTTCAGGAAATGTCTGAGAGCAGCTAGAGAGCTGACAGTTAAGTGAAGTCAGGACTAGGCACTAGTCTTGTGCCAAAGAGTATAAGATGCAAAACAGCAGCAAATAGCAGTGCTTTTGCAAAATCTTTTTCATTTACTCTGAAAGATTAGGAAGAAATACATGGGAATTCCTGACTGCAATCTTCAAGTGTTGGTTATGGGTGTATATACATGTCAAAACTCATCAACTGGAGGTTGTGTCTCAGCGGTAGAGCGTGTGCCTAATGTGAGCCCTGGGTTCAATCCTCAGCACCACATAAAATAAAGGTATTGTGTCCAACTACAACTAAAAAATAAATATTAAAAAAAACTAATAAACTCTAAGATTTCTGCACATTGCTTTAATTAGACCTCTGTTTTTCAAAGATTTAATCAGAGAAAAGGTCAGAAGGATCTGATCCCATGGCCTCACAGCATGCTAAGTCAGGCCAAATCTGTTAAAGGCACTGTTCTGGGCACACCAACTTTCGAGAGGGGCATACAGCATGGTCCTTGGCTTGGAGGAGCTTGCTGCAGAGCTGAGGAAGAGAAGAGAGGGAAAAGTTCCCTGAACAGGTGCTCAAGCCTCCCAAGATCCACGCTTCAGGGTTGGGGCCAAAAGCAAGTGAGATGACGCATAGGGAAAGTGACCGGAAAGGGTTCTCAAATCTCTAAAATTGTGAAGTATTCCTTTCTTCACCCCCGCCTTTGTCTTTCATGGTGGTGAGTACTTAAATAATGTTGTAAAGCATCTGAAACTTAGCAAGGTTAAATGAATTGGCATCTTTATTCCCTGGCTTAATCTTATGTAATGAAGTAAGAAACTTTAAAAAATTCAAAGACAAAACCTATCATGTTCATTGGGGAATTTTTTATAACAAAATTAGAAATAAATGTCTATGAGTAGAAGGTTGGTTAAGAAGCTTATGAATATCTACATATGGAAAACTTGGAGTTATTAGAAATTTATATTCATTCAAAAAATTTTGGTAACTTACCCCGGAATGTTTAAGATATGTTGTGAAAGACATGATATAAGCTGTATGTAATATGATGTTACTTAAAAAATTCATGAAAACAAAAAAATTTTAGATATTTTCAAACTAGTAAAACATTAAGGTTAATTCATTATCTTTATTTTCAAGATTTTCTAGAACTAGCATAATTATTTTAAAATAATTATATACTTTTGACCATCTTGAAATTTATAAACCAAAAATAATTATGGTACAACTCTTTAAGTGCAAGTAAAAGTCCTTAATAAAGATCAAGACTAAGGGTGTTAAAAGAAAACATTGGCTGGTGATGTAGCTTGGTAGTGGAACACTTATCCCACATGAAGCCCAGGGCTGGATCTCCAGCATCACAAAACAGAGAAAGAAACAGCATTAAAATTGTATTCCATTTTGTTTAAATCAGTTTATTTGTCTATTCTGCAATTAGCAACACCTGTTATGTGCCAAATATTGTCTTCAGCCGGTATGGATGTGAAGATCAGCACTGTGTTCTCAAGGATTTTGATCTGGTAGAAAATCATATAAATAATGTGGTAATTATGAAAAACATGGTAGTAGCCACGCTGGTGATGTGAACAGGACATTTTGGGATCTCTCCAGAAAGCTAATCATGAGGAAGTACATCCCTAAAGATGTCTTTCTGGAGGAAGTGACACCCTGAGCCCAGTTTTAGTTTATCCCATTTGTCTCACTGTTAAATGTTTACAGATTCTTATCTTCTACATTTTAGCTGCAATACATGAGTGGCAATCAGAAGGTAAAATAGCCGTCTGGCTGCATATTCCCATCCTCCAAAGCCGATTTATTGCCCCTGCTGCTTCCCTGGGCTTCCGCTTTCACCATGCAGAATCTGACTCATCAACGCTGACCCTGTGGCTGGGAGAAGGGCCCAGCAGATTACCAGCGTATGCTACACATCAAGTAGGAGTCGCAGGTCAGTTTCGAACTCATGGCCACTAGAGTTCACTTTTTAAAGTTCTTTAAGGTTAACCCAGTTTCTTTCTTTGATGAATGATTTTGTTCAGTGATTATCTTCCTGAAACTGTTGCAGAGCTTTTAAATAAATGAAAGTTGCTTTACAGATCAGCAGAGGGCATCACAAAGAACTGGCACATTGAGAGCTGAATTCCAAACCTGTTCTCAAACAGTGGCATGACTTGGAATCAGGAAATAAATTCATTCAACTTAAATAAACAAAACAATCAGAGTCTCTAAAGGATGAAATTTATTTAGAAATAGCCGAGTATTGCAATGGGAATACAGGTACCATGGTAAACTATGAGTGTGTTCAAAGAAGTTGAGGCCAGAACAAAATTTGAGAGACAGATGTGAGTAGAATTTCAGCAGGTATTTGGAAATAGTTATCACTGGGCCACAGTGATTGATAATAAAAGTACAGCAGTCTGAAGTTGAACAAACAGTTTCAGGGCAGATGTCCTCATAGAGGTATTTTTTTATGTTATCACGGTGGCCTCTGAAAGCTGTGGTTATGGCAGAATGTTGTGATGATTGCCATCAGGCCTCCTGTACAACTGACCGGCCCTTCATAACCTCCCAGCCTTATTCACTTTTTCTTTTTTTGGTTAGGTTTACCACAGTGAATCTATTTTGATTCTGACAATTTTCATGTTCTTATCACACATATTAGTACTAAACATACGAATCTGTACAGTAAAATATAGCTTAGGTTGAGTATAAGGTAAAGAGAACCAAATTTAATATTACTTCTTAAAGACATTTAGGTTAAGTTATTGTGACAAACCATTATTTAAAATAGCATGATTTAATGACAGTGTAGAACTTCATAGTCTGATTAGCTTCATAGATATAAATTGAGAGAATACTATCTTCCAATAAAGACAGGGACTCACATAGTAGAAGGCATCAAAATCAGAGGGCTTATTAAGACAGACTGATGATTCAGTAGGTCTGGGGTGGGACCTAAGAATTGGCATTTCTAATAATTTTCCTGTGGCTATTTCTGCTATTGCAGCTTTTGGTCTTAACATCACCCTTTGAGAACCAGGATTAAGGAGATTCTTAAATGAAAGCAATAATATGTATTAAATAGTAATTTATTAATAATTTTAATTAGCAATTTTATATAATTTACAAGAGTTTTAAAGCTATTTTGCACATAAGAAGTGTTTTAAAGGAGTTATTCAAGAAGTCTAGTAATGTCTTCTCTATCTGAAGTCTTAAGCTTTCCATTCAGCTTCATTACAAATGATTGTACTTGATAATTGGGTGACAGCCTCACACTTCATTGGAAAGTCATAGAAATAACTCTCATTCATTGTCATGGATTTCTGATTGAGTTTGCAATCATTACCATAGAATTGGTGATATATACACTAAGAGTATTCCATGAAAGTTTATAAGTAAGTATTGTATTGTCTCATATAGTTTAGGAGTTCTAGAGGACTTCAAGAATGGGAGATGTGGAACTTGACCAGTAGTGAAGGATAACTAGGATCAGAGGGGGCTCTTAGGGACAGGAACAATCTAATGCAGAGATTTTTAGGTGGAGAGAAAATAGTCGATGTTATTATGAGCAACAGAAGGACAGAAGGTTGCTCATAGTATGGCTGGACAAGAGTGAGCTGTGGCTTCTTCCCTGGTTAATTACCCTCACAAGCCAGCACCTACTAGCCTGGCATCTACTGGCTTCTTCCCCTGCAATGTGCTTCCTCAGAGCTTTGTCCAGTTCTTGACAGTTGACGGTTCTGCACAAGTGTCTCCTCCTCAGAAAAGCTCCTGACCCTCCTGTCTAAAACGGGGTTCTCCTGCACACCAATCCTATCAGCCTTTGTCCCTTTATCTAGAGCCACCTGTCTTTATTACACATAACACAATTGGCAATCCTATCCCTACAATAATATCAACTCCATGAAGGTGGGTATCTTAAGTCTCCTTCACCACTGTATCCTCAAGCAAAGATAGTCTGGCCTAAAGCAGACACCCAGGATTTCTTGAGTGAATGTCAAACCTTCAAGTGGAAATGAGCCCTTGGAGTGCCATATCGTACTGTAAAGAGTGCCTACTTGGGGGGCTTGGTTTGTGGTTCAGTGGTAGAGTGCCCACCTAGCACATGGGAGGCCCTGGGTTTGATCCTCAGCATCACATTAAAATAATCAAATAAAGTAAAGGTATTGTGTCCAACTTAAAATATAAATTAAGCCAGTTTAAAAAAAAAAAAAAAAAAGAGTGCCTACTTGGAGCCCAGTCTGGCTGCCAGGCTCCACTCTCCCTCTAGGCTGCATGAACTCAGGTACTCAGGATGTTCAGCGGATTCTTTTGATGAGCACCCTAGACAAAAATGCACACAAAGCAGTAAGCACAGTCTCTGGCCATAAGCTGGGAATTTCCACTTGATCTCTGACCTAGGATTGATTTAGCTCTTGTGCTGTGGCCAGCAGGGGTCACTCAAGTTGTGTGTACTGGTTCTGTGCTCCTGTTACTAGTGAATTCATTAGGGGAAAGTTCAAGGTGGCTAATCACAAATTTTTATACTTTAAGAGTAGGTTTCCTTGCATGCTATCCCTTGGAAAGTCCAATTTCATCATAGTCTAAATTTTATAATAGAATCCATCATCATTAATTACACCTCATTTGGTTTTACTCTTGTTTTAAAACAAGTGGTATTTCATTTCAGTTTTCCTTGTGTTACAAATACCTATTCCCTTTAATATTTTATCTCTACATAGTATTTATTACCATATGTTGTGTATAAGGACTCAATATTGAAAGAATGGCTGAATATGTGGAAAATATCTTCCCACATAAACAAATGTTTATGTTATTCCATTTAAAGGAACCTAATAAAGATCATTAGACTGTTATTTATATTTTTGACCCAGGATTGCTCAAAGATAAATGCTAGCATAATCTATAGTGCACTAAGTAATGTGTATAATTAATGAGTAAATTAAATAAATGGATTAGAACTTTAAACTACAAAAAGAAATATTGGTGTTATATGTTAAAAAGTTGTGTACAATTAGCTTCAGAAAGGTCCTGAACTGAATACTAAGATACTAGGATTTAGATTGTTAGGGGTCAGAGGCCTGTGTTCTATGCAGTGATTCAAGAAAGAATGAAAAAGCAAATGCATTTATTCAGTGAACACTTTTAACTGCATGCTCTGAATATCTCTCTTCCCAAATCCACACACTGAAGCCTAATCCTCAGTGTGAGGCTGTGAAGAGGGGAGGCCTTTGGGCAGTGGGATCCAATCCCTCATGAAGGAGGCCTAAGGGAGTTTGTTTGCCCTTCCACTGTGTGAGGACATAGCTAGAAGACACTAAGGAGTGGGCCTTCTCCAGACACTGAGCCTGCCAGGACCTCAGTCTTGAACTTCTCAACTTATAGAACTATAAGAAAATTGTGTTATGATAAGCCACCAGTTTGTGGTAGTTTATTATAGATGCCAAATGGACTGCAACAGGCACTTAAAATTATCTGAACACTATAAAGAAAATGCCATGAAAGGATAGAAAGATTGTGTACCAAGAGAAATAGACAATCTAGAGAAGCTTAAGCAGATGATTATGCTACAACTTGGTATATACTAGAACTAAAAATAACTACTGAACAATCAATTCCTTGCTCAGGAGATTTACAAGTCTTCATGGATGAGATGATATCTGAACTAGGCCTTCAAGCATGGGTAGGATTTTGATGACCACAGATAAGTATGGGAGGAGTCTAAGAGAATGAAATTAATATTTCTTGATTATCATTTATTGTTTCTCCTAACAGGAGCTGTATTTGATGAGAGTACTAGAAAAATATTGGTCGTACAAGATCGAAATAAAGTAAGTTGCTCCTGCATTATAAATGCTTTCCAAATGTTTGGAAAATGTAGAAATTTTGACATGCCTAAGAAATTGTAGAAACTTAAAAGAATTTATAATTTAAGGAATTATAGAATCTAGAAGTTATTTCTAAGCAATTATGGATCATTTTGATATTTTTTTCCAATCAAAAAGTACTAGAACTCAGAAGGCTGAGGCAGGAGGACCATAAATTCGAAGTCAATCTCAACAACTTGGTGAGACCCTCAGCAATTTAGTGAGACCTTTTCTCAAAAATTTTTTTAAAAAACTTTTTAAAGGGCTGGAGATAAAGCTCAGTGGCAGAGTATTTCCAGTTACAACTTCACAAAAAAAAAGTTATTTTTAACTAGTTATGGATCATTTAAATATTTATAAATATTTAAATATAAGATCAAGAAGTACTTATACAAGCCGGGCACAGTTATGCACGCCTGTAATCCCAGCAGCTCCAGAGCTGAGGCAAGAGGATCTTGAATTCAAAACCAGCCTCAGCAATTTAGCAAGGCCTTAAGCAACTCAGTGAGACCCTGTCTCTAAATAAAATACAAAATGTGGCTGGGGATGTGGCTTAGTGGTCAAGTGCCCCTGGGTCATCCCCAGTACCAAAAAAAAAAAAAAAAAGATATAGTTCAGTGGTAGAGGCCCTGGGTTAGACATTCTTCCATGCATTCCGGTGTGTTCCACTCTGTGCCAGGTGCTGAGAGTACAGTGATTTGTAAGACAATCTCCCTGATGCCCTTCAGCTTACTGTTTATTTGGACAGGCAGTCATAGAGCAGATAATTATAGTTAACTTTGACTGTAAGGAGCCCCTGAAGACTTTTCAGAAGGGGTGACACTTAAAACAAGTCTAGGAGAATGAGTAGAAGGTGATGAACTGGTTTAAAAAGAGGGTAGAAAAGCAAGCTGAGAACGTTAGAATTGAATGTGTAAAGGCACAGAGTTCACGAAGGGACTGGCATGGTGTGGGAAAAATAGTAAGAGTTCACAGAGGTCGGGAATGTAGGAGTGTTAAGATTTTTGACCTGAGAACCAGGCTGGGAACAAATACGAAGTACCTCATACCAAAATAGGTCTAGGCAGCTAGACACTAAGGAGAGCAGTGTCATGAGTAGAAACTGGATTTTTCTCCCAGAAGTTACAACTCAGAGTGAGACTTAAGTAAATATCAATAAACAGAATCAAAATATTTCCCTATATGTTTTTAAAATTTAAATTATTTGTAACAATGGCTGAAATCAGTGTCATTTTCTCAGAAATGCTATCTTAAATAAGGAACTTTTGAGGTTTAAATTAAGGCAGAATATGTGACTCAATTAAAGCATCTTATAATCAACAAAAATTTATAGAGACCTAACGTCACTGTCTAGCTCTCAATAGATTTTGTATTTAAATTGGGGGAAAAACACATATATTTGGTGAGAACGACTAAATGGGACCAGGAGGGCCTAGTTTTAAGGGTGCCTGGGGTTTAGATTTAAATGTAAACAGTTAATCATGTACAGATTGCAGTCATGGTGATAAAGTGGTGGTGATTAAATAGGGGGAGGGTAATGCAACAATAACCTTCAAATCAGCCCAGCAGTAGCATGCCAGGTGAGGGGAGAGGATGTAAACAGCAGACTTGGTGTAAGGATGACAACCTGCCCCTGGGCAAGTCTCCATGCCCATTTTCTCATCTTTCAAATCTAGTCCTCATACCTTCCTGGGGAAGGGATTTGTTAACTATCTGCTCTGTTCTTTCCACTGAATCCCTTCCTAGTACTTGAGCGAATGAAGAAGGAAATGCACAGCAATGGAAAACTACGCTGGGCAGAGTGACCTTAGGCACAGTTTAATGATTTGTTCTCTCATTTGTATCAGTTTATATTTATAGCAATACACAATAGAATGCTGAGCACAGTATTTGTTTTCTTTTTTTATTTGTATGACAAGAAAGAGCTATTTTTTGGCAAGAATGGTATTAATAAGTAAAGATGTCTATTCACAGAAATAGCTAAGGACTGAAATAGATGCAAGTCCTGTATACACTTGAGAGAGTCTTCCTTTATTAAGGATTGTACTTCACCAGTAACCATTGGGTATCCAACCATTGGAGGTCAAGATTTTTCTGTTGTTGAATTTTTCAAAATTAAGTTGCATATATTTAAGGAGTTATTTGTATCATTAATAATTCCAAATACAGTTAGAAATACTTCCAAATCAGGAAAAATTACTAGAGTGTGAAGTATCTTGTCTCCTCGGGGCACAGCATCCAGGGGCAGTGGGAGGGCCCAGCAGCTGACACAGTATGGTGGGCTCTCCTCCTTCCCTCCCAACAGCCGCTGTGGAACTAGCATCAGCAGGGCCTGTAGTGGCTCCTTGTGTGCTGAATGTGTCTGGCAGGAGCAGGTACGCTTTCCGCTTTCCATACGGAACCAGAAATGGCTGCCAAAGTGTTGAAGGCACAAGCATGGAGTCAGAAAGGTGCACTAGAAAAGGAAGCTTCTTTGAGTAACAAAAGGCCAAAAAAAGGAGTTTAAGGTGTTTTGTAGTTCTTTTACATTTCACATTGAATAAATGATAGCCACCTCTGAGATATGGTAGAAATGACAAATACATAATAGATTATTCTCAGAAATTGGTTTATAAAATGTACCTTAGAACAAGGTCAAGATTTTAAATGATCTAAAATTATTTGTGATCCATGTATAAATTATACATACATGACATAAGCAGACCACTGAATTACTAAGCTATTGATGAACTTTTAAAATTTCCATGGGTTTTCTTTGCTTAAATCTTTTGTCTTTACCTCTTGTCACCATAATATGATTATTTAATTAATGGATGATACATATTTAAGTTTTTTCTATGTAATCAAAACAAAAAACAGAACCATTATCTGATATTTCCTTTAAAAATATTATTTTTAAATTATTATTTTAAAGTTCACTTCCAGTAAACTAAAGTTTCAACTACTTAGCACAAATGAAACCAGATGTGGAAAAATACTTCATCTATACTAAATAAAAAGGGAAATTGTATTGTCTGACCATTTTGGAACCCCTTTCCACCTAGCAGATCTGCCTGCCATACGATGAGCAGACAAGGTCCTTGTCCTAAGGCAGTCTGATGCTCCAGCTTCTCTTTTTTTAATGTTTTATTTTAGTTGTAGATGGACACAATACCTTTATTTTATTTATTTATTTTTATGTGGTGCTGAGGATGGAACCCAGGGCCTCACACCTGCAAGGCAAGCGCTCCCCACTGAGCCCCAGCCCAGCCCACGTTCCAGCTTCTTGCAGGCACTTGTCAAGTTTTGCTAGATTGCCTGTCCTGTGCTTAGGCTTCAGTTCATTCATCACTTATCAGTTCACTCTCAGGGGCCAGAGAGATTAGGAGATTCAGCATGGAGGTGACAGCTATGGAACTATGCAATCAGGATTTTATTTCTTCAAAATTTTATCAAATTTTAAATTATAGTTGGCTGTTTTATTCAACCATGGAGGCACATGTAACTTCCAGCTAAAAATAAGGAAAACAGACCTAAAATAATGTTACATGAAAGAAGTCCAGAAATGATGCCTTGGTTTTACTTCTATCAAGAGAGCCTGAATTTATGTACAACATCTGCAGTAGTCTTGTGGTATTCCTCTTCTGTTCCTACCCCATTTAGATGTATTTCAAGTCCAGTCTACCTTATGATCACCTTAGACATGAAAATATAAAGATGATAGCTACATATGGACTCAGGCTCATGTTACCAAAGATGCTTTTCTTTTCCTGAGATCTATCATGTATTATATCAGTATACTCTAACAGAATCTGGGATTTTTTTAATAGTAGATCTGATACCTCCCTGAAAGACAACTTAAGCTGAGCTGGGCACAGTGCACATGCCTATAATCCCAGCAGCTAGGAAGGCTGAGACAGGAGGATCTTGAGTTCAAAGCCAGCCTCAGCAACTTAACAAGGCCCTCAGCAACTCAATAAGACCCCATCTCTAAATAAAATACAAAAGAGGGCCAGAGATGTGGCTCAGTGGTTCAGTGCCACTGGGTTCAATCCCCAGTACCAAAAAAAAAAAAAAAATTAATAAGCTGAGTATTGTTAGTTAACAATAAGGTGGTTCCATTGCACAGACTTTAGGCATGAAACAATATGCTGTGTTACAAAGCATATTACTGAAAATGATATTTATATGCTTATTTTTAAAAACATTTTCATAGGCACTTTATTTGCTCAGGAGCTTTGATCAATCCCTGGTGATTATGAGTATAGTTTGTAGGTTTCTTTTGTGTTCAGTAAGGACAAATATGTTAATAAAATGTGATTACTGATGCTTATTAATCCACAGGATGTGTGAGGATGCAAACAGAGATACAGCCAGAGAGGCCAGTGAAGCCACTGCTTTAGTCATTAAGATGAGCAGAAGGAAGGCTTACACCAAGATGGTGATATGAAGAAGGAGGAGAGATGTTTCTAGGAACTGGTGACCATGACTTTGTTAAGAAAAGGAATAAGTTTTAAATCATTCAGTATTTTGAGCTGGGAGGAGATGCTGGAATAATGGTATCATCAGCAGATTCAGGGGGTATTGGGAAGAAAAATGATGAATTCACTAAAGGGCATATTTAGTTGAATTTTAAAAGATATTTAAATTGAAGTACCCACACATTTCTTCTCATTCCTCCTGATGAATTACTGAGGACAGAACAGATGTTGGGTGTCAATTCTCTAAGTTCTTATGGTACCAAAAAGAGGTATTCCTTATTCTTTACAACTTCCACTGTCATAACCCATAAGTACTTTGAAACTCCAGGCAGTGGCCCTCACCCACGGGACTGGATACAGGAAAATATTGGTGTGCGGGCTGGGGTTGCACTGCCTGTCCTTAAATAAGCTTGTAGGGAATTTATTATGACTTCCTGTGGCTGCAGTTCCAGCTCTTATACCCTATGTAATCGTGCCCTGAGGAGTCATGCCATGATGTAGCTTGAACGTGGCCCACAAGAAGCACTGCACAAAACGCTGAACAGAGTTCTGTGTTCTAAATGCAGGTGAAGGGTTGATTCTAGGGATTGTCTGGTAAGAATAGTTGTCAGTGCAGGATGAAGTGGTTGAAAAGTATGAACAACAATACAGCAGTTCACTCTCATGGGCCAGAGAGATTAGGAGAGTTCAGCGTGAAGATGACAGTGAATTCAACTGTCTGGATCTAAGTTTGCTCACCATTTTTTGAAATAAATTATTTGGAAGTAAGGATTTGTTGGACATCATATTAGGAAAGGAAGGTTAAACACCAAAAGACCTTTTTTGTCTGGTATAATTCTGGAGTGTGTCTTTTAACAGGGAATTTTTACTTGGTTATTTTAGAAGATATTAAACTTTAGTTATGTGCAAAGTGCCTCACTTAGTAACTAAAATTAACATTTATGGCACATACATAGGGAGAGAAATGAGTTGTCTTATTCCCAGTATCTTTAATTATTGTTTTGGAATGAAATTTACTAATTAATTATATAAACATACTCTATTTTAGCACATGAATGTATCATTTAAAGAAAAATGTAGTTCTCCATACAGGAATATGTGATTCTTATTGCTCTGATTTTTCTTTGTGTGTAGCTGCATTTGAATAGCCGAGGAATGTCCCATTGCATCATTTTATGTTTGCCACATCTTTAGTTGAAGACTTGAGTATTTCACAACAACCCATGAGGGGTTTTATTCTCATCTTACAGATGAAGAAACCAAGTCACAGAGACTAAGTATTTTGCCAAAAAATACATAGATAATGTACTGGAACCAAGATTCTAATCTAACTTGGAATTAGGTTATCTTTGGAAAAAACTAAAGAAAGGTTAGGCAAAGTCTAAAATTAATCATTCATGTAAGAGTGATAAATATCTCTCTTTCCATACCCAGTTACTAGTCTGGAATACTCAAGGTTGTCCAGTATGACAGCACATAGAAGGGTAAATAAATGACGTGACCATGTGTGTATGTGAGAGATGTATAAACACGCATATACATATGATAGTTATCCTTATTTCCTTTCAGATGACAAAAATTGATCCAAATGTAAAATGAACTTAGAATTAAATGTTATAATCTAAGAGCCATGAAGAGGCAACTTCTGAGAAAATTTAATGCATTAAGAAACTGGATTTTGTTTTTAGGAAGAGCATTTAGCATTCAGTGAATGCTTTCCAGTTTTACGCCAGCCTGTATACTCCTTACTAATCAAAGTAACCATCATAACAATCTATTATTATCACCATCTGCAACCTTGAAAACTCCATGAGAGAGGTGAAGTCATAGAGTTGAATTGGGAACTCTGTTTGCCAGTGGTGGTACTGATGCAAGTTAATTGACAACTAGATTAACAGAGCAGAGTTCCACATGGTAAGGATTTATATGTCAACATAATAAGAGAAAGGGATAGCACTCCTAGGGACACATGCAAGGTATGGCAGCCAGCTTCTGATAGTTTTTTACTGCAGTTCCTCCTCTAGGTGCTAATTAATGATCAGCCTAATGCCTAGCTGAAAGCTCCCACCTCTCCCCCAAGTTCCCTCTACTCTACACACCCTGGATTAATAGCAGCTTCATTCTCAGAAATCTCTTCCTTTAATAGGATAAAGGAAGGTCAGAAAATGTCTCATTTGCCATCTGCTGTATCTCAGATGTCTTCAATGTAACTTATGTCATTCTGGTGGGTTGTGGTTCCCTCCATTTGGGAAGACACATCACCCAAACTCAAAATCCCTCACAGGAAGTGCTACTTACCCAGTCCTGGTGTCTGCCAGATGTGAGGAAAACTGCAAACTGGATTTTGCTGATACTAGGAAAGAACTGCTGGCAGCAAAGCAGACTGCAGGAATGGTGTGCCCAGGAACCACAGCACAGGAGAGTACAGGAAATAACCATCACCCTTCTCCAGACTTGGAGTTTGTTGGTGGAGCCTGAAAGGGAGTCAGCTGGCAGTGCAGAGACTGGTTAACAGAGGCCCTGTGCCAGCATCACGAAGCAGGTACGGAAGGGCAGGCTGGGTACTGACAGAAGACCCCACCTGTGGACTCTGCTGCTCTGCAGGGGGGAGCCCAGCAGTCAGCCTCCAGGTGCTTGTGCTGTGAAGTCTGAGAGCAGCTGAGCTAGCAACTTGGGCTTCCAAATTCTGCTGGTGTTCAGACCTGCCAGTCATCCGATTGAGAAAGTGCTGCTTCAGATTTAGTCAGGTTTTCACGTTCCCCCCACATTCGTAGGACATTGGCACTGGTAGAAGCTAGGCAGATTGAAATTATGTTATAATAGTGGTTTCTTTGCAGAGTAAGTAGGAATGATAATTTTAAATAGAGTTTTGATTTTTTTTAAGTTATAAGCAGTGATCCATTTAAGAACAAAATATGCAAATGAAGTATGGATGTCTATTTTAGCAACAAAAATAGTGAGAAAAGGAATCATTTACTGTATTTTGGCATTAGATGGAATTTAAACATAATTGAACAAGTACTTATTAATAAATTTTATATATTATAAATAATTAGAATTATTTTCAGACATTCAAGCCAGTTTTCTCCTTTACAGTTTTTTGTTTTGTTTTTAAAAGCATGTGTGTGTGGTACTAGGGTTTGAATCTGGACTTGGCACATGCTAGGCAAGTGCTGTACCACTAACCTACATCCTAGGCCTGTGAAGTGTTTTTTATAGAAAAACTGTACCCTCAGAATGATTATATGCACACACTCAAAACATAGACCTAACGGGACATTTAAAGTGTGTCCTTTCTCCTTCCCAACCCCATGGCTTTGAGTAATAAAGAGATCTACCAGAGGCTTGACCTTACAAATTGAGTGCTAACAAACTGTTCAGGTTAGGGGCCTATTCATTGATTTATTAAATATTACTGGGTTCCTTTTCATACTGTGCTGTATGACCTTTTAAGCACTGGGCATAAATTAGTAAACAATGCAGAGTTTCTACATCTGAAGCTAACAGTCAAATACATTGATACAAATAATAAAATGAATACATAAGATGGAGATGTGTTACTCAAAAAATAAACAGAGCAGTGATAAAGAGAATGACCGGTTTGCAATATTATACATTAGTTTCTGTACACCTAGCAGCTGGCACTCAAAATTTTTGTTGAATGAATCAGCCAAACTATGAGAGATTTGATGGTAGCTTCCAAGTCATTGGTGATTATAATATTGTAGATAATGAGATTAATCTCAATACACCAGGTTCAAATCCTAGAAGGTGAGTATGGTGGAGTCAAGATTAGACAGTGGTGATAAAAGATAACCAGATTTCTGGTATCTAGCCAGGTAGGAATAAAGGCAGAACAAGAAGTTAAAATAATACAAGAGAACCAAAGGGAAGAGGCAAGCAAGTCTGTGCCCTTGTTCCAGGTTCTTGAGATATGACTGAAAGAAATTAGTAAACCAGGCACGGCGGTGCATAGCTGTAATCCTAGCTACTGGGACTTGGGGCAGGAGGATCTCAAGTTCAAGACCAGCCTGTACAACACTGCAACATCCTGTCTCAAAAGAATTTTTTTTTTATTAAAGGGGTGGGGTTATAGCTCAGTGGTAGAGGCTTGTGTGCAAGGCCCTGGGTCTGATTCCCCTATACCAAGAAAAAAGAAACAAAGAAATTAGTAGTCTTTTGGGGTTGTTGTTACAGAAACTCCTGGTTAGGATTTCAGGAACCGTATCCAGGGAACAATGTCCTGAAGCTAAGCCTCTGCTCAGGAAAACAGAAAATGTCTATGGAATGAAGAAACTAGTGAGAAAAAGGGATCAGAAAATGAATCATGCTCTTTCACCTCTCCTAAAAACCTTAAAATAGATTTGAGTCTATCTTCAGGACAAATGTAAAAGAAACAGCACTCTTAAATTTGAAATTGCAGAGAAAGTATCTAACCTTCTGTTAGTATCAGTGAAAAATGTATTAGCAGAGTGCCTTTTGTCAACACCTGAAATGCCTAGTTCCTGAACTTGCAATTACTGACTCTAGGAAGGGGAGGATTGCAAAGGAATCCAGGAGACCATCCTTACCTCTCCTACAGTCTTCTGTTTTCCACACACACATCAAATTTTTATATATTGTTGATTGTCCTTTATTTTACTCACTTATATGTGGTGCTGAAAAACGAACCCAGTGCCTCACACATGCTAGGCAAGTGCGCTACCACTGAGCCACAATCCCAGCCTGACACATCAGATTTGTAACTAGCAAATGCATAAGAAAATTTGTCCTCCTACCACCATTCCAAATTATGACAGAACTACTCTAGTATTGTTTGAAATCATACATTTTAATACGTTTAAAAAGATAATTTACCTTTTCTGGTATGCTTAAGGCCCTAGATGACCTCACCAACCTAAAGCAGGGAGGGGGTCACAGTTGTGAAGATTGAGTAGTTCAAACAGAGCTTCTAGGCACAAGAACATTTGAGAAAAACATTTCTTTTAAAAGAGAGTGGAAAGTTCTTTTATGACGATCGGGGAATTAAGTACAGTAGAATTTTATACTTGGAATCCTAGAGATGTTTTGTATAGGAAAAGAGAACAAAGATTTAAAATGTAGCCAATTCAAGGAGACTAAATCTTCCAAACTTATCCTCAGTAGTTTTAGTTTTTTTCCCTCATGAAAGAAGTTAGAAAGATATAATAATAATAAATCACTGCTAGATAATATCACAGGCAATAGGTAACACATTCAACACTGCCCTCAGTGTTAATCCAAATTCACATATACTAGGGGAGTGCAAATTCACATATACTAGGAATCTATATCTTCCTAGTATATGTGAATCCAAATTCACATATACTAGGAATCTATATCTGATATAGATTTTGATTGGATGTACACAAAATATTACAGTTAGTATGAGGAGAAGACCAGAGGTATATGAAAAACCACATAGCTAAGTATTAGTGAGAAGTCTCAAATCAGCTTTTCAAATTTCTTAAAAGAAATGGTTAGAATCAAATTGCCTGGACTTGAACCCACACTAGCTGTGACTCTAGACCAGTGACTAATCTTTATCACCTCTAAACTGGGAATAACAGACTCTTGTTGGATTTCTGTGCAGTTTAGATGTGTTAATTCTTACAAGAACATTTAGCAGAGTGTCTAGAACGTGGTAAGCATTCAGTACACACTAGCTAATATTTTAGCATTATTTTAACATTACTAACCCTGTTGAGTGTTTCAATATAAAGAGAATGGGAAGATCTGCCTGCCTTGCTATTGCTCAATCATTTTAAAACCACATGACTCAGGCCTCTCCACCCACCACTTAGACCCCAGGTTCAAAAACCCAGACTTTGGGAGAAGGAAACTTTTTAAAATAAGCTCTTTAAACCTAAGTGATATCAGGAAATGTCACACCTATTTACCAGCATAAAATATACCTGATCTTTCCATACTGAAGCCTTATTTAAAAATCAGATTTGTGTGAACTGTTTTCAATCCTTCTGTCCAGCATTTTCCCCCTTCTGACAAGTTTCTATCTCCAAATATGATAGAGTCTCCAATCATTTATAGTCAAGTCTAGGCAAAGATTTTGAAAGTTGACTTTTATTGTTCTTTTAAACATTTGTCTACCCAGTTATAACATGTTTTGCTGCTGCAGATAGAATTTATGTTGGTGGTCAGACAAAAGCCTGTGAAGTTTCTACAGAAGCAAAGCTGCTGAAACTATTTTGAAGTGGAATCCAGGACAGTGTACTGAGGTAGAGACTCGGAGATGGATTCTCTGCACTAATAAAGTGAAGCATAATTTACTTTGTAAACCAACACTGAGCCTGCCTGAGCCAGATGCGGAAAGGTGGGCGGCCTGAACGCTGCACCCACTTAACCAGCAGCCTGGGAAGCCCTGGGAACCTTGCCACTGGTGTCCAAGCTGGCATGATTAGGAAGTGACACATCCTGGGGAAGCTCTCCTCAGGAAATGCGAGGGCCACCAAGCTCGCCAGCAGGAGGGCCACAGCTCCTTCTGTGGGTGAAGAGTCTACAGAGTGCTGGCCCTTCTTCAGCTTCCTTGTGGGGATGGATACATAGAACAGAGCTCTGAAAGGAAACAGCAATCCTGACAGCCACAGGAACACTGTCATGCCATCTCATAATCACCTGTGGTCTATTTCTAAGTTACTCTATGCTATCTCAATGGTCAGAGCTTCCTACCTGCCCCTCCCCACCAGAAAAAGCAGTGTTCTGGGAAAACACAAAGAAATGATAGACAGAAAACACAATCTGATCAATTTTATTCATACCTCCCATGAAAAGCAATTACATTTTTACATAAAATTGTTGATGTAGACAACAGAATCTTAAGAGTAGTATGTCTGATTAGAAATACAATACAGTAAATAGATATGAAAATTAATAGCATCCTTTAGTGATTACATTTATTCTGTGCTTTCTACTTAATTATAGCAGCATCTGTAAGATTCTCCTATTCATAGTTAACTAGCAGCGAAATTTAAGTTACACAAATGCAGTAGATATTTCCCTCCAAAGTTTCATTAATACAAATTTTATCACATTAACCAAATAAAATTACTTCTATTTCCTGAAGAAAAAGGTGGAGAAAGATTTCATAAGTCACTAGCTCCTCAGCAAAGGAGGGAAGGAGAAGAACAGGAAACTGGAAAAAGTGAGTTCTCATTGCCTGGACCAGCGCTGGGTGTTTTGGCACCTGCAGGTGTGTGCGTCTGTGTGTTACTGAACAAATGCTACGTAAACATTTTTTTCTGCTTGATGTTGCAGATGAAAAATATGTGGAAGTTTCCAGGAGGCCTGTCAGAGCCTGGAGAAGATATTGGTATGTATCTTACATATTATAAGTAGCTTGAAAATACTGAGGAAATCACGTGCTTACTTTATCTTGCTCTGTATCGAAGAATAAGAATGTAAATTTTCTAATTTCTTCAGACCAAGTCAGAGAGTTTCAGAGAGATTACTAATTCAATAAAATTAGCAGCAACATTTCTAGCATTTCAATTTATTCCGTTAGTTTGAGAAATACCATTAGGAACTTAACACCTGTTCTGTTTAGGACTGTCTCTAGATTAATTTGTATGAAAGCTTTAGGTATCCATGAGTAAAGCTTAGCATTAAGGGTTATTCTGAATATGACTAAAATTGATGTTGGAGTTAAACTACAAGAAAACACAAATTTTGGACCATTATATCACAGAAAGGTGAATAATAACTTAAATTTAACATTGAATCAATATAATAAAGTCAGTTATAGAGCTAAAATGATGTAATTCTTCTCTTTATAAGAATTTTATCTACTATTTATTTTGAGTACGTAGGAAGCCAGAACAGTAAAATATCATGAGAAACTCTCAAATGAGAAATAGCTCCCTAAAATAACTTACTGAGCTCAACATTTAACACAGAGAAATAGGAACTAATCTGAGAATTCTCTATGCCACTAATTTATAGGAAACAAAAGAATAAAAATAATTTTCTTGTCTATGCTTAAGCCATTGGATCAAATTCAGTGTCATCCTAATCGCTAAAAATTTCATTTGATACTAACATTATTTCTCCAAGACCTCTTCCTTAACATGCACGTCCCCTATTCTCTTTAGTCAAGAATACATTATGGCCATTTACTGAACTTACTTTTATTTAAAGTCAAGGCATAGTGATGTACACCTATAATCCCAGCGACTCTGGAAGCTGAGACAGGAAGTTCTCAAGTTTGAGGTCAGCTTTAGCATTTTAGCAAGGCCCTAAGCAACTGTCTCGAAATAAAAAATAAAAAGGTCTGGGGATGTGGCTCAGGGGTAGAGCACCCCAGGTTAAATCCCTGTTACTATAAAAATTACAATGTGTGTGTTCTTGAAACTTGATTTTTAAGTGTTATTACAGATCAGAATGCCCTCTATGCCTTGTATAGCCAACTCCTAACAATCTTCCAGTGAACTGATCACACTCAGGGGTGTCTACAGCAGATCTTGGGTTGGAGAACTTACTGACCTTTTGCTTAGGTTCTGCTAGGTGTGCTGGTGGCATAGGAGTATTTTGCTGAGGAGTGAGCACTAAAAGAGAAGGCCATTTACTTGGCGAGGCTACCCTATTCTGATCACCATCCGCGTGAGGCCTGGGCATGGTGGGAACTAGGGAAGCCACGCCCTGCATTCTTATCCTGTGCATTGGGGGACATCTGGGGAGCCTCTGTGGCTTCCCCTTCTGAGGCTTGCCTTCACAAATGAATCCATTTTTTTTCCTTTGAACTTTCATGGATCCTTTGAATGTCAGACTTACATATAAATATAAATGAAGAAATACACATTTCTAAGCTAAATACATTAGGTTTAAGTATAATCCAGAACCTTTAAGTCAAGATAATTAAAAATGCACTTTTCAAAAGTATTTGTGGTTATCACACTCCACCATCCAGAGATTACACACATACCTCAGTCATGTGGAATAAGAAAAAAAGCAGCAACTGTCATTCACCTTCCTACCTGGGTGTAGTATAAATTAAGCTATGTGATAAAACCCAAGAGCAGCTAGAAATGACCCCTGACAGTAGAGGTCTGAAAGATGTCTGTGTGAGGGTATTTCTGTTTTCTAACAGTACAAGAGAATATTCTTGATAATGAAGCCAAATCATCCAAACATTATGTAGATCATTTTCTTTAAACCCTACATTCAGGAAAGTAACATACTGTAGGAATACTTCCATCACACATACACACAAACACTTCTATTGGCTCCAGACTGGACTCTTTGTTGAGTCCCAGTAAATACACTGATTAACTGGGAAATGTGTTTGTTTGGAATCTTTCATTCTTTGATGATACTACGTGAGGCAAACAGAGTTCTCTGTAGTGTTTCAGAAAGTAAGAGGGCCATATACAAAGTAGAATGCAGTCCTCCAGGCTGTGGTATAAAGGCATCTGTGAGGTTAAAATAGACACACTGCCATCCTGGGAATGCCATCTCCTCTGTCGATCTGTAGTCACAAAGATTATCAGTGCACCAGAGCCATGAAAGCCCACATTCCACAGAATTCTTCCTATTACTTCATTTCAGTTCAACCTCGCCCTATTATTAAATATTACAATTTAGAAATAACAAGTATAAACTCCATTTCATCACTGTCCTGTAATCAACAAAACATTATGATGATATATTCAAACACATCTCTTTTTTTTCTTTTCTTTTTTTTTTTTTTTTTTTTTTTTTTGGTACCAAGGATTGAACTCAGGGGCACTTAACCACTGAGCCACATCCCCAAACCTTTTTTATTTTTAATTTTGAACAGGGTCTCACTAAATTGCTGAGGCTGGCTTTGAACTTGTGATCCTCCTGCCTCATCCTCCCAAGTTGCTGGGATTACAGGCATGCACCACCACGCCCAGCTACGCACATCTCTTAATCAGCAAAAATAAAAACAAAAGCTTACTAGTTTTTCCTGTGTTCTTCACACTTGTCAAATAGTATATCTTACTTCAGTTGAGGTTACATTATATTGAAATAACTTTAAAGGCACAACAGAACAAGTCACTTGATCTTGATTAAAAAAAAAATTTAAATTCATGTTGAAAATCCTTGAGGAAGAGATTTTCATCTTGAGGTGGAAGGGGTCTCCAAAAGTCCAGAGGTGGAAGCACTTGTTTGCCCTTCCATTTTCAGGAGTGGTCAGTGATGGTACTACTGTGAGACTGGTCAGAACTCTCCAGACAGTGCTGACTGACTTCAAGCAGGACAGCCTGCTCAGCACCCTGCCCTGTGTTTCCTGGGCCTGCAGACGGCCTGAACTCATGAGCTCAGTACCCAGCTTTTTATTAGTGCTACTAGGAACTAGACAGAGTCCCCAGGATATTTTTCAGAGCATTTAAAGAATAAAAGTACAGATATGAACAAGAGTTAGGGGCATTATCTAAAATTTTGAGACCAGTGCTACCAACTTTAATAATCACTTTAATAACAAATATATACTGTATACAGATTAAAGTTTCATACTAAGGAATTTTTTTAACCTAGATTATTCTTCTATGCCTTCAGTTGTAACCCCACCACCTCCACATTCTTCTCCCTGCAGTGCTGGGGACTGAACCCAGGGCCTTGCACATGCCAGCCAAGCACTCTACCAGTGAGCCACAACCCCCGCCTCAGTGGTTTCAGTTTTAAAATGTAAAACTAGTCATGCTGAGACTATGGGCAGATCTCAGTATGGGACGTCATAGGTTAACTTGAGAAGGCCCTACTCTTCCTGCGCTTGGGGAGCACATCCAGGGCACTGAAGAGGAGCAGAGGACCAGAGCAGCAGGGGGCCTGCTCTTCACAGCTTCCTCTTCCTTGCTGTTTTTTACCAAAAGAGTTACTAAGAAGGCAAAGTCACTGACCACATAGTGAAGGCACTTCAGGGTGTCTGGCAAGTGAGCCACCCAGAGAAGCCGTCAGGGAAGGCAGCTCTTTAAGGGCTTCTCATGGATGCTTCCAGAGACAATGACAGGACATCACAAAGCTGGGTGAGACCCATTTAGGTGGTCTTTCAGGAAACACACCACAAAAATATGGTAATAGTAATAAAAATCCTGCCACAGAAATTTTGCATTTAATTGAAAAATTAACCTTCTAGAATATGAAGACCCTAATTATGTTATAAATTTTTAACGTAGTTTATTTATATATTTAGTACTGGGGATCAAACACAGGAGTGTTTTACCACTGAGCCACATTCCCCAGTTCTTTTTATTTTATTTTTGTTTAAATATTTATTTTTTTTTAGTTGTAGTTGGATATAATATCTTTATTTATTTTTATGTGGTGCTGAGGATCGAACCCAGGGCCTCAGCCATGCTAGACGAGTGCTCTACCGCTGAGCCACAACCCCAGCCCCACAGTTCTTTTTTATTTTGAGAAAGGGACTTGCTAAGTTGCTGAGGCTGGCCTCAAACTTGGGATCCTCCTGCCTTAGCCTCCCCAGTTGCTGGGATCACAGGTGTGCACCACCACATCTGGCTATATAATACATTTTATGTATCCCTAGCCTTTTGAAAACTGATGAACATCTATTGCCTTTTGGTATTAAAGGACTGAGACCAAGCTCTTTGAAGTCTTATCTCAGGAAACAAAGGCAATGCCAAAACTTCCTGCAGTGGGATCTCACTGCCACATTACTGGAGAAGCATAACAAAATGGTCACAAGGCATTTGCTCGGTAACCAGAGGCTTGACAGTCCCACCTGGGATCACCAGGAGAAATCAGACATTTCATAGTTCACTTGACCCATTTTTCAGCTCTGTGGACTTTGAGGGAAGAACAGACCACTTCTGCTCAGTTCTGCAATATGTAAGTTTAGGCAGCTTTCATGGACGATCAGGAACAAGATAATAATGAAGATATATGTCCAAGTATTATCTGCACCTTTGCAACATGTTTTAACTTTTGCAACCTATGCTTTTACCTTTTGGGAAACAGAGCAGGAAGAGGTTAAAAGGATGTAACCCTAAAAAAAAAAAAAAGTGAATAAGCCTCTAGTTAGCAACCAGCCAAAGAAATAGCCAATATATCAAAAGCTTCTCAGGTGTAAAGTAGTGAAATAATTTTGGTATTTCAGGACATCCAGAAGTTAGAGTTAGTATTGAAAACAGCCAACCAAAGGTTTTGCTTCTGGACTTTGAGATTTTAACTACAAATCTTCAAAGATGATGTGTCTGAAATTGTGATCCTTACAATCTGCACATCTGTACTATGTAGGAGATACAGCAGTTCGAGAAGTTTTTGAAGAGACTGGTATAAAGTCAGAATTCAGGTCCCTCCTGAGTATTCGACAGCAGCACAGCCTTCCCACAGCCTTCGGGAAGTCAGATATGTACATCATCTGCCGCCTCCAGCCACATTCCTTCACCATCAACTGCTGCCCGCAGGAGTGTCTCAGGTGCGAGTGGATGGACCTGGTGGACCTGCTCAGGTCTGGAAACACAACTCCCGTCACCAGCAGAGTGGCCAGGCTGCTGCTCTACGGGCACAGAGCAGGGTTTGACAAGGTCGACCTCACCGTGGAGGAGCTTCCGGCAGCGTCTACAGGCCTGCTCTATAAGCTCTATCACAGGGAACTGCCAGAGAAGTGTGCACTGTGACAGGAGCGCACTGAATCCACACCGACGGGTGTTGAAAAGTTTAAGGAAACTGTCAATGTTGATTAATATATGCCAGATAATAAAATGTCATGAACACTTGGGATTATTAAATATTTGATGGTAATTTTCTAATGCCTATGATTTTCTTGTTGAAAATTCACATATAAAGACACTACAAAATCTTTTCAAATAATATAAATGTAAGAAAAACATAATCTAGGTAATCTTCATTGAGTAACAGCAGATGCTATATAAAAGGGGAAAGTTTACACATTTTCTATAATTGTTTGTTGTGTTTCTTTACTGAGGCAATGGTTAAATATTAGATAAAAAGCTATCTGACGCGTTATCTAAACCGTGCTGTATATAATTTTTTTTTCTCTTAACAGATTCTAAAATATGCTTCCTTCTTTCTTGTGAAATGAGATAGATTATGCCATTAAAATCAGCTCTTAGCAGACATTGGAAGAAAAAGTATAGCTTTCTGCCCAGGTCCTGTTTTGGATCCAAGTTTATACTGCCCTGTTCGTTTCAGGGCCACATACCAACTGGAGTATTTCCTTGACCGGTAAGTATTGTAGTTATTTGATTCCAGTCGTTCAAAAAAGAAACACTCGTCCGTAACACATTTCTGAAAAATAAAGGAAGAATTACTTGTTATTATTTTTTCATGTTGAATATTCATGATAGGATAGCGTCTTGTTTGTCCAGCCAGCAGCAGTGGACTTGGTTGGGTTCAGCAGGGCAGTCAAGGGAGCAAGACTCAGTAGGCCAAACTGTGTCAGAGCCAGCTCTGCAGGGCACACAGGTCAGGACGCAGACTGTCAGCAAGGCACAGCCAGCACATTTCTGCAAGGGGAAAAGTTCAAGGACCTGTCCTTTCCTCCCGAAATAAAAGGTGAGGGGTAGCTGCAAGACCACTCGGATGGAACAGGAACCACACTGTTCAGGCCCAAACTCCCACACACAAAACAGACAGGATGCCCAAGGAGGGACACACCCAGTGGCAAGAAGCACACTGAGGAGCCCAGGACTCTAGCCTCCAGCAGAGGAGGCCAAATAATCTTCCTTTCTTTATGAATACCCAGCCCCAGGTATTTCACCACAGCAACAGGAAACAGACGAATATATGCATTTTGTGTAAACTGAAGTCAATTTGTTAGTTTGTTGTTTTCTGTGTCATTGATTAAATGTCTTCCCCTTTGTTTACTCCAGGTTTAAGATCATGAATAAAAGTGAAATAAAAAAAGAAAGCAAAAGTCATAGAAGTTATAAAATAATGTGACAGGTCAGCACTGAGCCTTGAAGGCATTCCCCAGAGGGGGACTTAACAGCATCTCCTAGTCACATGCTCACTCTGCTGTCCACTTCCTGGAGGTCCCCCTTGCTGGATGGCACTCCCTACAATTTTTGGCCTAAGTTCTCACCCTGCCAGTCACGTTTGCCTTTTGAGCCAGTTTCTAGTATTTCAGAGAAAAGAAACAATACCAGGAACTAAGTAAATACATCAGAGAACCAACAAACTGTTTTTAGTTTACAAAAGCTAGTTGTACCTCTGAAAAAATCAGTGGAGGGAAGGGAAATTTGCATCTGTACTTTGTCCACAATGTAAACTTACTCAGTAAATTCACTAAACAAGTATTTCATACTTAATAACAAACTGCATTGTTTTTTAATGTGTAATAGAACCAACATCTCAAGAATAGTGGTCCAATGAAAATGCAGTTTTCAGCCTCTGCCTTCTAAGTCTCCACAGTCATGAGTGGCTGCCGCCTCAGTGTCCCTGTGAGCTGACTATGCGATGTGATTCTCTGACCCTCTAACACATGCACAGAGCTCTTTTCCTCGTCACAGGGTTTGCTCACCATTTCAAACTTAAGAAAATGGAGGCCTTGGAGGAGCATTGAAGAGAGGTGGGTGAGTGGCCTCTGAGGGCCTGCCACAGCATGTGCCTTGCTTTCAAGACCTGGTTTTATGTGGGCCTGAGAACTGGGGATCCCTTAATTCATGGCTGCTGACCACTTCGTACACTCCACACCTGAAGAGCCTGTGGGCAGCACGTTGGACCAGAGGAAGCAGAGGGCTGGAAGATGGGAACAGCAGCCAATGAGTTTAGAAGATCCGTGGGAAAAGGAAAGCTGCTGGGCTTTGGAGAAGGAAAGTGCCATGAACTGACATTTTTCCAGGATTACCCTCACCACCAAAACCACAGGGGGCCAAAATAGAGGCCAGGGGCAATCCAACACAGGCAGAGAGCAGGGAGGCTTAGGTGGCTGTGGTGGCCACAGAGGTGTAAGGAACTTCTGGATCTGGAAGATAGAGTGAAAGGGTCTCCTGACAGAGGGAAAGTGCAGTGTGAGAGAAACACAAGTCATGAGTGGCACTGAAGTCCCTGTGCCTAAACATTAGACTGGCCATTGGCTGAGAAGGGCATGGCCACAGGTGGAAAAGATCTTACAGAAGGAGCAGGAATCCATTCTGCACATGTTCAGATGAATATTACATGTCCAAAGCAGATGAGCACTTACTGAGCACCTACTGTCTACAGATACATCCCTTAGCCTTCTTCCCCTCTCACTAATGCTAACTGAATGTTGACAAGTACTCATGAATTGGGCATGCTAGAAAATGTGTTATGAACTGTAATACCAATGCACCATTATTCTTAAGCCTAAAAGGGAAGGAACCCCAAAAGGAATGTGGAGATCCTTGGTTTTGTTTTTCCTTAATATTTATTTTTTAGTTGTAGTTGGACACAATACCTTTATTTCACTTATTTATTTTTATGTGGTACTGAGAATTGAACCCAGGGTCTCGCACATGTGAGGTGAGCACTCTACCACTGAGCCCCAACCCCAGCTCCAAGGTCCTTGTTTTAGTTGTAGGCAACACCTCAAGGTTTCCCCAGAGTCTGTCCACACGACCAGCTCAGCTCAGAGTCCTAGAAGGGGCCCAATAATCCTTTGTTAACACTGAAAATGATTTTAAGATGGTACTGGGAGTTCAACCCCTTGGTATTGGGTATCTGAATAAAGAAGAACCTAATATGAGAAAGTATACCTAACACTTAAAATAGTTTGATCTGGTTTTTCTAGTAAGTGTATACTTTGAAATTTCCATTTTTTAAATATTTTTTAGTTGTTATGTACCTTTATTTTATTTATGTTTATGTGGTGCTGAGGATCGAACCCAGTGCCTCACACATGCTAGGCAAGCGCTCTACCACTGAGCCACAACCCCAGCCCACTATACTTGAAATTTCAACAAGAAAATTAAGTGATGTGACATATTTATACATATGAAAACCTGATCCTAAGAGCTGGTGGCAACCGCCATAATCCTAACGGGCACTAATGGACTGGGGTTGAAGACGTGAGGAAGAGCCAACTGGCGTTCAGTTCACACAGATCCAGAGGTGGGACGCAGGAGCCTCTGAGGATAGGTGCACACCTGTGCACATGCTTCCCACTCGGCCAGCTGACAGGGCTTGAGCAAAGACCTCGGTGCCAACGAGCACAAAAAGGAGCCGGCCTGCTGGGAGAAAGGGCTCGTTCTAGGCTGGAGTAGGAAGTGTAATGGGACTGCAGCATCACACGGGCCACACCATGAAGGCCTTGAAGGAAACACCTGGACAGGGTTCTGTCAGAGGGCTCAGGAGCCAACCAGACCTCCAACAGCCACACTACAGCCACCAGAGCAGCAAGGGAAGAACACCAGATCATAATGTAAAGAGTCCCTGAATACACACCAATAAGTGATTAGATTAAAAAACAGTGAGTGGAGAGCCAGTGCAGTGGCACACACCTGTAATCCCAGTGACTCAGAAGGCTGAGGCAGGAGGATCACAGGTTCAAGGCCAGCCTGGGCAACCTAGCAAGACCCTGTCTCAAAATAAGAAAAGGCGATGTCAGTGGTAAAGCACCCCTGGGTTCTATCCCTAGTAACATAAAAATAAAAACAAAATGGACAATAAACCAATTTCTCACTAAAAAAAAAAACAAATAATTTACACAGACATGACTCCCTCCAGGAGATGGTGGAAACCCTAAGGCCCCGTCCTGAGACATGAACTGTTGCATGGTGACTTCCTTCCCCAGAGTTCAGGGAGGGAAGAGCAACTCTACTGTGAAGGCAAAGACCACCACAGCCAAAGAGCAAGGCTGAGGACAGAAGGACCCTACTCCCAAGGCCTTCTTCCCAAACACTCTCAACCTCCCACCCCAGGAAGAGGGTCAGGCAAACTGGAGGCCATCCTGAATCAACACTAAGGGAATGCTAAGAAACTGTCACCATCCAGAAGGAACAAAGGAGACACCATGACTAAATCTGGTGTCTGGATGGGATCACTAAGTAAGAGCTAAGAAAAAAAAATGCATAAAATATGGAATTTAGATAAAACTCTGTATCAACATTGATTTGTTAGTCCTAACCAGTGGACCCCTGAAATAGGAGAAATGGCATGGAATATGGAGAAATTTTCTATACTATCTTTACCCACTTTTTATAAACTCAACACTATTCTAAAACTAAATTTCATTTTTTTAAGAAACTTTATCTCAATTTGATCATTACATATTGTACACACGTACTGAATTATCACACTGTACCCCATAAATACATGAAATTACAATGTGTCAATTGAAGTAAAAATAAGAATTTTAAAAAACTGACCCCAGGAATTCAAATACTACTGCAAAAAAAGAACCTCTCAAGTAATTGGATACAGTAACTCTAGCTTAATATGAAAAAGCACTGCATTTATTTTTGTGCTCTACCATGTCCAAATGCATATATGTGTTTATGTAAAACTGTGTTCACCAGAGTGTAAAGGCCACATGACCATAGTCCCATTCTGAGCCTATAGCTGTGTCTACAGCTGGTATGTCATAAGTGATCGATAAACATCTGCTAAGCTGTGGCACAAATGAAACTCTTACAGTGAGTGTACAATGAAAATGCACAATTCAATATCATTGCAAAAGCTAAATGAGATATAGGGAAATAGGACCCGAGAAAACCCAGTCCAGGAGCCAAAATAACAGAACATGGGTCGACTTTATCCACGACTGGGTCCTAGGAAACCAGAGCAGGTGGCTGTTCCAAGTTACAGATCCTTGCTTCCCGTCACGGAGGCTACTGCTGGCCAGGAAACCTGGACCCAATTTTGCCTTGATCCCTCACCAACTTGTATCTTGGATCAAGTTCTTTAACTCCTCTTGGCCTTAAGAAGCCTGGATTAGATGATGGTTAAGATCCTTCCAGTTTCTAGGAGACTCTGCATACAGTAAGGAAAGAAGTAAGAAGTGAAGGCCTGAACTGTGCTCCTGTGCCCCGCCCCCAGCACTCTGCCCCTCAGGACTCTGGTCCCCTGCTGGATTGTAGATTGGAACCTTATGGCCGTCTCCCCAGGGCCTGTTCTCTGGTTGTTTATCCTTTACAGTACTTTGATTCTGCAGTTTTGGCTCATGAAGGAGTTTGCTCATTAGGAATCAGAAAATGCTGCTGCTTACACCACTTCTGAGAATTAAAAACAGAGGTGATGTAAGAATCAAAGTTGAGGATTTCAGAACAAAATGAAAAATACAAATGGTGAAAAGTTAAAAGTAGCTTTGGTCTTAGTCATATAAATTTGCTATGATTGGTTTCTGAAAGCAGCAGTCATTCTCATTTGGCAGCACCCTTTCATTTCATCTGGTATTTTCTCTTAAAAATGACATATGTTCCTCTGCAATTACTGTATATTTCTGACAAATTTGATCAGTATAGATTGTGAATCTGCATAATTGAACCCTCAAAAATCTATTTTTTTGCCAGGTGTGGTGTTACATTCCTTTAATCCCAGTAACTCAGGAGGCTGAGGCAAGAGAATCAAAAGTTCAAAGCCAGCCTCAGCAACTTAGCAAGACCCTCAGCAACTTAATGAAACTCTCAAAATAAAAAATAGAAAGGGCAGGGGATGTGGCTCAGTGATTAAGCACTCCTAGCTTTAATCTCCAGTACCAAAAAAAAAAAAAAGGAAAAAGCTATTATATTTACTGTATTTATAGAATTCATTTCCTTGTTAAGACCCCTCAAATAGGAAGTTATTGTATATTCAAAACAAATTTTACAGTATTAAATGCATAGTCTCAGAGATTTTATATATCCTCTATTTCACTACTGTGTATCCACACAAGTTAATGCTGAGATATCTCGCTCAGGGTACCATGATTTGTAGCACTATGTAGAAAACAATGTACAACTTTCTAGTAGACAGATTAGTCACATTGTTTCATAAAAATGCTAACATCAAGGTTGTTTGGTGACTGAAAGGTAAAACTACAATCAACCTCAGTATAAGTAATTTTTCTTAAATAAGGAATTTTGTAAACACTTAGGAAATCACAGACCCTAATATTTATTCTGGGCTTCTGTTACTCATAGCAACAAAATTGATCCTGCTATGAAATGGTAAGTAAGCAGTCTGTTGTATATTAAAGAACCACTCAACTCCAACCTACAAATACAGGCCCGGGCAGTTAAATATAGTTACCGTTTGAACTTTCACATTTCCTAGCTTTTAAAGGCAAGAAGAGAGGCACAAGACGCATTTTCACAATGCTGTTCTTAACCTGATTGCATTGGGTCCATAAACACGTGAAGCTGTGTGGACAAAGGGCACAGTTGTCCTCCTGTCCTTAGCTGGCAGGGTTCCACCTCACTCTCTGAGAAGGAACTAAAATGTCTTAAAATGCCTGCAGGAAGCCCACTGGGGTAAAATGCAGAGCCCCAGGGACGTGCTGGGCACAGCTGACTGGAAAGGGCCCAGGTTCGAGAGTGGGACAGATGACACCTTGGGCACGGCAACCCCAGCTTCTCCAGACCATGAGACCCACCTGCATCCCACCAGACAGCCTGAGGACTGCCAGCCCACCCAGACCCAGGTGAACGGGACAGAACCCAAACTGCTGCTGAGAAGACAGGGTGGCCAGCCACCAGGCTGACAGACGACTAGACGTGCACTCGTGACCTTGGCAGGAACAGGTCCCCTGACGGGACCCCAAATGTACCTCAGAGTCAGCAACAGTCCTGGATCCTGCCCTTCCTTACAGGAGACTCACAAATCCTGAATTTTCAATTGTGCAACCACTATGACTTTGTCCCTGCACAGAGTTTGTGATAAAACTTGTCAACATTGCTAAACTGACGCTCACTGCATCAGCTTGGCAGAAGCCACCGCCTCAGGAAGAGTCAACAACCCAGGGAGAGAGGCACATGGGGACTACAGAAACACCAAGGCCTCTGACAGCTCTTAGCCAAGGAAGAAACCAGAAAGCCCTGCGCTTCTAGGGGTAGGGTCAGCTCTTCAGGAAGTTCAGTTTCTGTTTACCAAGAAAAAGGTCAGAAGTCTCAGAATTCTAACCTGTCACAAATTCTGTAAGAATAAGACAACAAATTGGCAAATTATATTGTTATATACAATCATGTAACAACAAACCCCACTGCTGTGTACGACCTTAATGCACCAACTAAAAAAAAGTGAAAAAGAAAAAAACAGAATGAAACAACAGTTCGGTTTTCAGGCCTACTGTCCTTCAAGTCTGTCTCGTCTCAGAAGTAACTCATTTTAAAGATGCACTAAGAGAGAGCAGCTTGTTTGTATCACTTTTGACAACTTGGGTGCTTTTCGTGACTATAGATGTACCAGAATTTCTGCTGTGTGGAGATGAACGGTGCCCCCAACGACATCTTACAGGGCCACTAAGGTCACAGGTCACCGGGTCTTCTAACCTCTACGCCTTTGTTAGGGTTTGGATCTTTGATGTCCCCACAAAAACTCATGATTTGAAAGCACCGTACCCAACACAACAATGTTCAAAGGTGGCACTTTCAGGCCACAATTAGATTGTGGGGGCTGTAATCTCAGTGGATTAATCCATTTGGTGGATTAATCCATTTGATGGATTAATAATTTGGACAACTGGTGGCAACTGTAAGCAAGTGGGTTGTGGCCTTGGACTATATCTGTCCCTGACCCCCGCCTCTCCCTCTCCCTCTCTCTCTCCTTCCCCACCCGCCCCGACCCCATGCTCCCTGGCTATGATGAACTGAGGATCTGGCCTCTACCCTGCTTCACCTTGGGTCCAGAGCAATGGAGCTGGACAACCATGGACTGAGACTCTGAAACTGTGTCCAAAATAAACGTTTCCTCCTTGAAGTTGCTCTTGCCTGGTATTTTGGTCACAGCGATGGAAAGCTGACTAACACAATCTGTAAGACCACAGAGTAGTAACGAATCTCAAGGCCATCCCTGTGCTGATTAGACAGACACAGAGAAGGCTGAAGCTCTAAGACCCCTCGACTAGCACGTCCATGGTTGGTTACCACAGAAGCAGACGCCTCATTGCCTTTCTGTCCTCTTACCCTCGACTGTCTGAAAGCAGCCACACCACACTGCTGCAGATGCCATGGCCATCTGTCACATCCTGAGGCGAGGCAGGCAAGAGCTGTAAACCCCTCTTCCTGACTCTACTGCAACATCAATGTCACCCAAAATTATCCCTGGTTCACTGTTCTGGAAACACTTAGAATGCTAGCTTGGAAGATTACCAAGCTGACAACAGTTTGGTAGGAAAAAAGCCCCAGAGTGGCAGAAGTGAAAGTTCCAAGGAGCCAGTATTTTAGAGCTGTATTTGGACCTCTCCCAAGACGAACGAGCAGTGACCCCCAGTCTAACATCAGCACAGGCCTCCCCGGCAGCCCCAAGCCTAACCCAATCTTAATTCCCACGTGCTGTGTTTCTGGGTCACTTCACTCCCTTAGAACTTCAGGCGTTCCATCTGTGAAATAAAGAGGACACAAATCCTCTATTTAGTAGGGTAAGTGTGAAGATGAAATGATAGAATGCATGTAGGACTCCTAACAGATTTAGTAAATACCAAGGCCAGTGGATGAGCAGCCGCATGCGCCCCAGGCGCCTCCTGCAAAGACAGGCATTACTCACAGAAGCCAGGAGCCTCCCGTCCTCCTTCATGGCCAGGTATCGGTTTGCACACACTCCCTTGATGGACACAACCCCTCGGTCTTCGGCTTGAAGCTGGAGCTTGACTGTAAATAAAGGGGAAATTACTCTTGTGGCACCAGAGAGAGAAGAGCCATAGCACAACACAAACAGGACCATGGTGCCTGCCACCCACCAGCCCCCTGAAGGGCAGCGCCACTGGATCAGGGTGGGTGGGGGCCACTGTGCTAGAGCAGGAGCTACAGAGCCCCGCACATTGTTCACAGCTCCCTGCCCACTTGGTACCACCAGTGAGCAGAGGGGGACAGATTGGGGACTTGTTCTTTTACTACAGATCAGTTCCATCTGGCCTGTTAGCCCCTTCACATTTTGTAAGTGAACATATTTTAAGAGTGCTTGGAAATGTCGGTGCACCATTTGTGCCAACGTCTGTGCTGCTGCCTTCGCTGATACCCTGTAAGAGTCATTTCTAAGCAATTCTTCACAAGTAGAGACTGTGCAGCTGCTCACTGCAGGCTTCAGGCGCACCTCCTTGACATCTGTACATCTCATCTCCAGCCTCCCCTCAAAAAAATACTAATGCATTTATCTTTCCTTACGGAAGGAATGGATAAATACCTTTTTAAAGTAGAAAAATACTTGAATACTTCATTGGATTATACAGTGTGATGAAAGATTTCCAGAGTAAAAGCCCCTAAGGAGGATGACCTGTTACACTACATTATTAATATTAAGAGGGTTGTGTGGAAAACCCAGATGTTATTTGATTACAATGATAATGCAAAATGAACCAATAATTATCTAATTGAAATTTAAACAATGTTAAACATTTCTAGTTTGATATTCAAAGGCAGCATTTGCCTGCCTATAACAAAATTCCCCAGAACGTATTATGGCTAATAGATTTTACACAAAAAACAGGTTTTCAGGTCAAATAAATTTAGGAAATTCCTGGTGAAGCCAGTTAAGTCTTTATTGCCAAACTTTCCACCTGCTTTGTAAATCATCATGAAGATCAAGTATAGAATGTTTATCAAATTTATTTATTAAAAAAAAACAAGTTTTATCTTAAGTCGTCCTATGACCTATGAAGGAATTATTGAGCATTAAAAAAAGTCAAAATTTTAGAAATCAATAAAATATTATCTGGATAACATTAGGAATGTGAAGTTAACTTTTCTAGGTGTTTATAAGTAGCTAGAGGAACTGACCAGGACATCGCAACTTTTGAAAGATGCTGAAATAATTATTAAATGTATTAGATGTATCACAATAATCATTTTAAATTATTTTCCTATAGAAAACAATACAGGACCTGGGCTGTGGCTCAGTGGTAGAGCCCTTGCCTAGTATGTGCGAGGCCCTGGGTTTGATCCTCAGCACCACATAAATAAATAAAGGCATTGTGTCCATCTACGAAAGAAAGAAAGAAAGGAAGGAAGAAAGGGAAAGCAGTATACAGATAAAATGAGACATGATACCTGCAATTAGCTTTTCTCTGGTGATAAAAAATATTTTTTTAGTAAAGCAGGTAGGGCCAAGCATGGTGGCACACACCTATAATCCAAGCAACTTGGGAGACTGAGGCAGGAGGATCAAAAGTTCAAAGCCAGCCTCAGCAACTTAGCAAGGCCCTAAGCAACTTACTGAGACCTTGTCTCAAAACAAAAAATAAAAAGGGCTGGGGTTGTGGCTTAGTGGTTAAGCACCTCTGGGTTCAATACCTATTACCCCGGGGCTGGAGATGTGGCTCAAGCGGTAGCGCGCTCGCCTGGCATGCGTGCGACCCGGGTTCGATCCTCAGCACCACATACAAACAAAGATGTTGTGTCTGCCGATACTAAAAAATAAATATTAAAAAACTTTCTCTCTCTCTCTCTCTCTCTCTCTCTCTCTCTCTCTCTCTCTCTAAAAAAAAAAATCAATACCTATTACCCAAAAAATAAAAAAATAAAGTGAATAGGAAAAATAAGACTGGATTGTTTCAATAGGTATTGGAAGCATGGATTCATTATTCTATTCCTATATATTTTTATGAATGTTTGAGAAATTACAACAAAAAAGAAAACAAGCCCTGTGATTCCTTTGGTGACTCAATGTCTGCTTCTCCTCTGCTCAGTCCTCCTGGATGGTACAGGTGGTACAAAGCCAAGTTGGAGGCCAGGCTGGGCAATTTGGTCGGACCCTATCTCAAGGTCAGAATGTGGCTCCAGGGAAGAGCACCTCTAGGTTAATCACCAGACACAAAAATAAAGGAAAGAAGAGGGAAGGGAAGGAGAGAAGGAAGGAAGGAGGGAGGGAGGGACGAAGGAAGGAAGGAAGGTGGGAGGGAGA
This sequence comes from Spermophilus citellus, assembly GCF_964194105.1. NCBI lineage: Eukaryota > Metazoa > Chordata > Mammalia > Rodentia > Sciuridae > Spermophilus > Spermophilus citellus. The sequence goes on from NC_138189.1 coordinate 152,586,019, forward strand.
GGAGGGAGAAAGGGAGGGAGAGAAGGAAGGAAGGAGGAGGGGAGGGAGGAAGGGTGGGAGGGGAAGGGAGGGAGGGAGAGAAGGAAGGAAAGGGACAGAAGGAAAGAAGAGGGAGGGAAGGAAGGAGAAAAAACACAAAGTAAAAAGAATGTAAAAGCTAAATCATCTGAAGGACTCTGAGTAAGGGTGGCACCCAGGTCCACGGGACCCGGGCCTGCTGGATTGACCCAGGAACTCCGAGCGCATTGGCTCACCTCCTGAATCCCTCCACTGCACAGTGCGCACTGCCCAGGCTGCACACCTGACCACTGTGCTTTCTCTCTGTTCCTTGTTGGTGAACTGCCTGTGCTCCAGCCTGCCACGCCCACTTGTGAGCCACTGTGGGTCCCCTGCATGACTAGGGCATTCGCGTGCCCACATCGGCCCTGGCCCCACGGCCCTCTGCAGGCTTCGCGGGCACTCCTCACTAGGAGCCTGGCAGTCACAAAGCAACACACTGACCGCAGATGTCTGAAAGCGTTTTCTTTGGCATGATTTGGGGATGGGGAGGTAGGGATCAAACCCAGAGACGCTTACCACTGAGTCACATCTCCAGCCAGCCCTTTTTATTTCTTTATTATTTTTTTTTTTATTTTGAGAAAGGGTCTCACTAAGTTGCTGAGGCTGGCGTTGAACTTGCAGTCCTCCTGCCTCAGCCTCCCGAGTCGCTGGGTTACAGGTGTGCACCATCACATCCAGCTGACATATAATTTTTAAAATACAAGATTTAAAGATAACCAGAGGCTCTAACAAGAAGTTGAATAAGTCACAAAACCATAGATTTTCTTTTAAAACATTCTAAATTCCACATACAAATGACATCTTTCCATAAAACAGGTGCATAGCCACCTTCATCTCTGACATGAGGGGAGCAGGAGAGACCAGCCGGACTTCAACAAACTGAGCAGCTGCTGAGGGGAGGGGTCCTAACCCGAGGAGCCCTGATCCAAGGGCAGATCCGTGCTCGCCGGTCAGTCCTGGGCATGGAGCTGGCCCCAGGTGCAGGTGCCACACAGCAAAGGTGGCCCAGAACACGAGGTCCTGCAGGACCCCAGCTTGGCTGATGAAAGCAGCATGGAACAGGACAAGAGCAGAAAGACCCCCGAGAACCTGGGTCTTCACCAAGCACAAAGCCACAGAGCAGCAGGACAGAGACCTTCCGAGAGGCGGATGGAGTTCATGGAGGTCAACTCCCCATCGGCCCCACCCGCTGGCAGCTGGGATACCGGCAAACTAGGATGCTTGGGAACTCCTGAGCAGCCCAGAAAGGCAGGAGGGGAGAAACAGAAATCGAATAGCAGGTGGGATCACTAAAAAACAGCCCCAGGACAGCGGACTTGAGCCCAGCCATGTGATCACACTGAGTATGACACTCCACGCACCACTGACAAGCAAGAACTATCAGTAAGATTTTTTTAAAACTCAACTATGTGGTTTATAAGAAAAGCACTTCAAGTTCAAAGACACAGGAAAGCTGCATGTACCCACGTGAGGCAGAGATATGAAGTGTACCCCTGAGGACCAGAGAGGAAGAGGGCTATGTTGACATCTGACCTCCGGGATAAACAGGGCGGCTCTGTGACAAGAGGTTCAGACGCACTAGGAGGAGCAGTCATCTTGAATGCACAGCACCTAGTACAGAACTCCAAACCACCTGCAGCAAAAACTGACCAAAGAGAAGAAATGAACCATGAATAGAGAGAGGAAAAGCATGGTCCATCAACTGGACCCAGTGACCTTTCTCTTACAAGCCTAAGGCATCACCTCAGACGTCGTTCTCCTGTTCACGTCGTACTGCTTTGCAAACTGGTCAATAGTGACCCCTTCCAGCATGGGAAGCCACTCCATGCCCACCTGCCCCCTGGGCATGCCTGTTCAAGTCCGTTGACTCCATCTGAGAAGGTCTTTCCCTCAAGTCAACAGTTGCTAAATAATGCTGAGGACCCTCGCCCTCAGCTGTCAGTCTTCCTGGTTTAATGTGTAACATCCTACCTGAGATACGGTGTGCACACCACACTACTTGCCCTCTGAAGCATGCATACGACTCTATGGCTTTGAGTACATTCACAGAGCGGTGCAACCATCAATTACAAAACATTTTCATCACCCACACCCTTTAGCAGTGACCCTCCATGTCCCCAACACCACCACTGCCAACCTTAGGCAACCACTAATCTACTTCCTGTCTTTGCAGATTTGCCTGTTCTGGGTATCCCATGTAAGTGGAATTTTCAAAGCACAGTCTTGTGACTGGCTTCTTTTACACAAAAGGCTTTCAAGGGTCCTGTGTGCTGTCCCACACACCCATACTTCATTCCTTTATGGATATATGGACTTTGGGTCCACTTTTTGGTTACATAATGCTGCCGTGAACATTTGCGTAAGAGATTCTGGGTAGAATGTTGTCACTTCTTCGGGTACATATGGAGGAGGAGAGTCACGAGGATGTATGATGACTCATGTTGAATCCTTTGAGGAACTCAGTTTTCTAAAGCAACGGCACCACTGAGAGGCCCATCAGCAGCATGGGGAGACAGCGGCTCCACCTGCTGGCCAGCACCTGTGACAATCGGTTTTTGTCTTCGAAGGAACCATCCCGGTTCGGTACAAATGTGTCCTTGCGGTTTTGGTCTGCACTTCCCTCTGGTCTCAAGAGCTCCGGGGCCAAGGCCAGGTCTTCTTTGGGGAAATGTCTGCTCTGACCCTTGGCCCCTTTCTCCGTTGGGTCCTCTCTGTACTCCTGAGCGGGCTCTGATGGCAGCATTGTCCTTCACTCTCGATGTCGTCCTCTGAAGCACACTCTGTCAGCGTGAATTCCAGTTTGTGGACTTTGTTCTTTTGTTGCTGGTGCCTTGGTGTCACAGCTAAAAAACACCGTGCCCAGTCCAAGGTCATGAAGAGCTGCATCGACCCCTGCTCCGGCAGGTGAGTCTGACCTCACCTAGGTGTGTTCTAATTCATTTTTAGTTAACTTTCATAGGTGACCTGATGGTACAGCTTTGCTCTCTTGTCTGTGGAGATGCCTGAATCAACATTTAAAGGTCTCTATACCCAATACCTGCAGAACATGGACGATGGCCTATGCCTAGAGTGATTTATATGCAAGGCCACAAAATAATTATACAGAGTATTAAATTAGAAATTAATAAAACATCTAGAAAATCCCCCAAATACTTGGAAATTAAGTAATACATTTTTCAATAAAACAAATATATCCCAAGGAAAATTAGAAAATAGTTCTGTTGATGATAAAAATTCAGATGCTTAAAGTGAAAGTCATAGTTTAAGTATTTACATTAGAAAGCAAAAAATTATGGAAACCTGAGTTTCTACTTTAAGAACCAAGGAAAAAGGAGAAACTATCCCCATAGCACGGGAGATACTTAGTGTGTAAACACTGTCACTCAATAAACATAGGTCAGGAGAAATGAGCCCTGAGGCTTGACAGTTATCTGGGGATGATAAAATCAAAATGCAGTTTTCATACTTTTTATATTCTTGGTTAGGCACATATTATTTTTATTATAAGAACACAACAATAATAGCACTGTTAGGACTTTAAAGCAACCTCAAATAAAATCTAAGGACTTACCATTTTAAACATGACTGAAAATAAATACATTTATGAATTCAAGGAAGGAGAAGGAATTTCCCAAAAGGAACTTAAGAGACATATCTACCCAAAGCAATGTGTGAACCTTGCTTGAATCCTGGTTGGAGCCAACCAACTAGTAATAAAAAAAAATAATAAAAAAAGCACACGCTCATCAGGGAAATTTAACACTGATTCAGTTGCTTCTAAGGGAATTTCTAAATTTCCTTGCATAGACTAAAACCGATTGTCTTTGAAGCCCTCCTCTTCAGGATGCGATGTCCGTCCCATACCAACAGGTGTCTGTGCACACCCAGCTTCATGGGGAAGGGCCCACGCAGCCACTTCCCCACTGATCTGCGGAAGCAGCTGCTCCTGCTGCCCCCACAACTCCATGGGCTAGAGGGCAAGAGCCGGCACAGGCACAGGTGGGCAGGGGGCCTGGGGCCTCTGAAGTGCTGACGGGCCCCCGGGGCTCCTTACATGAGCTCTATTTTATATACAGTTGAAAAAGATATTTTGTTGATCAAGGGCAGTTTGTTGGTTAACTGACCTTGGTTTGGTAGCAGTGGGTTGAAGGTTCTAAAAGCTGAGCTAACTGTCCAGATAAGAGCCCCGAGATGCTTTGCTGTTTCTATAAGTGTGAGCCAGGACTTGAGGACACAGGACAGTCCAGTCCAGTGAAATTAAACTTGGCCACCTTCAAGTTGGCTTCTTCACTGTCACTGTCCCATGCTGGGCTGGCTTCATAAGGAAGAAAGATTCAGTCAAGTCACCACACTTGAGACTCAGAAGACCCCCGGCTGAGCAAAGCTATCAGGCCCTCTGACGGGGACAAGCTGACAGTCGACGTGCTGGTCACTTGCTGCCCCAGCAGGGTCTGGACACATGGATGTTGACTCTTGATAAACATAGACTTCTGGTGGCTTTTTAATGTTGACATTAAATCCAGTAAGAGCTGACCATGGAAAACTAAGGTGTGATTCAAGTTTGAATCTCAGTGTCTTCTTGTCGCCATTTGACGTAGAAGTTGTAAACCAAAAAACTCAGGAATCTCATCATCAGGCAACATCTTAGTGGTCACTTGGTTCTATCATTATACAGTTGTAACTTAAATGATATCTACAATATCCATGACAAACACCTGTCCAGCTTTTCCTTGAAAATCTCTGGCAAAAGGGAAATGGATAGTCTTTTTTAAATGATTAGATATGTAAGCAAAGGAAAGGAAACTTTATCACCATAAGTAAACCCACAAATGTTCAAGGGCTCAGATCATCAGGGATCAACATGTCAGTTACAGTGTGTCCAAAAATCCAAATCATTACTTCAATGTTATTACCATTGCTAAAAATATGTTAGAACTTCTGTTTTGGAATTTTCTCCAGAATCTGCACCATGTTCTTTGGAGTAGCTTCAAGGTTGATAAGTCTTAGAATTATAAAATGCCTGCTCATCACCATGTAAAGGGACAGCCAGTGTAAACCCCCTCCACTTACAGACATACGGAAGCTGACCTCTAGAAAGGTTTGTCCCTGGTGAGAGGAAATGGTTTGTAAAACAGTCAGGTCAGCATTTCCAAGAGCGGTGACTGCGTTCTCTCACTCACTCAGCAAACAGTCATCAGCACCAGCTTCGTCCCGGGTGCTGTCCTAGGCAATGATGGGGCACAGGAAAAGACCACAGAGCAGTGTCACTGCGGGGAGGAGGACTGACAGGCAGGTCACTAAGCCAGGAGAGCGTCAGACAGGAGCCACCAAGCACTCGCCCTGCCCCCGACCCATCCTGGGACAGGGACCACCCAGGGGAGAAGGCCGCAGTCAATCAGGAAAGAGGGGAACGAAGGAAAGAAAGCCTCCCACAGGAACCAGGGGAGAAGGCACCAGGAGAGAGCCAGCAGGACCAGGCAGGGCGGCTCCGCCAACAGAGGGCAGAGTGGGCCTGGGGAGGCCAGGCCAGGAGCTGTGAGGCTGGGTCAAGGGGACTTGGTGTGAGATGGGACAAAAGAATGGGGCTCCCAATGAACAGGGGGAAGGGAGGAGCGGCCAATGTGAGGGACACAACCACCCAGAGCAGAGATGGGCAGAGTGAGGGACGCAGCGAAGAGGAAGGAGACCAGGAGGGCCCCAGGCCCTCCTGCGGGCTGTCCCAGGGCTCTGTCCCTCTGAGACTGGTTCAAGTCTGCAGCGCCTCTGGCAAATCCAGACAGTGAGGTCCCAAGGAATGAATGTGCAGACTGAAAAGGAACCTGCTGGAAATCCAGACTGGGGGGTCGCAGCCACACTAACAGGGCAACAGGAAGGGCTTGTGGTCTCCAGGAGAGCGTGAGCGCCAGAGTGCAGTGGCAGTGTGAAGGCCAAGGCCAAGGGAGCCCGGCACTGAGGAGGGGAGGGCGCAGAGCCAACAGAGCCTGACAGGAGTGGTCAGGGCCAGCGGGTGCAGGAAGGTGCACATACACACCTACTGTGCGCACACAGACAGGGAAAGTAAGAGACAGAGCTGGCACTACTTGCAGGAGATACCATTTTCTATGTTAAAATTAGAAGAGCAATTGCAACGCGATAGTCTGGATTGGATCCTGAAACAGAAATAAAGACATTAGTGGGAAAAGTCGTGAAATCCAAACAAAGTCTGGGATTCGCAGCACTGTGTCAGGGGCTTCCTCTCAGTTTTCAAAGGTGCCTGTTTCAGGCAGCTGTGCACCACTCTGACCAAAATATCCTCTAAGAATAACTTAGAGGAGGACACGCTTACTGGGGACTCACGGTTTCCGGGGTCTCAGTCCACAGACAGACAACTCCACCTCTCTGGGCCTCAGGTGAGGCAGCACACCACGGGGCAAGGGCCCAGGGGAGAAGGCTGCCCAGCTCATGGTGGGGTCAGGAGGAAGGGGAGGAGTGGGGGAAGGAGGCCCAGGGCAGATGCACCCTAGAGGGTACCCCCCTTGACCCACCTGCCTCCAGTTTCCACCCACTCAGTCCATTTAAACTAGGATGAATGTTTAGGTCACAGCTCTCTCAGTCCAGTCATCGCGCCTCTAACTATTCCTGCATTAACAGGAGCTTTGGGGACACCTCACATCAAACAGTGCCATGTCACATGTAGAGTTGACCTTCAGCAGAGCACAGTGGGGGGCTTGGAGGCACTGCGGTCTCTGACACTCTGTAAGCCTAAAATCACTTCAAAATTTAAAAAAAATTAAGTCAAGATAAAACACAGATCAACTATTGGAAATGATTCACGAATGTGCTTAAGAATATGTAAAAACTAACTGAACTGGGCGCTGTGGTGCACACTAAGATCCCAGCAATTTGGGAGGCTGAGGCAGGAGGGTTGTAAGTTCAAAGCCAGCCTCAGCAACTGAGTGAGACTCTGTCTCGAAATAAAATAGACAGGGAGGGGAATGTAGCTCAGGTTAAAGCACCCCTGGGTTTAATCTCCAATACCAGAAAGAATAAAGAAATAAAAACACTGGATTTCTTTATAGCTACAACAAACTATTGGAAATGTTATTTTTAAGTGATTATGGAAATGGTACTGTATTTGATAACAAAATGTATCTAGGACTTTTATGAAAAAAATTGTAACACTTTTTGAACTCACTTTAAAATCACTCACAGGGGATCTACACATTCACAAATGGGAAGATCCATTACAGTGAAGATGCCACGTCTCTCCCCAAATGAAAGAATCAGTACTTTTAACGACAGCATGGATCTGGGGCTCAGAACCCTATTCAAAATCCAGCTTCACCAGGTAGTAGCTGAGCTAAACGTCTCTCCTATATGATGTAAAATAATTGTTATTACCATGGCTACAATGCAGTCATGTCTGTATGTGTGCGAGTAGATATGTAACCATGTAAACATCTTCTAGTAAGCGTTCAAATTCTCTGGCTTCCTATTGTACTTGCTTTGCTTTGAGGTTTAGGGAATTATGTATGTATTAGGAAATCCCATATTTGATCAAGGATGTGAGATGATCTAAGAAAAAGCAAGATGCCCTCCAAAATGTGGCTGGGACATCTTCTCAAAATGTGATTACATCTTACTGTAGTGAGGCCAGTTCTTTGCCTATAGAATCAATTTATAATTTTGCTATTCTCAAGGGAAATACTGCACAAAAGACACAGACTGACACAGCTTCTCCATCTATCAAGCTCCATCTGGGCTTGTTATTCATCCCATACGTTGGCCTCAGGTGCCTCTTGTGTGCTGGGAGCTACTCCAGGAGCTGGGAATCCGCAAGAGCAAGGGACCCACAGCCTCTCCCAGCGGGACCCCGTACTCCAGCAACAACTGGGCAGCAAATAATGCTATTTCTCATGTAAGTAATTCACAGCTGAAACAGACAACAATTCTCAGCTTACTGCAGTCAGGGAGCCAGAAAGCCACTGTCTGAAACCGCTCTGGGGGTGGCTGTGCTGGCCCAGAGAGAGCAAGGTCTCTCTGCCAGGCGTCTCTGCCAGGCGTCCCCACCGGAGAACACGGCGCAGGGCTTTCAGTTTCTTACGGATCCAAAATGACTTACTTTATGAAAAGCAGAGATAAGGCTATGTTTTCTGCCCAACAGGATCATGTTTCCAGGCCAAAAAATAACCAATCCAGTGCTACCATGTGTATCTTAATCCCACGTGTTGGCTCGGTCCCCAGTGCACAACGTCCAGAGAAGGGCCCTCGGGAGGTGACGGGCCATGGGGGCTCTAAGTCACTTACGGATCAGAGCTTAATGGGCTCTGGGGCGACGGCCACTGCAGGAGGTGGGGCCTAGTTAGAGGAAGTGGGCCCTGGCTGGGCTTTCTCACCACACACACTGTCCACCAGGGTGTCAGCCCTGGCCCAAAGCACATGGCCAAGCAAGCGCCGTCTGAAACCACGAGCCAAAATAAACCTGAGCTCCATTGAGTTGACTGTCTAGCTGTGACCGGCTCACTGCCACAGGAAGCACACCAGGCTTACTGGTCACCCGTCACTGAGACTCCAGGGTGCGAATCCTGCCATCCAATACCGTGCCGAGAAACAGACACTGAAAACCCACTGCAAGGACGAACCCAGGAACAAGAGAAATGCATCTGCTGAAAAACTTTAAAGTCTCCCTATGTTTATGTGGAATACACATAGGAATAATCAGATAAATAGCACAGCTGTGACCCAACCAACAGAACAGGCTCACACAGCCACTCTCAGGGAAAGACTGGCTCACTGTTTTATTCCACATGTCAACCCAGAACCACAGAGCCACACATGCTGTTCCCTTCCCAGCTCGACTGGCCAAGTTCAGACAGACATCAGAGGTGTGTCAGGCAGCTGTCCAGCACTGTGACAAAACGCCTGAGAAAACCAACTTAGAGTTAGGAGAAAATTGTTTTTATTTACAATGAAATGAGGTTTCAGTCCATGGTCACTTGACCCCATGGTGTTGCATCTGTGATGGGGCAGATGCATCAGAGCAGACAGAGTGTGTGTACCACAAAGCTGCTCATATCACAGTGGCCCAGAAGCAAAAAGAGACAGGAAGGGGTGGTATCCCAACATCCTCTTCAAGGACACACCCCCACTGACCTGCCTCCTCCTGCCAAGCCCACCGCCTGCAGTTCCCACCACTGCCTGGGGCTAGGGAGCCACCCTCCAGCACACGGGCTCCTGGGGACAGTAAGAGCCGAGACATCACAAGACTCCAGGCAGGTCACTATACTCTGTGCAACTTTCAGTTTGCAAACAAGGTTAAAACTGGGCATAACAGACGAGGGAAGAAAGAGGGAGGGAGGGAAGGAGAGAAATCCATGGACTGAGGCAGGAGGGATGGCAGGTGGCAGGACCCAGCTACTGAGGAAGGGAAGGCAGGAGGAGTCCAAGTTGGAGGCCAGCCTAAGCAACCCAGCAGGACCCTGTCTAAGACAGACATAGATAACTAAAATAAAAGGGTCTGCGGATGTAGCCCAGTGGTCAAGCACTCTTATGTTCAATCCACACACACCCCAGGACCACACAGACACACAAAAAGCCATTCTTCATTACGACCTGGTTAGGACAGGGTTTATGAGTCCATTAAATCTCTCTGTATACCCTAAAGTAGAAGTCAGTTTATTATGACTTAAGAACATCCATACCAAGATATTTTAAATAGTTCCAATAAAAACAAGTGCAAGGGCTGGGGCTGGGGCTCAGAGGTAGAGCACTCGCCCAGCATGCGATCCTCAGCACCACATAAAATTAAAAAAATGCATTGTGTCCACCTATGACTAGAAAATAAATATTTAAAAAGAGCAATATAATATCTCAAACAGCTAATCTCGTCCCATAATTACTTTATTTCTAAGACATGCCACTTGATTTATGCAATGAAGATTCCAAGACACACAGCTGATCTATACCAGAACAGGGCTGCTGCGGGCCACCGGGGGTCATAAAACCCACAAATACCAATTCCCTCCAATATCTCCTCCGGCCCTTCTCACCTCAAGGCCTAGAACGCAGGTCAGAGCAGCCAACACAGCGCAAGCAGCTGTGGACTGAGATGACCTGACCCTGCCAACAGCAGCTGCCTGGGTGAATGACAATGGCCCTCCCCTCTGCAACAGCAGCGGAGGCTGAGCATTCCAGAGGCGCCAGGTGCCCTGCAAGGTCACAGCAGAACAGCACACAGGAATGAGAAAGGCGCTTACTGTCCCAACAGTGGCATCTGCTCAACTGCTCCAGGGCTCCCAGGGGCCACAAACCGACCAGCCCGGTGTCGGGAGAGCCAGAAACGCTCTTCACGGGGTCCTTCCTGGCCTGCTGTGTGGAGGTACCAGATGCAGGCAGGAAAATCCCATCAGCCTGGGCAGGGGCCCCTCTGGCAAGAACAGCTGCAGTACTGATGTCTGGGTGCCCTGGATTCCAGCACCCGCGAGAGTCCTGGCGCCAGCAACGCTGAGTACTCCTAAGTGCACAGCTGGCCCCCGCCTCTCAGACTCACCAACCCTGTCGGCTTAATGCTCTTTTGTCCCCCAGAAACTAATAGTTGGATAAATGTTTGTAAATAGCTTCTAAAGACAAGTCGCCCATGAAATTATCAATGGAGAACAGACTGGTGGTGGCCAGAGGAGGGCTGGGGGAGTGAGTGCAGCTATGCAAGGACCTGGGGACTCCCCGTGATGACGGGGCTGCTGTCTCCAGGGCCTTGTCCATCTTGGCTGTGGCTGCACTCCAGATGTGCCAGGAGTTGCGGTGGGGGGAGTGGGTGCAGGGTGAGTGGAGTCTGTATTTCTCACAATGGCATCTGGGTGAATCTACAACTGGCCAGGTTTATCAATTTAATTTTTTTTTTAAAGAGAGAGTGGGGGGGGGGGGAGAGAGAGAGAGAGAGAGAGAGAGAGAGAGAGAGAATTTTTAATATTTATTTCTTAGTTATCGGCGGACACAACATCTTTGTTTGTATGTGGTGCTAAGGATCGAACCTGGGCCGCACACATGCCAGGCGAGTGCGCTACTGCTTGAGCCACATCCCCAGCCCTCATCAATTTAATTTTTTAAAAATCAGCCAACCTGCTCAACATCTTTACTTCTAGTTTAATAATCATTCTTTTAAATTGTGGATTAAGATCTACCAAAAAAATGGATGTGTGGGGACAAAGGACACAAGGGAAGTCCCCACATCTTTCTTTTAATTTTGCTGTGAACCTAAAACTTCTCTTTAAAAAAACTTTTAAAATGAATTGAAAAGTGGGGAGGTAATATATATGAGTAAAGCAGCTTGTGGTTGAAATTAAGAGCCATGAGGAAGAGAGGCGATGGTGTCAAGCTATAGAACACACACCCCAAACTAATGGGGCTTTCACTACTCGATGCCGACCAGGATTCGTAAACTTTATAATACACGCACACACACACATGCACATGTCTATGACTGGTGTTTAGCTTGTGGGTGGCCAGTCAGAAATCCCTAGGTCAAAGGTCATTAACCTGGCCAGAGTACCCTGAAATCATAAGCAACTCAGAAGATCAACCAAAAATACAAGCCTCCTCAAGCAAGCACTTTTGCCACAGATCCAACATGCTCAAGAGAAAGAGAACCTCCTGATCCCAGCCTTTTCCTGGCAAATCTTTCTTCCTTTTTGAAACACTTTTGGATGACTCGAGAGAGCCTGCGGTCTTACTCAAGCTCAGTAAGTGCCCTGTGCAGATAATGCAACCCGCTTGGCTGGCCGCGCACCTCCCTGGGGGTGAATGCCAATTAGCTGGGCTGTTTGTGTTCCTGGCACTTCTTTCTGCACAATTCAGGCAGCTCCAGAACAGAAAACAGAGCCGCGTGTGTGTGCCCAGGAAGGGGGAGCTGGGCGGGCACGGGGCGGGGAAGGAGGCTGCCAGTGTGCCAGTTATTCCACGGCCTGTCCCCCAGTCCTTCTGCCTGACTGGTAAAATCATTAGGAAAACACCTTTCAAAGCAGGCTGAAGACAAGAGAGTTTTATTTGACCCTCCTGGAAACAGCCCGGGCAGCACGTCTCTCCATCAGTGACGAGCCTTCCCGCAGCCTCCCTGTGGAAAACCACGCTGCCCGCCAAGAGCTCAGCCCTCGCCAGAGCTTCTGAGGCCCTCGCAGGGAAAGTTCCTCCACACCCACTGCATGACATGTGCTGGCCCGACGGGAGGGGGCTGGAAACGGCGGCTTCCCAGCAAGAAACAGGCCCCAGGGCTGCGCCCAGAATCAAAGGAATGAGCAGGAGGAGAGCAGAGGGGCCTCCCCCAGAGGTGCGGCTGCCGGGAAGGGGGAGCTAATGACCTGGCCACTCAGACCTCTCCGACCAACCGACGGGCACTGGCGGGGCAGGGCCATGCTCAGCAGGAGAGTGCTTGTCTACACGGGCAAGGCGGGGTCCCATCCCCAGTAGGGATGACAAACCCAGTAGGACAAGGACTTACCACGTGCAGGGAGCAACAAATCCCGCCTGTGTCACAGGCCCCACGCACAGCAGGGCCTGTGACATCACTGCTGCCAGCCAGCCTCCCCACTGGTAAGTGGGGGACCTAGTGTCCAGACAAACAAAGGCATTGACCTGAGACCACAGAAGTGGCCAGACACAGCTGAGACATGACCCGGGTCTTCTGGGAACCTGCACAGATGGGAGAGGACACTGTAAGAAAGAGCGTGCTGGGGACGCACATGACGAAAGGAGGCCCGAGGCTGGGGCCACAAAGAACAGCCCCTTCAGTATGATTCTGCATTTTCTCTAATTTCCAGAATGGCTGTTCAGACAGGTGTGGCACGTGCCTATGATTCCAGTTTACTCAGGAGGCTAAGGCAGGAGGATCGCGAATTCAAGGCCAGCCTAGGCAGCTTAGTGAGACCCTGACTCAAAATAAGAAATAAAGACACTGGGGATGTGGCTCAGGGATGCAGCAGCTGCCTCTCCTGCACGAGGTTCCAGTTTAATCTCCAGTACTGAGGTGGGACATGTGTGTCCGGCATGTCCCATAGGGATCAGCTCCAGCCCTGTCTAGACGCCAGCTCCTGCGTGCCGCCTGACCTCTGTCCTTCAATTCTGCGGCAGCCTACTTCCGAGAGCCACTCGTGGCTGACCGTCTAGCCTCCTCCGGTGTTTTTCCAGTCAGGGTGAGAGGGCTGCTGAACACGCTCTGATCAACTCCAGTGGCAGCTCTGACACAAAGCACCCTTGGCTGGATCAGACCCTAGTCATTGGCCACATCTGCTTCTGAGGACATTATCAGCTCTTCCCCAAAACTGATTCTGTGACTCACTGGCAGAATTTGAATCAAGAATCTTTAGAGCTTGGCCCTGAGAAATCCTCTAGCCTCGAATTTTCCGCTAACATCAAGGAGGCTGGAATCCCATCAGCAGTCCTGACCCTTGTTCTGGCTGGGAGCGGAGCCTCGCTGCCTCTCTGCAGCACGTGGCTCCAGCCACCTCACTGGCCGTGCCTCAGCAGGTTGAAACGAGGTGAACCTGTGCCCTGACCTCATCAGCAAGACAGAACACAACACGAGCTGGCAGGGATGCTGAGGGGGCAGAGCCACAGGCTGTGGGGATGGAAATCGGGAAGGAAAACAGTATGGAGGCTCCTCGAATCCACGGAAGTAGAACCCCACGTGGTCAGAAATCACATTACTGGGTACGTGTCCCCAGGACATCAGGTGAACACGTCAGAGAGATCCCCGCATTCCTACATCCACCACAGCACCATTCACAACAGCCAAGGTGTGGAGTCAACTTAGGTCACTGATGGAGGGAGGGATGAACAAAGTCCAGCCGGATGCAGAGGTGCACGCCTGGGGAGGCTGAGGCAGGAGTATTGCTAGTTCAAAGCCAACCCCAGCAGGCGCTAAGCAACTCAGTGAGACCCTGTCTCTAAATAACATACAAAACAGGGCTGGGGATGTGGTTCAGTGTGGAGTGCCCTTGAGTTTAATCACCAGTACCAAAAAAAAAAAAAAAAAAGAAAGTCTACTGTATACAGAGAAAGGAAATAAAAAAATTAAAAAAAAAACAATAAAAAAGAAAAAAAATACTATCTCTGCAAAATGAATGAAACTGGAGGACATTGTGTCAGGGGAGTCAGTCAGGCACAGAAAGACAATACTGCATGTTCTCACACGTGAAAGCTAAGAAGCTGGTCTCACACAAGCAGGGAGCACAACAATGAGTCCCAGAGCCTGGGGAGTCGCTGGGTGGAGCCCTCTTATTCTACAGCACAGGAGATGACCACAACAATCAATCAATTCCAAAATCTGAATGTTCCTAATACAGAGAAAGGATCAGCATTTGAGGGGATAGATATACCAACCCAGATCTGATTGATCAGCACGCATTGTCTACTTGCACTGAAATGTCACGCTGTGCTCCGTAAATATGTGCCATTGTCTGTCAATTAAAAATTGTTAAATGTGTTTTAAAAAAGAACCATCAGGACTGGGGATGTAGCTGGGTGGAGAAGAGCGCTCACCCAGCATGCACTAGGCCCTTGATTCAATTCCCAGTGCTACAAAAGTTAACAATTTTCAAGCAAAGAAAGTGTGTCCCAAAGAAAAGTAAAAGTTATGCTATGACCCAAGAATCGGCTGTGGAGGGGGCGGAGCTGGAGGAGGGTACCCCGGGGCGAGAGGTTTCCCTTCCCCAAGGCAGCCCTCTTACACTGCCTCTCATTCTCCATGATAAAAAGACAGGGTCAAGGGCTACAAAGCTTCTCTTAGTGTCACAAACGGGTAACAGTAGTAGAGCCAAGAGCGTCTGGCCCAGAACTGACACTTCCATCCCAAAAGAGGAGCCTAAAACCACAGCTACTGCCTGTGTTTCCTGCCCTGATCCATGAAAACCAGTCCTGCTGCTCCTCACCCCTCCTCCTCAGACTTGGAGCAGGCACGACCACGGTGTCCAGTCCCCGCCCACGGTGGCCAGTCCCGCGGTCTGAACAGGAGCTGCTGCAGCAGCTGAAGCCACTGCCTGTGCTTGGTTTGGTTTGTTTTTTTTTTTTTTTCTCTTCTTTCTGTCTTCTGCTTCCTACTTCCTTTCCCTGTCTGCTCTCCAACTTGATTTTTGTCTTCTGCTTCTTCCTAAAGGTACCCCGGGCTACACAAGAGGAAAACAAACGGTCGCCTCAACGGCGCGTGCCAGGAGGGTGTTATTTTGGAAGACTCTGGAGAGCACGTACACCAAGTCCTTGTACATGGTGTAAGAGCTGCCCCAGCTAGACTGCTCCAGGGCCCCAAACGCCCCAGACCCAGGAGTGTCCTGTGACCTCTTCTGCCCCCTGCCTCTGAGGTACTGGTGACATGCACAGAAAGGAGCTGCCTGAGGACCCAGCTCGCCTTCCACCTGGACAGCTGGGCCTCCGCCCCTGGAATCGGATCGACCACCCGTTCCAGCACCAACATCCCTCCCCTCCCTGCAGCACTCGCCCCCAAGGCTGCTGATGCCACCGGCCACACAAGGCCAGCGACAGCCCCACACAGGGTCCAGCCGACTCCTGCGTGTGTCCACCTGTGCCCTGGGGACAGAAAGCCCTGGGCTGGCCTTTCTCCAACCGCTCCTTTCCACTACCTGTGACACTCTGCCTCCCTCAGGCTGAGCCTGGCGTCCTCTTCCTCCTCCTTGTTGGCACCCCACCAGTTGGTCACCGTCACGCACCGTTGGCACCCCCACCTCTCACTGTCAGCCTGAAAAACTTCAAGGTTCCTGTCAAAGACCTGCTGACAACCCAGCCTCCAAGACCCGGCTTCCTGCAGCCCAGCAACCTGGCCTGCCACCTCCGTCGAGCGGCCACCCCTCCAGCCTCACCGACTTGGCCGGTCCTGACCCTCTCACTCATCCACAGGTCCTGGGCTCACGTCCTCATCCGTCTAAACTGCAGGTGCCACTCAGGTCTCCTGCTTTTCCCCACAGGCCTTCCGATGCCACGATTCTGGGTCCACACACCGTCTGGCTTCCTGGTGCTGCTCAGGGTCCCCGCACGTGACCAGCAGCCCTGGGCACAGGCTCACGGCTTCCTCCCCTCCTCTCTGAAGGCCGGGCACCCCACAGCCACACAGCTCAAAGCTTCCCCTCCCATCCCATGAAGCACCCGCGGCTGGGGTCGCTCGGTGGCAGAGCACTTGCCTAGCACGCACAGGGTCCTGGTTCCATCCCCAGAGCCACAGAAAAGAGAAAGGAAGGAAAAAGAGGAGCACAAACATGAAGCCCCTCCAATTCCTACCCCTAAAGTTGAGTAGGGATGTAACTAAGGATAAATGAGAGTAGACTGAATCTTACCCCTTGCCCTAACCACGCCCAGCTCATCTCCTAGCGGACCAGGTCTGTCCTTCTGTAGCACTGAGCCAGCAACGCGAGCATGTCACTCTGTGTCATGTTGCTACAACGCTGAAAATCTGCGCACTTGGTGGGGTTCTGGCCCGGCCCTCAGCTTCCAAACAGGGATGCCCCTACGGACATTTTAAAAAAGCCACTTGCCCCCTTCAGGGTGATGAGACTGCCCAGGGTACAGGTAAGGGAGACCCACAGTGCACTGAGCTGCCCGCTCCTGCTACCCCACAACCCACCACTCTCCTGCAGTCCAGCCACCCTGCAAAACCAGCACCCAAAATCCCTCTAGCTCTCCTGTTTTACTGGATTTCTCGAGAGGCCAGACGCCCTCAGGCAAAAGTGCCTCTTCCTCTGCTGCGAGCCCTGCTGGCCATGTTCTGCGCAGGGCAGGAGGGTGTGGTGACAGAAGCAGACACCTCCAGGCACAGACTTCTAGAAGCCCCGGCAACCGTGCTAACTCGATGACCACAGCGCCCGGATCTTCAGAAATGGGCATCTGCAGCAGGCCACTCTGTGATGTGGGCAGGCCAGGGCCGACAGAGACCAGGGGCTGCAAGACATTCCTGGCTGTGACCACAGATTTCCAGAACACGGACACCAGCAGCCTGAGACATGGCCCCGGGCTAAGCATCGCAGTGATTTTCTTGGGAATTCTCTGTTGTTTCACTTAATAAGGTCCTTTCTTCTGGAATAGGGTGGTAGTTTTGTTCTCAGAAATCCGAAGAAGCAAAGCTAACGCACACACAGTGAGGGAAAGAGAAGCCAGAGGCAGGAAGTTAGACTCCAGGTCTCCAAGCACCAGCTGGGAAGGCGGAGCAGCTCCTGAGGGCCTCGGCAGAGCTGGAGACCAGAGCCAAGCCTACCCTGAGTGCTGGGCACCAGAGGGGCTCAGTCGGTGAAGCTGGGCCCCAAGCCTCTGGTGCTACTGGAGGAGGAGCCTGCAGGAGCTGGGGCTTGGGAGTCCTAGGTCATGGGTTGTGCTCCTGAAGGGGGAGGGAACCCCAGTGGCTCCCCACCAGGATGTGCTGCTGCCCAGGTCCGAGAGCAACGGGATCACCAGTCACCAATCACACCTGAACCCTCTAAAACTGTGGGTAACATCCATCACTCTCCTGAGAAGTCGATTACCTCAGGGATGGGTTACAGTCGCGGGAGGCGGCCAGCACACCACGCCAGGGCTCACTTTCCCTGGGACACTCAGGCCAGTCCCCATGTCCTGCTGACAGGGCCTTGTGATGCTTAACACTATGTATCACTGTGCGGCCACGGTGCCAGACACCTGTTTAGAAGTTCCTCTGGATGTCTGTCTAGGGGTGCAGTTTTGGTTTGTTTTTGTTTTTGTTGTTGATAGACCTTTATTTTATTTATTTATAGACGGTGCTGAGAATTGAATCCAGTGCCTCACACATGCCAGGCAAGAGCCCCAGCCCCTAGGGGTGTTTGTAATGATATTTACATTTTCATTCACTAACAGATTGGCCTCCATAATAAATATCATTTCTTCAACAAAAGGGAACAAAAGGCAGGCCCTCTGCACGAGGGGGTGAGGGGGTCTGACGGCAGGAGCCTCTGGCCTTGACCCACAACAGCAGCGCTTCCCTAGGTCTCAGGTAGCCAGCTGTGCGGTCACACAGCCAGTTTCTTACCCGAGACTCCCTCCACCCCTCGGCTGACTGAGCGCCTCTGCGGGTCCTGCTTCTCTGGAAAGCCGAGATGAAGCAGCTGTGCTGAGCCAAGCAGCTGCTGGGGCATCAGGCCATCAGCCCCGGGACAGCTTCCCACACTGCAGGACCGTCCCTGCGACAGGACTCCAGAGCCAGGCTGACCTGCAGGGAGCACTGTGCCAGGTGGACCGCGATCCCCAGGGACACTTGAATGCTCCTCCAGGCTGGTCCCCTCCGGGCTCCTGCCTTTGGAGAGGCCTGAGCTACCCTCATGTTCTGGTCCCGTACCCTCCTGCCTCTCCCCATCATTGTCCCAACAGCACAGGAACAGTTTCCCAAAGAACACAGCTGTGTCCCTCGCCTCAGAACCCGATGTGCTTGGGTTTAGATTTTGGGGTGCCTGCCTTGGCAGGCACAGTGCGGAGCTGTGCCTCTGAGCCCTGACGGCCATCCCCAGGGCTGTACTAAGCAGCTGGGCTGAGTCCATCCAGGCCTGTCCCTCTGAGGGGGACATAAGAGGAAGTCAGCCCGGGCAGGTGAAGGTGGCTCCTGGCACTGGGAGTCTGGGCTGCCACTGCCACAGCAGGCTCCAAGTCCACAGGTGGACACTCAGCTGGGGCCAGAGCAGAGCCCCCCCACACCTCTGCCCTCCCAAGACAGGACCTCCTTTCCCAGAGCCTAGACTCCAACCTCTGCTCCCTCCTGCCCTGCTCAGGTGAGAGCCAGCTGCACCCCTCCCCACAGTCACACACGGGGGAGCAGCACAGGGTGCCTCCCTCTCCCCCAGGCCCTGCCCTCGGGTTCCAGCCTGGCACGAGTGCTCTTCCCACGTGGGTTTAGGGGTACTTCTCCAGTACCATCCAACAATTTCCTTCTTTCCCTTGACAAAGTAGACACCCTTTGGCTCTCCTGCAGGGACACCCTCAGTCTGCACTGGGCAGTGGTCTCACGACACTTCTCTCAGCTGGGCAGCTGCAGGATTCCCTCACTCCACTGCCTGCCCCCCACCCTGCACTCTATCCCTCATTCCCGCCCTAGTGACTGCACGAAGGCCGGCTCTGACTCCCTCCTTCCCTGATTAAGACCTCTCTGCCGGTCCCTGGATAAACACCAAGCCATTTAGCACAGGAGCCCCGGTCACTGAGACCTGCCTGACGGGCTGGCCTTGCCCCTCACCACAACCCCCCACTCGAGCTACTTGGACTTCTTGCAGTTCCCAGCACAGGCAGAAACACAGCCCTGTCTCCGGGCCTTCCTGCCCTCTCCCGCCCTGCCTGGCACACACCTGGCCGCCAGGGCTGTTTGGTGGTGCCCCAGCTTGAAGCCTGCCTGCTGTGCTGTCAGAGTCCTCGACTCTGTGGCCTGGCCGACTTATGTCCTGCAGACCACGGCCCCTGAGGGGCAGGGCCTTATCGTCCTGGCTTTTCATCCCCAGCACCCAGCACGGTGCCTAACACAGCGCGGGCACCTCCTGGGTAAAGTAACAGGTCCACTAGTACATCGTTGTTATTGAGGCATAGCCTGTGGGGTCCCAAATAATATTTAAGGTGAGTTACAGATATCGACAATACACCAAGGCAAAACTTTAAAAAATGGCTTCTAGGAAAGGCAAACAGAAATCCTGGTTGAATACTGTGAGCCAGGAGGGCGGTGAGGGTGACGGTCTGGAGCAGGCCACACTGCTGGCTCTCGGGTGGCCAGGAGCAATACCCACTTTCCCAGAGACCAAAGGTGGACATGCGCTGACCTCTGAGGAACGCAGGCGGGTCCTGGCTTGGTTCCCGAGCCACTTCTCCAAGGAGCCCCTGCGTGACACTGACCGAGACACACAGCCGCCTTAACAGACTCGTCTCATTAGTCACGTATTTTTAGTGACTTACAGTGATGGTGCAGATTCCTGGGCCCAGCGACATTTCAGCACTCGGTGAACTGTAGGATGAACTGCCCTGGGGCACAGCTGCCACGCCTCCTCCCACCCTGCCCCACAGACAACTCTTACAATTAACAGCGGCCAGTCCCCTGTCGATGTCTCTCAGGAAGTCACCATCAGCCCCAGGCTCAGGTGACCACAATCTGCTAAGTACATCTCACAGGTGTATCTGGTGATATTATCCCGGACATGCTCTGGACCACGATTGGAAATCTGCGAAAACGCTCTGTATCTTCTCTTTGGAAAAACATCCTGATACCTACCACTTGGCCTCTGTGTCTGAGGGAACATGGAAGCCTGAGGCATGTCTGTGTCTCCTGGCGGGAGCTCCCCACACAGGGAGGGGCCCCCACTGGCCTGAGGCAGGCTTCTGTGGGATCACCTCACGCTCCTGCCATGGAAGGAGTCACCTAGAGAGCAGGACGGGGTGCTCAGCTCCCTTCAGAACAGGAGGCACCTGACGGGAAGCCTCACCCGCCTCTGGAAGCCATGCCCCGCCTAGAGCACGGCTCTGCAGAGCCCAC
This sequence comes from Spermophilus citellus, assembly GCF_964194105.1. NCBI lineage: Eukaryota > Metazoa > Chordata > Mammalia > Rodentia > Sciuridae > Spermophilus > Spermophilus citellus. The sequence continues at coordinate 152,606,561 of NC_138189.1, forward strand.
CACAGAAAAGCTCCGTGGCCCTGCACCCCCAATCCTGGCCAAAAACAATTTCGGTCTGGGAAATATTCGAAGTAGGTGTAACCAGACAGACATCCCCTTTATTATTTTTTTTTAGTTTCATTAAAACATTCAGAGAATATCTAACCTTGAGAAATGTAACCTTCTCCAGTGTCTTCCAAGAAAAACCAGTCGAGGTGCAAAACGGAATGTGATTAGTTAAGGAAACTCTCCCACCACACAGGGACGTTAGCTGCTTTGCTGTTAGAAGCGGGTGGCGGTTGGTCTGCAGAAACTGATTCACATGAACCTGGGCACGACTTTTTGACGCTAATTAGATGGCTGGGTCAACTGCATTTTTAACATGATGACCACTGGACAGCACCCTTTTCTCTTCATTTCTTAACTTTTAGATGGAAAGCACGCTTCCAATTATTAAGAGACAGCAGATAGCACATACATTTTTAAGTGTGGGCTCCGCCTGGACATAGGAACTCAGGCTGAGCCACACCTAGAGAAGCCAGAGGCCACATCATGTGCTTTCTGACCTTGGTGGGAATGTAATAGTCGGGTGTAGCAGGAACCATGCTGGGCAGCATCTGCTGCTCTTGGAAAACCACAGCCACCTCAGGCTTCGAGGCCATGGCCACGGCCACCACAGTGCGGAAGTGGCCTCCGGGAACAAGGTAACTAACAAGGTGCTATTTACCAAGCAGGCCAGGGGGCTGGGTCCCTCCTTGGGCCCCCTCCGAAAAGCTAAACGGATAAACTCCCTCTGGAAGAAAACACCTCCTCTCATGGAGGGTCGGGGGGGGGGGACTGAAGGGTCCCAAGGACACGACGCACCGCACCTCGGCTCTTACCCCGTCTCTGCCACGGCCTCAGCCCCACCCATCCGCAGACACCCTCACTGTTCTGGGAGCTTACTACCTAGAGTTTCCAGACAACACCCACCTCCCACCTGTGACCTGGGCCACGGCCACCCACCTGCTGGTCGGCCTCCTGCTCTGTGACCTTGCAATGGGCAGGGCCTCCCCTGTGAGCCGTGGGGAACGGGTGCACCAGGGCTCAGAGGCTTTCAGCTCAGCCACACTTTCCCGAGGAGACGCCCAACAGGATCAACAGGATCTTGGGGAAGAACCATGTGGGACAAGGTACCTGAATAATTACTCTGGTGAAGAACAATGTCCAGTTGGCTGATGGTGTTGGGCTGAGTAGTCCCCGAAACACTCCATCAAAGCCCTAAGCCCACTACCTCAGCAAGGGACTATACCTGGGGCATGTCCTCCACAGAGCGACCAAGTTAAAATGACCAGGGCCACTGTCCTAGTCCCATCTGATTAGTGTCCTTCTGAGGAGGACATCCAGACACACGGACAACAGGGTGTGAGCATGTGGAAACACCGTGTGAAGAGGTCATGAGAGGGTGGCCATCTGCAGGACAAGGAGAGGGGCCTCAGGAAACCAGCCCTGCCCGCACCTTGACCTGACACTTCCAGCCTCAGAACAAGTGGGAACACATTTCTGCGGCTTCAGGCACCCAGACTGGGGCCCTTGGTTGTGGCAGCCCCAGAGACCAACACAGAGGGGCTGGTTAGAAGGCAGTTTCGACAGTGGGGCCAGATGCAGAACAGCGTGAAGGCACAGGAGCAAGACCAACACTGGGGCAGCAAGGGAGCCCTAGAGGAACAGTCTGCCTCCTCGCACACGAGACACCCCCAAATCTCTGACCAACTGACATCACTTGGTGAAGATTAAAATAAGTTAAGCCCAAGCACGTCTGCTATTTTACTTTTCTTTGATCTTGTTTTTTTTTTTTTTTTTTTTTTCTGGTTGTTGTTAAATGTTACATTGCCTCTCCTTAGACAGCCTGTCTCCAGTTTCCTTGAAAGGGTCTAACCATACTTTAAAAACATCCGGGCAGGGCTGGGGCTGGGGCTCAGTGGTAGAGCACTTGCCCAGCACAGGTGAGGCACTGGGTTGGATCCTCAGCACCACATAAAAATAAATAAATAAATAAAGGTGTTGTGTCCGTCTACAACTAAAAATATATTTAAAAAAAATATTCCTGTAGTTACTCTCTGCGTTCTCTGTGTGCCCCAGGGTGTTCTGGGCCCTAGCTTCAAGGTTCAGTCCACTCTCATTTATCCCTAGTTACATCCCTACTCAACTTTTGTATTTGCTATTTAAAAATCTTGAGTTCTTCAGAGAGCTACCCCTAAATATTAAAGGATTGTTTTATGCCAACTCATGACAGAACTGGTCCCTAAATAAAAGCAAGTGCCACAGTCAAAGGGGCAGAACAGATGACAGGGACTGTAGCTTTGCTGGGTGAGGCCCTGCCTCTGGGAAGAGTTTAGACCTTTTTTTAAAATCACCACTTCTGTTCAGATTTCTCCTGCACGATCCCATGGAATCCTGGCCATGAAGCTTATTCTAAACACCAAGAAGGCTGAGGTGCAGAATCAATTACTTGCAGTCACAGAGATCATGTTTTCTTATTTGCAAAATAAGACAAGATACCTACCTCATAAGTTTGTCCTTAAGATTAAATGACAGTATTTGTAAAGCTGGCACAGAGCACATGCTCCAAAATTTCATTCATTCAATAAACTCCTTCCATGATTTCCAGGGTCCTGGGATGCAGTGGTGAAGGCTGGCCACCCCTCCTGCACACACAGGGGCTCCAACAGCAAGGCGATCACCCTCGCCGTGGGAGTGGGGCTGGACACAGCCCAGGAACACCTCAGGACTTAAGGCCAGCCTCCAAAGACCTGAGTGCCTGCTTCCTCTCTCCTCCCAGCGGGGCGTCTCTGTACCTCATTACGTTTTAATCCCATCTCTGCTGAAAGTGGCTTCTCTGTCTCTTAGTGCAGGTATCACTCCCCGGCAGCAAGACTCTCCTGCTGGTCTCACCTGAGTTATATCCTCTCCACCAAGTTACGGAGCTGAGAGAAAGGCAAAACAAGTAAAGAACTTCCAAAACTTAGAAACACGCTCCAAACAGAATATTTCTCTTTCACTTAACTTTTATATGCCTTACTCCCCCAGAGAAGTCAAGAAAATAAAGGTGTAAGTCCTAAGTTCAGAGACTAAAGGTTAAATATGACTCAGACAAAAACTCTGCGAACTTGTTTCTAAGATGAAAAGTAGCACAAGAGTGGGATATAGTGGGAAGGAGAGAGCCACCACCCAGAGTCAGGACCCCAAGGTCAAAGGGACCTCTCCTCTTGAGTCCCCATCCAAGAAGTCATTCACCCAGTGAGCAAATGACACTTCCCAACATACATACACATGCACGCGCACACACACACACACACACACACACACACACACACACACACACACACGCCGAGTCCAGAAAAAGCATGAGAAGCCCATGAGATGATGTTTGGCAGAATCAAAATGAAACTAGGCAAGAAGAGGGAAAATCAATAGGAAAAGAAGAATACATAAAGAAGGCATGCAGCAAGTGACGGGTTCCAAGGACTTACACGCACCACATATGGGATTTATATGGTAGTGGCAACATTAATTCTACATCTAATTCAAAACACATCTGCTTGTCAAGTGATAGGCTTCCCAAAGTAACTTGTAAGGTGGGTACCTGACTCTCACTCCTCTGTTCCTCATTTATGTAAGGACCACTAACACCTATGAATTGTTTTCTATTTGCAAAATGATTCAGCATAGAACAGACATCCAGCCTCAGCTCCCACCCAGCCCTGTAGACATCACATCACAAAGCCTGACTCACTGGGCCCTACACTCTCCACCCGGATGTGTCCTGCAGATTGTCCCAGTGACTTCGGCTCCGGAGGGGGGTGAGTGTTAACTGGTCTGTGTCCCTGCCCGCGTGGAGAAAGGTGCTAACAAGGAAGCCAGACAGCTCTCCGTTAATTTGTGGATGATTCACGGATGCGAGACCTGAGGCAGAATGACCTAGGATGAGGTGTCCACCCCAGGCCTGCCTTCCTCACCAAGGGGACAGTAATCAGCCTGGAACCGCTCATCAGTACTGGCTACAGACACTGACAGACTGTTCAACAGCTTCATAACAGTGGCCACAACACAGCAACCCTGACCACGGAGCGTGCTCACCTCTGCTGCTTCCCTGGAGTACCACGAAGGTGTTTGCCACACATCCCAGGGCCACCACGCGGCTGCCACACGGTGCTCCACGTCACCACGGACCCGTGCCGACTTACGTCAAGTCCGGCTCACTCAGCAAATGTGGACTGAGCCTCCCCACGGGCCTCCTCTGTTCAGCACTGAGCCAAGGGCGCCTGGGAGCATCCTCAGCCCCAGACCCTCAGAGCAGAAAAGGGAGCAAAGAGCTCCTGCTGACCGTGTCCGGACCTTCTGTAAACAAAACCCCAGCCAGGAATTTCCCAAACAACCAGAGACATGAAGTTGATTACCCAGTGGGAGTCCGAAGTTGAGACAGCACAGGGAAAGGAACCGGCCCAGGATGAGGGGAAAGCAGGGGCTGGGTGCGTGATCAGGACTGGGGTCAACAGGCGACACAGGACACTGGCTCCGGGGGTCAATCTGGTGAAAGGCCAAGAGGGGGGCAAGGCCACGAAGGGAAGGCCAGAGAGGAGAGCCTGGCTCACTGCCTGGTGCATGTGGAACACAACAGCTTCCGTGGACTCTGTGTGCACGTGGACACGGGAACTCTGGGCGGGCCTCGCCTACCGAGCTTAAGGGACACTCGGTGGCAGAAGGTTCCAGGCTCTCTGGAGAAGCAAAGAGAACCTCGCTTCTCCCTGGGAAGGTAGCAAAAGCACCACAGAAGAAAGCCCAGGAGATAAAGGAAGGAGGGGAGAGAGGGAGGGGTGAGGAAAAGGGTGTCCCAAAAGCAGGGTCACCAGGAGAGGCCCGTGAACCGGTGGAGAGCCCTGGGAAAGCACAGCAGGTGGCTCTGGTGTGTGTGGACAGGGAACAGCGGAAGCCGGGCTGAGAAGGTGGCCCTGGAGCAGGAAGGCCAGCTAGGTGCGGTCAGGGCCTAGGCCGGAGAGTGAGGCCAGGGAAAGTCACGAGGGCCAGGAGCCCTGGACTGGGAGACCGCACCCACGAAGAGGAAACCAGCCTCCAACCACTCCCTCCAGGCGCCCAGAAGAATGACTTCCTGACCCGTGGAAGGCCGCCAGGACAGGGCTCCCGCTGAGGAACGGCGCGAGACAATGCTTTACCCAGTCACACAGCAGCCGTGGCGGTGAGTCTGTCCTTGGGGCAGCAGGAGGCAGAGAGGACCAGGACAGACAGACGAGCAATGTTCTGCTGCAGGACGGTGAGAATGTAACAGAAGCAAGACCAGCTCTCCCTGGGGGCCGGAGAGCACAGACCAGAAGAAAGAGGAGACGCAGGAGAACCCACCCGGTGAGGGGCAGCGAACACGGGAATCACCAGGCAGCTGGGCAGAGCCGGCACGGCCAGGGAGGGACAAATGGGAAGCCATGGAGCTGCACCAGCAGACCACAGCTCTCCGAGAAGGCCTCAACTGGAGTGGGGAAAGAGAGAGAGAGCTGAAGAAGGAGGGAAGGAAGGAAGGGAGGGAGGGAGGGAGGGAGAGAAGTAGGGAGAGAGAGAGGGAGGGAAGGAGGGAGGGAGAGAGGGAGGTAAGGGAGGGAGGGAAGGGAGGGAGGGAGGGAGGGAGGGAAGGAGGGAGGGAAGGAGAGAGAAGTGGAGACACAGGATTCCAGAATCAAATCCACAAAAGAATGGAATGCGTGCAGCATACCTGTGCAGCATACCTGAGGCCATCACTCAGCGGGACGACAACCCTGAGCACTTCTCAGAGAAACCAGAAATCCTGACAGAGTTCTAAGCAATCTTTCCTGAAAAATGACTGTCTTCCTACAGGTCATCCTAAGTAACGCCAACAGCCAGCTCTAGGGTTCCCAAAGGCTCTGAGAATATAACTTTGTTATACCCAACTCTTCAGTAAGAGACTGCCCAGGGTCTGAGTGGACACGTCCCTGTGTGGAGAGATGGAGCCGCCTCACCACAGTCCACAGAGCATGGCCCAGGGGCAGCTGGAAGGTCCGCAGAGCAGTTTCCATCACGGGCTCCTGCAGTGAGCCCAGAGCCCTCTACGATACCTATTCACAGGGAGGAGCGGCAGATCCTACCCTAAGGTACCAGAATCTTCTCACAGTGCCAATCATGACAGAGAACAGTCCAGTCACAGGACCAGCCTGGGTAGCACTGTTCCTACAATCCTTCAAAAAAGAAACACTTCTTTCTGGGCTAATTTGTCATTCTTTAATTATAAATTTTCATTATAAATTAACGTGCAGCTTAATTATAAATTAAACCGGATCATTACTTTCAACAGTTCAGCTACACCTGGAATATAACATTCAATATTCATATAACCTCATTTTGTTTTACCTCTAAAATATCTTGAACACCTGTGAGCCTTTCATTTCAAAATTCTAGCAGCGAATTCAACTTAGAAGTTAACTTGGAGATGTCAAAAACCCTTTGGAAATTGTTCTAGAAGCTTTTTTGCTGCTGTGACTAACAGACGTGGCCAGAACAACTGTAGGGAGCAAGAGTTCGTTTGAGGGCTCACAGTTTCAGAGGTCTCAGTCCACGGAAGGCCGGCTCCACTCCCTGGGGTGAGGCTGAGCATCATGGCAGAGCATGTGGTGGAGGGAAGCGGCTCACATGAGATCAGGAAGCAAGAGAGAGAAATTCTACTCTCCAGATACAAACTATATCCCCCAAAGCCACACCCCCAATGCCCACCTCCTCCAGCCACAGCCCACCTCCTCCAGGTACCCCGCAGTTCATCCCACCAGGGTCAGTTCACTGACTGGGTTGGGGCTCCTGTAACTCAGTCATTTCTCCTCCAAACCTTCTTGCACTGTCTCACACGTGAGCTTTTGGAGGACACCACGTCTAAACCATAAAGAAATACACCTACTACACACGCACACAGCCATTCCAGAGGTCTATAAATGGTCAGTGTGAAGGTGACACTGGGCACGAAGGGTGACAGAGGATCACACACAAGTTGAATGCTGAGTACCGGCTGCCTGTTGCCACCAGGCTCTCCAAGTCTCTCCAACTAAACCCATCCAACAGGGGTTCAGGATAGGGCCAGGCTGGCCCCCGAGAACCACAGTCCAGGGCTCCCTGGAGGACGTTTCTGGGAGTCACCACTGTGAGTTCATCTCCTCAAGTTCCTGTGTCTGCAAGTGACCTAGTTGACAGGGTCTCCCTGGCCTAAGTTATTACAGAGAAAGTTGAACAGGAAAGGATTCAAAAAAGCTGGCCTAACAGGGGTCATTCCAGGGAAGGCCGAAGGTCCCGGCACACAATGGCCTTTCCTAGCAACACTCTGCTGACAAGTATCAGTCCCACTATTTTGCCAAAACCCAAGTGGTGATGACGTGCTACTGCTGACAGTAATAGCAGAGCAGACCCCTGATCTTGGAATGCAGAAAACGGCAAGCTCAAAAGTAACTCACAAGACACCTGTAGGAATGGCAAAGGCCAAGCAACTGCTGGCTTGCCCTGCCCCCCCCATCTCACCCAGCCCCGCCCCCTCACAGACGTGTGCTACACACCAAGGGACTCAGGAGGGGTGTCTGGAAAATCCATGCTGGTCAGGAAAGACACGCAAACACTAGGGCACACCTGCTGCCACACTGTAGACAAGCCTCCTGCACTTGGGAACAGCGGTGGTAACAAGTGATACCTTAAGTGGCCTTTGTTAGCATCGCTGACTGCAGTTTCTCAGAATCAATGAGTACACAAAGTCAGTTTTTGCTTATAATGCATAAAGAATGGTTGTTTTGTTTCTTACAGCTGAAACATTTTATTTCCAAATTAAAACTTTAAAAGTATGGCCATCAGAGTAAAACAGCATCATAAATCAAAACGGGGATCTCAGACGACCGCCCGGCACTGTGGAGGTCTAGCACTGTTGAGGTCTCTTACATAATGGCTATTTTATAACCACCAGCAAGAGCCCTCAGGGCATGTCGTGAGGGCCGCTGCCTTCCCTGAGCTGAAGTCACTTGGCACAGAACGCGTCTTAAAGACTCCAAGGTGTGGTAACATCTGTGACTCATGAATTGTCCTTTCGTTGCTGGACCGATTACGTGATTTCCAGCATTAAAAACGCTATTAGACTCTGACTTCATTTGTTGACTACATACAAACAGTATTCAGTAAACATCATGTTCGTTAAGGCAAACTAGGGGGATCACCTAGACAGACCACCAAGGAAGGTGAGGATGAGCGTCCTTAAACGAAGGGTCTCCGCTGACACGGGGCAATATGAGAAGGTAAGGTGGCTTTGCCCAAAGACAGAACCGGAGGAACCTTGAGCTAGCAGAAACCCCCAAGGGCTGGGCAGCGCAGCACTCAGAAAGGGCGGAAGCCCCACCAACGGCGCAGGGATGCTCTGACTGAAGGAGGGGAGCAGGAGGGTAGGGAGGCAGGACCAGGTGGGCAAGAAGTGGGCAGGAGGTGAATCCACAGGGGAACTCAGACAAGGGGACCCCTCCTGAACTCAATCTCCAGGTGAGCTGGGGGTCTGGAGCCCCCTTTGAGTTTCACGTCCCGTGATGTTATGAACTGTGTTTCCTGGAGCATGTGTAGTGTCAAAGAGAAGGGACTCACCACCCAGGACCCCACCCCTTCCCCAGGCAGGAGGGGTAGGCCCTGGGTCTCTCCAAGCCTTGATGTCCTCTGGTGCCTGGAAGCAGAACAGTGTGAACGGCAGGCAGTCACCTCCTGGGAGAAGCCCAGGGCAGATGTAGCCCTTCTGACTGCCTCGTTTTTGGCCTCTAGGAGAACATCTGGAATAAACCGAACGCTAACATGTGCATAGGCAGCATATATTCACCCACTGCTGCAGCACGGGATGGACGTGCTGCTTGGGATCAAATGTTCTCTCCTGTGTTTGCCGCCAGCTTCGCAGCTTCAGAGCACACCCAGTACACTACACGCCCATGGCCAGAGAGCGGGCCTGCTGAGATCCAGCAGCCACCAGGACAGCCAAGGGCAGCACACATGCTGGACTCTGCAGCCCTTTGACCTCTGCTTCTATCAAGGCTCAGTCAAATGGTGGGACCAGCCAGGAAATGGAAATACCCAGAGTGACTCCAACTGAGTTCAGCAACACGGAGCAGGGAGACATGTGTGTATTGGGTCTTCTCCTCCTATCTCTGTTTTCACAGTTTCCCTGCCCCACACCCGCACCCACCAGGCACCCACCATTTACACCACAGTCTTCGAAGCAACCCTGTCCAAACTCCACTCCTGCTCTGTCCTGGGGTAAGAACTGCACTCATACTTCAAGTTCAAAAATGGTTAAACTCGGCCATTAGCATTTTAGAAGATCTGGGCAGAAAGTGTCACGTCAAAGGAATAAATCTCCAAATGACAGGTTTTCAGATCAATGAGACAAAACACACTGAAGAATGGGGCATGACATTTGGATGAGACCATTTTTTTTTTCTTTGCTGGAACTATCCTGTGCGTGCAGTAGGCTCAACCATACTCTGGTAGCTCTACCCACTGTCCAGGGGCACCCTTCCAGGTTACAGCAACTACAGACTTCTCCAAGCATTGCTGAATGTACCCTGGGGGGCAAAATCATCACCCCACCATCGCCATGCCTCATTCAAGAACCACAGTTAAAGTGCAAATGAAAAGCCAAGCCACAGTTGGGAAGAAAACCTTGATGGCTGTTTTCCCAAGGGTAATAATGTGGTATGCAGTTCAGAGCTGCCCCTACTCATAGTGTGTATGTCGTTTTACTGTAAAGAAAAGAGCTTCAGGGGCTGGGGATGGGGCTCAAGCGGTAGCGTGCTCGCCTGGCATGCATGCAGCCCGGGTTCAATCCTCAGCACCACATACAAACAAAGATGTTGTGTCCACCAAAAACTAAAATATATATATATATATTAAAAAATTATTTCTCTCTCTCTTAAAAAAAAAAAGAAAGAAAAGAGCTTCAAAGAAAAAACAATGCACCAGAGTATCCAAAATACTCTAGATGATAATAGAGTATTAAAAAGAGTATCGGGCTGGGGATGTGGCTCAAGCGATAGCTTGCTTGCCTAGCCTGCGCAGGGCGCTGGGTTCGATTCTCAGCACCACATAAAAATAAAGTAAAAGATGTGTGTCTGCCGAGAACTAAAAAAATAAATATTGAAAAATTATCTCTTTCTCTCTCTCTCAAAAAAAAAAAGAAAAAGAAAAAGAAAAAAAAGAGTATCAAGCGAAGCCCCAATTATGAACCTAATCTGAGGAATTCTGCTGTTCTTTAATCATGAAACATGCTTCTTTTTTTTTTAAATATATATATTTTTTAATATTTATTTTTTAGTATCGGCAGACACAACATCTTTGTTGGTATGTGGTGCTGAGGATCGAACCCGGGCCGCACGCACGCCAGGCGAGCGCGCCACCGCTTGAGCCACATCCCCAGCCCCTGAAACATGCTTCTTAAGCAACAGATACTAGAAAAGAATAAAACTGAGACACCTTTGCCCATCAGCTGAGCCAGCCCAACAACTTCAGAGCAAGCTTAAAACAAAGGTAACTGGTTGCTCAAGTAAACGGAACAGAGCAGTGCTAACCCCTATATGAAGTGACAAGCAGCTTCAGTTTTACTGAATAGTGATTCAGCTGTTTAAAATATGGCAGGCCCGAAAAAAAAAATTGATGACCTTCATCTTCTACTGGTTGCTATTTTGGAAGCAATAAATACCCAACTAATACTAATTTATAGTTTCATAGAAGCAAGAGATTCTGGTGTGCTGTTGCACAGTAGCGATGCAGTAGTAATGAGAGAAGACAGCAATGTGTTGCACATTTCACAAAGCTATAAGAGAGGATTTGGGAAATTTTTACCATAAAGAAATGGCAGGTGTTTGAGAGGTAGAAATGTTTGACTTGATTTAAACATTACACAATTTTTTATTGCACATATACTGAAACATCATGCCACCACGATTTTGGTTTTTTATGAGTTTAAAAACTTAAGTATAAAGAAAAGATAGCAAATCTACAAGTGCTTTTCCCATTCCTGTTTGATGGTCATGTTTCTCTTCTTCCTGAGTCAGTGGAATGCCCTGAGCATCCCAAGATAAAGGCAGGGCTGCTGGGCAAGGGAGCTGGGGAACTTGCTGCTCTTTTCTGGAACCCATAAAGGAAGGAATGCCAGGACGAGAGCTTTGAAACAGATGTCTTACCTATTTGCAGAGGGCTGTTTAAAACAGATTCCAGTCTCTTCTCTCTCACTTCAGATCCCAAGGGTTGTAAATTATGCCCTTTTCTTCCTACTTTCTCTTAGACCAGAGGCCCTCCAAGTTCCAGGCAGTGCCCAGATCAGCACTGCCTGGAACTTAGTAATGAAGGTGTTCAACCCTCGCTCCAACGTGGAATTCCCGGGGATGGGGTCCAGCAATGGCCTTAGAGCAAACCCTCCTGGTGATTCCCTAGGCACCCTAGAGTTCGACGACCACTGATCAGGCCAATGTTATTACTATACGCACAAAAAGATCCTTTTTCCAGAAAGCAGAAGTGTAATTCTCATTTCATCCTCCAACCTAGGCCAGGGTAGATTAGCAGCACTCCAAGGAGAAGGACCTGCTCGGCGGTTCAGTGCCGCTCAAGGTCCCAAAGATAACGACTTGGGGGTTAGGCTAGGGCTGTGCACGTCTGTTCATGGTTGAATAAAAGGTCTGTCGCACTTTACTTATGAACAAAGTCCGGAGTCTTTTTTATCTCTTTTCGCTCCGGCTCTTTCAACGTTCATCAGGAGGGAAAGAAACCTGCGCGGGTGGGTACTGTGCCAGATGCCTCGCGTCTCACTGAGTGGGAATGCAACAGCAGGAGGTGGGAAAGGTATTTTCCCCATGAAGAACACTTAATCCTGCCCTAGTCCCTCGGGTCTGGGACCCTGGGTCCACCGCAGTCACTCGATGGGGACGCGGCTGGCTCCCCAGCGGGGTCTCCTCTCGGCCTCCGGCATCGCGACGCCACCAGGGGAGGGGCGCGAGGGGAGGGGCGCCCCCGCTCGGCGCAGGGGGACCGTCCACTCGGGGAACCCGCAGCCCGGCAGCTCGGAAAGAGGCCACCGACCCCGGAGGCGGGAGAGGAGAGGGCGCGGGGCGCAGGCCGGGAGGGCGCCCGGACGGGGACGGGGACGGGACCGGGGACGGGACGGCACTCACTGTGGGGGTCGCTCTTCTCCCGGACCCCGTCCACTCGGCCGTCGGGGTGGATGCGCAGGAAGAAGCCTCCGTTTTTGCAGTAGAGCCGCTTGGGGTCCCTGAAGTGGCCGGGCGGGAAGGCGCCGCCGCCGCCGTCCTCGGGCAGGGCGGGCAGCGTGGTGATGCTGCCGGCTGCCATGGCCCCGCCGGGGTCCCTCCGGGCCGCCCGGGCCGCCGGAGCCGCCGCGCCCCGGCCCCGGCCCCGGCCCCCGACCCGCTCGGCGCCCCGGCCGCGGCCCCCCAGCCTCCCGTCCGGCGGCGCGCGGCCGCGGGCCCCCAGCCTCGGGCCGCCGCGCTGTCCCGCCGCCGCCGTGGGCCCCAGTGCGCCGCCCGCCGCCGCGCCCGCCCCCCGGCTCGGCTCGGGGCGGCTCCGGGCGCGCGGACACGCAGGCGCGCGACCCGCCCGGCCCCCGCCCGGCCCCCGCCCGCGCACCGGGGCCCCGCGGCGACTCCGACCGCCCAGCGCGCGGGCTGGACGCCCGACCTCCGCGCCCGGCCCCTCTGCGCTGGTGGCCGCCTCTTCCACCCAAGAGGGAGAAGGGTGGGCAGCGGGGAGCCGGCCCCGACACGCGGGATGAAAGGCTGAACTAACGCGGGAGACAGAAAGGCCAGACCAGGGGGCCCCGAGTTGCCCAGAGGAAAGGTGCCTTTCGGTTCTGTGTTGTTTTAATTAGTTACACTGATTAATGACCTTGGACGATGACCTTGACGTATCATACGTTTGGATCAGATGGGTATAATATCATTTTTCTGAGGCACGGGTTGCAGAATCACACTGGTCATGCCGTCACGTAGATGCACACGGTAATAATAATGGCAGTTCCCTTCCACTGTCCTTCCTGTCTCCCCATCCCCTCCCCTCTCCTCCCATCACTTCTCTTTACCCACCCTTAGCTTCAGTCGAAGCGGTAACACTCCATAGCAGAGTGTCAGGGTCTTAACCCGGGCTGCCATTTGCCCTGGCTAAAGTGTGAGGCATTTCTTGGAGACAGCATATTTCCTGAAGATCCCCGACTACAAAACTGAAGTTCGTGGCAGGTGGTGGTTTTCAGTAGCATATAGCCGGTCCGACACACAAGTCACAAAATGCTCGTGCAGAACACTTACAGGTATGGAGTGCCCACCACGTGCAAAGCATTGGCAGTGGCTTTGGGCAGAGGCAAATCAGATGGAATCTTCCCCAGGCACACCCCAGGGGGTAAGACCGGGCATCAGGAAGCCAGCAGGAAGCACCAAGGCCACCAGGCAAGACCCAGCACTGTGGCTGCCACACTGTGGGTACCCCAGCTTTCCCAGAGGTGGGGGATTTGGTGAAGCCTCTAGAAGAAGGTGCCAATATTTTTTCCTGTGGAGGAACAAGTGTCAGGGACTATGCACGACTACCCCTCTATAATGCAGATGATGAGTTTGGGTTTTAAAAAAACTTTTTTTGTAGTTGTAGATGGAAAGAATGCCTTTATTTTATTTGTTTATTTTTATGTGGTGCTGAGGATGGAACCCATGCAAGCTAGGCAAGCGCTCTGCCACTGAACTACAGCCCCAGCCCCAGCCCCAGCCCAATGAGTTGGATTTTAAGTAGATCTTTTTACAATGAAAACAATGTATTCACTCACTGATACAAACAAGTCTAGTGAGGGTCTGGTACTGCCCCTAAGTCCTCAGAACACAGCAGGGTGTAGATCAGAAAGATCCATGCTCCAAAGGCACTTGGGTCTCACGGTGGGACAGAGACTGAGAACCATTATAAAGAAAGAAAGAAGTTACAATTGTAGATAACGATAGTGATAGGGAATTGCTAGTTGTTTCCATAAATGTAAATGATTCTCCCACCCCCAAATAATCACTATTAACATTTTAATATTTTCATTCTAATATGCATGTGGGAGTCTACAAAGTAAACGAGATCCTATTATATAGTTTTGCAACCTACTTCTTTCAATTAAGAGAATATTGCAACCACTTTCCAGTTATTATCCTAACATTATGCATGTTAGCTCACCATTAGTCATTTAGCTTATCTCACATTTTCTCATTTTAATCAAGGATATAATGAACACCCAGATTACTAAATCTTTCTGTACATCCATGATTTTTTTTTAAGAGAGAGAGAGAGAGATTTTAATATTTATTTTTTAGTTTTCGGCGGACACAACATCTTTGTTGGTATGTGGTGCTGAGGATGGAACCCGGGCGGCACGCATGCCAGACGAGCGCGCTACCGCTTGAGCCACATCCCCAGCCCCCCATGATTATTTCTTTAGAGTAAATTTCTGGCACTAAAACTTGACTCAACTGATATTAAAATCTTAAAACTTACCCTGAGACTTGAGAGCCTGAAGCAGGAGGATGGGAATTTCAAGGCCAGCCTGGGCAACTTAATGAGACCGTCTCAAAATAACAATACAGAGAGCATACTATAGGGATACTGCCACATCAATGATCATAGCAGCACAATTCACAATAGCTAGACTTTGGAATCAACCTAGATGCCCTTCAATAGATGAATGGATTAAAAAACTGTGGCATTTATACACAATGGAGTATTACGCAGCACTAAAAAATGACAAAATCATGGATTTTGCAGGGAAATGGATGGCATTAGAGCAGATTATGCTAAGTGAAGCTAGCCAATCCTTAAAAAACAAATGTCTTCTTTGATATAAAGAGAGCAACTAACATCAGAACGGGGAAGAAGAGCATGAGGAAAAGATTAACATTAAATAGAGACGAGTGGGGGGAGAGAAAGGGAGAGAGAAGGGAAACTGTATGGAAATGGAAGGAGACCCTCATTGTTACGCAAAATTACATATAAGAGTTTGTGAGGGGAAAGGGGAAAAAAAACAAGGGAGAGAATTAAACAACAGCAGATGGGGTAGAGAGGGAAGATGAGAGGGAAGGGGGGGAATAGGGGATAGGAAAGGTAGCAGAATACAACAGTCATTAATATGGTATTATGTAAAAATGTGGATGTGTAACCGATGTGATTCTGCAACTTGTATTTGGGGTAAAAAATGGGAGTTCATAACCCACTTGAATCAAATGTATGGAAGATGATATGTCATGAGCTTTGTAATGTTTTGAACAACCAATAAAAAAAAAAAAAAGAACTGGGGCTGTGGCTCCGCGGTAGAGGGCTTGCCTGGCGTTCATGAAACCCTGGTTTCCATCCCCAGCCCCGCAAACAAACAAACAAATAAAAAACAAGTCACAACACTTTTAGGCCTTGATACAGCTTTTTAAAGCACCCTCTCCAGTGCTATAGATGTTTAACCTCTCTCGGGCAGCTCTTGAGGTCTCTGTTCACCTCATCCTTTACAGAAGAAAAATTTGATTTTTGTTTTAATATGAATTTCTTTCTTCTTAAAGATAAAGTTCACATACCATCAATTCACCATTTTGAAAGGCAGCAGTCCGTGGTTTTCAGTATGTGCCCTCACTTCTGTCTCCCTCCAGGACCCTGTCACCCCACACAGCAATCCCACATCAGCAGTCGCCCATTGCCCTTTCTCCACCCTGGCAGCCTCTCCTCTGCATTTTGAATCTATTGAAGCATTTTGAATCTATATTCATAGGGAATATTGGTCTGGCAGCTCTCCTCTGCTGTCTCTGGATTTGCCTGTCCTGGAGAGCTTGCCTCCTGAGTCCTACCCGGTGCCCGGCTGTCAGCTTCCGTCCCTTAGCATAAAGTTCCAGAGTCACCCCTCCTGGCAGGTATCCACACTGCACTTTTGTCTCTCAGTCCTAGTGTTCCGATGGCCCCAGCCCGCCGGCAAGCCTCTGCCACAGGCTACAGCGCAGCCCTTGTTCTCCATTGGTTTTTATCGCCTAATACTTGACTAGACCAAATTCTGTTTATCCGTCAGTTGATGGGTACTTGGGTCGTTCCCACTTTTTTGGTTATTAAGAATAATACTGCTGTGATCTTCCCTCTTCTAACTTTCATGACATCTGGTTTTGTTGTTTGCCTCTGTTTTCCACTTATGAAGACAGGTGCAGGCCTGTGATCCCAGTGACTTGAGAGGTGGAGGGCCAGCCTCAGCAACTTAGTGAGATCCTATCTCAAAATAAAAAAAATAAAGAGAACTTAAAAAATAAAGGGGTGCAGCTCAGTGGTAGAGTGTCCCTGGGTTCAATCCCAGCACAACAATTTTGAGGAACCTCTACACTTATTTCCAGAGTAGCTGTACCAATTTATATCCCTGCCAACAGTGTATAAGAGTTCCTTTCCCCTATATCCTTGCCAGCATTTATTGTTATTTATATTCTTTCTATTTCATCTTTTTATATATATTTTGGTGCCAGGGATTGAATTCAAGGATGCTTAACCACTGAGCCACATCCTCATCCCTTTTTATTTATTTTTTATTTTGAGACAGGGCCTTACTAAGTTACTCACAGCTTCGATAACTTGCTGAGGCTGGCTTAGAAGCTGTGATCCTCCTGCCTCAGCCTCCCGAGCTGCTGGGATTACAAGCGTAAGCCACATGCCCTGTTGTTATTTGTATTCTTGATGACCGCCATTCTGACTGGGTAAGAGGGAATCTCATTATAGCTCTGATTTGTGAAATCTCATGTTTTGATTGTTCTCTGCTAGTGGATACAAATGCAGCTGTTGTAATGTTGTTATTATATTCTGCAACTTTGTTGAATTTACTGTAAGTCCTAACAGGTTTTTTGTTTGTTTGTTTGGTTGGTTGGTTCTTTCTCTATATAAGATCAAGGTATATTCAAATAGAGGTTTACTCTTCCCCCTGCTCGCTGGTGACTGATTTCATTTCTTGCCTAATTGTTCTCAGAGAGGTGACACTTCAGTGTTAAACAGGAATGGTGTCTTAGAAGGAAAGCTTTGGTTTCTCTCCATTTTAGGGATGGTTTTCACTGCAGGATTTTTCAGGTGCCCTTTGAAACAACTGAGGAAGTTCCTTTCTGTTTCAAGTTTGTGAGCTGGGTTTTTGTTGTTGTTTTTGTTGTTGTTGTTGTATTGGGGATCGAATCCAGGGGCACTCTACCACTGAGCCACATCCTCAGCCAATTGTATATTTTCTAAAGATGTTGATGGACCTCTATTTTACTCATTCATTTATATGTGGTGCTGAGAATCAAACCCAGTGCCTCACACACTCTAGGCAAGCCCTCTACCACTGAGCCACAATCCCAGGTCCTTACCTTTTATTGAAAGACAAACTTAGGTTCTCCCTAAGTTGTTGAGTCTGTCCCCAAACTGGTACTCCTCCTGGCTCAGCCTCCTGAATCACTGGGATTATACGCAAGTGTCACTGTGCCCAGGTGACTGTTTATTTTATTTTTTAAATCTCAGGAGTATGGGGGATCTTCTCAAATGCTTTTTGAAATTTATATTGAAATGATCATATAGTTTTCTCTACTAATTCTTTTAATATGGTGGTTGGACAGTAATTTTCCTGTGTCCAACCAATGTTGCATTCCTGGGACTGATATCTAGACTTCTTCATGTGTTGCTGGATACTGTTTGATAGTATTTTATTGAAGCATTTTGAATCTATATTCATAGGGAATATTGGTCTGGCTTCTAGTTTTTTTTTTTCTTCATGTCTTTGGTTTTGGTGTGAGGGCATTTCTAGCCTCAATGAATGAATTAGGAAATATTCCCTCCTTTTCCATTTTTTTCCAGTTGAATTTGTAAAGGAATTTTATTAATTCCTCTTTAATACTTCATAGAATTTGCCAGTGAAGCTATTTTTTCCTGGGCTCCTCTTTGGCACATTTTCTTTTACACACACACACACACACACACACACATAAACACACATAAATATATTTACCAGTGATACTCAGATTTAAAAAAAAGAATTATTTTGTTACCAATTTATTGTAACTAATTTGGGTACAGCTTGGATTTTAATCATTGCATTGATCTTTCAATCATTGTATGCATTCATTACACTAGGTTTTATATCTAATCAGTTCATAATACTTGTTATCTGGGAGGGTAAGTTTCTCCAACTTACTTTTATCATTTTAAAACATAGTTCTTTTCAACAGTAAAATCATGACTTTAATAAAGTGAAAGGATGTTTAGATCTCATATAGATAACCAAGGTTTTTTATGACTCTAATTGAGGGAATCTGTAGGTATTACAACAGACTTGAAAGGCAATTCAGAGACTTCATGTTTGTGAATATGAAAGGAGAAAGAATTCTGGAGTGAATTTACAGATAGGTACAAAGCTGTCTTGTCCCATAGGCAGGGCAGAGAAATACTCATCCTTCTACTAGACATAATTGTTATGGGACAGGTTGCTCTGAAAATATACCAAGTCCATTCTGTCCAAATTGGAGAGTCTTTATGTAGCCAGCCAGCCTGTGACTACTCCTTGCAGGACCCATAACTGTCTCTGTAAGGAATAGCCCTGAGCCTGAGTGTTTTAGGATCGTTAAAGGCAAAACTCACAAAAACCATACCCCAGTTGGCATAGCAGCAAGCAAGCAAGCAAGCAAGGGTACAGAAGCTGAACTGAGCCGTTAGCAAAACAATGCATTTGACAAAATACAGCAGACCTCTGTGTTAGAAACACTAGAAAAAGTAGGGAGAGTAGGAACATACCTTAGCCTTGTAAAAGCTATATATGTCAAACCCAAGGCCAGCATCATTCTAAATGGAGAAAAATTGAAAGCATTCCCTCTAAAAACTGGAACAAGACAGGGATGTCCTCTTTCACCACTTTATCCAACATAGTCCTTGGAATTCTAGCCAGAACAATTAGACAAAAGAAAGAAATTAAAGGGACACAAATAGGTAAAGAAGAACTCAAACCACCACTATTTGCTGATGACATCATTCTATATCTAGAAGATCCAAAAATTCCACCGGAAAACTTTTAGAACTAATAAATGAATTTAGCAAAGTAGCAGGATATAAAATCAACAACCATATATCAAATGCATTCCTATATATCAGCAATAAATCCACTGAAAAAGAAATTAGGAAAATTACCCCATTCACAATAGTCTCAAAACAAACAAACAGACAAATAAAAAAAACCCTGGGAATCAATGTAGCAAAAGAGGTGAAAGACCTCTACAATGAAATCTATAGAACACTAAAGAAAGAAATTGAAGAAACCTCAGTAGATGGAAAGATATCTCATGCTCCTGGATAAAGCAGAATTAATATTGTCAAAATGGCCATAAAACCAAAAGCATTATACAGATTTAATGCAATTCCTGTGAAAACCCCAATGACATTCTTTATAGAAATAGAAATAGAAAAAGCAATCATCAGATTTATTTGGAACTATAAGAGACCCAGGATAGCTAAAGCAATCCTTAGCAAGAAGAGTGAAGCAGGAGGCATCACAATACCAGACCTTCAACTGTACTACAGAGCAACAGTAACAAAAACAGCATGTTATTGGCACCAAAATAGCCTTGTAGACCAATGGTACAGAACAGAGGACACAGAGACAAACTCACATAAATACGGTTATGTCATACCAGACAAAAGAGCCAAAAACATTCACTGGAGAACAGATAGCATATTCAACAAATGGTGCTGGCAAAACTGGAAATCCATATGTAGAAAAACGAAATTAAACCTCTCTCTCTCACCCTGCACAAAAATCAACTCAAAGTGGATCAAAGGCTTAGGCACTAGAACAGAGACCCTGCGCCTAACAGAAGAAAAAATAGGCCCAAATCTTTGCCACGTCAACCTAGGATCTGACTTCCTTAACAAGACTCCTCAAGAGCAAGTAAAATCAAGAATCAAAAAATGGGATGGATTCAAATTAAAAAGCTTCTTCTCAGCAAAGGAAACAATCAATAATGTGAGGAGAGAGCCTACAGATTGGGAAAAAATCTTTACCACTATTTTAAATTCCTAAATATGTTTGGAGGAATTTTGCATAGTTATTTTATTATGTTTCCATTCAGAAATATTAGAGAGTTTTTCTTAAAGCTTTTCATAAACTATTGTACTTTTTCATCATTAAGATTCTGATTACTTCTTTCTTTGGTGGTGCTGGAGATTGAACCCAGGGCCTTGTGCATGTAAGGCAAGCACTCTACCAACTGAGCTATACCACCAACCCCTCTGATTACTTCTTCTTCTTCTTTTAAAATATTTTAGTTGTCAATGCACCTTTATTTTATTTATTGATATGTGGTGCTGAGAATCGAACCCAATGCTTCACACATACCAGGCAAGTGCTCTGCACTGAGCCACAACCCCAGCCCTGATTACTTCTTAAGAATTCTAAACTAATTCATTTTGGTAATGTGAGAGAATTTTTTCTCCTTTTAAATATTGAAATAGTTATCACTGGAACCTAGTGACTTTTTCATAATAATGAGTTTTGTATCCATCATGTTATCAGATTTTATTAGTTCTAATTATGTTTACCTAAATATTATCCTTATGGTCCGGTAATTATTTGAGAATGTAAGTAGCATGACTGCCCGTGGTTCTGCTGAAAGCTAACCCCTTGCACTTAAGGACGGAGTGAGAGGAGTAGACAGGAACTTGAGACAACCATTTCAATGATCTCTTCTTGAAATCAACACCATCTTGGAGATGTGGACCTTCTCAGAGCTATATCAAACTTTCCTGTGCTACCCCCTGGCCAGGTTTTAGAAGTAACTAAGTAACAATAACATGGAATGAAGTTCCTTCCACAAGTCCTGGTCCCTGTAAATATTTAACTCTTGTAGCTGCTGCCCAAACTCCCGGATAGTTGCTGAGCCACATTACAGGTTAGATTTATCCCCGCACAAGTGGAACACTCAGCAGTTGTCTGAGTCCTCCGGAGGCACCAGGTGACACTGGGACACCTACTGAGAACATCTGGAAAGGGAGCAAAGCATCCCATGGATTTTCAATGAAGATAAAAGTAGTCTATTTTGTAGAGATCAGCAAATTGATGGGGTTCAGGACCTGCTACCCCAAAATGCAGCACTCGCAGCAGAGGCAGGAAGGCCACTCTCACTTCCTCCATCCTTTGCTGGAGCAGGTCATTGATGCTCTTTGCAGAAATGCCTTCCCTCCACCCGGAGGAACAGAGTTCCCTCACCTCTGAAGACACAGGGACACAGGGATCTGACCTAACAGCACTTGCTAGTCCCCCTCCCCATTGACTCCCATTAGCTCAAACCTCCTTTGTCCGGTCACCCTGCCTGCCGCACAACAGTGTGCTTCCTCACCAAACTGAGCAAAAAACACCCAGGTTTCTCTCTTCATCTGGGTCGTTTGCCAAGGCTCCTGTGTCACAAAAAATTGAAATAAATTAGTATGTTTTTCTCTTGTTGATCTGTCTTTTGTTATGGGGGCTGCTCAGCCGTGATCCTAGCAATGGGTGAGGAAAAGGATTTTTTTCCTCTATGAAGTATATACCAGCCTGGAGAAGATAGCATGCTTGGTTTTAAAGCTTCGCAAGACTCACTCACACTCCTAGTGCAGGTCTTGAAATGCGCCTTCACTCTTGGTAGTGGAACTCAACATGTGCATCCTTCTATGATGAAACTCCCATTAAACCCATTTCCTTATGAAAATTCCAGTAAAATGCACACATTTTTGTCCTGTTGAACACGATCATACCAGCTCTTGAGGTCCAGGCTGCGCCATCTGCTGTGAAGTCACGGAGGCCACCCCCAGGGCAGGAGAAACGAGGGCTGCTGTGGACTTCCTGTGTGCAGGCAGGGACTCCGTCATCACCAGAAGAATCCTCTGTGCTTCATGCTAACTTTATGTCCTCGATTTAAATAAACAGGTGGATACAAACTTGACACTCGACACTTCCCAGGACAGCCCAACAGGTGCTGATGCCATGTCTGGTCACTGACTCGGGGGACAGCTGGTTCTCCATGATTCTCCCCACCTGGCGCCGCAGGGCAGGCAGCCTCTGTGTGAAGCAGGACTGACTCTCTCATGGCCGAGGAAGCCCCGCCTTGTCTCTAGTGCAAGTTCACTTCTCCTCCCCCAACATCACGACATTGTGATTTTCCAGCCAGTGACCTCAAGCCCAACCCCGCAGTCACCCCCAGGGATAGAAAAGGTCATGGACATTTCAAGCTTGTAGTCATCAGCAGAGGACCAAATCCCAGCTCCTAAAGGGAGGTCTTCTCAGAGCCACGGAAGAGATGAGCAGGGAGCTTCCTAAGCTGGATGGGACTTGGCTAGATGTGGAAACTTCAAACGTTTTCATAATATTCCTTCTGATAGGAAAGTGCACTCCATTGTTGTAAACTCTCCCAAACAGCCCACTGTCTGAAAAGCCATTGTTTTGACCAGTAGTTTTTACTGTAATGAAGTGACAGTGAAAATTCACTTCAGAAGCCCTCAGAATTCCGACAGGAAGGCTGAACAAATAGGGAGAACTGTTTTAAAACTAGCTCATACACGCCTACGGACACAAAGAGTGCTGATTTCCATTTCTGAGAACACCTGGGGATCTCTGTGCTTCACATGTCAGTTTTGAAAATATCATTTGAGATGAGTTGCCTATGAAACACCTAAGAGAGAAGAGTTTTAAAAACTAAAACTGAGCAACACAATCAGTTATGAGGCGAGATCCTAACCATAGGAGATCCGTGGCCACGTCTTCACAATCATCGATGAGTAAATTCACTTCTTATCTTTCAGGCAGGCAACACAAGATGTGTTCTAAAATTCGTGCTGTAGGATAAAAACTTACCAAAACATAAACCCTTCCTTGGCATCAATTCTCTTATAAACCTGTGGAGCAGCTCTTTACAAAAGGAATAGGACCCAAGTCTTGAAATATAGTTTTGCAAATCATTAAGAAAATATTCTTCAGGGCAGGGATGTGGCTCAAGCCGTAGTGCACTCGCCTGGCATGCGCGGGGTGCTGGGTTCGATCTTCAGCACCATATAAAAAATAAAATAAAGATGTTGTGTCCACCGAAAACTAAATAAATATTAAAAAATTCTCTCTTTAAAAAAAAAGAAAATGTTCTTCATATCAAAGTCAGTCAAGTGTTCAACTTTTAAAATTTTTATTTGTATTTATTTTGTTGGTACCAGGGATTGAACTCAGGGGCATTTGACCACCGAGCCACATCCCCAGCCCTATTTTGTATTTTATTTAGAGACAGGGTCTCACTGAGTTATTTAGTGCCTCGAGTTGGTGAGGCTGACTTTGAATTCAAGATCCTCCTGCCTCAGCCTCCTGAGCAGCTGGGATTACAGACGTGCACCACCGCACCCAGCAAATGTTCAATTTTTAATCACACCTATGCTGCAGCATTTCTGCAGGGATTAAAATGTCATATTTCAAAGATATTGTGGTGTGTTGATCTAACAAGAGGATAGATAATTTAGGAGTTGGGTTGATTAATACACCCTGAGATCCTCTCTTTCAAATATCAGTAATATTGAATCCAATTATATATTTGTTTTTGTTTCTGTAACTTTGGGAATATTCATGAAGGCAAGCTTAAAGAAGAAAAGATTGCTGTACTGTCTGCGGCCAAAATTATTGTGGGAACATTTGCTGGTATACCCTTCCCAGACAGAGGAACAGATGAGGGTAGAGAGACACAGTTTTTGTTTTGCTTTATTTTGTTTTTACATAATTGGGTCATGCCAAACACACTCTTTCATAACTTTATTTTCCATGTGTTCATATATCCTGAACATTTCCATGTGTCATTAATTGGTTTTCCATGACTTTATTATGACCCTATCTCATTGTGTGGATATACTGTAGTTTATTTAACCTGTTGTCTGTGGACTTTTAATTAATCCCCATTTCGTTACGGTCTGCTCTCTGCATGATTCTGATTACTCTCTCAGAAGTAACTCCTGGCTGGTCCGAGTCCCTTGGTCTTCCCTCCACGGGTCTCACTGCACTTGATGATTGGTGCAGCGGCGGCAGCTGGCAGAAGGCAATAACCCGCCCTCCATACAGAAGACCCCCTGTAAGGCCTCCATTGGATGACCAAGGTTTCCCGACTTGGGCAGCTTGGTCTGGTGGGTCTCAACAAGTCTAAGCCTCACACAGAAGTGGCCTGAGGGCTTCCTTCCCCCACTCCCTTCCTGATGGTCGTCCCGGAAGCAGCCTTTAGACAGCCAGAGGCCAACGCTGCCGGCTCCTCACTGGTTTAATCTGGACTTCAACCTCACTGTGGACCCGGGATCTTTCCTGAGTCTGTTAGACACTGCTGGACACTGACTGCCATGTGACCTGAGGTGTTAGAACACCAGTATTCAAAGCAGTCCTCCAGCTCCAGCTGGCCCGTGACAGGCATGACCAGAGGCCGAAGGCTCGCAGATGTGCACCTCGCCATCTTCAAGGGAAGAGGCTGTCCCTGTCCCGGTGGACCTCAGGGGTCCCCGTGGGCTAGCCTCTGGGGTCAGGCAGGAAACCCCAGTCCAGCACACTGACCTTGTTCTTTTCTGCTGAATTTACTCCACAGATAACTTTGTGTGTGTGTGTGTGTGTGTGTGTGTGTGTGTGTGCGCGCGCGCGCGCGCACTGGAGATTGAACCCAGGCACGCTGCCATTGAGCTACGTCCCTTTTCATTTTTTATTTTGCAGCAGATCTCACTAAATGGCTGAGGCTGGCCTCAAACTTGTGGCCTCCTCCTGCCTCAGCTTCCAGAGCCACTGGTATTCAGCTGTGCCCAGATATAAAAGGTTTTGCTTTTTTGGTTTGGTTTTGTTTTTTGGTTACCAGGGATTGAACCCACCACTTAATCACTGAGCCACATCCCCAACCCTTTTTGAGACAGCATCCTGCTAAGCTGCTTAGGGTCTCATTAAGTTGCTGAGGCTGGCTTTGAACTCATGATTCTCCTGCCTCAGCCTCCAGCCTGTGGATTCCAGCCCAGAACATGTATTCTTAAAGGAACAAGAACAAAATGCTGTTGTCTTCTCAATCACTTCCCTCTCTTTCCCCTGTCGCTGTGTTTGCTTCCCCTCGGTTTCTTGTGCATTCCCTGGTCATCTCCTGATCCCCTAGAATGAACCCGCCGTGCCCTCCCGTTCACCTCACCACTCTGAAGTGGTACCCATGACATCAGCGTTCAAGCTGCAAAAGGCTACAGAGGAGTATGCTGCTTTGAGCAGAGTTAGTCATGCAATTTGTGTGGCCCTGTCATCACTTAAAGTCACCCAATAAAAAAAGAAAAGAAAAAAGGTCGCATCCCGGCTCAGAGCACAATGATTGATTCCTTGATATTTCTGCACAGCGGCCGAGGAGCGTCCTGCCTCTGGGGTCGCCCTGGTGCATTCACACCAACCAGCCAGAGGAGCAGAGCCTGGCACCAGGGTACCCATGTCTGCGGACACCCTCGTGTGAGGACAGAGTGCCCAGAGGGAACAGGAGCTGACACTGGCCCACGGCTGCCAGCCGCTTGCCATCTTCCTGTGCTCAGGTGAGGTGAGAAGGGTGACAGCACCCACCGGCTCCTCTCAGAGGGACCACCTGAGATGCCAGTGGAGCCGGGGAGGTGGCCGAGAAGGTGGCGCGGGCGGGGTCTCCCCAGGACGTGGCATTGAGACCGTCCTGCCCAGCCTCCAGTGGACCTCAGCTCCCAGGAAGCTGGCGTGGCCTGGTCCTTCTTCTCCACCTCCTCTGTCTTAGACTCCACACTTTCAGTCGACCCTTGCTTTGCTCATTCCCTGGGATCGCGGGGTCCATCAGAACAGAATCCCCATGAGGTTCACCATCAGGTACCCGCCCCGCTGCGTCCACTCCACCCACTCTCCTCCTCCCGGCCTGCCCTGGCTCAGGGCCTCCACTGCTGTGCGGGCCCCACCCCTCTCCTGGCGGAGGCCGGGCTCCTGCACCTGCTTTCTGCAGCACCGGTGTCCCCACTAGCTGTCAGTCCATCATTCTGAAGAGGTGTCTGAGCTTCCCGGCGGCACAGACCCTTTCCCCACCCAGCACCCTTCCGGGATCCACCCCATCCTCTGCTTCCTCCAGTGAAACTCCTGAGTGCTGTCTCATGGCTGCCTGTCGTCCTTCCACCCATCTGTCCCTGTTTCTCAGCCTCTGATTTCATTTCTTGCTTAAGCAACTTGAGGACAACAGAAGTCTGACTCCACCCACACGCCTCCAGCCCCAGCACCGTGCCCCTCGCTGTGTCTGTCCCCTGGCCGAGGCCCTTTTGGGGACTGCTGCAATCAGAGTCTAGAAATGCATTCATGTTGATATTTCCAGATACATTTAAAGGTTTATCTATATAAATGTTTCATACATAAAATGAATGACTCTCTCCTTCCCCAACCTTAGAGTCTCTTGTCCTGCTACATAAGTGAGAGAATTAGTATTCTCAGAATTACCTTTCAGGACGCTGCTGTGTTTTCCGATCTGCTGCTCTGGGCATTAGGTGCTCCCACCCCCCACCTTCCCAGCCACCCTTCCTCAGATCATCCTGCTTCACATCTGTCACTTGCTGCCACTCTGACTGACCCTTGTCGTTCGTGACTGGATTTGGTTTTCAAATGTTTGCCTTTGGGTAGGAGCACTTTGTGTTCCCAGTCAACATTCATGTGACTTTATTCCCTCCAATTTGTTCATTTCTCAATGTCACTTCCCTGTCTGACTTTGGTGATTGGGCGGACCCCTTTCTTTTCCTTTCTTTCCTCCTGGGCTCACTGGGAATTTCCACCACTGGCCTCCACTCTGCAGCTGGGGCCCACCCTCAGCATAGTAGTGCGTTCGCCATTCTACATGGAGAGTAAGTCATCAGGACTGTACCTGCTCGTCCCTGCAGACCTTTCAGCTGTCCTAACAGCCGTCCGGTTCCTCCTCGGCTTATTAAATCTGTATTTCTACTCACACACCACACCTGTGCACAGCCTTGACTTTTAAACATTTTTTTGGAGTTGTAGATGGACACACACCTTTACTTCACTTATTTTTTTGTGGTGCTGAGGATGGAGCCCGGTGCCCCGCCCGTGCCAGGCGAGCGCTCTCCCACCAAGCCACAGCCCAGCTCTACTCGCAGACTCTGACGGGATCTCGAGCTCTAGGCTCTCCTTCTTCCAGGGAAGCGAGAGACGTCTCAGAGAACCACGTCATCTTCCCTGCCGCCCAGGTCTTGCGTTGGACAAGATAATGACAGCGTTGCAACCCTGGACATGGCCTGAGGATGGAGAAACGGGTCTCTCCTGTTTCGCAACCCCCAACAGAGTCATTCCCAGTCAGCCACCGTCATCTTCGACCTCACTGTGAATATTATCTGATTCATCGTCCAGTGTTTCTTGAACTCTCATCTTCCTTATCATGAATTTAATTTTCACTTGGTTAGAGAATTTTCCCAGAAAGGTCTTTCCACTTTGCACACATGTGGGAATGGGGACGTTCCTTGAGATGGGGACGTGTCAACGCACTGGGAACGTAAGTGCCAATTACCTGGTCCACTGAGGCCGCAGAGGAGCCGTCCTTTATCCGTCCTGTGTCAGTCCGGACCTTCCCTTTGGTTCCCACCCTGGCAAGCTGTCTGTGCTTTGCCTTGGAGGCACACGACAGCTTCTATGTGACACGGAATGGCATTGGCGATGTCACCACTCCTTCCACTTTTATTAGGTGACACTGCGCTGTAAGGAAAAGCTTTCTCTTCCTTCGTAGATTTGGTATTTTCACATTAGAAGGACTCACATGTTGGTTTGTCTCTGCCACGTTGCTGTGGGGCTGTTTCTGGGTGTGGCTGCTGGGGATGGGACCAGGCCTCAAGCACAGTGGGCAGCATCACCTCTGAGCCACTTCCCCTGTCCTTTTGCAAAGATTGTATTTTGAGAGAGGACCTCACTCTGCCACCTGGCTGGCCTAGAGCCCACCCTGCTCCTGCCTCGTCCACCGCGGTTCACTGATGGTCCTCTTACCCCAGGCTGGCCAGCCAGTCGGGTGCCATCGTGTCCAAGATCTGTCATGTCCAGATTCCTGTCATTCTTTGAACCCATTTTTACTTTTGACAGACACAAACAAATGTCACTGACTGTTCTCGTAAATTCCCTTCCCTAGACCTGAAATTAGTTATTTCTTCAAAAGTTGGTTGCAGCTGCTGCTGCTAGTGGTGGTGTGTGTGTGTTCACAGAGTGGAATTAGGAATGTTCTGGGCTAGGTATGCTCCGTTAGAGCAACAACATTGCTCTCAGGCAGGTCTGGAAACCTCTACATATGTGTGTATGGACACATGCTCACACACTTATATTACTGAAAACACAAGTGATATCCCAGTTTTAATCTTACACACCACAACACCACAGTATTGATGACATTTTTCTCCTTTTTATATTTGTAACTCTTTTTTCTTTTTTTGGTAGAACCCAGGGGTGCTCCACTACTGAGCTACATCCCGAGCACATTTCATTTTTTATATGGAGACAGGGTTTTGCTAAGTTGCTGAGGCTGGCCTTAAACTTTGATCCTCCTGCCTGAGCCTCCCACGTCACTGAGACTACAGACCTGTGCCATGGCACTCTTTTCTAACAGTAAGAAATCTGGTTCCCTTTACTCAGTGTATTGGTTTATTAGATTCCCCTCCAACCTTCCGTCTCTCCTCCTCACCCTGCTCCTGAAGGGGCCTCTCCCTCACCTCATTCTGCCTCCAACATCCCCTGCTGGAGGATGGACCCTCATGGGTGCTTTCCTGGTCTTGCCTGGGCTCCATGTGACATCCCCCACTGCCACCCCGACTCCATGCAGATGCCCTTCCACCCCTCTTGGGCTCCAGCTCCTGATTCAGGGTCACCAACCCCATTCCCTCATATGAATGCTTATTTTTGTTCCACCCTCTTACTGGCTTGGGGATCAAATTATTCAGGCAATGTCTTTGTCCATTTGTGTTACTATAACCAACCTAAGGCTGGATAATTCATAAAGAAAAGAGGCTTATTTAGCTCACAGTTCTGGCACTGGCTTCTGGCGAAGGCCTTGTGGCAGATGGCGTCATGTGGCAGGATCACACGTGAGAGACAGAGGTCGCACAGCAAGGGAGGAGGCAAGAGAATAAGCCAGAAAACCAAACTCACTCTTAACCACTTGATCTTACAACTGGGTGCTGTCTAAGCCCCTCTCGAGATGGCATTGTCCCTTCCAGGGCAGTGCCCTGTGCCTACTCTCCACGAGGGTCCAGCACCTCTCAGCAGCATCACCTGGGGACCAAGCCCCCAGCTCATGAGCCCTTGGGAGACAAACTGCACCCAAGTACAGCAAGCGGGAAGCAGAGCAGGAGGTCAGCGGCAGGGAAATGGCTCTGCCCGGCACGTCTGGGTTTAGATCTGCAGAGCCCGAGCCCCAACCTACGGGCTGCCCTGGACTCCAGGCCATTCCATGAGTACGTCCTTCCTATTACCAGAGCAAGACACAGGTCACTGTCGGGAGGACACCAGGAGCTCGGTCACGGTGCCGCTGCCCAGGCGCTGGCTTGGCACGGCCCGGGGTCTGTGTTTGAGGTCCGAGCCTTGCCGACCCCATCGTGAAATGCTTGATCATTTTTAGACAAGGGTTCCTATAGTTTCAATTTGCTTCTATTTCTTTATAGGAAAGTAGACATACATTTATAATTTTATATATTTTTTAATAATTTTATATATTTTAAATAAAGCCATATAATAGACATTTTTTACCTTCTCTTTCAGTTTAAAATAATTTGTGCATCAATATATTTTCAGCATCATTTGAATGGCTGCATAATAGTCCATGATATGGGTGTAACATTAACTATCTAACTAATTACTTCTTATTGGACAGACCATTCTCTGACTTGGATAACAGGCTCAGTTTAAAATTCTTCCATCATTACTTACTGTCATTACTTACTGGGTGTGTATCACTTTGAAACAAATTCTCTTGAGTCTCAACGTCACGTATAAAGTAGGAAAAATGATAGATCCTCAGAGGGATTTTTGGGTTTTGTTTTTAAATGATGCTTGGGCCAGGCTAATTAGGCCTTCAGGCCACTCTGAAATCATAACAACTGTATTTTTTGGGGAGCTGGGAATGGCGCCCAGAGCCTAGTGGACGCTGGGCAAGCCCTCTGCCACTGAGCCAGTGCAGCCCACTTGCAGGTACTTTTAAACCTTTATTACTTCTTTATCTTTGGTACTGGGGATGGAACTCAGGCGCATTCCCACCGAGCTGCATCCCAGCCCTTCTTAGTGCTGTTTCTTCTGCCTGTGTCGATGACACAGATGACATCTCAAGCTGACACCGAGGCTGCAGTCTGGGCCCTGGCCTAGAGTGAGCCTGAAGGAGTGTTTCAGAGTGTGGTCTGAAGCTAGCCCCAGTCTCATCTGCCCACTGCCCTCTGCCTTTGCTGTCAGCTCAGCCTCCTGAACCCCTGGGGCCGCCTAACCCTTTCCTCACCTTTCTGTGACACAGTAGGATGGACGTGGGAGGCGCGTCACGGGGATCAGTAATTAGGACTGGAATTAGCCTGTGACTGCCCGGCTCCGACCCATGAGCAAGAGTGAACTGCAGCCAGTGAAGCTCATGGCTGTGGCTCTACTGTCACTCAGTGTCACAGTGGAAAGGCAGGCATGCTCGGGCTGTGTTAGTGGCACAGCTTGCTCAGAACCCCCATGAAAAGCTTGTGAAAAAAGTCTGTCAAATTCCTTTGATCCAAATATCTGGCCCTGAGAGTGACCGTGTGGCTGTTTGCTCTGGTGAGTCTCTGGAACACACCGGATAGCGGGACTTCTCACTTAAGTGGCTAAACCTGTCTTTGATCATTACTTCTATTTATTAAACCAGAATAAGATTCTCCCCTTCATGTGTCCTTCCTAGAATGAAGAAACATGCTTTCTCTTGACCTGCTTCTTGTTACTGTTTTTATATAGCTGTCAGATACTTTGAATTACTTTCTCACGACTTTTGAATTCTCCTCTGGGGGGGTGGTGGGTATTCGGAGTATCACACCTTCACGGCCACACAGGGTGAGCAACTGGATACCTGGTTGTGGTACTGGGGGTGGAACCCAGGGGCACTCTGCCACTGACCACATCCCCAGCCCTTTTTATTTTTTGAGACAGGGTCTCACTAAGCTGCTGAGGCTGGCCACAGTGCCAGGTGAAGGCGTCCCCCGGGGTCTGGTCTTCACCTTCCCCTGGGCCCGACCGCCCTCCGTGTGGGGTGAAGTGAGCCGGGCATTTCCCGGGGCTCACTTTCCACATTTGTGCTCCATGTGCCTTCCCGGCACTTTCTTAGCACACACCCTTCTCTTCAGAGAACTCAGTCCCTCAGTGTCCCCAAGACACTTCTCTGTCCACTCCCGGCCCAGCCGCCTCCCCCCATCTGTGCAGAAGCAGCACTCCCCCAACCTCCGGTTTGGAGGCTCTGGGGAGGCCCGCCCTGGGGAGGATGAGTTACTCAAGCAGAACAGGGAAAGAAAGGAGCGATTATGCCTCAGCTTTTGTTTGGAGTAGTTTCGAAATCCACAGCTGAGAAGAGAGTAATGAAAGAAAAAAAAAAAAAACAGGCCATCCAGAGAGAAAGGTATTTTTAGCTCCAAGAGTTTAAAGTGGTAACAGAACAGTCCCCAGGCAGAGGTTGAACATTAGCACGCTGTGGAGGGCAGAGGAGGGACCACCGCAGGCCTGGAGAAGCCCTGCCCGGGAAGGGGAGAAGGCCCCCAGCTGCTCCACGGGCTGCCGGCGCATGCTGCACCCCAGAGCACTGAAGAGGCGCCCCGGGGTGCTGGGGAGCCCTGTGGGTGGGTGGGAATGCAGCACCCTCCTTCACCCACAAGAATCCAAGCTCCCCAAGCTGCCACAGCATTGGCCACATCCCTCAGATGGCTCCCAGCTAGGCCTCAGCAGATGGGGTCACCTGAGGACCAGGCAAGCCACACATCTGTGTCACATCAGTATGGGCAGCTGCGGGTAAATGCAGACCACCGGTGGGGCAGAGTGGCAGAACACCACCCCAGGACAAGCACCAGGACTCTGGCCTCATGGCTGGGCACCTGGGAGGGCCTCCTGGGAGGCACGGCTGGCCCACCCTGTACCCCCTTGTCCAGCATACCCAGCCTGAGCGGCTGCGATTGCACAATTGCTGGCCAGCAGCAGTGTGCAGGGCCAACTTTCCACTGCACACAGCCCTACCACCCGTTTAGAGGTCGCCTCACTGTCCTGTTCTGTGGGACAACTGAGGTTTTGAGATGGAAGGTGGGGACCGCAGAGGGGCAGGCCTCTGCAGCTCTTAGCACCGGGCCATGCCCACCATGCTGCAGCAGACCCCAGCAAGTCCCCACCAACTTCTTCTTTCTGGATTCTTGCTTCCTGAATTGCAAGAATGAAGTCCAGAGACAAGATGAGTAAGTCTAAGAGTAGGATTTGCTCGATGAGCACAGAAATGCAGCCCCCAAAGAGCAAAAAGACCTCCCCAACGTTGCCGCTGAAGGTGCAGCAGCTCCGGGTTTTCACAGCACTTGGGTCAACACCATGGGCCCAAACTATGCTAATTAGGTTTTGGAAAAGTACGGTTGTCATTGGTCCAAACTAGTGCTAATTTGGTGTGGAAAAGCACTAACACTGTTGGCCTAAACTTATGCTCACTAGGGCTGGGCTGACGCTGTTGGTCCGCCCTGAATCCCAGTCAGGTTTGCTCCACTTCATCTCCCGCTTTTGCTTGGCTGAAGTCAGGGCAAGGCGCATGCTAGGTGAGGTGTCAGGACTGTAGCCTGCGTGGAGCACGCTTCTGCACCGAGCCCAGGCTGGGCAGCCGCAGGGTGACAGGTTGGCTCGCCCAGCTCACCTGGGGCCGGCTTGCACCCTCAGGCCAGCCTGGCGTGGTGGGCTCTGAATGGCAGCCCAGCCGCCACCTGCTGCTTCACTGCTCCCCTGCCACTTCTCAGGGACCAGTGGGCCAGCTGCACAGGAGCCATGTCCCCAAGCACCAGCACTACTGACGGGGAGCACAAAAGCCAGTTCCCATCTCTGGTGGGCCGACCTGGTGGGGCCCCTGGCGCTAGCTGAGGCAGGTCCCAGTGGAGGCCTCCGCTAACTTCTTCATCTCTCAGTTTCTCTGTCAATCACTGGACAAGAACCCCTGCCTCAGGCTCCTGGCAAGGCAGCCTGCCCAGGACCGGCTCACCCACCAGAGCTGGCACTGGAGGACCAGGGGCTGTGGAGAGTCTGAGGACTTCAGTGTACCCAGAGCCAACTGGAGTTTCGACATCACAAGGAAGATACAGCCTACGTGCGACAGAGAATGTTAAATGTTCCATTCCCGCACCAGAGTTGGGGCCTGGGGGACACTAGACTCGCTGTCCCCAGACAGCCCTTCCTCCCCAGTGTCACCTTCAGAACCTTCTCATGCCCCAAAGCCCAGATCG
This sequence comes from Spermophilus citellus, assembly GCF_964194105.1. Lineage (NCBI taxonomy): Eukaryota > Metazoa > Chordata > Mammalia > Rodentia > Sciuridae > Spermophilus > Spermophilus citellus. The sequence goes on from NC_138189.1 coordinate 152,640,083, forward strand.
ACTGCTAGGTCTGCACAGCATCCATCTCACTGGCCCGCCTTCTCCTGTCACTTCAAAACACAAAGCCCAGGAGAGCTACTGAAACCCAAGGCAAACCATGTCACCAACAAGTGACCCCAGCCTGTCTCTGACCTGTGAGCAAGGCGGGGAAATCCCCTGGGAGGCCGGAGGCCGAGCCCACATCTCCGTCTCTGTCCCTGGTTGTCGCCCAGGCAAGCCAAGCCCTGCTCTGAGCGGGTCCTCCACGGCTCCGCCCAGGGAGGCAGACCTGGCTCAGGGGCAGGGTGGTGGGCACAGGGGTCAGTGCGCAGGGTGGCTGGGAGCCTGCCTGCTTTGGTGGGCGCGTTCTTTCATGGGCAGTGCTTGCGCATGTCTCCCGAAGCTCCTCAGGACCAGCCCAGCCCAATCAGCCCCCTAGGACGGGCCCCCTAGGACGGGCCCCCTAGGACGGACCCCCTAGAATGAGCCCCCTAGTATGGACCCCCTAGTATGGGCTCCCTAGGACGGGCTCCCTAGGATGGGCCCCCTAGGACGGGCCCCCTAGGACGGACCCCCTAGGATGAGCCCCCTAGTATGGACCCCCTAGTATGGACCCCCTAGTATGGGCTCCCTAGGATGGGCCCCCTAGGATGAGCCCCCTAGTATGGACCCCCTAGGATGTGCTCCCTAGGACGGACCTCCTAGGATGGGCTCCCTAGGATGGGCTCTCTAGGATGGGCCCCCTAGGACGGACCCCCTAGGATGGGCTCCCTAGGATGGGCCCCCTAGGACGGGCCCCCTAGGACGGACCCCCTAGGATGAGCCCCCTAGTATGGACCCCCTAGTATGGACCCCCTAGTATGGGCTCCCTAGGATGGGCCCCCTAGGATGAGCCCCCTAGGACGGACCCCCTAGGATAAGCCCCCTAGGATGGGCCCCCTAGGATGGGCTCCCTAGTATGGACCCCCTAGGATGGGCCCCCTAGGACGGACCCCCTAGGATGGGCTCCCTAGGATGGGCTCTCTAGGATGGGCCCCCTAGGACGGACCCCCTAGGATAAGCCCCCTAGGATGGGCCCCCTAAGATAAGCCCCCTAGGATGAGCCCCCTAGTATGGACCCCCTAGTATGGGCTCCCTAGGACGGGCCCCCTAGGATGGGCTCCCTAGGACAGACCCCCTAGGATGAGCCCCCTAGTATGGACCCCCTAGGATTTGCTCCCTAGGACGGACCCCCTAGGATAAGCCCCCTAGGACGGACCCCCTAGGACGGGCCCCCTAGGATGAGCCCCCTAGTATGGACCCCCTAGTATGGGCTCCCTAGGATGGGCTCCCTAGGATGGGCCCCCTAGGACGGGCCCCCTAGGACGGGCCCCCTAGGATGAGCCCCCTAGTATGGACCCCCTAGTATGGGCTCCCTAGGATGGGCTCCCTAGGATGGGCCCCCTAGGACGGGCCCCCTAGGACGGACCCCCTAGGATGAGCCCCCTAGAATGGGCCCCCTAGTATGGACCCCCTAGGACGGCCCCCCTAGGACGGGCCCCCTAGGATGAGCCCCCTAGTATGGACCCCCTAGGATGTGCTCCCTAGGACGGCCCCCCTAGGACGGGCCCCCTAGGATGAACCCCCTAGTATGGACCCCCTAGGATGTGCTCCCTAGGATGGGCCCCCTAGGACGGGCCCCCTAGGACGGGCCCCCTAGGATAAGCCCCCTAGAATGGGCCCCCTAGTATGGACCCCCTAGGACGGCCCCCCTAGGACGGGCCCCCTAGGATGAGCCCCCTAGTATGGACCCCCTAGGATAAGCCTCCTAGGATGGGCCCCCAGGACGGACCCCCTAGGATAAGCCCCCTAGGATGGGCTCCCTAGGACAGACCCCCTAGGATGAGCCCCCTAGTATGGACCCCCTAGGATGTGCTCCCTAGGACGGGCCCCCTAGGATAAGCCCCCTAGGATGGGCCCCCAGGACGGACCCCCTAGGATGTGCTCCCTAGGACGGGCCCCCTAGGACAGACCCCCTAGGATGAGCCCCCTAGGATGGGCTCCCTAGGACGGGCCCCCTAGGACAGACCCCCTAGGATGAGCCCCCTAGGATGTGCTCCCTAGGATGGGCTCCCTAGGACGGGCTCCCTAGGATAAGCCCCCTAGGATGGGCTCCCTAGGATGGGCTCAGAAGGCTGTGCAATGACGATGACTCCACAGCCTAGTGCCAGAAGGTCTCTGTGAAGCCCAGCCTCTGTCCCCCTGGGTCAGAGGAGTCCTCCTGCTCTCCCCTTGGCTCAGCAACCCCCGAGGACCCCTCGGAATGCTGCCCTGCCTGGTTGGAGTGTGCCCAGGATTGCATTTCCTTGGTGGGACAGGGGACGCAGTCACTCTGGCAGGAACAGAGCCAGGAGGCCTGACGGGGGGGGGGGGGGGGTGGCGAGGAACAGGCAGCTCCAGCTGCGTGTGTCACTAGTGTGGCATCCTAGGCTCTGGTCCCTGGGGGCTGGACATCAGTTGCCATTGCCTAGTAGGATGGACAGGAATTTTAGGAATTTTAGCAATGGTAGGGAATGAGTAGTTGACCTTTCATGAAATCTCTCTAGATTCTGAAGAACTGTCCAATATGGAAAAACTGGTGAGCAAGCTCAAGGACAGCCCTTCAGATAACTATTTCAAGCTCCTGGGTTTTCTAGGAGGCATGACACACTTACTTCCTGCATTTTTCAGAGAAAGTGCTAGACAAGTCTGGGCAGACTGAAATGCCCACCTTGCACTGACGGCCTGCACTCTGTTGGCAAGTGTGGGTTCTTGCTGGTTTACCTTTTAAGCATTGAACTCCATCAGTTATCCTTGGACTCCCTGCAGAGCCTCCTTCTACAAGATCGTTTCCTGTAATGTGTGTGTGGTTCTGGGATTGAACCCAGGGTGCTGTACCACTGAACCACATCCCCAGCTTTGTGGCAGGATCTCACTGAGTGTCTGAGGTTGCATCGCACTTGTGATCCTCCTGCTTCCGCCTCCCAAATGCCAGGATTATACAGACTTCTTTTGTTTGGTTTAAAAATTTCTGAGGATTAGAGCATGAGATTATCAAGACTGTTAAAATGCAGAACAAGGATGGCTAACACCTTCCCGGGCTGCACCCAGTCGTTACCCGCTGCTCACTAAAACCCTCCGTGTAGGCATCTGCCCCGCCCACTGACTGGAGCTGGGCTAGGACTGAAGCCCTTCGGCCATGGGTGTGGGAGCACTTCTGTCCTTCAGGAGATAAAGAGCTCTTTGAACTGGGCAAGTGCAGGAGTTTATAGATTCTACTCACAGAAGTCTGCACAGGGCGCCAGGAGCCTGCACCTGGGTGGGCAGCTTTCTGTCAGGGTGACAAGAGGCCTAGGATGAACAAAAGAGGAAAGTGTGTGGGCAGTTTCAGGGGTTGCCATTCACGTCCCCGGGAAGGTGGGAGCAGGTGCTGCAGCCAAGTAAGCAGCCGGCTGAGGGAGCAGGGTCCCAGCACCCTCAAGGGCACCCCCCACCTAACTTCCTTCCAGGACGCCTGCCTCCCAAAGCCTGGCCACCTCCCAGCATGACCAGAGCTGCGCAGAGCTTTAGCAAGGGCCTGCAGGGAACTTAAGATGCAGACCACAGCATGCACCCTGCAGTGGGAACAGCGGGAGGTGTCACCACTGCGCTGGGCTCTGGGGAGGAAACCCCTGCCCTCCTCCCACTCACTGGTGTCCAAGTGCATCCTGTTGCCATCCCAGCTGGAATCCATCCTCGGTGCAGTCCACCCAGATCAACACCCGGGCACAGAGCAGGAGAGGGGCAGAGAGAGGACTGAGGAGCCCAGGAGTCACCCAGCACAGAGGGTCAGACTTGTTATGTGATGGAGGTCTGGTCGCAGGGGCTGTTCTTGACGAGTCTTGTGGGCAAGGCTGTGAGTACCAGGCTCCGGGTAGCCAGGCGGCCAGAGCCTCCTTTCCGGTTCCCTGCGCCCTTTCCCCTTCTCGGGGCTCTCCTCCTGGCCCAGAGCAGACCGGGGCTCCCCGGCTGTAAACACCTTTCTCCCTCTTCTGTCCCTCCACTCACGCTCCTGCAAGACTTGCCTACACCTGTGACCTGCTGTCACCAAGTTGATGTTCACAGGTCCTAAAGATTCTGCTTCTGAGACGTTGCCGGCCTCAAGTTCCCTGTCCATTTCCACTGTGTCCTCTTTGCTGGGTGATATGTGCACCTGCTGATCAGTCCCAGCAGCTAGTCTAGCCTGTAGTCGCATTTCAAGTAGTTCTCAGAACCACACACAGAGCCTCCACGGGGATCCCTCTCTGCGTGGCTGCCAGGTGTCCTGGCTCACACCACAGGGGTCCTGCCATTTCTGTCATTCAGCATCCTGCGAAGCCCACACTAAATGCTCCTAATGGAACTCTTCTGTTTTCTCCAAACAAAAAGACACTCCTTGAACTCCTTTACCATCAAGGGTCTCATTTATGGTTTGTATTCTACTCTATTTTTACTACCATTTATTCTCCGTGCAATTAATTTGTTCTGCTACATTCCAAGTTTCCGAAAAAGCAGAGTCTTGGTTAACTTTATACCATCTTCTCTGCCTATGACTAACTACTCACAGAGGCCATTCAAAGCACATTCATTGAAGATAACGGAATCAGGAAACATCAGCTGGTAGGTTGGGCACAAAGAAGCTCTGTGTGTGTGTGTGTGTGTGTGTGCGCATGCATGTGTGCGCACGTGTTTCTAGCAGATGGATTCACACTCTCATAAACATATTTCATGCATATTTAAAGAACTGAATTAATTTCCACATCACAAATTAATTCAAGACGCAATTTGAAACTGGCCGAAGTATCACATCCTGTAATCCCAGCAACACAAGAGCCAGGAGGACCACAAGTTTGAGGTCAGCCTCAGCAATTTATCAAGCCCCTTAGCAGCTTGGTGAGACCCTGTCTCAAAATCAAAAAGGACTGGGGATGTGGCTAGTCCAGTGGTTAAGCACTCCTGAGTTCAATCCCTAGTACCAGAAAATAAAAATAGAAAACATTTTTTAAAAGATGCCATTTCACCAGTGATGCTAATTTAGCCTTGAGTTGCTCCATTTTTTGGTCACTATGACAAAACTGATTTAATAACTTTTTTTACTTTATTTCGTATCCCATTTACTTTTCTTCCAAGTTTTTCAGTGTTTTAATTTTATTGTTATTTTTATAATTCAATTTCTAACCTTTTAAAATAATTTCTAGAGCATATTTTCTGGCTTATTATATGTGGTTCTTAATAATAGAAGTAAAATAGAGACAAGTTGTGCTTTTAACCAAAGTCAATGAAAAGCCTCAGATCTAGCACTGCCTCCTAGCTGATTCTCCCCGTCCATCCAGGAATGAGGGGTTTTGGATTGCACTTGAAATATTTACCTTTTCACAGAATCTTTCCATTTCTCCTTTGAGGCATATTTCAGGATAAACTGGTCTTTTACCTGAGAATTAAAGATGAAGAAGGCACTGGTACTCTGGCAGAAACCTTAATATTAAAAATAGTAATGTAATGGCGGGGAGAGCAGCTGGGGAGGGAGCCAAATCTCCAGTCTGATAGGACACCTTTTGGGATGACCAGAAAACAATCAAAAGCATGCCGCCTACTGGGCGCACACTGCCTTTCAACTCTCCCTGGCCCTGGCACAGACTGCTCCCAACCCCCAGGCGGGAGACGCCACCAAGGCAGGCCGCGCTCCCTGGCCTGCAGTCCTCTTGCTACTTTGTTTACGAATGCTAAGAGCACAACTGAGTGTCGCCACTGGGTTCTTTACCTGCAGTGACCTAAGTGAGGTGTGTACAAGATGGTTTCAGAAGGTGCACGTCCGTCCTCTTCTAATTTCACTTCCACTGCAATTTATATGTTTATGGTGCTGGGGAGGAACGCTGCAACCAGCACAGTAGGGAAGTGCTCTGCCACTGAGCTGCACCCCAGCCCTCCCTGACAGGAGCGTGGGGAGCAGCTGGTCAGTCATTGAAGATGAGGGAGAAAAACAACTTTTAGAAAGCGGAATCTTTCCATTGTGGGGTTTTGTTTTTGTTTGGTACCAGGGATTGAACTCAGGAGCACTAAACCGCTGAACCACACACCCCCAGCCCCTTTTTGGATTTTATTTAGAGACTGGATCTCGAGCTGTTTAGAGCCTCGCTAAATTGCTAAGGTAGCTTTGAACTCTTGATCCTCCTGCCTCAGCCTCCTGAGCCGCCGGGATTACAGGCGTGTGACACTGCATCTGGCTTTTTTTTGTTGTTGTTCATTTTAAACACATGAGTCTAGAGTAAAAGTTGGCTGTTAGTGTACTTTTGTTAGTTTTACTGAGATCCAAAACAAAAAATATTTTAAATATTTTCAGCGTAACTGAATAACATCATGATCTAACATAGCAGTTTTGTTATCAAGAAAATAATGATGGATTAAGAGAAGAATAAAAGCAAAAGGGAAGAAGTCTGCTTATTCAAAGTAAAGGCTTTGGCAATGGCTGGGCCTTCGCTTTGTGAGAGTTGGGGGGCCCTTTCATATGCAGTGTCTCTGATCTCCATAACCAGCCTCTGTGCTAGAAAGGGATTCCGACGGGATCCAGAAGAAATCATCTGTCTTTACAGTTAGAAGAAGAGATCAAGGTTGGCTGGGACAGGCGGCCAGGCAGGCACTGTTGGGGTTCTGTTGATTTGTTTCCTGGCTGGAGAACAGACCCACTGTGAGCTGGAGCCGGAAGAGCCCGGGGCCCAGGGGTTCAGGGAAGGGAGCCTTTCCCCTTGGTTGCAGGGCATGTGCCCCCGCAGTGGTCTCTGGAAATGCACTTGGAGCTGCTTTTAAATCCCAGGTTCCTGTAAGGTGCTGCCATTACAACTTCATCAGAGTCAATGACCCTCTGAGTTTGAATGATATTCCAGTTTTTTTTTTTACTTTAAATTTTTCTTTTCTTTAAGGAACTTCTTGCTGCATTTGTTATAGATGTGGGGGAAATGAAAATGTACATTTTGGGACAGGGCTGTGGCTCAGTGGTAGAGCGCTTTCCTAGCATGTGTGAGGCACTGGGTTTGATCTTCTACACCACCTAAAAATAAACAAATAAAATAAAGATATTGCGTCCATCTACAACTAAAAAATTTTTGGAAAATGTAGATTTTTCCTTTTTCTCTTTTTCTTGATGACAAACTAAATACTAGTCTTGTTTGAATTCTCTTTGAATTGGATCAAAACTATCACATGGTAATTCTTGAGGAAATCAGATTAATTTGCGCTTTGGAGAAAACAGCCCAAAGCTTTGGGGTCTCAGGCCTGTTACTCACGCCAGGGGGCCAGGAGCCCACTGCACAGCTGCACACTCCCAGCGCCTGCCCAGGGGAGAGGGTGGGAAATGGTCTGCTTATGGAGGTGATTTTCTTGTATGTTTGATTTTTAAAATAATGGAAAAGCAGAGCTGAGACTGGAAGCTGAAGTTGGAAGAAAGAGGAACGGGGCCGTGGCGCTGGACCGCTGCAGGGCGCCTCCTGGTACTCCTGGGTGCACACGGATGGCTGCCTGCCTTTCACGGTCCCTGTGCATGCGAAACCTGGGGCCAGCTCCTCCATCGCGGCTGGAAAGGGTTCACAGGCGCTGCCCAGGCTCCCACCCCTGGGTTCACCAGGCTCCCTCCCCTGGGTTCACCAGGCTCCCACCCTGGGTTCACCAGGCTCCCCGGCTGCACATCTACCAACAGGCCCCCACGTGTGTGATGCATTGCTTGGTCTGTATCTCCTTGTGTCCTACTTCAAATGTACTTCCTAGTTGTTAGATGGCTAAATTAAAGGGTGGAACAATGAGATTAAATCCTTGAGTAAAATACTAAGGTGACTAGGGCCACCGTGGGACTTACTTTCTGTCCTGCAGCCTTTAGGAATTCCTAATCTCATGGCAACAGAGACACACTTGCAATAAAGCCTCGAAGAGAACCGCCATCCCCGTGCTGGAGGACAAGTGGACGGTGTGTTGGGTACTGCCTGTGTCCCAAGCTCCCCTGGGCTTCTGGGGCTTGAGCCCAGGAGCACCCTACCACTGGGCTGCGTCTCCAGCCCCTTTATTTGATTTTTAGCTTTTAAGACGGGGTCCCCCTCCTGAACCTCCTGAGTGGCTGCACACATGTCCCCACAAACTTCTGACAGTTGATGGCAGGAAACGGAGGGAACCATCAGTAAAACTACTAACTTCCAGACCAAGCTGGGAGCCGCAGCACATGCACAAACACGGAGCTGCTGTGACACCAGCATTTATGACCGCTACATCTTATGGTCTCACTGTACCCACAGAGAAAAGTGATCATGGTGCTGGGCCCCGGGCAAGTGTGTGCTCAGCAGGCTAGGCCTGGTCCAGTCCTCAGCACCAAACAACGATCAAAATCACACACCTGCATCAACCTGACTGGGATGTGATGGCAGTGTGCACTGGTGTCCCCAGCATCTTCCTTATGAAGGTGACCTGGGCTCTTGACAGACCTGGCTTCTTGAGAGCAAAAGATGCTCTCACGATGTTTAAATCTGAGTGTTCTTTGTAGCTTCAAACGCTGCATTTCCGAATTGCTGTCTCACCAAGTGACACCTCCATGACAGTGCCTACCATTATCATCAGCAGTCTTAAGATACCAGGACACAGTTAGCATCCTCGCAACGCTTAAGTTTAACAAAGATTTAGTAAGTGCCCCTCGTTGTTAGGAGGCAAATATCTAATGTGATTGTGCAGAGCAGATTCGTATGATTTTATGTTGTCTTGGCATCCATTTTGAAAATAAGTTGGACTTTTTCTTTTTGTGGTGCTAGGGGTGGCACCCAGGGCCTGACACATGCTAGGCAAGTGATTTGCCACTGAGCTTCACCCTAGGCCCTTTTTAAAAAAATCTTTTGAGACAGGGTCTAAGTTGCTGAGGTTGGCCTCGAACTTTCAATCCTCCGGCCTCGGCCTCTGGAGTCCTGGGATTACAGGTGTGCACAACTGCACCAGGTTATAAAGTGGTCTTTCTCCAACCAGAAGTAGGACCTAGTCACACCGGGCACAATGTCTAGTTTCTGCCTTCTCTCAGTTTCTCCAGGAAGTCCATCCAGGCATCTTCCTTATATAGCCGCCTCCCGGTGGCCACCCCCTCATGGGATAGCTATATGCAATGGACCTGACTGGTCCCGGGACCCCCACCCCACAAGGACCGCTCTTGAGCACTGCGTGTCCATGGGACATGGGCCTACTTCTCTCAACCCACCCTGGAGAACGCCCTTGGAAGCCGGCCGGGGCAATGCTTTGGCTGCAGGTTTCCGAGCTCCGGGTCTCCCGTGCCCCCCACCCAGACTTGAGTACACATGTCCCGGTGTACCCGCCTCCTCTGGCCCTGCGACCCTGCTTGTTATCTCGTGAGTTTTGTGTGCTGCCCTCTGTCTCACTTGGCCCACACATTAAAATGCATTGGACACACTCACCCCACTGAACATCGGGCCTGCGACAGTGCACTGTAGAACCCCAGCTGGCTGACTGTGAGCTAGGGCTCTCTGCCTTTGCCCAGCACCAAGAGAATCATACAGCATATGGTAGTCCAGGAGAAGATTAAAACACAAAAAGGCCAATAAGGACCAAAATTCAAAACCTGAGGCACCATCTCTGTTGAAGGCACATGGCTTTTGCACTCTCATGAAGCCCGACCCTGGTAAGGGAGGACCACATTGTGTGTTGAGCAGAGCTCGTCAAGCTATCTCTAGACTTGCAGCACGAAGCAAAGTCAGCCGGGTGCCAGGGGCCAGGCAGAACCACCTCGCCACCTCAAAGACCCAGGAGCCAAGTGTTCTTGATGCCCCTGGTGGTCGAGGGGTTGCTGGTTACCCAGCAGTATCTGGCTGCTGTAATTGTATGAAGTCAGTCTTCATCATCTGGACAGACAATGGATATTTCAAAGTGTTGCCCTGTAGAATACGGCAATGATAATTCTAGTTTGGAAGTTTCCCAGCCCAGTGATCCAGCACTCTATTTAAAGTGAGCTAATGAAGCACTCTTCTGACCACGCAGACATATTTGGAGACTGCCTAAGAGAACTTTCATCACTGAACAATGTAAATTTAATGGGAGCAAGTATAATGCTTTTAGAGGCAAGGTTTAGCCAAGTATTACACTATTCACAGAACATTAATAATCTCATTTAGTTTTCATCAATTACGCAAGGTAGAAGGTAATAAACTGCAGATTCCTGTCAGAAGATGTTAACCTACTCAAGGGAGCTAATTCGCAGATTCTCTTTAAGTAACAAGGTCCTTGGTCGGGGTCCCTCCTCTGTGACTAACTACGGAGGCCTGGAGTCTAACTGGTGCACCTGAAGTTTGGAAAGCACGCGGGTCAGGTGGCTTGGCACAGAGAAGCAGGCCTGGGTGCCCCACTTCTCTTGTGAATTCTGTCTGGGACAGTCTTGTGGTTTCCTAGTTCTCTGCTCCTGTGGCCGTTGGTGTAAGAGTGATGGGAACAGAAGGGCTTTCGCCCAGGCATTCTTATGATTCTGACACGTAAGGCGGCCAGCCAGCTTCTGAAGACGAGCGGCCACGGGGAGCTGAGCCAGTGCACCCCATGACAGTCCTCCTGGCCACGGCCGTCCTGGGCCTCCTGAGAGCCAGGCAGAGAGCAGGGGGCTCCTGCCACACAGGTCGTGACACTCTGGGCAGGGCTGCTGCTTCCAGGGGCCACGTCCTGGTTATTACATAGTGACGGTCAGGGCACACTTGTTGGTCACTCCTGGTGGCAGGGTGGGAACAGGGAGGCGGCATCAGGCGTTCTGCACAGATGAAGCTCACAGGCTGCCTTCGATGCCGGAAAGTGCCACTGCATATTAGCAGGCACCATGGCCTCTGCAGACCATGAAGGGGTTTGGGACGTGTTGTCCAGGGTCCTGATGGCCTTGTGTCCTGGAGAGGGTAGTGGCCACGTGGGACAGGCTGAGGCTGCAGACTGGCCTGACAGGGTGGCCCCTCCCTCAGGTGGTGAGCATGCGAGCTGGTGACAGCCAAGAGTTCTGCTGCTCCCTGTCCTTCAAGGAGACTGACAAGGGGTCTCTCCCCCTGGCTCCTCACAGCAGGGCACGGCGCTGGTCTCATCACAGGGTGATTGTTTCCTCCTGGTCCTTCCCAGTGCCCACGGTCACTAGCACCTTTGGTTGCTCCTTTTTGTAGTCTACATAAGCAACAAACTGCCCACCGCTAAAGGGCACCTGTCTCCACTGGCCAGACCGGCAGCCATTGGGCTGGGCGTCACCTTGCGTGAGAAATGAAGTCAAAAGAACCCGCCATAAAGAGTTCAACCAACCAGCCACGACTCTTCAGTTGGGGCAGGAGGAAGACTCATGCTCATTCCTGAAGTAAGAGTAAGTCACACTTTCTGTCAATTTTCTTCAAACTGTAGAGAACACAATGTGGCAGTTATACCAGTTATTGGTTTTTTCTATAATTTTTTTAGTTGTATGTGGGCTCAATGCCTTTATTTGATTTTATGTGGTGCTAGGATCGAACCCAGTGCCTCACACTTGCGAGGCAAGTGCTCAAGCACTGAGCTACAACTCCAGCCCCCAAGTTATTGCTTCTAATTATTTAATTTCTATTGCAAAAATAAATAGGAATATAATATACATTTATTAATCAAATAAGACAAATGATTTCTTTATTGATTTGTGTGAGTTCTCCCCATAGTAAAGATACTTTCTTTACATATTTGTTGAAAATATATTGTTTCTGATTTTTTTTTAACTTGGGGGCCTTCTGACCTCCAGATTTCCGCATTTTTACATGGCTAACCCTTGGATCTTCTCCCTCAGTAGCTCCTCCATCTTCATCACCACTCTAGTCTTGACCTCCTTTTGATCACTGAGGTTTCTTTCCTCCCTCCCTTTCTCAGTCGCCCCCTGGGGATGGAGCCCAGGGCTGTGCACTTGCTGGGCAGTGCTGGCCCCGAGCTGCGTCCGTCCTGACAGGAGCAAGACTGCACTCTGCACTCCACAGTTTCACGATGGCTTCCTTGAGATACAGTCCACGTGCCCTGCACGCCGCTCACTTCAGTGATTCTCACACGTTCAGACAGCACACTCAGCCACCACCATGATCAGCCTAGGACGCTCCATCAATCCAGAGGAAGCCCCACCAGGCACCGCCCACTTGACCCCAGACTCTCCAGTCCAAGGCAACCGCTGACCGTTCAGCCTCTACGGATACGCCTGTTTGGACGTTTTATATAGAAGGAGTCCTATGTCCTTTGTGACTGGCTTCTTTCACTCGGCACATTATTTTCAAGGTTCTTCCACATTGCAGCATGTGTCAGTACTTCGTTTCTTTTTATTACCAGTAGTATTTTATGGTATTAGACATTCTATATTTTATGTACCCACTTGCCAGTTGATGGGCACCTGGCTATCATAATGCTGCTGTAAATAGCATGCCCAGGTTTCTGCCTGGACGTAGGTTTTCAACATCCAGGAGTGGGCTGCTGGGCTGCATGGCAACCCTGCGACTGCGCGGGAACGGCCAGGTTGTTTTCTAAGCAGGGCACATCCTCACGCCCACCTGTGGGTGTGAGTCCTTCCTGATCCCTGGGCCGCCACTGACCTGTGCTTCCCTGGAGCTTTGCCTTTGCCGGGATGGCCTGGGAGTAGAACCGCCCGGCGAGGAGCCGTGAGTTGAGCCTCACCCAGGTGCATCCCATGCCCCTTCCTATGGGTATACCACAGTTTCCCCAGCTGGGGACATCTGGATTGTTCCAGTTTTGTAAGATTCTAAATAAAGCTGCTATAAACATTGGCATACAAATGTGTATGTGAGCACAGGTTTCATCTCACTTGGGTAAAAATGTAGGAGAAGAAGCTCTGAGTCAGACTGTAAGTGTCTGGTCAGCTTTATCTTTCCACAATGGCTATGCTCATTTGCACCCCACCAGTTTGCATGAGAGATCCAGCTCCTCAATATCCTTGTAAGTCGCATTATCCACCCAACAACTTTAGCTATTGTAATAGGCATGTAGTGGTATCTCACTGCGGTTTTAACTTGCATTTTTCTTGTATTAGTCTACTGACAAATGATGCTGGATCTTTCTGCTGGCCAGCCAACTCAATGAATCTACTAAAGACTGATTGCACAACTCTCTGAGTATACTAAAAAAAAAAATGAATTTTGGTTTGAGGCATTTTGGTAACATATCTTTTCAAAAACCTTTATCCATTCTTTAGGGCATTGGTTGTTCTCTTAATTGTTGACTTTGAGGAGTGATTTGCATTTCTGTACACAAACATGACTTGTAAATATTCCTCCCAGTCTGTGACTTATTTTTGATTTTTATTTTTTTTTTTATTTTTTTTTTTTAATTATTTTATTGTTGGTTGTTCAAAACATTACATAGTTCTTATTATACCATATTTCACAGATTGATTCAAGTGGGTTATGAACTCCCATTTTTACCCCGTATACAGATTGCTGTGTCACATCAGTTACATTTCCATTGATTTACAAATTGCTTTTCTAGTGACTGATGTATTCTGCTGTCTATCCCATTCTCCACTGTCCCCTCACTTATTTTTGATTTTTATAACAGGGATTTTCAGAACACAAACTTTTAATTTTGAAGTCCAATTTATTAATTTTTTAAAAAAGAGTCATACTCTTGGTATCATATCTCAGAATTCTTCGTATAACCCAAGGGCAAGGGTTCCTCCTGTCCCCAAAGCTGCTGTGCTTCACATCTAGGCTGTGACATATCGCGTTCACACTCCTGCAGTCACTGACGCTCCGTGTTTGTCTAAGGCCCGAGGCTCGCTGTTGGGCCTGGGGAGAGCTGCTTTCCATCAGACTCTACTGCCTCACAAGTTAGGTTTCTGTGATGTGATAGGCCTACTGTGCAGCTATTTTCCTGCACCATTGGTCTGTTTGATGATGCCATGCTGGCAACACACTGTCTTCTTAACTGTAACTTCATAAACTTAAAAATATGTACCGTCTACGGTAAAGACTTATATACAGTATAAAGCTCCCGTTAGTGATGAATACATGGAATCAGCTGTATGTCATCCAGGCTCCTGACCAACCTCGACACGTTCAGCCATACCATCAATAAATATATCTCAATTAGAACGGCAATGCTTTGTGAGGACAACCTGTGTTGGCACAGAGGCAAACATACAGCAGACATTTGGAATTTTAGCTCATGTGTCAGTAAAAGTATAGATTATTTGGCAAAACTTGTTTCAAGTTATTAAAATATATAAGACAGAATTCATGATGTTTTTTTCTTTCTGGTCACTTAACTGTCAACAAATTAAACAATCACCATCACCACCGGGAAAATAAATCAATACTATTTTAAATTTCGTTTCAATATTCCATATACATTTTATTAATAAGCAAAATTGGAATGAAGCAGAGAATAATCTATTTTCTCTATATGACTCTGACTCTCTGAAGGGCATAAATATACCTCTGTACTAAGGCCCTCAAGAAACCACATGGCATTTAGGGACTTCCTGTGAAAATGCTATTCTAAAATGTTTATAAAATCAACCATTTTTTTTCATTCTTGACTCCATTTGTGAATGTGGTAGAATGCTTTAAAGGTAAAAAGTTGGATTTCAGAAGGAATAGGAAAAGGGCCAAGGACCAGATCATCAACAGGATGAAGAGAGGCTCTGCGGGATGCCACGGCATCCACGGGGACTGCTGTATTCACAACCAGGACTCTGCCCGCTCTGGTCAGCTGCAGCAGGCTCTGCTCACGGTAAGAATAAGTTTGGGGCCCTCGTTTTTATTAAGGCCTTTGAGCCACTGCAACGTAAAGAGAAACCTTGTAAAACTAGTCTCTTATGGTCCTGGGAGGCTTGTTTTCTTTTTGGATTCCTCTCCACCTCCACAATCTGCCTTTGTCTCCTCTGTTTTAAACATGTCTGGGTCTCCAGCATTGGTCCAGGCTACCGTATTGACTGCAAGTCTCCAAGATTTCTTACACCTCACCCCAGTACGTGTAGAGCTGTGATGGCTAATCCAAACCATCGCTGGAAAAGATAAAAGAGAAATTTTACTTCACATTTTCTGACTTAAAATCTACCATGATTTCTCTTACCTGGGGCCCTTTCCCCCTCAGTTATTTCTTGAAGTCATTTCTAGGCTCCTGTTTGATTCACAGCACATTAGTCAAGTTCTGCCTTCTGAGGAAAGTTCTGTGGACTCCCTGCGTCCCAGAGTGTTACCTCATTTCTACAGCATAGCTTCTCTTTAATATTTTTAGTTGTAGATGGATACAATACCTTTATTTTACTTATTCATTTTTATGTGGTGCTGAGGTTTGAACCCAGTGCCTCACACATGAGAGGAAAGCACCGTACCACTGACCTACAGCCCCAATCCTCCCCCTCCTCCTCCCCCTCCTCCTCCTCCTCCTCCTCCTCCTCCTCCCCCTCCCCCCCTCCTCCCTCTTTCTTCCTTCTTTTGTTTTGATATTGGGTAGTTGAACCTAGGACACTTTACCACTGAGCCACATCATCAGCGCTTTTCATTGTTTATTTCGAACAGGGTCTTACTAAGTTGTTAGCACCTCATTGAGGCTGGGCCTTGAACTTATGATCCTCCTATCTTCGCCCCCTAAGTTGCTGGGACTACAGGTGTGTACCACCGTGCCTGGCTCTACCAGAGTAATTTTTCAGGAGTTGCTTTAAGCATCTTTTATTCCACGCCCAGTATCAAGAGACATGAAAGCAGTGAGGGCTTGAATGATCTGTCGGAGGCCGAGGTTTACTGAGCCCCCCAACTTTTACCTCTCTTAGGTGGAAGTAAAGACGTGAGTCTGTCACCTTTACTCATGAATCCACAAAAATGAACCGACTCCTGAAAACCAAGGGCAAGAGTTTTCCCTGAGTACCATCAAAGTAACTGGCTTTTGAGAAATCATACTGTTTTGCAGTGTTTCAGGTAAATGCATTTTTTAAAGAATCATTCTCATTTTCACTGTGTTGGTATTCCCAGATTCTCAGTTCACACTGTTCTAGAATGTATCCTGATGTTCGTTATTCATTCAGTAAACTTTGGGGGGGGCTGCTATTCAGTGCTAACCACTAGAATCACAGAGATAAGGGAGAGAATAAATGCACAGGGAAATCCGGCCAGACACAGACCCTGTGCCACACACAGACCCTGCCAGGAACCCCCGAGGAGGAGCACCCACTCCCTGGGGGAGGCGGGACAGAAAGGGTGCAGCGTCCAAAGGCCTGGGCATGTCGGCGCAGCGCGGGTCTGTCTGCGCTGGGCGTCTAGATAGAAAGGGAGACTGGCAGGGACCGTCTCCCCAGACGCAGGTGTTTGTACTCATTCTGGAAGCACTGGGAAGCCTAGGAAAGGCTCTAAGCAGAGAAGCACATTTTCTCTAGCTACAGATCTTCTCTAGTTAATCTGCTCATGGGGACTGGATCTTATTCACATGCGAGGGCCCCACCTCCATAGAGGCCCTCTGCAAATCTAAGCATCTTTAATGGAGGGAGAATAAAATGACATCGACAATTGTTTTTAAATATTTTGTTTATTTAGTTGTAGTAGGACACAATACCTTTATTTTGTGTTATGTAGTGCTGAGGATTGAACCCAGGGCCTCACACGTGCTAGGCAAGCATGCTACCACTGAGCCACAACTCCAGCCAGCCCTCCCACCCCCCTACCTCAACGCCCCCCCGCTGCCGAACCCCCTGCAACAATTTTTGATGTGGCCAATAAACGAGGAAGGCATGAACAATATAACCCAAGGGAAGAAAACAGATACAGAACTCACAGTCAGAGTAGGTGAAATCTGGCCACCATTTATTTTTGACATAAGTGGCCTTACGTTTACTTTGAATGTGTCCCCCTAAAATTTACATTGAAACTTAATCACTAATGGGATAGTATTAAGAGGTGGACTGAGGAGACTGGGTCATGAGAGGAGAGCCCTCATGAATGGATCCCCAAAAAACTGGAGGAAACTAGCTAGGTCCTTTTTTGTCCTCTAGTCCTTCTGCAACACGAGGCTACAGCAACAGGGTTCCTAGCAGAATCTCAGAAGACCCTGCAACACGAGGCTACAGCAACAGGGTTCCTAGCAGAATCTCAGAAGACCCTCCCCAGATGCTGAATCTGCTGCTTTGATCTTGGGCTTCCAGCCTCCAGAATTGTGAGAAATAAATTTCTATTGCTATGAATTTCTCATCTATAAGTATTCTGTTATACAGCACAAAGCAACTAAGATATACACCATTAACAATATTACCTCCGGGCTGGGGATGTGGCTCAAGCGGTAGCGCGCTCGCCTGGCATGCGTGCAGCCCGGGTTCGATCCTCAGCACCACATACAAACAAAGATGTTGTGTCCACCGAAAACTAAAAAATAAATATTAAGAAATTCTCTATCTCTCTCTCTCTCTTAAAAAAATAAAATAAAAAATATTACCTTTCCCTAGAGCTTTGGGAAGTAAATAGATAATCGATTTG
Source organism: Spermophilus citellus (assembly GCF_964194105.1). Taxonomy (NCBI): domain Eukaryota; kingdom Metazoa; phylum Chordata; class Mammalia; order Rodentia; family Sciuridae; genus Spermophilus; species Spermophilus citellus. The sequence goes on from NC_138189.1 coordinate 152,657,566, forward strand.
CTAACATAACCTAGATTAACTTGGTAAAGGTGCCAACCTTTTCTTTCATACCCGAACAGAGTTTGGTAGTGCCCAAGGCCATTTTGTTGTCTCCAAGACCACCTTCGGGTTCAATGATTCACTAAAAGGTCTCGTATGACTCAATGAGAGTGCCATGTTCACACTGTGGTTTATTACAGTACAGGAGACAGATCAGATCAGCCCCAGGAATGCAGGCTTCAGGGCACCTCACCCACACCTCCAGGTCCACTCCTCACTGGGTGTGCTCATGCCTTATTCTCCAGCCCAAAGTCCCCGCCAGACCTCGCACTGCTAGGTGATGAAGGTGGCCCCCGTCCCTGGAAAGACAAAGGCACTTTGACCAGAAAACACATTCCAAGGGCTCCAAGCCCACCCCAGGAGCTGAGGCAAAGAGCAGGCCTCTTTGCCTTTGCCGATGTGTAGATTATGAATAATATTGCTGTCTTAGCTTTGTTCTCTACAGCAGAAAGCCCAAGGTGGGGCCCTTTCTTCTACTGATCTCCCTTTTTCATGAGACCCACCCTCACCTTTCTTTTCCTTTTTCATCTTTAGCTTCCACATATGAGAGAAAACATACGACCCTTGACTTGTGAGTTTGGCTTATTTTCACTTAACATTATGTTCTCCATCTATTTTCCTGCAAATGACATACTTTCATTCTTCGTTACAGCCCAATAAAACTCCATTGTGGTATACACCACATTTTCTTTATCCATTCATCTCTGGATGGACACCTAGGCTGGTTCCAGAGTTTGACAATTGCTGCTGTCAACACGGTGTGCACAGACCACTGTGGTATGATGATGTTGACTCTCTGGGGTCAGTACCAGGAGAGGGGAAGCTGGGCCAGGGGGTGGTTCCATGCCTGGTCTTTAAGGAACCTCCGTGCTGATTTCCATAGTGGTGGTTGTAATTTACAGTCCCACTAACAGTGTAAAAGTGTTTCTTTTTCTCCACATTCTCTCCGTATTTATTATTTGTATTCTTGATGGCTGCCGTTCTGACTGGGATGAGATGAAATCTCAGTATAGTTTTAATTTGCATTTCCCTAATGGCTCATGATGTTGAACATTTTTTTTTTTCATATATTTGGCCATTTGTTTTTCTTCTTTTGAGAAGTGTCTGTATAATTCATTTGCCAAATTTATTGGAGTTTTTTTGTGTAAAGTTTTTTGAGGTCTTTATATATTCTAGCTATTAATCTTCTGTCAGAAGAGAAGTTAGCAAAGATTTTCTCCCATTCTGTAGGTTCTCTCTTCACAATCTTGTTTCCTTTGCTATGCAGAAGCTTTTTAATTTGATGTCATATCATTTAACAACTCTGGGCCTTATTTCCTGAGCTTTAGGTATCCTAAAGAGAAGGTTGTTGCCTGGGTGTATATGCTGGAGTGTTGCCCTGTTTTCTTCTAGGAGTTGCATGGTTTCTGGTCTTTGATTCATTTTGAGTTGATTTTTGTGCAGGCAAGAGATAAAGAATCTAGTTTCATTCTTCTACATATGAAAACAGTGTTCCCAGCACCATTTGTTAAAGAGGTTGTTCTTTCTCCAGTGCATGTTTTTGGCACCTTTATCAAGGATCAGATGACTGTAGATGTGTGGGATTGTCTTTGTTTCTTCTATTCTGAACCATTGATCTATGTGTACTTTTTTTTTTTTTTTTTTTTTTTGTTAGGAGGAATTGAACTCAGGGGCACTCGACCACTGAGCCATCCCCAGCCCTATTTTGTATTTTATTTAGAGACAGGGTCTCACTGAGCTGCTTAGTGCCTTGCCATTGCTGAGGCTGGCTCTGACTGGTGATCCTCCTGTCTCTGTGCCAGTACCAATCAGTTCTTGTTAGGATAGCTCTGTGGTATAATTTGAAGTCAGGTATTGTGATGCCCCAGCAATGCTTTTTTGGCTTAGAATTGATTTGACAATTCTGGGTCTTTAATTCTTCCAAATAAATTTTAAGGCTGTTTTTTTCTAGTTTTGTGAAGAAATGTTATTGGTATTTTGATGGGGATTACATCAAATCTGTATACTGCTTTTGGTAGTATGGCCATTTTAACGACATTACTTCTGGCTATCTGTGAACATGGGAGGTCTTTTCATCTCCTGAGGTCTTCTTCAATTTTTTTCTTTGGTGTTGTATAGTTTAATTGTAGAGGTCTTTCACCTTCTTAGTTAGATTTATTCCTAGGTATATTGTTTTATTTTTTTTTTGAGGCTATTGTGAATGGAACTGTTTTCCTGATTTTTTTCTCAGCAGATTCATTGTTGGTATATAAGCAAGCTATTGGTTTTACAGGAAAGTATGTTTATTTTGTAACCTGCTACTTTGCCAAATTTGTATATTAGCTCTAACAGAATTTTGGAGGAGTTTTTGGATCTTGAGGAAGTTCTTAAATTTGTGCTAATAATGTATTAAAGGATGCTTAGTTAAACAGTGGAATCTAAAAAAAACTGAGTTATTTACCATAAAGCATATATATATATATATATATATATATATATATATATATATATATATTAGTTATTGATGGTTCCTTATTTTATTTGCTTATTTATAGGTGATGCTGGGAATCAAACGTAGTGCCTCATGTGTACAAGACAAGCGCTCTAGCACTGAGCTACAACTCCAGCACCTACCATAAAGTTTTTTTTAATATTTATTTTTTAGTTGTAGTTGGACACAATACCTTTATTTTATTTATTTATTTTTATGTGGTGCTGAGGATCGAACCCAGGGCCTCACGCGTGCTAGGTGAGCGCTGTACCACTGAGCCACAACTCCAGCCCCTCTACCATAAAGTTTTAAAGAAAATAAATAAAAGCTAAAATGCCTCAGCATACCTACGAAAAATGTATTAACATGTTAAAATATTTAGAAAAGAAGATATAACTTAAATACAGTGAAATGGTGGGAAAGAAATGTGAGGATCGTCTTTACCAGCAGTTAACTTATAGATCCTATAAGCCGTTTCCTCATCTGTAAAATCAGGACCTTAAAGGAGGAAATGAGTCTGGTTCCAACAACAAATCCTGTCACGACTAAAAATACACGAATTGCCCAAGTTTCTATGGTGAGGCCATGGGAATTCAAAGGTCTTAACATCTTGATTTCCAGAATAAAAAGTAGAACAAATTAAACGCAGACTGAATTAGATCCCAAATATCATCTGTCCATTACCACAAGATAATATCCAAGACAGAACTGATTTTACAGCAAGAGCTCAAAGACAATTCTACACCCTTCTTTGGTAATAAACACTCCAATATCACGACCTCAACTCTCAAAAATCATCTCCATGTTCTGGAAACTTGCTTTGGTTGCTGGTGAAGCAGAGTCCTAGCCAGCCTTCCTTCACCCTCAGTGTAGACATCTTCTGATCTTCTCTTGATGCCTGAGTCTCAGGAACACAGGGCTCAAAAAGTGGTCACAAAGCGACCTCTGTACACTGCCAGGTACACCCCAGGTCAGGAGTAAGTGCAGCGCCAGCCCCCAGCCCTCCTGCACTCCCTCTTCCTCCCCAGAGAGAACCACTACCCTGCATCCAACACTTTGGCTTAGCTACGCCTGTTTCCGAAATTACAAAGATGGAGTATTTAAGGCTATTTTTCTATATCGACATAAAATTCACCACTCTAAAATGTACACTCTAAATGTTTTTTAGTATATTCACTATGTTGTGTAATCAACACTATTTCCAGGATGTTTCTATTGCCAAAATAAACCCCACACCTGTCAGCAGTTAGTCCTAATTACTATTTCTCTTCTGTACCTGGCTTCTTTCACTCAGCCTTATGCTGGTGAGATCCCTTGCCACGTTCAAGAGTCTATGTGTCTAAAAAAGACCTAAAGAGGTACGTACAGGTTTTTCTAGTTAATTTTGGTTCCATGTACAAAACTAGTGGTTTTGAACCCTGACTGCACACTAACCTTAGCCATGGAGTTAAACAAAACAAAACAAAACCTGGTGTGTAGGCACCACCCCACAATCAGAAATTAAAACCTCAGGAGTGATGGGGGTATGTTGAGGCGTTGGTAATTTTCTTATTTCTAAAACTATTCTCATTAAACCCTCTCTTTTGGTGCATTATAGTCATGTATAAAAGTGGGGTTCATTTTGTAATATTCATAAATGCATATATTCTGCTCCATTCAATCCCTGTTACTTCCTCTTTCCTGCCTTCCTCTCTTCCCTTGATCCCTTTCTTTCTTTGGTAACAGGGATTGAAGCCAGGGATTCTTAACCCCTGAGCCACATCCCCAGTCCTCGTTTATATTTTATTCAGAGACACAGTCTCACTGAGTTGCTTAGGGCCTGGCTAAGTTGCTGAGGCTGGCTTTGAACTTGCCACCCTCCTGCCTCAGCCTCCTGAGCCGCTAGGATTACAGGTGTGTGCCATAGTGCCCAGCTTTGATCCCCTTCCTCTCTTAGTCTTTCTTCTATTTATTTTTAACTGGTGCATTATAGTTATATATAAAATTGGGATGCAAGGTGACCAATTCATATGTGCACACAGCATGATTTGGTGAACTTCACTCCCCGGCCTTTTCCTTCCATCCTCTCCTGCTTGGTCCCTGGCTTCTGCTCTGGGGCACGGGTAGTTTTAAAAGCTCCTTAGGGGGTCTCTTTGTGTAGCTAGGGTTAAGAAACTTACCTGATCAGGCTTCAATTAAAAGATAGCTTCTGGCTCTGGGAATCTGTATTTTGACAACTGGCCCATGAGATTCTCAAAGTTTCAGAATCTAGAAACAAATGATTATTTGAAGGAAATAAATGATTGCATGAATAGAAGCCTATTACTTTTAGACAAGAAATACCAATGCAATTTACAACGTTAAACTATGTTAACAAGAACCCATTTTAGCCTCCGGTTCAGCTAAGTGGTGAGGGAGGGGCTGCTGCCTGCTCCAGTGCTCTTCACTGTTTACCCCAGGGGAAGCCTGCTGGGGAGCTGGCTCTGAGGTCAACACAGGAAACACATCTACTGTTTTTGGACATCAAACCAGTGCTCAATACTGTCAACAGACTGTGAGTGTCCCAATTCACTTGCATAGCAGACTGCATACAGAGAATTTTCTTCACATCACCAGATAAACATACTGGGAAAATTTCTAATGTGACTGCCAAGAAAAATGGCAAAAGAAATGGGGGAAAAAATCTCAGGAAAAAAAAAACTTAAAAAATGGGGCTGGGGATGTGGCTCAAGTGGTAGCGCGCTCACCTAGCATGCATGAGGCACTGGGTTGGATTCTCAGCACCACATAAGAATAAACAAAGATATTAAAAAAAAAAAAAACCCTTAAAATCACCTGAAAAAAGACTTTGTTACATATTGTGGTATTTAATAGTACCAACTTTACATACTGATAAAGAAGAACATTTTGTAGAAGCTAGAGTTGGCATTCTGCCCTTGGAAAGGGCTCCGGTCATTTGCTCCAGATGGAGGTGACTATGTACACTTGGGGGTGAGGCTAGTTCTTTTTATACTCCAGAGTCCTCAACTTACAGGGCTTACATCCTGACAAGCCCATTGTAAATGGAAAGTGCATTGACACACCTAGCCTAGCCTAGCCCACCTTGAACACGCTTGAAACACAAGCATTTGCCTACAGCGGGGCAAAATAATCTAACAAAATATTTCATTTTATTGTTCTGGGTACTAGAGAATGAACCCAGGTTACTTTACCACTGAGCCACATCCCACAGCCTTTTATTTTTGAGATAGGATCTCATCAAGTCGCTGAGGCTGATCTTCACCTTATGATCACCTGCCTCAGCCTCTGAGGAGCTGCAGGTGTGTGTCCTGCTCGAAGCCCATGTTGTGATGAAGGGTTGAACACCCTATGTGGCCCATCAAATACCTGCACGCACACACGCTGGCAACACAGCGTGTTGTGACAAAGTTCCCTATCTTGGCATTTTCAGCTTGCCGTTCCCTGCAGAGCATGGGGTCCACCCACATGACCGCTGGCTGCAGAAAGCCACAGCACCCTGATGGTACCCTGGCAGCCCAGGAAAAGAGGGAATCCAAAATTTGAAGAAGTCTCCACTGAAACAGCATTGATTTTGCACAAGGACAAGTGGAGCGGCAGCAAGGGGGCCTGTCTGCATCCTGAGCATTTTCAGCCCTGAGAATGCACCGCACTCCTCAGCAAGGCAGTGTCTCCGTGGTGCTCTTGGCAGCAGCACCGCAGTCTGAGCCCACAGGCTTCCCCTCCTCAGCTGGGCACTCTTGGAAAACCAGTCTCTATTACTTGGTATATTAGCCTCCGTGCATTGAGTGGTATTAGTTGTTTGAACACACCAACATATTTTTAAAATAAATTGTAAGGGTCCGGTGAATGTTGGAGGAAGAGACCACCAAGAGACTGGCTCATGCAACAGCAAAAGAGGATTTATTGAGGATCCAATCCAGCACGCTGGGGCTCCAGGCTCACTCAAGAAGGGAGAGCGGCCAAGAGCCCCGAGCAGGGGTTGAGCAGTGCTTAAGTACACTTTTTGGGGAGGGCAGGAACTTTACATACGTCATGGTCCCCTTTAACAAATCATCATACACCGCGGGAAAATCAAACAACAATTCCTGAACATGATTAGTACATTCATTGGCGGGAACAGGTCGGGCGGGAGTGATAGGTCAATCCTAAGGAGGGGATACATTCAAACTGATTGGTTTGGGCCCTGAATGCCTACGTGCCAAGCTGCACAGGGTCCTAGGTTATTAAACAACTAAATGGTCAGTACCTGGCATTGTCTTAACTGCCTCAGGAATTTCAGGTTTTGGGTGTAGCATAGGAACTTAACAATACCTGGTCCTTTACATTTTAACTCAGGCTTTGCAGCTTAGAAACTTTACCCTTTCAAAATGATGATTTTACACTTGCAGAAAAAGTGTGAGAATATCCCCCAAATCCCACGTGCCCCACGTCTTGGTCCATTTCCTGCAGCTGTAACAGAATACGACACACTAGTGATTCAAAGAAGAGAATTTACTTCTCACAGCTCTGGAGGCTGGGAAGTCCAGGATCAGGAGCGGCCTTGGAGGACGGGGCCTCACACAGCAGAAGAGCGGAAGGGAGGATCCTGCTTAGGGCCTTCAGGAGGCAGGAGCTATGGGGACCTGAATACCCCCAGCAGCCCCACTCCAACACTGCTGCCCCCAAGATGAGTTCCAGCACTTGATTCTGGGGGACACAATCACAGCACGGCACCCCACATCTATCTTCCCTTACTATTAACATCTTACATTAGTACGGCACATTTGTCACGATTAATGAGCCAGTATTGATTTGTAAGTATTAGCTCAAGTCCATATTGAGTGCAAATTACTCTGATCTCTCTAGTGTTTCTTAACATCTTTTCTTTCTCTGCTCTGTGACCCATCCAGGACATGTTATATTCAGTTGTCCTGTCTCCTGTGTGCTCTGCTTGGCATGAACAACTTTTTTTTTTTTCTTGGTACTGGGCATTGAACCCAGGGATGCTTTACCACTGAGCCACATCCACAGCCCTTTTAAAATATTCTTTATTTTGAGACAGGGTTTCACTAAGCTGCTGAGGCTGGCTTTGAACTTGTGATCCTCCTGCTTCAGCCTCCCAGGTCGCTGGGATGACAGGTGTAGCCACCATGTCCAGCACTGTTTTGTTTTTATGATCTTGACAGTTTTGAGCAGTATCAGATATTTTTCAGGAAGCCACACACTAATAAACTTTTAAAGATATCTGTTTTGTTCCTAGATTCCATTATTACATGGGGGGAAAAATCTGACAAAGCAATTCTGGAAGGAAAATAAATGTTGTGAAGATGGTTCAAACTATTAAAATCAAGTCACACCCACTTGAACAACCGGTCTTAGCCTTCGCAGAGACACAACACCAGATGCAACCACCATGGTGAGCGGTGCGACCGTCCTTTCTGAACATCAGCACTTTACAATTAAACAGCAATTCCTTCACATTCCAATCTTTGTCGCTGTTCAGAAATCTTTGTTTTTTAGTTGTAGATAGACACAATAATTTTTACTGATTGACTGACTGACTGATCGTATGGTGCTGAGGATGGAACCCAGAACCCAGGGCTTCACACCAGCTAGGCAAGCCTCTGCCACTGAGCCCCGCCCCGCCCAGGGAGGGATTTAGTAATCGGGCCGCACTGTCAAGACAGATAGGGTCATCTGTGCCCTATCATTCAGGAAGTTATTTCACTCACCAATGCGTTACTTCTGGGTGATAGTAACACCATCATAATGGTCTGAATCTATAATTGACCAACTTTTGAAACTGTAATATTATAAAAATAGTATCACTTTTTGGTAATTAATTTTTACTTAAAAACTTAAAAATTGTGGTGAAATGTGACAAAGTTCCCTATCTTGGCATTTTCAGCTTGCCGTTCCCTGTGCTGGCAGGTCTGGCCTCACACTGCCTCAGGAAGCGCCCATCAGACCAGCTGCTCCCCTTCACGTGCCTTTCCCTACCACTCAGAACCTCCCAGGGCTGAAACTGGCAATGAGAATTCAGAGCGGGCAGGTGGGCAGGAGAGACTTCCCTCAACCTTGTACGTAAGGGGAGATGCCGGCCCAGAGAACCCCCTCCTGCAGAGCCAGCTTCTGTGGACTCACACACACAGCAACAAAAGGATCTGCCCAAGGGCCTTTGCCCTAAATCCCTGCTGGCAGACCTCTGCCAACCTCTTTCCTCCAGGACTGTAAACCTGCGGCTAAGCCCTGAGAGCCACAGCCGACGTCTGCCACCTGCAGGTCAAAGGAAAGCGGCATCTTTGGGTTTTCAGAGCGAGCTTTGGTAGAATGAAGGGTTTTAGAAGATAAACTGGACACAGGGAGACTTCTACCAGCGGGGTATTGCCTTAATTTCCAGCATTTTCTTCATTAGTGTACAGCACTATGGTGTCAGAAAAAATTATGATAGAATGCTGAGCAGTAGGACCTCATGATCAGAAAGGCATGGAATGCTCCTAGCAATGAGAAGGAACATGGACCTCTTTCTGCTCACACTTGCTCATCACAGCGAGAGTTATCTGAATGATAACGTTGGGACAACTGAATAACCACTGGAAAAGTTTAGAGTCTTTAAATAGTCTACTAAAATAAATTCCAGATGGCTTAAAAATGTAATTAGAAAATATAATTAGAACAAATAATTTCTAAAAAGAAAAAAAAAAACCCACTGTTTTCTCCCTCATTAATAGTCAAAGAATGTTTAAGTAAAAGGAAATAGCATTCTCACCCACACTGGTCAAACAGAATCAAAATGATAACATCCAGGTTGACAAGGGTTGGTGAAGCGATATACATGTGTACACACACACATTGTAGGGCCTTTTGGAGAACAATTTGACAAGAATATTTCATAGTACTTTAAAGATATCCATGATACCTGTTGGTCCATTTCTAAGAATTTTTCTAAAGGAAATAATGATGACTAACAGGAAAAATTCAGCTATAAATACACTTATGATGGCCTTGTTCATAATAACTTCCACACTGGGTCTGACCTCAATGTCTGGCAGGTCACAGGCTAAGTAAATCACAGCAGTTTACTGTGCTGGAACAAGTGATGCTGGATGATTTTACAGGACTCTGGGCAAAGGATACTGGGGAAAGTACTTGAGAGACTAATGGACAGAAGTAGATTATACACAGCATGCGTGGCAATCCCATTTTTGGACTGTAAACTCCATCTCCATATCTAGACACACAGAAGCCCCTTGGGAAACTGTACCCCAAATATTGACAATTATTACATTGATATGTGGGAAGAAAACAAAGGGACCAAGAAACTTTTTTAAAATGGAGTAGAGCAGACACACACACACACACACACACACACACACACACACACAGAGTTGTTGTTGTTGTAGAAGTAGTAGATGGACACAATACCTTTGTTTTTATTTATGCATTTTTATGTGAGGCCTGCAAAGCCATGATCATGGAAACCATGGCACTTGCCCCTGGACCGGGACTCCTGGAGCCCGCCACAGCCTTCCTTCTCACTAAACTGCGCCTTCTAGAGGACAACACGTATGAACAAGGGAGCCACAACCTGCCCTCTGCTTGATGGCTTGGCCTTCCAGGGGGGACCTAGGGTGACTGGCCCTGTCTCACTCATTGCAGTTCGGCACAAGACAGGTCTGTCTTGGGCCTTTGGCCGTCTGAGAACGGGGAGCTCCTTCACTGAGGCTGGGGGACTTCCTGCCTCACTGCACTGCTCCCGTCACCTGGCGCCTCGTGCCAAGCTGTTGCCACTGCTCCCCCCAGTTCTTTTCTGGGTTCCCATTTCATGACCTGCTTGTCATCTGATATTTGATATCATTTTGAGACTGTACTGTTTTTCAGAAACTCTGTTCTACATGACTTGACCCATTTAAACACAGTCTTCACCTGCTCCAGCTTTTTGTTATTCTGGTGAGTTTCCGTTACCTGTGGGAGTATCTTTGGTTTGTGCTACTTCCTGAATGTTTTTATCCTCCCCCAAACACCTGGTATTGGAAACTGAGTCCCCAGTGTGACCAGCTGGGAGGCAGAGCCTCTGGGAGTACACAGGATGACCCCGTGGCCCTACAGAGAGGGCTAGGGAGTGGCTCTCACCCTCCCACCTCTCCAGCCTTCACATCCCAAGGACACAGCGCTGGCACCTTGGCCTGGCCCCCAGAACCGTGTGGGCCACCAGGCAGCCTGTGGCACTGTCGCAGCAGCACAGGAGACACCGCATTCGGTTTAGCGCTTTTCTTATACTGTGGTCATTTGATGTCGAATGGCTTTGGCTTCTCATTGTTCCCCATGTTCAAGGCACCTGCAGGGAATCTTTGTGAATCTAATTAGAGGAAGGGACTCCTCTGAGGAGAGGGGTATGGGCCTGTGCCAATTCTCTGTTTTATGACCCTGGGGCTCGCTCCTACTCTTGGGGAGGAACTGCTTACCAGCCACATCAGACTATCCACCTCCAGCTGCTTCCTAGAGGCCAGTGGACCTTGTCTTCAAGGTTACATTGTTTTGGGGGGTGGGGATGATAGTGGGGATTGAACTTAGGGATGCTTTACCAGGGACCTACACCCCAGTTCTTTTGGACTTTTAAATTTTGGGACAGGGCGTTGCTAAGTTGCTGAGGCTGACCTCAAACTTGCCATTCTCCTGCCTCAGCCTCCCGAGTTGCTGGGATTATGGCCATGGGCCACCACACCCGGCTCATGCTCACACTAGTTCTCAGTGCTCTTCTGCCCGTTACTCCGCTTGGCTCCCACCAGCAAGGTGGCCGGGACTGCTGGCAACGGGGACACACCATGGGTGACACCACCCTGCACATTTGCTGGGGATGTGAAGGACACAAGGACGTGAGTGACCTTCAGCCAGCCCACAGCCCTGGCTGTGCTTACACTGAGCACCCTGAAGTATGTGGCAACAGCTCCTGCTGGACAAGGGTGCAGGACAGGTTCTGCTGCGATTGTGCCAAGCTCAGCACTCATGAAAGCTAACGCAAAGCTCTAGACACCACTTCTGCTTTGACTAGCCGAGTCCTCTGCCGCTGATCCCAGTGTCTTGTGTACTCTGGCACTCCATGAAACAGGAGCAGGGTTATCTGCTGGCTATTCAGTAGGGTAAAATCTCAGCCCCTGCATAGTATGACAGTCCTCAATTATTTTCTTCTTGGTAATACCTAGCATTTCAGGCACTATAACTTGATTATTAACAAATTTATTATTTGCACGGTATGTTACAAAAGATTATTTTCCAAAGACTTATCCAATAACACTATAAGAACAAAAGCCCCCCTACTTCCTGTGAGTTCATCTGTGCATGCCCAAGTCCAGTGATAACTTCACTGTCTGTCTTAAGTACCAACAACACCAAATCCAGGGCTCGGCGCCATGCCTCCATCTTTGGTGTGACAATGTCATAAACTCTTGGAACTTGCTCCAGTTTATCTAAAAAACCTGCATTAAAAATTCCACTATTTAGTTTACTATATTCATTTAAAATGTAAGCCGACGGCGAGCCAGATGCTGTAGCATTTTGTACATGATGCTCGATGAACGTGCGGGCTGCAAGCTCTGATGGGCAAGTGGCTGAGTTACACATGAGTGCCGAGAGGTATCTGTGCCACCCGCCTGCCAGGCACTTAAGCACAGCTGGCCTGTATGCTGGCAGGGAGGAGGCCAGCCAGCAGGAAGTGTTAGGAAGCCACCCCAGACTGGGGTGGTCGCCTTTGTTCAGAGACTGCTCAGCAAGAATTTGAAGATGACTCAGACACAAAAATTCAACTGCTCCACCTCCAAGGAAGACCTTTTCCTCTTCTAGAGCATAATGCAGACGATATGCACAGGTCCAGAACCTGTCTTCTTTGGCTTGCATCTGTGCAGGGACTGAGTGAGTGAGCACCGCTGTGATCAGATTGATTCCTTCTGTTTTTAACAAGATTGGCATTCCGCTGCTCCTGCCTGCAACCTCCAAGGGAGCTCTCCAGAAGGTCACGGAGAGGCCACTGCCCACACAGTCTGCATTCACTTGGGAAACGTAGCTCACTGGCACTGCTCCCACAGCCTCAGCGAAAGCCTGCATCACGCTGCTGCCCACAGATCCCACCACCAGCCGCTTACTGTGCCCGCACTTTTCAGTCAAGGATTCAGATACATTTCCCTGCACCAGGATGAGGTTCACGTTGAACTGGGTCAACACCTGTAATACATAATTCGTCCACAGTTCTTCTGAGCTGTCCCCTTGAAGTTCCACGCTATCTAGTACTGTTTTCATATTGGTGGACTCATTAAATCCCAGGTGGTGGTAACTCTCTACAAGGTCACCCTCAATGAGAACTACCCGGAGAGGCTGATTCTCTAATCCCTCAATCAGGGTTATACTAGCTATTGGTACAACAGTGACATACCCTGAACAAACACAAGACAAAGTTTCGGGCAAGCCTGGGAGACAGCAAGTGAAGACTCTAGAAACATCAAACATAAATGGCCCTGTACAGTTGCCTTGTTGCACACATGCCTTCTGATACTGCAGTTGTACTGCTGCTTCTACCAACTTCATGGTGCCAAGATCTCCATGGCTCAAACCCACTGCCAACTCTACCAAATCACAACATCTGTAGGTTTTGGGAGTCGCTGCGCTGTACTGTTCTAGAAACCCATCTTGTTTGCTTATCCAAAGACTATTATCGGTCCTGTTAAAATGCCTACTGTGGGTCAGTACTGACTTTCTAGAGCAGGTGTCTGTGTGCACACTGCTCTTCAGACCTTGTGATGCCTCTTTACCTGCTTCGACCTTTACTGGAAGGTTGAAGAATTCTGGCAGTTTAACAGGTCTTCCAGAAAGACTGTAAACGGTCAATAGTTGAGAGGCAGCATGTTTGAAATCATGCTCTTTGGGTATCCCACCAGCACCTGAAGGGGCTTGTAGGAAAGGACAGGAACCAACATGAGGTGTTTCAAGTCCAGAAATGGTCCTTGAGTTGTGCACACGGTCAAATACGTTGTGCACTGGGACTTGAAGGAAAGCTACCTCTTCCCTGCAAGAGTCCAAGCCTTCTGACATCACGGCAGCGATTATGGAAACAGGAACACCCAGGTGAAGGCACTCTTCAGCAGCCCTGCTCCACGCACCGACGAGAAACAAGAGAGTGCTGGTGCCAGTCCTATAGGTGTTGTTTTGTGCTTGAACTGCCTCATGGAGAAGCTGCCCCACTGTGCTGGTCAAATCCAAACTTTCAAGGAGTCTTACTGTTGAGCTGATCAACACACTTTCATGACAGTCCCCACCTGTAACAAATTTGGATGATTTCACTGGGCCCAGGAACGTTCTTCCTGTTTCTGCAAATGAGGACAGTTGTTGAAGTCCCACATGTCGTCTTTTGTTTATTACCCTGCAGGCCATCACAAGTCAACATCTGCAAATAAAATAAAAACTTGGAAACTTATTCAGTGTGATTCATCATTATGAATGAATACAGAAAAGAAAAATAAGATATGGTCCCTGCCTTTGAAGTACACATGGTTTCCATTAAATGTGGTCAGTGCAATGTGCAGTAAAATACTAATGACAAAGGTACAAAGACATGGCGGTGGCCACACCATTCAAGACGCAACACACGCTGTGTGCAGAAGGCAGCAATCCCCAGAGCGAGCCTTGAAGGACAACCTGAGCGAGTCAGCTAGGTGGAGGAGGGAGGAGGTGGGAGGTGGCAGTAAAGTACACACACAGACCAACATGTGGTGCTGGGGTAAGACTGGTTATCGTGAGCCATGGTGCTGTGGGCGCAAACCGAGTACAGGGGGACCACAGGAGACCAGCCTCCTGCAGAGGACAGAACCTGGATCAAGAAGGGCATAACATATTATGCCGAGAAGCCTAGCCTTGCTCCTGCAGTGGAGGCCACTGAAGAGAGCTCCCAGCTCAGTGTGGCTCAGCAGTAGAGGTTGATAACAAGCATGAACCCCTGGGTTTAATCCCCAGTATCCCAACAGAAAGAAACAAGTAGACATAGTGTTTGAAAGTTTGTACTACTACTTATTTTACTTTCCTGAGTCAGGGTCTGGCTAAGTTGCCCAGGCTGGCCATAAACTTGTGATCCTGCTTCAGTCTCCGAGTCCTTGGGATTACAGGTGTGTACCACTGGCCTTCTCCTGAAAGCTTGTATATGTGTGTCTAGATCTCTGGGCTTGAACTCAGCTCACTGCTTACTAGCTGAGTGGCCTTCAGCAACTTAAACATTTAACTACTCTGGCCCTCAGTCTGCATATCTGAAAATGGAGCTAATCACAGCATCCACTTTGTGGGGTCATTAAGACAGTACAATGCTCCAGAGGTCTGGAGTCCTGTTCAAGAAGCCCTGACGGGGATGTTCCGGACATGTTAGCACTGTGGTAACAGATTCAGAGGACTGACTGGCTGCGTGTAGAGAGGAGGTGGAGAGGCCAATTAAGAATTTTCTGTAAGTACCTTGGTGAGAAATGTGGAAGAGAGATGGAAGGAGGATATGGATTTGATCAAAGATTACATTATAAAGGAAAATAAATGCTATTTAAATGGAGGTTCAAGAGCAAGCTCAGGAGGCTGAGGCAGGAGGATGGCAAGTTCAAAGCCAGCCTCAGCAATTTAATTAGGTTCTAAGCAACATAGCAAGACCATCTCTATTTAAAATATTAAAAAGAGCTGGGGATGTGGCTCAGTGATTAGGTGTCCCTGGATTTAATCCATAGCATGCATGCAAGCGCGCGCGCGCGCGCGCACACACACACACACACACACACACACAAAAGCAAGCAACTAACTCCACATAATACTTTGGAATCTGCACCCAAAATTAATAGGAAGTTACAAGGGAAGGACTTTAGTTCTATAAACAGAACTCCTGGAGTGCCCCCTAACTGAAAAGCCATCTATAAAACTGCTGCCTTGGGAGGCATGATCCCTGGCGACTCAGCAGGGAAGCCAAGATCAGAGAAAATACGAACTTGCCCTTTGCTCTAAGAATCCATGATTTTTTTGAATAATACTTCTTAATCACAATCTTTTAAATCTCAAACACTGAAAAGCAAACAACTCAGATTTTTGCTTTTCCTCCCATGCTGTCTCTGCACCCCACCTGGCCCCGGCACCGCACCACCCCTGGAGAGTGCCCTGAGAGGGGCTCCAGGGCAGCAGGCGCTGAGCCCAGAAGCAGCTGGCGGCGTCCCAGGACTCGGAGGGAAGCTGGAACAGCCTGACAGACTCTCTGTGTTCAGTTTCAAGGCTTCTTCTGTGAATTTTCAGTTCTATATAACAAAAATTTATGATATGGTCAGCAATATTCCTAGATAGCACCATAATACGTCAGAGCAGCCCCAGGTTGAGGTTGATGGCTCCAGCCTCAACCCTCCCAAGACTCATGTTCTCCGACACACAGTGTGGTGAGGTTCTGCCGCACCACATCCGCCTTTTACCTCCTACTCCGTAACATCAACTCTCTACTTGCCTGTTTTGAATTCTACTTGTCAATTATTACAGTTGCTCCCTTGTACAAATATCCTTAAATTCAGCTCATCTGGATGAAGTCCAGCCCCAGCCACTCCGTGCTAGGCCCAGTGCAGCTGAAACACACACACAACCACGCTCACTGGTGTCATTTGAGGTTCATGGCCCCAAACCTCAAGTGGCCTTAAAACCACCTCACAATATATTTCCCTTGTCCATTTATCTTTTCTTCTTTTAATAATTATTACTTTCTCTTATCTATTTAAGAAAGGTTTTCTTTTCTAACTCTCAGAAGAAAACTTATTTTTTTGTATTTCTTCTGAAAGCTTTATGGTTTTAAATTGATCTGAAATTCATTTAACATAAACTGAACCATTTTAAATTGTACCACTGGCATTTAAAGTGGCCTTCAGTACGTTTGCAATGCTGTATAACTATTAGTTTCATCATCCCTAAAGAAGCCCTAGAGCTATGAAGCAGTCTCTGCCCCATTCCCTCCCAGACCTGGCAGTCACCACTCTGCTTTCAGTCTTTCAGCACTATCATTCTCGATACCTTACATAAACGGCATCATAAAACACCGATTCTCACTCGGCCTGTTTCTGAGGCTCATCCACACTGCAGTATGGACCAGGGCTTCATTCCTCTCTCATGGCGGAGCGACCTTTCTGCGGGCAATCGCACTTAGCATATCCTCTTTTCCTTGGATGCACATTTGAGTTCCTTCCATCTGCTGGCCATTGTGAATTGTGCTGCTATGGACTTCCACGTACAGTGTGGACCTGAACAACTGTTTCCAATTCTTTACCCTAGGAGGGAACCTGGAGGTACTTTCTTTGAGGAACCACCACAGTGTTTTCCACAGCAGAACACTCACACCAGCCACGCACAGGGTATTGGTTTCCTAGGCTGCCCTACCAGATATCACAGAGCACCGGAGGCTCAAAACTACACACCCATGCTCTTACGGTTCTGGAGACTAGAATCCAAAATCCAGGCACTGGCAGGGCAGTGAGTCTCTCACCCCCCAGGGAAGATTCTTTCCTTGCCTCTTCCAGCTTCTAGTTACTCCTGGTAACTTAATGAACCAGTTGGTGGGCCTAGGGCCCACCCTAATCCAGTATAACCTCAGCTTCAGTGATCTCCCTCATTTCAAAAAACACCACATTCTGAAATTCTGGAAGGACATGAAGTGTGTGTGTGTGTGTGTACTGTTCAATCAACAGGACACTCAACAATACTTTTTTTTTTTTTTTTGTAAAATTATAGACATCCCAGTGATGTGGAGTGATCTCACTGTGCTTCTGACCTGCACTTTCCTAATGACGATGGGCATCTTTTCATGTGCTTGTTGGCATTTGTACTGAGGACTGAACACAGGGGCACTCTACCATGGAGCATTTCTCCCAGTTCTTTTTAGTCTTTACCTTGAGACAGGATCTCATTAAGTTGCCCATGCTGGCCTTGAACTTGCCATCCTCCAGCCTCAGCCTCCTGAGAGCAGTGGAATTTCCAGGAGCGCAGCACTGCATCCAGCTTCCACTTGTAAATCTTAATGGAGAAATGTTTTTTCAAGTATTTCACCCATTTAAGAAGCGCTGCTGATTTTCTTGTGTTGAGCTGCAAGTGCACGCTGGGTACTAGACCCTTATCAAACAGCAGCAAGTGCCAATCAGGGTTCTGCATGCAGGGATCCAACTGTGGACACAAAAACGTGGGAAAAAAACCTGCACCTGCAGCTGACAAGTTCTTGTCACTTTCCTTCAAAATGCCTCATAACAACTGTTCATGTGGCATTTACATTTTATTAGGAAATAATAAGTAATCCCAGAGGAGAGTTAAAGTATATGGGAAGATGTAAAAGTAACTGGCACACCTGTGGACTTGGGTATTCACAGGGGAGTCCTGGAACCAGTCAACCAAGGACGTGAAAGACCACTGTATACAATTTGCAAATACACTCCCGTCTGGGGAAAACAAATGTAGTGATTTCTACATTGTTGAGGACATGCACAAGTTTTTAGTTTTGATGCAGTCCACTTTTTTTGTTTCTGTTGCTCATGTTCTTGGTGCCATATCTATCCACTGCCACATCCAAGATCATTCATATTTAACCAAACATCATCTTTAAAGAGTTTTATAAATTCATCCCTTAACAGTGTTGATCAATTTTGGGTTAATTTTTGTATATGGTATAAGCAGAGGTCCAATTTCGTTTTTTGTGTGGTACTGGGGATTGAGCTCAGGGGCACTTGACCACTGAGCCACCTCCCCAGCCCTAGTCTGTATTTTATTTAGAGACAGGGTCTCACTGAATTGCTTAGTGCCTTGCTTTTGCTGAAGGTGCCTTTGAATTCGTGATCCCCCTGCCTCTGCCTCCCAAGCTGCCAGGATTACAAGCATGCACCACCAAGCCCAGCCCAACTTCATGTTTTGCATGTAGATATCCAACTGTTCAGCACCATTGGTTGAAGAGAGTCTCCTCTCAACTGAGTGGCCTTTGCATCTTTGTCAAATACCAACTGGCCATAGGTACATGGGTTTATTTTTGGTTTCTCAATCAATTCCACTGCCCCTGTGTTCACTTGGTGCCAGCACCAAACTGTTGTGACAACACAGCTTTGCAGTACATTTTGATGTCAGGAACCTGGGCTGCAAACTTTTTCTTTACATTTATGTTTATAATTCAGCTTAAACTCATTTTTGTAAATTACTGGAAACATTGGCTCCTTTTTCCTCATGAATATCCAGGTGCTTCAAAATAATCTGTTGAAAGGAATAGCTTGAAAAGACTGTTTTTGTTTGTTTGTTTTGCTTTTCATTTCTAACACATGTTGAGAGTTCACTGGGTGTGAGGCACTTTCCAGGCCTATGTCACGCGGCCCTCACAGCAGCAGTGTGAGGTGGTACTGCCATCAGCCTCCTGGTGATGCGGAAAGGAGGCGTGATGATCAACACACACGACCTCGTGACTAGTAAATAAAGGGCTATGGACTAGAACCCAGGTTTGTTCAAGCTACCAACTGCCTCACGATGCTGCCCTCGGGCTGCATTCTCTACCCACGGTCTCCATTCCTCAGGCCTCTGCCTTCTTCCAAGCCTTGTTAACACTCTTATCAGGCATAGTGTTTTTAAGATGTCTGCTTACGGTCTCCTTTCTGTATTGTCTGAACCACAAGGGTATTAATGCACAAATGGAAAAATTCATGAGCTATTCCAAACTTAGTTGGTATGGAATTTATATGAAAAAAAAACCTTCCCAAAGAAGGCATACAATTAGAAAAAAAAACTAGTCTACATGCAAAATATCACATACAACTGCTATGAAAATAAATATTTACAAAAGACCTGTTTCAGCATCTTGAAGAACCTACTCCAACTTTGAGTAGTAATCTAAAAACAAAAACAAATCAGTCTAAGGTTTCTAACTTTGGATGACCTTCTTAATTATTACTTTAAAGAAGCTGCAAGGGCCTACCATAAACAAAAAAGAGATTGAAATCAAGAATTCCTCACCTTCTAAGAGGCTGGGCATACAAAGGCAAAGACAGTGAAGGTGATGGGGGACAGGACCTCTGGCACCTTCCTTTCTCCTGACCAGCAGAGTCGCCTCTGTTTATCCAGGATTTTGAAATCAGAAGGCATTTTCTTTTCACAAGGTCATGTCTAGTTTTGTTCGAGGTACTCAGCTCAACACTAAGATGCGTTTCTCAGGAGCAGCCTGGGGACAATCAGCCTTTCATCATCAAAATCAACAGTTTCCTCATCTCCAGTCTATTCCCAACACAGAGTCTAATCCTAAAACCCACTGTTTAAAAGCCTCTCAGAAAGTCGCTGACCTTTGTCTGACATAGGACCCCTTCACTGATGGTGGGAATCTCGCAAAGCCTCCCCAGTTCACTGATGCCAGAGTCCCAGTGCTCACAAGCCCCAGAACATGCACTTCTTCCCTTTCCCTTCTGACTCCACCTCACTCTGCTCTGGCCTCCATCCTATTCCTGGAACATGCAAAGCCTGCTCTCTACCTTAGGGTTTCTGTTCTAGTTGTTCCCCCTTTCTGGAATACTCCTTCTCCAAGAACTCTACTGTTTCACCACCTTTAAATATTTTCTCAAATTTCCTTTTCAGTACAGCCCACCCTGAGCATCCTATTAATAACACAAACTCTTCTCCCTCTACACCCTGGATACTCTTAGTAGCATACAGTTTACTTATCATTTATGAACCCTGTTAGAATATAATTTCCAGAAGAGCAATTTAGTCATGGAAGTATCTCAAGTACCTACAGCACTGTTGTATACTTTACTGCAGGCACTCAAAAATTATTTGGTAAATGATTTTCACATTTGTTATCCCAAATTTGAGTACACACCTGAAACAAGAGAAAACAGATACCACTGTTTAGTATTCCTCCAACATGAATATAACTTTCAACTACCTTTGGAGTTGACTGATTCCTATTTGGCACTACCTTAGGTGGAACCCTTTAATTTCTTTTAAAGAGACTTCAGAATCATCCTGAAAAACTAAAAATAGAATTGGGTATTCCACTGCCAAGAACTATTTACCTTGGAAAATAAAGTCTTCTTAACATTGTGCTGTAAAGTCTACACTCAGACTTTTTAAGACCCATCTCCCACCCTTCCTTAAAGTACACCACGTACCTTACTTTGTACATACTACACTTTGATTTCAATAGCCTATCCTCTTTATACCTCCTTGAATGCTCTATGGCTTTCGTGACCCAAGGCAAATGCCACATTTTGGATACAGCTTTCTCCAGTGCTGGAGGAGGAGTCCCTCCTTTCTGTGCTCCCAAGCACAGCCCCTGTGTTTATGTCTTGTCTATCTCAACCACTAATCTGGGGACCCTTGGTTTTATTCATCTTTTACACTCTACATGCAATTCCTTTCAAACTCAGTAGCTGACAGGCTGACATGTAAAGCAATAAATCTGGTAGATGTATAAGATATAATAAATCTAGTTATCACTAGGAATGTCTAGAGTGCAACCGGATTAGTGGCAGCCCTTTTTCAAGACTGAGTACATTCTAATCAAGACCTAGAACTGCAATCTGAGCCCTACCATTTAACAAAACAAAACATTTTAACTCCGCGGTCCCAAACAGATGCGTAAATCGCAGAGTGATGCAAAAACAGGTCACCCACTGCTCAACCTTCTCGTTACCGTTAGATCAAACCCGATGCAGCCGAGCCCGAAGCCGGGTCCGGCTGAGGCCCGCTGGACCACGTTCCTCCCTAGGTCTCAGCAGCCCCGCTAACGTCAGTGCTCCAAGCAGCACTCGGCTCCAGCTGGGCGACCTGCGGTGGGTGGCTAAACCGCAGCCTCGCCCCGGCCTCAGCTGGTTCTCCGCCGGGGCCGCAGAGGCCCTGCTGGGCGAGGGCCACCGTCGTCCTCTCACCCGGCCCTCGCGGCCAGCGGCCTGGGAAGGCGCAGGTTCTCCCCGCGCCCGACCTGGAGAGCCCCACAGACCTGGGATCCACGCCGGCAGTCCAAGCCGGAAACGCCCCCGCCCCCTCCGCGCTCGGGAATTTCCGTTTCACGGCGGAGAAGGCGGGGAACGCCACATGATTGGTGGAGAATCAGGAGGGGGGGGACTTGAGGGCTCCCTTTCCGTCCATTGGATGGAGTGTCCGTCCATCAGTACGCAGCCCGGTGGGCGGGGCTCGCGGGGCGAAGGCGGCCCTAGCCACGCGGTCGTGGGCGGGGCGGCGGGCGGGGCGACATGGTGAGTGGGTCCCGGGAAGGAGGGGAGCTTGGGCCTGTGAGGTGGAGCCTCTGCTTCCCTCGGAGCTCCGCAGCAGTCGCCGAGGCGTCCTTCCTGTGGCTGGCTCTGGGCGGCCCGCAATCCCTCCCTTCGGCCGCCGCGCCGCCGCGCCGCCGCCGCTAGAGGCGAGGGCGTGAGCTGCCGCGGGAGCCGTGAGGCCCGCTCGGCGGCTGCAGCTACGTGAGGCCCGAGGCTTCCGAACAGTGCGGGCCCCGGGGCTCCTGGGTTCAGAGCTGGAGGCTAGGGCCCCGTTGCCGGCAGAAAACCGCACCTCGCGGGAGGAGGACGCCGCCCACGCGGCGCGGACCCTGCCAGTTGGCCACGGTCGCAGTCCGGCCTCTGCAGTAGTATTTTGCCTGGACCGCGTGGCCGTTCGCCCCTCCGCGCTGTGCACAGCAGCACCGGGAGGAGACGGGAGCGGCTCTGGTTCCGTGGGCCGGCCCTCCGCCCCGTGCTAGGAAACGGGCCTAGGTGAAGGTCACTCCTCCTCGGCGAGTGCCCCTCGGATACCCCGCGGGGGACAGTCGTACCACCGCCACTGCCCGATCCACCATCTCTCCTTTGCTCCTTCCCCTCTCAAAAGGCACTAATTTTAAGGAAAAAAATCTAAGTGATAAAAAAGAACCAGGCTTTCCACCAAGTTCTTAATAACCCAAAGCACAAATTTAGCGAAGGGACAACTTTATAATAGCAGGAAATAGGGTCCTTCAATAAGTTCATTTATCAGATTCAACTATGCTTCCATTATTCTAGGCATGTAGTTTGTCTTTCACCCACGTGTGTATTTATTACAGGCGACTGACGAACACACAAGTTCAGAGAAAAGAGCAACAAAAATTGAATTGAATGAAATGCAAAAGCAAGAAATTAAAGAGGCCTTTGACCTATTCGATGCTGATGGCTCTGGGACCATAGATGTGAAAGAATTGAAGGTCCTGAAATAATTTCCAATTCTAACACACTTCAAATGCCATGTTTGTGGGAATAGTCAGACTTTTAACGGTAGTCTTTGGGAAGCTTGGGAGTGTTGACAAACAACATCTTGTTAACATTTAAATCATGTTCTATACATGAGCAAGCCAAGCCCAGGGTGTACAGTACACTCTAGCACAGCTGGGTTGGAACCTGGGACTGCTGACCTCATTTCTAGGT
This sequence comes from Spermophilus citellus, assembly GCF_964194105.1. Lineage (NCBI taxonomy): Eukaryota > Metazoa > Chordata > Mammalia > Rodentia > Sciuridae > Spermophilus > Spermophilus citellus. The sequence continues at coordinate 152,680,495 of NC_138189.1, forward strand.
TAATGCTCAGTCCCTGTTAAAAAAGAGAAGCCTGGGCTGGAGTTGTGGCTCAGTGGTAGAGGGCTTGTCTAGCCTGTGAGAGGCACTGGGTTTGAGACTCAGCACAGCATACAAATAAATGAATAAAGGTCCATCGACCTCTAAAAATTTTTTTTAAAAAGAGAAGCTGTTGATTAATGAATATTTAATCAGAATGATATATTGGCATATTAAAAATTTTTTCTTCCTATTCTAGATTGCATTGCAGGCCTTAGGATTTGAACCAAAGAAAGAAGAAGTTAAACAAATGATAGCTGAAATGGACAAAGAAGGAATTGGCACCATTAGTTTTGAAAATTTTTTTGCCATTATAAGTGTAAAAATGGTATAGTCATGATTTTGTTTTTTTTCAGAGAAGCACAATCAGTAGCTTTCCAAATTTCAGGGAGGGCTGAAACAGGTTTCATAGAAGAATTTGAGTCTAGACGTTTCAGATTGGGTGGGACGCAGATAGACAGAAATTGCAAGATTAAAACATTCTCAGTTTGGTAATGGAGACTGTTGTGGAGAATGGGGTTTGTCAGGAAATAATGAGGACATATGTCAGGATGGACAGAATGGAGCTAGAATTTAAAAACTTGCACTTGGCAAGCATGTTGAGGGCCTGTATTTGCAGGCCTTGTTCTGCAGAGCCTTGAAGGAGCTCTGCAGAGCCTATGTCTTTGGAATGGACCTGAGTGATAAGGGCCAGTATAGGTGCATTTTCCTGCCTCACTGTGTTCTGCACCTCAGTTCCTTGAGGGCAAGTGTGAGGGCATTGGGTGGTTAACAGTGCAGCAGTCAGCTCAGCTCAGCTGCCCAGCACACTGGAGCACTAGTGCTCAGAGACCTGAGAAGATCTGTTTTTAGAATATTTATTTATTCTAGCAGTGTAATCAAAGACAAGTGCCAGTTATTTCATATTTTTAAAGGGTGAGAAAGATGAAAAAGAAGAAATATTGAAGGCTTTCAAATTATTTGATGATGATGATACTGGGAGGATAACACTAAGTAATATCAGGAGAGCCGCCAAGGAGCTCGGGGAGAATTTAACAGATGATGAACTGCAGGTAAATCTTGCTTGTTTTTATAATTTATGTGTAATTACAACTTTTGTATAAAGTGTTATATTCTAACTTTAGTTGTACATTAAAAGTAAAATTTGATTTCGAGCATGTAAATTGAACATTCATTTCTGTCATTCATTTTAGTAGATTTTATATACCATTTTTTGTTTTGTTTTATAGGAAATGCTTGATGAAGCTGATTATGATGGGGATGGAGAAATAAATGAGGAAGAATTTTTGAAAATGATGAAGAAGACCTCTCTTTAATACTGTTCTTTTCTGTCCCATTTGTTATATGATTCAATAATGTAAGATCTGAATGGATTCATTTTCAATTTTTAGTTTGTCTACACAGATTGGTCTCTTGGTGTCTGTGTGAAAAGTTGTGTTTCTACCAATTTGTTATATTTGCCATATAAAGAAACAAAACATGAGAGCTTCCTTGAGCCAAGAATGTAAGAGCAGTGTTAATTCCAACTGCTTTTTTTAAGAGGGTTCCACAGACTTAGAATTTTATTGAAGTTTATTGCAGTTGGCCCCACATCCAAATGAATCTGGCAAACAAACCATTATTATTGCGTGACTAAAAAAGCAGATTAGCATTGTCTTTTTAATCACTTCTTCAAATATGTAAAAAATAAAACTGGTTGGCAACTAAGTTGTTTGCTAAAATTTCTTCTTACAGTTATTGCTATGGTATGAATGTGGCCCATCCAAAATCTCAGGTGTTGTCACTGTGGGGCCTGGGAGAGCTGAGCAGGCCCTGAGGACCCACCTTCCTGAAGGGGGTTAAGGGCTGTCCTGGGTGCACACAGCTAGGGCTCTCACCAGGCCAAATACTGGTGCCTCCATGTGGGACCTCCCAGCTCCAAAACCCTGAGCAAGAAACGTCTGTTCCCCTTTGGGCTCCTTGCTCGCCCTGGGCGGTAGCACGGCCAGCAGCAGCAGCCCCATCAGGGCGTCACACCGGCACAGGGCCCTAGGGGTGTGTGAGAAGTCCATGCAGGTGTCCTGTGGACACTCATTTCTCTGCATGCCTACAAGAATGTCTGAAGCCCAAGAAACCTGTCTTGGGGGTGTGCCGCAGTGCTCTGGTGCCTGGGGCCCCAAGCTGTGCAGCGCCAGAGGCAGATTGAGAGCACAGAGCCTTCTTGCCAAGGCTGCCTAAGAATGTCTGCCTTCCTGTTTGTAGTGGCGCTATCAATCATTATTCGGAGGCAGGTTGTCTTTAAATGCAAGCGAATATTCGATCACACCAATCGAGTGACGAGCTTGAGATGCTCAGGTGCTGCAGCTCCATCACCATCCGTGAGCGGAGTGGCTGCCTCTGCCTTGTTCTTCCATCTGTGGAGCATGAGACCTCTGCCTCCCACACCAGCACCGTGCAACAGACCTGGAAGCGAGCCAGGGCGTTGGGACAGGTCACCTCTAATGGGAAATGGGTCCCCAAGTCAGTGCCCTCTGTTCTGCTGGGCTCTCACCAAAGCTATCTTCCCCACTGTTAACTTTGTTTTGTCACCTGGTTTAGTCACATTGGTCCTCATTTACTTCCTGGAGCTTCCAGCGCCTCTCCTGGAGGAAAACTCATCTTCCTCATCTGCGCGTGTTCTTCTTTCACACTGTTCCTCCCATCCAGTTTTCATCTCAGATCCTCCCCAGGACCTTTTCTGGGTCACACATAACAATGAAATGAGCGTTTCTTTTCCTTGTCCTGAGGTGTATGAACTCCGGTGACAGTGCAGCTGACCAGAGCTGAAAATCCTCTGCAGTGGAGCTGCTTGTCCACGCGGTGGGCAGTGGCTGCTGGAAGCTGCAGTGTGCACCCAGGAAACATTTCAGGAACCCTCTTGGGGTGAACATTGTGGGTTTTGCATGATTTGATGCTGGAAGTTTTATTGGTGATACTTTGCTATACTCCTGCAACCCTTAGAATTGGATGGTTCAGTCTTAAATGCCTGCATGGTGTCTTTTTAGGATAAAGGATAACCATGTATTTCTAGTGGGGGAAAATTAAACTGTATTTTTCTGTAAGTGGGGGAGAGGGTCAGCTAAAATAGTGGGAGGGCCAAAGCTTTTTGGTTCCGGTTTTCAAGCTAACAATGTATTTTCAGACGACTGGGTCACATTTACCTTTCTCTCTGGGAGCTTGCATACATTCTTGTCCTGAAGCATGAAAAGGAGTCCTCAAATGATTGAAAAGAAGAAGGTGGGGGCTCTGAAGGCTACTAGTTCTTTTATCTTTTATTTGGTAACTTAAATTAACTAGCATTATTTTACTGTGACCAATAGTTTCTTTATGACACTTGTTTCAACATCCAAACTGCTGTTTTAAAACCCTGGCTTTCAACTCCTAGAGAGGCTGTGGTGTGCCCTGTTGTCTCTTCCAACAAGCACACTGTCTGCAAGGCACGCATGCCCTCTGATGAGCTGTGTACTGGGAACGCAGTTCAGGAGCAGTTCAAGAATCGTGAACATATTTCATGAATATTACTTCCAAGGCTAAGAGCTGCCAGCCTAATGTATAGGAGCAGAATCTCTGATGGACCAAGGGCTTATAGATTTGGTTCATTCTTTCATGTCACACATCTCTAGTTTGAATATGGCAGTTTTTTCCTGGTCGGTGGCCAAGGTTGCAAGTGGCTTTGGACCTGTACCCTACTGCTGTGAGCTCTTCCCACCCACTATGGAAGAGCTAACTGTAGTTGCCTATAACCACCAAAGACAATGTAGTTTTTTCCAAATGTGTTGTTTCTTGGGAGGACATACCTGTTAAAATCAGCTTCTTCACTGTAATTTCTGAGAAAAGTTCACTCAGACCTCCCTGAATTGAGAGGAGAAGCCTGGAGGGAAGTTTGAGAAAACCTTCCTTGGTTCTCACTGGAGGAACCAAGAAACTAATTTCCTTATGTTAAGTGCACTTTATGTATTTCTAATAAGAGGACTTTCCAGAAAGTGAAATTTTAAAAGGTGAAATATAAATAAATTTCATAATTATATAAAAAAGTCTGTTCCTCATAAATTACCCCAACTGTGTGGCACAGTGGCACATGCCTATCATCCCAGCTACTCAAGAGGCTGAGGCAAGTTCAAGGCTATCTGGGGCAATTTAGTAAAATTCTGCCTCAAAATTAAAACTAACAGGGGCTGGGGTTGGGTGGGGCTGTGGTTCAGTGGCAGAGTGCTGGCCTAGCATGTGTGAGGCACTGGGTTCGATTTTCAGCACTGTATATAAATGAATAAAACAAAGGTCCATCAACAACTAAAAAAGGGGGTGTGTGTGCTGGGATGTACTGGTAGAGTGCACTGGGTTTAACCTCCAATATTAAGAATAAATAAATAACCCCGTCTGTTGTATTTTGTTATAGAGCAAAAATAGTCCAAAATAGGCACAGATACTATGAAAACAGGGGTCAAGGGGAGCCATTTTGGAAACTGCTTAGCACATGAACTAAATCTTTGGCTTAGCTTTTACCAGCCAACTGATTAAAAGTTCTATGGGGCTGGGGTTGTGGCTCAGTGGTAGAATGCCACCTAGCATGTGTGAGGTGCTGGGTATGGTCCTCAGCACCACATTGAAAAAAAAATTAAAAAAATAAAGGTATTGAAAAAAAAATAAAAAACAACTCTTATCTAAACCATACAGGATAAGATAAGAGATAAGATCCTGTATGGTTTATATAAGAGTTGTTTCCCAAAAGCTTATGTGTGAAACAATGCAAGAAAACTTAAGAGGTGCTGGGCATGGTGGCACATACCTGTAATCCCAGCAGCTCAGAAGGCCAAGGCAGGAGGATCACATAGTCAAAGCCAGTGTCACCTACTTAGCAAGACCCAGTCTCAAAAAATGAAAAGGGCTGGGGATGTGGCACAGTGGTTAAGCACCCCTGGGCTCAATATCTGGTACCAAAAGGAAAAAAAGAAAAAGAAAGAAAGAAAAAGTCCACGAGAAGACTTGGAACTTGGACAAGAAGGAGTCTTTAAATTAGAACTCTTTGAACTTGCCCTTGCCCATGTGTATTTCTATGCATCATTGTTAATAATTGAGGGATAAATTTTTCACATATAAAGCATTAGGTACATTTTTGTTTGGTCTAGAAGGAAATGCAATACAATTAGGACTTAAAGATAACGTGAAAACACTTAAGAATGTTTATGTGCATAAGCAATGAGAGCTTTCATAAAGGAAACATGTTGACAAAAGAGAAACCTTCAGTTTTCATTTCAGTTGATTTAAAAGTGATCCAGGTGGTGTCGCTAATGTTACATTTGCCACAGGCTTAACTTGTTCCAAAGATGAATGCATTGTTTCAGGAACAGTTTGTGCTGGACAAGTGGCATTGCTGGCCTGTTGCAGAAGCAGGAGCCTGAGCCCTCCCGCCCAGGGCATCTGGGTTTCAGGCGCCATGGAGAGCACAGTGCATCCAGCTCTTTCCCTTCACTCAGTGGGGAAGAAACAGAGCAGCCACAGGAGGTGCCAGTGCCCCTGACTGGCAGGTCTCTCCAGGCAGCCACTGGGTGACTGGCTTGCACACACCCCTCTTGTGCTAGAGTGGGAGGGCCTTGTCCCCTGCACACCAGGACCAGATGGAGCAGTGGGGCTGGTCATATGCCAGTTCTGCAAGTGGCTGAACAGAACAAGGAAAATCCCTCCCGTCTGTCCTAGCACAAAGGCAACAGACAGGTGCCCACACAAGGGACCAAACTCAGAGGGAAACTCGGGTGACAGCACATACTCTTTTTGTGCCACCTTTCATGCCACATTGTGACCCAAGTTCTCTGATCCTCTTCTGATCCTGAGGCCAACAAGTAAATTTTTTTTTAAACTTTTTTGTTGCTTAAATAAACTCAGATAAATTAAACTTGTCTAAGGGTTTTTCTTTTAACCAGTAATTATGGGATAGAAACTAAAAGTTTATTAAATGTCATGTAATTACAAATCTATGATATTTATTTTTAGGACCTATTTACATCTTAAAGAAATCTATATGATTTATAATAAAATGGATCTCTTATTTTGTGAAGCATATTATACTTTTTGAGATTTTGCCTTTAAAACAGATAACAAAAAATTGAATAAAAATGAAAATAAACATGTAATGTTTGGCATACATACATATATAAAAAGCTTAAGGAGGGCTGGAGTTGTGGCTCAGCGGTAGAGTGCTCATCTAGCATGTGAGAGGCCCTGGGTTTGATCCTCAACACCACATAAAAATAAAATAAAGGTATTGTGTCCATCCACAACTAAAATAAAATATTTTTTAAAAAAGGCTTCAGGAAATAACACTTTTGTGCGATGATCTAACCCAAATTATTCCTAAGATAGAAATCATACTATTTGTTCTTACAAAACTTGAGGGGGAAAGTGGCATTAAATTATAAAGTGCTTGAAAAAAAGTGTTGACAACGGTTTTGTGGTTTCAAGTCCCTCTTCCTTATTTGGGCCCAGAGAGCGCAGCATTTCTGCCTGGGAGGTGGCCCTGGTAGAAGTGAAGCAGAGAGTTCTGTGCGTGGAGGTCGCAGAGAGCAGCAGGTGCAGGTGCAGGAGTCGGGCCTCCTGGAGGTCCAGAGGGAGCTCGAGCACTGTGCTAGGAAGGAGGATCCCCTCAGGTCCTCAGGAGGGTCCCCTGGGATGCCAGCCTACAAAGGCCCAGTCCAGTGCCTGCACCCTCATCTTTGTCCCAGCCCAGCGGGAGACCTGTCCCCCAATCCACAAAGGAATCAGGTCAGCAAACCCAATCCCGTCCCCTCACCCCAGAAAGGGGGTCAAGAGGGTCAGGCTCCATCCCTTTACATTAAGTAACTGATAAACGTATTATTGGATCAGGGCAGATGTGCTGCTGGGCACCCTGGGATGGCATCCCAGGAAGGGACCTGTGTGGCAGCTCCCTGGGCCAGGCACTGAAGGGGGCTAGACGGTCCGTTTTGGGTTTCGTGGGCCTGGACCCCCAGCTCCCTGGATGGCAGGTGCTTGGCCAGAGTAGACAACTAGGGTGCTTTAAGGCAGAGGTGCAGATTGGTCATTGGACACGAGGGGTGGGAATGAGGGCGGGGTGGGGGAACTCTCCCAGGGTGAGGTCCAGAGAGACTCCAGCCTCTGGAAGTACAGGCTGCTCCCAGAGGGCAGGTGGACGCTGCACACAGAGTCGGGAGAGGTGGAGGCCCAGCCAGGCCCTGAGGTGCTTTTGTGGCTCCTGGCCCAAAGAGGCAGCCGAAAGCTTGGTGGGGCAGAAGCACTGGAGCAAGCCTCATCCTCTCCTTGTTTGGCTCCCACAGTCCCCTGACGTCCCTGGGCTTGCCTGCCACGGGACAAGATCCCCTGCCTTCTCAAGGTAGGCACAGTGTCATGGTGGTGGGGACTCAAGACAACCCAGGGTCTGCAGGACAGTACCTACAGTTGCTGGCCCCATCCAGTGGTCGGTTCCTCCTGGGAACAGAATTGCCAGCCTCCACCCTGGGCAGGTGGAATACTCAGCTCCCAGATCCCCACATCCTCCTTTCTCCCACACCGGGAAGCCCAGCTTGGGCTCTCCACCCCGGGGGGTGGCCAGCACCCTACCGCTGGGGCATGAGACCCCCGCAGCAGGACCCCGCAGCCGCTGGCCTGCTGAGCGAGTGCAGCCGTGCGGGGTCTCACAGTTCAGCAGCGGGTCAGAAGGCCGCACCGCCCTCCACCCGTGGTTCTTTTTGCACACGGGGCCTCCACTGAGACCTCCTGTCCTGCACACGAGGAACTCCGGCTCAGACCGCGGGATTCAGCAAGGCCTCCTCCCTGGAGTGGCCCTGACACCACCCCTGTGGCCGCGGCCGCCTCTGGGCGGGGTCGCGAGCTTTGAGGGTCCCTCCCCGCCTCCTGGCCCTGGGGCCCCGCCCCTCGCAGGCCTTGCCCATAGAGGCCACGCCCCACGGTCCCCTCCCGTTACAGGCCCCGCCCCTCCGGACCGGCTGCGGCACACGCGCTGGGACCGTTGGTACCCAGGCCAACCGCCCCAGGCGGCGTCCACCTGGCGGGGAGCGCGGGCATCATGCACCTGCAGGCGTCTGGGCACAGACCGCCCCGACTAAGGAGCGGCCCCTGCCTCCCCGCGTCCAGGGGTCAGCCCAAGGACCCCGGCCCGCGGCCGTCCACTCTGGTGTCGCCTCATGGGATAGCAGGTAGCGAAGGCCCGGGAGGTGGGCCAGGTGTGGGGGGCGGAGAGGGCGCTGGGCGAGGGGCGTCCGGCGGCCAGGTGTGTCCTGCTGCCCCCGCCCATCGCGCCACCGCAGCGGCTAAGGGCGCCCAGCCGAGTCGCGGGCCATCCCGCAGGGCGAGGCCGTCCGTCCGCAACCAAGCCTGGGTTACGGACAGGTGAGCCATTTCCACTGCTGTTCCTTCCGCGGTGCGTCCCTCGGGCTCCAGTCTTTGATCAGCTTTGTCCCGGGAGACTGGACTTGGGAAGGGGGATTTGGATTTCAGCTGAGGCCCTTTCGACAAGTTGACCCCTTCCAGAGCCACCCCATCCGCTAGGTGACCCCTGCTTTAAGAGGTGTGCCCTGGGAGTGTGCACCCAGTGCCAGGCAGGACTTGGGAGTTTGCTGGGAGGTGAGGGGAAGGACGTCCCACCGCACATCTGCAGGGGTGGTCAGGGTCTTGGAGGGACACCGGCTTCTGAAGGAGGACTCGTGGGGCAAGCTCAGGGGAGGGACGTAGGGGCCCTCCTCTCACCCTCTGCTGCTGCCATGGCCAGGCAGAAAGGGTTGGCCTGGCTGGTGGCTGTGGGGAGCCGCCTTCCTGCGGACAGCCAGCTCCAGGGCACAAGCAAGGGGGGCAAGTGCACCCCCAGCCATGCAACCCCCAGGGGATGCTAGTTTACGGAGGACAGGCAGCCAGCCTGAGTGACTGACAGGTGAATGAGCTGTGGGCTGAGCCACTTCTGGCCTGGAGTCACCTGGACCTCCAGGCTCACTCTCCTTACCTGTCCCCGAGGATCCACAAGGCAGGGCTGTTTCCACGATGAGGATAGGGCTGGACAACCCATAAACCCTCATTTGCCCACATGGGCTGGATCCCTTTGTCATTTTTCCAACTTGGGAAGCTTTGTACACTAACGCAGTGGTTTCCCCTTAGCGGGTGGAAGCCAGCGAAGGGTCATTGCTTTCAGCAGGTAGGAAAGCACTGAGAACTGCCCAGAGCCAGGGGTGTTCCTGGGGAGACCTGGGAAGGGTCCTACTGCAGAGACCTGGCATGGCCCTTGGGGCGGACACTTCCCAGACCTGCAGTTCAAGGTCGCTGGCTTCCACCCGCTAAGGGCAAATGGACCAGTCCAGGGCCTGTGCATGCTGTGCACACCCAGCTCCTTCTCTGACTAGAGGGAAGTCTCTCCAAGTTCAGGGGCAGCTAAGATGAAGCACATGAAATCAGACTGTGGGATCATGGAAGAACATCTAGCCTAGGAGTAAGGTGTGTGCAGTTCTGGGAAGAAGATCCCAGGTTCAACGCCTGCCTCAGCAATTTAGAGACACTGTCTGGAAAACATAAAAGGGGCTGGGGATGTAGCTCAGTGCTAATGCACCCCTGGGATTAGTTCATTTTCCTCTGCTCTGCCATAGATACTGGGATCTTTCTCGACTCTGAGTGTGAGGCCCTTGGGGGCTTCTGGAGATGACCCATGAGGGTGTGCCTCCCCTGAGTGAGCAGCCTGGAGACTTGCTCTTGGACTCATCACCTTGGAGACTACACCAATTTGAAAATTAGAGTTTGAGATTTCCTACCCTTGGAGGAGCCCCCTGAGGTTTCTACTTCGGGATTGCTGCTCTAATGAGTCATCATTCTGGAAGTCTCTACATGTGTCTACAACTTCCCAGGGCCTCACGCATGCCAAGCACAGTCTACCACTGAACTACAGCCTCAGGCCTTGGCTCTACCATTTTGAGACCAGCAGTTTGCCCTGTGACCTCGAGTCTCTAATGGATGTGAGGAAAGTGGCTAATTTTCAGTGAGTTCATTTTTGTATTACGCTTGTTACGGTGGAACAACAACTTCTATCTCCCTATAGACACAACCAAGTTAGAAGTCATCCTGTGTTCTTTTTATTCCTCTATTTCACTGTCAAAGTTTTGCTCTTTGATAGTTTGTAATTGCTTGTTGTTTCTTCATTTCATTTCTTATCCCTCATATTTCCTTGGATATTTATTAACATCTTTAGTTGCAATGCTTTGAACCTTTAATTCACCTGAGCTGTTTCTCTCTTCTCCTGGATCCAGTGTTGAACCACGAATCCATTCACCTTCACACCCATTTCCTCTACTAAATGTTAAGGCCCACTGCTTGGTCACATCTCATGCTTTCTTCACGTCTGTGCCTCCCAGGACTGATGACTGCATGTTGGCTGTGCTTACCCTGTGCTCGCCTAGTTATTCAGAGTGTGTTTAATCATACTCCAAATAATTCAGCCATCACTTTATGGCTTTGTCTTAATTTAACTCGGTTTATTGTTAATTTAGTTTATGTGCTGAGAACCTGCGGCCTATTTGGTAGAGCATTTTGATGGCTAGCTGAGATTTTTTTTGTGGCCAGAACAATAAGGTCATGTTTGAGGGAAGTCCTGCAGGTGTCCTGAATTGGGCCAACAGGCTTTGCTGTAGGAACTGTCTGTGGCATGATGTGGTGAAGCTATACAAGCGCTGTGTCTGAACACAGAACAAAATCTCTGAGGCTTAATTCATCAGGCTGATTATTTCCCCTTAAGAGCTCCACTTGGGAGTGGCTGACCCTCTAAGAGGGCTGACTGCTCCTTGTGACCCAGGCTGCAGGTGCTTCCGTCTCAGAACTGCTTCTCTGTGACCATGAAGCCAGAGCAAGAGAGGAAACATGGGCTGGTAGGTTGCCCTGCAAGTGCGGCATGGATTCTGCTCATGTCCTCTTTGTCAACATCAGTCACGCAAGGGGACTGGGAAGATGCCTCCTGACTCGGTGCCCTCGCGGCGGCGGAAGAGCAAGGTGCAGAGCAGGGTGTAGCCTGCCGTGGGGTGTGGACACCGCGCAGGACTGAGACCATTCGGGTAGTGACTTAGTGAATGAAGAGGAAAGGAAAAGGAGATCAGAGTAGGGACCGAGAGTGTGTATTAACCACAGATTTTACTATTAAACAAACATTTTAAATGTTCATAGTAGAATCAGAGAAATGAAATGAAAATGACAAACTGAAAAACTGGACTAATGACCTTGTTTATTAAAACTACAATATTGGTGGCTCAGCGGTAAAGCGCTTGCCTCCCACGTGTGAGGCAGTGGGTCAATCCTCAACACCACAGACAAAAGTAAATAAACAAAATAAAGATACTGTGTTTATGTACAAATAAAAAATATTTTTTAAAACCCTACAATATAAAAGGACAATTGTTCCAAGTAGCTTACACAACAATATGACATTAAAAATAATTTCAGATTCTTAGGATCCATCTCTAAATTCTCTCACTAGAATTTTTGAGGCAACCCAGTTTGCTCTGATTGCAGGAGCTGGAAGATCTATAAGGAGAACAAGGGGCACCTGAAAGAGAGGAAATGGACTTAAAACAAATTTATACCTGAATTAGAGGAATTGTGATGAGCCATATGAACAAGTTTTTGTTCTTCCTAATGTTGAATAGTATGTGTCTTTGCTCTGAAATGATTGTGGAAAATAGAGTTCAGTGGTTTCTCTTAAAGTGGTGTTGATGCTGGGAACAGCAGAGGACATTCATTAAATAAAAGTATAAGTGCATGGATCTTGACCAGCCCAGGGCTCCTAAGAGAGAAAAGCTCACTACATTGTCCCTTGCTTAAAAGAAGAGGCAATAATCAACCCATGAGATAAGTAGACATACAAGTATATGAATAACCAAGGGAACAAACCACCCCAAACAGTCCACTTTACAATGACTCCATGATACCACCGAGGAGGAAATGTCAGAGAAAGAGTTTAGCAGATTCATCGTTAAATCTTCAAGGAGCCAAAAGGAGATAGGAAATTAACTTAAGATGGAAAAGACAGGAAGGGAAAGATTTCAATAAGGACTGATTCTGAAAAAAGAACCAAACAGAAATTCTGGAAATGAAAGAATCAATAAATAAAACTAAGAGTTCAATGTAAAGCAACACCAATAGATGAGAACACTTTGAAGACAGATTTTCAGTACTTAACAACAAAGTATATAATCTTGAAATAATGTCAACAATAAAAAAAGATGTTAAGAGACTATGGCCAGAATATTCAAGAAATATGGGAAAACATTGAAACTAAATTTAACAATCATTGGGGTAAAGGGCTACAAAATACAAACTAAAAGGATGAACATCTCTTCAATGAAATAATATTAGAAAACTTTCCAAACCTTAGGGATAAGATGGAAATAAAAATACAGGAAGCATATAGAACCCCACATAGGTGTGATGAAAAAATGTCCTCTCCAAGAGACACATAATGAGATTGTCTAACCCAGAGAGTAAGGGCAGAATCTTAAAACCTGCAAGGGGAAGATGGCTGGCTATATTTAGAGGTAAAGCAGTTGGATTTCAACTGCTATTGCAGTGCAGATCCTAAAAGTCAGGAGGGCTAAAACTCTCCAATCAAAAGACATAGCTTTGAAGATTGTATTATAAAACAAGACCCAACCATCTGTTATTAACAAGATATTCACAAAGACATCCACAGACAGAAGGGGAAAGGATGGGAAAAGACATATTATGCAAATGTAAAGCAAAAGCAAGGGAACTACTCTCATATCTAAGTGGACTTCAAGCCTAATTTAATCAGAAGAGAAAAAGAAGGTCACTTCATTCTTGTTAAGGGAATCATTCAACAATGACATATAATGATTATAAATATTTATGGTCCAAATTTATGCATCTACGTAGATAAAACAAACTGTTCTCAATATAAACAATCAAACAGACCACAACATAGTAATACTGGGTGCTTTCAACACACCTCTGTCACCATTAGGTAGATCATTCAAACATAAACTAAGACTCTTCAGACCTAAAAAATACCATTAATCAAATGAACCTTACAGACATGTATAGAATATTTTATCCAATGGCAGCTAAATTCACTATCTTCTTAGTGGCACATGAAACATTCTCTAAAATATATCATATATTGAGGCACAAAACAAATCTTAGTAAATATAATCCCAAAACATTCCACTCTTATTTAACACAGTCATTGAAACTCTAGCCAGTGCCATGGGGCAAAAGAAGGAAATTAAAAAAAGGCAAATAGGAAAAGAAGCCAAATTATCTGTTTGCTGATGACATGATCCTGTGTTAAGACCCAAAAAGCTCCACCAGGAAACTTCTATAGCTGATAAGTGCATTCACCAAAGTAGCAGCCTACTATATCAAAATACATGAATCAATTGCTTTCCTATACTCCAATAATAAATCTGTTGAAAAAGAATTGGGAAAACTATTCCAGTCACAATACCCTGCCCCCACCAATAAAACACTTAGGAATAAATCTAAGCAAGGAGATGGAAGACCTCTACAGGGAAAAGTATAGGACACTGAAGGAAGATTGCTTTAGAAGATGGAAAGACCACCCATGTTCTTGTATAGGTAGTTAATAATAATATAATGATATTGTCAAAATGGCCACACTAGCAAAAGCGTTATACAGATTCAATGCAATCCCCCTCCAAATACCAATGACATTCTTCTCAGAACTAGAAAAAAACAGTCCCAAAATTCTTTGGGAAGAATAAAGAGACCCAGAATCCTGAAGGAGACATCGTAATACCAGACCTCATGAAGTGTCAGAGAGCTATGGTCATAAAAACAGCATGGCGCTGCGGCAAAGACAGACCTGAAGACCAGTGGAATGGAATGGAAGACACAGAGACACACCCACATGGTTACAGTCATCTGGTCCTTGGCAGTGGTGTCCAAACATACTTTGGAGAAGAGACAGCTTTTTAAACAAAAAGTGCTAGGGAAACTGGATATCCATATGTAGAAGAATGAAACTTCATCTACGTCTCTCACACTGCACAGAAGTCAAAACATAATGTGGATCAAAGACCCAGGAATCAGACCAGAAACGTTACAAACGCTAGATGAGAATATAGGTCCAACACTCCAACTTCGACACAGGGATTGACTTCCTTAACAAGACTCCCAAAGTATAAGAAATAAAACCAACAATAAGTGGGATGGATCAATTTAAAAGCTCTGCACAGCAAAGGAAAAATTGAGAACTTCAAGAGAGAACCTACTGAAAGAAGATCATTGTCACCTGCTCCTCAGATAAGGCATTAATATCCAAAATATATAAAGAATGGAAAAAATAAGACACACACACACACACACACACACAAACACAGAAACAAGAATAAACAAAAGAACCTAATTAATAAATTGGCAAAAGAACTAAAAAGATAACTTCTCAAAAGAGGAGATTCAAATGGCAAATTAATATATAAAAACTATACAACATCTCTAGCAACCTGAAGTCTGCAGACGACAGACTGAAACTACACTGAGATTCCATCACACTCCAAACACAATGCCAATCATCAAGAACAGAAATAATGAGTGCTGGCTAAGATTTGGTGAAAAGTTACATTTATACATTGTTGGTAAAACTGCATGTTACAACAAGAACTCTGGAAAGCAGTATGGAGGTTCCTCAAAAGATTAGGAATGGAATCACCATATAACCCAGGTATGACACACCTTGGTACTTATCTAAAATCAGTAAAATCAGCATACTACGGTGATATTGCCACCTCATGTTTGTAGCAGCACACTTCACAGTAGCCAAGGTCAACCTAGGTGTCTATCAAGACATGAATGGTTAAAGAAAATTTATGCATGTGCACATGTACATGCGTGTGCATGCACACACACACAGTGGAGTATTACTTAGCCATGAAGAAGAATGACATTATTGCATTTTCTGGTTAAATGAGGAAAGTAAAGAGCATCATGCTAAGTTAAGATAGCAATGCTTGGTCTGTTTTTGACTCCATATAAGATTCACAGCACAGAACTGAGAAGTCGCACTGGAAAGCCTTTGCCAGGTAGAGAGGACTGTGATGCTTGTTGGAACTGCAGGTCCCCAGGGAAGCCCTTCCATAAGTGTGGGCTGACGGAGGTGTGGCTTTGAACGCGTGAAGGAGGCATTTCTGCTCATGGCCAGAGTCTGGGGCCCTGGTTCCATTTTCCAAAGGAACCAACCAACATCTTGGGGTGGGAAGCTGGGTTTAGGGTGAGAGTTGTGGTGGTGTAGGGTGAGGGGGTTGTCCCTAGAGAAGGGGACCCTGGTTGCACAGACCCAGCCCACTTCCTATGAACATCCTCCTCCATCCACTGAGGCAACACAGACTTTCTCATTTCTGCCTTTTTCCCCCAAACCCAAATGAGAAGATTCACTTTGTTGATTTGCAAGAAGACATTGTTATGGTTTGCATGTGAGGTGTCCCCCAAAAGCTCATGTGTGAGACAATGCAGGAAGGTTTAGAGGTGAAATGACTGGGTTGTGAGAGCCTTGATCCACTGAATGGATCCCCTGATGGGATGAAGTGAGTGGTAATGGAAAGTGGCTAGGGGTGGCTGGAGGAGGTGGGTGTTGGGGGTGCAGCTGAAGGAGGTGGGTGTTGCAGGCATGGCTGGAGGAGGTGGGCGTTGGGGGTGTGGCTGGAGGAGGTGGGCGTTGGGGGCGTGGCTGGAGGAGGTGGGTGTTGGGGGCGTGGCTGGAGGAGGTGGGCGTTGGGGGCATGGCTGGAGGTGGTGGGCATTCGGGCGTGGCAGGAGAGATGGGCGTTGGGGGTGCAGCTGAAAGGTGGGTTTTGGAGATGTGGCTGGAGGTGGTGGGCGTTGGGGGCGTGGCTGGAGGAGGTGGGCGTTGGGGGTGTGGCAGGAGAGATGGGCTTTGGGGGTGTAGCTGAAAGGTGGGTTTTGGAGATGTGGCTAAAGGGTGGTGGGCGTTGGGGGCGTGGCTGGAGGAGGTGGGTGTTGGGGGCGTGGCAGGAGAGATGGGCGTTGGGGGCGTGGCAGGAGAGATTGGCGTTGGGGCGTGGCAGGAGAGATTGGCGTTGGGGCGTAGCAGGAGAGATGGGCGTTGGGGGCGTGGCAGGAGAGATTGGCGTTGGGGGCGTGGCAGGAGAGATGGGCGTTGGGGGCGTGGCTGGAGGAAGTGGGCGTTGGGGGCGTGGCTGGAGGAGGTGGGCGTTGGGGGCGTGGCTGGAGGAGGTGGGCGTTGGGGGCGTGGCAGGAGAGATGGGCGTTGGGGGCGTGGCTGGAGGAGGTGGGCGTTGGGGGCGTGGCAGGAGAGATGGGCGTTGGGGGCGTGGCAGGAGAGATGGGCGTTGGGGGCGTGGCTGGAGGAGGTGGGCGTTGGGGGCGTGGCTGGAGGAGGTGGGCGTTGGGGGCGTGGCTGGAGGAGGTGGGCGTTGGGGGCGTGGCAGGAGAGATGGGCGTTGGGGGCGTGGCTGGAGGAGGTGGGCGTTGGGGGCGTGGCAGGAGAAATGGGCGTTGGGGGCGTGGCTGGAGAGATGGGCGTTGGGGGCGTGGCTGGAGGAGGTGGGCGTTGGGGGCGTGGCTGGAGGAGGTGGGCGTTGGGGGCGTGGCAGGAGAGATGGGCGTTGGGGGCGTGGCTGGAGGAGGTGGGCGTTGGGGGCGTGGCAGGAGAGATGGGCGTTGGGGGCGTGGCAGGAGAGATGGGCGTTGGGGGCGTGGCTGGAGGAGGTGGGCGTTGGGGGCGTGGCCTTGGGGCTTATATTTTGCATCTGGCTAATAGAGTGTATCTCTACTTCCTGATCATCATGTGAGCCGCTTCCCTTGCCACACTCCTCCAACATGACCTTCTGCCTCACCTGAGGGATAGAGCCGGCTTCTATGGACTGAGATCTCCAAACCGTGAGCCTCTAAATAAACTTCTCCTCCTCTGCAGCTGTTCTAGTTAGGTATTTATTCACAGCAGTGAAAAAGCTGACTAAGACAGATCTGAAAACTGCCCAGTGTTTCAGGTGAAGCAGGGAATATTTGCCGCGCTTCGTAAACAGAGCTGGACTAACAGGGTGGACTCTCAGGGTTCAGAGTCAGCGAGAGGGTGTGGGGCTTTCTCCTGGAGTCCTGTCCCCTGATGTCTGACAGACGGCTGCCCTAGCAGCCTTGGGAGGTGTGATAATTAGCTTTTCATCACTGCAACAAAATACCTGAGCAAAATGACTTAGAAGGAAGAAAGAGCCGGGCATGGTGATGCACACCTGTCATCCTAGCAGCTTGGGAGGCTGAGGCAGGAGGATCACAACTTTGAGGCCAGTCTCAGCCATTTAGGGAGGCACTAATTAACTTAATTTCATTTATCTCAAAAAATAAAAAGAGGGCTGTAGGTGTGACTTAGTGGTGAATCGCCCCTGGGTCCAATCCCTAGTACTCACCTGCCCCCATAAAAAAATAAATAAGTGGAAGAAAGTTTTATTTTGGCTCACTTTTTCAGAAGTGAAAGTGTGTGGTTGCTTGGCCCTGTTGTCCTGGGCCCCTGTCAAGGCAGAACATCAGGACAACAGGTTTGTGGTGGGGCATCTGCTTACCTCGTGGTGACCTGAAAGCAGGTAACCTTCAAGGCCACGTCTCCAACTACCTATTTCCCCCATTAGGCCCCGTCCCCCTAAGATCCACAACTTCCTAATAGTCCCACAAGTAATGTACCCTCATAATGCATTTTGAGGTCAGGGACATTGTGGTCCAGTCACCTGCCCACGGCCCACCTCTTAACACGGCTGCATTGGGTTGCAAGCCTTCAAGCTTTTGGGGTGTTTGTGATGCAAACCAGGACCTCCTGTCCCCAGCCCCATCACCTGGTGTCCATCGCACAGTGTGAGCCCCGCTTGGTCCATCTCACGGCTCCCATAGTCAACAGGCTCCACGTGGCTCTAACAGCAAGTCCCAAGTTTCCCCTCTGATCCCAGGCGGGCTCTTTGATGTGAGCCACTGGAGAAATCAGAAAATGAATCAGACACTCCCAGATACAGTGCACGAGACCAGGAAAACAGTGAGGAGGAACTGGGCCAAGAAAGGCCAGAACCCACCCTGTGTGCGCCAGTTCCCTGCTGGGTTCTGGTTCTGCTCACGTCTGGCCTCCGAGACACAGTGGATGACATGAGCCCCCAGGACCAGACCTTCAGCACCCGAGCTATTGGAGCCCTTTAAGGTCCAAACCACGATGGGACGTGCGGACATGGCTTGGGATGTGGGTTCAGTGCGGGCCTGGGGTCAGAGGGCCTCAATTCAGAGCCATTCTCCTCCTCCTCCCCTCTGTGCCACAGTGGACGTGAACCTGGACTCTGCCAGCCGCAGGTCCGTGCTCACTCAACGGTCTTTGCTGAGCACCTACTGTGTGTGTCTTTGTGCCAACCCCGAGCACCCAGAAGCCAGTGAGATACCGTGAACCTCCCATGCCAAAAAGGGAGTGGCGGTTTCAGCCTCCAGGCCAGGGGACTGGCTCACTGAGACACACGGGCAGCGTGTGCCACGTGGTGGCACTCAGTTAGCACCCACGTCCTCTTTCCTTTCTCCGGCCACAGTCTTGAGTCAACTGTGAGGTGCCGAGGAGGGTCCGAGGAAGCCCACCCACGTTGGCGTCAGCAGGGAATGCTCGTCCTGGCTTGCAGGGTGCCCCTCTGGGCTCTCCTGCGGGCTTTCTTCTCTCCCCTCGAGTCCAGACGAGGTTCTGGGGCTTTGTGATGTTCATGGCCGTCTTTCCTTCTTCAGCTTCTTGATGTTCTGTGCTACATCCCGACGGTCCCCTCAGGGCTCCGTCCAGTTCACGAGTGCTCTCTCTAGCTGGGTCCGTCTGCTCTGGGTCCAGGCATTCCAGGTCCCACCACTCTGGGGGGGCTCTGTGTGTGTCTCCTGATTCTGGAGGACAACGGGCGCTTTCCTTACCCAGGAAGTGGAAAGCCCTCACAGGACCCAGAGCCGTCAAATTCAAGACGAGCAACACCGTCTGAGAAGTGCCTAGAGCTGTCCTCTGGAGAGCGCTGAGAAGACGGGCCAAAGTCATTGTGGGGGCAGGGAGCCAGCTGAGGACTCAGTGGGGAAGGGGTGAATGACCCGACATATGGGTCAGCTATCTGGACCCCACTTTAGTGGCCACCTGGAGGTGGGGAGCCCAGCACGTGTGAGTCTGGTCCAGGGCAGTGCTCTGGGGGTGAGGACCGTGCATCCAGGGAGGGAGGCAGGCACTCACAGGGGTCTCGGCCTCCCTGAGCCTCAGTTTCCTGATCTGCAGAGTGGACACCAGAGCTGCCGGCTCCCAGTGTGACCTGGGTCAGACCCACACCTGGCTCTCCGTTGCTCCTGCTCCAGGACGGGGTCACCCAGGCCTGCCTGTCCCTCCATCCCTCTGAGCTCACTCATCATGCCCACGACCTTGGGCCTTGCAACTCCCTCTGCCTGGCCCTGTTCCCCCAGATCCGGCCAGGGCTGGGTGGTCTCCCTCAGGGGGCTCCTGTAGCCTGTCCTCCTGGCCCTGGTCCTCCTGTGCTTCCAGGGAGTGTTTCGTGGGCTTTCCTGACAGGACGTCCTGACAAGGGAGGGCACCGGAGCCATCTCTTGTGTGTTCCTAGAGGTCTCATGGATGCTTGGCCTCATTCCTGCCATTTCCTCCCTCGATATTTGTTGGTTTTCCCTTTCATTTGGGTCATGCCACAGCTGTTCCTTGGGGTTCCTTGGGGTTCCAATTAACATGACCAAGTGATGTGAGCCCAGAGCGGCGTCACGTCCATGGGGTCCTAGCATGCCCCCTGCAGTCACCTGTGTCACAGAGCTGCAGAGCATGCCTCCTGGGCTCAATAACCTGTGCTCAGCCCTGGAGAGATTTTTTTCATACATCATTCTCTTCAGCCACGGGGAAGACAAAAGCAGCACAGTGTTGACAATTGCCATGAATTTGCGTTCACCAGAGCTCTTCCTGTCCTCCTCCAGCTCTGAGTCCCCATATGATGTCCTTTGGATGAACCAAAAGGACTCCCCTGACGCAGGGCACGTCTAGTGACCAAGTCCTGCACCTGGGGCTTGAGGGCTTTCGCTCCAACAGTCCTGTTGGAAGGTCAGCCACCATGCAGCACTACGGAGAAGAGGGCCTTCAGGAGGGGGTTGGGCCACGAGGCTGTACATCACAAATGGGACTTGTCTGTTTAGAAAACAGCTCCTACGCATCCTGCACAAGGCCTACATTGTGTTGACAACACATGTAATTAAGGCTTTTATTATTGCTATGAATTTGCATGTGCAGAGACCTTAGTGTCTTTCCCCGTCTCTGAATGTCCAACGTCATTCAGTTCAGCATGAGAGACTCCTCTCATGAAGGCAGGTCCAGGGGTGTGGTCACTTCCTTTTTGTTTCCCTGTGCTGTGATTTGAAGAGGGTGTCCTTTCAAATGTGCAGTTGAAACTTTCAATGCCAATGCATCAGTGTTGAGCGGAGGGCCTTCAGGAGATGGCCTTCCTGGGTGGGATATGCACCTTACAGTGAGACCTTGTCTAGCAGGCAAGGAGGTTGGGGTTCCACCCTCAGCACCAAACATGCATGCATAGTCACAGTCACAAACACACACAAACACTTACACTGCTTAGCATGGAGATAACTATCTCTACTTCTTGTTGGTTGGGAGGCTGAGGCAGAGGGATTGCAAATTCAAGATTAGCATAGGCAAATTATTGAGACCCTTTTTCAGAAGAAAATAGAAAGAGCTGGGAAAGTAGATCAGGAGTAGAGCTTTTGCTAACATGTATGACATTCTGTTTCCATAACTATTACCACGGAAGAAAGAACAAAAGACAATGAAAAGGGTTTGAAGGAGTGACTTCAATCCTCTGCCCTTTCAGCATCGGGACCTGGAAACAAGGTACCATGCTACTACCCCTAGATAACTCAGAGGGGCTAAAGGGCACAGGCCTGCAACAGAACTGTCAAAGGCAGAGTCCTGTGCCACTGTTAGAGGATAAAGCATCACCACTGCAAGATTTAACTCCTTGAGAATTCGGTCAAACAACAGAGCAAGCAGCAGCCCCTAAGCCGCTCTGGGGGAGGGCAGCGGCTCCACCCCTGCTGCCCTCGTGGCCTGCAGCATGGGGCGTCTTTGTGCCATCTGGGTGTCTCCGCAGGATGAACTCGGGCTCGTGGCTCCTCCTGTCCATGGTTCCCTATGAAAGTGGCGACCGGGCACCATTAGTGTCAGGTCACGCACAAGGTCCGCCTTTCTACCCTGGGCAGCTCAGGGTCTTGTCCCGTTGGAACAGTTTGGATCACATGGTGCTGTTGGGGGACCTCAGTAGGTCTCTGAAGTCAGCAGTCCCTTACACATTTATGCTAGGACATTACTACCTGCTCTTCCAAGGCTGCAAGGAGGAGGCCAGAGAATGCAGTATCTGATCACTGATGGAGCACAAGTTCATCATGAGATTTTTGAGAAATGGAAATGGAATAAGAAGTTATTGAAAAGCATCTCTCCCCCTAGAGTCATTGGAGAAAGAGCACGGAAGAGCAGGGAAGGGGCTGGTGTTCTAGGAGAGTCCCTAATGTCTGTTCCAGGTGGGGTGCAGGGGCCCACTGATGTCCACGTGTCTTCAGGTGGCCTCCTGCCTGAGGAATCCGTGAGGCGGTGGCCAGAGCACGTTGCACTTCTTCCTCCAGCAGCTGGCCCTGTGCCATCCATCTTGGGACACAGAGAAGGGAAGGAGCCAGATAGACCTAACCCTCGCAGCACCCTGCAAATGTGGAAGTGCTAATTTGTCCTTTTGAAATGACACCAATCAAAGCACATGTGAAATCCCAGGTGGCACTGCCCCCCTTGGCTCCACAGATGTCCTGGCTGTTGCCATCTGTTGCCATCCACTGAGTGGAGTCACGTGTCCGTAAGTCGAGTGGTGGTGTGTGCCATCCTCAAGTGGGAGCAAATGAGTTCTGCATCGGGACTCGTCCTGGGGGCCTGCACAGCAGTACAGCCAGAGGACACAGGTGGTCATCCTCCTGGCCACTCCTCTCCAGCCCCTAGTGGTGTCACGGGTAGAGCCAGGGGACTGGTACCAGCGAAGCTTGCTCAGTGGAACAGGAGCTTGGTTCCAATGTCGGGCTGGGAGAACAGGCTCTCCAGCCTTCACCACTGCCACTCGGCCAGCAGCTGGGCGGAGGGGCCACAGGCTGGGACTTGGCTGCTGGCAAGCAGGCTGCACAGGAAAATGGCAGACAGGTTGGGTCTCCCTCTGGCCCTCTGCCGTGATGTGTGTGCTCCTTCAGCGGCTGCCCGTGTAGGACAAAAGGGGCCAGGAGCGAAGAGCAGGTTGCTGGCACCCCTCCTCGGGCCCAGAGTCCAGTTGGAGGGGTTGGAGGGCTATGGGTAAGGCTCTGCCTCCAGCTACCCAAGCTTCAGCTGGACCTTGCAGCCCAACCCCCCCCCCCCGGGTTTTCTGGTGGCCCAGCAGGAGGTAGGTGGCCATGGCCTCGTTGAACTGGCGCGTCGCCACCGACACCCAGGTCTCCTGCAGCCCGTAGCCCAGGTCCAGCATGGCCAGCAGGATGGAGGTGTCCGGGCGCTTGGGGAGCAGCTCAGCGGGAGGACTCGGGCAGCGTTCCCCATCCTGGCTCAGCCACGGGTGCCCCAGGATCTGCTGCAGCGTGGGCCTGTGCGCGGGCTCCAGGGTCAGCATCCAGGACACCAGGCTTTGCGCCTCGTCGGACAGGTGGAACGGGAGGTGGTACCTGGCCTGCAGCACCTGCTCCTTGGCCTGCGCATAGCTGTCCCCGGTGAACGGGACGCAGCCCGTGAGCATGAGGACCAGGAGGACACCCAGGCTCCAGACGTCCACCGCGGGGCCGTCGTAGGGCTCTCGCCGGTGCAGCTCCGGGGCCCAGTAGGCCACGGTGCCGCAGAGCAGGCCCAGCTTCTCTCCGGCCCTGAACCTGCAGGCCAGGCCGAAGTCACACAGCTTGGCGTGGCCCGCGGCATCCAGCAGCACGTTATCCGCCTTCACGTCCTGGTGCACAATGCCCTGCACGTGGCAGTAGCCCACGGCGCTGGCCACCTGCCCGAACAGCGTGCGGGCCTCGTCCTCCCACAGGCCCACGACCTCCGGGATGTGCTGGCCCAGCTGGCCCCCAGCCATGTGCTTCATCACCACGTAGGCAGTGCCGGGGGTCTGCACGATCTCCAGCAGCTGCACCACGTGCGGGTGCTCCAAGCCCTTCATGATGTCCAGCTCCGACAAGACCCAGGACAAGGGGGCCCCCGCCCCCTTCCGCAGGACTTTCACGGCCACCTTCGTCCCCGTCAGGATGTGTCGGGCCAGGAAGACCTTGGCAAAGCTGCCCTGCCCGACGACCCCCAGGGGCTCATAGCGGCCCGTGAGGGTTTCCTCCAAGGAGGAGCTGGCCGCGAGGTCCCGCCACACCCTCCGCACCGCACCGCACTACGCTCACTGCTCTCTCTAGACATCAAGTGCACGCCCACTAAGGCCGCTGGCTAAAAACAAACACAACAAACAAAGCAAAGAACACAAGCAGAACTAACACAACAAAGCCCAACAGAAAGCCCCAAATCAAAGAACCAACGCGAGACCGCAACCAGAACCACCAAACCACCAACCACCAAACGCGCTAACTATGGGAGGCCCACAGGTCACTGCCTAGAGCTTCCTGTGCTTGTGGACAAGCTCCTGGCCTCGGCCGGGCCTTATATCCCTGCTGGCTCAAGTCCCTCAGATTTGCTCTTGGTGAGATCACAGCGAGGAGTGGCCCACTCGTGCCCAGGCGGTGCCCACAGTGGTGTCTCCCCCTCAGGCCTCCAGGACTTTTGCCACATTCCTAATTCAGAGAAGTCGGCTCTGCAGAACCTGGTGCTTCAGTCCCGTATGGACGCTTGCAATTTAAGCCTATATGAGGCTCCAGCAGCTTTTGTTTTGCGAGTACAAAAATGTATCACCTTTGCCTTGGAGAGACCCCATCCTTGTCCTCCAAGCTCTTCAACGCCTGTCCTTCCAACCTGGATTGATCTGTGTCACAAGCATGGTAGCACTTTACTCACATCATGACACTGGAACAAAATGCTCGGCCGTCCGGGAGTCTTGGCCACATCCCAATGTCTCTGGGGTGAGAGGTAGGGCCTCCCTCATCATTGCCCCACAAGGTCCTATGACGTAGCTCATAAGAAGATGGCCTGGAGCCCAGAAGGCAGTGGGTCGGTATTTTCAAAGTGATGAAGGCTAAACCTGCCAGCCAAGCGCCCTATGGCCAGTGACTGTCCTTCCCAGAGCACTCGCGTGGCAGTGGTTGAGAGGCCCCACCACGCCCTCGGCACCGCACTAGCTCACTGCTCTCTCTAGACATCCTCTGCCCCCACGCCCACTAAGGCCGCTAGCTAAAAACAAACACAACAAACAA
This sequence comes from Spermophilus citellus, assembly GCF_964194105.1. Classification (NCBI taxonomy): domain Eukaryota; kingdom Metazoa; phylum Chordata; class Mammalia; order Rodentia; family Sciuridae; genus Spermophilus; species Spermophilus citellus. The sequence continues at coordinate 152,704,981 of NC_138189.1, forward strand.
AGCAAAGAACACAAGCAAAACTAATAACAAAGCCCAACAGAAAGCCCCAAATCAAAGAACCAACCCGAATCTGCAAGCAAACCACCAACCCACCAAACCACCAACCACCAAACCACCAAACGTGCTAACTATGGGAGTCCCAGAGGTCACGCCTAGAGCTCCCTGTGCTTGTGGACAAGCTCGGACCTCAGCCGGGGTCTTATATCCCCGCTGGCTCAAGTGCCTCACATTTGCTATGGAGACATCCCAGACGCCTCGATCCCTTCATGCTGCTCTATCCAAAGGGCCTGGGCTGTATCATTTGGAACCCCAGAAACAGACTTCTCCCAACTCAGAGATCTGAGGAGGCCACTGTTCAGGCCCTAGGAGACGAGAGTCTAGAGAGGTCTCGCTTTTGCCTTCAGCGGGGTACAGTGTTGCTGTGTCCCCACTCTACACCATGAAAGGGCCGAACTCATCCCTTCATGTCCTGTCCATTCTCCCTTCTGTTCTTTCTGTGGTAAGAGTCACGGAGACAGGACATCACACAGGTTTGGCAAGTGCTCTACTTTTGAGTTACTTTCCTAGCACTTTCTCTTTATTTTGGCAAAGGATCTCCCTAAGTTGCCTAGACTGGTCTTGAACTTGTAATCCTCCTGCCTCATCCTCCCACAAACAATTAGTGGAGGCAGATACCTCTATGCCCATGGAAATATGTGTGTTGGTGTGTGCACACATACGTGCCCTATTTACACGTGTGTGGTGTGGGAAGTGGGACCAGGCCTGTGCCCTGCTAGACAAGGTCTGGCAGGACGATGCACGTCCCCTTCGGAAGGCACCCCTCCTGAAGGCCCTCCTGTCCACACTGCTGCTTTAGCATGGAAGCTTCAGTAGCACTTTTGGAGGGACAAACTCTTAAAAACCAGAGGCAAGGGACGAGGTCATCCACGTGCCACGAGATGAGTCCCTCCTCATAATGAACTGAAGACCTCAGGCAGGGACTCAGAGATGGGTGAACACGTAGAAGTCTGGACATGCCCATTCCTGGCAATTCTAAAAGTAGGAATTACTTTTCTTGTCTACATGGAGGGACTAATTTTGAAAAAAAACTCAATGAAGAGAATGTGGTACTGAACACTGCCATCAGGGCACAGGTGACATCAAAGACGGCACCGCCGCACCTGCTTGGCCCTGCGGCCTCTCAGCTGGGTGCTGGCCTGGGAGTCCCCTGGTGGTGAAGACTCTGGAGGCTTGGAGTCAGTAGGTCTGTTGGTTGAGGTGTGTCCTCCTCACATGGGAGCCTCTCTGCTTTGGTCACCGTGCCTGTTTGGGGCCTGCATGCAGCAACAGAGCCTTCTGAAACAGTTGGCCGTCTTCTTGACTATGCCTCACCAGCCACTGGGGAGCTCACGCCTTCAGCTGTGGGTCTCAGTCCCAGCAGGGTGTTGCTCAGAGGGATGGGGCCTGGGAGGAGTCACTCTCTGCCTCTTGTCTATGGCTGCTTGGCCAGCAGCTGGGCAGTGGGTCTGCATGGCTGTGATTGAGGGCGCTGGCCAGCAGGCTGCATAGGGAAATGGCAGGCAGGCTGGCTCTTCTGCTGACCCCAGCCCCAGTGGCTTTGGGTCCTCATGTGGCTGCTTCTCTGCCCCCTGAGGGGCCAGTGTGAAGGGCAGACCTGGTGGTGCTCCTCCTTGGCCATGAATAAAGGTATGAGGGATTGAGGGGTGCAGAAGGCCCCCACCTCCAGCCACCCCGGCTTCCTTGGACCTTGAGCCCACCCCTGCCCCTGGGGTTTTCTGGTAGCACAGTATGAGGTAGGTTGACATGGCTTTGTCAAATTGTCTGGTTGATACTGACACCCAGTTCCCCTGTAGCCGTAACCCAGGTCCAGCATGGCCAGGATGATGGAAGTGCCCAGGATTTGGGGGAGTAGCTCAGCAGGGGGACTCAGCGAGCATTCCCCACGCTGCTTCATGCACTGGTGCCTCAGGACCTGCTCTAGCGTGGGCTTCTGTGAGGGCTCCACGGTCAGCATCTGCGAGATGAGGCTTCTCACCTAGGCTGACAGGTGGCTGGGTACTCCTGCCTTCCTGTAGGACCTGCTTTTGACCTGTGCAAAGGTAATCCCAGTCACTGGGAGTCACCCAGGCTCCAGATGTCCACTGTGGTGCCATAGTACACCCTACACAGATACAGCTCTGGGGCTCAGTAGGCAACAATGCCGCAGAACACGTCCAGCATCTGTCCAGCCGTGGACCTTCAGGCTAGGCCAAAGTCACAGTGCTTGATGCTTCCTTCAGCTCCAGAAGGACAGTGTCTGCCTTTAAGTCCCAGTGCATGATGCCCTGCACTTGGCAGTAGCCCACAGCACTGGCCACCTGCCTGAACACCCTGATGACCTCATTCTCCTGAAGTCCCACAGCCTCTGGGATGTGCTACTGCAGCTGACCCCCAGCCTCATGCTCTCTCTCCGTGTGGGCTGAGCCAGGGGTGTTGATGATTTCCAAATCTTGGACCACGTGGGGTGCTCCATACTCTTCACCATGTCTACTCAGACAGGGAAAAGGGCATGCCATCCTGTTCCACCTTTCTCAGGGCTTTCATGGCAAGATGTCCCTGTCAGTATGTGTTGGGCCATGGCCAAGATGCGCTGCCCCCTGACCCACAAGATCTCATACCGGTCTATGAATGCATCTTCCAAAGTGGAGCTGGCCAAGAGGCTCCGCCACACCTTTGAACTCACGCCTTCAAGCCCCTTGTACTCTCACCTTCATTCTTTCTTCTGTTAATAGTCATGGAGACCAGGATGTCACACATGTTAGGCAAGTGAGTGCTCTACTTCTGAGTTACTTTCCTAGCACTTTCTATTTTATTTTGGCAAAGGATCTTGCTAAGGTTGCCTAGGCAGGTCTTGAACTGGCAATCCCCCTGCCTCATCCTCCCAACCAATAAGAAGTGAAGGCAGATAGCACCATGCCCATTGCTATACGAGTGTCTGTGTGTGTGTGTGTGTGCACACTCGTGCACATGTTCACACAAGCATGGGGTGGAGAGTGGAGACTGTGCCTTGTTACCTGATAGACAGTGACCGGCCCTGAGGAGCACATCTGGTCCAGGAAGGCAGAGCCTCAGGACCTCACCCACTCCTGGTGGCCCTCCTCTCAATACTGCTGAATTGGCATTGACGTCTGAAAAGCACTTTTGAAAGGACATACTCTTCAAACCACAGCACAGGGAAACAGAAAAGGACTTGGTAACCCCTGTACCTGCCCTTCACACGAGGAGTCCCTCATGATGAACTGAATGACCTTAGGCATGGACTCAGATAGGGGTGAAGACAGAAAGGTCTCTGCACATGCAAATTCATGACAATTGTAAAAGTTGGAGTTACTTTTGTTGTATGCCTGTAAGATATTAATTAGAAGAATCTATAATACTGAACACACTGTGCATACACAGGTGGCTTTGTGACCTCAGCAATCATGGGGATGGGGCTGGGGCTGCAGAGGACCAGCTCTGTATATTTTTGAAGTGAGGATTTACATCAGACTCATATCTCTTTCCCACGTTAAATGGAAACCCTGTGGGAATCACAAAGAAAGGGCCACAGTGCACACCCCAAGGTAAAAGGATGGGAATTCAAAGGTTTTACTCCAAAACTTGCTAGGGACAACAGCTCCTCCCAGTCACCCCTCCACTCCTCCAGGCTGGGATCTCTGGATATAAATTCTCCCATGGTGCCTCCTGCCCGACCACCTAGTGTGTCTGCCTCAGTGCTGGCACCACTTGGAAACTCAAGATGGCTGAAAGGCCCATCCCTGGGTCAGGACTCACAGGGATGACCCGTGTCGCTGTTCTAGAGAAGAGAAAGCATCACCTTTGCAAGACTGAACCCCATGCATGGTACATTCAGATGATGGAGCAAGTAGCAGCCCCTGAGCCGCTCTGGAGGAGGCACCCACTGCTCCACCCTGACTGCCCTTGTGGTCTGTGACACAGGGCGTCTTTGTGCCATCTGGGTGTCTCCACAGGATGAACTCGGGCTCATGGCTCCTCCTGTCCATGGTTCCCTATGAACGTGGCGACCGGGTACCATCAGTGTCAGTCATGCACAAGGTCTGCCTTTCTGCCCTGGGCAGCTCAGGGTCTTGTCCCGTTAGAGTCTCATGTTGCTGTTGGGGGACCTCAGTAGTGTCTGAATCAGTACTCCCTTATGAATTCCTACTACAACATTAGTAGTACCTGCTCTTCCAAGGCTGCAAGGAGGAGGCCAAAGTATGCAATACGATCATTGATGGAGCACAAATTCATTATAAGATCTGCAAGAAACGGAAATGGAAGAAGAACTTATTTGAAAGCATCTTTACCTCTAGAAATGAGGAGAGAAGAGCAGGACAAGGGCAGGTGTCCCAGGAGAGTCCCTGAGTCTGTTCTGGGTGGGGCAGAGGTGCCCCCGGGTGTCCCTCCTGGAATCTGGGAGGAGGAGGTGGCCACAGCAGGTTGCACTTCTCCTTCCAGTAGCTTGTTCTTGTGGGTGAGACCCTGTGTGATCTGAATGAGGACACAGATAAGTGAGGGAGCCAGTCACCCACCGCATGGTGCCCAGATGGACCTAAACCCCTTGGCACCTCACAAATGAGTTCGGTGCTGATTTGTCCTTGGAAATGATACCAATCAAAGCACGTGTGAAATCAAAGGTAGCACTGCCCTGCCTACTTGGCTTTGCTGGCATCTCAACCGTGTGCTATTGAGGGAGCCACTCTGGGAGGAGGCAGTGTAAGTGGTACATGCCCTGTTTCCGTGGGATCTACTCTGGCATCTGGGGCCTGCACACAGCCACATATACATGTAGGACAGTGGGTTCTCTTTCTGGCCACTTCCCTCCAGCTCCTGGTGGCGTGACTGGTACAGGCAGGGGTCTTTGTCTTACAGGGGGCTGCTCAGTGGAGTGGGAGCTTCGTTCCAATGCCTGGGCCTGGGAGACTCACTCTCTGCCTCCTGCCCACTTCTGCTTGGCCTGCAGGTGGGCAGAGGGACCACAAGATTGGGATTGGGGTCACTGGCTGGCAGGCCGCACAGAGGGAATGGCAGGCAGGCTGGCTCTTCTGCGCTCCTCTGCCCTGACTGCTTCTGCTCCTCATGTGGCCTCTGCTTGTGGGGTGAGAGGGACCAGAAGCAAAGGGTAGGCCTTCTGGCACTCTGCCTTGGGCCCCCAGTGAAGCTGGGAGTGGTGGAGGGGTAGGCAATGCCCCACATCTGGCCGCCCAGGCTTCAAGCTAGACCTCGCAGCCCACTTTCTAGGTTTTTTGGAAGCACAGCTTCAGGTAGATGGCCATAGCCTCAGTGAGTTTTCACACTGTCACATTTCCCCACAAAGCTCATCACAGTGCTCACGAGAACCAAGTGCACCTTTGAGATGGGTGTCACCAACAGGAGCATCGCTCCGTACCTGCTTACTGCCCTCTAAGCTGGCGTGTATTTGGGGGGTTTGAGGGCTTATGTGTTTCTGTGGTCTAATTCCATAGAAGCCAGAGTGAGGCTTATGTGGTTCCTGAGTATCCTCCATCACTGAGGTTGTACAAGGGGACACCCTCTCCCTCTCCAGTAGCATTCTGCCTGGTGACAGGAGACCACAAGGGAAGCCTTGATCTCAGCTGCCACCCCATTCAAATCTCTCGAACAGGGGGGCTAACCAGTCTGTCCCACAATACTCTACCCTTAGGTTCTCTCATTAAAAATCTCAACATCGTACACCTCTAATCTGACCTCAAAAGCAAATGCCTCATTATGCTGAGTACCCAGATCTGGCCACAGTACCAATTAGAGAGTCTGCATTGATGGCCCAAGTTTGGAACCTTTGATTTAAAAAGCCACCAAGATTTGGAAAATTTCCTCCCAACAAAATGGCAAACAGTTCCCTACCTCCAAACTTTCTTTTACCTTTGTTCAAAGGCCTCATTATTCCAGTCCTTCTCTGTTCTACAACTTATTCTTGCTGACTCAAAACTCTCTTCCTCATTCAACGTCCCCCCAAATAGCAGGTGAACACCCTCCTTACGGACCTCAGGGTCCCTCTGCTCCCTCATCCCATCCCCTCTTCAAGTCCCACACCCTCCTCTTTGCACCTCCTCTTGCACAGTGTAAAACCCTTCCAATGTAACACGTATTCCTTCTCTGGCAGATGGCTGAGGGACAGTCCAGGTTCACTTTCTCTTTTCTATGACAGATATATCCCAAATTGAGGACAGATTAGGACTATTTTCTGAAAATCCTACTACTGAATCCTACTACCAAATATAACACCCTAGACCTCAATACTCCCACTGGTACTCTTTCTCCATGTCCTTTTATCAGTGGATCTGCACCTGAAATCTGTAAAAAACTTACACCATTAGAAAAGTGTCCCAAGACTCCTTAGCAGCAACTTCTACATGCTGCTTTCAAAGTCTTTAACAATTGGGAAAATGAGACCAAAAAGTGAGAAAGAAAGCATCTTAAAGCTAAATATTATCTTCTGGTCTCAGCCATCTGTAACCCTAAAAAAATCCCTGGTGCTCATGGCCCTACAGACCCTTTAATACATCTCCCAGAGCCTGTTTCTGGTGTGGGCAGACAAGACACTGGGCAAAAGTCTACCCTAACCCAAGACCCCCCAACAAGCCCTGTCCCAACTGTGGACAATGGGGACACCCCTAAGTACAACCCACTTCCCAAGCCCCATACACTGACTTTCTGGAATGAGGAGGCCAAAGAGCTCTGGGTTATTGGGATGATGAATGGCTAGGTAATTTCTTTTGTGGTCAAACACTATAGGGCAAGTCTTTTTCTTCTAACACAATGGCCTGGATCTACTTATAAAGCAAATACCACTATTAAGAAAGTCTTCAAATTAAAAGTCTCCATCATCATTCCTCCTTTAAGATCTACTACCATTTTATTTCTTGATAATTCCAGCCCAGACCTGGTCTCTTTCACCCCTCAAACCTTCTGATTATTCCTTACTCACTGGGATTGATCCCACAGTCTGGAACACTGCTGCACCCCTCCCCTGACTCAGGCAATGGCAAGGCCCTACTGAGGTGCATGGCACAAGGCATCCATCCTCTGTAGGAGCGCAGTATATTTGTGGGAGTGGGCTGGTTTGTTTTTGTATTCCTTTAATAAGCATAGTTGCAACTTCTCATATGACCATTAAGTATGAAGGAAAAACATGAGTTTCCCAATTAATGCAACTACTTCTAAAGAATAAATCTGTTTGCTCTAAATGCAATGATTCAGCTGTGGAACGTAAATTGTTAATGTTTAATGAAAAACTCCCTGTAGGAAAAACAGTCAAGGAAGTTTTTGAGAAATTAAATTAAAATCTAGAGAAGAATAATTAATGTTAAGAAGACAGATTAGTGCTTAGTACTGAGCAACTTGTTCTTGTTCCTGTGCACAATGGTTTGTGCTCTTGCTCTTGTTTGATTAAAATTAGTAGCCTCTCTTTTCAAGCTAACCACTTGCCATAACTGTGGCACCGATTCTAGTCAGTCAAGAAAGAATAGTCAAGGTATAGACCAATAGTCTGGGACATTTCTTTTTTCTTTTTTTTTTTCTTTTTTTTTAAAGAGAGAGTGAGAGAGAAGAGAGAGAGAGAGAGAGAGAGAGAGAGAGAGAGAGAGAATTTTTAATATTTATTTTTTAGTTCTCGGCGGACACAACATCTTTGTATGTGGTGCTGAGGATCGAACCCAGGCCGCACGCATGCCAGGCGAGCGCACTACTGCTTGAGCCACATCCCCAGGCCAACATTTCTAACTATTATTAAAAGCTAACCAAGCAGAAACAGCTCAAAGCAAAACGTGAACTGAAAGTAAAAATGCTTGCTTATGCCTAAGCCAAGAGACATTCTTCTTATCTAATTGTAGCTACATAATATTTTGTTTCTTTGAATAATGATTCCTGTTTTGTAACCACAAAGTACTGTGAGCCTGCCAAAATGAAAAGTATACATGATTAATTTCACAAGTAAAGATTGGGATTCAGCACCTTCACTTTGGTGTCTGTGTTGTTTGTCCACCCCCCTTTTGCCGACTCCTCACCATCCGTTCATCTCCTGAGATCCCCTGTTGGAGCTGGACTCCGACAGAACACCTCTCAAATTGCTAAACACCATCCCTTCTATTCAAATCCAACTAAAAGACCCAACTCAAACCTGACCTGATTACCATCTGGAGAGTGAAACTGCTATCTAGAGGAAACATAAATTACAGTCCCACACCTTAAGAGACTTATCTTACAAAGGAAAAAATAGTTAAAATTCCCTAGGTATGAGGTGTAGCTCAAACATCAGATTCCCTTGGCTTCTGCCAGATCTCTACCTTGCCAAAGTGTGCATTGAAATGTAAATTGTGGAGGCCTGCCAAGCTTACAGGACTTGGGTCCAGAGGGGGGAAAATGTGCCCCTTTTAAATACAAGCCACTTTTGGCTAGCTATCTGACTAACTTGAAAGGGGGTGGGGAATGAAACGGTCAAGTTTTCTTTACCTTGAGAATCTTTACCTAAGTATTTCAGAGTGCTCTCTAATTCTTTCACTATCTGAACTCATTCTAATCTGAGCCAAAAGTAAACCTTGACCTGGCAAAGATGTTCTGCATGCTCCTTTACTAATTATAGCCATGCTATTTTTTTTAGGAATCTTGTTCTTTTAAATTCTATATTTTTGAGCTCATGGTTTTATGGTGAATTCACATTTTGATTCTATGTGCCTAAGTTAATGTATTTTTATGATAAGTCTTATTTTTTTCTAAATATACAGGGTTTTTTTTTACACACTGTTTTTGTTGTTCAGAGGCCAAATTTTTCAAGGCTTAGCTCTCAGTCTAATAGAGCCTTTAATAAACATCTGTAGCATTGAAGTAGAGAGTTACCTACAAAAAGCTATAAGATCTTTGTTTCTTGTCTGTTTTGTGTATGTGTGCACATCTGTGTGTTGTGTTGTCATGTCTACATGTGCTTGTGTTCACATATCACTTACATGATATAAAAATTGGCATATAGATAAATGAGTGCTTATAAATTAAAATATAAATGAGAATTGAATCCAAATTCCTTCAGTTCACATGATTAAATAAAGGGTTCAGGACTGGGGTTGTGGCTCAGTGGTAGAGCACTTGCCTCACATGTGTGAGGCGCTGGGTTCAATTCTCAGTACCTCATCAACAACTAAAAAAAGGGGGGGAAGGTTCAATTTTAAAAAAGATGAGAGTAAAGATGTCTTTAAAATTTCTGACAAGTTTTTCTAGGTGGTCAGACAATAGAGTGGTGGTTTCTATAAAATGTCTAAAATGTAATATCCATTGTTTCTAGGAATTTTCTTTAACAAGCAAGAGATGGCTAGTACTGTTAACTATGCTTGTCTGATATCTTGGTTTTTACTGTTAAAAAGAGTTAATTAGAATGAACATAAATGGGATTAATAATAAATGTATTTGTTAGAAACATCTGATTAATTGCCAAAGTGCTAACTGCTAAATATAAAATCAAGTATTCTTCACTTCTTCAATTCCATAGGGTAATAGTTAAACATTATATGTGTTTTCATAAATTGGTAAATGGAAAAACATTTTGTCTGTGTCTTCACTAAAACAAGGTTACTAAGAGTCAAGATTCTATCAAGTATAATTTATATGCAGAGAGAATATGAGGTTTCCATTGTGCTTCAATTAAAGTACCATATAAACAAAGTATTTCAAATAAAGTGGAGTAATTTGTCTAAATTCAGAAATTTGTAAGGTTTGTTTCAAAGTATAAATTAAGAAAAGGGTAAACAGCTAGGAAAGAGAAATAAGAAGGTTCTAGGTATGGGAATATATTTTATTAGAGTGTCTGTCCCACACCAGCGTCCTGGCGTGAGGGGACTGCTACCACTGTAAGGGTCCGGCGGAGCATCGGAGAAAGAGACCACACAAGAGACTGGCTCCATGCAATTGGCAAAGGGGATTTATTAATTCAGCATGCTGAGGTTCCAGGCTCACTCAGGAAGATAGAGCAGCCCAGAGCCCAGAGCAGAGGTCAAGCAGAGCTTAAGTACACATTTTGGAGAGGGCGGGGGGCTTTGCATACATCAGAACAAATCATCATGAGGCGCGGGGAAATTGAACAACAATTCTGATACGTGATTAGTACATTCATTGGCGGGAACAGTCTGGGCAGGGGTGATTGGTCACTCCTAAGCGGGGTACACATTTAAACTGATTGGTTTTGGGGCCTAGATGCTTACGTGCCGAGCTACTTGGAGCCCTTAGCTATTAAACAACCAGGGGACCAGGAGAAATATTTACTGGGCAGTTCAGGTATTGCCCTAACAGCTACAGGGATTACAGGTTCCGGGGGTAGCAGAGGAATTTTAACAATACCTAGTCTTTACTTTTACGCCAGGCCTTGCCATTTAGAAACTTTACAATGCCCGGTCTTTTACACTTTAAGTCAGACTTTTGCAGCTTAGAATCAGCTTAGAAATTTCACCTTTACACCACGCTCTGGACGCCAGTCTGTCCGAGTTGGAGGAGACGGGCGCTGAATGGCTCCAGAGGACCTGGGCTGGGGTCTTCACGGGGCGAAAGCCACGACAGAGTTGTGTACTGGCGAGGCACGGGCCCCGGGGCCTGGTCCAGCTCCTCCTTTCTCAGCAAGGAGAGGTCAGGGTCCCGAACACACGGGAGCACCGAGGTTCCACAGACCCTCCTTGTTGTGACCAGGAAGGTGGCCAAGGTCCCGGAGGCGCGAGTGGGAGATGCCACCGTGGGCCACCCCCCGGGTGTGAGCGGGCCACTCCTGGCTGTGACCTCACAGGGGCCAGCATTGTGAGGCACTTGAGCCAGCGGGGATATAAGGCCCGGCCGAGGCCGGGAGCTTGTCCACAAGCACAGGAAGCTCTAGGCAGTGACCTGTGGGACTCCCGTAGTTAGCGCGTTTGGTGGTTGGTGGTTTGGTGGTTCTGGTTGCGGTCTCGGGTTGGTTCTTTGATTTGGGGCTTTCTGTTGGGCTTTGTTGTGTTAGTTCTGCTTGTGTTCTTTGCTTTGTTTGTTGTGTTTGTTTTTAGCCAGCGGCCTTAGTGGGCGTGGGGCCGAGGATGTCTAGAGAGAGCAGTAAGCGTAGTGCGGTGCAGAGGGTGTGGCGGGACCTCGCGGCCAGCTCCTCCTTGGAGGAAGCCCTCACGGGCCGCTATGAGCCCCTGGGGGTCGTCGGGCAGGGCAGCTTTGCCAAGGTCTTCCTGGCCCGACACATCCTGACGGGGACGAAGGTGGCCGTGAAAGTCCTGCGGAAGGGGGCGGGGGGGGCCCCCTTGTCCTGGGTCTTGTCGGAGCTGGACATCATGAAGGGCTTGGAGCACCCGCACGTGGTGCAGCTGCTGGAGATCGTGCAGACCCCCGGCACTGCCTACGTGGTGATGGAGCACATGGCTGGGGGCCAGCTGGGCCAGCACATCCCGGAGGTCGTGGGCCTGTGGGAGGACGAGGCCCGCACGCTGTTCGGGCAGGTGGCCAGCGCCGTGGGCTACTGCCACGCGCAGGGCGTCGCGCACCGGGACGTGAAGGCGGACAACGTGCTGCTGGATGCCGCGGGCCGCGCCAAGCTGTGCGACTTCGGCCTGGCCTGCAGGTTCAGGGCCGGAGAGAAGCTGGGCCTGCTCTGCGGCACCGTGGCCTACTGGGCCCCGGAGCTGCACCGGCGAGAGCCCTACGACGGCCCCGCGGTGGACGTCTGGAGCCTGGGTGTCCTCCTGGTCCTCATGCTCACGGGCTGCGTCCCGTTCACCGGGGACAGCTATGCGCAGGCCAAGGAGCAGGTGCTGCAGGCCAGGTACCACCTCCCGTTCCACCTGTCCGACGAGGCGCAAAGCCTGGTGTCCTGGATGCTGACCCTGGAGCCCGCGCACAGGCCCACGCTGCAGCAGATCCTGGGGCACCCGTGGCTGAGCCAGGATGGGGAACGCTGCCCGAGTCCTCCCGCTGAGCTGCTCCCCAAGCGCCCGGACACCTCCATCCTGCTGGCCATGCTGGACCTGGGCTACGGGCTGCAGGAGACCTGGGTGTCGGTGGCGACGCGCCAGTTCAACGAGGCCATGGCCACCTACCTCCTGCTGGGCCACCAGAAAACCCGGGGGGCGGGCTGCCAGGTGCGGCTGCAGATACCCGGGCGGCCACAGGTGGGCCCTTGCCCGACCCTGTCCATCCCCTCCAGCTTGACTCTGGGCCCAAGGTGGGGTGTCAGCAGGCCGGCCATTTGCTCCTGGCCCCCCTCGGCCTGTGAGCAGCAGCAGCAGCAGCAGCAGCAGCCTGAGGAGCTGAAGCCTTCAGGGCAGGTGGGCAGCAGGAGAGCCAGCCTGCCCGCCATCATGCTGTGCAGCCTGTCGGCCAGCGTCCCTACTGCAGGCCCCACGGCCCCTCTGCCCGGGTCCTCCCAGGCCCTGGCACCGGATCCAAGCTCCAACTCCACCGAGCAATCCCCTGCTGGCACCAGGACCCCTGGCCTGAGCCGTGACACTGCCAGGGGATGGAGGGGAGTGTTCCGGGGGATGGCCACCTGTCTGGCGAGGCTGTGCTGCTGCGTGCAGGCCCCCAGGACCGGCTCCGGACGCTCCAACAGAGTGGCTCCCGCAGCTGGAGGGCCAGCGCCACCACCACCAGCACCACCCAGGGACCCCCCGGGGCCTGCCCCCACCAGAGGTCAGGCCCTCAGAAGATTCTTCAAAAACAGAGTGGCTCCCGCAGCTGGAGGGCCAGCGCCACCACCACCACCACCACCCAGGGACCCCCCGGGACCTGCCCCCACCAGAGGGCAGGCCCTCAGAAGATTCTTCAAAAACAGAGTGGCTCCCTGACTATCGCCCAGCTGAGACGCCCACGGAGCCAAGAAGGTGGAGCGGTGCTGCCTTTGGTCTCACGTGTGCCTTGATGAGTGTCATTTCAAAGGATGGATGGACACCCTCTGCCCTTGGGGGGTGCCACCAGGGTTAGGTCCACCTGGGTGCCACAGGGTGGGCGACTCTGACTCCTAGCCCCTCTCTGCGTCCACAGACAGGTGGCACGGGGTCTCCCTCACGAGGGCCAGCTGCTGGAGCGAGAAGTGCAACCTGCCCTGGCCGCCGCCTCCCGGACCCCTCAGGCAGGAGGACACCTGAAGACACCCGGACACCAGTGGGCCCCTGCGCCCCACCCGGATCCCACGTCAGGGACTTCTCCTCGGACACGTGCCCCGGCCCTGTTCTCCTCTGCTCTCTCTCCCACCCTCTGGGGCAGAGATGCTTCCCAATAAGCTCTTCATCCATTCCCGAGTCCCACGGATCTTGGAATAAATTGGGTGCTCCGTGGGGATCAGCTGTTGCGTTCCTTGGCCGCCTCCTGGCAGCAGTGGGAGAGTGGGTGGTGGTGTCACAGTGGGGAAGGTGTAAGGGAGCAGGGACAGGGAGCCCTCCGGAGGTCCCCAAGGGCAACAGGTGACCCAGAGTGGTCCCCGGGGAGGAGACTCTGACTGAGGGGAGGAGGCTGGGTGGGGGCGGGGAGAAAGGCAGACCTTGTGCCTGACCTGACAGTGATGGAGCCCGGTCACCACATTCGGAAGGGAACCGTGGACAGGAGGAGCCACGAGGCCAAGCCCATCCTGGGGTGACACCCAGATTGGCATGAGGAGGGTCCAGGGGCAGTCAGGGTAGAGCTGTGGGTACCTCCTCCAGAGAGGCTTGGGGGCTGCCGCTTGCTCCCTCCTCTGAATGTACCTGCCAGGGGCTGGCTCTTGCCCTGGCGAAGCTTTATCCTCTCTAGGTCTTCGGCTGCGCGGGACGGTCCCTGTGAGTGTCTTGACCCAGGGACGGGCCCTTCAGCCTGCCACCCGGAGCTCCCCAGAGCTGGGGCGCAGGTGTGGGCAGGGGAGGGTGTGTGGCCAGAGCCCCCAGCCCGCAGGAGTCGAGGGCTGGCTGGGAGGAGCTGTTTTCTGGGTCTAGTGTTCGGAGTGAACCTTTCAATTCCCATCCCTTCGACTCGGGATGTGGGCTCTGTCCCCCTTTCTTTGCCATCTCTGTGGGGTTTCCATTTGACGTGGGTCAGAGATCCCAGTCTGATGTGAATGGAGGGCAGCCTCCCTTCCATCCTGTACTAGGTGCGGACCCCACCCCCTCCCCCTGGGTCTCTGATGTCACAGAGCCACCTGTGTGTTCCTGGTGGGTTTGGTACCGCAGACCCTCCACGGAGTCTTCTGAATTGGTCCCTTCCCCGTGGACAAGAAAAGTGAGGCCAGCTTTTGTACTTGCCAGGTACAGACCTTTCCAGAGACCCCTGTGTCTTCACCCATCTCTGAGTCCCTGCCTAAGGTCATTCAGTCCACCACCAGGGACTCCTCTCCTGAAGGGCAGGTGCAGGGGAGACCGAGCCCCTTGCCTTTGGTTTCCCAGGGCCGTGGTTGGAGGACTGTGTTTCTCCAAAAGTGCTGCTGAGACTCCCCTCCCTTTGAGGGTGTGGAGTTTTGGTCCTTCAGGAGGGTGAGGCCCTGGGGCCCTGGCTCCCCGAGGGGATGTGCGCCTCAGGGCTGGACCTCCTCTGGCCGGCAACTAGGCCCTGGTTCTACCCTCTGCACCACACATGGTCGCGCTTGGTCTCAGGTGTGCTCAAGCACACACCCACCCCCCACCCCGCACACACACACAGAGACAGACACAGACACAGACATGTCACGGAGGGCAAGGTGGTGACTGCCTTTCTACTTGTGGCTTGGGGAGGCCGAGCAGGGGCATTGCCAGTTCAAGACCTGCCTAGGCAAGGGTGTGAGATCCTTCCTCAAAGACAGTAGAAAGGGCTGGGAAAGTGGCTCAGGAGTCCAGCGCTGGCCCCCGGGGCTTGGGCCGCCAGGTGGGGCCGCAGATGCATGGGCAGCCACAGGTGGGGCCTTTTCCGTCCCTGTCCGTCCCCTCCAGCTTGGCTCTGGGCCCAAGGTGGGGCGTCAACACGTCCGCCATTCGCTCCTGGCCCCTCTCGGCCTGTGAGCAGCAGCAGCGGCATCAGCCTGAGGAGCACAAGCTTTCAGGGCAGGTCTCCATAACTAGAACCAAGGAGGAAAGAAGGGAGGAGAGCGGGGAAAGGGACTGAAGGGGTGAGCCCAGTCCTCGGCCCTTTCAGCCGTGTGGTGTGGGGACACGGCAACAAGGTCCCTCGCTGGAAGGAGAGAGCGAGACCTCCCTGGACACCCGGCCTCCTAGTGCCTGACACGTGGACGCCTCAGGTCCCAGAGGGGGGAGCGGTCAGTCTGTGGGTTCCAAAGGAGCCAGCCCAGGCTCTGTGGACAGAGCAGCGGAAGGGACCGGGGCATCAGGGACGCCTCCGTCTCTCTGCACCCCAGGATGGGCACCTGCTGGCCCTAGGGTTCTTGGCTGGCAGGTTCGGCCTTCATCCCTGGAAGGAGACCCACCCTCCTCTCTCTCTCCTGTGGGCTGCAGGAAGGGTTCTGGCGAGTGACCTGATAGGACCTTGTGGGGCAGTGATGAGGCAGGCCCCTGCCGTGGCTCCCACACCCCACAGAGGTCGGGAATGTGGTCCTGGGGCTCAGGGGGCAGAGCGACCCGCGACAGCGTCCTGGCGTGAGTGGACTGCTACCACTGTAAGGGTCCGGCGGAGCGTCGGAGAAAGAGACCACACAAGAGACTGGCTCCATGCAATTGGCAAAGGGGATTTATTAATTCAGCATGCTGAGGTTCCAGGCTCACTCAGGAAGATAGAGCAGCCCAGAGCCCAGAGCAGAGGTCAAGCAGAGCTTAAGTACACATTTTGGAGAGGGCGGGGGGCTTTGCATACATCAGAACAAATCATCATGAGGCGCGGGAAAATTGAACAACTCCGAGACATGATTAGTACATTCATTGGCGGGAACAGTCTGGGCAGGGGTGATTGGTCACTCCTAAGCGGGGTACACATTTAAACTGGTTGGTTTTGGGGCCTAGATGCTTACGTGCCGAGCTACTTGGAGCCCTTAGCTATTAAACAACCAGGGGACCAGGAGAAATATTTACTGGGCAGTTCAGGTATTGCCCTAACAGCTACAGGGATTACAGGTTCCGGGGGTAGCAGAGGAATTTTAACAATACCTAGTCTTTACTTTTACGCCAGGCCTTGCCATTTAGAAACTTTACAATGCCCGGTCTTTTACACTTTAAGTCAGACTTTTGCAGCTTAGAATCAGCTTAGAAATTTCACCTTTACACCACGCTCTGGACGCCAGTCTGTCCGAGTTGGAGGAGACGGGCGCTGAATGGCTCCAGAGGACCTGGGCTGGGGTCTTCACGGGGCGAAAGCCACGACAGAGTTGTGTACTGGCGAGGCACGGGCCCCGGGGCCTGGTCCAGCTCCTCCTTTCTCAGCAAGGAGAGGTCGGGGTCCCGAACACACGGGAGCACCGAGGTTCCACAGGCCCTCCTTGTTGTGACCAGGAAGGTGGCCAAGGTCCCGGAGGCGCGAGTGGGAGATGCCACCGTGGGCCACCCCCCGGGTGTGAGCGGGCCACTCCTGGCTGTGACCTCACAGGGGCCAGCATTGTGAGGCACTTGAGCCAGCGGGGATATAAGGCCCGGCCGAGGCCGGGAGCTTGTCCACAAGCACAGGAAGCTCTAGGCAGTGACCTGTGGGACTCCCGTAGTTAGCGCGTTTGGTGGTTGGTGGTTTGGTGGTTCTGGTTGCGGTCTCGGGTTGGTTCTTTGATTTGGGGCTTTCTGTTGGGCTTTGTTGTGTTAGTTCTGCTTGTGTTCTTTGCTTTGTTTGTTGTGTTTGTTTTTAGCCAGCGGCCTTAGTGGGCGTGGGGCCGAGGATGTCTAGAGAGAGCAGTAAGCGTAGTGCGGTGCAGAGGGTGTGGCGGGACCTCGCGGCCAGCTCCTCCTTGGAGGAAGCCCTCACGGGCCGCTATGAGCCCCTGGGGGTCGTCGGGCAGGGCAGCTTTGCCAAGGTCTTCCTGGCCCGACACATCCTGACGGGGACGAAGGTGGCCGTGAAAGTCCTGCGGAAGGGGGCGGGGGGGGCCCCCTTGTCCTGGGTCTTGTCGGAGCTGGACATCATGAAGGGCTTGGAGCACCCGCACGTGGTGCAGCTGCTGGAGATCGTGCAGACCCCCGGCACTGCCTACGTGGTGATGGAGCACATGGCTGGGGGCCAGCTGGGCCAGCACATCCCGGAGGTCGTGGGCCTGTGGGAGGACGAGGCCCGCACGCTGTTCGGGCAGGTGGCCAGCGCCGTGGGCTACTGCCACGCGCAGGGCGTCGCGCACCGGGACGTGAAGGCGGACAACGTGCTGCTGGATGCCGCGGGCCGCGCCAAGCTGTGCGACTTCGGCCTGGCCTGCAGGTTCAGGGCCGGAGAGAAGCTGGGCCTGCTCTGCGGCACCGTGGCCTACTGGGCCCCGGAGCTGCACCGGGGAGAGCCCTACGACGGCCCCGCGGTGGACGTCTGGAGCCTGGGTGTCCTCCTGGTCCTCATGCTCACGGGCTGCGTCCCGTTCACCGGGGACAGCTATGCGCAGGCCAAGGAGCAGGTGCTGCAGGCCAGGTACCACCTCCCGTTCCACCTGTCCGACGAGGCGCAAAGCCTGGTGTCCTGGATGCTGACCCTGGAGCCCGCGCACAGGCCCACGCTGCAGCAGATCCTGGGGCACCCGTGGCTGAGCCAGGATGGGGAACGCTGCCCGAGTCCTCCCGCTGAGCTGCTCCCCAAGCGCCCGGACACCTCCATCCTGCTGGCCATGCTGGACCTGGGCTACGGGCTGCAGGAGACCTGGGTGTCGGTGGCGACGCGCCAGTTCAACGAGGCCATGGCCACCTACCTCCTGCTGGGCCACCAGAAAACCCGGGGGGCGGGCTGCCAGGTGCGGCTGCAGATACCCGGGCGGCCACAGGTGGGCCCTTGCCCGACCCTGTCCATCCCCTCCAGCTTGACTCTGGGCCCAAGGTGGGGTGTCAGCAGGCCGGCCATTTGCTCCTGGCCCCCCTCGGCCTGTGAGCAGCAGCAGCAGCAGCAGCAGCAGCCTGAGGAGCTGAAGCCTTCAGGGCAGGTGGGCAGCAGGAGAGCCAGCCTGCCCGCCATCATGCTGTGCAGCCTGTCGGCCAGCGTCCCTACTGCAGGCCCCACGGCCCCTCTGCCCGGGTCCTCCCAGGCCCTGGCACCGGATCCAAGCTCCAACTCCACCGAGCAATCCCCTGCTGGCACCAGGACCCCTGGCCTGAGCCGTGACACTGCCAGGGGATGGAGGGGAGTGTTCCGGGGGATGGCCACCTGTCTGGCGAGGCTGTGCTGCTGCGTGCAGGCCCCCAGGACCGGCTCCGGACGCTCCAACAGAGTGGCTCCCGCAGCTGGAGGGCCAGCGCCACCACCACCAGCACCACCCAGGGACCCCCCGGGGCCTGCCCCCACCAGAGGTCAGGCCCTCAGAAGATTCTTCAAAAACAGAGTGGCTCCCGCAGCTGGAGGGCCAGCGCCACCACCACCACCACCACCCAGGGACCCCCCGGGACCTGCCCCCACCAGAGGGCAGGCCCTCAGAAGATTCTTCAAAAACAGAGTGGCTCCCTGACTATCGCCCAGCTGAGACGCCCACGGAGCCAAGAAGGTGGAGCGGTGCTGCCTTTGGTCTCACGTGTGCCTTGATGAGTGTCATTTCAAAGGATGGATGGACACCCTCTGCCCTTGGGGGGTGCCACCAGGGTTAGGTCCACCTGGGTGCCACAGGGTGGGCGACTCTGACTCCTAGCCCCTCTCTGCGTCCACAGACAGGTGGCACGGGGTCTCCCTCACGAGGGCCAGCTGCTGGAGCGAGAAGTGCAACCTGCCCTGGCCGCCGCCTCCCGGACCCCTCAGGCAGGAGGACACCTGAAGACACCCGGACACCAGTGGGCCCCTGCGCCCCACCCGGATCCCACGTCAGGGACTTCTCCTCGGACACGTGCCCCGGCCCTGTTCTCCTCTGCTCTCTCTCCCACCCTCTGGGGCAGAGATGCTTCCCAATAAGCTCTTCATCCATTCCCGAGTCCCACGGATCTTGGAATAAATTGGGTGCTCCGTGGGGATCAGCTGTTGCGTTCCTTGGCCGCCTCCTGGCAGCAGTGGGAGAGTGGGTGGTGGTGTCACAGTGGGGAAGGTGTAAGGGAGCAGGGACAGGGAGCCCTCCGGAGGTCCCCAAGGGCAACAGGTGACCCAGAGTGGTCCCCGGGGAGGAGACTCTGACTGAGGGGAGGAGGCTGGGTGGGGGCGGGGAGAAAGGCAGACCTTGTGCCTGACCTGACAGTGATGGAGCCCGGTCACCACATTCGGAAGGGAACCGTGGACAGGAGGAGCCACGAGGCCAAGCCCATCCTGGGGTGACACCCAGATTGGCATGAGGAGGGTCCAGGGGCAGTCAGGGTAGAGCTGTGGGTACCTCCTCCAGAGAGGCTTGGGGGCTGCCGCTTGCTCCCTCCTCTGAATGTACCTGCCAGGGGCTGGCTCTTGCCCTGGCGAAGCTTTATCCTCTCTAGGTCTTCGGCTGCGCGGGACGGTCCCTGTGAGTGTCTTGACCCAGGGACGGGCCCTTCAGCCTGCCACCCGGAGCTCCCCAGAGCTGGGGCGCAGGTGTGGGCAGGGGAGGGTGTGTGGCCAGAGCCCCCAGCCCGCAGGAGTCGAGGGCTGGCTGGGAGGAGCTGTTTTCTGGGTCTAGTGTTCGGAGTGAACCTTTCAATTCCCATCCCTTCGACTCGGGATGTGGGCTCTGTCCCCCTTTCTTTGCCATCTCTGTGGGGTTTCCATTTGACGTGGGTCAGAGATCCCAGTCTGATGTGAATGGAGGGCAGCCTCCCTTCCATCCTGTACTAGGTGCGGACCCCACCCCCTCCCCCTGGGTCTCTGATGTCACAGAGCCACCTGTGTGTTCCTGGTGGGTTTGGTACCGCAGACCCTCCACGGAGTCTTCTGAATTGGTCCCTTCCCCGTGGACAAGAAAAGTGAGGCCAGCTTTTGTACTTGCCAGGTACAGACCTTTCCAGAGACCCCTGTGTCTTCACCCATCTCTGAGTCCCTGCCTAAGGTCATTCAGTCCACCACCAGGGACTCCTCTCCTGAAGGGCAGGTGCAGGGGAGACCGAGCCCCTTGCCTTTGGTTTCCCAGGGCCGTGGTTGGAGGACTGTGTTTCTCCAAAAGTGCTGCTGAGACTCCCCTCCCTTTGAGGGTGTGGAGTTTTGGTCCTTCAGGAGGGTGAGGCCCTGGGGCCCTGGCTCCCCGAGGGGATGTGCGCCTCAGGGCTGGACCTCCTCTGGCCGGCAACTAGGCCCTGGTTCTACCCTCTGCACCACACATGGTCGCGCTTGGTCTCAGGTGTGCTCAAGCACACACCCACCCCCCACCCCGCACACACACACAGAGACAGACACAGACACAGACATGTCACGGAGGGCAAGGTGGTGACTGCCTTTCTACTTGTGGCTTGGGGAGGCCGAGCAGGGGCATTGCCAGTTCAAGACCTGCCTAGGCAAGGGTGTGAGATCCTTCCTCAAAGACAGTAGAAAGGGCTGGGAAAGTGGCTCAGGAGTCCAGCGCTGGCCCCCGGGGCTTGGGCCGCCAGGTGGGGCCGCAGATGCATGGGCAGCCACAGGTGGGGCCTTTTCCGTCCCTGTCCGTCCCCTCCAGCTTGGCTCTGGGCCCAAGGTGGGGCGTCAACACGTCCGCCATTCGCTCCTGGCCCCTCTCGGCCTGTGAGCAGCAGCAGCGGCATCAGCCTGAGGAGCACAAGCTTTCAGGGCAGGTCTCCATAACTAGAACCAAGGAGGAAAGAAGGGAGGAGAGCGGGGAAAGGGACTGAAGGGGTGAGCCCAGTCCTCGGCCCTTTCAGCCATGTGGTGTGGGGACACGGCAACAAGGTCCCTCGCTGGAAGGAGAGAGCGAGACCTCCCTGGACACCCGGCCTCCTAGTGCCTGACACGTGGACGCCTCAGGTCCCAGAGGGGGGAGCGGTCAGTCTGTGGGTTCCAAAGGAGCCAGCCCAGGCTCTGTGGACAGAGCAGCGGAAGGGACCAGGGCATCAGGGACGCCTCCGTCTCTCTGCACCCCAGGATGGGCACCTGCTGGCCCTAGGGTTCTTGGCTGGCAGGTTCGGCCTTCATCCCTGGAAGGAGACCCACCCTCCTCTCTCTCTCCTGTGGGCTGCAGGAAGGGTTCTGGCGAGTGACCTGATAGGACCTTGTGGGGCAGTGATGAGGCAGGCCCCTGCCGTGGCTCCCACACCCCACAGAGGTCGGGAATGTGGTCCTGGGGCTCAGGGGGCAGAGCGACCCGCGACAGCGTCCTGGCGTGAGTGGACTGCTACCACTGTAAGGGTCCGGCGGAGCGTCGGAGAAAGAGACCACACAAGAGACTGGCTCCATGCAATTGGCAAAGGGGATTTATTAATTCAGCATGCTGAGGTTCCAGGCTCACTCAGGAAGATAGAGCAGCCCAGAGCCCAGAGCAGAGGTCAAGCAGAGCTTAAGTACACATTTTGGAGAGGGCGGGGGGCTTTGCATACATCAGAACAAATCATCATGAGGCGCGGGAAAATTGAACAACTCCGAGACATGATTAGTACATTCATTGGCGGGAACAGTCTGGGCAGGGGTGATTGGTCACTCCTAAGCGGGGTACACATTTAAACTGGTTGGTTTTGGGGCCTAGATGCTTACGTGCCGAGCTACTTGGAGCCCTTAGCTATTAAACAACCAGGGGACCAGGAGAAATATTTACTGGGCAGTTCAGGTATTGCCCTAACAGCTACAGGGATTACAGGTTCCGGGGGTAGCAGAGGAATTTTAACAATACCTAGTCTTTACTTTTACGCCAGGCCTTGCCATTTAGAAACTTTACAATGCCCGGTCTTTTACACTTTAAGTCAGACTTTTGCAGCTTAGAATCAGCTTAGAAATTTCACCTTTACACCACGCTCTGGACGCCAGTCTGTCCGAGTTGGAGGAGACGGGCGCTGAATGGCTCCAGAGGACCTGGGCTGGGGTCTTCACGGGGCGAAAGCCACGACAGAGTTGTGTACTGGCGAGGCACGGGCCCCGGGGCCTGGTCCAGCTCCTCCTTTCTCAGCAAGGAGAGGTCGGGGTCCCGAACACACGGGAGCACCGAGGTTCCACAGGCCCTCCTTGTTGTGACCAGGAAGGTGGCCAAGGTCCCGGAGGCGCGAGTGGGAGATGCCACCGTGGGCCACCCCCCGGGTGTGAGCGGGCCACTCCTGGCTGTGACCTCACAGGGGCCAGCATTGTGAGGCACTTGAGCCAGCGGGGATATAAGGCCCGGCCGAGGCCGGGAGCTTGTCCACAAGCACAGGAAGCTCTAGGCAGTGACCTGTGGGACTCCCGTAGTTAGCGCGTTTGGTGGTTGGTGGTTTGGTGGTTCTGGTTGCGGTCTCGGGTTGGTTCTTTGATTTGGGGCTTTCTGTTGGGCTTTGTTGTGTTAGTTCTGCTTGTGTTCTTTGCTTTGTTTGTTGTGTTTGTTTTTAGCCAGCGGCCTTAGTGGGCGTGGGGCCGAGGATGTCTAGAGAGAGCAGTAAGCGTAGTGCGGTGCAGAGGGTGTGGCGGGACCTCGCGGCCAGCTCCTCCTTGGAGGAAGCCCTCACGGGCCGCTATGAGCCCCTGGGGGTCGTCGGGCAGGGCAGCTTTGCCAAGGTCTTCCTGGCCCGACACATCCTGACGGGGACGAAGGTGGCCGTGAAAGTCCTGCGGAAGGGGGCGGGGGGGGCCCCCTTGTCCTGGGTCTTGTCGGAGCTGGACATCATGAAGGGCTTGGAGCACCCGCACGTGGTGCAGCTGCTGGAGATCGTGCAGACCCCCGGCACTGCCTACGTGGTGATGGAGCACATGGCTGGGGGCCAGCTGGGCCAGCACATCCCGGAGGTCGTGGGCCTGTGGGAGGACGAGGCCCGCACGCTGTTCGGGCAGGTGGCCAGCGCCGTGGGCTACTGCCACGCGCAGGGCGTCGCGCACCGGGACGTGAAGGCGGACAACGTGCTGCTGGATGCCGCGGGCCGCGCCAAGCTGTGCGACTTCGGCCTGGCCTGCAGGTTCAGGGCCGGAGAGAAGCTGGGCCTGCTCTGCGGCACCGTGGCCTACTGGGCCCCGGAGCTGCACCGGGGAGAGCCCTACGACGGCCCCGCGGTGGACGTCTGGAGCCTGGGTGTCCTCCTGGTCCTCATGCTCACGGGCTGCGTCCCGTTCACCGGGGACAGCTATGCGCAGGCCAAGGAGCAGGTGCTGCAGGCCAGGTACCACCTCCCGTTCCACCTGTCCGACGAGGCGCAAAGCCTGGTGTCCTGGATGCTGACCCTGGAGCCCGCGCACAGGCCCATGCTGCAGCAGATCCTGGGGCACCCGTGGCTGAGCCAGGATGGGGAACGCTGCCCGAGTCCTCCCGCTGAGCTGCTCCCCAAGCGCCCGGACACCTCCATCCTGCTGGCCATGCTGGACCTGGGCTACGGGCTGCAGGAGACCTGGGTGTCGGTGGCGACGCGCCAGTTCAACGAGGCCATGGCCACCTACCTCCTGCTGGGCCACCAGAAAACCCGGGGGGCGGGCTGCCAGGTGCGGCTGCAGATACCCGGGCGGCCACAGGTGGGCCCTTGCCCGACCCTGTCCATCCCCTCCAGCTTGACTCTGGGCCCAAGGTGGGGTGTCAGCAGGCCGGCCATTTGCTCCTGGCCCCCCTCGGCCTGTGAGCAGCAGCAGCAGCAGCAGCAGCAGCCTGAGGAGCTGAAGCCTTCAGGGCAGGTGGGCAGCAGGAGAGCCAGCCTGCCCGCCATCATGCTGTGCAGCCTGTCGGCCAGCGTCCCTACTGCAGGCCCCACGGCCCCTCTGCCCGGGTCCTCCCAGGCCCTGGCACCGGATCCAAGCTCCAACTCCACCGAGCAATCCCCTGCTGGCACCAGGACCCCTGGCCTGAGCCGTGACACTGCCAGGGGATGGAGGGGAGTGTTCCGGGGGATGGCCACCTGTCTGGCGAGGCTGTGCTGCTGCGTGCAGGCCCCCAGGACCGGCTCCGGACGCTCCAACAGAGTGGCTCCCGCAGCTGGAGGGCCAGCGCCACCACCACCAGCACCACCCAGGGACCCCCCGGGGCCTGCCCCCACCAGAGGTCAGGCCCTCAGAAGATTCTTCAAAAACAGAGTGGCTCCCGCAGCTGGAGGGCCAGCGCCACCACCACCACCACCACCCAGGGACCCCCCGGGACCTGCCCCCACCAGAGGGCAGGCCCTCAGAAGATTCTTCAAAAACAGAGTGGCTCCCTGACTATCGCCCAGCTGAGACGCCCACGGAGCCAAGAAGGTGGAGCGGTGCTGCCTTTGGTCTCACGTGTGCCTTGATGAGTGTCATTTCAAAGGATGGATGGACACCCTCTGCCCTTGGGGGGTGCCACCAGGGTTAGGTCCACCTGGGTGCCACAGGGTGGGCGACTCTGACTCCTAGCCCCTCTCTGCGTCCACAGACAGGTGGCACGGGGTCTCCCTCACGAGGGCCAGCTGCTGGAGCGAGAAGTGCAACCTGCCCTGGCCGCCGCCTCCCAGACCCCTCAGGCAGGAGGACACCTGAAGACACCCGGACACCAGTGGGCCCCTGCGCCCCACCCGGATCCCACGTCAGGGACTTCTCCTCGGACACGTGCCCCGGCCCTGTTCTCCTCTGCTCTCTCTCCCACCCTCTGGGGCAGAGATGCTTCCCAATAAGCTCTTCATCCATTCCCGAGTCCCACGGATCTTGGAATAAATTGGGTGCTCCGTGGGGATCAGCTGTTGCGTTCCTTGGCCGCCTCCTGGCAGCAGTGGGAGAGTGGGTGGTGGTGTCACAGTGGGGAAGGTGTAAGGGAGCAGGGACAGGGAGCCCTCCGGAGGTCCCCAAGGGCAACAGGTGACCCAGAGTGGTCCCCGGGGAGGAGACTCTGACTGAGGGGAGGAGGCTGGGTGGGGGCGGGGAGAAAGGCAGACCTTGTGCCTGACCTGACAGTGATGGAGCCCGGTCACCACATTCGGAAGGGAACCGTGGACAGGAGGAGCCACGAGGCCAAGCCCATCCTGGGGTGACACCCAGATTGGCATGAGGAGGGTCCAGGGGCAGTCAGGGTAGAGCTGTGGGTACCTCCTCCAGAGAGGCTTGGGGGCTGCCGCTTGCTCCCTCCTCTGAATGTACCTGCCAGGGGCTGGCTCTTGCCCTGGCGAAGCTTTATCCTCTCTAGGTCTTCGGCTGCGCGGGACGGTCCCTGTGAGTGTCTTGACCCAGGGACGGGCCCTTCAGCCTGCCACCCGGAGCTCCCCAGAGCTGGGGCGCAGGTGTGGGCAGGGGAGGGTGTGTGGCCAGAGCCCCCAGCCCGCAGGAGTCGAGGGCTGGCTGGGAGGAGCTGTTTTCTGGGTCTAGTGTTCGGAGTGAACCTTTCAATTCCCATCCCTTCGACTCGGGATGTGGGCTCTGTCCCCCTTTCTTTGCCATCTCTGTGGGGTTTCCATTTGACATGGGTCAGAGATCCCAGTCTGATGTGAATGGAGGGCAGCCTCCCTTCCATCCTGTACTAGGTGCGGACCCCACCCCCTCCCCCTGGGTCTCTGATGTCACAGAGCCACCCGTGTGTTCCTGGTGGGTTTGGTACCGCAGACCCTCCACGGAGTCTTCTGAATTGGTCCCTTCCCCGTGGACAAGAATCGTGAGGCCAGCTTTTGTACTTGCCAGGTACAGACCTTTCCAGAGACCCCTGTGTCTTCACCCATCTCTGAGTCCCTGCCTAAGGTCATTCAGTCCACCACCAGGGACTCCTCTCCTGAAGGGCAGGTGCAGGGGAGACCGAGCCCCTTGCCTTTGGTTTCCCAGGGCCGTGGTTGGAGGACTGTGTTTCTCCAAAAGTGCTGCTGAGACTCCCCTCCCTTTGAGGGTGTGGAGTTTTGGTCCTTCAGGAGGGTGAGGCCCTGGGGCCCTGGCTCCCCGAGGGGATGTGCGCCTCAGGGCTGGACCTCCTCTGGCCGGCAACTAGGCCCTGGTTCTACCCTCTGCACCACACATGGTCGCGCTTGGTCTCAGGTGTGCTCAAGCACACACCCACCCCCCACCCCGCACACACACACAGAGACAGACACAGACACAGACATGTCACGGAGGGCAAGGTGGTGACTGCCTTTCTACTTGTGGCTTGGGGAGGCCGAGCAGGGGCATTGCCAGTTCAAGACCTGCCTAGGCAAGGGTGTGAGATCCTTCCTCAAAGACAGTAGAAAGGGCTGGGAAAGTGGCTCAGGAGTCCAGCGCTGGCCCCCGGGGCTTGGGCCGCCAGGTGGGGCCGCAGATGCATGGGCAGCCACAGGTGGGGCCTTTTCCGTCCCTGTCCGTCCCCTCCAGCTTGGCTCTGGGCCCAAGGTGGGGCGTCAACACGTCCGCCATTCGCTCCTGGCCCCTCTCGGCCTGTGAGCAGCAGCAGCGGCATCAGCCTGAGGAGCACAAGCTTTCAGGGCAGGTCTCCATAACTAGAACCAAGGAGGAAAGAAGGGAGGAGAGCGGGGAAAGGGACTGAAGGGGTGAGCCCAGTCCTCGGCCCTTTCAGCCGTGTGGTGTGGGGACACGGCAACAAGGTCCCTCGCTGGAAGGAGAGAGCGAGACCTCCCTGGACACCCGGCCTCCTGGTGCCTGACACGTGGACGCCTCAGGTCCCAGAGGGGGGAGCGGTCAGTCTGTGGGTTCCAAAGGAGCCAGCCCAGGCTCTGTGGACAGAGCAGCGGAAGGGACCGGGGCATCAGGGACGCCTCCGTCTCTCTGCACCCCAGGATGGGCACCTGCTGGCCCTAGGGTTCTTGGCTGGCAGGTTCGGCCTTCATCCCTGGAAGGAGACCCACCCTCCTCTCTCTCTCCTGTGGGCTGCAGGAAGGGTTCTGGCGAGTGACCTGATAGGACCTTGTGGGGCAATGACGAGGCAGGCGCCTGCCGTGGCTCCCACATCCCACAGAGGTCGGGAATGTGGTCCTGGGGCTCAGGGGGCAGAGCGACCCGCGACAGCGTCCTGGTGTGAGTGGACTGCTACCACTGTAAGGGTCCGGCGGAGCGTCGGAGAAAGAGACCACACAAGAGACTGGCTCCATGCAATTGGCAAAGGGGATTTATTAATTCAGCATGCTGAGGTTCCAGGCTCACTCAGGAAGATAGAGCAGCCCAGAGCCCAGAGCAGAGGTCAAGCAGAGCTTAAGTACACTTTTTCGAGAGGGCGGGGGGCTTTGCATACATCAGAACAAATCATCATGAGGCGCGGGAAAATTGAACAACTCCGAGACATGATTAGTACATTCATTGGCAGGAACAGTCTGGGCAGGGGTGATTGGTCACTCCTAAGCGGGGTACACATTTAAACTGATTGGTTTTGGGGCCTAGATGCTTACGTGCCGAGCTACTTGGAGCCCTTAGCTATTAAACAACCAGGGGACCAGGAGAAATATTTACTGGGCAGTTCAGGTATTGCCCTAACAGCTACAGGGATTACAGGTTCCGGGGGTAGCAGAGGAATTTTAACAATACCTAGTCTTTACTTTTACGCCAGGCCTTGCCATTTAGAAACTTTACAATGCCCGGTCTTTTACACTTTAAGTCAGACTTTTGCAGCTTAGAATCAGCTTAGAAATTTCACCTTTACACCACGCTCTGGACGCCAGTCTGTCCGAGTTGGAGGAGACGGGCGCTGAATGGCTCCAGAGGACCTGGGCTGGGGTCTTCACGGGGCGAAAGCCACGACAGAGTTGTGTACTGGCGAGGCACGGGCCCCGGGGCCTGGTCCAGCTCCTCCTTTCTCAGCAAGGAGAGGTCGGGGTCCCGAACACACGGGAGCACCGAGGTTCCACAGGCCCTCCTTGTTGTGACCAGGAAGGTGGCCAAGGTCCCGGAGGCGCGAGTGGGAGATGCCACCGTGGGCCACCCCCCGGGTGTGAGCGGGCCACTCCTGGCTGTGACCTCACAGGGGCCAGCATTGTGAGGCACTTGAGCCAGCGGGGATATAAGGCCCGGCCGAGGCCGGGAGCTTGTCCACAAGCACAGGAAGCTCTAGGCAGTGACCTGTGGGACTCCCGTAGTTAGCGCGTTTGGTGGTTGGTGGTTTGGTGGTTCTGGTTGCGGTCTCGGGTTGGTTCTTTGATTTGGGGCTTTCTGTTGGGCTTTGTTGTGTTAGTTCTGCTTGTGTTCTTTGCTTTGTTTGTTGTGTTTGTTTTTAGCCAGCGGCCTTAGTGGGCGTGGGGCCGAGGATGTCTAGAGAGAGCAGTAAGCGTAGTGCGGTGCAGAGGGTGTGGCGGGACCTCGCGGCCAGCTCCTCCTTGGAGGAAGCCCTCACGGGCCGCTATGAGCCCCTGGGGGTCGTCGGGCAGGGCAGCTTTGCCAAGGTCTTCCTGGCCCGACACATCCTGACGGGGACGAAGGTGGCCGTGAAAGTCCTGCGGAAGGGGGCGGGGGGGGCCCCCTTGTCCTGGGTCTTGTCGGAGCTGGACATCATGAAGGGCTTGGAGCACCCGCACGTGGTGCAGCTGCTGGAGATCGTGCAGACCCCCGGCACTGCCTACGTGGTGATGGAGCACATGGCTGGGGGCCAGCTGGGCCAGCACATCCCGGAGGTCGTGGGCCTGTGGGAGGACGAGGCCCGCACGCTGTTCGGGCAGGTGGCCAGCGCCGTGGGCTACTGCCACGCGCAGGGCGTCGCGCACCGGGACGTGAAGGCGGACAACGTGCTGCTGGATGCCGCGGGCCGCGCCAAGCTGTGCGACTTCGGCCTGGCCTGCAGGTTCAGGGCCGGAGAGAAGCTGGGCCTGCTCTGCGGCACCGTGGCCTACTGGGCCCCGGAGCTGCACCGGGGAGAGCCCTACGACGGCCCCGCGGTGGACGTCTGGAGCCTGGGTGTCCTCCTGGTCCTCATGCTCACGGGCTGCGTCCCGTTCACCGGGGACAGCTATGCGCAGGCCAAGGAGCAGGTGCTGCAGGCCAGGTACCACCTCCCGTTCCACCTGTCCGACGAGGCGCAAAGCCTGGTGTCCTGGATGCTGACCCTGGAGCCCGCGCACAGGCCCACGCTGCAGCAGATCCTGGGGCACCCGTGGCTGAGCCAGGATGGGGAACGCTGCCCGAGTCCTCCCGCTGAGCTGCTCCCCAAGCGCCCGGACACCTCCATCCTGCTGGCCATGCTGGACCTGGGCTACGGGCTGCAGGAGACCTGGGTGTCGGTGGCGACGCGCCAGTTCAACGAGGCCATGGCCACCTACCTCCTGCTGGGCCACCAGAAAACCCGGGGGGCGGGCTGCCAGGTGCGGCTGCAGATACCCGGGCGGCCACAGGTGGGCCCTTGCCCGACCCTGTCCATCCCCTCCAGCTTGACTCTGGGCCCAAGGTGGGGTGTCAGCAGGCCGGCCATTCGCTCCTGTCCCCCCTCGGCCTGTGAGCAGCAGCAGCAGCAGCAGCAGCAGCCTGAGGAGCTGAAGCCTTCAGGGCAGGTGGGCAGCAGGAGAGCCAGCCTGCCCGCCATCATACTGTGCAGCCTGTCGGCCAGCGTCCCTACTGCAGGCCCCACGGCCCCTCTGCCCGGGTCCTCCCAGGCCCTGGCACCGGATCCAAGCTCCAACTCCACCGAGCAATCCCCTGCTGGCACCAGGACCCCTGGCCTGAGCCGTGACACTGCCAGGGGATGGAGGGGAGTGTTCCGGGGGATGGCCACCTGTCTGGCGAGGCTGTGCTGCTGCGTGCAGGCCCCCAGGACCGGCTCCGGACGCTCCAACAGAGTGGCTCCCGCAGCTGGAGGGCCAGCGCCACCACCACCAGCACCACCCAGGGACCCCCCGGGGCCTGCCCCCACCAGAGGTCAGGCCCTCAGAAGATTCTTCAAAAACAGAGTGGCTCCCGCAGCTGGAGGGCCCGTGCCACCACCACCACCACCACCCAGGGACCCCCCGGGACCTGCCCCCACCAGAGGGCAGGCCCTCAGAAGATTCTTCAAAAACAGAGTGGCTCCCTGACTATCGCCCAGCTGAGACGCCCATGGAGCCAAGAAGGTGGAGCGGTGCTGCCTTTGGTCTCATGTGTGCCTTGATGAGTGTCATTTCAAAGGATGGATGGACACCCTCTGCCCTTGGGGGGTGCCACCAGGGTTAGGTCCACCTGGGTGCCACAGGGTGGGCGACTCTGACTCCTAGCCCCTCTCTGCGTCCACAGACAGGTGGCACGGGGTCTCCCTCACGAGGGCCAGCTGCTGGAGCGAGAAGTGCAACCTGCCCTGGCCGCCGCCTCCCGGACCCCTCAGGCTGGAGGACACCTGAAGACACCCGGACACCAGTGGGCCCCTGCGCCCCACCCGGATCCCACGTCAGGGACTTCTCCTCGGACACGTGCCCCGGCCCTGTTCTCCTCTGCTCTCTCTCCCACCCTCTGGGGCAGAGATGCTTCCCAATAAGCTCTTCATCCATTCCCGAGTCCCACGGATCTTGGAATAAATTGGGTTCTCCGTGGGGATCAGCTGTTGCGTTCCTTGGCCGCCTCCTGGCAGCAGTGGGAGAGTGGGTGGTGGTGTCACAGTGGGGAAGGTGTAAGGGAGCAGGGACAGGGAGCCCTCCGGAGGTCCCCAAGGGCAACAGGTGACCCAGAGTGGTCCCCGGGGAGGAGACTCTGACTGAGGGGAGGAGGCTGGGTGGGGGCGGGGAGAAAGGCAGACCTTGTGCCTGACCTGACAGTGATGGAGCCCGGTCACCACATTCGGAAGGGAACCGTGGACAGGAGGAGCCACGAGGCCAAGCCCATCCTGGGGTGACACCCAGATTGGCATGAGGAGGGTCCAGGGGCAGTCAGGGTAGAGCTGTGGGTACCTCCTCCAGAGAGGCTTGGGGGCTGCCGCTTGCTCCCTCTTCTGAATGTACCTGCCAGGGGCTGGCTCTTGCCCTGGCGAAGCTTTATCCTCTCTAGGTCTTTGGCGCAGGGAGCAGGACCATCTGGGCGGGGGAGCTGGGTCGCAGGTGTGGGCAGGGGAGGGTGTGTGGCTAGAGCTCCCAGCCCGCAGGAGTGGAGGGCTGGCTGGGAGGAGCTGTTTTCTGGGTCGAGTGTTTGCAGTGAAGTGTTTCAATCCTGTCCTAGATGCGGCTGTTATGTGGTCCCCACCCCTTATCCCTGGGTGGCTGATGTTACAGAGCCACCTTGTATTTGAGGTGTGATGGGTACACAGATGGTTCATGTGTATTTCTTTCTGAATTAGCCTCTTACATGTGGAGATGATAAGTCAATCTATGTTTTATACTTTGCAGGGACAGTAACTGTGGGTCCTTTGAAGACAGGCCTTTGAATACTCCTCTGGGCTCTTAACCTGCTTCCTCCCTAGAACAAGAATATCCTTTGAAATAGGAGAGGTGGAGATCCCATATCCTAAGGAGGAGAAAATCAAAATTTCTGTTCTCAAGTAAGAAAAATAATCTTAAAATTCGTAAACCAGGGCCATTAACCCAAGGAAAATACAACTTTTCTTTTAAAATGAAGATTGACATACTTGTGGGTTTAGTGGTGGGTATCTGCTTCTTGGCCAAGAACCCCCACCCAGGACAAAGGGGCGCTGGGCTCCCCACAGTTACTCCCTGGAATCACTCTCACCACGTCCACTTGGTGCCGGATCCCTGTGTGTGAACGTCTTCTTCAGATAATGTGTCATGGTCTCCTGGTGGAGGATTCACTTTGACCGTTTTTCTTTGGTCAGTGTTCCCTGGGCACTGAGAGAGGACCTCAGGAGGGCATTGCCTGGAGTGGCTGCAGCGTGAGGCTTCCCCACCAGAGGGTGCAGGTAGCTGCCCTGGGAGAGGGTGACTGTCTTCAAGAAAGGCTGGGGCTGCAATTGGCCTGACCCACTGGGGGAAAATGAGAAGAAATGGGACTTTTCTGCAGCCTGGTTCCTTGATTAAGTTGCAACCAAAACCTTACGAGTAGTATTCAAAACGTGCCCATTGAATTGTCATGCAAAAATAGATCATTTGAAAGTTTTTAAAAATAAGATTTTCCCACTTCTAATCCAATTTAATGTTTTCCTATGATTTTAAGAAGTAGGAGCTGAATTATTTCCTATAAATATGACTTAAGGGGGCTGGGATTGTGGCTCAGCGGTAGAGTGCTTGCCTAGCACGTGCGAGGCCCTGGATTCGATCCTCAGCACCACAAATGAATAATAAATAATAAAATAAAGGTATTGTGTCAACTATAACTAAAAAATATTAAAAATAAAAAGTGACTTAAGAGATTTACCCACGGGTTTAACAGTGGTTACTTCTGAGGCAGTGACTTGAGAGAGGGTAAGCTGTTCACTGTTATTCAGCACGCCTCTGTGTTATTAGAATTTATAAGAACACCCAGTTTTTAATTTAAGGAAAAAGAAGTTAAAGAATCAGTTACAAGCTGTGTGCATGTGTACACCCATGACCCCAGCAGCTCAGGAGGCTGAGGCAGGAGGACCCAGGAACTTTATGAGACCCAGTCTCAAAATATAAAAAACAGGTGGGCAATGTGGTTCATTGGTAGAGCACCCTGTGTTATAGCCTCCAAAAAAAGGGAAAAAGTTTGTTTTAGCTTATACAAATATGAACCCCAAAGTTACAAATTATTGTTTCACATTTTGCAGAAGGTATGTGAAAGCCTCCTTTTAATGGTTGAGTTTGTCTCTTGATGTTGCATTTCTGAGGTTGATTCACAGTGATACATGTCTTGCAGTTCCTTCATTTCAACTGTGGAACAGAATTCTATGTGAATAATGTGAATAAAACACTTTTTTCTAGAAGTGGGGACTGAACCCACCAGGTGTATCCCAGCCCGTCTGTTGGTGTTTTGCGACTGTGTCGCACTGAGTTGCCCAGGCAGGCCTAGGACTCGCCTCCTCTGGCCCAGCTGGGGTGCCTACAGCTTTATGGACCATGGATCCCCCTCGTCCTCCCCGTCCCCAACCCTGGGTATCATTGTTTCCTATCTTCAAGGTTCAAGAACCTCATCTTCCTTTTACCCAGTTCCTCTTCATGCCAACCTCGGGGGTCAAGGCCCCTGATGCGCTTGCATATAAATGAGACAGAGATGATGCCTTCTGTTCAGTCATGTGGACAGACGGGCTGTCCGAGGGGCCTGGACATGTGTTTGTACTCCAGACATGCCCTGTTCCCTGGAAAGTCTTATTTATCAGGTGACTTTCATTCAGGGGGCTCCCTGCAGCTCGCTCACACTGCACTGGAGTGCCCAGCTCAGCCAGCAGCCCAGCCTGTGCTGGTTTCCTTGGCAACCATCTGAGGGCCAAATCCTGGAATCACTGCAGGACCCACAGTGAATTCGGAGCTGGTGGGAGGAAACCCCTCTTAGTCAGAAACTTTTCTCGAGGAGGACAAAATAGGTGGAAAAGTAACAAAGGACACATGCTGTCCCCAGCTGAGGGAGGAGTCTTGCCTCTCTGTCCTCCGGACCCGCCTCCTCGCTCCTTCCCCTGGTCTGTCCTCGCTGCTGTTTTTGGCTAAAACTGAGTCCTGTAAGTGGTTAGGCGGATTCTTCCCCAGGTTGATCTTCAATGAAGCCATTAACACAGATCCATCTTTCTTAAGCACTCAAACACTGAAAAGGAGTGTGTTTCTGGATATCAAACCCATAGTCCATTTTTTAAAATGTCCACGCTGACATCTATGTATTCATGATGGCACTGAAATCCAACTGAGTGTGCTTGACACTGGGCTACATCCCCAGGTCTTTTTCTTTTGAGACAGGGACTTGCTAAGTTGCTTTAGGGTCTCACTAACTTGTGGTCATCCTGCCTCAGCCTCTGGAGTCACTGAGATTACCGGGACAGTTTCTTGGTAATACTATATCCCAAGTTCTTAAGTGATGAACAAACTACTTCTAACTCTACCAGTGGTAGATTTCCAGAAGTGCTCCAATCCTGTTGGGCAGTGTTGCGGCCAGGACATCACCCACCTCTTCCGAGCTCAGGAGGATGGGCATCTCAGAGGAATACATGCCAGTGTCCAGGGCTCAGGGACCTGACCTGGCCCTCCACCCACCCTCCTTCTTGCCCCTTACAGCTGGTACCTTTCTGATTGGAGAACTTTTAGAGTGGCCAACAGTCGAGCTCAGATTCAGACGCATCCTGGATTCTGGAATTCAAAGAAAGGAGGGTTTTGATTTGTTTTCAGGGATTGATTCACCATGTGACTGGGCTGGGCTGGGCCATTTCTGGTACACAGGGCCAGAAGGAAACTCTGGGGCTTTTTCTTGTCCTGCCCTGCCCTGCCCTGCTCCTCCTGAGCCTTCTCACTTTCTGGGAAGAGGAGAACAGAGTCCAGCCAGCCTGTCACTCCACTGAGCCTCCCATCCGGACCTCCCCTAAGAGCAAGGACTGCCAACTGCATGACAAAGGGTGGGGGCATCCATGGGCCCCGTGCATGGGAGGGTCACCCCCAAGCCAGGGGACAAGGTGGAAGAGTATGGCAGTCCTGAGACGGTTTCCAAAGTGCATTCAGTAAGAGCTCAGAATTGACCCACAAGGTGGCTGCAGTCTATGGCCCTGGCTCTGTCCCCTGGTATCTTGCAATGACCTCACCAAGTACTTGAACTAGATATGAGATACACTATGTAGATTCAAGGTCATTTAACAATATCAGCTGAACTAAAGGAAGTCTGCAACATCTCCAAGTTTTTCAAGATATTCTTAAACGTTTATAGTTAAAATTTATATAGTTATCAATAGTGTGCTTTGCTGGTTATAAAATTTGTTGGGAAACCAGTTAGATGATGATTTATATTATCTGCTTTAGGATGTGATGCAGGCTATAGAAAGAAATATTTAAGAGCAAATCTAAGAAGAAATTTCTTGTTATAGAGATTGCATGCCTATACCAGTTTGATTTTTGAAATATGAGCCACAATTACTAAAGTAAGAGAATAACAGAGTAACAGTTTTAATATAAGAGATTTTGTTAAAATAATAATATTACTGAAGAATATCAGACTGCTTTGAGAAAGGTCATGTTAGGAGTTTATATCAGAGTAAGTTTGTATCCATGAGGTCTACAAATAGGAAAAGTGTAGACTTCTGAGCTCTGAATTGAGAAGAATAAATTGATACACTTCTATAAAATTTTAAAAGAAATGGAATATAAATATAGTGTCTACTTCCTTTTGTAGTTTCTCCAGAATCGGCTTTTCTTCTAACAAAACATAGCCATTATTCCTCCCTGAAAGAAGCAGAGATTTCTGGAAGGCCAGGCATGGGGAAGTGGGGTCTCGCTTTCAGGACCGGAAGGGGGCTGCAGGCCGGTGGGTCTTCCTCAGTTCCCAGTAGGAGCTGGGAAGGAGCAGCTCCCTGGGGCCCAGCCAAGGACGCCCGTCAGTGGGGGAGATGGCCCTGTCTGCCAGGCATTCGTCAACCCCCTTTCCTTACATGAAGCCTCTTCAGCATTCTGTCCTGGAGAACTGGGGGACAAGCCTAGGGAGGATGTCCTGCTGCCTTGGCAAGCAGCCGGGGCCTCCGCCTATCCATACAGCCCCCGTGTGTGCCCACTTCAGGAAGGAGGGAGGGGTGCCCTAGAGAGGGAAGGCCGCCGCGCTCGGGGGTTATTGGTGTCATTCTGTTGACTCGCAGGGCTGGAAGGCTTTGGGCCGTCTGCCTGGGAACACCGTCCTGCGGGGAAAGGTGTTCTGGGTTCTAATAAGCAACTTGTGAATGAGGTTGCAACACTTCAAACAGATCCAGCTGCCTTTTTGGTCAACTTGCATGCACAGGGTGGGGGTGGGGGTCCTGTGGTGAGACATGGGGGCTAGGCTTCCTCAGCAGTGGCTGGCTGGTCCTCCCAGGGTGCTCCAGGATGAAAGTGTAGAGGCCTCTTGTTCTTAGCCTCTGCCAGGAAATCTGTACTTGTGAGCAAACAATGCTAATCTGAATCTAAACCCTTGTTCAGCTAGCCAATGCAAGAGAAGAGGAAATTATTCTAGAAATGACCACATTTTAATCTGGTTTAAATGAGACCACAGTTATGTGCTGTCCTGGAGAAACCCTGTGTTGGCTGGCTTTCAGTGTGTCACAAGTCCCCTCCCCAGAACCCAGGCGCTCAGAGCAGGACTGATGGAGCCTCTCGGTGCCTGGGTAGTGACCACGCAGGCCGGTCCCTTGGGCAGCACCCTCCTGGGCTTGCTCTTCCGGTGTGTACCTTCGGAGGCCCAGGCAAGCGGGCAGTCACGTGGGGGAAGCTCATCTTGGCAACAGCAGAGGGGCGTGAGGGCACATTCGAGGCCCGAGTTCATCATGGTGCACAGCCATTTCCCTTCATTCGGTTCCCCTGAGCAAGCCGCATGGCTGGACCCAAAGTCCAGGGGTGGAAAAATCCACTGCTCGGTCAGTGGGTGGCAAGAACAGGAAGGCCCTTGGCAAAGGGCATGGACTCAGGGAGGGACCGGCGAGGGGAAGCTTGATGGTGGGGATTGGACTGATGATGCATCCACCACGGTGGTCATTGGCCTGGCGAACTTGATGGACCTGGCCGTTGCGTGCTGCAGGGTCTGTGTGACTGTGCAGGGCTGCGAACAGGGAAAGAAGCAGGGCATGTCATTTAAGGTCCGAGACTCCGGATCAGAGAGGATTTGGGAAGCTTAATCCACTGGTCCTGCAGAGGTCACTCCAGCCAACAGAAGCATGCCGGAACCTGCCGTCGGTCAGGTTGATGAGAAGCGGTGCCTGGCAGGCAGGAGCACACAGGGAGGTGACTGCGGGGTTTGGTGCCCCTTCTGACAGTTTTGAGGAGCCCCAGTTATCTGGCGAGGTCTTAAGAAGGACCGTGACGTGCGGGGGATAAGCCTGGCTGGCCACCTAACTGGGACACAGAAGAGAGCAGGTGTGACTGGGCCGGCAACTGGGCAGCTCTGGGTGGAGGGAGACAGAGGCAGGTATTGTGCTGTTGGCACCTCCCAGATGGGTGGCTCCATCCATCTTTCCCTCCAGCACCGGCTCCCCAGCCCTGCCTTGGCTGCTGTGCGTGAGTCTTCAGCTCTTTGGTTGCTGAAATGAGCTCATGACAGTGGCGTTTGAGAGTCAGTCCCGCTCTGCATCCTGCTGGTCCATCTTCTCCTTCCTCCACCTCAGGCTAGATCTGTCTGATGGATGAGGAGGCTTCAGCTGCATCTTCTCTCTTCTGGCCGACCTGGGGTGGGACACTTCTGGTCAGTGTCCACACAGGCTGTGTGGAAGCTCAGTAAATTTTGCCAACAAGGGGCTTCTTCAGATGAAGCTCCCTTGGGCACTGGCCAGCTTGGCCATTGATTCTAAGTGACCTTCAGTGAGTGGCATTTAGCTCTCAATGCATCTGCCTCTTCACCAGAACACACACATATGCACACGTGCAAACATGTGCACACAGGCACACACACGTGCACGCACACACACACGCACACACACACATACATGCACATTGCCAAGACCCAGCCCAGTCCTCGTCCTTTAGCACATGGTTAGGCCAGCAGGCCTTTCCATGCCCTCTCTCCACTCCCCCATTCAGGACCATGGGCCTAGGCAACGTGCCCTCTCTTGAAGCAGGTTCCTGTCATGGGGATATAAATATCGGTCTCCTCTTGCAGGCACCCCAATCTTTCAAAGAAATCCTAAATCTGCCCTTTTCCTTTCCGTCAGCTTTGGGGAAGGGAAGTTGAACCCCATGCTCCCCAGTGCTGCTCAGTGCTCCCCAATGCTCCCAGCCGAGGGTTAGCCACCATGGGGAAAGCCCAGGATTCATGAGAGGAGCAACAGTGTGGCTGAAACTCTGGAAGACGCGGGTGGCTCTGGGTCCTGGCAGCTCTCCGGTTGTCAGTGTGGGCCTCCTTGCTGGTGTAGGGCCTATCCAGCTGTCGTTCAAGGATCTGTCCTGTTAGCTTTGGGGTCGGGCCTAACTTGGCTCAAAGCTGGGCTCTGCTACTTGCTACGGAGCCTGGCTTTCTTCACCTGTGAGTGCCACTGGGCCTGCTGCTCAGGGTCATTTGATGATCAGATGAATGACACGTTCCTGGCCTCCACCTTGGGGGCACTGTCTTCTCACCCACTGCCTGGACCTGACTTGTGGCCACCTCGGTGCCTGTTCACTCACCAGGTTCAAGTGTGTATGTGGCTGTAAACGCCAGGCCTCTGACAGCTGCCCTGGAATCCACAGCTCTGTTCCTGGACGGATATGCGGGGACTTGGGTCGTGAGCAACCCTGCAACACTAAGGAGCAACGGCCTCCACTCTCGTGTGGCTCCAGGTGGGGACTGCTTCCTGCAGCAGGGTGTAGGTGTAGCCTTACCAGAACTCTCCAGAAGGCTCCCCGTCATTTCAGTCTCTGTTTCTATAGAAATGACTAGGATGAAAGAAAAGGAGGATTGAAACAAAGAAATGCGATTGTTTTTATGTCTTACCATCAAGAACACCCTTTGAGTTAAAATGAAATCATTCAAACGAGAATAAACAAATTTAAATAAAATCTTAGTTTTGATGTTGATTTCTAAGTGGAACTGGGTTTTACCTGATAAAATCTACAAAGACAAATCTTTGCCCTCAAAAATTATCAGCTGCACATAACCGGCTCACGCTGTGACAGTTTCCAATATGGGAGATTCTCTAAGTCCTTCACAGACCGAGAGCTTTCTAGGTGGCAGGAACTCCGTGTTTAGAGAGGGGAAGAGGCGGCTCAGTTATTCATTCAACCAGTTTGTAGAGTTACGTAAAGAGTCTCTGACCTTTTTTTCCATGGCTTTAGAGTCAAGAGGTTGAAGTCTAAAAGAGAAATGAAGTAAAAACAAAATCACACTCAGTTCTCCCCTCGCTGGTGCCCAGCTGAGCAGCGCAGCTCCAACAGCAGCCTTTGAATCCACAGCCGTGAGCAGGCTCCTGTGCGAGCCCCAGGAGCCCAGCTCCCCACGCTGCGTGTGTGGCCCACAGTGGGTTTCTTACACACAGACCAGCAGCAGGGGACAGCGAAAAGCCTGGGATTCATTTGAGTTAGTCCCCAAAGAGCCAGGAGAGCGCCCATTTGTGCTATGGGTTAGGGGCTCCAGGAGAGGCCCGCAGGACGTGGTGGAAGCACTGAGGACATCCTGTCCTGGGCGGAGGATGGCCACAGAGCCTGCCTTTCCCGCCAGCCTGCCCCTGAGCTCAGCCTGCTGAATTCCCAAAGCACATTCCACAGCCGTCCTTGAGAACTGCTGCAAGCCGAGAAGAAACTGGGTCACCAAGACATCAGGGACCGTTCCACATCCATGCCACTGGCCCACTGGCCCCAACAACTTGGAAAGATCTGCCGTGTGTGCTCTGCAGGGAAAGTCTACAACAATTCGGGAAAGCCTGGTCTATTGCTTCCCTGAATTTCACCATCTCAAAATCTCCATGGTACTTTCCTGATTAACCAAGTCACCAGTTATTTGTCAGATTAACCAACTCACCAGTGTCTGCAGGTAACTTTGGTAAACAAATCTGCTCAGGCTCTGCTTGCACTCACTGTGTGCTCGGGGCTCATGGTGTGTGTGCACAGAGCTGAGAAGCTGCTGGGAGGCCGGACCTGGGGTGCTCTCCGAGCTGTGACTGATGTCTACCAACACACATAGGCCCAGCAAGGTCCCGTGGGCTTTATTCACACACAGAAATAGATAATGACCCAGGAACTAGACTGACAATAGCATGTTGGGACTCAAGGTATCTCAGAAGTCACTAGTACAAAGCCTCATTTTATTAGCAATGAAATTCAGTTCTTTGTATCAGAAAAAGTTGTGAAAGAATGTAAATGGAGGAAAAAAGGAAAAAGGATCATGGGGTGTCCTGTGTAGCACACCCTTCCAGGTTCTTAAGACTTCAGTAAGTTGTAGAAAACTTATAATAATGCAAGTGATTCTTCTCCATAGAAAAACAAACAAACATTTTCACATGGAATAAACGGGTTATGGCCTTGTGGTTACGCCCCAGCTTTCAATCGGCTTGAGAATTCATTTCAGCACTTTTGAAAGGTTTGTGTCATCTTACTGACTCCCTCCTTAGTTAATAAATTCAATAAGACCTTGGCCACATGCTTTGAATGAGACTCATGGTTTTTAATTTCAAAAGCATCCTTCATCAACTCCCTGTGACATCCGACCGGAGTGCTGACTGAGGGTGTTGACTACAGTCGCGGTGATAAGACCAGCCATTGAGCGTCCACCCTTCTGAGCCCCGACTGTCCGCTGGGAGCCGAGAGCAGAGCTAGGGGAGCCTGTGGTGTGTGCACAGAGCTCCGAAGCCTGCACAGCGGACACCAGGGCAAAGGAGAACACGTCTTTCTGACATGAAAGAGGCAATTTTGAGCTAAAGACAATTAGGAAGCAGAAAATGGGGGAAATCTCTCTATCCTCCACTTTTATGCCAAGAGACGTATATCCATTCTTTCCAGGAAAGACTCCACTCAGAGAATCCACCAAATGAGGCTGCAAACAGACCTCACCCCACTTGTTCTTTGTTTCTCTTTGGTACTGGTACACCACTGAGCCACTTCCCCAGTACTTTTCTTTATTTTGAGACAGGGTCTGGCTAAGTTGCTTAGGGTCTTGCTAAGGTGCCGAGGCTGGCCTCCAACTTGCCATCCTCCTGCCTCAGCCCCCCTAGCTGCAGGGACTGCAGGTGGGCACCACTGCACCTGCTCAGTTGTTTCTTCATACATTCACTTCCCACAGTGTCTTGGCTTTGGAGCCTAAAGCTGTTTCCCTCCATCCTGTGGTTCCTCAACACAAGGGTTGCTCTGGGTTGAAGGTGCTGTGTGAGCCCCAGGTCATGGCTTTGGCTTGTCGTCCCTGAGGTTCCCCTGCTGGTGGGCATGTGTGTGTTGATTAACTTGCTGGCTTTTCTCTTGTGAATCTGCCTTGTCCCATGATTTTTTTCCAACCTTGAATTTATGAAGGTTTGGGAAGAATCACATTTTGTTGCCACAACAGCCACCCTCCTTGTAACGTATTAAGAAAAACGAAGACGCTGGGAGCAGAGGATTAAACCACCTCAAAAAGGCTGTTTGCTGTGGATACCTCTGGAGTCTTCATATGCCAATGTCCCCTGGTCGTACTGGAGAGATGTGCAGAATGTCCCAAAGACATTGGACCATCAGATCAGTTAAGATGGTGTTTGATCAGGAGTGACAGGAAATTCTAAATATCACTATCTTAATGTCTTAACCAGATGAGAGTAAAATTCCAGAGAGAGAGAGTGCAGGGCTACTTTGGCTCTTCAGGGGGTCAGGAACCCGGGGCTTCCACTGTCAAGA
Organism: Spermophilus citellus; assembly: GCF_964194105.1. NCBI lineage: Eukaryota > Metazoa > Chordata > Mammalia > Rodentia > Sciuridae > Spermophilus > Spermophilus citellus. Next base: position 152,746,257 of record NC_138189.1, read on the forward strand.
CCACTCATCTGGGTGGCCTGTCCAGAAGGAAGAGGGATGCGTGACCTGGTCCCCCGAGGACACGTCACTGAAGTTGCAGAGTAAATCTTGCTTGTGTCCTGGTGATCAGAACTCAGTCCCAGGTCCATGCCTCACTGAAGAAGAGGGCTGAACTGTGCAGCCCACAGTGCCATTTCTATGAGAGGAGAGGACAGGACCACAGACCGTCCCCGGATCCTGGGTCTGATCCCTAGCACAGGAAAAACAAGAACCAAAACAGAATGCACAAGCCCATCTGAAGACCTGAGGATGTGGAGGCAGCAGCACCCTTGGCCCTTTTGTGAGGGTGCTGCTGGGAAATGTTCTCTGTGAAGCGTCACCATGACTGAGCACTTGTCCCTCTCCGGCCCCTGAAGCTGCCTCGGTCACAAGCACAGGCTTTTCTCTCGAAGTACACGTGATGTCAATCAAGCCCTTCAGTTCAGACTGCTCTTCTGCCTGTGTCCCCCAGTGCACGGTGGAAATCACGTCCTTAGCTTTCAGAAGCACCAGGGCCAGTTGATGACACCAGTGAGAGCCAGGAGAAAGGCGGGAAACAAACAAGGCGGCTTTTCCTGGGACTGAACTCAGAGGCGCTTAACCACCGAGCCGCATGCCCAGCCCTTTTTATGTTTTTTTTTTTTTTTTTTTTTTTTTTTTGAGACAGGGTCTTGCTAAGTTTCTAAGACCGACTTTGAACTTGTGATCCTCCCGTCTCAGCCTCCCAAACCGCTGAGATCACGGGCATGTGCCACCACACCTGGCAGAAGAAAACTACATTTTCAATACTTTTTTGACTTCTAAGTGAACAAAAGGGGAAGGAGCCGTGCCAAGTCTCCAGGTGTCCAGGGTGGGTGGCTGGCTCAGGCCGTGTACTGGCCCTGCCCGCCCCACCACCCAGCTGTGCACACCGCTGGCGAACTCAGAAATGAAGACTCTTTCTTGGTGACTATTTTGTCTTTTCTTCTCCCCAGGTGTAAACACCACAGAACGACGGCACTGCATCCTGGGGAAGGCCTTCTGTAGGACGGACTGGCCGTGGGCAGTGGGTCCCAGGAGGACTGGCTGCTACTGGACTTGTCTCCTGCCTCAGTGCATCCCTTGGCCAGTGGCCACTTGGCCCCCGGCTGCTGAAGCCCATGCTGTAGAGGTGGGCTTGGCACAGAGGGTCTGGGCTCCGGAGGCATCAGTGACCGTTTCTTCGGAACAACATCACCGACGGTGCCACCCTAAGAAGTGCCAGGGGAGGTGGGGCTGGGGGCATGCCTTTGGGGTACATGTTCTGTGCTTATTTTTAGGCGCAAGTCTCCCTTTCTGCTTCCTGGTGCCATGTTTGAGTGCTTTCTCCTGCCACACACTCTGCCATGGCGTCCTGCCTCACCTCCAGCCCCAGGCCTTCTATGGACTGAGACCCCTGGAATTAGAGCCCAAACAGACTTTTCCTCCTCCAAAACTGTTGTCACGTCTTTTTGTCACAGCTAAGAAAAGCCGACTGAAACCCGTGTCAACCACCATTTGCTTTTACGTTAGGCACCTGTTACGAGGCTCTTGTCTGTCTGTCTGTGCGAATTCAGTTATTCCTACTCAGTCTGTGAGGCTCTGCTTCTCCAAGTCGGTGCCTAACAGCACCTGCTCCGTCAGCCACGACATTCTGGGAGGACGAAGGAGGGTTTCTGTTGTTACTCTAGAAGGCGACCTTGGGGTTGGCTTAGACAGATCACACTCCAAGTCCGGGCGCCATCTCCCTGAACATGTAGGAGTGGAGGGAAATTCCCCTCTGCCCCTGAGCATTTTCTGGAATAAAGAAAGACAGATGAAATAGGAGAAGAGATAAATCCGTTAACGTGCGACGGGGGCAAAAATCAAAGCCCGAGGGAAAATCCCAGGGTGTGATGATCCACTGACCCCAAATCATCCGGACCTGCCGCCTCCCTTCTTCCACGGGGGAGGAAAATGGCAATGTCAGGTACAGAGGTGACTTCAGGGCCTCAGAGAACTCGAGATCTCAGCAGGGGCCTGGCAGTCTGTGTGGCCTGTAGATCCCACAGGACTGGGTTCTCTTTGGACAGAAACAGAGAACAATGATGGTTCGGGTGTGTTGGCCACCTGTGTCCCTCTGCAGTGTGAGGGAGCTCAGCCAGTTTACAGAAGAGACGGGGTGACGGCCACCTTGCCGGGACCAGACTGTCACAGCCCCAGGAACTCTGCAGAAAGCCGTTCCTGCCCTGGGGAGGTCAGCAGGCCCTGACTCGGAGGCCCAGTGCGAAGGTTCTGTGAGCTGGAGGGCTGCATCTGACCAGGAAGGCCTTGAGGCCGGGTCCAGCTGTGGTTAGGTAGGAGGGGACGCTGTCCCACGGAGAGCCACTGAGAACCGCTGGGCAGTTTGGGGTGAGTGACACACCGTCACAGGAATATGAGCGCACAAGGAAGGACGTCTCATGGTCCAGGCTGCACGCTGACCCTGCACGGTCGGGGCTCTGGCCCAGCTGTCTTGGTCAAGCAGAAGGCCCACAGGGAGACCCCAGCTGCTCTCAGCAGCTTCACACGCCTCGCATTGAGTTGTCTGCTTGGTCCAGGGCGCGGTCTTCCCCCCCTCTGTGGGACAGCAACCTCAGGCGCACTTGCAGCCACCTGGCTATAACTCAGGGTTCCCAGGACCCCTTCCAAGAGCAGTGTATAGCTCCCTGTGCCTGATTTACTATTGCTGATTTATTACGAAGGCTGTTTTATTTTTTATTTTTTTTTAATTTTTATTTATTTTTATTTTTTTTATTGGTTGTTCACATTACAAAGCTCTTGACATATCATATTTCATACATTAGAATCAAATGGTAAAAACTCCCATTTTTACCCCAAATACAGATTGCAGAATCACATTGGTTACACTCACATTTTTACATACTGCCATATTAGTGACTGTTGTATTCTGCTACCTTTCCTATCCTCTACTATCCCCCCCCCCTCCCATCTTCTCTCTCTACCCCATCTACTGTAATTTATTTCCCTCCATGTTTGTTATCCCATTCCCCTCATAACCTCTTATATGTAATTTTGTATAACTTTGAGGGTCTCCCTCCATTTCCATGTGATTTCCCTTTTTTTCTCCCTTTCCCTCCCATCTCATGTCTCTGTTTAATGTTAATCTTTTCTTCCTGCTCTTCCTCCCTGTTCTGTTCTTAGTTGCTCTCATTATATCAAAGAAGACATTTGGTATTTGTTTTTTAGGGATTGGCTAGCTTCACTAAGCATAATCTGCTCTAGTGCCATCCATTTCCCTGCAAATTCCGTGATTTTGTCATTTTTTAGTGCTGCGTAATACTCCATGGTGTATAAATGCCACATTTTTTTATCCATTCATCTATTGAAGGGCATCTGGGTTGATTCCACAGTCTAGCAATTGTGAATTGTGCTGCTATGAACATCGATGTAGCAGTATCCCTGTAGTGTGCTCTTTTAAGGTCTTCAGGAAATAGTCCAAGAAGGGCAATAGCTGGGTCAAATGGTGGTTCCATTCCCAGCTTTCCCAGGAATCTCCATACTGCTTTCCAAATTGGCCGCACCCGTTTGCAGTCCCACCAGCAATGTACAAGTGTACCCTTTTCTCCACATCCTCGCCAGCACTTGTTGTTGTTTGACTTCATAGTGGCTGCCAATCTTACTGGAGTGAGATGGTATCTTAGGGTGGTTTTGATTTGAATTTCTCTGACTGCTAGAGATGGTGAGCATTTTTTCATGTACTTGTTGATTGATTGTATGTCCTCCTCTGAGAAGTGTCTGTTCAGGTCCTTGGCCCATTTGTTGATTGGGTTATTTGTTATCTTATTGTCTAATTTTTTGAGTTCTTTGTATACTCTGGATATTAGGGCTCTATCTGAAGTGTGAGGAGTAAAAATTTGTTCCCAGGATGTAGGCTCCCTATTTACCTCTCTTATTGTTTCTCTTGCTGAGAAAAAACTTTTCAGTTTAAGAAAGTCCCATTTGTTGATTCTTGTTACTAACTCTTGTGCTATGGGTGTCCTATTAAGGAATTTGGAGCCCGACCCCACAATATGTAGATCGGAGCCAACTTTTTCTTCTATCAGACGGAGAGTCTCTGATTTGATATCTAGCTCCTTGATCCACTTTGAGTTAACTTTTCTGCATGGCGAGAGGAGGGGATTCAGTTTCATTTTGTTGCATATGGATTTCCAGTTTTCCCAACACCATTTGTTGAAGATGCTATCCTTTCTCCATTGCATGTTTTTAGCTCCTTTATCAAATATAAGATAGTTGTAGCTTTGTGGATTAGTCTCTGTGTCCTCTATTCTGTACCATTGGTCCACCCGCCTGTTTTGGTACCAGTACCATGCTGTTTTTATTACTATTGCTCTGTAATATAGTTTGAAATCTGGTATCGCTATACCTCCAGATTCACACTTCCTGCTTAGAATTGTTTTTGCTATTCTGGGTCTTTTCTTTTTCCATATGAATTTCACGATTGCTTTATCTATTTCTACAAGAAATGCCATTGGGATTTTGATTGGCATTGCATTAAACCTATAGAGAACTTTTGGTAATATCGCCATTTTGATGATGCTAGTTCTGCCTATCCATGAACAAGGTATATTTTTCCATCTTCTAAGATCCTCTTCTATTTCTCTCTTTAGGGTTCTGTAGTTTTCATTGTATAGGTCTTTCACCTCTTTTGTTAGGTTGATTCCCAAGTATTTTATTTTTTTTGAGGATATTGTGAATGGAGTGTTTTTCCTCATTTCCATTTCAGAAGTTTTGTCGCTGATATACAGAAATGCCTTTGATTTATGTGTGTTGATTTTATATCCTGCCACTTTGCTAAATTCATTTATTAGTTCTAGTAGTTTCTTTGTAGACCCTTTTGGGTCTTCTAGGTATAGAATCATGTCATCCGCAAATAGTGATAATTTAAGTTCTTCTTTTCCTATTTTTATGCCTTTAATTTCTTTCATCTGTCTAATTGCTCTGGCCAGTGTTTTGAGAAATATATTGAATAGAAGTGGTGATAGGGGGCATCCCTGTCTTGTTCCAGATTTTAGAGGGAATGCCTTCAATTTTTCTCCATTCAGAATGATGCTAGCCTGAGGCTTAGCATAGATAGCTTTTACAATGTCGAGGTAAGTTCCTGTTATCCCTAGTTTCTCTAATGTTTTGAACATAAAGGGATGTTGTACTTTGTCAAATGCTTTCTCTGCGTCTATCGAGATGATCATATGGTTCTTATCTTTAAGTCTATTGATGTGGTGAATAACATTTATTGATTTCCGTATGTTGAACCATCCTTGCATCCCAGGGATGAATCCTACTTGATCATGGTGCACAATTTTTTTGATGTGCCTTTGTATCCGATTCGCCAGAATTTTATTGAGGATTTTTGCATCTAGGTTCATCAGAGATATTGGTCTGTAGTTTTCTTTCTTTGAGGTGTCTTTGTCTGGTTTCGGAATCAGGGTGATGTTGGCCTCATAGAATGAATTTGGCAGAGCTCCCTCTTTTTCTATTTCCTGAAATAACTTGAAAAGCATTGGTATTAATTCTTCTTTAAAGGTTTTGTAAAACTCCGCTGTATACCCATCCGGTCCTGGGCTTTTCTTAGTTGGAAGTCTTTTGATTGCTTCTTCTATTTCATCTATTGATATTGGTCTGTTTAAGTTGTGAGTATCCTCCTGACTCAGTCTTGGCAAATCATATGACTTAAGGAATTTATCGATGTCTTCACTATCTTCTATTTTATTGGAATATAGGTTTTCAAAATAATTTCTAATTGTCTTCTGTATTTCTGTAGCGTCTGTTGTAATATTGCCTTTTTCATCCCGTATGTTAGTAATTTGAGTTCTCTCTCTTCTTCTCTTCGTTAGAATGGCTAGGGGTCTGTCGATCTTATTTATTTTTTCAAAGAACCAACTTTTTGTTTTGTTAATTTTTTCAATAGTTTCTTTTGTTTCAATTTCATTGATTTCTGCTCTGATTTTAATTAATTCTTGCCTTCTGCTACATTTGCTATTGTTTTGCTATACCTTTTCTAGGGCTTTGAGATGAAGTGTGAGCTCATTTATTTGTTGGTTTTTCCTTTTTTTGAGGAATGACCTCCAGGCAATGAATTTCCCTCTTAAAACTGCTTTCATTGTGTCCCATAGATTCCGATATGTTGTGTCTGTATTTTCATTTATCTCTAAGAATTTTTTGATTTCCTCCTTTATGTCTTCTGTAACCCATTGATCATTCAGTAACGTATTGTTCATTGTCCATGTGATGTAGGATTTTTCCTTCCTTCTTTTATCATTGATTTCCAGTTTCATTCCATTATGATCTGATAAAGTGCATGGTATTATCTCAACCCCTTTATATTTACTGAGGGTTGCCCTATGGCATAATATATGGTCTATTTTTGAGAAGGATCCATGTGCTGCTGAGAAAAAAGTATATCCACTTGATGATGGTTGATATATTCTATATATGTCAGTTAAGTGTAGGTTATTGATTGTGATATTGAGGTCAATAGTTTCTTTATTCAACTTTTGTTTGGAGGATCTGTCCAATGGTGAGAGAGGTGTGTTGAAGTCACCCATGATTATTGTGTTGTGGTCTATTTGATTCTTGATCTTGAGGAGAATTTGTTTTATGAACGTCACAGCGCCATTATTTGGTGCATAAATATTGATAATTGTTATGTCTTGTTGGTGAATGGTTCCTTTTAACAGTATATAATGTCCTTCCTTATCCCTTTTGATTAACTTAGTCTTGAAGTCGATTTTATTCGATATGAGAATGGCCACCCCTGCTTGCTTACGAGGACCGTGTGCGTGGTATATTTTTTTCCCATCCTTTCACCTGCAGCCTGTGTATGTCTTTTCCAATCAGATGTGTCTCCTGGAGGCAGCATATTGTTGGATTTGTTTTTTTAATCCATGTTACCAGCCTATGTCGCTTTATTGGAGAGTTTAAGCCATTAACGTTTAGAGTTACTATTGATATATGGTTTGTACTTCCTGCCATGTTTGATTATTTATCTCTTTTTTTTTCTAATTTAGTTTGTTTATCCATGATTAGCTTTCCCCCAGTCCTCTGTCTTTACCGAGGCACTTCCCACTGATGGTTTTGGTTATTGTTTTTCATTTCTTCCTCGTGTAGAGTTTTGCTCAAGACACTTTGCAATGCTGGTTTTCTGGCTACAAATTCTTTTAGCTTTTGTTTATCATGAAAGATTTTTATTTCGTTGTCATACCTGAAGCTTAATTTTGCTGGATACAGAATTCTTGGTTGGCATCCATTGTCTTTCAGTGTTTGAAATACGTTGTTCCAGGATCGTCTCGCTTTCAGCGTCTGTGATGAAAAATCCGTTGTTAACCTTATTGGTTTACCCCTAAATGTAATCTGCCTCTTTTCTCTTGTAGCTTTTAATATTTTCTCTTTGTTCTGTATATTGGATATCTTCATAACAATGTGTCTTGGCATTGGTCTACTGTGATTTTGTGTGCTCGGTGTCCTGTATGCATCTACAATTTGTATATCTGTTTCCTTTTTTATTTCTGGAAAGTTTTCTGTAATTATTTCATTCAGCAAGTTTTTCATTCCCTTGGCATGAATCTCTGTGCCTTCCTCTATCCCAATGACTCGTAAGTTTGGTTTTTTTAAGTTATCCCAAATCTCTTGGATGTTTTTCTCGTGATTTTTTACCAGCCTATCTGAGTTGGCTAGACTCTTTTCAAGATGATATATTTTGTCTTCATTATCTGACGTTCTGGTTTCTACTTGCTCCACTCTGTTAGTGATACTCTCGATTGAGTTTTTAATTTGGTTTATCGTTTCCTTCATTTCTAGAATTATTGTTTGATTTTTTTATAATCTCTATCTCCTGATAAAGATGCTTAACTTCTTCTTTTATCTGTTTATGTAATTCATTTTCAATGTGATCTTTAAGGTTCCTTTCCATCTGTCTAAGGTGTTCCTTGAGTTCTTTATATGGCCATTTTTCTGATGACTCCAGGTCCTCCTGAATATTTAGGTTGTCCTTCATTGTTTGTACTCCTTTTCTTCCTTGCTTTTTTATGCTCATGATACTTCTTGTTCTGTTTGACTGCTGAGTTACTGTTTACTCTTATAAATTTATTTGATGCTTGGGAGGAGAGGTATTAGAAGGGAAGGGAAGAAGTCACTAAAGAGAGTGAGTGTAGGCAGGTAGAATTCAAGAAAGGGGGAATAAGAAAATTGAAAAGAAAGGAAAAGACAAAAGAAAAAAAGTGAAAAGAAAGAAAGAAAAAATGAAAAAATAAAAATTTAAAACCAAAAAAAATTATAATGATAATAAACAAATGGAAATTAAAGTTTAAAAAATAATAGTAATAATAATAGAATGAAAAGAATTAAAAAAATTGAAACCATTAATAAGAAAGTTGAAGAACAACAACAACATCAACAACAAAAAGTGAAAATAAAATTTAAAAAAATACCAATAATAATCATTAAAAAAAAAATAATAATAAATGCAGTCATAGAGCTCAATTAACTTCTCTTCCAGTAGGTGGGAACTGGGCCAGGCTTCTCTTCTTGATGGGTGGGAACCAATCACTGTTCCTCAGCTCTTCTTCCCAGACTGTGCAGGTCTCCAATCCTGAGTGCCTAGGGCCTTCTCTTGTGGTTCCTCAAGCCAGGCCCCGCTCACCTGTGACGCTCACCACAATACTGGCTACACGCCGGGTCTGCTGCTCCTGGGAGCCCTGTTTCCATGGATGCCTGGGCACACCCTTTCTGTTTGCCTCCCTCAGACCCTACGTTTGTAGGGCTTGGGGCTGAGGACCCCCAGCGAATTTGTTTGCCCTCAGGTAGCAACTCCCCTGGTAGCTGGTGCAAGGGACCTCTGTTGTCAGCAGAGGGATACCCTGGGTCTGACTATCGTGCTCAGTTGGCCTTTACCTCTGTGAGTTCAGGTGGGCCGACTAGTTATTTCAGCGGGATCATTAGTGCTGAGTCACGAGAAGCAGGCGAACCATAACTAGAATGCAGCCCAATCCAGGCTCGGTGTGTTCTGAGAGGGGCAGACTGTTCGCCCAGGATCCCCTTCAGCTCAACAGTGCCTAGTGGTCCTGAGTGAACAGTATTTTGACAGTTTACTTCTCCCTATGCTCGCGCAGCTGAAGGGGTTAGAGACTTGATCTCTCCGCGTCCGCTGCCATGTTGGATCACTTAGATTTTAAATTGTCACTCATCTTATCAGCTGTTCCATTTAACTTGGCAGCTCACTCGCGCGGTGAAGAGTCTGCTCTATGGTGCTCCGCGGGAAGCGGCGGCGGCGGCGGCACGGTGGCGGCCCAGCTGTGGTCTTCGGGACCCCCGGGGAGGGGGTGCGGGCTGGGGGAGGGGAGGCAGCGCCTCGGGGCCCGCGCAGGCCGGGTACTGGACACGCGGGAGAGCGGGCGGGGTGGGGGAAAGAAATTGAGATCTAGATTTAGGGACTGAGCGTGGGAGGAGAGACAGCGGGGGAGAAGCAAAGCGGAAAGGCGGAGAGGAGAAGGAGAAGGGGCCAAGGGAGCCGGGCAGCTCGGGGGCTGCAGCCTTACTGCTCGCGCTGAAGTCGTGATGGACTCACTCCACCTTGGCTGGAGTCGTGGCGGATTCACTCCACCTAGGCCCCTTTCTTGACATGGTGCTGAGACTTTGTCGACAGATCTCCTTTAATGATCTTTACTTCATCTTTTAAGATGCGGCAACATATGCTGCGGGCGCGGCGGCATGGAGCACGGAGCGGCTTACTCACTTCCCGCCACCATCTTTCCAGATGCTGACGAAGGCTGTTTTAAAGGACACAAATGAATAGCTTGAGGCAGAACTTGCAGGCTTGCCAGCCAGCACCCTGGCACCTCCTCTGCGTGGACACCAGCCCAGAGTTTCCAGGGCCTGCGGGTCAGGGCCTGCTGAAAGTTTCAGGGTGTTGATTGATCTTGGCCACTGAGTCCAGACTGCACTGCCCCTGAAGGCTGGGGGTGAAAGGCCCAATCCCCAGCCACAGGGCTGGTACCCCAGGCAGTCGGCCCTCATCCTGAAGCTGACCAGGGCCTCAGCCACTGGGCGTCTCACTGGCACACAAGACAGACCCCCATGCCTGGGGCCAGGTCTTAGAGCCCTGCTGAGACTCCAAGGTCAACTCTGACGAGGGAAGATGCTGCCGTGAGTCCCGTCGCTCTGGAGGTCACCACGGCCATGGAAACTGTGTGCAAGATCCAGGGGCGAAAGTGGACAGGAGCTTCCTGGGAAGCCACAGGGGTGTTTGCAAAAGGCATTTGACCCCAGAGATGCTGACGTGCGCCTGCGAACATCTGCTGAAGGGTGCGAGGAGCTCTGCGGGGGCTGTCGCCTGTCTTGGGGTGCTGAGCCGCATGGGGGCCTGCGTGTCTCTGCTGAAGACACGTCTGACGCTCAGCCGGCCTTGTCACGGCCCAGCAGGCTGGGAACCTGGCTTTCGCTGTAACAAGACCTTCAGCCACTGAGATGTTGACCTATTAAATACCTCCCTTCTGGGCCGAAGTTTGTGTAGCGCAACCAAATAACATAGAGAGAAAAGTGGCTTCAGTCTCAGACGCTGAAGGAAGGATGAAACCGCATCTGCCCAGAGCAGGCGCCCAATAACCCAGACCTGCCTCCAGGGAGATTCCAGCGCACCTGTCCTGAGTCTCCTCCTGCCAAACAATGGCCAGTGGCACCTTCTTGTCCTGTATCTAAGTGATTCATTAACAAGGCAGCTAAAAGGAGGAACCAAAGAAATTGGTATATCTATTCTGGGTGTAGTGGCTGTGCCTGGAAATCCAGGAGCTTGGGAGGCTGAGGCAAGAGGATGCCGGTTTGAGGCCAGCCTCAGCAACTTAGCAAGGCCCTGTCTCAAGAAAAAGGACTAGGGGTGTAGCTCGGGGTAGAGTGCCTGGATTCAATCCCCAATATCAAAAAAAGAAAAATGAGCTGAGCACAGTGGTGCACGCCTGTGATCCAGCGACTCTGGAGGCTGAGGCAGGAGGATTGAAGGTTCAGAGCCAACCTCAGCAACTCAGCAAGGCCCTGAGCAATTTAGCAACACCCTGTCTCAAAGTAAAAAATAAAAGGGGCTGGGGATGTGGCTCAGTGGTTAAGCCCAGAGTTCAATCCCCAGTACAAAAATAAATACATAAATAAGAGGTTCCATCTGTACCTCGATTCCCTTATGGAACTGGCTCCCCGTGTTCGGACACTCAGGGCTGCGAGTCTGCTCATCGCTGTGCTGCTTGCCACTTGCAATATCTCAAGCAGTGTGAGCTCCCATTGAAAACCCACCCATCCTTTGGATCTTTCTGGAAAGAACAGCCAACCAATGAGACGGTATGTACAATATAAACCCCCCTGTCTACCAGTCACTTCCCAAAGGACGCCCCCAACTTGAAAAGAGTCAGGAGGGATGTAACACAGGACAGACGAGCGAAGAAATGCTGCTCCTTGTACCTGTCTGAGGCTCAGGTGGGGCTAGGGAGGCCCTAAGCACCTGGCACAGTGTGTCTGGATGGCTTTCCCTTCGGCGTTCTCTTGAACACCACGCCCCCTCTCCCAGAGGCACCTACCGCCTGCCCAGGGTGGACCTGTCCCAACAGGAAGGGAAGGGGAGCAGGACACCAGTTTCTGTTCCCGCGCCCGGATGGGCGCAGGAGGGAGGCCGTGGTGGCAGAGCTGGACTTTGTGACGGAGACGCAGTTTTCTAACCTGACTTTCACTGGGACGGTAGGACGGCTGCAGGCAGAGAGGGCCCCTCCACTGTGCCATCAGTGCTTGAGACTGGCACCCGAGGGATGGGGGTACCAGGGGTGCTGAGAGGGCACTGTGCACAGGGAACGGCTCTGAGTGTTGGGGACACGGCCCGTCAAAGGAGGAGGCAGACGCTCTAGCAGTGGGTGTGCTGCGAGCATGTGCAGGAGCCCCCCTGGCATGCTGAAGTGCGCCCTGCTGGGAGGCTCTAACATCACCTGTCCCTTCTCCGGCTGAGACTGATTTCAACTCCAGCTCAGCGTGGGGAAGGGGTGTGTATGCTGGACTTTCTGCCCCTGGTGTGACTTGTCCGTCACAGTGTTGCGGACAGCGATGGGTGCAGGGAAGACGGGCAGGTCCCTCAACCTGGTAACATTTGGCGACATCGGAGCAGGCATGAGGAAGCCCAAGAACATCAGGAGGCATGACCCGTCTTCTCAGGTGACCCTGGGTGATGGTGCAGGGACAATGCAGGCATGGGACCCGCGGCCCTGGGAAGAGAGCTTGGAGTCCTGGGCTCCAGCGTGTGGACCAGCCCTTCACCCTAGCCACCAGTGCGGGAAGCACAAAATCTAGCTGCTCCCCTAGAGACTGGGGGCATTGGGGTGGGGTGGGCATTGATGGCAACTCCACCTCTCTTCAAATCTCCAGGAGCAGGAGAGGAAACGTGGAACCTGCTTCACTCCAAAAGAAATGGAGCAGACCGCTAGCAGGGACCGCCGAGCTCTTCCCAGGGCCAGCTTCGTGGGCATGCAGAGTGCCCTGGCCGCTCCCGTACTCCTGTCAACATCTCAAAACCCTTCACTTTTGAACAAGGGACCCTGTCTTTTAATTTTGCACCAAGTCCTGCAAATGATGTAACTCGTTCTCATTACAGTGTGCTGGGTTTACTCAGAGACTGAACTAAAGTTTAGACTTTTTCCCACTTGCGAGGGTGGGATCATGAAGACACTGAGAGGGTTGACCGTTTCCTGCCCAGCCTGAGTGCCCAGGAGCCATCTCAGCCTGGCTCATGCCCCTGTGCTGTGGCCCCTGGCGACTCCCGGCTCTTGGGTCTCTGCACCTGCGCTTGCTCTTGGCCGCCACCCGCTCCACAGCAGGCTGGCGGCACATCGTCTGCCTTTCCTTCCGGGACCTTCTTACAACACCTCAGAGTTTACACTCAACCTCAAGCCACAAGCTTCGTGCACACCTGTCTCAAAGCCCCCGTATGCCAGGGGGCTGCTCTCCCTGCTCCATCCTCCATCCTCGGTCACTAGCCCACTCTTAACCTCAGGACCGTCCTCGCCACCTGGCCTCCCACAGGCTTCGTACACAGGACTGGCCTGACGCGTGCACTGGCTCACGGCTCTGGTTGCTGTGTTTTTGCATGGCCCCTTAGTCATCTGGAAGTCTGGGGGCTTCCCGAGAAGACAGCCACAGCTTATTGATCTCTGTATCCCTGACACTGAGCACTGTGGCCAGTCCAGAGAAGTCCAGAAACGCTCGTGGGGTTGCAGTGAACACCCTGCGGCCTCGCCTCTCCCTTGCCCTCAGCCTCGGACTCCAGGGAGGAAGTGGGCCGGGGTGAGAGACACCTGCTCTCCACCCCCTGGGTGCTCGGGTTTCCAAGAGTCCCCTCCACGGGCCCTGTGCATTCCCTGGCGTCCCGGCCCTCGCCACCACATCTCGGCATGGTTGGACTCCTGGTGCCCCTCCAGGCTCCTGGGTTAATGCAGAAGGTTCAGAGGTGCCGCCACCCAATCAGTCCACCCCCGTTTGAATGGTGGGTCTGTGGGCCGTGCCCTGGAAGGTTCCTCTTCCTTCCCTCCCCTTTCTCTGGCCGCCAGGAGTGGAGCAGCCCCTCTCCGCCATGCCTTCCGCCATGCTACTCTGCCTCATCTTGGGCCAAGAGCCGTGGAGCTTCCCCCGTGGACGGAACCTCTGACACTGAGCCCAGTTCATCTCCGCCTCTGTGAGTTGCTCTGGTCATGGGCTTTGGTCACTGATGAAAAGCTGACGAGCACGTATCCTCTGTCACCACACTGAAGTGACATGTCTCACAGCCAGGGGACGTCCAGGACCCTCCAGGATGTGGCCCGGCTCGTCTCCAGCCTCACTCTTACTGCTGTGCACTCTGGCCAGGCTGCTCCCCACGGTGCTCAGCACTGGGCACCCTCTCCAGCCCCGTCCACCCCGTCTTCCTGGCACCAGCACAGTGCCAGTCTTGATGGGCAAAGTTCAGCTGAGAGCAAGCATCTCTTTTTAGAGTTTCACCACACCTCTGAGCTCCGGTTTTTCATGCATTTAGGGACCAAGTATTTTAAACAAAAAGAAAAAAGAAATTTGAATCTTCCTTTTATGCCTTCTACACCCTTAATTCCTGCTCTCCTTCTTCCCACCCCCAACACACACACACACACTCTCCCACACTCACATACACACTCTCATACTCACACACACTCTCTCACACACACACTCACCCACACTCACACACACACACACTCACACTCTCACACACACTCTCTCACACACAGTCACCCACACTCACACACATATACTCACACTCACACTCACATACACACACTCTCACACATACACACACTCACATACACACACACACACACACACACACACACACACACACACAGAAAGCGACTTCCGTAAGTAGAAGCCCTGCGAGGATGGAATGATCTAGGACGGGGTAAGTCAGGGCCCAGAGACTCTTGGCTTCCCACTCTGCTCCGAGGCTGGTGGGCTCTTCTCCCATCTCTAGCTCAGCTGTGGGAGCAGGGGAGAGGTGGAGTCAACCTGCAACTCCGAGGACCTGCTGGGAAAGCTGTCCTGATGATCCCACAGTTTCAGCCCATCGTCCATGATGATCATTGGGAAGCAGCTTTCAGAACGTCAGAGGTTGGAGACAAGGAGTTTGGGGCGTGGCTAGCAAAGAAGACTGCACTGAACTAGTCAAGGCCACACTTCCCTCCCAAATTCCCATCAGTGCAGGGAGCCAGATTTTAAAATACACAATGGTTTTCTGGTGGGAGAAGAGGAGTGAGTCTGAGAGTTGATTATGGGACTAGTCTATTCTGATGAGGTTGATAATGAGACAGAAGATAATGACCTGTCCACAGGAAGTCCCTGGCCATCTGAGGTGGTTTCCATATCACCCTGGCTAGACCAGGTGCCCAGATGATGTGTCAAACATCATTCTAGGTGTTACTGTAAAGAAGCACTTTTCGGACGAGATGAAGAGTGAAGCCCCAGCAGACTTGGAGTGAGGAAGGCCACCTCCTGTGACGTGAGCCTCACCCAGTTAGTAAGCCTTTCGTAGAGGAGCATCAATGTCCCCCAAAGCTGAGGGACTTCTGCTGGAAGCCCGCTTGATACACCAGGGCAGGTTCCCTGGGTGTCCAGCCTGATGGTCTGCCCTAAAGTTTTGAACTTGTCAGACTTTTCCATTGTGAATGAGCCAATTCCTTAAACCACCCATTGTCTGTCTGTGTGTCTGTCTGTCTCTATCTACCTCCTTCCCGTCCCTCCTGTCCACCTATCCACCCTCCTTCCTGCCCTCCTACCCATCTCCTTTTGCTTCTGTCTCTGTGGAACCCTGACTCAAGTGCATCTTACGTCAGCTTGGAAACTTCCCTGGAGAGTGATTTATAACCTCTCCACCCTGACCCCACTCCAGTCACCCTCAGAGGCAAACCATGCTAACACCTAGTCTCCCCTGAAGAAGAACACCAGGCGTTGTCAGTAGACAAGAAAGGACAGGTTAAGCCGAACTTGAACTCCATCTGAGAGATGTGAATTTTGAAGTGGAGTGTGTGATTTCTTAGTATGAGCTGATTTTAATGCCAGCCCCCCAGAGGAGGAGGGAAGGAGCGAGAAGGAGCAGTGGAGGAGAAATGAAATTATTAGAATGAACAATAGGTCTTTTAAAAAAATCTAAAACAGAAAACGGCATCCGTCCATGATGAATCAGTAGGTCAGCCAAGCCCTTTTCTAGTAAAATGATATTCAGTTGTAAGAAAAGCAACCACAAAGGGTTTTTTTCCCCTTTACTTACTCTCTCTCTCTCTCTCTCTCTCTCTCTCTCTCTCTGTTATGATTCGTACACAGAGTATTTCAAAGTCTTATTTAAACTTTCTATAGTGAATCATTCTCATGGAATGATTTCTTGTAATAATAGTAAGTGCTTAATGTTTCTTAGCATTCAGTACTAAAGTTGCTCACTGCTATTATTAATAAATGCAGTTAAATATCACTATAAGGTAGACTTTCCGAGGGTTTGAGCATTTGAATGAGAGAAGGAAGGATACTGATGGCTGATATTCGTGGAAACATGTTAAGAGTGATAACATCAGGGTGCTGAAGAGCATGGTACGAAAGGCCCTGAACTGGGCGCCCAGAGACCTGGTCCCAGTCCAAGCCATAACTACCCAGGGCATCTTAGCAAATTTTGTTACCTCCAAAGCCGGGCACCATTTTCTCCATAAGGTCCAACGTCGCTATGAGCATGAGGGGTTCCCTTCTGGGGTGTGCTTGAAGCACAGAGGCTGCACCTGCACTGTGTGGTTTAGGAGGGTGCAGTCAAGGAGGTGTGTAGTGGGATGTGTGGTGGAGCGGGAGAGAGTCAGGAGGACCTTGCAAGGTGGCCCAGGAGCCCTGGCAAGGAAGAAGCAGGGGACCTCTGGCTGACAGGGAGGCCCTCTGGGGAGGATGTGGAAAGGATGGCCCCCTGCAGTGTGCCAGTACTGAGAGCTTACCCCCGCCCCAAGGCCACGCTGTCTCTGATGGCGGCGGGGAGGTGGGGGTGGCCGACCTGCAGAACCGGACGTTTTCCAAGGGCGTCCCAGCTCTCTCAGGAACACTGCCTGGAAGGGACGGGTCTTGCTATCAAGAAACCCGGGGATCTACGTGTGTCTCTCTGAGTCCAAGCTCAGCGCTTGGCGCACGGCCAGCCTTCCCTAAATGACTGTTGTCTTGTGTTTGCTGTTATCTTTATGGTTATTAAATGAGAGAAGGAGGTGAAGGAAATTGCAGCCCTGGACAAGGACTCCATGGATTTTTTCTGAATTACTCTAGAAAGGACTTTATGAGCAGAGCATGACCACAGGCCAGTGCAGCTCCGAAGGCTCGTCTGGATCGTCTGAACTGCGGCGGTGGGGCCAGGCAACCTGAGAGCAGGGGCATGTAGAGCGGTGTGGTGTGGGGGGCTCGGTTCCGCTGGCTCCAGATCACCAGCCCAGGAGTGGGGCAGGCTGTGTGCACCGTGAGCGAGGTGGTCAAGCCTTGAAGCAGCATGGCCGCACTCAGGCACGTGTGTCACCAGACATAGAGGAAACAAAGCTAAGAGTCCCCCTAGAGACAGGCTGAGCTTAGTGTTCTTGTCACTTATCTAAGACTTGTAGCCATCTAAGTCACAGTCCCTACCTTTCAGAAGGTAGAGGCGCAGAGATCCTAAATGGGGGTCCCCAGCAGGGCTGAGGCCAGACCATCAGAGTTCCGGATCTCTGGCCTCCCCTCCATGGTGTAACTGGGACTTGTCCCCAGAGTTCCCCTGTGGAAGCAGTATTTATTCTGTGTGTCACACTGTGGTCAGGCTGTCGTCTTGGGAATGTGACTGGGGTTTTTGAAATGTTCTGCTTTGTGGCCTCATGCGCCCCAGCACCTGTGTGAAATGATGCAGGCTACCTGTTTTTCCCCCTTAGTACAGGGGATTGAACCCAGGTGCTTAACCACTAAGCCACATCCCCAGCCCTTTTTATTTTTTATTTTGAGACAGGGTCTTGCTAAGTTACTGAGAGTCTCGCTGTTGCCCAGGCTGGCCTCCAACTTGCCATCCTCCTGCCTCAGCCTCCTGAGCTGCTAGGCCCATGGTGTGCCATAGCACCTGGCACAGGCCACAAACCATGCATGCCACCAGTAGAAGCAAGAAAGGGACATCAAGTACACACTCATAGCACACAGGTGTCCAACGCCAAGAAGGCGAGTGTCCTGACTTACTGGATTGTGGCAGTCTTGTAAAGCGTTGGGGGCAGGGACCCCCCAGCACACACTGCTCCTTCTTGTCTAGACAGACTCACTCACTGTCACTCAAGCCAGTTGTGTCAAAACTTGATCTGATGTTACAATATCTACTATGGTAACTTCTGGTTCTGTGTGTTACCCAAATGTAACTTAGCAGAAAAACGTTTGAGCTACATTGGTAAGACTTACATCCTTTAAAAAACAGAATTGAACTTGGATCTCCCTGTGTTTTTCATTTATTCTTATTCAAACATTACAAGAATTCATCGGAAAGAAAGTGTCCTTTAGCATTCTGTCATTTCAAACATACTCATCATTGATTACGAACATTCTCCGTTTCTAAAATCAGGTGATGCCAAACTTTCCAAAATATCACACTTGAAATTTTGGTCAAATCTGGACATCTCCATGATGTCTACATATAAAATAAAGAATAATCCTCGTCAAAAGTTTCAGTCATTTTTATTCAGGAAAAAACCCTCATCTATGGCGATTCCCGGTGGGTGTCTTGACATGTTCAGAGTGACAGCCTCTGAGAGGAAGGCCGGGGTGTGAGTGTTCCAGCTGCCACCCTCCTTCCTGGGACAGTGAGGGTTTTAACATCTCACAAGTAAAAACAGCACTTTTTCTTATTGTGCAAAACCTGGGTTTTGACATCAAGGTTCAGAGCTGCTGGTGAAGGTTCCAGAGACCCTCCTGCACTACCTCTCAGGGACTTCCCGCCACCTGTGCCACGTGGGTGGCACAAGTCACAGAGGTCACCTGAGCAACTTGCCATAGTGTGGAATTCTACATCGAATCAAATTGAAATGAAAGGTGGTGCCAAGGTCCTGGTACCTTGCCAGAGTCCCTCACTGGTGCATTATCGAGTCAATCCATTGCATCACTCAGAAGAGTAAAGACCCAGCTTGGCACACAGGAAGCTTAACAGCAGCAAAAAGGAAACAGAAAATATCAAGACATATGCATGTGTGAGTCACATAAAATGTACATACCTGAAATGTACAATAGGTGCTATACAAAACTCAATGACCTATTAAATATACACAATGATACCTACCTGATATATTTGAAATTATAAACCTTGTCAATTCAGATTTGGACTTTTTCTGATTTTTCAAAGTTAGTTATACATATGATGTCATCTTGAACTTGTGGTAGAATTATGTAATAGGAAATACAAAACATAGGTTTCCAGATTCACTCTCAGCACGCTAACACGCCCAAAGAAAATAGACTGCTTTGGGCCCCCCAGCTGATTTCCTCCTCCTGCAGCCCCATCCCGCTGGGCACACCAAGGAGCATTCATGGCTTAAAGGGTACCTTCCTTTGGGTTGAATCCAGTCGGGTTCAATGGGATATGCTACATCGTCCAGAGGCACTCCCCAGGTTTCCTGGGGTGAGTCAGTCCCTGGGCGAAGGCTCAGACCTTCAGAATCTCTCTCCTCTCCCCTAGGGGTTCCCGCGCTCTGTGGCCTCATGACGTGACGGGAGGCAGGGCAGCCCTGGCCACCCTCCGACTGGTGTCCTCTGAGATCTGCTGCCTTCTTCTGCCCCGGCCACCTTGCCTGGGCTGCGGCCTGGGGCTGGTGTGGATGCCTGCTCTCAGCCTGTGTGACCTCACGGCTTCTCCTGGTGGCGTGCTCCATAAGATAGGCTCAGCCTGGCCTCGGTGCCACTCCCCTCCTGCCCAGGAACTGTGCCCAGGGACTGTGCCCAGGGGGACAGCCGACACCATCGGCCTCCTGTGCGGCCTGCCTCCTGTCTGCAGGAGCTTCTCAGTGCTCTGTGTAGCTTGGGGCCTGCGGCAGGCAGCTCAAGAGTGATGCAAGCTCCATCTCCGGGCCTGACTGCTCAGGGGCCACCAGGCACCGTGAGCCTGTCCCTCCCTGTGGTACAGGGGAGTGGGTTGCAGTCCTTTCTGGAATTTGGGCTGGACTTGAGGCTCTCCTCCCCTGCTCCCTTCCTCCACCCATACCCGCTCCCGACATCCTCCTGGATTCCCGCAGGTTTCTAATCACCCTCCCCTGCACCAACCCCAGAGCAGCTCACAGGGCAGGTCTTCCCACTGAACAGGACAAGGTGCTCACAAAACTGTCTCAACTTTCAAAAGAAGCAGATTTTATTGCCTCCACCAAGAAAGTACTACTTTGATTTTGGTTTTTAGAAGCAGAGCAGTCAACTTTTAATTGCCTTTCCTGCACGAATGTGTCCCAGCCGCCCCACCCCAGTGCTGAGAAGCACAGGAACATGTTTTCAAAAGATGTAGCCCTGTGCCTGCTGTGAATGGGTCAGACCAGGGGTCTCCTCCTGGGCCAGCAGAGGCGTGATGGCTATTCTGAAAGTTAGGAAGCCCTACACCAGGGCCTTTCTGTTATGTCATGTACTCCATCCAGCACTTACGTGGCTGCATTGGGAGGAAATTCTGAAAATTCGACTTCTATTTTTTTTACCTTATTTTATAGGATTATTTCCCTCTTTCATTTCCTGTTTTGGGTACCCTAAAATAGCCTGTGACCTAGATTAAACACCACCCACTCTATTTTGCCATAGATTTCTTGTAATTAAGAAAACTTCAGAAAATTCAACATTACTACGCTGCATTTGGGAGATGATCTCAGACGGATGCTGAAATGAGATTGTAATTTTTTTCTTTTGACCTCAATATGAGACTTACAGTCAGACTCTGTACATGATTTTCTTATTCAAAATCCTCCAAAACTGTCTAAACAAAACGAATCTGTCAGTTGATTATCCATACAACCTTTAAACTCAGGAACTTTTTAAAGAGTTTCACAAACTCCCTGAAATGATATATAATTTTATACATATATGTTTTTACAGGAGAAAAATCCAAAGATTTCATTAACTTTGGTTTCCAAACATATTTGTTTACTTCTATGTCCCATGCCTAATAATAAAGTAACCAGTCAATTATTTGAGAACATTAAAAAGATTCCTACTTTGCAATGAAATAGGGTAAAAAGGGATCTGATTGTGGGTTAATTTTTAACCTGCTGAAGGTGTGAAGCAGTAACTAATAAGCACCTCTCACTTCGGACGTGAAGGCAGATGGAACCCTCCCCCCCACCCCGCCGCTCCCTTCCTGGCACAGCCCCTTGGATCTGCCTAGCACTGTGCTCAGCCAAGCCCAGCTCGGCCACTCCCCGAGCTCTGCAGGTCAAGCCTTCCTGTCTTTGCACACGCTGCTTTCTCTTCAGAACCCTGATGCACCTCCTCCACCTGCAGGCCTTTCCTCTTCCTTGGTGGTGGTTCCTGCCAGGCACGCTGTCCTGCAGTTATTTCCTTCCAGGTCCTCACCCCTGTTAACAGTGAATACCTTTCTACTCATCGGTATCCCCAGGACTGAGCACAGAGCCCCCAGATGATGGTGAACTAGGAAATCAAACAAGAGGGTTCCAGAGAGTCGCTAAGAGACAAAGAGGCCTGGATTCACCATTATAGCCACAGAACTACCTGGACTGATAATCCAGCTCCACAGAGATCCTCACCATGCGCTGAGAGGAGGGGTGGGCTGGCAGCTCCGCCTGAGCCTGGCGCCCCTCCATGGGAGTTCTGGGGCACACCAGTGTCCTGAGCCGCCCCTGTCTTAGCCTATGCCACAAGGGCACCTCCTTTATTTTAAGAAACAGGCTGGTGAAGACCTGGACGGCTTGGCCAAGTGGGGGCTCCAGTGGTCCCCAACAGGCCAGGGCTGCAGCCTCCATGCAGAGCCCGTGTGCAGAGCACATCACAGCCTCTGTCATCACGTTTGATCTCGGTTGGCCAGAGTTGTCACAGACATGAAGAGAACCACATCAACTTACATAGCTCAAGGTAAGGCCTGTGGACGAGCCCAGCCTGGAGAGCGGCCTTGGGAAGTCCAAGGCGACGGGGAGACCACAGGTGAGCAAGAGCTGGTGCTGCTCTGAGGGCAAGGAAGGTGTGGGACCGGACACAGGAAAGGCAAACGTGTCCTTCCCTGCTGTGGCCCCCGACCCCATTCCTGCTCTCCCAAGGCAGCCACCACGCAGAGTTCCTGTGTGCTCTTCCAGAAGTGTTTGCACACACACACACACACACACACACGCACACACACAGGTCATATTAAAATACCACACACACGTCTACACAACTAGAAGCGTGCATTATATAAATACACATGCAGACATGAATTATAAGACAGTACCTATGAAATCCGTGACAGCCTACCTATATGTGTGCATGCACATGACACATCCTGTATAAACTTAGTCTATGTGTGCTGCATGTATGGGGATAGATACAGGAGGCCGCTGTCCTTTGCCATCCAAGAAGGAATGATAGTGGGGCTCCCTCAAGGTGCAAAGTCAGCCAATGCTCAAGTCCCTTATATAAAATGGTGCGGTATTTGCATCCTGTAGACTCCAGAGGGTCTCTAGGTCACTCTAATGCCTGATGCTTGTAAAAGGCTGTCACATTATACTGTGTAAGGAACGATGTCAGAAGAAGATGTCTGTACATGTTCAGCCAGATGCAGATTTCTTTCCAAACATTTTTGGTCCCTGGTTTTAGTTCACAGTCACAGTGCCTACAGATATGGCGGGCCAACTGTGTGTAAGGCCAACCATGCACCGAGCCCTGTGCTTAACCAGGCCTTAGGGGAGGGGTTGGTGGCTGAGGCTGGTGACTGAAGGGAACAGCTGGTTCTGCAGTGAATTTCAGGGCTCAGGAGCCAGGGGTTTTGCTGGTGAAGAAGAGGGCTGGCTGCTTTCATGGCAGGACCCCTGGTGGCTTGGTCCTTACTGCCAGCTTGGTGGTGGCTCTCCCTGTGCGGCCACTCTCAGGAGCTGCTCTGTGATGGCAGCAAGGCTGGTGACTCTAGCCTCAACGCTGACCAGCTGGAGCCTGTTGCGCAGGGTGCCTCAGGGAGCCTGCCTGGCCTCCCTGCCTGGGACTGGAGGCCCCAGAGTTGGTGGCACATGCTGTGCAGACCTGAAGCTTGTGACCAGCACCTAACCCACTGTCTCCCCAGCAGAGTCCGCAGCACCCGTGTGGCAGATGGCGCAGTGGCTGCCCCTCTCCCTCGACAGGATGCCAAGAGCGTCTTCTGGGTGCCATGTGGAAGTGTACCTTGCTCTTCAGTATCTGTTTCCTCTTCGACGCTCAAGGTACTTTTGAACTGTGCAGGGGAAGCCTGCCATTTGGTGCTTTTTATGTGTAGCACCTGGGGTCCCTGGGGTCCCTGGGGTCCCTGGGTGAACTATTTGATGCTCCCCACACCCTCGCCTTTTCTCCATTACCACATAAAACTCTTCTTCCTTGAAATGGGCGTAACATTCAGATAACTAACATATTTGGAAGACTCCTTTTTTTTTAATGGAGCATTTAGACTTTTGAAGTTAGTTAGTCAAGCGCCAGGACCTAATCAAATTTCTTATAATGACACCTAGAGTTTTGTGATATAACTTGCCCACCCAAAACCCAGAGCTGGTTTCCCACTGGGGTCCCTATGCATGGGGACTACTCATGACTTCCTGAGCCCTCCTGGCTTTCCTCGGCCTCTGCCTGTCCAGGGACGCCCTGGCTTCCTCCCTGCCCACCCGACGCGGTCCCCATCTGCGCCTGGCTTTCCTCTACACCTGGCTGGGCCCTGTCCCTCGGGGCTGCCTTCCTCCCTCCTCGCCCCTTTCCCGCCCTCGGGGCCATCACCTCCTGGCTCTCAGCCCCCCTCTTCTGGAGTCTCCTCCACCTGAGCCCACCCAGGATGGTGCTCTGAGTGTTGTTTCTGTCCTACCTCTGAGCCAGAGCTGGGGGTTGGGCTGTGTGGGCGGGGGGGTTCTGCAGACACCCCGGTACTCTCCAGATGGGCTAGGTGGCTGGGTGCAAAAAGAGATTAAAAAGGGGGAGAAGGACCTGGGGAAGGCAGGGCATGGGGACATTCAGTTCTCAAGTGCCCGCACATGCATCTATTTTTTGTCATTGTTTTTTTTGTGGTGCAGTCAGGGTTACGCTGGGCCTCACCCTCTGCCTGGGACAAGCGTTCTTTAATGAGTTCGTTGCTGGAGGTGAACCCAGGAAGTCGGGACTGGAACCTCTCAGCAGGAGAGCCCGGGTTCAGAGTTGGCGATGCCAGAGTCTCGGGCAGGACTGAACTCTTCCAGGCCTTGGCCCTCAGCTGTGCCTGGGGAAGGGGGGCTGAGCAGACGCACTGGCTGCCCCTGACCCCTGAAGTCCCAGGGGAAAGGAGCTATGCCTGTCCTATGTGTCTCCAGAGAGCGCAAGTGACAGGACTTCGGCCCACTGCAGGAGGGACTTCCTGACACGAGGTAGAGTAGGCCACTCCGCAAGTGATGCGCCCAGCATCCTGAATGGAGGCAGGTGCTGGGTAGTCTCCAGGTCCTTGACATCTCAGGAGTACGGTGCTGGACCAGTGCGTCCCCACCAGGGTGGCTCTGTCCTATGGAGCTCTCTGCGGGGAAGGCATGGCCTGTCTGCCCAGCCAGCCAGGGAGGCCGACGCTCCTGAGTGAAGAGCTGACTTTGAAGGTGACTAACTCTGATTAATTTCTATTTAAATAGCCACACGTGGCTCCGTCTGGTCTGAAATCGCCATCTTGCACAGCTTGCATCGCCTCTCACTGATTATCACGTATATGACCTGACGCTGGATGTGGAATTGCAGGGTGTTCTCCTGGATCAGAGGAAGCCACCTCTTGAGAGAAGCAGAAGTCATGTAACAGTAGTGACGGGGAATGAGGGATAGAGGGACATGAGTATTGTCCAACTGGAAAAGGCAACACCAGGAATCCTGCTCGGCTTTTCCAGGGGCACAGGGGACCCCCGCCCTGGCCGGCCCTGTCAGGGCTGGGTGCTACTGGAGGTTGGTGCTCCCCTGAGCCCTCCAGGGCCGGCAGCTTTGGCCTGTGTGGTTTTAAGAGTGGTTGAGATGTAGACTGAGGTGATGAGCAACCTCAAGCTTCATGTCATTTAACCAGAAAGAGGAAGTTGTCAGGAAGAGGCCTCAGGGATTATATAATCCAGTCCCCACCTTTTACGGAGAAGAAAGCTGACGTGTGCAGCCCAGAAAAATCTCACCTTGCCAAGGTCATGTGGTGTTTCAGAGTTAATTTTGTTATTGTGTAAATAAACATGTAGTAAGCATCGAACAGCTATCCATCTAAAATGTGCCCTTTTCTTGAAACAAAGGCAGAAGTCGTGCCCCCCAGGGGCTCGGGAGCTGGAGAGGCCAGGGCGTCCCCAGTAGCCCTGCGGTGGGCTGGAAGGGCTCAGGGGTTTGGGGCTCTTTGGTGCAAGCCTGATCCGAGGGGGGGTTGGCTTCTGTCTGTGCTCAGCCAGATCAGTCCGTAGAACAACCTAAAGCACTCACTGTCCCCACTGCCCACATTCGCTCCCAGAGAGCCCAGCAGTAGCAGTCCCCAGAGTCTGCTCCCCCCCCCCCAGGGCCGGGTGGCACTCTGCAAGCCTCCTCAGCAGCAAGACCTAAACAAACAGGTCCTGTTCTCAGTTTGCCTTCTTGAAAATCATACTTCACCCACGTGAAACCAGCTAGCAGGCTTCAAACCAGGAAGGCCTCCAGGTACTTTCTGAGGCTGCTCTGACTCACGTCTTACCTACATTATTTACCCCAATTTAAAAAGTGAATAAAATAAAGCCAAGAAATGAGGACTCTCTGTTCAACGTGAACTATTTGATGCTCCCCACATCCTCGCCTTTTCTCCATTACCACATAAAACTCTTCTTCCTTGAAATGGGTGTAACATTCAGATAACTAACATATTTGGAAGACTCTTTTTTTTTTTAATGGAGCATTTAGACTTTTGAAGTTAGTTAGTCAAGCGCCAGGACCTAATCAAATTTCTTATAATGACACCTAGAGTTTTGTGATATAACTTGCCCACCCAAAACCCAGAGCTGGTTTCCCACTGGGGTCCCTATGCATGGGGACTACTCATGACTTCCTGAGCCCTCCTGGCTTTCCTCGGCCTCTGCCTGTCCAGGGACGCCCTGGCTTCCTCCCTGCCCACCCAACGCGGTCCCCATCTGCGCCTGGCTTTCCTCTACACCTGGCTGGGCCCTGTCCCTCGGGGCTGCCTTCCTCCCTCCTCGCCCCTTTCCCACCCTCAGGGCCATCACCTCCTGGCTCTCAGCCCCCCTCTTCTGGAGTCTCCTCCACCTGAGCCCACCCAGGACGGTGCTCTGAGTGTTGTTTCTGTCCTACCTCTGAGCCAGAGCTGGGGGTTGGACTGTGTGGGCGGGGGGTTCTGCAGACACCCCGGTACTCTCCAGATGGGCTGGGAGATGTGTTCAGGTCACATGAGATGGACGCCATGTCTTCAGGGCCAGGCTAAGTCACCACACTACCTGGCCCTTTAGTTTCATATGTAGCAGACTGACACCTAAGAAAGAAAGAAATGGAACTTCAAAATACATAAATAGAAGTACATCGATGCCTTAGAATGCTACTTATGTTTTTACTTCTAAAAATTGTCTCTTAACATTTTGATCACTTACTGTGAAGAGGTAGTGAACTAATTGTGTTACAACCTTTCTTTAACCAGCATGCAGAGCCTGCGCCTGCTGCCAGGGTGCCCAGCCCTCCCTCAGCCCTCCCTGCAGCCTGAGGCAGCCTGACACCTGGTTCTGCCAAAGCGGTGGGTGTAGGGGTCGTGCAAGCGGCTTCCATGCCTGCCTTCGACAGCCTCCTTTGCTGGTCTTTACGTCTTCTCCTCCTGCTCTACTGGCTCCAGGGCCACCTGGAATGTTCAAGCAGAAGATGGTGGAGTCGCAAGGCAGAGTGACATTTGTCTCAAGCCACCACTTGGAGGACAGCTGCTTGGTGATTAGGGGACACACTTTGAACTGTGAGTGAGCAAGACATAGCTATCACCATGAGGCCCCTGAGATGCCTGCTAGCAGTGATGCATGCATCACTTGGCGAGTTGCATAACATTCCTGTGAAATGTCATCTCCGTTTTACAGATGGAAGACCAAGAATGAAAGTGATCACATTTCTTGCAAGAGGCAGAGCTAAGATTTGAACCTGGGCCTGTCTGACTCCATGTGCCTTACCTCCCCCCTCCCCCTCCCCCTCCCCCTCCCCCTCCCTCCCTCCCTCCCTTCCTGCCCTCCCTGTTGTCCATCTCTCTGCCTTTCTTCTTTCCTCTTCCTTCCATCTGCTCTCCTTCCTGCAGAGAACTTCACCTAAGGGCTGGATGGAAATGGACCATGGGGTCAACGCTGCAGAAGCACATCAACCAACAGATGGCAGTGACAGCCCCTTGTTGGCTGTCACTCAATCTAGGAACAAAGGGGCTTAAGGACACCTTAAAATGACTGGCCTGCTCACTGCATGGAGGAGTTTTCTGGGTGCCATGCTGCCTCATCTCTGGTAAGGGAGGATCTCACCTTCTTGAGCCTGACTGCTGCCGACGCACTCCGACATCTGGGACTTCTAATTTGATTCTCTGAAAAAGAGGAAATTGGCTTAGAACCCTTTGATCACCAGTTTTCCCTTCAAGCTCCGACATTCCGGTGTGCAGGTGGCACACACTGTAAGGAGCTGGTCGGCCTGCCCGGGGGTCCTCTTCCCTAGGCGGGCAGCGGGGCGCGCGGGCAGCGGGGCGCGCGGGCAGCGTGAGCTACAGGCCAGTGCTCTGAGGCCAACTTTAAGGGCTTCTAATTTTTTTTAGTTAGCCTCTCCATATTTTTAGATTTCCCACCATTGAACACATGTATAATTAAAATAATGTGGAGAAATCAAGCGATGTGGATGCCAGGTTGTAAGGAGTGACAGAGTGGCGGGGTAGGAGGGTCCCATTCACAGTGTGGCGCCAGGTGAGCACCCCGCCTGCCCGAGGTCAGATTCCCCACCCTCAAAAGGAGCAAGGTGGTTTGTATCTCGGGCTCACGGCTCTGTGGGTGAGGCCCACCCGTGTGCCGGCCTGGAGAGCTTGGTGTGAGGGGTGGTTCAGGGCTGCTGCTGACAGTGCCACCCTGGGGGCCATCGAGTGCTGTTACCCCCTCTCACTTTCCTGGTGTGCATGCAGACCCCACCCCTTCCCCAGGACAGAAGGCTCTCTCCTGCTTGGTCCCCGCAGCAGGGCTGGCAGGCGCAGGAGCCTCGGCCTCTGAGTCAGGAGCTCCAGCTCCTCTCGCTCTGGCCGTGTCCCTTAGCTTCAGGCGCTCACCGAGCAGGCCCTGGAGGGACCAGGAGGCACCAAGGAAGGAAGCCATCTGGGAACAACTCCACGCCGTCCTGCATGGGTGACACGAGACCGCTTAGATGCAAACATGCTCATAGCACATCCCGTTCCAAACACAGGTCCTCGCGGGAGCCACATCCCCAGGGCTGCTGAGGGGCGGCACCCTGCACTGTGCAGACAGAGCCGAATCCCACTCCCCACGGCATTCCAGTGGCTGGCACAGCTCTAGCCTCTGCCGAAGCCCCGGAAACCTGCAGGAAGAGGAGTTTCAGAAGCAGGCCCTCCGAACACTTCCTTCCTTAGTGTGGGATATTCAAAAATGATTAAAGCTGACTGTGCACATCTACCTTTTATTAAGCACTGAGTATGTGCCAGATGTCATGCTAAACATAGCACACACATCATTTGCCCAGTTTGCACACCCTGGAAGGCAGCACCCTTGGTGATCACAATAGCTATTATCCCTGTCAGTGATAAACATCATGACAATTATTATTAAGTCAATAATTACTATTAATGTGCAAGATCGAATAACTTGTCCGCAGTCTTAGAGTTTGCAAGTGGTATTCAAACTCAGCATTTATCTGGCCTGACCATCTCTGTGCTTAACCCCTGCCTCCCACCTTCGCCCTGATCATACCCATCGGAGGCACAGTTCAGGGCTCTAGAGATCTATACATGCACAACACTGACTCTACCTTCAAAGCTTTCAGTCTTGTGTGGGAAATCAGTGGACAGAAATGTGTGTAACTACCTGTACTCACAGAACGAGCTCTTAAAGGAGGGTGGGAGGCCTGGTGATAAAGAAACCTGGAGTGGACCGAGGTAGAAGACCCGTGGAAAGTCCCTGACCCAACCTTGACATGATGAAGGGGTGGGGTTGTAGCTGAACACCAGAGATGGTGAGAATGGAAAAAGGTGTAGAGAAAGAGCAGTCATTATTCAGGAACAACTTGGATTTGGGAAGGAAGATGAGGAGACCGGCTCCCTGTGATGACCTCTGCACCCCCAGTGAGTCTCAGCTCCTGGTATTGATGCCTGGCGCTGGCCAGTGGCCCTCTGCAGCTCTGCCTGCTGAGACAGGGATCTCTCTGTGGGAAGTCTCGCTGCGAGCCACCAGGATCCTGCAGCAGACCACGTGGCAGGCACCTGTGAGAAGTAATACCGGAGTTTCTAGCCACTAGGCTTTGGGTGATTTAAGCAACGATCCATAGCTAGCAGAGGAGCCATCAGATTACTTCATGATTTTAAGCGTGGTTGATGCTGGAGGTGATTTCATTTTCTTTCTTTCAAAGCATGATCCATTTAGGCTACTTTGTGACCCACCAATAAGGTCTTTCAGGAAACAGCCATCTGGCAATCGAAAACTAGACAGAAACTCTTTAAACCTTTAAGACGGTCTGTCCTAAATGTGTCATGTGATGGGGCGGGGGCCAGCCTTCAAAATACTTAGCTAAATTTCTTTAAAACTCCTTTCCCCGTCGTATCATTGTTGCCTTGATCAGCCTTAAAGCCTGTCTCTAAGATCTTTCAAAACACCACCGCACACTCTCAAGCCAGGAGGCTTCTGTGGCTGCCTCCTCTGGACGAGTCTCATCATGCAGCTCTGTTTGTCTCTGCCTTCCAGGCCTTCTCCTCTTCCCATTGCTGGTGTCCTGTACAACAAAGGGGGCTCAGGAGCCATCCTGGGGGCAAAGACCCCTGTGGGGTGGTCAGGAGGAGGATTGAAGGGAGTGTCCCTGCCAAATAGGACAAATGAGCAAACAAAAGTGCCCTGTGATTTTTTTTCATGTGTATATTCACTAAGAGACCAGCCCCAGGTGGCAGCCTGCTTTGAGACAGTCTGCTTGACGTCTGTGACACTGGGGACAGCATATCTGTGTCTCAGTGTCTTCATATGCAAAGTGGCACCATCTGCCGCTGGCTCGTGGGGAGGTAGAGTGGGGTCACTCAGAGCAACTCTGGGTGCCTGTCCTGTGGGGTGAACTGTGCATGCACCTGAGCTGCTGGAGGGTACGCGTCCCTCCGTGCTACCCACAGGGGCAGCTGAGTTAGCTGCTAGCATTTGCTGCTTTTATTTGGGAGATGGCCTCTCTCATTGTCCAGGCAATAAGTGGCTGTGGTCTTGGTGTCACCATGAGTACCATCCGTCCCTCCAGCACAAAAGCTGGAAGCACTTAATTCTGATTTATATGGTGACATATGAGAGAGAACTTCCTGACCAGCATGGCAGTTGCTGACTCTCACTACCTACTGAGACTTAGTGCAACTGCATAACCAGTTTTTGAGTCCCTAATAGTGCCAGGATAGTTCTAGGTATGTTGGTTGCACCCGTGCATAGAAAGCCCAGCTAACCTCCACTCACTGGTACTGTGTGTGCACACATTAGGCCCCAAGAGTGTGTAAGAGCCAGAGAGGAGAGAGGAGGCAGGTAATGACAGCTATCATGTCCTATGCCAGGAGTTTTATTGTGTCTTATCCTCACCAGAGTGCTTCAATTCATACCTTCATTTTATAAAAAAAGAAAAGTTCAGTTGATGGCCACTAAGCCATCACAGTTAAAATATGAACAAGCAGCCGAGGTTTCCTCTCACCCGGGCTGTTTGCCCCCAGGATGGAGTCCTTTAGGTTGTCCCAGGAAATGCCCAGCGAGCAGGCGGCTGCCCCACCTTCTGGGTCCACACCACCAGCTGCATGGCTTGTCTCAGGTCTGTTCTACAGGGTCCCCGTGTGGCTCTGCTAGAGGGTGCTGCACTCTGGTGCCTCCATGAACTGGGCAGGGGGTGAACCAGCTGGTGAAGGGCAGGGAGCTGGGCGAGTGGGACGGGTGTGGCAGGCTGGAGGGGCAGCCTGGGTAAGGGCCTGAGTGCAGATCCAGGGACATGGAGGGGCTGTCATCTCCCCTCACTTTAAACGTTGAGTCAATGTGCTCTAACATTTTTAAGATGCTGTTTGGATTAAACATCCCACTGGCCAGAGGCAGGAAGGTGGCTGTCCTGCAGATTCCCCTCTGGAGAGGACAGTTCTGACGTCCCTGGGTCTCTGCTTGTTGTCTGGGCTCCCCCCAAATTTTGCCAAAATACACTGAGGAGGGAGAGGGCAGGGTAGGCCGAGGGGGTGAGGCTGGCATGGGGTCCATAGCAGGAGAGAGAGGTCGGTGGAAGTCTGAGGGGAGGAAGAGGAGGGAGAGGTCGCAGGCAGCTGCAGCCAGCCCGCCCCTGGAAGCCTGTTTCCTAACACGGGACTGAGCAGGTGTCCTTGCTCATGAGGTCAGGTGGGTGGGCGGCAGGACTGTGCAGACAAACCCAGGAATTTTTCCTGGTTGCTGCTTTTATCAGTCTTTCCTTCCTCGCAAGTTATGAATTGTTCCCTGCTGACTCTGTGCTGTTTAGAAATGCCTTGGGCTTGCTTGGGGCATCTCAGAAACCCAACAAAAAGGGAAAAGGGTGGAAAACTCAAACCCAAGACTGCCACTGAGGTCCAAGGTCCTGAGACCCTCCTGCTTTCCTCGCCAGGACGGAGCCTGGACCTGGTGGGCGAGCCAGGACCACCCATGCACATGGTGAGCATCCCGCCAGTCAAGCAAGCACGTTTACAAGCTAAGCGCAGTGGGTCCAGCCCTGCTGTGGTGTGGGGGAGCGAGAGAGTGGGCCTGGAGGCGTGCAGGCCTGGGGTGGGGCTCTGCCCCAGGCTCCCTGTTCTAAGCCCAGCTGGTTCCTCCAGGGGGCCAGAGGAGGCTGAGCATGTTCTGAAACTTCTTTTTTCCACTTTGTGAGAAAAAATTACACAATCTGAGGTCATGCTCACATGGTGGATATGCAGTTTTCACATCATGAAAACGCAGGTGCTAAGTGAGCCTGGGTGTGCAACACTCCTACGCAGAAACCAGCCGCGGCAGACCCAGCGTCGTCGGCCCAGCCAGGGCGGCTCGCACTCCCAGGGTGGGAAGGAGGCCCAGGTGAGGGTGGAGGCTCCCAGTGTCCAGGCTGGGGAGCTGCTTCCTGGAGCCTGGGAACCCGGACGAGTTGGAGAAGACGCAGCCATGTTCTGACCTTGGTGTCTGCTTCCAGGTTACATAGCCACCCCCCAGGGAGAAAGATCTAGACCAACTAAGGTCAAGGCTTCTCATTGAGGGCAAAGGGGCCGGACCTTGACCTGCCGGGGCCAGAACTTCCTGCAGGGACAGGGGAGAGGTGCAGACCGTTGTCCTCAGCAATGGAAGCCCACAGAGGCGACTCTGAAGGCTCCCCTAGGACAGCGGCTCTCAGCGTGCCCGTGCATGAGGCCACCAGAGACAGAAAGAATGGGAAGACAGTGCCTGCATCCCTAGAAAAGGCATGAGCTGGGCAGCTTACCGAGACCCGGGGCCGGCTGCAGGTCTGAGAAACGCACCCCTGTGCAGAGAGGGCTGAGAGGCAGTGTCCCCATGGACGCTTAGAAGGAAAAGCAAAACCAAACCCATCCCAGGAAGTGCCATTTCCCTAAACCTCCCCGTGGGAGGGAGTCCTGTACAGGGTACAGGGGACAAAGAGGAGGGCAGAGGTGAATAGCTGGTCCCCCACTGCAAATTCCAGGCGATTCCTGGTCTCCTTGAGCTCACGCACAGGACCTCTGCAAGTCCCCACCCTCCTTCCTGGAGTGTCTCCTCTGGCTCATAGCTGTCGCTCTCGGGCGCTGCTCCTGACAGCTCTTGGTGACTGAAGTGTTGGTGTCGTCCCTCTGACCCTGAGCTTGTCGGTTCCCTGGCTCCATGGGTTTCAGAGACGTCCCCATGTCATTGCCACCGCTTCTATGGCCACGTCCTCCTAGACCTAGCTCTCGACGTCGTCTTAGAGCCTGTGACCTCCACGCCACGCCCAGCACTGCCCACGGCCCCGTCTTTGCAGCGTGCTCTCTGCAGTGGCTCTGCCAGGCTCACTGTGTGGCTCCTCCCGCCTGGGGACAGCCCCAGTCCGGCTCCGGCGCAGCCCCAGGTCACCTCTTCTTTCTTAACTCGCTGGCCAGATCTCACAGCGGCTCTGAATTCACAGGCACACGGCTGAGCTTGGCTGGAGAAAATCATGCAGCCCAGCCAACTGCCCCCACCTAAATACTCAACTGTCACCCTGGAAAGGGCTGGCGGGTGCCTAGAGGTCATGCTGCAAACCCCCATGTCTCTCCCGCATGCCCAGGGTCTGTCCATGTCCCCTCCCTCCGTGACTTCCTTCCCCGTCCTCAGCAGCTGATGACCTTGCTTCCATTTTCTCTGAGAGAACAGCAGCCCAGGCAGAAGGCCCTGTGCTCCCCCCACGGGGACACCTGGTGCTGTGTGGGATGCTTCTGTGGGCCCCCTGGAGGCCCCGCTCCTGCCCGGGGTCACTTAGCTGCTCAGAGGCACCCCTGCAGATCCTGCTCCAGCTCTCGGGGCAGCCCAGCCCCTCTGCTCGGTCTCATTTCCACTGGGGTAGAAACAGGACCGTATTTTTCCCATCTTAAAACAGCTTTGCTGGCTCGACCCTCTAATGGCTTACTTCTCTCTCCCACTCACAGGGAACTCGGAAACACGGCTTCCTGTGGCCTCTTTCCCTCCCCTTCCCCCTCTCTTGAGCCCCCTGTACCTGAGTTCTCCTCCCCAGGTCATGGGAACCACCCTTTGCAAGGCAGCTGTGGCAGGAGCCCTCTGGGACCCCTCCGGGAAGCCGCCTGGTTCCTGCACCAGCCCTCTCTTGCCTGGCCAGCCGCCCCACCTGGCCACGAGCGTTCCTTCTCCCTTTCCTTAGCTCCCGGCCCCCCTCACCCCACACCTGAACTCTGAGGTGTCTGAACACGGAGGCTTCATCTTCACGACCCCTTCGCAGAGGCTGTGTGACTCCCTGGTGACCCCACCAGCTCTGAAACCTCAAAGGCCAGACCGGCTGCCGCTGCCAACTTGCCTACTGCCCACACCTCTCCAGCTCTCAGCTTGCACACCTGGCGGCTACCTCAGCGCCCGGCTGGCTTTCCCCTCGCCTGCTGTCCTTCCCACAGGTGTGCACAGGCCGCCTCCTGGTTTCCCTCCAGGCCTGTCTGCGCACTGTGTGGACGGCCCCTTTCGGCCCACCTTCCCTGTCCTCAACACTTGTCACTTTACATCTGCGCCAGCAGCCCTCAGTCCTCTGTCCCAACCCATGAGAACATAAGCTCCCTGAGGGCTGCGTTCTCTGTTTTCTGGTACCAGATGGGTGCTCAATGGATATTCGTGAGTGAATGAGCGACCTGGACTCTGCTCTGAAGACCAGGGGGAGAAGCGCAGACGGCATCGGCTCCCAGATAGGACCCCCCTGCCTGAGCAGGCACCGAGGGAGGCCCTGTGGGGGTTGAACCAGGAAAGAGCCCCGGCACCCTGCTAGGCTGTGCCTGTGCCACGCTGGAGCACCCTGCTGGACACTGTCCTCTGGGGCCTGTTCCTTCCTGCCCTCCAGGAAGGGCCTCTGGTCACACGCTCACACTCAGACAGACCACCTCCGGTTTAATTCTTCTGCCAAGCACGGAGCACCACCGACACACCACCGAGACTTGCCCACAGCTCCTGGCCGTTTTCTTGAAAGACACTTTCGGGCATCTAATCATCAGAGCAGGCTGACGCCAGGTCAGGGTGAGTGCTGAGATCTGCGTCGTCAAGAAGAGACGTCCAGGAAAGGTAAACAGACGTGGATGGGAGGGCCCGGGCTCAGCACCGGGGCGCTGGCGTGCTGATGGAAGACACGCACGGCCAGCCTGCGCCGTCAGGTTGCGCCACAGAAGCCGCAGCTTTTCCTTGATGGTTTTGCCATTGTCACAGTCACCATAGGTTCTGGGCAGCTCCAGGGTCATTGGGCAGCTGCTGCAATGAGACTGGTAAGGGCAGATCCCATCATTTGGTGCTGACTTCTCCTCCAAGCAGCCCTGGTCTCAGTGGGGTGCAGGGTGAACCTGAAAGGAGAGCAGACTCTCCATCAGACCCACCCACCTGGCTTGCTGGGACAGCCAGCTCCGCCT
This sequence comes from Spermophilus citellus, assembly GCF_964194105.1. Taxonomy (NCBI): domain Eukaryota; kingdom Metazoa; phylum Chordata; class Mammalia; order Rodentia; family Sciuridae; genus Spermophilus; species Spermophilus citellus. The sequence continues at coordinate 152,781,259 of NC_138189.1, forward strand.
GCCAGGACCCTGGGCTAGGAGGAGGGTGGTCGCCAACTGAGTTTCCTGCCACTGTGAGGGACAAAGCATGGGGCCTGGGACCATCCCAATTGACCCCACCCGGGTAGCACTGTCACATTTGAAGAGCAGACATGGGGCAAGGCTACAAGGTCTAGAGAAAAGTAAGGGGGGGATGATGGTGAGGTTGGAAACGCGGAATGATGGTGAGGTTGGAGTCAGACGCAAGTGGACCACGGCTGAGTCGAGGCACTGGAGATGGATGGAAGGGAGCCGCACATGCAGATCGGGAGACATAAGGTGGGAGAGTGTTTGCCAATTCTGAGAATATTTTTGCAGACTCTGAAGCAAAGATAAATGAGAATTCTAATCCTCAACTTAGACCTTGGAGGACTTGTAGGTCATGATAACCATGGTTTTGCAAAGCAGTTGGAACCGGCTCTTGGGTGGGTGCCTCTGCCTGCTCCTGGTTGGTTTTTATACAGTTAGGATACTAATTTTTGTGAAAAGGGAAGTTCATCTCTTGAACTTCTTTTTTTTTTTTTTTTTTTTTTGATACTGGGGATTGAATCCAGGGGTGCTTTACCCCTGAGCTAAGTCCACAGCCATTTTTATTTTTTATTTTTAAACAGGGTCTCACTAAGTTTCTTAGGACCTCACTAAATTACTGAGTCTGGCCTTGAACTTGCAATCCTCTGCCTCAGCCTCCAGAGTTGCTGGGATTACAGGCCTGTGCCACCACACCCAGATGTCCTGCACTGTTGTGAGTGGTGTTCCCTGACTGTGTGACTCACGGTTTCCATCTCACCTCAACAGGGAGAGACTCACATTCTTCATCTACCTAACTGACCTGTGAAAGTACAAGTTAGAAGAGGCTCATGGAGAGGTCTTCAGCCTGCTGCTTGCTGTCTCTCTGCTCTGCCTACGCACCCGTGTTGGGAGCTCAAGGCTCTGAGGGAGCGGGTGTGGCTGTCCCAGTCTGACTCCTGACACACTGTGTGGGGCAGAGGAGTCACAGAGCTGCTCTGGGGCCTTCACATCTGTGCCTCGGCCCACTGCATTGAGACTGCAGCCGGGCTGTGCAGGGAAGTTGACCCAGAACCCTCCAGGCGTGGTTTTGTTAATGGGAACTAGGGATTCACTTCTGCTGCCTGTACTGCTTGGGAAGACGTGTCCTGTGGCATATGTGCACAGTGGCCACGAAAAACAAAGGACTCACTGCTGGCTGAGTTGGCGACCTGGAGCCCTTTAGAACCCCCTTCCTGTGTGGCCGGTTGCAGCAGTGGCCCAGCTCTTCACACCTCCCTGTCCTGACCTCTGATGGACCCGCTCCGTGCTGACCTGCGCTGGCCGTGGGGTGCGCTCCGGCTTGACAGAGCGAAGGCTTGGAAAGGGACAGGCTGGTCTCCACTTTCCCTCTTGGATCCCTGCCGACATGCGCGCCCTGCGAGGCATGAGAGTCACGTGAAACTCACATCAACTGGTGAAAATCACAAAGGCCACTTGAAAGCCACGCAGGTCCTGGGAGTGGTGCTGAGGAGAACTGAGCTGTGTGACCCCCCAAGCAAGGCCAGAAGCACTGTGCACCCAGCCCCGGGCCTCGGGAGAAGTGGCAAGGGCTTAGTTTTGTTTGCTCTTTGGGGCGGGAGGGAGCTGGGTCACGCTGAGGGCCTCCCACACACCTGCAGGCCTCACTCCAGCTGTACCCACCCCCCCCCACCCCCGTGTTGCCTTCAACCAACAGCAGTTGCTGGCTGTGAGCAGGGCCTGCTGACACAGGGGCGTGCTCTGAGGTGTGCCAGGAACCCACCTGTGTGAGGAACTGTGTCTCGGGAACCTCCAGAGGCCATGAAGTGTCAGGACAACACCAGCCACTAGATCCAGGCAGAGCCCACTGCTGCGACTCTTCCCTGGAAGGTGGCCAGCGCCGGCTGCTGGGAGCCAGGGAGCGGCTCTGCCAAGGCTTCCGCGAGGACTGTTATCGCTGTAGACCTGGGGGGCTGTGCTGGGCACGGGCCCTGTGGATAAGCCATTGAGCAATAGGGGTGGACTGGTGCCGGAAATCTGCCAGGTGGAGGAAAGGATTGGCTGTGTCGGGCTTGCTGGGGACAGGAGCACATGGGCTGCGGAACAGTGACGAGGGTGTCACCTGGCACCCACTGAACCCTCACCCGCACCGTCTCATTCAATTCTCATAGCATCACTATCAGCTAGGCAGTGGGTACTACCATGGTCTCCACTGGACCAGGAAAACTAAGGCTCAGAGAGTCAGTGTCCAACTCAGGTGGTCAGACTTCAAAGCCGGGGCTCTTGATCTCTCTGCTTCAAAACCACAATACTTATTTTTTAGAGGGGCAAGAAAAGAAATCTAGTCCAACCCCTCATCTGGCAGATAGGCAGCTGAGAGCAGAGGTCTGTGGCACAGCCGTCCTCTGGCTCGGGCTGGAGGCACTGGCCCTAGGCTCAGGCCAGACATCAGAAACTGGACAGAACCGACTGGTTTTGTGAGCGTCCTCCAACACCAGCCCCCACATCCAGGTGTGCTTCTTGTGGACTGCAGACAGGTTTCTCCCAGGCCCGTGTCCTGGTAGGGTCTTCCTGTTCCGAGGAAGCGGTGTCTGGAAACAGTTCTTTTGCACAGAGTTGTTTGCTCTCATTTCCACAGAAGCACCATGGTGTTCGGAAGTCCCTGCTGAAAGCTTGCATGTTGCGCCCAATAAAACCTGACTAAAGAGCTTCCCCTCTGTCCGCTCGTGGACAAGAGCACAGGGAAGGTGAGGCTCGCTGCCCGGTGAGCACTTTCACATGAATGCTTGTCAAGTGAACCGAGATGCCCCTGTTAAGCAGGCCCACCGGGCACATGGGGCGCAACTCCACGGCACCAAGTCCTCCTGGGAATGAGTCATGCACACTTTTAGAAAGTAAAAAATGGTGTGTGCACTGCTTTCCCAAGACGTCGCCTTATGACTATAAAAAAATGCTTTTATGAAATTCAGACTTGGAGCAGTATTATCCTCATAGGAATTGTCGCCCAGGGACTCTTCTACAACAAAGGAAACCCATCCCCTGGCCAGGCCAGTTGGCTTCTGCGATACAGATTTTAACGCTTCACCAGGAGCCGAGGCCAGGCGGCTGTTTGCTCCCCTCTCACATCCTGCCCCACGGTGGCCCACACCTCTGCTGACTGCAGCGATCTGAGCTGAGCAGCCCGAGGGCCACTCTCCTCCCTGCCTCTAGTAACCAACTTGACGGCTGCGGTGAGTAATTTCCTTACCACTTCTGTTGTTAACAGAGGCTAATAACGCCGCACCATCAAGCACAGCTACTGAAAAGGAAACTACACAAATTATGTCTTAAAGTTACCATCAAAAGAAATGCTTCTCTGCAGGAAACTTAACTGTTCGAGGCGTTTTCCTCGTCCTGCTTGAGTGACCGCTTCTCGGTTGGTGAGCGGTTGACTTGCCTCAGGATGGAAACAGCTGGTCTCATCCACGGTGCTTGCAGCTTGTTTGGGGGTGGATGTAACTGTGGGGAGCCACCCCACCCAGATTCTGGGACCTATGTTGTCTGTGTCCTTGATGCTTAGGGTGATGGACAGTTAACCGGCCCAACACCCCCTCCATCTTATTCAGGTCGCAGGACTCAGACTGAGTATACCCCATTGTATACCCCACTGAGCTTGTATACCCCACTCTATTTCTTGTGGGGCTCAATCGTTCATTCAGTCAGTCAGTCTGTCATGCACAAACATTCATTAAGGGCTTTTCTGTACCAGGCATTGTGCCAGGCCACTGAAAGTCAGCTGTGACCAGTCAGGCGGGGTCCTAACACTACGTCTGCCTTGAATCAAGAGAGGAAAAGTACCCAGGAATTCAACCCTACGTTATCAAGATGAATTCTAGAGCAAGGCCTAATGCAGGAGCACCAGCAGCCCGTGGAACGGCTGCCTTGCTCCACAGTGATTCCCCAGTGAGTACTCTAGGTGGATGGATTCAGGAGGCACCAAGTCTCGTGCTATGCCGACGTGTGTTTTGTGAGCTTTCCCCCAGTTCCTGTGTCTAGGTGATCCCACTGAGGCTGCGGTGTGAAGCACTCCTGTGGTTCCAGTCACTCCTGAGCGCCCAAGGGCCAGGGTCGCTAGACGAGCAGATACCACACTCTACCTCCTGCTGAGCACGTCAGCATCGTGCCCTGGGTCCAGGGGGTCAGCGGGCTGCAGAAGCATGGAAAGGACAATCAGAGCCATAGGAGGCTTTCTCCAGGGCCTGCTGATCATGTCACCTTCACACAGAAAGACCGGCGTGTCTTGGTTTACTGGAGCGTGGCCTGTCTTCGTAGAGCTGATATCATCTAGAGACACAGATACACAAGGCTCAGTAAGTGCCCTACGATGACATAATGCTTCTATTTGTTGCCTTGAATAACGAGTCGTTTTACCTTTCAGACTGGTGCATTTTACAATGGATGCTGAATGATGATCCTCAAGTTACAGTTACACAAATTCCTTGAAAGCAGCCGTATCACCTTAGCTCCTAATTTCCAGGCGGCCCTGTCACCGGCCAGTGACTAAGGCGTAGGAAACATCTCTTTTTGTTGTTACGTAAGGGAACACGTGGGCGGAGGGAATGAGGTCTGGGTGCGTCCACCGAGTTGGACTGTTGGAAACTGGAGAAAGGACCTCTCAGCCCTCCCAAGCTGGGATGTGAGGTGGCTTAGAATTCCACTTTCGGGGCAGTCCACCATCAAGGTGCAGTAAATTCTCAAGTAGCAAATTGACTCAGCGTGTTCCTAAGCCACAGGCCCCTGTGGTGACGTATGCTAGACACGTGTCATCTGCCCATTTGCTCTCCGTGGGTGACAGAGGTGCCATGTATTTTCCCCGCCTCGAACCTGCACAGAGTGGAAGTGTAGCCAGTCCCCCGCGTGGTCTTATTCTGAATCATGCTTCTAACAATCGAGACACTCTGTACCCATCCTTCCTCAGCTTTCAACCTAAACTCTCTCCACCTCTCCACTGCAGTCTTTCGGTGAAAGTAAACAGTCCTATGTGACCCTCCTTCTCTGGATGGTGCTTCCTGCCCCTCTGCAGGCTGGGGATGTGACGTGTTGAGTCTGTGCACACGTCAGCGGGGTGGTCACCCCTCTGACCTCGGCACCCCCGAGGCGTAAGCCTCTACTCAAAGGGGAGTCGAGCTCTGGAGGGGGCCGCCCCCAACCTTCTGAAGTGTGAGCCACAAGAAAGAGTTTCTCAAGCATTCCTGAAAGAAGGCAGGGAACAGAGACTGCATGTTCTCTCATTTGAAAGCAGAACTTTCTTGTCAGTTTTTCATAAAAGACCAATGATTTTTATTGTAAATAGAGAAGTTCCAAGGGCCAAGTGGATACAAAGTACAGTGCTGAGGGCCATTACCAAGTAGAAATGACGCATCGAAATTTCCTTGCCAGCGTACCCCATGTTAATTTCGCTGTTGACCTTGCATGTGTGTTTGAGAAAGGTGACCCTGCTCAACGACCAGGGTGGATCCAGGATTAGGGTGTGTCCTGCAGTTTGAGGAAGTATCCCGGTCCTTGGGTTAAGGGCGTTCCCAGTTTAAGACCTTGGGTTTTAGGGAAGTTCGATGTTGAGGATTATTGCTACTGGAATTAGGGCGTTCTTGCTGCCTGAGCTCCCGTTGAGTTCTCGTGAGATTCAGAGAGCACTTTGGGAAGAAAGCCTCGTGGAGTAGGTGAATTGGGAGGAGAACTGGGATTGCCCCAGAGCGTGTGTGGAGGCCGGTGTGAGTTCGGGAATAAAGAATTGCTGTTTGAATCTACAAAGCTGTGTGGTGGCTCGTGATTCTGTGCCCAGCCAAGACTGCGGCAGTACAGAGGATCCTGAGCCTCTGGCTGACACGTCGTTTCACCTGACACCAGTGATCTCAGCCGGCCTCGTGCCATCCCCCAATCAATCCACGCCATTTGCAGAGCTGACGGGGTCCCTCCTGGGCCACTCTCCCGCCGTGGTAGCTGCTCATCACCACTTAGAAGCACGACCTTGGAAACGTGCAGTGACCTCTCTGAGCCTCTGTCCTCTCGCCTCTCCAGTGGGCGATAGTGGCACCTCCCACACGCAAGGTCAGGCGGTTCCTAGGCTTGGTGGGCTCTGGGTCGTCCTGGATGGGAAGAGGCAGCCCAGCCCTAGAGACCGGGCAGACTGTGAGGTCCAGGAATTCATGAAGGGCAGTGAAACCAGAAGGCCCTGGAGGACAGGCCAGGGGATACTGCTAGGCCCACCGGGGACATGCCCATGAGCCCTGCTGTGCAGGTGGGCCAGCCAAGCCCCTGCACACCCCGGTGTGGCACTGGGACCCCTGGGCTGTCCTGTGATGTCAGCAGGGTAGGACACTCAGCACCCTGGGCCTCTTTTTCCCAAACGCAGTCTCGCACAGGTCCAGTGTTAGACAGGCTGACGAGGACTGCTCCGACAGACGGGCGGGAGCCTGCGCCTCCTCTCCCCGCCAGGCAGCCCCCAGGAGTCCTCTCAGGGCAGTCGCAGCCGTGCTGCTCGAGGACCACGGGGAGACTTCCCGCTACCAGTGCTGCCGGTCAGTGTCCAGCCCGTCCCAGCTCGCCTTGTTGGGGGGAGCCTTGGCACCCAGTGGCACCACATGGCACCTGCAGGGAGCCTTTCACTGTCTCCCACCTCGGACCTCCCACCTTCTCATCCCAGCCCAGGCACCCACGGCCACCGGGTGAGGTCAAGCTCCTGGAGGACACGCCATGAAGGACACTGAGCCTTCATTCCATGTTAGTGTCTGCTCTCGAGGACTTTCAATTCTCCCTCTCCCTCCCTCCCTCCTTCCTTCCTTCCCTCCTTCCTTCCTTCCCTCCTTCCTTCCCTCCTTCCCTCCCTCCCTCCTTCCTTCGTTCCTTCCCTCCCTCCCTCCTTCCTTCCGTCCTTCCCTCCCTCCCTCCTTCCCTCCTTCCTTCTGTCCTTCCTCCCTCCCTCCTTCCCTCCCTCTCTCCTTCCTTCCTTCCTTCTCTCCTTCCTTCCCTCCTTCCCTCCCTCTCTCCTTCCCTCCTTCCTTCCCTCCCTCCTCCCTCCCTCCTTCCCTCCTTCCTTCTGTCCTTCCTCCCTCCCTCCTTCCCTCCCTCTCTCCCTCCCTCCTTTCTTCCCTCCTTCCTTCCCTCCCTCCCTCCCTCCCTCCTTCCCTCCTTCCTTCCCTCCCTCCCTCCCTCCTTCCCTCCCTCTCTCCTTCCCTCTTTCCTTCCTTCCCTCCTTCCTTCTGTCCTTCCTCCCTCCCTCCTTCCTTCCCTCCCTCCCTCCCTCCTTCCCTCCCTCCCTCCTTCCCTCCTTTCCTCCCTCCCTCCCTCCCTCCTTCCCTCCCTCCCTCCTTCCCTTCTTCCTTCCCTCCCTCCCTTCCTCCTTCCCTCCCTCTCTCCTTCCCTCTTTCCTTCCTTCCCTCCTTCCTCCCTCCCTCCTTCCTTCCCTCCCTCCCTCCCTCCTTCCTTCCCTCCTTCCCTCTTTCCTTCCTTCCTTCCCTCCCTCCCTCCCTCCCTTCCCTCCCTCCTTCCTTCCTTCCCTCCTTCCTTCCCTCCCTCCCTCCTTCCTGCCTTCCTTCCTTCCTTCCTTCCCTCCCTCCTTCCCTCCTTCCTTCCTTCCTTCCTTCCTTCCCTCCCTCCTTCCTTCCCTCCTTCCCTCTTTCCTTCCTTCCTTCCTTCCTTCCCTCCCTCCCTCCCTCCCTTCCTTCCTTCCTTCCTTCCTTCCCTCCCTCCTTCCTTCCTTCCTTCCTTCCCTCCTTCCTTCCTTCCTTCCCTCCCTCCTTCCTTCCTTCCTTCCTTCCTTCCCTCCCTCCCTCCTTCCTTCCTTCCCTCCTTCCTTCCTTCCTTCCTTCCTTCCTTCCCTCCCTCCTTCCTTCCTTCCTTCCCTCCCTCCTTCCTTCCCTCCTTCCCTCTTTCCTTCCTTCCTTCCCTCCTTCCTTCCTTCCTTCCTTCCTTCCCTCCTTCCCTCTTTCCTTCCTTCCTTCCCTCCTTCCTTCCTTCATTCCTTCCTTCCTTCCCTCCCTCCTTCCTTCCCTCCTTCCCTCTTTCCTTCCTTCCTTCCCTCCCTCCCTCCCTCCCTTCCTCCCTCCCTCCCTCCCTTCCTTCCTTCCTCCCTTCCTTCCTTCCTTCCTTCCTTCCTTCCTTCCTTCCTTCCTTCCTTTTTGGTTCTAGGGATTGAGCCCAGGAGTGCTCTACCACTGAGCTACATCCTCAACCCTTTTTACTTTTATTTTGAGACAGGGCTTTGTTAAGTTGCCCAGGTTGGCCTTAAACTTGCATCCTCCTGCCTCAGCCTCCTGAGCAGTTATGATTACAGGCATGTGCCATGGTGTCTGGCAAGGCCTTTTTTTTGTTGTTATTTTTTGGTGCTAGTGATTGCACCCAGGGGCACTTACCATTGAGCTACATCCCAGTTCTTTTTTTTATTTTTTTATTTTTTTTGAGACAGGTTCTCGCTAAGTTGCTTGGGTCCTCATTAAGTTGTTGAGGCTGGCTTTGAACTTGTAATCCTCCTGATTCAGCCTCCCAAGTTGCTAGGATTACAGTGTATGCCACCATACCCAGCTTGACATGGACTTTTGATTCTAATGTCTTTTTCTTGAAACCCTCCCTCAGTTCTGGCCCAGGAAGCCTCTACAATAATAAATTTAATTAACTATTTTTGTGTATCCACTATGAGCTTATAGGGAGTGTAAGCCTATCACACAGCCCCCTCTTCCTGGGTCAGTCAGGACCCAGCAGGTGAGTGAAAAAGAGCAATACTCTATGCTGGATCCCACACAGAATGGGGCAAAGAGCTTCCTCCCTGGTGGAATCTTCTAGACTGCCTTGGGTCTGGTGTGTGGCACAGATGTTGGATGCACGGTCCTGCTCCCTCTCAGGGCCAGTAGTGACACCCAGAGAGCTTCAGACATGGAAGCTAACAAAGGCCAGAGAAGGCTTCCTAAAGACACCTCCTCCTTAGAGGTTCAGAAGGTGAGTGATTTTCCAAGGCATCTGCTCCCCACGCTAAGCAGATATTGCCTTCTTACAAAGTTCCCCGACTTCTGCAGAAAACCAAATATCATTTGCCTCTAAATCAGGAGAAGCAAATGATATTATTTGTTTTTCTGTAAAAGGATCAGGTCATTTAAAAAGACTCTCTCTGTCCTTAGAGTGCAATTCACTTACCTTCAGCAAACATAAAGTAGCAACCAGAAAGCTTCACCTGGAAAAGACTGCAATTAAAGTGTAATTTGGCCTCACAGTGTGGGGATTTGAGAAGAAACAAACTAGGGTGGAGGAAAACAAAGCAACACAAAGGAAAGAGGAGAAGTCTGGTAAAGAGGAAGGAGGAACAGACCAGAGCGGCACAGAGTGGCACAGAGCGGCACAGGAAGAGACCCGGCAGGAGGCTGAGGCCGGCGTGCCCAGGGGGCGGCAGGTGGCTGTCCTCGTTCACAGAGGGCACTGTCCGCCTCCCTCAGCCACCTTCAGCCTTCCCCTCCTGTGGTCAGGTCCACGTGTTGACCTGAACAGCAGGGACATGCATCACCCAGGGTGCAGAGCTTGGCACACACGCAGCCCTAGGCTAGATCCCCAGCACCAAAAAGACCACTTTTTGAACACAGCAGCAGCAGCAGGTCCAGGTCCTGCGGGCGGGTGGTGCACACCACAGAGGGCAGAGGTGCAGTCCCTGTCCCCTCATGGCGCTCCTGGGTGACGCGTATCCCGACTGTGGAAGTAGCAGGATGGCTTTTGCCGAATACGCGACACGAGCTGTGGTGAGCAAGTGGGGTGTCCAGGGACGTCGCCGCCCCTGTGGGCATCTGCAGATGCACGGCCCGCGAGTTCCCTTCGTAAGCACACTGCTTTCCTCTTCCCCGGTTCCCTTTCTTTCTCTGTGCTGTGTCCCCTCAGGGAACTTTTAAGTCCTGGATGACAGCTGGGGCCGAGGGGAGCCTTCTGCTGCCCTCCTTCCAGACAGGCTTCCGGCAGCAGGACAAAGACGCAGCTGGACCAGAGCCCGGGACTAAGCCACGTTCTGGCCTTTACGTGGTCAAGATAGTCGAGTTCCTGGTAGACTTTGTCCATACCACTCAAGGCCCAAGTTATTGCAGGAGTCTATTCATTTCTTTCTCTTTTATGAACATAAAATACTAGAAAATTACTACCAGGTCTGACACTGGGCCAGGTAGTTCCTCGGCAGAGTAACGGCGAGAGGGGTGCTGGATGGGTCAGTTCATGAACACAAACCAGGTGCACAGTTTAGAGTTTGGATATCGCCAGAAACAATGTTGCAAAGATCAACTTCTCTCCTCACCGCAAACCCTGTGTCAGGGGACACCTTGATTGGGGTCCAGTCCCTTCACCGGGTCTCTGCACAGTGGCTCTAATCCATGACGTGGCAGTGGGGGCAGATCCCAGGAGGACAGCAGTGGTCGGACTCTGGAGGCAGCATCCCCATCGCCTCAGTGGTCACTTGACTTCTCTGGGCTTTGGTCTCCTAGATGAGGAGAGGAAAGAAAGATGACCACGGCACCCGTGTCCATGTTGTGGCTTTTTGATTGGTCGAGGTCTTTCCTCCGGAGGGGCTTCCTCTTCCCCTTGTAGGCAGCAGAAGATCAGGCCTAACTATTTCTCAACTTAAAAGCTGACTTCAGAACAGCCCTGCAGCCCAGCACAAGTCTCAGAGGCTGCTTCCCTCTCCTGCACCTTGTTATGGGTCCCTGTGGTTCATGGAGCTACCGTGTACCCCGGACCTGGAGAATCCATGCTTCAAGAATTCAAGTTCAATGAAACGAAAAACCCCAAACTGCAAGAAAACAACAGACCTATACACCGTTTCAGGATTCCAGAGTGCCTTGTCCCTCAGAGTATGGCACAAGATTGGCTCTGTTGTGTGTAAAACTTACATATCACACCTAGTCTTTGTTCTGCAGCAAAGGTGTTCAGGGCCCGGGAATCCTCTGCAGCACATGACGTTGTCTATAAACTGAGTGAACCATCTTCAACCACATATGTATTATCATATTTCAAAAAACGTGTGTAGGGGCCGAGGTTGAAGCTCAGTGGTAGAACACAAGCCTAGTATGCACCAGGTACCAGCTTCAAGCCCCAGCACAGAAACAGAACAAAATAAAAATGTGTGTGGCTAGTTTTGTGATGAATTAAGTGTAATCATCTAAAAGCTCTCCTGAATCCATCCTGCCTCCTTGGCACTGGAATTCCTCACTCAAGAGCAGCAGCAACCAAACACTGCCATCTGTCTTTTTGGAAGTTAGATGGTTTTTGTATTAAACTGGGGCCCACGACAGAAAACAGAAGGTTCTCATTTATAATGGCATAAAAACTTAAAACCTCCATATGGCAAAAGATACCATAGAAAGAGTAGTTGGATATGTTTCCCGTGCCTTTCGTAGGAAAAGAGCCCTCGAGAGCAAGGAGAAACAGCTAAATATGGGGTCAAAGAATAGGAAGGAGGCTCTTCACAGAAAAAGAAACCATGATGGCCACACACCAGACCTAATGTCAGTCACAGGGAGACAAGCCCCTGACCGGGCACTGCTTTTTTTTTCTCCTAATTTATTGGCCAACATTTAAAATATTGATAATATATACACATAGAAACATCTCTAATGACGGTCGTCGCAGCATTGTTAGTGGTGAATAAAAATGGAAACAATCTACATGCTCACCAGTGGGTCCTGAATGGACAATATCTGGTCCAGCCACGCCACAGAACGCTAATGCAGACATCGACATGAGCTGGCCAGTGTGGGACCACGCTGTGGACAGCCGCCCTGACACAGGCTGAGTGCAAAGGGACAGTGACAGGCTTCACGGGGAAAGATTAAGACTTTATGTAAAGAACACGTATTGTCCATGTCTCCATCCTAATGTCCCTATCTCCACATATGATTCTGTTTCCATCGGTCTCTGCCCATCTATTCCTTCATTGTTTTATGCACCTAGGAAAACCGTCTAGAATGACATACGGTAAACTCTCAGGAGTCCCCTAGGAAGCAAAAATTAAGGAAGAACAGGGATTAATTTTATATTCTGCTTTTTCACTTATTTGTACATTTTGAATTCTTTGTTTCTTGACACACCTAAGCAGATGAAGAACAGCAGTTTCTCAAAGAGAATCCTCACTCCTGGAAACAGAACTCTGATCTTGAATGTGAGTGCCTTCTGCTGTGGACTCCCCCCTAGGAAGACCTTCTGTGGCCTTTTGGGAAAGGCCAGGAGGGGCTCAGTGGACTCCTTGCAGGAGGACTCACCCACCCCCGCTGCTGGGCTGCTGTCCTTCCATGACCACATGTTGGGTGTTTCAGGGCCAAGCCTGCCACCACTTGCAGCTACCCTGGCCCCAGAGCAGGACCTCGGGGTAGGCTGGAGTTAAAGAGAATAGCACTGGTTAGAGACGGGAGGTGGGAGAGGCTGGCGGTGCAGTGGACCTGGGTCAAGCAGTGTGGACCTTCCAGCTCTTTGTCTCCTGGTGGTCTGGTGTGAAGCACTCTGTCTCCAGCCTCCCTGGCCGGTGCCATAGGCACCTAGCATGTTAGAATCGAGTCCAGAAGCTTCCTCAGAAAAGCCACTGTGGGGGGAGCAGGGGCAGTGAACACCTGCCCCCCAGCACACTGACCTTCAGACCCCAGAACCCTGCAGTGCCCAAGGGCCTCAGCCACAGAGCAAGGGAGCGCTGTGGCCCAAGGCTTGGGCTTTCTACTGACGACAATGATGGGAACTGACCTTTGGGTCTCCATAACTCATTGGCCTTCTTGGAGTTATCCCAAGAGGGAAGACCCTGGGATGGAAAGAAATAACCTGCTATGAGGATGTGCAGTCGTGATTCGGGATCTTTATGTCTCGAATCTCGGGAGGCATAGCCCTTGCTAAGTACACACATGGGCCATCAACACATCACCTGCACATGTTCTAGAAAATGATGGAAGTCAGTGACATCAGCAGTGCATTGAGTTCAGGGGAGGGAGAGAAGTTCCAGGAGTGTCCAGGTGGGTCTCTCCAAGGCACCTCGGCGAATCCTTGGGACTCTTCTCCTTGGTTTTCCTCCCTCAAGCCAAACAGGTAAAAATATTCCAGCGGTTACCTGAACATCCTTGGAAAGTGGAAAAATGACCTTGAATTATTCTAGTGAAACTTCTTCCTGGAAAAAAATGGCTACCCACCCAAGGTTCAACAGCCCAGAGATGAGCCACTTGTCTGCCCATGGTTAGCACTCGAAGCTCAGGAGACCTCCTTCCCCAGAGGTCACCATGGAGAACATGTAACCCTCCCCAGGAGCGGGCAGAGCAGATGAAAGCAGAAAGGGCGAGTGGTGCGTGGAGATGGAAGGAAGGCTGGCCCCAGGGCAGCTTTCCCGTGCAGACCACCCCTCCTGGACACCAGGCCTTTCCTGCCTCCGCTCAGTCCTGCCTCTGCCTGGAATCTCCTGCAGCTCCCTGGCCCTGCTGATGCCCTGACCAGGCATGTATGAGTACAGGCCATTAAAGGAAATTTTTGAGGGCTGGAGATGTGGCTCAGGGCCTGGGGTCCTAACCCCAGGACCAGGGGGAAAAAAATCTTGCAGCATGCCCATGAGTCCTTGGGAAAGAAGACTGAAGTTTCTTAAGCCCCACAGCGATGGCCTTGCTGTCCTGGAAAGAGCACACCTGGCGGAACTCAGCCGCACTCAAGGTGCTCATGATCGGGAGTGAAGGAAGAGCAGTGTGTGGCCCTCCGGGGCAGCCTCCTTGGGCCCCTCAGCCTCTCCCATGCACCTCGAGGCCTGAGTTGAACTAATAAGGCCTGCAGTGACTCGGGCCTCTGGAGGCTGGAAAATAAAAATGGTGGTTGCTTGACAGCTGATAGAATTGAAGCTTTTTCTCTCCTTTCAAAAGTAAACACAAATTCTGCCCATGATTTTGGGAGGCTCATGGAGCTCTGAACACATTTATGACCCCTGGGGTCCACAGACGCCAAGACACTCCCCTGTGCCCTGTGCTGAGGGCAAAGGTTTTCACATAGCCTGGGCTTGGTGGGCCACATGCAAAACTGAGAAAGTGCACTTTTCATCTCCTCTTCCTTCCCCATCCCCTTTTCCCCCTTCCTTAAGAATGAATCCTGTATCCTAATCTCGCTTGTTACCTGGATATAAACAGTTGCTGATTGGGCTCAACTTGATACTTGCAGATGGAGCACAGTCAGTTCTGCTTCATTCTGACGTGTGTTTGTGAAAATCACTGCACAAACTCACACAACAAAAACCACAGGCTCATGGGGAAAATGAGGTTAGGGCACGGCCATCAGGAACTTTATCAGTGACACTGAGAAAGAAGACAGGAACGTAACCGTTTGGACACGCTCAGTGGTTAAGAGCTGCACACACACTGCCGTGTGTGCCTAGAGAAAGACCTGTCATGGCTCACCGAGACGGGGATAGGAGGGCTGCAGTGGGTGAGCCATCGAGAGGCTGTTAAGGAGGCTTCTCTGGGATGGAAAACAGTGACAGCAATGTGGATGGGTGTGGCTTGTGACACTCAGAGCCTCTGGGGTGACCGGTGCACGTCTGAGGAGCGTGTGTAGCTTGTGTGTTGTCACTTGGCTCGTTCAGCCACCTGAAGCTCTTTCCACCACCTGCACGACGCCCAAACTCACGCTCAATTTATGCTCAAACTATTCCTTGAGCTTATGCTCAATTTATGCTCAATTTATGCTCACATTATGCTCAAACTATTCCTTGAGGCGTTCATCCCATTAGGACGACTCGCATTTAAAAAGCAGGTGCTACAGCAGACTGATGCATCCAGACCATCAACAGTAAACAGCCACTAGACACTGGTGAAATGGGGCTGGACGGACAACAACAGGCTTGATATTCGTAAGCAGAGAACAGCCTTCCTAGCCTCGGTGACTCAGCTACATCTGTGCCTCCTGGTCCTGATGTAAGGTCCATCTCAACATGGTGACAAGTTCAAAGGATGGGCAAAGTGGGCTAAGGGACCTTGAAACATGCTGCATCCTGACTGAGACACTCAGGGCTTCCTGGACAGCCCCACATACCAGCCCTGGACAGTACCCATGCACCTGACCCCTGGATGGTCCCCACACATACCTGAACGGTCCCCACTAACCCTGACCCCTTGATGGTCCCCACGTACTCTAATCCCTGAAGAGTCCCCATGTACCTGGCCCTAGATAGTCCCACACACCCTGAACTCCAGTAGTCCCCACACACCTGACCCCCAGTGGTCCCCATGTTCCCTGACCCCTGGATAGTCCCCACACACCCTGACCCCCAGTGGTCCCCATGTATCCTGACCCCTGGAGAGTCCTCATGTGCCTGACCCCTGGACAGTCCCCATGCACCCTTACCCCTGGACAGACCCATGTATCTGGCCCTAGATAGTCCCCACACACCCTGTCCCCTAGTAGTCCCCATGTACTCTGACCCCTGGACAGTCCCCATGCATTCTGACCCCCAGTGGTCCCCATGTTCCCTGACCCCTGGATAGTCCCCACATACCCTGACCCCCAGTGGTTCCCATGTGCCCTGACCCCTGGACACCCTGGACAGTCCCCATGTACCCTGACCCCTGGATAGTCTCCACACACCCTGACCCCCAGTGGTCCCCAGGTGCCCTGACCCCTGAAGCCCACAGCATGCTGCAGCCACACTAGTCTGGCTTCCCTCTCCTCTTCACCTGTACCGGTCCCCTGGCCTGCACCCTCCAGAGCCCCCACAGAACGCTGCTGGCTGTCTCCTGTCTTCTCCAGGAGTAGCCCCATCCCACAAGTGTCGCCACAGACGGACCACCTCATGGTGCTGAGGGCTGGAGGTCCATGAGGAGCTCTGCAGGGCTGAGTCGGGATGGCGGGCTGGCCCTGCAGAAACCTAGGGTCTGCCCCTGGCCCTGCAGCTCCCAGAGGCCACCGCCACCTGCTCCTATTGTCACAGCTCCTCTAGACCTTGACCTTGCCTCCCTCCCTCCCTCTCTCCTTCCCTCCCTCCTTCCCTCCCTCCCTCCCTCCTTCCCTCCTTCCCTCCTTCCCTCCTTCTCTTCCTCCCTGCTTCCTTCCCTCCCTCCCTCCTTCCCTCCTTCCCTCCTTCTCTTCCTCCCTGCTTCCCTCCCTCCCTCCCTCCTTCCTTCCTCCTTCCTTCCCTCCCTCCCTCCTTCCCTCCTTCCTTCCTTCCCTCCTTCCCTCCCTCTTTCTTTCCTTTCTTCCTTCCCTCCTTCCCTCCTTCCCTCTTTCCTTCCTTCCCTCCTTCCCTCCCTCTTTCTTTCCTTTCTTCCTTCCCTCCTTCCCTCCTTCCCTCCCTCTTTCTTTCCTTTCTTCCTTCCCTCCTTCCCTCCTTCCTTCCTTCCTTCCCTTCCTCCTTCCTTCCCTCCTTCCCTCTTTCCTTCCTTCCTTCCCTCCTTCCCTCTTTCTTTCCTTCCTTCCTTCCCTCCTTCCTCCTTCCCTCTTTCCTTCCCTCCTTCCTTCCTTCCCTCCTTCCCTCTTTCCTTCCTTCCTTCCTTCCTTCCTTCCTTCCTTCCTTCCTTCCTTCCTTCCCTCTTTCCTTCCTTCCTTCCTTCCTTCCTTCCTTCCTTCCTTCCTTCCTTCCTTCCTTCCTCCCTTCCTTCCTTGGATGAGCACAGTAAGCACCTTGGCTCATGGGACAGCCCATGAAGCCCTCCCCATCTGGGAGTCTTGACTTAATCACAGCAGCATCCCTTTTGTCATGTAAAGTGACACATTCACTGGTACCCAGGGTTAGGACAAGGACATCTTGGTGGGAGGCAGTACTGCAGAAGTTCTGACCCTCGGGTCTTGGGTCAAAATTCTGGACTGGCTCTGGGGTCCCTGATACCTTAGTTGAGGGACTGGAGAGAGGCGGGGAGGTCCCAGGAGGTGGGCGTCTAGCACCGAGGGAGGCACTGGTGGAGAGTCTTGGTGGAGACGGTCATCTGCGTGGGCAGATGAGGAAGGCTTGCACAGACATGGGGCCGTGCGGTGATCCCAAGTCTATATGGATTAGTGAGTTCTCCCAGAACCCCTACAGAGTATGATGTTTATGAGGAGAACTTCCTGATCATGTTGGAAAAGTTTTCATCTATTGTAACACCAAACCTGTATATTCTAGAATAAAAAAATCCATAGTCAACCCCCAGAGCCAATGAAGTACAAACTCCCATTTATCTTGGTTACATACCATTCTAGAATAAAGTATGGCTGCAGGTAAGTGTGTAACAACATAGATGAGCAATAGGAGTATAAATAACATCTATACCCAGGGTTAGTTTTAAGACCGATCTGACTGTGGAGCAAGGCTCTCTTAGGCTAGAATATTATATCCAACTTTCTCAAATGGGTAGAGTCACAGGGACAAGAGGCAGAGGAGAGGGGATGGCAAACCCTGGTCGCAGACACAGTTAGGATTGTGTGCTCACACCCACAGGTGACAACATCTAACAGAAGTGGCAGACACTGCCCTCCAAGAAAGCACCATTTCCCAGCACTGCCAGTGTCGCTGTTGAAACTCTTGTTTGACTTGGATAGGACCGAGTACCAGCATCTGTCACTCACTTAACTGATGCATCATAGAGAAGAGAGGGACAATGGAAGAATTTGTGGGTGCCTTTTTTGTACCTTTTTATTTTGTTTATTTATTTTTATGTGGTGCTGAGGATCACACCCAGGGCCTCACACATACCAGGCGAGCACTCTACCACTGAGCCACAACCAGGGCCCTGTGGGTGCTTATTTTAATGGTATAATGATATCTTGATCAGGGGGAATACATTTTCTATAGAATATTAGAATCACTCATGGTATTTATAAGTCAGATTGCTAAATAAAATGTCAGAAGCCAACATTACTGTTGCTTAATGAAGAGTTGGGAGCCAATTCTATTTTTAGCCCTTCAAACCTGATAAAAACCTAAAATATTCCAGCAAGTTAGGAAAACACCCCCTTTATTTAAAATTTCCTAAAAGGTGGTCTTCCCTCCTCCCCTTATCATGGAATACAGGGTGATTTCAGTCAGAGACATAGCCTACCTAAGAAAAAGTCCTGCCAGTAGGTACTCACTCCACTTTACTCATTATTGAAGTACCCTGATGACTGTCAGAGGGGACAGGTCAGATGCCAGGGGTGCCGAGGAAAAGAGATCAAAGTGTTTTGTTTACCTCCTTGAAGTATCACAGTACCTGCCACTTAGCACACACTCTCTTGGTTCAAGCTGAAAATTGGAATTCACCCATTTCTGTCTTTTTCCTGTGTAAGGTGCAGACGGGGCACATTTCGTTCACTCCAGCGATCCCTGCCCCCACGCACTATTACATGCACACGTATACCTAGCCAGTGGAAAAGAAAATCGAGTTACTCACATTCATCCATTCTAGAGAGATTTCCAGGCTCACTGGGAGGGCCTGGCCTCTCCCTGAGGGGGAATAAAAGGGCTCCCTGACAGCCCGTCCCCAGTCACAATCAAGTGAGCAGAAGGCTCCTGCCCTCCTGTTGCACCGAGGGGACCCACCCTGGCCACATGGAGAGGATGCTTCTCTGTCTGATGGTCATCCTTCTGGGGACAGTGGCCCATAACTCAAGCTCCCAAGGGCAAGATCGTCGCCTCATGATTAGAATGCGTCACCTTATACACACAGTTGACCAGCTGAAAAAATATGTGAATAACTTGGTAAGAGCCCACGCACCCCGGCAGTGTGGAATGGCATTTGTAGGTTGTGTGCAAGCAGGCTTTCAACTTACAAGTGTAAATTGGAATTGATTTCTTTTTCTCTCTAGGAGCCTGAACTTCTGCCAGCTCCGCAAGATGTGAAGGTAAGACCTGTTGAATTTATTTCTGAAAATATATGTGATATGTTTTTAATCCTATAAGAAAGGCATTATGATGGTTATTTGGGAATACACTTAATTTCAATGCATCTGGGCATTTAATAATTGGCAAAATACTTATTTCTATTTTATTCAATAGTCATAGATTTACCAACAAACTGCTACATTATGTTTCTTATAAAACAAATGTCTATATTCAAGTATCTCTAAGAGTACTCTTAAGTAGTTTTGTAAGACAGAATGATAAAATGATAAAAGAAACAAGGAACAGGTAGCTACATTTCAGGGCCCTCGGGCATGGAGATTCTTCAGTCTTCTCTGTAGTCTTATTTAGGGAACACAGACACAATTCCTCCCAGAAGGAGAGGAATTCCCTTTTAAATAATAAACTAGAAATAAAGTAAAAAGATAGCAAGAATTAGATTACAGGGACCGTGTGGGGGACAGCGCTGCGGAAGCCCCAGCCCTCCCTTGAAGTATTGTTCGCACGTACCTTGACCCTCGGTAGGGTCTTTTGAAAGGACCATTTTCAACAACTTAGTCCATCTCTTCAGCCCTTCAAATCCAAGTCCCAGGGAGAAGCGGCCAGGCAGCTGTTCAAGAGCGGTGTCTACTGGTCTTTTCCCGGTAACCTCTTCAGTGTGGTCTGCTGGCTTGGCACCCTGAGGGCATAAATGCAATCTGGGAAACCTGACATTCATTGTCACCAACCTTTAATTGCATAAATTAGGATAACTATGAAAGTGCTACCAGTAATTAGGACACTACAAAGGGGCAGATTTACTAAGAGGCATTGCAAAGAAAACAGTTATGGTAAATGACTGTGTAAAACTTTAGAAAGTGAATGAGTCACAACTATTGCTTTTCTCTAAAATTCACTCTCCAGCTCGGAACCTAGCTACTCTCATATTTACTAGGTCCTTTTCTACTAAGTAGCATCTAAAATGAAAGTAGCATAATTAGGAATACTTCTTAATTCAAGGTGCCTAAGTATCAAAACATGTGTTTTTCAGCATCTTGTGCGCCTTGTTTGACTAGGGTTCCTGTTCTTCCCAGAGTTTCCTAGCTGCACTCTTCAACTTGCAACATAGGAAAATAGCCCATTTTCTAACTTAAACTCATCCAACGGGTAATTCCTTTATATGTTGTGTTAATGAATGATTTCTGAAGTGTAAGTTTTTCATAGCCACTTTCATTTTTTATCTTTCCATTATGATTATTAGTGCATATCCATTGTACACATTAGTGGATCAGGGTGATGTTTCCATACATGCACACACACCCACACCTTCTAGTCCCTCACCTTCCATTCCCTCCTTGTCCCTGCTCCACTGAAAGACATTTATATCTTACATCTAAAAGAGCGGGTTTTGTCTCAGCAATACCAGAGCTGTCTGATAATCTGATCAAGCTCTGCTTTCTATGATACAGGGGAGTCGTGTACACCTGAGATCTTTAAGTTCACTGGCTGAAAAGTTCAGGAAGGAAGAAGAGAGTTGAGGCCAAGTTTTTCAGGGCCAGCTCCAAAGCAGGGCCTGTAACAGAATTTAGAAGTTTACTGAAAATAGGGCTGTAAATGTGCATTTATGTAATAGTGCTCAGCAAGGATCTCTAACTGGCCCCTCCAGGTTTCTCGCCCCTCTCTCTCTCCTTCTTCCTTCAGTCGAATAACCAGGGGTCCTCCAGTCGTGGTGATTTTGCCCCCAAGGGACCTTTGACATTGTCCAGAGAAATTTGGGGTTGGAAGGACTGGGGCTGGCAGGGAGGGTGCCGCCGCCTCTGGTAGTTAGAGGACAGGACGCTGCTCAGTGGAGTGCATTAGACAGCTCTGACAGCCAGGAGTGGTCCAGGATGTCTGTGGTGCTGCTGTTGCAAACCCTGATACAAGCTCAGTTTGTGGGGGGGACAGAGGTGATCTTCTCAGGGAGCGAGGCTTCCTTTCACAAATGAGCATGGCTTTCTTTGCAAAAGAAGAAGAAGAAGAAACCTAATGAGTCTAAAAGTAGGCTCTGAGGAGGCAAATGCTTTCAAATATTCAATTGCAAAATAAAGTGAGCTTTTTTCCAAAAGCAGCTCCTGACTGCTTCCCGGCCTGAGAGGACTCTCTGACTCCCTTCATTCCCTCTAGTCTGCAAAACCAAGGTGGGACCGGAGCTCCTCATGCTCTCCAGTATCGATGGCCCAGGGAACAGAACCTTCCCCAGGACTTTGCTGTCACCAAGGCCCAGCAAAGGAGAGCGGCAGGGATGCCCCAAGAGGTGCTGTACAGGGACTTGGGCTGGCCCAGGACTCCTGAGGCCAGGGCACCGGAGGCTGCCTGGGTCTAGGTCCGTCTCCCTGCCTGCACACCTCTGGGCAGGTGGCAGGGCAGGTTCTCATTTCTGTTCCTTCCTGAGGCTGCTCTGGCGTGCTCCTGAGGTGAGGCCCAGCGGTTAGTTGTCTAGACCGCACTTTGCCAGGCACAGCTCTGCTCTTGCAGGACAGGACCACAAAGCAAACACAGTATCTGTCCACACAGGTGGACAGGGAGGGCTGGGAGACACAGCCCCATCAGCACCAGCCTTGGCACCCATGTGCCATCTTCTTCTAATGACAGAGGCTCTCAGAAAGCCTTTCTTAGGGTTAAAAGTTTTGTCCATGGGTCTTGATCATTCCTGGTGATCTTGTCACAGAGCACTGGTTCCTTAGGGCCCCTGTACTTCTTTGGAACCTAATTTGGTTTCAACATACAAATGAAAATGTTAACTCAGCAAAACAGGCCCCTGTGAGAAATGCTGGTTTCTCAGATCATCACGGATGAAGCAGTTAGTGTTTTCAGTTTCAGCTGGAAAATTTATCTCTTTAAATATGAATATTATTTTTTTTCCAGTAAGTTAAGCCGGTTGTGGTCAAAAAGAAGAGAAAAGAAAAAACTTCAACAAACATGAACATGTGGTTTTCAAGGAAAAAAAAGTGCTATAATTAACATTTATAAATAGTTTCTATTAAATAAGCATTTTGGCAAAATTGGAAAGGACACCACCTTGCCGGATGAAAGGCAACCCGGCCTGGTATGAGGAAACCAGATAAGCAGGTTCTCGGCTTGTGGCCACATATGCAAAGCGAAACTGGGGGTTTGTGACTTAGAGATGCGTGTTATTAATCAACATCCATGTGGGGTGCACACATGGGCTGGAAAATGCAAAGCAGGCTCGGGCTGCTTCCAGCTGACTGCCCTGAGCAGATGCAGGGAATGCTGTCCTGCACTGCCCACTCCTCTTTCTGGAGGTTTCTTGATAGAAGGCCACATCTTGGTCTTGATAGATAGAAGACCAAGATGTGGCATTTGGGGGGAAACAGCATTGCATGCACGGGCTAAAGGAAAACAGGTAGCCTGGACAGAAGGGACCCAGGTACAGGCCCTTCCTAGGTCAGCATCCGTGTGCTTTGGGGAGTGGACTTAAGAGCTGCTCTCCCAAGGAGTTCCATTCCCTTTCTGGTTTGGTTGTTAAGATTCTGGCTTCTTCTCTAGTCATTTTGCCAAGGCGAGTCCTTGCTCTATAGTGGGAGACACTACTTTTATCTCCTTCCTTCCTTCCTGTGGTGCTAGTGATGGACCCTGGGCCTCTACTGCTAGGCAAGTGCTCCGCCACTGAGCTATGTCCTTAGCCCTATTCTGTCTTCTAAGGAATGGTCCTGCTCCCATCGGTTGGGCAGATCTCAAATACTGTTCTCGGCTGTGTGATTGGTTTGTTGGTTTGGAATCCTACCCTAACTTACCCGAGGATGTGAACAGGATTTTAGAAAAGCCATGCATAGCCTTGGGAAGGACAGGAATCTTCGAATATGTCCTCAGAGATAGGAACCCACTTCCCTTCCCAAGTGTGAGCTTTCACTCAGTCACTCACCTGTGGGCTGCACAATCAGTGCTAAGTGCATCTCCTATCAGCAAGACCTGGGGCCATCGCTGCACAGGGTGGAAAGCTGCTTACAGCCCACCACTGAGAGGTGCTCGGTGGATCTCCCAGAGTGACAGCTGGCAAACCAGACTGCAGTGTAATTTACCAAAGCCACAGAGCAACTTGGAGCCTCATAATGGAGCAGCCGTGCTTTTAAACCAAACGAGCTCTCCCTGGCCGCCTGCCTCCCACCAGCCCTCCTACCAGCCAGACCTCAATACGTACCTCAGTGTGGCACTAAGAATAAAGAGCCATGGAAAAGGGAGGCTCTCCTCTCCTGTCTCAGCAAGGCAGAACCCGTTCCTTCTTCCCAGCACAAGGGGAAATTTACACCCAGGCACCTCTGTCTTCTCTGGCCAACGATTCAGAGGTGGTGCGCTCAGCCCTTCCTGCTCTGTTGAGATAAGTGTGACCCTACGCACGCTGGTACAGGTGGAAGGAGAGGCCGGGAGAGTCACTCTCAGCATTGTGATGACTTCCCTAACGTCTGTGCAAACTGGTGCAAATTGGTTCTCTTTCAGGGACGCTGTGAGCAGTCAGCTTTGCTGTGCTTTCAGAAGTTTGCTGGCCAACTCAAGCCACCAAACACAGGAGACAACGGAACGAGGATCAATATATTCATCAAAAACCTGAAGAGGAGAGTACCTTCTACAAATGCAAGCAGAAAGCAGGAACTCATTCCAGTAAGACCATCACTTGTCACCTATCCCATTTGTATTTGTTAACTACAATGCAATATGTCTGTTATGGTACACACACACACACACACACACACACACTCTCACAGCTGGAACCTCTAGGGCTCTAGTGACACCTTGTCATATGTGGTACATTTTGAGAAGTAGCTTGCTTCTTTCAAGACCTCAAAAGTGCCCAGAAATCCAGTTAGAATTTGCTGCTAATCTCTAGTAGCTGGACTATGTTCATGTAGCTTCCTGAGGCGAGTCCTTAGGAAGAGCATCCGACTGTGACTTAGACACTAAGAAGAATTTTCCTCCTGTTATATATGGCCACATATAGCTTGTACTCTTGTTCATGGGAGCTGGATCCTGGCTTTCTGACAAGAAAAGGGACAGCCTGCAGGAGATCAAGATCATCTTAAACTTTGCTCTTCTCTCTTAAAGAACATTTTTGTCCTGAACAGTAACAGAGTCAGTATTGAACTTAAAAAGATGTACTCTGTTGCTTGGCTGGGGAATTTCCACATCCCTGGTTTTTCAGATACCCAAGTCTTTCTTGTGTATATCTTCTTATGCCAACTCATGGGCAACGGTAATACTCAAGAACATGAGTAACTAGCATTCATCTCAACCAGTGGAAACCACATAAAATAAGTTACTCTAAAATTTTGTTATTAAGTCTCCCTCCTCCAAGAAATTCCCCACGTGTTTCAAGTGAAATCTTAATGACACTATCAAAATGATTCTTATTTCCTTTGACTGCTTGGCCAGGTTGCCATGTGAAAATAGCCCTTTAAAACCTTCCTCAGAATGAAAGGAGCTGGGCGTGGCTTTAAAACCCAACACCTCAGCACTGAACTTGGAACTATCCAGTTAAGCACCTTCATTTTACAGAGGAAGAGAGTGAGACCTACTCAAGAAGTTAAGAGACTCACCAGGTGCCACAAATAGTTGTCAGAATGACTTACTCATGTCTCTCAGCCAGATGTTGTCACTGCATGAAACTGGCACCCAGGGGCTTAAATACCACGCTACACCTGGAAGAAGAATAGAGAATGTAAATCCAGAGCTAGGAAGGAAGGGAGGGAGGGAGGAGTGTGAGCAGGCAGTTCAATCTCCCAGCCATCAAATGCATGTTAAAACAAGGAAATCTTATTTTTTCCAATTAAATGAGAATTTGTTTATCATTTTTTCCCAATAATAAGAATACTGTAAGTGAAAAGACATGCAATTATTTTACAATGTATATCAAAAACCTTAAAAATTATTTGTCTTTAATTTAGTTATTCTACTTCTAGAAATTTATCAAATAAACTAAATATCCATGAAAAATGATTTACAGAGGTGGTTTTTGAAGTATTGCTTACCAAAGGGAAAAATTAGAAGCTACCTAGGTGTCCAAAAATGGTAATAATTTCATTCTTTGTTGGCATACAAAGTAACCATTATATTTAATACTTTTGAAGACTATGTAACACCTAGGAAATTCTTGTGATGTGTTAGGGGAAAAAAACAGATTATCAACCAGTGTAACATAAAAGCAAAGTAAAAACAAAAATCTTAAACAACACTGGGGGAGATATACCAGATATTGCAGGCTTTCCTAGGAACAGGATTATAAGTGATTTTTACCATTGTTACTTTCAGAACAATTCTATGTGCTTTCCCAGATTTTTTATTTTTGTTTTGTTTTTGTACCAGGAATTGAACCTGGGGGGAGCACTTAACTATTGAGCCACATCCCCAGCCGTTTTTAAAAATATTTTATCTAGAGACAGAGTCTTGCTGAGTTGCTTATGACCTTGCTGAGTTGCTGAGGCTGGCTTTGAACTCATGATCCTCCTTCCTCAGCCTCCTGACCAACTGGGATCACAGGCCTGTGCCGTCAAGCCTGGCTGGAAAATATAAATTTTAAATAAACACTTTATTCAGTAGGAAGGAGTTTTAAAGAAGAATGTTGCTTTTCCTTGATTTCTAGACATGCCCTTCATGTGACTCCTATGAGAAGAAACCACCTAAGGAATTTCTGGAAAGACTGAAGTCGCTTCTCCAAAAGGTATCTTCCTTAAGTCACCCTGCGGCTGTCCTTGGTCTGTGTCTAACCGAGTGCTTCTCAGGTCGAGTACTCACGGCACACTCTCTCCACAGATGGTCCACCAGCATCTTCCCTAGACACGAGGCAGAGGAAGGTTCCTGGAGACCTGACTTGGAGCTGGGCGCTACATGACACACTCTAACAGCAGTCGGACTCACTTCTTGGTACTCTGAGAGCAGAAGTGCAGTCCGTTAGTGTGGGAAAAGACCTCAGTAAGTGTGCAAAGCTACAATCTTTCCCCAAATTAGTATGCCACACTTCAGGGCCAGGAGCATGACTTCCCAGGTCATGGGTTTCTATGGCTTCTGCATTTTTACTTTATCTCACTGCCCAACTGTGACATTCCTTGGCTGATGGAGAAGGCTAAAATTGTTAACCAAAAATACTCCTCAAGAATTTATTGATCTTCCGTTAACTTTAGTGTTAATTACCACAAGAATGGGTTCTGTCATGACCATACCTTAAAAGTGCATGCCTTCATTCAAGCTGAACATAGAGAAGCACAGGATCAAAATGAAAAGTTGAAATCTGTATTCTTCTAAGGAAATGTAAACTGAATGTTTAAAAATGCATATCTGAAGATGTTTTACGTTTTATTTCAAAGTGCCTAACAAATAAATATGTAACTTATTTATGTATCAGGGGACAGATTTACCAGATGGGGACCAAAAAAATCCTGCTTTTTTATATTTTTGTCAAAAATATTTAAATTCTATAGTTATGAATGTATTTATGGAATATACGTGGCCTTTGAGGTGTGCAAACATGTCAAGTGAACTCTGCCGAGGGACAGGCACTGGTGGCCTCCTGGGATGGAGGGTTGAGGCCGTGTCCTGGCTCTCAGACGGTGCGGTCATACTACAGGGGACCCAGTGACTCCAGAGGTCTCCTTCCTCCATCTTTGCTTTCTTCGTTTTAAAATGAAACTTCTGTGATGAGTATACTCCAGAACAGGTTTCTCGTGTTAGAGACTCTGTGTTCACTTTGGAAAAGACAAATTCAGTCACTGACACAAACTCAAAGCTAGGAGACAAAGTGGCCGGGAGGCCTGTCTCAGGCTTTCCAGTAAACTTTCCAATCTTTTGGTCAAGAGTTGTAAAAACAAGATATCTGCTCCAACTGATCTTTCATATCAATTTCAGCAGAGTGTGTTTAAATAGCAAGTTAAAAACTCTAGAAAAATAAAATTTTCGCTAGACTGGTATAAGCTATTTGAGAATTTCTTATTGTTCAGTGGCTCTGAGCATGCGAGAGCAGGAGGTGGGAGTGCCTTACACTCTGAGAAGAAAACTTGTCCGCTTGAAAGTGTTTTCCAGACAAATTCAGATTGGAAAGGTGCGTCCAGCATGGTTCTTTCCTGAAAGCTCCTTGAAGTGCTTTATCGTCAGAAATGAGTCACTTTTTAAAGCCTTTAAAATATGCCATCCCCGAGGGACTGTGGGAGCGTGGCCTGGGATGGCCACAGCAGCCTGCTGAGCCTCCGGGGTGCCACCCAGCTGCCGGGCAGAGCCAAGAGTGGCAGGGGCCAGGGATGCAGCCCCCCTGGAGCGTGGGAAAGACCCAGACTGTGTTTGGGTTCGGGCTTTATACTTGCTGACTTCTTGACATTGTGATGTTCTATTTAATGTATTTATTTTGGTGTGTTTACTGTTAAGGATCTGTCCTAGCCCTTTTGGCCAGGCTCTTCACTCTAAAAGTGAGCAGGACTCTCGGGGCTGGCTGAGGACCTCGACCTTCAGGCTCAGCACAGCCCCAGCGCCAGGAGAGGCAGTGCTGCCCTCTGCTGTGCCGCCTTCAGGAAGCCCGTCCAGAAGGGACGGAGGAGAACCAGACCCCACCGCTCACCTGGGGACAGTGACGTGGGACACCTGCATCCGTGGGCACTGGTTAACTCGGAGGATTTCCACTTCCTTGTGTACATCCAGGGCGCTGGACTCAGTCCCCGGGGGCTGCTCTCTTCTGCAGAGCTGTGGCCACGTGAGTCCCTCGAGTTCTGGGCGCTCCTGCAGGAGCAGGGACCAGCCTCTCAGCACAACTCCAGCAGAGCCTGATGCTCCGGTGCTCAGCGTGATCCCAATACCATTTGTAGGAGCAGAAAAAGGTCCTGAGAGGAAAGGCACAGAGGGGAATCTCTGCTGTAGGTCCTGGAGTTCAAGGAAGATCAATCTGAATTTTGACTATTTTAGCTGAAACTGTCTTCTCTGGACTCTTGTATAAAATCGTAGCATTATGATTCTATATTATGGCTCTTCTGTATTGACATTTGCAGCTGAGAATTTAGTTTTAATATAAACTATGTACTTTATAACTTAATGATTATTTATTATGTATTTCATTTTAATTGTTTATGCTCCTGTCTTCTTATTTAAGACCTGATCATATTAAATACCACGCGGTCAGTACAACCGTCT
Organism: Spermophilus citellus; assembly: GCF_964194105.1. Taxonomy (NCBI): domain Eukaryota; kingdom Metazoa; phylum Chordata; class Mammalia; order Rodentia; family Sciuridae; genus Spermophilus; species Spermophilus citellus. Next base: position 152,809,220 of record NC_138189.1, read on the forward strand.
GTTGTGATTCCTGGAAACCTTAATGCCGTCGTCTCGGTGGAACAGAAAAGACGGCTCTTGGTTTCTGGAGCAGGTGACTTTACAAGTCCGTGGTGAAGACGACCTTCTCTCCTGGCCTGTGGCCACCGACACACACTGTCCACTGCCTGTCCCAGCCTCGGGGGTCTCAGCAGCCCTCCCACATGAACAGCAGACCCCGGAGGAGCGAGAGCACACTCCTGGTGCCCGCGCGCACCTGGCTCACACGCTCCTGTGCACGCCTTCCGGGGCTCCTAGTCCTGTTCTGCTTAGTGAAGTCAGATCCTGCTCACTGCCCCAGGTTCAGCCAGCACCAGGCACTCTCCTTCCCTTGAACCCAACGTCTGCCACCATCCCAGGTGACTTTGGTGCCCGCCCATGAGGCAGATTCCCACACTGCGGCTTCCTGGGACCTTGACCTTGATGCTGAGCACCCATGTTCTGCCCCGTCCCGTAGTCCACCCGGGCTCTCTGAAATCTCCACCTCCGGAGCCCTCCCAGCCCACATGGCCGGACCCCCCACCACCACTTCCTTCCTCTTCCAAGGCCTTCACTTTCCCAAGACTCCTGGCTCTGGTGGATGGGACGGCGTCCCCAGCCTGCAGTCTGCTCCCTCCTCATTCACTTAAGCACTGGGTCCCCAGCCCCCAGTCCCTCCTCCGCTACACTCCATTCAGGCTCTCAGCTCTCTCTTTTTTATTTTTTTGGTACTGGGGATTGAACTCAGGGGCACTTTACCTCTGAACTTCATCCCCAGCCCTGGGGGGGGGGGTCTCCCTAGGTGGCTGAGGCTGGCCCTGAACTCCTGATCCTCCTGCTGTGCTGGGATTACAGGCAGGTGCCACCCCCTCACTGCCATGGTTACAGTGACCTCCAGCTGTTTCTCGCCTCTCCCTTCTCCTCTGACTACTTCCACATGCTGCCAGACTGAACTTATAAGTTTAATGAGTCTATTATTCTTAAGTTTTATAAGTTTATAAAACTTATTCTTATCACAAGAATCCCTATTGGAAACTTTCTCTGAGCCAGGTGTAGCCACACACCTGTAGTCCCATCAACTTGGGAGGCTGAGACAGAAGATCACTTGAGCCAGGAGCTGGAGGCCAGCCAGGGCAATGTGGTGAGAGGTTTGCCTCAAAGCACAAAACCTGTCCCTGCTGTCTTTCAAGCAAGGTCCAGGCAGGATCGGGCCCCCAAAACCCACCAACATCCGCTCTTCCCCGCTGTGTGGTTATCCCAGCCAACCCAGTGTGCTTCCAGCTCCTCTAAGACCCTCCTGAGGCCTCCCTCCTGAGGCCTCCCTCCTGCAGGGTCCTCTCCCGGAGCACCCCACCCCCCTCAGAACACCCAGGAAACCCTCCTCCGTCCATCACCGGCAGAATGACTTCCATCCCAGTCTCACAGTGACAGTGGCAGCCCCACTGCCAGAACTCGGGCACACTTTGATCGTTAGACTTCACGTGGGTCTGTGTCTTTATTGGCATGTCCGCCTCTTTCCAGAGCACAGGCTCTTGGCAGGGAGGCCTGCATCCTGCTGGTGCCGTGCCTCATACGCAGCCAGAGACACAGAGTAGGAAACAAACATTTGCAAAATTGAACTAAACACAGGACGCAAGGCTTATTTATTAACATCTTCCTTGGCCTTCCTCTTACACGCTGAGTCCAGTTATCACCAAAGTCAGTTGATTCTGTCTCAAAACACTGCCAGAATCCAATCACTTCATGCTGACAGCCACTTGTGCTTGCTTACTGTGGCTCAATCTCCCACTCAGATGATCACAACAGCTCCTAAATAGTTTTCCTGCTTTTGTCCCTGTCTGTCACCAAAACCTACATGCAAGGAAGCAAACTGGGTGGGCCGTTAAAATCCAGCCGACACTCGGCCCTCAGCTCAGAGCCTTCCAGGGGCTCCCACATCGTGTGGGGGAAGGCCTGAGCTGAACGGGCTCGGAAGCCTCCTCCTACTCCCCTTCCACTCAGCCAGCCACCCTGCTGCTCTTTCCTGTCTCCATTCCTGTGTCCCCTTCCTTCAGGCCCTCCCTGCGCCGGGTCTTCAACCCCCAGCAAACCTGCTCCTCACCCCATTGGCCACTCGTGGCCTCTCCCGTGTCGGTTGTCACGGTCTCCCCAGACACGGCTCCACTGGCGGCTGCTCGCTCACTGCTTGGCACCTGGCACCTAGCGCAGCGCCTGGACTCGGGAGCCCTCGGAGCCCTGATTCCCCACACGCGCCGCCTCCTCCTCCTATGCGACCCCCTTGGAGCTTCTCCTGATCCCTGGCACCTTGTACCCTCCGCAAATTGCCCCACTCTTTCATTAGATGCGACCACAGCTCTTCTTTATTTTTGAAACTGGCCTTCAGCAGTTGGAAATTCGGAAAACATGGAAACATTTTACCGTGTATTAAACTTTTTGCAAAATCGTTTTTATGGTTTATAATGTTTAATGTTTTTCCACTGAACAAGAAACACCTTGACGGTTTCCGAGCCTACCGCCAAATTCTTCCATGTGAAGTTGACCAAAATGACACCATTTGGTCCTGACCACTTTCACAAACCAGAGGCTGTAAAGTGTCCTTGTTTGGTTTCTCAAGAGAATGCACATCAAGGATTCTGGTGATTTTTGAGGGAGCTGCTCCCAGGGAAATCAGCAGGGGCCTGGGGAAGCAGGAGGGGACGGCCACACCGGGCTGTGGATTCAGGGGAAGCCCAGACTCAGCCAGACCCTGCGCAGCCCTGGAGCAGGGCTGGGCGAGAGCGTGGCCAGCCCCTCCTGGAGGCCAAGGGCTGGCGTTGGTGCTTCTCGCTGGCTGGTCACGTGTGCAGGGGGTCTGGCCAGGCTGCCCGTCCCCAGGTGCTGGATGTCATCGAGCACCCAGCAGAGGGGGCTGCCATCAGAGGACTGAGGGAAAGCACCCAGGGACCTGGCGAGGCCCACCCTGTCTGCAGCCTAAGACTTTTTTTTTTTCCTAAAAAAAATGTTATTTTAGAAAAATAAAACTATTTTTCTATAAAAGTGATGTTAAGGGGCCAGGGCTGTGGCTCAGTGGGAGAGCGCTTACCTAGCATGTGTGAGGCACTAGGTTCAATCCCTGGCACCACACAAAAATAAAAATTAAAAATAAATAAATAAAATAAAGGCTTTGTGTCCATCTACAACTAAAAAAATATTTTTAAAAAGTGATGTTAAAAAAGGTTTATGTTTAAAGTAAGAAGAAGATTTTGGGAAAAGACTACTTTTATTATCATAGTGGAGTTAGAGTTAACTATTAACTTTTCTAATATGAAAATTGGGATATGTTTGCTCCCATAAGATGAAGTACATTTATTACATTTTCATAGAGATTGTTTCCTTTTAAGTCACAACTTCATTCTCTTTAAGCCAACTTGACCTAAAGGAGCTAGTGTTTGAGACGTCACAGCTTAAAGAGGGCTCAGGGGAGCAAATCTGCGCGACTGCTCTGTACCCTGCGTCCCTGTGTCCCCGCACACCACGAGGACCTCGACCTCCTGCCACCAACCACCCTGCCCCAGGGCAGCCCCCTCACAGAGAGTGTTTCCCAGGGAGGACATGTGTGCAGGGAGTCCAGACTTAAGCCACCCTTCCATCATGGACTGGCTTGGAACCAGCCACTCCCTGGAGGGCCCCTGGGGAAAGCGTCATTGTGACAGGATGAACATGATCCCACCGTCCTGCAGAGAGAGGAGATGCGAGCTGGTCACACGAAGAAGAGTAGAAGGGAAGGAGGCGGGCAGAGGGGCCGTCACAGCTGCCTGGGGAAGTGGGCTCCGTGGAGCTTCTCCAGCCTGCTGAGCCTGGGGGACGCGCTCCCTGTGCCGTGGGTCCAAGCAGAAGTGTGACTGGAGGTGAAAGCCTGGCAGGTGACCCACGGCCAGCAGTGCCACAGGCACAGCGTGTCGCAGGGAACGCTGGCCACGGGCCCAGCAGAAGCTCCTCACCTCGACCCAGCAAGACTCTTTAAAAGGAGAGGACTTGCTGCCACCTAGTGAAGCCACGTGGACATACCCTGTTGGGTCCCAGAGGGCGCTGCCACCCCTCCTGCAGAACCCAGCGCTTTCCCTGCTGGATCCACAGAGGTCGCCACTGCCCAGGGCAGCCCTCAGGCAGCCCCAGCGCCAGGACCTACAGAAGCAGCGGGAGGAAGGGTGACAGGAGGGTGGGGCCTCTTCTGGGACACTGCAGCTGCCCCTGAGGGGACACAGCAGAAGACCTGGCAAAGTGAGCTGAATGTAGCCAGAGTCCTCGTCGCTCCCTGAGCCGGGTGCCTGGGCCTCCGTCTTTCACTCAGAGGAGTCGAGAAGGCTCTGGGGCTTTCCGGGTGTGTGAGGTCGCGGTGACAGGTGGCCCTGCTGGGGTTGGTGCAGGTGCTCACAGGGACAACGTGAGCTGTGGCAGGGGAGTGCCTTGCACGGTGTCACCCCCTGCCCAGGAGCAAGCTTATCTTCTGACTTCTGTTGCCTCTAGGGACACGGCACGGGGGGAATTCCCATGCGCCCCATCCTGCGTGAGGAGTCTCTCCAGACAGGGGGCCCACCGAGAGCCTCCTCTCCACAAACTTTGCCTCACTGAATCGTGTGTCAATGCCCATTTCATTCCGTAGCCCAAGGAGTCAGTGAGAGGAAAGAGTGGAGGGTGTGGCATTTTAATCAACCTCTGCCATGACTGCCTCCGGTCGGGTCCCCTCTTACCAGAGTCCAGCACCGCTGTCTGCTTGATGGAGCTCTCCCCAACACAGCCTCCAACACGCGTCCAGCGATCCAGGGTGACCTGGTGTCCCTCTGCCTTTGCGGCCCTCTGGTCTAGCCTTGCTGCTTCTACTTCTAAGGAGCGACTTCTTTTTCTCTGTGGAGGAGCAATGGCAGCCAGTAGAAGCCCCAGTCTCCATCTCCATCCGCCTTACATCTACTCTCCTTCCTCTTTCCCCCGGCAGGCTCCTTGCCCAACTCGCAGCCCCTGGGGCTGGTCTCACCCCAGCTGCGGGTGGGAATGTAACTCCAGCCCCAGCGATGACCTCTGCAGTTGCTGAAGCCAGGCCGGGGCTGAGCACCTGCTGCTGCCCGTCCCCCCTGCCATTCTTCTGAGCACAGAGCAGAGTGCAAGGGCGCCCCCGAGGGCCCGGATCCTGCCCAGGACTCCCACCAACCTGACTATGTGGGACAGTGAGTCCTCTTTTGCATTTAAGTCAATTCAGCTGTGTTCTGTCACTTATAACTTAAGAATCCTGAATTAATAGATTCACAATTTTAAAAGTCACCTTTAACAATTTCTATTAAAAAATAGAGAGTATCCTCGTCCAACCCCAGGTTAAATGAAATCGAGGCATGCAGCGCCCCCTCCCCGGCTGGACATCCACAGAAGACAGGAGGGTAGATCTCCTTCCCCCTGGCTAACAGGCCTGCTGGGCGTGAAGCCTACCAGCCAACTAAGCCTCTGCCAGTGGGACGGACGATGGCAGGTGGGGTCAGGTGCAGAGTCCCCTCCTGCACTCACCCCTCCCAGGAAGGCCAGGTCAACACGGAGAAGGCAGAAGATCTCACCAGGTGGAAGGGGTTCACTGAGTCAAAGGTCCCGGGTCGGGGGTCCCGGGTTATCTGCACTGTTTATATTTTCTTCCACAATCAGGAAACATGTTTTGTCACGTGCTGATTGGTACATACAACAGCCGGCCACCTCGCCCCTGGTTTCCTCTGACTGGGAATGCCTGGCGCCTCACAGGGGGACACATTTGGGCTGAACTGAGGAGATTCTCCCTCCTTATTCTCTCCTGAGGAGGGCCAGGGCAGCCGCATCTGCTGTTCATTTTAATAAAGAAAAAAATTTTAAAGCAATAATGCATCTTTATTTCTTATTTGCCACGTTCATCCATAATCTAGAACTAACAACGCACTGGTTTTTATTTGTATCACTAAACATGAATTTAAAGACCATCAAGGCTAGACAAGAGAGGGGACAGTGCTCTGCAGTGCTCAGACACCCTTCACGTGGCCGGCACAAAGTTCTGGGTTCAATCCCCAGCTCTGCAGGGGGAAGAGAAGTCAAGTGAGAGAAGCACTGAGTGAAAATCCATGATTTGGTACAACATGACCGTCTGTGGTAGAGAGATGGTCAGAATTCCATGGTGAAGCTTTGGTTCTGGAAGGTGGAGTAGTTCCTACTAGACTAGCCGTCCCACCCAGAGTAATGATAAAATGTGGAAATGACTCTTTGTCATTCTCTGAAAAAGAACCCAAATTGGGAAAACTGTGGAGAGGATTTGAGTCTTGAAAGAAGGAGCTCATGTTGATTGACATCTACGTTGACGTGTTTTCACCTTGGGGCTCTGCCCAGTCCTGCAGGTGTGGAGCAACAAGGACCCGGCAAAGGCCTCCACTAACTGCGGGGATTTCACAGCACATGGTTTGGGGTGGCAGAGCAGACGACTGAGGGAGGTCTCCATAGAGACCCTCTGGAGCTGCGTCTCATTATTGGATTGGCCCAGGGACAAGGATGGAGATTCCGGTAACAGATTGGCAACCCAGATGGCACCTGAGAGCGACCCCTGTGCGGCCTTCTTGGGCAGGCCTGGCTCTCCAAGCAACCCCACTGCCGTGCTGAGGCTGCCCCGTGGCTGGTGCGCGGGTGGCCAGCCGATGGCTGGATAGTTAGGGGACAGTGGGTTGGCTTCAGGTCCAACTGCAGGGGCTGTTCCTGTGAGTAAAGGGAGGGACCGAGGGACAAGCCCAGAGCTGCCAAAGCCCCCCTGCTTCAGGAGACTCCTGGCTTCTCCCCGTGAATGGTTGAGATGGCTCCATCTGGGTCCACTCTGACAAAGGAAACCGAGCTCAGTAGGTCTCAACACCCTTGGCCATCGGGTAAGTCCCCCTGTGTGCACACTGAGACCCTTGATTCCACACATCTGGTTCCTTCTTTGAGGGGACATCTGTGATGCTGCTGGTGTAGGGTCGCAGTTAAGCAGGACGAGGAAAACTACGGATTTTACTCCCTTTTGGTCTATTCTAGGTTCCCAGCTGTTTGTTGGCCTGAGGTTCAGGAATTGCCTCGTGGTTGTCTGTGTTTTGTTGGGATCTGTTACTGGCCCTTTAAGACATGGGCAATATAGAGCTAAACCTAGTCTCTTGGGAATGATCTTGGCAGACAGGGCCACCTATAGGTAAAACCTGTCTAAGAAAAAGGTGCTGTTCTACTGTAACAGTCAGTCGGCCTCTGAATGGCTTTGTGAACTATTACACAACCTTGCAGTTGAGATTGGCCTTATGGCAGTAAAGTGAGTGGAAGAAATGTGGTTTGCTAAGTCCCTCTGTTTTAAAGTTCTGTCTGTCAGCTTGGTTCAGGGTCCTCTCTGGATGGGGCTCTGTGGTTCTCTTCTGTTTGTTACTGGCCCTTTAAGACATGGATCTTACTGGTGGTCCCTGGGAGGAAAGATCCTGGCTGAGTGGCACCCACAGGGAGGAGCCTGCCTAGGAGAAGGGTGTGGCCTTTGGCTGGTTTCTGTGGGTCACTCATGATCTTGGGGTGGAGTTGATCTCTCGGGGTGAAGCAGGAGGAAGGCGTCTGTGCGACAGGCGTTGGGCAGTGGCATGATGAGGGTCTGAATGGTCAGAAACTGAGCTGAAGACACAAAAGCCACTGTCCGTGCCCGGAGGCGTGACGCCCGGAGAAAGGGCTAAAAAAGAAAGGCTTCCACCCTCTCAAGGCAGTGCAGCAGCGCCACGGGCGGGCACTGGTCTCCCCGGGCCCAGGCAGCCGCACCGGCCCCTCTGTGGGTCAGGGACAGGCCCTGGGCTGGGAAAACAGAAAAACAACCAAACAGGAAGCTGCCTGGGATGCAGACGATGGCCAAAGAGGACTGGCCTCGGCCTGCCTTCAGCCCCTTTGGCCATGGAGCTGTGGGGGGAGGCTGCTGGCCACAAAGGATGTGGCCGTAGGTCCCAGCACCATCAGTGTATGACCAGGGACAGGAATGGTCTCCCCCTTTAAGACCTGAGAGGAGACCCACTTGGCCAGGGCAGAGCCATCCCTGGGCAGAGCCACCCTGGCTGTGACAGTCTCCCATCACACCAGATGTCTGGGGAGACTGCAGACAGACAACGGCACCCAGAAAAGGGGGGGCAGAAACTAAGGCCCCCTGTGTTTAGGCAGCCTCTGCAGAGGGATCTCAAGGAAGCCCAAAGAAAAGGACGGAAGTGCCTCCTCCCTGAGTGTCAATGTGCCTAGTGTAAGGGGAAGGCCCCGCGGAGCCTCTGGGGACAACTGGCAGCAGGGCCCTCCAAGGTGATGGCACTTGATGATGATGAGGCAGACAGGGCAGGCTCAGTGTCCTGTGCTCCAACCCCTGAGCGCTGCCCAGGAGAGAAACGGTTCAGACAGTTTTTGTACGTGCCAGGTTGTCTGCTCCCTCTCCTGGGTGATGTTTGTTGTGTAAGTTACATGCACAGATCACATTCATGAGGACTGTTTCAGAATATGGATTTTAAAAAGGGGTCTGAAACTAGAAAAGACACTAAAAACATATAGGCATGAAAATACATCTTAGTGTGGAAAATTAGAAGGTAAAAGAAATGTTTCTGAATGAGAAAGTGTTTTGTATGGTGCAGTCATATTGCGCTAAAGTGGAAGATGAAAATGAGGAGAAACCCAAGGACGTAAACAAGTTATGGGATATCTAAGTAACTTGTAGAAAGTTTTAGAAGGTAAATCTCAAGAAATTTTTGCATGTGATTAAGTTGCCTATAATTAGCACCATCAGTTAAAGTTATTTGAATTTTAATGTACTGGTGTGAAGCAAAGTCTGAACAGTGAACCTCTCTTGTCTATCAAGATGATTTTCTTGTGTTTTACTAAGTCTTAAAGGAATTAGTGTTTGCACCTATTTTAAAGTCTTTTTAATGATTACTTCATAACTGGTTAAATTAACAACAGTTATTTTAACAACATAGTGGACACTTAAGAATATGTGACCACATATATGTTTACATATGAGAACTATGTTTGTCTGAGTCTTGTCAAAGTGTCATGTAAAAGTTTGTAAAATGAAAGTTTATGTAGATTTGCTGGAAAGATAACCAATTAGTGCTCTCTTTTATGCATTGTATCTGACATTAAATGACCACACTGCCATTTGGTGACCTGTCTTATATCTGTTTGCTTTGACTAAGTCTATTTCTGATAATTAACAGTTTTATAAATGTAGAAGAGATTTAAAGCTATCTTTAAATTCTACTTTAAAGGTTAAACTTGGTTAATATAAGGGTATCTGTGTAATTGTAACACTAACCATTACTGGCTTCTTTATATATTAGACACTCTCATGTCCTCAAGTATGCAGGCCTTTTAAAATGTAAAGCTCGGGAGAACACTTTACCAAGTTAATGTTATCTGTAGCAATAGTCTCCTTTGGATTTATGTAGAAATAACAAATTTGTTTGATATTTATTTACGTCAATTAATTTTTTTGTAAAATTTTCTGTCAAATTTCTGGGTAAAGGTAACCTGTTGTCAATAAGTTATATAAAAAACTTTGTGTTACTCTTTACAATGGAATGGAAATTTAAATGTATTTTTGGAAGGTCATAAAGAAAGACCGATTGTTCAAAGGTTGATCATGTGGAACATGAAAACATTATGCCACTTTTCCCTCAAAAAAGAAGTTAAGAACTCTCTTAGCCTTTCTGTTTGATTCGTGTTTCAAGTGTAATGCATCATATTGACTGATACCCAAATACTCAGGAAAGAACACATGAGAACTTTGTAGAATGATGTTTAAAAAAAAAAAGGCAAAGATCAGCTTCAGGAATAAAACAGATTTTTCAAGAGTCCAGCCTCAATTTAGGCTGAATCAAGGCTCTGTCTCTCATCCTTCTCCATGTCAGGGTGACTCTGGAATAGGCTAGAATTAAGGTTAAAGTTGCATTCAAAAGAGAAATTATTTTTGTTGTTGTTGTAAAGATTACTATGATCTCAAAATAAACAGGGGATATAACAGAACATTTTAAAAGTTTGGGCAAATTGTAAAAGGTATTTAGGTTTGTAAAGGTTTTTTTGTTGTTATTGTTTTGTTTATTAACTTTAATGTGGTGCTAGGATCGAACCCAGGGCCTCGCACATGCCAGACGAGCGCCCTACTGCTGAGCCACAATCTGAGTGCCAAGGTTGGTAAAGGTTTTTAAAAAGTATAACTTGTATGTAGTTGAGTTAATAAATATATGGGTCTTTGTAGAAGCTAAATAGATACCAAAGATACTTTAGTGTTAATTTCATATCTTCCTTGCAAACTCTATAACTGTTGCCTGTTAGTGCTTTGCAGAAGTACTCCTCTAACAAGCCAAGCTAGTGGAAGACAGCGAGTTGTCACCTACAGGACAGGTAGGGTTGAACGCTGACGTCCAATACTGACCCAAAGTAAGTGAACGGGGCAAATGTAAAAATGTAGAATTGAAGTTGTCACCTGTCATTCCCAATTTAAGGCTCGTGAAACTAGCCTCTAGTGCTGAGCACCAGAAACGTGGAGAGCTGAGTCAAGGAAAGTAAATGGCAGGAAAAAGACGCCGGTATTTTGACCCTTGCCCTCTCAGACCAGGCAGGACCCCGAGAAGAATGGGACCCCTAAGGACCCTGCAGCTCCAGTAAGTCACCCGACTTCCTGATCGGGGGATCCAGAGAACCCTAGAGAACAGGAAGCCAACCAGTGCAGCGTCGGCCCAGAGGAGGGTCATCGGAGAGAAAACTGTCCCTGATGCTTTCAAAGGAAGCCACTCGTGATGAGCAAGGTCCCTCCTGGCAGACGGAACGGCTGGTACAGGACAGGCAGAGAGATCCAGGAGGCTCCTCGTACGTTCCCAGGTGAGTTCTGAGGGACCTCAGCTGCCTGGTAGAGTAGAGAAGAACAAGGTCAGTTCTGACCAACGTGGTCCTCAACACCTCTCAAGAGAGGGCCAGCAAAGCACAGACAGACGTGGACATCTACAGGAAAGGCCGTGCTCCGTTTAATGTGACTTAAGTTGCACACTGTGTCAGCCCCACCAGAAGTAGAAAGCTGGAGGCCTAAAGGAAGCCTCCTTACCAGGAAGTGCCTAGTAAGATGATCCCCCAGGCTCTACGGCCTCAGGTTTGCCCTGCGTCAGTTTGATTCTGACCTCACAGGCCCCCAGACCCTCCTGACCTCCTCCACGGATAAACTCTGTTTCTCAGTGGTACGCTAAGAGGCTGGCTGAAATACGAATTGCTTTTGTGCTAATTGTTCATAAAACTGTAAAGTGTTACTGTCTTTTTATTGTTGTCTTAGCACCATCCCTGCCCTGTGTGTGTCTTGTCCAGTCACCCACCAACTGCCACCACGGAGCTCGGTGATGCCAGTATTGAAAATCAGGATCAGGTCCTGGAGACTGAACACCCTAGAAATGCTGAGGCAAGAGCGAAAGGTTTTATTTAAAGGGTAAAACGGAGAGAGGGGGAGAAGGAGAGGGAGAGGGAGGGGGAGAGACGGAGAGAGAGAGGGGGGAGAGAGAGAGGGGGGAGGGGGGGGAGAGAGGGAGAGAGAGAGGGGGGAGAGGGAGGGAGGGAGAGGGAGGGAGGGAGAGAGGGGAGAGAGAGAGAGAGAGAGAGAGAGAGAGAGAGAGAGAGAGAGAGAGAGAGAGACTACTCCATAGAGGAAGGGGTCCAAAGCTAGAGCCTGAGGAAGTGAGAGTCTTTCCCTTTTATAGGTTGCACGTTTCCTTTCTTCTCATGTCCCCTCCTCCTATCTGTGCCTATGAGACCAAAAGGTGGAGTGACCAAGGGCAGGAGAGGAACTGCCCAAGGAGTAAGTCCCCCCTGGAGGAGCAGTCCCTAAGGCTGTAACCTTGGCAACAGGTGGGGAGGGGACGCATCCTGGAGGCGTTACATTACACTTCCCTTTGGATCAGCCCCATCTTCCGTCCCAGCCGTCATCCTCTAACAGGCCATCTGTCCCTTTGCCCTCTCTCTTGGACAGTCGTGATGTGAGTGCCCTTAACTGTCCACGCCCCACCTGATAGGGAACAAGGACTTCAGGTCACTTCCCACACTCCACCCTCTCTCAGCAGGAAGCAGCTGGACAGGTGGTCACCCATTTTCCCACAGAAATGGAGAAGTGGAGACTGACAGTGGGGAGTGTGGCAGTGTCCACCCCATGCTTGCTGCTCTGCCCTGTGGCGTCCTCCCCCTCCCTCCTCTCAACAGGCACCTTCCCCCCCACCCCAGGCAGAGCTCTCTGAGCACACTCCCACCACACAGACGAAGCAGTCAGACTTGGGGGTGCCCCAGGAGATCTAAGAAATGACACTCCACATTAGTGAGTGCACTGCAGCTCCCCTGGAGAACCCCTCTGTTCCCCTGCTGGGCAGGGCCACAGCCTCTAGGACAGGAGTCTCCTGGTGTCTCCTTTGCCATGACACTTCCTCTTCCCTGTGGGATAGGGCTCCACTGGATGTTTTGACCAGATCCCTTGTGGCTTGGAAACTTGCATGTTTTTTTTTTTTTCTTTTTCCCAATCTCCTTTTCCCTGAACTTCTCCTCTCTGACCTTCTCTTTCCTGATCTTTCCTCCCTCATCTCATTTCTCTCTGAATCAGCTCCATAAAAAGCCCTGTTCCTGCAGATAGGCAGAAACACAGCCTTTGGGACAGGAGTCTCCTTTGCTAGCAAAGAAATAAACCATTTTTTCCTTTCTCTCAAGACCTTGTCTTCATTAGTGGATTGGTGTCAAGGACGAGGACTGAGCTTTTAGTTACACTTTTTTTTTTTTCTAGAAAAAAGAAGAAAGAAAAAATGAAGACAATTGAAAATGGTGGATATGTGAGTAAATGTAAAAATCATGTTTTCTCCTTCTCTTAACTTCCTTCAAGTACTTGTTTATACAAAAATCATAGCACCTTGTTGAGAAGATTATGGAAATATGTAACAGCATACAAGAGGGAGTGGTGGTTTTTGAATCTCATGTGAAGTGGTACACGTTAAATCCACACCAACTATGATATATCAAGAACTTTAAAAGGAAATAGTTAAAATCAGGGGATTAAGGTTCAGTAATAGAAACATTAAATTAACCAAAATAAGGTAGGGAATAAGGAGCACAAACAAAAGGCAGATGGCCTGGAGAAGAAGATGAGAGACGAGATCCAACCTCAGGACTCACTGTGTCAAACGAACATCAACTGAATGCTCCAGGAGACAGCAGAGAGGACTGTGGAAAACACAGGGCACAGCCATGTATTCTGCAAGAGACTCACTTTAAATAGAGAGACAGCGGGGTTCAGAAGGACGGGGGCGGGGAGAGGAGGTGACGAAAACAAGCGCAAGGAGGCGTGTATCAAGGTCACCCTCAGACCAAGTGGACCCTAGGCCCGCAGCATTGGCGTGACAGGGTCATTTCACAGCCACACACTTGCTCCACCAGGAAGGCCTGGAAGTTGTCCATTTATGTGTGTGCACAAAGGGACCCTGACAAAATAGGGAAACAGCCCACAATCCACAGTCACCACTGGAGACGTCAGCAAATCCAGTCCTCTCAGAAGTGATAGACACCTTTAAAAGATCACCAAGTGGAAAGAAGATGCACGACACTGTCAACGTGAGCTCACATTCTGCATGGGACACCACACAGCGACTCCAAAAAGCACTCTTTTTAAGTGTACAGGGAACCTTCATCAAAGTAGGCCATATTTTCTCAGTCTTGAAATAAATCTCAAAAAAGTTTTTCAAACTCTTAGAGTATGTGCCTTTTTTAAAAAAATGTTTATTTTTTAGTTGTAGTTGGACACAATACCTTTATTTTACTTATTCATTTTTATGTGGTGCTGAGGATTGAACCCGGGGTCCCGCACCGTGCGAGGCGAGCACTCTACTGCTGAGCCACAACCCCAGCTCCGAGAATGTGCCTTTTTAACAATTAAATGAAACTAGGAATTATTAATATTACGACATCTAGACAATCACCAACTATTTGAAAGATTAAGACATAGCTTTCCAAATAACTTATGAGTCAATGAAGAAATTGCAAGAGATATTAGAAAAATCTCTTAAATTAATAATGACAAAACACACTTCAAAACTGTGAAACACAGCTAAAGCAGCAGATAGAGAAAATTTTTTAGCATTAAATACTTACATTTGATTGAAAAAAAAGGCATGACATCAATTATCTAAGACTTCATCACAAGAAGCTAAAAAAAGAAGAGTAAAATAAACCTGAAGCAGGTAGAAGGAAGAAAATAATGATGAAAAGTGAAAAAAATCCATGAATAAGAAAAATGACTAGTACAGAAAATTAAACTCAAAATTTGTTCTTTGAAAGGATTAATAAAATTAACAAATCTCAAGCAAGACTGGTGAATTAAAAAGGGAAATATAGGTAAACAGTGTGAATAAAAGATCATTATCCCACAGGCATTTGATTATAAAAATAATATTATTTTAATACATTTATATCAATAAACAAATACATTATATAACATGGACAGATTCTTTAAAAGATAAATTTACCAAAGTTGACATCAGAAGGAAGAGAACACCTGGGGAACCTGTGTCTATTGAAGGAATATAACCATAGTTGTACAAATGGTCTCTGTAGCTCAGTGGTAGAGTTCTTGGCCAAGGTATGAAATCCTGGATTTGATTCCCAGCACTGTATGGAAAAAAAAGTTTCACAAGGAACTCTCTAGGCCCAGGTGGATTTCCTGGTGAATTCTATTGACTGCTTATGAAGGAAATGAAATCAAGTTACACAAACTGTTTCAGAAAACACAGGATGAGGGAATACTTCCAAATTCATTTTACAAGATCAATATAACATCAACTATAAAGGCAGGGAGAAATCTTCATGAAGAGAAAACTAGAGGTTGATGTCTTTCACCAACATAGATGGAAAAAGTACTTTAAAAGGTCAGCTTTATCCAGCAACATGTAAAAGCTTACTACTTCACTATGAACTATGGTTCATGCAAATTATGAGTTATTTAATATTAAAAATTCAAGTTATCTACTATATTAATAGAATACAGAAAAATCATTATTTTAATAGATGCAGAGAGGGCATTTGACAAAATTTAGCACCTACCCATAATTTAACAACAACAAAAATATTTGCAAACTAAAAAGAGAAGAAAACTTCTGCATTCCAACAGGGTAAGTTTAAAAGCCTGTTACTGACTTTAAACTTAATGGTGACTTATAAAATCTTTCCACTAAGATCAGGAACAAGGATCTTACTATCATCAGTTTTACCCAAAACGATTTTGTAAGTCCAAAAATGAGTAGTTAAGAACAAAAGGATGTAAAATATATCGGAAAGGAAGCAGTTAAATTGTTACTGCACATAAAAGTCCATAGAATCTAAAAACCTCCTGGAACTGATAAGTAAATTAATCAATATATAATGTCAATATGCAAAATTAATTCTGTATATACCAACATAAAACCAGAAAAGGAAAAAAATTTTAAATCCCTTTCATGATAGTCTCAAAATATGAAATGCTTAGTAACATATTTAATAAAAGACAAGCAAGACCTCTCAACTAAAAACTAGACAACATTGCTGAAAGTGGATCTCAGTAAATGGAGAAGGAGTTGTTTGTATCTGGAGCCCCAAAGCTCCTGTGTTTGGCTTGGTCCCCAGTGCAGCAGTGTTTGGAGGCAAAGCCTTCGGAAGGTGGCTGGTTCGTGAGTTCTAACCTCATCAGTGGATCCGTTCATCCACTGATGGACTCATAATTTAATGGTCTATCTGAAGGTAGTGGGAACTTAGGAGTTGGGACCTGCTTGGGGGAATGGCCTTAAAGGTCACATTTGTCCCCAGCTCTGTCCTCTCCCCCCGTCCTACTTCCTCTTTTTCAGTGTCTGGGGTGAGCAGCTTTGCTTGGCCATGTGCCCTCTGCCGTGGGGTCCTCCTCATCAGAGGCCTAAAAGCAGCAGCCGGTGCACTGAAACCTCTGAGATTATGAGCCCAAATAAATCTTTCCTCTTTCAAGTTGATTTTCTCAGGTATTTTTTCACAGAGAAGGAAAGCTGACAACACAGAGGGTACTACAGTCATGGATGGAAAGACAGAATATCCGTAAAAGACAAGTTCCCCAATTTTATCTTTAAATTTGATGCAAATACAATTACATTCATAGCACCATCAGGCTCTTTCTGATAGAGGTTAGCAAGTTGATTGTAAAATTTATGTAGCAATGCAAAATAACAGCAGTCAAAATATTTTTAAAGAACAAAGTTAGTGATCTCAGGTAACCTGAAGTCAAGACTTACTATAATGCCTCAACAATGAAAACAATGTTGCATTGTTGTAAAGAAAACAAATAAATTAAAAGAACAGATTAGAGAGTCCACAAATGGACACACATATATGAAAAATTCATACAGTCATGCATTGCATAATAATTTCAATCAATGACTGATCACATATATAATGGTGGTCCCATAAGACCATACAGCCCATCAACATGGAACCACCCTAGTTTGTATACACACACCAAGAAAATTGTTTAGCATTGCATTTTTCAGAATGAATTCTCAGTGTTAGGTGACACATCACTATTTGAAAAAGGCACCAAGACAATTCATGGGGGAAAGAAAAGTTTATTAAAATTATGGTGCTTGGAAAATTGAAAGAACAATAAGAAAAAATGAAGCTCAATGTCAATTTTATACCACACATAAAATTAATTTGCAGTCAGCCATTTGCCTATAGCTTTGCAACTTATAAAAGAAACATAGAATAACATGTTTTGGTTGGCAAAACGTTTTCAGGACACAATGAGCACTCCTCAGAAAAAAAGCTTGATTGGTTGCACTTCATCAGAACCAAAACATTTTGCTTGGGCTGGGGTTGTAGCTCTGTGGTAGCGCACTTGCCTAGATGGGTGAGGCACCAGGTTTGATTCTCAGCACCACATAAAAATAAGTAAAATAAAATAAAGGTATTGTGTCCATCTACAACTAAAAAAAAAACTATTTTGCTCATCAAAAGATATCTCTAAGAATATGCAAAGATAAGCACAAGACCAAGAGAAAATATTCTCAATATTTATATTTGACAAATGGATTATATCAATAATATATCCTACAAATCAATAGCAAAAATATAATCAATGTTTGAATGGGAAAAAGACTTGGACAGTAACTTCACACACACACACACACACACACACACACACACACACACACCATGAAAAGATTTCTGAGATCGTTAGGCATTAAGAAAATGTAAGTGAAGGCCATATGACTAAAATCATAAAGACTGGCAATCCAAATACTGGGCAGATTTGGAGCAATGTAAGTCCCTTATATTGGGCATGATACAGGCACTTTGGAAACCAGTTTGGTAATTTATTAAAACTTAACCATACATCTACTTTGTTATTTCTCTAATTCCATTCCTAGCTATTTACCAAGAGAAGTGAAAACATATGAACCAAAAAATGCTAGGAATGGTCATAGCAGCTTTATTCTCAGTATCCAAAGGATGGAATTCAATGTCCGTCAATAGGGCACTGAATCAACCAAACTGTATGTGATGTGGTCAAGCAAGAAAAGGAAGGAGCTTCCAAAACAGACAACGGACACACAAGGCAAAAGGAATTCTTCCCCGTGGAGGTCTGTCTTTAAATCTGTACGAAATAAATGGCCAGTAGGCAGCTGACAGAGGAGAATCACGGGTACGTTATGAGAGCCGCATGAACAGGGTCCAGCGTCGGGGACTTAAATGCCCTCTTCGTAGGGCAGGGGACAAGGGTCTGTAGACAATTTCCGAGAGGTAGTTGGGGGAAATGAATAGGCCCAAAGAACTGCAGAGGCCCAGCATAGAAGCCCCGTCCCAGGTGAGTGTTTGGTTTTCCGTCCCTTCTCCGTGGTGAGTCCTTCCAGGTTAATGAGCTTTTACAGCAACTGCATTCTTTCTGGAAAGGGGATGTTCCTTAATCAGACAAGGAGAGAAAATGATGGAGACCTCAACAGATGGCCGGGAAAGGTCCGGGGCAGCTCTGAGACAGCCCCCCCGCTCAGCAGGCCAACGCACCGCACTTTGGAGTACACTTTCTGAGTCCCAGCAGATGAGTCAGGATACCATCACGTTAAACAAAAGAAGTTGAGCACAAAAGAGTCTCCGCCCCGTGACCCCTGTACATCCAGTACAGAACAGGAAACCCATGTTGGTGATGGGAATCAGGAGGGAGGTTGCCCTGGGGAACGGGGTGGGGGTGCACGACAGGGACGTGAGGGAGTTCTCTATATTTTGATCAGGACAGTGTTAGTTCACTAAAACGCTTTGATCACGAACTCAGGAACTATTTTACTAATTGAGAACTTCTCAGTAAGTGAGAGCTACCACTGGAGCCTTGGGATAAAGAAGGAGGTGTGAGGAGGAGCTGTTGGAAGCCCAAGTGGGGGCTGACCAGAGGAAGACAGGGTTGAGGATTGAAGAGGAGAGTCTGAAGGTGGGGAGGGACGGAAATATAGCTAGACTGTGCCTGACCAAAGGTGTGACGTATGCAGTCGAGGGGGAGAAACAAAGAATGTCCATGTGCTTCTGCCCTTTTCAATGCTTTATTCTCTCAGATCACTCAGTGCAATTCCACTTTATTGGTTCTTAATCAAGGAAGTGACAATCCACAGCAAACAATTCTAGATTAATTCTAAGCACTGCAGACGCACTTAGTCACGACAGGCTAAGGACAGACATTCCCTCTGCAGGCTAAGCTCAAGTGTCAGATCAGAAGTCTCAGCCTTGGGCTCTGCGTCCAGCAGACGCCCACTCGCTCAGACGTGGTGATCAGGTCAGGAACCAAGGCGGACCTCTCTGGGGTGGAGCTGACGGCTGGCTGAGGAGAGGGTCACAGGGAGAAGTTTCGGCTCTCACCAGGGTCAAGATGTGGCTGTGGAGTTTGAGAGCCATGAGAACAACACAGAGGACCAGGCAGATGGGAAGAGTTGGATGCCAGTCCAGGTCCTCACCAGGCCCTCAGCTTGTGTGCATCAGTGTGGGCTGGCTGAATGTCTGTTCATCTGCTCCATCATTTATACTAAATTTGGGGACTTCTGACCACCCTTTCAGTCCCCATCAGCTGCCACCAGATTTCTCAGTGACGTCATTTTCCCTGGGGTTAAAGCATCTGGTCTGGTGGTCCCCCCTGATTGTCTTACCTTTCCCCCTTATTGGGGTGAGGGCCACAGGACAGAGACTTCACTCTGAGCTTGTCAGGGTGGGGACAAGTGACCCGTTGGTGCCTGAGGGCCACCCTGGAGGGCTCCGTAGGTGTGCCTGGTGAGACTGCAGGTGTCAAACCGGAGTTTTAAAATGGAGTTGCTTAGGCCCAGGCCTGAGGCCACCCTGACACCTTGGGAGGAGGAACAGGGATGAAGGAGCCAGAGGAGGAAGTAGGCCCTGATGGAAAGGGCCCCGTGGGGGGGAGTTTGCAGTTCACCCCGAAAGCTGGGGGAAGGACAAACTGGCTTCAGGTGCAGGGGTGGGGGGACACCATGGGCCTGAAGGTGTGCAGGTGAGGGACGGGGTCTCAGCAGGGGCAGAGGGGTGCACTGTGGGAGAGCTGGGGAGGAGCTGGAGAGGTAGATGCTCTCACGGGCAGGCAACCTGGCCACAGACTCCATGCCTCTCTTTTCTCCTTAGCCTGTCACTAGCTCTGAGAGTTGTTGGCACAGGGTACTCAGGTAGGAGTTGTGAGTAAAATCTAGAAAACAATCGGGTTTCTCAAATTATCCATAATGTCAACGAAAAGGAAAGACTTAGAAAGCAAAATATGTTTTGCCTAGCAAAGATCAAAGTTTTCACCAAGGTGAAAGAAAAAGAAACTTCACTGTGACATAAAAAGTCTAACCTACAAAAAAAAAGCCCAAACATGAACAACCCCAAACCCCAGCGTCTACTGAAGACTTACTGTGCGCCGGGCACTATATTGGGCACGTTTCCTGATCAGACAGATGTCCTGAGGGAAGAGACTTTTAAATGGCCGACCAGAGGACTCGAAGAATCACTGGGAGAGGGTTTTCCACCTGGACACCCCTGACGTTGGGGGCAGAGAGCCCTTGTTTGGAGGGCTTGCTTCTGCAGAGTAGGGCATTTAGAAGTGTCCCGGCCAGTTACCCCTAAGTTGTAACAACCAAAAACGTCTGTCGACATGGCCAATGTCCCCTGAGAGCTGGAGTGTCCCCAGTTGGCCAGGAGGGTGGTGGCCTCTGAGCTGAGCAGGGCGCAGCCAGGCCAAAGACAGCATGCCCTTGGGAGCCGGCAGCCTCTCAGGCCACAGAGAAGCTGAGGCTTAGAGGCCGCAGCCTGGGCCAGGCTGAGCCGCCAGTGTATCCAGAGCACCCGGGACGCAGGGGAGGTGAACACAAGTCCAGGGGGAATCTCCAACATGGTGCACGTGTGTGTCTGCGTGCGTGTGCGTGTGCACGCACACACGTGTTTAAAGAAAAAGAGGTCAAGCTCTTGTCTGCTGCAGACTGGGAGTGCATGTCCTGGCACCTAGAGGAGCAAAACGAGGAGCAATGCTTTGGCTGACCCTGAAACAGCCGGGATGTGACATCTGGTCACAGTTCTCAAAGGAGCACCGTGTGACTCTGATTGGGCACACACACACGCACTGGGCTGAGAAGTGGAGAAATGCCAGCCAGCACTGCCAGGGCTTGCTACGACAGGCTTGCAGGGCTCCCCTGGCTGGCAGGACTGTCCCCTGGGCTGAAGATGCTGTTAAGACAGCCTCTGAGTGGGCGTGGTGGCTGTGTCTGCAACCCCAGTGACTTGGAGGCTGAGGCAGGAGGACCACAAGTTTGAGGCCAGTGTTGACAAGGTAGGGAGACCCTGTCTCAGTGCCTGGACCCCTAGGACTAGTGAACACTGCCGCAGAGGTGTCTGCTTGGAACTCCATCCAAAAGGGGCCACACAGAAACAGTCCCACAAAAGTGACTGGGTTTTTCAGTTCACAACTGATGGCCAACTGTGCCTGACGTCAGGGACACTCAGCATTTCAAACCGAAGCACGCAGCTCACGCAGGACATTGAAATGGCCACTCGAAGAGTCCTCTCTGTGGCTGTGGAGAGTAAATTCAGGCCTAAGCCAGAAGCATGGGTTTCAGAGCCCCTCTAGGAAGCCTTGTGCGGCTGCTTCTGCCCTCCCCTCAGTCCTCATGTTGACCCCTGGCCTGACCTCGGGAGGCGTTCAGTCAGGCTTCGGGACAGGGAGCGTCTCTCACGGGATCCCTGGCTCTCAAGGAGGACTCTGCCTTCTTTTGGCCCCTGTCCCTCCCCACCACCCTATTCCTCCTACCACCTGCTCTGACGCCTGTTAGCACTTCCTGAGCTGTGCGGGCGGGCAGGCGGGGGGTCCTCAGGCAGGGGGCTGGAGCGCAAGAGGAACCTTTCCCCAGGACCTGCCCGGAGAGGACGGTGCCCTCCTCCTCCAGCCACCTTTGGGCTGTCTTCAGAAACTCTCCGAAGGTTCCTAGAAGTGCAATTAGAAGACTGCTGCTCTGTTCTGGTGGTCAGGGACCCAGTGGCTGCCCAGGTGACTGCCCAGGTGGCTGCCCAGGTGGCTGCCCAGGTGGCTGCCCAGGCCAGTTCTCTCTTGAGTGGCATGGCCTGCACCAGAACCTACACCCTTCCTCCTATGCCAGGGAGCCGTGAGTCACCCCTCCCAGTTAGTAAAGGCCGCTCTGGGCCCCAGGGCTGGTGACCGCACCCAGAAGGCAAAGGACACAGATGCCGACACCACAAATGGTAACGAAGTCGGCTGACTAACCGCAGATTCAGGCCGCCACCACCGGTGATCACGGCGGTACGGAACACTCGCTGGGGACAGCTTTCACTCGGCCTGTAGGTTGGAGTCACGTGCGCTCGGGATTGCCTTCGAGACTCATGAGGCCCACCCCAGGAGCCCTCTCAGTGTGTTCATGGGGCCAGCAAATGCTGTACTCTCCATGTAGACCTGTGTCCTTTCTTTGAAGGGAGCTGGGCATACGCCAACAGACGCAGGAAGAAGCCTTCCTGAGAGGTCAGGACTGCCAGGAGCCCCTCTCCTCAGGAAGTGTCCTGGCTTGTGGGCAGCGAGCCGGACCTGTGGTCAGGCTGCCAGGCCGCATCCACCTGCCGTCAGCTTCCACAGACACAACCATGATTAATTAGCATACTTAGAATTTAACAGTAACAAGATGATATTATGTGATAGTCTTATTTAATTAACAGTGGCCCCAGGGAGAGCAGCATCCAGTGTCACCTCTGGGGACTGAGGAATGGAGGCGGGAAGGGGTGGCTGTCTGTTTTAGCAAAGCTTCCAAGTGCTTCTGATGCCTGGTGAAGTTGAGAGCCCCAGTTCCAGGTTAAGACTAGAGATGGGGCAGGACAGGGCAGCAGATGCCGTGGGAGACTCTCCGAGGCTCAGAACTGGGGAGCCGGTGGGGCAGTGGACAGTCCAGGGCCTTGCCAGGGCGGCTGGGGAAACGAGGATGTGAGTCTGCGTGTCAGGGTTGGGGCCTGGGACTTTGCTCTCCAAGAACTCCTGGGGTCGTCAGAGCTGGTCCAGGCCCACATATTGAGAACACATCCGATGTGATCCCGATCTTTGTTTGTTCTGTTTTCCGTTACACTGGCTTCTTCGAAGAGCTCAGCCCACTGATTTGAGAACGGCCGTCCCATTTGGATGTGCTGGTCGCTTCCTCCCCGGCAGATCTGGAGAGGGGTTTTTGGTGGGAATGCTGCACCTGCCCTTCGTGGTACAGAGGCTTGGGGGGCACCGGCTGGGTCTCTCAATGCCCATCTTCTTCTGGGCAGGCCAAGGGGACTGACCTACACGCACACTGTTCCCAGGGCTGGGGACAGCTGGCGGAGCAGCCCAGCAGAGGGATGTCCCCAGGCCTGTTCCCTGCACCGCTGTCTCCCTAACAAACACCAAGAGCCATGTTGGTGAGCTGCCGGCTGAAGATGAATCACTGGTTTGCCTCAGAAATGAAAGGACTGGTTCAGACCAGCTCTGTTGCCAGAAATACCTCACAGAGGATGTTAGAGCAAAAACAGAAAGCACTGCTAGGCCGGGAGAAACCCAGGGCGCGGTGACGAACTGCAAAGCTCCCTTTGAAGGGATGTACGGTAACAGGCCTGAGCCCCTCCTGGGAAGTGGTGAGCCGCCCCTCACTCACCGTCAAGGGAACCTCAAAACAGAACGGGGTTCTTCGGGTCTGAAGAGGCACACTCCACACTGAACCCACAGGAAGTGCTGATGGAAGCCCGAAGGCACGGAGGCGTGATCTGGGGGCGAATGAGGCCTAAAGTAAACAGCCCGGAACCAGGACCGGTCCTTGAGTCCAGGGAAGACCGAGGCGTGACACTCGAGAGTCGTGGGAATGGCTGACTCGTGTTCCGTCCTCGGAGCACGGTGACTTGGTGGGGGACTGCAGGAACCCCACCAGCCTGGGCTGCCGGCCTCCCCTAGCCCAGGGGGACCCTGCGGCAGGCGGGAGTGGGCCAGCGGGCGCCCTTGCTGTGTGCTCCAGGCCTGGCACTGACAGGGCTGGAGAGTCAGCTTTCCCAGAAGCTGGGAGGCTGGGTCCCCCACCCCGACTCCAAGGCTTCCCAACAGGCACAGCTAGAGCACTCTGTCACTCCACCGCAGAAGTGGACAGCATGACCCATGCCGTCTCTCGCCAACCCTTCCCTCCAGCCTGCCCCACCTGCCTGCCTGCAGTTCCCACCCAGTCAGCCCCTTCCAACTAGGATGGACGGACCAGTCACAGCTCTCACAGTCCAGCCACTCACCTCCAAGCACTCCTGCTTTAACAGGGAGTTTTAGGGTGACTCACATCCAGCCACGACCGTTACTGTTTCCACTTCACAGGGAAAGGAGGCACAGATTTTGAAAGTAACTTGTCCATCGTCTCATGGTAAGTGTTAGAGGCCCACCAACTCAGCTCTGTAGACCTTGCTCTTAAACTCTAAACTGCTTGGTCTCCACAACCCCTAGACAGAGGAAGGACCATGGCGATGACATGGTAAGGGGGGGTGGTTTCATGTGTGCACAAGTCTCCAGCAGTTAAAGAAGGCCAGAGTGCGAGCCAGTGCACATCAGAGGCCTCTTCAAAAAAACCAAAACGCTTTAGACAAACCGTTTTACACTAAATCAGCATTCTTGACCTAGGTGAATACCCCAAAGCAG
Organism: Spermophilus citellus; assembly: GCF_964194105.1. Taxonomy (NCBI): domain Eukaryota; kingdom Metazoa; phylum Chordata; class Mammalia; order Rodentia; family Sciuridae; genus Spermophilus; species Spermophilus citellus. The sequence continues at coordinate 152,833,428 of NC_138189.1, forward strand.
ACAGTAAGACATGGAGAGAGCATGGTATTTGCCATCAGAGGACTGGTTTTGGATCAGACTTCTGCCAATTTCTCGCTGTCCAACAATACCCCAGGCACATGTAGAGGATGTGTCCAGAAGAGTGGAAATTAAGAACATGATGATAAGGAATCACATGTCACCTTGATCTGATTTATCTTCAGTAGAAAAATGCCGAAAAGAGTTGGAGGAGCTGGCTCTCAAGGCAGGGCTGGCCGGGAAGTGCCCTCTTTGTGGGACTGGGCTTTGGATCTGCAGAGAGGGGCAGGGTCACGGCTTTCTCAGGGCCACCAACTTTGTAAGTCCTAGCATTGGCAAGCAAGTCACATTCCAGCTTGGGAAGCTGTGCTTGTGTATACCAATGTCGAGCCCTTGAAGAGGTGTTGGTGTGCATGTTTTAACACTTTTTCTCACACGATGAAAGCGATTAATGCTCATGGCAATAAAAATTAAATAAGAAGGATATAAAAACTGAGAGATCAGCCCACACCTAACATCTGGAGGATGCGTCTTAATCTCTCTTGGCAGATATAAGTCATACACCTTTCTAGAAACAGAATCAGCACAGACAGCTGTCTGTCCTCGTTTTCACTTGGTGATGTGCGTGTGGCTATGGTGACACAGGGGACATCCCTCACCGCACAGACTCCAGGGACAGGAGAAACCTCAAGTCACTCAACAAACCCTACGTGACATTCATATGGAAACATTATTATACATAATCTCTCAGTGAGATTCCTTGAGTACCCACCCTCGAGCCTCATTTCTATTATTTCCTTGGACAAATTCCTAAAATGAGCATTTCCAGGTAAGGCTGGTGTCTTTATTTTTGTTTTGTTTTTGTTTCTTTAATGTTTGTTTTTTAGTTTTTGGTGGACACAATATCTTTAATACTTTTTTTTAATACTTTTTTTTTAGGAGAGAGAGAGAGAGAGAGAGAGAGAGAGAGAGAGAGAGAGAGAGAGAGAGAGAGAGAATTTTTAATATTTATTTTTTAGTTCTCGGCGGACACAACATCTTTGTTGGTATGTGGTGCTGAGGATCGAACCCGGGCCGCACGCACGCCAGGCGAGCGCGCTACCGCTTGAGCCACATCCCCAGCCCTGGACACAATATCTTTATTTTACACTTATGTGGTGCTGAGGACGAACCCAATGCCTCGTGCGTGCTAGGCGAACGCTCTACCACTGAGCCACAGCCCCACCCCAGGGCTGGTGTCTTTATTTTGGTAATATGGCCAAACTCTTCTGTGGGTGTGTTATTTCATCAACAGTACAGGAAAGTGACCCCATGTGCTTCTAACATTAAGCATAGACATTGTTCCTAATTTTTGTCACAAACTAAAAAAAAAAAAAAGTTTCTCATTTTAGCAAGTATTTCTTTAATTGCTAGTGAATTACATATATTTGAATGTTTGTGAACTATTTGAAATTTCTTTTGTGGATTGGACGTCTAGTTCATACTCTAAGCACATGGTGTGAGTTTTGTTTTGTTTCGTTTTGTTTTCCTTTTTCTACTACTGGGGATTGGACCCAGCAGAGTTGTACCACTCAGCTAAATTTCCAACTCTTTTTCTTCTTTGTGGTACCAGGAATGGAACCCAGGCACGTTTAGCTATATCTCCAGCCCTTTTTATTTTTTATTGAGACAGCATCTCCCTATGTTGCTTAGGACCTTGTTAAGTTGCTGAGGATGGCCTCAAACTTGTGATCCTCCTGTCTCAGCCTCCCAAGTCTGAGATTACAGGTGTGTGCCCAGCTTAGTGTTTAATTTGAGTGTGTGTTTAAGTTTGTTTTGTGTTTAATGTTAAGAACGTGTGTCTGCATTTTCTCCCTGTTTACTTATGTTTTAATTGTCACAGTATTTTTATGACACCAGATGGTTGGCCAGTCAAGAACCACAGCCCTGAGCCTCAGGGAAGAAGGGCTTCTGTACCTTGGTGAGGAGCCTCCTGGTGTCTCCGGGAGTCTTTGAAAGCCCCTCTGATAGGTGGCAGACCTCCAGGGGAAGTCCCGGGTGTTTTGTTTGTCTGTCATCTTACGTGCCCACTTTTCACGAGAACGTCCCACTCAACCTTCCCTCACATTCCCCCAGGAAGACCAAAGTGGTGACGTGGTGCTCTGTGAGGTCACTGATTATCCGACACACCTTTACCTAGTAGTGCATTTTGATTTCTTTTTTTTAGACTACTCCTCGTTAAACGTACACCTTTAAAACTGCTGTCCGATTCCAGGAGTGTTAAAATGCCAGAGAAAAGGCATTCTCGGCGACCAGGACAGGGCACCGGCTCTGTTTTCCATGAGAAAACAAGGAAACGGGCCGTTTCCCTCAGGGAGGCCAGTGCTGAGCCTTCCTCTGCTCAGGGCTCTTCAGGGGACGGCCGTGACAGAGCAGAGGGGGCCCGAAGCCAGCTGAAGTCCGAGGCCGAGTCACCCTGGGGGCAGAGGGACCTGACCGGTGAGGAGGGGGACAGAGAGGCCACGGCCTGTGATCCGCCTTTGGTCACTCCGTTCCAACTCTGCTGCAGCTGTGCTGTGTGAGCCCGCTGCCTCCCAGTGTCCTCTGTCATGCACCCTCCCTCCTGGCACCTGCGCCCCCTTCAGACACTGTCACTCCCCTTTCACGGGTCGCCCTCCCAAGCCAGGGGAAAGATTCTCCCACAAAGGAAGGACTCCAAGGGCACTTGGGAGCCTGCACACAGCGGAGGCCTTTGGGCCAGCCGCCCAATTCATGCATCTGCACGTCCACGTACAGCTGTGACCCCAAAACCCTGAGTCGGGGACTCAGCTGCTGGCCCCGCAGGCATAGCTCCTGTGCGCGTGGCTCCTCACGAGGCCGGGCTCACGCCAGTTTTACCTGTGGTCACGTGGTCACCAGCTGTTGTCCTTGGTCAAGCTAAGACAGGTGATCTAGAGTGTCGAGGCTTAAGGCTGAGGCTTGCTTTGGGGACCTCTGCCTGCCTCTCTGGTCCTCTGGCAGGTGGCACACCACTGGCCATCCCTAAGTCCCTGGGAGGCATCCATGGCAGGGTGGAGGCGCCATGTGACAAGGGACAACTCAACGCAAACGTGTTGTGCCCTGATTTACTGCCCAGCTTCCTCCCTGTCACCCCAATGTTTCGAGACAACTGAGACTTTCTGTCTGATAAAGTCTTTCTTTGCCCACATGAAAGGGCCGTTGTCTCGGGAGCTCGCGAGCTTGCTGGGGAGCAGCTGCCGTGGAGAACCGCAGCCCCGCTCCGGGCCAGCAGCCCCAACGGCCGCGTCCCTCCACCCTCTAGCAGGAGCAGGAGCTCATTCAACTCCGGAGCTTTGAGCACGTCATTTCTGAGACCACAACAAGTCCCTCGAGCTTCCTGAACAGAGTGCTCAGGGTGGGAAGCCCTCAAGTCCTCTCGGGCCTCCTGAAACCAAAAAGCTGGCAGGCGAACAAAGCCCCAGAGCCCGGGCTGGGGCATCCTTGCAGCTCCTCTCAGAACCTGAACGGCTGTCCCAGGGCACCAGGCTGGGGGTGGTGGGCGAGCCTGCTACCCTGCTTAGCCCTGTCCGGGCAGTCTGCACCAGCGGTGGCTGACCTCCTTCTCAAGGTCGAGGACCTACTTACAATGTCAGAGTTCCAATACTTGTGTGGTTAGTGGAATCTAATTCAAAAATATATAATACCAAAAGCCAGTATAAACTCAGCCATTCTTTTACTCAAATGGGTATTTTCCTACTTCTAGTCATCCTCATAGTTTTGAAAAATATTGGTGCATTTGTATAATACATTATTTTTTCACTCCTGAAATGCATCCAAAATGTGGTCCCCAACACTTTGCAATAACCCCAGGGTCCACTAGAGGTCTCACCTAGGGTGGGGGCCAGGGATAGAAGGGAACTGCCTGTTATCACCAGAAGAGACTATGGGGTGGGTGCCTTTGGCCCAGTGTTTATTTACCAGTCAGGTTGCTGGAATATATTCTTCTTGGAACACCAAGCCAAGGGCGCCGAATCTATCCCTCACGATGGTTCTATTTTCTCATTCTAGACAGCGCAAACCATACAATTCCCTGTATTTCCAGCTTTTTCTTAGCTACAAGGAAATTTAGAAGTAAATGCAATGCTGAAGTCCCTGTACCCCTCTGCTCCTTCCTCAAGTTCGCTCCTGGTCTCCCATCAGGACCTCACAGGGCCCTGTGAAGCAGATGCTCACTGTGGACTTCCACATCCCGGGAGCTAGACGGACACACACCACGAACAAGCTGCAAGGCCCTCTCCTGTCTGAGAGTCTCCAGGGTGGCTGGACAGGCTGCAGTGCTCCCGGGGGACTTCTGGCCACTGAGCCACCTTGCTAACAACTGCATAAGCCTAGGCTAGGCACTGCCTGTCACAATGCCAGGAGATGATTGGGAGCGCAGGGCACGGTGGTGGCTGAATCACCAACTCAGGCCACAACTCAGGCTGCAAAGAAAAGCAGCGCAAAACAAGCAAGGGTAACCTCTTCAGCCTGAGGCCCCGGAGAGCTGACCCGTGTAGATGGGCAGCCACAGCGGCCCCCTCCTCTGCTGGGGCCCAGCCTCCTCCTGGCCACTCTCCGTGCTGCTCTTGGGAAAGAAACAGCACCTCCTTTTCCATTCCATTGCTCTCCTCTTGCCTCCTTCTTGCCTGGCCTCTCTCCTCTGCCTCCCCCGCTCCCAAGCGGCCTCTTCCCTGGACGCCATTGACCACGAGGGGGCAGTGCAGGTAAGGAGACTGCCATGCAGGCTGCAGGAACTTGTCTTCATGCTCTTCCTTGTCTCCCTCCCTTAGACTCAACCTCTGTGATGTCAGAGGATACCTCTGTGCTATGCCAATGGGAATCTATATGGATACCAGTGTTTCCACAAGAGGGTTGTCCTGGATTCTCTCAAAGTCCACATCACTCAGCACCAAGCAGAGATCTGGAGGTCACTGCAGGGGATTAGGGCCTCTTTGGGGTACACACCCCAGAGTGACCGTGAGGAGGAAGCACTTCTGGGAATTAACTACTTCCCACGTGCTGTGAGGGGACTGCAGAGGAAGGGGCTCCTGCTTGAGGAAGCTGCTCCCCTGTGCCAGCGTGGCTGTGTGGGAGGACCCTTGCCCCTGGCTTTGACAGTCTGAGCTGCTGTGGGGGGCGTGGGGGCCCACCTAGCCTGCTGGTCCACTGCCCCAGCGTCTCCTCCGACAGTGTGGAAACAGGGTTTGCTTTGCTGAGATATATTGGTACTAGCAAAGGCGGTGTGTGTGATGACCACTGCCCGGTCATGCCTGGAAACATCATTTAACTATCATTTAACCCTTAGTGAGCAGCAGAGGCCCACCAGGCACTTGATAGAAAACAGAGATAAAGATTAAGCCTGCAACCTCATCTTTAGATAAGAAGAAAGCACCTCTAAGGAATTCAGCATTTGTTCCTTGAACAGAACCTGAATTGACCAAGGGACTTAGAATTTTGCCAAGGTTGGGGATTCCCAGAGAAGTATTGGGAAATGTCTGAAACAGGATGAGGATGATTTGATATGAAGTCAGGCAAGACTTCCCAGGTCTCTTGCATTGGTGAACAAAGATCCTTCAAGACTGGAGAGAAAGCATTGAACCTCTAGGTCACCGTGAGCTGCAAAGAGAACAGCTCAGGACAGAGAAGAAGGGAAGGCAAGTTGGGGCCGGGTGCTGAATACAGGGCCGTGGGCAACGTCACAAGCTCTTGGCTCAATCTGCACCCACCCTTGTATGAAGAGGAAACCGAGGCGAGGAAGGTGATAATTCCCAGCGTTCCCCATGGAAGAGGTGGGATGGCCCCAGTGGTGGTCGTGATTGCCACCACGCTCTCCAGACTCGAGGGTCTGCACTCTTAACCTGATGCCGACCCTCCAGAACGGTCTGTGGGACGACAGCAAGTTCAAGAGGAGCAGGACAGAGGCTCGATGGGGGCAGTTCTGAATGTGGCGTCACGGCCTTCCTGCAGCACTGGCTGGTGTGCAGCATTTATTTTTCTCTCTCTGCTAATCAGTCTTCTTCCAAGACCACGTGCTATGGTTCCTGTAGCTCAGCTGGGCCCTTCTGCTCAAGAGAATCCCACCTCAGTGGGGAGAAACAGTGGGGTGAACATTGTTTTCCAAGAACCAATCTCCATGCAATGGGATGGAGTGAAGCCAGCCAGAAGGACACCCGGTCTCCAGAGCCCTCTGCATGGACACGGGCCGCCCAGGCATGTGGCGCTCTGCCTTACATTTACATTTTTGTGTGTGATTTTTAAACACTTTTTTCTATCTGCAGTTGCCAACATGTTGTAGCAATGTGCTAGCAATGTCTCTAACAGTTCCTGGCTGTGCAGAAACATCACGTCAAGCCTGTCCAGGCCCCTGAGACCCCCTGGCACTCAGGAGCAGGATCCAAGCAGTTAAGCTGGCTCATAGCCACCCACCCCTGGGATGAAGGGTGGGCACCCTTATGCCATCAACTAGCGTGGCCAGTGGGGGTGCTTCCCAGGCCTGTGATCTGACTGGGGCCAGAGCGAGGGCTCGCTTCTCCCTGGACCTGTAATTATATAGTGTGAACTTTGTAGCTGAGAGAAGCTCTCTTCTGTCCAACACGTGGCCGGGACATTGTTCTTCAAGGTAGAAAAGTAGAGCTTAAGAGAAGAAGAACCAAGTGACAGTGGAAAAGTGTGCTAGGAGGACCCAGGACCTCCCTCAGCAGTTCCCCAGCTCCAGACGTCCCTGTGCTGCGACCCATGGGAAGCTACATTTCCTCCCTGAAGTCCACTTCCTCCCTGCTAACCCTCTCCACGTTTAAGTCACATGTTTTGGGTAAAATTTGCCCCAAACCTTGTTTCTACAGTTAGCAAAAAAAGGTATCCGGCAGGCAGAACTGGGGGATATATTCAAGGGTTAGGTGCTTCTGACTCTGAGCAACCATACGAGAAGTGAGATTCAATATCAGCCACAATCCTGCAGGGAAGAAGGAAGAGAAAAAGAGAGAGAAGTGGGGTGGGGAAGGGGCAAGGGAGGGAGGAAGAGAGGAAGATGGATGGGTGCTGGGTTTTTGGGAGAACTGGGAGCCTGAACCCATGTAAGATGTTAGTTATGTGGATGACACATTTTCTTTGTATTTAAAGTTAATTTGATTTTTTTTTTGGTTGTTTGCAACTAAAAACATCTTGATTGATAGGTTATTTTAAGATGAGTTCTGTCATTTGTAACAAAAGAACCCTAACTTTTGTTAGGGTTCAATGACTTAAATCTGCTATAATACATGAAAAGGTCAGAGTAGCTAGACACACAGAAGGGACCCAGGGCAAACTCTGATGCACGTGCATGTGTGTGTGTGTGTGTGTGTGTGTGTGTGTGAGTGAGAGAGAGAGAGAGAGAGAGAGAGAGGAATGTGTGTGAGTATGTATATGAGTGTGAGTGTGTGTAGGAGTGTGTATATGACTTATGTGTTTAAATACTATTTGTGCCTGTTCTGAACTCTTTGGGGGTTTATTTTCTGATTCTTATTTTTTTTCAAAAAGCTTGACTATCAAATGTGGGGCCATAAGGGTAAGTGCCAACATGTCAGCACTAGTGGAGACCTGAAAGAGGAACTAATTTTTTACATGCAGGCAGTCCTCTGTTTCTGCACCCACAGTTCAACCAAGCTCAATCTGAACTATTAAATTGTGCTGAACATTGATGGGCTTGCTCCTTGTCATTGTCCCTAACAACAGAGCACCACTATTCACACAGTACTGGCACAGATGAGTCCCTCCAAGTACTCCTGAGATGATTGGAAGTGCGTGGGAAGAGGTGCAGCCTGTCTTCACACACCAGCTGTCTCATGGCCGGGCCAGAGTAGCCCAGGATTTGGCAGCCCTGGGTGGAGGATTCCCTGGAGCCCATCCCATGGACACCAAGGAAGACAGCGGCTCCTTTCACACGTGACCCATGATGACTCCTGCCTGTCCTCCTACAGACCGCAGGACAGAGAATGGAATTTTTCGTTGACTTAAAATTTCAGCTAAAACACAAGCTAAGGGAAGTGGGCCACGCCAGACACAGCCCCGTATGACTCCAGGAAATACCAACCCCGTCCAGAGGCCTTCACCCCCACACTGTGCAAAGAAGGTGATCCCCTGGAGAAAGCTGTCCGGCAGAGTCCGGGCCAGAGAGGCTCCTCTACTGCCCGAGTGCTGGGTGGCCCTCAGCCTGAGGGAGGAGAGCCAGGCTCCTGGGACTGGAGCCATGTGGGCTGGCTGAAACGCAGACTCCTGGCCTGTCCACCAGAGGGCACACCGAGGAGTTTGGGTTAAGGCCAGGCCCTCCCAGGAGTTTAGAGGCCCCTGTGAAAAAGAATCCAGAGTGGCCAGGAACCCAGGGAAACAGTGGTCAGAACAGGGCAGGGCAGGGCAGCAGCTGCTCCCCGGCTCTCCTGGTGGGTGGGCAGTAGAGTGGCCAGGGACAGCTCTTCCTAAAGCGCTCCACCTGAAAGGCTGCGCCCTAGGGGAGGGGATTCTGGCCTAACCAGGCTGGGATCTGCTAAAGGAGCCATGCACTCCCAGGAGGCCATGTGGAGAGGGAACCGCCTAAGTCAGAAAGAGGTGCCAGGGGTTGGTCTGGGGATCACCAGCGAGCGCCTGGAGCGCCGGTCAGCTACGGTGCCAGCAAAAAGCTCCCGCCCAGAGGAGAAAGGAGCAGCAGAGACTCAAGTGTCCCCAGGGTGCAGAGAGCGAGGGTCCTGCAGGTTGGCTGAGAGCAAGGTCAGTTCTCAGCTCTCAGAGAGAGAAGTTTGATTGAACCAAAGACTTAAATTTTGACACTGGATTAACATCCTCCTTGAGATCTGAAAATCAGAGCATCTGCTATCCTCAGATGACTGGAAAAGACTGGGAATCTGCCTCCTGTTCCCAGGGTGTGGGGTGGGGGGAGAAGAGCCGACCTGGTGAGCTGCTACACGAGTCGCAGGCACAGCACCAGAAGCACAAGCCCATACCTCGCACTGTGTATTGGGGGACAGAAATAAAAGCAGATTCACAAATTCAAACTCAAATTCAGACCTAACATTCTACTCATCGATATAACCCACTCAGAATTTTATTTAAGTAAAACAGAGAAATGTGGAGCCACATGGAAAACCCAGGTGCAGAAGCCTCCTGCCGTGTGCCAGGCACGAGTCCAGATCCAGCTGAGCACTCCAGAGGCATTACTGCCTAAGAGCTCTCCCTCTCCCTGTACTTTGATCAAAAAATAATAATCAAATTATTATGATTATTAAATCTAATATTGATTAAAACTAATTCTGACTTTGGCTTACCAATGTCTTTCCTTCTCTGTCTATTCTAGAAGTGCCTCTTGGTATTTTGAGATAACATAGGTTACAACATCCAATTCCACACTTTCCCATCTCTGGGTGACTTTTTGCTCTATCACATGGAAGAGCATGATCATGAATCTTGTCTTTTTGTTTTGTTCTGTTTGCTGAGGACAGAGCCAAGGACACCCCTAGCTCCAAATTAATATGCAAAACAAGGGAATTATGAAATCACACTTTTGTGAAGCATTCCTGCTGATGTAGAAAACATTTTAAACTTTATTTTTTCTGTATATTTTACCCAGTTTTGAGTTTAAGTGATTGCAAGCATTCCTCCCCTTAATAAAACCCTATCTCAGCAGTAACCTCATTTTCATAGGTGAGCCCTCCCATGACAAAGATGGATATAAATTTCCTGCCTTAGATCAAAAACTAGAACTGACTAGAACTGAAGACTGACAAGAGATCTAGTATGATTGTATGGTTTAGCTCCCATTCAAAAATCACTACCATTAGTTTCTTTAGAGACAAGAATTCTTCACCCTGAGAATCGGTGTGGCTTCTTTGCCACCACCTATTATACATAATGATACAATTTATTTTGTGGCTCAGACTAGCTTCAGTTGAAAGAGCAATAAGAGATGGTAAAGTCTTTTAGAATAATAGAAATTAAAACTCTAGGTTTTTTCAACATCAAATAAACATATATAATCCACACAACTAATAAATAGATTATTTTTCCTTATCACAAATGTAATATGCTTAGAAAAAATATATAATCACCTTCTCATCAGTGTCTAAATCTGTTGGTCCCTGTTCCATTTTCCTCCTGGCTGGCTCTGGGCACTTGTTGAGCTGATCTTCCCCTGGCCTCTCCGATGATGCCTTGTTTGTTTTTTTACTTGGCACCCCTTCCTTTTGCACCCTTTGTTGATTATACTGTGTTCCCCTAAGGGTACAAGCACCCTGCAGTAGCTCATGTACCAGGGTTTACTCTCTCAATATCCAGAGCTGGTCTGTAATAGTCCTGCAAAGTCAACAGAAGTAGGTCTTCGAGCTCTGGGCTCTACACTGGTCATCTGAGCCAGTCCCACGGTGTGGTCATGGCCTCTCAGGTCTCACCCAGCTTCGATTTCTCTTGGGCCCTCTCTCCCCATTAACTAATTCCTGGTAGAGTTTTCTATCCAGATCTTTCTCTAGATGAGAATATCAAGTTCAGCATATCTTGACTAAATTTTGGAACGTCTTACTAAACCCCTAAACCACCGTCCACAAACGCAGTCCTCTGCAGTCTGAGGCCTAGATGTGTCAGCCAGCTGAGACCACACTGCAGGTTCTAATCCCCATCAGTGACAAAGAGCTAACACTAACCAGCCTGCCACCACCTCCTGTGCCCTGCTTCACACCACGTTGGCTTCTGATCTTCCGTGATTCTCATAACTATTTCAAAAAAATTTTTCTGTTACCTTTTTTTAATTTCTCTGGATTTTGTAAAGTCTTTCCTACATGCAAGACAACTCTGTTTATATGATGTCATTATAAAACTGAAATAAGCATTATTGTCTGGAAGGCTATAAAACAGTGATTAGAAATTTGGGTTTGTAACAAGTTCCTTGTTTTCACCAGCTCACAGTATGCCCACCTGTCCACCTTCTGCCTTCCTCTTCCTTTCCAGAGGAAGGACCCAGGGCCTTGTAAATGCCAGGCAAATGCTTTATCACCGAGCCACACACCCTGCCCCCAGTTGAACTTTTTTTACCATTTTTTTAAAAAATAAGATCTTCTGCATGTGCTCTGTGGCCTGTGGGTGGAGCAAGAGTCTGGGGAAGGGGGGGGGTCTATCTGCAAAGTTCATTAATACAAATTGGAAGCTGTCCTCCAATGTAGAGAGCTCATGTTCGGTCATACATAACTCCCTGCAAAGAAGCCAAGAAATACCAGCATGTTCTACACGGCAAACAGAAATATGGAGGACAGAACTCCACAGAGCATGATGTTTGGGGAAGAGATGGGGAAATCTGTCTGGTTATCAGAAGGAGCTGATAAATAAACGTAGATTCTAGAAGGTGATGTGGGAGCCCTTCTTTGACGGCTACTAGGGAAACATGGGTGGAGGTGAGTAAATAATGTACCTGATGTCCCCCGTCTATCCCTCTACCCCAGTTGAGACCTCCAGAGTCGTTAATGCTGAGGTCCTTTCTTTCCCCCCTACTGACCTCTCCACGGCAGTTGAAGAGCAGTCCCTTGGGGTTCTTCCTCTACGTCTCTGGTCAGTTCTCAGTCTTATTGCTGATCCCTGGTTCCTGACCCTTTAGTCCTGCTGTGTCCTTGGATCCAACCTCCCTTTTCTTCTCCTTTCTCGGCTTGCTGATCTAGTTTTCTCCACAGCTTTACCTTCATGCACAACGACTTCCAAGCCCAGTGCCAGCCCTACCTGCTCTCCAGTCTCTAGACCTGAGCTCCTTCCTAATAGACACCTCCACTGGGGTAACTTGGGCTTTTTAAGCTCCCTGTGTCTTCTTTTCCAGTCCACCACCACCTGCCATTTTTCCTCTTGGCTAATGGCATCCTGTCTACCTTGTTGCCTGGGGAAGAAAATTGGGAACCAGTTGTTCCCAGTCCTGGTTGTGTCCATCACTAGGATCTGTGCTTTCTTATGGAAAGAAAGATCAACAGATCATCGTTGACTGACTCCTCATGCCCCGCTCCCTCCAGAGCCGCTGAGGGAAAAGCCGTGTGGACTCTGGGACGGGTGGTTGGAGCACACAGCCCCTGTGCTTGGTCCACCAGTGCGCTGCACAGGTTCCTGTATCGTTGCTGATTCTCCCAGACACACATTTACCACCGACAATAGACAGTAAGGGATTCTGGGTGAAGAACAGTCTTTGAAATACCTTTTCCTTCTAACAGGAAAACAGGATGCATCTACATCTGAAGAGTGGAGTTTCCACAGCCAGACTTCAGTTTCTACAGAGAACCCAAGGGCCTTTTCCCTTCCTCAGCAAGGATGTGAGGAGAGTGACCCGTGGAGAGTCCACGCAGCCCGCTGTCAAGGACTCCCAGGGAGAACAGCTTGTCTTCGCCGGGGTCTCCCCACACCGGGCCTGACAGAAGAGTGTGGGTGCAGGTCCGTGTGTCTGTGTGGTGACCCCAGAGGTGGGAGTAGGAGAGGGAGAGAATCCACAGAAAGGAAAGAGGGATTGTCAGGCTGGCTTCCACCACGGCAACTGGGACCCAGTGCTAATGGGGCCCTCTAAGAAGTGTGCAGAGCGGCCCTCGAGAGTGTTCCTTCAGGAGGAGAAGGTTGGGCCCCTGTCTGCTGAGCCCCGTCTCCCCTTCCTCAGTCAGCACAGCTCAGCCCTGCAGCACACCCACCTCACCTCGAGCTGACCTGTCCCTCCACCTCCCACGCCATCTCCCGTGCCCCAGACCTACCTCGTTGGGGCCTCTGGCCTTCCAGCTCTCGCCGCCCTCGTCCACCGTCCTTGCCTGGCCGCCCTGCTCTCTGCTGCTCCCACGGGACTCCCCGTCCTACGTAGAGAGGGCAGAGATGATGCCATGGGGAAAGGAAAGGCCTGGGGGTCCGGAGAGCACCCCCACCTCAACTTCTGACCAGAATAAGGCCTTCCTGAGCCCTCCGCGGGGGAGCAGGCAGGGCCTAGGACCCAGGTGCTTTCAGCCACAGGCTGAGTAGGAGAAGCAGATGTTGTGCGGAGTCCAGATACATTTACTGGGCGCTTTCTTCTGAAGGCCCCATCCATACAAAGAAAATTAAGAATTAACAATTGAATGCTGATTCTAAAAGATCTTGGAAATCAACCTAACAGTTTTTCTTCTGGGAAAAACCCCAGCAGTCACAAGCCAAGAGCCAAAAACTCGCCTGCCCACCTACCCCTGAACCACTTTTGAAGTAATGCTCTCTTCCCTAGTGTGGCATGTCACCTTTGGACACCTCCAAAGTGACTTATGCTGCTCACTGAGTGGTGGTCTTCTCCGATGGAGGGGAAAACTCCTGCTCTCTGGTGGCTTGTGGGCCAGCCTGACCTTCAAGGATGGTTTCTGTTCAGTGATGCAGGTAGATGACTTTCTCCCTGAGAACGGGGCCTTTCACAGTGCTCTTGTTGGGGAGGCCGAATGAGTCACGGAGGCCTCAGGTCACAGATGAGGCAGGTTTTAAAATCACATGGGGAAAACATGTGCCCAAGGAAATGGAAGTCTGTGACTATCCGTCACAGCATCGTCGTCCATCCATCTATTCTTTATCATTCGACGGGCAATGGAGAACCTACTGGGCGCTGGGTCCCCTGTGCTGTACGCTGGGTGGAGAGATGACTGAGGGGGAGACAGCTGCCCCCGGCTCCGTCCATGGAGAGCGAGAGGAAGACAACCACAGTGAAACCAGTGGGCGATCCTGCAGGGAGCCACGGGAAAGCCCGGGAATTCCTGTATCTTAAAAACCGAGGACGATGACGCATGTAGACCCACTCAGCGATCCCAGGTAAGAAGTCCTGGGGTTTCCTGACTCCCCAGCTCACGACCTAGCAGCAGTGCTCCACAAATCACACAACCAACTCTAAACGGATGCAGCAGATGCTGACCCATTCAGCCCACAGCAGCCTTTCTGAAAACTGGTTTTCTGTGACCCTTCACAGGGGAGGAAACCGCGGCAGGGGAGGCCGGGCGCCCAGTCGGGCTGCACATCCTGGGCACCCAGAGCACCAGCCTGGCTCTCTGGGAGGTGTTCTGTACTGAATGTGATCCGAGAATCATCTGGACATTCTAAATGAAGCCCTGTGTCCATCAGCCCTGTGTGTGAGATTCCTTCTACACGCAGGAACACGTGTAGATAAAGTACCTTATGAGAAATGACTTGAGGACTGTGACTAAAGACACCCAGAGCTACTTAGAAATTTCAAGTCTCACTTTCTTTTATCTTGGAATTCTTTTTAAGTTTCTCAGTTTAAAAATGTTCCACTCACTCTTACATGGGGAAAAAGAGTAAAACCTGTCTTTCTATTTTAAGTCTGTAAAAACAGTAGATGATCTTCTACGTGGCGGACAGTGGTCTCAGGCCCACAGTCGGCCAACGCCAGCCCTGACAACCAGCATGCCACTGCCCAGAGGGGACTCAGTGACCGCCCACCTGAGACCCTGGTCATCCTGACACCACATTTTATCAGTGACATCCAACAATGCACCCTTCGGATCCACTTTCCTTCCCAGGCGATGCTGTGTGAAATGAGGGGAAAGGCCCAGCATCTTCCCCTCCTGGTTACAGTTTGAATGCTCATTACTTGCCAAGATTTGAAACATTTTAAAAATGAATTTAAAGTTGTTTCTCAAAATATTTAGCACGACATAGTGATGGCTACAACCATATTTCACTTTATGCTTTCCATCGCTGCAGTCAATTTACACTTTACAATGAAACTTTGTCTTTTAAAATACAGAATTTTATTATGAAGTGGTTGTCGCTGTGTCTGAGAAGCCACACCTGAATGAGGAGAACGTTAGTCACCTCAGGCTTCTCGGGATCTCTGGGGGACCTATCTGGCTGTGCTTGCTCCCTTCAGGCCTGGAGCCTGCACTGCTTCTGAGGGCTAAGGGACAAGGATGCCCTGGGACACCTGCTGGCTCCTTAGGGACAGCAGGTCCTGGCATTCCCCATGGTTTTCTTACTTTTTGTCCCTCTGAAGCCAAGTCATGTCGGCAGAGAGGATTTACCATGAAGAGAAAGGGGACTGGGGCCCCCTCACTGAACCAGGAGGGCGACCACAGCGTCACGTGTCTACACATCCATGCGTCCCAGGGTCATGTGCTTCTTGGCCTTCCACGGTACCCTCTGTCCCATTTCCCCTTGGACTGAGTGACATTTGGGGACATGAACATTTGGAAGGATTTGGTCAAAGCTTCTTTCTCAGTAGGAGTGATATTGCTCCCCACAGAGCCCAAACAAGCAAAGAACTTGCTCTTTTCCCCTAGAAAGCACATCATGCATGTCATGTAAACAGATATGCCTGGGCTGCCGAACCTCCTCGGGGGTGATCAGGGAAAGACACCTGAGGATGTAGAGAGAGCATAGCGAGAAACAGGCTGAGAAACACGGGCTAAGGGAAATCAACTGGGAATATGGGTAGGTTCAGGGCATGCACTCCTGTGGCTCTAGATCCAGGAATGCTCCCACCACCCTCTGTGCAAGGTATCTGCTGTGTTTTTCCATCTCTCTAACAAAAACCAGAGAAAACCGACTTATGCAGAGAAGAGGTTTATTTTGGCTTACGATTTTAGAGGTTCAAGTTCATGATCAGGTGGGCCGTGCATTTAGGCCTCTGGTGTGGGTGCTGATGGTGGTGGCAGGGAGTGGGTGACAGAACAAAACTGCTCTCCTCATGGCTTGGAGCCGAGATGGAGAAAGAGAGACTGGGGTCCCCCAGTGTCCTTTGAGGGCACGCCCGAGTGACCCAAGACCTCCCACTAGGCCCCGCCTCTCAGAGGCTCCCAGCTGGAGCCCTGAACACGGCACTTTGGGGGAACTTAAGACTCAAGCAGTGGCTTCAGTGTGATGGCATGAAGAGACTGGGCTGGAGCTCCTGTCCCCATGTGACTGTGTCCGGCCTCACCCAGCCAGGAAGCCATCAGGGCAGAGGATCAAGACTTGGGGATGCACAGTTAGAGGCCGCTCCGTGGACACTCTCCGCTGTTCTCTGTGTCGACACGTACTGAAGGTGGGTTCCCACAGACCTGGAGTCCGAGGAAGAGGCTTGCCTGCTGCAGCAATGCACCTGCAGCCACAAACTGCCGTGTGTCCCCAGGGGACTGCACGGCAGGTCAGCCGACTCCTGCTGTGGGTCTCCTCGGCGGCAGGAACGAGAGCCGTGGGTCAGCGTGCACAGGGAGTCCCATGCCGCCCGTTGGCATCAGAAGACAAAACCAGGCTCAGTCCATCCGACGCAGGAAGTCTGGGTTAGCCCCTCCTGTTCAGCAGAGCCAGCGCATCCAGCCCACGGTGACTGTCACTGGAAACCACTTCTCGCATTTCCCTGCACCTCTCAGAGCTGGCGGGGGGCGATGGACTCTGTGCCTGACAGGAGAGCGGCAAGGGGTCACTGAGGGCCGTTCTCGACCTCCCCTCCCCTGAAGAGCAGGGGGCCGTCCCTGCCCACTCCACAGACAGGCCTCCTGGCAATGGCTTCTCCCCTTGCCGAGCTGTCCTTAGGTCATGAACTCGGGCACACGTCTGGCTCTGCCGCTAGGTCTTTCTCGTTTCAGGGCCTCAGTTTTCTCATCTGCAAATGGGGAGGATAGAAGTGCCTGTCCCACTGGCCGCATCCGGAGTCCACGGAGTTCCACCGGGAGTGGGAACGGCCTGGAGCTCTGAGCGCTCGGGTCCAGAGGGAGCTCTTCCTCCTCTGCGGCCTCTTGGCTGGCCGTCAGGCCCTGTGTTCCTGGGCTCCCGTCTCTGTCTTCGGAGGCCGTCTTCCCGGGAGGCCACCAGCCACGGCGGAGTCGAGGCCCACCTGCTGGTCTCAGCCCTGTGCACCTGCGCAGTCCCCTTCCCAAACGAGCCCCGTCCTGAAGCCCTGGAGGTCAGGACGTGGGCGCCTCTTTTTGGTGGGGGGTGGGCTCAGCACAGAATGTTGGCCGTCCACTCCCCACGATGACACACGCTGAGCCACCTAGCCAGCCACGTCCTGTGCCAAGTTACAGGCCCTATTTCAGTTGCCTCAAAGGTCATCCTAGGAAATTAGAATCACAGCCAATGTGTTTGGATTTCAGTTGTAAAAATGGAGGGTGCAAACGTATTGTTTACTGTGCAAACTGGAGGGAAGAAGTTGAGCTTCTTAGTGGATGCAAGCCATAGTGTGCTGTCGCCATCGAGCTTCTTGGCTCAGAGAAAGTGGTTATGGACAAGGGCTCCCGCTTCCAGTCGGTGAGGGGTGGGAAAGCCACGACGGTTTAAAAAATGGCGATGTGTATTGAGCCAGTCCTCAGCACCAAGTAGCTTGGATGTAGCGACTCTCTCTCTCTCTCTCTCTCTCTCTCTGTCACACACACACACACACACACACACACACACACAGCACCATTACCACCTGATCTTACGGTTAAGCACCGGGGGATCAAGTGCTTCTCTAAGATCACAAAGTTCCTAAGTGGTGGAGTTGGAACTGGGACTTCAGAGCCAGCGCCCCTCCCAGCCAGGACTCACCCCCCTAAACACAGGCACAGTCCTCAGATGGTCCTGGGAACCGGCCTGAGGAAGGGAAGTTGTCTCAGCACAGCAGGGGTGGCTGCTACTCACAGAGGATCAACGCCACCTCCCCTGGGCATCCTAGGAGAAGGGCCAGGAGGCTGAAGGCCTGAGGGACAAGAGGGCACTGGAAGCCCACGCTGGAGACCAGAGCGCTCAGCGTGTCTGTGCGCTGGACACCTGGAGCCTTCCAAGCAGTACTGCGTGCAGACTCCACCTGAGGGATGTGAGCACCCTCTGTGTGGGGTGGCCCCGGTCAGCAGCATTTTAAAACTCTCCTGACGAGGTTCCAAGGAGGCCCAGGTTGACACTCTGCTCTGGACACCCTGATGCGCCTGGCTTTGCTCTTCCACGCTTCTCTCCCAAGCCCATCTGAAACCCACTCTCTTCCCCACACGTGCCCCTGGCAGGCCGAGGAAGGCCAGCCACCTCTGGAGAGCCCTGTCCCCCGGGAGGCACCCGTGGGGAGACCCTACTCAGACCAACACACGGGAACGGCCCCGGGCACCTGTCACCGCTGCCTCCCTCAAGTTCATGTCACTCCAGGAAGCTGGTCCTCAGCGCCTCACGGTCTTCCCACCAGACGTGGCGCTGGGAAGAAATGGCACTGCTGCCACCGACGGAGCCGGAACTCCCCAGGAGCTGGGCCAGGAGGAAGCCCAGAGCCAGCTGGGGCTCCTGCCACTTACAGGTCCCCTCTGGCAGGTCGGGCTCTGCAGCCTCAGCCCCAAGCTGAACTCGCCAGCAACTCGAGAAGGAGGTCCCGGGTGGGGACCCCTCAGTGGCAGAAGACAGGCTCTGCGGTGACTTGACCTGTGTCTTCCAGGGACCTCCTCCACCCCTGGCTACACCCTCCCTCCCTGTCCCTCAACGTCCTGATGCGACCCAGACCCTGGACTACCCCGCCCTCCTCTGTGGCTCCTCTTGATTTCCACCCATGCAGGGACTCTCACAGGGGCGGGACGGGGAGGATGCCGGCTACTTCCCAGTGCCCAAGACCTGAAGGATCAATCAGATGCCTTATTATAATTCAAATGTCAAAAGGCGGGAATTTGCCCTCAGTCACCAAAAATCCTGTCACAGGCCATCTCAGGATCCTGTCTGAAACCAGGAATTTTGTGCCACTTTCTGACAATCAAGACTCAGCCTTCCCAGAGAGCCTCCCTTTTGTCAAAAAGATCAGGTTCTCCCAAGTTCATGCAGCACCCGGGAGGCCTGCCTCCCTAGGTCCTTACCCCTGGCCTCCCAGAGCAGCCTCCCCTCCTCCCCAGGTCCTTACCCCTGACCTCCCAGAGCAGACCCTGCCTCCCCAGGTCCTTACCCCTGGCCTCCCAGAGCAGACCCTGCCTCCCCAGGTCCTTAGCCCTGGCCTCCCAGAGCAGCCCCTGCCTCCCCAGGTCCTTACCCCTGACCTCCCAGAGCAGCCAATACCTCCCCAGGTCCTTACCCCTGACCTCCCAGAGCAGACCCTGCCTCCCTAGGTCCTTACCCCTGGCCTCCCAGAGCAGCCTCCCCTCCTCCTCAGGTCCTTACCCCTGACCTCCCAGAGCAGACCCTGCCTCCCTAGGTCCTTACCCCTGGCCTCCCAGAGCAGCCCCTGCCTCCCCAGGTCCTCACCCCTGGCCTCCCAGAGCAGCCCCCCTCCCCAGGTCCTTACCCCTGGCCTCCCAGAGCAGCCCCCCTCCTCCCGAGGTCCTTACCCCTGACCTCCCAGAGCAGACCCTGCCTCCCCAGGTCCTCACCCCTGACCTCCCAGAGCAGCCTCCCCTCCTCCTCAGGTCCTTACCCCTGACCTCCCAGAGCAGACCCTGCCTCCCCAGGTCCTCACCCCTGACCTCCCAGAGCAGACCCTGCCTCCCCAGGTCCTCACCCCTGACCTCCCAGAGCAGCCTCCCTCCCCAGGTCCTTACCCCTGGCCTCCCAGAGCAGCCCCCCTCCCCAGGTCCTCACCCCTGGCCTCCCAGAGCAGCCCCCCTCACCCGGTCCTCACCCCTGGCCTCCCAAAGCAGACCCTGCCTCCCTAGGTCCTCACCCCTGACCTCCCAGAGCAGCCCCCCTCCCCAGGTCCTCACCCCTGACCTCCCAGAGCAGACCCCTATGTCTCCCCAGGTCCTCACCCCTGACCTCCCAGAGCAGACCCTGCCTCCCCAGGTCCTCACCCCTGACCTCCCAGAACAGCCCCCCTCCCCAGGTCCTCACCCCTGACCTCCCAGAGCAGCCCCCTCTGCCTCCCCACATCCTTACCCCTGACCTCCCAGAGCAGCCCCCCTCCCCAGGTCCTTACCCCTGACCTCCCAGAGCAGCCCCCCTCCCCAGGTCCTTACCCCTGGCCTCCCAGAGCAGACCCTGCCTCCACAGGTCCTCACCCCTGACCTCCCAGAGCAGACCCTGCCTCCCCAGGTCCTTACCCCTGGCCTCCCAGAGCAGACCCTGCCTCCCCAGGTCCTTACCCCTGGCCTCCCAGAACAGCCCCCCTCCCCAGGTCCTCACCCCTGACCTCCCAGAGCAGACCCTGCCTCCCCAGTTCCTCACCCCTGACCTCCCAGAGCAGACCCTGCCTCCCCAGGTCCTTACCCCTGGCCTCCCAGAGCAGACCCTGCCTCCCCAGGTCCTTACCCCTGGCCTCCCAGAGCAGACCCTGCCTCCACAGGTCCTCACCCCTGACCTCCCAGAACAGCCCCCCTCCCCAGGTCCTCACCCCTGACCTCCCAGAGCAGACCCTGCCTCCCCAGGTCCTTACCCCTGGCCTCCCAGAGCAGACCCTGCCTCCCCAGGTCCTTAGCCCTGGCCTCCCAGAGCAGCCCCCCCTCCTCCCCAGGTCCTTACTCCTGACCTCCCAGAGCAGCCCCCCTCCCCAGGTCCTTACCCCTGACCTCCCAGAGCAGACCCTGCCTCCCCAGGTCCTTACCCCTGACCTCCCAGAGCAGACCCTGCCTCCCCAGGTCCTTACCCCTGGCCTCCCAGAGCAGCCCCCCTCCTCCCGAGGTCCTTACCCCTGGCCTCCCAGAGCAGCCCCCCTCCTCCCGAGGTCCTTACCCCTGGCCTCCCAGAGCAGACCCCCTCCTCCCGAGGTCCTTACCCCTGGCCTCCCAGAGCAGACCCCCTCCTCCCGAGGTCCTTACCCCTGGCCTCACAGAGCAGCCCCCCTCCCCAGGTCCTTACCCCTGGCCTCCCAGAGCAGACCCCTCTGCCTCCCGAGGTCCTTTTCCCTGGCCACTCAGAGCAGATCCTGCCTCCCCAGCTCCTTACCACCCTTCCCAGAGCAGCCCCTCCCCAGTGCCCCAAGCCCTTTCCCAAACAGAGGTCAACTGAGAAGCAGTCTGGAGACAGCAGGCCTGGTGGACACTGGGAGCCCGCAGCTATCCACCTAGGCTCCTGGCCTTCTCTCCCAGCGAGTTCAGAGAACTCCATCTGGCTGTTTGCTGTCTGGCTATTTCAGCTGCGGAGCATGCTTCTCCTCCCACCCCATCCGCGACCCCTCCTTCTCGAAGGGTGAGGGAAAGGGAGAGGGCCGGGGCAGGAAGCAGCCAGGGAAGTGCAGTGAGACCTGGGGTGCACTATGAGTGTGAAAAGAAAGAGAAAGTGAGAACAGTCTGAGAGCGCCGCCTCATTTCCTCGCAGAGGAAATGCTGCCTGTCAGAAGTGCTGATTCAAGCACGTGGGGCTGCTCTGAAAGGGAGCGCCCTGTTCCCAAGAACCCCCCGGGCTGCGGGCTTCCCTCCTCTGTGGCTCAGACAGGAAAAACATGCAGCTGTTGGTCTGCCCCAGAGTCCTGCCGCTGCGTGGGCCTCTTCCCACAGCCCTGTCTAGGGGCCGTAGCTGCAATGATCACCGGTCAGCAGTGATCCTTTTCTATCTGGTTCACACGTGCAGGAAGGCCCTGCTTGGTCCTCACCTTCTTTGAAAGCAATCAAGTGAGTGATGCAAATCAGAACCGTGAGACTGTGCCTGGCTGTGGTCCATGAGGAGGTTTGCTGGGCATTACTCTGCAAAAGAAAGTCAATGAGTCGTAGTAAACACCCACAGATCTCTGAGGCCAAGAATGAATCAGAACTTATAAAACCTGATCGCTTCCTTTCCCATGTCATCTACTCAAGGGGTGAAGAGGTTGACACGTCTCAGAGTTAAAAACAGGACAGAGTATAGAGCCTTCGAAGCCCGCTGAGAGCCTCGGGTCTCAGCATCACCAGCCTGTACGGGTCATCCTGACCTGGATCAGCAGGTGACCCAACAGTCAGGTCAGAAAATCCTCCTGGGGTTTAGCCAGAGTCAGACCCTCTCCTCTAACTGCTTAGCTTTCCCTGGGCAGGGTCCCAAAGATAACTCTACACAGGCCCTTGCTCTCTCCAAAGTGTGCTCACACCTGTTGGGAATCTAGGATTGTATAAGTCAATATGAATTTTTAAAAATTACAAAAGCAGTTGGAAGGATGGTATGGTTCATTGTTTTGCCAAGACTTGAAATCTCCCTGGTACCTGACATCCCCCAGGTCAGCGCACAGGGCCACCGGCACCATCAGCACCACCTGTTGACTGCACTGTGTTGTATGAGAGTGCAGCGTGGCCTGGCCAATGGCCCGGGACTCGCTTCTGTCTGGCGGAAGCATCCCTCCCCTGGCTTCTTCCCAGAGACAGGAGATGTCCCTGAGAATTCATCTGCTCTCTGGAATCCAACAGCTACCATACACACGAGTTTCCTTCTGGAAGGCAGAGCAGGTGCTGAAATAGAAAAGAGTGACCGATCTCCGAGTCACGCTGCGCTGCATCAGTCTGACAATTTGCAAAATTGGCCCGAGGGGTCTTCTTGTGAATCAATTAGTGTGTGAAGTGTGATTCAGCAACATTTCCCTTGACTAGTCACCCAGAGAGCAATCATGCCCTCTGATTCTGTCCCCCCGGGGCCCATTCTTTTTCTTTATTGGTTCCCCTGGGAGACTGCAGGTTTCCGGCTGTGCGGCAGGGCCAGGCTCCCACGCCCCCTGGCCTTGGCTCAGCTGCGGTGGCAGCCTGAGGACCTTGCTCTCCTCAGAGCTCCTGTGGAACAGAACATCTCCAGGACGCTCCTGTCTGTGCTGCTTGGTTTACTATCAGGCAGAGCACCAGGCCTGTGAAGCGCAAGGGTTAACTGGAGTTTTTTCGAGTTTCTAGGCTATAGACCATGCCCATTATGTGATTCTTCCCTCCACTCTCAAGACAGGAAACCACAAATTACCTCATTTTGCACAATAATTTTGTGCTCTGACTCACTTAGGAGGTGTGACTAGAATCACAGAATCTAAGTCTTGAAGGGAACAGAGAGGTCAGCTCACTGACTTATCATGGGAATCACCGAGGTTGTTTTCTTTAAATACAAGATTCCTTCTCTCTTCTCCCCACCCCCGGAGAGCTGGTTTTCTAGGTCTGACTGGGAGCTCCAGAATCTGTACTTTCAGAAGGTTCCCTGGTGATTCAGAGCATGAGCTCAGTCTGTGGTACAGTTCCCTGTCCCTTCAGAGGGAGGGACATCTGTTTCCCCCCCTTTTTTTCCTGGTACTGGGGATTGGGGCCAGGGTCACTCTACCACTGAGCACCATCCCTAGCCCCTTCTTAAAATATTTTATTTGAGACAGGGCCTCACTAAGTTGTGAAGCTAGGCTTTAGCGTGCAATCCTGCCTCAGTCTCCCTCCTAGCGGGCATCACAGGCGGGCACCACTGGCAGGCACCACTGGCGACATTCTGACTGGCCGTCTCCCGGCTTTGGCAGCGATGAGTAAGAAACAAAGCCTCGGGTGGAATCATGCTCACGGCTTCCCAGGCCCAGCCTGCGCACACGGCTGCTGGACACTAACGATGAGCACTGGACTCTTCAAAGGCAGGCGGAGGCCCTGCTGTCACAGGGCTGGCTGGCGCCAGATGTCAGGTTAGGCCCCACCCAAAGCATCTCGCCAACAGGGATTGCGCCTCCACGGTAGGCGCAGGAAGTAGGCTGTGGGATGCCCGTTTGGGGAGATGGAATTCATAGCCACATTCGCAGGGCTCTGCTGCTCAGGTGTCCCAGCATTAGCCGTGAGCATTCAGTTACACAATAATCACATAGATTGGTAGTTAACACTATGCTGTGTGTGTGTGTGTGTGTGTGTGTGTGTTTTAATTAAAAGAAGATAATTTTCTGAGTCTAAGAAAGATGCTCATTTCCTTTCTGTGAGCAATAATTATCACAAATAACTACTAACAGTGTACATGTATGGATATGTAATAGCAAAGCCCACTGTTATGCATACTTATCATTCATCAATAACATTTTTTTTAATTATTGGCTGTCTGCAAACATCTCTATTTTGCTCTATTTACAAAGCCTTAACACTGCGGCCATGGCCGTCCCTCCTGGGCGCAGCCTCAGCCACAGCTCGCTGGAGCCAGACAGTGTCCTCAGAACACAGGCTTCGTCACTGTCATGAGGTCGTCTCCTCCAGGAGTCCACATTCCCTAAGACCCTGTCCTAGGTGGGGGGAGATGGGCCATGTTTGTTTGCTTCAATTCTCAATATTTTATTTATATAAAAATAAATAAATTCAAAATTTAGTGGAACTTTACTTTCCTGCCTTTAGAGGAAGCTGACTCATAGATTATGTAAATACACGTAGCCTATCTCATTTTATCTCATAAATATGATAATTTCTTATAACCAAATGATGATTTTAAGTCATTTGTAACATATTTCAGCTTGCTGAAACTCCACTATGACTAGTATTAAAAAAAAATAACAATACCCTAAACCCAGGCTACTCCCCAACCTTTTATTTTTCAAGTGGACCACGTTTTCTAAGCACTTGGGACCTTGGGATGAACCCAGACCACGGGAGAAGAAAGGGGCCTTTGACATGAAATTATTCTCAAGAAGCCAAAGTCCAGAATGGTGATGTGGGCGGAGGTCGCGCTCAGGGAGGTGGACAGAGAGGGTCCTGGGCGAGGGCTGCTGGGGGCCGTGTCTCGTGACCTGGCAGCAGGGGCAGAAGAGGGCTTGGGAAGGCCCACAGCGAGAGTGAATGCGTCCAGTCCAACCGCCGGAATCCAGGCTCTTGCCCACCACCAGGCTGGTCCAGTGACTACAAGGACGTAGGTTCCAAGACACTCAAATGAAGCACAAGGAAGTCCCCGGCGCTGGGCATGGCTCCCAGGCAGTCAGCCAGCCTTGGCTGCCCGTGGCACTCAGTCGCTCCCTGGCCCCGAGTGAGGAAGGAGACGTCTCAGTGAGACGTGAAGGGCTCTCCACACAGGAGCAGCTGCGTCACAGCAACCTCCACGTGACACCTCATGGAGCAGCATTCTCCAGGGACCCGTGCCCCCCACAGCCACAGTGGTGAGCTGGCGGAGAGTCGGGCAGGCTGGCCCAGCAGAGGCACCCGGCAGCACATACGCTCCGTCCTTCAGTGGCCAGGCTGTGCTCCACAGAAACCCAGCCATCTTCAGAGACTCCAGAGGACTGAGTGAATCTCTCAGGAAAAAAAGAAAAGAGCCGTGACCTTGCTTGTTCTCGACACTGAAGAAACGATTTGTACCGCAGACACTTGCGTGGGTCCATCAACTGGTGCCTGCGAACAGAATCAGCCTAACCCCATCCTAGGCCAGTGCGGTGATTCTCAAGCTGGGGTGAGGCCGCTGCCCAGGAGCACTGAGCGATGGCCAAGGGCATCACGTTGGTTGACGTAACAGCTGGGCAGCATCTGGTGGGCTGGAGTCAGGATACTGCGCAGGGAAGGATGGCTCACACAGCATGCGTAGGTATCCTGTTGAGAAAATCCACTCATAAGAAAGCCACAGATAAGCCATCATCACATCCTACATTACCGAAGTGTACCAGGTTCTACCCAAGAAACATGGCCATTGGCCACGTCCACGTGGGAGGGGAGTGGAGGATGGTGACGTCCACAGACACCTTTAAGGTCATCCTGGTTTTTCCATCATCTGTGTCAGATGAACTCAGGTGCTGATTGTCCCTGTGGAGACACATGGTTTACTTATATGTACAGGAGCCTTGGGATTTAAAATTCCTACTGCTTTACAGACCTCTTTAAAATAAGTTCTATTTCCACATATTGATGACGATTTAAACACTGTCACTACAAGACAGAGAGACTGGCCCATCTCCCAATCCCCCCTGGCCCTTCAATTCTCTGTAAATAGCTCTGAGAGATCCTTTACTGCAAAACTTTCTATTTCCTGTCAAATTCAAAAATGTTTCCAGTGCATTCATGGATTGAACAGGCTTATCTGATTACACTGGCTCACTTTCCCCATGAGTTCAATAGGTTATATTTTTAGCATTTTTCTGAAGCCAGAAAAAGAGTCACCCAAAAATCCCAACAACACCAAAGTGCTGATTTTCAGAAGGGAGTTTTCTGGCCACAAGTACTGGATTAATTTTCAACTGATTATATTTAGAGTTAAACTCAGCTTAATTAAAATTGTTGTCTATTGTTGTCCTCCATTCAGATTAAGAATATTTTAAAGTGTCAAGATACCTGGAACTACTCCTTAACTCTAGAGCAATTGTTTTTTTTAACTTAACTCTTTGAAAGTAATTCTAAGAAAATGATCAAGTCAGTGGGTGCAATGGCACACACCTGTAATCCCAGCAATTCAGGAGGCTGAGGCAGGAGGGTGGCAAGTTCACAGCCTGCCTCAGCAACTTAGACCCTGCCTCACAATGAAATATGAAAAGTGCTGGGGATGTGGCTCAGTGGTTAAGCACCGGGTTCAATCCTCAGTGTCCCAAATAATAAATAAATAAAATTTAAAAATGATAGATTTATGTGTATAAAGCAAAATGAAACCTAAGATAATGAATTCATGAAATATTATAGACAATCTTTAAAGTCACAGATGGCTGTGACGGCTGATTTTATGTGTTAATTTGACCAGGTCACAGGCCCAGATACTTTATCAAATATTATTCTCAATGTGTCTGTGAGGTATTTCTGGATAAGATTAAGGTTTTCATTGGTAGACTGAACAAAGCTGATTGGCCTCATGTATATATTTTTATAGAAAAATGCAAATGTGTCTGTGTGTGTGCACCCATCTTTTTGGTTCTGTTTCTCTGAAGACTCTGAAGAATCCTAACTAATAAAACGGTATTTGCAATTCAACTGGTGAGATTAATGAACAATTAATTATATGCATTATATAATTTAAAAACAAGAAATTCTCCAGTTTGGCAAACTGTACGATTTATACAGCGTCCAGGAAAGAAAAATGAACTACAGAAATGAACAATTGTGTGCATTTTAAATGAAATGAAATGACATGGTTCCACAACAATCCTACAAACTTTCACTGCCTTCAGCTAAAAGGCAGGGAGTTATTCAGATTTTCCCCACCCTTGGGGAAGAGCTAGCAATGGCCCCCACCTCCACGCAGCTGCCAGAGTCAGAACGATACTAGAAGGGCAGAGGAGAACGCTGGAGGAGGGGTCTCCAGCGAATCTCAAAGTCTTGCCAAGTTCTCGTGAAAGCTGATCTCCCCTGAAAATCTTCAGGCCACCCACCAGGTGACGTTCCGTGCTCAAAACGTGTTCTTCATCCAGCGACTCCCGTAGAGCCACCTAGCTCTGGACCACAGCCCCACCTGCTGTCACGGAGCCCAGGAGAGGAGGGTCAAGAGCCACTCAGGAAAAGGGAGAGAACCACTGCCGTCACAACTCTGGAGGAAATGCACACGGCATGTGTGATGGGAAAGGGGCATTTCTCACCCTGAACAGGTCCTCATTCAATCTCAAACTCGATCTAGTGCTAGAAAGTTTAGAATGAAGACCCTCCTGCCCCTGCTCCTCTACCGTCCTTGTGACTCTGAAGCAGAGTGGAGGTGGGGAAGATATGAACAGCTCCCTGTCTTTTAGCTGAAAGCAGTGAAAGGCTTTAGTATGATTATGGAACCATTTTATTTGATTTCTTTTTGCTCAGTGTGGCTCAGAAGAAAGTGACATCTTTGTAAGGCACAGTCTGCGACCCCCCCCCTGCTACGTACCCTTGAGCCAGTCATGGACCCTCTGGGCCTCAAATTCCTCAGGCACAGAATCAGGAGGTAAGACTATTAATAGAGCCTAGAGGCCCATCATCTGCACCTTTTTCTTTTAGTCATAGAATTCTTTGTTCAACCCAACCTTTATGTGGAAGCAAACACTTGTGAAAAATAGTTTCATTTCCATTGATAAATTGAGACTCTCACAGCTGAACAAGAAGAAGTGATGGTAGACCCACAGCAACACCTTCTCCATTGTGCAGCAGAACTCACAACCGTAAGAAACCCCTGGGAAGCGAAGACCAAGAGGGCTTTGCTATCTTGGGGCCTCCCGGGAGTCCTCCACCACCCTGGACGCATCACAGGTCACCACACACTTGGTGGCTTGGAGGAGCACACATTTACTCTCAGGGGTGTGTAGGTCAGAAGCCCGGGCACAGCGACTGTTGGGACTGCAATCAGAACGGCCCCTCCTCACCAGGTGCTGTCTCAGGCTCGTCCACTGGGGACTGAGCTCACTGGCTGTGGCTGTAGCCCTGGGGTTCTTGCCCTCGGCCCTGGCAGATCCCGTGGCCCCACCCAGGGGCTCTCACCACCTGACGGCCTGTCTCTCAGGGCCAGCTGGAGCTCTGTTCCCACCGTGGGAGCCCTTCAGTTCAAGGAGGGTCTAGTCCCGTGCAGGGGCTAAGATGATCAGGTAGATCACTGCAGAAATTCCTCTTTGGAGTAACTCAAAATCAGCCGATGAGGAACCTCCCTGTAGGAGTGACGTCTCCTGGGATTTCCACGCTCTGCCTACATGGGCTGAGGGTCTTGGGGACATCTTATATATACTGTTTCCTGTGGCAGCCACTGAGAGCCTGGGAGGGGACCAAGGGCTGTAACCTAGGGAGAACTCGAAAGAAGCTGCTAATGACCCAGGGCTGGGAGGGGGCGCTCGTGCTGGTTTTGTTTAGAGTCCCAAGTGAGAGAGCACTCAGGTGTGATCCAGCCACAGGCCCCGTGACAGCAGGGAAACGGCCCCCTGGGCACCCTGGGGTCCTAGGAGCCTTCAGATACAGACACCTGCAGGGCTTAAAAACCCAAGATGGCCTGCAAAGCCCAGCAGCGTGACAGCCAGCAGTGAAGCAGACCTTCCTTCTCAAGACTGAGTCAACTGTTGGGCCAACGTTTACAGCTCACACACTCACACACTCACAATCACACACACTCACACACACACACTCACGCTCACTCACACACTCACACACTCACACACACACTCACACACTCACACACTCTCACACACACTCACACTCACATTCACACACTCACACTCACACACACTCTCATACACACACACTCACACACACACTCACACACTCTCACACACACTCACACTCACATTCACACACTCACACTCACACACACACTCACACTCACACACACTCATACACACACACTCACGCTCACACTCATGCTCACTCATACACACTCATACACACACTCACACACTCTCACACACTCACAATCACACACACTCACACACACTAACACTCACGCTCACTCACACACTCATACACACACTCATACACACACTCACACACTCACAATCACACACACTCACACACACACTCACGCTCACTCACACTCACACACACTCATACACACACTCACACACTCTCACACACACTCACACTCACATTCACAAACTCACACTCACACACACTCACACTCACACACACTCTCATACACACACTCACACACACACTCACACACTCACACACACACTCACACACTCTCACTCTCACTCTCACTGTGAAGTTGATCACAGGTGCCAAAGGAGGAATTAGAAACACGGGAACAGGACACTGATTTTAAAGAGCAGATGGACGGGTGGTAGGGAGCAGCAGGGAGAGGGAGAGGGAGGAGAAAGGAGGGGGAGGAGGCAGAACCATGGAACAGGCAGGTTGGAAAGAACTGCGTCCCTCCAGAAAAACATCCCAGAGCTAGAAGACCTACTTACAGACTGCCCTGGGGACATAACGGAAGACGGGGCAGGGGAAGGAGGGGGAAGAAGCAGCCCACGAGACCTGAGGTGGATCTGGAAGAGAACGCAGAGGGACTGTCAGAAAAGCCCTCACAGCTACAACACTTAGGAAAACACAGAAGTAGGAGACGGGACAATAAACCTTGGAGAAACCAAAAGAAGCACAAGCTAAAGATACAGAAGGAAGTTGTTCTCTTCCATGTGAGTGGAGACAGGCCCAAGCACTCACCATCGCTGTTGGTTCTCCTGATTTCTCCCTGCTTCCCCACGAGGGCCCAGAAACCCCAAAGCTCAGTGAAATAATATCTAGGTAGGAGGATGCCTTCAGCACTTACAGATCCTGAGCTGTAGGATCTCAGTCCCTTCACAGAGGTCAGACAAGGGTGTGAACAGGCTACAGGAGCCTCAGTCCCTTTACTGAGTTCACACACAGCAAAGGAGACCCCGGGGGCACTCCTCCTGCCAGCAGCAGGAGATGCCCCAGTGTTGTCAGCTATGGTGACGCCGTTGCTACTTCTCCCACGCCAATGCCTCTCTAAGGATGGCATGACCATCATTAGTTTCTATCTTCTTCCTCCAAATTATTTTATCTAGTAAGTAAAACAAAGTAGCAAAAAAGAAACAAACACACACAATGAAACAGTTTTTGTTCTATGCTTTGCCTCTCAGCAAGAAGAATGAGGCTTTAGAATAATTATGTCTAGGTGACCATAACAGTCAAGTCCAGGTCACCATAACAGTCAAGGTTCAGGTCACCATAACAGTCAAGGTCTAGGTGACCATAGCAGTCAAGGTCTAGGTCACCATAACAGTCAAGGTCCAGGTCACCATAACAGTCAAGGTCCAGGTCACCATAACAGTCAAGGTCCAGGTCACCATAACAGTCAAGGTCCAGGTCACCATAACAGTCAAGGTCCAGGTCACCATAACAGTCAAGGTCAAGGTCACCATAACAGTCAAGGTCCAGGTCACCATAACAGTCAAGGTCCAGGTCACCATAACAGTCAAGGTCTAGGTCACCATAACAGTCAAGGTCCAGGTCACCATAACAGTCAAGGTCCAGGTCACCATAACAGTCAAGGTCCAGGTCACCATAACAGTCAAGGTCTAGGTCACCATAACAGTCAAGGTCTAGGTCACCATAACAGTCAAGGTTCAGGTCACCATAACAGTCAAGGTCTAGGTCACCATAACAGTCAAGGTCCAGGTCACCATAGCAGTCAAGGTCCAGGTCACCATAACAGTCAAGGTCCAGGTCACCATAACATTCAAGGTCCAGGTCACCATAACAGTCAAGGTCCAGGTCACCATAACAGTCAAGGTCCAGGTCACCATAACAGTCAAGGTCCAGGTCACCATAGCAGTCAAGGTCCAGGTCACCATAACAGTCAAGGTCCAGGTCACCATAACAGTCAAGGTCAAGGTCACCATAACAGTCAAGGTCCAGGTCACCATAACAGTCAAGGTCCAGGTCACCATAACAGTCAAGGTCTAGGTCACCATAACAGTCAAGGTCCAGGTCACCATAACAGTCAAGGTCCAGGTCACCATAACAGTCAAGGTCCAGGTCACCATAACAGTCAAGGTCTAGGTCACCATAACAGTCAAGGTCTAGGTCACCAGAACGGTCAAGGTCTAGGTCACCATAGCAGTCAAGGTCTAGGTCACCATAACAGTCAAGGTCTAAGTCACCATAGCAGTCAAGGTCTAGGTCACCGTAGCAGTCAAGGTCTAGGTCACCATAACAGTCAAGGTCCAGGTCACCATAGCAGTCAAGGTCTAGGTCACCGTAGCAGTCAAGGTCCATGTCACCATAGCAGTCAAGGTCTAGGTCACCACACAGTCAAGGTCCAGGTCACCATAACAGTCAAGGTCCAGGTCACCATAACAGTCAAGGTCTAGGTCACCATAGCAGTCAAGGTCTAGGTCACCATAACAGTCAAGGTCCAGGTCACCATAAGAGTCAAGGTCCAGGTCACCATAACAGTCAAGGTCCAAGTCACCATAGCAGTCAAGGTCCAGGTCACCATAACAGTCAAGGTCCAGGTCACCATAACAGTCAAGGTCCAGGTCACCATAACAGTCAAGGTCCAGGTCACCATAACAGTCAAGGTCTAGGTCACCATAACAGTCAAGGTCCAGGTCACCATAACAGTCAAGGTCCAGGTCACCATAACAGTCAAGGTCTAGGTCACCATAAGAGTCAATGTCTACGTCACCATAACAGTCAAGGTCCAGGTCACCATAACAGTCAAGGTCTAGGTCACCATAATAGTCAAGGTCCAGGTCACCATAACAGTCAAGGTCCAGGTCACCATAAGAGTCAATGTCTAGGTCACCATAACAGTCAAGGTCCAGGTCACCATAACAGTCAAGGTCTAGGTCATCATAATAGTCAAGGTCCAAGTCACCATAACAGTCAAGGTCTAGGTCACCATAACAGTCAAGGTCCAGGTCACCATAGCAGTCAAGGTCTAGGTCACCGTAGCAGTCAAGGTCCATGTCACCATAGCAGTCAAGGTCTAGGTCACCATAACAGTCAAGGTCCAGGTCACCATAACAGTCAAGGTCCAGGTCACCATAACAGTCAAGGTCTAGGTCACCATAGCAGTCAAGGTCTAGGTCACCATAACAGTCAAGGTCCAGGTCACCATAACAGAAAAGGTCCAGGTCACCATAACAGTCAAGGTCCAAGTCACCATAGCAGTCAAGGTCTAGGTCACCATAGCAGTCAAGGTACAGGTCACCATAACAGTCAAGGTCCAGGTCACCATAACAGTCAAGGTCCAGGTCACCATAACAGTCAAGGTCTAGGTCACCATAACAGTCAAGATCCAGGTCACCATAACAGTCAAGGTCCAGGTCACCATAACAGTCAAGGTCCAGGTCACCATAATAGTCAAGGCCTAGGTCACCATAACAGTCAAGGTCTAGGTCACCATAAGAGTCAATGTGTAGGTCACCATAACAGTCAATATCTAGGTCACCATAACAGTCAAGGTCCAGGTCACCATAATAGTCAAGGTCTAGGTCACCATAACAGTCAAGGTCCAGGTCACCATAATAGTCAAGGTCTAGGTCACCATAACAGTCAAGGTCTAGGTCACCATAACAGTCAAGGTCCAGGTCACCATAACAGTCAAGGTCTAGGTCATCATAATAGTCAAGGTCCAAGTCACCATAACAGTCAAGGTCCAGGTCACCATAACAGTCAAGGTCCAGGTCACCATAACAGTCAAGGTCTAGGTCACCATAACAGTCAAGGTCCAGGACACAATAGCAGTCAGGGTCTAGGTCACCATAGCAGTCAAGGTCCAGGTCACCATAACAGTCAAGGTCTAGGTCACCATAACAGTCAGGGTCTAGGTCACCATAACAGTCAAGGTCCAGGACACCATAGCAGTCAAGGTCTAGGTCACCATAACAGTCAAGGTCTAGGTCACCATAACAGTCAGGGTCTAGGTCACCATAACAGTCAAGGTCCAGGACACCATAGCAGTCAAGGTCTAGGTCACCATAACAGTCAAGGTCTAGGTCACCATAACAGTCAGGGTCTAGGTCACCATAACAGTCAAGGTATAGGTCACCATAACAGTCAAGGTCTAGGTCACCATAACACTCAGGGTCTAGGTCACCATAACAGTCAAGGTCCAGGTCACCACAGCGGTCAGGGTCCAGGTCACAATAACAGTCAAGGTCTAGGTCACCATAGCGGTCAAGGTCCAGGTCACCATAGCAGTCAGGGTCCAGGTCACCATAACAGTCAAGGTCTAGGTCACCATAGGGGTCAAGGTCCAGGTCACCATAGCAGTCAGGGTACAGGTCACCATAACAGTCAAGGTCTAGGTCACCATAGCGGTCAAGGTCTAGGTCAACAGAGCGGTCACGGTCCAGGTCACAATAACAGTCAAGGTCTAGGTCACCATAACAGTCAAGGTCCAGGTCAACATAACAGTCAAGGTCCAGGTCACCATAACAGTAAGGTCCAGGTCACCATAACAGACAAGGTCTAGGTCACCATAAGAGACAAGGTCTAGGTCACATTAACAGTCAAGGTCTAGATCACCATAGCAGTCAAGGTCCAGGTCACCATAACAATCAAGGTCCAGGTCACCATAGCAGTCAAGGTCTAGGTCACCATAACAGTCAAGGTCTAGGTCACCTTAACAGTCAAGGTCTAGGTCACCATAACAGTCAAGGTCCAGGTCACCATAACAGTCAAGGTCTAGGTCACCTTAACAGTCAAGGTCTAGGTCACCATAACAGTCAAGGTACAGGTCAGCATAACAGTCAAGGTCAAATCACCATAACAGTCAAGGTCTAGGTCACCATAACAGTCAAGGTCCAGGTCACCATAACAGTCAAGGTACAGAACACCATAGGAGTCAAGGTCCAGGACACCATAGCAGTCAAGGTCTAGATCACCATAACAGTCAAGCTATAGGTCACCATAACAGTCAAGGTCCAGGTCACCATAGCAGTCAGAGTCTAGGTCACCATAACAGTCAAGGTCCAGGACACCATAGCAGTCAGGGTCTAGGTCACCATAACAGTCAAGGTATAGGTCACCATAACAGTCAAGGTCTAGGTCACCATAACACTCAGGGTCTAGGTCACCATAACAGTCAAGGTCCAGGTCACCATAGCGGTCAAGGTCCAGGTCACCATAACGGTCAAGGTCTAGGTCACCATAGCGGTCAAGGTCCAGGTCACCATAGCAGTCAGGGTCCAGGTCACCATAACAGTCAAGGTCTAGGTCACCATAGCGGTCAAGGTCCAGGTCACCATAGCAGTCAGTGTCCAGGTCACCATAACTGTCAAGGTCCAGGTCACCATAGCAGTCAGGGTCCAGGTCACCATAATAATCAAGGTGCAGGTCAACATAGGAGTCATGGTCTAGGTCACCATAACAGTCAAGGTCCAGGTCACCATAACAGTCAGGGTCCAGGTCACCATAAAAGTCAGGGTCCAGGTCACCATAACAGTCAAGGTCAAG
This sequence comes from Spermophilus citellus, assembly GCF_964194105.1. NCBI lineage: Eukaryota > Metazoa > Chordata > Mammalia > Rodentia > Sciuridae > Spermophilus > Spermophilus citellus. The sequence continues at coordinate 152,868,008 of NC_138189.1, forward strand.
GTCACCATAACAGTCAAGGTCCAGGTCACCTTAGCAGTCAAGGTCTAGGTCACCATAGCAGTCACGGTCCAGGTCACCATAACATTCAAGGTCTAGGTCACCATAGCAGTCAAGGTGTAGGTCACCATAGCAGTCAAGGTCCAGGTCACCATAACAGTCAAGGTCCAGGTCACCATAGCAGTCAAGGTACAGATCACCATAGCAGTCAAGGTCCAGGTCACCATAACAGTCAAGGTCTAGGTCACCGTAGCAGTCAAGGTCTAGGTCACCATAGCAGTCAAGGTCCAGGTCACAATAACAGTCAAGGTCTAGGTCACCATAACAGTCAAGGTCTAGGTCACCATAACAGTCAAGGTCCAGGTCACCATAGCAGTCAAGGTCCAGGTCACCATAGCAGTCAAGGTCCAGGTCACCATAACAGTCAAGGTCCAGGTCACCATAACAGTCAAGGTCCAGGTCACCATAGCAGTCAAGGTCCAGGTCACCATAACAGTCAAGGTCCAGGTCACCATAACAGTCAAGGTCCAGGTCACCATAGCAGTCAAGGTCCAGGTCACCATAGCAGTCAAGGTCCAGGTCACCATAGCAGTCAAGGTCCAGGTCACCATAACAGTCAAGGTCTAGGTCACCATAACAGTCAAGGTCCAGGTCACCATAGCAGTCAGGGTCCAGGTCACCATAACAGTCAAGGTCCAGGTCACCGTAGCAGTCAAGGTCTAGGTCACCATAACAGTCAAGGTCTAGGTCACCATAACAGTCAAGGTCCAGGTTACCATAGCAGTCAAGGTCCAGGTCACCATAGCAGTCAAGGTCTAGGTCACCATAACAGTCAAGGTCCAGGTCACCATAGCAGTCAGGGTCCAGGTCACCATAACAGTCAAGGTCCAGGTCACCGTAGCAGTCAAGGTCTAGGTCACCATAACATTCAAGGTCTAGGTCACCATAAGAGTCAGGGTCCAGGTCACCATAACAGTCAAGGTCCAGGTCACCATAACAGTCAGGGTCCAGGTCACCATAACAGTCAAGGTCCAGGTCACCATAACAGTCAAGGTCAAGGTCACCATAACAGTCAAGGTCTAGGTCACCTTAACAGTCAAGGTCTAGGTCACCATAACAGTCAAGGTACAGGTCAGCATAACAGTCAAGGTCAAAGTCACCATAACAGTCAAGGTCTAGGTCACCATAACAGTCAAGGTCCAGGTCACCATAACAGTCAAGGTCCAGAACACCATAGGAGTCAAGGTCCAGGACACCATAGCAGTCAAGGTCTAGATCACCATAACAGTGAAGGTCCAGGTCACCATAGCAGTCAGAGTCTAGGTCACCATAACAGTCAAGGTCCAGGACACCATAGCAGTCAGGGTCTAGGTCACCATAACAGTCAAGGTATAGGTCACCATAACAGTCAAGGTCTAGGTCACCATAACACTCAGGGTCTAGGTCACCATAACAGTCAAGGTCCAGGTCACCATAGCGGTCAAGGTCCAGGTCACCATAACGGTCAAGGTCTAGGTCACCATAGCGGTCAAGGTCCAGGTCACCATAGCAGTCAGGGTCCAGGTCACCATAACAGTCAAGGTCTAGGTCACCATAGCGGTCAAGGTCCAGGTCACCATAGCAGTCAGTGTCCAGGTCACCATAACTGTCAAGGTCCAGGTCACCATAGCAGTCAGGGTCCAGGTCACCATAACAATCAAGGTCCAGGTCACCATAGGAGTCATGGTCTAGGTCACCATAACAGTCAAGGTCCAGGTCACCATAACAGTCAGGGTCCAGGTCACCATAACAGTCAGGGTCCAGGTCACCATAACAGTCAAGGTCAAGGTCACCATAACAGTCAAGGTCCAGGTCACCTTAGCAGTCAAGGTCTAGGTCACCATAGCAGTCACGGTCCAGGTCACCATAACATTCAAGGTCTAGGTCACCATAGCAGTCAAGGTCTAGGTCACCATAGCAGTCAAGGTCCAGGTCACCATAACAGTCAAGGTCCAGGTCACCATAGCAGTCAAGGTACAGATCACCATAGCAGTCAAGGTCCAGGTCACCATAACAGTCAAGGTCTAGGTCACCGTAGCAGTCAAGGTCCAGGTCACAATAACAGTCAAGGTCTAGGTCATCATAACAGTCAAGGTCTAGGTCACCATAACAGTCAAGGTCCAGGTCACCATAGCAGTCAAGGTCCAGGTCACCATAGCAGTCAAGGTCCAGGTCACCATAACAGTCAAGGTCCAGGTCACCATAACAGTCAAGGTCCAGGTCACCATAGCAGTCAAGGTCCAGGTCACCATAACAGTCAAGGTCCAGGTCACCATAACAGTCAAGGTCCAGGTCACCATAGCAGTCAAGGTCCAGGTCACCATAGCAGTCAAGGTCCAGGTCACCATAGCAGTCAAGGTCCAGGTCACCATAGCAGTCAAGGTCCAGGTCACCATAACAGTCAAGGTCTAGGTCACCATAACAGTCAAGGTCCAGGTCACCATAGCAGTCAGGGTCCAGGTCACCATAACAGTCAAGGTCCAGGTCACCGTAGCAGTCAAGGTCTAGGTCACCATAACAGTCAAGGTCTTGGTCACCATAACAGTCAAGGTCCAGGTCACCATAGCAGTCAAGGTCCAGGTCACCATAACAGTCAAGGTCTAGGTCACCATAACAGTCAAGGTCCAGGTCACCATAGCAGTCAGGGTCCAGGTCACCATAACAGTCAAGGTCCAGGTCACCGTAGCAGTCAAGGTCTAGGTCACCATAACATTCAAGGTCTAGGTCACCATAACAGTCAGGGTCCAGGTCACCATAACAGTCAAGGTCCAGGTCACCATAACAGTCAGGGTCCAGGTCACCATAACAGTCAAGGTCCAGGTCACCATAACAGTCAAGGTCAAGGTCACCATAACAGTCAAGGTCCAGGTCACCATAACAGTCAAGGTCCAGGTCACCATAGCAGTCAAGGTCCAGGTCACCATAACAGTCAAGGTCCAGGTCACCATAGCAGTCAAGGTCCAGGTCACCATAGCCGTCAAGGTCCAGGTCACCATAACAGTCAAGGTACAGGTCACCATAACAGTCAAGGTCCAGGTCACCATAGCAGTCAGGGTCCAGGTCACCATAACAGTCAGGGTCCAGGTCACCGTAGCAGTCAAGGTCTAGGTCACCATAACATTCAAGGTCTAGGTCACCAAACAGTCAAGGTCCAGGTCACCATAACAGTCAAGGTCCAGGTCACCATAACAGTCAGTGTCCAGGTCACCATAACAGTCAAGGACCAGGTCACCATAACAGTCAAGGTCCAGGTCACCATAACAGTCAAGGTCTAGGTCACCATAACAGTCAAGGTCCAGGTCACCATAACATTCAAGGTCTAGGTCACCATAACATTCAAGGTCTAGGTCACCATAGCATTCAAGGTCTAGGTCACCAGAACGGTCAAGGTCCAGGTCACCATAACAGTCAAGGTCCAGGTCACCATAACAGTCAAGGTCCAGGTCACCATAGCAGTCAAGATCCAGGTCACCATGACAGTCAAGGTCCAGGTCACCATAGCAGTCAAGGTCCAGGTCACCATAACATTCAAGGTCTAGGTCACCATAGCAGTCAAGGTCTAGGTCACCATAGCAGTCAAGGTCCAGGTCAGCATAACAGTCAAGGTCCAGTTCACCATAGCATTCAAGGTACAGATCACCATAGCAGTCAAGGTCCAGGTCACCATAACAGTCAAGGTCCAGGTCACCATAGCAGTCAAGGTCCAGGTCACCATAACAGTCAAGGTCTAGGTCACCATAACAGTCAAGGTCTAGGTCACCATAACAGTCAAGGTCCAGGTCACCATAGCAGTCAAGGTTTAGGTCACCATAACAGTCAAGGTCCAGGTCACCATAACAGTCAGTGTCCAGGTCACCATAACAGTCAAGGACCAGGTCACCATAACAGTCAAGGTCCAGGTCACAATAACAGTCAAGGTCTAGGTCACCATAACAGTCAAGGTCCAGGTCACCATAACATTCAAGGTCTAGGTCACCATAACATTCAAGGTCCAGGTCACCATAACAGTCAATGTCCAGGTCACCATAACAGTCAAGGTCCAGGTCACCATAACAGTCAAGGTCCAGGTCACCATAACAGTAAAGTCCAGGTCACCATAGCAATCAAGGTCCAGGTCACCATAGCAGTCAAGGTCTAGGTCACCATAACAGTCAAGGTCCAGGTCACCATAACAGTCAAGGTCCAGGTCACCATAACAGTCAAGGTCCAGGTCACCATAACAGTCAAGGTCTAGGTCACCATAACAGTCAATGTCTAGGTCACCTAACAGTCAAGGTCCAGGTCACCATAACAGTCAAGGTACAGGTCACCATAGCAGTCAAGGTCTAGGTCACCATAACAGTCAAGGTCCAGGTCACCATAACAGTCAAGGTCCAGGTCACCATAACATTCAAGGTCCAGGTCACCATAACAGTCAAGGTCCAAGTCACCATAGCAGTCAAGGTCTAGGTCACCATAGCAGTCAATGTCCAGGTCACCATAACAGTCAAGGTCTAGGTCACCGTAGAAGTCAAGGTCTAGGTCACCATAGCAGTCAAGGTCCAGGTCACCATAACAGTCAAGGTCCAGGTCACCATAACAGTCAAGGTCCAGGTCACCATAACAGTCAAGGTCCAGGTCACCATAACAGTCAAGGTCCAGGTCACCATAGCAGTCAAGATCCAGGTCACCATAACAGTCAGGGTCCAGGTCACCATAATAGTCAGGGTACAGGTCACCATAACAGTCAAGGTCCAGGTCACCATAGCAGTCAAGGTACAGGTCACCATAGCAGTCAAGGTCTAGGTCACCATAACAGTCAAGGTCCAGGTTACCATAACAGTCAAGGTCCAGGTCACCATAACAGTCAAGGTCCAGGTCACCATAACAGTCAAGGTCCAGGTCACCATAACAGTCAAGGTCCAGGTCACCATAACAGTCAAGGTCTAGGTCACCATAACAGTCAAGGTCTAGGTCACCATAGCAGTCAAGGTCTAGGTCACCAGAACGGTCAAGGTCCAGGTCACCAGAACGGTCAAGGTCCAGGTCACCATAACAGTCAAGGTCCAGGTCACCATAACAGTCAAGGTCCAGGTCACCATAGCAGTCAAGATCCAGGTCACCATAACAGTCAAGGTCCAGGTCACCATAGCAGTCAAGGTCCAGGTCACCATAACAGTCAAGGTCCAGGTCACCATAACAGTCAAGGTCCAGGTCACCATAACAGTCAAGGTACAGGTCACCATAACAGTCAAGGTCCAGGTCACCATAGCAGTCAAGGTCTAGGTCACCATAGCAGTCAAGGACTAGGTCACCATAACATTCAAGGTCTAGGTCACCATAGCAGTCAAGGTCTAGGTCACCATAGCAGTCAAGGTCCAGGTCAGCATAACAGTCAAGGTCCAGTTCACCATAGCAGTCAAGGTACAGATCACCATAGCAGTCAAGGTCCAGGTCACCATAACAGTCAAGGTCCAGGTCACCATAGCAGTCAAGGTCCAGGTCACCATAACAGTCAAGGTCTAGGTCACCATAACAGTCAAGGTCTAGGTCACCATAACAGTCAAGGTCCAGGTCACCATAGCAGTCAAGGTTTAGGTCACCATAACAGTCAAGGTCCAGGTCACCATAAAAGTCAAGGTCCAGGTCACCATAACAGTCATAGTCCAGGTCACCATAGCAGTCAAGATCCAGGTCACCATAACAGTCAAGGTCCAGGTCACCATAGCAGTCAAGGTCCAGGTCACCATAACAGTGAAGGTCCAGGTCACCATAACAGTCAAGGTCCAGGTCACCATAACAGTCAAGGTCCAGGTCACCATAACAGTCAAGGTACAGGTCACCATAACAGTCAAGGTCCAGGTCACCATAGCAGTCAAGGTCTAGGTCACCATAGCCGTCAAGGTCCAGGTCACCATAACATTCAAGGTCTAGGTCACCATAGCAGTCAAGGTCTAGGTCACCATAGCAGTCAAGGTCCAGGTCACCATAACAGTCAAGGTCCAGGTCACCATAACAGTCAAGGTCCAGGTCACCATAACAGTCAAGTCCAGGTCACCATAGCAGTCAAGGTCCAGGTCACCATAGTAGTCAAGGTCTAGGTCACCATAACAGTCAAGGTCCAGGTCAACATAACAGTCAAGGTCAAGGTCACCATAACAGTCAAGGTCCAGGACACCATAACAGTCAAGGTCTAGGTCACCATAACAGTCAAGGTCCAGGTCACCTTAACAGTCAAGGTCCAGGTCACCATAACAGTCAAGGTACAGGTCACCATAGCAGTCAAGGACTAGGTCACCATAACAGTCAAGGTCCAGGTCACCATAACAGTCAAGGTCCAGGTCACCATAACAGTCAAGGTCTAGGTCACAATAGCAGTCAAGGTCCAGGTCACCATAACAGTCAAGGTCTAGGTCACCATAGCAGTCAAGGTCTAGGTCACCATAACAGTCAAGGTCCAGGTCACCATAGCAGTCAAGGTCTAGGTCACCAGAACGGTCAAGGTCTAGGTAACCATAACAGTCAGGGTCCAGGTCACCATAACAGTCAAGATCCAGGTCACCATAACAGTCAAGGTCTAGGTCACCATAGCAGTCAAGGTCTAGGTCACCAGAACGGTCAAGGTCTAGGTCACCATAACAGTCAAGGTCCAGGTCACCATAGCATTCAAGATCCAGGTCACCATAACAGTCAAGTCCAGGTCACCATAGCAGTCAAGGTCCAGGTCACCATAACAGTCAAAATCCAGGTCTCCATAACAGTCAAGGTCCAGGTCACCATAACAGTCAAGGTCCAGGTCACCATAACAGTCAAGGTACAGGTCACCATAACAGTCAAGGTCCAGGTCACCATAGCAGTCAAGGTCTAGGTCACCATAGCAGTCAAGGTCCAGGTCACCATAGCAGTCAAGGTCCAGGTCACCATAACAGTCAAGGTCCAGGTCACCATAGCAGTCAAGGTCCAGGTCACCATAGCAGTCAAGGTCCAGGTCACCATAACATTCAAGGTCTAGGTCACCATAGCAGTCAAGGTCCAGGTCACCATAGCAGTCAAGGTCCAGGTCACCATAGCAGTCAAGGTCCAGGTCACCATAACAGTCAAGGTCCATGTCACCATAGCAGTCAAGGTCCAGGTCACCATAGCAGTCAAGGTCCAGGTCACCATAGCAGTCAAGGTCCAGGTCACCATAGCAGTCAAGGTCCAGGTCACCATAACAGTCAAGGTCTAGGTCACCAGAACGGTCAAGGTCTAGGTAACCATAAGAGTCAGGGTCCAGGTCACCATAACAGTCAAGGTCCAGGTCACCATAACAGTCAAGGTCTAGGTCACCATAGCAGTCAAGGTCTAGGTCACCAGAACGGTCAAGGTCTAGGTAACCATAACAGTCAGGGTCCAGGTCACCATAACAGTCAAGGTCCAGGTCACCATAACAGTCAAGGTCCAGGTCACCATAACAGTCAAGGTCCAGGTCACCATAGCAGTCAAGATCCAGGTCACCATAACAGTCAAGGTCCAGGTCACCATAGCAGTCAAGGTCCAGGTCACCATAACAGTCAAGGTCCAGGTCACTATAACAGTCAAGGTCCAGGTCACCATTACAGTAAAGGTCCAGGTCACCATAACAGTCAAGGTACAGGTCACCATAACAGTCAAGGTCCAGGTCACCATAGCAGTCAAGGTCTAGGTCACCATAGCAGTCAAGGTCCAGGTCACCATAGAAGTCAAGGTCCAGGTCACCATAACAGTCAAGGTCCAGGTAACCATAGCAGTCAAGGTCCAGGTCACCATAGCAGTCAAGGTCCAGGTCACCATAAGATTCAAGGTCTAGGTCACCATAGCAGTCAAGGTCCAGGTCCCCTTATCAGTCAAGGTCCAGGTCACCATAGCAGTCAAGGTCCAGGTCACCATAGCAGTCAAGGTCCAGGTCACCATAACAGTCAATGTCCAGGTCACCATAGCAGTCAAGGTCCAGGTCACCATAGCAATCAAGGTCCAGGTCACCATAGCAGTCAAGGTCCAGGTCACCATAGTAGTCAAGGTCCAGGTCACCATAACAGTCAAGGTCTAGGTCACCATAGCAGTCAAGGTCCAGGTCACCATAACAGTCAAGGTCCAGGTCACCATAGCAGTCAAGGTCCAGATCACCATAGCAGTCAAGGTCCAGGTCACCATAGCAGTCAAGGTCCAGGTCACCATAACAGTCAAGGTCTAGGTCACCATAGCAGTCAAGGTCTAGGTCACCATAACATTCAAGGTCTTGGTCACAATAGCAGTCAAGGTCCAGGTCACCATAACAGTCAAGGTCCAGGTCACCATATCAGTCAAGGTTTAGGTCACCATAACAGTCAAGGTCCAGGTCACCATAACAGTAAAGGTCTAGGTCACCATAGCAGTCAAGGTCCAGGTCACCATAGCAGTCAAGGTCTAGGTCACCATAACAGTCAAGGTCCAGGTCACCATAGCAGTCAAGGTCCAGGTCACCATAACAGTCAAGGTCCAGGTCACCATAGCAGTCAAGGTCCAGGTCACCATAGCAGTCAAGGTCCAGGTCACCATAACAGTCAAAGTCTAGGTCCCCATAACAGTCAAGGTCCAGGTCACCATAGCAGTCAGGGTCCAGGTCACCATAACAGTCAAGGTCTAGGTCACCGTAGCAGTCAAGGTCTAGGTCACCATAACATTCAAGGTCTAGGTCACCATAGCAGTCAAGGTCCAGGTCACCATAGCAGTCAAGGTCCAGGTCACCATAACAGTCAATGTCTAGGTCACCATAACAGTCAAGGTCCAGATCACCATAGCAGTCAGGGTCCAGGTCACCATAACAGTCAAGGTCCAGGTCACCGTAGCAGTCAACGTCTAGGTCACCATAACATTCAAGGTCTAGGTCACCATAACAGTCAGGGTCCAGGTCACCATAACAATCAAGGTCCAGGTCACCGTAACAGTCAGGGTGCAGGTCACCATAACAGTCAAGGTCCAGGTCACCATAAGAGTCAAGGTCAAGGTCACCATAACAGTCAAGGTCCAGGTCACCATAACAGTCAAGGTCCAGGTCACCATAGCAGTCAAGGTCCAGGTCACCATAACAGTCAAGGTCCAGGTCACCATAGCAGTCAAGGTCCAGGTCACCATAGCAGTCAAGGTCCAGGTCACCATAACAGTCAAGGTCCAGGTCACCATAACAGTCAGTGTCCAGGTCACCATAACAGTCAAGGTCCAGGTCACCATAACAGTCAAGGTCCAGGTCACCATAACAGTCAAGGTCTAGGTCACCATAACAGTCAAGGTCCAGGTCACCATAACAGTCAAGGTCTAGGTCACCATAACGCTCAAGGTCTAGGTCACCATAGCAGTCAAGGTCTAGGTCACCAGAACGGTCAAGGTCCAGGTCACCATAACAGTCAAGGTCCAGGTCACCATAACAGTCAAGGTCCAGGTCACCATAGCAGTCAAGATCCAGGTCACCATAACAGTCAAGGTCCAGGTTACCATAGCAGTCAAGGTCCAGGTCACCATAACATTCAAGGTCTAGGTCACCATAGCAGTCAAGGTCTAGGTCACCATAGCAGTCAAGGTCCAGGTCAGCATAACAATCAAGGTCCAGTTCACCATAGCAGTCAAGGTACAGATCACCATAGCAGTCAAGGTCCAGGTCACCATAACAGTCAAGGTCCAGGTCACCATAGCAGTCAAGGTCCAGGTCACAATAACAGTCAAGGTCTAGGTCACCATAACAGTCAAGGTCTAGGTCACCATAACAGTCAAGGTCCAGGTCACCATAGCAGTCAAGGTCCAGGTCACCATAACAGTCAAGTTCCAGGTCACCATAAAAGTCAAGGTCCAGGTCACCATAGCAGTCAAGGTCCAGGTCACCATAACAGTCAAGATCCAGGTCACCATAAGAGTCAAGGTCCAGGTCACCATAGCAGTCAAGATCCAGGTCACCATAAGAGTCAAGGTCCAGGTCACCATAATAGTCAAGGTACAGGTCACCATAACAGTCAAGGTCCAGGTCACCATAATAGTCAAGGTACAGGTCACCATAACAGTCAAGGTCCAGGTCACCATAGCAGTAAAGGTCTAGGTCACCATAGCCGTCAAGGTCCAGGTCACCATAACATTCAAGGTCTAGGTCACCATAGCAGTCAAGGTCTAGGTCACCATAGCAGTCAAGGTCCAGGTCACCATAACAGTCAAGGTCCAGGTCACTATAACAGTCAAGGTCCAGGTCACCATTACAGTAAAGGTCCAGGTCACCATAACAGTCAAGGTACAGGTCACCATAACAGTCAAGGTCCAGGTCACCATAGCAGTCAAGGTCTAGGTCACCATAGCAGTCAAGGTCCAGGTCACCATAGAAGTCAAGGTCCAGGTCACCATAACAGTCAAGGTCCAGGTCACCATAGCAGTCAAGGTCCAGGTCACCATAAGATTCAAGGTCTAGGTCACCATAGCAGTCAAGGTCCAGGTCCCCTTATCAGTCAAGGTCCAGGTCACCATAGCAGTCAAGGTCCAGGTCACCATAGCAGTCAAGGTCCAGGTCACCATAACAGTCAATGTCCAGGTCACCATAGCAGTCAAGGTCCAGGTCACCATAGTAATCAAGGTCCAGGTCACCATAGCAGTCAAGGTCCAGGTCACCATAGTAGTCAAGGTCCAGGTCACCATAACAGTCAAGGTCTAGGTCACCATAGCAGTCAAGGTCCAGGTCACCATAACAGTCAAGGTCCAGGTCACCATAGCAGTCAAGGTCCAGATCACCATAGCAGTCAAGGTCCAGGTCACCATAGCAGTCAAGGTCCAGGTCACCATAACAGTCAAGGTCTAGGTCACCATAGCAGTCAAGGTCTAGGTCACCATAACATTCAAGGTCTTGGTCACAATAGCAGTCAAGGTCCAGGTCACCATAACAGTCAAGGTCCAGGTCACCATATCAGTCAAGGTTTAGGTCACCATAACAGTCAAGGTCCAGGTCACCATAACAGTCAAGGTCTAGGTCACCATAGCAGTCAAGGTCCAGGTCACCATAGCAGTCAAGGTCCAGGTCACCATAACAGTCAAGATCTAGATCACCATAGCGGTCAAGGTCAAGGTCACCATAGCAGTCAAGATCTAGATCACCATAGCGGTCAAGGTCAAGGTCACCATAGCAGTCAAGGTGCAGGTCACCATAAAAGTCAAGGTCCAGGTCACCATAGCAATCAAGGTCTAGGTCACCATAGCAGTCAAGGTCTAGGTCACCATAACAGTCAAGGTCAAGGTCACCATAACAGTCAAGGTCTAGGTCACCATAACAGTCAAGGTCTAGGTCACCATAACAGTCAAGGTCCAGGTCACCATAGCAGTCAAGGTCCAGGTCACCATAGCAGTCAAGGTCCAGGTCACCATAACAGTCAAGGTCCAGGTCACAATAACAGTCAAGGTCCAGGTCACCATAGCAGTCAAGGTCCAGGTCACCATAACAGTCAAGGTCCAGGTCACCATAGCAATCAAGGTCTAGGTCACCATAGCAGTCAAGGTCTAGGTCACCATAACAGTCAAGGTCCAGGTCACCATAGCAGTCAAGGTCCAGGTCACCATAACAGTCAAGGTCCAGGTCACCATAGCAGTCAAGGTCCAGGTCACCATAGCAGTCAAGGTCCAGGTCACCATAACAGTCAAAGTCTAGGTCCCCATAACAGTCAAGGTCCAGGTCACCATAGCAGTCAGGGTCCAGGTGAACATAACAGTCAAGGTCTAGGTCACCGTAGCAGTCAAGGTCTAGGTCACCATAACATTCAAGGTCTAGGTCACCATAGCAGTCAAGGTCCAGGTCACCATAGCAGTCAAGGTCCAGGTCACCATAACAGTCAAGGTCTAGGTCACCATAACAGTCAAGGTCCAGATCACCATAGCAGTCAGGGTCCAGGTCACCATAACAGTCAAGGTCCAGGTCACCGTAGCAGTCAACGTCTAGGTCACCATAACATTCAAGGTCTAGGTCACCATAACAGTCAGGGTCCAGGTCACCATAACAATCAAGGTCCAGGTCACCATAACAGTCAGGGTCCAGGTCACCATAACAGTCAAGGTCCAGGTCACCATAAGAGTCAAGGTCAAGGTCACCATAACAGTCAAGGTCCAGGTCACCATAACAGTCAAGGTCCAGGTCACCATAGCAGTCAAGGTCCAGGTCACCATAACAGTCAAGGTCCAGGTCACCATAGCAGTCAAGGTCCAGGTCACCATAGCAGTCAAGGTCCAGGTCACCATAACAGTCAAGGTCCAGGTCACCATAACAGTCAGTGTCCAGGTCACCATAACAGTCAAGGTCCAGGTCACCATAACAGTCAAGGTCCAGGTCACCATAACAGTCAAGGTCTAGGTCACCATAACAGTCAAGGTCCAGGTCACCATAACAGTCAAGGTCTAGGTCACCATAACGCTCAAGGTCTAGGTCACCATAGCAGTCAAGGTCTAGGTCACCAGAACGGTCAAGGTCCAGGTCACCATAACAGTCAAGGTCCAGGTCACCATAACAGTCAAGGTCCAGGTCACCATAGCAGTCAAGATCCAGGTCACCATAACAGTCAAGGTCCAGGTTACCATAGCAGTCAAGGTCCAGGTCACCATAACATTCAAGGTCTAGGTCACCATAGCAGTCAAGGTCTAGGTCACCATAGCAGTCAAGGTCCAGGTCAGCATAACAATCAAGGTCCAGTTCACCATAGCAGTCAAGGTACAGATCACCATAGCAGTCAAGGTCCAGGTCACCATAACAGTCAAGGTCCAGGTCACCATAGCAGTCAAGGTCCAGGTCACAATAACAGTCAAGGTCTAGGTCACCATAACAGTCAAGGTCTAGGTCACCATAACAGTCAAGGTCCAGGTCACCATAGCAGTCAAGGTTTAGGTCACCATAACAGTCAAGTTCCAGGTCACCATAAAAGTCAAGGTCCAGGTCACCATAGCAGTCAAGGTCCAGGTCACCATAACAGTCAAGATCCAGGTCACCATAAGAGTCAAGGTCCAGGTCACCATAGCAGTCAAGATCCAGGTCACCATAAGAGTCAAGGTCCAGGTCACCATAATAGTCAAGGTACAGGTCACCATAACAGTCAAGGTCCAGGTCACCATAATAGTCAAGGTACAGGTCACCATAACAGTCAAGGTCCAGGTCACCATAGCAGTAAAGGTCTAGGTCACCATAGCCGTCAAGGTCCAGGTCACCATAACATTCAAGGTCTAGGTCACCATAGCAGTCAAGGTCTAGGTCACCATAGCAGTCAAGGTCCAGGTCACCATAACAGTCAAGGTCCAGGTCACCATAACAGTCAAGGTCCAGGTCACCATAACAGTAAAGTCCAGGTCACCATAGCAATCAAGGTCCAGGTCACCATAGCAGTCAAGGTCTAGGTCACCATAACAGTCAAGGTCCAGGTCACCATAACAGTCAAGGTCAAGGTCACCATAACAGTCAAGGTCCAGGTCACCATAACAGTCAAGGTCTAGGTCACCATAACAGTCAAGGTCCAGGTCACCTCACAGTCAAGGTCCAGGTCACCATAACAGTCAAGGTCCAGGTCACCATAGCAGTCAAGGTCTAGGTCACCATAACAGTCAAGGTCCAGGTCACCATAACAGTCAAGGTCCAGGTCACCATAACAGTCAAGGTCCAGGTCACCATAACAGTCAAGGTCCAAGTCACCATAGCAGTCAAGGTCTAGGTCACCATAGCAGTCAAGGTCCAGGTCACCATAACAGTCAAGGTCTAGGTCACCGTAGAAGTCAAGGTCTAGGTCACCATAGCAGTCAAGGTCCAGGTCACCATAACAGTCAAGGTCCAGGTCACCATAACAGTCAAGGTCCAGGTCACCATAACAGTCAAGGTCCAGGTCACCATAACAGTCAAGGTCCAGGTAACCATAACAGTCAAGGTCCAGGTCACCATAATAGTCAAGGTACAGGTCACCATAACAGTCAAGGTCCAGGTCACCATAACAGTCAAGGTACAGGTCACCATAGCAGTCAAGGTCTAGGTCACCATAACAGTCAAGGTCCAGGTCACCATAACAGTCAGGGTCCAGGTCACCATAACAGTCAAGGTCCAGGTCACCATAACAGTCAAGGTCCAGGTCACCATAACAGTCAAGGTCCAGGTCACCATAACAGTCAAGGTCCAGGTCACCATAACAGTCAAGGTCTAGGTCACCATAACATTCAAGGTCTAGGTCACTATAGCAGTCAAGGTCTAGGTCACCAGAACGGTCAAGGTCCAGGTCACCATAACGGTCAAGGTCCAGGTCACCATAACAGTCAAGGTCCAGGTCACCATAGCAGTCAAGATCCAGGTCACCATAACAGTCAAGGTCCAGGTCACCATAGCAGTCAAGGTCCAGGTCACCATAACAGTCAAGGTCCAGGTCACCATAACAGTCAAGGTCCAGGTCACCATAACAGTCAAGGTCCAGGTCACCATAACAGTCAAGGTACAGGTCACCATAACAGTCAAGGTCCAGGTCACCATAGCAGTCAAGGTCCAGGTCACCATAGCAGTCAAGGTCCAGGTCACCATAACATTCAAGGTCTAGGTCACCATAGCAGTCAAGGTCTAGGTCACCATAGCAGTCAAGGTCCAGGTCAGCATAACAGTCAAGGTCCAGTTCACCATAGCAGTCAAGATACAGATCACCATAGCAGTCAAGGTCCAGGTCACCATAACAGTCAAGGTCCAGGTCACCATAGCAGTCAAGGTGCAGGTCACCATAACAGTCAAGGTCTAGGTCACCATAACAGTCAAGGTCTAGGTCACCATAACAGTCAAGGTCCAGGTCACCATAGCAGTCAAGGTTTAGGTCACCATAACAGTCAAGGTCCAGGTCACCATAAAAGTCAAGGTCCAGGTCACCATAACAGTCATGGTCCAGGTCACCATAGCAGTCAGGATCCAGGTCACCATAACAGTCAAGGTCCAGGTCACCATAGCAGTCAAGGTCCAGGTCACCATAACAGTGAAGGTCCAGGTCACCATAACAGTCAAGGTCCAGGTCACCATAACAGTCAAAGTCCAGGTCACCATAATAGTCAAGGTACAGGTCATCATAACAGTCAAGGTCCAGGTCACCATAGCAGTCAAGGTCTAGGTCACCATAGCTGTCAAGGTCCAGGTCACCATAACATTCAAGGTCTAGGTCACCATAGCAGTCAAGGTCTAGGTCACCATAGCAGTCAAGGTCCAGGTCACCATAACAGTCAAGGTCCAGGTCACCATAACATTCAAGGTCTAGGTCACCATAGCAGTCAAGATCTAGATCACCATAGCGGTCAAGGTCCAGGTCATCATAGCAGTCAAGATCTAGATCACCATAGCGGTCAAGGTCAAGGTCACCATAGCAGTCAAGGTCCAGGTCACCACAGCAGTCAAGGTCCAGGTCACCATAACAGTCAAGGTCCAGGTAACCATAACAGTCAAGGTCTAGGTCACCATAACAGTCAAGGTCTAGGTCACCATAACAGTCAAGGTCTAGGTCACCATAGCAGTCAAGGTCCAGGTCACCATAACAGTCAAAGTCCAGGTCACCATAATAGTCAAGGTACAGGTCACCATAACAGTCAATGTCCAGGTCACCATAGCAGTCACGGTCTAGGTCACCATAACATTCAAGGTCTAGGTCACCATAACAGTCAGGGTCCAGGTCACCATAACAGTCAAGGTCCAGGTCACCATAACAGTCAGGGTCCAGGTCACAATAACAGTCAAGGTCTAGGTCACCATAACAGTCAAGGTCTAGGTCACCATAACAGTCAAGGTCCAGGTCACCATAACAGTCAAGGTCCAGGTCACCATAGCAGTCAAGGTCCAGTTCACCATAACAGTCAAGGTCCAGGTCACCATAGCAGTCAAGGTCAAGGTCACCATAGCAGTCAAGGTCCAGGTCCCCATCACAGTCAAGGTCCAGGTCACCATAACAGTCAAGGTCCAGGTCACCATAGCAGTCAGGGTCCAGGTCACCATAGCAGTCAAGGTCTAGGTCACCATAACAGTCAAGGTCCAGGTCCCCTTATCAGTCAAGGTCCAGGTCACCATAGCAGTCAAGGTCCAGGTCACCATAGCAGTCAAGGTCCAGGTCACCATAACAGTCAATGTCCAGGTCACCATAGCAGTCAAGGTCCAGGTCACCATAGCAATCAAGGTCCAGGTCACCATAACAGTCAAGGTCCAGGTCACCATAACAGTCAAGGTCCAAGTCACCATAGCAGTCAAGGTCTAGGTCACCATAGCAGTCAAGGTCCAGGTCACCATAACAGTCAAGGTCTAGGTCACCGTAGAAGTCAAGGTCTAGGTCACCATAGCAGTCAAGGTCCAAGTCACCATAACAGTCAAGGTCCAGGTCACCATAACAGTCAAGGTCCAGGTCACCATAACAGTCAAGGTCCAGGTAACCATAACAGTCAAGGTCCAGGTCACCATAGCAGTCAAGGTCCAGGTCACCATAACAGTCAAGGTCCAGGTCACCATAATAGTCAAGGTCCAGGTCACCATAACAGTCAAGGTCCAGGTCACCATAACAGTCAAGGTACAGGTCACCATAGCAGTCAAGGTCTAGGTCACCATAACAGTCAAGGTCCAGGTCACCATAACAGTCAGGGTCCAGGTCACCATAACAGTCAAGGTCCAGGTCACCATAACAGTCAAGGTCCAGGTCACCATAACAGTCAAGGTCTAGGTCACCATAACAGTCAAGGTCCAGGTCACCATAACAGTCAAGGTCTAGGTCACCATAACATTCAAGGTCTAGGTCACTATAGCAGTCAAGGTCTAGGTCACCAGAACGGTCAAGGTCCAGGTCACCATAACGGTCAAGGTCCAGGTCACCATAACAGTCAAGGTCCAGGTCACCATAGCAGTCAAGATCCAGGTCACCATAACAGTCAAGGTCGAGGTCACCATAGCAGTCAAGGTCCAGGTCACCATAACAGTCAAGGTCCAGGTCACCATAACAGTCAAGGTCCAGGTCACCATAACAGTCAAGGTCCAGGTCACCATAACAGTCAAGGTCCAGGTCACCATAGCAGTCAAGGTCCAGGTCACCATAGCAGTCAAGGTCCAGGTCACCATAACATTCAAGGTCTAGGTCACCATAGCAGTCAAGGTCTAGGTCACCATAGCAGTCAAGGTCCAGGTCAGCATAACAGTCAAGGTCCAGTTCACCATAGCAGTCAAGATACAGATCACCATAGCAGTCAAGGTCCAGGTCACCATAACAGTCAAGGTCCAGGTCACCATAGCAGTCAAGGTGCAGGTCACCATAACAGTCAAGGTCTAGGTCACCATAACAGTCAAGGTCTAGGTCACCATAACAGTCAAGGTCCAGGTCACCATAGCAGTCAAGGTTTAGGTCACCATAACAGTCAAGGTCCAGGTCACCATAAAAGTCAAGGTCCAGGTCACCATAACAGTCATGGTCCAGGTCACCATAGCAGTCAGGATCCAGGTCACCATAACAGTCAAGGTCCAGGTCACCATAGCAGTCAAGGTCCAGGTCACCATAACAGTGAAGGTCCAGGTCACCATAACAGTCAAGGTCCAGGTCACCATAACAGTCAAAGTCCAGGTCACCATAATAGTCAAGGTACAGGTCATCATAACAGTCAAGGTCCAGGTCACCATAGCAGTCAAGGTCTAGGTCACCATAGCTGTCAAGGTCCAGGTCACCATAACATTCAAGGTCTAGGTCACCATAGCAGTCAAGGTCTAGGTCACCATAGCAGTCAAGGTCCAGGTCACCATAACAGTCAAGGTCCAGGTCACCATAACATTCAAGGTCTAGGTCACCATAGCAGTCAAGATCTAGATCACCATAGCGGTCAAGGTCCAGGTCATCATAGCAGTCAAGATCTAGATCACCATAGCGGTCAAGGTCAAGGTCACCATAGCAGTCAAGGTCCAGGTCACCACAGCAGTCAAGGTCCAGGTCACCATAACAGTCAAGGTCCAGGTAACCATAACAGTCAAGGTCTAGGTCACCATAACAGTCAAGGTCTAGGTCACCATAACAGTCAAGGTCTAGGTCACCATAGCAGTCAAGGTCCAGGTCACCATAACAGTCAAAGTCCAGGTCACCATAATAGTCAAGGTACAGGTCACCATAACAGTCAATGTCCAGGTCACCATAGCAGTCACGGTCTAGGTCACCATAACATTCAAGGTCTAGGTCACCATAACAGTCAGGGTCCAGGTCACCATAACAGTCAAGGTCCAGGTCACCATAACAGTCAGGGTCCAGGTCACAATAACAGTCAAGGTCTAGGTCACCATAACAGTCAAGGTCTAGGTCACCATAACAGTCAAGGTCCAGGTCACCATAACAGTCAAGGTCCAGGTCACCATAGCAGTCAAGGTCCAGTTCACCATAACAGTCAAGGTCCAGGTCACCATAGCAGTCAAGGTCAAGGTCACCATAGCAGTCAAGGTCCAGGTCCCCATCACAGTCAAGGTCCAGGTCACCATAACAGTCAAGGTCCAGGTCACCATAGCAGTCAGGGTCCAGGTCACCATAGCAGTCAAGGTCTAGGTCACCATAACAGTCATAGTCCAGGTCACCATAGCAGTCAAGGTCCAGGTCACAATAACAGTCAGTGTCCAGGTCACCATAACAGTCAAGGTCCAGGTCCCCATCACAGTCAAGGTCCAGGTCACCATAACAGTCAAGGTCCAGGTCACCATAGCAGTCAAGGTCTAGGTCACCATAACAGTCAAGGTCCAGGTCACCATAACAGTCAAGGTCCAGGTCACCATAACAGTCAAGGTCTAGGTCACCATAACAGTCATAGTCCAGGTCACCATAGCAGTCAAGGTCCAGGTCACAATAACAGTCAGTGTCCAGGTCACCATAACAGTCAAGGTTTAGGTCACCATAACAGTCAAGGTCTAGGTCACCATAACAGTCAAGGTCCAGGTCACCATAACAGTCAAGGTCCAGGTCACCATAACAGTCAAGGTCCAGGTCACCATAGCAGTCAAGGTCTAGGTCACCATAGCAGTCAAGGTCCAGGTCACCATAGCAGTCAAGGTCCAGGTCACCATAACAGTCAAGGTCCAGGTCACCATAGCAGTCAAGGTCCAGGTCACCATAGCAGTCAAGGTCCAGGTCACCATAACATTCAAGGTCTAGTTCATCATAGCAGTCAAGGTCCAGGTCACCATAGCAGTCAAGGTCCAGGTCACCATAACAGTCAAGGTCCAGGTCACCATAGCAGTCAAGTTCCAGGTCACCATAACAGTCAAGGTCCAGGTCAGCATAACAGTCAAGGTCCAGGTCACCATAGCAGTCAAGGTCCAGGTCACCATAGCAGTCAAGGTCCATGTCACCATAGCAGTCAAGGTCCATGTCACCATAGCAGTCAAGGTCCAGGTCATCATAGCAGTAAAGGTCCAGGTCACCATAGCAGTCAAGGTCCAGGTCACCATAACAGTCAAGGTCCAGGTCACCATAACAGTGAAGGTCCAGGTCACCATAACAGTCAAGGTCCAGGTAACCATAACAGTCAAGGTCCAGGTCACCATAGCAGTCAAGGTCCAGGTCACCATAACAGTCAAGGTCCAGGTCACCATAATAGTCAAGGTACAGGTCACCATAACAGTCAAGGTCCAGGTCACCATAGCAGTCAAGGTCCAGGTCACCATAACAGTCAAAGTCCAGGTCACCATAATAGTCAAGGTACAGGTCACCATAACAGTCAAGGTCCAGGTCACCATAGCAGTCAAGGTCCAGGTCACCATAACAGTCAAGGTCTAGGTCACCATAACAGTCAAGGTCTAGGTCACCATAACAGTCAAGGTCCAGGTCACCATAGCAGTCAAGGTTTAGGTCACCATAACAGTCAAGGTCCAGGTCACCATAAAAGTCAAGGTCCAGGTCACCATAACAGTCATAGTCCAGGTCACCATAGCAGTCAGGATCCAGGTCACCATAACAGTCAAGGTCCAGGTCACCATAGCAGTCAAGGTCCAGGTCACCATAACAGTGAAGGTCCAGGTCACCATAACAGTCAAGGTCCAGGTCACCATAACAGTCAAAGTCCAGGTCACCATAATAGTCAAGGTACAGGTCACCATAACAGTCAAGGTCCAGGTCACCATAGCAGTCAAGGTCTAGGTCACCATAGCCGTCAAGGTCCAGGTCACCATAACATTCAAGGTCTAGGTCACCATAGCAGTCAAGGTCTAGGTCACCATAGCAGTCAAGGTCCAGGTCACCATAACAGTCAAGGTCCAGGTCACCATAACATTCAAGGTCTAGGTCACCATAGCAGTCAAGATCTAGATCACCATAGCGGTCAAGGTCCAGGTCACCATAGCAGTCAAGATCTAGATCACCATAGCGGTCAAGGTCAAGGTCACCATAGCAGTCAAGGTCCAGGTCACCACAGCAGTCAAGGTCCAGGTCACCATAACAGTCAAGGTCCAGGTCACCATAACAGTCAAGGTCTAGGTCACCATAACAGTCAAGGTCTAGGTCACCATAACAGTCAAGGTCTAGGTCACCATAGCAGTCAAGGTCCAGGTCACCATAACAGTCAAAGCCCAGGTCACCATAATAGTCAAGGTACAGGTCACCATAACAGTCAATGTCCAGGTCACCATAGCAGTCACGGTCTAGGTCACCATAACATTCAAGGTCTAGGTCACCATAACAGTCAAGGTCCAGTTCACCATAACAGTCAAGGTCCAGGTCACCATAGCAGTCAAGGTCCAGTTCACCATAACAGTCAAGGTCCAGGTCACCATAGCAGTCAAGGTCCAGGTCACCATAGCAGTCAAGGTCCAGGTCCCCATCACAGTCAAGGTCCAGGTCACCATAACAGTCAAGGTCCAGGTCACCATAGCAGTCAGGGTCCAGGTCACCATAGCAGTCAAGGTCTAGGTCACCATAACAGTCATAGTCCAGGTCACCATAGCAGTCAAGGTCCAGGTCACAATAACAGTCAGTGTCCAGGTCACCATAACAGTCAAGGTCCAGGTCCCCATCACAGTCAAGGTCCAGGTCACCATAACAGTCAAGGTCCAGGTCACCATAGCAGTCAAGGTCTAGGTCACCATAACAGTCAAGGTCCAGGTCACCATAACAGTCAAGGTCCAGGTCACCATAACAGTCAAGGTCTAGGTCACCATAACAGTCATAGTCCAGGTCACCATAGCAGTCAAGGTCCAGGTCACCATAACAGTCAGTGTCCAGGTCACCATAACAGTCAAGGTTTAGGTCACCATAACAGTCAAGGTCTAGGTCACCATAACAGTCAAGGTCCAGGTCACCATAACAGTCAAGGTACAGGTCACCATAACAGTCAAGGTCCAGGTCACCATAGCAGTCAAGGTCTAGGTCACCATAGCAGTCAAGGTCCAGGTCACCATAGCAGTCAAGGTCCAGGTCACCATAACAGTCAAGGTCCAGGTCACCATAGCAGTCAAGGTCCAGATCACCATAGCAGTCAAGGTCCAGGTCACCATAACATTCAAGGTCTAGTTCATCATAGCAGTCAAGGTCCAGGTCACCATAGCAGTCAAGGTCCAGGTCACCATAACAGTCAAGGTCCAGGTCACCATAGCAGTCAAGTTCCAGGTCACCATAACAGTCAAGGTCCAGGTCACCATAGCAGTCAAGGTCCAGGTCACCATAGCAGTCAAGGTCCAGGTCACCATAGCAGTCAAAGTCCAGGTCACCATAGCAGTCAAGGTCCAGGTCATCATAACAGTCAAGGTCTAGGTCACCATACCAGTCAAGGTCTAGGTCACCATAACAGTCAAGGTCCAGGTCACCATAACAGTCAAGGTCCAGGTCACCATAGCAGTCAAGGTCCAGGTCACCATAGCAGTCAAGGTCCAGGTCACCATAACAGTCAAGGTCCAGGTCACCATAGCAGTCAAGGTCCAGGTCACCATAGCAGTCAAGGTCCAGGTCACCATCGCAGTCAAGGTCTAGGTCACCATAGCAGTCAAGATCTAGGTCACCATAACATTCAAGGTCTAGGTCACCATAGCAGTCAAGGTCCAGGTCACCATAGCAGTCAAGGTCCAGGTCACCATAACAGTCAAGGTCCAGGTCACCATAACAGTCAAGGTCCAGGTCACCATAGCAGTCAAGATCCAGGTCATCATAGCAGTAAAGGTCTAGATCACCATAGCAATCAAGGTCTAGGTCACCATAACAGTCAAGGTCCAGGTCACCATAACAGTCAAGGTCCAGGTCACCATAGCAGTCAGGGTATAGGTAACCATAGCAGTCAAGGTCCAGGTCACCATAACAGTCAAGATCTAGATCACCATAGCGGTCAAGGTCCAGGTCACCATAGCAGTCAAGATCTAGATCACCATAGCGGTCAAGGTCAAGGTCACCATAGCAGTCAAGGTCCAGGTTACCACAGCAGTCAAGGTCCAGGTCACCATAACAGTGAAGGTCCAGGTCACCATAGCAGTCAAGGTCCAGGTCACCATAGCAGTCAAGGTCCAGGTCACCATAACAGTCAGGGTATAGGTAACCATAGCAGTCAAGGTCCAGGTCACCATAACAGTCAAGATCTAGATCACCATAGCGGTCAAGGTCCAGGTCACCATAGCAGTCAAGATCTAGATCACCATAGCGGTCAAGGTCAAGGTCACCATAGCAGTCAAGGTCCAGGTCACCATAATAGTCAAGGTACAGGTCACCATAACAGTCAAGGTCCAGGTCACCATAGCAGTAAAGGTCTAGGTCACCATAGCCGTCAAGGTCCAGGTCACCATAACATTCAAGGTCTAGGTCACCATAGCAGTCAAGGTCTAGGTCACCATAGCAGTCAAGGTCCAGGTCACCATAACAGTCAAGGTCCAGGTCACCATAACAGTCAAGGTCCAGGTCACCATAACAGTAAAGTCCAGGTCACCATAGCAATCAAGGTCCAGGTCACCATAGCAGTCAAGGTCTAGGTCACCATAACAGTCAAGGTCCAGGTCACCATAACAGTCAAGGTCAAGGTCACCATAACAGTCAAGGTCCAGGTCACCATAACAGTCAAGGTCTAGGTCACCATAACAGTCAAGGTCTAGGTCACCTAACAGTCAAGGTCCAGGTCACCATAACAGTCAAGGTCTAGGTCACCATAGCAGTCAAGGTCCAGGTCACCATAACAGTCAAGGTCTAGGTCACCGTAGAAGTCAAGGTCTAGGTCACCATAGCAGTCAAGGTCCAGGTCACCATAACAGTCAAGGTCCAGGTCACCATAACAGTCAAGGTCCAGGTCACCATAACAGTCAAGGTCCAGGTAACCATAACAGTCAAGGTCCAGGTCACCATAGCAGTCAAGGTCCAGGTCACCATAACAGTCAAGGTCCAGGTCACCATAATAGTCAAGGTACAGGTCACCATAACAGTCAAGGTCCAGGTCACCATAACAGTCAAGGTACAGGTCACCATAGCAGTCAAGGTCTAGGTCACCATAACAGTCAAGGTCCAGGTCACCATAACTGTCAGGGTCCAGGTCACCATAACAGTCAAGGTCCAGGTCACCATAACAGTCAAGGTCCAGGTCACCATAACAGTCAAGGTCTAGGTCACCATAACAGTCAAGGTCCAGGTCACCATAACAGTCAAGGTCTAGGTCACCATAACATTCAAGGTCTAGGTCACCATAGCAGTCAAGGTCTAGGTCACCAGAACGGTCAAGGTCCAGGTCACCATAACGGTCAAGGTCCAGGTCACCATAACAGTCAAGGTCCAGGTCACCATAGCAGTCAAGATCCAGGTCACCATAACAGTCAAGGTCCAGGTCACCATAGCAGTCAAGGTCCAGGTCACCATAACAGTCAAGGTCCAGGTCACCATAACAGTCAAGGTCCAGGTCACCATAACAGTCAAGGTCCAGGTCACCATAACAGTCAATGTACAGGTCACCATAACACTCAAGGTCCAGGTCACCATAGCAGTCAAGGTCCAGGTCACCATAGCAGTCAAGGTCCATGTCACCATAACATTCAAGGTCTAGGTCACCATAGCAGTCAAGGTCTAGGTCACCATAGCAGTCAAGGTCCAGGTCAGCATAACAGTCAAGGTCCAGTTCACCATAGCAGTCAAGATACAGATCACCATAGCAGTCAAGGTCCAGGTCACCATAACAGTCAAGGTCCAGGTCACCATAGCAGTCAAGGTCCAGGTCACCATAACAGTCAAGGTCTAGGTCACCATAACAGTCAAGGTCTAGGTCACCATAACAGTCAAGGTCCAGGTCACCATAGCAGTCAAGGTTTAGGTCACCATAACAGTCAAGGTCCAGGTCACCATAAAAGTCAAGGTCCAGGTCACCATAACAGTCATAGTCCAGGTCACCATAGCAGTCAGGATCCAGGTCACCATAACAGTCAAGGTCCAGGTCACCATAGCAGTCAAGGTCCAGGTCACCATAACAGTGAAGGTCCGGTCACCATAACAGTCAAGGTCCAGGTCACCATAACAGTCAAAGTCCAGGTCACCATAATAGTCAAGGTACAGGTCACCATAACAGTCAAGGTCCAGGTCACCATAGCAGTCAAGGTCTAGGTCACCATAGCCGTCAAGGTCCAGGTCACCATAACATTCAAGGTCTAGGACACCATAGCAGTCAAGGTCTAGGTCACCATAGCAGTCAAGGTCCAGGTCACCATAACAGTCAAGGTCCAGGTCACCATAACATTCAAGGTCTAGTTCACCATAGCAGTCAAGATCTAGATCACCATAGCGGTCAAGGTCCAGGTCACCATAGCAGTCAAGATCTAGATCACCATAGCGGTCAAGGTCAAGGTCACCATAGCAGTCAAGGTCCAGGTCACCACAGCAGTCAAGGTCCAGGTCACCATAACAGTCAAGGTCCAGGTCACCATAACAGTCAAGGTCTAGGTCACCATAACAGTCAAGGTCTAGGTCACCATAACAGTCAAGGTCTAGGTCACCATAGCAGTCAAGGTCCAGGTCACCATAACAGTCAAAGTCCAGGTCACCATAATAGTCAAGGTACAGGTCACCATAACAGTCAATGTCCAGGTCACCATAGCAGTCACGGTCTAGGTCACCATAACATTCAAGGTCTAGGTCACCATAACAGTCAGGGTCCAGGTCACCATAACAGTCAAGGTCCAGGTCACCATAACAGTCAGGGTCCAGGTCACAATAACAGTCAAGGTCTAGGTCACCATAACAGTCAAGGTCTAGGTCACCATAACAGTCAAGGTCCAGGTCACCATAACAGTCAAGGTCCAGGTCACCATAGCAGTCAAGGTCCAGTTCACCATAACAGTCAAGGTCCAGGTCACCATAGCAGTCAAGGTCCAGGTCACCATAGCAGTCAAGGTCCAGTTCCCCATCACAGTCAAGGTCCAGGTCACCATAACAGTCAAGGTCCAGGTCACCATAGCAGTCAGGGTCCAGGTCACCATAGCAGTCAAGGTCTAGGTCACCATAACAGTCATAGTCCAGGTCACCATAGCAGTCAAGGTCCAGGTCACAATAACAGTCAGTGTCCAGGTCACCATAACAGTCAAGGTCCAGGTCCCCATCACAGTCAAGGTCCAGGTCACCATAACAGTCAAGGTCCAGGTCACCATAGCAGTCAAGGTCCAGGTCACCATAACAGTCAAGGTCCAGGTCACCATAACAGTCAAGGTCCAGGTCACCATAACAGTCAAGGTCTAGGTCACCATAACAGTCATAGTCCAGGTCACCATAGCAGTCAAGGTCCAGGTCACAATAACAGTCAGTGTCCAGGTCACCATAACAGTCAAGGTTTAGGTCACCATAACAGTCAAGGTCCAGGTCACCATAACAGTCAAGGTACAGGTCACCATAACAGTCAAGGTCCAGGTCACCATAGCAGTCAAGGTCTAGGTCACCATAGCAGTCAAGGTCCAGGTCACCATAGCAGTCAAGGTCCAGGTCACCATAACAGTCAAGGTCCAGGTCACCATAGCAGTCAAGGTCCAGGTCACCATAGCAGTCAAGGTCCAGGTCACCATAACATTCAAGGTCTAGTTCACCATAGCAGTCAAGGTCCAGGTCACCATAGCAGTCAAGGTCCAGGTCACCATAACAGTCAAGGTCCAGGTCACCATAGCAGTCAAGTTCCAGGTCACCATAACAGTCAAGGTCCAGGTCACCATAGCAGTCAAGGTCCAGGTCACCATAGCAGTCAAGGTCCAGGTCACCATAGCAGTCAAAGTCCAGGTCACCATAGCAGTCAAGGTCCAGGTCACCATAACAGTCAAGGTCTAGGTCACCATACCAGTCAAGGTCCAGGTCACCATAACAGTCAAGGTCCAGGTCACCATAACAGTCAAGGTCCAGGTCACCATAGCAGTCAAGGTCCAGGTCACCATAGCAGTCAACGTCCAGGTCACCATAACAGTCAAGGTCCAGGTCACCATAGCAGTCAAGGTCCAGGTCACCATAGCAGTCAAGGTCCAGGTCACCATAGCAGTCAAGGTCTAGGTCACCATAGCAGTCAATATCTATGTCACCATAACATTCAAGGTCTAGGTCACCATAGCAGTCAAGGTCCAGGTCACCATAGCAGTCAAGGTCCAGGTCACCATAACAGTCAAGGTCCAGGTCACCATAACAGTCAAGGTCCAGGTCACCATAGCAGTCAGGGTATAGGTAACCATAGCAGTCAAGGTCCAGGTCACCATAACAGTCAAGATCTAGATCACCATAGCGGTCAAGGTCCAGGTCACCATAGCAGTCAAGATCTAGATCACCATAGCGGTCAAGGTCAAGGTCACCATAGCAGTCAAGGTCCAGGTTACCACAGCAGTCAAGGTCCAGGTCACCATAACAGTGAAGGTCCAGGTCACCATAGCAGTCAAGGTCCAGGTCACCATAGCAGTCAAGGTCCAGGTCACCATAACAGTCAGGGTATAGGTAACCATAGCAGTCAAGGTCCAGGTCACCATAACAGTCAAGATCTAGATCACCATAGCGGTCAAGGTCCAGGTCACCATAGCAGTCAAGATCTAGATCACCATAGCGGTCAAGGTCAAGGTCACCATAGCAGTCAAGGTCCAGGTTACCACAGCAGTCAAGGTCCAGGTCACCATAACATTCAAGGTCTAGGTCACCATAGCAGTCAAGGTCCAGTTCACCATAGCAGTCAAGGTCCAGGTCACCATAGCAGTCAGGGTCCAGGTCACCATAACAGTCAAGGTCCAGGTCACCATAAGAGTCAAGGTCCAGGTCACCGTAGCAGTCAAGGTCTAGGTCACCATAACAGTCAAGGTCAAGGTCACCATAACAGTCAAGTTCCAGGTCACCATAACAGTCAAGGTCCAGGTCACCGTAGCAGTCAAGGTCTAGGTCACCATAACAGTCAAGGTCTAGGTCACCATAACAGTCACGGTCCTGGTCACCATAACGTTCAAGGTCTAGGTCACCATAACAGTCAGGGTCCAGGTCACCATAACAGTCAAGGTCCAGGTCACCATAACAGTCAGGGTCCAGGTCACAATAACAGTCAAGGTCTAGGTCACCATAACAGTCAAGGTCTAGGTCACCATAACAGTCAAGGTCCAGGTCACCATAACAGTCAAGGTCCAGGTCACCATAACAGTCAGGGTCCAGGTCACAATAACAGTCAAGGTCTAGGTCACCATAACAGTCAAGGTCTAGGTCACCATAACAGTCAAGGTCCAGGTCACCATAGCAGTCAAGGTCCAGTTCACCATAACAGTCAAGGTCCAGGTCACAATAGCAGTCAAGGTCCAGGTCACCATAGCAGTCAAGGTCCAGGTCCCCATCACAGTCAAGGTCCAGGTCCCCATAACAGTCAAGGTCCAGGTCACCATAACAGTCAAGGTCCAGGTCACCATAGCAGTCAGGGTCCAGGTCACCATAGCAGTCAAGGTCCAGGTCACCATAGCAGTCAAGGTCCAGGTCACCATAACAGTCAAGGTCCAGGTCACCATAACAGTCAAGGTCCAGGTCACCATAACAGTCAAGGTCTAGGTCACCATAACAGTCAAGGTCCAGGTCACCATAACAGTCAAGGTCCAGGTCACCATAACAGTCAAGGTCCATGTCACCATAACAGTCAAGGTCCAGGTCACCATAACAGTCAAGGTCTAGGTCACCATAACAGTCAAGGTCCAGGTCACCATAGCAGTCAAGGTCCAGGTCACCATAACAGTCAAGGTCCAGGTCACCATAACAGTCAAGGTCCAGGTCACCATAACAGTCAAGGTCCAGGTCACCATAACAGTCAGGGTCCAAGTCACCATAACAGTCAGGGTCCAGGTCACCATAGCAGTCAAGGTCCAGGTCACCATAGCAGTCAAGGTCTAGGTCACCATAGCAGTCAAGGTCTAGGTCACCATAACAGTCAAGGTCCAGGTCACCATAACAGTCAAGGTCCAGGTCACCATAACAGTCAAGGTCCATGTCACCATAACAGTCAAGGTCCATGTCACCATAACAGTCAAGGTCCATGTCACCATAACAGTCAAGGTCTAGGTCACCATAACAGTCAAGGTCCATGTCACCATAACAGTCAAGGTCCAGGTCACCATAGCAGTCAAGGTCCAGGTCACCATAGCAGTCAAGGTCCATGTCACCATAGCAGTCAAGGTCTAGGTCACCATAACAGTCAAGGTCCAGGTCACCATAGCAGTCAAGGTCTAGGTCACCATAACAGTCAAGGTCTAGGTCACCATAACAGTCAAGGTCTAGGTCACCATAACAGTCAAGATCCAGGTCACCATAACAGTCAAGGTCTAGGTCACCATAGCAGTCAAGGTCCAGGTCACCATAACAGTCAAGGTCCAGGTCACCATAACAGTCAAGGTCTAGGTCACCATAGCAGTCAAGGTCCAGGTCACCATAGCAGTCAAGGTCCAGGTCACCATAGCAGTCAAGGTCCATGTCATCATAGCAGTCAAGGTCCAGGTCACCATAACAGTCAAGGTCTAGGTCACCATAGCAGTCAAGGTCCAGGTGACCATAACAGTCAAGGTCCAGGTCACCATAACAGTCAAGGTCCAGGTCACCATAACAGTCAAGGTCCAGGTCACCATAGCAGTCAAGGTCCATGTCACCATAGCAGTCAAGGTCCAGGTCACCATAACAGTCAAGGTCTAGGTCACCATAGCAGTCAAGGTCCAGGTCCCCATAACAGTCAAGGTCCAGGTCACCATAACAGTCAAGGTCCATGTCACCATAGCAGTCAAGGTCCAGGTCACCATAACAGTCAAGGTCCAGGTCACCATAACAGTCAAGGTCTAGGTCACCATAACAGTCAAGGTCCATGTCACCATAACAGTCAAGGTCCAGGTCACCATAGCAGTCAAGGTCCATGTCACCATAGCAGTCAAGGTCCAGGTCACCATAACAGTCAAGGTCCAGGTCACCATAACAGTCAAGGTCCAGGTCACCATAACAGTCAAGGTCCAGGTCACCATAGCAGTCAAGGTCCAGGTCACCATAGCAGTCAAGGTCTAGGTCACCATAGCAGTCAAGGTCCAGGTCACCATAGCAGTCAAGGTCCATGTCACCATAGCAGTCAAGGTCCAGGTCATCATAGCAGTCAAGGTCCAGGTCACCATAGCAGTCAAGGTCTAGGTCACCATAACAGTCAAGGTCAAGGTCAGCATAACAGTCAAGGTCCAGGTCACCATAGCAGTCAAGGTCCAGGTCACCATAGCAGTCAAGGTCCATGTCACCATAACAGTCAAGGTCCAGGTCACCATAGCAGTCAAGGTCCAGGTCACCATAGCAGTCAAGGTCTAGGTCACCATAACAGTCAAGGTCAAGGTCAGCATAACAGTCAAGGTCCAGGTCACCATAGCAGTCAAGGTCCAGGTCACCATAGCAGTCAAGGTCCATGTCACCATAACAGTCAAGGTCTAGGTCACCATAATAGTCAGGGTCCAGGTCACCATAACAGTCAAGGTCCAGGTCACCATAACAGTCAAGGTCTAGGTCACCATAGCAGTCAAGGTCCAGGTCCCCATAACAGTCAAGGTCCAGGTCACCATAACAGTCAAGGTCCATGTCACCATAGCAGTCAAGGTCCAGGTCACCATAACAGTCAAGGTCCAGGTCACCATAACAGTCAAGGTCTAGGTCACCATAACAGTCAAGGTCCATGTCACCATAACAGTCAAGGTCCAGGTCACCATAGCAGTCAAGGTCCATGTCACCATAGCAGTCAAGGTCCAGGTCACCATAACAGTCAAGGTCCAGGTCACCATAACAGTCAAGGTCCAGGTCACCATAACAGTCAAGGTCCAGGTCACCATAGCAGTCAAGGTCCAGGTCACCATAGCAGTCAAGGTCTAGGTCACCATAGCAGTGAAGGTCTAGATCACCATAACAGTCAAGGTCCAGGTCACCATAGCAGTCAAGGTCTAGATCACCATAACAGTCAAGGTCCAGGTCACCATAGCAGTCAAGGTCCATGTCACCATAGCAGTCAAGGTCCAGGTCATCATAGCAGTCAAGGTCCAGGTCACCATAGCAGTCAAGGTCTAGGTCACCATAACAGTCAAGGTCAAGGTCAGCATAACAGTCAAGGTCCAGGTCACCATAGCAGTCAAGGTCCAGGTCACCATAGCAGTCAAGGTCCATGTCACCATAACAGTCAAGGTCCAGGTCACCATAGCAGTCAAGGTCCAGGTCACCATAGCAGTCAAGGTCTAGGTCACCATAACAGTCAAGGTCAAGGTCAGCATAACAGTCAAGGTCCAGGTCACCATAGCAGTCAAGGTCCAGGTCACCATAGCAGTCAAGGTCCATGTCACCATAACAGTCAAGGTCTAGGTCACCATAACAGTCAAGGTCAAGGTCAGCATAACAGTCAAGGTCCAGGTCACCATAGCAGTCAAGGTCCAGGTCACCATAGCAGTCAAGGTCCATGTCACCATAACAGTCAAGGTCCAGGTCACCATAGCAGTCAAGGTCCAGGTCACCATAACAGTCAAGGTCCAGGTCACCATAGCAGTCAAGGTCCATGTCACCATAGCAGTCAAGGTCCAGGTCATCATAGCAGTAAAGGTCCAGGTCACCATAACAGTCAAGGTCCAGGTCACCATAACAGTCAAGGTCCAGGTCACCATAACAGTCAAGGTCCAGGTCACCATAACAGTCAAGGTCCAGGTCACCATAACAGTCAAGGTCCAGGTCACCATAACAGTCAAGGTCCAGGTCACCATAACAGTCAAGATCCAGGTCACCATAACAGTCAAGGTCCAGGTCACCATAACAGTCAAGGTCCAGGTCACCATAATAGTCAAGGCCTAGGTCACCATAACAGTCAAGGTCCATGTCACCATAGCAGTCAAGGTCTAGGTCACCATAAGAGTCAATGTCTAGGTCACCATAACAGTCAAGGTCCAGGTCACCATAGCAGTCAAGGTCCATGTCACCATAGCAGTCAAGGTCCAGGTCACCATAACAGTCAAGGTCCAGGTCACCATAACAGTCAAGGTCCAGGTCACCATAACAGTCAAGGTCCATGTCACCATAACAGTCAAGGTCCAGGTCACCATAACAGTCAAGGTCCAGGTCACCATAACAGTCAAGGTCTAGGTCACCATAGCAGTCAAGGTCCAGGTCACCATAACAGTCAAGGTCCAGGTCACCATAACAGTCAAGGTCCAGGTCACCATAACAGTCAAGGTCCAGGTCAGCATAACAGTCAAGGTCCAGGTCACCATAACAGTCAAGGTCCAGGTCACCATAATAGTCAAGGTCTAGGTCACCATAACAGTCAAGGTCCAGGTCACCATAGCAGTCAAGGTCCATGTCACCATAGCAGTCAAGGTCCAGGTCACCATAACAGTCAAGGTCCAGGTCACCATAACAGTCAAGGTCCAGGTCACCATAACAGTCAAGGTCCATGTCACCATAACAGTCAAGGTCCAGGTCACCATAACAGTCAAGGTCCAGGTCACCATAACAGTCAAGGTCTAGGTCACCATAGCAGTCAAGGTCCAGGTCACCATAACAGTCAAGGTCCAGGTCACCATAACAGTCAAGGTCCAGGTCACCATAACAGTCAAGGTCCAGGTCACCATAACAGTCAAGGTCCAGGTCAGCATAACAGTCAAGGTCCAGGTCACCATAGCAGTCAAGGTCCAGGTCACCATAGCAGTCAAGGTCCATGTCACCATAGCAGTCAAGGTCCAGGTCACCATAGCAGTCAAGGTCCAGGTCAGCATAACAGTCAAGGTCCAGGTCACCATAGCAGTCAAGGTCCAGGTCACCATAGCAGTCAAGGTCCATGTCACCATAGCAGTCAAGGTCCATGTCACCATAGCAGTCAAGGTCCAGGTCACCATAGCAGTCAATGTCCAGGTCACCATAGCAGTCAAGGTCTAGGTCACCATAACAGTCAAGGTCTAGGTCACCATAACAGTCAAGGTCTAGGTCACCATAACAGTCAAGGTCCAGGTCACCATAACAGTCAAGGTCCAGGTCACCATAACAGTCAAGGTCCAGGTCACCATAACAGTCAAGGTCCAGGTCACCATAACAGTCAAGGTCCAGGTCACCATAACAGTCAAGGTCTAGGTCACCATAACAGTCAAGGTCCAGGTCACCATAGCAATCAAGGTCCAGGTCACCATAGCAGTCAAGGTCCATGTCACCATAGCAGTCAAGGTCCAGGTCACCATAACAGTCAAGGTCCAGGTCACCATAACAGTCAAGGTCCAGGTCACCATAGCAGTCAGGGTCCAGGTCACCATAGCAGTCAAGGTCCAGGTCACCATAACAGTCAAGGTCCAGGTCACCATAACAGTCAAGGTCCAGGTCAGCATAACAGTCAAGGTCTAGGTCACCATAACAGTCAAGGTCCAGGTGACCATAACAGTCAAGGTCTAGGTCACCATAACAGTCAAGGTCCATGTCACCATAACAGTCAAGGTCCAGGTCACCATAACAGTCAAGGTCCATGTCACCATAACAGTCAAGGTCCAGGTCACCATAACATTCAAGGTCCAGGTCACCATAGCAGTCAAGGTCCAGGTCACCATAGCAGTCAAGGTCCATGTCACCATAACAGTCAAGGTCCAGGTCACCATAACAGTCAAGGTCTAGGTCACCATAGCAGTCAAGGTCCATGTCACCATAACAGTCAAGGTCCAGGTCACCATAACAGTCAAGGTCCAGGTCACCATAGCAATCAAGGTCCAGGTCACCATAGCAGTCAAGGTCTAGGTCACCATAGCAGTCAAGGTCCAGGTCACCATAGCAGTCAAGGTCTAGGTCAGCATAACAGTCAAGGTCCAGGTCACCATAGCAGTCAAGGTCCAGGTCACCATAGCAGTCAAGGTCCAGGTCACCATAGCAGTCAAGGTCCATGTCACCATAGCAGTCAAGGTCCAGGTCACCATAACAGTCAAGGTCCAGGTCACCATAGTAGTCAAGGTCTAGGTCACCATAACAGTCAAGGTCTAGGTCACCATAACAGTCAAGGTCTAGGTCACCATAACAGTCAAGGTCCAGGTCACCATAGCAGTCAAGGTCTAGGTCACCATAACAGTCAAGCTCTAGGTCACCATAACAGTCAAGGTCCCGGTCACCATAGGAGTCAAGGTCTAGGTCACCATAACAGTCAAGGTCCAGGTCACCATAACAGTCAAGGTCTAGGTCACCATAACAGTCAAGGTCCAGGTCACCATAGCAGTCAAGGTCTAGGTCACCATAACAGTCAAGGTCTAGGTCACCATAACAGTCAAGGTCTAGGTCACCATAACAGTCAAGGTCTAGGTCACCATAACAGTCAAGGTCCAGGTCACCATAACAGTCAAGGTCCAGGTCACCATAGCAGTCAAGGTCTAGGTCACCATAACAGTCAAGGTCCAGGTCACCATAGCAGTCAAGGTCCAGGTCACCATAGGAGTCAAGGTCTAGGTCACCATAGCAGTAGCAATCACCTGAGTGGGACTGCTGTTTGATAACTAGTATAACTAATAAATTCATTTACTAGTTTGCCACTAGCATTCAATTTGATTCATTAAATACTACAAATAAAAAACATTGCTCTATTTGAAAAATAGAAGCCATGAATTTTGAGTTTGCTACAATACTTTTTTAATAAATATTTTTTATTTGCAGATGGACACAATACCTTTATTTTATTTATTTTTATGCGGTGCTGAGGATTTAACCTGTGCCTCACGCGTGCTAGGCAAGCGCTCTGCCCCTGATCATCAACCCTAGCCCGAATGTGCTATAATTCTGTTTTTAAAAGCTGAAAAACTGAATCGTATGTATAGTTCAAGCACCATCTTCGTAAGGTTTTTCCCAAGGAGGCCTTATTTGCTAACAAATAAGGTAGCTCTCTGTCAGATCTTTATTCTGAATTCTTAGAACTGCGTGACTCTGGGCTCCTCACTGAAAGCTTATCTGATCCTTCAGCTAGTCCTTTCCTCAGGAGCAGGTAAGCTGAGCCTGGAAACCTCAGGACGTGGGGCTTCACATGGCTGGAGAGAGCCCAGTGTCGGCTGGCGGGGCCTGCAGTGAGCAGCAGGGCGAGATGCAGGCCTCGGGTGGGGGCTTGTCTCTTCTGGCGCCTGTTTTCTTCCCGGCACAAGTAAGTTCTTGGCTGTGCAGGAGCTGTTTGGTGAGAGCCCCCTTGGGCACCTATCCACATGTACCTCGTTTGATGGTAGTACTTCCTTCTTCAGGTCTCCAGGACAGAAATTCTTGTCTGTCAGTCTCCAGTCTGTGGCCGTGTTCCTCTAGTTCACCCAGGGCCCCCCTATGTGAACGATGGATTTTTTTGGTTTGCAAACTACTGTGAAGAGACCTCTCCCTGTGCCTCTGTCCCCACCAGATGAGCAGCCCCTCGGGGCAGGCCGCCTCACCTCCTCGACCAGCACTGGGCCGGGCAGCACGGCTCCTCCGTGGAGAGCACTGCGGCTCCGCAGCCTTCTCACAGCCTCCCCTGTCCCCCCACCGCAGATCAGCAGAATCAGACAGCCCGTGACAGCTGGCAGGCCCCCAGAGCAGAGCCTTGGTCCTTCTGCGAGGCACAGGTAGATGAGGGTGGTGGGACACCAGGGTAAGAGAGTGACTCCGTAAAATGGGCCCACGGTGCTGACCCCCACGGGCTTTCTTTGCCAAAAAGCAGTAGCCCTGCCTGGCCTAAGTATGCAGGATGTGTCCCATTCCTCAGCAAACTACCTGTGATCTGCAAGGAAGGGCACGCAGGAAATGCTGTTGATAAGAGGAACCCAAGTTACTTTGAAGTTACCTTTAGAGATTTTGTGAGCCTGTTTGCACACCAGATCCTGGAAGATAAGGATAAGTCCTCCTAACCATAAAATCTGTAAGAATGCCTGGTTAAAAATCCAGTAGAATTTGGATGAAAGTGGTTTCTTCCAACCCAAGGAAGGCCCCGCAATGCCAGGTCTGTGTGTTCCTGGGGTCACCTCTCTCCCTGGGCAGATCTGACTTCTCTTACTCCATATGTGGGAAAAGGGATAGGCTGTCCTTGGGCTCAATCTCCAGTAATGCCAAAAAAAAAAAAAAAAAAAAAAAAAAACAGTAGACATTTCAAAGCAGATGGTTTTATGTGAATGCCTGGGATCTTCGTTTCTCTTGAATCAATTCAAATTAAATCAAATATTTGATGTGAAAAATCATTACAGTATCCGAAGCATACATTGATATTTGCACATCATTAGGGCTGCGGAATCCTTTTCTAATAAGTGAAATCTAAATTCAATAAAGATTCTTTTACATGAAATTTTAAAATATCTATATGAGAAAGTGAGAGAGGGAAGAAGAAGGAGGAGGAGGGGGAGAAAGTCAAAAGATCAATTAGGAAAAATTGTGATAAGCAGACAGTGCAAGACCACCTCTGATGTATCAGAGCCTCATCAAGACCAATGATGAAAGCTATCAGACTCCTGACGGAATTAAGAATTCGTAAGTGCCAAGTAAGAAGGGGCGTAGGGGCTGCGGCTATAGCTCAGTGGCAGAGCGCTAGCAGCTGTGAGGCACTGGGTTCCACATTAAAAATAATAATAAACAAACAAAATACAGGCAAGCTGTCCATCTACAACCACAAAGACCTTTTCTTTAAGGGGATTTTAACTTTCTAACAAAGAAAGAAATTTAAGTCAAAATAACAAGAAAACAAAATATCAAGTTCTCCTCTGTCACACCTGCACAGGGAGGTGCCCCTCTACCCAGAGGCGGAGTCCCTGCTGAGGCCCTTTGGCCACAGCCATCGCAATGGCACGGTGGCCTCTCCTCGACCTGGCGATTATACTTCCAGGTTTTATTTTACACACTTTACAAACTATGTGCATCAACATATTTGTTATAGAATATCTGTAATAATCAGTAGTTGAAAAACCAGTATAAATATCCAGATCAATAGAAATATTAGGTGAATTATGGTCTAGCCGTCAAGTGAAACTCGAAGTCACAGGAAGGAATGGGGCGTAGACGTGTATAGTAGATTTTTAGATAAGATATATGTGCGGATCTTATCCATTTTAAATTGCATATTCTTAAGTGAGAACAATCTGAATATGTATGAACCGCGAACAGCTCTCTTCTCTGGTGAGACTATTTATACGTTTCTGTATTGTTGAGTTTTTAATCAGGATGTATTTGTGTCCTTCCTCCAGGGGAAAACCCACCCAGCTCTAGAGAGAATACAGGCCCCTCCTCTGTGTGGAGAGTCATGGGTTCCACAGACAAGTGTCCTGGGCCACTTGGGGAGCAGGTTCTCTTGTTCCTCCACCTGCTCCTGAATCTAAGGACCCTGCGCATTTACGTAGCAGAAGCAAGCAGACAGGCGAGCAGAGGTGCTGCCGGCCACACACTCAATCTCCCCCGGTCTCCTGGGGCACGTTGCTTGTGTTCCTTAACCTCGTTTCTTTCTCTGTAAAATGGCCCCATAATATCTGATTTTGAGAGTGGCTGTAGGAGTTGAACTTGCAAAGTGGGCTGCCTCAGCCTGGACCTCTTAGTTAGCACTGGCCCCTGCTGTTCACAGGGCTTGCTCAGATGGGTGCCCGCCAAGCGGTCCTTGACAGTCAAGGCCACGAGCTCCATGAGTGTCCACTGCTCACCGAGGCTCCTTGGGAGCAGGAGCCCATGTTGGTGGGCCTGCTGCACCTCCTGGGAAGCTCTGCATCCACAGGCCCCCTGAGAGGCGCCGACGGAGTCCACTCAGTCTAGGATGGTAGGCGTGAAAAGCTGACCCTGCCCAGGGCTGGAAGGAAGAGATGGAATGCAAATCAAAAAGGCAGCCTGTCTGCAGGGAGGGCAGGATGCAGGGCTAGAAAGGAAGAAAACGTGTTTGCACAAACCCAGCCCCATCTTCCTTTCAGTTTAGTCACTTGATGTCACTAGAGATAAGAACACCCGTCCTCACAGGCTAACAAAAAGATCGATCTTTTCAGGTTTGAAATCTTAGAAAGCTTTTATAATGTGATATTTCTCATCAAAAGAACCTCTAGGCAAGATACAAACAGCCCTAACTTTACAAGCCTCTCAAAAGTTTACCCTCTGCATGGCTAAAAATAAATGTAACAGGGAGAAGAGGCTGTTTTCGAGTCTGGGCAGGGGATTCCTGATATGACCGACTCATGAGACTGTTTCTCAGTTTTGTGATTTAAGAAGGAATTTCATTTCCTTGCCTTTGTTGATGGCTTTCGATCTTAATGCCATTAAAATGGAGCTTTTCTTGTGTTTTCTGAGTGTGGAAAACAAGTTGCCGGCCACTCTCGTTTTTGGTGACGGAAGGTGTGACTGCAGCCTCTGCAGCCACACCTGCCTGGCTCTCAGAGTTTCCCTTGTGAAGATACGGAAAGTGATGAAGACGCGATTTGAATGAAGGTGGGAGACCGGGCCTTGGGAATTTCTCCACTGCTTTCTTGACTTAGGTCACCAAGTCGGTGTGAATCAAAACTCCAGGCTTTTAAGGTAGAATCACCACGAGGATTTCAGTGTCTTTCCATCTGATCGCCTCTCGTCCACCTCCGTGTGTCCCTCTTGGGAAGGGGAATTACACACTAATGTTTAGCATGATGCTGGGCAGCTCATTAGAGTTTTCCATTTTTTTCAAGCGTAAACTGTTTTTAAAAAATCCCTTCCCCATTATCATGTCCCCTCAGAGACAGACACTTCTTCTGTTGCTACGCACGTTTCTAAGTTATTGCAGATTCCACCAGCACCAAGCTCTGTGTTTGTTTCTTAATCCATAATGTAAGATGGGGCCACGTCATTCCCCCTCCACCTCTCCCAGGTGAAGAAACAGTTTGAATGACTCAGAAAGCCTGGTCTGCAGGCAGAGGCGGCACATCCGAGCCGGGCTGATGTCCACCACTCACTGAGGCTCCTCCAGAGCAGGAGCCCAGGCAGGAGAAAAGTGGGCACTTGCCAGGGGCCTGGCTGTAAAGGGAGTGTCTCTGTGTGGTTAGAACACCCGGCCAGAGCCCACGGTCGGGCAGCAGGGAGGGCCCAGGTCTCAGGCTGGACTCAGGCCAAGGGAACAGACACCACAGGGTGAGGACAGGTGAGTGGCCCTGAGGAGGAGATGGTGGTGTTAGTTCTAAAGCCCCAGCAACAGGCACAGCTTATTCATGAGGCCAGAGTCGGGAAAACTCAGTTGGCCGCACCTGGAATCCCAGTGGCTCTGGAGGCTGAGGCAGGAGGATAGTGGGTTCAAAGCCAGCCTCAGCAACTTAACCAGGCCCTAAGCAACTCAGCAAGACTCTGTTCCTAAATAAAATATAAGGGGCTGGGGATGTGGCTCAGTGGTTAAGTACCCCTGGGTCCATTCCTGGGTACAACACAAAACAAAAAAACCCTCAGTATTATGTAACGTTTTATGAATTAAATGAGTAAGTATGAATCTGCATCCTCATTTAAGCCCTAAATCACAGTGGACAGTATTCTCCAATCTGGCAGAGGGTGAGCGAGGCCCAGGTGATTGACGGAGATTGTTTTGGGGCGTGGAATAGTCGTATGTGACCTCAGCTGAGGCTGCAGTGAGTCTGGCAGCTCAGTCTCCAGCCACGGCAGAGCCCCGTGCTCAGGTCCTTGCCATGAGTCCCTCAGGGGCCAGCATCTTCTGGCAGACTACGCTCTTGCTTCCCAGACCCACCTGGGCCCTCAGAGTCACTCGGGAAAATTGCCAGAACCACATTGTTATCTGACACACTGGGCTTTACGGAAGAAGCGCTGAGGTCCCCCTGGGCCCTCAAGATTGTGTGGGTTCACACTGTGAAACGAGGACTTGGTGGAGGGTTGGGTACTTCTTGCCCTTCCACTTTGGCCTGAGGCTGCAGTGTCCCGGCCCCGGAGGACTCAGTGTGGACACCATCTTAGACACAGAACCGGGTCTTCTCCAGCCCTGAGCCTGCCAGTACCTGCACCTTGACTCCAGGACTCCAGAGCAGTGAGAAATACGTTTCTGTCCTTTATGAATCGCCCCGTGTGTGGCTGTCCCAGCAGCACAGTTGGACCTCATGCACGGGTCATTCCAATGCTGGGCCCAGGCCAGCGCTCCCTGAGCAGGCCTTGCTGCCGGGCTCCTGGGCGGAGCACGACCTGTCCTGGACCTGCTGGACCAGGCTCCTCCGCATTGTGCGCTCTCCTCAGGCCTCCTCCTTCCACAGAGGACCTGCCGGAGCGCCACAGCCCTCCAGAGAGGCTCCATGACAGGGAACTCTAGAAGTTCCCACCCATTTCTCTCAGAAGGTCGCTTGGCATCAGGGCAAACTTACCACCTCGTCCCCAGCAGCCCGCTACACACGGCGGCAAAGGCGGCTGGGAAAGTCTCAC
Source organism: Spermophilus citellus (assembly GCF_964194105.1). Classification (NCBI taxonomy): domain Eukaryota; kingdom Metazoa; phylum Chordata; class Mammalia; order Rodentia; family Sciuridae; genus Spermophilus; species Spermophilus citellus. The sequence continues at coordinate 152,907,808 of NC_138189.1, forward strand.
CGCTGGTGCATATCAGGATTTGTCTGGGGCTGGGGATGTGCTCACGGCAGAGGACTCACCTGGCATGTGGGAGGCCCTGGGTTCCACGCCCAGCACTGGGGGAAGTTCTGCTCAACCTCAGCGGGCGATAGGTGCCTCTGTACCTTCCTTCTGCTTGCATAACTGGTTGGAGTTCACTCAAATCGTGTTTTGAAAAAGATGCTTTGTTGTGCACAACCACACGGAAGGCATGCTGGCCAGATATGAAGACAACCCACAGCCCAGAAAGGAAGGCTACAACTGCTTTTATCCCCACTTCCAAAATAGTCTCTGTTGTGTTGTTTTTATAAAGGTAATAATACTGCTTATATTAAAAAATTGGGGGGTGCTACTGGGGATTGAACTGGGGGGAGCTTTACCATTGACCCACATCCCCAGACCTTTTTATTCTTTATTTTGCTAAGTTGCTTAGGGCCTCACTTCATTGCTGAGGCTGGCTTTGCACTTTCAATCCTCCTGCCTCAGCCTCCTGAGTCCTGGAATTATAGGCATGTGCCACCACACTCAGCCAAATTTTATTTTTAAATTCAGACAGAAAAATAAAAACTATTCCCAAATCACACCATTTAGAAGATAATCGCTTTTATCTTGCTTGTGTCTCTCTATGTGGGACATGTGTGTGAATGTGTCAGGCAGAGGGAGGGCACACCTCTCTAGGTCCCTCAACCAAAGCTGGCACTGCCCTTGATCCAGGGTCTCACCCTGTCACCTAAGACAGAGAGTGAACCCAGTTTCAGAATCACACATTCGTCGCAGTGTCACAGATCAAGCTGACCACACAGGACAGCCCTCAAAATCACTCAGGAAAATTGCTAGAACCACATTGTTATCTTGTTTCCAGAACAATTCAGAGCTTCTGTGAGGAAACTCGTAAGCTACAAAGCGCTGTCTGACGTACACAGTCATCTGATAGGGCCGCAGCTCCTGAGTGGCCCCGGTACCACACAGGTGGGTGGGGAGAGTTTCTGCCAGGGACAGTCCTCTAACTCATTTCCCTGCGTCTGCTGCTGGAGAAAGCCGAGAAGCTTTCAGTCTGTTTCCTTTGGAGGTTGGCAGCCTGGAAAAACTCAGACCCAACCTTGGAATGCGTTGGCTGCTGACTCAGGTTCTAACACTGCTCTCTGCCCCAGGCCTCCCTGCGTGGGAAGGGCAAGCTTTGGGAATATTTGCTTCTAAGTTGGGGTGAATGACTTATTTTCCACCAAAGCAGGAATTTTAAAACAAAATAAGGCCAAAACTTTTATTACTGAAGAGGAGGGTTACGGCTGGTATTATCCCTGGTCAGCTGTCAGGGGAGGGGAGGGTCCTGCCCAGGGACAAGAGAGGGAGAGCTGAGCTGTGGGCCACACAGTTCTGCATCAAGTGCCACTCCTTTAGGGCCACGTAATACGTCCTGTGCAACAGTTGGGCCTCATTTATGCCAAATCACATTTCAAATGGACATCTGGTTCTTTGGCTGAGTCTGGCCACCTGGCTCACTCCCTGTGTGACCTCCACTGCACGCCCACTCCCCAGCAGCTCAGCCCTAGGGGTGACTGTGTGGGGTGGTGAAGCTGGCCCGTGGTTTACCGAGAAGCAACCAGCATTCATTCAGTAGGTTGGCGGGACGCTGGCCGTGGCTGGGGAAGCAGCACCGGTCCTCCTGAAGTCACACCATACAGTTGACTACACCACTGGTCACTGTCCTCAAATTGGGACCGACACAACAAAATAGCTGAGAGCGCTACAGGGTGGGGATTGGCACCCTATGGGCAGACGGGGTGGCTTTCCGATGGATACTTTGATGGTCTGGATTGCAGGGATCATTTCACAAAGGTAATTGATCAAGTCCTTGCATTGTACACATCACAAATACATGATATTTGTTTGCCAATTATATCTCAATAAATCTGGAAACAAAGAGAAGTTCTCTTTGAGGAAATGACACTTGAATTTCACTGCACATATCCAAATCTGTGTACTTGGGGTGCTTAAACCTAGAAATGTCCCAGGAAGCTGGACTCAGTACTTTCCCCTCTGACCTGTCTTGCTCTATGTTCTGAAAGCTCACTGAAGGGGCACTGCCCGTCAACTGCCCAAGTGGGGGACCTGGGACTTTCTGCCCTCATTCCTGATGATCACTCTAGGTGTCAACTCTCTGCCAACTTCTGCCAGTAGGCCTTCTAAATACTCCTCACGTGTGCCGTGCCCTCCATCTCTATGTCCACTGCCCAGCTCCGTCTTGGTGGCTGTGATAGGTCCCTGACCCATTGTTATGCTGCATTTTACAACTTTAATTTCGAGTTCTCTTCTTTCCTGGCTTAAAACATTTAGTGACTTCCTTTCCGCAAGTGTCCAAGGCTGTCCCCAGCCCCACGGCGCTGTCTCCCTCAGCATCTGCATTCAAGGGCACTCAGCGCCTGGCCATCTCCTGCACGTGTGGCGCTCCTCATGTCTGCACCTGTAGTCCAGCTGTAACGTCTGCTGCACGTTTCTTCCCTCCTCGGTCAACCCTCATCCTGCCGTCAGCCTCCAGGAAGTCTCCGGACAGTGCCGGACACCTGCCCTGTGCTGACTCTTGGGGGACACTTTGACACCCCTGCCCCTGTTCTGAGAGAGGCCCAAGTTGCCGCACTTATTCACACGTGTCCACCACCACAGTCACAGTGACTGCAGCCAGGGACAGTCACCAATTTCAAAGGCCACACAGGCCTGTTGTGTGAGCCCCACTCAGTACCGTGCTCAACAGGGTGAGGGTAGCCCCGTCCCAGCTGAGCCTCTCTCTTGGGAGTTTGAATTCAGAACACCTGGCATCAGAACCCGCATCCAACATCGAGGACAGACACCAAGAGGCCCAGAGGAGCAGGGAGCAGGCGCCATGGTAGGCAGTGGAAGGAATGGGAATTAGGTCAGCCGCCTGCCAGCCGCAGGGGAGACGGCCCCACAGACAGGGGCAGCCGAGTCCCCAGCGTGAGCCGCGGCAGCTGATGTCTGCTACTGAAGGCAAATAGAATCCCAGCCACTGAGGCTGCACTGCCCGGAGGGGCTGGCTGTCACCTGGCTGACACGAGACTGCAGGGCCTTGGGCTCCTGGTCCCATGCCGTTTTATTTATTTATTTATTCATTTTTCATTCTGGTTTGTTATCTAGGACAGCAGAATGCCTCACGATTCATGGCACACATGGAGCACGATGTCTGGGATGTCGGGTTGCCCATGAAGCACAGTCACACTTCGTGTCTTCACACAAGCTCACTCCACCGTCTTCCTGGTCCCCACGGCTTTAGGAGAATTTCTTATTTCCCTGAGCAACTGACACGGGTTGGGTTCTTGGCAACCCGTCAGGACCAGCTAGACGCCACCTTCCTGCCAGCTTTTGCCAAGCCCTGAGTGCCGCAGTCTTGGCTGGGCACAGAATCACGAGGCACCACACACCTTGTAGATTCAAACAGCAATTCTTTATTCCCAAACTCACACCGGCCTCTACACACGTTCTCTGGGGAAATCCCAGTTCTGCTGCCACCCAATCCACCTACTCCACGAGGCTTTCTTTTCCAATACTTTCTGAATCTCACGAGAACTCAATGGGAACTCCAGGATCGGGCGTGCCTGAGGCAGCAGGATACGCCCTATCCCCCCCCCCCCCCAGGGTACACCTTAAACCTGGAACTTCCCTAAACCCAAGGACGGGATACTCCCTAAAACCTGATCCGCTCTAAACCCGGATCCGCCCTGGTCCTTGAGCAAGGTCACCTTACTAAAGCATACAGCGAATGTCCTCTAAGCAACATGGGGTACGCTGGCAAGGAAATTTCGATGCGTCATTCCTACTTGGCAATGGCCCTCAGCACCTGAGAGCCCTGCAAACCTGGGTCCCCTCCACCTTGACGGGAGAGTTGCCAGCGCCTTCCGGGGAGAAAGGACTCACTAGGAGACCCCACCAGTGAGCTGTGACCACAAGAACAGCCCCGTCCCACTCCGAGAAGCTCAGAGGTGATTCCGACACCACCTGTCAGAAGAGACCCTCCGTGTGAGCCTGCCACTGCTGTCACAGAAACCCACCACCAGCACAGCCAGGCCTGGCGCTCACTTCAGAGATTCCGTCCGCGTCACCCTCTCTGTTGCTCTGGGGCCTGTGGCAGCGCAGCACATCACAATGGGGGAGCTCGGTGGCACCAAGCTACTCTCTTAAGGCCACTGGGGAGCAGAGAGCGTCTCCCTCGGGGCTCGCCCCCCATGACCCCGCCTCCTCCCCCCTCGCCCCACCCCCTAAAGGTCACCTCCCAGTGGTGCTGGTGACCAAGCCTTCAGCACATGGGCCTTTGGGGGCCTTTTAAGACCAAACCCTAACACTGGCTGTGGGTTGGACTGTGTGGGCTAGAACCCTGACACCTGCCCACGTGACCTCACTCCCAACAGGGTCTCTGCCTTGTACTTGGTTCACCTGAGGCGAACCGGACCAGGACGAGCCCTAAACCCAATGACTGGTGTCCCCATAAGAAGCCAGGTGGCCTCAGGTGGCACCTGGGTGGGCCCTGCCACCGTTTGATGGTTGTTAAAGCCCCGTGGATGAACAAGCCAGTCTCCCCTCTGCGTGACCAAAACCTTGCTCAGTGTAGGATGAACGCACTGAGCTCATGTGGCCACTCACCTGCAGCACGGCTCTGCCCCGCATCCCGAAGCTGCTCCTGGTTCCACTTGCACCACGTTACAGATACCCTGAACCTCCTCAGCCATCGCAAGAACCCCTCGAGGTCTATCCTGTGTGGCTTCACTAGTCACGAAAGGTTGCTTTATGTCTGCAGTTCCTGGTGGGCCCTCGCCATTGTCCTCCTGCACCATCTTTAAAATGAGTCCCCAACATTCAGGTCCAGGCCTGGCGCACAGCAGGGCCCGTGGCAGTGGAGACTCGAAGTGTGGCTCTTCTTCTGCGGGGGACGATGAGCAGGACGTGGATTCCCCACACTGGACCCACTTGGGGGGGGTAAGTCAGCAGCAGCTCACTGTCGTGGGACGCATTCGCCAGTGGCTTTTCCTGTGTCCAACTCCGGCTCTCCTGGCCTTCCAACGCCACACACTCCCTCCTCTGAGGCTCCTAGACCCACGCACAGTCTCAAGGGTTCCTTGGGTAAGTGGTAGGGCAGGTCGAGTAGCCCTGATCAAGGTGCTGTTTCGAGTTCCAGGTTTTGGAATACTGGCAGATACACAACGACATGTCTTGGGGACAGGACCCGGGTCTAAACGCAAAGTTTGTTTATACTCCACAGACACCTTCTGCAGGGCCTGAAGGTCATTTTATAGGACATTTTCAGTGCACCTGCGTTCCGATCAGAGTGGTCATGTGAGGTCAGGTGTGGGACTTGCACTTGTGGCACCACTCAAAGCTCTCTGATTTGGGAGCATTTTGACTACTTTGGGTCTTCAGATTAGGAATGCTCGACTGGTACCTCTCCCTGTGAGTGGGTTCATTCAGTGACATCAGTCTCTGTCACAGTTCAGCTCTCCGATCAAGGCAGGCACAGGCAATGTGACCACAGTCCTTCCCGCGAGCTACGGGAGGGCTCTGCGCCTTCCACGAAGGTAAAACGGGCCTCACAGCAGCTGCCTCCTAGGGTGTGTGGGTTAGGGTGAATCAGTGCAGATCCCTGGGGCAGAGTCCTGGGGGCAGAGCCCTGGGGACAGAGTCCTGGGGGCAGAGCCCTGGGGACAGAGTCCTGGGGGCAGAGCCCTGGGGACAGAGTCCTGAGTGCAGAGTCCTGGGTGCAGATCCCAGGGGGCAGAGGCCTGGGGCAGAGTCCTAGGTGCAGAGCCCTGGGTGCAGATCCCTGGGGGCAGAGTCCTGGGGGCAGAGTCCTGGGTGCAGAGCCCTGGGGACAGAGTCCTGGGGGCAGAGTCATGGGTGCAGAGCCCTGGGGGCAGAGTCCTGGGGGCAGATTCCTGTGGGCAGAGCCCTGGGTGCAGAGTCCTGGGTGCAGAGTCCTGGGTGCAGAGTCCTGGGGCAGAGCCCTGGGTGCAGAGTCCTGGGGGCAGATTCCTGTGGGCAGAGCCCTGGGTGCAGAGTCCTGGGTGCAGAGTCCTGGGGGCAGAGTCCTGGGGCAGAGCCCTGGGTGCAGAGTCCTGGGGGAAGAGTTCTGGGGCAGAGTCCTGGGGGCAGAGTTCTGGGGGCAGAGCCCTGGGGGCAGAGTCCTGGGGCAGAGCCCTGGGTTCAGACTCCTAGCGGCAGAGCCCTGGGTGCAGAGTCCTGGGGGAAGAGTCCTGGGGGCAGAGTTCTGGGGGCAGAGCCCTGGGGGCAGAGTCCTGGGGCAGAGCCCTGGGTTCAGACTCCTAGCGGCAGAGCCCTGGGTGCAGAGTCCTGGGGCAGAGTCCTGGGGGCAGAGTCCTGGGGCAGAGCCCTGGGTGCAGAGTCCTAGCGGCAGAGCCCTGGGTGCAGAGTCCTGGGGGAAGAGTCCTGGGGGCAGAGTTCTGGGGGCAGAGCCCTGGGGGCAGAGTCCTGGGGGCAGAGTCCTGGGGCAGAGCCCTGGGTGCAGAGTCCTAGGGGCAGAGCCCTGGGTGCAGGGTGCCTGAGCATGATGAGGGCCCATGGACGTCCATCTCATTTCATTTGTATGTAAAGATACTTATCCTCATGGCTCGTGGAGTGGGGTCTTGTGGCCGTCATCCGAGGAGTGGGGTGCCGTGGGGGCTGAGTAGCTGGGAGGAATGCCCATGACACCTACCGCACTGTCGGACCCGTGCACCTGCCACACCGACCGGAAGTGACGGCCCTGCCACAGGAGCTTGATGGCTGTAACAGGAGGAGAATCCACCTGTTCATCCCAAGAAGACAGAAGGGAGGGGGTTCAGATGAGTGAGGCTGAGCACAGGCGGGTCGTGGTCCACGGCCAAGGCGGCTGCTCTACTGCGAGGTCTTTTCTTCTAAAAGTCAGGTGGCCTGCAAGAGGCGCTCCTCAGAAGGAAGCGTTTCCATACGCCACAGGCCACAGCCACGAACCCAGCCCTGGGTCCCTGGGACCAGCGCTGTCTGCCATGGTCACAGTAGTCGGGGGTCAGCTCAGCAGGAAGCACAGCGTGGACCCCTCCAGGACCGAACGCTGCCACAGGGGCCAGAAGAGGAGGCCGTCGGCCAGCAAGCATCACCTGAGAAGTCCTTGATTCAAAGTGGATAGACGGTGGCTTTTCAGGACCCATTCCCTAACCTCAGGCTACCTGCACAGGAGCAGCAGTTACAGAGGGGAACCAGGGCCACCAAGGGAAAAGAGGACACTGTGGATGAGCCCTGAAGGGACAGAGAGATGTCACAGGGACCAAATGCCACAGGAAACACACCCCGCACGTGGCTACTGTAAGACATAGTACAGGTGACGCTGGGTGGGAGACTATAATGTCATGATGGGAACAGGTGACGCTGGGCGAGAGGGCAGGACGGAGGTCGTGTTGTGCCCACCCCGGTTTGTAAGGGTCCGTGGCTGGAAGGCACTGCTCCGAGGCCACTGGGCCGGGGGGCTCTACATGACTCTCTGGCTCTCTAGGACTGTCCCACTTTCCAGACTCTCCACACTGAACACACAGTCCTCTTAGTCAAGAAGACGTCCACCACCTTCACGACCCAGCTCTGCCCTGCTGGGCCCAGGAGATGGTGCACAGGACCAGAGTGAAGGCCTGAGAGCCACCGACAACCTGTGGGGTGTCCTTTCCTGTCCCCTGTGGAGCCCTGAGGTGCCTAAGCATCTCCCCCAAGAGTGTCCCGAGGCGGCCAGGCTGCAGTGTCACTGAAAGCCCTGGAACACAGGGGCTGGCCCTGCAGGGGCACGGACGGGCTGGTCGGATCCGGGACCCCTGGCCACCCGCATCTCAGAGCGCTGCCTGGGCGGCCCGAGCACCCCTGGAGCTGGACGTCCACTGTGCTGGAATCCATCCGTGTCCTTAGGGGTGTGCACCCCTGAAAGCCCCTCTCTGCACGCCAGGTCTCACTCCAAACACGCAAGCCGGCCATTCCCTCAGGAGCAGCTGTGACGGCCGTTGGTGGCCCTCCAGGCCTGAGGGAGTGCCAGGGTGAGTCCCACCTCTACAGAGCCTCCAGTGGCCGAGGCCGTGGGTGGGGTCTCATGGCACATCGTGGGAGGCTCGGGAGACCCCCTCCCATGGCGGCCACGGGGACTCCGAGCTGGGCTCCGACACGGCTGGAGAAGGGTCCTCCAGGAGCAGCTGTTCTGTCCAGATCCTGAGCCCTCCCTCCTGCCCTCAGGCTCCCATCCAGCTGCAGAGGTGGGAGCTGGGGAGGCGGGGAGGCAGGCTCTCCCCATCCTGAGGCAGCAAAGGCCACTGGTAGGACTTGCGGGTTACAGGATCAGGTCACGGCGGCGTCCTGCACCTCTGCCGTGACCCCTTTCTCCCGTGGTGTTGAGCTTGGCTGGTTAAAAAAGGAAAATCCAAGATTCAAGAGCCAGAGAGGCGGAGACTGGGCAGGGTGACAACACCACAAGGAACACCAAGCCCTGGTGACTGTCCCTTCCCAGCGCCTCTCCTCAGTCATTCTCTGGCCCTAAGAGAAGATCCCGTCCAGCTTTGGGAAGTGGATTGTGGTGAGCCTCAATCCCAAGGCAGTGCTTCCGAATGCTCTAAGGGTAAGGTCTCTAAAATGAAGGAGAAGATTACCTAGAACAGGAAGCCCGTTGCTAGGACACAGGTTCAAGGCTGCTTGGGCAATATCCTTCCTATGGCTGGGAGCACGTACCCTGGAAGTCCAAGTCTTGAGAAAGGAGTACAGTGGGCCCTCCATACCGTGGGTTCTGCCCCCGTGGGCTGGACGGAGCACATTCAGAAAGCCTGCACGGTAGTGAACGTGGGCCGACTTTTCTTGGCGTTACTCCCCAGACTCACAGTACAGCAATGACGTCATTCACATTGGGTTGGGTGCCCGAGGAATCTAGAGATGCTGTGAGCACCGGGAGAGCGGGGCACAGTGGCACACCTGTCATCCCTGCTGCTCAGGAGGCTGGGGCAGGAGGATTGTAAGTTTGAGGCTAGCCTGGGGAGATGGGGAGATTCTGTCTCTGAATCAGTAACTAAAGCGCACAGGAGGACTCGGGTGTCTGCAGCAGGCAGGAGAGCGGTCATTGTGCTGAGGGAGAGTGAACCAGAAGCGCAAGGCCGCTCCCCACGCAGCTCGCAGGCAGATCCCAGCAAGGAGGCATGGCGTTCCCCTGGCAGCCAGTTCCCGCAGCACTCGGCCAACGCAGGAGCCGAGTTTAAAGAGTGAGGAATGACATTCAGCTCCTGGATCAACCAGGCCGAGCCCAGCCACCCCGGACTTCCAGACAAGAGGTACGGAGTCCGCTCTTGGCCGTTTTGTCGCCTGAGCGCCCACCCAGACCTCCTCAGTCATCGCTGTGGCATGGCAGGTGTGCCATCAGCTATGGCCACCAGTTCAGGCTCTACCACGCCACCTGGACCCCGCGGCGGACTTTGTCATGGTGCCCGCTGTGCGAGCTAAGGCAGTGAGTGGTGCCGGCCACACGTCCCCGGCAGCAGGGGTGTTTGTTGGGGATTTTCACGTCACTTGGCTAAAAGCTCGTAGCTTGAGTCTGATGACTGAAAGGGAGGGAGTTCCTGTGGGGACTGCCCGGCTGCGGTGTGTGCGTGGACCCTGCTGAAGATGGCCGCCTGGTGCATCCTTACACGTCACACTGCTTGACCATGGGAGGAAGTCACACCGATAGAATCCTTCTGTCACACCATGGGGACAAAACAGAGGGAGCTGAGTCGACTGTTTGGACAGGAGGAGGTCTTATTCCCTCCTGGACAGTAAACTCACCAGGTGGAGGAAGTGAGGAATCGCTGTCTTCAATGTCCCCCACCCCCGGCTGGTGTCGAGCCACGGCAGCCCAGGTCCATGACGACAAGGGGCCACGGGAGCTGTGTCCTCCACCACACCAAAGCGAGGCAGGGGCAGTCTCCCCCTCGAAGGCCCAGGAGGGACTCGGTCGACCAGGAAGCATCCGCTTCAGGGCAGGACAACAGCCTCAAAGACAGATCCTCCCAGAGGCTTGAATGAGCATGGAGGACATCTGGAGGTCACCTGGGCTTGTGGTCCCTTCTCAGCTCGGACTTGCTGAGCTGGAAACGCTCTGTCTGCCACATAGAGATGACCCACAGAAAAGGGGCTTTGCTCTCCTGCTCCTCACTGCCTGCCTCTGGGCATGTCCAGGTCTTTAAACCTCCCACTAGGGCGACAAGCCTACTGACAGACAGAGCCCGTGTCCCCAGGAGACCCAGGGCCCCGATCCTGCGGGCTGCTGCACTAACAGGCCCTGGCGGAACCCAAACAGGTTCACACAAGACGCAGAAGTCACACAGACGGCGAAGGAGGGTACTCAGAGTTCTAGAAAGCATGTCCTAGGTTGCTAGGTGCACGAGAGGCACATGGACGCTGACCCGTAAGCCCCAGAGAATGTGAGGTGGTTCCATGACCTGCACAGGCCCCGCTGGGAGGAGCCACCCAACTGGGACGTGGATGCTGTAAGGTGAGGCCGGCCGTGGTTTTGTGGCTCCCATAGGACAGAAGGAAGGGAAAGGGATCAGGCAACGTGGATAAGGACGTCCTTAGGAAAGGACATGTGCACAGAGGGGCACGGGAAGCGAGACTGCCCAGAATCACAGGAAGGGATTGGAGAGATGGAGAGAAAGGCACGCGGGCAAGATGGGACAGATGGGACAGAAGTGTGGCTCAGACAGTAAACGTAGCGGGGCTCCCTTCACCTTTGGAGCCGGTTATGATTCCCATGAAAACCCTGGGTAGGGTCTGTATTAGGACCCAGATGACCAGCTTCTCTTGGACATGGGTGCTACTTATTGCTCTCGATGCTCAGGTGACCTGGAACAGCCAACAAGATGCTCTTCCAACCTGCGCAGCATCACCCAGGGTTCTCTCCAAACACCAGGTATCCTGTCCATGTTGGGATGAGACTCGCGATGCCCGCTGGATGCTCAAAACACTTTCTAAAAAGACCACAGCGACAGCTGCAGGTCCCAGCAGACAAGCTTCGGGGTCACAAAAGCTGCTCCCTCACCCTGGGAGACAGCACAGGAGCCTTTCCCCTGAGGTCTAGGAGGAAGTAAGGATGACCGTGAGGGTGAAAGGACCCTGGGTCAAGCACTAGACGCACAACTGGAAAAGACTGGCTTAGAGGGGGGTCACTGTACCTTGAAGAAATAGCATTCCTTCAAAAAAGAGGCATTGGGAGGAATCCAGCCCGTGTCTAAGAAACTCCTTCAACGTGAGCTAAGTTGGCCTGTAAGTCAGCACCTTACGATGCTCCAGTGCTCTCAGTTAAAAAACAACCTCATAGAAAACAAGTACGAGTTTGTTCTGATTTGAGAGTTACTAACGACATTGTGCAGGATGTGACCCTGTACTACGGGGCCAAGTCCTTACACTTCTTGACTGTTCTCCATGAGGCTCTGGGTGGACTGTAGTGTTGGGTCTCAAAGGTGGTTTCTTTTATATACCACTCACTACTTTTGCGTCTAAGTGGCAAGACCCAGTACTAAAGGACACTGACACTACTGGACGGGACTGCCTCCAGGATTCCAAACCCCCACCATCCTCGGTGAGGTCATATCCAGACCTAAGAGCTCTTCGATTTCAAGCAGGTGTAGTCGGGTAATTCGTTGGGGGTTGGCTGAGAGCAAGCCCTTATCAGGAAAAAAGTCTATTTGACACCCTTGTGGTGCAGAACCATCCAGCACACTGCGGACACAGAGTGTCACCCCAAGGCTCAGGTTTGCAAGCAGAGAATAATACAACGTGGGTTTCAACTAAAACAGGGAAACAGGGCTTAGTGTCCAGTTGGAAACAATCAATGCCACTACTGAAGTCCCTGTAAGAGGAGGCACCCTGGGGTCTCTGCCTGGCAGGGCTCTGCCGAATGTGACTTCTTAACTTTGGGCTGTAAGTCAAACCTCTGTGAGGCCCTGGGAGGGATGGAGCAGGAGCCCTCATGTTGGACTGCTGAGTGCCAATGAGCATCTCTCTTCAAGAAAAAGTAACACAGCTTAAGCCTTGGGGTTCTGCAGCACTGGGAGCCCTTGGAGCCGCATAAACAAGAGAAGCAGGATGAAGGTCTAGGGGTTCTCGCTCCAACGCTTGGAAAGTCCCTCCAGCTGCAGCTGATTCTGTAGACGGCTGGAAGAGACAGCCAAGGTGGGCAGCTGCCTTCCAAAACAGACAAGAGAATACTGCCTGAGGGTGGGGCCGAGGCAGAGCACGAGGCGCTGTGCTGACCGTCCAGCTGAGGGCTTGCAGAATGCCACAGCCTAAGTCCAGCCAGCTTGCTCCCAGTAGCAGAAACTGACTCGGATTTGGAGCATAATTGCTCAGAAATGCTCAGTGCAGTCTGTTCTGGAAGACTGATTTGTCCACTCCACTGCTGGCAGCTGATCCTGAGAGCCTTACGCTGATGGGAGTGTCTTCGGGAAGCAGGTGACGCTGAGCTTGGCATGCCCTGGCCATGCTTGACACCAAATAGAAGCTCAGGGCCTCCTGGTTGGCCTCTGCACACGCTGAACTGACTACACTCCCTAAGGCTTCGCACGGCCACTGGGAAAACACGGGGCCCCTGCCCTGACTCCAAAGGTGCTAACTTCAGGAAATAAGGACCTCATACACCCAGTGCAACACTTGTCCTTCTCAAGGCAGTTCCCTACCAGCCCAAGTGACAATTACGCACTGCCCAGGACACCACAGAACAGGCTCCCCTGTGGCTAAAGGACCCTGAAGCAGTTGTGAGGGAGAAGCAAGCCCAAGAGTGGGGCTTCACAGCGTGGAACCGGCTCACTGCAAAGCCCTGTGCACTCCACCTGAACGTGCCCACACACAGCGGTCCACTGCGGCAGGCTAACTAGCAGACCTAACGCAGCCTTCCCCGAGACGCACCCACACCTTCAAGACTGTTCACAGGATGACACAGGATGCTTTGTGTGCTTAAAATGACCCCAAACTGAACCCAGCCCACCCAGAAGACGGTGCAATAGAAAGGGTGCCTCCCTTTGAAGGAGAGCAATAGATCTCACTCAGAGGCCTAAAACAGAAAGTGACTTTAAACCTTAAGCGTATTTGTGGAAGAGCTGAGAAAACAGAGGTGATTAAATTCTTGCACAAGAAAATTATTTCTAGTTTGGGCTCCTGAACTCAAAGTGATAAATGGCTGTCATCTCTTTCTGAAGTCACTCAACCTGAGCAAAGCTCCACCAATGACTCAGGAGACCACAGTCCACGGGGAAAGTGGAAAGGACACAGGCCATACCCTAAAAGACACCCCATTGCTCTGCTCCGGAGTGGGGCAGCACCCTGCAGTGGACGTCTGCTCTTTGAAGCTGGGTATGGGAGACGCTTTCTGGCCCCCTTTAAGGAAGGCTGCCGCTCCGAGGAAACTGCGGGTACAACTCTAGAGTCAGAAATTGAAGCCAGATTTAAAGTTAGGTAGTCAGTGTAGTTAGGTAAATCGGGTCTAATACCGAGTGAAATCTAAAATGGAGGCCAAGCTGAGAATGACTCAGGGAAAACACAGGACAATGGAATGTTAATGAAGTCCCGAAAAGGCCCTAGGCCAAAGTCCATCCCAAAGAAATGATAATGAAGTCCTTCCTGCCCAGATTACTTCTTTGGCCCACCTGTGTCCCAACCCCTCCCACCTACATTTCATCACCAAAAGTATAAGAAGGGGAAACAACCGCACTTCCGCGGATTCCACCTTTTGGGTCCCCTTCTTCCTCCGGGAGAAGTCTTTTCTGCTGTCCTTTAATAAACTTCTAATTTCTACTCTGACCTTGCCTCGGCGTGCTTCTTTGGTGTTATTCTTCAACATCGGGGAAGCAAGGACTCGTCACCGGTCAACAGCGGTATCAAAATCACACTCGGCACCAGGTGGCTCCCCCAGGCCAGCCCGTCCCTGGATGACTACTCCAGCCCTTTCTCCTGAGGACAAGATGCTGTTAGAACCCTGCAAAACCCAGGGCCCGGCAATAACTAGTGGAAAAGAGGAAAGGCTCTGTGTGTGCTGTTGGCAGTTGGCACCTCATTAAAGCTCAGGAACGGAGCCTGGGATCCTCTGGAGGAGCAGCTCCCCCAGGGGGATCTGCCTGGTCTTGCCACCACGGAGGATCTAGGCGTCCATTCAGAAGACAAGATCGTCAGGGCTGCGAAAGAGACTGAACTGGGGGCTCCTCTGAATCAAGGACAGACTCCCTCCTGCTGGGAAAGGAAGCTAGCGGGCTCCTGGGGGGCCGAGGAGCTGCGAGGGGGACCACGCCCGGCCCCCTGCCTAGCCCAGCCACCATGTCTGCATTTCCTCCTCTTGCCTCATGGCTCTGCCCGCGCCTCTTCTTTAAGGTCCTGCTCACTTTCAGGGATTTTGAAGGTGGAAACTCTCAAACAATTAAGTTTCTTCTATCTTCCTTCAAAGCCAGCTTTGAATAAAAGCCATTTTCTTATCGATGTGATCAAGTGTTTCTGCAGCGGTGAGTGTTGAGCTCAGCCCCTTTCCTCGGGCGGTAGTAGTGTCTGGGGAGCAGTCTGAGCCGTCATAGGAGTAGCAACCGCTGAGAGGAGGCCCAGGGCTCAAAAGGCTCCTGCAGCTAGCGGAACCTGCAGTTAGATCAGGGAAGACCCGCAGCCGCAGATACGTCAACCGTGGGGAATTTATCCCTCTCCTTCCTATTGCAGGTCCCACTTCCAAAATTTGGTAAGGAAGATAAAGTATTTGGATGGTCGTGTTGGTAGTTCCACTCGGGATTTTTTCTCTGCTGATTGAAGTTTCGAACCTCAGGGGGGTCATTTTGGGGTACTGGCTACCTGCTGTCTGGGCTTGAGTGAGATGTTTGGGGCTTGAGTGAGCCATTGAGAATGGAAGCTGTTTGGGTCTTGAATGAGCTGTTCTAAGCTATTTGCTTAGAACAAATGCAGACAGGGGTGGCCTGGGCTAGGCAGGCAGCCAGGCGTGGTCCCCCTCCCAGCTCCTTGGCCCCCCAGGGCAGGGGCTGTGGCCCACTACTTCCTTTCTCAGCAGGAGGGAGTCTGTCCTTGATTCAGAGGGGCCCCCAGTTCAGTCTCTTTTGTAGCCTTGACCATACTTGCCTTGAAGATCTTGTCTTCTGAATCGGGCACTGGTAAAATTTAAAGCACATAAAAATTTTCCAATTCCAGTTTCCAAGTCACATAATTCAATAGGAAAGCAAATACCCCACTTAGAGACTAGGTTTGGTTGAGTATTTGTTTGTTCAGTTTTGTTCTGGAAGATTCCATCCTGGCCTACAACTCTAGTATGCATGTTGATTTGGTGCAACTGTTTCATGTTTGTTAACTTGGCACGTGACTTCAAAGCAATAAAAAGCTAATAAAGTACAAAAATCGCACAGGAAAATCACTGATCAATATCCTTGATGAGTATGGACATAAAAATCCTCAAAACTGAATTCAGCAACACACTAAAGGGTTCATACTCCACAAGAAAGTGGGATTCATCTCTGATGTGAACAGATGGTTCAACATGTGAAAGGGTAAAGTTTCTAAGCTGGAAACCTTGAATTGAAATGTAAAAGATTAGGTACTATTAAGTTCCTCTGTTACACCCAGATTCCTGAGATAGTTAAGACAACGCCCTACTGGCCATTCAGCCTAGGGCCCTGTGCAGTTCGTCACAGGGCCCGAACCAATCAGTTTGAATGTGTACCCAGTTTAGAAGTGACCAATCACCCCTGCCCAGCCTGTTCCCGCCAATGAATGGACTAATCATGTATCAGAGTTGTTGTTCAATTTTCCCGCGCCTCATGATGATTTGTTCTGATGTATGCAAAGCCCCCCACCCTCTCCAAAAAGTGTACTTAAGCTCTGCTTGAGCTCTGCTCTGGGCTCCGGGCTGCTCTCCCTTCTTGAGTGAGCATGGAGTCCCAGCGCGCTGGAATGGATCCAATAAATCCCCCTTGCAATTGCATGAAGCTAGTCTCGTGGTCTCTTTCTCCGACGTTTCGCCTGACCCTTACACATGTGCTATCAGTTAATGTGATGCAGCACACTAACAAAAGGAAGGATAAAAATCAATGCTCACCGAAACAGATGCAGAAAAAGCATTCAACAAACACGCTTTCATAATGAAAATTCTCAACAAATTAGGTTTAAAAGGACTTAACACAGTGAGGGAATGCAGTAAAACCCCGTAGCTCATCATGATCCATGGGGAGACTGAAAGCTTTTCCTCTAAGATGGGAATAAGGGAAGAATGCCCACGCTTACCTCTTCAATTCACTCTAGAACTGAATGAACCTGATCTGGCCCTAGTCAGAGCAATTAGGCAAGAAAAAGAACAGAAAGCATAGAAATCAGAGGAAGAAGTAAAATCATCTCCATTCACAGGTGATACAATCTAATTCAAAGAAAATTCTAAACACTGCACGAAAATACACTATAGAAAAATATTCTCTTGCAGTATGTCATATACAAAGATGAGTTGTGTTTCCACACCCACAACAAACTACCCAAAAAGGAAGTTAACGATACCCTCTATAGCAGCATCAAAATTGATAGGGCTGGTGGAGGGGGGCTGGTGGAGGGGGGCTAGTGGAGGGGGCCTGGTGGAGGGGGGGCTGGTGGAGGGGGGGCTAGTGGGGGGATGGGCTGGTGGAGGGGGGCTGGCGGAGGGGGGCTGGTGGGGGAATGGGCTGGTGGAGGGAGGGCTGGTGGGGGGATGGGATGGTGAAGGGGTGCTGGTGGAGGGGTGCTGGTGGGGGGCTGGTGGAGGGGGGCAGGTGGGGGGGTGTTGGGGTGGTGGGGGGGTTGGTGGAGGGGGGCTGGTGGAGGGGGGCTGGTGGAAGGGGTCTGGGCATCTCACTCAATGGCAGAGCACTTGCCTAACATGGGCATGGCCCTGGGTTCAATTCAGGAAAAGAAAAAGTAGATCTATATGAATAAATCTCACCAAGTGGGTGATAGATGGAAACAGTAAACCCTGTAAAACACTGATGAAAGTAACTGAGGACACACATAAATGGAAGGACATCAAATGCTTATGGATTGGGAGAATTAATATTGTTCAACTGTCTACATTATGCAAAGCAATTTACAGACTCAACTCAATCCTTATCAAATCTTCAAAGATACTCTTTACAGAAATAGAAAAAAGTCACAGAAATCATATAGAACCACACAGAACCCCGAGAGCCAAAGAAATGTAGAGCAAGAACAAAGAAGGAAATGTCCCTGGTTTAAAATGTACTTTTAAACCCCAGCAATCAAAACAGTATGGCACTGGTATTTTTTAAAAAAGATATTTAGACCAATGGAACAGAACTGAGAGCCTAGCAATAAATCACATTTACGGTCAGCTGATCTTCAACAAACTTATCCAGAGCTCACACCAGGGAAACGGCAGTTTCTTTGATAAGTGGAGTGAGATATCCACCTGCAGAAGAAGGAAACTGTGCTACATACTAAAATTAACGACTTAAGTGTTGAGACCTAAATGTAAGACGTAAGATAGTGAAACTCTGGAAAAGGGAAAAAGCTCTTGACGTAGGTCTTGGCAACCGTTTCTTTCTTTCTTTTTTTTTTTTTTTTTTGAGAGAGAATTTTTTTAGTATTTATTTTTTAGTCATCGGCGGACACAACATCTCTGTTTGTATGTGGTACTGAGGATCGAACCCGGGCCGCACGCATGCCAGGCAAGCGCGCTACCGCTTGAGCCACATCCCCAGCCCACAATCGTTTCTTATATGACACCAAAACACGTGCAAAAACCAGAACCAGACAAGTGGGTTCCATCAGACTAAAGCCTCTAAACCACCAGGAAACAAGGAGTGGAAGCAACCCAAGGACGGGAGGAGATGTGTGGGATCCACACACCTGATAAGGAGCTACTCCCAGCATCCACAATGAATTCACATGATCCAGTGGAAAGCCAGCTGTCCCGGTTTAAGACCAGGCAAAGGACCTGAGGACACATTTCCCTGAAGACAGACAGATAGGTGCTCATTGTCACTAATCATGATAGAAATGCAACCAAAATTGCAATGAGGGATCACCTCCCATTTGCTAGAATGGCAATTATCCAAAGACAAAAGGTGACAGATACTGATGGAGCTATGGAGCCACTGAAACCCTGGGTGGAATGCACATTGGCTCCGCCATGTGGAAAACATACAGATCTCCCTCAGAAAATCAAAACTAGAATTGCCACAGGATCCACAATCTCACTTGTGGATGTACAGCCCAAAGGAGAGGACGTGAAGAGTCCAAGAACACTTCACGTTCGTTACGACAGCCGGGCCAGGAAACAGCCAGCTGTCCACCAGAGGATGAAGGTCAAGGAGAGGAGGCCCACGCCTGTGCACCCGCACGCAGGCACACACTGAAGGAGTGTTTCGTTTTAAAAAGAAGGAACTCGTGTCCCTGTGACAGTATGTATAGCCCTGGAGGACATTATGCAGAGTGAAGTAAGCCAGGAATGGGAAGGCCAACACTGCACAATCCCCCTCAGTGGAATCTAGCAGAGTGGATTCCCGGAAGCCCAGCGGGGATGGTGGTGCCCGGGCTGGAGGGCGTGACAGATGTCAGTGGGGGTAAGGCTTCAGCCACGCTGATGGACGCCTGTGAGACCTGAGGCCCAGCATGTTACCCTAGGTAGCAGGCCTCCACTGTGTACCTGAGTCTGCCAGAGGCTCGACCTCAGGTGTCCGGCCGCACACGTGCACACACGCCGACACGTGAGCTGCTATGGGTGGGCACTGGCTTGATTTCATGGTCATTTCACAATGTATGACATACCAGATCATCAAGTTACTTACCTTAAATGTAATACACATATAATAGTAATAATTATCGTTAATCCACAAAGGGGGAGAGGGCTCTTTAGTCAAAGGGTCACACGGACATCACAGATTTCAGGAAGACTGAAAGTGATCCATGGAGGACATTTCAGTGCCTTCAACATGTCACTTTATTCCGCCTCACAGCAGTGCTCAGACAAACCGAAGCACCTGCTGAATCCAGACCCATGATATAAAGAGCAAAGTGCCCCAGGCGGACAGAGCCACTGCCGGAGGGCACTGAAGGGCAGCACCTGGCTGCTTCCTCAAAGGCAGACCAGCGCGGCCATGTCCTCAGAGTGGTCAGAGAAGTACAGCAGAGCCTCCTGGGCTGCATGCCACCGTCTGTTTGACTGAAGTGCAGAACAGCACCAAGAGGGCTAAACGCACTCTAGTCACCCTCTGCACCCGTGACCAGGCTTCTCTTTTCCAGTGCGGCTTCTCTTTTCCAGTGTGTCACCAGCGCATGCACAGTGCCCGGCACTTGCTGCCCAGGGTCGGCGGGCCGTCGGCAGGCATCTTGTGCCATAAAGTTGGCTTCTGTCTTTTCCTGAGCTGAGGCCACCTTCCTGTGGTCCTGTGGGCTCGTTCCTTATCAGAACGTGTTTTCAAGCCCTCTGACGTTCTGACATGGTGAAGGACACACGTCTGTCGCTATCCGTTTGGCCCTGGCATTTATAAGAGCTATCAGGAGCCCCTTTGAAGTGCTGTTTTCACGTGGTGTCAGTAGGGGGGCCACCTCTTTCTTTCATGTGTAGATATTTAGCTGGCCCAGCACTTGCTGCTGAAAAGACCATTCTCCCACTGAACTGCCCAGCAACCTTGCGAAAACCAAGTGACCATAACTCAAGGGTCCGGTCTTGGAGTCTAGTTCCATTCCCTTACCTAGAGGCCCACTGTGTGCCCGGGGAAGCTGGACAGTTTCACCTTGTGAGTTCACTGCACGCTCCCCGCTGGTCGTCTGTCTCAGGGGGAGCAGGCCTGCATATGTCGTTTTCTTACTAAATGATACATCCTGCGGGCCGGGGGTAGTAGTCAGCCTTGCATTCCCTTGAACACTGTGCAGTCACAAAACAAAACAGGACGTTCTGAATGAACGAGGCCCAGTGCGCCCTGCAGTGCTGTGAACCGCACTCGAGTGCTCTGGTTCCCTGGGTGTCCCCCGAAGCCCGTGGAGGAGGCCTGAGCCCCAGGAGCACCACTGAAGAGGTGGGAGCTTGGAGAGCCGGGGTCTTGTGGAGGTGTTGGGATCATCTGGGGCCATGCCCTCAAAGGGGGCTGTGCGACCTCCATCTCTCCCTTCGTTTCCATCGACTTCCAGGCTCATGAGATGAATATTAGCTCTGCCATGTGCTGCCACCATGATGTGCTGCCCTTACTAGAGGCCCCAAGGATCGAGACCACTGGATTTTGGAGAGGAACCTAAAGGACCATGAGACAAAATAAACCCTTTCTCTTTATAAATTAATCATTTCAAGTATTTGGTCATAGTAACAGAAAGCTGACTAGTACAGTGAGGAACCCCAAATAAAAAAAGCTTAAATAAGATACGCTTATTTCTTTTTCACATAAAAAAAAATGAGGCAGTCACAGTTGATGGGACAACTCCACAAGTTGTCTGTATCCAAACTGAGTTCTGCCATCCTTAGAGTGTGCTCTTCTGTCCTCAGGGACCAGAAAGGTAGTTGGAGCTCCAGCCATTAAATCCACATGTCCATACTTCATTGCAAAGGGAAATTAGAGAATGTGGTCTTTTAAAAAAAGATTTATTTATGTCTGTATCTTTCGTTTTAGGTGGATACATTAGTTTGTTTTTATGTGGTGCCGAGGATTCAACCCAGTGCCTCGCACATGCTAGGCGAGCGCTCTACCACTGAGCCAGCACCCCAGCCCCGAGAATGTGGTCTTAATGGGGAGAAGCAATGTGTCCAACTAAAAATCAGGATTTGTATTCTAAGTAGGAAATAAGAATGAATATTAGGAGAAAATTAGCACTCTCTACAACAGAAATAAGGGGACATTTTTTTTTAAATCCCCTTGGGCCTAAAGAAAATGAGTTTTTTAAGAAGTTCCAAAGTGATTCAGCACCTCATAGCTGCCCGAGGGCCAAGTACTTTGAGTCTGTCCTCAGTGGGGAGGGGATGAAGATGGAGTTCGTTCTTCATCACAGGCTCCGAAGCCCTAGCCATCTGACCCCCCCCCATGTTTCTTCCCGTCCCCAGTAGGGTGTGGCACTTAATTTATATTCCCTAAGAAACAGTACCCAGAATCTCAGTCTGTCTTCCCTAAATGCCTTATTCGTCAAACTTAATTTCTGGGTGTTACATTTCCCCAAGAACTACTCCAGATACAGAGCAGCAAACTAACCTGGAGTTTAAAAGATACTAGGGTTTGTTCTGTGGATTTTACAGGGTGTGCTGAGTGGGTCGACAGGACCGTCAGTGTTCAGCCCAACAAAGCACTTCTAATAGCTGAGAATTTAGTGACTACACCCAACACAGGCCCGATGGAAGGTGAGTGTGGGAATGAAAGAATACTGGATTACACTGTCCTCCCCCAGGTACGGCAATAAAAGTCATTCTTTATCTTGCACATATTCTACAAAGAAAATGTCACTTTTTAATTTTTTGCCTCACTGGTAAAAATAGTTCCGATTCTCAAGATTTTTTTGTACTTTTATATCACTTCTTACCATTCTCATGGGTCTTTTAAATCAAAGAAAAATTCCTCACTTGAAAAAGAATTAGAATTCTTAAGAATTATTATTTTTCTCCCACTCTATTCGCAGCATTTCATCATCACCCTGGACAAAGAAGCGACTCCCCTGAGTCGGAGAGACTTCTCCTGGGCGTGCTCTGCAGGAAGCTGCCTTCTTCTGAAGCCATCCTCCCACCACAGCACAACCGCAGGGTGCCCCCCTCCACACCCCACCGTCTCCACAGGGCTCCGGGCTGCACCCAGGGTCCACCCTCTGTCTTAACAAAGGGATGCTACAAATGATTAGCTCGGTATGCTCCACGTTTCAAGATCCCCCGTGGTTTTATAACCTGCCCTATTTACGGCCTCCCAGGGGGTTCTGTAAAGAGTGAGAGAGAAGGAGGTGGGGCGCCATTTCCCCAGCTTGATTTTGCAGAGGTAAAGTGTGATTGATTGGGATATGTTCCGTCACTCTAGGCCTTTAGGATGTTAGAAACTTTCTCGGATTCTTTGTAAAAGCTGATACAATGTCATCACACTGACTTACAAGCTTTTACTCCTAGTATAAAATACCCATTCTGTTGGTGATGATTGTGGATCACAACTTATGGGTCAGAGATTTGTCAATGTCTGAATCCTTAAGAAGGAATTACAAAGATATACGTACATACACTCTAGACACTCATATATATACACTCAGCAAAGGATTCCGCTCTTCTCCATTCTGATGCTGTTGGTTATCAATAAATTGACCCAAGACATTCAATCTCATGGTTTCTCTTCTCATGTCTCCAAAAAGGGCCTGCTGTAAGTTGAAGGCCAGTGGTTGGGTGTCTCAGAAAGAACAGGCAAGACAAGGCTTTAGGACCTCAAACCTCTTAAGAGCCTCAAAGCTCCACGATACCTTCTTATCAGAAGCACGATTTCTGGATGCTGGGCTGCTAGCCCAGTCAGCCTCTGGGGAGCAGATGACTCCACGAGGTACGGGGCCACGGCTGTCTGCATAGGTACATGGACTGGGGGAGGCTGGTGGCAGAATGAGACTGGGACTCTTGGTCTGTCCATGACCCTCTGCATCTGGGCAATCCTTCATCACAAAGTCCCTTCTGTTTCTCCTGTTCGTTTTATTTCTGACTTTCCATTTGGCAAACTAACTCCACCATGATAACAATCCGTGCTGTATTTATTGGCTCTCTTCCCCTCTGTGCTCAACGCAGGTACTCACAAGTCATCTGTAAAACCATCTAAGTGAACCCCATCCTCAGTCCATGCTACCGAACTGCAGATCCAGCCCTGTGATGTAGAGAAGCTCTAGCCTGGCCAAGGGAGGAAGTGGATGCACAGCGTCCAGATGCATCTAGTGAGGAGTCCAGACACGGGCCAAGGACAGAGACTCGAGAACGACAGGCCTTTATATGAATGTAAAATCTCTATACACACGAGGCAAGAGGGTCTATGTGACTCTAAGATTGGGACCTAACCCGCCACAGCTGCAGCGCTGCCGCGCAGGATGTGGAGGGAGGGAGCCTCCTCATCACCCCCAAGCTGCTTGGGTGGGTCCTGAGAGATGTGATTTCTTGCCTTCCTTCCTCTTCTAGCATCACTGTCGTCTGTAATGAAGTTTTTGCCTTGGTCTACAGAAGCATTGAGTGACGTGTTAATGGATTTCTCTAGCTGGTAGGATTAGTTGATTGTCTTTACGCTCTCTATTTTCCAAATTTCCTATAAGAAGTATGTTATTTTGTATTTAGAAAATAATGTTATAAATTTCAAAGCAAACAATCAGATGAGGACATTTTAAAAACTGTGTTATTTAAGAATGTGGGACAATCGACACTGTCAGTTGTATAACCAAAGACACTGCAGAAGAGGAAAGAAAGAGCAAACTGTCGATCAGGAGAACTTAGAAACAAGGCTGTGCAGGAAGAGAATGAGGTGCAGGCAAGCTGACGCGACTGGACACAGCAGCCTCAATTTCCCGGATTTCAGTGAAAACATGTGGCAGAGGAGAAGGCTAACATCTACCTGTAGCCCTTAGTGCCTAAGGAAAACAGAGTTCTTCTGTCTGTGGGACACACCGTCAGGAAATTCTTCAACTATTTTGCACTGAAAGGAGATTACACATGCAAAACGAGATAAATGGATATAAAAGGACTTTAGCTCAAGGGTTTTGAAATGTATCACTATTACTATCGGAAGATAGTTCCCACTTACGTTAGAACTGCTGTGACTTGTCACAGGGGTCTTGTACTCACATAAAAGTACACTTCCAAAGGCCTTGAAGATCCTTGCATTCTCACCACATTGAAATAGTGGTCCCTTGGTTGCCAAAGCAGACAATTCCTAGGGTCACACTTCCGTGTTGACCTTGCGATGCTGCACACCTAAAGGCCCACCCAGCTTCAACTCGCAGAGCACAAATCATTTCCTTATGCCAGATGCAAGAAGAATGTCAGGAGCCATCGAGTGCATCAGTATTTTTAGAAGACCCCAGAAAGAGCCTGGAAACCTGTGTGAGCTGTTGCAGCTACAGGGTGAATGGCTCTAGGTTCTTAGGATCCTAAAACTGGCCAGACAAGGTGCTCTCTGGTGAAGGGCAGTGATGCCCCGTGTCCCTGACAGGCTGTCACTGACAGAGGGAGGCAGGGCTGAGAGGCAGGCAGCATCCAAAGACACCAGTGTCTAATTAACCTCTGGAGAGATCAAATTTCTTAACAGCAAAGTGTGGCTTAACGAGTTAATGAATTTGAAAACACTTTGCAAATTTAAAAGCAGTAAGAGAATAATAATTTTTCTATCTCCAAAAGATCACGAGCCTCATTCCATTTAGCACACCCAATAAGAGCATATACGGTGGAGACAACTGTGGTCCCCAGCAGATTTACACCGGAGGCATCACGTCACAGAGCACCAGAGGTCTGCTGGAGATAAGTCTGTCCCCAGCCTGTGCCTGGGGAAATTCAGACTCTAGGAAGCGGGACTCCCAGCTGCACTCTGCAGGTCCTCAGACCCTGTGCCCTCATCTCAAGGGCGAGAAGGGGATCTGAACTGAGACACCTACAGGCCTGCAGGGGACGGAGAAGGCATCACCAGGGGGGTCTCCAGAACTGAAGGACCACAGAAAGAGGTGCTTGGAGAGGAGGAGTCCTGAACGTCCGCTTCGAGGGGAGGACCACGTGCCGGACACACCACATCTTCAGTGCAGCCCGGGAGACTGGGGCTGCCCGAGTCAGAGAGGCTGAGTCAGAAGCTGCACCAAGCAACTAAGAGCAGTGAAACTCGTGTGGTGTGACGACTGTGGCAGTGAGCAGTTACTACTGATCTTATCACCGCTGCAGCCAGAAAAGCCAGCCATTGTCAGAAGCATTAGAAATGGAAAGCATGCCACAGGGTGCGCAGCTCTCTCCCCAGCCTGAGAGAGAGAGAGAGAGAGAGAGAGAGAGAGAGCACGCAAGGCACTTCCATTATCACACCACTCACTTAACAAGAGGGATCAACTTGAGGGCCCAGGAACTCAACTTTCCCCAGGGTCCCCGCAGAGTAGCCAGATGTGGCCCCATTCTCTAGTGGAAATAGCTGGAAAATATAAGTGTTGAGGCTGTGTGCACATCAAAGGCCTCACGGGAAAGCCCCCACACAGGAAAATGTGTGGGCCTCACTTCTTCCATTCTGGAAGCCCGAGGGCTGCGCTGGCGGTGCCGGACCAGACACCCAGGCTGAGGGAAGCCACGGGTCACAGATGCGTGCATCTCAAGTAGCCCTCTCCACAAAAGTCCTGTGCTGTTCTTTGAAAGGTACCGGAGACATTTTGAATTCTTAGGTAACGAGAAAGGATCATGCGATTTGTCCCTAATGCGGCTTCATCTCTTTCCACCTGAGAACTCCAATGCTCGTTTAAAACCTTATGAAGGTGTTTTATATTCTCACTATATTTGCCCAATGCATAGATAGGTGCCACCGACCCATTTTTCTGCTCTTTTAAGAGATTACATTTGAATGTTCTTTAAAATGCTTAACCCTCTTTGCCAAAATTCAGTTTGAAGTCACCGTCATTCTTCAAAACTTGACGTCACTGCCTCCTGAGGCAGCTCCCGGCTTCTGGCGGGCATTGCTTGTGTCCAGGCACCTATCTGTCCTATTATGCATCAGCTTACAAAAAGCACGAATGCTAAGAGTGGGGTTTGGAGCCAGAACATTCCACCTTCCTTCCAATCTTTGTTCTGCCCCTTACTGGCAGCAAGAGCTGAGTGACCTTGGAAAAACTGCTGTACTTAACTTCTTGGATCCTCATTTTCTAATCTGCAAAATGGAGAACACTAAACTAGATATGAATAAGGCAGCGAAAATGGAGATGTTCAGGCAAGCTCTTCAAAATAGACACCCTCGGTTCTCCGCAGCCTAATCAGAGGTATGAACTCCACCCTCATCCAGCCAGTGAGCACTCCACACTGAACAAGGAACACCGATCCTAAGTACCCTACCCAGTCGTCAACAAAAAAATGATGCTCCACATGTTTCACAACACTATTGCTCACTTGTAGTGTCCCAGATGCTTCAGAGGACAAAGCCAAATCTTTAAAGAGGTGAAGACATATCTAGAAACATGAATTGGCTTATCCATGACACATTTGGAGTCTGTTATGAAACCAGTATCAGTGTCCTGGGATGCTAGTTCATTCTCAGTACTTGTTAAACATCAAACTCTTAAAAAAGAAAGAACAATAGACAAAAAGATATTTAAACAGATACAGAAAGATGTAAAATTTGAAACAGCATGAGCAGTATCTCCAACTCAATAAACATTGTGCCTCCTAATACTCCAGCCCAGGAGGAAGCAATCTACATAGACATGCAATCAGCTCGCTGTGTAGATAGAGGCAAAGCCGCCCTGCACAGGAAACCAGCATTCTTCCTGTCTAATCAACACATCTCCGCTTCAGTCTTCTCACTCTTCACTCTTGCTCCTGTCCACCACAGCCTGCTGCTTACATGTCAGCAGACTTTTATGACAAAGAGAAATTTTTCATGAGTTACTTTTTGCATCTCCACCCCCTTAAAGAAAAGAGGAAAAACTGTTTCATATAGAAGGCGGTAGTTGTATGAATGAAAACTCCGCCTCAGTGTGGGTTCAAGTAAGCAAGAGGGACTTCACCTACATCCATTCAGTCAACTCATGGGGGGTTTAAAGAAATTCCAGAGAGTCATCAGGAGAGGAAAAACAAAGGTAATGCCACACAGGTAGAGTCTTTGAAAATATGTGTAATATGTAAAACACTCTGACGCCCCCGTATTATTTTTCCAGAATTAGCAGTATAAATTGCTGTCTTGCTCGGGAGCTCCCTATCACACTCTCCAATCACTACTCAGGTAACCTCGACTCTACCGCCATGCACACCATGCCGCTGCTGTCCTGCCTCGCACTCACGCTCACACTGCTTGCACACGGTGCACCCACCTCCAGCTCTGCAGAGGAGACAAGGCAGCAGGTGGAACAACTGCTGCTGGACTTGCAGATGCTTTCAAGAGGTGTCAATGTGAGTACTCTCCCTTTCCAACTTCAGCACTGAACTGTCTTTTTCTTGGTGGAGTTCATTTTTAATTACAGTGTCTTATGCTTTCTCAGAATCAAGAGAATTCCACACTTACCAGGATGCTGAAATTCAAATTCTACATGCCCAAGAAGGTAAGTACACTTTTCTACATTTGATTTATGTTTTAATAAAATTAAAAGCAACATGAAAATTTGGATACTGAATACATCATCTGAGGAAAAATGAGTAACTTCAGTATCTTTTTTCAAAAAAAAACTAAGTTTGATATTGGGGCTTCCGTTAAGATGGTTTGCCTCCATTTCTTACATGTGTTTTGGAAAAAAGGGAATGAGAAGAAAATGTAAAAGTAGTATTGTCACTTTGTTGCTGGGACAATTTAAATAGAAGATATGTTGATTTACTGTTTTAGCTAAAATGTAAGACTCTAGAGATATTTGATTATATTATTTTTGCATATAAAATATAAAAATCGACCTTGAAGGCACTTTTAAAAGTGCTTCGTGCTGTAGGGAAGGTCTTCGGAGCCTCCTTGAGAGCAGCTGGCAGCACAGGGGCTGAAGTGACCTCCCAGCTCTGCCTGTGCAGGTGCTCATGACCCTGGGCCCACTACTACCGCCTTTACATGTCGGTCTCCCTTCTACCTACGTGAACGGTCACGGTGCATACTAAGAGTCTTGTGAGGATTAGGAATGCCACCTGTTGATTTGAACACCAATGAGTGTGAGCTCTGGAGAGTAGTAGTGAAGATGAAATTCTTACTGGGAAGCAAGAAGTACGATTTTGGACTGATATACCTTTCTGCCAGGAGAACTGGAGACTTACAATTTAAGACCAAAATGTGTCTTGCATCACTGTACTGAGACTCATTATCAAGCAACCCCTTGAGATTAAGAGCCTCATTGGCTTGTTCTGGGATTCGGATAGTCACAGGGCAGTAACAGGTCACCCAGGCTCTAGAGTGCCTCACAGGTGCCAGTTTCCCAGCAGCTGTGCCAATCAACAGAGAATGGGCACAACTTTGGTGCCAGAAACCTTATCCCAGGGTAATTCTAAGACCAGAAAAAAAACGGGATTTCAGAGGGCAAAGATGAACCTGCTGATCCACTTCTCAAAAATCAAGGGAACTGCTGAAGCTTCTGTACTGAAAGATAAAAAGGGAAAGAGCAGATGAGCTCTCGCTCCATCAGAGCCACACAGCTTTTTACTTCCACAAAAAGACACCAGACTGTTTTCTGAAGGGAATGGCTCCAGATTGCTCATGCCAATAAGTCAAGCCCTGAATACAGAAGTGTCGTAGCAAGTTGAAAGGGCAGTGGACAAGCATGTCGAGAGACCTGTGCTGTCCAGCTCCTGTTCCCCATGAAGACTGGCTGAGAGACAGTGTGAGATCAGGTGTGTCATTTAGAAGGCAGTGGAATTCCTTGAATCTGACTTTCTAAATGACAGCTCAAACTGCTTGAAACCAAAGGTAATGGGATAAATTATATTCATTTGTTCCTTTAGCCACCATTCACATATACAAAAATTTTGGAAATTTAATACAAATATTTTGTTCAAAGGATGCTATATCAATGCTATAATGAAAAAGAATTAAAACTTAACCCTACTTCTACCTACTTGTGTGGCCTTGGGGAAGGCACAGATTCTGAGACACATATTCTTAGTTTCCTTATTTATAAAATGGAGACGACAGTACTGTACTGCTGATCTCAGAATACGGCTGTGAACTCCAAGGGGCTGGCTTAGGAGAAAACACTTCGTGGAATTTTTGTAGAAATTATGTTTTACCATAGAGGTACGCAATATCATCTCTATCTGCCTACCTATCTTTATCAGGAGATCTGTCCAAAAATCCTGTGCAAATATTGTGATTTTTTTAATTTGGTTGGGACAAATAATTTTTTACATGCATCTTAATGTAGCAATTATAGGAAATTAAAATTTAAGACCAAAATGTGTCTTGCATCACTGTATTGAGACCATGATCATAGGTATGGTCACAGTAGCCTGACCTGCACAATTTGGGGACTGTGACAGATGGCTCTGAGAGCTCCTTTTGGCCCTCACCATCCTGTGAGTCTCATCTCTCCAGTTCTCAGGTGTTGAACTTCCAAACCCAACTGCTCTGGCTCTATGCAGCCTGGAAAGGTAGCCAGTCCCCGTCCGTGATTTCCGTTTGGATGCAGAAATGTTGACTTTTCACAAAGCCTGGTGAAGTGAAATGTGAGGCTTGTTAGTTATTAACCAACAGTTAATTCTGATAATTGGTGCTCGAGCCCTGGTTCTGCCAGTTTCGTAACGTGAACTACACTGAGGACAGGGAGAAAGGGAGAAGCTGGGCCCACGGGTGATGAATTAAGATTGACTTCTGATTCTGGCCTTTAGTGTGTGGTAAACTGAGCTAATAATTATTATTCTTATTATTTTAGGCTACTGACCTGGAACATCTTCAGTGCCTAGAGGAAGAACTCAAACCTCTGCAGGAAGTGCTGAATGTACCTCAAAGCAAAAACTTTCACTTGAAAGACACCAGGAACTTCATCAGCAACATCAACGTGACTGTTCTGAAACTAAAGGTAAGGTTTACTCACTTTATTTGCTTCCTGGAAATATGATAAACGGCAGCGGGGGAAGTACTGTATTTTAAAGTACAGTATGTGTCTTTTGGCACTGTGAGGTATCTGTGCATTTATTTAGCCAGCATTCAAAGTACTCGGGGAATTCGGGTCCTCCTCCATGTGGGGTGATGCACTGACCCGTGGTGGAGCTGGGAGACTGCTGGAGGCTTTGAGGCCACACGGCCTCTCCGGCCTCCATCGCCTCTCAGAGCAATGTCAAACTGGAGGCAGAGAAAGCATGGAACTGAATCTCACAGAAAGCAGGCAGATGTCACTATGTATTTCCAGTTCCTCAAACCATTTACCAGAATCACCAAGACTGACCACTTGCAAGGATTTTCAAGTGAGGTTTCTTGATCACTGATGGAAGGACTAATCATAAGAGAGCTGGCTCCAAACATGGCAGCCATTAGAGCGAACAAAAGACTAGATAGCCTACTACTTAGAGGCCCACTTTCAGGCCTCTAAGTATTTTAAATGCATGGGAAGCATGAAATAAATAGAGGATGCAGGGGAGGAAAAAGGGGTTCCCAGCTCGTTCCTCATCCCATCTGACAAGTACAAAACTCATGAGTTAATAAGTACTCCAAAAGCAGCATGATTTTCATTTCAGCCGTAGAAGCAAGTTTATAAAAGTATGTAACTCCAGTTGTTTCCAAATAGAAATCACTTTATTAGTGGACTGTTTCAGTTTCAATCTTTAAAAAAAACACATTGAGATCAAAGTCATGCAGACCTTGACAGACTCAGTCCTTCTCTATGCTGAGAGGTTTGCTCTGAACTCTTTGATAAACATCAGAAAACTCATTCTAAACTCATGATACAAATTTAAGATAACATTACACGAAAATTATAAAACTGTGCATCGGAAGCCACATACACTACAAAGAAAAAACTCCAAGAGATTACAATATTTAAATAATTATGTGTATGAATTAAAAGGAATGCACTGTCTGATTTGTAAGGAATTGCTTCAAATTTGAAAAAGCTATTCCTTATATCTCATTGTACGTCAAAATATTCCCTTCTTAGATCCTCAGTTAGAAGCAGTGTTAAATTTCAACAGAGGTTAATTTCCATGAAGTCACTTCGGAGGAAGGAGTTTCTAAGAATGGTGGGGTTGGGAAACTCACCTGCACTCTCCCTGTGCCAACTCACGAAGCTGCTTTTCCGTGAATTTCCCCACAGCGAGCTTGTGCTCACTTGCTCTGGGCTAGTTCTATCCTGATTTGAATCAGGAGATTCATTTTGTATAATAATAATTAAGGTTTAGAAAAAATCATATTCACATAACGATTCACGCATTAAGTGGACTGCTAGGGGATTATTAAGGTTTAGGAAAGAGGAGTATATGTGTCATAACAGTTCATCCATACAACCTATTCCACACAGCTGTAGATGCATTCCCAGAGGAAAGGGGTCAAACAACTGTACTTCACTATGATATTTAATAAAATATCTACCTAGAACTGGTTTTATTCAAATATTTGTACCAAATTCAGGGGAAAGTCTTGTAATCATTGAGAGAAAAATTAACAAATGTGAAAAATAAATGACAATTGAAAAATAAGTAACAATCGTTTGATGTCATAGTAAAATGTGTGATTTTGGCACGTGACATTGATCACGACAAGAAAAATGTGAATGACAACTATGTTTAACAAGCGTAAAGACAAAGGCTATCAGCCCACAGACTTTGGTTAGAGGAATCACATGTGAGACAGACCACTCTAAACTTACACGATTCAAATGCTTTTTCACAGGGATCCGCAACGACGTTCACTTGTGAGTACGCCCAGGAGACAGCGAACATTGTAGAATTTCTGAACACATGGATCACCTTTTGCCAAAGCATCATCTCGAAGCTCGCTTGAGAATTAGGTGCCTCCCGTGTATAACATCTAAGTCTATTTATTTAAATATTTAAAATTTATATTTATTTTTGAATGTATGGTTCACTACCTTTTGTAACTATTATTGTTAATCTTCAGATTATAAATACGGATCTTTTAAGATTCTTTTGTAAGCCCTAAGGGCTCTAAAATGGTTTCAATTAAATTATTTATCCCAAAATATTTATTATTATATTGAATTATTAAATATAGGATCTATGTAGGTTTGTTAATAAAGGTATTTAATAAAGTTGGTGAATATAAACAAGTTGAGATGTTGGTTATTTGGGGCACAGCATGGAGTAAGCACTGAAATTTTTCTGAATCACTTATGTGAACTCTTTGATGGCTGCAATGCTTATGAAATCACTCTTCTCTGGGAAAAATCTCAGCCATTCCCCTTTCAAAAGGTGATTAGACCCCTGGTTCTGGTTTGGAAAAAACCTTATAGGCCTGTAATATTTTCCTTCTTAAATTTAAACAAAGTGCAAATATAAACATTTTGAAACATTTTGTCTGTTTTTTAGTACTGGGAATTGAATCCAGAGGTGCTATACCACTGAGCTACATCTCCAACCCTCTTTTTATTTTTTATTTTGAGACAAGTTCTTGCAAAGTTGCTGAGGCTGGCCTGAACTTGCAACCCTCCTGCTTCAGCCTCTCAAGTTGCTGGGATACCAGGTGTGCACCACCACACCCTGTCTTTGTCTGTTTTGTCTTACTAAAACAAAATGTGTGAGGCTGGATACTTTATATAGAAAAGAGATTTATTCAGCTGAGTGTGGACCTTCAAGAGCATGCTTCTAGCATCTGACGACTTCATGGCAGATGGCATCACAATAATGGGAATGTGTTCAGAAAAGAAGTTCAGAGGAGGGGCCAGGCTTACTCAAAACAACTCATTCTTGCAGAAACTAATCCAAACCCCCAAGATACCACCTCTTCTCTTGAAACCACATTAGTTCATTCATGAGGGTGGAGCCTCCATGACCTAATTACTTTCTACTAGGCTCCACTGCCACAGCCTGGCTGGGCACAAAATAACCGGGAGGTCACGAGCCACTTGTAGTTCAAACAGGTACTACTTTATTGCCCAACCCAACGAGAACTCAACTGGAACTCTACCAAAACCCCGCGAGAACCAACGGGAACTCAACAGGAACTCTGTGAGAACTCAAAAGTAGCAGGCACCGAGGCAGCAGGAGCCGCCCCATTGCTGGACAGCAGAGGTTTATATACATAACTCAATACGCAGCTTGTTTCAATCCAGCATCATCCAGTTACAGCAACCAGTCACCATCCCAACAACTATACACAGCCCAACTTAATTATCATCATCTTAATGGCTCGCTGGCGTTACTTCTCAACCGCTCCTTCTGGCAAAATGCCAGGCACCATCTTGACTTGGTTGTGGCTCTCAACACTCCATCTCTTAAATGACCGCCACCTCAACGTCACCACACTGGGGACCAAACTTGTAGCACAATCATTGGAGAACAAACGATATCCAAACACTAGACTCTCCATGGAATCGGTGTGCCTCTCCATCTGTTCTCCCTCAGTCACACTTGGTGTGTCCTCCAGGGCCCACCTGTGTGGCCTCTGTCAAGAGCCTCCTTCCTGTCTGATTTCCGTGGGGTCCTGCCACCCGGGAGCCCTGGCGGGAGGCCCCAGGGAGTAGGCTCCTAACTCCCTCTGTTCGCAGTTCCTTCCACAGTGGCTGTGCCCCTCACAGGGCACTCTGGGTACTTTTTCCCTCTGGGATCCAGTGATCTTTCTTTCACTTTCCATTTCAAGCTTTGGGGTGCCAACCCTTCTGCTATTACCAGCTCCGGGTACCTGTACTACCCCCTCCAGGGTCCTGCACCTGCGCCAGAGCTCTTGACTGTATCGAGTCCTTCTGATAGGCACCGGGTTCTTGCTAGCACTCAGGCACAGCACTTGTGCTGTAAACAGTCCTGGAAGGTGGACCCTCAAAATAGGATTCTGGGACTAGGTTGTTCATGCATTCAAAGAATACAGCCTGGCAGGACATGGGAATCTATGGGGTCTAGGAGCACCCTGACCACTTGTCTGAGGGTCAGCCGCAGCATAGGGTGGAATGCAGGGGGAGGCCAGGGTTGTGAGATGAAATGATGGTGATGTTAAGCTGCAACAGCAACAGTGACGTAAAACCTGTGACTATCTTCTAGACTCCCTGGGGCTCCAGCAGAGAACAGGGAAGGAAAGAGAAGCTGGAATGTGCAGTTAAAATCATTTGGGTGTTGATAGTCGAGTAAAGGCTTGGGTTCCACAATGGTCTCCTCAGTGACACTGAAACTCAGAGCTGCCACCCTGGACTAGATCCACACTGTGTGCCACCGTTCACCCACCTAGGAGAACACGGTATGGTAACTGTGCTGCCTGTGGACACTGGCCTCCACAGAACTCGGTGGTGGCTGTCCTCTTGGGTCAGAACCATGGCAGATGGCGATGCCCTGGGTCTGGTTTCCCTGGCCTCCCTGAGAGCAATGCGGCTCCAGGGCAGAGTGCCAGCCACAGTGTCCCACGCAGAGGACCGCGGGGATGCTGATGCAGACCCCTGAAGGTCAGGAGAGACTTCTGCTGGGCAGACGTGGATGTGGGTGTCCTCTTCCTAGAAATGGCCTACTTTGTAGACCTTGTACCTCTGCTTTGGGGGGAGGCAGCTGGGTTCCTTCCAGGAATGACCTGTCTGTCATATATTGTCACGTGTGTGTACTATGAAACTTCCCCCAAGCCTTTTGGAAGGGACATTTACCAGTGAGATCATGCATTGAGGCACGGAAATATCCAGAAATTCTGGTGGGTTATTAGGTAAGGGCTGTGAACTGACTGCACTGTGAGCCACCGGGAGGAGTGGGAGGTGGTCTCACCACAGCATCATTGGCACACTTTCTTCAGTCTGGAAATTGGTTTAAAACCCCGACTGCACAGTGGTCCATGGTTCAGCACTGCTCTCCAAGCCACGGGGGGAGCCGCAGCAGCCACACCTTGACGCTGGAGAACCCAGGGTCCTTGATGCACTGTCTGGGCATCTCCAAAGCTGGTCCAGCAACTGCAGACTAACAGGACACATCTCCTTGAGCAGCCTGAGGACCACGCAGCAGACGTGAACCAGGGGCAGCTCCAGAATCTCCAGACACCTCAGTACATTCTCTCAAGTGTAGTATTTTGACTATGATGCACTAATCAGCAACAACAGATGTTTGAATTTTGTTTTATAGACCAGAGAAATGTTCTCTAAATGGTCATGAAGAAACGATGGACTATTCCATTTTTTAACCTGTATTCATGAGTATTCCATGCATCCTAATCTTGCACCAAAGACAGTGTAATAACAAATGAGTTTTAAGTAATATAGGCACAATTTTTTAATAAAAGTTTCACATAATGAAGCTATTTCACAAAAAAAAAGAGGGGGGGCATAAAATCTACAACGCTTGAGCAGTGAAATATGGTGTGGAGATCAAAGGGGAAGTGGAATATCAGCCCAAATCCCTGTCAATAGGGTCCATGGGGTGGCAGACCCTCCTAGGGTACACTCCTGTGGTGTCAAGTATCGCACTGTCCCGTTCTCCTTCGAGAGCACACTCTGCAGAGAGCGTAGCAGAGTGACAGGCTACCCTGTTGTAGTGTGCATTTATACGACTGAAGTCAGAGAAGAGCTTACCTGTCTTGTCCAAGCTCTATCAATTCTACTGCCCTCTGCTACAGTTAGCCTGGAGAGTACTCAGCCATCGTAAGATTTCAGAATATTGTGCTGGTCCATTACACTGGAGGTGCTGTACACACTGGATCTGGCAAACAGAAGTGCTCCCCAAGTCCAGTGCCTGAATAAGACATCTGGGCTCCAGGAGGAAGATAAAATCCTATCAAAGTCTAGGGAGTATCTCAAAAGTGAAGTTTCTAGGGACCCAGAAGTTTCATGCATGCGAGGAGAGTCCTCTAAAGTGGAGAACAGGTGCTGCACCTGAAATGGCCCACTACATAGAGGTACAAAGCCCTGTGTGACTCCAGAACTTGAGTTGCTACTCTGGCCTATTTTTTAGTTACCCATGATCTGATCTGCCAGTTGTCAGTGAAGCCCAGAGCAAAACAGGGCTCCAGAGCAGGTCCAGGCCTTTCTATAAATTGTTCAGCAATTTGGTCTTTATGGTCCTGTGAGTATGAGGACTCAAAAGGACAGAGGGGACATGCAAGGGATTTTAAGGGCACAACTAGCTGGCAAATGTCCTCCCTTTGATTAAAATAGTTAACCCCAGTTAGAATGATCTTCTGCATCCAAACTTGGCCTGATTACCAACTGGAAAACCAATTTGAGACCAAAAGGAAAAAAAGTGCCACTCTTAAATTCAAGTGGCTTATGGGACCTGAGTGGCTGGCTTTTTTATCTGCGCTTGGCAATCTACCACCCTGCTTTCTTTTTTCTTTTGAATTTTACTTACTGACTTATTCATTTGTTTATATTATACATGACAGTGGAATGCATAACAATTCTTATTACACATATACCGCACAATTTTTCATATCTCTGGTTTTTACATAGTATATTCACACCAATTTGTGTCTTATAGATAATAATGATCATCACATTCCACCATCATTTCTAACCCTATCTCCCCTTCCTTCCCCTCCAACCCTTCTGCCCTATCTAGAGTTCATCTATTCCTCCCATGCTCTCGTTCCCTATCTCACTAAGAATCAGCCTCCTTATATCAAAGAAAATATTTGGCATTTGGGTTTTTTGAAATTGGCTAACTTCACTTAGCATTATCTTCTCCAACTCCATCCATTTACCTGCAAATGCCATGATTTTATTCTCTCTATTGCTGAGTAATATTCCATTGTGTATATATGCCACATTTTTTATTCCATTCATCCACTGAGGGGCATCTAGGTTGGTCCCACAGTTTAGCTATTGAGAATTGTGCTGCTATAAACATTGATGTGGTTGTGTCCCTGTAGTATGTGCTGATTTTAAGTCCTCTGGGTATAGACCAAGGAGAGGGATAGCTGGGTCAAATGGTGGTTCAGTTCCTAAATTTCCAAGGAATCTCCATACTGCTTTCCATATTGGCTACACCAATTTGCATTCCCACCAGCAATGTATGAGCGTACCTTTTTCCCACATCCTCATCAACACTTATTGTTGTTTGTCTTCATAACAGCTGCCATTCTGACTGGAGTGAGATGATATCTTAGAGTGGTTTTGATTTGTATTTTTCTAATTGCTAGAGATGATGAACACTTTTTCATATATTTGTTGATTGATTGTATATCCTCTTCTGAGAAGTGTCTATTCAGGTCCTTGGCCATTTATTGATTGGGTTATTTGATTTTTTTTTTTGGTGTTTAACTTTTTTAGTTCTTTACATACCCTAGAGATTAGTGCTCTATCTGATGTGTGAGGGGTAAAGATTTTCTCCCAAGATGTAGGCTCTCTATTCACCTCATAGATTGTTTCTTTTGCTGAGAAGAAACTTTTTAGTTTGAGTTCATCTCGTTTACTGATTCTTGGTTTGAATTCTTGCTCTATAGGAGTCTTATTAAGGAAGTTGGGGCCTAATCCCACATGATGGAGATTTGTTCCTACTTTTTCTTCTATTAGACATGATGGAGATTTGTTCCTACTTTTTCTTCTATTTGTTCCTTCTTTTT
Organism: Spermophilus citellus; assembly: GCF_964194105.1. Classification (NCBI taxonomy): domain Eukaryota; kingdom Metazoa; phylum Chordata; class Mammalia; order Rodentia; family Sciuridae; genus Spermophilus; species Spermophilus citellus. The sequence goes on from NC_138189.1 coordinate 152,945,118, forward strand.
CTTCTATTTATTCCTAAGTCCTTGATCCATTTTGAGTTAAGTTTTGTGCATGGTGACAGATAGGGGTTTAATTTCACTTTGTTGCTTATGGATTTCCAGTTTTCCCAGCACCATTTATTGAAGATACTATCTTTTCTTCAATGCATGTTCTTGGCATCTTTGTCTAATATAAGATAATTATAATTTTGTGGGTTAGTCTCTGTGTCTGAGGCTGGCTTTGAACACATACTCCTCCTGCCTTTGACTCTTGAGTCACTGGGATTATAAGTATGCACAGTGCTGGCTCCATTTTAATGTAGTACTAATGCTTAAATCAAACATGATTCTACTTTGACTATATATGTAGTGTAATTCCTCTTTATGCTGGTTTTCATTTCTTTTTCACAAAAATATTTTATTGACTGTTTTGTAGGACAGGGTTTATGGTTATGAGTTCTTTTAGCTTCTATTTATCATAGAAGGTTTTTATTTCATCTTCAATCTGAAGCTTAATTTTGTTGGTTATGGTATTCTTGGTTGGCATCCATTTTCTTTCAGAGCTTGGTATATATCATTCCAAGTCATCCTGGCTTTAGGGAGGGTCCAGAAATCAGTGAAGTCCAGTTTGGTTTACTTCTAAGTGTGATTAGTTACTTTTCTGTTGTAGCTTTTGAAATTCTGTCCTTATTCTGTATGTTAGACATTTTCACTGTAATGTGCCTTGGAGTGGATCTGCTGCAATTTTGTATTTTTGCCATCCTATATGCCTCTTGTATTTGAATTTTCATCTCATTATTAAGGTTTGGAAAATTTTCTGATATTATTTCATTGAAAAGATTATGCATCCCTTTAGCTTGTATTTCAGAGCCTTGATCTACCCCACTAATTCTTAAATTTGGCCTCTTGTGAATTGTGCTGCTATAAACATTGATGTGGCTGTGTCCCTGTTTTTAAGTCCTTTGGGTATAGACCGAGGAGAGGGAGAGCTGGGTCAAATGGTGGTTCCATTCCTAGATTTCCAAGGAATCTCCATACTGCTTTCCATATTGGCTGCACCAATTTGCAGTCCCACCAGCAGTGTATGAGCGTGCCTTTTCCCCCATATCCTTGCCAACACTTATTGCTGTTTGTCTTCATAATAGCTGCCATTCTGACTGGAGTGAGATATGTTGGGAGTTTCCCTGAAAATTCACTAATTGGTCCTCCCATCTTCCGTGCTCGTGAACAGTTCGTTCCCCCATGAATCTTATGCAGGGCGGACGTGCATGCACCGTAGGAGATGACCTGACCTTTACTATGATTGGCCCCGGGAGCTTCCTGGTTTAAGATAACTGACTCTCACTTTCTATATAAGCTAGCAGCAGTTTGCAATAAAGTGCTTCATCTTTGTCACTGCTATCCGCGGGTGCATTTTGGTCTCCGACGAGCCTTTCATTGGTGCTGAAACCCTGGAGGGGAAATTCGTCATTCTGAGGACCCCCTCTCTCAAGTTTTGATGCCCTCGTTCACCTTTCTGAGCGCTGCTACATTCCACCCAACCCTGGCTCTCCAATAGGTAACAACTTCTGATCGGCAACCGGTGAGTCCCCCTCCCCCTCTTTGGGAATCCTTCTCCAAACGGCTATATGCAAAGGCTTTGGCTGTGAACATCCAGCAAGGCTCTTGGCGCCTAGTTTGGAGAAGAGAACGCACCCCACGATGACTTTCACAGTTACGGTGGACTCTCTGGATGCCCATCTCTGGTTGATGAGCTATAAGGGACAGAAGAATAGGCACTCCCTGACTCTCTCTATCTCCTTCTCCTCTCCTGGAAAAACCCTAACATCACGTGGCCTGTGACTCCCGGCCTTAAGGTCTCGCTGGTTGGGATCTTGGGTGAAGACTCATTTGCCCTCCCGGCACCAGCTCTCCCGAGTCTCTTTGGTTGACTTCTCCTTTCAGGGATGCCTGTAGGAAACTCAACCAAATTCTGTTCCAGTCCAGGCCATTCACCTCTCTTTTTCCTGCTCAGAGTCATCCTGGGAGCCTCTTCTTCCCTCCCTGCTGATTCCCCTCTCAAATGCCTCCTGGCTAACCTTAACCGGTGTCCCTCACTCTGGACATCAAATCAAAACTCCTCATCAAATTCAGTGCACAGAATTGGCCATATTACCAAATAGACAACCCAAACCGATGGCCCCCAGAGGGGTCTCTAGATCCTCAAATTCTGCATGACCTTTTTAACTTCTGTGAGCGCTCAAAAAAGTGGAAGGAGATCCCGTATGTGGAGGCCTTTTCCCTCCTCCACTCCCACCCTGAACTATGCTTCTCCTGTAGTCCTCACCAGGTCCTTTTAACTTGTAAGCCTTCCCCTCCTGAGCTTTCAGGCTCTCCTTTTGATCCTGCAAATGAACCCCCACCTTATCGACCTGCCCCTGCCATCCCCCTACAGAAGTCCGATAATAACGCCGCTCCCGCTGGCTCTTTTAGTCCCCCTCTCACTTGGGCCGCTCTGCTGCACCCCAAACCATGGCCCCTCTATGCAAGGTTGCCGGACCTGAGGGCATCATTCGAGTACATGTCCCTTTCTCAACGTCAGACCTTTCCCAACTGGAACAGAGGCTAGGCTCCTTTTCCACGGATCCTACCACCTATGTCAAGGAATCTCAAAGGGTCTTGCAGGCCTATAGCCTCACCCATCACGATATCTATATGCTTTTGGCCAACACTCTCCTTCCAGAGGAGCGCACTCGAGTTTGGGAACTCGCCAGAGCCCATGCAGATGAGGTCCACAGGGTTGATCAGGCACATCCCCCAGGGCCCCTGGCAGCTCCAGAGCAGGACCCTGGATGGGATTATAATACTGAGGCTGGAATTTGAAACAGGGACCACCTCTCCGCTTGTATTATTGTTGGGCTAAAAAAGGCAACAAGAAAAGCAGTCAATTTTCAAAAGTTACAGATCATTCAAAAACATGAAGAAACCCCATCAGAGTTCTTAGATCGGCTTACAAAGGTCCTCCAACAATATACCAATTTGGACCCTGAGACTCCAGATGGGCAACATGTTCTCATGACTTATTTTCTTTCTCAAAGTTACCCCAACATCAGGGCTAAACTTAAGAAACTAGGGCAAGGCCCTGCAACTCCTCAGACAGACATACTAGCCATAGCCTTTAAGGTCTTTCATAACCGAGATGAGGAAATCGAAGGATGCCGCCATTAGGCAGAACAAACTAGATTTCAGAAGCTTGCCCAAACCCTACGAGGCAATAATTCACCTCGACAGACCTCCCCTGGGTGCCTGTTTTAAATGCAGTAAAGATGGACACTGGGCAAGAGCCTGCCCTGCCCCACATGCTCCATGGACTCCCTGTCCCAAATGCCAACAGCTGGGACATTGGGGTCCTAGGACCCATAGGGGTCCTACGACCAAAGAGTCCTCCGACATTTTGGGCATTATGTCTGAGGATTGAAAGAGCCTTGGGTCCTTGTCCCCAGCCTTAAAGATCAACAGGCAAGAACCTAGGGTGTAAATTCAGGTGGACAGGCATAAGATTAATTTCTTCCTCAACACAGGGGCTACATTCTCCATGCTGACCGAGTTTTGGGGACAAATGATGCCATCCACTTCTCCTATTGTTGGGGTAGGAGGAAAAACCATTTATCCTAAGAAAACCCCCTTATTACTTTGCTCCAAAGATGGCTTCCCATTCTCGCAGTCCTTCCTGGTCATGCCCCAATGCCCTGTTCCTCTGTTGGGTAGGGATATACTTTCCAGGCTCCACACCACCATCAGTATTCAAGCCCCCAGACATAACATAGCATCAGGTCTAACTACCTCCTCCTTTCTGGCCCTGTTAGCTGAAAACTTAACCTCCCCCATTGGATTGGTAGACAAGCAAGATGCCAAACCCTCTCTAAACCCAGTCATGAACCCATGTCAATGAACTTAATCGACCCTCAAATTTGGGATGTGGAAACTCCCTCCACTGTTTCCTGCCACCCGGTTTCCATACATCTCAAAGATCCCCATTGCTGAGGGCCATTGCCAAGTAGGAATGGCATATCGAAATTTCCTTGCCAGCGTACCCCATGTTAAATGGACTTGCCTTGGAATTTCACTGTTGACATTGCATGTAAGGTGACCTTGCTCAAGGACCAGGGCGGATCCGGGTTTAGAGCTGATCAGGTTTGAGGAAGTATCCTGGTCCTTGGGTTTAGGGCGTTCCCGGTTTAAGACAATATGGGTTTTAGGGAAGTTGGAGGTTGAAGATTATTGCTGCTGGAAATAGGGCGTTCCTGCTACCTGAGCTCCCGTTGAGTTCTCGTGAGATTCAGAAAGTATATTGGAAAAAAAAGCCTCGTGGAGTAGGTGAATTGGGCGGCAGAACTGGGATTTCCCCAGAACGTGTGTGTAGAGGCTGGTATGAGTTCAGGAATAAAGAATTGCTGTTTGAATCGACAAAGCTGTGAGTGGCTCGTGATCTTGTGCCCAGCCAAGACTGCGGCATTTGGTGGTCCGTACGCGGAACGTCTAAAGCTTGGAGGTAAGTGAAATTGCTCGCCCCTGAGGGAAGGCGAGAGAATGGGTGACCATTTCAAAAAACAATGTGTTCTTGTTTTGATTTATTTCGTTTTTGTTTCAAGCTGCCTATCCCTAGAAATTTCTCAGGCAAACTGGGAAAAATGGTTGGCTCAAGGTTTGAAGTTTGTCAGCCCGGAGAAAGAGAAAATTGATACAGCAAATTTTTATTCAGTTTTTGTTTCATTCAGTTGCGGTTTTGTTTTGTGTTATCTTATTGGGTTGCGTTATCTTTATAGAAGATTAGAAATTAGTAAAAAAGAAACTGAAAAGGTGTTAAGTAAATTGTTAGAGATTCAGACCATGGAGAAAGACATTTTAGATCAAGCAAAAGAGAAGGTCTCTCGAACTAGTCAGAGAGAGGAAGAAAATTTAAAGGAAAAGGGGTTATTAGGAAAAAGGCCACAACAAGAGGCTGTTACTAACTCCGTTTTATTACCAGAGGGCGTAATTCAACCAACAGCCCCACCGATGGAAACAGCTGAGTGTCCCTCAAACCCTGTAGTTGATAAGTGGGATCCTGAGACAGGACCTCAAAGATTAGCATGCTCTGTACTTGAACAGGTAGGAGGGCAGCGAATTCACCGTGCTTTAGATTTTAAAACAGTGAAGCAGTTAAAGGAGGCTGTAACAACCTATGGTCCTCAAGCTCCCTTCACGGTAAGCATGGTCGAGTCCATTACTAACTTGGACATGACGCCAGCAGATTGGGCTAGCATGTGTAAATCTGTGCTAAATGGAGGACAATATTTGTTATGGAAAGTTGCCAATGAGGAATTTTGCACGGAGACAGCTAGGCGAAATGCAGCAGCCGGTTACCCTCAAAGAAATCTAGATATGTTATTAGGAAAAGGACCTTATGAGGGTCAATGGCAACAAATTGAATATGATCCTGCTATATATGCACAAATTGCTGCAGATGCAGTTAGGGCATGGAAGACTTTACAAGGACATGGAGATTTACAAGGTCAGCTATCTAAGGTAATACAGAGAACTAATGAACCTTACGCTGACTTTGTAGATAGGCTTATTCAAACAGCTGCCAAAATTTTGGGGGATACAGAACAAGCAATGCCATTAATAAAACAACTGGCTTATGACCAAGCAAATCGTTGCTGCAGAGAGGTTATTAGACCATGGAGACATGAAGATTTAAACACATATATTAAATTATGTAAAGATATTAATGAACAAGGGCAAGTCTTGGCAGCTGCAGTACAACAGTTTTAGATGCCAGGCCAGAAACATGCTATAATTGTGAACAAACAGGACATTTTAAAAGGAGTTGCCCCATAAGAGGAGGGTTTAACAAAACTAGAAATCAAAGGAATAGAATACCGGGTATTTGCCCACGATGCTGTAGAGGGAGACATTGGGCTAATGAATGCCGTTCTCAAACCACCATAGAAGGTACTCCCTTATCAAAAAACGGACAAGGATCAGGTATTTACCCACGATATCGTGGAGAAAGGCATCAGGCTCCATTGCCAAAAAACGGACTGGGGGGCCCAATGCTCCGGGGCCCACAACCACAAATTTACGGGGCAGTGGAAGAACCCAGCAACACCATCAGGGTGGTGCCCAGGACACATTGTCCATTAAATCCCTCATCAGACAAACCCAAGGGAGCGCAGGGTTGGACATTTGCACCTCTGCCAGAGCAGTACTAACTCCAGAGATGGGAGTTCAAATCATTCCCACAGGGGTAAAAGGACCTCTTCCCAAAGGAACAGTAGGCTTATTATTGGGATGTAGTTCATCTACATTAAAAGGACTTATGATAAGTCCTGGGGTAATTGATCCCGATTATGTAGGTGACATAAAAATTATAGCTAGTTCTCCAGGAGGTATATCAGTAATTTCACCTGGAGATAGAATAGCACAGTTGTTAATAATACCCAGCCTACATAATAAGTTCTCTAGTCATAATGTACAAAGAGGTTCTAGGGGATTAGGCTCCACAGGTGTAGATTGGGCTATGTTGTCTTTAAATTTAGATTCTCGCCCAATGCTAAAACTAAATATTCAGGGTCATGAGTTTAATGGACTACTGGACACAGGTGCTGACCTTAGCATCATATCTCTTCAAGAATGGCCAAAACATTGGTCATTACAACAAGCCACTCAAATGCTTCGAGGCCTAGGAGTGGCAACAAATCCCCATAGAAGTGCTATGGTATTAGATTGGAAGGATCCTGAAGGATATGAAGGAACTATACAGCCATATGTATTAGATCATCTTCCCATAAATTTATGGGGACGAGATGTCCTAGATCAAATAGGTTTGATGTTAACAAATAACATCAATTCTAATGCGCCCACTACTAGGGCTAGACAAGGTGTTAGGAAAGAAAAAAGATTAGGAAAACAAGAACAAGGTATAGCAGCACCAATTCAAATAGATCAAGGAACAGACAGACATGGGTCGGATTTTCAGAAAGGGCCACTGAGACAATCAAAATTACTTGGAAATCAGAAAGACCAGTGTGGGTTCCTCAGTGGCCCCTGACTAAAGAAAAGATACAAGTAGCCCATGATCTGGTCAAACAACAATTAGTGGAAGGACATATACAACCTTCCGTATCTCCCCATAATACTCCCATTTTTGTCATCAAAAAGAAATCGGGTAAATGGAGATTATTGCAAGATTTAAGAGCCATTAATAATGAGATGGTTATTATGGGACCTGCTCAATTGGGGATTCCTCAATTGTCTGCTTTACCAAAAACGTGGCATGTTTTAGCTATAGATATTAAAGATTGTTTTTTTTTTCGATTCCAATTCATCCCGAGGATAGTCCACGTTTTGCATTTACTATCCCTGCATTAAATCATGAAGGTCCTGATGAAAGATATGAATGGAAAGTACTCCCTCAAGGGATGGCTAACAGTCCAACTATGTGTCAAATCTATGTTAATAAAGCAATCCAGCCACTTAGAAATCAAAATCCTGAACTAAAAATATTTCACTATATGGATGATGTATTATTAGCACATAAAGATAAAAACACATTGCTGGAATGTTATGCCACACTTACGAACTTGTTAAAAAATTATAATCTAGAGATAGGAATAGATAAAGTACAAATAAATTTTCCAATTAATTATTTAGGAGTTCTATTATCCTCAAAATGGTCCGTCCACCAAAAATTCAAATACGAGTAGATCAACTCAAATCACTTAATGACTTTCAAAAGTTATTGGGAGACATAAATTGGATAAGGCCTTATCTAGGCATACCAACAGGAGAGTTGGGACCTTTATTTGATATTCTAAAAGGTCCATCAGATCCGAATTCACCCCGAATGTTAACTCCTAAAGCTAGAAAGGCATTAAAAATTATTGAAACATATATGGAAAATATGCATCTAGATAGAATCGATATAAGTTTGCCTTTATTATTTATTGTACTACCAACAAAAAATATTCCTACAGGAGTATTTTGGCAAGAAGGTCCATTATTGTGGATACATTTATCTTATTCTCCTAACACTATTCTTACTAGGTATCCTGAGGCTGTAGGACAATTAATACTCAAAGGAATAAGAGCAGCAAAGGGAGTGTTTGGAATTTTTCCCAATAAAATTATTAGTCCATATACTATGGATCAAATTGATGAGTTAGCTAATGAGTTAAATACTTGGGCAATAATCATGTGTAAATCTAATGTTTCATTTGATAATCATTTACCATCAAATCCTTTGTTGTCTTTTTGGTCTAAGCATCCTGTAGTTTTTCCTAAAATGACAAGGAAAACACCTATCATGAATGCTCCAAATATATTCACTGATGGGTATAATAATGGTACAGCAGTAGTAGTTACCCCTGATCAAACTTTTACATTTTTAGTACCCAAACAATCAGCTAAAAAGGTAGAGCTTAATGCAGTTTTACAAGCTTTTGTGATGTTCAAAGATTCTGTATTTAATTTATTTTCTGATAGTCAGTATATAGTTAATGCTATAATATCCCTTGAAGATGCTGGTAGGATTTCCCCTTCCTCTACTGTTTTCTCTTTGTTTTCCACTATACAAAGTCTAATCTGGGACAGAAAAGATCCATTCTTTATAGGACATATTAGGGCACATACAGGATTGCCTGGAGCCCTTAGTTTGGGCAATGATTTAGCAGATAAAACTACACATGACATACATATTTTCTCTACACTAGAAGAAGCTACAAATTTTCATAAAAGGTTTCATGTTAATGCTAATACTTTAAAAAAGCGTTTTAAAATAACTAAGGAACAAGCCAGGCATATAATAAAACAATGTCAAAATTGTGTGACCTTTTTACCACAAGTTAATCTTGGAGTCAATCCTAGAGGACTGATACCTAACCATATTTGGCAGATGGACGTCACACACTTGCCAGAATTTGGAAAATTAAAATATTTGTATGTTACAGTTGATACTTCTTCTGGATTTTTGATGGGCTCCCTTCATGCTGGAGAAAAAACTAAAGATGTTATAGCTCATTGCTTACAAAATTTTGCCACTGTAGGTGTTCCCAAACAGTTAAAAACTGATAATGGTCCTGGTTATACTTCTACCTCTTTTAAACAATTTTGCTCATCATTTGGTATTACTCATATAACAGGAATCCCATACAATCCACAGGGACAAGGCATAGTTGAAAGAGCTCATCAAACTATTAAAACGTATCTATTAAAGCAAAAAGAGGGAATTGGAAAGGGGTATATATCCCCCAAAGATAAACTTAAAATAACCCTTTTTACTCTAAACTTTCTAAATTTGGATTCATCAGGACTTAGTGCTATGGAAAGACATATGTATCCGAAAAATGTACATAAGCCTAAGGTACTTTGGAAAGATATTCTAACAGGACAATGGAAAGGTCCTGATCCAGTTATTGTCTGGAGTCGGGGCTCTGTCTGTGTTTTTCCACAGGGAGAACAGCAGCTGATTTGGATTCCAGAGAGATTAACTAAAGCAATTTCTACAGAAAAAGAAGATGATTTGACTCAAATCCATAACAGCTGATATCCAGAGCTCCAGCTTGGCTATTCTTACATCTGCGACAGTGATTAACCAAGGTGTTTTTTTTTCAATATCTATTTTATTATTGCATTTTTCCCACATCATAAAGTTCTATTTTATTTTTGAGCTCATACAGACCTAGGTTAATGTTTTTCTGATCAGTTTTATTTTTTGACTGTGTTTTATTTTTTGACTGTGGAGTTTTTAAACATTGCAATGGAGATTTCACCTAGGTAAAGCTACAAGGCCTTTATTGTCTTATGTGTTGTATGTTATGTGTGCACTGTTTTGTGTTGTATGTCTGTATGTGTGTATGTCCATATTTCTTATATGAGGAGCGCTCATGAAAAAATGGATCCGAATTTTTTTTTAATTCACGTGATTTATATGGTTTAATTTAAATTAGGTAAACAGCTGTTAATGATTGTTTTTAAAGGTGGTTAACAGATCTGTTTGTTTACTAAATTAAATTAGGTAAACAGCTGTTAAGGATTGTTTTTAAAGGAGGTTAACAGATCTGTTTGTTTACTTTCACCTTTCCTTTTCATTATATTTAATAATTCTGTTCAGGATAATGTCTCCTTAGCGTCATTGCCAGAATTCCCATCTCCATCCCAGTGCCGGTGAAGACTAAGATAAAACCAAACTACAGCTTCTATGATAGCTATCACAGTAAACTGTATAAACTGATGTATCAATGAATATAACTCAACAAGTAATGCTCAATCAAGGACTCAATTTACTTTGGGAAGAAATGGACATATTGATAGACTCCTCTGATTTGAACTGCTTGCAGAACTTGCCTGGACTATATATCAGTTGCATGCATTGTGAACTATCGTCTGGTGCGGCGAATTGTGGTAGTGCTGGCATATCTTTGCTAATGGTGTTACCAGTGACGCAATTTTTCCAAAGGAGCCGTCAATTGGCTTGGTGTCGTGGCATTTCTGTATCCTCCTCCCTTCTACTAGTGATGGTCTAAAATTTGGGGGCCAACAGAGGTGAGGCAAAGAACCTCACCCCCCCACTGGCACCAAGGCTAAATTTGGGGGCCAACAGAGGTGAGGCAAGAACCTCACCCCCCCACTGGTGCATAGGCCTATCCACAAGCATGGCTGAATGCTGGACCGGTAGTCAGTGACGGGTTGATCCGATTGCAGTGGTATCAACCTAAGACAGGAAGCTGACGCCTAAAGGTCAGTTCTCCCATGACGGGTAAGAACCATATGTTGAATTGGACAACCTACCAGGAACAGTGCTTAAGCCACATTGCTTGTTGTTTAATTAATCAGAAGGGGGGAGATGCTGAGGGCCATTGCCAAGTAGGAATGACGCATCGAAATTTCCTTGCCAGCGTACCCCATGTTAAATGGACTTGCCTTGGAATTTCGCTGTTGACATTGCATGTAAGGTGACCTTGCTCAAGGACCAGGGCGGATCCGGGTTTAGAGCTGATCAGGTTTGAGGAAGTATCCTGGTCCTTGGGTTTAGGGCGTTCCTGGTTTAAGACAAGTTTAAGGCGTTCCCAGTTTAAGACAATATGGGTTTTAGGGAAGTTGGAGGTTGAAGATTATTGCTGCTGGAAATAGGGCATTCCTGCTACCTGAGCTCCCGTTGAGTTCTCGTGAGATTCAGAAAGTATATTGGAAAAAAAAGCCTCGTGGAGTAGGTGAATTGGGCGGCAGAACTGGGATTTCCCCAGAACGTGTGTGTAGAGGCCGGTGTGAGTTCGGGAATAAAGAATTGCTGTTTGAATCGACAAAGCTGTGAGTGGCTCGTGATCTTGTGCCCAGCCAAGACTGCGGCACCCCATGAGTTCCCCAGCCAGGCGCAGTATCCATTGTCTACAAGGTACTCCAGGGCGTACAGCCTATCATCCAAGACCTTCTTTCTAAGGGGTAGCTCTGCCCTGCTCACTTTCCATGTAACACTCCCTTCCTGGCAGTTCACAAGCCTAATGGCTCCTATCACCTTGTTCAGGACCTACGGCCCATTAATGCAGCTGTGAGGCCTACATACCCCCTAGTCCCCAATCCCTACACACTTTTATCCCAGGTCCCTCCAGATGCCACTCACTTTTCTGTCATTGACCTAAAGGATGCTTTCTTTTCCATTCTCTTGGCTCCTGACTCTCAAGACCTCTTTGCCTTCACCTGGACAGACCCAGGTACCAGACACTCACAGCAATTCACTTGGACTGTTCTTCCTCAAGGGTTTAGGGACAGCCCTCATCTCTTTGGTCAGGTTCTGGCCTCTGATCTGCAGACCTTCCGCTCCTATTGCTCCTCGTCCACCCTCCTTCAATACGTCAATGATCTCCTTCTCTGTAGTCCTTCTAGGGACCACTGAAATAATGATACTGTTAACTTACTTAACTTTTTGGCACAACAAGGATACCGAGCTTCCCCTCACAAAGCTCAATTAGTAAGTACCACAGTCACATATTTGGGTTTTTCTATTTCCCAGGGGAAGAAATTTATCACATTAGACAGAAAACAGCATATTACATCTTTGCCCACTCCCAATACCAAAGATGAAATACTTTCCTTTCTGGGATTGGCAGGATACTTTAGGGCATGGATCCCCAACTTCTCCCTACTTGCCAAACCGTTATACGATATGACAAAAGGCTCCCATGACGAACCCCTTCCCTCAGTTGTCGGGAAGCCCTTCACCATGCTAAGAAAGGCCCTTCTCCAAGCACCTGCCTTACCCCTTCCTAATCTCTCCCAGCCCTTTTTCCTATACATACATGAAACACAAGGACAGAGCTTAGGGGCACTGGGGCAGAACCACGGCCCCACCGTCGCACCCACAGCATACCTGTCCAAACAGCTTGACCCCACCATTAGGGGTTGGCCCTCATGTCTCAGGGCTTTAGCTGCTGCTCACGATCTTCAGAAGGAAGCATACAAACTCACCTTTGGCTCACCATTAACTGTTCTCTCCCCACATCATTTAAAGGACTTCTTGACATACAAGGGATTGCAATCTCTTCCCCCATGGAGGATTCTATCTCTTCTTGTCTCCTTTCTACATAACCCTACTATCTCTTTTCAACCCTGTTCCCCACTCAACCCTGCTTCCCTCCTTCCATGTGCCCCTCTAGAGCCTCCTACCCATAAATGTTCTGAAGCACTAGAGGCCCTCCTGCCCCCTCCAGCCACTATTTCTGAAGGGCCTCTTCCCTCATCAGATCTCATCTGGTTTTCCGATGGCAGCTCCTACTTTCATGGGGAAGTTAAGTTAGCAGGCTACACTGTCGTCTCCCTCTCTTCCATCATTGAGGCTAATCCTTTGCCACCCAACACAACCAACCAACCAACCAACCAACAAGTAGAACTTATAGCTGCCACAAGAGCATGTGATCTAGCAAGAGGGAAAAGCTTTCTCTATACACTGATTCCAAATATGTCTTTCATATACTGGTTTCTCATGCGGCTATCTGGAAGGAGCGGGGACTCCTAACTACTAAAGGAACTGCTATTATAAATGCCAGCCTTATTTCTAATCTGCTATGAGCTTCCACGCTGCCTTTACAGCTGGGAATAGTCCACTGTAAAGCCCATCAGACCGACTTTTCTCTGGCCACAGTGGGCAACTCTAAAGCTGACCAGGCAGCCCGGTCAGCCACCCTGCAGGCCCCATCCTCTTCCTCATTACTCCATCTTTCCTCTAAGGAGCAATCTCCTGACCTTCACCCTTCCTCTGAGGAGCGACCTCCTGACCCTCACCAGCTCACTAGATTTCTCCATTCACTGTTCCATTCTAGCCCCCAGAGCTTATCGACTTTCCTTCAATCTTTTTTCCCTCTTTCCTCCGACGATCGGACCTTTCTGCAACAGGTTACATCCACATGCCAGATCTGCCAGAGGACCAATACCAACACCCCCTTAAAATCCAGACCCTATCCTTCTCATAAGGCCTGTGGTCACACCCCAGGAGCTGATTGGCAAATTGATTTCACAAACATGCCCAGGGTAAAAAACATCAAATATCTCTTAGTACTGGTGGACACATTCTCAGGGTGGATAGAGGCATTTCCCACATCCAATAAGCAGGCATCCACGGTTGTTGATCGGTTGATATCTGACATAATCCCTCGTTTCAGGATGCCCACTTCCATCCAATCGGATAATGGCCCAAAATTTACCTCACGGATAACTCAGGGGCTAGCTAGCGCACTATCACTCCCTTGGTATTTCCATTGCCCTTACCGCCCCCAAACTTCCAGAAAAGTTGAAAGAACTAATCCTAATCAGTCTCCCAAAGAAACCCTCACCAAATTCACCATGGAATTAAGCTTAGACTGGACTAAGGTCCTCCCCTTGGCCCTGTTGTGTCTCAGGGCTTTACCAAAGAAACCATCCAACCCTTCCCTATTTGAGGTTATGTACAGCTGTTCATTCTTACCCCCGGAATACAGACTGAACAGTTACCTATACCTGATTCCTATGCTCTACCTCTCCTTTTCCATCTACGCTCTGAACTTTGGAAATACCAGGACTGGCTTTTACCTGACCCAACCATTACTCAAAACCCCCTCACCCTAACGCCCGGCCAAAAGGTATATTACTGCCCCCCAGGTGAAAGACCCCAACTGCACCCCAGTGGGAGGGCCCCGCCTCGGTTATCATGTGCACTCCCTCGGAGCAAAACTCAGACTCGCAAATAATCAATTAACTCCATGGATTCACATTTCCAGGCTCAAACCATGCATCCAGGAAACTGATTCTGGCAACATCGGACCAGAGGACTCACAAGAATCCACACCTACATACTCTTGCTCTCCCCACCCTACTGACCCTTTAAAAATTCGTCTCTCTCGTGTTTCTGCCCTTACACCCATAGCTGAGAACATATCCGAAAATGTACCTTAACTTTCTGATCCTCATCCTCATCCTCACCCTTCGCCATCGTATGTCTGGAGATTCAAGGTGAGAGAAACTTTCACACAAAAAACACCCGGACCACCCGCTTGGCTACCACTTCTGACTGTCCCCTAACAGGGTGCTCCTCAGCCATCTATATTGTACTCTCTTCCTCTTCCTCTGAGCTCATTAAGCAAGCCAGCCGCCCCTACTTATGTTTTTTATATGACCAAAATAAGGATTACTGCAAAACAGTGGCTGGAAACCTACGGAGGCTGCCCTTATTGGTCATGCAGAATTCATGATGCATATTCAGGGCAATTAAATATAGGAAGATTTAAACTTGAGTCTGCCTCCCACCAATACAAGCTGACCATCCCAGACCCTGGGAACCCACACTGGGCAGCAGGAGTAAAAGCTTCCTTTTATTTCAGTGGGTATGCCTCCACTCCCTGTGGTTCCTTATCCATTACCCGGGAATATGTTTCCATAGAGTCCCCAGTCTCTCTTGTCTCAACCAACACAAAACACTTAGAACAATGGCTGCTCACATCCCTAGAAAGCCAATACACTTCTGACTCTCAGGCTTCACTGATCTATACCTGGTTACAGATCATCACTGACGAATTGTCCTACCTAAACCAAACTTTGCCCACTGCAAGTCCAGCAAATTGCTTTCTGTGCACTTCCCCTAGCATGGCCCTTACTTGCTGCAGTTCCAATAAAAGTTTCCAGTGTGGATGTTTCCAGCTTGCCCAACTCATCCTCCAAAAAGGATCCTATGAAACCCCTGCAGAATGTTCCTTTATGGAAACCTGAGGAAAATAACCACACCATGATTCCTCGGGTTTGCCTTCTGGGATCCACAACTCCCAATTCCCTTCTGGCAGGTTTTTGCCACCGTAACCTAACCATCAACCACACCACACACTCCCCACTGGGTCTCTTCTTTTGGTGCAATGGCACTCTCACCGCCATTATACTCTCCAACATGTCTAGCCCATGTTTATTAGTCACTGTAGTTCCACAGCTCACTCTCTATAGCAGCTCTGAAGTAAAATCCATCCTTAACCCTCTAAAATGTGGAAAATGGGCTGCATTCCTTCCGTTAGTGGTAGGCATTTCATTAACGGCCTCAGTGGCAAGCGCAGGGTTATCGGGAAGAGCCTTAGGTCATTCCCTGTGGGCTCTCAAGGACATTAATTCAAAACTTGAAGGAGCACTTTCTTCCACAGCAGAATCTCTAACATCCTTTCAAAAACAGGTCACCTCCTTGGCACAGGTCACCCTTCAGAATGGCAGGGCCCTAGATTTACTCACCCCCGAAAAGGGCGGAATCTGTCTTTTCCTCAGGGAAGAATGCTGTTATTATATCAACGAATCGGGTCTTGTAGAAGACAATGTGGTTAAGCTCACTGACCTGGCAGCCACCTGAAGGACCCCAACAAGTCAAAACCTTTTCTCTTCCTTAATGTCCACTCCCCTTCTGGCATGGGTATGGCCGATCCTTGGACCACTCTGTGTAATCTTTTAATGTGTCTATTTTTACCATGTATTATAAAGTTTATTCAAACTCAGTAGGTAAAATCTCTCACCAAACTTTTAACCAGCTTCTACTTAGAAACTATCAGCTTCTGGCCACAGAGAATCAACCGCCTTCTCCAGAGAACACCCCTCACAATGCTGAAAGCCCTTCAAAGGTTCCTGGGATGCCTTCTTGAGAGCCATATCTGATGAGGCCTGGCTCGTACCCACCGTGGAGACTTATACCGCCTGGACCGAAGTGATGATGGACCTTTGGCTACAGGGAACATTTTGTGATGTCACATCTGACCTTATACCAATCTTTGCAGCTCTCTTGTGGGGACTCCTAACTTCCCTCCTTCAGACCCCTTCCCTGGCGACGCCCCCCACTCAGCAGGAAGCAGCCAGAACGAATCTACGTCCCTTTCCATATAATAACAAAAAAGGGGGAATGTTGGGAGTCTCCCTGAGAACTTCCCGGGCCTTTCAAACATGGCGGCAGGCAAATTGCCAGTGGGCGGCTAGAACTCCCTGGGCCTTTCAGATAAGGAGCCCCTAATGCAACATGGCGGTGGGCAAGTTGCCAGTGGGTGGATAACAAGTTGTTTTGAAAATTCACTAATTGGTCCTCCTGTCTTCCGCACTTGTGAACAGTTAGTGATCTCCATGAATCTTATGCAGGGTGGACGTGCGTGCACTGTAGGAGATGACCTGACCTTTACTATGATTGGCTCCGGGAGTTTGTAAGAGTTGAGTCTCAGAGCAGGTATTTTGTCACGCACTTCTCAATTCTGCTTTCCATCACTGCCTCCTCTCTGTGTTGTGAGAAGGTCAGGACTTGCTGCCTAGTTCACTTCTGCCATCTTCTAGAAACTCCTATTATGTAATAATAATAATAATAATAATAATAATAAAAACAACTCAAACTGTTGGCAATTTAGAATTCTACACCTAGAATCCCCCCAAATCAGGATGAAACAGACATTTAAGGGGTAGGGAAGCTCAGCAGAGGCTGAGGTGCAGCCCTTGTGTAGCATGCATGAGGCCCTGCCCTTGATCCCCAGCACCACAAAAACAAAGAAGAGGATCAGTGTTACTGAATGTGGCAGGATCCTTCATTGTTTAGGAAGGATTAAGGTCTTCTACAATAAGTCCAAGTTGAACATCATGATCTAGGATAAGCTCTAAAAGGAAAGTAACAGAAGGGAACATCATGTTAAAAATGGTTAATTAACATAAAGTACGGCAAAAAGGGGATGATAAAAGGAACAACAAAAGTGAGACAAAAAGAAACAGACAGCCAAGAAGGGGACTGACCAACTCACCATCAGCCTATTGAACATAAGTGACCGAGCACTGCAGGTAGCAAGGGACCGAAGCATGAGACAAAAACCAGACCCAGGTGCTTATAAACACATGGTTTCTAAAAACCCAGATTTTAAGCCAAAGGACAAAGACCTAAAAGAAAAACGGTAAAAAGAGTGTGTGAATACCAACCAAAACACACACCCAAAAGAGGCAGTGAGATAAACAAAAACCAAAAATATGATCCGTCATGTTCTTTATCACATGTGAATTCCTCCAAAGCCAACTTTTGGCTTATTTTGCAGAGTTGGGATGGAACCTGGGCCATGCACAATGCTAGGAAGGGTGCAGTCTGCCCCCAAGTCCAAAGGTCCCCCTTTTCCTACAGACATAACTGTGTGCCTCCTATAGCCACCACATATTGACATAATCCACAGCATCGTATTTTCTGAAGTTGAAAAATTTTCTTTTTAAAATTATATTTATTAGCCCATAATAATTGTAGAAAATGATGGCTTTCATTTTAGCAATCTCATGCACACATGTGACATACTCTGATTGTCCCTGCCCTCTCTATTGTCCTGCCCCTTCCCTGTCTAATAGGCCCCCCCTACTTTCACATCCTCTTTCCCCCTAGATTCCACATACAAGGAAAATAAGCAGTACCCGTCTTTCTGAGCTGGCTTAATTTGCTTCACATAATGATCTGCAGTTCAATCCATTTTCCTGCAAGCAACACGATTTCCTTCTTCGTGACTGTTTAATATTCAGTGTATGCCCATGACGTTTCTCACCCATTCATCCACTGATGGCATCTGGCTGCTTTCAGGACGTGGCTGTCGTGAAGGGTGCCGTGGCAGGCGTGGGTGAGCAGGTGCCTCTGTTGTGGGCCAGGCATGGAGGGCTGGATCATGTGCTGCTGCTGTTTTTCTGAGGAGCCTCCACACTGCTTCTCATAGTCACTATGTTAATGTACATTTCCACCAGCAAACACCACATCTTCATTAAGTTCAGAGCAGTACTTTCTAACCTTTGTTACGTCATGATGCAGGTGAGGAAATGGTATTATTGCACAGTACAATAAAGAATGGGCTTCTGAGCCTCAAGTTGACTGTCTCATGTTCCAGCTGACCAGATGCCTCAGAGTCCCTTAAAGGCTGAAGGCACTGAACACTGTCAATCCCCATTCATCATCCACCACCGTGAGAATTTTACTTACCACTGTGTTTTCACAGTTACGGAGTTCAACTGGGGATGAGAGAGAGGCAAGCCTGACAAAATACAGACCAGGGCTGAATCTCTAAGGACTTGCACTTGGGAATACCCTGGACACGTCTGCCCCTGTTCAATGAGTCTCCTTTACTTCCACTTAACTCTTCTCTTCCTCTTGGTTGGTTTGTCTCCTTTTGACTTCAACCATGTCAGTGATGCATTCACACACACAGGTTCCCTAGGCACAGCTGATCCAATTACAGCAGGGCCAGTTCTCAGACCAACCTCTACCATGCCCCAAAACAAGTCACACACATCACGAGAGGTAACTCCACCATAAAATCTGTGCATACTTGTGAAATCTCCCCAGGATCATGGACAAACATATAATGATTTCCCAGCCACACCACATTGTCCTCATCCCCAGGCTGCCAGAGGGGACAGAATGCCGTGGGCATCTCCAGGTCCTCACCCCCACTCATTCCATCTTGGTTCTGCCACTACAGACCTTTTATTCTTCTACAGGGCAGAGTTTTCCAAAGTGTGGTTGCTATGGTTTAAACTTCGACTCTCCCTCAAGACCCTTGTGTGAAGCCTTGGTCCCCAGCCCATCCACTGCTGGGAAGTGGTGGGACAATGAAAGGAATCTGGGGTGTCACTTGGAGAGGATATTGGGACCCTGATCCCTTTCTTCCTCTCTCTTTGCTTCCAGGACACTATGAGGTAAGCAGCTTCCTCCCAACATGATGTACCACCTTATCAGAGGCCCAAAGCAATGGGGCCAAGTAGCCCTAATTGAAATTTCCAAAATTGTGAGTCAAAATTAACATTTATTCTTTTTTAAGTTGCTTACCTCAGGTATTTTGTTACAGTAATTGAAAGCTAACTCACAAGTGATGTAAGTATCTGCTGCATCAAATCACCTGTAATCTTGTTAAAATGCAGATTTGGGGCCTTTCTGTATGGGCAATCAGAGTATCTTAGAGCAAATCCTTTTCTGAGTCACCAGCAGACTCTTAGTTGGCAAAACCAGTGATATTTTTGTAGTTTTCATTCTTCTTGTTCCCTTGGCAGCACTTGAGAATGTTTATTCTATTCTTGGAATTTCTGCTAGCATCACTTGCCACCTGTCAAAAACTCCATGTTTCCTCTTATGCCAACTATGTCTTCCTGTAGGTTCTAACTGTAGAACTCTTCATAATCTCTGAGAACAGACAAACTTACTTTCTCACAGCTTCAATAGTTTCCTCTTTGCAAATGATTCCCAACTTTTTATCTTTACTCCAAAACTTCCTCAAAGACTCTATTATTTTATTTTAAATTGGTAAATATTTTCAACTGACAGTTTTCAGCTCCCAGCTGTGTGTATATATTGTCACCTTTAAAATATATGTAAGATTTTCAGTCTTTTCAGCAAGGACTTTCCAAGCGGCGGCTGCTGGCTCTTCCACTGCCAGGAGCCCAAATCTAGACCTGACCCGGAGGCACAGTCTCGCAGGCTCTTGCTCCCTGTGCCCAGAAGCAGTTTGAGTCCGGGACACTCCCCAGACTCTCCCTAGGGCCATCTGGGGCTGCCCGGGATGCTACAGCCAGCAGAAGATGCTACTGGCAGTCCCTGATGTTTGGTCATTTTCAATGTCAATAACTAAGCTACAATGGTTCTCCCACACCTGGAAGCTAATGAGTAATGAGCATTATTAAGGCTTATTTCAAATGTAAAAAACCTTGAGATAATGTACTAAATTGTTCAGAAGGTTGTTTTCTTAGCGCCTGCTGGAATACTACAGGATTTTCTTTACCATCCAGAGTTCCTGCCTTCATCCCAGTGCCAGTGAAGATGAAGGTGGAAGAATTTCCAGTGTTGCTGAGAACCGGACGAGACTTTGGATCAAGCTAGCTGCCTGCAGAACTTACCTGGACTGTGATTTAAGCTAGCTGCCTGCAGAACTTGCCTGGACTGTGATTTACCTGGACTGTGAGTTAATCTATTGAGACACTGCTTTACCTGGACTGAGACAACAAACTGTAATCTACAACAAATTGTAACTCGGTATCTTTGCTAACGGTGTCATTGCTGGTATAATTTTTCCAAGGGCTTCTTGCATGGAGCCATCAATTGGCTTGGTATTGTGGCATTTTGTATCCTCCCCTTCTGCTTGTAGCAGATTATTTATGGCATTTGTGTAAAAACCACTATGGTCGTTATTTAAATTAAACAAAAGGGGGAAATGCTAGAGTCTGAAAACAAGTCAAGATGGCGCCTGGCATTTTGCAGAGGGAGTGGTTTGTGAAGTAACACCAGCGAGCCATTAAGTGTGGAGATTCCTTATTGGTTGACTGCTGTATCTAGTTTATGTTAATTAGATAAGCTGTGTGGAATGTATAAATACCCCTCCTGTCCACAATAAACGGCTCCCACTCCTGCTGTATCAACCTACACAAGTTGTTCATCACCCCCTGGTTATTTTGCTGCAGCTGGACTGCGGCACACTTGTTAATTTTTGCTTTTGTTGCCTGGCTTTGAGGGATATATCCAAAAAAGTCTTTGCCCTGACTAATGTCCTGAAGTGTTTTCTTCTATTATTTTCAGAGTTTTTTATATTTAAGTATTTAATCTATTCTGAGTTACTTTTTAAGATAGTGAGAGATAGAAATCTGAATTCTCTATACATGAAGATCCAATTTGCCCCCTCTATTCAGTGAGAGAATTTCCTGTCTCCAAGTTCTTATATCTTTGTCAAAAATCAGTAGAGTAATATGATTTTATATGTGATTTGCCGGTATTTTATTAAAATTTTTTGCATCTATTGATTCCACTGCTGCCAGCCTGAGGTCACCTGGAGGTCTTCTTTCCAGGTGCTGCTGCCACAGGAGACACCCCTGATCCGAATGCACTGAAGGTGACACTGCTGCTGATCCCTGGAGATCTCCTGGTGACGCTGCCCCCACAGCTGCAGCTGCTGCTCCTGCTGACCCGCGCCTGCTGCCAACAGCCACCACCACTACTGCTGCTACCACGGCCGAGAGGACTGCTGCGGGGTGCTGAGGGCCATTGCCAAGTAGGAATGATGCATCGAAATTTCCTTGCCAGCGTACCCCATGTTAAATGGACTTGCCTTGGAAATTCGCTGTGAGAAAGGTGACCCTGCTCAAGGACCAGGGTGGATCCAGGTTTAGGGTGTATCCTGCAGGTTTTAGGAAGTATCCCTGCTCCTTGGGTTTAGGGCGTCCCGGTTTAAGACAAGTTTAAGGCGTTCCCGGTTTAAGACAATCTTGGGTTTAGGGAAGTTCCAGGTTTAAGGTGTACCCTGTGGGGGGAATAGGGCGTATCCTGCTGCCTCAGGCACGCCCAATCCTTGAGTTCCCGTTGTGTTCTCGTGAGATTCAGAAAGTATTGGAGAAAAAAGCCTCGTGGAGTAGGTGAATTGGGCGGCGGCAGAACTGGGATTTCCCCAGAACGTGTGTAGAGGCCGGTGTGAGTTCGGGAATAAAGAATTGCTGTTTGAATCTACAAGGTGTGTGGTGGCTCGTGATTCTGTGCCCAGCCAAGACTGCGGCAGCGGGGGAGGCGCCAGGTTTGGTTGTACGTGGCTGCACCCATTTTGGGACATCATCCAGGGTCTGGGCCCAGGTGCCAGCAGGTTCACCACCACAAGAGCCTCTGTCTGGGGACCCCAGATGGAACCTGCAGGTCCAGTGTGGGGTGCCTGTGGTTCAGAGGAGCCTGGGGTCTTCCTGCTGAAAGTGCTGGTGGCCCTTGTCTTGCTGCTGCATCTCAGGGCTGCCCCTTTGCATGAGTGTATCCTGGTGGTCTCTCTGCAAGTAGGAGCAGCACTGAGGTCTTGGGACTGCAGGTGGCCGAGCCTGAGGTATCTGAAGCCCAGATCGGTGGGATAGAGGCTAGGTTTGCGAGGGCTGATCTGGGTTTAGTGATCCCGAGGGATGTCAGAGACAGGGCTGAGAAACTGTTGAACACTGAGACAGTTCGACTTTCCAGCAAGAATTATTTATTTCATTTTTTGATTCACTAATCTCTACCATATTTGGGACAATATGTTTTTATGTATCAGTGTGTGGAGGATAATGATATATGATTGGTGTTTTACATTTTTGTTACATTCTTATGGCTTAATTTTTTTCTCTTTGTTTGTATTCTTCCTCTCATCTACTGTCTTAGATTTTCTTTCCAACTTTTCTCCAACCCACAGCCAATCTCTGTCAGCTCCTCTTCCACTCTTCCTGTGAATTTTTACTTCTGACTTCTCTCTTCCTATCTCATGAACATTGCATACTACACTACTTCTGTCTTCTCACCCACCATTTGAAATTGTAAACTGTTTTAACAAATTTTCTGTTTATACTACAGTTATTGAACTCATCATTGGGGTTGAATGTGAGACAGCAGTAGACGCCTTAGTGGGAGCTATTAGGTTTAAGGCTATACATTGTGTACACTGGGTGCTGTTGCTATTGGTCTCACCTTTAAAGATGAGGTGCTGGGAACCTTCAGGGACCCCATAGGTCTACAGGGAAGAATTTATGCTGCCTTAGATCCATACTTCTAGATGGGAAGACACATGAACAACATGAAAAAACAAGGGAATAAAGTGCCCCAAACAAACCAAGATGCTTCAACAACAGAAGCCACTGATAACACAGTAGAAGAAATGTCCAAGAAGGAGTTCAGATTGTATATAAACTGATCTGTGAAGTAAAGGATAGTATAAAGAGTGAAATCAAAGAAAAATACAGGAAGTGAAAGATCACTTCAATACAGTTAGATATTATGAAAAAAAAAACAAATAGAAATCCTCCAAATCAAGGAATCAGTAAACCAAATTATAAATTCAATAGGAAGCGTCACCAACAGACTAGACCAATTGGAAGACAGAACCTCAGACAATGAAGACAAAATATATAATCTTGAAATTACCATGCACTCTTGCTTCCACAACCCAACTAATAAGTGAGACAACTCCTCGTTCCCCAAAAATTGTGCTTCCCGGGTCCCACTTCGAACTCATTGCCTAAATCTCCAAACTGTCTATAAGTTTGAACTATTAACCCACTATTTTGATGGAGTAGAAGAAAAAGAACACCTGGACTTGCAAGGCCAGTGCCCACTGATTGAAACCATATACACAAGAGAGTAGGTGAGGTCAGACTTATGGTCTTGTGAGCCCAGTGTGGTCCCTTAGACTCAGAAGGATAAAAAAGAAACTGAGGCCTAATGATGTGCAAGACTGACATCAAACCTACTAAATCTAGTGGGAATGTGATAGTAGGAGCAAATGTGAATCCATTTTGTCTGCAGAGAAGATGGTAAGAAACCATGAATAGAACATCCAAGAGTTATGGGATAACATGAAAAGACCAAATTTAAGAGTTATCAGAATAGATGAAGGAGCAGAGATACAAACCAAAAGGAATGCACAATATTTTCAATGATATAATAGTAGAGAATTTCCCAAACCTAAAGAATGGAATGAAAAATCAAATACAAGAGGCTTACAGGACCCCAAAAGTACAAAATTACATCAGACCCACAACAAGACACATTATAATGAGAATGACTGACACAGAGAATAAAGATAAAATCTTAAAGGCTGTGAGAGAGAAAAATCAAATTACGTCTAGGGGGAAACCAATTCAGATTTCGACTGATTTCTCAACCCAGACCCTCAAAGCTAGGAGGTCCTGGAATAATATATTTTAAGCTCTGAAAGAAAACAGATGCCAATCAAGAATTTTATATCCAGCAAAATGAAGTTCAGATTTAAAGATGAAATTAAAACCTTCCAAGATAAACACAAATTAAAAGAATTCACAACTAGAAAGCTACACCACAGAGCATTCCCAACAAATATTCCATGAGGATGAGGTGGAAAAAAAGTGAAAACCAGCAAAGGTAGGCTCCACACTAAAGGGACATTCAGCCAAAGGAAAAACTAGGACAAATCAAAACCAGAAATAAGTCAAAATGACAGGGAATACAAATCATATCTCAATAGTAACCTTGAATATTAGTGGCCTAAACTCATCAATCAAAGACACAGATTGTCAGATTGGATTAAAAGCAAGGCCCAACAATATGCTGTCTTCAAGAGACTCACCTCATGGGCAAAGACATCACAGGCTGAAGGTGAAAGGAGGGGAAAACTTATCACTAATAGGGATGCGTAAACAAGCAGGGGTTTCTATCCTCATCTCAGATAAAGTAGACTTCAAACCAGAGTTAATCAGAAGAGACAAAGGAGGACACTTCACACTTCTTAAGGGAAGTATATATAAGCAGGACATAACAGTTATAATATTTATTCCCTGAACAGTGGAGCCTCTATGTTCATCAAACAAACCCTTCTCAATTTTAAGGGTCAAATAGACCACAATACAGTAACACTGGGTGACTTTACCCACCTCTCTCACTATTGGACAGATCTTCCAAATAAAAACTAAATAAGGAAACTATAGAACTAAATAATCAAATGAATAACTTAGACTTAACAGACATATATAGAATATTCCATCCATCAACAAGCAAATATACTTTCTTCTCAGCAGCACATGGCTCCTTCTCTAAAATAGACCATATTCTATGCCACAAATAAACTCTTAGTAAATACAAAAAAAAAAAAAGAAATAATATCCTGCATTCTAACAGACCACAATGGAATGGAATTAGAAATCAATGATAAAATATAAAATACAAGCTACTGTAACAAATGCAGACCAAATAATACACTATTTAATGATGAATGGGTAGGAGAAGAAATCAAGGATGAAATAAAAAAATTCTTAGAGGTAAATGAGAACACTGATACAACATATCAAAATCTCTGGGACACTATGAAGGCAGTACTAAGAGGATGGTTTATTGCACTCAGTGAATTCATTAAAAGAATAAAAAGTCAACACATAAATGACCTAACACTACATCTCAAAGTCCTAGAAAGAGAAGAAGAAACCTAAAACCGAAAGCAGTAGAATATAGGAAATAATTAAAATCAGAGCTGAAATCAATGAGATAGAATAAAAGAAACATTGACAAAACAAAAAGTTGGTTCTTTGAAAAAATAAATAAAATAGATAAGCCCTTGGCCATGCTAATGAAGAGAAAAAGAGAGAAAATTCAAATTACTAAAATACAAAATGAAGTAGGAGATATTACAATGGATACATCTGAAATACAGAAAGATAATTAGAAGCTATTTAAAAATTTATACTCTAATAGAAAATATTCTAGAGACATATGACCTTCCCAAACTGAATGAGGAGGTCATACACGATTTAAACAGATCAATTTCAAGTAATGAAATAGAGCACACCATAAAAAGCATACCAAGAAAAGCCCAGGACCAGATGGATTCTCAGCAGAGTTCTACAAGACTTTCAAAGAAGAATACACCCCAATACTCCTCAAAGTATTCCATGAAATAGAAAAGGAGGGAACCCTTCCAAACTCATTCTACAAAGATAATACCACCCTGATACAGAAACCAGACAGACACATCAAGGAAATAAAACCTCAGACCAATATCCCTGATGTACATAGATGCAAAAATTCTTAATAAAATTTTGGCAAATTGCATACAAAATCATATTTAAAAGACAGTGCACCATGATCAAGTGGGGTTCATCCCAGGGATGCAGGGTTGCATCAACATACGGAAATCAATAAACATAATTCATCATATTAATAGACTTAAGAACAAGAATCATATGATCATCTTAATAGATGCTTAAAAAGCATTTGACAAAATACAACACACCTTCATATTAAAAACACTAGAAAACTAGGGATAGTAGGAACATACCTCAACGTTGTAAAAGCTATATATGCTAAACCCAAGGCCAGCATCAATCTAAATGGAGAAAAATTGAAAACATTTACTCTAAAACTGGGAAAAGACATGGATATTCTCTTTCACTTCTTCTATTCAACATCATCCTTACAACTCTAGCCAGAACAATTACACAAAAGAAAGAAATTAAAGTAATACACAGGTAAAGAAGAACTCAAACTATCACTACTCACTGTTGACAGGATTCTCTATCTAGAAGATCCAAAAAATTCCCAGAAAACTTCTAGAACTAATAAATGAATTCAGCAAAGTAGCAGGATATAAAATCAACACCCACAAATCAAATGCATTCCTGTACATCAGCAATGAATCCACTGAAACAGAAGTTAGGAAAACTACCCCATTCACAATAGCCTCAAAAAAAATTAAAATGAAACCCCTGGGAATCAATCTAACAAAAGAGGTGAAAGACCTCTACAATGAAAACTACAGAACACTAAAGAAAGAAATTGAAGAAAATCTCAGAAGACAGAAAAATCTCTTATGCTCCTGGATAGGCAGAATTAATATTGTCAAAATGGCCATAAAACCAAAAGTGTTATACAGATTTAATGCAATTCCTATTAAAATCCCAATGACAATCTTCAAAGAAATAGAAAAAGCAATCATGAAATTTGTTTGGAAAAATAAGAGACCCAGAATAGCTAAAGCAATCCTTAGTAAGAAAAGTGAAGCAGGAGGCATCACAATACCAGACCTTACACTATACTACAGAGCTACAGTAACAAAAACAGCATGTTATTGGCACCAAAATAGCATTGTAGACCAGTGGTACAGAATAGAGGACACAGAGTTAAACCCACAAAAATA
The DNA here is from genome assembly GCF_964194105.1 of Spermophilus citellus. Lineage (NCBI taxonomy): Eukaryota > Metazoa > Chordata > Mammalia > Rodentia > Sciuridae > Spermophilus > Spermophilus citellus. The sequence continues at coordinate 152,972,243 of NC_138189.1, forward strand.
CAGTTATGTCATATCAGACAAAGGTGCCAAAAGCATTCACTGGAGAACAGATAGCCTATTCAACAAATGATGCTGGCAAAACTGGAAATCCATATGTAGCAAAGTGAAATTAAACCTCTCTCTCTCACCCTGCACAAAAATCAACTCAAAGTGGATCAAAGACTTAGGCACTAGAACAGAGACCCTGAGCAAACAGAAGAAAAAATAGGCCCAAATCTTTGCCACGTCAACCTAGCATCTGACTTTCTTAACAAGATTCCTAAAGAGCAAGTAAAATCAAGAATCAATAAATGGGATGGATTCAAATTAAAAAGCTTCTTCTCAGCAAAGGAAACAATCAATAAAGTGAAGAAAGAGCCTACATATTGGGAGAAAATCTTTACCACACGAACCTCTGATAAAGCATTAATCTCTAGGATACATAAAGAACTCAAAAAACAAAGACCCAATCAATAAATGGGCTACTGAGCTGAATAAACAGTTCTCAGAAGAAGATATACAATCGATCAACAAATATGAAAAATTGTTCAACATCTCTAGTAATTAGAGAAATGCAAATCAAAACTACTCTAAGATTTCATCTCACTCCTGTCAGAATGGCAATAATCAAGAAAGAATACAGGAAACAATAAGTGTTGGCAAGGATGTGGGGGAAAAGGCACACTCATACATTGCTGGTGGGACTGCAAATTGGTGCAACCACTATGGAAAGCAGTATGGAGATTCCTCAGAAACAGTGGAATGGAACCACCATGTGACCCAGCTATCCCACTCAGTTTAAACCCAAAGGACTTAAAAGCATCATACTACAGTGACGCAGCCACGTCAAAGTTTATAGCATCTCAATTCACAATAGCTAGATTATGGAACCAACCTAGGTGTCCTTCAATAGATGAATGAATAAAGAAAATGTGGTATATATACTCAATGGAATACTACTCAGCTTTAAAGAAGAATGAAATTATGGCATTTGCAGGTAAATGAATGGAGTTGGAGAATATCATGCTAAGCGAAATAAGCCAAATCTAAAAAACCAAAGGCCAAATGTTTTCTCCACTATGCAGATGCTTATTCACAATAAGGCAGGGGGCACTAGAGAAGAATAGCTTTACCTTAGATTAGGTAGAGGGAATTGAAAGGAGGGGAAGGCAGGGGATGTGGGGATAAGAAAGACAGTAGAATGAAACAGACATTATTACTTTATGTATATATGACTGCATGACCAATGTGGTTCTACAACATGTACAACTCAGAAAAATGCGAAATTATATCCCATTTAAGTATGATATATCAAAGTATATAAGTGCATTGTACTGTCATGTATAACTAATTAAAACAAATAAAAATTAATTAAAAATCAGTAGATTAATATGATTTTGTATGTGATTTGTCAGTATTTTATTAAGTTTTTTTGCATCTATGTTCATCAGCAATATTGATCGAAGTTTTCTTTCCTTGATTTGTCTTTTTCTGGTTTTGGTATCAGAGGTAATACTAGCTTCATGAACAAGTTTGGCAGTATTCCCTCCTTTTCAGTTTTATAGAGTGATTTGAGGAACGATGATGTAGTTCTTTGAAGGTCTGGTAGAGCTTGGCTGGGAATCTGCCTGGCCTGGGGCTTTTCTTTTTTGGTAGCATTTTGATGGTGTCTTCAATTTCATTGCTTGAAATCGATCTGTTTAAATTTTCTTTGTCCTCATGGAAATAGAAAAAGCAGTCATGAAATTCATTTGGAAAAATAAGAGGCCTAGAAAAGCCAAAGCACTTCTTAGCAAGAAAAATGAAGCAGGAGGCATCACAATAGCACACCTTAAATTATACTACAGAGTTATAGTAACAAAAACTGCATGGCATTGGCACCAAAACAGATATGAAGACAAATGGAACAGAATAAAAGACAGAGACAAACCCACATAATTACGTTTTTTTCATATTAGACAAAGGTGTCATAAACACACACTGGAGGAAAGATAGCCTCTTCAAAAAGTGGTGCTGTAAAAACTGGAAATCCACATTTAAGAGAATAAAATTTATCCCATCTCTCTCACCCTGTTCAAAGCTCAACTCAAAGTGGATCAGAGACCTCGGCCTTAGTCCAGAGACCCTGTGCCTACCAGAAGAAAATGCAGGCCCAACTCTCCATCACATGGGCTTAGCAACTGACTTCCTCAGTAAGACTCCCATAGCATTATTTTAATAAATGTTATAATACCAATCTTAAAAAAGACTCCTAAAGTGCAAGAAGTAAAATCAAGAATCAATAAACGGGATGGTATCAAACTAAAAAGTTTCTTCACCACAAAGGAAACAATCAAAAACATGAATAGAGCGCCTACAGAATGGGAAAAAAATCTTTGCCATCTGCACCTCAGATAGAGCTTTAATTTCCAGGATATATAAATAACTCAAAAAAACTAACACCAAAGAAACAACAACAACAACAACAACAACAACACCAAAAAGCCCACAAAATAAATGGGCAAAGGAACTGAACAGTCACTCAGAGAAGAAGAAATACATAGTCAACAAATATATGAAACAGTGTTCAACATCTTTAGCAATTAGAGAAATGCAATTTAAAACTACATTGAAATTCCATCTCACTCCAGTCTGAATGGCAATTATCAAGTAATAATGATGATGAGGGGAAAAGATACACTCATACATTGCTGTTGGGACTGCAAATTGGTACAACCATTCTGGAAAGCAGTATGGAGATTCCTTTGAAAATTTAGAATGGAACCACCATTTAACACAGTTATCCCACTCATTGGCATATACCCAAAGTATTTAAACTCAGCACACTACAGCCACATCAATGTTCATAGCAGCTCAATTCACAACAGGTAAGCTATGAAACTAACTTAGGTGCCCTTCAAAAGATGAATGGATAAAGAAAATGTGGTTTATATACACACAATGGAATATTACTTAGCCATAAAGAAGAATAAAATTATGGCAATTGCTGGTAAATGGATGGAACTGGAGACTATCATGCTAAGTGAAATAAGCTAATCGCCCCCCCCAGGGCCCCTCTCAAAGGCCAAATGTTCTCTTTTATATGCAGATGCTAACACAGAATAAGGTTTGGGAGAAGAAGGAATATAAATTCATTGGATTAGACAACTTTCCTATGTTCATGTTTGAATACTTGACCAGCTTAACTCCACCTCATGTTTAACCACAAGAATGGGATCCCAATTAGAATAAGTTATACTCCATGTCTCTATAATACGTCAAAATGCTTTCCACTTTCATATAAAAAGAACAAAAATAAAAACATAAAAAAGAATTTAAAAACCAGTAGGCTATAAATAAATAAGTGGAATGTGCTGATGAGAAGATTCTGGATTGTCTATTCTAGATAGTCTATGTGTCTGTTTTTATACTAATACCATGCTGTTTTGGTTACTATAACTTTATACAATGCTTAAAAGTCAACTTTTTTCTTTTCTCTTAAGAATGTTTTGGTGATTCAGGGTCTTCTGAAATTCCATACATATTTCAGGAGTACTTCTATTTCTGTAAAAAATGTTATTGGTATGTGATAGTAACTGCACTGAATCCTCTTCAATTTATTTCATGTATTTTGCAATTTTAATTGTAGAGAGTATTAACTTCCTTGTCAAATTTATTGTAGGTATTTTCCTTTTTAGCTGTTGTAAATGTTATTCCTTTTTTATTTCTCAGAAATGTCATTACTGGTGTAAAAAAAAATCTATTGATTTTTTATATGTTGATTTTTTTCCTGCAACCTTACAAAATTCATTTATCAGTAATAACAGTTTCTTTTGGTGGAGTCTTAGGGTTTTTCTCTGTGTAAAATCATGTTGCCGGCAAACAGGAATAATTGACCCCCTCCTTTCCTGTTTAGATACCTTTCTTTCTCTTACCTTATAGCTCTGATTATGACTTCCAATTTTATATTAAGTAAGAATGATGCCTTACTCCTGATCGAGAATCAATTTCAGCTTTCCCATTCAGGAAGATGCTGGCTGAGGTTTGTCTTAGGTAGTCTTCATTGTGTGGAGGTATATTCCTTCCTTAGCAAACTTTTTGATGGTTTTTATTATGAAGGGATGTTGGATTTTTTTTTACGTGCTTTGTTTGCGTCTAGCGAGATGATTCTGGGGGTTGTCCTTCATCTTGTTGATGGGTTCTAACAGTTATTGCTTTGTGTATGTTGAACCATTCTTGAATCCCTGAGGTGAGTTCCACTGGATCATGGTGAATAGTCTCTTAAAAATTGCTCTTGGGTTCACTTAGTATTGTATCGCGGAGTTTTGCATCTTTGCTCATCGAGGATATTGGACAGTAGCTTTTTGTTGTTGTTGTTGTTCTGTCCTTACCTAGTTTGGATATCAGGGAAATGCTGGCCTTGTAAAAAGAGATTGGGAGAATTTCTTTTAAGCTTTTTGGAATGATTTAAGAATAATTGGTATCAGTTCTTCTTGAATATGTAACAGAACTTGCAGGAAGCCATCTCTCTGATCCTGAGACTTTCTTTCATGGGAGACTTCTTATTACTGAGTCAAATTACTTGTTATTGGTAAATATTACTTTCTTATACCTAAAGTCCTTTTATTTTTGAATTTTAGTTCTATTACATTGTGGTCAGAGAAGACATAAGGTCTTCATCATTGTTTTAAAGTTTGTGGGCACTTGTTTTGTGTTCTAATACATCATCTGTCCTGGAGAGTGCCCCGTGTTCTGACAAGAGATCTCTGTCTTCTACAGCTGTGGCACAGATAGAGACCCTTCTTCTTTTCTCTTACCTTATAGCTCGGTTATGACTTCCAGTTTTCTCATACCTTGTCACAGCAGCATGACCACTCTCTCAGTCATCGGGTTGACACGCACTGTTCTTAGATCTTGTAGTTATTCTGAGAGGAACTTAATGATCCTTCACATTAAACTTTGTTTATTTCACTGTGTCACTGTGATTGGAAACCAGAGATTCAGGAGAAGAGACAGTGTATATATAAAGAGAAAATGTTTTTAAAACTTTTTGTAATAAGAGGATAAATCAGTAATAATGAAAACTCTGTTGTTGGTAAATTGATTTTAGATCAATAGACCTAGAGTAAGTTTACAGCTTGATGTAAATATTTAGTAGGGAAGGAGAAAACCATAATGAAGGCCTGAGGAAGTAACTGTGGAGAGAAGTCCACAAAAGGTAAAAGGAGTGACTCACAGGAGGGAAGGATTGGTTGTGATTCCATTTTCAAAAGTGAAAAAAACTGAAAATAAAATCTGTGGAGATATGCAGATTCAGTGTGCCATGTGACTTTCTGATATGTCCATTTTTCTCAAAGAAAACAGCAAGAAGAGCCATCAACTGAATGGTGGGGACAGCAGAAGTCATTTACAGGTGTGAGAACACAGGGAAGGGTAGACAATATTCATCTGAGAAAATGGGAGGCAGATGAAGTAGGGAATATGGTTAGAGTAAAAGATGGTGTTAAGTGCCCTCGTAGATTTGTGGGCATTTTTGAAAATGATGACAACCAGAAGAGTTACAGATTTCCAGGAATCTTCAGCTGCTCATGCCAAAGAAAGCAAACCCTGCGGTTTACCTGGTGTTGACTGTTTCCTGGATGTCTGCCTGACGTCATTTACAGTGAGAGCTGCAGGAGTTATTCATTTTAACTGGAAGTGAGATGCTATTTTCAAGCCCTCCCAGGTTCCAAGCCACCGCTTCTGGAGTTCCCCAGCACACATGAAGCGAGGAGGTAGACATCCAAGGAATGTAAGCAGTCACAAAAGTGGCTGACATCTCAAACACCCAAGAATAAGTGGGCACAGGACAGGGGCTAGTGGTCAGAGAGGAAGACAGCTGAAATGAACACTGTGGAGGGGTCAGTCAAAGGTAATGTCGAAGTCTGAAGTGGAACCATGATACTTTTTGGCTGAGATCACTGAAGGTGAGGCGGCAAGAACTCAAGAGACCAGCGCAGGCTGAGTCACACAGAAATGCTGGTTGATGAGATCCCCGTGAAAATACTGAGTGCAGAGATGGATGGTGGCAGTGAGCCAGGTTTCATAGAGCTTTTGAACAATAAGAGTGTTGAAAGAAGGCCGACACAACAGAACGGTGAAGAGAGAGCAGGAGGCCTGATCTTAGTGCATGAGCTTTCACAGAGGTGGGTTTGGATGAGGAAGAGGGATCTGAGGCTTGGAAGGTGAAGCAAGACACTCCACTGGGTAAGAGTGTGTATTTTAAAAAGAACTCCTAGAGTGGGGGAATGGGGGGGTGAGAGACTTTGAGACAACGGATATGCTCCTTACCTGATGGTTTCAGAGGTGTATGCATCTCTGACAAGCTTGAATGTGCAATTTGCTATATATAAATTATACTTCCACAGAGTTGTAAAATAACTCTACATGCAAGGATCTCTGGTGAATTTGGATCCTCAGGTAAAGCAGGGATTTAGTGGTAAAGAGGAAATTAAACATTTAGTGAAAAAGTTTAGAAATGAGGAAGTGTCAATTTCACGACTCACTGGAGAGCCTGGAGAAGGTGCACTGAAATGAGTGGCTCACAATCATAGGATAGAGCAAAGCAGGAGTAGAGCCTAGCAATTGCCAGGCACAGTGGTGCACACTTGTAATCCCAGTGGCTCAGGAGGCTGAGTGAGGCAGGAGGATCATGAGTTCAAAGCCAGCCTCACCAACTTAGTGAGGCCCTAAGCAACTTAGCAAATGAAAAATAAAAAGCACTGGGGATGTGGCTCAGTGGTTGTCCCCTGGGCTCAATCCCTGGTACCAAACAAACAAAAAGCCTGGGACTTGTAGCAACCATAACAGGGCTGTGAGGACAGGCTGCCCAGCTGCTTCCTGAGGCTGAGGGTGGGTGTGTAGGGACTGTCTGCTTCTAAGAGTGGAGCTTTCTAGGATAGACTGCTCACCAGCTTTTGGAACTGCAGGAGGACGTGGTATGGTTTCAGCTGGCTGAGCCACTCAAGGAAGCCTCAGCTGTTTCCTGGGGCTGAGGGTTGGTGGCTGAGCTTCCAGGACTTTAGGGGAGCAGGAGGGTAAACAAGGCCACCTGTCTTGTCTAAGGCCTGTGTAAGCCAAGCCACTTCGAGTGGGCTACCCAGGTGCTTTCCAGGGCCACAGGAGGGTAGGTAGGGCCATCTGGCTGGTTTGCAGGGCTGGGTCTGTGGAGTTGCTGGGGACAGCTGCCTGGCTGCTTCACAGGACCCCATGTGGAGAGTCTCAAGTGGTCTATGCATGCTTAGGGGCTTAGGCGTGTAACTTCAAAACCTCCACCATGTAGCAGAAGCCTTGGTGGGATTCAGGGTGGGCTGGTCTCTTTCTGAGCGTAGCAGGCTTCTGCACTGCAGATGTGCCAGTCTGTCTGGAGTCTTTCCCACTCAGCAAAGGAGACAGGGCAGTAGATGTTCCTTGCTTAGCTCCGCCCCTCTTCATGAGACCATCCTGGATCTCTCTGATCTGCAACATCTCAACCACATGCCCACTGTACTGCCACTCCAGTCAAATAGCTGTTGACTTTTCTTTGGTCTTTTGTTGTAAAGGGAAGTGAGCCAGGCACCTCTAGTCACCCATCTTGATTCCATTCCCATATTTTAATCTTTATTTTATATTCTTGGTACCAGAGCACTGAACCCAGGTCCTTATGCATTGCTAAGCATTGGCATGTTTTTATAATTTCAAAACTTCCATTTTAAAAATTAGGGTTCATCTTGACAAATTCATACATTCATGAAATTTGATTTTAGTTAATTTTCTTCCTTTCTCTTCCCTCCTCCCTCCCCCCATTCTCCTTTCGCTACAGATATTCCTTTGACTCATCTATTCGCTCATTAATTCATTGATACTGGGCATTAAATCATAACCACAGCCCTTTCATTTTTTATTTTCATAGGGCCTAACTTGCAGAGGCTGACCTTGAACCTGCAATCCTCCTGCCTCAGTGTCCTGAGCCACTGGGATTAAAGGTGTACACAGTCACATTATTTTTGACTGGTTCTACTTATTTACATACGCACATAGCATTATTTTAAAAAATTCACTTCATATTTCCTCCCCTTCTTCCTCCCTCTCAATCTCCTTCAACTCTACTGATCTCTGTATCATTATGATATCTGACCCTCCCTTCCTACTTTCCTATATTTTGCTCTAGCTTCTACATATTGAACATTTTACCCTTGATTTTCTGAGACTGGCACATTTCACTTAACACCATGTTCTCCATTTCTATCCAATTACTAGCAAATTCCATAATTTCATTCTTTATGGCCAAGTAAACATCCATTGTGTATATATAACACAATTTCTTAGTCCATTCATCTATTGATGAGCATCTGAGTTGTGAATTGTTCTGCAATAAATACTGAAGTAGCTGTCTCGCTATAATATGTTGATTTTAGTTCTTTTGAATAAATATCAAGGGGTGGGAGAGCTGCATATAACATCTCAACTTACAAATACTGAAGGCCAAATGAAATAAAAAGTCTGAATTGTACCTTGGTCGCACACCACCACAGAAGTTACCATTTTAAAATGCATTGATCTAATTGCATAATATGTGGTAGGATATATTCTGAAGAAAAAAACAACTTTACATTTTTTTCAATATTATTATTGAAGTAACCAATGGTATGATTATTATAAAAATTCTGCATGTATGTCATGTAAAAAAGTAAATATTATGTTCCTATCAATAGGGATTAAGATTTTGGTTTGAAAGGAAACAAATACAGAAAACTGAGGAAATTAAGTAAAAATCTGTTGTACCTTAATTTTAAGTGAAAACATCAATATAAACACAATATTCATTTATCTTACATATGTGTATTTCTAAACTCTGTTCACTGAAAAGATCTTAGGAAAAATCACCAATCCACTATTAACAGGTACGCTTGGTGTCCAACTGTGGTTTCTAAATGCCGTTTTCCACTGAAAGGAAGTAGGGCTTTTTGAAGAAATGGCTGAGTCCAAGTCTGGGCAACAAATGCACAAGACAAGGCAGACAAATTCTGGCATAAAGAAAAGAAAGTGCTCGAAGACTATGTGACTCGTGCTCAGGACAGAGGTGTCAATCCGATGAGGTGCCACAGAAACCACTTTTCATTCACATGGAACCAGGCAGTCACAGCCAATACAAACAAGCAGGAAACGGAAATCAGAAGGAAGAGACTGGGGCAGAAGAAACAGACCTATCGTTATTCACAAATGACTCTGAAGAAAAATCTAAAGGCTCTACAACTACCAGTATTGATTTAGTAATGTCACTGGCTACAAAGTAAATATAAAAAAATAAATTGCATGTCAATATATTAGCAGTGTCTGGAAAGAATACCAAGTGATATTACTCAAAATAGCATCAGAGACATCAATTCTGAGACAAATATTTGAACATGTATATAATCAAAGGAAAGACAATTTGATTACCAATGTGCATACTAATTGTAATGGATTTGAATAAAAGTATGTTTAAAATCATGGATGCATACTACAAAAAAAATCTTCTGATAGACCCAACCTGATCTTTTCTTAAAATTGGGAGCCATCTTGCCACAAAGCCATGAAAAGACAATTTCGGCTTTTCGATAAATTCTGCAAATTCTGAACTTGCTTGGAATGCCTGCCCGTGCCTTGAACTCACCCATGCCTGGCTCTCTGACCAGATTAGCAGCCCTCTCTGAAACTTTAGTGACGCCTCACAAATTTTGGCCTTCCCTGGCCAGACACCAACCCTCTCTGAGGCTCTAATGACCTTCATAAATTCTGATGTCGGGGCCAGCAAAAATGTAAACTACCATTAGTGTCATGCTCATCGGAGTTTTGTTATCTGTAACCCCCTTTGTGTAACTTTCTGGGCTATAAAGCTGGGCTGCAGGAAAACTGCGGCTGCTGTCTGGTTCCCGCGGTTTTGGGTGGGAGAGGCAGCCCGGCCGGTCGAAATAATAAGCTTGCTTTAATTTGATTTTAATTGGAGTCAGTGGTCTTTTCTTGCGTCCTAGCCTAACACTTCATGTGTCAGCATCAAAGGATGACAGGAAACTAAGTATTTAAAAAAATGTAAAGAGGAAAACAACCAAGCTTTTTCTGTACCAACTACACCCCAGGTAAACAATCTATAAAGCTATTTTAATAGAAACACTGCAAGTAATCAGAGAATCTGAGTATTATTTGCAACCCCTAATAAGACAACGGTGAAGATCATCAATGGCTGCTAATCTCACAAAGAGACCACCCAGACAGGGTGTCTTCTGCCGAGAGTTCACAATAACTCTCTGAAGTATACTTGATAAAAATCTAAATCTGAAAGCCTGTAGATTCAATACTACTTCAGTATATAGAATAGGGGAACCTGTAGAATGACATCAGATGCAAGATATAAGAAGCAAAACTGAGATTGTGGAGAATTCTACAAAGGACTGAGGGAATTTTTTTTGTCATAATTAAATGAAATGTATAGAATACTTAACAAATTCCACTGTAAAAATTATCCCGATGCAATCTATGTATCATTTATAATAGGATCACCACTAATTCTAAGGGGTGTTAACTGAATGTGGTTATATATCCTTGTGTATGTGTGCCTGTAGAGTCCTTATCTTTTACGTGTATCAAAGTGCTTTTCAGATGAAATGATGCCTGACATCTGCTCTTCCCATACCCCAGCCTGGGAAATATATGCCATGTTTTTAATAGTGGTTGAAGCTTGGTAGTGGGCATGTGGACTCATTTGCTTTTCTCTATTTTTCTATGCCCCAAAATTTCTATCTTAAGAAAATGCTATTTTGACACTTCATTTCCCTATATAAAACCCTTGAAAGGCTCCCTTCTACCAAAGAGCTAGATTTAACACTCAAATTTTCTACATTCTAGCCCTGAACACTAACATTTCCTTTATAATCTCTCAAATTTTAGCCTACCAAATTTTACTCATTCTTTAATGTTTGTCTTGTAACTTTAGAGCCATAAGAGAGTTGATCCAACTATATTATGCCTTTTGAGCACTTTTAAAGTTTTACTCTGCATTTAGAAGTTGTTCAAAAGCCCCAAAATGTGAAGAGTCAAGAGAAGGTCAGAGATCTTTTATTTTCAAAGGCAAATTTTCTATCAAGAAATGGAAATAAAGGCTGGAAATCTGCCATGAAAGCAAAGAGCCTAGTAAAGAGATTAAAAAATATTAAACAAGGAAAGACCAGTTGGACAAAGAGGCAATAAATATCACATAATTGACTGAAATTAAATGTATTAATATATTTATGTTAATCCATATGAGATTGCCCATAGTTTATCCTCTTTGACTCACACAAAAAAAATGACAACTGCGGGACTGGGTTGTGGCTCAGTGGTAGAGCATATGCCTAGCACGTGAGGCCCTGGGTTCAAACAGCTTTATTTTATTCAAGTCAATGAATAAAATAAAGCTATTTTTTAAAAACTATTTTTTAAAAAAATGACAACTGCACATGGTCCAACCTATTAGGCATAGAGTCTAGCTCACTGAAAGACAGAAATTCTTTTCCAAACAACTTCACTCCTCATTAACTAAACCCTACCATTCTCTTAGAATAGACAATGAAAGAACCTACATTGTAAGAAACTGCAATAGATCATAAGTTGGGTGGGAGACCACAAATTTAGTAAAGATGGATGCTAAGGGGAGAAAACTGAGAACCAGTAATGTTTAAAGTATCTCTGAAAAGTAAGGAATAGATAAAGCAGCTAAGGTGTTGGACAAACTCAATTTCACTAAAAACACATATGCTAAATTTTCCCTTTTCATCTAATTGCTGTATAAACAAATACAGATATAAAGCTATCTTTTATATTTACTTTTAAATTAGAAATCCCACTAATTATAAAGGATTAAATCATATTTAGTATAAATAGATCCTACAGGATACTTGAAAATAGACAATGTTAAAGGATATATGAAAATTCTCTATTAACCATAATAACTCACCAAACTACTTCCTAACTTGGTTAACATTTTCTCCATTTCTATGTGCAGTCTGCATTTATGAACTCCTTTGATCTGAGATGTTTTAGTGTTTTAGTCATGGATTTTTGTTATCATCTAGCATCATCATGTTTTAGTCATGGATTTTTGTTATCATCTAGCATATGACTAGCAAATATTAGGCACTCAAATACCTGTTGAATTTATCAATAAATGACTAATAACTATTTTTATTCTTGGCTTCTGTTTTTAATTAAAAAAAAAAAAAACCACCAAACTTGAGTGAGATACCAGGACACAATGTTGACTACTATAGCTGTATAAAGACATTCAAAGAAAATCTTAAGAGGACGAATTCTCTTTTAAACTACGAAAAGAGTAATGGCTTTATGCTTGTAAAAAACAAGTGTAAAATTTCTATTATGTCCTATCAGGTAATTCTTAAAAAAAAGAAAAATCCCTAATGGTTCAATGCAAGTTGACATGAATATGTACAAATTTTAGTTAATAGCTGGATGTTGCTGTTCCAAGATTCTGATTTTGAAAGTTGAAAACCTCTATTTAAAAAACAGTTTTACCAGTCAAACACACCAAAAAATAAAAGGTTTTTAATATGCCAGTGGCCATGCAATTCACACACTGAACTGCTCTACACAGGGGGGCTTCACGATCCAGGAGCCATAGCCGTGCTGCTGCAAGTAGGACTTCAGTAAAGCTTTAGCCTCTTGGTATGAGCCAGACAGACGCTAGAGAGAGAGAAGATCAAGTTATTCTAAACCAGCAGATGTGACCTATGAAAAGTTAAGCAGCCCTATTGTACAACTTTACATTTTAAAGAACTAATGACAAATTTTTGAATTCCTACTTCAATTAAAAAAAATTGTAGTTGTAGATGGACAGAATGCCTTTATTTGCTTATTTTTATGTGGTGTTGAGGATGGAACCCAGTGCCTTACACATGCTAGGCAAGCGCTCTGCTGCTGAGCTATAGCCCCAGCCCTTTCAATATTATTTTTAAGCTACAAAGTTTCCTATCTGACACCCTGACAGATTTTGCTTAACATTTTTAATTAAAAGAGTAAATGTGCTAAAAAAATTTTTGAAAAAAATCAAAAAATATAAAAAATGAAAAGTACCTATAATCCTCAAAGTATAGATAACCACCATTAATAACCTGTTTCATTTTCTTATAAATGAACAAACAGAAATGAACTTTTAAACAGGTACCTTTAATGAAGTATAAATTATTTAAAATTACTTACATAAAATTCACCCACTGAAATGTACTGTTTGCTGTTATCAATTTATTGAGGTATGCAAATACCATCACAATCCAGCTATAAACAAATCCGTCACCTGTAAGAGCTTCACTACTGCCCGCTTGCTGTCAGTCTGTGTTCCCTGTGCTTGGCCTAGCTAGCCCTAGGCAATCACAAATCTATTGTTTCCTGAGTTTTTTCTAAAAATTTCATTTGTTTTGTCCAGCTTCTTCCAATTAAAATAATGTTTTCCTATTCATTCATGTTGTCTCACCTCTCAGTTTATTCTCTTTTATTGCTGTTAATATTCCATTGTATGGATATATCACATTTTGTTCATGCCTTTATGACCTTTTGAACATGTGCATTGTTTCCAGGTTTTGACCACTGGAACGATGTTGCCATGAATGTTCACGAGTCTGGGTAAATACAAGGCTTTTTCCCTCACATCCAAAGCAGCACTACTGCAGCACACAGTAAAATGTTTACCTTCACAAGAAAATGGTGAACTGCTTTCCACAGTGGTCTTGGGAGAAGGGTGTTATGAAAAAATAAGCCTGGCCCCTTCTCAGGCTACTCTGGCCTCCTGTCTTGCCATAGCATCCCCCCCCCCAAATCTATTTTTATGTGGTACCAAGGATGGAACCCACTGCCTCACAGGTGAGAGGCGGGTGCTCTACACTGAGCTACAGCCCCAGCCCTCATCTCTCCCTTTTGAATGCGCTCTTAATATACCATCTGCCATCTGCCGTAATGCAACACAGCCAAGAGAGCCCCAGGGCATCAGAGCCAGCATTATGCTCTTTGGGCTCTCTGACCTCTGAAAATGTGAGTTAAATGAACTTCTCTACAAAGTACCTAGCCTTAGGTATATTGTTATACTAATGGAAAAAGGTCTAATACACTCACCATTCTAGAATCATCTGTGGAGAAAACTATTTCTCTCTCCCAATGAATTATGTTGGCAACTTTGTACATAATCAATTGACCACATGGATTTATTTTTGTTCTGTGAATCTATATGTCCATGATTATATCAATATACTGCCTTAACTACTGTTGCTTTATTATTTTATGCAGTTGCACTTTGTTTTATTGTGCTTCATTTAATTGTGCTTCTCAGCCACTTTGTGTGTGTGTGTGTGTGTGTGTGTTGTGTGTCTGTGTGCACGTGCACATGATTTAATCAACTGAAGGTCTGTGGCAACCTGTGTCAAGCAAGTTTATTGGCACAACTATTCCATAGCATGTACTCACTGCATGTCTGTCACATTTTGGTAATTTTCTTAATATTCCAAACTTTTTCATTATGAATATATCTGTTAAAATGGTCTGTGATCTTTGTTTTGAGGCACCATGAACTGTGCCCCTGTAAGAACATGAACTTAACTGATACCTGCTATGTGTCCCTGTGCTCTGCTGATACCTGTTCCCAGTCTTTCTCCCTTCCCTCAGGCCTTTGAGACAGATGATACTGAAATTAGGTCAATTACCCTAAAACAGCTTCTAAGTGTTCAAAGGAAGGAACATAACATCCATCAGTTTAAATTGCTAGATATATTTAAGCTAAAAAAGTTAAGCATGTGAAATGCTGAGACAGGCTGAAAGCTAGGCCTTTTGCACTCATCAGTGAGCTCTGTTGTGAATGCAAAGTAAAAGTCCATGTAGGACTACTCTAGTGAGCACATGCATGAAAAGAAAGCTAAACAACCCTATGCTGATAATGGAGAAAGGTTTAGTGGTTTGGAGAGATGATTAAACCGTCCATGCCATTTCCTTAAGCCAAAGCTCAAACCAGAGCAAGGCCCTAATTACGAAGGTTGAGAGGTGAGGAAACTGCAGCAGGAAAGTCAGAAGCCAAATCCATAACAAAAAATTGCTAGGCGAAGTCCCAGGTGCTGATAAAGCAGCTGCAACAAATTATCCAGAAGACCTAGCCATGGTAACTGATGGTGACTAGACAGTTTCCATGTAGATGAAATAGCCTTAAAGAAGGAGATGGCACCTAGGCTTTAAGAAGAGTCGATGCCTGGCTTCAAAGGACAGACTGACTCTTGTCAGGGGCTAACACAGCTACTGACTTCAAGTTGAAGGCTTATTTATCCCTCTGACAATTTGACAGTAGTTAAGAATTATAATGAATCTAATCTGCTTGTCATTTACAATTTGACAATAAAGCCTGGATGACAGCACACCTGTTTACAAATGGTTTGCTAAAGGTTATAAACCCCTCCTTAAGACCTACTACTCAGGAAAAAAGATTCTGTCCAAAATCGTACTGTTCATTGTCAACGCACCTGGTCACCCAAGGGCTCTGCAACAACACTGGCAATGCTTTCTTTCACTTTTGCTAACATGATGCCCTTCTGCAGCCCATGAGTCAAGGAGTGATTTTGACTTTCAAGTCTTATCATTAAGAAACACTTTCATTAATGCTACATAGCTGCATAGAAGTTGATTCCTCTGATTGATCTGGGCAAAGTAAATTAAAACCTTTTGGAAAGGATTCACTGTTCTAGATGCCACAGAGAACATTTGTGATCCATGGGACATAGTCACTATTTCAACAGCAGGAGGTTGGAAAAGTTGACCTATTTCAACCCCCATGGAGGATTTTGAGGTGTTTAAGACTTCAGTGAACAAAGTAATAGTAGATATGGTAGAAATAGCAAGAAAACTAGAATTAGAAGCCTGAAGACCCTCATTGCTATACAAAATTACATATAAGAGGTTGTGAAGGGAATGGGAAAATAAACAAGGAGAGAAATGAATTACAGTAGATGGGGTAGAGAGAGAAGATGGGAGGGGACGGGAGGGGGGATAGTACGGGATAGGAAAGGTAGCAGAATACAACAGTTACTAATAGGGCATTATGTAAAAATGTGGATGTGTAACCGACGTGATTCTGCAATCTGCATTTGGGTTAAAATTGGGAGTTCATAACCCACTTCAATCTAATGTATGAAATATGATATGTCAAGAGCTTTGTAATGTTGTGAACAACCAATAAAAAAAAATTTAAAAAAGAACAAAAAATATATGAATCATGATATTTTCATGTATATCCTCAAAAAAAAAAAAAAAGAAAAAAAGCAGCCTGAAGATATGATTGCATTGCTGCACTCTCATAGTAAAACTAATAGATGGGGAGTTGCTCAAATGGATGGGCAGAAACAGTGTTTCTTGAGATGGAATCTATTCCAGGCAAACAGGCAGTGAACATTGTTGAAACAACAAAGGATTTTGAATTTTAAATTGACTTATTTGATAAAGCACTAGCAAGTTTTCAGAGGACTGATTCTAATTTTGGAGAAAGTTCTACTGTGAGTAAAAAGCTATCCATTGCCATTGTATGCTACAGAGAAACCTTTCATGAAAGGAAGAGTCACTTGATGTGGCAAACATCACTGTTGTTTTAAGTTCCAGATACCCCAACCTTCAGCAACCACCACCCTCATCAGTTGGCCATCATCAACATGGAAGCAAGACCTTCCAACAAACAGCAAAGATATTATGACTTATCAAAGGCTCAGATGACTATTGGCACTTTAGCAATAAAAGATTTTTAAATAAGTACATTTTTAAGACATAATGTTATTTCACTTTTAATAGACTACAGTATAAATTTAAATTTTGTATGGCCTGAGAAGTAAAAAATTTTCTGAGACTTGCTTTATTGTCATGGTTTTAGAAATAAACCCATGGTTTCCTCAAGTTATGCTTGTAGTTAAGTTTTGAAACTAGACAGGATAAGTTTTCCAAATCTGTTCTTTTTTCAAAATTGTTTTGGCTTCTCTGTGTCGTTTTTACTTCCATATCAATTTTACCATTGGTTCATCAATTTCTACACAAAAGTCTGCTGGGATTTTGATTTTGCATCGTAGCTACAGACTAATTTAAACAGAAGTGAAATCCTTTTCCAATCCATGAATACTGGCTACATCTCCCTATTTATTTAGGTCTCCTTTAGTTTCTCAGCAATGTTTTATCATTTCCAGTTTATAGGTCTTATACTTCTTCTTTTGTTGAATTTATTCCTCCCTGTGTCTATATTTGAGGCTGTGTGGATGAAACTCTCTTTTTTATGGGATACAGATACACTATTTTTATACATTGTTCTTATACTGTGATCTTGCTGGATTCACATGTGATGTAGTTTTTTGTTTCTTGGCGATCACATACAGTTACTTTTCTCCTTTATGTCTGTAGTGATTATTCTTTCATTCCAAAGGGTTTTTTAACCTACAAAATGACATCATCTAGGAAGAAGGCAACATTTCCTCCATCCCCTTTTTCCCGCCTTGCTGCCCTTGGCTATGATGGACAGAACTCTGAGTGCTGAGAACTCTTGCCTTCTTTCCCGATCTTGGGTTGGGGAGGGGATATTCAGGCTTCTAATATTAAGTATAATGTCAATGAAAGAGTCTTCATTGATGCCCTTTATGAAATTGCGTAAGTCCATTTCTAGGCTTATTTGTCCTGCATATTGATTGTGAATGGGTATTGGGCTCTGTTAGATATATTTTTGTATGTACTTTAAGATAATTATGCGAGTTTTGAACTTGAATTTATTATATGAATAATACATAGCATCAAATAATTTTCTGATGTCAAATCAACCTTGCATTTCTGGTATAAAACTCCTTAGACATAATCATTTTGTATTTGTATACTTTCAATTTGGTTTGTCAATGTCTTGGTAAACATTTTTACATTTGTGTTCATGAAATGATACTGGTCTGTAGTTCTTATTTCTTGTGTTTTTGTCCAGTTTTGGTGTCACAGAAATATTGGCCTTGAGAAATGAGTGGAGGAGTGTTATCTCCCTAGTTTTTGAAAGAGATTTTGAAGGATTTGTATTGTACTTTATGTCTGGTAGAATTTGCCAGTAAAGCCATATATGTGCCTGAGATTTTCTTTGGGAAAAGAATAGTGCAACTTCTCAATTAGGTTCTATTTAATTCTGTATAATTTTTTTTAAATTTATGCCTTTCTAGAAAGTGTGTCCATTTCATTTAACTTTCCAATTTGTTGGTAAAAATTTGCAATCACAATTATTTTAATTTTGTGAGATCTGTAATAATAACACTTCCTTCATTACAGATTTTCATAATTTGTGTTAGTCCTTTTTTTTCTTGTTTGTTTAGATAAAGGGTTATCAAATTTGCTTACTTTTAAAAAATGAATCATCTTTTGCTTTCATTGATATTTTTTCTATTTTAAATTTCATTAATTTACCTTCTGATCTGCATTATTTCCTGCCTTCTATTACTTTCATTTTGGTTGCTCCTCTGATTTTTTTAGCTTAAGGTGGGGAGTGCAAATAACTCATTTTAGGATTCTTTTCTCATATAAGCATTTAAAGCTTTTAGTCATATACCCTAAATTTTAATATGTAGTATTTCATTTTCACTCAGTTCAAAATATTTAGTAATTTTCTATGAGTCACAAATAATTTAGATGTTAATTTCCAAGTATATAGCAATTTCCCAGATTTCATTCTGTTAATTTCTACTTTAATTCCATCATGGTTAGAACATTCTTTGTATGATTTTAATTTTTTGTTACTATTTTTAAGTTTCTTTGCTTTCATTGTGAAGTCTGTCTTCACCACTGTGTGCAGCTGCTGTAGTCTCTTCATAGATATTTATTCTTATTTTTATGTTTTAGCCTAGCCTCCTAGTGGTTGCTTTCTGTCTGTCTGTGTACCTTAGTAATAAGCAAATGATTCTAGCCAAGGCTGTACTCAAACACACTAAGCCTCTAAGGCTTCCCTCTTATTCTGATCAATTGATGTGTGGCAGGGAGTATTTCTAATGTTTAACCAGTTCTCAAGTATCGCTTGGTTTTCATTATTTGCTGGGCTCTCTTGACTCTCCCATGTACGTGGAGGCAGTTTTGCAGTTCAAAGAACATGGAAAATGTTTCTCTCCCTCTTCTCCAAAATCCTCAGGAGTAAGTTTCTAGTTGCTAGTTGGTCTAGCACTTGCATTCACTCAGGACTGCAGCCTCTGGCCAGCAAAGTGTCAGTCTTCCCTATTCATTTCCTTCCAAGTTTGGCACCTGAAGCTGACAAAACCACAAGTGTTCATCCCATACCCTAGATCAAGTCTACCCCTTCTGGTGGTAATCTACGCTTTCAGTGGCAGCCTCATTCTGGTAAAACCACAGTTCTTGACACTCAAACTAGAGAGGAACAAGAGGATGAGAACCACCCCAGGCAAGGAGGCAAAAATCTTGTTACTCTCACCCAAAGTCCTAGCAGCTTTTCAATGTTTTTTGTTTGTTTTGTTTTTTTTTTCTTTTTTGAGAGAGAGAGAGAGAGAGAGAGAGAGAGAGGGAATTTTTTAATGTTCATTTTTCAGTTTTTCGGTGGACACATCTTTATTTTATGTGGTGCTGAGGATCGAACCCAGCGCCCCACGCATGCCAGGCGAGTGTGTTACCGCTGGAGCCACATCCCCAGCCCCTTGTTTGTTTTCTTCACCTTCTACTTTTTGTCAGTTTCCAGAGTTGTGAAAGATTGTTTTTGACAAGATTATTTTGACAATTTTGACCAGGGTGACAGTTACATGGGTACATGTACATACATCAACTTTCATGAATGTGTTTTTCTATACTGTTTTTATAGATTTGTAACCTCTTTATGCCACCAAAATCAGAAATTATCTAGATAAGCTTTTATACTATGTATACACATACAACTATAGATAATATAACTGCTTTACAAACAGTTGGATCATTAAGTACTGATGAAATTAAGAGTTTCATAGAACACTGTATTAGCAAAATTAAATTATCAAAGAATTTATATTTAATAATGAAAATATGAAAGTAATTAAAAAACATATCCAGTACAACCTGAATTATTTTGGAACATACACAAATATCAATATATGTGAAGTAATATTCTTACATTAAAAGTTTAAGTATTATCTATGAAAAGGAGGTAGGATTACAAGTAATATACATATGTGCATATGAACATATTCACATGTATACACACGTGTGTATGTGTGTGTGCTGGAGACTGAACCTAGGGTCTCATGCCTGACCTCTGTATTTTTAAAAAAATTTCAAAATTTTCTACTTTAATTATGTTTGTATGAAAAAAACAATTTAAAGAGAAAAAAAAAAAAGGCTAGCTATATCACCTACTAAACCAGATCCAAATTAGATGCTCATACCAAAGCTTTTTCACAACTTTAACAAAATAAATTAAAATAAATTTGTAAGGGTATATTAAATTATGTATTACTTTAAGATACTTAGTATGCTTATGTTAACAATGTCATAAATAGGAAAGATGTTATTTTACTTTTCTGGGCATGATATAAAAGGTTTTTGTAGAATGTTGTCAGGGTAACTATACATCACACTAAGGGGAACTTCTTTAAGTGGTAACATGCACATATCCAGTTTTCAGCATACTCATTTAAAAATTAATCTTACCACTACACATATTATTTTATATTCAGGAACTATTCACAAGCTTTTGCTACATATCATAATCATAAAATACCACAATATTGTCTTTATTTCTATTATCAATTTCATTCTTTTAAGGACCTTACCTTAGCTGCATGATATGTACTAGCTTCAAGTAAATCATCTTTTTTAGCTTCCTTGGCAAGCAGATTAAATCGACTTAACATTGCAGCCTTACAAAGCCGACTTGCCATTGACACACCACTTTTAAATGGGGAACTAAAGTAGAGAGGAACAAAACATTCATTAATCATTATTTAATGATTTATGTTGGCCACTGTAGGAATTAAAATCAACAGTCTACAAATATTTATTTATCCCAATTACATTATGTACAATGCATGTAGTGAAATGTTTTTACATAAAAATTCTGAATATTTAGTTACTTCCTTAAGTAAATTTCTCTTAAATTAGCTGTAAATTATAGTATTATATTAAAAATAAAGCAGAAGATTGATATTTGGGATATTTCCATTTTTTGAAGTAAAATTAATACTAGGATGATTAAAAAAAAAGTGGTTCTCCCTTGGACTGGAAGGGAGCATAGAAATTATCTTCTGGGATGATGAAAATGTACAATATTTTGACCAGGGTGATAGTTACATGGGTACATGTACATACATCAACTCTCATGAAATTTTACAGTGCATTCTCTGCCAAAAAAATATTTAACTTAAAAAAAATAACATGTATACATCTACTTTACAATCCTTGCACTTGTATATGTGCACACAGATGTTTATGCCATTTATAATTCTAATAAAGCAAGTCCACAGATCATGAACCTTTTTGATGTTGTAACTTTGCTCCTTCATTATATGTTTTCATTAGTTGTTGTGATGGAATATAAAATTGCTAAAATTCTTCATTTTTCCTGCTCTTTACAATGTAACTTCTCAGATCCACCATCAGTAAGTGTGGATAATCTCTCTTCCACTTGAATTTATGCTATTCTTGTAATTTGTTTTGGTAAATGAGAGAGGCAACATGTAGGTTCTGAGCGTAGGCCTCAAGGGACTCGTATTCTTATTCTTTCGAGTCTCCTTCATACGCGAAGTCAGTCTGCTGGCATATGAAGAAGGTAAGAAAACACATGAGTCAGAGCCCAGTTGTCCCTCCAAGAGCAGCCAAACTAACCTTTTTATTGGATCCACAGCCTATTCCAGATGCATGGGGAGTTCAACCACTCAGATGACCCAAGAACTTGTAAGTAGTAACAAATAGTTGTGTAAAGTCAAGTACTTAAGTTTTGAGGTAGGTGGTAAGTAGCAAAAGTTAACATACACTCTTGGTGTGAATCTACTGACTCTGTAAATTAATTTTCTATCATGATACTTCTATTTAGGTAGTTTTTCAGATAAATTTCTTGGGCTTTTCAGGCATAAATGATATCTTCTGAGGGGCTGAGTGTGTAGGTCACTAGTAGATAGTACTTGCCTAACATGTGAGGCTCTAGGTTCAATCCTCAGCACAACAAAAAATGATAACAAAAGAAGTGATAGTTTTACAACCTCTTTTTCAACATTTTATACCTTATTTCTTTCTTTCTCTTGTCCAAATGTATTAATGCTATATAATAGCAATAACAGTAAACAATCATATCTTAATCTAGATGTCAGTGGCAATACTTCTGATATTTCATCACTAATCCTGATAATATTTGGAGGCTAATAAAGGCACATTTTGTCCTGTAATCAAAGTACATAACTAATTCCTTTCTGACTGAATACCTTTATTTAGAATAGCTGTAGAAGTTTATATATGTCCTCTTAGAATTTAGAGATGAGCATATGGTATGGTGTTTTTCCCTAGATCAATAAATACGACAAACTATTAAGATGTTCTAGCCTGGTATTATTTCTATCATGCTACTATATTCTTGCAGTCCTAGAAAAAATTTCAATTGAGATTCTATAAAGTATATTATTATTTTATAGTGTTAAATTGTCAATTCTGCTTGGATATTAGGGAGCTTGGCCTTTAACACACACGTGTGTGTGTGTGTGTGTGTGTGTGTGTGTGTATTGTGGGGGCAGCAATTTTCAAGTTTAAATATTAATGATACATTAGTTTTGTAAAAGTATTTTGATGTTTTTCTCTTTTTACATAGCATTGGAAGTACATGCTATTTAAAGGTTCATTAAATAATTCTTCTGAACTACCTAATAATGATGCTTTCTTTTAGGAAGAATTACAGTACCTTCTTACTTTTCCCATAAAGATGTTTAGATTTTTCTAGTTTGGGAAATACTTTTAGAAATTAATCCATTTCACTCAGGTTTATATTTGTGTAGTCGGACAAAGTACAGTTCTTTTAACTGTATATTTAATTCTTCCCTTAGCATCTATTATTTTATAGATTAGCTAGTGATTTTTCATAGAATCATTTTTTATAATTGTCTTTTTCTGGTTTTAGTTATTTTCTTTACATTTCTAGTTCATTATTTCATTTTGATTAATCTATTTCCATTATTTATTGATAAACCATTTAAGACTTTAACTTTTTCCTCTGCTTTAAATGTATATCCTGAAAGTTTTGATAGGTAATACTTTCAACATTGTTTTCTAAATATTATACAATTTCAGTTTTTTTTTCAGAAAAAAATTTCCCCCAATGAAAACAATGTCTAGCATTCTGATTTTGTTGTTTATAACATCATTTCATTATAATCAGAGAATATCCCTTACATTGCTCTACTTTTTGGTTTTTCTGTGTAGCCCAAGAAATGGTCAATTTTTGTCTATATATATTTTTTGTTGTTGTTGCTGTCTATATTCTTGACAAGTATATTTTTGAGGGGATGGGGGGATGCCTTGATTTTGCTGAGGCTATTTGATCCTCCTGCCTCAGCCTCCTGAGCTGCTGGAATTACAGATGTGTGTCACCTCACCCAGCTATTTTATATTTTTAAGTTGTAGTGTTTAAAATAAATTATACTCAATGGTCATTTAAAATGGCTATATCCTTGCTTGTTGTTTTGTTCACTTGATCTACCAAGAACTGATTCAATGAGGTGAATAACTATAGAAATATTTTCCCTCATCTGCAATTTCTGCTTTCTGAATGTTGATAATATATTGATTGCTTGCTACATATAGTCATAACTGTTCTGACTTCCTTATGAATCATATCATTTATTACTAAAGTGTTCTGTGTCTTATTGGAAGTAATTCTGTTGGAGATATATTTTAAATATTGAACAAGGTACAATTTATCTTTCATTTTCTTGTTTGTAATCATTTAAGCAAATATTTGGTTATAATACATGTATTAAGCTTATTTCTTAGTTGTTAATTTCATCTTTATTATGCCATTCTTTTGTTTGTAGTAAACAGTTTGTCTTTTCAAAAGAAAATCTTGTTTGTATGTGTATAGTCGAGACTACATACATATGATCCAAAGAACAAATGGCATTTTCATCTTAGTTGAAGTAATCACTATCATGCTTGAGTAGGTTCACACAAAGAAACATTTGTACATGACCTTAATGAGATCTTTCATAGAAAAAGCAATTTTAACCCTTTAAACTTTTAACATGATTTATAAACTCAATATAAATATATGTTCATATTAAAAGAAGAGCTTCAGTTTTACCCAATCACCAGGGGCAGGAATATTACAAAAACAGCATAGAGCACTATGATTAAGAACAAGGTCTTTGGAAATAAAATGTCCAGATTGAAATCCCAGCTGCCTGCCTTACTACTTGGGTGACTTTAGGCAAACTAACCTAGTTTGAATGTTAGTTTCTTTACTTAGAAAAGAAGAGCAATACTACCCAATCTACAGAGTTATCGTGAAGCAGTTTAAGATGGCATAGTTCTCAAACCTGAGAGTACATAAGCAACGTTTGGGAGAACACATTTAAAATGCAGATTTCTGAGCCCTAAATCCAGAAATTCAGATTCAACAGGTGAAACTGAATATTTAGAACAAACACATGATTGTAATACTTATCACAAAATGATACCTGGAGAAACACACACTCTGGAGCCAGGCTCCTTGGGTCTGATGCTGGCCTCACCACTTACTATAACTTCAATAAGCTATATAACTTCTCCAGGCCCTGTTTTCTCACCAGGAAAACAAAAATGATTTAGTATGATGCCTGTAACATTGTCACACTTGATTATTGTTCAGAATTCAATAAATCATACTAAAAAGTTAGAAATTGCAATCAAAACATCTTCTTTTACTTAATACATAATTTTTTAAAAAATCTGTAATTCTAACCTTTCAGTAATCTTCCCACTTAGGCCATCGACAATCTCCAAAGAAATGTCCCCTTGTGCCCAATTCATACTCAGGGATTTATATTCCAAGTTCACTTGAGGTGGATATGCAGCGGGTACTAAACTAATATGAGGTCTGTTGACCAAGTAAAACATCGGAAGCTTTGAAGTGAGTGCATCATCAACACGTTGCTTGATTGCGATTTCTAAACCTCTAGTATCACTACAATTCCCATCACCTAGAAAGCAAAAACAAATACTCAGAAATTCAGTATCAAAAGAAAAGACTTTGCTAAAAAATGTCTAAGAAAAATAAACAGAATCAACTCAAAGCCCATTTCTCTTTTTTCAATCTTTTTCTTTTCTTTCTACTTTTTTTTTTTTTTTTAGCAATTCACGACAAAATTTGTATTTTAAAAATATTCTTAGAGAAAATGAGTCATTCTAGTAAATAAAATCAAAGAGTTAGCATTGGCCCAGAAAAAAACTACTACTTTTTATAAGGTTCTACCTGACAATTGGCTCATTCTGTCTGTATTTTGTATTATAGCATAAAATCAGCATATAATTCAGTTTATAAATCTGAATGAGAAATAGTTGGTGAAAGTTGAGTTATTATCCAAGGGCCATAAATTACAGCTGTTTCAGGATCATAATGCTCCAAAATACAAAGTAATTTAATGACCATGTCTAGTTAAAACTGACCAATGCCCAAAGCTCTAAATTCTCAGTTACAATTGCTGAAGAGATCACAGAAAGATAGTGTCACTAATATAAAATAGGGAGGTTGCTCCAACTTCAAATAAAAAATAGGAAGCCCTCATTTCTATTTAGAAAACAATACTTTAAAAGTAGATGTAGTTCTTAGAAGGTCAGAATCTGTCACAATAGAAATCTATGTACCATTCAACAAATTTCACAAAGTTTTGCTTCCACATCACTGGAATTGTTGAGGTGGTTATTAGGACTTATGCTCATTGTGACCATATAAGCCTTAGAAAATGAACAAAAGCAGATAAGTCTTCTTTTGACACCCTTTTTCTTAGCATTCCTTTGAGTGTTCTAAATCAGAAGAAAATGACAAATGGAGGCTAGAAGGCTAGTCAAATTAAAGATAAAGTTGGGCACAGAGAAAAACTGGAAGAAACTAAGGTCAGAGGAACAGGTACTGGATCTATAATAAAGGGAAGATATAGATTCAAAGGAAAATGTATTATTTAATTATATATTGTAATAATGACAGCGGTTATGCAAAAAAAAAAAAAGGGCAAGAAACAGGTGGAAAAGAGAAAAATCCTATAAGTCAAACTCTTTGTAAGATTCCTTCAGCAAGAATTAGTTTTACTTAAGTGTTTTAATGAGAAGCATAAAAGCTAATGATGTAGTAGAAAAATCACATCCATTAATAGTTTACATTTTTCCTTTATACATGAATGCTTTTAATGATTTACTATATCTGAAGTATAATTTTTTTCTTGATGTTCACTCTTATCCCTCGAAAAATATACCTCCAAAATTATATAACTGGGAAATTTTGATTTGATTCATTTGAAATGATCTGAAATAACATGAAACTCAAAGGTTGAAGTCAAAGGTTAAATCTACTCTATAGGAGATGTGATAGCAGCTAATATAGGAAAAAAATTCTACCATGAATTCAGCATGGGAAGTCGCAGATTGGGTTTCCATTTAGGCTCTACAATAAACAAACTAAATGACTCTGGGCAAATGTTTTATTAATATTCTGAACCTCTTATTATTGACCTGAAAAAACTAAATAATAATTTCTAAGGTTATGAACTGATTCCTAAAAGTTCATAAACTATGTTTAAAATAGATTCCTTCTCCAGCAGAAAATCAGCATTTGGTCTTTATATTACAATCGTACAGTTTGAATCAATATATGAAAAGGACTCCTGGATACAAATATCTCCGAACAAACATTTGTTAAATATTTAGACAGATGAACTTAACTGTGTATAGCAAATTTGTAAAATGAACCTTAAAAAGCTTGAAAACAAATACAGATCCAATCATTTTTCAATAGCCAAGCAAGGTGAATTATTTTTCCAGATTATTCTGGATCATTTTCTAGTCAAATAATAGTAAATGCCTCTTTAATGCAAGCCTAAACCCCATATTTTATTATTATTTTGTAGTGTTAGATACCAAACCAGGTCCTTGTGCAAGCTAAGCAAGTGCTCTACCACTGAGCTACATCCCCATGCCCCATGTTTTAAATTTAAAAAGACAACCACTGCAAAAATGACAAAGTGAGCATTTGTATAACAAAGCATTCTACAAACTTCAAAAAGTAAAATCATTTAAAAATGTTAACATTCTATTACATTAACATAGGTTTTGAAGAATAAAAATTTTAAAAGTATTGATAGAAAGGGAATAAGGTCATGTTTTTTTCAAAGAATTAGATTCAGTCTTTATTGTCACTTAGTACAGAATGAAAGGGAAGCATACTTCAATTCTAAAGAAGATGTTTTGAAGATTGGAGCCGTTTCATTAATGAAACTGCGTGTCTTTAAACTGCACTCCACATTATTGGATACTTTGAAGCTAGGCTTAGATGATCCTCTATCTGGAATGGCACCACTCCACATTATTGGATACTTTGAAGCTAGGCTTAGATGATCCTCTATCTGGAATGGCACAAGAGTCTAGATATTAGATATGAAGTCATATCTAATATCTAATACAATAGACCATGTGACTAATAAAGTTCCATTAATTCCCAAGATTCTTTTAGCTATTCAAATCACACACTTCCAGTGTACACTTAGACACTGAGAATGGCTCAAAGGGTGAACCATTTAGATATTTGTATCCAAATCACCTTTTTTTTTAAAAAAAAAATATTTCTGGATTTTGTAATCCTTGCTCCCCAAATGGAACTTAAGAGGTCCAGAAATCTGTATTTAGGAACACCACACATTATCAATCAGCTTCAGATGTGTCCCATAGAGATGCCAATAAAGAAAGCAGAAGCGGAGTTGGGGATGTGGCTTAAGTGGTAGCGTACTCGCCTGGCATGCGTGTGGCCCGGGTTCGATCCTCAGCACCACAAACAAACAAAGATGATGTGTCCACCGAAAACTAAAAAATAAATATTAAAAAATTCTCTCTCTCAAAAAAAAAAAAAAGCAGAAGCAATTTTCCAAAGTCCTATTATTTTTATTGCTGCCTGGTATGCCCCACATCTATGTGCAAAATGACAATCAAAATGACCAGATCTAATTTTTAAGCCCCTATCCCAAACCACAAAATAAATATGTAAATAAATAAATAAATACTCATGCTTTTAAGAAACTATAATATGGAATATGGAGTTAATCATCCAAATGACAAATTTTAAAAATGTCATGCTTTTAAGAAACTATAATATGGAGTTAATCATCCAAATGACAAATTTAAAAAATGTCAAACAAAGCTTTGCTTACCAAAGCTGTGATTCTAGTAAAATCAGATGTCTTAGACACTTCAGACACTTATTAAGATCAAAAAGAGCCTTTCCTAAGATTCAGAAAAGTTTGAAATATTTTGAAAAAAACCAAAAACCTGAAGTGACTAAAATAAAATATAATGAACAAGAACCTTAGTAATCAAATTAAATCTAAAAAAAAAAAAAAAATGGTTCCTCATCAACAATATACATTTGGAAAAAGCAGACTGAGAAACAACTACTTTTAAGGATTTGAGTAAACAAGAACTCACATATGTTGTTCATGGGAATATCAGGGTGTTATTTTGTAATATTTTTCAAAATTACAAATGCACAATTTTGACCAATAATTCCACTTCCAGAAATTCATCTTAGAGATATATTTTTACATGTGTGAAAAACAAATGTAAAAAGCTTATTCACTGTAACATTTTGGTAGCTGCAAAAGACTTAAAAACATTTAAAATTCAATCAATTATTTAAACAATGATAATATTTATGCATTATATAGCCATGAGGATTAAAAAATTCTTTATATACTTATACATAAAACTTTTTGAGATACATTATTAAATGAAAAAGCAGGATGTAACAAAGCACTAATTGTTCATATTGGCAATAAATACAAAAAAAAAGAAAATGAGGGATAAAATACTAGAAATACATATGTATGAAATATTACAAAAATTAAGAAAAAATACAGAAACAGCACTGCCTAAAAATAAAAATATTACCCACATAAGGGTCTAAAGCTTGCACATGCATTTGTTTTTATAAAACTAACAATGATCAGAGTCAAGCGACAGCAGTAAATTGCTTCACCAAGACCATGTGAAAACTACAGAAGTAAGACAAAATTCTGTTAATGTCTGAAATGCCTTTCAAATAAAATCTAGCATCTGAACTATCTCCCCCAAAGAGAGCAGTCAATTAGTAATTTGTTGTTTTTTAATCCAGTTACTTTATATTCATCTGACCACTTAAATGGATCTGCATCTATAATCAAATGTATAAAAATAGGAGGGTGAGAAAAAGCCAAAATAGGCATTTAACATTGTATGTCAGAAGGAGTAAAATGCAATATAAGCGTTTACATTAAGAAGTTCAAGGAAGCATCTTCTCCCAAAACAAACAGGGAAGGATTAAATTTTACGTGAACAAAAACATAAGATCAAGACAGAATACATCTAATTTGCTAATTAAAAAAGTTAATTCTTGGTCTACTAATAAATGATAAAAGTTATATACTAAGTGTGATTACAAGTTACTATAAAACAAATAGCTGGGTTTGAGTTTTCACCTTAAATAAAGTTTCTTGCATGCGAAAGCTGATTTTTCAAGCACAGGACAGAGAGTTTTAGTGAAAGAAGCCAGGAGATACTGAGACCCCACTCACCAACAAGTATGCTGTTGACATAAACTGGTTGTATAAAGTGACTAAGCAATGCTCCCTGTACACCAAGCACTTCCCATCTTGTCAACTTGTCACTTGAGGACATACTGTTCACTCTGTTAACAACATCTGTAGGACAGTAAACAGTCAAATAAATTTTGCCTTCAACAGCCACATGGAGACTCAGTTCTTCATTGGCTTCAAATGCAGATATAGAATGTGGATTAAGACGCCTGGAGAAAGAAAAGCAAGTTTCTTAAAAAAAAAAAAAAAAAGTTGACAAAGTAAAATACAGACATTACTAAGCGTTGTCCTCTACCAGGTTTAATTTGCTAGTGTACACTGAATTCCAGCAACAGAAACAGATTCAAACACCAAACAAAGCAGGAATGGATTTACTCTTCCACAAGATTAATACAAAACAGACATAAGCCATACTCAGAACTTCAGCCCAACCTTTATATTATCAACATTCTTATGCATCTTAAAATCAACTTAAAAACTACTTTGTGTTCTTATCATAATTAGTCATTTCCTTCCTCTGTACACAAATTTTTTAAAACTATAGAATGACAAAATAGAAACAAAACTGACAATTTTTATTCAAGATTCACCTCTAATTGATAAAATAATAAAATCTAAAATTCAGTTTCTCTCTAGGAAATGTTTTCCTTATTTTCAAATGTGTTACTGGAAAGATTTTTAATCAAAACATTACCCATGGTTCTTTCTAGATGGTCAGACTTGAGGCAAATTTTATTTTCTTCATGGTGCTTGCCTATACTTTTAAAATTTTATACTACTTGATACTATTTATTCAACAAAACAATGAAGTTATGACCATAAATTAATTTTGTCTAACTCCTGTATTTGTATATAAACATGCACACTTCACAAAAGTTTGTGAAGTCTTAAGTAGAAAGGACATTTTCAATAGCATAGAAAGTGAAGTACATACAATTTTTTAGTACAAGTCGTATTATAGATAAAGTTGAAAGAAGGTGGCAAAAGTATTTGTGGCCCCCTGAAGGCCACAAATAACAATGTGGGTCCATATGAATGTACTTGTGTCTACAGTTTCAGAAAATATGCAGTGGCCATCCTATTGTCTTTTAAAAACAACTTCCCTTATACTTACAACTGTGACTTAATCTGGGCTGATCCTTTAGGCAACTGGTTCATATACAGATAAATGTTGATATCTTGTTTCAGAGTGAGTAGATTAGAAGCTGGATCTGTACAAAATATTGACTTTTCCATCATAGCAGGATTTTTGCTATAGAAGAGTAGGAGCTGTCTATAAAAGTACCTAAAATAAATGTTTTAATTTTGTTAAGTAATAAAATTATTTAAGATGTTTCTTAATGAGCATTATAATCTGTGTATCATAAACAATGTCCCCATTGTATCAAAGTTTTATATTTATTTATTTATTTATTTATTTTTAGGGGTAGATGGACACAACACAATGCCTTTATTTTTTTAATGTGGTGCTGAGGATTGAACCCGGGTCCTGTCCGTGCTAGGTGAGCGCTCTACCACTGAGCCACAATCCCAGCCCCTCAAAGTTTTAATAC
The DNA here is from genome assembly GCF_964194105.1 of Spermophilus citellus. Taxonomy (NCBI): domain Eukaryota; kingdom Metazoa; phylum Chordata; class Mammalia; order Rodentia; family Sciuridae; genus Spermophilus; species Spermophilus citellus. The sequence continues at coordinate 153,003,591 of NC_138189.1, forward strand.
AGATAAGAACTCATAAAATAATAAAAAATTAAGAACTCTTAATTCAATGAAAAATTAAGAAGCCCTCAAATGGAAGCCAGTCTGCCCTGTAACATGCAGTAAAACACCAGGCCTTGATTATGACTCCATTTCCATTTCATATTTGAGTCTTCCACTATCATATCCTGCAAAAGACCCATTGCTCTACTGATTCCTCCCTTCTTTCTCAGATGGCTCTGCTCCCAATCTCAAGTGAAGAGTCCCTTCTCTACCCAAATTATTTCAACAACATTATCACCATCAACAACAATAGTAGTTCTGCTCCTTATTGGTTTTAAAGGGGAAAAAAACAGCATAAGAAAAATATAATGACTACCACAAGTTGTATTAAAAAGTCAAGCAGGCCAGATATGGTGGTGCACACCTGTAATCCCAGTGGCTTAGGAGGCCGAGGCAGGAGGACTGAAGTTCAAAGCCAGCCTCATCAACTTCATGAGACTCTGTCTCAAAAAATAAAAAAAAAAAGAACTAGAACTGGGGATTTTTATCAGTGGTTAAATGGCCCTGGATTCAATCCCTAGTATAAAACAAAACAAAACAAAACAACCCCCCACCCACCACCACAACAAAAACCAGCAGATCTCCTCAAAGACTATAACTAATTAAACTAGGAAAAACTACTTTGCTTATTTAAAAACCATGATTTTAAAATGTACTCTGTTCAAGCACACCACTGGAAATATGTAATAAAAAAGTAAGCAACAGTGTATAACAATGCCAAACACAGGCAGAAATAAATGCAAAAGTGCGAGTTTTACAGAGGTCAAATAATGTCATCAGCACCAAAGGGGGATGGGAGGACAAGGAGTAGGAAGATCCTCATGGACTTCTCCAATGTCTTCATATTACACAATTCTTTTCTTATTATTAAAGATACATGCTGATATTTTTCAGGTAGGATATTCCTAAACTTATTTTTAAATACTTCAGCCAAGAAAGCACTTACAAGTGAGAATTCAGAGATTAAACAAAAATAGCACAATAATGGAAATGGAATTTACTATCATTTTATTTTCATTTGTATTTGAAAATTTCCATAAGAAGTTTGATTAAAGTAAACTTTGGAGAACCAAAAGCTGGTAGATATTAGTGGTACTTCCCATTTCTCACAGTTTGTTTTCACATGCAGTTTTTAGAGTATAACATTTCTGGCTTCTCATCTGTTCTTCATTCTTCTTGCAAGGAGCAGAGTAACTGATGAGTTTAGAAAAAGAAACTAGGCATATGTACCTCTGGTCCCTTTCCTTCTCTTTGGTTATCTATCAGCCTGACAGACACCTTACTTAACACTCTGCTAGATGATAAATTAAACTTACACATTGTACTCATAAGTTGGAATCCTGTCAGCTTCTGGTGCTATCCTTGGATAAGTACGGCTAATTGAGAGGTGAAATAAAGATTGATTGTACTGGTGCAAATCTAAAGCTAGACTTTCCAATAACTTTAGTCAGTAAAATGATAGCATTTTTTTTATCTTAAACTTTAGTACTCTTAAAACTTAGTTCACAAGGACTTAATGGAAGTCACTAAAATTCACATTAGACATTGCAATTACTATAAGATCTACAAAGGTTATCATGAAGATAATTAGATGATTGGGATAATGAAGAAACAGTCATATCCTTGGATCAATGATCAGCAAAATTCCAATTTTAAATAAAGATATTTATATGTGTTTACTTCAGGCTGAGAGCACTGATATTTGATGGCATTAAATATATCCATTACCTTACCTAAGGAGAGACCTTCTTGCTGTAACAACAGCATGAGTGTCATGCAGCACTCTTCCATTTGGCTTTATGCACTGGCTGTAATTGTATTCACCTGTGCCTACAGCCACGACTGCATGATGTCCCACTGAAAGGAAAAGGTTAACAGCAGCAAGTTATTCTCTTTCCTATGTCCCAACCCCACCTCTAGCCTACCATTTTAACTGGGTAAAACATATTGACCAAAAAGATGGAAAAAATAATTCCATAATTTCAAATAAGATTCTTAGGAGTCTTTTTAAGAAGCAAAATTTAATATCTCAAAAAGGCAGCTGTCTTATATCATGGTTCTTTATCTAAATTTTTGCCACAGAATCAACAGAATCACCAAATATCCTTGAAAATAGGGCTTTCCATCATGCCCCTATTTCCTCCTCCTCTAGATTTATGTGACCTTTTTAAAAGGCTTCATTTGCTATTCTACTTAAAACTGTCTATATAAAATGCCTCTCAAATCCACTCAGATTTTCTATGAACCATATTGTTTTCTCTGTTCTACTCAAACTGTTTTGAAAAGAAACCGTAGGCATTTTCCAGTAGCTTTGCTTCATTCACATTCTGCTGTGCCCACTTAAATTCCCATGAAATTCTATGCTTCCAAAATCCACAATTCAATGGCAGTCTTTCCCACCCCCCACCCTGTAATCTATAGGGCCTTTCAACAGCTACTGACTAGTTCATTGTTCTTTTCTCCATAAATATTTCCTTTTAAATATTGTCCTTCTTTTACTTCCGTGATGATTTCAGAAAATCTCTAGTCTTAAGACTCTCAAACAAACTTCAATATACATTTGCAACTACCTGAAGAACTTTTTCTAATTCAACAAAAACTGCTGAGGTCCTAGAAATTATCAGACACTGAAGCAGATGCTAGGATTTACATATGGAGCAAGACATGTCCTCATGAAGCTTCTGGGAGAGGGGGAAAAAAAAAGACCAAACAAACCCCAAATTGTGGTAAGTGTATGGAAGGAAACAAATACAGAACTGATGTAAAAAACAATCAAATACTTCATGCCAAATAGTTGCATGATCCTTTCCTAATAAGCTGTGGTGTGAGGAGCCAGCAACCACACAAGCACAGCACCCTGAGCAGAGAGAGCACCAGAACAGCTGCTCCAGAGCAGGATGGAGGAAACGGCGGCAGTGAGGTTGAAGCAGCATTGTGCACTATGCTGCAGAATCTGCGGGCTCCAACCAAGAGCTATGGGAAAATCCACTGAAGGTAAGGAAGCAAAAATCATGTGGGGTTCATTCAGGATCACCCTTTCTTTTCTTCACAGCAAAGGAAACAATCAACAGAATGAAAAGGCAACCCACAGAATGGGAGAAAATATTCCACACATACCCAAGGAAACTTTAATATCCTACAATTCATTAAAAAAATATTTAAAAACGGATAAAGGACCTGAATAGATTTTTCCAAGGAGGACTTACAAACAGGTGTATTTCTGAAAAGTATTCAACATCACTATTTAGAGACATGGACATCAAAACCCCCAAGATATCCTCACACTGATTACTACAAAGTTATTGTCAAAAAGTCAAAAAAAGTTTTGGCAAGGATATGGATAAATGCAAATGCTTATAAACTGTTGTGAGAAACATAAAAATTAGTATAGTCATTGTGGATAACAAAGTGGAGATTCTTAGGACATAAAAATAGAACTGCTATATGGTCCAGCAATCCCATCCTGGGTATACATACAAAGGAAACAAGATCCTGAAGGGATATCTGAACTCCTATGTTCACTGCTGCACAATTCACAGTAGGCAAGGTATTAACAACATCCCAAAGTGTATGTCAACACATGAACTGATAAACTGATCTATCTGTACATACTTTATCTCACATTTTATACGTGTGTGTGTGTATGTGTGTACTACAACTATTCAACCTTAAGAAAATATTGGGCTGGGGATGTAATTCAGTAGTGGAATGCTTGCCTAGCATACATGATGTCCCAAGTTCAACACCCATACCACAAAATAGAGGAAATCTTATTTGCAATGACATAAATGAAACTGGAACATATTATACTAAATGAAATAAGCCAGACACAGAAGGACAAATTTGCATGATCTTATTTGTATATGGAATATATAATCTACAAATGGGGGTTACTAGTGATAAGGACACGAGTAATGGGGAGATACTGGTCAAAGGATATAAACTGCAGTTATGATTAAATTCTGGAAACCTGATGTATACCCTGGTGAGACTACAGTTAATAACATTGTATTCTTAAGATTTGTGGCAGTTTGGGGGAGGGAGGGCGGAGGGCAGGTAAACCTAGAGAGTATTGGTATGATAGAAAAACCAAGTTATGGTAAAACTGTGTTGACTGTCTCTAGAAAGTCATGTGAACAGGTAACAAAATCCACTAGATTTTGCAACGCAGGTAAGGGCAACCTTGACAAGATTAGTTTCCAGGCTCAATGAGAGCAGGTGTTACACTATTATCAATCTTAGAAGAGAAAAAGGCTAAACTGGAGTAGAGTTAGACACAGGAGCTGTAAGTAATTTAAGTTTGGCTACAAAATCAGATAAAAGGATGAGTGTGGATTTAAGTAGGAAAGGTACCAAGGGTTTAAAGGGGTTTTTGTTGTTGTTTTATTTCCAAGACACAAGTTTGGGTAGACAGTTTTCCATACTACTGGAAAGATGAAAGCAGGGACACCTGGGACAGACTCTGCTTTCATCCCTAGAAGAGGGAATATGGACCTTTGAGTGCAGACTATGACTCCAGAACTAGGTCTATAAACCTCTCCTAAGTGGAATTATGCAGTGTCAGGAAAGTTCTAGAATGAATGGTGATGTAAGCTGTTATGAGGGGACGAAACTCAGCCAAGAATTCAGCTTTTTTTCCCTCTTCTGTTATTTGACCTGAACTGCTTCTGAAAGAAACTGAAGATTGATAATACAAGAAAAAAGAGGTTATAACCAAAAGAAAAATTCATCAAGATGTAGAGGAAATGGAATCCAAATTTACATGAAAGAATTAACCTATAAAAGGAGATTCCCTCCTCCATGGTTACAGGAGAAAAATACAAATACAGGAAAGTATACAAGCAAGGGAGAGACAAATGATTGGATCTGACAGTTTCTTATAGACCCAATTAAAAGTAATGAGTGGTAAAGTGCTTGCCTAGCACATGTAAGGCCCTGGGTTTGATCCTCAGCACCACATATAAATAAATAAAAGTAAAGGTTTTTTTAAAAAAAGTAATGAGGCATGGAAATAAAATCTAAGAATATATTTTCTATATGTCCTGTGAGTTACTCCGAGAATGCTGGCTTGATTTCACTCAGGCTTCCCCATCCCATATTTTCTAAAACTACATTTATCATTCTCCCACGTTCTCTACCCAAACTCACACCAGCTTCTAGACCACTTTGTATAAGGTAAACTATTTTCCTATGTAAACTTGAAATGACACTTTTTTATTCATCTTATTTCATCTATCATTCATCATTGCCTTCATTTTATCATATCTATTTTGAAATATAAACTGCTTCCTGTTCTTGTCCATCTCAATTCTAATGTAGGCACTCCATCACAATCACCTAAATTGTGATTCCTTAATTCAGGTTCAACTCCCATTTAAAAAAAATGGTTTGTTATCAATTATTACTTAGGCATTCATTTACTTTAATCACCACAAATAAAATTTATTGATTACTAAATGCCAACTACTGTGTATTAAATAAATTTACATTATCATATCTAATTCTAACAACCCTATGAGTGGGTGTTAGTTTCTATTCTACTCATATTTGTAGAAATAAGAAAATTGAAGCAGAGATGACTAGAATATAACTTGCCTAAATTGAAGTTGCAGAGCTGATACTAATCTTCCCAACAATTACAATTGTTTAAAATCTTTCATAGATGACTACCATACCTAACATCTGACTAGTTCTTAAAGCCACTTCATAATCTGGCCCCATTTTATAAGCTAACTACACTGTGTATTGCTCCTGTACATATACTACTCTGTACTAGCAATAAATTTATCTGCTCATTGTTTCATTTTTCCATTGCTCTTCCCTCATGCTTTCTTCTCTCCCCCAATTTTTCTTTTACTCTATTCAAACCTTATGAATGCTTAATTCATGGGTTAGTATAAAACTCAAATTCTTAATGATCAACCCAGAACATAAAAGGACAAAAAAAAAGATAATTAGAATTGCAATGTCACAACATCTGTATTTTACTATTTTTTAATTGAAAATGAAAATGCTAATTTTTATAGTCCCTTTTAATGTTTGTTAAAATGAGGATTAGATTTTGGGATAGTAGTGGTTAAGGTTTAAAATGTTAAGCCTTTTTATCATTTTTCAGTTCTGATTCCTGGTCAGGATGTTTAATCTCTGTATTTGAGAAGATTTGTGTTTATTGAATGACTCACACCTACTAGAAAAGGTCACTTTAAATCAATGCAAAATCATGGTCAATAGAGGCAAAGATAGTTAACTAAAATATTACTAAAGTATAGTTTAGATCAATTAGTTTTTATACAAACTAACGTCCCAAATATCTGGACTTACCTCTTTCAATTATAAAAGCAGCCAATGAATTGCTACATTTCAGATACTGTGAATGACTAGAAATTAGTTGATTAAATGTTTCTTTAACAATCTGTGAAATCTTTGCATACTGGATATGTCTCCCTTCTAGAAAAAATTTAAAAGCAATATGAATTTGAAGAACATTTGTTTTTCCAGAGATGTCTTATTTTTATTATAACTTTAGAATCAAATTCAAATTAGTTAATTTACAAAGACATAAGCAAATTTCTAACATGTCAATTTGGGATTTTAAAATATTCAATCGTAAAAGAATACAAGTTATTATTGAGTTTTGGATATTTCTTGTAAAAAGACTTGTCAGTACTTACTAGAGGACTATGATTTATACTTTCAGAGTTTACTCTGTCATGTCACAAGGCAATTCTACTGTAGAGGACTGTCTCGCACATTGCAAGATGACCAATATCTTGCCAAATGGCAAAATACTCTCCAGTCATTGTGACAATCAAAATATACTCCTTTAGACCCATGGCAAACCACTAAGCATCTAGACTTGATATACTTCTGCATTCACACTTTAAAGAACTCAACTTTGAAGGAAGGCTAAAACAGTACTAAGGGGGCTAGGGTTGTGGATCAGTGGCAAAGCACTTGCCTAGCATGTGTGGGGCACTGGGTTCAATTCTCAACACTGCATATAAATAAAGGTCCACTGATAAAAAAATTTTATATACACTTTTGAGAAACTAGGATCATACTAGAACAATTTATAAATAATAAACATCAAAGAGTTGCTTTGAGATTCTAGGCCCTGATCATGTTCCTTTGTGTATATATAATTGTGTACTCCTAGTGAAGACTCATTATTAGAGAATGAGTTGCAGCAGCAATTAATACACTGTTTCTCCAAGTTTGGTCAAAAACTAATGATGGCTCTTGTTATCGCATGTTTCATGGTGTATGCTGATAGTCTATCAAGGGCTCAGATCCACTGAATAAAAAAATGGAATAATTTTGCTCTCATGTGCTACATATATTTCAAGTGTACAATTATAATTTCTGTAGAAATTCTTATTTCCTTAATAACCACTATCATCTAAAAGGCACAAATGCTGAAGTCTGTTAGCAAGTCAATATTCTCCTAACTGGATACACTATTTTTCAGGTACCCTATATATATATGTTCGTAATTACAGGAAACTTGCATTTTGTTAATCAATACTCTATTTGTGGCAAAACAGGCAAATGCATATTATCAAAAATTTAAAACACTTGAAAAATTAATCACAAAAATGGAGCTCTGAGAAAGAATGGACTAGTACCTCTTTATTACAAAACTCATGGTACAGAATATGCAGTTTCCACTTCATGTTTAAAAAAAAAACAACGATTTTTTATTCTTTTTCAAAACAAGGTATACATTCACAAGTTTTCCTTTCCAGATACAAAACCACTTATACCATTTTAAGGTTATTTTAAGAAACAATGTATAAATGTAAACATGAATCATTAAAAAAATAACTAGGGTATGCTAAACGCCACTCTTCATATTACTTTTATCTTGGACATCAAAAGAGACATTAGTGTTATTTCACTCTTATTAATGGTTCCACAAAATGAAAGGGACTGTAATTTATTCAACCATGTCCTATGAAGTTAGTAATTAGTTTGTGACGATATAGAAAAATACATAATACTAACCAAATAAGAATTATGCATGTGGCAAGAAAATGTTTAAAAATATCAAAAATATTTGGGAATCAATATACCAACGGGAGATAGGGATGGGGATACAGCTCAATGGTAGAGCGCTTGCCTAGCATGTTTAAGGTCCAGGGTTTGACTCCAGTATTGCAAATAACAGCCCCTACACACACCCCAATACACCAGTATACGTCTTGATCTTAGTATTAAATGAAATAAGAAATACTGTGAATATAGTTAGTTACTCCATGAATATCTTCTTAGCACATATATGAAGGAAGTATAATACTGTATGTGCTAATTGCTGAGGGAGTAAAATAGTCTCACAAGTTATTGGGAATGAACGAGGAAGTAAAAAGATGACACACACAGTGTCAGTTAACAATTTTTTTTTTACTACAAGTGGTTAACTTCAAGTGTTATTCAAATATCATGAGTGACCTAAACCTATCTTCAGAGCCAAAATGCTTCTATTTTTAGTGAAAATACAGTCCAGTTAGAATCATACAGCAAAGTAAATAGGCTGTGAAAGACTATTTAATAACTGGGCCATCAGAGAGCACTAAGATTTTTATCATTCTCAAAGCTTTTCTTCTTCTTTCTTTCAAAAGCTGTAACACAGCTCCTGTTTTACCCCAAGGTAAAAGGATGATGTTTTGCTCTCCTTTTTCTGATACTTGACTCCTGCCCTAAGCTTTGTAAAGCATAATCTACTCCTATTTTTTATTGAAACTACATATTCCTCATTCACAGTTAATACAATCTGTTATTGCCCATTCTTGAGATCTATTTCATTAGTCATTAAAAATGTCCACAAAGGCTGAAAGACAAGAGCCTCTTTCCATATTAAGAAGTCACTGCTGTAGGACTGACCCCTCATGGCTCTTCTGGTTCATCAGTTCCAGTGACTGTTAAGTCAAGTGACCATATCTAACTACTAGTGGATTTGTCCTTTGAATGTGTGTATTTTCCTTGGCCTGGTTCTTTACTCAATGGCAAGCATACAAATTTGTGAAGCCTTTTTCATTGCCTTAGAAAAACAATGGAAGACAAAGGTCGCATAAAAAATTTCAAATCCTAACTTCCAGACCTGGAAAATGGAAGAATGGCTTTTTTTCTTTTTTCACTTTACAAACATTACAAACTTTACAATCTGCAGTATGACACGTTGTCAATGGAGAAATTCAAGAAAAAATTTCTGCTTTCAAGGAGATTAACAGTCTAACAGGAAAAGGACATTAACAACTACCATATGATATTGAAAGTGATGAGACATTATAATAAAATAAAAAAGTTACTGTTTAAGTGAGTACCTACTGTGTGTCAGGCACTAATCTAAGTATTTCATATGTATGAATTCATTTAATCCTCACAGTAGCTCTATGAGATAATTACTGTAATGGCCACTTTACAAATGACAAAATTCAAGTATACAAAGAAGTAATTGATAGAAGAACACACAACTAGTAACTTTAAGTTGTAATTTTCCTGGGCTTGAGTGATTGTAACTGGCTTTAGAACAAAGTAAATAGATTATTTGAAATGAATGTGCCAAATGACATCAAGCTCCAGAAAGCCACTGGTTTACATTAATAACCAGAATAATCAGAACAAAGAATTCTTAAAAAAAAAAAAAAAAAGCAATTACATAAAATTGATGAACTATCTTCCTTATAAGAGGAAACTCCTTCCTTTAATCTCTCCTCATTTCTCTCATTTTTAGCACAGAAATTTTTCTTTTATTTTACAGAGGTGGAAATAAGGTTTTAATGATACAATGTTAATGTACATTTAATACCTATGCATATTGATTATAATTTTAATTGAGTTAATCTTCTAAAAAAGAACATCACAAAGGACTTTCCTACCATAATGTACTTTTGAAACATAAGCTGGTTCAGGTGTAACAACAGGTTCTGCAGGGATAGGAGGAGGACCTGCAAACAAAACATCAGGAAACGTGAAACTTCAATATTCCAGAGAGCTAACACACTACTATTTTGGATAGTAATCCAAGAATGATTATTTCCTGTATACTTCCACGAACTCTAGATCATTGAATGCTCATTAGCTCAGCCTTGATAAAGTATTTTGCATTTTGATACCAGATATGCAAACAAGTTTGAATTTCTTACATACATTGCTTTGTAAAAGTTGCAACATTGTGCAAACCAGTCTTTTTTGATACTTATGAACAGTTTTCTATTTATAATACTGTAGAAAATATTTTAAATGAATATTAAAAATGAGTAAAAGTTATCATTTTAAATACTATTTTACCAGGCTATTTTCTAGGAGAATGTGTCAAAGTTCTCAATGCTTTTAGTGCCATTCCTTGCAACTGCTCTCCAATTCAGTCCCCAAAGTTAAGGAACCCAAAAAACAAGAAAAGAACATGACACTAAATCAGAGGAACAACCAACCAACCAAACAAACAAAAAAACCAAAACAAGTGACATGGCTCCAGAAGCTAAGATCCCAATTAAAGTAGCCAATTTCTTAAAAATCATTCACAAAGACAAAGGAAAAAGAATTCGTACTCTAGACTAAAATTTGAGTAAGATGGGAAACTGAGCAAAGAACTAGTGATAATGTTACCTTAGGGCTCATATTAGAGAAACGCTAACTATAGTTAAGTTTATACACCCAGACTTGAGAAAAGCAGAACCTTAAACACTCAGAGAAAGATGGATTCAATTCTATTTACTTGAGTGAGTGTGGCTAAGTAGATATTAAGCCCTGTTTATTATGCACAAATAATCTCAATAAAGAAATAAAACCAGACTGCACAAGATGTTCTGCATTTTAAAATGCCATGTAAAAAGAGTTAGAACAAAGTTGGAGGATTCAAACATCTTAATTTCAAAACTTACTCCAAGGCTAATTAAAATAGGATATTACTACTGGCATAGAGACAGACATATAGATCAGACAACCCAGAAATAAACCTGTGCATATATGGTCACATGATTTTTAACAAAAGTGCCAAGGGCAATATTTTCAACAAATAACACAGGGAGAATTGGGTATCCATATGCAATAGAGTGAAGTTGGATCCTTTCATCATATGCAAAAATTAATTTCAAATGGATCAAAGATCTAAACATAAGAGCTAAAACTATAAAACTCTAAAAGAAAACAGAGGAAAAGCTTCAAGACATTAAATATGGCAATGATTTTTTGGATATGACAAAAGACACAGGCAACAACAACAAAAAAAAGGTTGAACTTTGTTAAAATTAAAAACTTATACATAAAAGGACACTATCAACAGAAAAAGAAACCTGCAGAATGGGGAAAACATTTTTGCAAATCTGATAACTGATATCCAGAATGGAGAAATTCTTAAACTCAACAACAAAAAACAGCGTAGTTGAAAAATAAACTAAGGACTTGAATAGATACTTCTCTAAAGCAGACAGACCTATGTCCAACAAGACATGAAAAGATGCTTCACATCATTAACTACTAGGGAAATAAAGTAAAGCTCACAATAAAATACCACTTTTCACATCCATTAGGATTAGCTCATAGTAAAACAAAAAATAAAAAGCAAGGATGTGGAGAAATTGGAACTTTTATGCACAGCTGATAGGAATAAAATGGTTTAGCCATTATAGAAAACAGTATGGTGATTTCTCAAAAAATTAAAAACTTATCAAATGATCCAGCAATTTCACTTCTGGGTATATAACTGAAAGAACTGAAGGCAGGATGTCAACAAGATATCTATACACAATACTCAACAAAAATTCAGAAGAGTCAAAAAAATGTAAGCAACCCAAATGTCCATCAACAGAAAAATGGATAAATAAAATGTGGAATAAACATGAATATTGTTGAGCTCTTAAAAGCAAAGAAATTCTGACACGTACAACAACCTAGATGAACCTTGAGGACATTATCCTAGGTGAAATAAACCAGTTGCAGAAGAAAAAGCAAACAAATACTACCCGATTTTTCTTACAGAGACACAAAGTAGCATGGTGATTGTCAAAGGCTTAGGGAAGAGACAGGGAGTTGTTATTTAATGCATGTAGAATTTCAGTTTTGTAAGATGAAGAATTCTGGATATTGGGGGCTGGGGTTGTGGCTCAGTGGTAGAGCACTTGCCTAGCATGTATGAGGCACTGGGTTCCATCTTCAGGACCACAAAAAAATAAAGGCATTGTGTCCATCCACAACTAAAAATATTTTTTTAAAAATTCTGGATATTGGTTGAATAACAAAGTGAATGGATTTAATACTGCTGAACTGTACCTTTAAAATGGTTAAGATGGTAAATTTGAAGTATATTTTACAATTAAATTTTTTTGTTGTTTCTGGGGATTGAACTCAGGGGCACTTTACCACTTAGCTACATCCCCGCTCCTTTGTGAGTCAGAGTCTCCCTAAGTTGCTGAGGGTTTTGCCAAGTTGTTGAGACTGACCTTGAACCTTCTTCAGTCTCCCAAGTTGCTGAAATTATAGGCATGCGCCACCATGCCTGGAAAATTTTTTTAAATGATTAAAAAGTCAATAAACTTAAAAATCAGACTCTTATGTCAAAAAGTATTAGATTTTCAAGACTTAATAGAATCAATCACATCATCCTTGAGAAGAATTTATACGGTTAACAAAATCTACTTTAAAATACTGGAAAAAAGATACACAAAAGAATCTTCAGGGGGCTGTGGCTGTGGCTCAGCGGTAGTGCACTTGCCTGGCATGTGTGAGGTACTGGGTTCAATTCTCATTACCACATATAAATAAATAAATAAAATAAAAGTCTATCAACATCTAAAAAAATTTTAAAAAGAATTTTCAAACAGTGATGAGTTTAGAAGTGTGAAAAAATACTAATGATCAGCTTTCAAATTTTTAAGTATAAAAGACAAAAAAAAAGAAAGTCAATAAACAGTAAAGAGAAGAAATCCTCAATTCTTTCTTCTACATCCTTTCTGAAGAAAGAAATTTTTTAACTCAGTTGTTTAAAACAACTACAGGGGAAAGACAACCTTATTATATATTTTTCCCAGTTCTTAAATATGTTTTAACTTGATTTCAGAAAAGTATTTAGCTCTTAGAGGACAGGGGATAGGTCAAGACTACCACAGTTTCTGGAACATAGTATTTCCTAAAAACAGATTTCTACTGCATGCTATGGTTGGAAGGAAAGCAAGAAAATACTACTGGGTACAAAGTATATGTAGGCAGTTTGATAGCTGATAAAATAATTTTATAAAAGGAATTCCTATTAACAAATGAAAGAAATGTCTTAATATTCTTCATCATAGGTTCTGCATTTCACATTTACTTGTTAAATATTCTGGATAGGCAAAGACATAACTATTAAAAAAATCTAAATCAATCTTAAGTCATTAAGCCACAGATGGGTAGTATTTATTCATCACAGCATAATTCAGTGCTGACCCTGAATAAATACAAATAAGTAAAATTATTAGATGATAAAGTAAGAATTCAAAATTGTCACAAATGACATTGTATTATAAAGACAAGTTTCTGGTTGAGTCATTAACTTCCAACTATTAAGTCAAAATATCATCCATATGACAAAAATAGGACACAAAGAAATCAAGTAGCATGATTGTTAGATAATCTTGATAATACAAATGTTACACTTCTAATAAAACATTCTTTGATCATGCCAAAAAGCAATTATACACCTAATACAAATTTATTTTCAAAAAACCCAGGATAATTAAAGGTGTTGGACAAACATGAAAATAACTAGAAGAAACATGAGTATTAAGGAAAAATGCCACCCTTGACCCCCCTGCTGAAAGCAAACCAGAAAAAAACCCATACGTACAAAGTAGGACAAAAGGAATAATTTAAAACTGAATTTTTAACAAAGTGAATTTAGTGAATTTTTAACAAAGTGAATCTTTTGTAGGTCAAATATCATGTAAAAAGTCATACCTGAATAAGAATAAAATGACATTTATATGTCAAAACTTAAGACATTTACCAAAATCATACCTTGCCCTAAATATTAAATCAGAAAAATATAAAAATTAAGAAAATACTCTTTAAATCCAAAATATGACAAGCTATTTGAAAAACAGTGAGAAAAACATATTAAAACACACCTCATAAGGTGTGGCCAAATTACTTGTTTTTTATTATTAAATAAACTGCTTTAATTAAACAATTAAAATATATAAAGAATTTAACTTAAAGAACCTTAAGAAATGAAAGAAAAGCTGCGGGGCTGTGGCTTTAGTAGAATAAACAGACTTGTGTTTATAAAGAATGAATTTATAGTCACTGCTTAAAATCAAATTAAGATGTTTTAAAAGTTGCCTCATTTACATGTAAATCAAAACAATTTAACATGAAGCCAATACTGGCAAAAACAATAACAATTTGTTAACATATTCTTCAAACTAATAGTTAATAATAAGACCTACTATCAATTGATTATTATTCACCAGGCACTGGTTAAGTGTTTTGTATGCATTTAATCATAGTAACAGTCACAGAATATAGTTAACTTCATTGTTTTTACCTGTCAAATGAAACTTGGGTTTAGAGGGCAATTCATGTGATGGCCCATGGTCAACATTTTAATATTATCAATCTAATTCTGGAATATACATTCTTTTTTTTTTTAAAGGAGAGAGAGAGGAAGGGAGGGAGGGAGGGAGGGAGAGAGAGAGAGAGGGAGAGAGAGAGAGAGAGAGAGAGAGAGAGAGAGAGAGAGAATTTTTAATATTTATTTTTTAGTTCTCAGCGGACACAACATCTTTGTTGGTATGTGGTGCTGAGGATCGAACCCGGGCCACACGCATGCAAGGCGAGCGCGCTACCGCTTGAGCCACATCCCCAGCCCGGAATATACATTCTTAATCTATTTGCCATGCTACCTTCAGTCATCATTTTCTCAACTAACAACTATTTACTAAATCTAATACAGGAAAATTTGTGAACTATGCATTAAATCCCTTTTAGTACTAAATATACAGAATTAAGTGCCTTGGTAAGAATCTATTACACAAAAAACACATTTCAGGATTAGAAATAATTAATAATCTGACAAGTTATCAGACAGTTTAGCCACATTCATAATGACTTGTGGTACTGAAATAAACAAGAGCATTTCAACTACTATTAAATATATCAGTGAATCCAGTAAGTTCTTTTCTGTAGCTACCAAGTAACTCTTCATTAACATCAATCTTTAGGTAATTCCTCCTGGAAAATGATACATTTTCCAAATACTTTGTAATAAAGAGTATTTACCTGATGGTTCTAACATTCTTGGTTCAGGTTCATCCAATTGTAGAAGCTCATCAAGAGCTAACTTTGCTGCATTGGATCTAGACTCCTTTTTATTTTGTCCCAGTCCAGTCTTATATTGAATACCATCCACAACAGCACAAAAAGCAAAATATGGTCCCATAACATTACCTAGAAAAAGAACACAGAATGACTGCTACAGTAACTCACAGTACACTCCTGCAAATGTTTGTATATAGGAAAACATTCTAGTAAAAATATTCTGTAAAATTTAGTCTAAAACACCAACCATTCTTTTTATTTGGCCAGTAAGGGTTTACAATAGAGATAGATGGGCCCATGAACTAGTTTAGAGAATTCAAGAAGTTAGGTTGGCTCCAGATCCAATACATGTCAAGCATGGAATGACAGGAATGTCACACCTGGCAATGGTAATCACTCAAATATCTACTGAATAACCAATGAGATACACACTTTAGAGACTTCTGTTAATATCACTCTCTTTAAAATTGTTAATACAAGGGGAATTTCTCCCACCTTTAGATTACTCTGATACTTCGATAAGCTCCAGAAACAAGGAATCCCTTTGAAGAAAACTTATGAACATTTCAGGGCATAATGGTAAACAGCTCAATCTACTAGAGCTCAGGGAAGGCTGAGGGTGGGAAACCAGGAGAAAAATCCCAAAATACAATAACGAAGATATCCTAAAGAATTAAACTTGATGTCCAGTCCTCCAAAATTTCTAGGATTATTTTTACACTTTTACTTAATGTTCATATTTGCCTAATGAAAACAAAATGGAATTATCTCTTAAAAATCACAGATCAATAATTTCTGTTTCAAGTTTTACTTACTGGTATTAGCAACTTTAGGAGCCTAAATCGATAGTCTTTAGTTATGGATGGCTAGATACAATGAGTATGCACATAAAACCAGTATCTTATTTCCTCACATACAACCACATTACATTAACTGTTTATTTTTTTGGTACAGGGGATTGAACACAGGGGCTCTTAACCACTGAGCCATATTTCCAACCCCTTTTATATTTTATTTTGAGAAAAAATCTTGCTAAGTAACTTAGGGCCTTGCAAAATTGCTGAAGCTGGCTTTGAATTCATGATCCTCCTGCCTCAGCCTCGAGATCCATTGAGATTACAGGCTTGTGCAACCACACCTGGCACATTGTTTTTTAATTTTGCATTAAGGCTTTACCAGGAACTCCTGAGGGCAACTGAGTGAATTGTTTTCCCCCATCTAAGACCTCAATTTCCCGAATTTCTTCCTTTATAATCACCTGTGTTTCAGTTCAAATTTACCAAACCACACAGCATTCTGTATATTTAACAAGTGGCCCAGATGCTTCGTACAAAGGAGATATTATTACACACCAAATCTTTTAATGTGCATTCTGGGTCAAATGCTGAGTCTATCAGTGTCACCTGTTTATAACCCAGGTTCTCAAATTTTACCATGAATCTAAATTACATATAGAGCTTGCTAAAAATATTGATACTCTGGTCTCAACACCAAACCTACTGAATCATACTTCAAACAAAAAAAGAACCCATTGGCAATCAATAGGTCATGTTTTTGAGTTATTCTTCCTAGAAAACAACTGATCCACTTGTCTTTCTTACAATGACCACCAATGGGTTACATTTTCCAGGGACAGTCTGAGAATAATGCAAGAAAGTATTAAGTTACACAGAGATTAAGCCTATTTTTTAATAATACAGAATGTGGTGTTTTCTCAATGTATCTATTTGTTACCCAAGGTTACTGGCATAGCATCACTTCAGTGTCCATTTACTGGAAAGATTTTCTAGCACCGTAATAACCAGACAACTTTGCACTTGCCTGTTGTTACAGTCTCCTTAAGGTCAAGCTGAACCCGCTGCATTTGTGCAAATTGGTGCAAGGCCGACACAGGATTTATCTCTCCACGTTTGTATTTCATTATAAATTCCTTAGGTATTTTTTTTGGAGGCAGGACAGGATGTGAAATAGATGAAAGACCTTTGGAAAGCAATGGTTCTGGAAAATTACCTAAAAATAAATGTTTACATGGTCAATTTGGTTAAAATACAAAAGTGAGCAAAAGCATAAAATCCTCCTCAAAAATGGAAGATACACAATCACATGCATTTTTTTTGTTTCTACTGTACAGTTTTGGCACACATGACAAGCACAATCTATTATATCTTTTGACATACTAAAACCATTTTGAAAAAAGAAATGTTACCATGTTAATACTGAAAATGCATGGAATTTTAGTGATGTCAAGGTCTTCAGAGGCTATGCCTTTTTTTAAAGATGATGTCACTAAGGCTTAGAATGGAGAAAGATCCAGATCTGTGGGGAGTACAACTCAGTTTCTGGGTCTCATCCACTATTTTATACTGCCTGTCATATAAACAGTACAACAAATTTGAATTTAAATCAAATTCCACTTAATTTTTCAAGTATAAGCCCTTGCTTTATATTTAACACTTGGCTAAGTGATTTCTGGAATACAAACTAGTGTAAATCCAGTCCTTTACCCAAAGCCTCACATCAAAAAGACAATGACACGCTTGAAATGGTTTAGCAGTCAAGGCAGTAATGAGTAGTTAAGGGAGAGACGGGGAAAGCTTCTTCAGGCCTCCTAGAGGCTGGGAATCAGCTTAGAGGCTCCAGGTGGGACTCAGCTGCAGAGAAATGTCTACACCTAGCATCCAGGGCACACTCAAATCAGAGGCTCAAGGGAACTTATTCGCCATCCCAGAATCCTAAGAACTGGGGCACGATTACAAATGAAGAAGTCCTACCGGTCACTTGTGTAACCTTGGATGCCATACTCGACAAGCTGCAGCTGTCCGAGGAGTATCCTGTGGATGTGGTCACAGTCTGGGCTGATGGCTGAACTGGCAAATTCTTTTTCAGCATCTGAGCAAAACTAGGGACCCTGGAATTCTGAAACCAGTCATTATTGCCAGACGTTTTCTCACCTACAAACCATGAGAAAATTGGAAGAGGAAGAAAAAAGTAAAATTCTGCGAAGCCGAAATACTCTGGGCGAACCCCCAAACCCTAGTTTCCACAAATGCCTTTTCACACACTCCCATGACCACGGCCAACCCTCTTCAGACCGCTCGCGCGTTTCAGCAGGCGCTGACCCCTTGCTTCCCAGGAGCGAGGGGACATGGGCCCGAGGCGACCCCCACCCCCGGGGATGTGGGGCACAGGAAGCAAAGCCGCCCGCTGAAGACTGGATCATGGGGCTGCGGGGACTCGGGAGGACGCCGCCCGCGCAGGCCGCAAATCCCCAGAGCTGCGGGGACACCAAGGGGCACCGCAAACTATAGGACTGCGATAACTGCGAGGGGCATCGCCCGCAAATTCCAGGGCTGGGGTCCCTGGGGGCCCCGGGGACGCCGCCCACGCAGGCCGCCAACCCCCGGCTGCGGGGACTCCCGGGACGCCGCCCGCGCAGGGACACCAGCCAGGCCGGGCAGCAGCGCCCGCCCCCTCTGCCGACGCCACCCACCGAGGCCGTCCTCCCCGCCGCCCTCTCGGCTGGACCCCGCGGGCAGGCGCGCGGCCAGGGGCAGACCCAGCCGCAGGCCCGGAGCTCGCCGGCTACCGCCCGCTGCCGCCATGGCGTCCTTCTTGGCGTCGACGCTCGCCTCAGGCCGCTCTGCGCCCGTGCACGCGGCTGCCGCAGCCGCGTCTTTCAAAGCCGCCGCACGCCCCTGCGGGCCCGGGTCTACGCCCCCGTGACCCGCTCGTCCAATCACCAACGGTCCCCGCGGCCCGCCCCCGCTCGCGCCTGCGCCGTGTGGCCGCATCCGCGTCGGCCCCGGACGGCCGTGAGGCCTGGGTCGACGCCGGAGATGTCGACGGCCTGCGGCTGCCGGCGGGCCGCTGCCCCGGCGCAGGACGCCGCGTCTCCACCTGGGCCTTCCTGCACGGGGCGCCGGGGCGGCCCGCCGTCTCCCAGCTGCGGCAGAGTGGGCGCCCGGGCCGGCGTGGCCTCCGCGGCCTCCGCAGCTCGCGCTGTGCGGTCGAACTCGCCGTGGCCGCGCTGAGGGCGCCGGCGGGCCGAGGGCGGCCGTGAAGGCGGCGCGGATGGCCCCAGCGGCCGGTGCCACGTGGGGGCAGGTACCAGGAGAGCGGCCGCCTCAACGTGGGGTGCCACGGGGCCAGGTGTCCGGGGAGCGGCCGCCTCAACGTGGGGTGACACGGGGCCAGGTGTCCGGGGAGCGGCCGGCCTCAACGTGGGGTGGCAAGCCCGGTGTGGATTTTGAGTTCTTTGCTGTCGTAAAAGTCGCCAGAGGAGCCCAGGGAGGCTTTACCTGAAGGCGCGGAAGTGTTTTCAGTCATACAGACTGCCCGGGGTTTCGGCGGGTGACCCAGAGAGAATTCAGGGAATTGAGTGACGTTGCTCCGGACTCAGGGGCCATTGTCGGGAGGTGCGCCATGACGGCCGAACCTCCGCGCCTTCCCGCAGGCCTCGCCGGGCACCCACCCGGGGCACCCGGGCCCGGGGGCTGCGGTCGACCCAGCGGCTCTGCTCTGAATCGCCGTCTGTCGTGCTCCGGTCACTCACCCTGGGTCGGCAGGGTACCAGGTCAGGCAGGCCAAGGCCAGCTGGCCGCGGGGTTCGCGGATTCGGTGCCAGAGCACAGGCCGGGACAGACGGGACACCGAGTGCTGTGGTCAGATCCTGGTGGTCACGAGGAGAGTCGGATGGCCACGGCGTCGGGGAGCTGGCTTGCGTGGTCCCACTGGAGGACTAACAGCGCTGAGCCGAAGCCAGGGGACAGAGAAGCAGAGATTTCTCTGTGGCGATTTTCTCGGGCAAGGCTTATGATGAGTGAGCAGGTGACGCGTCAGGCTACCGTTGTGTCCATTCCTGGGGGTCTCCTTTTGTGAGTGTTGGATGAGGTCGATGAGCTCCCGAGTCCGAGGTTCCTGACCTGATGGGTACAGGTGCTCCTGGTTTGGTTTGATAAGTTGGCCTCAGTGAGTGGTCGGGCTGCGCCCATGGCCTTTTGCTTGCACAGACAAGGTTAAAGTCCTTGTGCCTTGGCACCTGTATTCAAGGTGGAATCATTTATAGCAAACTAGTGCTTCTCAAAATGGAACTTGGGGTTAGGCACAGCCTGAAAACCAGTTATACACACCACAGAGCAGCTCCAGGTAGGCCCAGCTTAATCTCCACTACCATCTACTATTTAGATGGAGAAGTTTTCTCCAGGGTTAAATTTATTCTTAAAAACAAAGGAAGGAAAAGGACAATAAAATTGATGGTAGTTTACCTCATTGTAACAAAAAGTCACATCCATCCATAAATACATGGTGAAATTGGAAAAAAATTCCATCCCTTCCATTATGGAATGCATTTTCAATAAAAGTGTATTTTCCTTTAGTGATTATCAATATGTGTTGATTACATTGCTTTGATCAAATGCCCATAAATAATTATAATTCAGATTTTTTCTTAACATTTAGAGACTAGGTTACAGGGAATTAAAAGTTTAAGTGTTCCCAAGAAGTATAAAGATGATGCTAAGAGAGATGTGATTACATTAGGATCAACTGTGAGAGGAAACCTGAAATGAAAGTAGAAACTCAAGGGGTTAAAGAAGTAAGGTCAAAATTATGTATATGTAATTTTGAAAAACTTTAGGTTTATGGAGCAGTTGTGAAGATGGCTGAGTTCATCTCCTAAGTTATCTTATATAACATGGTACATTTGTTAAAACTAAGAAATCACATTGGTATACTACCACTAACTGCATTTCACGCGTTTTTCAGCTAACATCCATAGTTGACAGCATTCAGGTGACCACATTGCATTCTTTAATTTCTTGTAGTCTGAGGCAATTTTTCAGTTTTCCCTTGTTTTTCACGACCTACATTTTATGAGTACTGCTCAGTTATTTCATAGACTAGTCCTCATTCATTCCACAATATTTAATATGTATCTTTATCTAGCCAGGAGGCTGGAAGCTGGGAGTACAGGGTTAAAAGAGCCTTGATTTTACTAGTAGTAGTAGTTACTTTGGTTAGTAAATGGCCGGCTTTTTGTTTGGGCCACAGTGCTCACCAGCTCATGCAGGCCCTGCTCCCCAGACCCCAGCATACCACATACCTAGTGGAGGGGCCTTTTTTTCTGTTTTATTTCAGCACAACTAGCATGTCAAGTTTAGCACATGAAGGTTGGAGAGAGATGGCATATTTGGAGGACAGTTTTTAAAATACGCTTAAAATTGAGACTTGCCCAACTTATGCTCTGGGTCGGATGATCCACAATTTGGAGAAATCCCCAGTGAGTTAACGTATAAAAGGAAAAACAATACTGTTCAATTTTTAAGGTATGTCAGTGTGTTTTAAATGATTCATGTTTCAGGATTACTCCGAACATTGCTTATGTACTGGTTTCGGTAAGAAAACCTCAGATTTGATACCATATAAATATCACTATTACCAACTGGGGTACATGAAAGTCCACCAGATTCTGAATACTTGCTTCCACATATTTCTGAATACTGATGTCAGTGTAGCCTCACATTGAATGGCCCAAACTACATGTGGTTTGCAACATTTGACAACTTGCACTATAGTGTTCTCATCTTTCATCTTGATGGGACTCTTCCTTACCCTTAGCCAGGAAAACGCAGGGAATTGGACATGATGGTGAATTCATTAGTACACGCCACTGTCTTTAACCAAGTTGCACAAGCCAAAAATCTAGGTGCAAGGCTGTAGCAAGGTGGTAAAGGGTACTAAGCCATAGGGAAATGCGGGGCTCCATTCTGCTGGCCAAGTCCTGTGTCTTGGGAGAGGCTTCCTTAGTCTGAGGAATGGGTGCTCTTCCTGAGATTAATCTAGTTAACACAAATTTTCTGGCCATGTCCACAAATTATCCTTTCTTTCCCCGCTCCCATTCCCTCAGGTAGTTCTGTTGGCCATTTCCACAAGTCCTGAATGTGTCCATTTCTTGCCATTTCCATGGTGACCACTCTCATCCAAGCAACTGTCATTTTTGCTGGGACTTGTACAATAGTCAGCTAACAGGTCTCCTGCTTCCCACTCTTGTTTCTCCTAACCAACCATAACCCATTTTCCATTTTTCTTTCAGAAGAACTAATAAAAATTACATTACTTAGATCTAAGAAGTGGATGAAGATACAAATAATGTGGACCAGAGTGTTAGACTGTGGTTTATGTGGGTTTGGGGAGTTAGCACTGTTAGGCTTGGCTGTTCATTTATTTCCCATTTACTAATTTATCCAATTATTATACTCATTAGTATGGCCACCTTTTGTTCTTTATGCTTTTTAAATATCACTTTGTTCCCAAAAAATGCCTCCCCAAATCTGGTAGGTTATGTGAAAGCTTTTCCACAAGTCACCAGCTGAGCAAGATGTTGGAACATGAGTACAAAACTTTTCCTGGTTTTGATGCTCAACTCTGATCTAAATAATAGTAGACAAAATTCCCTAAAGTCAGACTTGAGTACTGACCAACTGAGGATGATTCTAAGCCTGAAACCCCGAAAGAAAAAATTAGAAAGTTTCTTTAATGAATTCAGTGAGATTGGTGAGTATTGGCTCTTGGTGAGCAGAGGAGCAGAGGTCACAGGGAATCTGGGCATGGCACTATCATCTCATAGAAAATGCCCAGTCGGGCTGGGGATGTGGCTTAAGCGGTAGTGTGCTCGCCTGGCATGCGTGCAGCCCGGGTTTGATCCTCAACACCACATGCAAACAAAGATGTTATGTCTGCCAAAAACCAAAAAATAAATATTAAAAAGTTAAAAAAAAATGCCCAGTCCACCTAAGTGGCTGGGTTTTTCTTTTAGAATGTTAATAGGCAACAGTCCATAGTGAAGATGGAGAGGTGATTTAAAAGCAGTTCTGTGAAACTGGTTCACGGATCGAGAGACTCCAGGACCTGTTCAGAGTTCTTTGACAAGTACAGAAATCAAGAGTATGCCTTAGAAATTTTTATAGCAAATTGATAGTCTACTGTTGAACCTAATAATAAAAATTTGAGCTTGTATTATATTTTTTCATTTTGAATAATTCTTAATTATATTTTACAAGATAAGGCATTATGTAAAAATGTGGATGTGTAACCGATGTGATTCTGCAATCTGTATTTGGGGTAAAAATGGGAGTTCATAACCCACTTGAATCAAATGTATGAAATATGATATGTCAAGAGCTTTGTAATGTTTTGAACAACCAATAAAAAAAATTTAAAAAAAAGATTATTGCTTTATGTCAGATTTAAGTTTTAAAAATGGTTGTTCACTACAGATTGCAAATTATAGGTCTCTAGTGAACCTAAAAGCACAAGTTTTACATATAGGAGCATTACATTATGGAAATTTTACAGATGATATGGATGTATCATGCGATTCACTAGAATAAAACAAGGTACATGATACTCAAAAAATAATTTTAATGGCCTACCTGAAAACTATAATCTATACAGCTTGGATCTATGTTGCTTTTTGCATTTAAGAGTAAATCTTAAGGGGCTGGGGCTATGGCTCAGTGG
Organism: Spermophilus citellus; assembly: GCF_964194105.1. Lineage (NCBI taxonomy): Eukaryota > Metazoa > Chordata > Mammalia > Rodentia > Sciuridae > Spermophilus > Spermophilus citellus. The sequence continues at coordinate 153,027,438 of NC_138189.1, forward strand.
TAGTGCACTTGCCTGGTATGTGTGAGGCACTGGGTTCGATTCTCAGCATATAAGTAAATAAAGGTCTATCAACAACTAAAATAAAATATTTAAAAAAAAGAGTAAACCATACTATTCCGCTGAGTGGACGTGCCAGTATTTAACCTGTATTCTTGATGGACATTTGAATAGTTTCCAGCCATTTATTACGAAGAATATTGCTATACACTAAATATTCTTGTATAATCATTTCACACATATGAAAGTGTATCCAGTGAGACTGCTTTTATTAGGAGATGACATGCCTTTGTGGTGTTATCTGCTGTCCTTCAGAGGGGTTGTACCAAATTATATTCCCAACAGCACTGAACAAATGTGCTGGTTGTCTCGGAGCTTTATCCAACAGAGTCATAGGTCTTTTGAATAAAGATTTTATTATTTTTTATTTGGTGCTGGGGATTGAAACCAAGAACCTCAAACATGCTAAGTATGTGCTGTATCACTGAGCTACACCTCAACCCAATAGGTTTATTTAGAATTGCTCTTCTTTTTATAGCACTTTTAACAGGAAGTGCCAGATACAGGATAAATTTATATTACATTTTGGTGACCATACCAATAATATTGAAAGCCACAGAAAATTATCATTTAGAACTACTGGCATTCTGTTTATCTTTGAAGCAGAGAATTAAAACCTAAAAATGATACTGAGTGTAATAATTTCTTTAACTAACCTCTAGTTTGTTTTATGAAGTAACTTTCTGGCAGTGTTTTCTTACACCTTAGTTCTAAGAACCGCTTCTCTGGTGAGCTTGATGAATGAAGTATGCTGGGGTGAGCAGGGAGGATGCAGACGGTAAGATGATACAGCATAAAGAATACAGAATCAGGGGCTGATTCTAGGGCTTCAGTTATAGTTGTTACCAAATGGCTGTGAGAGTCCAACCTTTGAGTCTTAATTCCCCTACTCATGCTTACTAGACGTGTACTCTTGCCAAGCACCTTTGCTCCTCTGGAGTTTGTTCTAATCTGTCAGAAGTAATACTGTCCTGTCTATCTGTGCAAGGGTATTCTTGAGCCGTTCCCTGGCTCTGTGTTCTGCAGTTCTACCATTTACTCAATTTTTAAAATATCTTTATTTTATTTATTTATTTTTATGTGGTGCCAAGGATTGAAGCCAGCACCTCACATGTGCTAGGTGAGTGCTCTACCGCTGAGCCACATCCCCGGTCCCCCATTTACCCAATCTTAAAACTGACTGCACTGACTTAGCTAGAGTTCCAACCAACCTGAATTATGGTCACTATAGCTACCTTTGAGTGATTGGATATTGCCACTCTTTTTTAAATTACACGTGTACATCATACATGTATGTACATTACATATAACACTGCCTCCATATGCATAAAAGAATACATACAAACGTATGTCAGGAGCATAGTATAATATCAGCTGTGAGCAGCTGGCTCTCACCCATTACTGGAACAGCAGCTGCTGTCTCTGAAGCCTCTGTCCGGCCCTGACGACTTCTTCCTTGAGCTACTTACTATTCATCAGTCACCTATAAAAATATTTGATGACTGTGACACAGGATGGACCTCTATTAATGATAAACTATGAAAGGTGAGAAAGATCCCCAAACAGTTATAGACTGAAACCATTATTGTGACTTTATTACAATAATTACAAACAATATTTTAGTGGTAAACATCATAACACAATTACTCAAACTATATACATATAGATATTTATACAAGTCTACATTAAAAAAAGAAAAAGGAATTAATGTCCTCCCATCACATTATCAACAAGAATTTTTTTCTAAAAGTTATGGCCAATAACAAGAGAATTCAGTTATTCTGCAAATATTTTAAGGATGCAGGAATTATATTGCACATAATACAATTATAACTCCTAATGATCAAATTTATATATTTTAATCTAGTTCATCACAAAATTTACATTATCATGCAATAATACTTCACTGTACACAGAATGATGGAACTAGAATAAACATTAACTGGCAAACTTTTAATACAATGGCCACAAAATTAGAATTATTTCAAAGTTATAATTTAAATTAAAAAACACTCCAGTGTAGCAAAACTTAATGGACACACTCAAATCTTTTCATGGATCAAGTTACTCTCCTAGTGTTCTTCTTTGTCTTTTCCTTTCTTTTCCTTCTCGTCCTGTAGTGCAGTGCCAAGCTTTTTGATAAGAACAGACAGAACCTTGTCCAGTGGGTCCATGACTCCTCTCTGAAGCCATTTAGGAATGGTTGTCCTGGCATGATGAAAGCCCAATTTTTGAAGAATGTAATCAACACCTACTGGATCAATCTTTCTTCCAGTCCAAGAAATTAATCTAAAATAATTATAAATGATATTTGTTAAGCGGTAAAATGCCCTAACATAGTCCTGATGGCAGGTCCAAGAACATCACTGACCCTCCCTAATATACTCAGGGCATTTGAATAATTGAGCCCATCATTCCTGTACTTACTGTTAAGGTCTGTAAACAAGTCTGGATGGCGCCTGGCATATTGCCAGAGGGAGTGGTTTGTGAAGTAACGCCAGCGAGCCATTAAGTGTGGAGATTCCTTATTGGTTGACTGCTGTATCTAGTTAAAGCTAAGCTGTGTGGGATGTATATATACCCCTGCTGTCCTACAATAAATGGCTCCCACTCCTGCTGTATCAATCTACACAAGTTCCTCATGTCGTGTCCCCCCCCCCCGCAGTTTGCTGCAGCTGGACTGCGGCACTTACTTTAATATTAGCATTTGAAAATAATGTAGGTGTACAATCCTTCATTGCCTACTATAGCAGACAATAGTGTTCTCAGTCATTTTAAAAAGTGCCTCGGGTTAAAGGTTTCACAAGCTTGTCATGACAAGGCAAAAAGGCACAACTTACTGAGTGCCATGTGCAGAGTGGTTTCCCCATGCCCGGTACCGCCCTCCACTGTGTGGAGAACATGATAGTTGCCTCTGAGTGGTGAGACACTGAAAGAGCTTGCAGAGGAACTGCATAGTGCAGTTCAGTGCCCTCCTCCCTGCTTTTCTCTTTAAAACCACTGGTTTTAGTCATTTTCTCTCTGTTCTAGGTTTTTCAAGGACAGCCCCTAATAGACAGGTTAGCCCCAGGTGTTGGGTGCTTTCTTGGCGAGGTAAGTACATAGATCTGCTGACTATACAAATCCAAGGCACCCCTAACCCACCCCACTCGGGGAGTTCTGCATCACTGAAGCCTTGGAGGCAAGTTCATCCTGGACTCTGCAGTAGAAAGCTACTTGCTGGCAGATATCCAGCAGTGGCTTTCCACTGTTTCCGGCACCATCAGCACCACAACTGCCCTTTTGTTTCCAACCACGCTCCCCCACTATCTCAGTTGGCCCTGAGCTCCAGTGGTGGATAGCAAGCAAAGATCTCCTGAAACTCAAACTGTTACAAGCATTTTGCACTAATTAACTCATTTAACCAGTGTGACCACCCTGCTGAGGTTAGAGAGGAAATGAACAAAGAGAGGAGAGGATACGTTTTTGTCCCTAGATCATTCCATTACTATGCTGAGCTCACAGCAGAGCTGTTAAGCATGTTCAATACCACTATACAAAATTACTTAATTATTGTTAGTTTGTTTAAAAAAGAATATGGCAACTATTTTTATAGTGTCTTGAAAATTCATATATAATCTATTTAAATACACTCTAAAAGATAGTCAATTATCAATTACATTATATATTTAGACTTGCAAATAAAACCAGATTTTTCAGATAGTTTTTTGCACCAGGACTTTTGCAAAATTTCAATACTGTTCCTGCATGTACAGTTTGGATCTGGAATGTTCCCCAAAGGCTTGTGTTTTTAAAGGGTTGGTCCCCAGTGCAGCAGTGTCTGTATCTGCTTCCCGACTGACATGGGGGGACAGCTTTGCTCTGTACAAAACCCTTTCGCCATGTTCTGCCTCAGCACCAGCCGGTAACAGCCAGCTAACCATGGACTGAAATGCTGAGAACCTGAGCCAAAATTAAATCTTTTCTCCTTTAGGTTGTTTTTCTTAGGTGTTCTGTCACAGTGACAAAAAGGCTAAAACACAAGTTATGAAAATGTTAGTTTCTCCCATCAGAGTGTTCTGCTATTTTGGTTATGACAGATTTTACTGAATGTGTATTACTTATTAGCACACAAAGTCAACAGTTTCTGCTTATACAGATTCCATTATATAATATAGTTTAGTTATTTTGGAATTGTTTTGTGCCATAAATGTCTGAATAATAACTGTATAAAATCTAAATCATTTTTTTAGAATATTTTTCTGGGGTGGATGGATATTTTTTGTGGGGGGATAGTTATAATTTGGTTAACAAAGCAGATGGGAGGAAAGGGGAAAAAATAGGAAAGAACGTGAACCCATAAAGCAAGTACCAGTAGTGAAATGACTATTATCATTAAAACTAGAAACTGCTTTTAAAATTCTGATATGAAAACAAGTTGATACAATTGGAACCATGACAATATGAGTCAGTCAGGGAACCTGTATCTGACAGCATTAAATTCAACATTTTAGACCATGGTTTTATACTGTTTAATATCAAATCAGGACACTGACGCCAGGTCCTACTGCACTGTTACAACATGTGTGCAGTAGGAAATCGAAATGATTCCTTAATGATGATGTATGCTTTGACTGCATCTGTAGCTACCTGAAACACCTGAAAACAATATCTCAGTTTCTCAACCAGGACATAACAGTGATAGTGGGAGGAGATGTTCCCAAATGTCACCAGCACACCTGATAGCAATGAGCTTTCCTCAGTGTTTGCTGCCTATGCTTCACACAGAATCACTTAGGAAAGCAGGAGCGAGGTGCTGAAGTCACCATCAGAAGTAGAAGATCACCAGTGACCAAATTCTCCATGTACTGTGTGTGTGTGTGTGTGTATAGTTGTAGTTGTGTGTAGTTGCAGATGGACAGTATGCCTTTGTTTATTTTTTTGTGGTGCTGAGGATCAAACCCAGTGCTTCACACGTGCTAGGCAAGCGCTCTCCTACTGAGCTACTCTCCAGCCCTCCATGTTTTTTGGTAACCATGTATGACCTATGCTACGGTCAGCCTTTTCCTTGCAATGTTGCCTTAGGTAAGGGTAAAACATGCACACCCATTACTTGCCTAAGAGTGGGTTCCAGATGCCATGTGTTGCACATAAAATCTCTCCAATCCACAGTGGTGTAAGAGATGCTGTCTTCTCGGTCTTTGTCAGAACTATCATCATGCATAATAATTGGGCTTTTCTGTCCTGGTCGAGTAGATAAAATCCGAGGTGGAAAAATGGCTGTAATGAAATCATAGGTTGATATTACAAATATGCATCTTACGAATCATCATAAGTCCCCATAGGAACAGAATAATTGGCTCCATCTCTGCTTGTATGCCTGACCTTGACAAACCTCATTTAATCACATTTCTTAAAAAGTAGCATTTCAAGTATATCATAAACAAGGACCAGTTATAAGTACTTCTTGGAAGAAAACGTCAATACCCATGGTGAAGCTGTTTATTTGACAGCAGGCACAGGGCACTCAGATTAGTAGCTGCAGATTTCCTCAAGGTGGCTGGTGATGGACGACTGCTTTTTACGGCTTGAGATACTCACATACCACACAATAATTCTACAGTTTCCGTATGTTGATGGCTACATATATATTTGAACAGTGGTACTAACCTAGGAGCTTTTTATGTAAGTAGTCTTTTTATTTTTTATAGTGAATGCTCAAGGAAATGTTTTATAAAAGATTAGATTTTAGATTGGCTGTCATAAATCAAATGTAAGACAGGTAGCTTATTTAATAAATATAGCATTTTTATTGGAGCACAAATTTCAAGACACAAATGACATAAAAAGATTAGTTAGGTCATTTGATATGCATTATGCAGCCCCAGTTACACTTCTGTGGGGAATGAGCTGTAGGACGACTTTCCCACTATGCCAGAACGTGGGTGGGTGTCTTCACTTACTGCCTGTCTGATCCCTGTGCTTTTATTATTGCTGGTGGTTACAGGACTACAATTTATCTTGATGTTCTAGAACCAGGATGATTCTTCTGGTCCAGTCTTACATGCTGTTCAGTGTTTTCTCAGGAATGTTTATGCTTTTTTTGCCCAAACGAATTGCTTCTAGTTTATAATTAAAAAAAAATTATACTTACAGGTATTAAAAGATGTTTATAATTGCAATCCCCACAGATAATAATACTGTTTTGTAAATTGATTCCCATTGAAATCATGTTTTACAACAGTTTAAATTAAAAGAGATTTTTGTTTTAGAAATATAGTTGATGACAGTCTAAGAACAACACAATATTTTATCAAATGCCAAAAGATTTCACATAGCACCTGAGAGACATAAGTTTGGCAGGCTTTTAAAGGTAGACTAGAAATTCATTCTGAACTTCACAAGTTTTATAATCTGTTTTACCCTATCTAAAATTTAAATACCAAATCAGAGGGAAAAACAAAAGGATTACCAGTTACTGGTGCACATTGGTGGTGCATGTGAAGACTGGATCTGCTTATGTAATGCTACCTGTTATGTGATTTCAGTCATTTTACTCAAAGTTCCAACTGAGGTCTGACAGACTGCTTCCAAGCACCTTATTGATTTTACTGTCTCACTGAATTTTGGCACATCTTGACTGAATAGTAATGAAAGAGCAATTCAATTTATGCTATGCTAACTTTCAATGTGTTCTTTTTATTCCTGAAATATCTATAGGACAAATTTTGCATAATTTCTTCATGAAAAAATGAAACATTATAGTGTGATCTGAACAAATTACATTTATTCCAAGATAGAAGCTGTTGTTTTATTATTGTATATATTCATATTTGAACTGCAACAATTGTCCAATGAATATTGGATGAATAAATGACTACATATTTTGGAGAGCATTACATATCACATTTCAAATTGCCTTTTTTTTTTTTTTTTTTTTTGTGGTGCTGGGGATTGAATCCAGGGCCATGTGCATGTGAGGCAAGCACTCTACCAACTGATCAATATCTCCAGCCCCTACCTCGTTTTTTAAACAACTACAAGGTACTATAATACCAATTCCACATAGATTTTATTTCAGGGTTGTTATAGTTTCTTCATGAGCAAACTTTTAAGTTCCCAGTGAACAAGCCCATGTTAGCAAGTTCATGAAAACAGACCACCACCACCCATTGGGTTCCAAATAATTTGTTTATAAAAGTAATTCAATGTGTTTTTTTTCTAATTACATACATAACACATACTATTTTATTATGTAGTTGTTTCTTTTTAGTCATTTTACTTAAACTTACAATATTTCCTACTTTGGAGACATCTCTTACAAGGACTAACTGAAAATGTATGAGAGAATGTACAGGAAAACACTGCAAAGTATAAAACATCAGTCAGTGTCAGATACAGTTAGAAAAAGTGCCATGTGCTAGCAGATACTTAAAGCCTGCACGACAGCCATGCTAATGCTGTTTACTGATATTTGAGGAAGGAGATATAGTCCACCCTTTTAGCACTAGACCATAAAAATCCATTTAAGTGGCATCAATAGCTGCCTTTGCTGCAGCTTGAAAGAAAAAAAAAAAAAAAACATGCGGCCCACCTTTTTCTTTTTCTTTGAGATAGGCTGACACTAAATCATGGAGAAACATGATGAGCTCAGCATCCATGGTCACACAGATGTGGTCCGTGAATTCTGTCACCACGCTGCATTCCACTTTTGGCTTTAGGCTGGCATCTGCAATGGTGAAGTTCTGTTACAGTGAAAGTCTTGGTAACACGAGTCCTCTTCCCTTTAATAATGAGGCAAGCAGTGCACCTGCACGTGCCCACTTGAAATGCAACTACATATCACGAGCAATCTGCATGTGATCAACAGAAGGGTGGTGGTCTATCAAGCATGTTCCTCACAAGCCTGGTAATGAAGTCCAATTATTATTCCCCATTTCACTTGGGAGAAAGAGGCACAAACAGGCTAAATATTTGTCAGAGGACATATTATGGTAAGAATATCAATGAATGTGACTTATAAAATCAATTTCATTAAAATTCTGCTAATATTACCAAATAACCTGTTAGAAAACAGCTTGTTCCTTCAGGATTTTCTTAGTAACCTTAAAAACTGAACATTTTTTCCTCCACTTACCTTGTAATGAAGGTTCTTGTGGTTCTTGAACATGGATGGACTTAAAGTCAAGCTGCATCCTTGGTAGTGCAAAGATAGTCTCTGTTTCATGGTTGTAGCTAGAACCTCCTCTGAATCCACTCAACAAACTGGAATTCTTCACAGTAGTGCTATTCTCTGTGTTATTAGCGTCAACGTTGCGGAGCAAGTTTAGTTCTATGTGCAGAACATAAGGATAAAAAGTCAAACCAACGGGCACTGAAGAGCCTCTGGCTTTCAAGAGACTAGAATACACAGAATGTCAATCATTTCAAAAGCTGCAAGAATCAAGTTTAAAAATGCAGCCGTGTGTGTGTGTGTGTGTGTGTGTATCACTTGTCAAGATCAAACCTTTGTAACGTGATTCTGAAAAAACCTAATATATTTTGGTTTCTCAAACTTTAAAATGAGTATTATTTTCAACTGAATTTCACATGTCTGAACTTGAATTTCATTAAGTCCAAAGTCTCCACAGATGCATTACCTCAGAATTCAGGACTAAATATGATCCTGACCTTGAAATTAGATACAAGTTCTAGTACCTAATAATAGCACATACATGTGCTATGATTACACTACTGCTGTCTTATAAAAGTATTTTTCTAGGTACACAGACATCAATTCAGTACGCTAACAGTGCCATGGAATATCCCAGTTGAAAAGAATCCCATTCCTTTGGAAGGTAGGATAGTAAACACAGACATAATCTTCTAATTTACTTTTTCACCTTCCTTTGTATTTTGATTTTGTAACAGTTTCTATTTAATCCCTAGGGTCACCTATTTCATGATATCTATTCCCCATGGGATCCAAGTCAAATTTAAGTCAAACGTTCAGGCCTCAGTGTATTTCAATCTATTCAGTTTTCCAATATATCAGATGATTGATAAAAAGAATGTGGTAAACACAAACCCCAAAACAACCATAAAGGAAGAGCTACCTGACCATGTTACCACAGGACTAGCATATCTAATCAAATGGGGAAACAAAACAAAACAGAAACCACCCACTAAAGCACGTCTTCAAACTTGAGACTTAGCTGGGTTGGTGGTACAGGCCTGCAATCCCAGCAACTCAGTGGCCTCAGCCAACTTGGGAAAGTGTTCTGGGCTCAATCCCTGGTACCAGTAAGTAAGTAAACAAAACTTATGACAATAGGAATATTACACTAACTTCTGTTTTGTTCTAGCTATGTGGAACCTGAGTTTGTGACATTTTGTTACTTAATCATCATTTCCCAAATCTCCAATTTTTAGTGTAAATACAAAATATATTTCAATATTACTTTCCAAAATAACCCCCAATATAATAAACTTCATTTTCTTTTTTTAAAGCCAATCTTATTTTGAATGTTTTCAGTTACATTTAAAATAATTTGATGCCCCTGTGGGCTGCTCTGGTGCTGAATTCCCGTAACTGTCCATGCCCCACCTGACAGAGAACAAGGACTCTGGGTCACAGCCCCCAACTTTGCCTTCTTTCAGCAGGAAGCACTTTGGAGATGTCATCACCCAGTTTTCCACAGAAATGGAGTGCAGAAATTGACAGTGGGGAAGTGTAACAGAGTCCATTTCATGCTTCAAATATAACCCTGGCTGCTCTGCCACTGCAATTTATTTTTAAAATGGACATTTCCTTCTTTTCCTCTCTTGCTACTCCTCCCTAGTCTCTCCCTTCCTAATCTCAGGGGAAATAGGATTATCTTCTTTCATTAGACAGAGTACACACCCACCATAAGAATGAAATAATCCACACTTTGGAGATGGCACCAGAAGACCTCAGAAATGACTGTCTCCCAAATTAACAAGTGAATTACAACTCCAGACAGAGCACACATGGAATGCAGCCTTTGAATCACCTTTTTAAAAGCCTCTTTTAAAAGTTCCTGCTGATGAGCAGAATCACAGCCTTTGGGACAGGAGTCCCCTGGCTTTCTCCTTTGCTAGCAAAGCAATGAACCTTTTTTTTTTCCCCCAAAAGATAAACAAGAATCATAAAATAATTTGAGCCCATGAAATGTTACACTACCAGGTCAGAGGTTCATGTACCAAACAGTCACCATGTTGACCTGAATAAAAAGTGAGAATGTGTAAAGAAATGAGAGCTCCACTTCCTCTTAAGATTCTAAACACAGTCAACCAAACCCCAGAAGGAAAACACAAAGGAAATCCCTCTCCAAGACAAGCTGTTCACCTTCATTCCTGGTGGCTGTAACATAATTGAACCATTCTTTCACACTTGCTACTCCATGGGGTGGATTTTCATGGCGACGCCGTGTGATCTTGGTTATTGTTGCCATAGGACTTTCCAAGGCACCACATGGTTTGGTAACCATGGTGTTATGGCCCAGATGAAAATCCAAGGTTTGTACAATATATGTAGAATGATCACTAGAACCTAGAGCAAAAGAAAAAGGTAATTTTTTTTAAAAAGTTGTTGATGGACCTTTATTTTTTTATATGTGATGTTGAGAATTGAATCCAGTGCCTCACACATGCTAGGCAAGCAATCTACCACTGAGCTACAACCCCAGCCCCAAAAGGTAACTTTTTAAAAGTGACAAACTATATTAGATTCAAGAAATAGTGGCCTTGCTATCTTGTGGCCTCAGAGCAACAAACTTAAAATCATATGTAGACAGGGAAGGCCATAAAATGAAGAATAAATGAGAAAAAACAAATAATTCTTTTAGTTGCAACTAGATTTATTCCTAGTGAGATGAAGAGCATCAACCATTTTTCCCCCCTACATCCTTCATCATTAAGAACCACTGAGTAGAAAAAAATCAAAGTCCAAAAGAACTGGGTTTTATCACTGTAATTAGAGAGGTAAAAGCACAGCCTTCCCTGCAAATTTTAAAATATAGTCTTTAATGGCCAAGAATTTCTTCATCCTACTATGTTTGATCTTTTTTTTTTTTTGCAGGGGGTTACTAGGGATTGAATTCAGGGGCACTTTGCCACTGAGCCACATCCCCACCCCTATTTTGTATTTTATTTAGAGACAGGGTCTCACTGAGTTGCTTAGCACCTCATTTTTGCTAAGGCTGGTTTTGAACTCACGGTCCTCTCGTCTCAAGCCTCCCAAGCTGCTGGGATTACAGGCGTGCACTAACACTGATCTTGTTTTAATAGGAATACTTATAATACCTATTGTCATGACTAAGGCCATACACAGCAGCACCAACGTTAGGAAACAGTAAGATAGCAAGATCAGAAATATGTCATTGACATGTTCCAGACTTCATTGATACACTGGCAATGAACTCCTTAATATTCCAGGTACATGATAATACACAGAGATGGACTTCAGAAGTATAAAAAAATAGACAAAAGATTTGAGAATGGAAAAGTGGTTTGTTGTTTATAATCATATCAGAAAATCATAGTCTGGAAAAGTATACACAGGTATACAGATGCACAGAAAAATATCAAAGTATATGTCAGTTTACCATCTTCCCAGATTTTCTGAGCCTCAGTCCAAAAAGCAATATTTGGTTCTTCTAAATGAAAAAGGGCCCAGGATTTTGAACGGAAATTTGGACCATGAAAACAAGCCAGTGTCATATGATTTCCATGTAAGCTCATTGATCCTCCAAACTGCATTCCATCTTCCGGTAATGGGATCTGAAATAAGGATATGTGGCATCCTGATACCACCTTCAATACTCCAGGCCAATGTCGATGATGAGCTGCATCAAGCACTGCAACAAAACCAAAAACATTGATCTTGAATTGCCTCATAAGCATCCTGAATGGACCAGGCAGGCAGCAGGTGGCCCCTTTCTACAGATGAAAGTGACTCAGATAATGAATGAAGATACAATGCCGGGCCATCATTAAGCAAAAGTAAAAAAGAGACAGGGAAAAGAAGCTACATGAGGACGGACAGAACCAAGGAAAACAGTAACTTGCTAACAGTAATTACAACTCTGATTCACGATTTACAAAGTGCTTTTGCAAAATTCTCACAACTAAAATAATTCTATAAACTCAGTATTCCACCTTGACCCTTCAGTGAAGAAGCAGGACTGTGGAGAGTCCAGTTCTGCTGTTTGCTCTTCCTCACCCTGCCTACTCTGCTTTAAGTGAGTATACCAGTAGGAGCATTGGGAGCTTATTAGAAATGCAGATTATCAAGTCTATTTCATGCCTACTGCTTCAGATCTGCATGGTAAAAAGGTTTTAGATGCAAATTAAAATCTGAGATGCACAAAGCAGACACCAAATTCATACTTCTATTTTCCAGTTATTCTAGGATGTTCTTTTTGCTTGTTCCCCACACCTTTCATATGGGATTTAATGAAGGATCATGTACTGTATTTAGTTTTCTTTAATCTAAAATAATTGCCTACACCTGATGATTGTTTTTCAAAACAAGGACATGTTATAGAACATCCCCCAACTGGTAAATGCCTGGTATCAATACTAGTTTATATAGGGATTAGAGGACAATATGAATGCAACCACAAGGAAGACGCTGACAAAAATCTAGAAGTAGGGTATTCTGTAGGACAAGTAGCCAGGTCCCTTTAACAAGCTGGGTCACACAAAAAGCAACCATACCAAATAAGAGAGTAAAGGAAGAGAACAACCAGATCCAAACTCATATCTTGAACTGGATATACTGACTTGGGCAGACCACTTATAAAAGGATTTTTTTTTTCAGGTCAGTCACAGAAACTTGAATGTGCCATAGGACATACATAATTAGCAAAATAGAAAGTTGGAGACTGTTAATAAGGAAAGGGTAATAAAACAAAGATATTTTTGTAAAACGTATACATAGGTACATAGATGCACAGAAAAATATCCAAGTGTGTGCTCTAAACTGTTCACAGAGTTAATTTGTGTGTGGAATGCAATGTTTTCATTTTTTGATTGTAGTTTTTAGGTTTATTTTTTCAATGCTCATGAAATACTTCTGTGATAAAAAGTTATTAAAATGCTATCCTATTTTGACTATTATTCACCCCTTTTACCACTGTTAGCCCAGGTAAAGTCACCATCACCTCTTGCTTGGACTCATGCAGTGGCCGCCTTAGGGTGGAAATGGGAGTACTCACTTAACAATGGTAACTACTGAAACCTCTCCTTACTGCCACTCTCAACTGCTCCACACATGGCCAGAATGATGCTTTTAAAGGCATATTTTAAGAAGTGAAAATACATATGTTCAAAACTCCAACAGTTTCCAATGACTGACCATCCTGTCTGTGGTCTACACCTCTCCTCATTGCTCACTGGCACTTATCACAGTGCCTGCCTTAATGGTTCTCAAATGAACCAAGTCTGTTCACATGATAGGAGCTTTAGACCCTCCATGAATCCTGTGCCCAGAGCTTGCTTCCTCCAGATCTCAGCTTCACTCTTTCATCCATTCACATTTCTACCAAAATTTCACTTAGAACAGGCTTCCCTGATTGCCCATTCTAAAGTAGCTATCCTTATATCTTAGAATTTTCTTTTTTTAAAAATTATTTATTTATTCTAATTTGTTATACATGATGGCAGAATGCAATTAATTTCATATTAAACAGAGAGAGCACAATTTTTCAAGTCACTGTATACAAAGCATTTCCCCACCATTCATGTCTTCATACATGTGCTTAGGGTAATGATGTCCATCTCATTCCACCATCATTCCTACCCCCTTGCCCCCTCCCTTCCCCTCCCTCCCCTTTGCCCTATCTAAAGCTCCTCCATTCCTCCCATGCTCCCCCTCCATTACCATTATGAGTCAGCTTCCTCATATCAAAGAAAACATTCAGCCTCTGGTTTTTTGGGATTGGCTAACTTCACTTAGCATTATCTTCTCCAGCTCCATCTTATTTACCTACAAATGCCATGATTTTAGTCTCTATTTCTATATTCTTCCCTTTGTTTTTTTCTCAGCACTTCTCTTTACCTTAAATTATTTCATATATTTAATTAGCAAATTATTTATGGTCTGTCTCTCCTATTACAATATAAGCTTCATGAGGGCAGGGATTGTACCTACTACTAGATCTCTTATGACTAGAACAGTACCTAAACACATGTTTTTTGCTTAATAAATATTTGCCAATTACTGAATTACTGAGTGAAAAATATTAATCTATCTAATATCAGTTAATAAATCCAAACTCAGCTATTTTGAATGCATAGCCAGTGTTCCAAACCAGAGCATGACATTGTCATAAACAATACTTAGGGGCATGAGGTGGGCAGGACTGCAGAGGAGCTGTGGCAGGGAAAGGAGACAATAAGGACAAATGACTTCCCGAGTGGCCTCTCACTCACTGGCAGGTAGGAAGTCAGTCTCTTTCTGAGTAAACGGGATAAAGAGCTACAGGTTACTTCCTAAATATGGCTTATACATCATTATTATTTTTAATTAAGAATACAATACAATGTATGTTTTTGGTGTGTTTGGTACGATAACTGTATTTATGTGAGTTTGTCTCTGTGTCCTCTATTCTGTACCGTTGGTCTACAGGTCTATTTTGGTGCCAACACCATGCTGTTTTCATTACTATAGCTCTGTAGTATAGTTTAAGGTCTGGTGTAGTCATGCCTCCTGCTTCACTCTTCTTGCTAAGGATTGCTTTGGTTATTCTGGGTCTCTTGTTTTTCCAAATAAATTTGGAAAGTAGATTGCTTTTTCTACTTCTATGAGGAATGTTAGAATTTTAATTGGAATTGCATTAAATCCATATAATGCTTTTGGTAGGATGGCCATTTTGACTACATTAATTCTTCCCATCCAAGAACATGGGAGATATTTCCATCTTCTAAGGTCTTCTTCAGTTTCTTTAGTGTTCTGTAGTTTTCACTGTACAGGCCTTTTACCTCTTTTGTTAAGATTGATTCCCAAGTATTTTATTTTCTTTGAGGCCACTGTGAATGAGGTAGTTTTTCTAATTTCTCTTTCAGAGGGTTCATCACTGATGTGGGAAAAAGGTACACTCATACATTGCTGGTGGCACTGCAAATTAAAGCAACCACTCTGGAAAGCAGTATGAAGATTCCTTAGAAAACTGGGAATGGAACCACCATTTGATTCAGCTATCCCACTCCAAAGGACTTAAAATCAGCATACTATAGTCAGGCAGCCACATCAATGTTTATAGCAGCTCAATTCACAATAGCTAAACTGTGGAACCAACCTAGATGCCCTTCAATAGATAACTAGATAAAGAAACTGTGGTATATATACACATTGGAATATTATTCAACATTAAAAGAGAATAAAATTATGACATTTTCAGGTAAGTGGATGGAGTTAGAGGATATCATGCCAAGCAAAGTAAGCCAATCCCAAAAGGCTGAATGTTCTCTCTGAAAAGTGGATGCTGACTGACAATGTGTCGGGGGAAGGCATGAGAAGAATGGAGGAACTTCAACTGGGCAAAGGGGAGGATGGGGGAAGGGGCATGGGGGCAGGAAAGATGGTGGACTGAGATGGACATCATTACCCTAGGTACATGTATGACTGCACATGTGGTGCGACTCTACATCATGTACAACCAGAGAAATGAAAGTTGTGCTCCATTGTGTATCATGAATTGAAAGGCATCCTGCTGTCATGTATAACAAAGTAGAAAAAAATAAATTGAAAAAAAGAATACATTTAGTGAAAGATAAAGCATATACAAAAAATTAATTCTAATTCTTACATTGTTCTTGTGAACTTTTCTCTAGGTTGTTAGTCACTGTCTTTGGTGGAAGATAAGGAACTGGTCCCCAAGTAGACAGAGCTCGTTTGCTGGTGTCAAACTGTTGTGTGAAAAATTCCTGGAGCTTCATGCCTATTTTTATCAGGTCTGGTGTTGTTGATCTTGATATCATTACTTGGAAAATATCCCATTTCAAATCTCCATGGACAAAAATCTCACTAGAACATAAAAACATAATCTTTATCATATATCCCACAGAAGATAACTTAAACATATAAGAAGAATTATCTTTCCCACCCAACTTTCTCATTTGTATTAGTTGCATAATATAAGACTATTCTGCACAACAAACGAAGTGCCTGTGTTTTTCTCACTGGGTGAAAAAAATGCATTAAGAACAGTCACAAAAGTGTTCAGAGCTGGGTGTGTGGTGCACGCCTGTAACCCCAGCAGCTCATGAGGCTGAGGCAGGAGGACTATAGGTTCAAAGCCAGCCTCAGTAACTTAGTGAGACTCTAAGCAGCTCAGCAAGACCCTGCCTCAATAAATAAAAAGGGGTGGGGATGTGGCTCAGTGAACCACTGAGTTCAATCCCTAGTATTAAAAAAAAAAAAAAAAAAGAATAATATACCTTTTATCAGTCAGGCTTGAGTCCAGTGTGTTATATAAGTTCACTTTCCATTCATCTTGAAGCTTAAGGTCAGCATTGCTGAAGATGCCCATGAGGATACTTGAGCCCATGTAGTCAACACGAGCTTCAGTGGAACCCATGGTAATCTGAATTTTGTGACTGGGTTGCTGATTTGGGTGTTCAGAAATATGAGCTAAAATAAAAACATAATTACTTTCCACAGAAACATTTATGGGAAAACAGAAAAATCAGTTTTCAAAAAAGCATTTTTCAATGTAATTTTTAAAAGTATGCTACATGAGTCCAGAAACTTCAACATACCAACCATCTCCAAAGCATTGACATCGATGGTCCCTCCAACTACTCCTCCTTTAGAATCTAACTGTGACCTCCCCAGCCCAACAGACATGCTGATCTCCCGATCACGATTACTTCCCACTGACAGACGACCTTGGCTCTTCAAACCACTAGTTGTCCAACTGAAAAAAGGAAAAAGCATTGTTAAAGAGATGGTTGCCAATATGGTGAATTAAAAAGGGAGTCAGATTAACAAATAAAACATTAAGTTTGACAATGAAACAACAGTTCTTAAAAAACTATTGGTAACAGTGATGATGAAGCTTTCTTCCTAGGTAGAAATTGACTCTATTTTCCTTACAACTTCCGCCCCCTTTTGGAACAGGTTTCGTGCTGTTTTATACTGTGGTATCCTTACAATAAAGCCATTTTCAGGATGGAAGCATTTGTATCTCTAGCTGGTGTCTGCACTGTCTCAAACTCTTCAGTACTACACAAAGGGTGGAGCTGCTTTACTCTGAGGACAATGACAATGACTGCGTTTCTCTCTGGATAGCTTACGTGGTATTTCCCATCACGTTACTCATATTCATTTGCACGTTCAGTTGTTTCAAGTTGATGGCAAACACGACAAGTGTCTCCCACGGGGTCCCTTGCTGGCTTGCTGCTTTGTTTGATTTGTTAACAGGAGTTGATGTTTTTGAAAGTGAATCTGAATGAAGATAGAAAAATGAAATACATGTTCGCTCCTATATGTGCCAAGTCCATTACAAAGCAGAAACTGTTCTCATCTCCATGATCCAGAGGTAAAGATGTGACATTCCTATACTGAAACCTAATGTGGATTAGCTGTCACACTGCCTCTGAAGTAACAACATGTTTGTGGAATGCTTACTGAGCCCAGCAACCTTGCTTCTTGGAAGCTTACATGACTCTATGGCCCACTACACAGCAGGAATGTGGCTGTGTTCAGAAGAGGAGCACACACCACTCATCACCCTCGGGCTTTCTTCAGCAAGGAGAAAAATCCTACGATGCTGCTGTCGAATAGAGGACTCAACAGCAGGGACTGTTCTGAAATGCAGAGGCTGGCTGGGAACCTGCCTTCTGCATTCAAAGTAACTCAGTATGTAAAATAAACCCTGCACTTGCTCATACCTCATCTGACCTGGTGACAGAACTGCATCTCCCATTTTTATATGTTGAGGTACAAGTACAAGGCCACAGCCCAGTACATACAGTTTTAAAAAGTACTGATTGAATGAAAGAATGGCTAAACAAATACAAGGATTAACTTTTAACATCCAAGCATCTTCTGGGAGTTTTATGAGACTGTAGGTGTATTTCTGAAAACAACTGTGCCATGTGGAACACACAAATACAGTTCTCCTCTCTTCCTAGTTCCTTAAGGAGCTACAAGCCATCTATTGATCTCTTCTGCTGGCAGAACTTTCAAGTATTTGGTATTTGTTGTTTCTGTGGATTTTTTCTCCCTAACTTATTATTATAAAAGCCTCAAGAATGCATCCCCCGCCAACTTGGGCAGGAGTCTGTGAGTGACTAAGATTTTTATCTGGGAACACTGGAGAGCTACTATAATAAAGAGAGCAGTGTCACCTCTTCGAGGAACTGAAGAATCAGACACACTTCTTGACCTTATGGAAGCAGGTGATTTCAGGCTCTGTGCTGTTGTCCCTGGTGACATGCTGCTGTTCGTCATATGCTCATTGAATACATTAGGTGACTGAGGCATGTGGGTGAAGGAGGCTGACTGGCTTGGCTGTTCCCATGTCCTGCAGTAAGCTTTTCTTGATGATTCCGGGGAAAGGTGCTGGCTTACGCCTTCAATGGAATCAGGTGTTCCAGGCCCAGAAGCTAGTGCAAGAGTGGAAAACAAAAGCAAATACAAAAGAAACAGAGCAAAGTTACTATGTTATCAAATAACTTAACTCATCCATCTTCTCTAGCCACATTACACATTCCTTCTAGTTCCCCATTTGGCAAGTAGATGGCAATTTACAGTTTGTAAAAAAAACAGTACTGAATTCTCACATAACTCTATGAAAAGTGCAAAGAGGTCTTCTGGGCCCATTATACAGGTGAGGAAATAGACCCAGTCCTAGCATTTCTTGTATTTTCCACTATATTAGGCTAAACATATTCTACACTTCTACAAATCTGCTTAAGCAAAAACCTACAACACTATCTTAGAACAAGAGACAAGCGAAAGCATAGCAGCAGCATGTTCCCAACACTTTTTTTTGTTTTCCATGCCTTAAATAACCATAATTAATTTGGATAGTTAAAAAATATATTTCTGCATTTCCAGAGTTTATAATGATTACAGGCATAATTATTATAGAATATAAAATGTCAGCTACACTGTGATCTGAGAGGGCAAGACTTCTGTTTGATTCTATGGTGCCCCTGGTACCTGACATGTTACAAGGGCCCAACAGATGGTTTTCGAATGCCTGACTGTATCACATGGTACAATTTACCAAGGAGAACAAAGTTTCTATCATCAAGGATGGGTCTTACTACTATTATAACCAAAATTAAAAGCAACCTAATTATAGCCACACAACAAGCTTACTTGGCAAATTTATTGTTTGATCTCCAAGGAACAGACGTCTTGCAATACTTCTTCTATACCAGGCTCTTGGAAATGCCAGAATTTCACTGAGGCGGCGCATATCATATTTAAAGGAGGCAGACCCTATATCACAAACAGCTAATACATAAATAAAAATTGTTAGAACTTACAGATTTCCAAGACTTTCAATATTTTTACATGGAGGGTATCAGATATATCATACAGATGAATTATGCTTAATGGTACAATTTATGAATTATCAAAATAAGCTATATATTATGCTTAACAAGTTATTATATCCTTCCACCAATTATAAAAATAATGTACTATGGGACTATTAGCTCCACTTCCTCTTTTAAGGTGATAGCAAGTTGGATTATATTATCACTGTCTTGAAGTTCTCAGGAAACAGTCTCAGCCAGCTTTCCACTTTAATATAGGACTTATCTCAAATATGCAAAATGTACCAACAGGATGAGCTAGGATATCACCTTCCTCAAAGGGACCTGCAACCTAAAGAGCTGTGCGCAGGGACCATTAATTTCCTTCTGGAGGGTTCTTCTCTGAGCACTCCACTCCTAATGTACATGTTCCTCTTCCCCTTCTGCAGCTTCTGCAGGACACATGTGCCCACGAGGCCCTAAGCCAGCCTTGGCCCCAGCCTCTCCAACCCTGTCCCTTATATGTCCCACAGGAATTCCTTCTTTTCTGTCCATTTTATTTCAGTCCAAGTTAGTGGTATCAATACCCCTTTTTAAAAATATTTTAGTTATAGATGGACACAGTATCTTTATTTTATTTATTTCTTCTTATGTGGTGCTGAGGATTGAACCCAGTGAATCACATGTGCGAGGCAGGTGCTCTGCCACAGATCAATTTCCTTTTGATCACCTGGGCTTAAAGCCTGAGGCTCCCCATCCCCTCCACTGCTCCTTAGCAGCCTGTCTTCAGGCTGAGGGTTCTCCTGCATCCGCCTGGGCCATTCCCTGCTCTCCGCTCTCACTGCCACAACTCAGGCTTCCATTCACTATTGCTTGGTGAGATTCAATAGCCTCAAGCATCTTTCCCCTCCCGTCTTTCTTGCTACCACAAAACTCTCAATTACAAAATCCATCGAACAAATGAAAAGTCAGAAATGTTACCAATTCATGGTAGAGAGGAAGTGAAGAAGCATTTCAGTTATCTCATCAGGCCTATTTTGGCTTTGCCTAATGTCTTTTTAACTAAAAACGACAGTGCCAATACTGCCCGCACTGATACACTTGAAGACAGCACTGGGATCTGAGCCCATTTCCCCCTGAGTTTGCCTTGCCACTAAAGCTTGCTATTAAGCATGCTTCATATTTAAATGGTGAAAGCAGAGGTCATTATTAATTCTGAAAAACAATACCTTAATTAAAATTTAAAAAACTGAATACCAGATATATTTATTAGCGTAGTGTCCATTTTGCTTGTAGACTTGCTTATAGATTGGCTTTCAAAAAATGAGGCACCTCCTGAACGCCTTATTCGAGACAAACTCACTTTCACAAATTCAAGGTTTATACTGAGTGAGTCTTTTCGGCCAGTGACTGAAGTGGGCTCCTCATCCACGTTCCCTAAAAAACAACAACAAAAAAACCCCACACCTATTTACACACAAGGTCATCCAGCTAGATGAAGCCAATCCCCCACACTGCAGTATGCCATCAACCCCAATCACTTAGATGAGCTAGTGGCTGTGGCAGAGGATCTCATGAGCATCAGTGTCCTCCCAGCAGGCACACAGAATGAGGGCTCCTTCAATGGCAGAAGTTGGAACTGACATGGAATGTGTGTCTTCATTATCTGTCCAAATGTAAGTGAAGCAATCGTAGCAAAATCTTATGCGTTTTTTAGTGTTTTGACTGTACGTGAAAATGTCATTAAAATTTAATTTCAGTAAATAATTGACTTAAATAATAATTCTCATTTTAAATTAACATGACCGAGGCACTTAAAATTTTTACTTTATTAAGAATATAGTTTTCCGTACAAATGTGGATTTGGTAAGATTTAAACATAACACATAAACTCTAATTTCTGAGTAGATTACTGTACTGTGTAGAAAATATTTTCTATTTAAAATCCACATATAGTTAATTTACTCAAATTCCTTATTTCATATTTCTACAAGATGTGAAATAGGGACAAAATTAATATTATCAAATAGATAAAATATAAAAAACTTCTGATCTTAGTTTATATCCATTATTATGATTTATGAAAAGAAAGTTTGAAAAGCCTGAAAAAGCTTTTGAAAAGATGCTACAAATTTGAAAAAGATCAAACATGCATAGTTTACCTAATCCTCCTGATCCAGGTGTGAGGCCAGAAACAGCAGTTTTTTGTTTCCCTGCTCCATACGGATGGAACACGTACAGGGAGAAGTCGGACATGCATGCAGTGAAGCTCAAGCCAGAGGAATTGCTGCTGGAGCTGGTCAGATCTGACTGACTACTGCTGTGCCGACTTCGGCCCAGAGGGCTGCCTAATCCTGATGAGCCTAAGGTGAACAGAAAAGTCCAAAATGTCTATAAGCCATAACAATCTTAAAAGGCTACTTATTTATTTCCAAGATACCAAACATGACAGGAAAATAAAATGGAAACCTTCAAACGCTAATATATCAATAGACTTAAATTCCTAAAACAAAATGAGGACTTAGACATATTTTCCCTTGACTTTACAATGTAAATCAAGGCGGGTTACTCTGTTCACCTTTAAAACAACAATTAACATGTGTTTCTGGCCGATTACACAGTTTCCCATTTCTTAGCTCCACTGGAAAGAGGCAATGAAAGAGCCCCAGAGTTGAGTTTAAGCACAGAGGGAAGAGCAAACTGGGAAAAAATCCATTTCATATAGCTGGAGTCCACATTTTAGTAGCTAACAGTGGTCTAAGAACAGGACATGCAAAGGTAGAAAATAAAAAAGCTCTTTCTCTTAGACATTTACCAAGGAAGGACAGGATAATTCCAAATATGCTTTAAACATGAAAATATGAAGCAATACACCATATGATTTGGTTGATGACTCCAAAATCCACCTCCAGACCAGACTTCCTTCTGACTTTCCAGAGTTCCTTCCAATTTTCCAAAGTTGCCAAAGGTCCTTCCTGCATCATGGACTAGTAACTCTCTACCTGCAGAGCTCAGTCCTCCAACCTTCTGCTTGGCTGAATCATACCTGCTTCACATTTCCACCTAAAATGAGCTTGTGTGCTTGGCTCTTATCTGTCCCTTCAGCAAGACCATCTCAATTAGCTGTGTTCTGTGTGTACATCTAATTCCTAGCTCTGACCTGCACATACATTCAGTAAAGATCCTTTCAAGGAATGGATTTCATCACACCTACAATTTACTCTCATCATCACTCCTTCCTGAATGTTTTTATAAAATGAGAGGTGGCATTTCATTTTTGTTATTTTCTAAAGCAACCTAAAATGCAGGCATAAACAGAGTTGTTGCGTCATGGTCCTTTCTCTGTACATTCTTGGCACTGTGTGTCTGTACAATACTCCTGTAATAATTTCAGTGCTTATGACATTGTCACGAAGAAAGGTGAACATTCTAAGAGAAATAACCTGGCACATTTTACAAACCCCTCCCCCATGGCCAATAAAGCGATACAATGCAAATTAATATAATAAAAATCCCATTTTACTCCATCACATTGACAATGATTAAAGATAAAAGCTTTGGGAATAGTACAGTGAGCTTGATATTCTCACACATCTGTTTTACTGGACAGCAAAACCTATCACTTAAACAATGTTCACACTGTCCAACACAGAAATTCCCCCTTTAAGAATTTGTTTGTAAATATTCGTATGCAAAAATGTTCATTTAAATATGATTTTTAAAATTCAAATAAAACAAGAAACCCAGGGTATCTCAAACATATCATCAAAATTATGGGATATCAACTAGCCATTAAAGTTACTTTAGAGACAAATGTTTTGTATTTGGGGAAAATGCCTCTGATATTTCAAATTTCAAAGAGTAATGTAGAAGAAGAAACCATATCTCACTTTTGCCTGAGAGAAAAGATAACATCCTTCCAACAGTGTGGGAGAGTGGATGAGACACAGGTAACCTATGATCAAGGGCTGGTACATCCTACTTTCATTTCATTTGCAATAATTCTGTTTTCCCCATTATTTTATAAAGAGTAATTACATTTATGAAAATATGGTTTAAAAAGCCAACACTACCACTGTAACATCTCCCAACCGCGGAAGAATTTCAATCTAATGGGTGACCAAATAGCAAAAACCTTGCTTCTAGGAAATCAACTGTTTAGTTTCCTTAATTTGTTGTAAAAACTTTCAAAGATTCACACAGCAAAACAAATGTGTGTTTTAACCCTTTCCCCAGTATTGTGGGTAAATACTAGAGACAAAGCATTTTCCTATTGATGTTTGATACACTATTTGGGTAAAGTTCTGAATCTAAGATAACTGCTCCAAAAACAGGACCCCCAGTTTGTTGTTGTTGTTTTTTTTTTTTTTCCTTCAAAATCAGAAAGCTGCTTCCCTCTCTGTGGAGTTTGGTGATATAAATCATGGCCTGTCTGACTCCCGTGGCTGCATCTGTACTGGCAGCTACTTGTGCAAAGGTGCAGGCCAAGATGCTCCGGTTGCTATGGCAACAGTGGCCAGGGATGGCTACATGCAAAGATGTGTGGCTCTATCAGTCAAGGCCTTGAGTTCAGCACATTGTCCAGGGGATAGAGGATTCTGAACAAAACAAGATGATCCTAATGTCTTGCCAGTCCTGCGTCCTTCAGATTACCTGCTTTGCTGAAACTTTCCCATAATTAACCTTTTGATGAGGAAACTATATAATAAATGTGCTGAGCTATCTCAGAGTCAGTCAAGCTTCACCAGGGCTTGGTCACTCACCTGGCCCCAGCTTTTTCTCCCTAGGTGTGTCTGTCTTGTCTTGTCTTTATCCCCCACCACCCCTCAGGTTTCTGAATTAATGGCGTGCTGGATGTGGCACCTCTCCCCTGTCTTCATGCCGTTCTCAAGACTGGAGAATAGGTTTTTATACTTTTTACTCTAATGCATGTTTTCTCGATGTTGGCATTACTGACATTTGAGACCAGATAACTCTCTGAGAGGGAGGAGTTGTGGTGACACTACAGGGCATTTAAGCAGCACCCCACTTCCCCACTAGCTTCAAGTCAAAGGCTGTAACTAAAAAAATCCATACTGCCTCCCACACTGCCAAACATCCCAGACCCCGTTAAGAACCACTGTGTAAACAATATTTCAATTCTCCTATCAACTTTCATTCAATCTGGCCTCTTGTTTTAAAAATGTTCAGTAAATTCTTTATCGTTTACATTTGTGACCACTACATAATTTTTAGGGTAGAAATGGCACTGAGATTTTACTGAGGTGTATCTATTTTATCAGGAAATCATCAGTCATATTTTAAAAACAAAAGTTTTGGGGCTAGTAAAGTGCTTGCCTCACATGCACAAGGACCTCACGTGCCCAATTCCCAGCACCACAAAAAACAAAAACCCCAAAAAACCACTTTTGATGCAACAGACAAGAACCAGACAACACAATTTGCCATTTAAAAAATATAAATGTTACCTGACACAATTTTGACACAGCATGATAAGAAATCTTTATAAACAACAGTATGTCTCTTATTTTCCATTTGTAACACTGACTATTCTTAAATTAAAATCTAACTTGGCATCAAAGAAAACTTTCCAAACTTTGTGTGATGACATACTAGTCACATCATAGTGCTTATAGTGTGTACATTTAAACCAAAACCAAAATGCTATCTAATTGCTACTTAGCTAAAAATACAAACTAAACAGTACTCAAGTTCTACTAACGCATGAAGTATACTTAAAACTTTGGTCTACTATACATTTTTTTTTCTAGAAATATTCTAATTCTTAAATAGTCCCCTTTTCAAAATTTAAAACATGTTAATTATAACATTGATTCAAATGTCATATTTGGCTTTATGCCAGAGAAATAAAACAATGTTTGCTTACCTGGTATTCCAGTTTTGCTAGTCTTTGTTCCACTCTGAGGAGCAGTGCCCCCAGGGGACAAGGTCTCTGTGGGATATGCTGTACCCAAAGTCTCCAGTTCCCCTCGATTGGAGGAGAACACCAAGTCCAGGGATGGCAGCTTCAGCATGCACTCTACTCTCGACACTGGCAAGCAGCTAAACTTGATCTGCGAGGGCTAACAGCAGCAAAAAGCCAGAAAAGGTTTCCAGGAACCATACAGTTAAAAAGTTTCCTGTTGGACTCCAGATGTCACATTCAAATTCCATTCTAGTCCACTTACACCAAGCTTATCATGTCTACTCATTTAACACTTAAAAGGGTTATGTTTAACGTCATCACTTTTTCAGAAACATGATTCACGAGCCAAAGTATATTCACAAAATGGTGTCCTTTTTGAAAAGCTAAATATCGGAAGAGTCATCTCTGAGCAATATTTAGACATTGAGATAATTCAGAACTCTTGAAAATATTTATCCTTATGTTATACTTGCTCTTAATCCAGTCTTTTAAAAAGTAATCTCATTTATATTAAAATTTGAAAAAAAACCCACCATTTTATTAGTAACAAAGGTTTTATTTACCCTAAACTCTTTACTCAGCTGTTTTCTTCAGACCTTCAAAAAAGTGAGTGCAAACCTCTAGAACTACACACTGACGACCTTTGGCCTACTGCTATTGTAAGAAACAGCTGGAACACATCACCTTCAGCACTGCTTTTCTTCTTCAGCTTGATTATAAAAGTTTAGTTGAGATAAACCAAACTGAGAGGTTTACAGGTTTTCAACTCCTCCTTAACAATTTCACTCCCAAAGGAGTAAATTTGCTAGGACTGTGTTTTAGAATAAAATATTAAATAAAATGACTTAACTCAGCAGAAATCCAAACAAAGGTACTGTTGTGACCTTATATCTTAATAGTTTGTATCACATGGTAAGAACTAAATGTGTACAATAAAAAGGCATAAAATATTTTAAAGGGATTTTAATGTGTATTTAAATTTTTGCCACAAAAGTATGAGATCTAAATTTTAAAAATCCAATGATCTATGAAACATTTCAGAAACAAAGTAGAGTTATACATAAAATTTTACATATACTTCTCAAAGTTCAGGCAACCTCTAAACCATCATAAATTTATTAAAGGTCCAAAAGCCTATGGCTAAGAAAACTTCAAAGGGAAATAATGTTGAAATAAACTTAAGGAAAATATTTTTCTTTGAAAAGCCATAAATGAAGCTTATCACCTGAACTCGCACATACACCACGACATCCACAGGGAAGGAAGAGTATGCAGACGTTGAGGATGACACTAGTGATGTTGTTGACTCTTCCATAGGATCTGGTATTTCAAAATGCCCCATGTCTTCATCTTGTGAGCTAACAGCTGTTAAAATATTTAGTTTTAAGTTTTATTATTTGATCAAGAGCAAACTATTGTAAGATTCTTTTCTCTTATACTCAGTGCTCAGCTCAGAGGCCAGAACACCCAGAACGTTTGCTTTTGAAGCTCACCATTCTATACATCTTCCCCTCCTCAAACCTCTTGCTCAGTCTCCCAAAGAAACTCCCCTGCCACTCAAAGTGCACAAAGGAAATAGTTATTATACCTTTGCCCTCAAGGACACTCTAATGTAGAACCTGAAGTTGTGGACCTTGTCATCTATTAGCTGTGGCCCTGGGGAAATCATAAAACCTCACAGGACTGAACCATTTTCATAAGGAAATGAGGATCAGATCATCTCTCAGGGAATTTTTCAGCTCTGTAATTCTTTTATCTATTTAATTATAACTGAATGTATTGTAATATGTAATAGCATTAACAAACACTGCTAAGCAATGGGGTCCCAAAACACAGGTAACAATGAATTGAGTACATAAGGATGGCGCTTACCTGTATAATTCCTTTCAATTGGTGTAATTGGGATTGTTTCCAGAGCCTTCTCCAGGAAGTCCAACAAGCAGGGACTAATAACCATTTCCTCCGGCAATGACTGAAGTGCTACCCAGGCATAGAGCTTGGCTGTTTTTACTCCTCCACTTCCTTTTCCTTTGGCTAGAACATTTGTAAATATTAGGTACACTTAAGGAAATTTAATAAAATGTTCCAATAAAAGATATGAATTTTGTGATACAGCAGAATTATGACAGTTTAATCAGGTGAAGTACCTTATTTAAAAGCATAGAAGAAAACAATAAAAATAGCAGGTTGATGGAAATGATGCATTAATGTTAGAATACAATGATCATTAATGATGTACAACACAATGGTTATTCTTACTTGCTCTAGGTCACAAATTCTGGTTCAATTTTTCAATTTTATACTTTGCTATGTTTTTTGTTAGTTTTAGTCCTTTTGTCTATTTAAGAAGATACAGAGAAACTTGACTTACAATATTTAGTGGCAAGTAAGGAAAAATGTCACTATTTTCAGGCTTTCCTATGCTTAGCCTGAATGCAATTATAAAGCTTCTTAACATATGATGCTATCTTTCTTTCATTCTTCCTTAACTAAATATTTCCACTTCGGTAGAATGAGTAGGAATATCTAATAAAGACTTAGCTTAGGTTTCCACTACAAACATTTACTAGCTGTGTAAACTTAGAACAGATGTTCACAACCCAAGCCTTAAATTTCCTCATTTATAAAACAGGATTATAATATTTGCAATGAATACAGATAAGACTTGGCAACTGAAAAGTGATATAAAAATATTAGGTATTGTCATCATGATTCTTTACTGACTCATAAAAGGTTCATATATCAAGTTGTCTTCCCAGTGACAAATGTTTGGTAGTCCCTCTTTTGGAAATTTTACCATGGATCTAAGGTATCATTCCTGTGCTATGTGGTAGGCAGACTCCAGGATGATATGCAACTATCCTTGCTCCCAGTGTTCATACCCTTGTTCCCCCGATAATGATCTGTCTCATCAGTAAGATTGCAAAAGTGATGTTGATGTTGTACAGCTTTTGAGGCCACACCATAAAAGATATTGCACACTGAGCCCTGCTCTCTTCTGGATCATTTTTTTTTTTTTTTTGAGGGAGATTAACTGCAATGTCTTATAGACACTCTCAGCAGCCAGGAGAAAGGCCTCAAGGCATGGAATCAAGGTGCCTATTAGCTGCCACATGACTGGAACATAATGGGAGCAGATTCTCCAGCCCTAGACCCCATTCAGGTGACTGCAGGCCTGGACAACATCTTGACTCCAACCTTATGGAAGACCACATGTCAGATCCCCCAAACTGGGTGGCATCGCTCATCAATAGTAACTGTGTTTGAGATTTTAAAATCACTAAATTTTGGGTAATCTGCTATCTCATAACAGATAACTGATAAATGCAGTTAAATCAAATTGTCTTAAATTATTAGTTTGATAACTTATCAGATCTCCCAAATCTGAACTACACAGAACCACTCTTTCCTAAATATATACTGAACAAAAATTTGAGCTATTGAACTACCTCAAGATTAAAACTGATGTTCTAAAGTAACATCAAATTTGAGAAACAGCCACAAATAGTTGGCCCAGATTTCTGTGAATTTTGCACAGTCATTGTTTACAAGTCTATGTTCTTTTCCTTAAATGTGAATTTGAAAGTCTCAACAGAGCAAGTAGGATGACTGAAAATTAAGAAAAAAATGATTAAAAAGTAGAGTATATTCTAAATACCTGAGGGGAGAGGTGGGGGTTGGGGAGGAAGTAAGGTGTTAGTCTTGCTCTGGACAGTGCAAGGTAAAGGAGGAGAAGGAGGAGATGTCGCGCTATCTTTCATACCATACAGCTTGGACTCTTTGGAGAGTGTTCTTGGCAAGGAAGACCCTCTGGAAGCATTAGGTGATTCAGTCTTTAACGTCTTAGAATTGTAGTGCAACTGTATTGAAAAAAGATACACTTTCAAAATTGAAACAGTATCAGATGAGGAAAAACCATGAAATATAAAAATGTAGTAGAAAGAACACTGGCTCAGGAGTCCAAAAATGCAGTTCTAGCTTTTACATGTGAGATCTGCAATCCTGGAAAGACTATATGCCTTTTATTTTTAAAACCAGAAAGATCACTTTAGATCATTAGAAGTTCTTTTCAGTCTAATAAATACAGTTATATAATTCTAGAATCTAAAAAAATAGTTGCTCAATAAAGTTGCACTAGGCAAGGTTTAGCAAGTATGATATGATACTGATATTTAAAAAAAAGGTAACTAACTTCTCTCTGCCAAATTTTCATGGAAAAAGCTGTAGAGATGAAGCAGTAGCCTACAACTTAGATGCTCTTATGTTCAGAATATATTTTAAGCAAAAAAAAAAAAAAAAAAAAAGTCAGAAAGTCTCATTAATATCCAGAGGAAAAAAAGAATATAAATAATAGAAAAAAAGTACCACTGTCATCCACTTTGATCTCTTGTCCTGAACATCTAGGTCTTTACCTTCACATCAACTCCAGGAATGTAGAACACTGTTGTTTCCAAGTCACTGGGCTTGGTCTGCAGAGAGGATGGCACTTTCTTGCCAGTCATTAGATGGGTGGTGGAAGCATAATTACTTTGAAATTTCTTCTTTTTTGAAGGAGAATCCTGATCTAAGCTCCTGGAACTTCGATCATAACTCCTATGTGGGAAAAAATGTTTTATCTTTTTAAAAAAGGACACATTTATCTCCTCCTCTTTTGTCAAATAGAAAATAAAATGCTATCCTCCATTTAAGAAACAGAAGTATGCTCATTCCATAGCCACAGGGGGTAGTGACTTCTTTCCTAGGGTCACAGCTATTTCATTTGAACACATCAGGCTGAACCAAACGACACTGCCCATATTTATATAGGCTGAAAGCTAATTATGGATTACTTTATTCCAATAAAAAAGTCATTCTTTTTATCATTACTATTACATCTGTAACAGATTTTAACTGTTTAAAGTTTCAATTTTGGGCTGGGCTGGGGTTGTGGCTCCGTGGTACAGCGCTTACTTAGCATGTGTAAGGCACTGGGTTTGATTTTCATCACCACATATAAATAAATAAAATAAAGGTCCATTGACAACTAAAAAAAATTAAAAAATTTTAAAAAGTGTCTATTTTCTCTCATTTTTATAAAAGCTTAATTATATAATAAAAGGCTTTTAAAATGTTTTGCTTATGAAAAATTTCAAACAGTAAACAGGACAGTTTACAAAAGTGAACATGGAATAATGAAATCCCACATGCCCATTATCCCATTTTGACAGCTGTCAGCCTTCTACTATTCTTGGTGTTTTTTTTTTTTTTTTTTTTTAAATAGTTCATTTTTAGATCAGGGAAAAAATGTAAAAAAAAAAAAAATCTAATGTTAAATCTGTTTATATCATCATTAGTTAATGACTGGAAGCAAATGGTAAAATTACAGTTATACCCTGAACTCAGTCCAGCCTAATGAGGCCTTACTACAAAACTGCTTTCCAGTCTTTCTTATTTCCTTATGAACTCATCAAAACTCTCACTAATCCAGTGTTGAACTGTTCTTTAAAATAGAGATATACACAGTA
This sequence comes from Spermophilus citellus, assembly GCF_964194105.1. Taxonomy (NCBI): domain Eukaryota; kingdom Metazoa; phylum Chordata; class Mammalia; order Rodentia; family Sciuridae; genus Spermophilus; species Spermophilus citellus. Next base: position 153,058,401 of record NC_138189.1, read on the forward strand.
CAAGGACAGACACTAAAAAATTCATGCTTACTTAAAGAAGAATCATAAAGGTACAACTATTTTAATTAACAGATTTGCCAGACTCTAAATCAGACATTCACTTCGAGTTGCCAGAAAATACTATGCATTTAATTTTTTTAAATTATATGTTATGCAAATAATCACTTGGCCTCTACAATTATGATCACCTACTTTTAAAATCTGCATTTTGAGACTGGGGGAAAAGGTGGGTGTAATTCAGTGATATGTGAATAGATTTTCTAACATATGAAGTTATATGTACCTCTTTCAATCAACTTCTTACCTTCTCAAACTTATGTCATCATGTTCTTGTAGAAGGGTGGTTGGGTGGAGCACACATTTTCCACTATCAATTTCAACCCGTATATCAAGTTCAAAATCAATATTTCTTTCAGTAGCTGTGCCACTAAGACTTCGGTTGACTGGTGTTGTTGGCCAGCGTTCCGTAAATAACTGATGAACAGCAGCAAAGCCTGTTGCTTTTTTACGAGAAGTGTGCCTAGAGAAAAAGAAATCTGATCATTACATTGTAGTAAAATGGGATTTCTTTTTAATAAACCACTTTCCAGTATGTTATGTTAAGCTATAAAACATAAATAATTTCAATATTGTATAAATTCACACAAATTACTCAACCAGACGTACTAACTGAACCTTTTTTCCTAGTTTGAAGGAGACACTTTTTATTCAACAGGTGCTGAGTAACTATGACATGCCAGGCAATGTGCTAGGTGACAAGGACACAGGCATAATCCCTGTTATTAATGATTTTATTACACTGTCTGAACTATATTTGGGAGTCTTTATTTTCTCAATGATAAAATTTAAATGCTACTTTCCTGCTTGTAATAAAAGACAGAAAACTGGAAAAAAAATAATGCCAAATGTTCTTCCTGTCTCAAAATTAAAAAATAAAATGGGCTGGAGATTTGGCTGAGTGGTTAGGTGTCCCTGGGTTCAATCCCCAGTACCAAAAATGTTGTTGGGGAAAAAAATGGATATCCACATGTGTAATCTGAACTGGTGCATGTGTGAGGCACTGGGTATACCGTAAGCTGTACCATACAAAAAGTCAACTCAGAACGGATTCAAGATTCTGAGCCACAACCCCAAACCCTTTTATTTCTTTCTTACACATCCAAATATTCTCATCCTGCTTGAGTGTGTGTGTGTGTATGTAATATACACATATGTGTGTATACACACATTTGTCACATCTGGTGACAATTTGACAATATACTGTAGTTTATCCTAAGCATCTGATAGAAGGAGATCTGCTTATTGTTCAAACTCTATCCAGAGTGAATTTGAACTGAGAAGATAATTTCCCCATGGAATAATGAATACATAGAAATGATGGCCATTAAGAGGAATTTATCTAACTTAATATGTAAATATAATTATTATTAAATGGCAGCTTTTGGGACCAGACTAGGTGAATTTGTTTACATGAATAACATGTACTCCTTTCTTATTGTTAATACAGATATTTCTTATTAGATTTAAAAATAATCATGTCTTAGTCTGCACTCATATTTAGAATGCTAAAAATCAGGATGTTACAAATTTGATGTCTTTAGAAACTTATATTGGTAAGAACACTTAGTGATATCTGTGGGCACTGTGTAGCACAGCTGATCTCCAGAGCTTGCTCGCTCGCTCGCTGCATAAGTGAAGCCTGCTCCCTGCTGACTAGCAGCTTCCTTTGCAGCCAGTGCTGTCCTGGCCTCTTGCTGTTTCAGCTGCCTGGTACAGGTGGGCTCCTATAGCCTTGGGCCTTCTCAGTGGTAGAGCACTTGTCTAGCATGTGTGAGACACTGGGTTCAAGTTTCAGCACTTCATATAAATGAATGAATAAAATAAAGGTCCATCGACAACTAAAAATATGTATTAAAAATTTTTTAAAAATAATAATTGTCAAGCTAGAATTCTGCACTGAACCCAATAATCAATCAAATACAAGAATTAGCAGTAATTTTAGATATAAAAAATGAAGAAAGTAGATCTGTATTACAACTTTTCTTAGAAGCAATTTGAGGATGTATTACAGAAAAATAAGGAAATAAACCAAAATATATTGATAAAAGACATTTAAGAGTTAGTGGTTTCAGTCAAGGAAAAGGAGAAAAGGATTCACAAGGCTCAGAATTGACAAGACTGAAGAATGCAGACATCCCCTAATAGACCAACTTTTAACTATATTCCTCTTGTGCCTAGTAATTTCCCATTATTACTGCCACTTCAAACTTTTACTGTTACTGTTACCACCTCATTTGAGTGGTGGTCATACATGCTCATCATCTCAGCTTATTTCTTTCTTCCAAGAATTGGCTGAATCTTTCATCCATTGCTAAACATTTCCCCTTTACTACGTTTCTTTTCTATACTATACTATACTATACTATACTATACTGTACTATATTTATAGTACCTCTCCCTGCAATTTGTTACTCTCTAAGGTCAGGAGAAATACAGCCTTCTCCTTTAACTCATAACCACATCTTTACTACCATTTTCCTGATAGGGTTTATCTTGGAAAATATTAAAATTTAAATAAACCCATTTAAATTAAAAATTTAGTTCTGAAATCTGGAACACCACCTAAGGATATTTAAAAGGCCTACTCACGAGGGTTTTCGGTAAATATAAAACCTTTCCCTCTCCCGGTCTTCATCCTTTTCATCCTTCTCTGAGTCTTCACTGGTAGAAGACAAGCTGTCATCTCGTCGACCCTCTTCAGGTTGGAAAGGAATGCCTGGTGGAAAGCCTCCTGGAGTTTTGGGAGAATTGAACACGGAACAGGACCCTTCACTGTTTGATGAGTAGTGAGATGGACCTTCAATAGTTACTGACAAAAGGTCCAGTTCTGTCTCTTCTGGAAACTGATTATAAAAAAAAAAAATCATATTCATATTTCAAGCCCATTTTTAATTACAACAAGAAAAAAACATTTTTAAACATTTTTATTTCCTCAATATCCTCACTCAACTGAAAGAAAGGTCAGATTTATGAACACAAGAAATGGCACACAAAGGAAGAAAGTAGGTCAAACCACAGAAAGTCATGCCACCAGCACTTTAAAAATTAGAGTGAAGTTTCACTTTACAGGAATACATTGCATTGATTAGTAACACTGGAATTCTTTAAAAGCAGAAGTTAAACATATGGACACAAAAGAAATATGATTGACCAAAAATCAGAATGGCAAGCTCAATTAGTAAGAAGAACATGCAGACACAGCGTCACTCTGGTCCCTCATGCTTGTGAGCTCTCTGAGGTCTCTAAACAACAAGCCCCTCATAGGCTGAGGAAAGGCGCATACAGAGTTGAATATTAAAACATGTACCTGAACCCAACTTCAGGATGCTGTATTTTAACATAGTAGTCTGTATAAACACCATGTCTCTAACCCAGAATTTTATTTGGAGGCCACTGTTTTTTAAGTGAGTCAACAAAACCAACAATACTTCCTATGACCTAATTTTGATTCCCAGCTTCAGAGAGCTGAGCATCATTTAAGAATGATCAGCCTCTTTAAAGTGTAATGTGCAAGGTGGTGTTATTTGTTCCTAAAAATTAGCTTTCAGTAGTTTTTAAGAGCAAATTACCTAAAGAAAATTCATAATGCAATCCTACAATGAAAATGTCAAATATCTGCAAAGACCAGGTGTTCTTCACTTTATAAAATAAATATGTTGTCAAGTAAACAAATACATCAGGTTTGTGTTTGTGGGAATTATCTTTCAACTTTTAAAACTAGGGTAAGTTTATGTAGAAAACAATCTGTTATTTGTATTTATATGTAGCTATACCTTAATTACTTCCCAATTTATAATTAGCAAATCTAATACCTAATCTTATATTTATCATCTAATTTATGACTTTCCATATTTTTTACAAGCAGAGTACACACTGTTATTGAAAAACAGGATGAATCATTTCAAGTATTACGGCCTTCAAGAAGCACACAGTTAGGGCTGGTATGTACCTCAGTGATACAGCAGTTGTTTAGCAAACATGAGGCCTTAGGTTTGATACCCAGCTGGCAAAGTAACAAAACAAACAAACAAACAAACAAACAAACAAAAAGGGCTGGGGCTGTGACTCAGTGGTAGAGCACTTGCCCAGCATGTGTGAGGCCCTGTGTTTGATTCTCAGCACCGCATATAAAAAATAAATAAATAAATAAAATAAAGGTCTATTAACAACTAAAAAAATACATTAAAAAGAAAAAAATTTTAAAAATAGAATAACCTGTTGGATTCATTTAATTCACATAAATGATTTGTTTTCAAGCTTTTAGTTTTTTAGAATACAGGAAATATTCATCAAGCTTACTATAGTACAATTATAGTTCTAAAACAAAATCCAATTTGACTGAATTTAGTATAACTATGGGATATATGTTGAAACTCCGAGCTTGAGAGAGGAAGGAAATGAAAACAAAATATATTTGGAATAAGTGCCAACTTTTTAAAGTAATTTTAAAGAAAAATTCTAGAAGAAGACTTATATACCTGGTATATTATATCTTTCACTTTTAGTTTGTGATATATTTTAGGAAAATACTGAATTATAAAAATGTTACATTTTTGAATGATTGTGTAGCACATTTTCACACTGTATTGAACATGAGAATAAATTTTTAAATGGATCACTTTATAAATACTTGTATATCAGTCAATCAAAATAAATGACATTTGATGATTATTTTGTTGCCCTGAGTTAGAGTTGATTTTAGTTTGAACTATTAAAGTTTTCTTTTTAAAAAAAAAAAAACACATTCACTTTGTAGTTGAATGTAAGTGAAAGATATTTTCTTCGGGATTAGCAAATAACTAATAAACTGCAGTTCTGTGTTTATGATTTGACTGAATTGATTTGATAAACTGATTTTAGTTTTTTTAATTTTGAAGATCAAAACAATATTAAACTATATAGAAGAACAAAACTAAAGTATATGTATGCAAGAGCTTATGAGATATATATATATATATATATATATATGTATATATATATATATATATATATATACACATGATAAAAAATTCAAACCAATTTTATGTAAAAAAGAAAATTTCTGAGGTCTGAATTTAGCGTGAAATGAAAGGAAGACATTTTGAAAGCAGATTTTCAGGGTGGTTAATTAGTTTTGAAGCAAAATTTATGTTGATCTGAGTAAGTACCTGAAAATACCCTTCCCCAGGACAGCTGGACTGTGGCGTACTTCCCCACACTGTATTTTTCAACTTAGTTAAAATAATAAGAAAAAAGTAAAAAAAATTGTGAACAAGAAACAATGGTTTAAAAGTAAACAAATACACACACACAAAAAAAAAATTTAACATAAAATTGAACATGCTATGAAATTACAATGCATCTCTGAAGCCAACTGCCCCTCTGGTTTCTGCCACCACCTATATACACATTTTGAATACATAAATAAGTACTGCACAAAAATACATCACAATTGTGTAAAACACATAGTTCAATGTGAATTCTTGTTTTCGAGAAAAAATATTCAACAAAAGCCTTTCTGTCTGAGAGCAAGCAGTTAGGACTCTTCACTGTGCAGGTAAAACTCTAAGGCCCACAGTGTGACTCTCAGCTCATACAGCCAGACACTTCACCCCATACCATCTTCATTTCACGTCAGGCAAGAATCAGTATCTTGAAACTGCATTAGTACTGCCATTTTACAATTTGTAGAAACTATTCAGCAATGTATGTTTCTAACAAATATAATCTCTCTTACTGTATCCTGGATGTTAAAAGTTACTCTGGGCCCAGGAGATGCTGCATCCACTCGGATTTCTGGGAGCTCTTCAGCTTCTCCTACTCGAGAACTGTAAGTAAAATATACAGTGATAAAACACTAACATTCTCGAAAAAATTCTTGGACTTCATAAAAGTCTGATTAATGACATTAACATTCTAGTTCTAAGTATTTGCTTTATTAAAGGACTAAACTACTGGCATTCCATTTCTTAACCTTTATCATCCTGTGAAAACAACTCAACGTGTTGATTAACTCAAGATTATCTAAAATCAAACCATAAAAAGGATGTATCATTCTTATTTTCATAGTGATTTAGTATCGAAGCAGTATTTAACTCAATAGGTACAATTTCCATTTCTTCACATGCTGAACAGATGTGCAGCTGTACATTTCTTATCCCGACAGAGAGAGCAGCAGCGGCCAGTGTGCACATTCCCATTCTCTGGACAGTCTAAGTTTAAATGGCGGAGTACTTCATTACTGAAAAGCATCACTGCACTGTGGTGTGTAGAGGAACTCCTCAAATAAATGAAATAAAACTTAACCAGGATGACTGCTATTTTACCAATGAGATCCATTTATATTATGTTAGTTTTGTAATTTCTCCAATTAGAATACGGGGGGGGGGGGGGGAAGCAATGAATCTTTGTAATAGACTCAGTGATTTTATTATTTGTTTCACTGGTTGAAATACAAAATACCTTGTTCTTTCCATTCGCTTGAGAGGTGGTCTTCCAGAGGCAGAAATGCTTTTTGATCGGCTATAACTTGGTTTATAACCCAATCCCCACTTATCCTTTAAAGAAGCAGCCTAATAAAATGGAAAAGGAAAAAAAAGTGACTATAGACAAGTGTTTACTGTTAACATTTCAATTCAGATAAGAAAAACACTTGACTTCATGAATTACCCTGTTTCCCCCTAAGTGACTTTAAATGCCACTTAACAAGACAGTGAGTCAAAGCAGAGCAGCACTCAGCTGTCTTTAGATTCTAGCACCAACTGGGAGGACTGTGCAATGCAAACAGGAGCCACTGTCCTCTATTCTTCTTAGCAAGATCTGACTCTGGGAGAAGCCAGTCAGCCAGGGCCCAACCTGCCCTGGGGGTATTATCACAGTTTAACTGACCCAGAAGAAGGAAAATACCAAGCTCCAATCAGCTCTGGCCACACTGTTCCACCTCAACTGGAAAAACAAACTTTTTTTCTTTTTCCTTTGGGGTCCCAGGAGTAGAACTCAGGGGCACTCCATCACTGAGCCACATGCCCAGCCCTAATTTGTATTTTATTTAGAGACAGGGGTCTCTCTGAGTTGCTTAGTGCCTTGCTGTTGTTGAGGCTGGCTTTGAACTCAGGATCCTCCTGTCTCAAAGTTGCTGGGATTGCAGGTGTTTGGTCCAGTCTCTTAGGCTCACTAAAACACTGAAGCCTAATCAGAGGATGATAAAACACTATGCTCCCTCTGACTCCCTACCGCTGCATCACCAAAGGCCAGTTTGTATGTTTCTGGCTATTGAGAAAAAAATTACAGGATTCCTCAAAAGACTAGGCATAGAACCACTATATGATCCCGCAATACCACTCCTCGGTATTTATCCTAAAGAATTAAAGTCACTATACTACTGGTAACTGCATACCTATGTTTATGGCAGCATAATTCATAACAGCCTAACTGGGGAACCAGCCTATATATCCATCAACAGGATAAAGAACATGAGGTTCACATACACAATGGAGTTTTATTCATCCATAAAGAAAAACATGAAATTATGTCTTTTGCAGGAAAATGATTGAAAATTGAGACCATTATGTTAAGTTCAAGCCAAATTCAGAAGGTCAAGGGTCAATGTGTTCTATCATTTGTGGAAGCTAGAGAGGAAAAAGGAAAGGAAAGGCAGGGGTTGGGATTTCATGAAAATCAAAGGGAGACTGGTAGAGCAGAGGAAAGGGATTAGAAGGTGGGAAGAGGGGAGGAAGGGGGAAGTGTTGAGGAGTGATACTGGCCAGATACAGTGTTACACCACACAACAAATGCCATCATTATGTGCAACTACAATGCACCAATGACAATGCGGGGAGGCGGGAGGGGAGAAAACCTCACAAGGCTTACTAAAATGCAGAAAGAAAGAACACTCTGGAGAAGAGAGTGAGCACGGGAACCAGACACACGCCCAGGGCTCGGCTGGATGAGGCCCACTGCAACAAGAGCTGCGCAAAGTAACCAGAGAAAGGTGAATCCTGAGGGACCAAGAAGCACTGTCAGGGTCAGCAACACTGACGGCAGCGAGCACTGTGCAGATGGGCTGTGTAGACTGGATACCACTGAGGAAGGAATCACGGAGTCTGAGGATGCATCAAGAGAATCCTGAAAAAAGTGAAAAGCAAAGAGAACAGAGACAAAAGAAAGGGAGGGAGGGAGGGAGAGATGGGGAGGGAGAGAGAGGAAGGAAGGAAGGGATGTTTAAAAACTGTGGAGTAAATGCAAAAGGTATGAATATGTATTAAGATCTGGATCTTGCATGTACTCCAAAGGTTCATGTGCTGAAGGCTTAGTCCCCAGTGCAGTGATGTTCCAAGGGGGGGCTGTGATGGGACATCAGTGGAGTAATGCACTGACTGGGGAGTGACTGAGTCACCATGGAGTAATGCACAGATGGAGTGACTGCTGAATGGACTACCTAGAGGTAGGGAAACTCAATGAGGTGGGACCTAGTTGAAGGAAGTAGATCCTTGTGAACATGATTTGAGGGACTATATTTTGTCCTTGGCTCTTTCTTTCTCTTTCCCTTTTCTCTCCCACTCCTACCCTTCATTCCCGACTGCCATGCATAAGCAGCTTTGCTACCTCTAAAAACATGAGCCAAAATAAGTCTGTCCTCCTCTAAGTTAATTTTCTCAGGTATTTTGTCACAGCAATGAAAAGATGACTAACACAGTATGTGTAATAGAAATACCAGAAGGAGAAGAAATGGAGAAAAGAAGAAATATGAGACCAATTATGACTGAGAATTTACTCAAATTCATATCAGACACCAAAGCATACACAGGAAGCTCAGAGATTACCAAGGATGGTGAAAAAAACAATCCCCAAAGAAGCCAGAATTTTTAAATACCTTACCTATGTAGGAAGAAAGCAAAGAATTATGTCAAACTTTTCTTCCATCATCCATGCCAGCAAGAAGAGAGTGAAAAGAAACACTTAAAGTGTTGAGAGCAAAAATTCCATTAACCTAGAATTCTATACTCCATGAAATCATTCTTCTTCAATAGTGAAGGAGATATAAAAAAATTATTCAGAAAGATAGAATTTGAGGGGATTTGTTCCTGCAGACTTGCATTGCAAGAAAAAAAGAGTTAGAAACTTGAATACCTATAAGGAAAGGAAGAGTGTCAGAGAGAGGAAGTGAAAGTAAATAAAAACACTTCTTTCTCTCATCTCAGTTTTTTGGTGCTTGAAATCAAACACAGGGTCTCACACATGCTAGGTATTCTATCACCGAGACATGTCCTCAGCCCAAAACCTTTATTTTTCTTATTCTTAACTGTTCTAACAGATGATAATTTGTTCAAAATAATACTACTGATAACTGTTCAATTATATATGCTTATATGTAAGAGAAACAAGTGACAGCCATAAGATGAGGGACAGAAGACAAAATGTTCACACTATCAGTAAAATGCTAAACTTATTTGAAAGCTCACTTGGATTAGTTGTATATGTATATTCCAAACTACATGGCAATCTCTAAAATAATGTTTAAAAAAGGTATAACTGAAACGCTAAAAAAGGAGAAAAAAAATGTAATGCAGTTTCACTAACCACAAAAGAAAGAAAAAAAAGAGAAAACAAAAATAGGAACTAGGAATAAGGGCAATGAATAGAAAACAGTAACAAATATAGTAGATGTTAATCAAATGATATCAGTAATAACTTCAAAAATCAATGGTCTAAAATGGCTCAGCATTAAAAGAGAATAAAACCATGGCATTTGCAGGTGAATGGATGGAGCTGGAGAAGATAATGCTAAGTGAAGTTAGCCAATCCCAAAAAACCAGAGGCTGAATGTTTTCTTTGATATGAGGAGGCCGACTCATAATGGCAATGGAGGGGGAGCATGGGAGGAATGGAGGAGCTTTAGATAGGGCAAAGGGGAGGGAGGGGAAGGGAGGGGGCAAGGGGGTAGGAATGATCGTGGAATGAGTTAGACATCATTACCCTAAGCACATGTATGAAGACACGAATGGTGTGAAAATATTGTGTACAATCAGTGACTTGAAATTCAATTGTGCTCTCTATGTGTAATGTGAAATAAATCACATTCTGCCATAATGTATAACAAATTAGAATAAAAAAAAAGAAAAAGCCTGCTAGACTAGATCCAACAAAACCCAATTATATGTTGATACAAGAAACCCATTTACACAGACAAATTAAAACGTCATGCACTGCATAAGGACATTTCATCTTTATGTACTTGTGGACAAGCCGACTGAGCTGCCAGGATATGAAGGCAGAGCATGTGGGATCTTATGCGTATGTACTACTAGGTAATGACAAACACCTGTGTTCCTAGTTCCTGTGACTGGGCTTGGCCATCATTGTTTAGAGTGCTTCTCTGGTGCTGAAATCCCACTGGGAAGCAGCAACCTCTACACACCTCGTGCTTAGTGCAGCTCTTCACTGAACAAGGATTCATGTCAAGTGAAAACCAATACCACCTATCTACAGAAGTCCACTCCACGATGTTTACACAATGACTAAATTGCCCAGCAATGCATTTCTCAAAATATATCCCTGCCATTATGTTGCACAAATGTGTAATTATTTAAAGATACATACATACATACATATATATACATATATATATATACATATATATATATATATTTTTTTAAACCAAATGGATGAAGAAAAAAAAAATACCATGCTAATCAAAAGAAAAAGGGAGTAGCTGTATCAATTTCAGACACAGCAGTCTTCAGAGCAAAGAAAATCATTAGAGATAAAGAACTTACATGCTATTAAGAGAGCCAATGCTCCAAGCAGACATAATAATCCTCAGCATACATGTGCCTAACAGTACAGCATAAAACTATGTGAGGCAGAACTAACAGAAATATGAGGAGAAGCAGACTCCAGTGCTCCTTTATCATCAGCAGTCATAGGTGGAACACAAAACTGTAAGAATGGACATGGCTGAGTTCCACACTATCATCAATCAACTGGTATAGCAGGTTTACTTCATCCAATGACAGCAGAATATACATTATTCTCAAGTACAAACAGGACATTTGCCAAGACAGACCACAACATTGTAAGGCCACAAAACACACCTAAATTTAAAGAACAGAAACCACAGAGTGTGTGTTCTCCGACAACAATGTAAACTAGAGAGAAACATGGACAGAGATATGGAACAACCCCCCCACACAGGCGTATATAATACACATATGACATATGCCTATGTGTGTGTCCCTTCAACTCTCAGATGGCTACCTGGAAAATCCAAAAATACACTGAAATCAAACAACATACTTCAGAATAGCATGGGGTTAAAGAAGAAATCGCAAGAGACATTTAAATTTAAAATGTTTTAAAAATAAAATGAGAACACAATGTATGAAAATCTGTGACATGCATGGAAGGCAGAAGGAAGATCTAAAATAAATTGTCACTTCTCAAGCAATACACACACACAAGCAATCAACAAATATATGAAAAAATGTTCAACTACTCTAATAATTAGAGAAATGCAAATCAAAACTAAGATTTCATCTCACTCCAGTCACAATGGCAATCATGAAGAACACAAGCAACAATAAATGTTGGTGAGGATGTGGGGGAAAAAGGCATACTCATACACTACTGATGGGACTGCAAATTGGAGCAAACACTTTGGAAAGCAGTATAAAGATTGCTTAGAAAACTTGGAATGGAACCACCATTTAACCCAGCTATGCCACTCCTCAGTCTATTACCAAAAGACTTAAAATCAGCATATTATAGTGACACAGCCACATAAATGTTTACAACAGCTCAATTCACAATAGCTAGACTGTGGAAACAACTTAGATGCCCTTCAATAGATGAATAGATAAAGAAACTGTGGTATATATACACAATGGAATAGTACTCAGCCTTAAAATATAAGAAAAATTATGGCATTTGCAGATAAATGGATGGAGTTGAAGAATATTATGCTTAGTGAAATAAGCAAATACCAAAATCCGAATGTTCTCTGATAAGTGGATGCTAAGTCATAATGGGGAGATGGGGGGAATGGAGGAACTCTGGATTGGGTTAAGGGGAGGAGTGGAGAGGGGGAAGACATGGGGGCAGGAAAGACGAGACAGACATCATTACCCTAGACTCTACATTGTGTACAACCAGAGAATTGAAATATTGTGATCTATTTATGTACAACAAATTGAAATGCATTCTGCTGTCAAACGTAACAAAGTAGAACAAATTAAAAAATGGGGAAAAAATCAATTGTATGAGCTTCCTCCTTAGGAAACTAGAAAAGCAATTAGAAATTAAATCCAATTAAGAACAAAAAAACATTAAAAACAAAAAGCAACAAAACTGAAAGAGGAAATCAATAGATTAATAAAACCAAAACCTTGTTCTTTAAAAAGATCCAATAAAATCAATAGGAGAGGCTATGAAAAGACTGGATTACTTAGAAAGGAAGGAAAGAACATAGTTACAGACTATGAACATTAAAAGTCAAGACATACTATGAACAACTCTATGCCTCAAAATCTGATAAGCAAGATGAAATGAACCAATTTTTTGAAAGATATCATTTGTCAAAATTCACACAAGAAATAGAAAATCTGAATGGGCCCATGTCTATCACAAACTAAATTAATAACTAATAAACCTTCTAAAACAGAAAGCAACTGGTGCAAGTGACATTTAAAGAAGAAATGTTACCACTTACTCACGATCTCCTTCAGAAGGTAGGAGCAGTGGAATAAGACCTCACTCATCTATGCGGCCACACTGCCTGATTCCAAAACCAGGCAAAGACATTACAAGAAAGAAAAACAATAAACCAGTATCTTCTCTAAATATGGATGTAAAAATCCTCCATAAAGTTTTAGCAAGTCAAACCAAACCCATCAAAGAGAATGTACAAAGAGAATAATACATCACAACCAGGTAGAAATTATCCCAAGTATGCAACAGTGGTTGAACATTCAAACATCAATCAGTGTAGTCCATCCATGTTAAAACAGAAAAGTCATGCAGCCATAGTAATGGATGCTGAAAAATATTTGACAAAATCCAACATGAATAAAACCTTTCACCAAACCAGGAGCAAAGGTAAACTTCCTTAATTTGATAATGAATATATACAAAAATCCATACAATTAACATCATAGTTATGGCAGTAAATTCAAAGCTCTTCCACTAAGATTAGGAGTGGGTAAGGAACTCCCCTTCTGTAGCCTGGATCTGGATTGCAACGTCCCCCAAAGGGCCTGGTGTTGGAGACCCCGTGTCCAGTCTGGATCACTGGGAGATGGTGTGACCTTTAGAAGCTGAGGTCTAGTAAAAGTTAGGTCATGGGGGCAGGCCCCTGACGAGGATGTTGGGACCTCAGCTCTCCCCCGACCCCCCAGTTTCTCTGCCACTAGCTTCTGCCATATTGTACTGTGACTCCACGGACCCAAAGCAATAGGGCCAAGAGGCCATTTACTGAGACCTCTAAGACTTTGAGACAAAATGCATATCTCTTCCTTTTAAGGTGATGACTTCAGGTATTTGCCATAGTAAAGGAAAGCTGACCAACAACAGCTTCTCTTTTTGACACTGTTTTGGAAGGACTAGCTAATGTGCTGAAAGGTACACAGAATAGGAAAGAAGAAATAAAAGTATCTTGGTTCACAGGTGACATGATTGTCTATGTAAAAATCTACAAGAATTGACAAAAATGACCTGGAATTAATAAGAAATAATAGCAAGGTTGCAGGACACAGAAGTTAATGTACAACTGCTTTCCTATTTACCAACAATGGACAAGTGGACTTTGCAATTAGAAACATAATTTACTCTTGCATCCACAAAAAGGAAATACTTAGTTATAAATCCAAAAAACATGAACAAGATCTGTATGAGGAAAACTATAAAACTCTGATGAAAGAAATAAAAAAAACTGAATAAATGGGGAGAGAAATATTCTATGATCATGTTGGAAGACACAATATTGTTGGGATGTCCGTTCCTTGCAACTTAATTAGATTCATTTCCAACCCAATCAAAATCCCAGCATGCTGTTTTGTGGATGTACACAAGAAGATTCTAAAGTTCATAGGGTGAGAGAGAAGACCCCAAAATAGTCAACATAATACTGAAGAACAAAACTGTAATATTGATATTACCCTAATCAAGTAGTGTACTTTTTAGCAAAAGAATGAACCAACGGATCAATGGAACAAACCAGACAGAATCAGAACCACCCAAGTGTAGTCAACGCATCTCTATGAGAGGAACAAAGGCAGCACCCTGAGCACAGACAGTCTTTTCAACCCATGGTGCAGGGATAGCTGAGCCTCAACATGCAGACGCATGGACCTGGCCGCAGTGGACCCGTGTTTTTCACCAGGATCACCTCACACGACTGTAGATCTCAGTGGAAAAGAGACACTAGACACTACCTAGAAGACAACACCACTCAAGAGGTTTCCATGTTCGAGCATTTTGGATTTCAGATTTTCCAATTACAGATGTTACCAGGCAAATCTTTATATTTACCTCTTAATTTTGCTGTGAACTTAAAACTGCTCAATAAACCATATTTATTTTAAAAGGTAAATAAAGCTGAAATGGGGAAAGTGATGGCTGAGGTAAATTCAGGTAGGAAAGAGGAGACATCTCCAAAGACTTCATGTTTTTCACAGAGTTCACACTAGCGACTAAGAAGCAAGTGTGATATCATGAAGGGCAGGGAAAACCCAGGGACAAGGGCCTGACGTAGATGGAGTCCCACCACCTGGGTCTCACCCCGTCCTCCCCAGGTCAGTGGTCACATCGCCAGATTACATGCACTCTTACATACCTTACGTGAGACTGTATACTCCTGGACAAATTACCTGACCTCTGTGCCCCCGTTTCCTCATCTTGAAAATGAGAAAATACTAAGAGCCACTTCACAGGACAGTAGTGGATTAGGATGTTCAATGGAAAGTGCTTTAATAAACAGTGCCTGGTACAGAACAGGTCTAAAACGTGCACATCAGGTGGTATGGCCCCCAGCGGTGCAAGAAAAGGGAACATAGGTTTTGCCACAGCTATGGTAAAAAAAGTCTAATAAAGTTATTTTTAAACATTTACTCTTTTTAAACATTTAAACATTTACTCACTCTCATACTGGACCTCCGTAATTTTTTCCGAACATCTCTTCGAATATCATTTACAGCCACAGATTCTAACTGCTGGTACCGTTGAATTTCCTGGTTTATGGTTCCTTCACTTGCACCTAATTTTCTGAACGCCAAGCAAATATGGCCATTATTGTAAAGAAGCAACAAAGTAAAACTGACATTTACTTGCTCTTTTTTCATTCTCTCACTTGTCAGAATACAATGATTATGTATGAACAGGCTAAAACTGTAAAACAAAACAACAACCCATGTAACAGCTGAACAAATGCTTCCCGTCCCCCAACACTGGGGCTTGAACTCAGGAGCACTTACCACCTAGTTACATCCTCATTCCTTTCTTTTCTTTCTTTTTTTGAGATAGGGTCTTGCCAATTTGCTTAGGCAGGCTTTGAACCTGAAACCCTCCTGCTCAGCCTCCCAAGTCACTGCGACTACAGACATGTACCACCGAGCCCAGCTAAGGAAATGCTTCTTACCCACTGCTGTATCAAAAGTCTCTAACAGGGCTGGGGTTGTGGCTCCATGGTAGAGAGCTTGCCTAGCATGCATGAGGCACTGGGTTTGATTCCTAATATCACATAAAAAATAAATAAATAAACAAATAAATACACCACTCTGTTTAAAAAAAAAAAAGTCTGTGTAAAATTCTACATAAAATATAAGCCTTTGGTAATATTTTGGAAAAACAGATATATTTTGCTTCAAGTCATTCCCCTACCCCCTGAGAATAAAACAAACTGTAATGAAAGTCAACAGGAAAATGTGAATCACCGGCCGGGTGTGGTGGCATACACCTGTAATCCCAGCAGATCAGGAGGCTGAGGTAGGAGTTCAAAGCCAACCTCAGAAACTTAGTGAGGCCCTGAACAACTCAGTGAGACCTGATCTCTAAATAAAATACAAAAAGGACTGGGGATGTGACTCAGTGGTTAAGTGCCCCTGGGTTCAATCCCTGGTACCAAAAAAAGAGAAAAGAAAATGTGAATCAGTACATGGTAATTTCCTGACAAGTTTTTAGGCAACACCTTTCACTGTATAAAATGCATCTGTGAATAAGTCTTTGAATGCACAACAAACAACCAACCACAGGATACAGGTGTATGAAGATTAGAAAAGATGAAGCATGACTATTAACTTTTGGGAAGATAAAGTTCCAAAGTTCAGCAGAGAGAATATTTATTCTTATAAAGGAGGTATTACTTAGTAATATTCAATAAGAAACAGAGAGAAAAGATTACCACTACCTACTCATTCCTACTCCTACTTTAATTCTAAAGAACTGATAATTCAGGCAGGCAAGAAATGGGACGAAAAAATAAACTTTCAAATCAGATACACCCAAGGTCAGGTTTCAATTTTTTAACTACTCTGAGCCAATTTTTCCATCAATAAACGTGGGTGCCATCTTATCTCACAGAAATGTTGTGTGAATAAATTGAGATGACATATCAAACTCACAATAGGCAGTTAACAAATGGTAATTTTTTCTTCTCTAAAAAATTTCATTCCAGGGCTGGGGTTGTGGCTCAGTGGTAGAGTACTTTCCTCGCATGTGTGAGACATTGGGTTTGACCCTCAGCACCACATAAAGATAAATAAACAAAATAAAGGTATTTATCCATCTACAACTAAGAAAAATATATATTTAAAAAATTTCATTCCAAAAATAGTGCTAGCAATATGTAATGCATACATTTGTAAATGCACGTAAAGACACAGGAGAGTGTATATGCATATGTGGCAACATGTACATGTGATACAGTCAGTCTAAACTGGTCAGAAATGAGTGTGAACAACAGGAGACTAGGATTTCAGGTCTCATTTTATCACCAATGAACCTGTGATCTCAGGCAAATTATTAAACTTCTCAGGAGCCTGGTGATCTTGTTAATGAACTAAAGGGTTTGTATTACCCTAAATCAAGTTTCCTCCATATTTAGTATCCTGTAGTTCTATTATTAGAGAATATTGCATTAAACTAAAAGTCAAAACACATACTTAAGGTCATCTATTACTTTGGCCTGTTCATTCAGTTCTCTGATATCCACTAAACGCTTCACAATTTTTCTTCCTCTGGGCTCTCCTGGCTGGCTAGAGGATGCTCCTTGTCTTCGATAATCTACAGCTTCCTGCAAAACCAAAAGCATATGTATCAACATCCCCAGTCAGTTCACAGAACAAATCTATACTACAAAATTAACAATCTAAATCAAAGAATGCATGCAAGAATCAAAGCTGTATACATTAAGATGATTGTCATTCTTCATTGATTTGAATCCCTTCATTTTCATAAGCAATCTAATTGCTACCTACGTTTCCCCATGAATGTGCTCTGCATGCTTTCAAATGAGCCTGGCTAGACTGATGGGAGCCCCACATCTCTGGGTCACACAGAAACTCTGCAGGAACAGAATAGCGCTGATTTGGGGGCGTCAGACCTAGTAGGTGATTTACAAGTCGCTGCCCAAAGGTGAGCTTGTGGCCATCTCCACTTACTGAATTTCCATCTGAACTCTAAATAATGAACAATAATATTAATTTTTAAAGAATTTATTTCCAAGAACAGAACTATTCTGTGGTATAATAGTTAAAAAAATGCTTAAAATAATTTCTAAAAATCAATACCAGATTGAAAGCAGAGTAGTTTTCTTTAGGACAACTAAATAATATGCTACTATAGGTTGTATAGTATAGATGGAAATGCGTATTTTTAAAATGTATACTTTCATTTTGTGTGTGCACTTTGCTTTTTTTGAGATTCTTTTTTTTTTTAAATATTTATTTATTAGTTCTCGGCAGACACAACATCTTTGTTGGTATGTGGTGCTGAGGATCGAACCCGGGCCGCATGCACGCCAGGCGAGCGCGCTACCACTTGAGCCACATCCCCAGCCCCTTGAGATTCTTATTAAAAATCTTCATTACAATATAATTCACATTCCATTTAAAATTCACCTATTTAAAATGTACGATTCAATGGGTTGTAGCATATTTACAAAATTGTGTGATCATTATCACTCTCTTGGCTGGGAACATTTTCATCACCAAAAAACCCCACGATGTCTATGAGCATCTCTTCACATGAGGCAGCCAGAGAGCCTAGACACCCAGCCATCTCCTGGCTGTCTCTAGAGACTTGCCTGCACTTCACTTTACAGTCATCACACTCCTGCAGGTGAGGCACAGCTGGATGACCAGTCATCATGAAGCACAGAACTCAAAGGGCAACATCATGAAATGGAGACGCAGGGCGCCACCACTCCCTTCTCTTCCTCCATAAACAGCAACGATGATATAAATAACATTGAGCTGATTATACCCCTGTGTCATGTAAAAGCCACTCCTGCAATTCCCAACAAGGAGTTCACTTACAGTGTGGATAGTGGGAGACATGGTATCGACTTCATCCTCATCAGACAGGTCAGCTATGTTCACTGAATTCAGGTCAGCAATGTCATCGATGTCCTCCTCACCAGTCAGTGTTGTGAGGGTGTTGCCCAGGGCATTGAGCCTCTTGCCGATGTTAGGGTCCATGTGGACATCGATCCCACACATCTTCCACAGCACGTTGAGAGTCCAGGTCCCAGCACTACTGCTGTCTGTTCAGGTAAAGAAGGGACATTTATGGAAATACTGACTACAGGAATTTAAATAATCCTACGTGTAAGTAATAAAGTACATGCTGGCCACATATTGTAACTAGTATTTTTCACCTAAGTCTGTCATAAAAATTAGGCTATTTATGCATAATTTCTATTACCTGTACAGTACTAAGTGCACACCTACTGTCTCCTCTGTAGAGCATCCTCCTTGATCCTGAAAAGTACAGATGTCCTCTTCTACCCCTAAACTGCCCTTCCATGGTGATATCAGGGACTGTCATGACCCTACTTCATTAATTAGTTTAGACAGAATTAATAGGTAATTAGTTTAGGTAAAAGCTGGAAAAAGAAAAATCTTTTCTGAGCTTGAGCTCTCTAATGACTGAGAGTGGAGAATGGAGGTTATCAGTTTAAAAAAAATGATAAAAAAAAAATGAGGCAGCCAGAGAGCAAGAGCAAGAGCTGGAGCAAGCTATCTGACAGCTGGATCTAAGTCCCAGCAGTTTCTGAGGGTCTTTGAATTGACTGCATTAATTCTCTTCCCTGAGATGGCAGATGGCAATTCCTAAACTTAATTGTAATCTGCAAATATCCTTTTGATAAGCTCCCCTCTTGGTTCAGCTAGTTCGAGTGGGCTGTGGTCACTTGTGGCTATGAGTCCTGACAAATGTGTGTGCGCGTGAGTGCATGTGCTTCTGTGATCACCCTTTCCTCCTGAGAGTGCTACTGGAAGGTTCCTAACTTCCAGTTCTGAAGTCACTTACTCAGGATCAGCACTGAGGCTAAGGCTGGGGAGGACAACAGGACATAGCACCCAGAAAAGGCAAAGCTACTAACTCATCAGTTTCCACCTCTTCAACATTTTAAGGGCCCTTAAATAAACATCTACCTTTAAGTTCACCCTGCCCAACTTTATGAAAAGAGAAATAAAAACATACACACTTTACATGACATATGTAGCAAAAGTAATACTGATTATGAACCTACCAGCTGCTGCTTGTCCTGTGGTCCTTGAGCACACTTCATAGGTACCATCTGGAACTACACCTACAAAAAGACCCCAAAATAGTTTTCAGTAAAAATGAGCCTGTGATTAAACAGCATATCCAATGACTGAGCCCTGTGGGTTCAGTCCCTCATCTGTGGGATGGAGGGCTCCTGAAATGACGCAGCAGACCTATTCCACAACCAACATGCAGCTGCACATGATTTCCTCCTCAGAGTCACAACATGTGGTGGTGGGCTCTGAGAGTCTAGATGGCTTTCCACCAACATCCAGGATGCCAAGACAATCTGTGCCAGCATAAATCAATGGTACCTTCAGAATGCAAACGATTTAAACATGACTTTTTAACAGCAGAACTCCTGTATTAGGTCAAAGACATGATCCATCAGTTTGTCTTCTTTTTATGAGAGAAAATGACTGCCATGATGCCAATCTCAAGGTCATGAGCTACTCTTAGAAGATAACTGATTCCAACTAGGAAATATTTAATATCACCTATCTTTAATCTGTTAACTTAAAAGAGAGGTTGGATAGATTCAACAGTTTTCAACCATAAAGGACATATTATGCTTGAAAATTTTTTTAACAAAGTAAACTCTAAAGATAGAATTAAGGCCTTTCTTAGTAATCCTTATTAGAAACTGAATGTCAATCTAAACTTCAGAGTACACGGTCTAAAATGAAATGTCCTCTTATGACTCCTTTTGGATCCTAAATTGGAATTCAAGTGTTTACTTGCCATTTGTTTTCTATGAACTTTGGTATTGAATTTGACATTCCTTAAATTTTTTCAAAATAGAAAAATCTTAACTTAGACATGCTACAATTCAGTTAGTAAGAAAGGGTCTACTTATCATTAAATGACAATTTATATTATGTCTTTAAAAATATTACTAATAACTTTACAATCTATATTTTTGAACCATATACTACCTGTGTCTCACACACAAATTCTACATTAAGAAAATCCTAGATTTGGCTTTCAGGTAAAGATTTGCTTAATTTACTTCTATATTCTACAGGTACAAATCAGAATTTACATTAACCTTTCAAATCCAAGAACGCTAGAATGAAAACAAAACCCTTTGAAATGTTAACAACATAACTGAGGCCACATGAAATTAAGAACAGGTAAATAAAAAAGGGCATAGAAAACTTTAGAAAGTCCTATCCCAAGAAGTGGCAGATTATTTTTTAAAAAATTGTATAAATTCACAGGACACAGAGCCATGGTGAACTTATTAATAAGGAGTTTTAATTAAACATGAGTTTTGGGGAACAAAATCCTGAAGAGGAGGCCTAGAAAATGTGAGGCTCGTCCCCTTCATGCTCAGGTTCTCTGTGCCAGAGACGCAAAGCTAACAAGGGCCAGTGACTGCGCCTGGGATGGCAATTCCTGGTGGAACTGCCCAACCTGGCCCACATACATGGCAATGAGATGGGTCTAATCTAACTATTTACACGGTCCTTGGAACTCTTCTTACAAATCGTCCTTATTTTTGTTGATCCCCCCCCCCCCCCCGCCAAAATCACCTAGAAAGCAAATTTTACTGGACCACCTTTTTTTTTTTTTTTTTTTTTTTTTGGCTAAAGCATGTTTTTAAAACAACCTGTGTAAACAAAAATTCTAAGGCATAATGTGATCACTACTTATTTCTCTGTCCTATATTCATCTTTCTTCCAAAATTTTAAATGAAAGTTATATCCAAATATACTTACTATCAATAAAAGCTAGACACTAGTCAATTAACTTATCCAATATCATTTATAATTTTTATATGTCAATAACACAACTATCCCCTTTAACATCCTCCCAAGAAACCTGATCAACAGCGGGTTAAAAAAAGACTCTGAAACCGAGTCTATGATACTACTACAATGCCCAGGATGTTAGTGTTCTGTAATGTTGGCAAAAAGTATACCGAGGCCCTGAATATTATTTATTCATTTCTTAAATACATGTTTTGATTCCGAGTCTAAGGAATATTAAAAAAAATTCTTTTAGTTGTAGATAAACATAATAGCTTTATTTTACTTATTGTTATGTGATGCTAAAGATGGAACATAAATGTCTCACACGTGGAAGGCAAGCATGCTACTACCACTGAGCTACAACCACACCCCTGAGAAATACTTTTTATTTCATATTTATTAAGCACTTTAAGAAAAACTATTTTAAAATATTTTTTTAGTTGTAGATCTACACAATATCTTTATTTTATTTATTTATTTTTATGTGGTGCTGAGGATCAAACCCAATGCCTCAAACATGCTAGACGAGTGCACTACCACTGAGCCCACAGCTCAGCCTCAAGACAAACTATTAAGGAAATGGTACCTTTACTTTTCTCCCAAATACACTATATTAATTTTAATTAATTCAAGGATGGTAAAGATAATACCTTAATAAAAATTGACAGGTTTAATTTTTGCCTTTTTGCCTTTAATAAGAACCCCCCCAAAAAAAACAAAAGACATAAATATGCTATAATGATTCTTAAAACCACAACTATTTATAAAATGATAATCTGTAAAGATTTCTGATGAAGGCTATTTTGGTCTTTTTAATAACAGGCATGAGTATTTGGTATCAAGTCTTCGAAACCTGAAGTATTTCAAAAAAATTCCATGGTTAACCTATGAATTATCTAAATGCAAAAATACCTAAAGTGCTTCAGGACATACTACCCCAAAATATGGTAGCGGTGTACACTGACTACTCAAAGCTGAAGGGATCTGAGCACCTGCCAATACAGAAGTGTCCTGCTTTTCCTCTAAAGCAGGTCAGCAGTCATGGGGAGGTCCCTCCCTATCCCTGCAGGAAGGCTCTTATCTCTGGAGGCAAAGATAGGGACACAGAGAGGACTGTGCACACAGGGGCCCTGCTGAGCTCTCTATCAAGCCGAGCTCATCCAATCTACCACAAGAACACTCAGGGTTAGCCATTTCTTTGGGTCTTCATTTCCTTATAAAGGCTCCCATGTTGCATAGAACTTACATTAATACATTTCTATGCTTTCTGTCATTAGTCTGTCTTTTGTTATAGGGGCTCAGCAGAAAATCTAAATGGGTAGAAGGAAAGATAACTTTCTTTCCCTACACATCAAAACCAAGAATTTCACCTGTGATTTTATCTAAGTCTGAGTCAATATTGAATGCAGAACTGCAATTATTAGCATAAAAATGAGAAGTTTCCCAATTCCTCAAAAAAAAAAAAAAAATGGAAAGATTTTCCACCAGTTAAAGATGCGGGAGTCCAAAGCATAAATGAGGATGGCATATCACCTAAAAAGTAAGTACTGCCTGACTTACAAGATTGGCTGGGGATTTTATTCACAGTCCTCTAATTTCTCAAGTGTAATTTTTTTCATTATTAAGACTAATGATGCTATACTAACTCTGCTGCAATATAATTTGAAATATTAAAATAGACAACAAATAAATGAAATAACTCCAAACTAGCCTACAACACAGCTGGAATATGATGGAATTGGAGAAATTCATATATCACACTATATTCCTAAAAATTTGGATGTACAGATTTATTCCCATCAATATGGATCAAGGTCTCCTAGTCTTGGAAATGTACAACCTGCTCTGTGTTTTATGAGCTGGGTCTCATATAGCTATTACTATCTTTCAAAACTCCGAAGGAACAAAGAGGTTTTATTTGGCTGCATTCATGGATGGACACCAGAAGACTCAAATGTCATACCACAAAAGGAACGCTAGGTTGGTTTATTTACCCAACTACTTTTCACAAATACATTTTGTCACCTTTCATTAGAAATAGCCTTTATTTCACAAAGTCAAAAACCATTTCTATACTTAGACACTTCTTTATTAAAAAAAATAATAAAGACTCTGTTTTATTTTTTAAAACTCTAAACCTTACATAGAATATGAAAGACACTCACAGGCATTCATTACCAGATCCCCACGGATTTCTGGTTTCCAGTCATCCCACGATGTCTCAAAGCCATCAGCAAAACGAAGGCAGAAGTTTTTGAAATGCCCTTTGCTAACCAAGGACTCTGAAGAGCAAGCAGTGATGAGAGTGCTTTCGATGGTCAATACTAAGGCCGAACCAGTGTCCAGGTCCCCAGTGTGATTAGACTGCGAAAGATATTCAAGAAAAAGTAAGACAAAGGTGATGATTTTTAAATTCAGAAATCTTCAGATCTTTATCACCTCAGATTAGGCTCCGACTTCCTTAACAAGACTCCTAAAGCACAAGAAATAAAATCCAGAATTAATAAATGGGATGGACTCAAACTAAAAAGCTGCTTCTCTCAGCAAAAGAAACAATCAATGAGGTGAATAGAGAGCCTACACTTTGGGAGCAAATTTTTGCCACATGCATGTCAGACACAGCACTAATTTCCAGGATATAAAAAGAAGTAAAACAATCAATCAAACAAACAAACAAAAAAAACCTCAACATAACAAAAAAAAAACCCAGTCCATAAATGGGCTAACAAACTGAATAGGCACTTCTCAGAAGAAGATATACAATCGATCAACAAATATATGACAAAATGTTCAACATCTCTAGCAATTATAGAAATGCAAATCAAAACTAAGATTTCATCTCACGCCAGCGGAATGGCAGCTAATAAGAACACAAACAACAATAAGTGTTGGTGAGGATGTGGGGGAAAAGGCACACTCATACAGTGCTGGCGGGACTGCAAATTGGTGCAGCCAATATGGAAAACAGTATGGAGACTGCTTAGAAAACTTGGAATGGAACCACCATTTGACCCAGCCATCCCATTCCTTGGTCTACACCCAAAGGACTTAAAATCAGCATGCCATAGTTAATGCAGCCACATCAATGTTTGTAGCAGCTCAATTCACAATAGCTAAACTGTGGAAACAACCTAGATGCCCTTTAATAGATGAATGCATCTATATACACAATGGAATATTACTTGGCTTTAAAAGAAAACAAAAATTATGGCATTTGCAGGTAAATGGATGGAGCTGGAGAATATCATGCTAAGTGAAGTGAGCCAATCCCCAAAAACCCCAAAGCTGAATGTTCTCTCTGATAAGTAGATGATGATCCCTGATTGGGAAGGGGATAGAGAAACTAATTGGGCAAAGGGGAGCTAAGGGTGGGGAGGGTGCATGGGGGCAGGAAAAAAGGTGGAATTAGATGGACATCATTACCCTAGGTACATGTATGACTGCACATATGGTGCGATGCTACATGGTGTACAACCAGAGAAGTGAAAAGTTATGCTGCAATTGTGTACGATGAATCAAAATGCATTCTGTTCTCATATATGCTTGATTTAATTGATTAATTAATAACTTTTTAAAAAATTAAACCCCCAGGGGGAAATATCTGAAAGCCTTAAAAAAAAAAAGGCATAGAGAGCTCAGTTAATTGCCCAAGTCCTACCCCCTTTAATTGACAAAGTCTACTTCCAACCTATGATGTCCTTTGCATTGAAATCAGTCACTTTTCACTCCTTTGTATATCTAGAAAAGAGCTCACTGCAATGTGCTTTGATTTTCAGTACATAAATTGTTTGATTCACTTAAAATGTAATGTTATTGCATGAAATTAACTTATTATAAACTTAATTGCACATATATTGTCTGTTACACATAAACAGATATATAAAATAGAATTATTAAATGTATTCAATAATATTATACCACTTAATACTCAGTAAAACTTATTTTTAAAATGAAAAAATAATAATATAGATGAAAATCTAGAAAGAGTCAAGTCTAGAAATACTTATTATAAAGCATCCTACAAAGATAACTTCCAAAAATTAAATTGTTACTGCCGGATATAGTGGCCTATGCCAGAGATCCCAGTGACCCAGAAGGCCAAGAAGGGAGAATTGCAAGTTTGAGGCCAGAATCAGCAACTCAGACCCTCAGCAGCTTATTGAGAACATAGAAAAATAAAAGAGTTGGGGATTTAGTGAAGTGGTAAAATGCCCCCCCACCCCCCTGTTCAATTCCCAGTCAATAAAAGAGAATAAAATTATGGTATTTGCAGGTAAATGGATGGAGTTGGAGAAGATAATGCTAAGTGAAGTTAGCCAATCCCAAAAAAAACAAATGCCGAATGTTTTCTCTGATACAAAGAGGCTGACTCATTGTGGGGTAGGGAGAGAGAGCATGGGAGGAATAGAGGAACTCTAGATAGGGCAGAGAAGTGGGAGGGGAAGGGAGGGGGCAGGGGGTTAGCAACGATGGCGGAATGCGATGGACATCATTATCCAAAGTACATGTATGAAGACATGAATTGGTGACAACATACTTTAAATTAATAATTGATGGATGGAAATGCATCTGCCATGTTCGTTTTTTCTTTTAATGTGCAAAGTTCTAATATATATACGTGGCCGCTCTTTTATTTGTTGGGAGCACTCTTTTACACCCACTCCTGGTGTGTACAGCCTGAGTTCTTCTGTCCCTCATGCCATTTAAAAAAACTACCGTATTTCATAAGTCAGACCCGGAAAGTCCAGGGTCCAATGTTTTCTCTCAAAGATGGGTAACTCCTTTCTTTCTTTGAAAAATAAGAAAAAGCGAGGGGTGGGGACCCAGTGAAAACATAGGAACAATCAGAGGAGTAGAGGAGGGGACTGAGCAGGAGGGAGGAGGGACAGGAAAAGGGAGGAATGCTGGCATGAAACTGACCAAGCTATCCTATGCACACACATGAACATACCACAGCGAATTTCACCTTTATGGATGTCTATAATGTACTAATTAAAAAAAAACTATAAATAAATGGGAGAAAGATCAGTAGCAGAGGAAGGGGAACAGGGGAGGAAGGAGGAAAGGAAAAGGGGAAGCACTGGGGACTGAATTAGAGCAAATTATATTTCATGCTTGTTATGTCAAAATGAACCTCAATATTATGTATAACTATTATGCACTAATTAAAACCACTTAAAAAGTGATTACATTTCAGTTCCTAAACACAACATGTCAATGTTACCCATATTTAGTCCAAAGTTTTTCTTAACACTATTGGCTAAACAGAATTCTAAAAGATACATTCATCCAACACTGGTCATAAGTTATTTAAAGTAAATTAAATTATCATAGTAAATACAGATTTGATGGTTATAACTGTTACTTCCTGCCTGACAGGTGCTGAGAGCCTTTTCCCATTCATACACATGAATGTATTTCTGAGACTTAGTCCTAAAATTACAAAAAGAATATCCCTGCTTTATCCATATATACATATAACTTGGAAGTTTCATTACCATTAAACATTATACAGTTTAGAAGCATTTTGGAATCTTCTGCTCTACTATGGGTATGTATATGTGAATACACAAAGTATATTCACACCAATTCATGTCTTCATTCATATACTTTGGATAATAATATTCATCACATTAAATAATATTTTTAAATTTCCTTTGTTTCCATTTTATAAAAAAGTCTAGAAAAATTTCTTTGCTAAAAAAAAACAAAAAAGATTCTAAAAACTATTTATAAAAGTGAAAATTTAGAATTATTAGATGGGTGTCAATTAATCACTATTCTGAAGCATATCCGAGTCCTTCAGGGAAGTCCTTTGTAATTCAGAGTACAAATGAACAAAGGCTGAAGGAGTTCAGACTTACTTGATGACCATTAAACTCAAGCTGCAGACTATTCTCCATTAAAAAGATACTGCTTTACTCAGTACTCTTAGAAATGGTTAGTTGAAATGCCTGGATTTTAGTCCTGAATAAAAGGAACATGACCTGACTCCTTGTACCTGAGCAGTGTTGGTGATAGGCAGGCAAATTCCCAGGTCATTCACAGTCAGCTGGAGAAAGAGAGTGCCAAAGGCCTGGGCTGATGTTTGCTGAATACCAGGCAGCATGTCTACCACTTCCTTTGTGGCCATGTGAATGTCCTTGTGCAAGGCCATTCGCTGTTCATTCCAGTTGTCATAGGCAGCCTTATAATTCAGCCAAAACAGCACAGCTTTCAAGAATTAAGGGAAAGCAGAAAGAAAAGTTAGATCAGTGCTGGTAAAGGTTTACTATGGTAAGTAAACCTCAACAGTTGCACAATCCTACTGAATAATAAAAATCACTCCCAGAAAACTATAGCTTTAAAATTAGAAAGAACCTAAGAGGATACATCAACAATTTTTAACATATCCAATGAAAAAACGAAGCAGAAAGCAAGCAGCTATATAATGGCAGTAGAAAGAAGAAAATCCAGGTCCATTCATTTGCTCTAGATTTGTATACTGCCCCTTACATGCCAGGCCCTGGGTGGAATAACAGGTGGAAACAGACATGGTCCTTGAACTCATCTACAGGGCTTACTGTTACTACTTTTAAACACTCACTAAAAACAGAGGTACATAATGCTGGGAATACACATTAAAATAATTTAATTTAGAGAGAGAAGTCAAAGACAGTTTAAGTTTGTTAACAAGAGATCTTAAGAAAATTCTTCATTTCATGGCACCATATAGAAGGAGAAGTCTAAAAAGATAATAAAAATGAAGGGGCCAGAGAAGCAGGAGGATAACGAAGAACTGTGCCACAGACACCAAGCATAGAAAGGACTTTGAGTTGTTGGTGAAAACTGACGAAAACCTGGTGAAATGTGACATGAAAAACATGCATAGGATTTACCAAAACAGAATGTCATCCTAACACTGTCAAAAGGGCAATTCCCTAACAAACATCTCAGCACCAGTCTAAGAAGGCTACTACTGAATGAAATCTTACTTGGCTTCACAAATGGCTCATTGCCTGTTAAACACATTAAACATACTTGCCAAATCCACACTAGTGAGACTCTACCTGTTCAGCCTTCTTTCCCATTATTTTTGTTTAAGAAAATCAATGCACTATTTTCCTAGACCCCAGTGCTCATATACATTTATTCATATTCTCTTCTGGCAAACGTACACTTGTTCTTACAATATGCCAGGAACCCTGCTAAGCCCTGGGACACAAATGCACTCAAGAGCAGCTTTCCTCTCCTTGTTGGCCTGGAACAGCACAGCTTTCAAGAATTAAGGGGAGGCAGAAAGAAAAGTTAGATCAGTGCTGGTAAAGGTTTACTATGGTAAGTAAACCTCAACAGTTGCACAATCCTACTGAATAATAAAAATCACTCCCAGAAAACTATAGCTTTAAAATTAGTGAAGAACCTGTTTCTTCTCTAAGCACCACAGGAAGACTTCCTCACACCTTAGAACATGCCATCTCTAACTCCAATTGTGTCCACTTTGGTCTTGACTTTCCACTGAACTAGGTTCCTTGAGGGCAGGGATCCTATTGTCTAAATGTAGATAGAATAAATGAGTAAATACAGTGCCAAAACATGTGAGTGTATTATTTATCTATACTAAAAATTTTAGTATTAAATTTCAGAAATCAGACACTTCTATTTATCTATATAAAGCAAAAAAACTTTAAAATGTAAAATAAATTAAAAACTGAAGCATAAAGGCAAGAAGTTATTTTTGGATGTTCACCTTTCAGAATTAGGAGAAATTTAGCTGTTGAGCATTCACATTGGTAAATCACAGATGATTTTTTAAAATTTGTTTTTAGTTGTAGATGGACATAATACCTTTATTTGATTATATATAACTTGGAAGTTTCATTACCATTTTTTAAAATTTTTATTATTGGTTGTTCAAAACATTACATAGTTCTTGACATATCATATTCCATACATTTAATTCAAGTGGGTTATGAACTCCCATTTTTACCCCGTATACAGATTGCAGAATCATATCGGTTACACATCCACTGTTTTGCATATTGCCATACTAGTGTCTGATGTGTTCTGCCCCCTTTCCTATCCTCTACTATCACCCCTCCCCTCCCCTCCCATCTTCTCTCTCTACCCTATGCTAAGTGAAGCTAGCCAATCCCTAAAAAACAAATGCCAAATGTCTTCTTTGATATAAGGAGAACAACTAAGAACAGAGCAGGAAGGAAGAGCATGAGAAGAAGATTAACATTAAACAGGGACGAGAGGTGGGAGGGAAAGGGAGAGAGAAGGGAAATTGCATGGAAATGGAAGGAGACCCTCATTGTTATACAAAATTACATATAAGAGGAAGTGAAGGGAAAGGGGGAAAAAAAGGGGGGGAGAAATGGATTACCATTAAACATTACACAGTTTAGAAGCATTTTGGAATTTTCTGCTCTATTATGGGTATGTATATGTGAATACACAAAGTATATTCACACCAATTCATGTCTTCATTCATATACTGGATAATAATGTTCATCACATTAAATAATATTTTTAAATTTCCTTTGTTTCCATTTGATAAACAAGTCTAAAAAATTTCTTTGCTAAAAAAAGATTCTAAAAACTGTAAAAGTAAAAATTTAGATTTATTAGATGGGTGTCAATTTATCACTGTTCTGAAGCATATCAGAATGCTTCAGGGAAGTCCTTTGCAATTCAGATTATAAATGAATAAAGGCTGAAGGAGTTTTTTAAGATGCTGATGGACATTTATTTTATTCGTTTATTTATACATGGTGTTCAGATTTGAACCCACTCCGTCACACATGCTAGGCGATTGCTCTACCACTGAGCCACATCCCTTGCTCACACAGATCATTTTTATTGAGCATCATCAAAATATTTCTATGATAGCAATCACTAACTCAATCTCACCTCTATCAAAGGCCACAGGTTGGGCATAAACAATTGGTCTGTTCAAAGTAATGAGCACGGCCTCTCTATCTGAAGAACCACTGATTTCTTCTCGAAGGGCATTCCTTAATCCAATTCTAGTTTTAAAATAGGCAACTTGATGAAAATCAGAACCAGCTTCCTCATAAACCTAAAACAAATTTAAAGCTCAGTAAAATCAAATAATTAAAAATGTTTTAATAAAACTAAACATCATTATTGATATTGTGCCCCAAAAGAACTTATAGTACATTTTTCTCAATTTCATCAATGATACAGTCCTTATATTTGGTATATTTGAATGCTTGTGAAATTAACACACAGCATGAATAGCCACACAGGAGGTAATTAGGCTGGGGGTATGGCTCAGTGGTAGAGCACTTGACCAGCATGCATAAGGCCCTGGGTTAACACTGCAAGGAGAAAGCAAAAGCAAATACAAAGTCATGAAGTTCATACAAAAGCTAGGATGAGGTTCCTACTCCGAATAGCATATATTAAATGTCTCAAAATAATCAGACACTCTTGCTCCCAAAACATATTTCCATTTGAAAAAATGTTTTTCTAGAAACAAAATGTTTCTGTTCATTTTTTCCTCCACATAATCTTGAATGTAGCCATTCAATTTTCAAACTGTGGTTGGCATTTTGTAATTGGTCATTCAAATCAAAGAGTTGGTTAAAATGGACATAATTTTCAGCAAAAAGAAAACAAATCTAAAAATATCTCCAATAAGCATCAAAGCAATTTTCATCAAATAAAAAAATCTGAGTAACTGATCTTTTAAAAATAATTTTCCTATCCAACATTACTATATGTAAAAATATTCTCAGGGTAAACTATAAACTTGCAAACACTGGGGTACTAATTTTATAACAAACATTGAAATAAAAAATGTTTAACAAACTAAAAAAGAGAGAAATATGTATGAAGATACTAAGATTCAATTTCATGTGACTACACTTGCAGCAATATACTTTCCACAATACTTGATGAAACACCACAGAAAAATTGTAGGCCTTTAAAATGAGTTAAAAAATAAGAAAGCCTTCATTAGAATTTACAATCAGAAATTGTAGAGAATTATCTAAATATCTTTATAAATACAGTCATACATAAGTTAAAGTAGTCCCAACTGATATGCAAAACTCAAAGGCCACAGTACTAATACCAATAATATGTACGCACCTGATGTTTGACAATTTGTCCTAATGCCAGATTTAAATCCACTTGACATTTACCAAACAATTTCAGATAGCTACTACTTCCTGGTGAAGCTTTAGTTTGAAGTCGGTTAGATAGCTCCAGTTCAATCAGTCCAGTTTCGAATCTCACAGCTCTCATTGATGGAGTTGTGGCTGTTACTTGGATACCCTAGAAGATTATATGTTATGGGGCAGAGGGAAAAGAATCTTAAATCAATAATGTAGCAGATTCACTCAAATGCAGACTTTCAATATCTGATAGATAAAACAGTGGTGTTCTAAAAAAATGTACAGGATCTGTCCAAGGAGCTGATAAGCCAGCAACATTCTTTTTTTGTTGTTTTATTTTTATTTTTTGGTACCAGGGATTAAACTCAGAGGCATTTGACCACTGAGCCATCCCCAGCCCTATTTTGTACTTTATTTAGAGACAGAGTCTCACTGAGTTGCTTAGTGCCTCACCATTGCTAAGGATGGCTGTTAACTCGAGATCTTCTTGCCCCACCTCCAGCAACATTCCTTAATTTCTCATGTCAGTAAGATTTTTTGAGTTATTAAATTTCATTATAGTATTTTCTATTTAAAATTTAGACAGTTCATTAATATATTAAAATTAAATAACTATTTGGTAAGAATAATTTTTAAGAATACTAATATTTTAACTGTTGGAAATATTAGGGTTCCAATTAAAGTCTTTTTTCCTCCCCTAAGTAGGGGACTGAACCCTTGACCTCATGCATGGTCGGAATGCATTCTATCCCTACAGTATTACTGTTAATTGAATAAGTATACAGACTATCTCTTGGAGAATAAATTACAACTACATAAACTAGAAAAATCAAATGTTGATCAGAAGAGGGTAATTAAGTTTGTTACAACTGTAGAACAAATAATACAGCTGTTCAGGAAGATAAAGTTGATCTAAAAATTCTATTATGGATAGATACCCAAAGTTTTTAAAAATAGATAAATATGTACATATGTAAAAATACTAATAGAGGGAGTGAGGATGGAGCGCAGTGGTAGAATGCTTGCTTAGCATGTGTGAGGCCCGGAGTTCAATCCCTAGCACTGCAAAAAACAAAACAAAACAAAAAAACAGCAGGAAAAAGTCCTAGAGAATATTCAAACAATCATTAAACCCTTTTTCTGAGTTAATATTATTATTATTATTATTATTATTATTATTATTATTATTATTATGGTTTATTTTATTTTCAATTTGGTAATTTATGTATTAAATAAATTTTTGTGAAAAGCATATATTAAGTAATACAGCACTTCTAAAAGTACCATTATAATTTAAATTTACCTTAAACTGCAAGTTCAGAGAATACAGGAGAATTTTAGGCTTATCTCCATCTGCTGCTCCATCATGTTCGTTCCAGAGAGGAATAGGCTGCTCCCCACCTAAGAGAGATTAAGAAACTAAAGGTTTGGGTTACTTTTATCTACAAGGAAAAAATACATCTGTATCTTGGGAGAATGGGTAGACAGGCTGGGTTTACCATGTCTCACTCCCTCATTTCATTCAAATGTGCCTCTTCCTATTGCCACATCATTCGGAAATCTTGCACTCCCTCATTTCAGCGGATGGTGTTTACTTTCCATTGCTTTTCTCTAAACACTAAATCCTAAGGCTCAGCTTTCCACTGAATTCTAAATGACAACCCACCCGGTCACTGTTCCTTGAACTCCCTTTTCTATAACGATTTTGGCAATTCACTCCTATCTGCTCTTAGTCATTTCCTGCCTTCTCAACTAAGCACATACCTCCATCAACCCTGCCACCTAGACAGAGTGAGTTGATCTGAGCGCTTATCATGTGCCAAGTGCTCTTCATAGTCCCTTGTTGCATATCAGCTCATGCAAAGCCTCCTTGATGCATCCGTTCTCATGTGACATGTGTCAAAAACTCACACTTCTGTTATATAGTTTTTTTCTTGACTTCTACCTGTTACCTCATCAACTGGACTAAGTTCCTCAGTGCAGGGACCATCTATCTTCAGATTCCAGCAAGCAGTAACTGAATGGACCCTCAGTCTTTTTCCTCAACACAGTTAGACACCAGTGCTGCTTGTTGATCCAACTCTCCACTTTCTGTCTTTTCTCCAACACTCCTCACAACTAGTGGCATGTCTTCACAATTTTCTTCATACTCCCCCAATTCTTTTCTTAAGCCAGCAAATAAATATAACATTCTCTCCCAGTTTCTTGCAATTCTTCCTCACGGTCTCATTTTCTTTTGAAATGTACTCAACTATCAAAAGTAAAACATACTCAAACCTCAGTTCAAATCATTCCTTCACCATTAGGGCCTCAATGATAAGCCCTCTTCCATGAAGTGTTCTTTCCCCTTCATACCTTTAACACTTTCTCTCTCGTTCATTCACACTTTGTATTAGCACATGTAAAAACATCTAATCTTCCCAACAAGGTACAAGTTCCCTAAAGCCTGCTAAATATATTATCCACATTTGTAACTTCCTCATCATCTTGCTTGGGGCCATAAGTTTTTCAAGCTTTTAGTAAGTAACTACTGAATCAGTTAACTGTCTCTCTTGGATGTAATTTGTCAAGATAATTTGGGCTGGGGGTGTAGCTCAGTTGGTAGAGTGCTTGCTTCACATGCACAAGGCCCTGTGTTCTATCTCCAGCACCATCACTGCCACCCCCCTCCCCCCACACACAGACACAAGATAATTTTTCCTTGCTCAAAATTTCCACTTGGAATTATATAATGAATTAAGTCATGAGAGAAAAATAGTAAACAGAATAATAACTAAATTTTATAAACAGAATAATAACTAAATTTTGAGGATTTTTAAGAACATTGCTACTAAACACTGTTCAACAAACAGGTGATACCAGCCAGGAAAGTTCTCAGCTTCTCCTGTGGCTCTGCAGACAGGGCCTGCTCAGGTTGATATAATCATGAGGTGCAGCAAACATACAACATGCGATCAAGCCCCACCGGCGCTTACTTTGAAAACTGGCTGTTTTTTGTTTGCTCAATGAAATAAAGAATAACTGGTACTTTCCCTGTGTAAGTAGTAAGAATAAAATTCCAAAGAAAATCTGCTTTTACAATCAATTGATGGATCTATCTAATTTTGCTCCTGTTCTGCCTGTTAGTTGTGGAGCAGGCTGACAAATGTTAGCTTTAGGGTGGGCTGAACACTGGACCCCCATCCGTCTGGTTCCTTATCACGCGTTTGCCTCAAGGCTGAACACTCAACCCCACTCAAGGCTGGACTCTCAACCCCTACCTGTCTGGTGCAATGGAGACCCACATCTGACCCCTGCCCCATCTGCCTAAGGGCAGAAGATGACACTTTTAGCAACCCCTGTATGATCCAATCACTGTACACCAATAAGGCAGCTTGCAGACCCAGAGACCCCATTAGATTTTGGCTATAAAAACTCTCTCCTGCCAGAACTCTCTTTCTTTTCTCACTTTCTCTCTCTTGCGCTTTGCTCTACACCCTTCCCTCTCTCCTTCCCTCCCTCCCTCCCTCCCTCCCTCTCTCTCTCTCTCTCTCTCTCTCTCTCTCTCTCTCTCTCTCTTCTCTTTCCCTTCCCTGTTGATCAGATACCACCACAATAAAGATCTCTTGGTTGCTCCGAGGATCATGGTCACTTTCCTTTCACTGCCAATCAAGTTTTATTTCAAACCTGCATCTATACTAGAGGATACTAGATCATCTTACCAGAAACTTTTTGTATTACTTCATTGACTTCCTTCATGAACACTTTCTGTACAAACACCAAGTGGTTCAGAAGATCAGTTGTGAGATTATGTTCAAAGGAACCAACCTGCCAAACAGAACCAGGGTATCAGATTAACAATAGACTAACAATACCATCTTAGTCTACACCTTTTCTTAAAACATCATCCAAAACTTACAAGACATGATTAAATACATACTATTTGAGATCAATATATTGAAGAAAGATTTAAAATATTCAGAGTTTCTAATACTTTATTGGCCTAACACTGATATGGGCCACTCCCAGAATGTTATTTTTTTTTAAACCAGTAATTAAGGTGTGAGAAATATTTTGAAAACAAAAAATATTCTAACTATATACCTTTTTCAAAATTAAAATTTTGCCTACAGGAAGATTTTTAATGATTCATCTTTGTGATCTTAGAACCACAGACAAGCATCATTGTAAATAAATTTATTTATTCATACAGTGATGTATTGACTGTCTATTCTGTGTACCACATTAAATGCTAAGGATACAATAATGAAAATTCTGCGTCTCAGGATTATGCTTGAGTGAATTAGCAAACTGGAGATGCCAGAATTAAGTTGTGCCCTATAATTAGTACAAGGCATTTAACTACTGGCAGGAATTAGCTAATTAACAGATTAAATAGAAAGCAGCCCATAATTGAAGTTGAGTATTATAGGCAAGAGTTTTAAACATCTTTATGATTAAGAAAAATGTTTCATCATTTGTCACTCTTGATAGGCCGAATATTTTGATCAAAAATTAAAAGAGCAAAATAGATAGATTTGGCACTACATTTTTTGTTTTGTGTTTTTGGTGATGCTGGGGATTGAACCCAGGGCCTTATGCATGCGAGGCAAGCACTATATCAATTGAGCTATATCCCTAGCCCAATAGATTTGGCACTTTTAAGTGAGGAATTACAGAAAGCTTAATTGCTCTGGGCTAAGACAAGTAGAGTCTAAAGACAATACATCAATATTAATACCTAAGACTAATATTTCTATCAAAGAATCCAAACAGCTTTCTTATAGAATTTTTAATCAGATGAAAGACACATCTAAGTGCTTCTGAAACTTTTGCTTATACAGATACAAGCAAAAATGAGGATGATGATGATGTAATCAGGGATGCCATCTTTTATATGAGCTTAGTAAATCTTTCTCTAGGACTCTTTATCACTAATAATCACATATATTCATGTGAATCGTGTAACCTCATTAAGGTTCCGTTTCCTAACTTGCAAAATTAGAACAAATATATCTACCTTACAGGGTTGATTTAAGGACTACAAAAGTCAATAGATATAAAATCTCTTGAATAATAGCTGCTAATGTGCCTTCAAGAAGCAAATATGCCATGAAAATAATGCCAAGATTGACATTAAACTCAATGTAAGAAATGTAAAATTCAAAGATGACTAGTATGTTTTAAAAAGCATGTTTCAATTAAACTACAGGGAAAGAGAAAAAAACAAGACATAGACAGACATGCCTCTACCCATAATTTCATGGAGAAGGCTTCTGTTGGGAACAAATGATTTCATGCTTAACCTTAAGGTTTGCAACCTTAAAAGTTGGGTCAACACATATTTTGGTATATCTAAATCTTGAACTTGCAAATTACAAACAATAATAAAATTTAAAAGCAAACTTACTTCTGCCACACAACGTAGATAATTTCCCTGTAAGTAGTACCCTTGTTTAGAAGGCAGTTCATCTATACTCCACACCTGATCAGAGTAGCTGTCATGTTCTTCCATTATGTACTTCCCTGACATAGTAACAGGAGGAAGGTTAAGACTGGCAGAAGGAGGAATGGTTGAAATATCTGTGGCTGAAACTTTTGAAGTAAAACGCAATCTGTGATTTGGCAGCTCAAATGTAAACCTTGTCCGTGCACCTAAAACAAAAAAGAAAAGTTCTTGTTTGTGCAGGTGCTCACTGGCTCACCAACTCCTCGCCTTTGCAAAAGCGATTTCTAAGAAAAATGTAAGGACCTTTCATAGTCCTTGAAATATATAAAAAGATATTTTAAGTTTGCTCATAAAATACTCCCTTATCTTTAAACATATGTATGGTTTCTACAGAGTCAATCAGCAATTAGTATTAAGCCTTTTAGTTGCCCAATGTGATATCAGGTGCCAGAGAAACATCTATAAATGTTCTTTATATCAGAGAAGGCTAGAACAGAAAAAAATCTGCCCTATCACAGAGCACAGAGGAGTTATAATGAGAGAAACTAGTCCATTTTCCTTAAAGGAAAAAAAAAAAAAAAAAACAAACCCACATCCCCACAATGCTTCTTCATTCACAGACAACATTAGCAGTCGACAACGTGTCTCCTAATCCTGAGTAAGTGTGGAAAGTAGTGAAAACTATCAAAAACCAAAACCAGTTAAACTAAACTCTGAGAACATTCATAGTTTCAAGTACAAATACATGTATCTTTGACCTTAAGAAATAAGGATATGATATAAATTTTCATTTACTGTTGCCTTAAACTTTAAATCAACTATGGTTGATAAATAAATATAGAAATGTTACTTCGACCATTACTCAGCCTGCATGTCCGTAACTGTCCTGGAGGTCTATAAGGGCAGCAGAAGCCTACCACAATTGAGACTTGCTACTGCCCATTCAGTGTATGACGTGTTTACATGTGTGCACTCCTGCAGACCAGCACAATCTAAGGGCATGCTTCCAACTGTCCCCACTCAGACATTACCACACAGCCCATGTGACCCACACAGACACCTAATGCTCTCCCCTGAGCACATCCGCTACATCACAGGCCACATCCACTACAGTCACTACCCACATAACAATGTTTATACGTGGAAAGAGCCATAAGCAGGAAAGCTCTCACTCACCCCCAGCAGCACCTGGGATAGCCCTCACCTCCTCCTGCTCAGCACTGCAGCCAGGCACACTCCTGACTTCTCACCTGCCAGCTGCAGGAGGGGGACCATCCACACCAACCACCTCCCTTGCTCACACAGTTGGATGAAGATGTGGAGCAGCTCAGGCTGCAGCCATGGCCTATCCACCACTAGTGCACATGCTTTGCTACTGCTTTTGTCCTCCTATTCTATCTCAAAAGAATCTGGACTTCTTACCTGTCTGAATATTTGACAATACATCACTTTGCTCTTAAAATATTTCCATTTTCCTAGTTGTAAACTGCCCTATCCGATTTCTGACTTGCTTCTCGTATTTCATGGTTGATTCAAATAAATGATGAAAACAAGTCTGACTACCAGTTATTAATGGCCTTCAATAATTGAAAGCCTAAGACTTCTGACTCTACCAAATCTGGAAACTCACTTTACAGTGCTTCTGTTTCTGAAAATATGAAGGTCTAATTGGTTTTAGGAAAACTCCTCTTAACAATCAAAGCTTGAAATGCTAGGGGTAGGTATGCACACACTTTCCTAAATGCATGTATTCACATATGTATGTATTTGTGCTTTAAAAAATTAATTTATCGTGTGAACAGAATATTTAAATTCATCAATTATTCTTCAGAGACACTCAGCGCACTAGGGGATGGAGCACATTTTCTTAATCTGATGGAGCAAATCTAGCAAACATGCACAGCAAATAGGAACTCACTGGTGAAATGCTGGTTTCCTCAAACAATGGGAATAAGACTAACAAAAAATAAGGCAAGAAAAGGACATAAAAGACATAAAAGGCAGAGAGAAGTAATGAAGTGTATCACCTGCAAACAGTACCTCTGCCTAACAGAAAGCTCTTGGCGTTTTTTTTTCCCCCTGACTAAAGAATATCATTAATAAAATCCAAGTGCTGTGGTTCAATCTTTTGACATTTTTATATAACATTTATAAGTTTCCTTTCTGTCAAGATATTATTACTAATTTCTCAAAACTTCATAAATTTTCAGCGGCTGAGTTGAGAATTCAGTGATACCTGTCATCCCATGACTTCTCATTCTTCCCATCTTATACTCTGCTTTCAGAGACGGTAACAGTGCTGCTCCAATGGCTATGCCATCTAACATGGCACTGAATTTAAGAACAATAGGCTTCTTCTCCAAGCCTTCTGGGAGCTGAGGAAATTCATTTGTCTCAACAGGAGTTTGATTAACACTTGTTGGGGTTTTTTCAGAGGGCAGTGGAGTTGCAATATCTTCTTTCATAGGCTGTTGGCTATAAACCAAGAAGAAAACAATTTTTCAAAACTCAAAATTAACAGCTACTATTTTACTATATGACATCATTGGAATTCTTAGTGAAAAACAGCCTTGAACAACTATGATCTGGAAAGCAGACAAGAGGCAATGACAACAGTGACTCCTGAAATGCTGTGCTTCGCTTCTGAGGTGACTCCTATCATTAGTGCAAACTGGAATTTAAACTCAAGATCTCTCGGGTTCCAAACTCTATGACTTACCCCACTGCATTTCTATTACCCATCTACCATTACTAATGCAATTCTGTTAATATGCTGCCACTAGTATCACTACCATCCCAATGATAATACCACCAACAATAACAGTGATTATTTGAGTGTCAGAGAAAACTCTTATTAGAGTTTTTTGAGTTTTATCTTACAAAATTCTTGAGCAGGTACTACTACCACCTACACTTTACAAATGAAAAGGCAGAACTAGAAGTGGTAAAGCTAGGATTTGAACCCAAAAAATCACTTTGAGTATTTTAAAACTAAAATACATGAACACATTCTGGATTCCATGTTCCATTCATGGAAGAAATGTATTTAAATTCTCACTACTTGATCAACTTCAGCTGTAACTTATTACTATATTGAGAATGAAAGATCGAGAGAAAACTGGAAAAAAAATTCATTGCTCCAGGACACCACCAAAAGACATGCTAATGTCTTCCCTCTTCACAGGATGGAGAAGAGAGACATACTGAGACATGTTGTCTTCATTTTACATATATTTCTATTAGTTACAACTTTTAGAGACCAAAAATAAAGCTCAGCAATGCATATGCCATAAATAATGGCTACAGGCACAGGGGATGAAGTTAATGTGCAAAGGTCAGATTTGCTGTCTTTTAAATATTTATGTGGCATTAAATGCAGTCTTAAATAATTCATGTGAGGGACAATAATTTCACATATGAAAATACAAAGGACAATTTCATGTAACGGACAGCACAAAACCATGCATGGGACATAAATGACCACTGCAATTTCTTAATTTCGATGAATCCAAAGCAAACAAGGATTGATGGTACCCCTTTGGATACCCGCAGACCCCTAGGCTCTCTTCAGCTTTGTAATGCAACATGGAACAAGGGCACCTATATTTCTGAAGCAGTACTTGATGACACCCAACATGATTCATCCATGATCACGTCTCACTACTCTCTACCTGCCCTACTGTTCACATGATCAATACTTAGAAGTATCTTCATCTTCTCAAACTTCTGTATCTTCATCTTCTCAAACTTCTGTTAACAGGCAAAGAAAATCCTGAGGTATCACACAGAATCATCGAATGGGAACGGTGGGGTCACTCACACTGTAGAAGGCTGTCTGATAAGGTCTGAGATTTGCTTGGAGAGCTGGTGAGAGCTCCGAACCATCATGCTGTGCAAGGTGGCAGGGTGCTGAGGAATGTTGATGCTGATGGCACCTACTTTGAACACAGCTGCATTGTTTGTCTTCAGTCCCCTCTGGGCACTGTAGAGGGCCTGGGACTTGGCAATACTACATTTCACCACAGTTCTACCAACAGAGGAGGAGAACCATTACAATGCAGCCAAACAAACAGAAATTTTGAAGAAGTATTGAGAACAAGAGGAAAACAAATCATTCAATGAGGCAAGTAAGATTTTTCACGTTAAATTGTACACTGATGAAATGTTTTCCAGAAATATTAAATACATTTATTTCACATTGCATTAAATAGCAAATAACTTCTAATAGAAATTAATAGAAAAATGAATATGTGCTCACATGTAAGTAAAAGCATGAACACTGACACATCATTACATACATGTGCCCACAAAATTCCACTTGACTTTTGTTCCCATTCAGAAACTCCCCTCCTCCAACTTAGAGATTTGTACAACCACTAACAAGAGAAAGATGCTAAAAAGAAAAGGAAAAAAAAATACTATGCTTTCTAAAATCTAATCAGAGTCAAAGAAATCACTCTTGACAATCACTTACTGTGTTAAAAAAAAGTTGAAGGCATGCTAGGCACTTTAAAAGCCCTACCGCCTGAACTCATGAAGTAAAAGCAAAACGGGAAAAGCCCCCTGCCTTGTTGGGCACTGTGGGTGTTGCAGGTGAGGCTACAGTGGACCTGGTGGAGCATGTAAGTTGGACTAGCATTGTCGATGCATCCTTTCATCAGCCTTCCTGGGCACTTGCAGTAAATTCTCATGCAAGCCTCAGGAACACCCATCAGGCCACATGCTTTTATCATCTCCATGTTAGACCCTGATCACTTCTTTCATGTGTAAAAGTCACACATACACTATGTGTTATGTGGCCTTGACTAAGTAACAACTCTAAGAATTATAATTATCAATTGATAACTCCCAGTGGCAACCTATAAACTATCTCATTCATTAGTACAGGTCTCCTTACATCCTTTCCAGGTGCACTCTGACAAGAGCACCCTCTCAGTTTCTGGTTCAGTTTGATTGGTGTAGACCATCATGTTGTTCAACCCTAAGAAATGCCAATCTATGCCAATAAAACTTCCTAATTCTTAACTAGGAATAGCAGCCTTGCTCAGTACAAATCAGATTTTAATCAGTTCCTTGCCACTCAGTGAAAATATAAATTGAAAATAATAAAACAGAAAATGCAAGCTACATTTCTTTCTTTCTTTCCACATTTACCTCACTGCTTCCCTCTGTAACATAGGAAGCTTTCCAAAATACCACTTTTAATTATATAAGAGCATATGCAACACTGCATTCTCAATTATTTACCAAAAGTCAGAATAGAAGCAAATAGGGCTGAGCTCTCCTACTGGAGACACAACAGAGGTATTTCCAGGGGAGATATTGATGTTAAGTATTAAGGACCTCGGGGCTCTGCCTTGCCCATTACTAGAGGAGCCCATTCATAGTGCACCACTTCAAGAGGCATTCCATGGAGCTGGACGACATGATGGTCCCACACCATCATAACCACTAGCTCTAGCTCCAACCCCACCCCCAGCAGGTCCCAGACTTCAGAGACAGGGAGAAGGAGACTATTTGTGCAACTTGGCTTACACTGTCCATCTTGGTTCAAGACTCTC
This sequence comes from Spermophilus citellus, assembly GCF_964194105.1. NCBI lineage: Eukaryota > Metazoa > Chordata > Mammalia > Rodentia > Sciuridae > Spermophilus > Spermophilus citellus. The sequence goes on from NC_138189.1 coordinate 153,101,068, forward strand.
TAAAAATCTCTAGGATGTGGAGTATAGTGATCATCTACTATTGATTCAACTGTTAAAAATCATTGGAATTTCTTTTCTACTTGGTCACTGCACCTTACATATTTCTCTCAGAAGAAAACTCTAAAAGGAAGGAGGGGTATCTAAGTGGTATCATGACAGAGACCACTTCTTTATTTTCTTACTGTTACATCTCTGGAACCTACACTAGTTTCTAGAACATAGTATAAAAACTAATCAATAATTGTTGAGCAGATATGACCTTAATCCCATGAGAGCATTCTCTCTAAAGTCAGTATTAATATATTCAGAGAATTCAGTGAATAAAAATGAATAAAAAAGAAATCTCTAGCTGCTATAACTTTGGGATTAAATATGATGAATGTTTAAATATTTAAATACATTTAAATGTTATTTAAATATTTAAAGTAGCTCAGTATCAAAAAATACCAGATATACACTGGGTCAAATTAAGTCACTCAAAATATAAAAGCACATATAATAAAACCCTAGGGAAAAAAATCTGTCAATAGGACAATAAATTCGTCCCATCTTTGTTAATGTTTTAATAACAATTTTCTTAATAAGTAAAAAAAAAATTGAAAAGTGAAATTTCTTTATCTTATAATATCAAACATAAACAAGTATTTGCAATAAGAGACATTTTAACAGTAACATGCCTAAAAAAAAAAACACACAACTACAATGTTACAAACTATGGCAACAATAAAACAAGGTAGGAATTACCCAACAGGTAGCCCTTACCTGTGTTTTCCTTAAACATTAGTAAGCTTTACTCTATTGAAGTGTCTATGTTAAAGTTGTGGAATAATAACTATATATATTCACAGCCATAAGGTAATTTAGACACTTATCTTTAAAACTATATGATTCTACATCAATCACAAAGCCATGAAAAAGAATATGACGTACAGAAACTCTTGTTTGGCTGTACTTGTAGGAGATGTAGGAAAATCCTCCAGTCTACAGACGAAGATTCAAGAGAAAGCAGGAAAACAAAAGGGAAGCAAATAAACATTCATATGAATTAGTTACAACATGACAATCACCTGGAAATCTTTTCTGACTTCCCACTCATAAAATTTTCCTTCAAAGTATTTTCTAATCTACTTTTTCGTTTCCTTTCATTGCAACTGGAAATGAAATGTTTAACTCAACACTACAAGAATGGCAGAGATGAATGAATAACTTTTATTTTTCAAATAAAACAGTTCAGTGAACTTTACTGTGGGGTAGGGTCAAGAAATATCATCTTTGTTTTAACATTTTTTACAGAATTTGTTTTGTAAGCTGGGTACAGTGGCACACACCTGTAATTCCAGTTGCTTGGGAGGCTGAGGCATGAGGATCATGAGTTCAAAGCCAGCCTCAGCAAAAGCAAAGCCCTAAGCAACTCAGTGAGATCCTGCCTCTAAATAAAATACAAAAATAAGGCCAGGGACGTGGCTCAGTGGTCAAGTGCCCCTGAGTTCAATTCCCAGTATTAAAAAAAAAAAAAAAAAAAAAAAAAAAAATTTGTTTTGTAAATAAATACAAGATTTACAAGCTGGGAGAACATCTGAAGCCCTTCTCTTAAGTGATACTAGAAAGAAGAGATCCAAGGGGACAGAGCACATATGATATATGCAACATCTAAAGAAACTCAGTTTACTTCCTGAGAAGGCTAAAGCAACCCTGGCCCTTCAAATTAAGAGTCTATCAGGAGATCAGGGGCTCTAACCTCTGTGACTTTCTACATAAGCATCAGGACTTGGTAGAATAGGTACTGGCATCTCTTGAGACTAAACATATGATTTTAAATGTTTTGATCTTTCTGAACCTCAACTTTTTGTCCTAAAAAGTGCGGATAAAACCACCCATTCACAGCATTGCAGTGTAGACTGAATAACTCATGTGAGGTTCCTGGCCCACTTCTTAATATTTTCATGTCAGATAATAACACTCCCCCCGACCTCATGCTAAGTAAATAGAAAAAGATCTCCTCTCTCACAGCCACTGGTATTTCCTGGTCTTTCTTTTAGAACACTGCTTACGAAACGTGATCTAGACCCATAATGATGCTAGTTTATGGGTCCAAACTATTCCAGCAAGACTTAAACCTAAGATGATTGCTTGAGGGAAATCATCAACACTCATGGCAAAAAGCGACAACCCACTTATAAACACCCACTTCAGGGAATGTTCCCAAGACGGTCACCACATCAGGTAGACTTTTAAGTACTATGACTAGAGCTATAACTAATGATTCTTCTTAGTCAATCTATGGCCAAAGCTTCCATTCAGTCATCCATTAGAATGCTGGATGCACTGCAGGACAACAGAAGCACAGTAAGCAGCTGTGGCAGCAAGGAGAGCAAGCGCTCAAAACCTGACCTAAGTTATCAAAACACACTGTAGTCACAGTAGAAAACTGTTCCATGAAAGGAAATTAGGAGCAAAGGTACATACTACCAAGGACACGAAGAAGTCAAATGGTTAAATGTGCTGATCACAGATTAGTAGTCTGAATGCCCTGCGTAAAGGTGATCATCAACAGAGTTCTTCCAAACAGGACCAAGAACAGAACTTAAAGGGAAAAGGTTCAGAACAAAGTCAAAATAAAAACACAGGAAACCAGCACCGTGGCACACACCTGTAATCCCAGCAGCTCAGGAGACTGAGGCGGGAGGAATCCAAGTTCAAAACCAGCCTCAGCAACTTAGTGAGGCCCTAAGCAACTTAGGGAGACCCTATCTAAAATAAAAAATAAAAAGGACTGGGGATGCGGCTCAGTGGTTAAGCACCATGGGTTCACTCCCGGGTACTCCCTCCCATGGCTACCTATACTTTACAGGGATTTCATAAGCTTTTCGGCTAAATTCATTAAAAGCAAAAATGACAAAAGAAAGTTTTAAAATCAAGTGTGAATGAATAACACTACTTAATGTAATATTAAGATATGGTCTATATTCTTTGCCTATAATATTGTTTCAAGTAACTATTTGAATTACATTAACATTTATTTACATCTTACATGTGAACTGAAATTTGTTCTGTGATCACTTTTCCTGTTAGACAAACTTACAAAGTCCTGGGAGTTAGCTTTGTCAGGGGCAGGGGAGACTAAACAGGTAGCAAAAACTGTTTTAGAGAAAACCATTACTTTCCTAAGAGCATTTTATTTGGTGATATTCTTAATGACATTTGGAATCTTAGTGCCGGAGATCCTTATGTATAAACCTAAAAATCCACCAAGTATGAGCTCATCCAATGAATATCAAATTTTCTGAAAGACTCTAATGAGCAAGTGAAAGAAAATAATAACAATTAACACACTTACTGTATATTTGGGGTAATTCCTTCAAGAAGCACGATATTAACTCCACCAATATGAGCAGTGGCACATGTCTCAGTCATCTTTTGATGTAAAACATCTTAAATATGAGAAAAACAATTATTAGAATTCTGGAAATAACTATACTTCATATTAAAATTGCATTTTATTCATGATATACTCAGTAACAAAAGATAACTATAAAGTTATGATAAAATCTGTTCAAGTATTTTGGAAATACTTTTAAAAAATTTCCTTACAGGTCTTTATTTCTCTGTAATCAGATACACATACACAGTACCTGCAAAATACACACTTCAATATGCCTTTCTTGCATTAACTAGCCTTTGGTACCAAAACCCTAATAGCATTTTTAATCTCAGAAATACTATTTTGTATTTTCTAAGCTTATTTCTAAACTTTCTTAGTAAGAAAATTTGAAAAATTTTAAAAATTAAAAATAAAGGAAAAAGAATCCATAATTAGCACCCTTGGTCTATGTAATTCCTATGATTTTAACATAGGTTATCAATCTTTTTATTACTTCCAAAACCAAATATATATATATATATATCACTTCCCACTTTTTTCATTTGTCATTTTTTCATAATAAATTCTACAATATAATAAACAAACAAACAAAAAACAGCCAATTCTTTAATGCCAGACTTCTGGCTGATTCTCTGTTCAGACATCTTTTCACACAGTCTGACTTTTTTTCTTCTACAATGGTGTGTAGATCTGGACTTGCTGAGTCAAAGCATACATATAGTTTATAAAGATTCTGATAAAAAGTACCAAATTAACCTTTGAGAAAGTTAAAGCAATCTGAATTTATTTAGAAGTGAATGAAAATAACCATTTCCCTGATTTTCACCCAAACTGGGAATTTTCATTCTTAATTTGTTGCTAAACCCATAGATAAACAACTGATAACTCTTTTTTTTCAACCACTGAAGTCAAACCAGTTGTTTATGTCAGCTCAGCCAGGTGAATTTTCGTATACTATGTCCTTTGCTTATATGTCTAAGGAGGACTGATGTGTTTATATTTTCCTTAGCAATTTATAATCCATATAGTTTCTTCAGAGAATTTTTTATCAGTATAATTTTAGTTTTTAAATAATAAATATATAAATAATAAATATAAAGAATATACAATGAAAAGTAGGCTCAAAATAACTTTCATTTAAATCTTACATATTTGTAAATCGTTAATAAAAACATGTCAGTTTATTTTCACAACTAGAAAGAAAAGATGCTGATATTACAGAGTCATTGCTGTGAAAGAATCCCTGAAAGTTTAGTTTCAAATTGCTGTATGTATGTTAGCACTTATTTTTATTTTAGCATCTCAGAAACCAGGATGCATTTTATAATCAACAGCAACTGTTGGGCAATATTATATACTGGGCAACATTATTTTATGACACATAAAATCATGGTGGTTTGTTAGATTTACTGAAATGCCATACCTGTGTGATCACTCTTGATATGTACGGTACATTTTCATGAACGCATGAAATTTTCTATCAACTAATGAAATTTGGGGGAGAGGGGTGCAGGTGACTGAGCTACAGCCCTAGCCCTCTTTACTTCCTATTTGCCACAGGGCCTAAATTGTCTAGGCTGGCCTTAAACCTTTGACCCTGCGGCCTCTTCCTCATGATACCTGGGGTTGCCATGTGCACCCCCTCTCCAGGCTTTCGCAATGACTTCTTACACGATGCCAAAATGAGTACTGGGTTATAAAATTGCTATAGCAGTAACAAATAAAAGCAAATAATTCACGAACTTCTTATTTTCTTAATATTTTCAGTTACTAGAGAACTCTTACTAGTGGACATTAAAAGATTTTCAAAGATAAAGTGCCTCTGGTATTAAACACATTAGCTAGATATTTATGTTCCCAAATGTTTTCACTGACTTCAGAGCTGCCTCAACCTGCTGGTCTTCAATTACACTCAGAGTCCTCAAGACTCAACCACAGAACCTGGAGTCTCATCTCTGGAAGGAAAGGGGCCCAGTGGGACTTCTGGCCCACTGGATCTCTTGAGCAGAGCAGCACTATGGTAGGAGGACCCCCAGCATACCTTTCATCTTTTCCTTCAGGGTGAAACTGCCATGGATTCTCTTTAGTTCTGATTCCATTGTCAGCCCACCAATGTCTGCCTCTAGATGCGTGCGGTTCACCATTCCAATCCCAAACACTATTAGAGTAACGTGCTGAGGCTCAGAATTTACCAAGCTACGTTTCCTCTGTGTCTTGGTCAAACTGTTGGTGTCTTGCTCATTCTCAAACACAACTTTACATGTTGGCTCTGTAGGGCTCCGCACTCCTTTATAAGTAAATGGAAATACACTGTTAGACCTGAAAACTGAAAAATGGAAGGACATTGCATATACCATCCCATCTTTCTTTCATTCACATTTGCAACAAGCCTTCTTCCTCACCAAAATGATCTAATCTTTTCAAAACAACATTTTCTAAGTTCCTACTGAAAGTAAATAGCAGAGCCAGATATTTGAAATCTAGTTTGTCTGAATCCCTTAAGAGCACCCTATGTGAGGGAGGAAAGATGGGAAACAAGGCAGTATGAAAACCGAAGGCCATGTTTATTTATTCTCCTGGCAGTGTCAAATTTCTTTCTTTCTTTCTTTTTTTTTTTTTTTTAAAGAGAGAGAGAGAGAATTTTTAAAAAATATTTATTATTTTAGTTTTCGGCGGACACAACATCTTTGTTTGTATGTGGCGTGAGGATCGAACCCCGGGCTGCAAGCATGCCAGGCGAGCGCGCTACCGCTTGAGCCACATCCCCAGCCCCAGTGTCAAATTTCTCTGCATTTCAATTATCCATCCAAAATATTTTTCAGGATGAACAACTTGATATTTTTTTTATTACTGCTATTCTATAAACAGATCATTTTAAATCACTAAAATTTCTGTTACCTGCAGGTCCAAATGTTTCTGAAGATTTTTCTAATATTCCTGTTGGATCAGAGATGAGTGAATAGAAGTTAAGCAGCTTATACATGTTCTGCCAGCACTCAGCCGAAGGCTCACTTTGTTCTGACACTGTGATTGAATCAGAGTCATCCATATGAATAGTCATGTGGTCCACCACATCTTTTGAACCTTTCCTAGACACTTTTGAAGTCCTTCTTTCAGATCTGCCTAATGAATTTTTGTTCCGGGATTCCTTTTTGTTATTCTCATTGTTGGTCCGTTTGTTCTTTGCATTATTTACTCTACTGCCACCATTAAGACTTCCTCTAGAACTGCGGCTGAAGTCAGAAGAACGAAAATCTCGATGCTTTCTGGTTTTGAAAGTGGGTGTTGGGGAAGCTGATCCGGCTGTGTATCTGCTAAGTTTAATGTCAGTCTGAGTTGCTTTGATATCATCTATCATTGTACTAAACTGGTGAATGAGACGAACCAAAGCCATATCTACATGCTGGCTAATTGACTGACAGGAAATAGTGAAGTTGCAGTGGAAGGTATTATAATAGCGCTTGTTAAGATCGTGGAAGGAAAGGGCACTGGTGGAGTTCTGAGGTGTGCATACAGACTTCTCCATTACCACAGCACTGATGCTAAACGTTTCCAACATTAGTGCTGGCTTGAACTCCAGCGGAGGAAGATTCACGTGCCCTTGCCTAAGAGTTCAAAAAAAAAAAAAAAAAAAGGACAAGGCTTTACTTCTTTTTCTAGAACTACACATCTTTATAAATTTGTGAGCAGACTAATCTCCAAGGTGAAATATGGCATAAGCCATATAAATAATTTTAAGCAAGACAGCCAACAAGATTACGGTTTTTTTCACTAGACAGTCTTCCCTATGGATTTTACTCTGTAACTACTAAGTCAAAGTCAGTCTTCCTACACTAAGAAATTATTTCAATGAAGCAATAAAACAATTCTTCCCTGCCATTCAATGGTAGAAATGATGGTTCTATAATTACAGATCAATTAGAACATATCCCTTAACCTCTCCACCCTCTCTGTACTAAACTACATATTTAATTTCTTCATATTTAATGGAATTTTATTTGCCATTAGAAAGGAAACCCCCAAGGCATGCTTTACCAAGTTTTACGTGGAGAGGAAAAGCAACTGAAACGAAAATAAGAAATATACATGAAAAATACTTAAAATCTTGTACAAAAATTATTTTGGAAAATCCTAATTAAAGATTTTTGTATAAGAATATGAAGCTCAATTTTAATTTAAACCCCCCGAATCTCAAATTTCCATGAAACAACTACCAATAACAATCTCAAATACCAAAACTTTTAAAAAGGTTATTTTCCCACTCCTTTTCATGTGTACTCTGACTGTACAGTCACATAGGTCAAATTAAACATCAACCTTTTCAATTACCAAAACAAACAAACAATAACAAAAAACAAAAGGTGCTTTGAAAATGTTCCCAATTAAAGAATTTACAATTTTAAAATGGCATTTCCTTAATGAATACTAGCATTGCTTACTTAATAAGAAAAGTGCTGCATCCTAGTGTAATTCATGAAGTTGCACAACCTTAGAGGAAGCCCACATTCAATGCCGACTATGTGGTAAGAAAAGGAAAACTCTGATAATGAGAATCAGAACTGCAAAGTAAGAATCTAAAACAAGTTTTTAACAGTGGCAAGAAAATCCTAAAGCCAGGAAACTCAAGTTTAAAAGGGGAAAAAAGCCAAACAACTGAGAGTATGACTGAATACTTGGAGACAAAGAGCTGGCTTGGGCTCAGCATAAAAAAAAAAAAAAAAAAAAAAAAAAAAAAACACAATTAAAATGCAAAAATATGTTTTAATCCTTAGTATGTGAAACTACTTTGACTGGAGACAGCAGGGATAAGAAGGCATTTATGAGAATCTATTACATTCCAAACTCTATGCTAAATGTTTAATAACTGCCTTGGCTGTACAGCCTAGTGGAAGTGTTATATGTGTTTCACAAGAAATTAGGACCCAAAAGTAATGTACAAAAATTTGCACAATGAACAATGTGCTTCCAAAAACAAAACCAGGTGAGACTGAAATTAATGACGGGAAAAGTACAGTGCACTTAAGGTCTCCAAATAAGTAATAAGAGTTGCAGATGGAATTATAGGAGATCTGAGAAATAAAAGCCAATAACGAGTTTGTTGTGAGAGTGTACAACATTCAGAACTCAGATGATAGCAGAAAAATTAAAAGCAATGTTAAATTCAACTAGACCAAAGGTAATTCAGTTCAGAGAGCACAGAATCTCTCTGGGAACATAAAAGGGAAATGTAGTTGGAGGAAGGTCTAATCTCCACCAGTATGACATGCACTTCATAGAAAGGATGGGGAGGATTTCAATGTTCCTGTGACATTAGAAAATCCTCAGATACTCTGACCTGAAAAGAAGAAGGCTGTGACTAGAATCTAATTGCATGTATATGTAATCTACATCTGTCTAATTATGTATAGATTCCATAGCACCTGCATGTGATCCACATGCATGGACATGTATATAATGTATGTGTGCATGAACAGATACATGCACATACAAATATATTTAATTTTGTGAAAGCCAGCTATTACAAATAGAAATACAAGTTTAGCTCAGATCTTTCAACCCTAAACAGGGAGTACATATAGGTATTAATGTTTTGCTGTCTAGGTTCAAATTTGAATAAACTTCAATCACTATGGTATTTACTCTGAGGACAGGCTTGCTACTAGGTCTTCACTATACAAACAACAGACATTTATCACTATCACTCCTGTCAGTGATTGGCCAATGCACATTTGCTTTCAGTCTATACACAGCAGTTAGCTGTGTTGCCCCTGGTTTCCCAGTGATAAATCCTCAGGATATTTTACAAAGATAAGTAATCAGAAGAAGCTGGATAACAAAGATGAAAATTAAACAAAGACACTGGTAATACTGGTAGAGAAATTCAACTCAGTATAAATGGGGTGGGAAAAGACATAGGACCATGGGACCATAGGAATGCTGATTCGTTTACTCTGGGGAAAAACTAGGTGTGCAGCCAGAGGAAGTGGGAAGTAAGAAGACATCCAGAGGAAGCACTGCTGACACTACTCAAGACACAGTTCCTGACACTGAAGACAAAGGGTTGGAACCAACTGACCCTTGCTTATAAAGGAGTACGACATTTCTCCAAGGCACAGAGAAGATGCTCATTCAGTATTCTACGCTGTACAGAGAGAAGGAAAAAACTGTGCAAAATGCCCTTTGAGAGGTTTTACAAAGAAACATTTATGATGTTTTATATTACAATGTATTAAGTGTTATTTTTTCATTGTTCTATACATGTGAAAGTAACATAAAACTTCTAATGTTTTAACAAACATTTCAAGGTCTTAAAAGCAACTTCATTCCCATTAATTAAAATCAGTCTCAGCTTTTGTGGCTACTATCATGGTACCACTCTACTGTGAACAGCAAGGAGTCCTGTATTTAATAGAAAAGACAAGGCAATTTTGGTGTTCCTGTGATATTAGAAATCCTCAGATATTCTGACCTGAAACAAAATTTAAGAAATCCATAATTTTCTCTATATCACTCTGTGAAATTTTATAAAATCTAATTTTGTTAAGTTATAAAAAGTATTCAAAAGAATATTTCAAGTGAAAAATATATTTTACATAGCTATATATTGAATAAAAGTGCTCTTTACTTCTAATCTACCACCTTGCAAACGCATGAATAGGATTAACTGAAGGTTGCATAAACTTTTAGTCACAAATGCTACCTGGGACCATACCCCACCCCACTATTCCTACTCATGAAAGGTCCAAGATCAGTTAGGTCCTGTTAGTGGGCGTCCCACTGCCTGTGAAGCAGTTAAGAGACTGTCAATGTTTAAGAATACAGATGGCAGTATAAGACGGCTTGTCTCCCACCAGGTTACTCGGGCTCTGGCTCAGTTTCTGATGGCTGCACTCTCAGTGAGGTCTCCATGCTGCTCCTAATTCAAAACACCACCTGCTGCAAGTCAACTCAGACAGCAAGTGAAGAATCCTAAACAGATGTGAAACTGCAATCCATAAGGCCACAGATACCCCACTGCTGCAGGCCAAGCGGGTAACACTGAATGTTTGTATCAAGAAATGCACTTCAGACAACCCTCGTATATGTGCCATCGTGGTATTAAAATGCTTTAAAATAGACCTTTCAATAAGTTAACATAATGAACAAGTTAATTCATTTAAAATGTGCCTACTTTATTAAACAGAAACTATCTTCTAAATAAGATATTAGAATCGTTTTGTCACTAGGATTAGAAGAAAGCAAAGTTAAAAGACAAACAGGAGGTACGATTCTTGCACAAAATTATACAACAAAATGCAAAAAGATACCTTCTTGCTCTTTTGCCTTTTCTCTCTTTTGCTGTATCTGAATCCACAATATCTGCTCTGAGGCAGTCCAAAGTCCCCGAAAATGAAAGGTGTTCTCCAAAGTACATTCGGTAGCAGAGTGGCACTGTGTCCTGTGACTGGATGCCTGTATGACTCAGAAGAGGTTTAAAAACGACCTGAAAGACAACGAACACTTGCTTGGTTGTAATAGTCATCTAACACTTGTTTCTAACAGTCCTTCCTTTACATTGTAATCATGCTTACGGAACTGCATTACTCTGGTTAAATCTCTAGTTAACTAAGTTTCCCAGTCACTAACAGGTTATCCGGCAGAAGCAACTGTAGGTGTCCAGCAGGACGGCACTGTAATCTCTAACTACTGACCCTGCTGCACGGTTCTTTTCCTCCTCCCACAACTCCACTCAGGTGCTGTACTCTGCTTTGCTCAGCCACCTCCTGACTCTCATAGTATGCTCTCCCACAGTGGTCTTTCCCTGATGCTTAAAAATCCTATCTAAATTGACAGGTACACTTACTTATTCAATGAGACCCAAACCTACATTTTCAATTGTCCTACATCAATCCTAATGAAAAATTCTTCCCTCTACAAAGTTGAAATCATCCTCCATCTTTCTTAATATTAATCATCAATTTATGCTCCAGGCTAATCCTCTGCACTCACTAGGGGGTTGGTTTCTGACTGAATTCTTTTTCTTTGCCATCTCAATTTATCATTCTGAATGACTTCATCAGCCACACAGAAAACCAGACCCACAGTTAGTTACCTTAGGTATGTGACTTCTTTGTCCCCATAAACTTGACTTAAACTGCATTTCAGCAACTTCCTTGACTACATCTCTTCACCTAGTTTTTTCTTCCTGCCTCTGCTGTCCATCATACCTATCCCCATAGCTGTGCATCCAAGCACACCAAGAGAAAATGACATCTTTCACTGGTGCTTTAACTCAACCCAGACCTGCAACTAGATCTTCAGCACTATTTGCCATCTGCCAGGGAGCACTGGTGAGGTCTTTTACCCATTCAGTGCAGACTTCACACATGTCTAAATCATCTCACCCAATTTTTAAATTTTCTAACTGACACATAAAAACTTTATATACTTATGGGGTACTATACAATGTTTCAAAACATGTATATATCATGCAATGTTCAAATCAGGGTAAACATATCTATCTCTACCTCCAACCTTATTTCTTTTTAGTGAAAACATTCAAAATCTTATCTCCTAGAGATTAAACATATACAGTGTACATTATCATCATGTATAGTCAGCTTACTGTGCAGCCAAACACCAGAACTTCTTTTTCCAATGCAAATATAACTTAGTATCAGTTAATTGACCATTCCTCATCCACCCCCTCCCCTTCCTCCTCTCCAGCCTCAGGAAGCCACCAGTTCTATTCTCAACTTCAATTAGAACAATGTTTTTAGATTCCACGTATGAGTGATATCATATGGCACTTGTCTTTCTGTACATGGCTTATTTCACTTAACAACATAATGATCTCTGGCTCCATCCACATTGTTGAAAATGACAGGATCTATTCTTATTTTCCTAGCGGAATAGTATTCCATTCTGTATAGTTTCCACATTTTCTTTACCCATTCCTCTGTGGATGGGCACATAGGTTGTTTCCATTTCTTGGAAAATAGTGCTACAATGAACATGGGAGCATCAATGTCTCTCTGACATACTGATTTAATTTCCTCAGCATTTAAAACCAGTAGTGGGATATTGCTGGAGCCTCTGGTTCTTCTAATATTTTGGAGGAACCTCCATATGTGTTCCACAAAGAATTCACTTTACACAATATGTTACTGTACTATTTAATATTAATGTTCTTGGTGGATTTTAGAATCGTGTATGTAACAGTATCTCTAAAACCACATACTGAACACTAATACTACAATGAATCTATTGCACACAACAAAACAAACAAAAAACCCTTTTCCTACTCTCCCTTTTATGAAGAAGAAAATTAGCAAGTCCCTAAAAACTACTCATATTATAGAGAAGTAAACGTCATGAAAATTTTTAAATGGCTGACATAAACGACACATAAATGAACTCCTTTTGTGAGAGAAACATTGAGGCTAATAATGTGCACAACAAATTCAGTCAGAAACCAAAGCCCCTAGTGAGTACGGAGGATCAAGCTGGGAGAATAAACTGGTGATAAAGATGGCTAGGAGGATGGTCTGAATTTTGAGGAGGAAATAATATTGTCACTGGGACCAACCTCAGATAAATGAAAGCGTGGACCTGGTTCTCATGAATAAATGGCACCTGTCCCTTAGACGGGGTTTTTGAGCTTCAGGAAAAACAGTGAGCAAGAATGTTCTATGGGAGTCAGGAGGAGGCTGAGGAGAGCAGTGGCAGCAACTCCTGGGCTGCGCACCGCCCTCACTGTCTGCCCCAGACCCTGATGGAAGGTCCCTTCTCATCTCCAGGGCTGGCTCCAGGTCCCCACGCCTCGTTTGCCCATCTGCTGCATCCTTGCCCCTGGCTGGTTAGGTATGTGGATGTGTTCCAGCCTTCTCATGACAAAATGATGCCTCTCAGTACTCAGCGCTCTTGCCCCAACCTCCCGCTGCCTTCTGGTCCAACTAAAAAGCATGTTCCAAAGGATTTTCCTCCTCATGCTCCCCATTTAATCTACTGTCCCATTTATGGCACACCTATAAAAACTTCAACTGAGCCCACATATACTACTTATGGTGACTTTGGATATTTATGGTTTTTTCTACTCTTTTGAGGGAAGTAATAACTAAATGATTAGTGACAATATTCATTAATGATGTCATTAATATTAATAATATGTAAGCTCTACATTATAATTTCCAACCTATCTTAATCCACCTGTGTCAATTTCATTGAAAAATTCACAAAACTGGGAAATGGGACTTTAATGGATTAAAGGAGATCTCCATAATATTTCTCCTTTACCTTTTCAAACCCAGAACCATTGAAGCTCAGGGTCTCATTACCTCTGTTGTGAACTATTTCAATAACTCACCTTTCAATTCTAGTTACTGCAATTCATCCATTTAACACATGGCTACTACTATATTTCTACATGTATACATTTCTAAATGTATACTTTATTTCTCTGTTCTAAGATCACTATCTCCCAACTGTTCTCTCTGTAAAGTGAACTTACTCTTAACACTGTACCAAAGACCATGGGAATGATTAAACTTTCTAGTGATGTCATTCAGCCAATTTGTTAAAAATAACAAAAAATGTTACTAGGAGGCTCTCTTCTCTAATGGTCAACTATAGATACTTAAATGCATTCACAATTAATCCATGTACTGTTTTAAAGCTCCTCCTATTTGCATGAAGGCTTTTAGCAAACAGGGAGAGCATACAAATTCTCACTAGAACTCCAACGTACACAATGCTTTACGGTTTCAGTGGCTAAGTAATGCCAAAGGAGGAATCATTATAATTACAGAAAACAGACTGGCTCACCTGTGCATCAGCTAGCTGAACAGCAGGAAACCCTTGGTTAGCTTCTTCTACACCTGCCACATCATCCTGACTAGTGCTATGCTGAGAATGTGTCCCATCCAATGTATTCTGGTCACTAGACAAGACAGTGTTGAAATCCGAGGCTGAGGGTATTGTAGGAAGATTGGGTGCAACACCTAACAGAATAAAATTTCAGTAATAAAATGTAAATTATTGTGAATAAAAACATAAAAGGGCACAACAAGTTAGATTCTTTGAAAGTACTATAGTGACATTATCAAACCATTTAAGTAAAAAACATTAGTACTTTCAGGTTATTTTACATAGATGATGGATTTATTAATGAAAATTAAATTTTCAGAAAATAACAGTCATCCTTATACAAAAGTAGGGCCTATCAGTCCAAAATGTAGAATTTTAAAGCAGTAGCAGGCTGCCAAATCAAGTACAGCGGGGCAACAGCTAGGGTCTCTAGGGCAGAAGGAGATAACATAGCACGCTTTCTTTCCTCTGAATACTCTTTTTATCATTTAACCTGCAGGCAAAGCTCTCATGACAGAGGGGAAGCGTTCCTTCCTGGTTCTCTTGAAATTTAAACTATTTTCTCTCTGGATGGTGTGCAACTAGCACCAGATAGAAGCATCAAGCTCTCTTTCACCTTCTTCAGTCAAGGGCCAGTGCTAAGAACCCGCATTCAGTCAGAACCAAGCTTAGCTCCAGATTAAAGGAGATTCATACCAGCCAGAAAAAGGGCTGAATAAGTCGTACACATCAACCAGTTTTCATTCTTTCATATGGTGTGTTTGAAGATCTACCTGGAATTCAAATAGTTCGTACATGGATTTTTACCTGCCTTCCTTAAGCAGCATCAAAGACTACTTTGCTATTCTTTACACATACATACACACACACACACACACACACAGTATACATATGTATGTATATGTTATATATGAGAAAATAATATATTAAGTAAACTTGGAAAAACAGAAAAGGAAAGGTAGGTCTTTGTGTATTTCTGGATATAGCTACCATTACTTCCTTGGGTAATGGCTTGCCAGTCTTCTTCCAACATACACATATTCTTTAAAATAAATGGCCCTCCTTTGTCTCTCTCCTTGAGGAAAGGAACCTTACTTTACTCTTCTAGTACTCCTTTAGACTTCACTAAACATTTATTAACTATAAAGATGGTAGGAATAATAGTTGTGTCTCAAAGGGATCTGGATCCCTTATGCACTTAGGGAGAGAAAGTATGATTCATATAATTATTTTCACAAAGGTTAAAATTGTCTTCCTTTCCAGATGTTTTCAAACTCTCACTGCATGATTGTGTCTCCGAGGGATCTGGGTAATCCAAAAATGTTTTCCACATCGTAGGTACATAATGCTAGACTTTGCGTTCTTTTCAATGGCTTCATTTTCTGTTTTGAAAAAGCAACACCAACACACTAAATGGAAATATTAAACTCTTCAAGTTCTACACAACTCGCATCTGATGTAGCTGCCTTTCTACAAGCACACAGGGCAACTGTGATTGCTCACCGTCCTTTCTGCTAACTCTGTTATCAAATGCATTTATAAAAGGGGTAATTTTAACCAAATGGTACTTAAATGTCTGACACTTTTTGTCCTCTGAAAAACGGGATTTTGCTATAAGTAGGTATGCCACTTAGACCAAATAATATGACAATCCAATACCTGTTGGAAGACTGTTGTGTCCTGATTTTGTGACAGGAGATTCTTGCACTGCCCCACCTCGGTTACCCACAGCGTTTGACATCCAGTTATAGAAACTCACAGACGATGGCTCAGACAGCAAGGGATGCTCAGACAGCATGTCGGTGGCCACTGAATTTCCTAAAATTAAGGTCTTACTGAGCACAGAATTACTTATGCACATAGAGACAGAAAGTATGATTCACATAATTATTTTCACAAAGGTTAAAATGCCCTCCTTTCCAGATGTTTTCAAACTCTCACTTCATGATGTTGGCATTTTGATACTAAGGCATTAATAAACAGCTTAGTTTTACTTTAACAGTAGACATTCCACGTTGGTTGGTCAGACCAAAACCCAGATCACATGCCCATGTTGACTTTAGATGGCACTACAATTTAAAAATATAAACCAACCAAACTTAGGAACAACACAATTGTCTTCTATTTTCTCAAAAATAAAGTGTAATATTTATATGAAAGATTAGTTATGTGACCAAAGTATTATATTTTAAGAAAGGTGTTTTAAAAATTCCCCCATAAAAAGTAAAGTTGAAATGGCCACATATAGGAGAGGCACCTGTTCTTGTCAGGGAGCTACTTTTCACAGCTGCACTGCTTCTCTGAGGGGTGCCTTCCAGAAGGTTGTGCAAGCTGGGGAAGCTGCCGGTCAGGTAGCTGAGCAGGCTCTCCTTCCTCGGACTCTCCTTTACTGGCATCCCTGTGCGTCCAACATGCACTGGGGAATCCGTGGCAGTGTCTCCGCTGGTGTAGCTCAGAGAATGATATGGATGAATGCCCTAGAAGGAGCCACAAAGCATTCTTTCCCAGGCATATAAAAATGACTACAGAGAGCTGTAACTACCATGACCCCTGCCATTACTGCCAGCAGTTCTGCACACTGATGCCAAAATGACTGTGTCCACCAGGACAGGGTAAATGGGAGATACCTGTGAGCAGGTACTATGACAATAATGTTCTGCGGTGATAATGATGTTCCACAGTACATTACACAGAGCCACTTTTATTGTTGATATTATCGTGAAGCATATTGCCTTATTTTAACCATGTATCATTAATTCCCTCCTAAAGGAAGCAACTCAAAGTCCACAGCACAGCCTGTTGAACGGATGGTGGGAAATCAAATGCTAGTTAAGACCTGGGGAGCAGGAGACAGGGCAACAGAGCTTCAGAAAGTTAGGGGTAAGGTGTTGGTGGAGAAATCTCTATGGCCAGAAGAAAAAAGTGGCCTGATATAATTCCTTCCATCATTGTTTATTTACTGAACCAGCAAAATAATACCCAGGGGCAGTCACCCTTACACAAAAACTAACTAAAAAATATATTTACTGAAAATGATGTGTAACAAGATAGACACCATCAAAAGCAAAGTCTAGGAACTCACAGAAACTTCATGAATGGAAAGCTATCTACTTTCACCACCTTCCCACAGCTTCTTATTTGAAGTCATCACAGACTCCTCCTACCTGGAAGGAACCTTCTCATAGGAGCAGGAGGTGGAGGCAAAGGCTCACAGTGCTGTGAAACCCTGTGAAGTCTTAACCCTCTGGGGAAAGCAGAAAGGGCTGTACATTTTACATGGAGAAAAGGGGAGGAAGAATGTCCATGCAGGCAGAGACGAGCACTTGCAACATATGAAACACATGCTAATAAAATAATGCATGTTTTGTGCATTATTTTATTCAATCCCCACATTCTCTAAAGCTGGAAATAATTTCTAGCTCACAAAAGAAGAAAATTTACTAATATTACCTACAAGAGAATAGTCAGTTGTAATCCCTGACTTCTTTCCCCAAATTCTTCACACTGCACTTATAATCTGACACTCTGACACCATGAGTCCGTTTTCTTACATCTTAACCTACAATGTACGCTATCAAAAGTTTTAGTCTTCCAATATGATAGGGAAAAAATGGAAATCTCATTTTAATTTATATTTATTTATAAGAGAATATATTTTCACATGTGTACATACATTTTCTGTGACCTGCCTGTTTATGTCCTAAACAATTTTTTTTTTCTTTTCAGTGTTTGACCTTGACCTGCCTGTTTATGTCCTTAACAAATTTTTTTTTCTTTTCGGTGTTTGACCTTTACTTAGTGATTAGGACAAATTCTTTATATTTTTGGAAAAAAGTATTTTGCCATGTGTCTATTTTGTTTACATTTTTTTTCTGTATAGAAATTTTATATTTTAATGTTGGCTATCAATTATTTATTTTATGGATTCTGTGTATGGAAGTAGACTTTTTAAAAAACTTTATTTTATTTATTTACTCTTATACAGTGCTGGGGATCGAACCCAGTGCCTCACATGTGCTAGACAAGTGCTCTTCCACTGAGATACTACCCCAGGCCCCTAAATGTAGGTAGACTTTTAAATAAAGAAAGCAAAATTATTAACCATTGATTTCAGCATTCAGAAAAGCAAGTGAGCAGAAACAATGACCTACTGCAACACAAGCTTATTAAGTGGCGATCCTCTTCTCAGCACTTTTGAAGTCTAAATTCAGTTACTTCTCACAGAGGAGTTAGCACTGAACCCATCGGGCAGAAGAGGAACTGACACAGGATGCAATGAAGAGCTTATCAGGCACAGAACAGGATTCAAGCCAACACAGCTGTTACCAGGGCATGTCGAGCCATTTGGCTACATGCTGTCTCTTATTAAGCATCCTCAGAACTTCTCAAAGCAAAGCCACACAGCCAAAGTCATAAAAACCCTAATCCAAACCATATACTGATCATTCACTGCCTAAAGGGCTTCTTGTTAAAACTGATATTACAAGACCAATGACATTTTCAACACTGAACTTTATTGAACACTGTATTTAATTAAGTCAAAGGAGAGCATGAAGACTTGAAGTTAAAATATATCTTATTCAAGAGTAATTACTGACCATACAGTCTTCAAAGAAATATATATACTGGCAGGCATGATAGCACACAACTCTAATCCCAACCACTAAGAACGCTGAGGCAGGAGGATTGCAGTTGCATGAACAACTTAGAAAGGCCCTAAGTAATTTAGCAAGATCCAGTTTCAAAATAAATAAGAGCTGGGAATATGACTCAGTGGTTAAGTGCTCCTGGGTCCAATCCCCAGTACCAAATGAATGAATGAATGAATGAATGAATAGAAAGGAAGGAAGGAAGAAATGTATATATTTCTTTTAGGAGATATATATATATATATATATATATGCACACACACACACCTAAAAGCTACTAATCAAGTTCATTTCAACATAATGAATCATTTCAATATTTAGGGGGGACAGCTAATATTTAAATTTGAAATAACAAAATTTTACGTCTTCTCTTGAAGTCTGAATAACCAACAACAGCGATAACACACCTTTATTTTTAATGCAGAGTCACTATGGGTGTGAGTTTTGGAAAGTTTTCTCATTATTTCAGCTCCCGTTACAGGTCCAGAGCTACCTGGAGGTGGCCGCTGGGCTGTTCCTTCTAGCAGCATTGTGTGTTCACTGACTGTGGCTGAAATGGGTGAAGGAAGAGGCAAGTCAGATATTACCACACCCTTCCTTGAAACATCAACCTCATTGTTCTGGTTGTATAACCACACTCAACTTTCATGATGTGACAAATTAATTATAGAATCTGGTAAAATTTACTCTTTTCTCTCCTTTATTCCCAAATCCCAATCCTCTCACTCAGTCGCAAAAAAAAAAAAAAAAGAAAGAAAGAAATAACTGTTATTCAATCTTTCACATATGACATGCAAATGACACAAACAGCAAATACCAGTTCAATCCTGCTCAAGAAAATACAGACTGTCATGGACTAACAGACACCTATCAGTAATGAGAAAAGATATTCACTGCAGGACTCTTTCAACTTTGAGCATACTTGAAATATTGGAAAATAAATAAAACCCAGCCTATTCCTTATAATACATTCACTTTCTAAACATTTTTTAATGTAGCTAGATAAAATATAACATATCAGTGTTGTGAAATTTTAGGACTACTCTTCTTTTCCATGACTTTTAATATTTTTTCAAAACATTTGTAATAAATTTTCATTAATGTTACATGTCATAATAATAATAAAAATTAACTTTTGGCAAAGAATGAAACAGCACTGTATTAACAGATCTGTAGATTCAGTGTAGGCCTCCAAACTTACTTATGGGAATAAGACAAAGGCACCTTTAAAACCAGATAAACAAATACTATTTTAAAAAGAAAATTTACAGGTTTCACTCATAACATTTTGTTACACAAAGATATCTTTGCACTGGTAGATTAGAAGAAGGCTATTATATTTCATAAAACTAACTTATATAAATAAATCAGGTCCACAAAAAGATTCTGAAATTACCATCATGTATTTGGATTAATAAAAAGCCATGCTTCTAAATTAGGCCACAATATTTTCAAATCTGGGACACAAATTATTAAAATCATCATTAAAATCATTACGAGTATTGTGCTACCAAGTGTGTACCACCCAGCTAAAAGATATGCTTGTATTAATAATTCATTGATAACTAAAGGAGAAAAACAAAAGGGTCTTGATACCTTGTAAAGTGGCATATTAGCTTTATTTATAGAAGATGCACATGACTGAGCATAAAATCAGACAATGATGACTGTAAGAAATATCCTGTTAGAGGTAAGAAAATATGCAGCTGAGGCTTACAAAATTACCTGCATCAAATTCAAACTCTGCTCCATCAGCACTGGTATCACTCTGAAGACCACCCCCATTATCCAGCCCAAGTCCGTCTTCATGCTCATGGTCCACAGTTGCATGAGGTTTCAGGGGCTGAGCTGGTCTGTGTAAGCTGACTCCTTTAAAAGCTGGTGTCACCACAATAAACTTCATCCACTGCCTTGCCAGTGCAACCAAGCCTTTCTTTAAAGTGACCAAAGCAGGAAGTCCATCACTCTGTAACAATGACATGGGCGAATGTCAACTAAAGTAGGAAGTTGCCCTTCAAGTGCTTTGTATACATTTGTTCATTTAAATATTGAAAGCTTCATTTAGAGGGGAAGAAACTAAAACTTAGATGTTAAGCAACTTGTCCAAAGTTACCCAAGATTTCAAGTTGACTGTAGAACCCCTCCAGGGTTCCTGTATTGGAAGCTTGGTTCCCAGAGTGGCAGTGTAGACAGGTGACTGGATCTATAAGAGGTGGAGCCTGGTGGAGACCACTGAGGTGTTGCTCTTTGGATACATTAATGCATTTCTGGAGAGATTCTTCATTCTCAAGATAGGGTAGTTTAAAAAAATTAAGTCTGGCCCCTTCCATCTCTGGCTTCTTGCCATGTGATCCCTCCCTCTCACTCACACTCCCACTATCTTGCAATCCACTAAGGGGTCCTCACCAGAGACACACTTGGGATGTCCTTGAACCTCCAGAACCGTAAGCTAAATAAATCTCCTTGCTTAAGCACCCAACCTCAGGTACTTCATTATACAGAAAGAAAGCTAACAGATGCCAGTCTTTAAATACAGCGCTGCGCTGCACATTTCTGTCATAAAACAAAACAGCAACAGCAGGTGAAAGAAGACACTAGACATGAGGTGCCACTTTACCCCACAGGGTGATGATTGTGAATGAAACTTTTGGCTATTTTCCTACTAGCACCTTAATCTAAAGAGAAAACATCTATCTAATTCTTTACTCTTCTTTCCAGTAATTCCTCTTGGTAGGAGAAATAGCCAATTCGATTAAGGGGAGCCATTTACTAACTCGGCCCACTTACTTCTAAGGAATACCAGGTCCACAAGCCTGCCTCTTCATTTTTACAATCAAGTGACAAGGGCCATCCTGTGCTTCTCCCTCACAGGGGAAGCTACCTGGTGAAGCACCCATCCATAAGAGATGTTGCCATCCTCTCTCTGGTCCAACTCCTCTACCTATGACTAGATGGGCAAGTGTACTAGGGACTTCTCAGTCCTCCACCTATGACTAGATGGGCAAGTGTACTAGGGACTTCTCAGTCCTCCTTCTCATAGTACAAGAGCTATGCCAGTCTAAATATCTTTTGTTTTTTTGTCTTTTTAATTTTTTTATTCTAATTTGTTATAAATGACAGCAGAATGCATTACAATTCATATTACACATATTAAAAATCCATTGCTTTGTAGAGGTTCTTGACCTGCATGGCCAGTGGCTTGCCTGGCCATTGAGAGAGCTAAAACTCTGTCTCTAGCTTGGCTGAATATGCTTGGGTATGCTCTATTGCCAAGAGCCTGGAGAAGGAAGGCGTATCCACAAAGCTCTAAAACCTTGATTGTGATATGCTGTATGCTCTTCTACAGGCAGAGAGGAATGATATTTATTTTGCACAATTGTATGTTCTTATCTCAATCCTTAACTAGTTCTTATTAGTTCTTATTTCAGTATACCTTGATGTAAAATCTGATTCTGGTGATCACTCTCTTGCTTAAACCTCTATTTCTGTAGCTTTTAAGACACAGCTTTCCTGCTTCTCCTGCCTCTCCTTCCTCCACATTTTGTGTAGTTCTATCCAACCCTCCCATTATTCCTTTAAATTTCAGCATTTTGGGGGATTCCATCCTTAACCAGCTTTTCACTCAGTTTACTCCACGGAGCAATCTCATCCACGTCCACAACTTCTTCTAATATGGCTGTGTTGTTAATTCCCTGAAATCAACCATCTGACCTCATTGTTGCAGGTCAGCGGTCTGTATCAAGAATGGCAGCCTCTTTAAAGCTAACATTTGGTTTCAGGAGCTCACCATGGTAGCATCATCGATGATGGAGTAATTTGCCTGGTGTAGGTAGTGATGAAGGATATTGCAGAGCAAACAGGAAGGATTTTCTTGGAGAAAACGAGCAACTTTCGTAAGCCTGTTGTATTTGCTTCTTAGGGGAAAATGTACACTTTTATTCTGAAATCAAGCAATCACAGATTTAGAATGATATGTTTGAAAGATTCTATAATAAGAGATAGTTAGTAACTAGAACCTTCAGATCTGACATTTTCCAACAAGGATTAACAGTGAGACGTTATTTTCAGTGACATATGTATAACCTGATGTTATGGGTAGACTTACCTCTAGGGCTTCTGTCATTATGCATCCCATGACAGCACAGATTCTCAGGGTTCCCTCAGTTTCTAATTTGTTTAAGGACGACTTGAGTTGATCAATGGGAACAAGCCAGGCACCAACAGCTGGAGTTGCAGTGCTTAAGAGGTTCAGCTGCCTTTTAAAAGCAATACAAGGTTACAGGTAACTATTAAAATTTATATTTCAAACAACCTCCCATAACAACTAACTGTATATTTTATTCAAGCAAAATTACTTTTCTTCCTTTTGACCACTGATGAATTATGAAAAATGGATAACAGAAAGGAAAGGAAAAGGGCTGGGGTTGTGGCTCAGTGGTAGAATTCTGGCCTAGCATGCTTGAGGCACTGAGTTCAATCCTCAGCACCACATAAATGTAAAATAAAGACATTGCAAAAAATAAATAAATAAAGACATTGCATCCACTTAAAAAACAAATAAAGAAAAGAAAGGAAAAATACTTTCACTTGTCAGAGGTGAAAAGAGGATCAAAAGTCTAAGTCAGGATGACAAACAACAATAAAATTAAATCACTAGGAAAAAAACTGGGTTGCAAAAGGTGAGAATAATGTTTGAAGAAAGGAAGAAAAAGGGGCAACCCTAATACTTTCTGAATTCGCTACATCAGGAAAGCAATTCAAAAAATAGGTGAAGCAGAGTTACATGCTAACTGAAAAACAGAAGAAACACCAACAGACCACAGATTCTTGAAACCTGTACCTAGAAAACGCGTGTGTGAGAGACCTCACGTTGGTGGGAGCTGCAAAACTAAACCAGATCTCTTTAATGGTCAGCTTCATGCTGCACGAGTCTGGAGGTGGAGGCATCAGGGGCAGATCTTTCTTCAAATCATCAGATTCGACACCTTCATCCTATACCAAACAAAATGCCAAAACTTGTTATGTATAATTAATACCTACTAACATAGAAGTTTACTGGCGTTTCAGTTTGGAAACCTTTTCATCTAATTAGGTTTTCTACAGATAGCATTCTTACATGAAACAGACAATGTGAATCTTGCTCAACCTCAACCTGAGAAATATCTATGGAAACTTGAAAGCTCCAAGGAGCACAATTGCAAAAACCACTTGCATTATAAAATGTAAATCAGAAATACAAGAACTCAAGAGCTTCGACTGAGTTCTTCGATTCTTCATTCATTTGTATTTGCTTACAGATACTCACTGCTACTTTTGCCAGCTAATGAAAGGGGTCTTAAGACTTGCCAGAGACCATGTGACTTTTATTAAGCTGAAGAATACTTCAGAGAATTAAGGTCTCTGCAATCAGTCCACTTCCACTTGACTTTAACACAATATTTCAAACTGGCAAATAAAGTATCCCCCAAAAATTACTGTAGCATGTACTTAAATACCACTTTATAATAAAAAAAATTCTTTGCCATTTTTTAGCTAATAATCTGAATCTATACTGAGAAATATGAATGATATTTTTGAAATGGACAATCATCACTCTTCTGAATGTAGGGAGGTAAATCGCATAATATTAAAGAAAAAGGTCTTCTACCAGTTATATCTATTTACAGATCTGTAATTTGCTTTTAAATACTATTAGCTAAGAAAAAAAATTTTTTTTGTTTTGTTTTGATAGTATGATTAGAAAATGACACATACACTAGGCACAGTAGTGCATGCCTATAATCCTACAAGGTTGAGAGGATGAGACAGGAGGATCAAAAGTTCAAAGCCAGCTTCAGCAACTTAGCCAGGCCCTTAGTAACTTAGTGAGACCCTGTGTCTAAGTAAAATATAAAATAAAGGTCTGGGGATGTGGCTCAGTGGTTAAGCACCATTGGTACCCATTTAAATAAAAAAGAAAGAAAGAAAGAAAATGAAGCATGTCCACAAAAAGAACTTAGAATCCTAAGGGTCACAAGTAATTATAACAGCAAGAATCAATAATCAGGGGCTGGGGATGTGGCTCAAGCGGTAGCGAGCTTGCCTGGCATGCGTGCGGCCTGGGTTCGAGCCTCAGCACCTCATACAAACAAAGATGTTGTGTCTGCCGAAAACTAAAAAATAAATATTTAAAAAAATTCTCTCTAAAAGAAAAAAATATTCTCTCTCTCTTAAAAAAAAAAAAGAATAATCATAGTGTTCAATCTCTTATCAGCAATTCTAAAATCTAAAAAGTTTCAAAAACCTGATTTACAAAGGGACAATAAAATCTGAACTGATGAGACACTATTTATCTGGCTTGATGTTTTTATTAATGCTGTGCAGAAATATTTAAAGATCTCACATCACATTAGGAGTTTATGTAACATGTAGTACATATTCCATGTTGCTTTTATTTTTCTTAAAAAAAAAAAAAAAACACCTAAAGTGCAGTTGCTTTGGAGGCTGAGATACGAGAATGAATGGCCTGAGTACAGGCAGTTGGAACCAGTCTACACAACACAGCAAGACTCCGTCTCTTAAAATAATAATAATAATCCATGGGGCTGGGGTCATAGCACAGTGGTAGCATGTGTAAGGCACTAGGTTCAATTCTCAGCACCATATAAAAATAAAATAAAGGTCCACCGATATATATAGATATATAGATAGATATAAAATTTATTTTTTTAAAAAATGCATGGCTGGTAAATAGCTCGGTGGTACAACTTCTGCCTTGTAAGTGCAACACCCTGGATTCAATCCCTAACACCCAAAAAAGTGTGCAAATAAAAATAGAAGTCTAATGTCTCAAAATACATTTCATCTCATAGGTTTTAGACCAGAAACAAAGAGCCAGAGATTGGGTATATAAAGATACAGAACTTGAGATTTTAAAAGGAGGGAAGGAGGGGTTTTATAGGAATAAACAATTAATTATAATAATGTGCAGATCCAGGCAAATTAGCAACAAATTTGGCTTTAGACTGATTGGCACTTCTGGCACCTATGGCACATCTAAATGCAGGAGTGTAAAAAGCCACTGGGCACAGTTCTGTAAAAAGCTAGTGCCAAAAGCATTGCTGGTGGAAGGAGTGTCACTAAACTGTGGGCCTGGCCTATGAAACCAGTCAGGGAGTAGATCAACAGCAAGAAAAAGAGAGGAGCCAACAACAGAACCCCGGGGGACCTCATACACCAGGAGAAAGAGCTCCATGAGGAAACAGACCAAGACAAGACAGAGAACCCAGGGAAGGGAAAGTCAGAATCCAAGGACTTTCAGGAAGGAGAGCAGGAGCTCAGAGAGAGCCCTGAACTGCTGTCATTTCAATACACAATCACAGAGAAAGAACCGCTAGGTTCTTCCCAACTATTTTCTTCAGTGTGTAGCCATTATATTTGTAATTTCCTTAAAAACTGCTAACCACCAAAACATAAAAATAAAAAGTGACAACTGCCAAAGTACATCAAAACATACAAGGCCCATCTTTTAAAATTCTATTAATTCAACAAATGTTTATGAAGTATGTGGCATTTGCAGAATATTATGTAAACATTATGCTGGATATAAACTTATCTATGCTAAAGTTCAGACCACACAGCTTACTCAGTACAGAACATAAACAAGGTAAGACTAAGATGGACAGAAATGTGCCACAGTCCTGGTACACTCGCCAATGAGCTATCACACTGAGCAGACAGCATGAGTCCAAAACAGGGAAGACAACCAAATACATACTAACAATTCTGATTTCAGAGTATAGCTTTCTATATTATTTTTCCAAAGCATTATTATGTTAGAAATTCACCAACTTGTTCATCTGAGACAGAGTTTCCATTTAAGTCTGAGGAAGGGCTTGTCCGGTCACATGGAAGATTATCATCAGAGACATCAGTATTATAGCCACTGCCAGTTGGAGAATCTGAAGAATTGTTGGATGTCAGCACTCCACCCCTTTCTGTGGCATTGGCCTTACCCATAATTCCAAAACTGTTGTATAAAACAGCACCAGACTGTCTTCCTCCTGTAAAAGGGGATTTATTTGCTAAGAACAGCAGATACCCATATTTCAATGCTGAACTCTACACTACCCGCTTAAAATTTCATAAAGATCATGTTTGATCACTAAGACTCTGCCCTTATCTATAAATGTGATGTATGATTGAACTGTCAGGTAAATAACTGTAAGCATATAGCTATTAATACTAGTTACTACATTGGAACTAATATAACCAATGACTATATCTAAAAATCTTACCACTATTCAATGCTCCTATTTTAAAATTATTCAATAACATTTAAGAAGATATGTGTGTGTGTGTGTGTGTGTGTGTGTGTAACTCAGTATCTTTTTCTGAGTAAAGGATTAATAATATCTACTAAATCAAAGACCAACTTTTCAAAGATGCAAGCTTTCAAACAGCTGGGTGACTATATATTTCACTTAGGAGGATTTTCTGAATCACAGATTTTGTTGTTGTTGTTTGATACGAGTGGACATTCTGCCTAGCTATGGATCAATGCAGTGGAGGGAACACCTCACTTGAGCAATTGGGATAGGGCACCCACTCCGGGTAAATAATCTCAGACATCACACTACTTTCGGCTTTATTATGTGGATTCAGGTAACTCAAAGTCACAACTGTATAAAATATTTCAGAAATAGGGGTCCCAACTGCCCCCCACTTAACCAGTTCAACAACAACAACAATTACAAAAGCTTGCCTTTTATGGTTAAATTTTCAAGTCCACATTCAAACATTATCCAACCCCATTTTTCTTGGCTGGGACCTATTCGAGTTACATCTGGAACAGCTTGCTGATCTGTTTCATCTACAAAAGTAAATTCATCCAGTTCTTCAAGAGTAAATAAAACCTTGGACTTCTCAAAAGGAATAGCAGTGATGGCACAGGTCCCAATGTCTATTATTAAGAGAACAAAATGAATATTTTTAAAGACAGATGGTTTAAACTTAAATTTACACATTTGCCACAGTGGCTGTCCTAAAAGGGTATCTTAATATTCTGCCAAAAAGACAGAAAAGTAAACAAATGAGCCAACTTTTAAAAGAATGCTACCTAAAAAGAAGATTCCATAATTCGTAAGTAATTGCTCAAAATTAGTATAAATCTGAAAGGTTACAGGGTACTCTAGATGTGTAGTCAATAAGCTCCTAAATAATTCAGCTTCATGGTAAAGTAATTTAAACCACTTTTAATCATTTTACCATATATATATTTTAATTACCCAACCTTAGGGAAAAACTATTTTCTAGGAAAATCGCAGCTTTTCCTAAACAGCTTCTATTTAATCACTACAATTCATTAAAAATGTCCTGGTTCCATTGTTTACAGATACAAAAAGGAAACCACCATCCTCAGTGCCTGGGAGGTTTTATTATCTTATATCTTCTCATTTCTCTGATTACAGATAATGAACACAGAAAAGAAAAACTGAGAATATTAAAAAAAAAACATATAAATTTACCACCCAAAGGTAACTTATTTATATTTGAAGTAAACACTTTCTAGCCCTTCAAAGATAATTTTGCAAACTTGGCTTTGGATCCTACTTTTCATATAGCAGGAAACCATGATATAACTAAACATTCTTTAATTTTAATAGCTATGTATTATTCCATCATATGTAAATACCTTCTTTGCACTTAAAATTTGAAAACCTTCCTTGTTTAGAAAGCAAATATTTGCTTATGTTTTCCTATACTTTTCTTATTTTTGAATTACTGATATTTGTCTTTAATCCCATGAATACTCTAATCTTTACCAAATAAGGTAAGGATTTAGCTTAAATTTCACTTTGATTTCTTGGTCAAGAAATACAAATATATCAAAGTTCCAGAATTTATGAAAAATGAATAACCCCTAACACTGCATTCAGACACTTAACTACTTCAACTCCCTATGGCTAGCAAATGTCATGAGATTACTAACAAATTTCTAACACACATATTAAGTAAAGACATTTACATTTTTCCTATATATTTATACAACAGTCCACCTGGGGATTTCATTGTGAGTTTTGTCTTTGATGAGAAGTACTTCTGGATGATGGATATCAAAAATGACTTAAGGTACTGCTTACAGTCTGAATACCACCAAGTACAAACTGGTTACCATCATTGCAAACTACAGAGCTCTTAACATTCATGCCACTGTTTGTTTTGTTTTGTTTTTGTTGTTGTTTATACCAATTTTAGGACTACAGATTTCAGATAGTTAATAATTTTCTTGCAATCCCTAGGTCAAACATTTTGGCCTCATACACAAAGATAGTGAAATAAGTCTTGAAAAAGTCTGAGTGGTCACATAGAGCCAGAATGTAAACAGGAGCCATGAAACCTTCAGAACCTGCAGAATGCGGAGTGCAAATTCCAGGAACTCATTTGTTCAATCAGGAATGGTCATCCATCCCAAAGCAATCATCTCAAATAAGACTAACAAACTCATTTTTCCCCCTGGATCAAATCTGACAAACTAAGGTCATTTAAACCTCAAAAATGAGAAAACACATTAGAGCCCAAAATATTAAAATGCTACATATACTTCTTGTACTTACCAGGGACTTTAAGAGGAATGTTTATCACTTTTATTGCTGCCAGACATAAGTGCAGGCTACCTGGACTGTGCTAATATTGCAATTAATTAATCTTCATGAAATTCTACAAACAAGTTAAACAACTGACCACTCTCTTTTGTAATAGGCAAACAATTACTATGAAGAAAATACATAGGAGAAAGAAACATTCCTAATTTGAAGCCACATCATTTTTTTTTTTAACCAAAGTTTACTTTCTACTATACACCGAATCTGAGTTACTGAGAAGTCAGATACCATGCCTTCCATGTATATAGAAATGCATTTCTTTTCCTTATATAATATTCAAATTGTAGCAACATTCAAAGGGAAAACTCATGTTCTCTGTTGCAAACTCTTCTTATGTTTTCACACGCCAGGGAAAACCCTACATGCGGCAGAGCTTACCTGCTGTGTCAAGACCCCTGAGCTGACCATGCACTCGATGAACATGTAACTTGGCAGCAATTTCTTTCCCTTTTTCTGCTCCAGCATTTGATCTGAGGGATCCAGATGACTGAGGTTGCATCTTAGTGGCATGAACGTATCTATCAAAATTTGTTGTTTTACTAGGGTCTGCATTATTTGAGGTCTCCTCAACTACACCTCTTTAAGAAAAAGAAAAAAGCATATATAAATGATATAGTTCTGTGAAAATATTTAACTAAACGGCTTTCTTAAAAAAGTACTCTACTATTTTAACTAACTTAGTATTAATAACAAATTACTCAATGTTCACTGAAAAATATTAAGAATAAATAGAATACAAACTTTTAAAAACACACTTTACTAATCTGTGAGTCCAAAACAGTTTTGACATTATAATTCTCAGAAATGTATTAAAAAGATGTTTGTATCTAGAAAAATAATCATGTCTCAATAAATTCTGTCTTACCTGTTCATACGAACTTGTGTAGCAATCCTGTCAAAACACAATGCCACTAGGGACACGTGAGTCACACTTCTACTAGGAGCTGTAGTTGGAGACTCTTCCACTGAGGCTTGTAACAAACATAAGTTTACCTAACACACAAAATATCACAAACTTGAGTTGTAAAATCAAAAGTTATTACTTAACCATAAAACACTTGAAAAGGAGTAGATACAAAGATGAACGGCACAACTATGCACTGGAAGATAAGGAGGTCATAAATTCCCAGAGAGGAATAGTAATAAATGTTTTATGGGGAGGACATGGAACATTTTAAATACTGCTCAATATTCTGCTTAAGTAAGCCATTTATAATATACTAAATCTATATTATATCATCAAAGGAATAAAATGTTTTTGATTTTATCAACTCTTCAATACCACTCACTCTGGTAAATGCAAAGCTCTATGTTTTCAACAATTTTTTTTTAAACATTCAAGTGTTACCTTTGGTATGCTAACATTAGCCTGTAGACCCTTAATTGTTACATTATCTTGTTTCATTGTAAGATTTGTCTGTGCTTGTCCTTGATTAGTTGTTCCTATTGTAGGGTGTTCAGTTTTTGTTCCTCGGACATCTTGTTTGGACGATAACTAAAATGAATGAAAACAGAATTATTTCCTAGGCCTTTCACAATTTCTACAGCATCCACAATAACTTCTTATTCATTGAGCACCCAGCCCTATCTACATGCCAGCTACTGGTTCAACACTCTACCCTCAAGTCCAAACCTTTAGAACAGCTAGGAAAAAGCCAGGCATGGTGGTGCATGCCTGTAATCCCAGCAGCTTGGGAGGCTGAGGCAAGAGGATCACAAATTCAAAACCAGTCTCTGAGACTAAGCAACACTGTCTCAAAATAAAAATTAAAAAGGGGTGGGGATTTGGCTCAGTGGTTAAGCATCCCTGGGTTCAATCTCTGGTGCCAAAAATAAAAAAGAGGAGGAGGAGCTAGGAAACAGACCCAGCTATAAGGTTGAGAAAAGTCATCTATAGTCAAGAGAAATAAGTCTACAGAGAGACAGAACCAGATAGTAATAGATTGTTTTTTTTAGGATCACTAAACTCTACTACTGGCTTGAAGATAGATCTGTTCTGATGACTGACTCCTTGTTGGTTGGGAACTGTTCCAATTTACATTTTTCCATATTCCTCTATCCTACCTATCACATAAATGTCAATATATAATGACTAATTGGTTCACTAAAAATAATCAGTCACACTTTCACCTCTTCTCTGCTCCCTAATCCAAATGTGATACAGATAAGCTGAATGCCAAATGAAATCACCAGAAGATCACAGGATCTGACTATTAAGTAACTAGCTTCATGGCTAGAGCCATGGCATGCACAGGCTGTCACACACCAGGAGGCCATGACTTCATGCAGGACAATGTGATGTCAGAGTCAGCTGATGCAGAGGAAAGTGAAACATGAGCATCTTTGTTTCTTAAAAAAGTAAGGTACCAGTCCTCAAGAATAAATAGTCTTTCCCTGAGGACCAAGGGTCTTCAGAAAAGCCTCAGATCTAAGGTACTTCAAAATAAAAGAAAAAAAGCTCCATTTCTCTTTTTTTTTTTTTTTTTTTTTTTTTGGAGTTACAGATGAACAGCATGCTTTTGTTTCTTATTTTTATGCAGTGCTAAGATCGAACCCAGTGCCTCACAAGGACAAGGCAAGCACTCTGCCACTGAACCACAGCCCCAGCTCCCTTCATTTCTTAAATAGGTACTTTTATTCCTATTTCATCATAGTACAATGACATCAAGGCTTTTGAACATGTCCACGTGGTTCCATTTTACTTGCTGATAATCTCTTCATACATCCATATTTCCCAAGTTTGGATATTCCACACACATGATGAGGACTCAATTTTCTAAGCCCATTAAAATAAAAGGCTCTTACATTTTCTGAGAAGGTAGTCTTGCTATTTTGGACGGCTTCCCTAAGGACTTTGGCATGGAGATCATCCACAATTGCAGCTGGATGTCGGGTACTAGCACAGTGAACCATAGCTTCAATGTATCTGAGGAAAGAATAAAAGGTAAGTTAAAAATTTAAATATCATTTAATATCATGACCTAATTCATCAGTGAAATCAGGCATTTGTATATTTACAACTCTTCAATGTTGAAATAAAAATGCCTCAATCACATTTTTTGAAATTACACAAGTGAGACATTTATGAGCTTCTACCTCGTTGGCCCACAAGGTAGGCAAAGCTCTCCAATTTTTAGAGGAGCCAATCTTAGTGCTGCTCTTCAATCACTCCTTTTCTTTAACCAATACATAAAAACATGAGGATTATACGTATTATTAATGCAGTAACATGTGTTGTTTCTATACACGTATATGTTGTGTAATGCCAAGGTTAAACCCTTATCTCCTTAGAAATCCATCATTTCTTTATGGTAAAAACTTTCCAACTCCTTGCGGCTTTCTGAAAGGCACAGCACATTAGTGTCACCTGAAACCACCCTGCTGTACAACACAACACCATCGCGTCTTGCTCCTATCCAGCTGTCACTCAGGACCCCTTGATCGGCCTTGCCTCTCCCCCAGTCCCCCTGGCCTCTGGTGACCAGCTTTCTTCTCCTTCTCCGAGATCAGTTTGTTGGATTCACATCTGAATGAGACCAGCAGAACTTGTGGTTCTGTGCCTGGCTCCCTGCACTCAACATAAAGTCCTCCAGTTCCATCCGTGGGGTCCCAAACGACAGGACCTCCTTTTCCTACAGTGGCCAGTACTCCACTGTGTACATGGACCACAGTGTCTGATCACTCAGGCTGTTCTGTCCTTGACTGCTAAGAATGCTGCAGGGAACCCGCGAATGCAGCCATCCTTGGACACACCGACTCCCTCACCTGACACCACCCTGCAGTGGGGCTGCTGGATAGCAGGGTGCTGGTCTTTAATTCTGTGAGGACCCTCGTGGTTTCCGTAACACCTGTGCTACTGCACATTCCCACCCACGGGTGCAAAGCTCCACTTGTCCCCACAGACTTGCAGGCACTCACTATCCTCCATGATGGTCATTCTTACTGGGATGAGGAGAGATCGCACCATGGTTTTGATCTGCATTTCCCAGGGGTTAGTGAGGCTGACCTTTTCTCATATACCTGTGGGCCAGAGGTACTCTCAGGAAAAAAAAAAAAAAAAAAAACCATGCCTATTTAGATACTCTGCTCATTTTTAAACTGAGTCATTTATGTTCAGCTGCCACGTACACTCTGGATTTCAGTCTTGACAGGTGTGTTTCCTCCCACTCTGCAGGCTGTGTTTTCACTCTGTTGAGTGTCTCCTTTGCTGTGCAGAGACATTCACATTTGCTTCTGTTTCCTGTGCTCTTAAGAGTCTTGTCCAAAAGCTACCTACCCATACCAGTGTCCTCAAGCGTCTCCCCGTTCTCTTCTAGTAGTCTCAAAGTTTCAGGTGTCACATGGAAGTCTCCAATCCATTCTTAATAGATTTTTTATAACCAGTGGGTTTTATTCTTTTATCATCTCCTGAAGATTTCCTATATTTCTAATTTGTCTGAGATCTCCTGAGAATCTTAACAATTTAAGTTATCAAAGAAAACTATGTGCCTTTGCAGAAAAGGAAGACCTTCATGAGAACTGATCCCAACTAAACCCTGTCTCTCCCTAACACTCAGCACTCAGCATTTCCACACAACTCTGCATTCTACTTCAGCTTTGTTCACTTTAGTTTTATGACCCTAGGAAGACTGCAGGATGCTTGCAAGCAGAACATCTATCATTTCCTCTTATTCTTTCATTAACTAGATGGGAATTTGAGATAATAATTAGTTCCTGAGTATCTGGCCACTAACCCAATGCAGATAGATAGATAGATATCAATAGAATAATCATTTCGATTTAATTATTTGGTTGAGAAAGTAACAAATGATCACTAAAACACAGACCTTTTTAAACATACATCCATTTTTTTACACAATCAAAAAAGCTACCAGTGTTCACAGCTTTCATTAACACCAGCACCACCTCTATCCCACCAAGCTCCAGCTGAACGAGAAGGGGGATAAGTACGCAGGTCTTTCTATCATGCTAAAGCAGACAGCCTGCAAACCAACCAGTGGTAAAGCACCTAGGAAAACAACTGGCTACAAAACCCGATCTCAAGAATGGACCCTCTACTGGAGGGGTGAGGAAACACATCTGACAAGACTGATCAAGTCCACTGAACTTCTGATTCACAAACTCCCCTTCCAGCATCTGGTGCAAGAAATTGCTCAGGATTTCGAAACACATCTGCACTTGCAAGGCACAGCTATAGGTGCTTTGCAGGAGGCAAGTGAGGCCTATCTAGTTGGCCTTTTTGAAGACCCCAACTGTGTATTAATCATGCCAAATATGAAACAATTATGCCAAATATGAAACAATTATGCCAGAAGACATCCAACTAGCATGCTGCATACACAGAGAACGTGCTTAAGAATTCACTACCATGGGAAACATTTCATTCTCAAAAAACACTTTTTCTCTTCTTCCTGTAATTGGTAGTTCTAAATGTTAGATATTTTTTTCCATAGGGTCAAAAGGTACCTAAGTACCTAAGTATATGATTGAGAATGGAAAAAACAGGGGAGAGAAATCAGGTATTAGCCATTTTTCCATTTCCATTTGGGTGTGAATTTTTAACATAAATTCGAGACGTAAAGCATTAACGCAAGTCAAAATGTTTCAGTGAACAAGTTTCAGCAATCCAACTGTATAACAATTATAAATAAAACTGTTAGATTTGTTTGGACAATGCCAGCATCGGGATTTTTTTAAACAAGTAAAATTCTTATTGATGGCAACTGAGTGGGGTTCTTAGCATTTCTGTCATACAGTAGATCCCAGGCATTCACTCTTAGAAACTAAGTCCATGTCTTTAATGCTGTCTGTCTTCTGTGCGGTTCCTTAAAGTTTGCTACTAAAATACATTGAACTGTGTCCAAAAAAAAAAACTATGAAACAATCTCCTATGTAAACATAAATATACCATGTGTCATTTCAAAAAGTAACAGTTGCATTTTGACACAAAGTACCTGTCCACAGCTTCGGCCACCAGTGGAGTCAGAACAACGTCCACGGTTCCCTTTACTTCAACTATGGCCGTGGTTCTGGTCTGAGAGACGGGCTGATCCAGTGTCCACTCCTCTGTTAACGTTTCGTCATCTGTGTTATCAACAGTTTTCTTTTCCAGTGGAGTATATGGTGTACTGTGCCATTTAACAAGCAAAGCATATATTTAAGAAGGACCAAGAACAAGAATAGAAGTAGGAACCCCCATAAGATGAGGAAACATTTAAACTGCATTTATTTTGGTGAAAAGTCATGGAATTGGACTTGATATTTCACATTCCAAATACTTTTCAAAGACTGGCCAATGAGGTACTAAAATACAAATGGTTAAAGATGGCTAATATATTAAATGATATAATCATTTTAAAATGTATTTACTTAATGAAGCTGTTCTAAAATAAGAAAAACATAGTACTGAGTTCTTATTAGTCCCCAGTTTTCATTTGCCACACTATGGCTTTCATAGCATGTTTTATAGTCATACTACAAATGCTTTTAAATACAGTCAAAGCCATGACAGACAAAAAAGCTTAATTTGGGGGGATGATTTGTTTTAAAATAAGAACTGACGTCATCAAGAATGGTTATTACTCAGAATCAATTCCACCTCTCTCAAAATCAAGAAATACTGATTTCAAACTTACATGCCATTTTTACTTACTTTGAAGTCGATCCTGAAAGTTGCATGCCTCTGTCTAGCAAAGAATTAGCTGTGAGCCCCTGTTTGATAACCTATAATAACATAAGGTATTAGTCTATAATTTTAATATTATTTCTCTAATTTAATGGCATTAACAGTATAGTGAACATCCATATACTTTGTTAATAGGATTTTGATATATTCAACCTGAATGTCTAACCATTTGAAACAATCACAGAAAATACCCAACTTCATTCCTGTTTATGTAACTGTATGCCAGAGTAAAGCTGTGAGGGTTGAGCAATGAAGAGGACAACAGTATTGCAAATTCTTTTCCTCTACAGATGTTTTACATGGAGAGTTTCTGAAGCTCATTGTGGTCTTCTCCTAGCACAACCAATTTTTTAGATGTTTTCACTCATGCATTATAGTTTTTCATAATATTGGAGTTCATTATTACAGTCACACATGTGCAGAATATAATTTGCTCCACTTCAATTAGTACAAAGCAAAAGAGACCCAGAGAAACATTAAGATTGTAGGAAAAGATAGACTTGTATTTTATATTCATAAAAGATAAAATGAATAAATGAATCTAACCAAACTGAACTCTAGTAAATGCCAATTGGTTACTTAGATTTAATGGAGAAAACATTATGTTCTACATTTGAAGTTGTTTAAAGAATGAATTCCTTGATTCATCTTCTCCAGAGATTTGCCTGCTTAGCCAAACTAGAAATGTTTTGTAAATACTGAAAAAATCCTATCCTGTCAAGTACTATTCTGCACACATGTACAACTCAGTTTTATACAGAAAAAAAGTCATATACTGACATATTTCTTCGTGGAACAAAAAGAACATTTTAAAATTCAGTAAGAGAAATTTATTTTGGACAAGATAATAAACGGGCAGAATTTAAAACCAAAGCTTCATAAGTATCACTTAAAGCTTCTTACTTCTGTATACCACTCAAATGTCCATAGCTGGCAGGACCTCCGTCAATACTACTGTGCCTTGACCCCAAGCCTTTGTCATCTCCTAGACAAACCACTTTCATGACCTCCTAAACCACCCCAAGTCCTCTCCCAAGGACAGTTTAATTCTACTTAATAGCCCAAGTACACAATAGCACATCTGTTTCCTCAAAGCTCTCGAGTTTCCCAAAGCAATTAAAACATCAGAACTCCTGGTGCCAAGGTCTGCAAGAACTGGACAACCTGGCCCTTGTTTAGACTTCTGCACTCACTGCTTCTCACTCACACCAACCCTTTCCCACAGTAGGGCCTCTACCTGAAATGCAGGGTCTCCCCCAGTCCTCTCATCCACAAGTCCTCCTCATCTACCTTCCATGTCAATATCATCTCAGTAGCTCCTCGCCATCATTCTCTAATCCAGCAGCCTTTGATTACCATAACAACCTTCTCGGTTTGAAACCAAATTCTAACCTGTCCATCTACCAGCTGTATGTCTCCCACCTCTCAACTAGAAGCTCCATGTCTGTTTCCCTCGCCGCTGTACAAAATGCCCAGCACGAAGTAAAATGTAATATCTGAATCAAGAAGAACTGAATACACTAAAAGTTAGATATGAAATACATATCTACACACATATATATAAATGTGTGCATGCAGAAGTACATACTACCTAAGATTCCTGAACATCATTCATCAGTTCTATGTTTTATGCTTAATTTTGGTCTTTAATATCCTAAAATTTTCCCTTATAATTCTTCATCCTAAAAGTAGTTTTCATATTGGGTATTATAGCTGAATTTATTTTGAGATGTTTTTAGTTTTACTAAAAAAGTGACTTACAGGATACAGCACAATAATAGGTAATAATCACATTGATACAAAAATATAAGAACTCAAATATGGAGTGAATGGAACTGAATTTGACTGAAAGCAAGGATTAGTAGAAAGAACTGCAACCATTATAAAGAATGCCAAAATCTTATTTTTAAGATGCAGAACTATGATTTCACAGAGAAAGAGTTGATTCTAACCTTAGGAGTAGTACATAATATGGACAGACCATATGTTAATTTACTAGATTAATAAAATCTTAAACCATTGCTCAATTTGCTTAAGTTCATAATACTCATCAATAATCCTGAGATCTAACTGTTATACATGAAGCTACAATTTAAGAAAGTCTACCCGAAATGACTGAATAGTATGAAAACAACTTCTCAAAAATCTACTTTTCTGAATAAACACATTGCTAAAAACTAATGATTTGATGTATACCTTAAACATTGGCACAGAAAGCTGTTCAAATGATGAGGAACTTTCTTCACTGGTTGGTGTATCCAGATCAAGGGGACGATGCAATGAGGATTTAGAGGTCCTTTTGTTGGTTGGGTGTTTAACTGACCAATTAATTACCTGAAACTGAGTAAGGTAAGTCTGGTAACAATTCATCACAGGTTGCTGAGAAGTGATCTGTTCACTCTCCACTGGTTTCTCACCTTCCACAATATATAGATGTTCTACAACATCATCTTCTCCACCTAATGCAGAAACAAACGAAGCCTGGGAAGGATGAGTTTTGAATGGCAGAGTTGGAGGGTCTGGAACGCTTTCTCCGTGGCCAGTAAGTGGCCCTTCTACACTGTGATAGATGGAACCCCTACTGTAGTCTATCTGCTGTGCTTGCTTTTTCTTCTTTTTTCTGCCAGGATAAGTACCAGGGCCTTCATCACTGCTAATGGGCTCCAATTCCTCAGCTGCAGAAAAGTAGGCTTCACTATCAGCCATTGACATGCTAGAATCCATTGATCGATACTGATGAAATGAATTAGAGTCTGCCGATGGTGTGTATGGGAATGAACCAAAACTTCTCCTCTGCTTTGGCGAGTCTAGTACATTCTCGTCACTCCGAGAGACATCACTACTAAACTGAACTCCAACTGTAACAGGCTGTTTGTCTCCATAAAAAGCAGCAGTAAGACTCTTAGTACTTCCAAGTCGGGTGGAACACACTGAGGCTTGTCGCTTCAAAGGAGATCTAAGAGGAGACTGACCTACTGATGTATCCTGAGTGTTAGGAGACACAGGGCTGTTTCCTGAAATTTCTGCAGGAATGCTAAAACAGAAAGCAAAACTATCAATATTTTCAGTGTCATATAATGTAAGCATAAACAGAGATCACCTGTATAATCTTTTTAGTGATTCTGCATTTACAAATAAAAGAAAAATCTGAAATTTTAACATATCCAAAGTAGCAAAATATGTGTTCAAATCCCCCATACATTTCCAAAAAACAACTGAGCAGCTTAAATAATTATTGTGGCTTTACAATAAATCTATAAAGGTTTTAAGGGACAAAGATTAAGGTTGAAGTTTTACATTAAAAGATGTTAGCTAAAGATCATAGTGAAGCCAAACAGCTACGAGACTGTCTAGGGAAACAGTAGAGAATCTAATGGAGAAGATGGTACAGAGGGCTCAGCAATGGAGCACCTGCCTAGCTCGGGGAAAGCGCTGGGTCCACCCTCAGCACCACATAAAAGCAAATGAGTAGAATGAAGGGGTTGTGTCCAACCACAACTTTAAAAACATAGAAGTTCATGGGGCCAACAGTGCTCAACAAGTGGCAGGCTGTAAAACTAGAAGGAAGGAAGAAAAATACAGGGCCTGGCAATGGAGCCCAAGGAGGAGGAAAAGGGAAAGGCACCATCCAGTCACTAAGCAACTGTGCTTCCCGAGAAGGGAATGGCCGACCCTTATGGTGCTCAGAGAAGGACCAGAGAATACTCACTAGATGAGAGAACAGTACGTGAATGCTAACAATGATCCATTCTGAGCAGTGAGATGAGGAGAAATACTGATTTTTGTATTTTTATAATATCTTCAGTGTGTGTGTGTGTGTGTGTGTCATATTCATGAATAAAAAAATTTACTCTGAAATACAGATTAACACTTTAAAATATGTAATTATGTTCAGATACAAAACAATTTTTCTAAAGTTAAGGAGTAGAAAGGGAAGAAGTTTTTCTTCTTACCACTATTTTAAGTAATTACACTCCTATCATGATCAAGTTTCTAAATCTAATTGAATACTGACCTCCCTTGGCCATCATCTCTTTTCGTACCATGCAAGAACTCTTTCTGAACCAAGTGGTCGTCAGCAACAGAAGACGGGCTTTCCTTTTCACCAGCCAACAAAGGCTGGGCAGCACTGGAACTGCTGTTCTCCTCTGAGGAAGAGGATGAACTGTGAGATCTCAGTGGTACCTGAAGACTCAGATGCTGCTGAGCTTTTCTCTCTACTTCCATTCCCACTGACTTGCTTTCCCAGTCCTTCCTTTTTGTACCATTCACATTGCCTAAACAAATAAAACATGGTTTCAGTGAACATAAAAATCTCAATAGCAATTTAGGAAAAATATGCCAATGTGATTCCATTTTTTAAAGTATGATCATTTTTTTTAAAAAAAACAAGTATCTAATTTCATGAAGTAATGTGTGAAAAACAGTAGAAAGATTATCTGCATATGGGGCTGAGGTCATAGCTCAGTGGTTGAGCGCTTGCTTCAAATGCATGAGGCACTGGGTTAAAGCCTCAGAACCAAGTAAAATAAATAAAAAAATAAATAATAGAGATATTGTGTCCATCTACAACTAAAAAATTAAAAAAAAAAAAAAAAAGATTATCTACAGTCCCTACATGGTGACTGCTGAGGGCCATTACCAAGTAGAAATGACGCATCAAAATTTCCTTGCTAGCGTACCCCATGTTAATGATTTCGCTGCTGACATTGCATGTAAGATGACCTTGCTCAAAGACCAAGGCGGATCCGGGTTTAGAGCTGATCAGGTTTGAGGAAGTATCCCGGTCCTTGGGTTAAGGACGTTCCCAGTTTTAGACCTTGGATTTTAGGGAAGTTCGATGTTGAGGATTATCGTTCCTGCTGCCTGAGCTCCCATTGAGCTCTCGTGAGATTCAGAGAGCATTTTGGGGAAGAAAGCCTCGTGGAGTAGGTGAATTGGGTGGCAGCAGAACTGGAATTACCCCAGAACGTGTGTGGAGGCCGGTGTGAGTTCGGGAATAAAGATTTGCTGTTTGAATCTACAAAGCTGTGTGGTGGCTCATGATTCTGTGCCCAGCCAAGACTGCGGCAGGTGACCTTTTCCTTTTTTAATCTTTTATTTAAACATTTTTAAGGCTGGGAGGTAGCTCACGGGTAGAGCAGAGCACATTCTTAGCATGTAGCTCTGGGCACAATCCCCAGCATGGGAAAAAGAAAAATTCACATTTATAGAAAACTTTCAAGAATAACACCAAGAACACAGAATACCTTTGATCCAGATTTACTTATTTTTAAACATTTTGCCCTATTTACGATTAAAAGGTCAATGAGACCAGGAGAGCAAGGATTACACCGTTTCTCACATACCTATGTACTCCCAGTGCCTGCAGCAACGCCTCAGACACAGAGCGCCCACTCAACGGCTCTATGAATGAAAAAATAAGACTTCACAGCAGAGTGGAGCACAGCTGCCTCTAAGCTTCATCAGAGCCCCAAGGGGTATCACATAAGGGAAGGAGCAAGGGATTAAAAAAAGAGCTCTATGGCTGCTGGGGGGGGGGGGTAGAGGGGGAGGGGCGCGGCTACTACCTCTTGCTCAACTATCTCTTTCCTCCAGCCACCCCTGCATCACCCAAGGAAAGAAACCTGCTAGCCAGGCTTGGTTGCATAAGCCTATAATCCCAGCGGCTCAGGAGGCTGAGACACGAAGATTTCAAGTTTGAGACCAGCCTCAGCAACTTGGCAAGGGACTAAGCAACTCAGTGAGACCCTGTCTCTAAATAAAAAACACAAAATACGGCTGAGGATGTGGCTCAGTGGTTGAATGCCCCTGAGTTCAACCTCCAGTGCCAAAAATAAGGAAAAAGAAAAGGAACCTGCTAGTAGGGGACCTACTGAGTGGAATGCAGTTCCACACAGAACTCAGGGGTACAAGAGTTACACACCTAGAATAGAAGCAACATTTACTTCAACTACAAATGTGAAACGGAAAGAAGAACGAGTTCAATCCACTTGTACATAAGAGGAACTAAGTGGGCCCTCAATTCTATTAGTGTGGCTTCTTTATTCTAGCCTGACACTAGACAGCTATACTCAGCTCCCAGGAGACTCAACAAATCGAAAATGTATCGTTACCCTTTAAATGCCAAGAAGTTTTGGTTATTTGCTGATTCTATAAGATAATCTGCTCTTACTTTGGTAAAACTGCTGAAGTAAAATGATCTTACAATAGCATGTACATGGCTATGTACTACTATTCAGTGAATAATCATTTAAACAGGTACTGAACATACATGGTCCAGTTCTTTCTTCTAATACCTATACCTGGGGAAATATATCTGACAAGATTCTTAAAATCAAAACTACAGCTCCCTCACCACCCCCCTTTTTTTTGGTCTACTGTCAAA
Organism: Spermophilus citellus; assembly: GCF_964194105.1. Taxonomy (NCBI): domain Eukaryota; kingdom Metazoa; phylum Chordata; class Mammalia; order Rodentia; family Sciuridae; genus Spermophilus; species Spermophilus citellus. The sequence continues at coordinate 153,143,660 of NC_138189.1, forward strand.
AAGCAGAACTAAATACTCTTATGTTTTTTAATAGATTAAGGAAAAAAGGTTAAATGTTAGTGAAACATCCAAATTTGTCTACATTTCACATTTTTGCAGCACAGCAACTTGAACAATAAACATTATGCTTAACAGATGATTACATAACTAAAAAATCCAAAGGAACATCTGTTTCCAAAGTTGTTCAATCTTTAAAGCTAGCATGTACTGTTAACACCAAAGTAGTGGATTTAAAAGTTATCCCAAGGACTCTAATGAAAGACCAGATTTCTCCTTCTCACATGTTTAAGTTTAGTGATTTAAAAGAAAATTAAGAGTATTGCAGAAGTAGTGGGTACATGGGGGCCAATAATACAAATGATGCTGTCAATACATCTTCCTATAAGAAGAGGCTGGTAAAACAAAGTTGAAGGACAGTTACTCCTCAGTATGTACCTGGAAGCTGAGTTACAGAAAAATCATAATATATAAGGAAATATCTAGCTTAGATTTTGTGAGGAAAGCCACCTATGTCAACAGTAAGAGATCTGAATAGATCTACTTTGGACATGTGTAACTTTGAAAACAATATTAGTCTTTTCTGGCTTTTGTTACAGTATATGCAAAAAAAATAGAGATTATATTAAATCCTACCGACAACACCCCTCAAATTAATTAATTTGAACAACGTAACACAGATGTTCTCTCAGGATAGCTTAGGAGTAGAGATAATAAAAGATTAGCATGAGACACATTTTCTCACCATCTATGATTTTGGGGATTTCTTTAGTAATGACCCATTCTCCAGGATGCAGTAGAGACTGTCCATAATACATGTCAGCCTCTGCAGCACTTGTGCTGGAAAATGCAGAGCTACTGGACGGTGTCAGCTCTTCAAGTCTGAAGAAATCCAGGCCAGTCACCGTGCCACCAAAAAACCTGCAGCCCCCGAGACAGCCACACTTGTTTCTGCACCTCTTGTTCTTCAGGGGATCATCAGGCCACAGAAACCACAACCTAACACAATCAGACAGACGAAGAAAAGAACACATTAAGAAAAAAACACAACTCTTATAAAAATAACATAAACACAAACAAAAAGGTTTAGTTTTCCTGTGGTATATCTTTTTAATCATTTGCCTTTCCAAAAAAAAAAAAAAAAGCAGTTTTACCACAGTGAGATGGAAATAAGTAGAATAATAATAATAAATATAGTATATATTTAAAAAGCAAAGAATTAAAAAAGCAAATACAAAATAAGAAAATGAGACAATTAGCTCCAGGTTTAAAACATTCTCAAAACAACCACATTTTCTATTTTTCAAAATAAATTTAATTCAGTTTTTTAACTCATACATTTAAAAAAAAAATAAAAATTACCCCCTGACAGGCGAAGCCTGTAAGTAGCACAAGATCTGTGCTCGTCACAATTCCTGACAAGCACAGTTCTGAAGCTGGCCTAAGGAGCTGCAAGGAATGCCCGAGGTCCCCAGGAGTCAGTTCCCCAGCTTCACAGGCACCTGGCTCTGCCACTTAGCCTAACTGAAAACAAGCACTGCACCAGGTTGGCTTCCTGAGCAACAACCAACCAAGAAACCCAGGTTCTTTAGTTTTTGAGAATATGGACTGGGGATGTGGCTCAGAGGTTAAGCACCCTGGGGTTTAATCCTTGGTACCAAAAAAAAAAAAAAAAAAATGGTAAGAAAAATATCAATACTCAAATAAATGAACACAAACTATTAATAGATATTGACAAGTCAAAACAGCTAATTAGTATGTGAAAAAAAAAATGTCTCAGAAGTAAAGAAATGTATAATAAGGAGAGACCTAACCTTTCAGTTATCATAAACCCTCAAAAGGTAGCAAAGGCACAGTGAGACAGGACTCTCCTAAAATCCAGGGGCTGTAAGCTGAAATAATTTTTCACAGAAGTAATTTGGTAATGCATATCAAAAGTCTCAGTTTTTTAAACCGTATAAGATTAAAGTATAGGGGCTGGGGATGTGGCTCAAGGAGTAGCACGCTCGCCTGGCATGCGTGCGGCCCGGGTTCGATTCTCAGCACCACATACAAACAAAGATGTTGTGTCCGCCAAAAACTAAAAAATAAATATTAAAAATTTTTAAAAAAGATTAAAGTATAAAGTACAAGTGTACATATCTGAAGTATAGGAAAACTACACCTAAAATCCTGGAAAGATATACAACAAAATTCTTTGAGGTACGGTTATGAATGTTCGAAACCTACCAGTACTCAGCAAAATCCTCTGGCACTACCTGTTTACAACACTGGCATACACAGTTTCATAAAGCAATGTCATGATAATTCAGTTAGAATTAAAAAGTGGTGAAAAGTTCTTATAAGTTCACTGAAGTGCAGCAGTGTCATCACACTGAGTCTTTAATCCAAATGTCCTTATTCTACTCCTAACAAAATTTTCTCTATAATTTTCTAATACTTTTTATCTGAACTAAGACAGCTACCATTCTTAAAATTTTCACTTACCTCTTAGTTCTGGCATCATGAGCTTCTAGGAAATGTCTCTGTGCCTCGTGTTTAGAATGATGATCAGCAGCCAATGCAATATCAACAGTAATAAGTCCTAAATTGACTGACCCAGCTTCAAGCCAGTAGGCCCTCCGGAGCACTGCAGGCTGAAGTCCAACTCTGCAGCTATTGACTTGCTCAATGTACTGTCTCACTTGAACATCCTGAATTGCAGCACTTATTCCTTCTCCGACAGATGGATTGTGGAGATTACAGTTTGCAACCCGAATTGCACCCATCTAAAGTTGAATGAAACAAATGAAAAAAAAAAACAACAAAAAACTAGAACCTCTGTATTTTTAAGTAACTTAGCATCATCTACAAAACAGGCAATCATTTCAAGCAGAGGGAAAAGATATTTAGAAGAAAAAAAGGAAAATACTAGAAAGGGGGGAAACAGAAAAGGCAAATTCACAAATAGAAGAGAAGCAGAGCTGTAATGACCGAGAGAGGACAGAGGCAGAGGAGCAAGAGCATCAAGGACAGGTGCACCCAGTCGGTGGGCAGTGAGAAAAGGAGGCACAGCCACTCAACAAGACCGTGCGCAACAGCCACCCAGAGTGCAGAGGTGGCAAACCAATGTCCCCAGGAGCAGGGCAAGAAACAGGAATGTTCGAAACCTGCCAGTACTTAGCAAAATCCTCTGGCACTACCTGTTTACAACACTGGCATACACAGTTTCATAAAGCAATGTCATAATAATTCAGTTAGAATTAAAAAGTGGTGAAAGTATTTTAAAATACAATAGAGGAAGACAAAATGAATGAGTAAAACTCAGGAAGATATCTTCTAAAGTTATATGCTAGTCTGTGAGATGACAAGCTATAAAGTGTGTTATACCTCAAGATATAAAGGTTTGGCATAGTAAAAGAAAAAATTACACAGGCCAAGAAAAAGACAAACACTTGCCTTTATATTTGTAGCACAGCCATGCTCCACAATATAAATATCAGCTCCATCTACTGCTAAACGAGTCATAGTGTATTTCAAATCATCTGAAGTTGGGCAAGGCCCGGGAATACAACTCAACTAAAATGAAAAAGAATTGTATAATTAATTCATCAAAAGCAACACACTGTTGTGATACTTAACTAAACTCTCCTTATTTAAACAAATGAAATTCTAGTTATATGTATTTTTTTTTAATCAGTAGGTTAGCTGGGCAAGGTGTTGCATGCCTGTAATTCCAGCAACTTCGAAGGCTGAGGCAGGAGGATACCAAGTTTGAAGTCAGTCTTAGCAACTCAGCAAGACCCTAAGAAACTTAGGAAAATCCTATCTCAAAAAAAAATTTGAAAGAGGGGGATGGGGGAGATGCAACTCAGTTGTAAAGTGCCCCTGGGTTAAATCCCCAGTATGGGGGTGGGAGTAATCCGTCAGTTAAATTTCTTTCTCTTAGAATGATAAATAAAGCCATCAGCAATCTAAGTGTTCCCAATAGAACACTAGTCTTATATAACTGCCATTTTCATCAAAATTGCCAAGTAGCAAACCTATTTCACTTAATACACATAAATTTGTTGCCAAGACTCAAAAAGAATAGTCCAAGAAAATTGGTAAACAAAGTCACAACTTTATAAGAATTGTCTGAGAGACAATTCTTATAAACTCCCTGTGAGAATACCCCCCACCCTGCACACACTGTTTTCACACATCCACAGATAAATCAACTGTAAATATCACAGTGATACCTAGGACAATCCACACAAATTTAACTTTGTTTTGTTCCCAAAATACAGATTTGGTAATGCCTAGGCTGGAAGAAGCCTGCACATCACCTACTTCAATAAACCTGAGAAAATGGCAGACTAAGGGAGTCCTGACCCGCCAGCATGTAAACATGCTCACTACGGCACCGCCAGGACTGCAGTTGGGGCCTTTGGGACGCTGATGCTTTGCCCTGATCTATCTGCTCCAGACAAAGGCAGAGAGACACAAAGGAAGTTTTCAAAATGACAGAAATGTTCTCTATTGTTACTGGTGATAATCATTACTCACATGATTAGAACATTTGTCAAAAACTCAAACCAGTCGACTTAAAAAGGGTGAATTTACTATATGTAAAATTATACCCCAATATACTTGACTTTAAAAAATTTCATGCCACATAAAAGCTTTGAGTTAAAGGGGGGAACCTAAAGGTATGTGTGAATTATCCATAAGAACTAACTGCCTGACATATAAGTAAGGGGACAGTTCCCAAAAGGAAAAACACTTTATCAAAACTTAAAGAGCTAGTTCCTTTATTATCAGCACGTAAGCATAGTGTGACTTTTTCAGACATAAAATTAAAAGCACAATAAATTACTCTAATTCACAATAATATTACAGCACATAAATATAGCTTGTATGGAAAAAATCCAAATAAGAAAGAAAAACTAAATTGTTAATAATGGTTTTCTTTTACACTTTTCAAATTTCCATAATTTCTAGGTTTTTGGAAACAAGTCCCCATTCCAAATTCACCAGGGAGAGTATTTACTGCACAAAACACCACACATTTCAGTGCCACTGTGCACATTCTAGGAATCACTGTCTACTTTTTTAAATCCTGAGAAGGAACCATAATGACATATACCAAGGCAGTTCCATGTCCTGAAAAGAGCATGAGATCTGGAGTTGGGAAATCTGGCCAATGTCCAACATTGCTAATCACATTGTAGGATATTAGGCAAGTTCCAGAATGGTCTGCAAATCAAGCCACATAAGGAATTGTTCCTTCCTGTTGCTTCAATTTCTAAATCTTCTACAGACACAGCCATATTGCAAATAATACACTAAGATAAAAATTTTAACAGTAAAAATATAATATATATGCGTGAATGTGCATGTTTTAATAATTCTTTCATATTTTAGAAACAGTGACTAAGAATTTACACAATAATTAACCAAAAAAAAAAAAAAAGCTAAACTATACTGTTTACTTCATGGTTATACACATTTTAGTTAAAACTGAATCTTGATCTTCCATTTAAAAAAAAAAGTCATACATGTGTATATACTGCTAACATTTGTTAACATACCTTGGACTCACAGACTCGACGGTCAATCCCATGCTGACATATGATTACAGATTTTGGTCTTTCCAGTTCATATTCCCGGCACACCACATGAAAAATAAATGTCTGTCCCCACTCCAAGAGACACGCCAGCTAAGATAACCAGGGACACGGTAACAATACAGTTAGCACCTAAACAGGGTTTGGCACTCAGCAACCCATGAAGAACATCAGCCGGCTTGAAAGAGCACAAGGGCTGCTTTACACCTGTTGCTTGATAACCTGCCTGTTAGCAAGAGCTTCCTCTACCTCGACATCACTCGGAAGCCTGTGTTCCTCTTCATTTGTGAATGGTAAAATGCATCACCAAAATGAACTTTATTTCAGCTGAAAAGTTCCCCTTCAGCAACTTCCAAAACAAACAATTTTCTTCAAAGTCATACATTCTTTGCAAACAAAAGCACCTAAAATTCTGTCTCATAATAAACAACTTTGATGTAAATTTTTTTGATATTTAATTATCATTATCATACTGAGCTACAATTTTGTAAAACTAGGTATTTTGAATTACTATAAGGCACATTTGTTTATGTAATTAAAAGTTTAATGATATATCAATTCTTCAAATCTACAGTTTAAATTAAAAAGCGCTTTAGTTTTATAACTGATTCAAGCTGTTTAAACAATAAACATACTGAGGAATGATTATACATTAATTTATACCCCCAAAAGCAGTTCATAATTTCAACTATTAGAAAATATGAATTTCAGTTTTAAGATACACAAAGATGATAAGACATTAAAGTGTCTACAGGTTCATGAGGCGTGCAATCCATGACAAGAGTGCAGTGCAGAAAGAAAGGGTTATCTTATAATGATGGTTTATAAACACAGGAACTCTTAGTCCTCAGAATAAAACTGCATCCAGTTCTGTGGGTTCAGCATGACTTTATCCTCTCATCAGGAACAAGCTCCTGTTATATACAAGTTTGTACTTGAAGACTTAGGGACAAGAAACAGGGAATAGTAAGAAGAAGACAGTTACAAAGCCAGTGAGTGTTGAATGTTTCCTGTCATTCATTTCTGTATATATTCATTTCTTTTCACCCATTTGTTTACATGTCATGATATCCTAACATTATACTGAGATGTTATCCAACTCCAAAATACTACCTTCAACTTTATTCATTCTCCTACTATTTTTAGGAGATCAGTGGCACTGCCCTCCTACTTCAGCTTCTTTGAGGTATACAAGGTACTTGGATTCTTAGTTTACCTCCCTCCTGCTACCACCTGATTCTTTGTTTCATACCTATTCTGTAACTTTTTACCAAAATGGAGTATGAACATTTATACCACATTCCAGTCCTAAAATACCAAGCATTCATATTATCATAAATATATGTCTCAAACAGGTAAAACATTACAGCAACACGGCTCTTCAATTAAAGTTGGACTGTCTATTTCTAGAACTAAATAATCCTTAAGGCCTCTGAGCCTTGTAAAAGTCAGTCAGATTGTGTTAGGGATGAACTTATCCAAAGGGACCACACTTAGCTCTAAAGACCAAATTTACTTGTTAGTAAATCCATTATTTAAAAAACCAGTATCCATTAAGACTAGGTCATATGCACAGATTGTATGATCTTGGTTTGGGACATGACAAGAATCCTCAGCAACACAAGGGTGAGTTTCAAACCTTACTTAAGAAATATACTAGAAAGCAAAGTTCTTAGAAAATTATTCTATATACTAGGGGAAACCAAAGGTTATTGTAATTGCAGAGGGCCAACTAGTATAATTTGAAGAATATATTAATCTGGTTTCTAGAACAGTTCTCATCCTGAGTTTTTCCCAAAGACAAAGTCTCAAATTCTTGTGACTATCTCTAGAACTACATAGTACTGCCAATTATATCTAGCTCAGAAAGTGACCCTTGCCTCTGACTCAACTACTGCTAAGAAAGTCCTGAACAGCAAGGAGGACAGCTCACCAACGCTCCCCGAGAACCTCCTCAGTGGAAACGCAGTGATCACTACACTGTCACACAAGCTGTCCTGGAGAGCTGGGAGGAAGGAGAGGAAAGCGTGTTAGGTCACAGTGCTGGGAGGACCGTACCTGTGGTGCAGTGACCTTGGCTGTAAGGCTTCCAGCCTGCACGTCGATTAGCCAGGCGTACTCTAAGGAATCACTTCCCAAAGGAAGCCCTTCTGCAGAGAACATAGCATGTGCTCTCAGCTGCAGACCTGACAGATGGATGTGCCCTTCCCTGAGTACGTCGTCCACGGGGGGTCGCTGCTGGAAACAAGAAGATGGTAAGAAGTACCTCAAACCCGCCTCATGATTCATACTTGCTTTACCCTCCTGGAGCTGGACACTACTCTAAATCACGCTACCACAACTGAGGGCTCGTAAAGATTGTCACAAGTAAGCTACGTCTGACAATCTTTTTTTTTTTTTTTTTTTTAGATCATTTGCAATCTTTTTTTTTTAATTTTTTATTGATTATTTAAAGCATTACATAGCTCATGATATATCATCTTTCATACATTAGACTCAAATTGTGTTTTGAACTCCCATTTTCACCCCAAATATAGATTGCAGAATCACATCTGTTACATATTCACATTTTTACATAATGCCATATTAGTGTCTACAAAGAAGCTGCTAGAGTGAATAAATGAATTCAAGGGTATGTCTGACAATCTTTATGAGCCCTCAGCTACGTCAGTGACAGTGCCTCTGAAAGCCCGACTACAACAATCTGATAGCTAAGTCCTAATTGGTCTGATGGGTAACTGCCTCCAGGAAAAAGAAACGAGGACACTAACAAGGAATGCCAGAGCCCAATGTTTTGTGGGAAGGCCAGGAATCATGACATTAAAATATCAAGAGAGTAAAAAAAGGGAAGAATAAAGACCAATATGACCAAAACATGAAGAACGGAGGGGAGGGTCACCCAGATCCATGAAGATTTTGAGGACTATGTAAATAAAAGAATAGCTTTTATCTTGCAGAGAATAATTGTATACTTACTCTATAGTGAGAGAAAATGTCTAAGACACATTTAGAGAGAAAAACGATAAGTGTAACAGGGCATTCCATGGAATACTAGTTCCACAGACCACTGTTAAGAACACAGGATCAAGGACATTAGGCAATGCCTTCCTCATTAATCAGCCATTTCTGTAGACTCTAACTCACAATTTGTTGTCTGTCTCAGCAAATACCCTTGACTTTCTTCTATCTGTACTGCTATGACTCTTCTTGCCAGGACTTTGACAAGCATTCCAGCATTCACTTCTGAATCTCGGTGCTCAGTCAACAACCACAGGGGCCTTTCAAAAGGCAAGTTTGACCATATTCTTGTCTCCAAACAATTACATGCTTCCAAAGCAGTGTCTACCTCTCCTTCCAGCACTTTTACACTATGAATTATTTATTTTAATCTCCATATTTATATTCTCCACCAGGTTCATTAGGTAAGGACCATTTCTGTCTTGTTCCCTAAGTATCTCACCTAACAATACTAAAAAGAGATGCTGCTGACTGAGGAGTCAGATTTCCTCACAAGTATTCTCAGGACCTTCAAGACACCATTCTACATTGAGACAGCTCACAGGTGTCTCTCCACCTAGTTTCACCATATTTGCCTCTTCTTTGTGTGCGGGGGCCATCACATGGGGTTAGTGTTCCTTGCTTTCAACACATTTGTGGAAATGCATTCTTTAAAAATAATTTCTTTTGTTTTGTTTAATGTCCAATAAGGCCTTTTTTGAAAGTACAGTGGTTAAAATAAAAGTAAAGCACTATTAAGTACTCACAAACAAACCAACTCTCAACTAAGATGCTCAGAACTCGCCCATAAGAGATTCCCCATTTCTCTTTATTAATTTCTTCAACAAATTTAAAAAAGGGGATGTACTTCCTCTCAATACACTTGTCCCCAGCTCTTATAAACCACTAATTGCAGAGGAGCACAAGAGGTATTTTAAGGCTAAAATAAACTGTTATGCAAGCTTGGTATTATGAAGATAGAGGAGTTCACAATGGTGGAGTTATACAAATCTATACATGTGGTAAAACAACCCGGAACTACAAATACATGCTGAACCAGTATCAATGTCCTTGGTTTTGATACTGCACTATGATTACATAAGAGTCTCACGCCATGGGGAGCACAAGGTAAAGGGTGTACATGGTGTGTCTCTATGCTCTCTTGCCAACTTCCTCTGAATTTTTAATTACTTAAAAATCAAAAACGTTTAAAAGAAGGAAACACCCATTCTGTGGCACAACCAAAAACAATGTCTAAAACACACCATGTATTGATTTTTAGCTATCACAATCTCAGCTGTGTCCACATATAAATGCAAGAAAGTAAACTAAAATTATATCAAGAAAAACATAGCTACAGCTAAAGAGTGAAAAGGAATATGCTGTTTAAAAAAAAATGCTCACTCACCACATATAATTCATAAGAATGACCACCTATTGATGATTTTGGACTGTCAGATTCATCTTCCCATTTATAATTTTACTTGTCTTGTATTAAAATTCATTTTCTATGTTGTACCATTGGTCTTCAGGTCTGTTTCAGTGCTATTTTTGTTACTAGAGCTCTGTAGTATAATTTAAGGTCTGGTATCATGATGCCTCCTGCTCCACTTTTGCTAAAGATTGCTTTGGCTACTCTGGGCCTCTTACTTTTCCAAATGAATTTCATTATTGCTTTTTCTATTTTTATGAAGAACACTATTAGAACCTTAATAGGAACTGCATCAAATCTGTATAGCACTTTTGGTGGTATGGCCATTTTGACGATATTAATTCTACCTATCCAAGAACATGGGAGATCTTTCCATCTTCTAAGGTCTTCTTCAATTTCTTTCTTTAGTGGTCTATAGTTTTAATTATAGTGGTCTTTCGCCTTTTTATTAGATTGATTCCCAAATATTTTCTTTTCTCTGAGGCTATTGTGAATGGGATAATTTCTTTTTCAGTTGATTCATCACAGATATATAAGGATGGAAATGATTTATGGGTGTTAATATTATATCCTGCTACTTTGCTGAATTCATTCATGAGTTCTAGAAGTTTTCTGGTGGAGTTTTTGGGGTCTTCTAAATATGGAATCATGTCCTTGGCAAATAGTGGTAGTTTAAGTTCTTCTTTTCCTACTTGTATCTTTTTAATTTCTTTTTTCTAATTGCTCTGGCTAGGGTTTCCAGGATTATGCTGAATAGAAGTGGTGAAGGGCATCCCTGTCTTGCTCCAGTTTTTAGAAGGAATGCTTCCAGTTTTTCTCAATTTAGACAAACTCACATAAACATAGTTATCTCATCCTAGACAGAGATGTCATAAATATACACTGGAGAAAAAGAGAGCCTCTTCCAACAAATGATGCTGGGAAAACTGGAAATGCATATGTAATAAAATGAAATTAGATCCCTATTCTCACCATGCACAAAACTTGTCTCTTAAGTGGCTCAAAGACCTAAGCATTAGACTAGAGACCCTGTGCCTACTAGAAGAAAAAGTAGGCCCAAATCTCCATCATGTTGGCTTAGGAACCAAATTCTCAACTAGACTATGAAAGTGCAAAAAGTAAAATCAAGAATCAATAAATGGGATGGTATCAAACCAAAAAGCTTCTTCACAGCAAAGGAAACAATCAAGAATTGAAGACAGAGCCTAGGGAAAAAATCTTTGCCACCTGCCCCTCAAATACAGCATTAATTTCCAGGATATATAAAGAACTCAAAAAACTTAACACCAATAAAATAAAATAACCCAATCAATAAACAGGCAAAGGAATTAAACGGATGCTTCACAGAAGAAGAAATATAAATGGCTGACAGATATATGAAAAAATGTTCACCATCACTAGCAATTAGAGAAATACAAATTAAAACTACACTGAGATTTCATCTCACTCCAGTCAGAATGGCAGGTATAAAGAATATAACTAACAAAAAATGTTGCCAAGGATGTGGAGGGAAAAGATACACTTGTATATTAGTGGTGGACTGCAAATTGGTGCAAGCACCCTGGAAAACAATAGATTCCTCAGAGAACTTGGAATGGAACCACCATTTGACCCAGTTATCCCACTCCTCAGCATATACCCAAAGGACTTAAAATCAGCATACTACAGTGACACAGCCACATCAATGTTCACAGCAGCTCAATTCACAATATCTAAGCCATGGAACCAACCTAGGTGCCCTTCAATAGATGAATGGATGAAGAAAATGTGATATAAACACACAACAAATATTTCTCAGCCAAGAAGAAGAATGAAAATACAGCATTTGCCTGATAAATGGATGGAACTGGAGGCAATCATGTTAAGTGAAATAAGCCAATCCCAAAAAAACCAAAGGCTTAATGTTCTCTGGTATGCAGATGCTGAATCACAACGGGGGAAATGGAGGTTCACCGGATCGGTTAGGGGGTATGAGGGGAAGGAATGGGAAATGGAAAAGATAGTAGAATGAATTAGACATAACTTCGCTATGTTAATGTATGAATATATGACCAGTGTACCTCCACATTATGTATAACCACAAGAATTGGAAGTTTATACTCCATGTATGTATGATATGTCATAATACGTACTACTGTCATGTATAACTAATAAGAACAAATTTTAAAAACAGAGAGACCAAAAAAAAAATCCATTTCTTAAATCATATAATGTGAACAGAGGTAGGGAAGTTCCCTAAAATCAGTAGTAGGGGGCTGGGGTTGTGGCTCAGTGATAGAGCACTCGCCTAGCACGTGCAAGGCCCTGGGTTCGATCCTCAGCACCACATAAAAAAAATAAATAAAATAAAGGTATTGTGTCCAACTACAACTAAAAAATAATTTTTTTTTTAAATCAGTAGTAGGTACCAAGAGAAGCTACTTGGCATTTAAAAAATAATTTAAAAAGTGATAATCTAGCCAGAGATATAATCAATTCTCCGTTTGATTAATATCACTGGTTCTTTCCCAAAGGAGGTTCTTAAATATGGTGAAGAAATACAAAAAAATGTCTAATGTTAGATGAATAAGAATAAATCATCGGCCTGTAGCTACACGTGTTGTAAATGTTTATGGTACTGTTTGGAACAGGTAATTTTTCCCTTCTACAGTAGAGAGAAAGTATTTTTTCCATTTCTAAAAACAAGAGATAAAATATGATTGGTGTCACATAAATGGGAGCAGTGAAAAACAGAAAAAGAAAATTGAGACTCTTGAAACAACTCACATTTATATTTTATACATGTTTTACACACACACAGACATGAGAACTCCTTATTACAGTTATAAATCTTTAACTGAAAGAGCCACATATTCCAGGCACAGAAGCTAACACACTATTTTGACCCCCTAAGTACTAAAAATAAGTCTCTAATTCTTTACCACCTTTCCTTTCATATTACCTGATAGTTATCGCTGACAAACACATTCAGGGGTGACAAGACAAGCTGCAGCATGGTCTCCCGAAATCCTTTTTTCATTTCAAAGCATAGTCTTTCCAAGAAAGCAGTAGGGCACTCAGGACCATCAGTAGTTCCATGCTAACAAAGTACCACAAGACAGAAGAAGTTAAAGAGAAACAGAATATTAGGAAAACAAAATCACTTCTCATGATTAAGGGAATTTGCTTTTTCAAAGGGAAAAACAGTATATGTCACCAAAAATAACTATTCTGCACAAGCAAGGACATTTGATGCCCTTGTCACCAGAGGTGCCTTCTCTGCTACACAGTGCTGGCATGTGAAATGGAGCAAATTGTTCCAGGGCATTCTCCTCCCTATATGGCCTGATCTCAATGCTCCTGGTTCTTGGGGCCATACAATCTCAGTCCAAGTCAGTCTCCAAGCCCCGTGAGTGCCACGGGCATTCTCAGAGTGAACCAGGATGCTGGGCTGGATCTACACCTCTGCCCAATTCATCCTCTGGGGTCAAGCCTGAGCTTGATTTTGTTAACAGGTTCACCATAAGGACCCAAATTGATGTGGGGTCTGGAGACAAGAACTAAGAAAATGTGATGTCCTAGACCAGCTTTCTAACAGTGAAAGGGATAAAGTCTAAATTTCTGTAATCTAAGCTGTTTCCTTTTAAACGTGTGTGTGTGTGTGTGTGTGTGTGTGTGTGTGTGTGCATGCGCGCGTGCACCTGCACCCAGGAACACACACAGAGACTCCTATGCTGAATGGATGCCCTAATACACTGTTAGGACTCTCTTGATCTGTAAATACTTACAACAGGAAGACGCCCGTGAACTTTGTACAAATTAACCAGTACAGTAATGTCCCAAGGACGCAGGGTGAGAGGGTGAACTGGCTTGGCTGAACCTTCACTTTCCTTCTTTTCGTTCTCCATTCCAACAGCAGTCCATCCCGAGCTGGATGATGTGGACAGTGACAGCACAGGGCTGGAGATGACCTCTTCAAAATCCATGTACATGTCATCTTCCCCAAAGTAGTTCTCCTGTAAATATTAAGAAAAAACAAGCTGGCATTACAAGAGCTAAGTAATACTTTCACTCATGGGCCTGAATTCGTAAACTATGAACCACCCTCACCTAGTATATTTAATTAAAAATGAAAATGTCAGGTCTACTTTCATAATTTGAAAAAACATTAGAAAATAATTATTCAGTAGCACAAAAAGTAAAACACTACAGAATTTATAGTAAGTGTCACAACATAACTCCCCAATTATAGCAGAAAGCATAATTTAGTTCCTCAAGAGACCTCTGAAGATCTGTGGTGGAACGGAGATGCAGCTCCATGGCAAAGCTCTTGCCTAGTACGTATGAGGCCCTGAGTTTCATTCCCAGCCCCACAAATAAGAAAAAAGAAAGTTTTTATGGCTCAATAACTTTCAGTGTTTACTCTATAGTGCCCAAGGCAATATGTAGGGACATCTTTTGAGGAAAGTGAAAATCAATTTGGATGACTCTTAATAAATATTATCCAGTTGTAATATTTATCCAGAAATGTTTTAACAGTTTTAATAAGAATGTCTAATTTTAGTTACTGATTAAATAAATGTTATCAACAGTTATCAAATTTCCTTTCATACAATTCACTGGTTATTTAATGTGGAAGTGTATCAACTATTTTGTGATTTCTTTTGCATCAGAAATTAAAATTTGACTTTTAAGAAACAGATTTAGCTTCAATTGAAATCATCTTTTTCCCATTGACTGTGAATTTATATTTTGTTTATTTAACCTATCAGTAGTAAAGTTGTTAAATAGCCTTGCTAACACTGTTAACTGTTATCTATTAAAGGGGGACCAAATCAGTATTTCAATAAATTCTGCAGCAGAGTTACTGACAAATTTGTTTTCTAACTAGGGTTATGGACACCAGGTTATAACATCTTTTCTTAGGAAAGGACGTTGAAGGTCTTAAAGTCCTACAACTAATGAGAATACTGTATTCAAACTCCAAATCCACTGACTCATAAAACCAGGAGTTTTCCCTGTATTCTTCTCTGCTGTCCACTGCTTAAAAAAAAAAAAAAAAAAAAAAAAAAAAAAAAAAAAAAAAAAAAAAAAAAAAAAGATCTGAAGCATGGACAAATTCAAGCACAAATATAAAGGAAAATAAACATTGAGCTGTATATTCAAACCCAACATATAATTTTTACAACTAAACAGAAATAGCCTTCACTGTTGATTAAACTCAAAAGAATTCAGAACGGGAGTTATCACTTAGATCATTTGGGAACCTTTTCAAAATGCACTCGTATCTCTTGGTCCTGGAGACTGGCTCAACAGGTCTGTAATAGGCATGAGTTCCAGAGGCAGGTACAGGGGAAAACATCCTTTGGTGACTTTACCTGAAAATGCCCCCCAAGACTACTGCATTGTTTTTAAAAAGGAAAGCACATTTGCACACACACCCTTAACCCCCAGTTACTAGGAACAAGTGCCGACAAGCTGTCACACAGAGGGGGCTTTCTGCTATAATTGATGGGTTATGTTGTGACGCTTTCCCTTCCTCTACTAAGGAAAGCTAGAACAAATTCCACCCAGGAAAGTAGTCTCAGTGTACTGTTACTCAACCCTGCCTACAACGGAAGAAAAGACACCCGGTTCTGACATGTTGAAAATGACTTCAAGCTGGCGCTGAGCGGCCATGCTGTCCACACCTGCAGCAGGCCTCGAGGCTCCATCAAATTTTCTCAAATGTTAAAGCATGTTCAGCACACAGTCTTTTTGCAGAGCTCTTTGCAGAGGTAATGCCAGGATCACTTTCTTTGGTGGATTTTGGAAATCACTTTTTTAAACATAATCTTACAAATACAGTGATTTTATAATTCCTTTGTGTTTAATTTTGATAACTAAGTAAATCTCAGTTAACATGGATTTTCACACTCCCTTAGTTTTTCACCTATATATGAATTTCATCATAGAATGTACATGAAATAATGTACTCAAAAATGACACATATATATGCAAAATGCCTAAATTCCAAAGTTTTTAAATTCTAACACTGATACTAACTAAAACATAAGTAATAAATGCCCTTTGCCATCACTTGGTCTCTGAGGTCTCAGAGCCACCCTTCCTGCTTTCATGAGTTCTAACGGAAAAATCATAGAATCCCAGAGTGACAATTTTGATGAATGCCACAACCGTGGAAGTCAGGATTAATCACCTGAGAGTGCTTTGGCCCAGAAGCCAGCAAAGGAAGAACAGGATCTGAAGGGAGGGCCAGAAGCAGCTGGCTCCAAACAGTCTCAGAGACAACTGCACCCACTGGGAAAGGAAGGACTTCTGGGAAGCAAAGAGAGGGTGTCAGGACCCAGGAAAGACAGTGGGAGTATCTGGAGCCACAGAGCTTGGGAAAGGAAGTACCTCAGGGCATATGAAGAGATCAGCGACTAGGAGGAGAAGACTGCTCTCTTTAGGGGTGTGACCTGCCTGTGATGAGAAGCAAAATGTGGTGGCCTTTTGCAGTCACAGGCATGGCTGTGAACTCTCCAACTCCTGACCCTCAGGTGTATTAGCAAGTGAAAGGAAGAATTCGCAATATTAAAAACTTAAACATTATTTGTTCTTACTATTTGCTATGTATTCTGTTAACACTGTTCTTGCTGTGTGCCCTGCAGTCTGTTAGATATTAGAGTTTTGTTGAGCAAGACATATACCTAATACATTCATCTGTCTGTGTGTCCATATGCCTATTTTCAAAAACAAGTATTGTCAGGTATTCTCTGTATTGACCAGCACTACCTTTCCTTTGCTCCAGGTGGGACTACCAAAGATGTAGGTATTTAATTCCAGACTTTTTTACCTCAGTGCGCGCATGCACGCGTGCGCGCACATGCACGCACACGCGCACACACACACACACACACACACACACACACACACAGAGTATCACTGTGGGCATCTCTCCTCTACTTTGCCCCACTGCTAAGTTCCCTGTCGGGACAAGTTCCCTTCAATCTGTTTCCTGTTCAGCACATGCTCCATGCTGCAAACTCTCTTCCTTCATTTAACCTGCATCAGTCACCAACAATTAATAAACATTTGCAAATGTTTCCCTAAAAAAAAAGAAAGAAAGAAAGAAAGAAAGAAACGGAATTTAAGGTAGAATAATATCACTATATCAGCACTAAATTTTAAGGTACACAAAGAAAGAAACAAAAAAATTACATATATTCCTTATAAAAAGCAGAGTTCATTGGGCTGGGCAAATTTTTTGCCTATTAGTTTTCAATATATATTTAATATGTATGTCAAAACTTGAAATTTTTAAATTTGCTTTGACAGTTTATACAAGCTCTAAATTAATTTGGTGAATGCACATACCAATATTCTTTTTTATATATATGTATTTTTTTAGTTTTAGGCAGACACAATATCTTTATTTTACATTTATGTGGTGCTGAGGATCCAACCCAGTGCCTCATGCATGCTAGACAAGCGCTCTACTACTGAGCCACAATCCCATCCCCCAATACATTCTTTAGCAAACTTTGATACTACTAAAAAGTACGTATCCAAACATAAGCAACTATCAACAGAAGCCACATCTGTAGAGTAGAATTTTTAAAGAAATCTAAACAGAGACATATACATCTTTATATTTTTCTTGATTACAATCCTCTTATTTTTGGTAAATATGTATTACTATAAATCTTTTAAAATAAAAAATTGGCATTCAATGTGCACATGGCAATGCAAAAACAAAGTTAATATCTAATAATATTCAAAACCTGATATTATACTGCAGTGACCACCCTCAGCCTGCTAATTAAATCATTACTTACATTTAATTAAAATATAAATCAGCCTCATTAGTGAGATTATAGCTAAATTTGTAAATAATCCTTTTATAGCTATTCATGTGCAATCCCAAGAAAGTCGGATACTGGGAGAAATATTTGAAGAATATTTTAGGTGAAACAGTGGTCATAAGAAAGAAAACACTGTGTATATGTGTGCATTTTCCCCTTTGAACACGCAGGTTTACTCCTTTAGGTTTATCTCCTTTTTAAATGCTAGGGAAGAAAGGGTAACCATGCAAAGGTCCAGGTTTCTACAAATCTTATCAACACGTGTCCTGAACCTTTTAACTTACATCATGCTATCTGACATTTCCTAACAGTTTTTAATAAATATAGTAACTCAAATGTTAACATTATGTGCCTCAAGCCCGAGTCACCTAGTACTTTGTCTTAAGAGCCCTCATCCACACCTGTGACTGTCCTTCCTTGTCCAACCCTGACCACTCTAGTCCCTTCTCCAGAATTCACTACCACTATTACTGTATTACTAACTACGTATTCAGTACCCAAATCTCAGCATCTGTGAAACTGCAACAGGATACAAATAAATAAGCAATGTAAGATTAGACCCACTCTAACATCCCTTCCATGAGTAACCCTACTGTTTATGGTGTTTTTAATCTCTTCCTGATCACAGATATGGTAAACAACCAACAGTTCATTGAAAATTAAAGCAAAGTAAAAGTGCAAAATTCTGGGGAAATGTAAAATTTGGGGAAACTGCTGCTAAATGATGTTGGAAAACTGCTCTCCTCAAAGCTTCCAGTGATAAACAAGGATCTGGAAGAGTTCATTACCAAAAAGAACAGCAAAACAACAAGAACCACTGTGACACCAGGGAGACTGTTTTAAAGTGTGATCTGAATAACAGAAAAATTAAAGTAATCTCTGGAAAACAGGTGAAGTCCTCAAATATTTTTCTAAAAATAGCCTCTCTTCATAATCATGCTACACATATCAACCTTAAAGTGCTATCACACTGTGCAATTACATAGTTTCAGTGGAAAAATTATGCCAAACAAATCAACACTTGATTTATTCTTTGTTCTAAGAAGTGGTGCATATTAATTCAGAAACTAAATTTGACATACTCTTGCAATAAACTTATTTTCATAGATTTGCTTTCATTTTTAAAATAAAGATCCAAACAAATCTTGGCTCATTATTTATCATGAAATGCTGTCATCTTTTTTTTGGGGGGTGGGGGTACCAGAAATTGAACTCTGAATCACTCAAACACTGAGCCACATCCCCAGCCCTACTTTGTGTTTTATTTAGAGATAAGGTCTCACTGAGCTGCGTAGTGCCTCACGGTTGCCAAGGCTGGCTTTGAACTCACAATCCTCCTGTCTCAGCCTCCAGAGCCACTAGGATTACAGGCATGTCCCACTGCACGCAACTTATCATCTGTTTTAAATAGATTCACTTAAAATAGACTTTTCCTGGTACCAATCATTCTCAATTATTCTCAGGTAAGTGTTAAAATTTGTCCACATATCTTTCCTACTCTATCAGATATACTGTCCAGATATCTGTTACCCCTCTATCTAATTTCCTTAAAAAAAGAAATATTATTTTAGTGCTGGCACACTAAATGCTTCAAACTAAAAAACACTAAACTTAGGAGTGTCCTTTTTAATAACTGCAGTGGATTCCAGCACAACAAGTCCAGTGAACAGGCATCACTTATCCTCAACAATTCAAATCATCCATCAAGCTATTGTGAATCCCTTTAATTTTCATTTAGAAAGCTATTACAACATTGTAAAAGCTATCTAGGTGAAACCCCCGGCCAACATCATTCTAAATGGACACAAATTGAAAGCATTCCCTCTAACAGGGATGCCGTCTTTCACCAAGTGTTCTTGAAACACTAGCCAGAGCAATTAGACAGATGAAAGAAATTAAAAGGATACGAATAAGAAAAGAAGGACTCAAATTATTACTATTGGCCAACGATATGATTCTATACCTAGAAGACCCAAAAAATTCCACCAGAAACCTTCTAGAACTAATAAATGAATTCAGCAAAGTAGCAGAATATAAAATCATAAATTATAAATCAAGGACATTTCTGTACATCAGTGAAAAATCATATGAAAGAGAAAGGAGGAAAACTACCCCATTTACAATAGCCTCAAAAAAAAAAAAAAAAACTTGGGAATCAACGAAAGAGGTGAAAGACCTCTACAACGAAAACTACAGAACACTAAAGAAAGAAATTAAAAAAGACCTTAAAAAGATAAAAAGATCTCCCTTGTTCTTGGATAGGCAGAATTAATACTGTCAAAATGACCATAGTACCAAAAGCACTATACAGATTTAAAGCAATTCTAATCAAAATCCCAAGGACATTCCTCACAGAAATAGAAAAGGCAATCATGAAATACATCTGGAAAAATAAGAGGCCCAGAATAGCTAGAGCAATCTTTAGCAAGAAGAGTGAAGCAGGTGGCATCACTATACCAGACCTTAAACTATACTACAGAGCAACAGTAACAAAAACAGTATGGTGTTGGCACCAAAACAGACTGGTAGACTAAAGGTACAGAACAGAGGACACAGAGACTAAGCCACATAATTACAGTTATCTTATATTAGTCAAAGGTGCCAAAAGCATATATTGGAGAAAGATATCTTCTTCAACAAATGGTGCTGGGAAAACTGGAAATCGATATGAAACAAAATGAAATTAAGCCCCTATCTCTCACCATGCAAAAAACTCAACTCAAAGTGGACCAGCGACCTAGGAATTAAACCAGAGACCCTGCGCCTAATAGAAGAAAAAGTAGGCCCAAATCTCCATCATGTTGGATTAGGCCGTGACTTCCTTAGTAATACTTGTGAAGCACAAGAAGCAAAATCAAAAATCAATAAATGGGATGGATTCAAACTAAAAGGCTTCTTCTCAACAAAAGAAACAGTGAGGTAACTAAAGAGCCTACAGAATGGGAGCAAAGTTTTACCCCTCACATATCAGATAGAGCATTAATCTCTAGGATACATAAAGAACTCAAAAATCTTAATACCAAAACAACAAAAAACCCAATCAATAAATGGGCCAAGGAACTTAACAGACACTTCTCAGAAAATAATATACTATTAATCAACAAATATATGAAAAAGTGTTCAACATCTCTAGCAATTAGAGAAATGCAAGTCAAAACTACTCTTAAGATTTCCTCTCACTCCAGTCAGAATGGCACCTATTATGAATACAAACAATGATAAGTGTTGGCAAGGATGTGGGGAAAAAGGCAAACTCATACAGTGCTGGTGGGACTGCAAATTGGTGCAGCCAATATGGAAAGCAGTATGGAGATTCCTTGGAAATCTAGGAATGGAACCACCATTTGACCCTGCTATCCCACTCCTTGGTCTATACCCAAAGGACTTAAAAACAGCATACTACAGGGACACAGCCACATCAATGTTTATAGCAGCACAATTCACAATAGCTAAACTGTGGGACCAACCTAGCTGCCCTGCAGAGTAGATGAATAAATAAAGAAAATGTGATATATATACACAAGGGAATATTAGTCAGCAATAAATAATAAAATCATTGCATCTGCAGGTAAATAGATGGAGTTGGAGAATATAATGCTAAGTGAAATAAGCCAATCCCAAAAAACCAAATGCCGAATGTTTTCTCTGATATAAGGAGAGTGATTCATACTGGAAGGAATAGACGAACTTCAGATAGGGCAAAGGGGAGGGAGGAGAAGGGACAGGGTATGGAGGTAGGAAAGACGGTGGAATGAGATGGACATCATTACCTTAAGTACATGTATGAAGACATGAATGGCATGACTTTACTTTGTGTGCAACCAGAGACATGAAAAATTGTGCTGTTTGTATAATAAAAATTGAAATGCATTCTGCTGTCACATATAACAAATTAGCATAAATAAAATAAATTCAAAAAAATAGAAGTTCTTTTAAAATCATACCTTTACACATAAAAAGGCATTTAGCAGAGGCCCATAGAGAGTTATCTGAGAATCTGGGGAGAGCTCCATTTCTACATGAAGTTTATCAGGCGGAAGTTCTGCAGGGTCAACAGGAGGGCGTGCAGAAGCAGAGGGAGAGGAAGCCACTCTGTCTGCAGCCTTCTGGGCTGGCCTTAACACAGACAGCATTGTTTCTTCCATCTCTGACACTGGCATAAATGGAGGAAAAAGAGATTAATGTTTAAAGAAGGAGAAAATGACCTCTTAGAAGTTCTTCAAGCCAATATTCAGTAAGACATAATACTTAGCAAATGCAAAATCAAATAATCTTGATAATATCTACAGTAATATAATACAAACAGACCTAGGGTCTAAAAATTAAGAAAGCAAAGAATAGACTTCATTGAAATATGGAGGTAAATGCATATATCAGATTGCATAGAACCAATGAAAAGTTCCTGTTAACATAAGCAACTTTCTCATTAGGTCCCTACAATATAAATTTGAGTTACTATTAGTTCTTAAGTATATTCAGGCATTAAACTACAAAGCTGTTTTCACATAAATAACTGGTAAGACACAGAATGACATTATCAAGTCACCACACATGTAAACAACTATCAACACTATTCTTTGAAACTTAACACACTGGGAAAAGAAACAAAGAAAATTATCACTTGACTCTTGTTGTTTTTTGATTCTCAGGTAACAGGGAAAATTACCTTCAGGAAAATATAAGTTACATGAAAGTTTTCAAAATGCATTAAAGAAACTAACACTTAACAAAATCGATTTAGGCATTTCAATTGAGGCTTCCCAAATACACAGATTCTCACACACCTTGTTTCCTACTCAGCTCTGCTGCATTGGAGTGGCAGGTTTTGAGAAAACTACTTGCCTTTTCTGAGCCTATTTCTTCAACTCCAAGCTGAGAATAATATCCACCTCACAGAGTTGTGATAAGGATTAAATGAGATAATATAAGCCAGAAAACTACTTGGCCCAGT
Source organism: Spermophilus citellus (assembly GCF_964194105.1). Lineage (NCBI taxonomy): Eukaryota > Metazoa > Chordata > Mammalia > Rodentia > Sciuridae > Spermophilus > Spermophilus citellus. Next base: position 153,166,451 of record NC_138189.1, read on the forward strand.
GCCTGATTATATAATAAATGCTCAATAAAGGTTAGCTATTCAAAATTATTTTGCAGATTATAAATTTATATAATTATTTTAGAAGAATAAATGCACTTCCAAATTTTTTTATTTTCTGTATTTTTAATGATTATCAATCATAATAACCACTAATTCAAAGTATAAATTACATAAAAGCACTTACATGATTGCTTCAGCTGTTCATCTGCCTTTTGCGGATAAATTGGATGCCAGGTGTAATCAATTGTAAGGAGTACACTTGGAACAGTCCAGCACTCAACCCAACCAGCTCTGTGAAGAATAAGAAAGTTTCTGGTCAGATACTTGTTCCTTTAATTGTATACAGACACTAAGTACAGAAAATGAAACTTAATAATTAGTATTTTAAAGAAGAAGAAATGTTTCTCCACATGTAAGTGCAAAACGCTTAGGTCTCTGATTGTCATGTACTCACTTCTCCTGAGTGATATTGCGCCACTTTGGTTTAACTGTTTTCTGGCCACTCTGGCATTCAGCAGGAATACCAGCGTCAGGACCCATCTTACTCGGGTGACAATTCTTTACCAGCATAAATAATGAATATTTACTAGGGTGGCAATCTGGTAGAAACAAATGAAGATCAACATCTTCTCCCTAAAACACAATACATAATAACCCAAAGTAATAAATTCAGTACATACATATGTCAGGTCACTACTTAGAGCCAAAACTATAATAATCTTAAAAACAAATTAAAATGGAAATAAAATTTAAATGATAAATGCCTGGAATAAGGTTTTACATTGTCTAAAACCTATATACTTATTTAGGTTTTAGACAATAAAAAAAAAAAAAAGAGAGAGAGAGAGAGAGAGAGAAACAGTATAGTTTGCACATAACAGTAAAGAGATCATCTTTCATGGTGACCCGTGAATATTTTATCTGAAACTCACTTGGGGGGAAAGGAGCTCACTAATACAGGCTCAAATGGAACATGTTCTGTAGTCTTCAAAATGTGAAAGGCAGTATTGTGATACCTGAGTGTGAGGCATCCCTCAAGGCTCCTGTGCTGATGCAGGACTGTTCAGAGGTGCAGGGCCTAGACTTGAAGAGCTCTGACAGGACCTGTCTTTCTAGTCTGCATGGACTGACTGCATCAGGCAAGGCGTGGCAAGCAGGAGGGAAGTTCGTCCTGCAAGAGTGTGTCTGCCCTGAGCCTCTTTCCTCCGGCTCCTTCCTGGCATGCTGCGTTCCTCTGCCTCACCTCAAGCCCAGAGCAAGGGACTCAGGTGACCATGCACTACACCTCTGGAACATGAGTCAAAATAAACTTTTCCTCCTCTGAATTGTTCTTCTTAGTTACTTTGGTCATAGCAATACAAAGCTAATTAATACAAATATCATCGCCTTTAATTTTTAATAAGTCTCTTCTTCAACCGATGTTGAATAACTCTTAATTGGCATACCAGAAGGATCATAACTGTGTTTCCCTTTTTTCTCTATATTGCCAGTGTTCGATATCCAACTTGGCAACTTACTAGCTACAGGACAAGTTGTATAAACTCTGTTTCTCTGTTTTCCAATCTACAAATGTAGGTAACAGCAATGACTATCTCAAAAGGCTTGTTCTGAGAAATACATGAGTTACTACAGGGAAAGAGTTCATATTATGAACGTAATGCATTCCTCTATTGTGATATATGTAAGAAATAATTTTTAAAAACTGTAAGAAAAAAAGGTATTTTGCTTTATGTCTTTCAAATAAATGCTATTTCCTAAAGAAAAAGAAGAAAAGAAAATATGGCATTGCCTCTGGAGGTGTGCTCTGTGATCCTGCCTTTTATTACTTGTTTTGACAACTGTACTTCTAACACTAACAGAATATGAAGGTGTTTGCTCATTGTGTATTTCATTAGTATTAAATAATGCATATGTGATTAAAAAATATGTATTAGGCGTAAACTGCTCCTATTAATACTGCTGCTACTTTCTTTTTTTGCCACCATAACAAACATTAATACAACTTACTCCTGATTGTCCATCCCCTAAAATTAGATCTTCCACAAAATCATGAGTTAAGAAGTACATTAAACTTGCATTTGAGATAAAGGGAAGAAAGGAGCTTGTGGTTGTTCTCCCTGAATTCACAGCTACAATTAGCAATCAACATAGGGAAGCATAAAATTAGTTCCTAGACCTTACAGCTAGGAGAGGTTCTTAAGAGAATATAGATGAGCTACAGATATCAGAACTGAGCACCAAGGGGCTGGGGATGTGGCTCAAGCGGTAGCGTGCTCGCCTGGCATGCGTGTGGCCCGGGTTCGATCCTCAGCACCACATACCAACAAAGATGTTGTTGTGTCCGCCGAGAACTAAAAAATAAATATTAAAAATTCTCTCTCTCTCTCTCTCTCCTCTCTCACTCTCTCTTTAAAAAAAAAAAAAAAAAAAGAACTGAGCACCAAGAAAATAAACAACTCTGGAGACTTTTTTTTTAATTGGTCAATTTCTTAGGCGCTATTAACTATGAAAGTAAAATAACAAGAACTCCATGACACTCATGTTAGGGACGCTGGAAGAACACTGAAACGCTTTAGGGTGGCAAGGAGACAGGCAAGGGAGAGGAAAGGTAAGCCCTGGGGAGTCACACGTACAAATAAACCCATGGAACTGTCAATGCAAACAGTGATACGTACTCTTAAAGAGAACCTGGTGTTACATGTAGCTGGAACAAAGTCCGTAAAAGGCAAAGAAAAATCAATGTTCAGTGTTTCCCCACAAGCTGCCAGATACACTAGAAAAAGAAAAAAAAAAAGAAGTAGTAAATTTACTTTTAATGTCAATAAAATTTAAATATAAGTATTACTTTAACTGCATACCTAAACAAAATTAAACGTAAGAGAAGACAGTACAAAGCATATTCTGAAATGGTCCTGAAAGTTTCACAAGATAATGAAGGAAAAAAAAACAATTCTAGTACCTATTAAACCTACAAAATCAATACTAATTTTCTTTGTTATTATGTATTGAAATAAAAATACTGATCCTAATTTTTTAAAATTTCTTACCATTTTCCTGTTGTTTAGTGGAACAGTCAATCCAATTGTGCTGATTAGCAGCCCAAAGCATTTCAAATTGATGAAACATGATCTTAAAATTCCATGTATACGGAACAAATGAAAAAATGTCTGGAGCACTGTCACTCGACCAGTCTTGAATCAGATCTAAGGTCATTGGGTACAAAACAAAGTTAAGTGAAATTAAGAAAGAACAGATACATACAGTCCAACAACAGTCAAAACGCATTTGTCCTCTGTAGGTATAAAGAAGTTTATACTGAAATATTTTCACAAAATTTATTAAATGAGTTACTAGTCAGTTTCAAATTAAAAATTTTATTCATCTATTATATCTATTTTCTCAAGAAATTTTTGAAAACAGAAAAAAATAATTGTTGCCTGATATTTCATAATTCAATGCTATAAATACGTTTCCTTCTAATTCTTTTTCTATATGGCTTTTTATACTATACTATGTTTTGTGTTGCTTTTTCACTGAAAAATACCTTCTCATGTTAATTTACTCACATTAACATAAGTTTTGTTTATTAAAGAGATTTACCATTCAAGACTTGTTTTCCACACTCTTGGACATTTAGACTCTCACCAATTTTTTTTTTTGCTACATATAACATGTCAGTGTGTACTTTTGTGCAAGGTGTTGTACATACTGGATTACTCTCAGAACAGATTCCAGAGAGGGCACCACAGAGTCAAAACTGAGGAATTTTCAAGGCTGTTACAGAGCACCGAGCTGCTTCCCAAAAGAATCAACCACTTGTACTACTACCTGAAATGCACACACGCTGCATATTTCTTCATATGCTGTGCTGCATCATACTTACTCCTACCTATGTCTCTGTTGTTTTTTAATGGGGTAAGAGAAGTAGGTGGTCTTGCTATTTCATAACTGAAAAAAAAAACTCATTTTAAATGAATTTCTTCATTACAAATAGAGTTGAACATTTTTAATGTTTATTCACAAAACAAGTATCTACTCAGCATTTAGCTGTGTACAGGGCTCTACATGGTGTGATTTAAAGGTGAACAAAACATAGCTAGGTTTTCTTAGAATTTATAATCAATCATTATTAATTGCTGATGAGTTATAGGTCTTAATTTAGTTTGTAAAACTAAATAATGATTATCTTAAGTATATTTATCTTATGTATCATAGGAATCCATTTAAAATCTAGTCTATCTTCTGGTACCTTGTTTTCTTGTTTTTAACTGCAGAAGCAAAAGCTCTCTCTATGAAGATATTAGCTCTGATCTACACCGTGGTTTCCAAAACTCTTTCTTCTACATATCATTTATATGTACTGTATACTCCCAGCAATAATATCTTTTTTACAGAGGTGTCACACTCATCTTTAAAAAAAACAAAAACAAAGAAATGGGTCCTTTTTAGTGACATGTATGTTAGGACTCATGTTCACATAATAAGAGTGTGGAATGTGGTTTGCTTCAGTTCTGCCCCCAGCACATCCTCCTTCCTTTCCCTCCTCCTCCCCACCGTACTCCTTCCTCTACTTGACTGATCTTTCTGCGAGTTACAAACAGTTTTTGGTTTGGGGTATTTTTCTTTCTTTTAGTGAGTGCCTTGTGAATGTACACGACAGCGATCACATTTCACCCACGGACACAGTCACTCCACTTCTCTTCCCGTATCTCACTCCTCCTCCCTCCCCTCAATCTCCTTCTCCAGTCCACAAACCTTCCTTCTATTTTTGATGAAATTCTCTCCCCTTTTCCCTTTCTCTCTGAAAAAGGGGGAGGGAATTCCATCGAGCTCATCTGGGTGCTCACACTGTGCCATGGCACAGTGTCGTGCCTGTGTACTCAGAACTTGTGCCTGTGGAAGAAGGAAGCAAAGTGACGCCACACCAACTGTGAGGCCAGACAGTGCTGGGTTGAAGCTCTGCTCTACTCCACCAGCTAAGCAATCCTGACATTATGGGTCAATCCTATCAGTTTTCTCTTTTAGGGAACAAGGACAACTTCCCAGACTTATTAGGAGAACAGAGATGATTTGTGTGACGTTTTAACAAAGTAACTAGCAAAATGTAAGCACTCCACAGTGGTAACATTTATTAAAGATACTTAAAGGAAAATTATAGTCTACTACTACTTAGTTTTCTTTGACTCTTAAGGGGAGTCTTTAAACTGAAAAGCATGAGTGAAATTCAATAATGATTATCTTAAGTATATTTATCTTATGTATCATAGGAATCCATTTAAAATCTAGCTGCCACATATAGAACAGGTACATATATTAGAGGGAAATTCCTGCCTTATTAAAATGGCAAAATAATACATTTAATATCAAGCTCCAACAACTTAATATTAATTAGACATAGAGTTTCACTATATCTATAATAAATGGCATATGGCTTTAATCTATTCTAATAAAAATGAGAAAATTCTATTTATCCAATTTATCTTCACTTCATGCAACATCATCCTTCACATGATGCTGACTTCTAACCCTTGCTTTTCAGAGCTGCCATGCCTGACTAACCTGACTCTGGCCCACTTCCAAACCTTATTCTTTAGCATGGTACTTAGGTACTTTGGCAATGTAAAATAATCTCTGGGATTAGCCAACTCCTCAGTAAAAGTTATTATTCATGAGGCTGGTTTCCTCACTTTTCTCCCTGGTAAAAATTTACAGTGTAGTACTGTTACTCAGACTTCTTATGCTGTCTAAAGTATAGTCAGCCCATATCAAGGGGTTTTGCACCAATGGATTCAATCAAGCACAAGTTAAAAAAAAAAAAAAATGTTTAAAGACTACATCTGTACTGAACAGGCACTGAAACTGTTTTCTTGTCATTATTCCTAAACAATACAGTGTAATACTTATATAGCATTTACATTTTGTGCTAGGTATTGTAAGTAGCAGTGATTTAAGAATGATATGTGCAGTTTACATAAAATGTGCCATTTTATGTAAGGTACTTGGGCATCCACAGATTCTAGTATCCACATGGGATCCTGGAACCCATCCCCTCTGGATTCTCAGTGATGACTTGTACTGCTTTCATATCCTCTCTGTTGAAGGAAAACAAGTACCTTTAACCTGAGCAAGAAACTGCATACACCAGGGTCTGCAGTCCAAAGATTGTTCTTAAATGTCTCCTCCACTTCCTAGCTTCACGAAGTTTGCCCAAGTCATTCACTGTTTCTGTGTGAATTCCTCACTATTCACTTATGGATAATAACAACAGCTATTCCCTTGGAGTCATGCGAAGATGATACAAATGAACATGCTATGCAAAAAGCAAGATACCATGCTAATCTTAGTTAATTACCAAGTTCATTTACAAACACCATTTTGGACTTGAATACTCATCCTTATTTTCTCCAACTACCTGCAGCAGATGGTGATTTCCTCTGTGCTTAGGTCTCACATGCATTTATTAGATTCACCATTCACGTCTACCCTAATCATACATACTGTCTCATAGTGTTTCATTTGTCTGTCTAGTGCACACGCCAATGAACTTGAGATTAATAATGTAACACAAAAGATGCCCATGAGTAACAGGCCCATAATTCTCTGTGGGCAGATACCATGTTTAGTGCTTGTTTTGAACCAGTAGAATGTATACTATTACATTTCTCTACTTTACACTACTATTAGTTAACAGAATAAGATGTAATTACTAATAAACATAAATTCAAGTAACCTACTGTCTCAGGAAACCAATGTAATTTTGTAAAGTTATTTGCCAATTACTAGTTTAACAAATGTTACTATTTCAATTTTATAAAGATAATAGCAAATTTCTATGCTAATACATCTTAATTTAATAACATCTTTAAAATTTCAACAAATTATTCCATAATAGAGCTTCCATACCATATGGTTTTTACAGCATCCTTACTGAAAAATTTTAAAACTATGATGTCAAAATATTTTTATTAGGAAACTCAAGAAGCACGTCAACATGAATTTCTCTTTCACCAAAAGCTTCTTTCATTACCAAATGGTCTTACCAAATAATCTAAGGAGAAAAAGAAAGCACATTCTTCATGACTACCCTCCTCAACTGCACAAGGAGTTCAGAAGCTATCAAGATGGCCAGCTAAACGTTCACCTGAAAAACCCACCAAGCCTGACTTCATGATTAAATTGTTAGGTTAATACCATACCCCGTGAAATGTCAATCACCTGATATTAGAGCCTTGCTCATAGTAAATCAAATTTCAGTATTCCTGGAAGAGCCTTTAGTGTCTACCTTTGCTTCAGATTATCCCTCCTGATACTCACTATTACAGTTCCCATAAAGCTATCTTTGAGAACTTGATGAGAAAAAAGTCTATCTTACTAATAAGTGATTGGCATAGGAACGGCTATCAAGAAACAGGCATGGGACTGGGAATGTAGCTCAAGCGGTAGCGCGCTCGCCTGGCATGCGTGCGGCCCGGGTTCAATCCTCAGCACCACATACCAACAAAGATGTTGTGTCCACCGAGAACTAAAAAATAAATATTAAAAAAATTCTCTCTCTCTCTCCCCCCCCCTCCGTCTCACTCTCTCTTTAAAAAAAAAAAAAAAAAAAGAAAGAAAGAAAGAAAGAAAGAAAGAAAGAAACAGGCATTCCCTCATAACCTGATGGTTAACTTCTTTCCTGGTTGATTTCTTTCCTGTAGTTTTCTACTAATAGAGAAAGGAATTCTAGCACCATGCCCAAGCATGCTCACTCCAAGTCTAAGGCAATACTACTCCACAGAGTCACCCTATTTCAGAGAATAAGTTGTAGCTTTAAGAACAATATAATATGACCAAATATTAAGCTATTAAGCCTGGAAGAGGAGAACTTAAATGACGATAATGTCTATTTTTGTTCCTTTCAATATAATTTTAAATTTCTCCAAATGAATCTTAGGAAAAAAAATAACCAAAGGAGTGAATTTCAAAAAGGTGAAGCATAAAAACTGGAGTCACAGAAAGAAGATAATGTATGGAAAATCTCCTGTAATTTAGAAAATGTGTACTTGGCTATTTAAAAATAACAAATATTCAGTTTAAATGAAAGTGCTACTACAAAAGAAAATTTTAAAATCATGAACAATTTATATTCACTAAGAGAAGGATTAAGTACGTGAAAACAGAAATCTATTTTAAAAGATTCATGGTTAAAACTACAAAATCTTAAATAAGAGGGGAAAGGCTACAGTCAAAAGTAGCTGATGTAAGGGACCACTGAATTGGGCCGCCGCTCAGTCAACCTTACTAGCTGTAAGCTCTGAACAAACTGTTTCACCTCTCTAACTCATTGTCCCCGCCTGTAAATAAGGATAACAATGAAATTCATTTTGTGAGGACTCAATTATTTAATATGTACAAATTCCTTAAGACATTTTTTCATAAATATGAACTGAAGTATTCACTCAGTGTTCATGTCACTTGCAAAAGTTTAACTTGCCAGGGACTCTCAAAATTCCTACTTGAGTAGAACACTCCAGACACTGCCTCAAGCCTTCACAAACAGTCCCTAACTCCAGCAAGGCAGAAGCTCTGCCGGTCCACAGGTGAGGCTCCTGTTCAAACAACAACAAGCACAGGGGACTCAGGACGGAACATGTTACAGTAGAAGACATTTTAACATGCCAAAAATCCAGCAATAGCAAAGTAGAATGGAAACTTTTATTCCTATTTCACAAATAAGGCAACTGAAACAAACGATGAAGTAAAGTAGCCAACATCGCCCTGGTAAGTAATGTCAGGGCAGCACTATGGATGCATGCCTTAATCTCTACCACACCCCAACACACTACTGGCACTCAGCACAGACCATACGTTTGTAAATGACTGATGGACAGTTGGGCGGATGGGTGGAACAAACAGTTAAGCAATATTAGGTTTCCGGGGGGTCACCATCAATCCTACCATTGAAACCAACCCTGTGGAGTTACTTATAGAGAAGAGATCAATAAATGCTACTTATTTTTATGGAGTAATAATTATTACTCACAGACCGAGCCTATAGACTTGGTCATTAACACTCCCAAAATATGTATAGATAGCAAGAGGTAAAGAACTTTTTTCAACTACAGATAGCATCAATTTAAATGCCAATGGGAAAGTTAAACAGGGACACTAAGAATAAAAACAACAATATTTGTCTATTTGAGTACTATAGTAAGCTGCAATAATTAAAATGAAACAATGAAGCTATACTGATGCCTAATTGGGGAAGACAGAAAAATGGATTCACCAACCTCATCTTAACCCCTTACTAAACTGATATAAAACACTAGCCTAAATTGAGTTCTTTAATTTCCTTCTACACTCAATTTTGGGATAATATTTTTTCTTAATTGTGTTAAAACATAAAATGCCTATATTTAAATTTTCCCTTTTATATTCTCAGCCTAAAATTACCTGTAAAATAAAGTAAGAACTGTGTCATCAAAGTATGTATATTGAATTTAAAAGTAAAATGAAGACAAAAAAGCTGTGATAAATTTTACTATACCTGTATTTACTAAGAAATACCTGTAAAGAAGTTCTTCTGTGCAAAGATGAAGTGGTAGGTGGCTTTATAAACTTCCAATTCACACTGCCACGTCTGTGGCATGTTCCATACTCGGGGGTAGCTGGCGTTGATGTGGAACTGCAGGACAAACATTAGCAACAACGTTAAAGCTTGAAATGTGACACTGTGTGCACAGCATTAGAAATGAAGGCTCACACGCTGATGAGTAATTAAAATTTATTTTCCTACTGAGCTGAACAGAAGGTCCCTTAGAGATTTTAATATTGCTGAGGCTGAAGGTCAGTGTCTCCAGTGACATCCAGCTCCTGTGAAGCCATGAAGGGGTCAAAAAAACTTGGACAATGGCAAATCAGGTTGAAGTTCTGACACGGGACTCTAGCTAAGCCAATGGGTAGCAACCAGTGCCCCCAGTTCCTCCTTTCTCTCCCTCATCTGTGGAGTGAGAGGCTCAGAGAGAGGGCGGGTGGAGTGCAATGCACACTGTCACCCTAATGGCATTAGTACTTCTCCTAAGGATGGCGTTTCTGTAAAGCATAAAGCTGCCTGCCTAGGAGCAGCACTGCCACACAACCTGCATTCTCTAGCAGCAGTTCAAGAATTCGTGAAAATGCCAAATACGAAGTTTAATATATATTTATGGTATCTGAAACGGTCTTGGTATCTGGAAAATCTCCTTGTTAATGTACACATGTCATGTATGAGATGTTTGTTTAAAGGACCTTCTGAGAATAACAGCTGTCCTATCCCACCCCAGCTTTTGCTGTTGCAGTCATCATCTCTGATTTTAGACATATCTGCATGGTCAGCGAGTCCCCATCCTGCAATTTTCATCATGGGCATTTCCACCAGGATTCTGTTCCCATATAGAGCGATCCAGAGTGTCAGTAAGATTCTCTTCCTTTTGCCTTATTCATCAAGTGAAAAGCAGAATGAACATTGTGTAAGCCCTGAGGAAGAATCCAACAGGGCCAGGAACATGATGAAAAATAACCTTATACAGAAAGGAAAATGAGGCCAGCCACAAAATCAAGCTTGAAAACAATATTCTAATGGCTCTTCTCTTTTCCGTTGCCTTCTTTTCACTTCCTACACACTAGAAGCAGAGCCACAGAGAGACGCCAAAGGAAGCCCAGAGCACTGGGAATCGACTTCTCAAGGATGGGGTGAAGAACACCTGGTGGTCCTCGAACTTGAGGACGGGTCATTCAATGACTTCCTGGCTAATTAAATTTTATATTAGAAAATGAAAACCAAGTTTTCTCATAATCGTACACTTCAGACTTACTGCTAACATTTCTGCTTCTAAAAGGGTCCGGTACTGCATGCTGGTGGTGGCATCAACATGTAACAGCTGTCCTTTAATTGCAGGGGTATAACCTAATAAACACAACAAAAATCAGAACAAGAAAAAAATCATGCAATTAAGAGTTCTAGACTAGAACCAACTCCTGCAACCTCACAAAGAAGAAATTCCTGAAAAATGGTGATCAATCACTAAATATACCCAATGACAGGGAGCTTGCTAACATAATAGGGGATCCTTCTCATTTTAGACAGCTCAGAAGAAACCTCCATCTCCACATAGTATCTATCCTCGCTTTCCTTTCCAGTGCAACACCACAGATGACTCTTGATTATCCGCAGGGAACAGGTACCAGGAATCCCTGTGGGTACCAAAGTCTACACAGGCTCAAGTTCCTCATATAAAATGACATAGTATCTGTATGTCACCTACACTCACCCTCCCATATATTTTATCTCTCGATTACTTTTAATATCTAATATAATGGAAATGCTGTGTAAACTGTTGTTATACTATGTTGTTTAAGGAATGAAAACAAAGGGTCTGTATGTGTTCAGTACAGACAGAATTTTTTTCCTAATATTTTCCACTCACAGTTGATTAAATCCATGGATGCAGAATCCATGGACACAAAGGACTGACTATGCATGTCTATTCTCTTAACGACAGTCTCCAACTACTTACTATAACTGCAGCTCCAATGATTTTTCTTTTCCATTAACAAAAGGGTACACATTTTTATCATTTTCAACTGTTCCATATATAATTATTTCCAAACAATATTTAATCCTGAAGTATTAACAATTTCCCTACACCCATTTTCAACAAAATTAGAGAGCATTACATTTCCTTCTTTGATGAAGTCCTCGTGGATATACATTAATTTATAGTCATTAACAGATGGCTAGTTCCACAGCCATCCTGTTCTGAGCCTAGTTTTCTCCTCCAAACACCTGAATCTGATAACAATTTTGGACTTAATTTTTACATTTTCCTTTCCTTTTCCCGCCACAGAGTCATCTTAAAAGCCAACTAACCTTTATACTCAAAAACCTAACTGGGCTTTCCTTAGATACCAAACTCAAAGAGTGCAAAACCTGCCACAACCCTATGCTCAAGCACGGATCCCCCCTCCATCCTGGGCGACTCCCGACTCTGGTGTGTCATTATTCGTACCATTATTTATACACTGTACTAAAATGTACAGATACTATTTTCCATGCAATCATCGGTTTAAAAAAGATAGATGCACTCCCTTAACTAAACTGCTATCAATTCTGTGCAAACTCAAACTGCTTTCTTTCCTATCATATACCATAAGTAAGGTCTTTCTAACAGATGCTTCTTTCCAACTGCCTACTCTGAATCAGCCAGTCCTATAGAATCTCAGGCCTCTCCTTCAGGACTTAGCAGGATGATTCTTTTGAAACTTGCACAGAATTTAAGATCTAAATTGATTAGAAAATTGTCCCCTTCTCTCTAGGCAAATAATTTAATTATGTAATAACTTAATAACCACAGGCACAACAAATTATTAAAATAGTCCCACATCTGCTAATGGGAATATAAATAAGTATTGCTATCACAGAAAATAATATGAAGCTTCCTCAACAAATTAAAAAGAACCACCATCTCTCTCAGCAATCCCACTGCTGGGTACATATCCAAAGGAAATAAAATCGCTATGTCAAAGAGACACCTGCACACCCATGATCACTGCAGCACAAGAGCTAAGAAATGGAAGTTGCCTAAATGTCCACCAACTGGTGAATGCATAAGAAAATAGTATTTCATTTTCTTGGAATGGAACAGCCATAAAAAGGGATGAAATTCTGTCATTTACAACAACATGGATGGAATTGGAGGCATAAGTGAAATAAATCAGGCATAGAAACATAACTATCACAAAATCTCACTCATGAGGAACCTAAAAAGTTGATGTACATCATCAAAGTGGAGGGTAAAATGATGGTTATCAGAGGCTATGGAGAGAGAGGGCAGAGAGAAACAGGGGAGAGGAGGATGGGGAAAGATGTATCAATGAGTGCTTCATTATACACAGAAGAGGACTAATAAGTTCTGATATGTAGTTACACAATAGGGTGACTGTAGTTAATGATAACATACTGTGTGTTTCAAAAGCTAGATGAAAGGATTTTGAATGTTTTTACCATAAAGAAATGATAAGTGTTTGAGGAACGAACAGATTTATCCTAACTTGAATATTACCCAATAAATGCATCAAAACATCACATAGTACCCCTTATAAATACAATCTTCTGTTTTTACATATTAACTAAACAATAAAGTTAATTAAAAGATAAAAACATTAAAATGTTTAAAATTAAAACCTATTAATATCACTCTAAGAGGATTAAAAACTATTATTTATATATTACTTTTCTAATCATTTAAAACTAAAAATAATCATATCTTACCATTTTCTTCAACTGTCATTGGAATATTAATTTCTAAATATGAGCCAGCTCCTACATTCACATGTACAGCATTTGTTTCCTGCCAAAAGAAATTTTAACTCATATAAAAGATTTTCATTATATTCCCATCATCTTTACTTTTTAGTTATTATCACAGAAGAAATAATTATCAATTGATATGCAATAACAAAAGTTCAAATTTATACTAAAAATACACAAAAACAATTCAGCCAGATTTTTCATTTGGCTAATGAATGAAAGTTCAGATGGTTCATTCAGATGATGAACCAGAACAGAACATGCAGCTTGACTATCATCACCATCATTGTCATCAACTCTTCTAGTTTGGGCATGTAGTAAAATTATGATGAAAGCAGCACACATTTAATTATTTGGGGGAAGAAGGAAGAAGCTCATGGAAATGAATCTAAGTATAAAATAAGTCAAAAGGAAAATATTCTTAAAAATAGTTTTCAAATTCTAAATAAGATTTTCCACTTCATTATAACAATTATTACCCTATTTTTAGTAAACAGCAAGTCAATTGTGGCATCTGCAATAATATTCATTCGTAGCTCAAAAGCAAGAATCTGTCTTGGTCTTCCAGGCTGTGCAATTTCAGAGACTTTCAGAATTTGATAATCAGGTGGAAAGAAAAACTTCCATAAGCAATCCCTATATGAGAAAGTAAAAAGAGCAATGTCCTGTTATTCAAACAACATAGTCTCCAAGAAGGGACCCAAATCAACATTCTATCTTTACATTATCATTGTTACCCTGTTTTAAAATAAGACTGTTTTCTTCAATGTTTTACACTTCCAGAGATCAATGAGCTTTCACACTCAATAAATATTCTATGACCCAGCTGAGACACAGGCAAGACCAATTTTGACTATTCAATTGTTATGAGCAATTAAAAATATTTTACAAGTTTTTCAACTGTTCAAATGGTTAAAAAAAAGAAGAAAAGAACTGACAAAGGATAGCTTAATTAGAATGATTATTTCACCCTGGATTCATTACTTAACCTTTCTGAGAAGCCCTGACCTGCTTCCACATCCTTAACACAGGAAAAATGTAACAGACCTTAGAGTGGTTTTGAAGACTAAATAACTACATCATGGAAAAGACAGAGCAGTGTGTGGCACATGAAGAGTTTTTATTATTTCCACAGTCACTGTTTTTAATACATACTATAAAGAGGATGAAAAGCAACAAATTTCTTTTAAAAAAAATGAAACCGAGGCTCTAGTTATTTGTCTGCCCCTTATTGTCTGATGAAAAACCAGTGTCTTATGTTACAGCACTAACCTAATGCTGCTAATAACTCAGAGGAGATAGGAGGGCTGGGGAAGGAGTCAGCAGTAACAGGAAATGGTACTTGGAATAAAAGACAGGGGAAAAAACAGTTGAATAGAACAAAATTAAAATAGAGACTCACAAGACTCACATCACTAGATGAAAATAAAAACAAACTTACATTCTGCAAATGTTTTGACTAAGGCACACAAACATACAAACACAAAAACAAAACTTCTAGGTGACTGCACACTCCAGGGGGTAACAGAAGGACAAGAGCAGTGGGCAATAGGATGATCAACTGATCTAGACCTCAATTTTTGAGGCTGTCGCTTCACTACTTTCCCCAAACCACTTAACCTCTCTGAAGCCCCACTTTCTCACAGGTTTGATGGGGTCACACATCTGTCCTATGTATCTCACTAGGTGATGAGGACCTTGTGCGGAAATACTTCAATGAAAGCACTTTGAGTAAAAGCACTAAACAGCCAATGTCAGGAATGCTTACATTGTCAAAATTATCACCTGCAAATTAAGTTTCAATCTAATAGACTATTCTCAAACTGTCATGAAAAAATCATAAGAAGAAATTATCATAAAGTTGAATAATACCTCGAAGATTCAGAATCACTGGTAGTAGAATTAACATCAAAATCTATAGGCTAAATCACATACAAAAACATATTAAAAAGATAGTGCACCACGATCACGGGGGATTCATCCCAGGGATGCAGGGTTGGTTCAACATACAAAAATCAATAATTCATCATATTAATGGACTTAAAAACAAGAATCATGATCATCTCAATAGATGCAGAAAAAGCATTTGACAAAATATAGCTCAGATTCACGTTCAAAACACTAGAAAAACTAGAGATAGTTGTCAAACCCAAGGCCAGCATCATTCTAAATGGAGAAAACTTGGAAGCACTCCTGCTAAAAACTAGAACAAGACAAGGATATCCTCTTTCACCACTTGTATTCAACATCATCCTTACAATTCTAGCCAGAGCAATTAGACAAAAGAAAGAAATTAAAGGGAAACAAATAGGTAAAGAACAACTCAAACTCTCACTATTTGCTGATTACATGATTCTCTATCTAGAAAATCCAAAAAATTCTACCAGAAAACTTCTAGAACTCATAAATGAATTCAGCAAAGTAGCAGGATATAAAATCAACATCCATAAGTCAAACATATTCTTATACATCAGCAATGAATCCACTGAAAGAGAAGTTAGGAAAACTACTCCATTCACAATAGCCTCAAAAAAATAAAATACTTGGGAATCAATCTAACAAAAGAGGTGAAAGACCTCTACAGTGAAAACTACAGAACACTAAAGAAAGAAATTAAAGATGTAAAGATCTCCCATGCTCCTGAATAGGCAGAATTAATAGTGTCAAAATGGCCATACTACCAAAAGCATTATACAGATTTAATTAAATTCTTATTAAAATCCCAATGACATTCTTCATAGAAATAGAAAAAGCAATCATGAAATTTATTTGGAACTATAAGAGACCCAGAATAGCTAAAGCAATCCTTAGCAAGAAAAGTGAAGCAGGAGGCACCACAATACCAGACCTTCAACTGTACTACAGAGCTACAGTAACGAAAACAGCATGGGATTGGCACCAAAATAGAACTGTAGACCAACGGTACAGAACAGAGGACACAGAGTCAAATCCACATAAATACGGTATCTCATACTAGAAAGGGTGCCAAAAACATTCACTGAAGAAAAGATAGCCAAATGAAATTAAACCTCTATCTCTCATCCTGCACAAAAATTAACTCAAAGTGGATCAAAGGCTTAGCCACTAGAACAGAGACCCTGAGCAAACAGAAGAAAAAATTAGGCCCAAATCTTCACCACGTCAGCCTAGGATCTGACTTCCTTAACAAGACTCCTAAAGCACAAGAAGTAAAATCAAGAATCAATAAATGGGATGGATTCAAATTAAAAAGCTTCTTCTCAGCAAAGGAAACAATCAATAACGTGAGGAGAGAGCCTACAGATTGAGAGAAAAATCTTTACCACATGCACCTCTGATAAAGCATTAATCTCTAGGATATATAAAGAACTCAAAAAACTTAACACCAAAAAACCAAATAACCCAATCAATAAATGGGCTAAGGAACAGAACAGACACTTCACAGAAGAAGAAATACAATCAATCAACAAAAATATGAAAAAAAAATGTTTATCATCACTAGCAATTAGAGAAATGTGAATCAAAACAACTCTAAGATTTCATCTCACTCCTGTTTGAATGGCAATCATCAAGAACACAGGCAACAATAAGTGTTGTCGAGGATGTGGGGAAAAAGGTACACTTATACATTGCTGGTGGGACTGTAAATTGGTGTAACCACTATGGAAAGCAGTATGGAGATTCCTCAGAAAACTTGGAATGGAACCATCATTTGACCCAGCTATTCCACTTCTTGTTTTATACCCAAAGGACTTAAAATCAGCATAACTATAATGACACAGCCACATCAATGTATATAGCAGCTCAATTCACATTAGCTAAACTGTGAAACCAACCTAGGTGCCCCTCAATAGATGAATGGATAAAGAAAGTGCGATATATATATATACTCAATGGAATATTACTCAGCTTTAAAGAAGAGGGAAATTATGGCATTTACCAGTAAACAATTGGAGTTGGAGACTATCATGCTAAGCAAAATAAGCCAATCCCACAAAACCAAAGTCCAAATGTTTTCTCTAATATGTGGATGCTAATTCACAATAAGGTGGGGGGTCCCTAGGGAAGAATAGCGTTACCTTAGATTAGGTAGAGGGAAGTGATGGGAAGAGATGTGAGGATAGGAAAAATAGGTGAATGAAACAGACATTATTACTGTATGTATATATGTGACTACATGACCAGTATGATTTTGCAACATGTACACTTAGAAAAATTATATCTCATCTATGTATATCAAAGTGCATAAATGCATTCTACTGTCATTTAAAATTTTAAATTTTTTTAATCTATATGCTAAAACTATGCCCTATCAGAGATCAAGAACTCCTCGAAACTCTGAGAAAATGATTCAACAGTAAGACTGCCAAAATTTCTTCCTATATTTCTGACATACTTAAATGGTATGAAAATGACAGTACTAGTCACTGTTGACTGCTGATCATATTCAAGTGGAAACTCAATACGGGGAGGAAGAAAAGCAGAGGGCTCCCTGAGGACTTTGTACATGCAAGTGAGGAAGCACACTTCACTCACACCAGTGAACTAAAGTATGTGAAAAACAGATCCTTGTCTTGAATAAACTTGAGTGCATTTGCTAAGTTCGGGTTATGAAGTATGTTGCTGTTCTCTCTTAGCAGAGGAAGAATATATACTGAAGGGAGTTGAGAAAGCAAATTTCTAACTCATATTAATTTTCATTTTATTTCTCCATATAATACAAAGACTTTATGTAGCCAAAGTGAATTTAATTATGTATTATAAGAATTTTAGTTAGGGTTTTTATGTAAATATGCACTATTCATTTTTTAAACATATTAAATGTATTTTAAGAAGAATCACACCTCATTCTACTGCTAAAACTATAAAAATGATTCATGTTTAAGGCATTCTTCTATTTTTTTTCCTTTCAAAAATATATAACTGTTAGTCCAGCCAAAGAAAATGAATATCCCTTAAGATTTCTGCATGCAGTTGAAATAGCTGTAGCTATTTTACTTATTGGAATCTGAAATCCTTCATTTTTCTACTGGATACAAAGCAAATACAGCATGATTTATTGTAGAAAAAATTTTGCCATTAAAGGAAAATTAAAATCCAATAATGTGAAAAGTATCTGCTAACTGGAATTTTAAGCTCTGTTTACATTCAAGTTTCAACCTAACCCAGAACTTAGTGAATTTACTCTGAAACTTTCAAGTTTCAACCTAACCCAGAACTTAGTGAATTCTCCTTTAGCACATTCCAAGAGTTTTCAAATAACAAACTACTCATTTATCATACAACGTTAATTAACTACTAGTGAGGCACACAGCCGTGTATACTAGAGAACAGTAAGACCAGGAGGACAAACAGCCCTTGCCTTGTCGTGTGCAAGATGCTGGTTTGACCCCCAGCACCAAAACAGTAAGTAAAGGAAGAGCATATTCTTTGACAAGGCATATCCTTCTCACTAAGAGTACATTCATAGCATAATCTGAAACTTTAAATAAAAAGTATTCAAAAAAACTCAGAACATCAAAAATCAGTATCAGTGGTCTTTCAAATCTTTCATTAACGCATCAATAGCCCAGTAAAAACTGCCTCAGTATGTGACTCAACACATACTTTTCTATTCAAGAAAGCTAACTCATGTAGAGAAAAACATTAAGCAATGTCTATTTGAATTAATTCCTAATTAGTGAAAAATGTCCCTTTGTTTTCTTTAATAAGTGGAAAAACATTCATAATATATTAAAAATAAAAAATTATTTTAAGGTAATAGAATGATTAATAAAAATCTTTGAGTCAGATGGGCACAGTGGCACAAGCTTACAGAATCAGCTACTCAGGAAGCTGAGGCAGAAAAGCAGCTGAGCTTTAATCAGGAGTTCAAGGACAGCCTGGGCATTATAGCAAAACTGTCCCAAAATATAAAAATAAAAAAAGAAAGAAAAACGAAAAACTATGAGACACTCTACATTATTCTCAGTATACGATCCCTACTTCTTATTACTACAGAACTCTTTCACCTGTAGAACACAGGACAATTCTCCACTTTTCTCATGTATTTGCCTCAATTACTCAGTCCCTTCTTTGCCTAGCAAACTCTAAACTGCTACCTCTACAAAAGCCTTTTCTAAGTCTTCTCTCCCCAATCTTCAATATGAATTATGTACCTATTGTAAGCTGAACTGTACCCTAAAATTTCATGTTTAAATCCTAACCCTAGTATCTAAAACGGGGCTGTATTTGGAGAAAGGGTCTTTAGAGAATAACAGCATTAAAGTGAGGCCACTGTGAAACATCCCGATGCAGTATGGCTTGTGTCCCTATGAAAAGAGGAAGTCTGGCCACCAGCATACACAAGGGAGACCACATGAAGACACCAGGAGAAAGCAGCCATCTACAAGCCCAGGGAAAGGCCTGGGGCACCTCCTTCCCTCCCAGTCCTCAGAAGGAACCAGCCTCACCATCACCTTGATGGAGAGCCTTTGGCCTCCAGAACTGTGAGAAAGAAGCTTCGGTTAAGCTACCCCATGGGCAGTGATCAGTTTCGGCCTCCCTGGGAACAGATGCAGTGCCTTCCTGGGCACATCTTCAAGACCCTTTACTTACCTCTATACAGCCCTTCACACAACTTGCTTTCTCCTCCCCCACTAAAACTGAACTGTGTACGTATGTCTTTTATTTTTAAACCCCCATCTCTTTATTACTCTGCTACATAGTAGAGAGTTAATAAATAAACTGTTCAATAATTACAAGACAAAAATCAAAGAAATGAATAAATATGCTGTTAATGAATCTTTCTGATAAATGAGTTCCTCCTTTTGGAGACAACTTGCTTGAGGTTTCTCCATAAAACAAGTTACTATTGGATCAAAATATTTAGTGACAATTTATTCTGCCATCATAAGACAGCACATAAAAAAATAAGCTACTATTTCAATGCATTTGAAAGACTTTATTAGAGATATAATTTACTTAAGTACCTCTGCCTATCAGCCCAGGGTCCATAATTAAAATCTGTTCCTTTGCCACAGACTATATCGAGCCCCCAACATGGAGGTAAGTCTTGTAATTTGCAATCTTCACTGCTTATTTCTCCTTCAATGCTTTCTTCTGTTTCTTCTGGAACAAGTCCTGTATTCCAGAACATACAATTTAAAAGCAGTTACTTAAAAAGACCATTAGGAAGTTTCCTTAAATAAGCAGTTCTAAACGTGTTGGCTTCAGGAACCTTTCTTTACATTCTTAAAAATCAAGAACCCCAAAAAGGATCCCCAAAGGAGACTAAAGTTAAGCCCATTTAAGGTTCTATTCAAAATAATAAATTTTTGTTGTAAACATTAAGTAATTTTATTTTAAAAATCAACTCACTATATATCAACATAATAAAATACTAAATAAAAATAGTATGAAAATGAAAAATAACTATTTTAATGAAATCGGAGTTTTCATTTCATTTTTAATGAAGAAAAACTATATTTTCAAAACCAAAATAATTTAGTGAGAAATGTTGGTATTGTTCTTCATTTTGGCAAATCTCTGTAGTGTCTAGCTTAATAGAAATCAGGTGGATTTTCAAAGATGCTTCTGCATTCAATCTGCTGTTGAAGGACTTGAATAAAACCTGGCCTCAACAGACATATACTCAGAAAAGGAGCAGCATTTCAGTAGACTTTTCACCTAATGCTGGATGATATTCTTCTTTGACATGACAGCAAAATTCAACAAGCGAGACCTTCTTAAAGATGAGTCGCAATGTGTAATCTGAAACCGGATCACTGCACTTTTGGCAGTCTTATGCTGGTGTTGCATTCTGAATGCATCTCTTGTCCACACATGACCCTTGCAAGCACACACTGGCCATGTGGAAAACAGCAGTTCACATAACCACGCTGATCTTTCACAAATATTCATAAACTCACTCTTAAACATTTTTATAATCACACTTGTTAGTGTCACTGGTAGTTTCATTAGAAAGCTGTTAATTATTGAGTTATTGCCAAATAGTCCTAAATTTTCCAATATTTTAACTTCACATGTCAGCTAAAAAAACAAAGTCTCTGATTCATCTTTCAAGATCAGTCGGTGTTCCATGTAAAAAGGAAAAGACTTGGTGTGCAACTCCATCACATACATGCTTCTCTTCAAGACACCAGAATATCTGGTATGTGGCAGAAGTGCTTTGTGTTTAACCCACTGTATCATACCAAATATTAAGACAACTCTAGTCAAGGGTCAATATTTGATAAAACTAATAATTTTTACTGCTTCATCAAGGGAAGCTCTACCAGATCAGCCAGTCTTCTGTCTGGGAGAGTGTGGCAGCAGAAACTGCAAGGCCAGCTAATAGGACAGGGAGCTGCAGCTTCCCTGCAGGCACCCACCCTGCTTCTGCACCATCAGAGCCCACGTCAGCTCAAGAGACCAGAAAGTCCCAGAGCCTCAAAAACCCCTGAAAGGTCGGAAAAGCTGAAGTACAAAAAAGGGCTTTAAAAGATCTAGCACTGGAGCTATGGTTGTGGCTCAGTGGTAGAGCGCTCGCCTCACACATTGAGGCCCTGGATTCAATCCTCAGAACCACATAAAAATAAATAAAATAAAGTTATTGTGTCCATCTACAATTAAAATATATATATATATTAAAAAAAGATATAGCATTTAGCTTTTATCAAATGGAAGCACGGAAGCCACCTACAAAGCACAGTCACTAGCAAGATTCTGATTTTTCAATCCTAAGACAAACTACCTACTTATAACAGCACCCCCTAAAGGTCTTCACTAGAGGCTGCCTGCATTCTAAATTGCTGAAGTCTATGGATGAAAGCAGAGTCTGAAGTAACATACTATATTGTTCTCTTTAGACTAAAACACTTCTAAGAAATGACACATATTTTTAGAGACATTCCCATAACCACATTTATCATTTTATTGATCCCTTTAATACCCTAAGAAAGAAGATTAGAAAGATTATCAGATATGTACATTCCACAGAAGAGAATTGTCACTATGAAACATACTCGCAAAAACACAGTACCTGGCTCATCCATGTAGTAATAGATGTCAACATCGTTGGACTGCATCACCACAAAGCCTTCTCCCATCAGTCTTGGTGGTCTATAAGAAGCAGAGGTGAGGGCAAGGTGAATACACCTCCGAAAAGCAAAACGTTCAATATCCTACTTAATGGTGGTAAAAGGTGAAAAACGGAAAGGAATAGCTACAAAGCACACCCAAGAACCATCTGAAAAAGGGAAAAATATCCTTCACCTATACAATTATCCAAATAACTGTTCCCAGGTACATGCTGTATTATGGTAAATAATAAAATTGACCCTGAAATTGTATTGGTAAATTACTGGTAGCTCAAGAGGGGGAAAAAAATTACAGTTTTCATTTGAAATAAAAAATTAAAATCATTGCTATTAAAAACAAACACAAAATATCATTTGATTTATCAGAATAAGCTGTAATCATTCAGAAACATGAAATAAGAAAAAATAAAATAATAAAAATAATAACTTAATATTGCTTATTTCTAAGAATATTTAGTTGAACAGCTTGAAATAAATTTAAAGCAAACACCTTGAACTTAACTCTGAATGAATGCTTCTCTATCTTCAATTTCCCACAAACTTTAACAACTTCTGTCACATACTATAATATCTTTTTCATCAAAATTAACTTCTCAATCATAGATAATATATACAAACTAAATTTTCTTCTAAATATGTATTAAATCAAAAAAATTAATGATGCTCCACACTTTTGAATAATGAAAAATATACTTTTAAACCTCTTTACACAAGTTACTAATAGCAGAACACTTTCTGATCTCACTCTCCAGTAACTTGGGGTTTGAAAAAAATCCAGATTTATTCAGTATTATTCCTGTACCCCAAAACACAGACTTGATTGCACTCCAGAAGAGGTTTAACCAAATCCATGATCTTGTAAAGCACGGCCAGGCAGACCCATGGCCACCTGGGATTAGAAAAGGAAAAACCCTCTCTCTATCATTTTAGATAGTTCTTGGGAAATGTAATAGCAAGGAGGTCAAGAGTAAGAACTAAAAGGAATAACTGTGTTTCTTGTAACCTTATAAGACTGCATATTGCCTATGCACAAAAAATAAAAGGATAAAAGCTGAGGCACTACAGTGGAACTCTACCCATAAGCACTTAAACCACACACATTCATCCAAAGGCTCCTGCACAAAAACAAAGAGAGGCTGAGAAAAAACAAAGGTCCTAAAAGCCCATCATCCCATCTATGGATATATGGCCTGGCGTGAGGCAGGAGTCATGAGTCTGCTTCTTCCTCAGGGACCAGTCCAGTCTAGGGTGGGCATCTCACCATTATGAGGTGGGTCTAGTGTGCAACATCCACACAACATGTCTCTTAAATACACACTGCTACTTTTCACTAAATAATACAAAATCACACCTCAAAAACTAGATAAAAAACAATTTGGGATGTAAGTGTCATATAGGTCTCAAAAACGCACCACCCTATCTTGACCAATTTTTCAAGAGTAATTCTGATTCATTTTCAACATTCACTAACTCAAAATTGGTACTCCAATCTCTTCAATTTACTTTATCCATGCCTTCTGAAAAGAAAAATCCACCTGTAATGTACATTTCTTATACAAACATCAGGGCTTAACTGCCCAAAATAAATTTCTAAACTACAGAGAGAAGGAGAAGAGCTATAGCTATAGGCATACAGACGCATATCTGAATGCACACGTTACTGCCAGACAGCATATCCATTGATCCCACAAGGAAGATCACTTGTTCACTGTTTAGGAGACTGAGAAATATAGCTATTATCACACAACTATAGCAAGAAAATAAGGGTCACTGAAGATTCCAGGTGATGCCCATCTTAGTTCAAAAGAAGTTACTATTTCCATCAGGCTTTCTTACTCATCATTTTGAAGACCAACATATCTTGGACTAGGAACAAGCATGACTCGAACATTTTCAAGCTTTCCTTTCACAATATGCATGAATTGGTCAAGGTGACTTGAAGGTGGTTTTGTGGTGTAAGTTAAGAAAGCATCATCAAAGTTGATGCACAGAGTCTGAGGTTGATAATGATTTCCAAAGGCCAAACGTCCCTAAAAAAAGTACATAAAAAGACATATATTACACCTTTTTTCTCCATTAAGCTGACCTAACAGCAAACATTTTCAAGGAACAAGTAAATGATTCCAGCTCAGCACTATATGCTATTTAAATCATTCTGCTGGTCAATGTATACCAGCATTTGAAGAAATTTAAAGTGAAGTTCAAACTAGTTTAAACACTTATAAATAAATAAGCTTTACAATCTAAGAAACTTATCCTAAAACAGTATTGGTGCTAAAATTCTTTCACAACTTAGAGAAATGCAAGTTATATTTGCAAAAATAAAACGTTCTACGTTTTGAACCCACCAAACATTTAACTATAACACAATTTACTTACTGTGCTCACATTGACTTTTATGACTGGAATAAGTGATCGCCATGAAGATGCAGGGTCTTGAGATTCTGTTTTTACTTTAACTCTAAAGAGAAGAAAAAAACTAAGACCAAGAAAAGCTTAAATACCTGAAGGATACTCCCTCAGATATACTTTATTAACATCAGCTGTGCACTTCCCAGTATACAATGAGTGCCCAGCAGGCAAAACAAAATGGACTTACATATACAGATATGGAGAAGTACAAGCAAACTACACACACTATATGGGAAACATAGATTTTCAGAAACTCACAAAAAAAAAGTCAAATATTTGCATATGTACCTTCAACATTCATGTAAATGAACTCAAAATCATAAAAAATTAATATCAGTAGTTTTTAATATGGAGTGAAGTAGAAACGATTTGTAGGGAAACAACTTTTTTGACATTATATAATTCTGTATTATTTTAATTTTAAATGATTACATAATTATTTTAAAAAACAAAAAGTTTTTAGTTAAATTAGAAAGAAAGATTAGATTGTGTCTAGGTGAACAGTACCAATGACATTCTAATAAAGGCAAAGGTTTAAATGCTAGAAATTAGTAAAATTCAAGTATGATTTTGAACCTTTCAATTTTGGACTGGGTTCTTGTTCTCCCATTTTCCCGGGTTTTATCATCATCTTTCTTAGGTGGAATTATTGTTGGCTCCAAACCAAACAACTCTTGAAGGTGTCCATAAAGATCCGAACGGTTGTAGACATGAAATTCAAAATCATTAACTGTGATGTATAATCTGGTTTCTGCCTTTGGATCTAAAGATACCAATTACAAAAAAAGATTTCAGTTAAATTTTTAACAATTTTAGTCTAATTTTTTTTCACAGTTGAAGTAACTCAAATTATTGTTTTAAGTATCATTCTATAACACAGAAACACATATTAAAATACAAAACAACAGCAACAGAAAGAAAAATGCTGATATCATTGTTATAATACTTTATGAACAACTAAGTTTCTAGATTCTGGTTATATAGTGACAAAATTTAAAGAGTTTATCCTAAGAAAAATAAAGTGCCACTTACGGAGTAAAGCTGCCCTTATATAGCCATTTTATATTAAAATATACATAGTAAATAATTCTGAATACATTTAAATGTCACATTAGTATTTGAATTTTTGCATAAGAACTAGAATTTCTCATAAATTTTTTCAAAAACTACACAAAACTAGAACATTTTCTGAATGATAAGACTGAGCAATAACCTTCTCAAATAAAAGACATAATTACATTAAGTCTCAACAACAACAGATGGAGTATTCCTTACCCTAAATGCTTGAGACAAAGTGTTTTGGCTTCTGGATTTTTTCAGATCTGGGGATATTTGCGAATATATGAGAAATAAATGTGAGCTGGGACCCACATCCAAACACAAAATTCCCTTGTTTAATTTTCACCTTATAAACACAGCCTGGAGGCGATTTTAGACAATACTTTGTGCATCTGCACTTGACTGAAACCCACTACTTGAGGTCAGGACTTCATGTCAGTGCTCAAAACTTTCCAGACTCTTGAGCATTTCCAATTCTAGGTTTTCCGATTGGAGTACTCAACCTGTTTTAATTAATGAGTCTGCCTATACCGTGATGGATGGCACTGTTTTCTGCTGAAAGCAGTGTATCGCAAATCAAATGAAGAATGTCAGGAGAAAAGTACCACAGTTAACGATTCCTTGTTCTGAAAGAAAATCAGGCACATTTTCTGAGACATGATTTTTACTCTTCATCCATTTTTGCCTCTACCAAATTCAACTAAAAACTGACTGAAATAAGATGACCAGTCAGAAACATTCAATTTTGAAACTCAGTGAGCTGTTATGGACTTTCAGTTTAAGCAGTTGAAGTAGTGATTTAAACGAGGGGGAAACACCCTTCAAAAATACCAAGCTTCACCAAAAATAATAACTTCTGGAAGCTATTGCAAAAGATATATGACATGCCAAATATTGAAATCAATTTAAATTTTAAACTAACGAATTAAAAATAATATACCACTTGTTTTTAAAATAAACTAAGGAAAATGAAGCAGTAACGCTCTTTTCCAGACAGTAATCCTATTACCAGTACTCCAATCTAGGTTATTTCATCACTTCCTAGAACAACCGAGGAAAACATGACAAACCCAACCCTTCAAGAAACTAATGCTCAGGAGCTGGAATTTCCCAGTAATTTCTTAAGTAGTTCTTTGACCTATGGTCCTCCTACTTCTTCAGATTTACCACAGGACTAACAGCCAAGCCAACCCCTAAATCACATCAAGCATTTCATCCCAGTACTTGCTGTACGTCAAACTTGTTGAAATAAAAAGATCAGTACGTACACTGCTTGAGAACAATGAATGCCATCACCCATTTTTAAGCAAGTAAATCAAACTCCATCACCCACTAGGTTCAAACCCTTCCTCAGATGCCAGGCCAAGAGCCCAGCAGCAGACTGACTCAACATCTCCAATTCTGCTTCACAGGTTCCTCACACCGGCACACACCCGACCTGCTTCACAGGTTCCTCACACCCACACACACCTGACTATCTCGCATACCCCCTCCTATCAGCAGCCAGTGGGTTCTCTTGCTGGGGCCCCAACACCTTGCCTGTCTCCTTCGCTGCTCAGAGATCACCAGCCACTCTGGTCGGCCAGCTTTTCTTTCAGCCTATGTCTAGAATGTAGCCACTCTCTGCCCGTCTCGCTCACCTAGTTCACTAGCCCTGCTAGTGGCCCTCTTCTGCCTTGCTCCCTCACACCTAAACCTAACACACTAGCCAGAGTTTTTAAAACCTAAGATTATTCTGTCCTCTCTGCTCCCAAATTTTCCTGTGGCTTTCCCATCTTATGACAATCCCACATCTCCTAAGTGATCATAGAATGCTAAGAATCCACGGTCCTGACTCCCTGCGCTGCCTTCTACTCTAAAGGCTCTTTCCCTGCCTCCCTGCGTGCTTCTCCTCATCTGGGCTCAACCACAAAGCCCACCATGGCTTCCCTATCAAGCAGCACTTCCTGACAGTCAACACTCCCACCCAGGGGCTCATGAGCTTTGTATTTTCTCCTCTGCTGTACTCCCCTCCTGCACTCTTTGATGCTATATATGCCACTTACTTATTATCAGAATCCTCCCAACTTGAATTAAGCCAGCTCTGACAAGGACAGGACTTACTCTACCCACTGCTGGATTCTCAGTCCCTAGAACAAGGCTTAGTACACAAAAGCTCACAAAGAAAAATGAAGCACCTTCTTATACATCATACTCCTAAGCAAAACAAAATGCCAACAAATAGATCTGAAAATGTATAAAACCCAACAAATAGAATATTCTAATTTATTCCCAAATAGACCTATATAAGTAGGAATGATTACAAAATTCTTCAAATTTATATACAACCGAACTTTACCTCAAAACTCATTTACATCATTTGTTTTCAAATTTACTCACAGGACAGTTTACTAACAATCCCAGAATGACCTGATCATTAAGAATGTGCTCTAAAGGGCAGTGGACAAGATGGAGAAGCAGCAATGAGGACAATTAAGAACCCAGATTTCCCCTAATTGGACCAGCAATGATGAATAAGCAAACGGGGATTATAAAATAGAAACAGTATTACTCTCCATTTTACCTCTAATTTGCTGTACATGCACAAGACTCCCTCCTTTCAATGAAACAGGAATAAGAAAAGAGCACCATTAATTTACTAAAAGAGTATACAGAGATAAGTGTATCAATTTTTTAATGTGTTATGTACGGCACACTGATGTACACTAAGTACTGAATACCAAAACGCTGCAAGATGCCATCAACATTCCTTACCACGTTTTTCTTGCTTCTTTTTAACATTGTTTGTCATATATTGTCACTTCTTCTACTGGAATGTAAATTCTACTAGAGAAGTCCCCCCCCCCGCCCCCGTTAAATTCACTATTGTATCCCTGGTGTCTAAAATAGTCTCTGGTACATAGGAGATACTCAATTAATATTTGTTGAATCACTGAATTTAAAATGGGCTTAGAAATTTTAAATAAGACTGAGCAAAATGTAAATTGTACTGAACCACTTCAAGTGGTCTAGAAATCACTCTTTTCCTTCAAAAATTCACTTTGGGAAGTATCAAATAGCAAGTTCCTCAATATTTATAATGTACCCTTTGGTCTTATATTTTAAAGAAACATTTCCCTGAGTTGACATCACACCTTTTTTGTTTGTTATATTGCATTAGTAATATTCCAGCCATAGAGCTGTACAATTAAACAACAAATCAGATCTCCAAGCTTGACTGATCTCCAAGCTGACATGGCTGCTGTTTTCTGCAGGGTCTCTTCCCAGGACCTTTTCTGTCAATGTACCAGGCTTCCTGCCATCCAGGAGTATTCTACTTGGAAATGCCCTCTCCAGCCCCCCAATACTACCCCAATATACACAGAGAGATGCAGAGACAGGGTGTCTGAAGATACCCACACAGACAGAAACACAGAGAAAAGAACACATGTTCAGAGGCTTTCTTGCACAGAGTGGGCAAGTACACACGGTATACTCATGTGCAGACTCAGAAACTAACAAAGACAAGCACACACATGCACATACTCTCACAGAGCCTGCCATGTACATTTGCAACTACCAGCGCACTCAGCTCCATTCTCACAGATGAACACAAAGGCCCATGACAAACAGGGCACCATCCCAGAACAGCAAGAGCATGACCCCAGCAGGGTGCATGTACCCTCACACACTGACCACCACTTCTTCCAAAGGCATGCATCTCCCACTTAGGAACATGCACACATGCCTAAGTACACACACAAATACACAGCTCTTAAAAACAGTAAGTTGGGGATGTTTGCATTGATTCTCCAGGAACTAAATAAAGAAGTAAATAAACAGTAAAAGGAATATATGATCATTTACTGATGCTGTGACCTAAGGCCTCATTTTTCTCATCTATGAGAATAAAACCAAATGCCGAATGTTTTCTTTGATACAAGGAGAATGACTCATAGTGGGATAGGGAGCAGGAGCATGGAAGGAACAGACGAACTCTAGATAGGGCAGAGGGGGTGGAGGGGAAGGGAGGAGGCATGGAGTAATTAATGATGGTGGAATGGGATGATCATTATTATCCAAAGTACATGTATGAAGACACTAATTGGTGTGAATATATGATGTATACAGCCAGAGATATGGAAAACTGTGCTCTATATATGTAATAAGAAGTGTAATGCATTCTGCTGTCATATATATATAAAAATTTACATTAAAATTTTTATTTAAAAAAAGATACAATTACCTCTTTGAAATCTCATCCCTACATTACAAGGCTAGAGTGATCTACCTTGAAAACAAAAATCTTCTCGTATTTCCTATCATGTAACATGATGGCATCACATAATGGGCCCCCAAAAAATATTTGATAAATAAAATTCCTAAATACTAAAGGATATGCACACAAAAAGTCTTGACTTAAGCAGTTAAATTTAAGGAAAAAAACAGATCAATGTTATAGAATCACACAACTCTCTTAGGCAAATAACACACTGAAATATCTCATTTTCCAAAGAATAAAAAGACAGCTATTTAATTATGTAATAGGGACACATGCTGTTTGTAATAAAAAAAAAAAAAGCAAAAAAAAAAGCAAAAGCTAAGGTACAGAAATGCTGCCAAACAGCCTTGGAATAGAATTCATATTTAATCCAAAGGCAAAACAGTCCGCTGACCTTTTAAAAACTGCTCAGGGTTTTTTATTTATTTAATTTATTCAACAAATAAGATTCAATAGTAACAAATTTTAAAAGTATTAGATCTTATTAGGCTAAAACGTCTACAAAATAAAACAACAGAAAGAGGCATCCTTTTTTTGTTTTTACCATTGTAGTTTATTTTTGGTTTTTTTGTGTACATGGGCTTGAACACGGGCACTCTACACTGAGCTACCACTCAGCCCTTTTTATTTTATTTCAAGATAGGGCCTTGCTAATTTGCAAAGCTGGCCTCCAACTTGTGATCCTCCTGCATCAGCCTCCCAAGTTGCTGGGCTCACAGACATGCACCATTGTACCCAGTCAGCTATCCTTTCTCGTCTTAATTTAAGAATTCCTTCTCATTAAGAAAAATATATGGGAGCTGGTAGAGTGCTTGCCTCACATACATAAGGCCCTAGGTTCAATCCCTAGCACCAAAAAAAAAAAAAAAGAAAGAAAAAGAAATAAAGATGTACAACTATTTATCCAGGTCCACAGTCATTTAAACACTATGATGCATCATCACAGGCTAAGATCAACTAACTGGTCCTGATACTTCATTATTTTCCAAAATAATGGCTTAAAATCAACTACCCTGAAAATAGGGCTATTCTGAAGAATCTAAATATCTAAATGACTCCCTGAAATGTTCCCACACAAGCTCTATGGTATAGAGTTAGGCAACTGAATACCACACTTTTCTTCTAATGGAGCAATTCTAAAACTCCCTAATGAAAACCGGCCCCACCTATTTCCTAGAAAGGCGGGGCAGCCATCTGTTCCATTCAGTATGTGCCCCAACAAGGCTACTAAATTTTCCACTAAGAAATGTAAACCATCTCTAAGTACTTGGTGAATCATCAAAGCACATGGATCTACCCTTAAGCAGTAAGAAATAACCTCTAGACTATAATAAGTACAGCCCACCATTACGTTACATATAATTATATACAATCTAATATTGTCCAGCTATTATTAAAAGTTTAGTTTGCAGCCTGTTCATTCCTCTATATACTTTATTCTAAATTCTGTTCCTGAATTATGCAAGATTAATAAGGTATTTATACCAAACTGTTCATTCCTACATTGCTACTTGGCATTATGTCTTTACCTTTGACAGCTTGTTGTTAAGAATATTGACCTTCATAGCAGGATTTCCTCAAGAAGCACACGAAATATATAATAAGCCCAAAGCTAACATTAACTCAACAGTGAAAAACTGGAACCCTGTCCTCTAAGATCCACAACAAGACAAGGATACCACTCCCACCATTTCTATGCAACAAAGTACTAATGTTCTTGCCATAAAAATAAGGAAAAAGAAGGAAAATGTTTGCTGATGAAATGAATTTAGAAATTAAATTTTTTAAAAATCCTCAAGATTTAAAAAAAAAACTACAGTACTGATAAATTCAGTAAGTTGCAAGATAAAAAATTATCATACAGAAATCAGAAGCATTTCTCTATGCTAATAAGAAACATTCAAAAGAACGATCCCATTTACAATAGCTTAAAAACTGAATACTTTTTTAAAAAATATTTTTTAGTTACATATAAGCACTATCTTTATTTTGTTTATTCATTTTTATGTGGTGCTGAGTATCAAACCCAATGCCTCAATGTACGAGGCAAGCACTCTACCACTGAGGCACAACCCAGCCCTTAAAACCAAATACTTAAGAATGAATTTAGCCAGAGACAAAACACTTGTACAATAAAAATTGTGAAACATCAATGAAAAAAGTCAAAGATGACAAATAAATGGAAAGATATTCCATGTTTATGAATTAGAAGAACACTGTTAAACTCTCCTTACTTTCCAAAAAAAAATCTACAGATTCAATGAATTCTTATCAAAAGTCTAAACATTAATTTTCATAGACACAGGAAAAATGATCCTAAAGTTCATATGAAACCATAAAAAAAAATTGCCAAGGAAATCATGAACAAAAAGAACAAATCGGGAGACATCAACTATTTGGTTTCAAACTACTCTAAAAAGTAATAGTATCTGCAACATCATGGTTCTGGCCACAAGAGACCACAGACAGAGGGAGTGCTCACAACAGGAAGGACCCCAGGCACCTGTGGTGAAGGACTCTCACTGCCCTGTAATAAGGAAACAATCTGATTCAGAAAAGGGCAAGGAACCCAAACAGACACTTCTCAAAGGACCTGACTTGCTAATCAATACAAGACGCAATGCCCAACATCAAGAACCATCAGGGATACACAAAGGGAATCTACAAGAGATGTCACCTGACACCAGTTAGAATGGCTACCCTCAAAAGACAGAAGAAAACCCTGCTGGCAAGGGTGTGGAGAAAGGGAACTCGTGTACACCACTGGTGGGATAAAAATGAGTGCAGCCTCTCGAGGAAATGTAGGGAGGGTTCCTCAAAAAGTAAACACAGACTTACCACATGACCCAGAAACTCCAATATTCCTGAAATTAGTGCATCAGAGAGATGTCTGTGCTCCTACCCTCACTGCAACACCATCCACAACAGCCAAGATGCGGAAATGATCTAACCATCCACCAGGTGGTGAATGAGTGAAGAAGGTGTGGAACACACATACAATGGAATACTAGCCAGCCTTAAAAAAGGAAAAAATTCTGTCATTTGTGACAGCCATGGGTGGAAATGGAGAACGTGCTAAGTGAATACATCAACAAAGAGAAAGCAAATACTGTCTGTTCTCACTTCTATGTGAAATCTAGAACTGAACTCAAAGAAGTAGAAAGCAGAATGTTGGTTACCAGAGACTGGGCAGTGGGGGTGGGTACAAGATGACAAATATAGAGCCTCAGTTATGCAGAAGGAATAAGATTGATTTTTTTTAAGATAAATTGTATTGTGTGGTGAGTACAATTAAACAATGAGTACTGTACATTTCAGAACTGCTATGAATAAGTTTCAAATACTCTTGCCACAAAATATTAAATGTTTAAGTTAATTAGCTTGATTTTATTATTCCACATTGTATTCAAAGTTAATAAGATCATTTTGTACCCTATAAATACATACAATAAGAATCTGTCAACACACAATAAAGAAAAAATTAAAGGAAAAACTTGTTTGACTGTTTCCATCACAGCTCTGCTACTTTTGATGTACACAAGGCTTAATGTTAGGAAATGGGTAAGACTATGTATGACAAGTAATTTGAAGCTAAGAAAGGGACAGCTGACAGAGCTGGTCAACTCCTAACATCACTGTAAAATAGACACCACTGGAAACCACTGGTAAACAGAAAAATAACAATCAAATCAAAACAATTCAAATATTCTTTAAAAACATAAAAATGTTAAAAACTTACATTTCTGCCCTGAATTATGGACAATAACAGATACGGAACGGAAAGATTCAAAACTTCAAAGCTATGCTAACATTAAAAGAGTAACAAAAAGAACTGAAAACACTGAAAGAAATGCCAACAGCAGGCCAGGAAGGTGGGAGCAGCCAGGCCAAGAGGGCGGTAGCTGAGCTCTGGGG
The DNA here is from genome assembly GCF_964194105.1 of Spermophilus citellus. NCBI lineage: Eukaryota > Metazoa > Chordata > Mammalia > Rodentia > Sciuridae > Spermophilus > Spermophilus citellus. The sequence continues at coordinate 153,200,484 of NC_138189.1, forward strand.
ACTAACCCTCAGTGTGTGACTGGAAGCTTTGACCGACCGCCTTTGCCATGACTTCTGAAAGGAGCTAAGCACCTGCCTGCCACAAGACATTCCTCCAAACCCTTCTCTATTGCTCCTTCAGCACCACAGTCAATCACATGCTGATTCATTCCTAAGCACCACAAGTCACACCAGCCACTGCACCTGCGCTTCCCTACCACCACACTGTTCTGGTGCTCCCTCCTCACCGCCAACACCATCATGCTGCTAGGCACGGGCACTCACAACAGCCTTCTACCTCCCACTCTGCCCCCTGCCACAACCTTGTGTGACAACTCAAAGCTGGAAATGTTTAAGATAATGCTCAGTGATGTTCCTCCACCCACACTCCCACTCCACTCCCCTTTAATTATGGTTGTTTACGGATATCTACTCCAAACAGATCTGAGCAGCACCCACTTTCTCATTCCTATTTTTTAATTCTTCCCTCAACATAAGAGAATAATCAATAAAATGAAAACAAAATAAATATCTATTAAAGATTTCTGTCAAAAACTATCTCTTTTATAAAGAACTTCAGTCAGTTACTCTTGACCTCATTCACATATTCTGATAAAGAGCAATCCCCTCTAAGAAGATGTAACACTTCATGATAAAATAAGGTTAACTACTTTCTTTAAAAAATATTTGTAAATGATATAAGATTGTAGTTCTCAGGGCTGAAAAAGAACCACTTTCCAGCAGAAAAGCTCTGGATTCAATGCCCAGCACCACCAAAAACACAAAAAAGAAAAACAGAGATTTGTTATGTATTAGCTATGAAAACTCTATAGCAAGCAATCCCATTAAGCTTATCCTCTGGATAATGTGAATGTCTTCATTCCTCTCAAACATTATAATCGCTGTTTGTGATGAGAATTTCCAAACCTACTTAGACCTACTTAGACCTTACTGGCAAGAATGTTTTTATGGCTGGTGTATAACAAGATCCCTAGCACCACAAAACACACACACACACACACACACACACACACACACACACACACACACAGAGCTTAATAATATAAGGAGAATTAGACTCAAAGTGAGCAGAACAAGGTTTTTATTCTAGCACTACAATTTATAATCACAGGAATTTCTACTTCTTAATCTGCAAAACAAAGGGTTTTGAAACCATTAGGGAATTTCCAAACTGACAAGAGGCTTTAAACTCAAGTGTTTTTGAAACTGTGTTCTCTGGAATCCTGGTATAAACAGTGCACGGGGAGACAGCAGGCCCAGCGGGCCTCTTCCACTACTTCCCAACTTCCTCATTCCTCTAAAGCTTTCTTCCTTCACATGAACACTGAAAATAATTTAACATAAAATTCCTAATATGCAAGAAGTTACATTTTTCTTTTAAAATCATAAAACAGTTATATAAACAAAGAGGATTTTTGTTCAGCTACACTGTAATCTGTTAACAACATAGCTTATGTTAATGAAACATAAAAACAAGAAGTTTAAGTCAAAAGAGCAAATTATATAACCAATGTACTGCAAGACTAACAGAAAAATACAATCCTAAAGTAAACCCATTTCTAAGGAACAAACTAGATAGACTTTACAAACTGCATCAGAGGTAGACACACTAGGTCAGCTCACTATCAAGTGGATGGGTCAAAAGTTGGGACGAATCAAACAGACTTGGCTCCTAGGAAAGACTTTTAACCACCTACGCATTATAAGCAAATCTGTAGCATACCTTTACTTAAATGCTACCTTTATGGCTTACAGCCAAGTAAAATACAAAAACAATCAAGAATATTTTCTCCACAAAACTTGCATGGATAATAATGTAGAAAAATGTGTCAACGTTTAGAATGTTATTCATATTTATAAGAAGACAAAACTTAAGATTCCCAGTACACAAACATATTGACAAAAAGAACAATTTTCTCCCTGAGAATGTTTGCAGCAATTATGAAGACTTGGTTATAATGCTACTTGAATAACAGATATTCTCAAATCCCAGTCTAAAGACTTCTGATTACAGACAGCATTCTAAATGACAGATGGGAAACTGCAAAAGGCCATTTCAAATGCCCTCACAATACTTTTCCATAGGATAAAACTTAAATATCAGTTCAAACTTATCTAATGAACAACTCCAGCTGTTAAAAACTTTTCCCAAACGCGAAGCCTGCCCATTATTCTAATTTCTAATCATTGTGATTTCATTAATTCTACAGATGCCAAACACCAACCCTTCATGCCAACCTCATCAAGAAAGAGTGTATCATACACACACATACACACACACACACACACACACACACACACACACACACTCTATATAAGGGGGTGCAGGAGTCACATGGGGAAGGGAGTAATGTCAAAAGGACAAACAGTGAGATCTAAAGGAATTTAGGCTGGCTCAAACTTGTGAAAAGCACATAAACTTTTACAATTTTAAATCTATTTTATTGTAGAAATAAAGTTATAAATGATGGTAAAATGCCTAGGTGAGCCCACCAAAAACCAAAAAAAAAAATCAACATTTAATTGGAAAGTTCCAAAATGACATGGAGAATCTAACCCTCATTTCAGAATCCTGACATGGAGGCAGAGTTCCATGGTAAAGCACCTGCCTAGTATGCACCAGGCCCTGGTTTGATCCCCAGAACTACAGGGAGGGAAAAAATGGACTCAGAATCTCAACATGATCAAGTGCAAGAAACAGATGATCCTGATAATGAACAAAAGGCAGATTTTGTTAAAAATCTTTTTAATATCCTTTTCAGACCCTATGCTATGACGCCCCACCTACAATTTTCGAGAACATTAGTTCTCAAAAGTATGAGGCCTTTGGTGGAATCCCCAGACCCCTTTCCAGAGGTCCAAAGTGTTCAAACTATATCCATAATATTATCGAGATTTGACTATTTCACATTCTCCCATGAGTGGATAGTGGAGTTTTTTCAAAGGGTATAGGACAGATGGCACTTCAACAGAATGAATACAGACGCAGAGGTGAAATTCCAGTTGTCTTCTATTCAGTGGAACATTAGAGAGACAAGTACAGGCACATTTGTAATCCCAGCTACTTGGGAGGCTGAGGCAGGAGAATCATAGTTCAATGCAGGTCTCAGCAATTTAGTAAGACCCTATTTCAAAATTTAAACATTTAAAAAATGGCTGAGGATGTAGCTCAGTAGTAGAGTACCTGTCTAGCATACATGAGGCCATGAGTTCAATCCCTAGTACTAAATACAGGAGAAATATCTGAAAAGCATAAAACAATGCTATTAAATTATTTTTTGGTTTTGGAAGTTATTTTCATAAATTGTGTTTTTAATATTTAATGGATATCAATATTCTCAATGAATAAAAAGTATTTCTAAAATAATCAGCTTAATTTTTAATGCAGTAAATACAGACAGACAGAACTCACATAAGTTAAGTGCTTTGGAATCCCCAATTATTTAGATGAATGTAAAGGGTTCTGAGATCGAAAGTCTGAGAAGCACAATTCTAGAAAATAAAGACAGGGCCTACTCTCCTTAAAGCCACTTGTACAGTTAATGTAGAAAGAGGCTTGGGGCAAAGACAGGAGCTGTTCCAGAACATGAAAGATGGCTTGGAAGCAAACTCTGATGGCGAGAGCAAGCCCAGTGCAGCCTGGGGCCTGCACTGCCCCTCTCTTCACCGTAGGCTCACTGAGGAGTCAGAACCAGTGGCAGGTGGGGTAGAATGACCAAAGCCACAGGAGCTGAGGGGATGGTGTCAAGGCGCACTAGGTCCACAGACAGAACAGGAGGGAAGGCTAGACGCGTGGGTACAGGGTAACCCTGCAGGAACAGCAGGTTCAAGTTACTGGACATAAGCAGGCGGCAGGAAAGCTATGGACAAATTTTCAATGAATCAGTGGTAAAACTGAGTTCTCTAAACATTGCTGCTCTTATAAACATCCATTATAAGATGTGCAACAGTTAATGTAGAAAGAGGCTTGGGGCAAAGACAGGAGCTGTTCCAGAACATGAAAGATGGCTTGGAAGCAAACATTTAAATATCTGTAAATGAAAACTTTGCTGTGACTGAAAATTTTAAACATTGGAAAAATGAACACTTACCATGTTGTTTCTGCTTGGGGTTATACATTTTCCACCACCGAAAAATGATAAATCCATCTTGAACTCTAAGAAAAGTAGATTACAAAAATGAGAAGTAGCAATTTACTTAACTCATTTCTAAATTAGGTAGACTTTGAAAACAAAGAAAAAACAAAATTCTCAAAAGAGTACTAGCATACATAAATAGACATCTTTTTTTTCTGAACAAAATATTTTATAGCCTTCCAGTTAAAAAAGGAAAAGAGACATATGTAGCTCTAAATTAGGGAGGGAATTCTTCTTGAAAATTCTTTACTGACAAAAATTATATATATTTATCACATATGTATTATTTTGAAATTGTTCTAATTGGGTAAAGTGTAAATACTACATTATATGTAACAGGAAAATGAAGTGCTAAAAATTATTGCATTTTAAATAATATTTTTTAAATATAAAAATTAAATAGATAAGCCAAATTTTAAAAGGGGATATGATATTAGCACACTAAAGGGAAACTTTTAAAGATACTTCTTCATTTCTCTAAATGATCTATCACCTCATGCTCCAAAAGCATGTACTCATAACCTCTTTTCTTTTCTTTCTTCTGATTTGGAAATATTTTAGAATAGCACAGAAGCTGCTTCCTACAGCTTTAAGTGAGGCAGGAGAGGAGTACTGACAAATCCTAGCACCTCTCAATTAATGCCAAATTTTCAACTAAATAAGTAACAAATACTAAGAGGAACAAAAAGGATGCAGGCCTTTCTTCAAGGCTTATGGAAGAGGAGATTGCAAACATTACAATTTCCTATTACGTTCAGATTTGTATTTCTTAAAAGTAAAATTAGAGTTGTAACAGATGCTAAATAATTCTATGAGCTTATCTCTAAAGAGGAGCTAAAAATGGACGAGACTTTAATGACCAATGTTGATAATGGATGGTCAACATCTCTGAACTTTGTATTTTATTACAAATAACCACCAGGAATTCTACATCAGAAATGGTTAGGCAGCCAGGCGTGGTGGCGCACACCTGTGATCCCAGTGGCTCCAGAAGCTGAGGCAGGAGGACAGTGAGTTCAAAGCCAGCATCAGCAACTTAGCAAGGCCCTAAGCAACTCAGGGAGACCCTGTCTCTAAATAAAATATAGCTAAATTAATCCAATGACAGAACCATTTTAAAAGATCAATTCACCAAGTATGATTTTTTTGAGATAGGGTCTCTGTATTGCATTGGCTGCTCTCAATCTCCTGGGCTCAAATGATCCTCCCACCTCAGCCTTCTGAGCAGCTGGGACTACAGGCACATTCCACCACACCTAACTCAAGAAAATGATTTTAACCTTTGGCTTACTTGAAGAAGTCATATTAAATAAAACATCGTAAACAGAACATTTTTACAATATTTCATGTTTTGAGTCCTTTTTAAATGGTGTTACCTAATAGACATGTCTTCTGTGATGTAATAGATTTCACGAACCATGACTTTTCCAGAAAGAACAGAGAAAGAGAAGGATCCTGTTGTAGGAGAGAAGAATAACAGTAATTGATTATTTTATATTGTAATTCTTATATATGATAAAGCACCTAAAGCTTAAAATCTTAAGCATTCAATTTAATCGATAATTAATCTCTTCACACTCCATTCCTATCCTTATAGTATTACAGATTTTCCAGTTTTATTATTAGTAATATACAACACCAGGATACACCCTGACATAATCACAACAGCATGGAGTCCACCCTGCTCCAGTTCAGTCCCCAGCACTCACCCTCCACACTCCATCAATCCCAATTCAGTCAATTCAATCTTTACTTAATTTTAAGTAAAGTTTACTTCTTTTCCTTTTATTAGTGTCCTATGGATACACTGATGCTGGGACCCACCATGCCACATCCATGTATGCATATTAGAAATGTCGGTCAGATTCATGCCCTGTTCTTCCCTTTTCCTGTCCCTTCTTTCTCCTCCTCAATCCCCTTCATCTACTCTCCTGATCCTTCCTCTCTTTTGATGAAATTCCCTCTTCCCCTTTTTGTCCCGTTTCATTTATTTGTTGTAGTTGCCGCCTTCTCCCCTTATTTTGGATTAGCTTCCACATATCAGAGAAAACAATCACCCTCTGACTTTTGGGAACTGGCTTGTTTCATTTAGCATGATGGTCTCCAGTTCCATCCATTTATCAGCAAGTCCCATAATGTCCTTCTTCTTTATAGCTGAGAAATACTCCATAGTGTGTATAGACCACCTCTTCTTTATCCATTCATCTGCTGAAGGGCACCAGGTTGACTCTATGGCTTGGCTTTTATGAATTGTGCTGCTATAAACATTGATGTGGCTGCATCACTGTAATATGCTGATTTAAAATCTTTGGGATATAAATTGAGGAGTGGGATAGCTAAATCATATGATGGTTCCATTTGTAGTTTTCTGAGGAATTTCCATTCTACTTTCCAGAGTTATTGTACTAATTTGCAGGTGCACCAGCAACGTGTGAGTGTACCTTTCCCCAACAACCTCATCAGCATTTACTGTTCATATTCTTGATAATTGCCATTCTGACTGGAGTAAGATAAAATCTCAGTGTAATTTCAATTTGCATTTCCCTGATTGCTCTCTAGCAAGAGATGTTGAATATTTTTTAACATTTTTTGGCCAATTTTATTTCTTCTTTTGAGAAATGTCTATTTAATTCTTTTGCCCATTTATTGATTGGCTTATTTGTGGGTTTTGTTGTTTTGTTTTGTTTTTTGCTTTGTTTTTGGTGCTAAGTTTTCTTAGTTCTTTGTATATTCAGAATATTAACTGCCCTATCTTAGAAGCAGGTGGCAAAGATGTTCTCCATTCTGTAGGCTCTCTCTTCATGCTTGTTTTCTTTGCTATGCAGAAGCTTTTTTGGGGCGGGGATGGGGGGAAGTAGGGGACTGAACTCAGGGGCACTTGATCACTGAGCTACATCCTGAGCCCTATCTGTATTGTATTTAGAGACAGGATCTGAGTTGCTTCGTGCCTGTCATTTCTGTGCTGAAATACTGGAGTGTTGGACCTACTTTTTCTTCTAGCAGTTGCAGGGTTTCTGGTCTAATTTCTAGGTCATGACTTCCATTATTCTTTGACCATTTTAACAAAAATTGTCATATGTGTAATCACTATGTACTGAGCAACTAACCACTACCTGAGAACATTGGTTTAAGTAGGAAATTTATGTGGCTAATTCCCTTAAGTATATATACTCAGCCATTAAAAAATCAAAGCAATAACCAATTCACCATCCATCAATTTCAATCACTGGATTAACCAAATTAATGGAAGGTGACTTATGTTTGAGATAAGTTTTATTTATGTCCACTAAGGTATCCAAATATAAGAAAGATGAGAACGGTTCTATCCAGTCAGCCCTCGTCCCACTTTCCCAAATACATTCTTCTATCTACCTGCAAACTTTTTACCATTAAATAATCAGAAATTAAGCTAATAAAGCAGGGCACAAAGTGAAATACACAGGATGATCTCATCTTACAGATGTTAAAAAAAAATAACTACAACTTTGAACATCCAAAATTTAATATGGAAGGTGACTTCTATTAAGAAATTCTATGATACTAGGAATTGAAACCGGGGCCCTTGAGCATGCTAAGCAAGTGCCTAGTCCTTTTTGTATTTTATTTTGAGACAGGATTTTCTCAAATTGCCCAGGCTGACCCCAAACTACCAATCCTACTGCCTCAGCCTCTGGCATTGCTGGAATTAGATGTATGCACCCCACACCTGGCTCCATGTTTTATATGTGTCTAAACTTTTAAAATACTTTTAATAAGCATCTTTTCTAAGTTAAAAAAAAAGTCAAAAAGTTACTATTCAAGCACGATAAAAAAGTAAGAATGGGGTAAAAGACAATAATCAAATGGTAATTCATCTCTAGTCATGGAATGCTGCATGAGAGAGAAGGCGTTAAAGACGGTTTCAGCTCTCACAAAACAAAGGCTAAGCTGGTATGTGTTTATAAAATATAGATTTATAATACACATCTTAAGTTTATGTGGAAGAAAAATAATTCTGTGTTAGACAAACTTACCAATATGGATATAGCCATGCTTGTACAATCTGTTAAGAACCAATGTTAAAATAAGACCAACATTCCGAGAATTATAATATGTGAGATAAATGATCCATCCACAGGACAAAATAGTAGCTGTTGGGAGGGGGAAAAAATGATAAGATTTACTTCCATACGGTAATTTGTCCTCTTAAAATTTAGTACCTGGAATTTTATAACTAGAGGTTGATTCTACCTTATCCAATCTTCCTCTAGAGATCTTTTCAGTCATTAGCCAGAAAAACATTTCCCAATCAGTTCAGTTAAATCATGTTCAAGTATAACTTTCTTTTTTTTTTTTCTTCTTCCCTGTTTACTTTTTCATTGCTTTGTACTGTTTTAGTTGCTAAACATGTAATGAGTTCTGGGAAGAGAAAGCCCATATTTGTGAACAACTGGAAAAATATCCACCTCTATTAGCAAAATGCTCACACATAATTTTATTCCTAAGCTATTTCCCAAAACAGGCTACAATCACTTGAAAAACAATGAAAACTGAAGATATTTTTAAATCAGAGACAAGTCAGTTTTTTTAAGTCAACAATCTTTGCTTGAAAAAAATCAGAAAAGTCAGAATTTTCATCTAAAAGCACACTTATCAACAGATCATCTTATACTAAATATTTTGCAGTAATTTTTGCTGTAACAGTAACCCACTTCTGATGGATACTATCAAATATGCTACAGTAAATGATATTCAAATTTGACTAGTTTTTTTATAAAAAGTTTAGTTACCTATAAAAGCTGTATTCCCCCCAAAAATGAGATCATGAGTATACAAAAATATACATGAATATACAAAAAGCATAGCACAAGAAAGCATTTTGTTTCGATAATAAATATTCCTTTATTTGTCCTTTCTAAAAGTATGTAACTATCTTCTATATTTGGGAAAAAATAATTTAAAGTTCACATGTGTAACCTTTTAGCAATATCACTTGAAGTTCCTAACGTTTTAAAAGGTATGTGAAAAAACAGTCAAGAGAGAGTCATAATAAAATGTAATAATTCTCAGGGTAACAATTTTGTTGTTGGAAATTACTATAATCTGCCCAAAAGATTATTTCTAAAAACTCTTATTAAAAAGTTATTTTGATGCTATGACACTGGATTGTAAGTTTAAAGTTATTTTGTACAAATTTTTACTATAAATCACTGTTTCAGCAGCAGGTTGTTATGGGCCCTTCAGAAATACAGAAGGCATCTGCTGAGAAATATGCTTTTAATACTACATATCTTGTGGCCTTTTCGCTTTAGCATGACCTCAACCACACTTTGAACATCATAAGGCCCCTAGTAAATCAGAGGGAATTAAAAAAAATAATTAACTCAATGATTTTATTTATTGCTATTGTTGTTTTGTCCTTAAAGAATGTTGGTATATAACAGAATAAAGTCAGAAATCCTCAGTGATAGAAAGGGGACACATGAGTATTAAGGAAGAATTCTGTCCTTAATTAAACCAGAAGGTAACCTCCAACACTTCTTTTATGAAGTTCTCATCCATACTATTATTTGGTATTTCATTTTACTTTTTTAACTTCCTTTAATAATTTATAGGAGTTCAACTCCATCAAACAGAAAATGGTAACTCGATTACCACGAGGTGTTTATAAATCATTAAGTATTTTAAATTCTTCTACATTCACTGTAGCCTGGCCCATAGCCCAGCCCCACCCTTTGTGCTGTCCTCAGAGAAAGACAGCTGGGTAGTTTAACATCTGCAGGCCTCAAGTGCCCAACAAACTTAAAGAAAAAAAAAAAACCTACCTTCACACAACTGCAACAAGCTGTGCCATCAGGCACACAGATGACCAACAATGTCACCACCCTCACTCTCCTACCTCACCCTTCCTGCTTTCCTCTCTAGCATTCCAGTTCCTGAGCCAAAGTTCAAATCAAATATAACACTTTCATGAAAATTTCCTGGGCAATAACAGCCTATGGTAATCGCTCCCTTTCCTGCTATTATTTCTCTATTTCTTCCTCTCATTCATTCATATTCATTCACTCATATTCCCCACCCTCTGCTCTCCTACCATTTAGTTATATTCTGTTTTGAACTATTTGCGTGCACCTAGAAAACGTCTAGGATATTATACAAAAATTACAAATAGCAGAGCCCACTACCAGGTACACAAGGAGTGAGAATACATATTAAAAGATCAATCAGGCATATACATTCTATTCTACTATAAAAACAGACCGACTATGAGGATTTATTACTTCTATAGTTAAACAAATGAAAGTGTTCATTTGTGTCTGTTGAGTACAGGTAAGGAAGGTGACCTTTTTTTTAATACTTTTATTTTACTTATTTATTTTTATGTGATGCTGAGAATCGAACCCAGCACCTCGCACATGCTAGGCAAGCACTCTATCACAACCCCAGCCCAAGGAAGGTGATCTTAAATAGGAAAAGGACCTCAAGTGCAATGTCTTTTTCCTCCTCCCATCACCCCTGCCTAAGATAAGGTGGAGCCTGAGAAAAAGTACAGTGCTTTCCAAAGAGGCTTCCAGAGTAAATACTCAAGAAACACAGAGAGATTAAAATCTTTACTTAAAATAAATAAATGGTATTCTAAGTATCGCAACTTCAGTTAACCACTGCTTACAACCTAGCAGTCCTTAAACCATACGTAAAACACAATGAAGCACAGGAAAATACATTTTTACTTACCAACAAGGAGCCAAACAACATTGGAATTGTGTTCTGTAAGAAAATCTTCTAATTGAGTGATACTAGGAACAATACTGTCATTTTTCCTTTGATCCATTACTGAAGTTTTTCCAGAATAGCATTTAAAGGCCTAAAAGAGGTCAAAGGTTAAATTTAGAATCAAAATTTTAAAATTCCCAGAGAATCATGTAAGGGTGGAAGTGAATTTAATATTAAATCAATTTGTTTCTTTAAATAATGAGAATGTGAAAATACAATAAACAACAATCTATATTTCTGTCTGAAATATAAGACATCAAATTTGTAACATCCTGATTTTAGCATTCTAAATATGAGTGCAGACTAAGGGAGATATGATTATTTTTAAATCTAATAAGAAATATCTATATTAACAATAAAAAGGAGTACATGTTAATCATGTAAACAAATTCACCCACTCTGTCTCAAAAGCCGCCACTTAATAATAATTATATTTTATATTAAGTTACATAAATTCCTCTTAATTGCCATCATTTCTGGGTATTCGTTATTCCGTGGGGAAATCATCTTCCCAGTTCAAATTCACTCTGGATAGAATCTGAACAATAAGCAGATCTCCTGCTATCAGATGCTTAGGATAAACTACAATATACTGTCAAATTGTCACCAGATATGACAAATGTGTGTATATTACATACATACATACACACACACACACACACACACACACACACACACACAAGCAGGATGAGAATATTTGGATTACAAGAAAGAATTAAAAGGGGTTAGGGTTGTGGCTCAGTGGTAGAGCACTTGCCTAGCATGTGTGAGGCACTGGGTTTGAGTCTCAGCACTGTATATAAATAAATGAATAAAGATTCATCAACATTTTAAAAAAATTTATTTAAAAAGAAGTAAAGTTCTTATGATTCAAAAAAGCTGTTAATACAGTAACAACATGATTAAACCAACCTACCTGTAACAAAATTATAATAAACCAGAAAAGAGGGAAAAACTAGATTTAATCATAAGGAGACTGCACAGTTAATATTCCTTTAAGAGTAATAGAAATGGGTGATATAAAAAATAGAAAAATAGTAGATTTTTCCTGGATGTAGAAGAATGTGTGATGACAATATTTTCATTGAAATTCACCATAGCTGACTTTTAATCTTTTAAACATATTTTCTGCTTATTCACCAATTTTGGAATAAGTTAAAAACTGGAAGAGACAACACTGGCAGGTATCATCCACAACAGACTATAATGTTCCATATTCCACATTGCCCAAATCATAGTATGACTTACAGAGACAAATTAAACACTTCTTCAAAACATAAGACCTCAATAACAAAAAGCTTTCAAATAACAGTGGTATAAAAATTAAAAGGCAAAAAAGCTACAGAAGATTAAGACTGTTTTCATTTTTTAATAATCCTTTATATTCTACAGTGTAAGGATGAGTAAAATACGCTTTCATATTTTTCAAAGCTTTAAAAAAGTCTATGTCAACCAGTACCTTAAAATTTGGTGATTCATTTTCTGCTTTCATTCTTTTTACTTTTTTAAACAAAAATAAAAAAAAATTTAAAGGGAGAAGATTTTTTTTCAGAAGAAAACATTCACCCAGAATATATTATATATATATTTAATTGCTTTTATTTTTTCAATATATGACAGTGGAATACATCATAATTCTTATTACACATATAGAACACAATTTTTCATATCTCTGTTTGTATATAAAGTATGTTGACACCAATTCATGTCTTCATACATGTACTTTAGATAATGATGTCCATCACATTCCTCCATCATTGCTAACCCCCTGCCCCCTCCCTTCCCCTCCCACTTCTCTGCCCTATCTAGAGTTCATCTATTCTTCCCATGCTCCCTCTCCCTACCCCTCTATGAGTCAGTCACCTTATATCAGAGAAAACATTCACCATTTGTTTGTTTGTTTGGGGTGGGGGGGGGGGATTGGCTAACTTCACTTAGCATTATCTTCTTCAATTGCACCCATTCACCTGCAAATACCATGATTTTATTCTCTTTTATTGCTGATATTCTCTTTTATTGCTGACATTCCATTGTGTATATATGCCACATTTTTTTAATCCATTCATCTACTGAAGGGCACCTAGGTTGGTTCCACAGTTTAGCTATTGTGAATTGTTCTGCTATAAACATTGATGTGGCTGTGTCCCTGTAGTATGCTGTTTTTAAGCCCTTTGAGTATAGACTGAGGAGAGGAATGGCTGGGTCAGATGGTGGTTCCATTCCAAGTTTTCCAAGGAATCTCCATACTGCTTTCCATACTGACTGCTTTCCATATTGGCTGCACCAATTTGCAGTCCCACCAGCAATGTATGAGTGTGCCTTTTTCCCCACAAAATGTGAGAAGATATTTTAAAAACAAGCTACAAATATTATATATTTTTATATATTCCATATTGGGCCACTGAGTCTCCCTCTCTTCACATGAATAGATGTGTGCTTTACTCCTCTCCACTTACAGCTTTTAGACTGAATTATCCAGGAAAGATAGAGGAAGAGGAAACAAACACTTTTATGATGGTTGGATACTATGAAATAAACCTCTCATACTTACTTTTAACATCCTGAAGACTGCCTAGCCAGCACACCCCAAGGAGGAAAAACATACAGACTCCTAGGGGGTGTTAAATGAGGAAAGTGTCTTGGCAATCAGGTCTCTACATAAAAAAGGGCATTTGTTTCTAATCAAACCCAAGAAGTGGTGATCTATCCAGATCCAAGTCCTCAACCAAACTCACCACTACATCCTGCTACACCAACTCACAGCCAAAAGGAACAGTGTTCAAGCTGCAGAGATGGAAAACTGCAGTAATGCAGTTTAACCAACTTTTCCCCAAATACTAGATTAATGCAAAGCCTTTAAGAGAAATCAACAAATACTTAAAAAAAAAAAAATACTTTTAAGTATTGGCTCAAAGTTCCTAAAGGCCCTTAAGCAGAGGAGCATATTCTGGTATAAGGAGTATCCAGAGAGCTCTGCTTCCTAGTGGCCATTCCTGAGCTGCTTTTCTCCGCCACATCCTTCTGCCATGATGTGCTGACTCACTTCCTATGTGCTCAGTCAAGTTAGTAGTGCCCCAACAGCTGTCCAGGAAGAACAAGTGGAGCCTGATACAAGGACCCACTGCACAATCTTCAAGGAACAGATGTGAATAGAAAAGGAATGTTTGCTTCTTCTTTACCCTTCCTGGACAATTCAGTCTAAAAGCTGTAAGTGGAGAAGAGTAAAGCACACATCTATTCGTGGGGAAGAGAGGGAGACTCAGTGGCCCAGTATGGAATGTCACAACTTCAAAGGGTAGGTTTAGAATCCTGTTGTGTGGACAGGCTTATTGCCAGAGGCAGCAGCTCAGCATGTCAGATCCAGAGCAGGAAGAGAAGGACACACTTGCAGGAAAGAGGCCAGGGGCAGGGTGTGGAACCCAAGTGGAAGGAGGTGCAATGGCAAGGAGAAGCCATCCAGCTCAAGCTCTTGGAGCCCAAGAGGAGGAAAAGTCGCTGCGGCAGTGTTCTCCAAAAGAGCACGTGCACACAAAGGGCAACGGGTGCTGCGTGTCAGCATCCAGAGGAAGGCATCAAACCTGAGAGGCACGAGGGCTGCCAGGGAGGACGGGATGTGGGAACAGGAGCAGGAGGAGGACCTCCACTTGGAAGATGGCCCGGAAAGAGGGGAGAAGGGTTAGTCAATAGCATATAAAAGGACAATGGGGTCAAGTTTCTCACTGTTGCAGGATGCGCAAAGAAAGAGAATCTGAAGGAACCCTGGAGGCTCGATGAGAAGTGGAGGAATGGTTTTCAACATAAACAAATATAGAAATAAACAGAGTTGTAAATCTGTCTGTGTGTGTGTGTGTGTGTGTGTGTGTGTGTGTGCAAGTTCACTAACAGGTGTAAATAAAAGCAACACCCCACTAAAAATGACAAACATCTTGCTTCTAAAAACCACGCTCCGTTCAAAGACGTATCATAGCCCCTAGAAGAAATGACCCACAACTAAGGCAGGGAAAGTGAAGAGGAGCCTTGTTTTCAAAAAAGCTAAGAACAGCTCCAAGGATGACAGGAACATGTGAAAAGGACACAGCCAGCTTCAAGAGATTTCTAAGCACAAAATCTAGGACAACTTAAAAATAAATTACAGAAATGGATTACAACCCATTTAATATGAAAGGTATCACAAACCCATACCAACACACAAAATCAAGTCAACACTGACTGGCAACAGGAGAGTCGTCACCTCAAAGTACTCTCCCTAAAATACTTATTAATGACAAAGGAGAAGAGGTGCCCTGAGAAAGCCAACAGTTAATTAAGTGATCAAAGTAAGAACCATCAGTAATGGGATAAATCAAAACTGTGTGCCTCGTGACAGAAAGGTTCCACTCCTGTGATACTTAGGCCAAAGATGCCCGAGACTTGCATCTCATCATAGATTACGATCAGTAGGTTGTATTCATCTTGTATTCACAATGGTAATGAGTTTTTTTAACATAGTCAGTGTATCCAAATATATCATTTTAAATGGTACTTTAGCTATTATTTAATAACTAATCTACATGTTATGAAACATGCACTATCAATATTTTTATGATTCAACAATATCTTCTTTATTCTTCCTTAAATTAGTGTTCATTTCAAATCTTTTCTCTAGCATTAGAAAAGGGGTGTAATTTTTAGCATAAGAATGTTCAATAGTTGAAACAAACATTATAAAAACTACAAATTTATCAAACTTCCTTATTTACCACCTCTGCTACTGCCACCATTTTATGAAATATCCTTCCAATTGCTCAATGGGTAATGCTACAGTTGAAACAGGAGAAATAAATTATTGTTCTATTGAACCTTAAGATGACTATAGATAATAACATGCTATATTTCAAAAAACCTAGAAGAAAGCATTTTGTATATTTTTGCTCAAAGAATGGTAAATGTTTAAGGAGATAAATGTGTTTACTCTGTTTTGAACATTGCACAACATATACATATACAAAACATCACATGGTAACCCATAATATGTACAATTTTTATGTACTGAAACATTCACTAGATTTTATGTACTGAAACATGTAAAGAAATATTCTCTTTCAAAATAAATTACCCATAAAATTCTAGAAAACATTAAAAACTATCTTATTTCTCTCCCATTGGATAAAAGAAATAAAAATATCTAACATCCACTACTTGCAACCAACAAACTTTTAGAGAATTTTGAATATTTATTTGACCCTTCAAAAAGGGAGGCCATGCTAGAATAAAAATCAATAAGAAAAGTACACATAATCTGATAGAAAAATGAATAAAATATTCAAACAAGTAATTCTCAAAGAAAGATACTAACATCATTAGTGATTAGAGATAAATACCATTTGTCATCCATCAAGGAACTAAGTAAAAACTGCAAGCAACTATGCTGGCAGATGTTTAGGAAAATGGGCACTTATACAGACCTAATGGGAAGAAAGTGTCTTAGACAAATTTGGGAGGGACTCCTGCGGATCAAACCCAGGACCCTGCACATGCTAGGCAAGTGCTCTTCCACTGAGCTACATCCCCATCACTCAAGTGGTGGATCTTTCAGAAGAAAAATGTATCAGATACTATAAAAACTATAAATGTGCATAGATGTTCTGTCTGGGACATTCTAATTTTATAACTCCATTCCTCAAAAATACTTCCTCAGGCACAAAAATGTTTTTTCAAGGACAATCACAGAAGTATTATATGTAATGAACCAAGAAATCAGGAGAGAAATATCAATAAGAAAATATTTAAATTATGGTATACCCTTACTACAAAGTAATATGTAGCCTTTTTAAAAGAATGAGAGACTTCCAATGGGGATTGGGACATGTCTGGGAGGAAGGCAACCTGGTCGAATAAAGCAAGCTGAGGAGCAAGATATACAGAGTCCCACTTATGTTTCTTAAAAACCCAACTCACAACTGTACATATGTACAACATATTTTACATATAATTTGTTACAGATACACAGATATAAGTCTCTTTGGAGAGGGGCAGGATTTACTGGGGATTGAACTCTGGGGCACTTGACCACTGAGCCACATCCCCATCCCTATTCTAAATTTTATTTAAAGACAGGGTCTCACTGAGTTGCTTAGCACCTCATTTTTGCTGAAGCTAGCTTTGAACTCCTAATCCTCCTGCCTCATTCTCTCAAGCCATTGGGATTACAGGCATGTGCCTCCACACCAGATATGATTCTTTTAACCTACAAAAACATTAGCAAAGCTAAGCAAGAGTCACCTTTGGGAGAAACAGAGGGAGGAGACTTGTGGAAAGAAGCAGTCATGAAGCAGGACTTTCTATTCTTGACATAGGTACTGTCCAACTGTTTTACAAATGGCATGTGATAGTTCTACAATCACAAAGAAAAGGGAGCATGAGGGCTGGAGGATAAAACAAGACAGATGGGAAAGGTTTTTTTTGTTGTTGTGGTTCTGTTTTGTTTTGTTTTTAACACAAGCATACATCTCTTAGCCTCTCTCTCCTTACAACCATGGCCAAAAATACCAACCTGGTTACCTATCATTCGACCATCACATCTTTTTAGGTTCTTAAACACTTGTCAAAAAAAAAAAAAAAGGGCTGGGGATGTGACTCAGTGGCAGAGCACTTGCCTAGCATGCATGAGGCCCTAGATTTGATCCCCAGCACTACATGAGAAAAAAAAAAGAAATGGAAAATAACCACTGAGCATTATCAAGCCCAGAAGTCTTCGTTATTTGTTGCATAACCTGAAAAAAAATCAATCAACATTTTAGTATAGAACTACTCTCTATGACAGCTACACAGGAGGCTGAGGCAGGAGGATCACAGTAAGAGGCCAGCCTGAACAATTTAGCAAGACCCTGACTCAATTTTTTTAAGGCAAAACAAAGGAGAAGAAGGAGAACAAGAGTATGAGGAGGGGTTGGGTGGAAGCTCAGGGATAGAGCGCATGAAGAAGAACAGGACAGAACATCTTTATCCAAAGTGAAGTTTCAGGGAGTGTTTAACTGTTTCTAACATGACACAAGTAGTCTGAGTGCTCACCAATGGCTCAGACTCAATTTTTTTAAAAAAGGCTGGAGATGTAGCTCAGTGGTGGAGCACTTGCCTATCATGCCTGAGGCCCTGGTTCAATCCCCAGGACTGAAAAAAAAAAAAAAAAAAAAAGAATTATTTTACATGCTAGCCTTTAGTGTATGAATGGGAGGAGGCATGCCTGTGTTACAGGAGGAGGAGAGGATTTCTACAAAGAAGGCAAAGAACACCAGAAGGGAAGACCAGAGGAAGGGAAAGAGAGAGGCAGCTGTAAAGGAAAACAGTAAAACCAAAAGGCCCTGCTTCACACTCCATTGCTCCAGAAGGAGCCCACTGTTTGGATTGAAAGCATGGACTGTATACCAAACCACCTGGGTTCAATAGCAGTTGGCATTATAGCTGTGTAACTGTGGGCAAAATGCCCAACATCTCTGTGCTGTTTCCTCGTGTGTACAATGAGGACATTAACAGTACCTACTTCCTAAAGCTTATGTGGGGACTTGATGAGCTCACATAGACAGGCCACCTAGAACACTGCCTGGCACATGACGGACACGGTAAAGGCTTGCTAACAGCAGCCAATGCTATTGTGCCTTGAGCACAAGAGACTGCTCATTAGGAACACTCTGCTGAGCGCTGCTTTTTGACCACTGAGATGTGCTAGGCTCGCACTCCCAGGACAAGCCAGCAATGCCAGACTCGGTGTCAGCGAGGGCCAGGAAGCCAGTGCACGGCACTTAATCTCCCTTGTCTGGGCTGGCGATAAGGCAGACATTTTATCTGGCCTCTGAGAGTCCCCCAGTGCGAGGAGCTGCAGATGCCCTGAGTGGTGACTGCAGCGCAATGCCCTTTACTGGCACTGCTTCCCCACTCCCCTACCAGTGCTTTCTAAAACCATGCCCCAGGTAAACTACCTGCACTTAAGTACTTTTTCAGGGTTTGCTTCTGGGGAAATCTAAACCCAACACGCTATTTTTTTATAACTAGTCCTAACAAATCAGAGGACAACCTGTGCTTCAGAAGAGACCATGAATCCATTCTATTTAAAGCACACGATATTTAATAAAAATATTTAAGAGCACTCGTGGGTGAGGCACTGGGTTCCATTCCCAACACCACAAAAAAATTAAAATTAAAATTAAAAAAGTAGTAAAGAGAATTGTTAACATTTAGTTAACCTAACTCCAAGTATAAAAAAATAAGAAAAAAAATTAATCATACTCAAATCCCTCATACAATAAAGCCACAAATCTGCACACCATTATAAACAGATTTCCTGGATTTCGTCACTGTGGCTTTCCAGAAGTTCTGCCAGTGATGCGCTTGTAACCATCGGGCTTCCATGTCGCCTACCCACAGGCCGGACTGAGCCTTGTCACCTGTGACAGAACACTCACTCAGAGGAAAACTTGTCAACTGTCCCATATGTGCACCTGCATGATAAACTCTCTGGAGGTACGTTCAGAGTAACCAAATTCAAAGCCATCTATCCCCTCCTTACCAATGAGTAAACAGCTAGCTTACCCAAAGATCTCAGTGAACACCAACACAGAAGAACCGTCTAGACAGACTGCTTCTCTTTCCTACAGCACAAGGACATCCCAAAACAAAAGTCAAGTGAAGAAGAACAGGACACAACATCTTTATCCAAATGAAGTTTCAGGGAGTGTTTAACTGTTTCTAACACGACACAAGTAGTCTGAGCGCTCACCAATGGCTCAGATGACATGATGGCTGATGACTTTGGGATGCTCCTCCCAACTCCATGATGCTATACAAAGAAGTATACAAAACACAGAAGGGTCTACTGCAACTGGACATCTCATAAAAAATAAATATGTGGGCTGGGGCTATAGCTCAGTTGGTAGAGTGCTTGCCTAGCACATGTGAGGCACTGGGGTCCATCCTCAGTACCACATAAAAATAAAATAAAGGTATTGTGTCCATCTACTATAAAAAATACTTTAATAAATAAATATGTAAGCTTTATACATTTAGGATGGTACTGAAATAAATTTATAAAAAGTTGGAATTACTGATTGGGTGCATAGTGATTTGAAGGGCCCTCTCTGCCCCCAAAAATTTTACTCATCAGAATCAGAGCCTCAAGTTCCACCATTTATTCCTTTAAATAGAATACTAATCAAGTCTCTTTTAAAATGCAAATACATCTTTATGATAAATCATGCTTATTTAACCATGAGGATATGTTTTGAGAAATGCGTAGTCAGACAATTTTGGTTTTGTGCTAATATCAGAGTGTACTTACACAAACCTAGATGGGATCACCTTCTATACACCTAGGCTATATGGCACAGCTTGCTGCTCCCAGGCTACATACCTATACAGCATGCTACTGAATACTAAAGGCAATTCCAACACTTTGGTTAATTATTTGTGTGTTTAAATACAGAAAAATAACAGTAGAAATATGGTATAAAAGATTTTTTAAAAACAGTACCTCTGTGGAGGGCACTTCCCATGAATGGAGCTTACAACTTAGAGTTGCTCTGGGTGAGGCAGGAGGGGGTGGTGAGCCAATGTGAAAGCCCGGGGACTTCATTCATACCACATGGCAGACTTCAACAACACCGTGAACTTGGGCTACACTAACGTGTAAAAAACAGTTTTCTTTCTTCAATAATAAATTATCCTTAGCTTACTGCAATTTTTTACTTTTTCTAACTTTTTGACATTAACACTTTGCTTAAAATACAAGCACTTTGGTATACATATACAACAGAGTTTTACTCATCCATCGAAAAGAATGAAACAATGGCATTTACAGGTAAATGGACAGAACTAAAGAAAACTATGCCTAGGGAAATAAGCCAGACTCAGAAAAATCAAGGGTCAAATGTTTTCTCTCATATGTGGAAATTAAAGCAAAACAAAGGAAAGAAGGCAGTTGAGGAAGAAATCAAATATCATAAAAAGATAGAGGGAAGGCAATGGAGAAGAAGGAGAACAAGAGTAAGAGGAGGGGTTGGGTGGAAGCTCAGGGATAGAGCGCGTGCCTGGCATGTGTGAGGCACTGTGTTCAATTCTCAGCACTGCCTATAAATAAATTTTAATTAAGAAAGAAAAAAAAAGAGTAAGGGAGGAAGAAGGGAAAGGGGAAAATAAATGGAATGAAATTAACAAAATCATGTCATATTCATATATAAAGATACCAAAGGGAATTTCACCTTTATGTATGTGTAGGAGGAAGGAAGAAGGGAGGAAAGGGATGGGAAATGGAAACGGAATTCAAATTCCTTGCATGCATGATTTTGTCAAAATGAACCAATTACTATGTAAAATTATGATGCTCTAATTGAAAAAAATACAACCACATTGTACAACTATACAAAATATTTTTCTTTACATCCTTAGATCCTATAAGCTTTTTTCTATTTTTATTTTTAATTTCTTTATTTTTTAATGTTTTTTGTTAAAAACTAAGACACAAGACATAGACACCTCAGCTGAGGCCTACACAAGTCAGTCACCAGGACCATGCCTTCCACCTCCACATCTTGCCCATGGAAGGTCTTCAGGGCAGTAACACTGTCATCTGTCTCCTAGGAAGGCAGAACCTTCTTCTGGATCCCTTCTGAGGGACCAGCCTGGGGTCTTCCTGAAGTCTCTCTTCCCAGAAATGTGTCCACTGTGGTTTGCTTGGTTGTGGTTGTTTTTTCTCATCACAGATCTGTTTTAGGTAGATTATATACCATAAAAGCTTCTAATAAAAACCTTCAATAGTGGAGTCCACGTTTTTAAAATTTTTAGGGTGTTTATCGAGGTCTACAAAAGCTTCTACTAAATCCTTCTCTGTGAATTTCCTGGGGATTCTTTTTCTTATACAGTTTCCTTTAATCTTGCTTCTTCGGCTCTGTGTTCCTGTTGGGGTTCTAATAATTCTTTATTAATCAATTTCTCAGGATAACCTCTAGGAACTCCCCAATCACACCTGGGTAAAATCATCTGACAAAAGTTCACGTGCTGAAGGCTTGGTCCACAATGCAGCCATGTTCAGAGGTGAGGCTTTTAGAAGTGATTGGATCACAATGGCCCAGCCTCATCAGTGATCAATCCATTGAGGGATTATAATTTGATGGCATTACTGGGAGGTGAGACCTGGCTGAAGGGTATAGATCCTTGGGACAAAACAAATCATGTCCCTAAATGTGTGCGTGCGTGTGTGTGTGTGTGTGTGTGTGTGTGTCTTCCAGTCACCATGAGGTGGGAAGCTCTGCTCCATATGTCCTCTCTGCCATGCTGCCTCACTACAGGCCCACAGCAATAAAGCCAGCCTACCACAAACTCAAACCTCTGAAACCAGTAACCAACATAAATCTTTCCTCCAAGTTGATTTTCTCAGATATTTCGTCACAGCAATAGAAAGCTGATTAATACAACACCTCAACCATAGTCATGTTGATTTTTACAACCTCTTCACCTATGGCAAATCCTTTGAAGCCATGAAAAAACTTTTAGAGTGTCTTATTCCAAATGATGCCATTCCCTCTTGGGGACATCACCCCAAGACCAAGCAAGGTTCTTGATAAGGCGACAGATGTAACCCTTCCGGAATTACATCAATGTCTCCCTAAGTTGCGATAACCAGGATAAAGGTCCTCAGGTATTACATCTTAAAAACTGCTCCAATTTCTTGATTTACTGATTGGAGCAAAGAGGTGGTCTGAAGGGAGAAAGATTATTTTGATATTATGAAATTCACCAGGACTGTCAGGGTGCTGATGAGGGATTCACTTCTGTGCCAGGTCACCATTATCAAGAATAAGCAAAATCTTGAAAGGTATATTACCTCCAGACAGTAGTTCTCTATTTCACTGCCACAGTAATTCAAGAAGGCACCCTGGAAGAGGAAGTGGGTCACCCATGACTGACTACTGCTCCTACAGGAAGCACACTGCAGTGTGAACTTATCAATATGCTTGAAAGCCCTGAGCTTCTCACTGTGCCAGGTCATAGTGGGCTTCAATTTGAAGCCTGCAACACTGGCCCCTGCTGTTATCTTGTTCTTAAAAGTCTTAAACCTGGCACTGATTCACCTTCCTTAAGGATCAAAGTCCTCTCAGGCATCTGTTTCCAGGGAGGTTTCATTCATATTGAAGATTTGTTCTGGCAAGTAATTTTCCTCCACAATAAGCTCATCTAGCATATCCAAAAGTTCATCAGCTGCCTCACATCAGATCTCACACATTCACCATTCACCATCACATTATATAATGGAGAAAGATTTTTCATCACTTAAACCACCCCAAGCTAGCAATAAATCAACAGTGTAGCTGGGTCCTTTTCTTTCAACATAGTAAACAAACTTGCTATGGCAGGACTGTCAGGATGCAGAGAAGGAAATGCTTCTGTGCCAGGTCATTAGAAGTTTCTCCATATCTAACATAGGCCTTCTCAAATTTTGGTTCGTCTCGTTGCCTTCAATGAAGTAGTTCCTTTAGCAGCTTTTATCACATTGTCTTTTCTTCAAGATCATAGCTATGGTGGAATGATACATGCCTGACTGATGAGCAATAATCACCAATAATTTTCCACCTTTTAAGTCCTGAATCACCTTTAAGTTTGCTTCCAAGTTAATCACTCAATGTGACTTCTGACTGGAAAAATTAGCAGTGATTTTCATGATCAGAACAAGACTAAATTAAACCCAAGAGAAAGTGACACTATAAACCCAAGATGCGTGAGGCTGCTGCTCACATGACAGTTCTACAGCATACCTTTTTTTATATCTAAATACAAAGAACACGCTTTAAGGTAATGATTATAGTATAGTAAATGTGTAAATCAGTAATAGTCATTATCATTATCCAGTATTATGTATAATACATAAGTGTACAGGCTATACTTTTATAGGACAAATAGTGCAGTAGGCTTTTTTACAACAGCATCGCCACAAATATGGAATGCATTATTCTAAAACATTATAAATGCTATGATGTCTTTTGGCAATAGCAATTTTTTGGCTCTGTTATAATCTTACGAGACTATACAATAGTAGTATGTGTCCATTGTTGATCAAAACGTCATTGTTCAGCATGTAACTGTATGTCAATACTATCTACCACTGACTATTACCATGCATTATTAGTGTAAATTAGTTAGAGTACCTTTCTCATTAGTAAAGCAGGAATGACAAATATGAAACAAAAACTGTGAGATTGCTAAAGATGAGGAAAATACTAAAAGAAGATATTAGGCAACAAAAGCAAATTTAGCTTAGCAATTTTAGCCAGGGCACACAGCTTTGGGTATATAAATCAAAATTATATAATGCCCTATTCTATTCACTTAAGCAAACAAAACAGAAAATTAGCCTCTTAGGTCAAACAGATTAAGTATAATCCTTGTTGCAGGTCCCTTTCATCTCATGATTGTATATGTAACATAATTTCACCTTCTAACTAGTTCTAAAGCCTAATAGAATTAAGTGGCAAATAACAGTCAACAGAAATAATGGAAATCCTTTGGTATCTTAAAAACAGACTAGGCTTTAAAGCCAGTTTAAAATACAATGTATACATAGTGAGGTATGGAGAGGGAGAATGTGAGGAACAGACAAACTCTAGATAAAGCAGAGGGGTAGGAGGGGAAGGGAGGGGGCGGGGGTTAACAATGATGGTGAATTGGGATGGACATCATTATCCAAAGTACATGTATGAATTGATGTGAACATACTTTATATACAAACAGAGATATGAAAAATTGTGTTCTATATGTGTAATAAGAATTGCAATGTATTCTGTTGTCATGCATTGAAAAAATAAAAGCAATTAAAAAAAGAAAAGGGGGGGAAGACTCTCAAAACTATTGATATACAACAGCTTCACTACCAAGACTGAATAGATTCAAGTTATTATTTTCTATATTCATGGAAGAAAGAAAAAGTAGGTTCTTTCTCTCCTTTCCTGTCTCATTACTATAAATAAAGGAAAGCAGGTTGAGTACAATGGAATCATATGGACTATAAATTCTTAAAAAAGAAACTTGATCTATCAACCTGCCATCAGTTAGTTCTGTGGCTTTGGGCATATTTCTAGGCCTCAGTTTTCCCACCTATAAAGTATGAAGGATTGGATTAGATGACTATTAAGTAACTTCTCATCTGAAAAATAAACAAATAAATAAAATACAATGTTGTTCCATCCCCTCTATCTTTTCCTCAACTGTGAGAGCTTGGGCAAAGTTATTGAATCTCTTTGCCCCTGGTTCCAAGTAGTAAAGTGGCCATCTCATCCTTGAAGAAATGCTGAAAGCATTAAAAATATAAAGCAAACATAAAACCCACAGCATACATCTCACTCACAAATAATGAAATACATGTCAAGTGAATAATGCTTAAAATCTGTCTTGTTCCTTACAATAGATAAAAGGAAAACATACATTTAACTGATAACAGGAATTTGTCACCAAAGGAAGTTAGTTGGCATAAGTAATGATCAAGAAAGTATTAAGTTAATATGAATATAGTTCCATGAACACCAGTGAATATGATTCTTAAAAGCAAAGCAAATACAAGACAAATGGAATATTCAGATTTGACAACTGACAAACATTACACATCAAAAAATTAAAGGTAGTTTTTAATATATTCTACAAAAAAAATATTCATAGGGCAGGTGATGTAGCTAAGTGGTAGAGCTCAATCTTACCATGTGTGAAGCCCTGGGTTCAATCCCCAGCACTAAATATATATAGATTCATGCTATATATATGATAATTTTTAACATCTAAGAAATCATACCATCCAAGAAAAATGTTGCACTTTATCAAGCCTCACTTTTTGTAGCCAGCAATTTATACTGGCTCACCTACTTGAAATAAACTTTTTTAAAAACTCTTAAAAGGTTTCAGAAAAATGTTAACTCTAAAATTTACATTTTAAGCTGGGTCGTCTTCTCAACTCAGATATATATATATATATATATATATATATATATATATATATATATGTGTGTGTGTGTGTACACACTACTTAATGACAAATGCCTCAAACTTAACAGCCCAAATGAACTCATCTCCTCCAATCATGTTTCTCATCTATCACTCTTTCTCTGCTCCCTACTCCAATAAATGGTCCCAGAATCCACTCATGTTCCCAATCCAGGTATCAGAATTCATTTCACAAATACTTACTAATCATTAATAATGTGCGTGAACAGGGGAATGTCTACAAGTAAGTGCTCTTCACTCTCCCTCAGTCCACAGACCTTATCCATCCTACCTTCTTTCTATCTGTGAACCCATTTCCACCCTTCCCCACTGGCTGCACTGCTTCACTCTGGCTCTCCTTCCTCAGCTGACTACTACAGCAGCCTCTGACTGCTCCCCAGGCTTTCCAGTGCACTACTCCCCAACTCCTTACCCAGACTGTTGTCCACATCACCATTTCACTTCTCTGTTATATCTTTCTCAAAATTTTCTCAAAGAGTTAATTTTCTATACTTTCTTGAAATTTTAAAATTCTATCACTATCTTTAACATGAAAGGGTATGCAAAAGTCTGTAGGAATTCTAGTTTCCTACTGTACCCAAAAGCACTAGTAGAGATCCTTACTTTAGTAACTAAAAAATGATGAAAGATTATATAAGCAATTACCACATAGTAGTATTCATTTCCTAGTCTTCTACATAGACCAAAAATATCCTTGCATATAAAATAAGAAAATATAGAGTTTACAAAAACGTTACCTTCTAGAAAAAAATATTCACTATTCTAGTATTCCCCAGCGTCATAACAACCACTATTCTACTACAAGAAGCCTGGAATAATGTCTGCTATATGGAACACGACAAATATTTATTAAATGAACTGGTTCTGAATCATCTTTAACCATGTCTCCTACTATTCTTCACAGATCTCATGATAAAAAAATAGACCTGAGTTCACCCATATACAATTTTCTACAAATAACAAACCAAAATTTTTCACTTTTTAAAAAGCTCCTTTATAAACATGGGCACATTATACAGTAAGCAAAAGAGCAAAAAGAATATTGACACTTAGTGATCAAACCAAGAATTTCCTTAAATCTTCCTGCCAAGGTACAGGCCAACCTACATGACTTAGTTGTCAATCAGATGTCAACAGTCAGATCACCACTACTCCACCTCCACTCCCTAACCACACAAATTAAACCACAAAAGAAACAAAAGTTAGAGCTCTATCATCAGAGCTTTAACTAGAAATGAGATTTTTAAAAAATCTTACCCTAAAATATTTACTGAAGTTTTTTTTCAGTCTCCAAAGTTCTATTTTTCCATCTTCTCTTCAGAAGGCCCTGCTGCAATGTTCCATCTTAACAAATCTGAAAAGAACATTTTAACTAAATACACAGGCATTTTGGCTTTATTAGCCGTGCAACAAATTCAAATTAAATAATTAAACAGAGACACAAGGAAATACTTAAATTTTAGTCCAATATTACATTTCCTTGTTTCAAGTTTCTAAACAAGAAATACTTCTAAAACTAGAATAAGAACAGAATTTCCAAACTAAGGTCTTCCAAAAGTTTCAAGAACACTGTTCTATGGAAAGAGCATGAATGTGGGAGTCAGAGGTTCTGGAGGTCAAATTGTATGGTCAAAGCATACTCCAGTGTTGCACTGGAAAACTTTCTAACTGTTGGGTCCCTGCTGGCAAAAACCGTGCCTCTGTATTAGGGCAGCACCTGGCTCACTTTTTCTCAAATGAAAATCACCTTGCAAACCCTAAAGAGCTTGGGAGATGTTTATCAGACCTGATGAAGAGGCCAGGAATTAAGCCCTGTGCGGTGGCGCAATTCTAGGATCCCCGCGACCCAGGAGGCTAGGCAGGAGGGTGGCAAAATCAAGGCCAGCCCGGGCAACGCAGGAGGCTGTTTCGAGATGAAAACTGAAAGGGCTGGGCAAGCCGCAGCCCAGTGGCAGAGCCCTGGCTTCGATGCCCACACCAAGCCTCCAATAATAAAGAGTGGCATCCAGCGGAAGTCAGCGGCGGGCTCCGCCGAGCGACAGCAGGACAGGACCGGGCAGACGGACCGGCTCCGCCGCGAGACCTCTCCTTCCCCCGGAGGAAACTCACCTCGACTCGCCCCGCAACGTCGGGCCCCTTCTTCGGCCGCCCGGGCGCGGCGGCGGGGCCGGCAACACCCCCGGAGGACGACCCCCGAGCGGGACCCGCCGGCAAGGCCTCGGCTGTCTCGAACGCCGTCGGAGCCCCCGGCCTCCCCGCCCCACCGGCCTCCGGCTGCCTGGGCCCTGCGCCGGGCGAAGGCGCAACACCGCGGGCCTGCTCACCTGGGCGCCCGGCCGAACCGCTCCGCCCGCTCCCGCCCGCTGAGGGCCGTGGGCGGCGGCACGCGCCGGACACGCCCCCAGAGCCCCCGCCGGCCGGCCGGCCGCCCGGTCAGCGCCCGCCGCGGCCTCCGACGCCCGGGGACAGGGGCGGGTCCGCGCGCCGGCCGGGCGCACTGCGGCTGCGTCAGCAGACGTCGCCGTCTGCACGCCGGCGCCTCGAGCCCGGTCGCGGCCCGCGGGCCCCGCCCCCGAGCCGATGGTCCCGCCCCCGGCCCCGGCCTGGGCGGAGTCTGGGAGCCGGGGAGCCGGCGAGCCGGCCGCAGTACCCGCGCGCTGGGCAGTGCGCGCTGTCCGCCCCAGAGGAGGCGTTGGCCTTCCTGATGCTGGGGGAGGAAGCGCGCACGTGGGAAAGGAGGCCCACCAGAAGAAGAATCGGTGAGCGAGATAAAACGGATCCACCCAAATAGAGCGCAGTCTCCTCCGACGGCTGCCACGCCGTCTCGGACCCAGCCTATCATGAGTGTTAACTGCTACTGTGGTGCTAATGAAAGTGGATTGATACTCACCCTTTTAGAGGAGTAAGGCGCTTACGGTGCCTTAGCTGGGGAACCAAGGCAAACAACTTTCTCAAGTGCAAACTGCATTAGGAAGAAAAAAAGAGCCACAGCCGAAACTGGACGCTTTGAATTCCCTGGGGCAGACGTGGAACGTGCACCGAAGGCGACCGGGAATGCAAACCGTAATTTACTAGCCTGGGTGAAGAGTTAGCTGGCTCATTAGTCCTCTCAAACCCCTGTGAAGAGTATTCTGATCCCCATTTTTCTAAATTTCACAAATTGAGTATCTCAGGCTCAAAGGAGTAAAATAATTTGGCAAACTGGAGACCCAGGATTTAAATACGTGCCGCGTGGCTCCAGCATCTGTTCCATTAAGCATTACAGTGCACTGCCTCTGCACATGGACACCTCGCGTTCCGACTTCCGCCCAGAAGAAGGATTTACACATGGAAGCTCCAATCTCAAAAAGAACAAATATGAAACCAAATTTAAGCTAAAGGCAGAAAATATACAAGGTAGGATATGGAAATAACGCCAGGCAGGAATGGTTTTAAAAGATTAAAGAAAAGTCAAAAAGAAACGCACCTGTCTTAGTTGCACTCAACTGCCACCTGGACAGTACAAGTTCTCTGAACAAGAAATTACCTAGATATGACTCAGATTCCCCAAACCAAACTGAAACTAAGCTGCCCTGGAGCTGAGGTGAAAGGATTGAGAGGGAGGTAAAATGCACTCTGACTTTCATCTGACCAGGTGAGGGCTGCAGGGATATGGAAGTGTCTGCCTCTACTTCCTTCCCATTCCTAAGAGCAAGTGTACCCTGTAACTACAAGTGTACATGAGGCAGCATCATAAAAATGAATTCTTTATTTTAGAGCCTGTCTATGGCAAAGGCTTTTAATCTTGTGAAAATCGTTAAACTCTCTGACATTTCCTGTGGATCACTAAGTTAGCACAGCCAGGCTCACCGCCTTCTCCAGTCTCCTACATTTTTCATCAGCAGGCCAAGGTAAGGATACCAGCGGGTGCCTCCAGAGAATTCAAGTATTGCTCTAACAATGCAAGCCCTCTAATAATTGTTTATGTTTAACTTTTTACTTTGAAATAATCTTAGATTCACAGGAAGTTGCCAAGATAGTAGTCTCAGTGCTCTGCCACAGAGTACACGCCCACCTTGTTTCTATTTTTGAGACAGGGTCTTGCTGAATTGCCCAGACTGTCCTTAAACTTGTGATCCTCCTGCCTCAGCCTCTTGAGTAGCTGGGATTACCAGTGTGCACCAACATGCTTGCCTTCTCAGATCTTATGTGGGCTCCTTGCATCTAGAAATCAAATTAATTAAAGACTGATTAATAATAGTACAGAATTTTATTAAATTTCCATGTACATGAGGACCTTCAAAACACAGTGGATTCTGAAAGAGTGGCCAAAGCTCAACGCTTTTATACTTTTTAGACAAAGAACAACAAACTTGGGAAGGAAGGAGAAGCCAAATCAACCTCTAGCCTAGGATAAATCCCAGTGATGTCACTAAGAGAGGAAGTGTAAAAACAAGTTGGAGTGGGTGGGATTAGGAAAGACAGTAAAATTAACTGGGCATTACTTTCCTATGTTCATCTATGAATACATGACCAGTGAAACTCCACATCATGTTCAGCCATGAGATCCTAATTAAAATAAGTTATGTCCTATCTATGTTTCATATGTCAAAATATACTCTACTGTCATGTCTATCTAAAAAGAACAAATAAAAAATTAGAAAATTAAAAAAAATAACTATTGTTAGACCAGAGCTCTTTTCACCAGCTTACTTGCCCAAGTTTGTTGCAGCCTGTCAGCACGTCTCTGGGGATCAAGGCTGCTTTCCATGTTGGAATGGAAGAGACAGCCCCCCATTTTACCTTGAGGTGTAACTTAAAATTGTTACAAAGAATGCAATTATATGGACTATTATAATATTGAAATTTTAAAATAAAACTTTAACATTGCTCTTAAACATAGTCAATGGGATCTAAATACTATAATCATTTATAACCAATAACTTTCACTTAAATAATGGACAAGCTTTCTTTAATAGTTGCAAATTTTACATCATTTCTTTTTCTTTCTGAATTAAATTTTATGGTATTTCCCCAACAGAACATAGTCCTAATATAATGTATACTTAAAGTTTAAAAGTCTTTTATTGAGGTTGAAATTTTTTTGTTTTTTTTCTTTTTTTTCTGCTAAGGACTGAACCCAGGGCCTTGCTCATGCTAGGCACATGCTCTACCACTGAGCTACACCTTTGGTATGTAAATAAATATAAATTTTATTTTAGAATTTCTTATGACCATAAAGCTCTTATAGTTAAAATTTTTCTGGACTAAATTACAATTATTAGTGAAAGTCGATTAAATGAAATAATTATTTTATAAATTTTGATAAAAATTATTTTGAGAGTAAAATGTACTAGAAATATAGATCTTATTTAGGAAAAAACTAGTTTTGTTCAAATTAATTGATGTATCTACAGCTGAATCTTATAAATGGCTTAAAGGAAAAATGATTATTTCTTAGGGGCTGGGATTATGGCTCAGCAGAAGAGCACTTGCCTAGCATGGGCGGGACCCTGGTTCGATCCTCAGCACCAAAATAAAAAAAAAATAAAGGCATTGTGTTGTGTCCATCTACACCAA
Source organism: Spermophilus citellus (assembly GCF_964194105.1). Lineage (NCBI taxonomy): Eukaryota > Metazoa > Chordata > Mammalia > Rodentia > Sciuridae > Spermophilus > Spermophilus citellus. The sequence goes on from NC_138189.1 coordinate 153,231,944, forward strand.
AAAATAAATGTAAAGAAAAAAATGTGAGTAAAAATGATTATTTTTATAGCTCATGTGAATTTATGGAGACTGAGAAACCCTGTTCATATAAACAAAGAAATGGGGATGAAAGAAGTTTTACTGCATCATTATTACTTATTTGAACTCCTTCAGAGTTATATACCAAAAAATGGAATTTTAATCTATTATCAAAATTACTATAATGGCTATTATTATTTTGAGTCAGGGACTCACTGTGTCACCCAGGCTGGCCATGAACTCCTGGGCTTATGCGATCTTCCTGTCTCAACTATCAAGTAGCTAGGACCACAGGTTCACACTAACACACCCACACCCACATAAAAATTAGGTTTAAATTAGGTCCTTGTAATATTAAGAATTAGAAACCAATCAGAAATCTTTTGCTGCAAAAAGATTTATTACTGGGGCCAGGGTTATGGCTCAGTGATAGAGCACTTGCCTGGCATGTGTGAGGCACTGGGTTCAATCCACAGCACCACATAAAAATAAATAAAATAAATGTGTTGTGTCCATCTACAATTAAAAAAAATTTTTTAAAGATTTATTACCTAGTAATCAGTCATTTATTCCAAAAGAAATTTACTAAAACTTTGCAGATGATGGTAATTATTTTTGTTATTTTTTTTCACCAAGCCACCCTGTTGAACCCATCACACTCAGGAAGAGTTTGGGGTCAGTTGTTAATTTCATCATAGTTTTTCATATGATGTCCAATTGAAATGTTTTGTCATCTCATGTGCTTTAAATACATTCTTTGTCAAAACCTATAGCTGGAGATTAGGCTTATTTGTGAAAAATTTCTACATTAAACCTAAATAGCAGATTCAGCCTTCATTTTTCCATCAGTTAGCCAAAATAAATTTACTTTAAGATTAAAAAAAAATTGACACTAATTTTCATGTCAAATAACTGTTGATATGCACTTGGGAGGCTACCCCTGAGAAGTGTAAATTAGCACCAAAATTAAAGTCACTGAGAGAATGACTTGAGACATAAACTTGGATTTACATTAAAAAAGTGTTGGAGGAAGAATAAATTCATAAAGTAAAAGAAATTATATGTTTCTTATTCTTAATTGATGTAGGAATAACTTTGTCTAAGGTAACATGGTAACAGTATTGGACGATTATGACATACGGATAAATGAGAAGAGTGACATTCAGAGAGGACTGGCAGAGGGATTAGAAACACCTCTCCAGTTCCCTGCACTGTGTGTGCCCCAGCAAGGTGTAATTCAGAGGTAGACCTGGAACACTGTGAAATACAGGAAATCCAGGGTGGAGCTCAGTGGTAGGGCACTTGTGCAGGAGGCCCTGCGTTCCATCCCTAGCACTACCGACAAAGGAGAAGGGAAACATGTATTTTACACATACTGTGACAGCCACTAGAATTTTTTCTTTCTTTTGCTGTACTGGGAATTAAACCCAGGGGCACTCTACTACCATTAAGCTACATCCTCAGCCCTTTAAGAAACTTTCTCTTTTAAAATTTTGAGTGAGTGTCTCTCTATGTTGTCCAGATTGGCCGGAATTTACAATCCTCCTGCCTCAGTGTCCCAAGTCACTGGGATTACAGGCTTGCACCACCAGGCCTGGCTACCACTGGAACATGTAAAGAGTATAGTTGGTATTATAACAATGTAGATAAAATAGAATTATGTAAAGTTCTCAAGCAAAATGAGAGAAGGCAGGAAAACATGGAGAAATTAAACAAAGAAATGAAATTAGCTCCGATCTCTCATCCTGCACAAAACTCAACTCTAAGTGGATCAAAGACTTAGGCACAAGAACAGAGACCCTGTGTCTAATAGAAGAAAAAGTAGGCCCAAATCTTCACCATGTTGGCTTAGGACCTGACTTCCTTAACAAGATTCCTAGAGCACAAGAAATAAAATCAAGAATCAATAAATGGGATAGATTCAAACTGAAAACCTTCTTCAGAGCAAAGGAAACACTCAATAAAGCGAAGAGAGAGCCTATAGGATGGGAGAAAATCTTTACCACATGCATCTCAGATAGAGTTATCAACCTTCAGGATATATAAAGAACTCAAAAACCTTAACACCAAAAAACAAAACAAAAGCCCACAATCAATAAATGGGCTAAGGAACCAAAGAGACACCTTACAGAAGAAGAAATGTAGTCGATCAACAAATATATGAAACAATGTTCAACATCTTTCGGAATTAGAAAAATGCAAGTCAAAACTACTAGAAGATTTCATCTCACTCCAGTCAGAATAGCAATTATCAATAATAGAAGAACAATAAATCTTGGCTAGGATATGGGGAAAAGGCACACTCATACACTGCTGGTGGAACTGCAAATTGGTGCAACCACTATGGAAAGAAGTATGGAGATTCCTCGGAGAACTCGGAATGGATCCACCATTTGACCCAGCTATCCCATTCCTCAGTTTATACCCAAAGGACTTAAAATCACCATACTACAGTGACGCAGCCACATTAATGTTTATAGCAGCTCAGTTCACAATAGCCAAACTGTGGAACCAACCTAGATGTCCTTCAACAGATGAATGGATGAAGAAACTGTGGTGTAAATATATACACAAGGGAATGTTACTCTGCCTTAAAGAAGAATGAAATGATGGCACTTGCAGGTAAATGAATGAAGCTGGTGAATATCCTGCTAAGCAGATAAGCCAATCCAAAAAACCAAAGGCCAAATGTTTTCTCTGATATGCAGATGTTAATTCACAATAAGGGGTGGGGGGCTAGGGAAGAATAGAGGTACTTTGGATTAGGCAGAGGGGAGTGAAGGGAGAGGAGGGGTTATGGAGGTTGGAAGGATAGTAGAATAAATCCGACATTATTACCTTATGTACATATATGATTACATGATCAGTGTGATTCTACATTATGTACAACCACAAGAATGAGAAGTTATACTCCATTTATGTATAATATGTCAAAATGCATTCTACTATCATGTACAACTAATTAGAACAAATTTTAAAAGAATTTTAAAAATCACTAACATAATGGATAATAGTCTAACGATACTGATAATTGTTCTAAAAGTGAATAATCCTGTGCTCCAGGGGAAGGGAAGAGGCTTTTCAGAGAGGATAAAATAAAAAGGGTTGTTGTTCAATGGTAGAGCACACCTGGGCTCAATCCTCAGTACCAAAAGTACAAAAGGAAGCAATGTACATTCAGAAGGGCAACGGGCATGGATGGTAGCTCAGTGCCAGAAATGACTGGTCTGTCCCTGTTCCAGCAAAGTTCCGCCTCTAGTGTACCTGCTCCTTTATCACATGGCAAAAGGCTCTCAGGACCGAGGCAGCCTCCGGTTTCTGTTCACACATGAATCTGTCCTTCTTTAGTTCATTTTCCTTCATACTCCTTTGATTCTCTAAATACGATGTGAGGTTTCAGTTGACACATTCCATGTTAGTAACTGTCTGCACATGGTGGATGACAGAAGAGGAAGGATCGCCCGAGGGACCTGGAACTTGGTATTGAAGGGCAGCTCGCACCTGCTGCTTGGCCTCCCAGCATCCATCAGGTAGATAGAGAGAGGAGTCAGCAAAGGGGACAGGGTGGCCAGGCGGTGGGAGGAAAGCCAGGAAAGAAGGATGACCAGGAAGCCAAGAGGTGAACGTTTCAAATGCAGCTGTCACAGGCTCCACAGTCAGAAAAAAACACAGTTCCAGCTGGAAGACGCTCATTTTCATCCCAGCGGGACAAAGCAGGGAAACAGGAGTCTGATCTCTTGGAGGAAGAGTGTAAGTCTTTTGGAAGACAGATATTTTAAAAATAGACACTCTAGGAGACCACTTATGAAGACAAATTTTTTTAATCTTTCTTTTAGTTGTAGATGGACATAATACCTTTATTCTACTGATTTATTTTTAGGTGATACTGAGGGATTGAACCCAGTGCCTCACACATGCAAGGCCAGGGCTCTACCAGTAAGCTACACCCTTGATTGTAATTTTATGTTATAAATATGCAAACTAAAATTATAAATTCTCTGAATTTCACTTAATTCTCCCTTCATTTCTGATGATTGGAATCAAACTATCTTGAGAAACAGAAACTATCTTCTTCACTCCACAAATAGCACAAGAAAAATATATTTCAGTTAATACACATATGCCCCATTGAATAATTCTGAAACTTAAATTTTTCCTGTTTCAATGTGGTTCAAATGTTGGGCAGTCTACCATTGAATTACTACTAAAATTATACAACAGTTGATACAATTCTCAACAGCAATTTTTCTGGTAGACAGTAAATAATGTTAAGGTCACAAATCAAAGTATTAGCATCTTCATTAAATATATTATAATTTGTCTATTTGCTACTACACACAAGGATACAATCCTCTCACATGTACTTTTCTTACACTCTAATCATATTTTCACCTCCATTAAGTCCTACTGCAATAACATGGAATTGAATTATTGCCTCATTCATACACTATCATAAGCAAGCCACTGTCACTTTTTCCCTAAACTGTAATAGTCATTCTTAGAAAAACCAAAAATTTATAACATGATTCATCTTAGCTCATATAAACCAATTTTCTCCCTGGAAGCTAACGTGAACATTGGTAAGATTCTTTTGGATCTGAAAATACCTTGAAAGCCCCTCTCTTTGGAGCTAAGAAATATCAGACTCAACAAGAATTTGAATGAAAGAAAAACCTTAAATATATGGACATATGGAAGTTACTTAAGACTCCATGTCATTTTGATCTCATTCAAGGGCATATTTACTGCTTCTTTTTAAGGGGGATGTCGTGGGGATGCATCCCAGGGCCTCTGAGTGAGACACATGCACTTGACCACTGAGCCACCCCCACAGTCCAAACGGCAAGTTTCCAATACTGGGGAAAAGAAAGCTCCCTGGGACCCTGAACAGGGCAAAACTGGAGACAGAGGCCGAGCACGAGATGCCTCATAAAGGACACACACACAGTGATTTTCAAAAGTCTTCGTTTTGCAAACATGAACCTACTACAAAAATGAGTTTTCTTTCAAAAACTGATGTTTTTACAGGGTATCAATACTATAATACACCTCCACCACTCCAACTTGAACTATTATGGAAAATAGGGCGCCATTAACAAAACCAGCAAGAGCAAGCCGTGAACAAGAATGTAAACCTTCATGAAGAAAAGTTAAAGGCTATAAAAAAATCTAAGTGGAGAGAGAACTGTGCTGCTAATGTTCTGTTTAAAGTAGCATGAACTCTATTTACCATAACAGTTCAACACAGTCCCTGATAAATCCAGCTGATGTGTTGAGGAACTTGCTATGCTCATGTCGATTACATATGGATGAGTAGAAGCCCACAATTCCTAAGTCAATTTTAGGAACAAGAGGAAAGAGCAAGGCATGCCTTCCTAGGTATTAAGGAAAAATTAAACATCATCAGTAAAGAAACAATACAATACTGGAGCAGAACAAATAATTGGGCCAGTGAAACAAAATGGGAATATGTGAGCGGTGTTGTGCATGTTGAAAACTGGGGGTGCTGAGAGGACTGGTTCGTTAGACACCCACAATTGGGGCCCTACCTTGTCCCTCACAAATGGACAGACGCAGATGATAGTTAAATAATAGATTAATGGAGAAAAATAGGCAGAATGCATTGTGATGCATGGCTGGTTAGACAAAGGTTTTCCCACCAGACAAACCAGAATGAAAAATGGATATTTGCCACATTAAAATTAAGGAGAAAGTGAACAATCTTTGTTCAGGTTAGGTCATCACAGTGATAGATAGTGGACCGTCTTAGAAAAGATACTTGCAGTATTTAAAATCAACAAACGATCAATATCAAAACAAGATAAAGGAACACAAAAGGGAGTGAGGTATAAATGAAATGGGAGAATAATTAGAAAACAGGCAGAGGGCATAGCAAGGACACAGGAATGCAGACTCTATCAAGATTCTCAAATGAGATGCCATAGGAACACATCATGTAACAAAAGTAAGAAGAGTGACTGATTCCACATGTTAGTGAGTAACAGTGCAGCTGGCAGAGTTCCGTTCTGAAACCATCTGATCGTTCTTAAAATCAATAGGTATGTGCCCACCCTCATGATCCAGTGATTCCATCCTGAAGCCTCCCACAAAGACTCTCACAGGTCCTTGGTAGACTCTTTTTGAAGATTTTCAAGTGGCATTGCTGCCAAGCCATCTGCAAGAGGAATGGAATTACAAAATATGATAGAGGCACACTGTGCACTAGTTTGCATCAGATACACACTCCTGGACAGGTAGATGGGTATACTCATATAACTTCTATTATAGATGAATATAAATACCTATTTATGTATAGTTACATACAAGTTATGTTAATACACAGCAACTTAGTTGTCAACAATTATAAAGAGTTAAGAATGAGATTTGCAGCACAAAACTATACACATTAAAATAACACTACATATCTGGGTATGGTGGAGCACAGGTCAATCCCAGTGTCTCTAAGGCAGGAGGATCACAAGTTCAAGGCCAGTCTCAGCAACTTAGCAAGGCCTAAGCAGTTTAGCAGGACTCTGTCTCAAAAACAAAAATTAACTAAAATAAAAAAGGCTGGGGATGTGGTTCCGTGGTAAAGCGCCCCTGGGTTAAATCCTGGTACAAAAAAAGAAAAAGAAAAAAAGTCACTATACCCAATATAACATATTTTACAGGTAAGCATACAGCTAAGGACATTTATCCTTGAGATTATTTTCAAGTAGAACAGAGGCCTAAAGTTAGATAAGCACATGAGTAAGGGTATGAACTAAGAACTGAGAAGCAGGGTAAGCTCAGCTTCACCTCACAGGCACCCAAGAAATAAATGAAAGCAAACAAAAATTATGAATGCATAATTGGAAATAGGAATACCTGATTCCTAGGGGTAAGAGTTACATTGGTCATCTATAAAAACCTTTTAAGACTGTGAGGTCTAGGAGGCCCATTATGCTAACCAAGCAAGAAAATTATTTTGTTTTAAAAGGACATTTGGCTTCTTGCTACAGTTTTGGAAATACTGCGTAATTCCTCTCATACCAGTTTCAAAGTTTTCAAAGGAAAAGTCAAATTCCTTCTCAAGACCTCTGAACAGCATGTAGCCCTCGTACTGACTTCCTTGTGTATGTGTTTTCAATCCAGATCTTGACCTAGTTGAGGACATATATGAGTTTTATAAACCTGGGAAGGATTGTGTGGAGTGACCCCACACAGCTCCCTGCAACCAACATCACACCATCCCTTTCAAATCCTTTTCCTCCTCTGAGCTTCAATTGATACAGAATGCTCTATGTTCCTATGAGAAAAATAGTAAATTAAAATTTTTTGAATGAAATAATATATTTTTAAAAAGTCAGCCATTCTAGCCAGGCATGGTGGTGCACACCTGTAATCCCAAAAACTTGGGAGGCAGAGGCAGGAGAATCACAAGTTTGAGGCCAGCCTGGGCAACTTAGCAAGACCGTGTTTCAAAAAAAAAAAAAAAAAAAAAAAAAAAAAAAAGGCTGGGTGTGGGTAGCTCAATGGTAGAGTGTCCCTAGGTCCAATCTCTGGTACTGCAATAAAAAGATAGATAGATAGATAAATGAAATGAAATGGAAAAAACATAAAGCCAAACATTTTCTAGACAACAAAATATTTTGCTACAACAATAGTTAATATATCTATGTGTGAGATGATGATAGTGCAGGTTATCAGCACAGGCTGCTTCCTCACATGTTGAGGTAGAACATTAGAGAAGCACAGGAGGCAAGCATGTAAAGCAGGGTTTATTTAAAAAGGAGTAACACAGACTCCCGGGAAGGAGAAGGGGGCCTAGCAGTATCCTGGTGTCCCAAGAAGTGAGGGTGTCCTGCCCCTTTTTAGACAATCCTAGACTGTTCTGCTGCCGTCTGCCCCGTTGTCTCTCTTCTTCCTGCATATGCTGTAGGCCCAGGAGATGCCCAGGGGGTGGCCACCAGGTGAGAAGCAGAAGGGCAGGGGAAGGGCAAATGGAGTGACCCAGGCAGGAAGCAGCCCAGGAGACAATGATTAACAACTTTTACAACTCCCTGTAGGGAGGGGACAATTCCTGGCCACGGGTTAGAGCAGGGCAGGTTACCCTGACAAAGGGGGAGAAAGGGCCTGAAGACATTAGCACTGCAGCTCCTCAGGCTGGTCTCCAACTTGCTGGACCCAAATTGGCCTCCATTGTCTTTATCTGACCCAGTTGCTATCCACACTGACTGCCTGGCTTTAATTCAGGCTTCATTAAGAGGGGTAGATTTTCCTTTTCAATCCTGAGGAAAACTTGAGGAAAGGTAGTTTTGAAGCCCACCCCTGCCTTCTTGCTGAGGGAGCCCTGTGAGTTCCCCACTCCTGTCTCACCTGAAAACCTTCCCTCGCATTTCAAGCTTCTAGAGGGATTGAAGGCCAAGGGTGTAACTAACAGTTGAACAGTGTGCTCGCCAGCAAGGGCGGAGTGGAGACGTTAGAGAGGAAGTGGAAAGAGACCTTGAATGGGAAAGAGGAGACAAGGATGTCGCAGCCTGCAGACAGCAGAGCAGGTCTGTGCTGGCCTATGCTCTTGTTGGTAGCTGCCCTCCAGGCACAAACAGCAATGTTGGGAGAACTCTCTCGAGGTGTGGGCCCACCAAGACTTGAATCAGACTCATCCAGACAAGGAGCCCTGAGCTATTGGAGCTTTCTGTGTGAATCAAAGACTTGTGCGCGCTCTCTCTCTCTCTCTCTCTCTCTCTCTCTCTCTCTCTCTATATATATATATATATATATATATATATATTTTTTTTTTTTAACTGTAATAGTGGAGAAAAGTGCTGTCCAGAGCAATATTAAGGGAATCTGATTAGAATTGCCAGTGCCAATATGTAATGTATAAAATATTTCACCAAACGAAAAGCACAGGAAACAAATGAGATCATTGAAGAGCTGTACAGAATGTCTCTTTTTCCTGATGAAAGAGTCCCCCGCCCCAGGATGACTAGCAACAAGCAGAGTGGGACTGCCCTGGGAGCAGGCAAACTCAGGCCTCTGGTCGGCTTCACCCTGACATGCTGGTGGTGAGGAAATGCTAACGCATCAGGAGAAAGGCGCGTTGGATGCTGACGATTTCCTTTCCTGTCTGGAGAGAGCTCTCTGTGCTTTCTAGACTTAATTCCACGGTCATGGCTGCTTAGGAAACACTGTTTTCAGTAGCTCGTCTCCAGATTTCATTCTTGTGTTGCCATGCGCTGGAGCTTCCCCTCCAGGCTTGCAAAGGAAGGACTTTGCCATATGACTTTTAGAAACAGTGAGGATCCTGGATTTCCTGTGGCCTGGGATTGGAATCAGGAGTCAGGAGAGGAGCCACGGACCCCCTGAGTGTTGCAGAACGCTGACAGCGACAGTCACCTAACCTTCCTCGTTCTGCATTCTTCTTCCTCTGCCGGGTTACCCTCACCCTCTTGCAGCATCTTCCAAATGTGCCTGGAAGGTGGCTGAGTCTTAGGTCAACCTTATCAAAACCACTTCCGCACACCACTGTCCTTCCTGCTGCAGGAACACAGAACCACGCCGCAGTTTCCTGCCGTCTCTCCCCGCTCCGGCCACCACAGTGATGGTACACCTTCCTTCCTTGCCGGCCATTAGCTTTTCAGCCCTGTGCACTGCTATTTTAATAAATCATTTTCACTTTGAAACTTCTATTTTGTGTATTAATAGAATAAATCATTTTTACAATGTGTATGAATGTCCTGTTAGTTTTGAAATTTTATGCCCCTAACCCTTTACTTTGAAAAATTTCTAACCCATAGAAAGTTGAACAAATAGGAAATTAACACTCACATATCCTTTGACCTGATTTATCTCATGACACTTCATTCCTACACACTTCAATAACAATCTCCTAAGAATAAGGAGATACTACGTAATTACAATATCATTACAGGGACTTTAATACAATAGTTCTTTTTTTTTTTAAGAGAGAGAGAGAGAGAGAGTTTTAAATATTTATTTATTTTTTTTAGTTTTTCGGTGGACACAACATCTTTATTTTATGTGGTGCTAAGGATTGAACCCAGCACCCCGCGCATGCAGCCAAGTGCGCTACCGCTTGAGCCACATCCCTAGCCCCACAATAGTTCTTTTTTAAAATGTGTTTTTGCATTACTTTTACATCTTTTATTTTTAGTTATAGATGGATACAATACCTTTATTTTATTTATTTTTATGTGGTGCTGAGGATAGAACCCAGTGCCTCACACCTGCTAGGCGAGCAAGCAACTCTACACTGTCCACAGCCCCAGCCCTAACACGATAGTTCTATCTGATGCAGTGTCTACTACTCAGTTTCCTCCAATATCTCCAAAATATGCCCTTCTAGATGTTTTCTTCTGCTTTGCTTTTGCTTTTGATCCAGTGTCCTTTAAAAGGCCATGTGTTGCATTTGGTTATCATAATCCTTTAATCTTTTTTAATCTAGAAGAGTCCCCCACCTTTCATTCTGTGTTGTATTGTTCGTGGTCCTAGAATCTAGATTTACCTTATTATTTTTTCATGGTAGATTCAGGTTCAACATCCTGGCAAGAACAGAGCATGGGTAACGAATCCTCAGTAACACAACAAAGAAAACAAACAAAAACCCTCTATCATTAGCCTGGCCAGGCGGCTCAGGCCTGTGATCCCAGATAACTCAGAGGGCTGAGTCAAGAAGATCACAAGTTGAAGTCCAGATGCAGCAACTTTGAGAGGCCCTGCCTTAAAACAAAAAATAAAAAGGGCTGGGGGTGTAACTCATGGCAGAGCACCCCTGGATTCAATCCCCTATACCACCAAGAAAACCCCTTCATTACTGAGGGAAAGCTTGGTGGTGGCTTGGTTATGAGTGTGCCCATTATAATGCTATGTGTTTTTTTCATCTCTTTATAACGAGCAAGTTACCGCAGGGTGATACTTAGAAACTGTGAATATCCTGTTCCCCAACAACTTCTTTCGCTGGGGATTGCTATATGAAAATTCAAGATCTAGGAATCAGATGTGCCCATTGCTGCTGGTCATTTCTGTGGCCATGGATACTAAGTAACATGACTTTATTTTTATTTATTGTGCTGGGGATAGAATCCAGTCCTCAAGCCCACCAGGCTCATTTCCTACCTCCGAGGACCTCTGAGTCCTAGCAGGTTTTAGGTTCATGTAACTTTATTCTGGCACTTGTACTGTTGTACCAGTGCTCAGGTGAAGGGGTGGAAGAGGCCAGGGACAGGCCACATCACTTTGTCTACTCGGTTGTCTTCCATAGTGGATGCTCTGTGGGGCACTGAGTTGGGACACAAACATCTTCACGCCCCGTGTGCACTTCCCACATCCACCCACCTGCTCTGATCCCAGGCCTCCTTGTTTCTGAAGGCTCTGCCCGTTGAGATCATTGTCCCTTGTCCCTGTCCAGGCCACTCTGAATGTGCCCTGGTGCAGCTGCCCTCCTTCTCAGCTTGCACACTTGTGGAGCTGACCCCGCTAGGTCAAGATTAGGCTTTCTCCTCCTTGTCAGAGGGGACACTGCCACAAAGTCAGTGACCTGCACACAGCTGTGTGCCCACTGGTCATCTTTGTGCCAGACCATGCTGAGGCTGGTGTGTCTCCTGTCTTAAGAAGGATGGCAAGCTCGCTTTAGTGAACCCGAGTTGGCTACTTCTAAGAGGCAGTTCTCGATGCAGTCTCGTGGTTTCCCATGGTCAGAATTTCCCCCTCCTCATCACCTGAATGACCCCCCAAGTTCTGCCTCAGAAGGCATGGTCTGGCTGCAGAAGCACACTCCTGATATTCCCACACCAGAGTATGCAGTTCAAGGGGCTCCATGGCAAACTGTATGCACAACCACTTGGACCTACTACGGAATCCCGTCTTGCTCTGGGCTGTGTTTGAAGCCAACGGTCATTCCGACTTCCACCTGAGAAGTGCGTCTGGACGTAAGCCATGGAGCCCAAAGCCTGTGTGCTGATGCACGTCTTTGTCATAGAAGCAGGTAATTCAGAAAGCAATAATTTGCCTTTTACAGGGACTGTTCCAACACAACCCCATAACCAAACGTAAATATTTTATGGATGTAGCAGGTTCCTAAACTCTTCAGGGTGTACCTTGTACCCTTTGGAGCACATGTCTTCCTAAGGCCTCCAGCTTGCCGTCACTTCTTGCTTGTGTACCTTTATGACAACATGCCATCATCATAATGTACCAGTGTGACGGTGGGACATCCACATGTCCCGGATCCCTTTAGGCTCTATTATGATAGAAAATGGAAAAGTTAAAAGAGGTAGAGAAAAAAACTGTTCCATGTCCTGATTGGGATAGAAAAGAATATATGCACTAAACCAATGACTGCTTAGGATGTATATGAGGCCAGATTAATCTCCTCTAGCAAAGGTACCACAACTGCCATAGTGGCTTCTGTGACCTCGTTTGGTTATCCTCCAGTTTCCACAGGAGCCAGACTGGTAAGTTAGAAGAGTGGGAACCACTTTCCATTCATGAGGGCATGCTGATTTCTGCTGTTATTTGGAAGAAATGCTGTGTTTTCTACCTAGTATCTGGGCCAAGGGTTTCGATTCCTCTTGGACATCCCCACTCTTAGCCTACACACCAGGAAGCATGTCAGAGTTCTGCAACTGCCAAGGGATCAGTCCCTACTCCCACACTGGGAAAACCACCAGTGGACGGTGTCACGTTCCTCGCGACTAAAACACTCAGGGTCACTCCGGGGGAACTGGGCCATGCGAAATAATCACACAGGAGACAGAGATACCTTTTTCTTTGGGGGTCCTGTGATGGCGCCTCTGAACTTAAGGGTCTGCAGAAAGAGCGAAAATGAGCCCGTGCTGAACCCTTTTATTGAGGAGAAGCCACTCAAATGAGGCAAGTGGCCAGGTTTCAGGGGGCTGAGTCCTTGACTGGGAATGTTTGGTCACAGGAGGGTGGCTGTGTAGTTCTGACAGACATGGCCCAGTTCTCCTCCAGGGGTTGTGCTCTTCGTCTTCCACCAGAGACACCTGAGAGTCTTGCTTTCACACAGCTTCACCAAAAAAGAGGGTTGTTGATCTCTGGAATATTTGTTAATCTAATAGGCACCTGCTCCAATTTTTAAATCCATGAAGGTTTTCTTTCTCTCCTCATTTGACCTGTTGCCTATCTGCTCTCCTGCGTATTCTTGTTTTGTATGATTACAGAGCCTAGGGTAAGCTGACCATGTCCACCTCTCTGTCCTCACTGCAGGTCACTCTCCTGCCGACCCACGCCCCTCACTCCTCTTTGGTGGTGCAGCAGGGCTGGCCTGCTTCCTGTTGCTCGGGACCCTCTGACACTCAGGCTCTTCGGAGAAGCGGAATCTGTGGTGTGAACGGGCAACCACAGCAGGGCAGGCTCTTCAGAACCCAGCATGGGACCAACGGTGTGATCTCAGCAGACAGATACACAGAGGAACATGTCTCTTTATCGAAACATGAATTTGCTATTTCTATTAATGTTATATAATTCATAAGCACACAGCTTTATGTCCTATATGGAAATCTAGGTGTACTAGACTTTAGGTGTAGACACCCAGTATCTATATCTATAGTGATGTCTTTCAATATATCTCTATTGGTCAATTGATAAATAAATCAAGATTTATTTAAGAAATGGGTTCATGCATTTGTGGAACTGATGCATCCAAAACCCACAGGGCAGGCTGGCAAAGCTGGAAACTCAAGCAGGAATCATTTAATGCTGAGATCTTGAGGTGCAATCTCTTCTCTGAGAAACCTGTCTGCCCACACAGTATAAAGAGAAACCTCCTTTTCCTAAAGTCACCTGATTGCAATTATGTTAATCACATGCAAAAGTGCAGTGCTGGCCTGGCATGTTCAAAGCCCTCGGATTGATCCCAGCACCACAAAATAAAAAATCAAAAAACAGGAGCACCTAGTTTGGTGTCTGACTGAACAGTGGTGCGGTGCCTAGACAAACTGACACACAAAACTAACCAGCACACCCTCCAGACTTGTGCTGGTAGTTCCTATTTCCTCAGCCCCCAAATTTCACTCTCTGATCCTAGAGTAAATGGCTTCTTCTTATTAATCAGGTAGTTTTTAAATGTTCACAAAAAAGAACAGTTTCAGTGGCACATGCCTGCGATCCAAGCAACTTGGGAAGCTGAGGCAGGAGAATTGCAAGTTTGAGGTCAGTCTCAGCAACTTAGCAAGACCCTGTCTCAAAATAAAAAGGGCTGGGGATATAGCTCAGTGGTAGAGCACACCTGCATTCAATTCCCACAGCCTAAATAAATAAAATGTAGATTCATTGTTAATACCAGTGCTAAATATTTTAAAACTCATTTCACATCAGAAATTAAACCTATCATAGTGCATAAAATAATAATTTGCACGCAATTCTCAGAATCCTCAGAAGATGTGCTGTGTCATATGGCTAAGGCACAGTCTTCAGAGTCAGACTAATTCGAATTTCTACACCTTTCTGAAGCATGATTTTGGGCAAGGTATTATTCTCTTAGAGGTTGTGATCTTGTTTTGTAAATGGTGAATAATAACACCTATCATGAATGGGTGCTATATTTTATTAAATGTTTTCTCTGTATCTGTTGAAATGACTAAGTGATTTTTGTCCTTAATTCTACTTAAGTGATTAATTATCTTTATTGATTTGCATATGTTAAGACCTCTTTGCATTCCTGAAATAAAACCAATTTGGTCATAATCTCCAATTTTTTTAATAATATGTTGTTGAATATGATTTGCTAATATTTTATCAAGGAATTTTGAGCCTAAGTTCATTGGAGATATGGGTCTGTAGTTTTTTTTGGATGTGCCCTCATCTGGTTTTAGTACAAGGGTGATATCGGCTTTCCAAAATAAATTTGGAAGTGTCCCATCCTTTTCTATTTCGTGATGTACTCTGAGGAGCATTGGCATTAATTCCTTAAACGTCTGATAGTATTCAACTGAGAATCCATCTGGTCCTGGACTTTTCTTTATTGGAAGATTTTTTTTATTACTGCTTCTATCTCATTGCTGCCTATTCATTGGTTTAGGTTTTCTACATTCTCTTGATTAATTTTGGCAGGATGTATATATCTAGATATGGATCCATTTCTCCGAGGCTTTCCAGTTTATTAGAGAATGAGTTTTCTAAATAGTACCTAATGATCCTCTGGATTTCTATGATGTCTGTGGTATTTCTCCTTTTTCTTCTCTAATTTTATAATTTTGGGCTTCCTCTTTTTCTTTTGGTTATTTTGGCTAAATGTTTATCAAACCTATTTAATCTTTCAACTCTTCATTTCATCGATCCTTTGCATTTTTTATTCTTAATTTTATTAATTTGGCTCTGATCTTAGTTATTTCTTAGTTATTTCTAATGGGTTTTGTAATTGGTTTGTTCTTCTTTTTCAAAGACCTTAACATGCATCATTAGTTTGTTTATTGGGATCCTTCTGAGTTTCTGATGTAGGCACTCATAGCTATAAACTTTCTCTTTAGAACTGCCTTCATAGGGTCCCAGAGTTTCTAGTATGTTGTGTCACTATTCTCACTTGAGTGTAAGAATTTTTAACATTTCTCCATTGATTTCTTCTACCACCCATTCATCAGTCAAAAGTATATTGTTCAATCTCCAAGTATTCTGAAAGTCTATTTTTTTACCTTTATTTTATTTATTCATTTTTTATGTGGTGCTGAGGATTGAACCCAGTGCCTTGCACGTGCTAGGCGAGCACCCTACCACTGAGCCACAATCCAGCCCCTTGATGTTGATTTCTAATTTCATTCTGTTATGATCTGATAAGATGCAAGCAATTATATCAATTCTTTTGTATTTGCTAAGAGTTGTTTTGAGTCTAAAATATGATCTTTTAGGGGAAGATTCCATGAGCAACTGAAAAATAATTCTTGTTGGATGAAATGTTCTGTAGATGTTTCTTAAGTCCGTTTGATTTATATTTTTCAGGTCCAAAGAGTCTTTACTGAGTTCATATCTGTACAATCTATCTAAGAGCCACTATTATTTTTCTGGGGTCTATATGAAGCTATAGTCTAAGCAATGTCATTTATGTAAATAGGTGCACCATTGTTTGGGGCATAAATATTTGCTATTGTTATATCTTCTTGTCACATTGTTCCCTTTAGCAGTTTGAAGTGACCTTCTTTTTCTCTTCTGATTAATTTTGGTTGAAGTCTGCTTTTTGGACTCTGAAAGCAGCTATTCCGTTCATATGGGGGCTCCGTCTGCAGGGTATATCAATTTCCATCCCTTCACTTTCAGCCTGTGCCTGTTGCCTGGAAGTCGAGTCTCCTGCTAACAACACACAGCTGGATCTTGTTTTTAATCCATTCTGTTGGCTTATGTCTTTTCATTGGAAAGTTGAGATTATTTACATTGTTATTATTGAGAGATATTTATTAATTCCTGCCATTTTGATTTCTTTCTAACGGACAAATTAATTTGGTTCTGTTTCTCATTTGCTTAGTGACTTTTCAAATGAGATTTGTTCATTTATGAGCCCTGGGGTTTATTTTTTAACTCTGCTCTGTGAAGTATTTCTTTAAATAAGTTCTGTAGTATAGGCTTAGTAGTAGGAGATTCTTTTAATTTCTACTTATCTTTAATTTCTTGTTTGATCTTGAAGGATAGATTTGTTGAATATAGCAATTGTGGTTAACAATTATTTTCTTTTGGAACTTAGAACACATTATTCCAAGCCTCCTGGCTTTTAGAGTTTGTGCTGAGAAATCATAAGTGATTCTGATTGGCTTTCCTCTAAATGTGACCTGATGTTTTTATTTGGAATCTTTGAAAATTCTGTCTTGTATGTTAACATTTTAATTATAATGTGTCATGGAGAGGTTCTTTTTGATCTTGTTTACTTGGGGGTTCTGAATGTTCCTGTATCTCGATGTCCATCTCATTCATTCTCAAAGTTTTGGAATTTTTTTGTTATTTTTTTTTCCTGAAGAGTGTATCCAGGCCATTATCTTGCATCTCACAACCATCTTCAAATCCAGTGATTCTTGTATTCAGTCTCTTAGTGTTGTCCCAGAGTTCTTGTATATTCTGGTCATGGGTACTTATTTCTTTTCTTCAATACTCTCTGAATGTTCAAGGCTGGGCACTGGTCTTTCAACTCTGAGATTCTGTCTTTAGCATGGTCTACTCTATTAGAGAGACTTTCAACTGTGATCATTTGACATACTGTGTCTTTCATTTCCAAGATTTCTGTTTGGTTCTTTTTCAATATCTCTCTCTCCTTATCAAATTTCTCATTCATATCCCATTGCTGACTTCCTTAATTCATTCAGCTGTTTTTCTGTGTTCTCTTGGAATTCATTAATCATTTTTATAATCATGCTTTTGGATTCTTTACCTGATATTTCATTTGCTACAATATTGTTGGGGTCAGTTGCTGGTGAATTATGAATTTTAGAAGGTTTCATGTTACCTGGTTTTTCATATTTCTGATATTACTGTGTTGGGTTTTATGCATCCATTGGGATGCATTTCTCTTCCATTCAGGATGGGCCTTTTTAGGGCACAGCTCTTTCTTGCCAAAGTGTCCTAGAGCCATCTAGATTGAGGCCTCCCCACCTGTGATGTGTGGTTTCCACAGCCTTTGTACAAATTCTGTTTTTGCCATAGCAGCAGTGTTCATGAATGGGCCTCATGGGCCCACCCCTAGCCATTCCTAGGGGCTTGGTTGTTAGTTGGGGTGTATGTCTCTTCTATTCTGTATATTAGAGTACAGCTGAAGTTTGAATGTCCTTGATTTGTGTGTGGAGCAAGGTGCACCATATTCTGGCTGAGTCTAGTTCAGCAGCAGAATCTCTACCCGGTGGGTTCCCAGCACCTTATGGGGATGGGCAAATGATAACAGCATCCAATGAATATATAGCCTCAAAATAAATACACAGTTCCTCCTATGACATCTACAGTATCAGTTTTTACCACGTAAACAGGAATGGTGGGATCAGCAATTCCAACAGCAAAAACAATACATAACCATGAAACAGACCTGGCATTAAAGCAAACAGCAGGTGTCAATTATGTCATTCATAGTAGCAATAAGATCAATATAATGAATGGTAGGGACAGGAATTATATAAACCAATTAGTTCTAAAAATGATAAAAATACAGTTCATTAAGAGAAAAGAAAATGTAATAGGAAGGCAGAAGATAATTTACAATGTTCAAAATGAGAACAGAGAGAATGCAGAAGAGAAGCAGCAGGTGATAGCTCCAAAAAGGAGAAAAAATAGGGGAAACAAAGTGAAGGAGAGAAAAAGGGTACAAGAGAATTTGGCTATTAGCAAGAGAAGAAGCGAGAGAAAGAAAAGCAAAAAACAAACAGCAGCAAAACAAACAAACCCCAAACCTTAGCTCTCAAAAGGCAAGGCAAGGAGAAATAACTACATTTAGAGAAAAAAATAGGTGTATGTATGTATGTCCTCAAACCAAGAACACACACACACACACACACACACACACACACACACGCAGGGCAGTGGTGACGGTTGAACCAGTGGAAGAGAGTGATGATCGCTGCCCAGGCCTGGCCCTCCTCCTTCCCATTTCTTCTTGGACTACACCTTGAGGGGTGGGGGAAGGAGGGAAAAGGTTGGGGATTGTTAACCCCTTCCTCTTTTTCTCTTAATCACCAAGCTGCCAGTTGGAGTGGCCTAAGACTGAAGCTGGCAGAAGTCGCTCTCAGCTCCCTTCTCCCCAGTCTGGGGTAGAGGTAGGAAGGACCCGCAAGTGTTATCAGGAGGGGCCTGGTCGGCACAGACCAGACCCCGCACTCCCAGGGTGGGGCGCTGCGGAATTCTTTAAAGGGTGTTCAAGTGTCTGGGGTTCAGGTCTGATCAGGCCCCAGGGGCTTTGTTGGATGGCATCTGCTCTGGAGAATGAGATCAGCATATCCCAGGGCCTGAGAGTGGCCAGTCTGTGTCAGAGTCTGGACCTCAGGAGCCGCCCAGGAATTCTTGTGTGGGGGGAGCCAACTCCCCACACTCTGCTGCTCATGAACACAGCCTTCTCAGGCTTAGTCCCTGGGCGTGTTCACGTGTGCCTGCCCAGGTTCCCAGCCAGCCACCCACCTCAAAGGAGAAGCGGGTTGGGCTCCTTTCACGTTTCCAACTTGAAATTCATGTGTGCAACCTTCTTGGTGCCTTTTCTCTTGCATTCTGCCAGGAAACGCCCGAGGGCACTCCACAGGTATATGGACAGTGTGGCAGCATTTGCTATGATCTCCTGGCTCTGTGGCAGTAGCTCCAGCATGGTCACCCGGACACAGCTCCCATCTCAGCTCTCTGTGGCCACTCAAGAGACACAGCACTTTACAAGCACCAGTGCACAGTGCAGCCTCTGGTCGGCTAAGGACCGGCAGCTCTTCTGCTCTCAGCCTTTTCTGTACCAAATCTATCAATGTGTTTCTCTCTATGTTCTCCCTCCCTAAGAAATAGTAAGTCTGGTGGTCCGTTTTCAAAATACAGCATTTATCTTTAAGTGTAAGAAAGGCAGCTGGAGGGGAGAACAGAATAAAGTTACAAACAGTGAACACTGGCGTGTAAAAATTCACAGCTCCTTGACCAACGAGGTGAGAAGGAGGGAGCCGGACCAGGCCAACAGAAAGACTGCACCTGTGTGTGCCAAAAGGCACTTGATCCAAGGGGGCTTCCTGCCACAGAGAACAAACGGCAGTGGGGACAACTAAAGGTATATCTCTAAATAACCCAATAGGAGGCAGTAATACCTGGGCAACATTCAGCAAGGTGGTGCGCCCCACAGTACTCAGCCAGGGAGGAACCTGGGGAGGGATCTTGCGCACTAGGGGATGAATACTGGGTTTCCCCAGCTTGGGTGTGCCTGCTCCCCACAGACACGCCATCTTCCAAGATTGTCACTGAAGTAAAGCCTCGCCCGTACCTTGCTCTCTCAGTCCAATCTTTGGGTTTGGGCAGGTGAGCATGCTTCTCACACTTCTCCCTCTGCCACAATGGCCCCAAGGGACTCTTCCTCTGAGTCCCTAAGGCACTCTGTCCAAAGTTGAACTTTGGTGAACTCCTGCTGCCCTGAATCCAGAGCCATGGGGCGACTAGGAGCGCAGCCCTCCGCTGCCCACCATCTGGACTCTCCTCCCTTCTCAGAACATGTTTGGAAAACAAAAGAAGATACCCAGAAGTTCAAGAAAATATATTAAACACAGATATCAAAATACAATTAAAAAGGCGAATTTATAATGTTTATTTTCTTTATTAACACATCAAATAGCAAGATTTAATGGCAAGTCTAGTTGTTATTGTAACTCTTTTATTGCAAAATGTACATTTTCCTGTAACTTTAAAGTAGTGATGAATGTGAATATTACTTTATACCATCTTTAGCCACTGTAATGCGATATGAAAATACCTGCAATTCTTATTGATAACAAAGTCTTTTTTTTAATTTATTTTTTTAATTTTATTTTTTTATTGGTTGTACACAACATTACAAAGCTCTTAACATATCATATTTCATACATTAGATTGAAGTGGGTTATGAACCCCCAATTTTACCCCAAATGCAGATTGCAGAATCACATCCACAATTTTACATAATGCCCTATTAGTAATTGTTGTATTCTGCTACCTTTCCTATCCCCTACTATCCCCCCTCCCCTCCCCTCCCATCTTCTCTCTCTACCCCATCTACTGTAATTCATTTCTCTCCTTGTTTATTTTCCCATTCCCCTCACAACCTCTTATATGTAATTTTGTATAGCAATGAGGTTCTCCCTTCATTTCCAGGCAATTTCCCTCATCTCTCCCTTTCCCTCCCATCTCATGTCTCTGTTTAATGTTAATCTTTTCTTCCTGCTCTTCCTCCCTGCTCTGTTCATAGTTGCTCTCATTATATCAAAGAAGACATTTGGTATTTGTTTTTTAGGGATTGGCTAGCTTCACTAAGCATAATCTGCTCTAGTTGCCATCCATTTCCCTGCAAATTCTATGATTTTGTCATTTTTTATTGCTGCATAGTACTCCATTGTGTATAGATGCCACATTTTTTTATCCATTCATCTATTGAAGGGCATCTGGGTTGGTTCCACAGTCTAGCTATTGTGAATTGCGCTGCTATGAACATCGATGTGGCAGTGTCCCTGTAGCATGCTCTTTTAAGGTCTTCAGGGAATAGTCTGAGAAATGCAATAGCAGGGTCAAATGGTGGTTCCATTCCCAGCTTTCCCAGGAATCTCCAAACTGCTTTCCAAATTGGTTGCACCAATTTGCAGTCCCACCAACAATGTACAAGTGTACCCTTTTCCCCACATCCTCGCCAGCACTTGTTGTTGTTGGACTTCCTAATGGCTGCCAATCTTACTGGAGTGAGATGGTATCTTAGGGTGGTTTTGATTTGCATTTCTCTGACTGCTAGAGATGGTGAGCATTTTTTCATGTACTTGTTGATTGATTGTATGTCCTCCTCTGAGAAGTGTCTGTTCAGGTCCTTGGCCCATTTGTTGATTGGGTTATTTGCTATCTTATTGTCTAATTTTTTGAGTTCTTTGTATACTCTGGATATTAGGGCGCTATCTGAAGTGTGAGGAGTAAAAATTTGTTCCCAGGATGTAGGCTCCCTATTTACCTCTCTTATTGTTTCTCTTGCTGAGAAAAAACTTTTCAGTTTAAGGAAGTCCCATTTGTTGATTCTTGTTATTAACTCTTGTGCTCTGGGTGTCCTATTAAGGAATTTGGAGCCCAACCCCACAATATGTAGATCGGAGCCAACTTTTTCTTCTATCAGATGCAGAGTCTCTGATTTGATATCAAGCTCCTTGATCCATTTTGAGTTAACTTTTGTGCATGGCGAGAGAAAGGGATTCAGTTTCATTTTGTTGCATATGGATTTCCAGTTTTCCCAGCACCATTTGTTGAAGATGCTATCCTTCCTCCATTGCATGCTTTTAGTCCCTTTATCAAATATAAGATAGTTGTAACTTTGTGGATTAGTCTCTGTGTCCTCTATTCTATACCATTGGTCCACCTGCCTGTTTTGGTACCAGTACCATGCTGTTTTTGTCACTATTGCTCTGTAATATAGTTTGAAATCTGGTATCGCTATACTGCCTGATTCACACTTCCTGCTTAGCATTGCTTTTGCTATTCTGGGTCTTTTATTTTTCCATATGAATTTCATGATTGCTTTCTCTATTTCTACAAGAAATGCCATTGGGATTTTGATTGGCATTGCATTAAACCTATAGAGAACTTTTGGTAATATCACTATTTTGATAACGTTAGTTCTGCCTATCCATGAACAGGGTATATTTTTCCATCTTCTAAAATCTTCTTCTACTTCTCTCTTTAGGGTTCTGTAGTTTTCATTGTATAAATCTTTCACCTCTTTTGTTAGGTTGATTCCCAAGTATTTATTATTTTTGAGGATATTGTGAATGGAGTGTTTTTCCTCATTTCCGTTTCAGAAGTTTTGTCGCTGATATACAGAAATGCCTTTGATTTATGCGTGTTGATTTTATATCCTGCCACTTTGCTGAATTCATTTATTAGTTCTAGTAGTTTCTTTGTAGACCCTTTTGGGTCTTCTAGGTATAGAATCATGTCATCTGCAAATAGTGATAATTTAAGTTCTTCTTTCCCTATTTTTATGCCTTTAATTTCTTTCGTCTGTCTAATTGCTCTGGCCAGTGTTTCGAGAACTATATTGAATAGAAGTGGTGAGAGAGGGCATCCCTGTCTTGTTCCAGATTTTAGAGGGAATGCCTTCAACTTTTGTCCATTCAGAATGATGCTAGCCTGTGGCTTAGCATAGATAGCTTTTACAATGTCAAGGTAAGTTCCTGTTATCCCTAGTTTCTCTAATGTTTTGAACATAAAGGGATGCTGTACTTTGTCGAATGCTTTCTCTGCGTCTATCGAGATGATCATATGGTTCTTATCTTTAAGTCTATTGATGTGGTGAATAACATTTATTGATTTCCATATATTGAACCATCCTTGCATCCCAGGGATGAATCCTACTTGATCATGGTGTACAATTTTTTTGATGTGTTTTTGTATTCGATTCGCCAGAATTTTATTGAGGATTTTTGCATCTAGGTTCATTAGAGATATTGGTCTGTAGTTTTCTTTCTTTGAGGTGTCTTTGTCTGGTTTCGGAATCAGGGTGATGTTGGCCTCATAGAATGAATTTGGAAGAGCTCCCTCTTTCTCTATTTCCTGAAATAACTTGAAAAGTATTGGTATTAATTCTTCTTTAAAGGTTTTGTAAAACTCCGCTGTATACCCATCCGGTCCTGGGCTTTTCTTGGTTGGTAGTCTTTTGATGGCTTCTTCAATTTCATCCATTGATATTGGTCTGTTCAAATTGTGTGTATCCTCCTGACTCAGTCTGGGCAAATCATATGACTTAAGAAATTTATGGATGTCTTCACTATCTTCTATTTTATTGGAATATAGGTTTTCAAAATAATTTCTAATTGTCTTCTGTATTTCTGTAGCATTGTTGTGATATTGCCTTTTTCATCCCGTATGTTAGTAATTTGAGTTCTCTCTCGTCTTCTCTTCGTTAGCATGGCTAAAGGTCTGTCGATCTTATTTATTTTTTCAAAGAACCAACTTTTAGTTTTGTTAATTTTTTCAATAGTTTCTTTTGTTTCAATTTCATTGATTTCCACTCTGATTTTAATTATTTCTTGCCTTCTGCTACATTTGTTGTTGTTTTGCTCTTCCTTTTCTAGGGCTTTGAGATGAAGTGTGAGCTCATTTATTTGTTGGTTTTTTCTTTTTTTGAGGAATGACCCCCAGGCGATGAATTTTCCTCTTAAAACTGTTTCATTGTGTCCCATAGATTCCGATATGTTGTGTCTGTATTTTTATTTATCTCTAAGAATTTTTTGATTTCCTCCTTTATGTCTTCTGTAACCCATTGATCATTCAGTAACATATTGTTCATTTTCCATGTGGTGTAGGATTTTTCCTTCCTTCTTTTATCATTGATTTCCAGTTTCATTCCATTATGATCAGATAAAATGCATGGTATTATCTCCACCCCTTTATATTTACTGAGGGTTGCCCTATGGCATAATATATGGTTTATTTTTGAGAAGGATCCATGTGCTGCTGAAAAAAAAGTATATCCATTTGATGATGGTTGATATATTCTATATATGTCAGTTAAGTCTAGGTTATTGATTGTGATATTGAGTTCTATAGTTTCTTTATTCAACTTTTGTTTGGAGGATCTGTCCAATGGTGAGAGAGGTGTGTTGAAGTCACCCATAATTATTGTGTTGTGATCTATTTGATTCTTGAACTTGAGGAGAAATTGTTTTATGAATGTCTCACCACCATTATTTGGTGCATAAATATTGATAATTGTTATGTCTTGTTGGTGAATGGTTCCTTTTAACAGTATATAATGACCTTCTTTATCCCTTTTGATTAACTTAGTCTTGAAGTCGATTTTATTCGCTATGAGGATGGCCACCCCTGCTTACTTACGTGGACCGTGTGCGTGGTATATTTTTTTCCCATCCTTTCACCTGCAGCCTGTGTATGTCTTTTCCAATCAGATGTGTCTCCTGGAGGCAGCATATTGTTGGATTTGTTTTTTTAATCCATGATACCAGCCTATGTCGCTTTATTGGAGAGTTTAAGCCATTAACATTCAGAGTTACTATTGATATATGGTTTGTACTTCCATCCATGTTTGATTGTTTATCCTTTTTTTAAAAAATTTAGTTTGTTTCTCCATGACTATCTTTCCCCTCGCCCTCTGTCTTTACCGAGGCACTTCCCACTGATGGTTTTGGTTATTGTTTTTCATTTCTTCCTCGTGTAGTGTTTTGCTCAAAATGCTTTGCAATGCTGGTTTTCTGGCTGCAAATTCTTTTAACTTTTGTTTATCATGAAAGATTTTTATTTCGTTGTCATACCTGAAGCTTAATTTTGCTGGATACAGAATTCTTGGTTGGCATCCATTGTCTTTCAGTGCTTGAAATACATTGTTCCATGACCTTCTTGCTTTCAGAGTCTGTGATGAAAAATCCGTTGTTAACCTTATTGGTTTACCCCTGAATGTAATCTGTCTCCTTTCTCTTGTAGCTTTTAATATTTTCTCTTTGTTCTGTATATTGGGTATCTTCATAACAATGTGTCTTGGCGTTGGTCTACTGTGATTTTGTGTGCTCGGTGTCCTGTATGCATCTTCAATTTGTATATCTGTTTCCTTTTTTATTTCTGGAAAGTTTTCTGTAATTATTTCATTCAGCAGGTTACTCATTCCCTTGGTTTGAATCTCTGTACCTTCCTCTATCCCAATGACTCGTAAGTTTGGTTTTTTAATGTTATCCCATAACTCTTGGATGTTTTTCTCGTGATTTTTTTACCAGCCTTTCTGAGTTGGCTAGACTCTTTTCAAGATGATATATTTTGTCTTCATTATCTGACGTTCTGGCTTCTACTTGCTCCACCCTGTTAGTGATACTCTCAATTGAGTTTTTAATTTGGTTTATCGTTTCCTTCATTTCTAGAATTATTGTTTGATTATTTTTTATAATCTCTATCTCCTGATAAAGATGCTTAACTTCTTCTTTTATCTGTTTATGTAATTCATTCTCAATGTGTTCTTTCGCTGGTTGAATTTGTTGTCTTGTATCCTCTTTAAGGTTCCATTCCATCTGTCTAAGGTGTTCCTTGAGTTCTTTATATGACCATTTTTCTGATGACTCTAGGTCCTCCTGAATATTTAGGCTGTCCTGCATTGTTTGTACTCCTTTTCTTCCTTGCTTTTTGAAGCTGCTCATGTTACTTCTTGTTCTGTTTGACTGCTGAGTTACTGTTTACTCCTATAAATTTATTTGATGCTTGGGAGGAAAGGTATTAGAAGGGAAGAAGTCACTAAAGAGAATGAGAGTAAGCAGGTAGAATTCAAGGAAGGGGGGATAAGATAATTGAAAAGAAATGAAAAGACAAAAGAAGAAAAAAATAGGAAATAAAAAAAGAAAAAAAAATTTTTTTAAATAATTTTAAAAAATTAAAATTAAAATTAGAAGAAAAAAAATTTTTAAAAAATTATTTAAAAAATTAAAAAAACAAGAAAGAAAAATAAAATGAAAGAAAAACCCAAATCAAAAAAAAAGAGAAAAGAAAAAAAGAAAAAAAAACCTAATAAATGCAGTCTTAGAGTTTGATTAACTTCTCTTCCAGCAGGTGGCGCTGTGCCCACCAGGCCAAGTTTCTCCTGTCAATACGCGGGAACCAATCACTGTGCAGCAGCTCCTCCCAGACTGGGCGAGTCTCCAATCCTGAGTGTCTAGGGCCTCCTCTTGTGTCTAGTCACTTCCCCACTTTTCCTCTAGCCAGGCCCCTCTCACGGGTGCCGCTCACCAGGCCTGCCCTCTGGCACAGTCTCCTGTGGAAAGCCCTCTCAGGATGGCCTGGGAGTTCTTTGTTGAGTGCTTCCTGTGTGCCAGGCACTGTTCTAGGCAACAGAGATTCAGCAATCCACAAGGACATCTTGACAGGGCCCATAGGTGGCAGGCAGACATCAAAGAGACGGTAGGACCCAGAAAAGTGGCAACCTAGTGAAAACTCCGCCTCTCAGCCACCTGGCTAGCTCTGCTGGTCTGTCGTGAAGCAGAGAAACTGTTATCCTTGTCTCCAGGGAAGTGTCCTGGATCAGCTAAAATGCCTGGTGCTGATCCCAAGCAGTTCTGAGCTCCTAGTGATCCAGAACACCATGAATGTGGCCGTTCATCTCCGCCCAGCTGCCAAGTGCTGAGAACCTGAGACAGAGCTGATGTGCCAGTGGCTGGCAGGAGCGCAAGTGGGCCTCATTAGGAATTCTGGAACCAGCTGGTAAACAGCCGATGGTCTCCTGCATGCTCCCACCCCTTGCTGAGGCCTCCCGGGGGCCCTCAGGATCCCCCAGCACTGAACGGATTAATGCCCACCTGTTGGGAAGCCTGGAGACTGCTCTGAGTATGGCCCGTGTCCTTCTGATCCATCTAGGCTTATGCCATATTAGCTATAAAGTCTATTTAGTAACACCTCCAGCAAGACCACAAGAAGAGGCTCACGTTGAGGGGTGGTTTGAAGGAGCTGTAGTACTGGTGATATCCTTCTTCCAGGCAGAAGAGCTGGGAGGCTTCAGGAGTATGCAGCAGCCCATCTTCTCAAGGTGGAGACTGAGGTAATAAGTGTTTGGCAATTGATGATATTGGCCATCAGTGTTCCAGGGGTGTATTTATACCTTATTACTAACTGCTTTTTCATTGTTAACTTTATTTTATGGGTTTACTTAGGAGGTGGGATTGAACTGCCACTGAGCTACATCCCCGTTCCTTTTTATTTTATTTTGAGACAGTCTCACTAATTTGCCCAGGCTGGCCTTGAACTTGCGATCTGCCCACCTGTGCCTCCCAAGTTTCTGGGACCACAGGTGTGCTCTCAGTACCCAGCTTAACGCTAACTGCCATGGGTGCTTTGGGTCCGGCTTGGGAAGCTCCCCTGTTATGATGTGCATGTAACTGGATGATGGTTTCCAGGGTTGAAAGGTAAAATGTTGTATCACCTGAGCTGACTCTCCTACCCATCCCCCTGGAATTCTGGTCATTAGCATATTTTCAAAAACACAATTTCACCCACCCCCCATGTTAGCTCCTGCTTCTCTGCTCCCTCGTCCCCGTCCTGTATAACTGAGTGATGTGGGCCTGCTGCTGTGCAGATGCCACCCGTGGCCTCTGTAGTGAGTGTTGTTCAGCCCACGGGCCCTCTCTCCTCCTCCTCCCCCTCATCGCCATCATCACAGTGCTGGGACTGAAGCCAGGGCCTCGCACATCTTAGGCCAGTGCCGACCACTGAGTGTGCTCCAGCCCCTCCCCTCGTTCATTTGCACTGGTGCCTTATAATTATGCATAATAGCGGGATTCTTTGTCTAACGTTTTTCTTACTTGGAATAAAGGCAGGCTGGAACAGCCTAACTGCTTTTTATAAAAGCTGAGAAAGGTGGATATTTCTTGTTCGATTACCCTGGCAACCCTCAGAACTGGGCATCTGACCTAAAAGTGACCAAGCCGATGCTTCTGCCTAGAACTGACTGGAAGGAAGGGGAGCCGCGAGAGGCTTGGGTGGCTGCTGTGCCGTCCAGGAACCAGCATGTGTGGAGAGAGTCCACAGCATCAGAGCCGGAGGTCAGACTGTCAGCAGCCACGGCAGAAGCTGATGCCAGGGTTGGCTTTACACCTTGGGGACCTGCCCAGCCCATGTTCTCCAGCCTTCTCACCAAGTCTGTGAGCAACTCAGACCCTATTCAGTGAATCTTTTCACTGTTTAAATTAACTAGAGTTGGTTTCTGATTTATGAAAAACTGTGCCAGGTACATCCTCTAAATGAAAAGCTTTTTCTATTCTCCAATGACTTTGTGGTTCAACAGGAGGAAAAGAGAACACAATATATGTAAGAAAAAGAGGGAGAACTTCCAAATTCATTCTACGAGGCCAACATCACACTGATTCCTAAACCAGACAAAGATACTTCAAAGAAAGAAAACTACAGACCTATATCTCTAATGAACCTAGACGCAAAAATCCTCAATAAAATTCTGGCGAATCGGATACAAAATCATATCCAAAAAATTGTACACCATGATCAAGTAGGAATCATCCCTGGGATGCAAGGCTGGTTCAATATACGGAAATCAATAAATGTTATTCACCACATCAATAGACTTAAAAATAAGAAACATATGATCATCTTGATAGATGCGGAAAAAGCATTCGACAAAGTACAGCATCCCTTTTTGTTCAAAACTCTCGAAAAAATAGGGATAACAGGAACTTACCTCAACATTGTAAAAGCAATCTACGCTAAGCCCCAGGCTAGCATCATTCTGAATGGAGAAAAATTGAAGGCATTCCCTCGAAAATCTGGAACAAGACAGGGATGCCCTCTATCACCACTTCTGTTCAACATAGTTCTCGAAACACTGGCCAGAGCAATTAGATAGACGAAAGAAATTAAAGGCATAAAAATAGGAAAAGAAGAACTTAAACTATCACTATTTGCAGATGACATGATTCTATACGTAGCAGACCCAAAAGGGTCTACAAAGAAACTATTAGAGCTAATAAATGAATTCAGCAAAGTGGCAGGATATAAAATCAACACGCATAAATCAAAGGCATTCCTGTATATCAGCGACAAATCCTCTGAAATGGAAATGAGGACAACTACTCCATTCACAATATCCTCAAAAATAATAAAATACTTGGGAATCAACCTAACAAAAGAGGTAAAAGACTTATACAATGAAAACTACAGAACCCTAAAGAGAGAAATTGAAGAAGATCTTAGAAGATGGAAAAATATACCCTGTTCATGGATAGGCAGAACTAACATCATCAAAATGGCGATATTACCAAAAGTTCTCTATAGGTTTAATGCAATGCCAATCAAAATCCCAACGGCATTTCTTGTAGAAATAGAGAAAGCAATCATGAAATTCATATGGAAAAATAAAAGACCCAGAATAGCAAAAACAATGCTAAGCAGGAAGTGTGAATCAGGTGGTATAGCGATACCAGACTTCAAACTATGCTACAGAGCAATATTGACAAAAACAGCATGGTACTGGTACCAAAACAGGCGGGTGGACCAATGGTATAGAATAGAGGACACAGAGACTAATCCACAAAGTTACAACTATCTTATATTTGATAAAGGGGCTAAAAGCATGCAATGGAGGAAGGATAGCATCTTCAACAAATGGTGCTGGGAAAACTGGAAATCCATTTGCATCAAAATGAAACTGAATCCCTTTCTCTCGCCATGCACAAAAGTTAACTCAAAATGGATCAAGGAGCTTGATATCAAACCAGAGACAAGGCATCTGATAGAAGAAAAAGTTGGCTATGACCTACACACTGTGGGGTCGGGCTCCAAATTCCTCAATAGGACACCCATAGCACAAGAATTTATATCTAGAATCAACAAATGGGACTTCCTTAAACTGAAAAGTTTTTTCTCAGCAAGAGAAACAATAAGAGAGGTAAATAGGGAGCCTACATCATGGGAACAAATCTTTACTCCTCACACTTCAGATAGAGCCCTAATATCCAGAGTATATAAAGAACTCAAAAAATTAGACAATAAGATAACAAATAACCCAATCAACAAATGGGCCAAGGACCTGAACAGACACTTCTCAGAGGAGGACATACAATCAATCAACAAGTACATGAAAAAATGCTCACCATCTCTAGCAGTCAGAGAAATGCAAATCAAAACCACCCTAAGATACCATCTAACTCCAGTAAGATTGGCAGCCACTATGAAGTCCAACAACAACAAGTGCTGGCGAGGATGTGGGGAAAAGGGTACACTTGTACATTGTTGGTGGGACTGCAAATTGGTGCAACCAATTTGGAAAGCAGTATGGAGATTTCTTGGAAAGCTGGGAATGGAACCACCATTTGATCCACTATTCCCCTTCTGGGTCTATTCCCTAAAGACCTAAAAAGAGCATGCTACAGGGACACTGCTACATCGATGTTCATAGCAGCACAATTCACGATAGCAAGATTGTGGAACCAACCTAGATGACCTTCAATAGACGAATGGATAAAAAAATGTGGCATTTATACACAATGGAGTATTACTCTGCATTAAAAAATGATAAAATTATAGAATTTGGAGGGAAATGGATGGCATTAGAGCAGATTATGCTAAGCGAAGCTAGCCAATCCCTAAAAAACAAATGCCAAATGTCTTCTTTGATATAAGGAAAGTAACTAAGAACAGAGTAGGGAAGAAGAGCATGAGAAGATGACTAACATTAAACAGGGATGAGAGGTGGGAGGGATAGGGAGAGAGAAGGGAAATTGCTTGGAAATGGAAGGAGACCCTTAGGGTTATACAAAATTACATACAAGAGGAAGTGAGGGGAAAGGGAAAAATAATACAAGGGGGAGAAATGAATTACAATAGAGGGGGTAGAGAGAGAAGAGGGGA
Source organism: Spermophilus citellus (assembly GCF_964194105.1). Lineage (NCBI taxonomy): Eukaryota > Metazoa > Chordata > Mammalia > Rodentia > Sciuridae > Spermophilus > Spermophilus citellus. The sequence continues at coordinate 153,262,976 of NC_138189.1, forward strand.
GTGGAGGGGCAGGGAGGGGGGATAGTAGAGGATAGGAAAGGCAGCAGAATACAACAGACACTAGAATGGCAATATGTAAATCAGTGGAAGTGTAACTGATGTGACTCTGCAATCTGTATACGGGGTAAAAATGGGAGTTCATAACTACTTGAATCAAAGTGTGAAATATGATATGTCAAGAACTATGTATTGTTTTGAACAACCAACAATAAAAAAAAAAAGAGAACACAAGAAGAAATTCTAATAGGACTCTTGACAGGCGTTGTACCATACTTCTTTAGAACCAACAGGATAAGATCCTCTTCAAGAGGGCTGGGTGATATCTGGACATTGTGCAGTCTGTGGAGTGCAGGCTACGCTGGGAGCCGAGGGGATGCTTTACTGCTTCTGGTTAGAACAAGGCAGCTACCACCTGTGCACAGAAAGAAAACTGGAAGTCATGACATTGACGTGCATTTCTTTTCCTAATCATTGGCGGTAATTTGTTTTTAAACCCTTTATTCAAGGAAGTTTTGTAGATTACAAGTATGCGTGGGAAGCTATCATCAATGCTGTGGCTGGGCTCGGTGCACTGCCCATCCCCTCTTCCTTTCCTGACATGTTTTGGGTGGTGGGCAGATGACAGCTGGCAGAGTCTGGCGTGGCTACAGGATGAGGTTCTAGCCTACTGTGCGTGCAGGAGTGATTTAGAGGTTCCTTGGGATGTTCCTTGAGAGACGTCCAGCATGCCATCTGCTGGCCTCTTCACTCCTCCCGCCCGCAGCCTGGAATGTGATGTGGTGGCTGTTCTCTGGACCAGGAGGAGGAGGCTCACCGTCTAACAGGAGGGCGGACAGCTGGGGGGAGCAGAGTCCTTCCTGTGGTGACTGGTTAGCTGAACGGCCCCAACTGTGCCCCTCCTGAATCCACGATCCTTGCAACTTGACTTGCAGTTGTATTTATTTTTTTAAAGGAGTCCATTTCTTCATAGTTTGCATCTGGGTGGCTTCGTGACTTGCTTGAGCTGACAGAGTGCAGCCGAGGTGGCCGTGTGCCATGCAGGCCTGACCCCAGCACCTCAGTGTGCTCTTCCTGTCTCTCCTGGGTCCCTGCTCTTGCACAGCACTGGGGAGCCCCTGGGCAGTCAGGCAGGCAGAGGAGAGCTGGGGCTCCAGCCGAGAGCTGCCAGGCTGCAGAAGCAGCCACCTGGCCGCTGCCCAGCTGCTGTGAACAGGTGAAGGAGCGCCAGCCAGCGTGAGGACTCCCCCGTGGGCTGACGGGCAGGTCCGCGGCTTCAGACCAGCAGGCTTGGGGAGGCCAGTCCCGGGGAGACCCATGGTCAGGGACGGCAGGGAGCAGAGCCCAGTCAGCCTGCCTCCCCCATTGGAGGGTCCAGACAGGTGAGAAACCCACCCACCCAATACAGCCACCTCACCTGTGGCTCACCAACCCCTGACCACGTGCTGCAGGGCCAGGCCAGCCAGGCCAGGAGAGCTCCTCAGCGAAATTCAGACTCAGGGGCTCAAAAAAGGCTTATCCTCTTAAGACACGGGCGGCAGTAGATGACTTACATGTTTTTTGGGGCAATTTCTTTCTTTGTTAGGCCTCAATTATTTCATATTTTCATCACACACAACAATTACTTTATCACACACAACCAAACCTATTCTTAACTGATAAAGTCGTCCATATTCCCCTCCTAAGCCTCAGAGTTAAATCTGGATTGTTCTATATGAACCTTTGAACTATGTGCGCTTCGCAGTGATTCTCTAACAGTAGTCACGTGACCCAGTTCAGGGGCCTGCTAGTGAGTGTTCCTTCCAGGAAGAGAGGCGTGGAAGAGACACCACATCACCCAAGTCGCACACGTCCATCTGCGGTGCCTGGGAACTGGTAACCATCTTTCAACCCCGAGAGGAGCTGGCCTCTTAGAAAACTTGACATTCTTAGGGTAGTGGGATGGAAAGATGGGAAGAGTCTGGGTTTTTCATCATGTGACTGAGCCACTTGGAAATCGCCCCTAACTCTGGACTTTAGTTGTGTAGGGGAAGTCATATCTAGAGTTGCTTCGGCAGGTCGAGGGGAATTCTCTGCTAATTCCAACTGAAAGCATACCAAATGATATGAAAATTCCTGATTATTTAATACTGTACTGGCTGGGGAAAGTCTTTAAATCACTGAAGAAAATGTGCTGTCATTACCCTCCTGGACTTTACACTCCAAAGATGATGACTATAAAACAGATTGAGTGTCATAAACTTCTCATTAGTTACCCGATAAGGAAAAGTTACTTCTTCAACATCAGAGAGAAGCTCTGGCTCACTGTCAGATAGATCTATCTGTTAAATATGATTTTCTAATAGTTGCTTTTTCCCAGAGGGACATGATCCTTATGCAAAATAATCTCTTTTGGATACATGATACTAAATGATGATTATGGGGGTATTATACTTTTGTTTTTTCTTTTCACTCAATTCAGAGTCATCTTGCCTTGAGACACTAGGGTGGGCTCTCATATTTAAAAAGATGGTGATGATTTAATATGTTATTAATTACTCCTGTGTCATAGCGAGTCACCAGTTCCTCTGAGCTGTGTTAAAATATCAGAAATGCACAGTTTATTTTAGACTGGGACCTGCATCTGGTCAACTCACTGTCCTCATGCAGTTTAAGTGGTCAAGTGGTTTGGGAGTGGACGTGGCAACCCGGCTCGGCTTCCTTGGCCATGTGGTTCTTGGGTCTACAGACGCAGGAGGATCTTGGTTGCCCCGTGAGGGCATTTGTGGGCACTGTAGGACAGATGGGGCCCGGCCGGGCTTACTATGTGGTCCAACCTTGTGCCCCCGAGTCCCTCAACCCCAGAGACTTTCTTGTGGTCGTTGCTCTCTGCACAAGAAGAATCTGAGCTCGCTGCGACCGCTCTCAGTTGCTTTTCTTAGACACACTCCCCTGCACTGTTTCCATAGCCGCCCACAAGCTGCACCCACAGTGTCCATCACAACAGGAAGTGGTGCTTCCGGGCCTCACAGTCGGAAGCGTTTTTTATGCTGTTAGTTCCCTGCAGTGGCTTGTTTCTAATTCTCACGAATATCCCTTTTGGGTCTCATCTTTTGAAGCCATCGCTGTGTTCCACCCACTATGGAGTGAGACATGGTCACACAGGGCGGGTCAGGACATGGACATGTGCACGTCATCCAGGAATGGCACTGCCCACCCATCGGTGGCTCTCAGTAGGACCCATGAACTGTCAGCCTGGGGAGACTGCCAGGCTGAGAAGGTCCTGTGCGTGCCACTGGCCAAGTGGACCCCACATTCAGCAGATCACAAGAACAGATCCATAGCACTTCGCTATCAGAACCCAACGTGGGGCACAAATAGATGGCCAGAGCTTGATAAGGCGCTAGGACAGGATTCTCTCTCCCTTCTCCTGGAGTCCTGGCTCCCTAACAGGTATTATATGGAGAGGAGTATTCAGAGCAAGGCAGAATAGAGAGCAGCTCTTTTATCAAAATAATTCATCTAAGTCATGTTCGGAGAAGATGCCTACCCCAAGAAGAAGGGCTGTGCGTCTCAGCAACGCGTCACTCTGGAGCACTGGTGGGCAGGGATTCAGTGTGGGACTCCCCTTGGCCTCCCTGGGATGGACACAAAGGACTCCAAGATGGAGCTGGAGCCCCAGGTGAAGAGAAAGGAAAAGAAAGATATTCTACTGTGTAATACGGAGACTGGCGTGGCACTGTGGGCTGGTCAGGTCACGAGGAAAAGGGGGGGTAACTGCTTGTTTTCAGCATATGAAAAATTGAGCTCACGCGTCTGAAAAGCAGCTTTCTAGAGGGTATCATCAGATTTTTAACTAGTCTTCAAAAAACAGACAAGTGACCACAAAAATATTCCTGCAAAAACCTCTCAGGTCAAATATAGAAATAATATAGAAAAGAAATGAAGAGAATATGGCAGACATAATCCTTCTTTTCTCCCAGAACAAGACTTTGGGGCTATTTAAAGAGGTTAAATGATTACATCTGATCATGCCTGATGGTGGCGTTTATTCTGAGCTTTCTTTTTTCAGTACCAGGAATCAAACCCCAGGCCTTGTGTATATAGGCAAGTGCTCTTGTGCTGAGCCACGTCCCCAGCTTTCTTTTATTTTGTTTTGAGACAGGGCCTTTCTAAGTTGCCCAAGCTGCAAACTTGGGGTCCTCCTTCCTCAGCTTCCTTAGTAACTGTGTTATAATGTTCTTAAACTACTGGTTCTTAAAACATTTTTTAAAAAATGGATCTATGCTATCTAAAAAAAGGTGGCATTGGAAGAAAACAAGCAAAGAAAAAACCCACACATGTTTGAAATAGAGCGAGCATTCTGAAAACAGATATGAAGAAATATCACCATTGTTATTTTATGACCCAAAATGATATAACTGTTCTCTATTAAATTTTAATATCTACTTAAAAAACCAACCTTCCACCGTCCGGAGTCCACCCACTCAGAGCCAACGTCCAGCTCTGCCACGTCAGACTAGAGATTAGCAAGTCTTCCCAGACTGAGCTCTTCTACTTGGGGACTCTTCAGGTGATTTTCTTTCTTCCCGGGAACTGGTCTTACAAGTGCGGGTTCATCACATACGTACTGTAGCAGCCAAGGACACGCAGCACTCGACCCACAGGGTAGGAAGCGACATTGTGCTGCTCGGCCTTTGGATCAAGCCCCACGCCCTGCTTCCTGCAGGCTGCTCCTGGCCAGGACCGTGTCTTTCTTGCAAGACACTTCTACTAACAGCTGATGCTGGCCAATGACTCCCTGACACCTGCTCTTGCAGGCTGAATTCTCATTTGGCATCTGCTGTTTTGAATGAGCCTAATACACTTTCAGTATTCCTACTTACCTGTTCCTATACTCTGATCTCTAAAGGATTTGAGTTGCTAATGTGCTCGACCATCATGAGCGGGTGTACGCGCAATCAGGTCTCCACCTGGATTCCTAGTCATGTTCCACTCCTCCTTGTCACTATTCAGGATCACCTCTGCTCTTCAAAAACCGCCGAACGCGTTCTTTCCCCTTCACTCTGCACCGAGAAGCCAGGGCTGCTCAGCCTGAGCACCAGCTCCCCTCCACAGCTCCCCTGGCCTTGGAGCTCCTGGGGACCTGCCGCCCTTCCTGCTGTGTCCCAACTTTCTACTTGGCCAGGCGATCCTGCATTCTTGAACTTGGCCCCGTTTGTCCCCTACAGTTAGGGTAATGACGAAGCCCTGCATTTTAAGATGGGGCTTCATCCAAAGGTGCTGAGGGCCATTGCCAAGTAGGAATGACACATCAAAATTTCCTTGCCAGCGTACCCCATGTTGCTTAGAGGACATTCGCTGGGACATTGCATGTATGCTTTAGTAAGGTGACCTTGCTCAAGGACCAGGGCGGATCCGGGTTTAGAGCTGATCAGGTTTTAGGGAGTATCCCGTCCTTGGGTTTAGGGAAGTTCCAGGTTTAAGGTGTACCCTGCGGGGGAATAGGGCGTATCCTGCTGCCTCAGGCACGCCCGATCCTGGAGTTCCCGTTGAGTTCTGGTGAGATTCAGAAAGTATTGGGAAAAAAAACCTCGTGGAGTAGGTGAATTGGGCGGCAGCAGAACTGGGATTTCCCCAGAATGTGTGTGTAGAGGCCGGTGTGAGTTCGGGAATAAAGAATTGCTGTTTGAATCTACAAGGTGTGTAGATTCAAAGGCACTGTCTATCTGCTGTTGCTGCCCCACTTTCTGAAAGTGTAGGCTCTGTGCTCTGTGCCACCTTCCTCACCTGGGCGCTGGTCTCTGTGCTCACTGTTTTATGGAGATGGTCTCCTGCAGCTGACACTGGCCTCCGGGTGCCAGGCGCCTGGCCTCAACTGCTTCCTCTGTTGAGCCTCTGAACATGGCTCCCCCTACTAGTCCTTTCGTCCTGAAATAGTCTTTCATCTAGGTTCTGATGACACATCAAAGAGCTCTTTTTGATGTTACTTTCTAAAGTGTCTTTCTTTGGCATTTTAATTGTAGGCATTCCCTAAGATTGGCCCCTTCTCTCCCATTTTGGCTTTAGGTGTCTGATCAACGAGCTCATTTACTTCCAAAGGCTCCATCTATGACAGTTCCCAAATCAAGATCTTCAGCATCATTTCTTTCTGGAGCTCCAGATCTCTATGTTCAAGTGCGGGCAGTTCCACAAGGACGTCTACTTGGAGACCGGAGTTCCTCGGCTCTCGAGCAAGCCCCTCGCCACCTCCTCCGGCTCCTAGATTCTGTTTCTGCCCCTGGCACCACCACCTTCCAGGCGCTCAGGCCAAGACCTCTTTTTCCTTCACCTCTGCACGTGATCTCCAAATCCTATTGACTCCTCCTCCCTAGAGTCGTTCAGATCCATCCTGTGCTGCCTAAACCCAGGGCTCTCCTCATCTCTGCAGGTCTCCCCACCTCTTATCACCTGTGTTTTAAAAACACCCTTTACATAAACTGCTGCTGGAATGATCACCATAAAACACAGTTCAGATTCCTGCTCCCCTCAAACGTGTGTAAGGACACACCCACTAGCCCAACTGGAACTCTCTTCTTCAACTAAACAATGGTGGGCTGATTTATGATTCATTGAATAAAACAAGAATTCATGAATCCATTCACCACACATAAATGGATACACAAATAAGTGAGCAAGAAAGAAAAAGCTCCTCCGTAGTGTAATAACTGCAGAAGAAATGATGACGTTAGGAAGCCACCTGCTGGTGACCGCCGTAGCAATGATACGATGACTGGAAAGAGGATGTTACATAGTCTCACACAGTATTTTTGTTTTTTACTGAAACACAAAAGACATAAAAATGTTCACTGGACACGCCTCCCCCCACTACCTGACCAGGTGTGGAAGGCAGCACCACCCACCATGTCCAGGTGGGCATCGTGAGCCTCTGGCGTGGTTCACCAAGGAAGGGTCCACTGTCACTGAGTGGTGTTCCTCCCAAACACTGGCGTGGCTCTAACTTGAGGAAGGACTAGAATCCACCCAGATGTTCTGAAAGATCAGTGGGCTGGACTCTTCAAAATGTCAAGGTCATCATACTGGAGACTCTAGACTAAAGGAGAAAGAAGGAAATTCAGTACAATTTGTGTTCCTAAGTAGAATTTTGGACCATGATTTTTGTGTCTTGTCCAATAAAACATATATGTGATATGATTTCATCTTCTTTTTTATTTTTGCAGTGCCAAGCATCTAATCCAGGACCTTTTGTGTGCTAGTCAAGTCTCTGCTGAGCATGATATCCTCCCCCCACTGGAAAAATCTGAGTGACATCTGTAGTTGGTGTCCTGATTTAACTGTATCAAATTTAATTTCTTGATTTTGATAACTGCACTGTGGTTACATAAGAGAGTGTGTGTGGTTTTAAGAATACACACTGAAACGTTGAGTGATGAAGAAGCATCACGTCTTTAACTGACTCTCAAGCGGTGCAAGGACGTGTTTTCCTCTCTCCATCCATCCATCTCCTCATCTATGTCACTGAGAAAGCAAGTGTGAAATGACCCAGACAATGTAAAATGTCAACTGTTGTCGGATCTGGGTAAAGGATAGATGGAAATCTTTGCAACTTTTCTATAAATCTTAAATCATTTCAAAATGAAAACTTTTTTGAAAACAGGGCCTGCAGTGGCAGGATAAATCACAAACTGCTTCTATTTTGTTTGGTGGGCTCCATGACATGCTGCCAATTTAACCAAGGCAAGTCAAGCATCTCTGCGGCCCTCTTTCTCTCCTGTCCACCCTGATGGATTACCACCTCGTCAGGGTTTCCTTGACAGCCTAGAAGAGAATCAAGCCAAGATATTTGCAATGGGCTTTTCTTAGGAACAATGACGATGACATAAACTGCCTTGTAGCTGGATCTCTGAGGTTTTCTCCGTACTCTGTGTGTGTCTGCCTTTTCCTTGACGAGTGCATGGTAGCTGTGATATATGAGGTAGCCCAGCCCACGAAAGCCAGTGCAAAATGGATGATTGGTCCCAGTCCCCCGTCAAGTCCTGGGAAAGCCTTCACACATCATGTTTTCTGAGATGGAACTAGTTCCTTCAGTTCTCGACTACTGGCACTCACACAGGGAAGGGGGACGGGGCTTCTTCCAAAGCTTAGGGTGTTCCAGAAACGGACAGGGTTTGGGCATGTGGGTGTACTTGTGGTTGGATATGAACGTGTTTAATTTCCTGAGAATTCATACCGAAAATATGACAGTTATCGTGGGCCAACACAGTCCTATTTGGGAATCGGCCCAAACTGGCCATCTTGCTCCTGTTTAATCCTCAGGCAACTTGTCCCCCGTGGAGGACAGCTCTGGCAGTTATCACGTCACCACCTAACAAGCCTGGTGGCCGCAGAACAGGCCACAGTGCCCGGAGCCAGCACCGTCAGCCGCTGTGGAGAAGCTCTGAAGCAGCAGCCGCTCCCTAGGTGTGACTCGAGGACACTGTTTTCTCCACAGGACACGGTACTGTTGTGGCTGCCCTGGGTCCTGAGAGCACGGAGGGTGTGACACCCTCCATGGCTATTAGGCTGAGGAGAGGCTAAGAGCGTCCCCTCTCCTCAGGGGACCCACTCTGGCTGCTGGCACTCTCCGTGGGGGGCGAGTGCAGAGAGAGGCGGGGCCCTGTCGGCTGTGCTCAAGAGGCTGCCTCTGCAGGCCCGGCACTGACCACCTTCCACAGTGGAAATCGGAGTCAAGAGGCGGCACAGCCAAGAGGGATTCAAAAGCGTGCAAATACGGCTTTTTTTTTTTTTTTTTTTTTTTGTCTGCAAAGCAAAGAGACATCTAGTCTAGTCATGAACCTGTTTTTTGAGAGAGTTTAGAATCTGGTTGCAAAATCTTGCCCTCCACGCTGTGCATCTGGGGTGAGTCACCTAACCTCTTGGCAGGGCCCAGCAGACTTCTTGTGTGAAGGGCCAGTGAGTCCTCTGGAGTCTTGGCAACCACTGGGCTCTCCGTTCGAGCGACAGCAGCCTGGGTGATATTTAAACACGCGGACACGGCTGTCCTCCAGGAAGACTTTACTGATGGGACTTCACTTGAGTTCCACGTGGTTGTCACTTGTGAAGCATTATTCTTCTGTTGATCTTTTTTTCTTGACTATTTAACAATGTGGAAACCATTCTTAGCTTGCAGGCTGCATAAACACAGGAAATAGGTCCGAGGCACTGACTCCTGTCACCCGAGCTTCCTGGTCTTTGTCCACTAAGAACAGTCTGCAGGTCCTCTCACCTGCTGTGATGGTGTGCAAGTCCTTTAACTCAGTGCTTCGTGGGGTTTTTTTGTTTTTTTGTTTGTTTGGTTGGTTTTTTTTTGCCCTCAGATCACATCTTTACATTTGCTTACAGAATCCAGGATGTCTGACTCCACATAATACACAAAACTGTTTATAGAATTGAGGCCAAAGATTCAATAGCATTGCTTTCAGAAGTTATGTCATATATAGCAGAGGCTTAGGAGAAAAGACTTCAAATATGGTTAGTCAGAGAGAGATGAAGAATGTGTGCTCTGTGAGACAAAATGTCTACTTTACACCATTAGATTTTATGCATCCTTGATGAGAGGGTAGATGACAATTAAAGCTTCATCAAGGGCTGGAGATGTGGCTCAAGCGGTAGCGCGCTCGCCTGGCGTGTGTGCGGCCCGGCTTCGATCCTCAGCACCACATACCAACAAAGATGTTGTGTCCGCCGAGAACTAAAAGATAAATATTAAAAAATTCTCTCTCTCTCCTCTCTCTCTCTCTCTCTCTCTCTCTCTCTCTCTCTCCCCCTCTCTCTTACTCTAAAAAAAAAAAAAAAAAAAAAAGCTTCATCAAATAGTTCAGGAACTTCTTCCAGAAAAATAATACATCAAAACTTAATTTGGAATGGAACCACCATTTGACCCAGCTATCCCACTCCTTGGCTTATACCCACAGGACTTAAAATCAGCATACTACAGGGACACAGCCACATCAGTGTTTATAGCAGCACAATTCACAGTAGCTAAGCTATGGAACCCACCTAGGTGCTCTTCAATAGATGAATGGATAAAGAAAATGTGGCATATGTACACAATGGAATATTATTCAGCCTTTAAAAAGAATAAAATGATGGCATTTGCAGGTAAATGGATGGAGCTGGAGAATATCATGCTAAACAAAATAAGCCAATCCCCACAGCCCAAAGGCCAAAAGTCTTCTCTAATAAGTAGATGCTAATTCACAAAGAGGGAAGGGATAGGGAAGAACAGAGTTTGCATTAAGCAGAGGGGAGTGAAGGAAGGGGAGGTGGTTGGCGGGGGGGGGAAAGGACAGTAGAATGAATCTGACACTACTCCCTGTGTGCACATATGATTACATGATCAGTGAGCTTCTACCTCACGTACAACCAGAAGAATGAGAAGTCAGGCTCCATTCATGTGTGAAGTGTCAAGATGCATCCTAGTATCATGTGTAACTAATTAGAACAAATAAAAAAAATGAAGACTAAGGGTCAGAGATTTTAAACCACTGGCTTAAGTCACATGACTGATAAATACAGAACAGAGTGGAGCCAGAGCTGATGATGATGCTATTGGGCTAATTTCTCCAGCTGAAGAGTTTGTTTCCTTAGAGTTGATTTCACAGTGTTAACAAACAAGTGGTTGAAGAGTTATTTATAACAATAATAAAATAAAGAACAAAAACTTGAACTCTTAGCAAACTTTCAAGTCTAATCAGACTCACCTATTCGTGACGATGATGAAGATGGTGATGAAGGTGGTAGCCTACGGGGTAGCATATGCCGGTCAAGTTCTCTGAGGTTCATTTAAGCCGACAATGACCCAGTGAGGCAGGTTCTGCCACCACCTCCATCTCAGGTGACAAGACTGAGGCACAGAGAAGGCACCTGAGGGAGGCCCGCTGTGTCCACCACCCAGCAGTGGTCAAGGTGCTGCAGAGGTGATGGGCAGGGGCTCCTGGACCCGAGACAGCCTTCCCCGAGCGGCTGTGCCTGCCAGGGTCCCTTGCACCTCTGCGGCTGAAGAGGGCCCCCAGGCCCTCGCTGGGCTTGGCACCTCGACCTTGGACTTCCCAGCCACCAGCACTGTAAAACAACAGTTTCTGTTTCTCCTAATTCCCTGGTCTGGGGTGCTGTGTCAGAGCCGCACGAGGCTGACCCAGGCAAGCCCTACCTGGGACAGCAGGGCGCACCGCACACCTGTGCTCTCAGCACACAGGCTCTGCCCGGCGTCCACCAGTGAACTGGACACGGGTCAGCAGGACACAGAGCCTGCCCAGCAGGTCCCAAGGGCACCCAAGGGTATGTTCGTGGCCATGAAGCCTGTGAAATGCCAGGGAGGGGTCAGCTGAGGAGTAGAAGGCGTGGAACTCTGCGTCAAGTGGACACGGTACATTTTGTAGATGGTACAAAACACAGTGGCGCCCTCCTGTAATGCCAGCAGCTTGAGACGCTGAGGCAGGAGGATCATGAGTTCAAAGCCAGCCTCAGCAACTCAGTGAGTCCCTCAGCAACTCCGTGAGACCCTGTCTCTAAATACAATATGAAAAAGGCTGGGGATGTGCCTCAGGGGTTAAGGGCCCTGTGTTCAATCCCCGGTCCCAAAGAAAGGGGGGAACCCACACATGGTGCAGTGGTGACTGCGGAAGCCAGGCTGTGCCTGGCAAGGTGGGAGGCAGGCTCACCTCACAATAAAGAGCTCGACCCGGACTCTGGCTACTCCCGATTCAGGGCCGTCCACTCCAGCTGCTCTGGGGTCCGCTGGAGCCTCTACCTTTTCTCTGAATTCAAGCAAGTTAGCAGGTACGACAATCTTACGGGGAGTCTTGGAAACTCAAAGTAGAAGCTCTCCGGAAAAAGAAAAGCTGGATTGGGTAATTCCTTGGATCCGAAGTCAAAATGGAGCCCTCCCCTGAGCTGTGGACCCTCAGCTCCTAGGAGAGGGTAGACCTGATCCGCTGAAGACGGAGACAGGCAGAAAACCAAAAAAAAAAAAAAAAAAAAAAACCCAGAGATCTGGCGAGGGGCATTGATCTGTCTACCTCAGAGGTTGGGTGGACAGTGAGACCACCACCCTGGGAGAAGAGGGCAAGAGGGGAAGAGAGCGGAGGCAGGGCCGGGAGGAGGGGAGGGAGGAGGAGAGGGAGGAAGGGAGGGAGGAGGGGAGGGAGGAGGAGAGGGAGGAAGGGAGGGAGGAGGGGAGGGAGGAGGAGAGGGAGGAAGGGAGGGAGGAGGGGAGGGAGGAAGGGAGGGAGGAGGGGAGGGAGGAAGGGAGGATGGAGGGAAGAGGGGAGGGAGGAGAGAGGGAGGAGGGCAGGGAGGAGGGAGGGAGGAGGGCAGGGAGGAGGGGAGGGAGGGAGGGTGGAGAAAGGGAGGGTGGAGGGAGGAGGGGAGGGAGGAGGGGAGGGAGGAGGGGAGGGAGGAGAGAAGGGAGGGAGGAGGGGAGGGAGGAAGGGAGGATGGAGGGAGGATGGGAGGGAGGAGGGGAGAGAGAAGGGGAGGGAGAAGGGGAGGGAGAAGGGGAGGGAGGAGGGGAGGGAGGAGGGGAGAAAGGGAGGATGGAGGGAGGAGGGGAGGGAGGAGGGGAGAGAGGAGGGGAGGAGGGGAGGGAGGAGGGCAGGGAGGGGGGCAGGGAGGAGGGGAGGGAGGGTGGAGAAAGGGAGGGTGGAGGGAGGATGGGAGGGAGGAGAGGAGGGAGGGAGGAGAGGAGGGAGGAAGGGAGGATGGAGGGAGGAGGGGAGGGAGGAGGGGAGGGAGGAGGGGAGGATGGAGGGAGGAGGGGAGGGAGGAGAGGAGGGAGGAGGGGAGGGAGGAGGGGAGGATGGAGGGAGGAGGGGAGGAGGGGAGGGAGGAAGGGAGGAGGGGAGGGAGGAAGGGAGGAGGGGAGGAGGGGAGGGAGGAAGGGAGGAGGGGAGGAGGGGAGGGAGGAAGGGAGGAGGGGAGGGAGGAGGGGAGGGAGGAGGGGAGGATGGAGGGAGGAGGGGAGGATAGAGGGAGGATGTGAGGGAGGATGGGAGGGAGGAGGGGAGGGAGAAGGGGAGGGAGGGAGGAGGGGAGGGAGGGAGGATGGAGAAAGGGAGGATAGAGGGAGGAGGGGAGGGAGGAGAGGAGGGAGGGAGGAGAGGAGGGAGAAGGGGAGGGAGGGAGGAGGGGAGGGAGGAGGGGAGGATGGAGGGAGGAGGGGAGGATAGAGGGAGGATGTGAGGGAGGATGTGAGGGAGGAGGGGAGGGAGAAGGGGAGGGAGGGAGGAGGGGAGGGAGGGAGGATGGAGAAAGGGAGGATAGAGGGAGGAGGGGAGGGAGGAGAGGAGGGAGGGAGGAGAGGAGGGAGAAGGGGGGGAGGGAGGAGGGGAGGGAGGAGGGGAGGGAGGGAGGATGGAGAAAGGGAGGATAGAGGGAAGAGGGGAGGGAGGAGGGGAGGGAGGGAGGAGGGGAGGAGGGAGGAGGGAAGGGAGGAGGGGAGGGATGGAGGATGGAGAGGAGGAGGGGAGGGAGGAGGGAGGGGAGGGAGGAGAGGAGGGAGGAAGGGAGGAGGGGAGGAGGGGAGGGAGGAAGGAGGGGAGGGAGGAGGGGAGGGATGGAGGAGGGGAGGGAGGGAGGAGGGGAGGGAGGAGGGGAGGGATGAAGGATGGAGAGGAGGAGGGGAGGGAAGAGGGGAGGGGAGGGAGGAGAAGAGGGAGGAGGGGAGGGAGGGAGGATGGAGAGGAGGAGGGGAGGGAGGAGGGGAGGGGAGGGAGGAGGGGAGGGGAGGGAGGAGAGGAGGGAGGAGGGGAGGGAGGGAGGATGGGAGGAGGAGGGAGGGGAGGAGGGGGAGGGGAGGGGAGGAGAGGAGGGGAGGGAGGATGGAGAGGAGGAGGGGAGGAGGGAGGATGGAGAGGAGGAGGGGAGGGAGGGAGGATGGAGAGGAGGAGGGGAGGGAGGAGGGGAGGGAGGATGGAAGGGAGGAAGAGGACAGGGAGAGGTGGATGTGGAGTGCCGGGAGGAGAGGGAGGCAGGGTGCAGACGCTCTGGGAGCACATGGCACTTGCTGAGGCGCCACAGGAAGTGAGGTTTTGCACAGCCCCACCCAGGGGGTGAGTCATGGGCCTTCCGTGACGTGGATGGCAGGACAGACCACTCCTGTGCTCTCCCACTGGGGGACACACGGCACCCCATCCTAAGAACCCAAGTGGCAGACATACAGGTTTCCTCCCCAGAGCTGGGTGGGAAACAGTGCATGGGTGAGCGGGCAGGGACCCGGGAGAGTTTCAAACTGTGATGGAGACTGCTCCAGGTGGCAGTGCCCAGACCTGGGAGGTCACATGGTTCTGGCTGGTAAAAGGTCAAGGAAACCGGCTGTTGGGAGGAGGGAACGCCTGGCCAGGCCTGGGGAGACTCGGAGAAGCCAGGGAGGAAGGACCGCAGGAACGGCTCCGCTGAGGTGGCCGTGACCAGGTGGGCTCGGCCTGCATGGCCTTTTCTGGATTCCCACACAGGCTTCCCTGTAGGCTCGCTTCCCTGAGGTCCAAGAGTACCTTCTAGAACATTCTTCAGCACAGAAACAACTGGAGCTCCAAAGCAGAGAGGCACAAAGGATCTCTGGCGGAAGATCATTCCGAGGCTGACTGGCTGACCAGAGAGAAGGACAGAGCCTGGGAGCAGAGGTCAAAGGTAAAGGTCAGTTTGGGTGTGACTAACAGGACCTGAGCTAGGTCTTCGTCTATCACAATTTAACAAGAGGAAATGATTTGAGATTCACTAAAAATAAATTTTGTTTCACCAGTGATGGGATTTGGGATAAGAGAGAAAGAGAGGGATCAAAATAGCTTAAAGATTTGCAGATAAATTACAGAATAATGGAACCAGAAACAGCAAAAGACAGCTCCTAACGAGGAGGTGTGGAGTCAGGGTGCACTTTGACCCGACTGTGAAGAGCAGGAAACCTGGGTGGAGCGTCCCTGCTCTTTGGATTTGGTCTGTGCGGAGAAGTGGAATATGAAGCTGTAGTCTGTGTGTATTCAGGGGGTGGCTGACCACGGCGGAGGCACCATTTAGCAGCCTGCACGTAGTCCCAGTTCTAATTCATAGGCTCAGAGTTTTATTTGGCAAAAACAGTCTTTAAATTAAAATTGGAATGCTTTTCCTAGGGCATGACCTGTCCAAGCCCAGGTCACACCACCTCTTACAGCTGCTAGGGTCACAACACCCGCCCTGGAGGCCAGCGAGGAAGCAGGACTGGGGGGACGGAGAGCGCCGCACTGCCCCTGACACCTGCACCCCACCGGTCCCTGGGCGGCGTGGCCTCTGGAAAGCCCACTGACCTTAATGGAAGGTCGAGCTCAAGTGCCCCAGGAGAGATGAGCCGCTCGGGGCTGGGGATGCAGCTCAGAGGTAGAGCCCTCGCCAAGAGTGCGCCAGGCCCCGGGCTCAGTCCCCAGCCCAGCAAAAGCCACAGAACCAGATCCGCTATTCTGTTAGGGTTTCTGTTTGCTAAAAGAAAGAACCCAAGGCAAACCTTAACTATTTCCTCACTGGAAGTGGACTGGCAGACAGGGAGGCCATCGCACTGGCAAGAGGAGAGAGAGGACCCCTGCAGGGACCTTGAGGGTACATGGTGTGGGCATCCAGAAGGCACCTACCAATGCCCAGTGTTGGAGAGAGAGGACTTTCCTCCATGCTTCGAGGTGAGTGTTGGGACCTGCAAATTTAGTTGACAGAGAGGTCAGCAAGAGAAGAGCCGAAATTCAACCATGATATGGACAGGATTCACAGGAGAGTGTGATTCAGGGAGTTGGTTAGAATTGGGGGCTGATACACCTCCTTAATAAGGACAAGAAAGGTGGGTGAAGAGGGTGGGTGATGACTTTCAGCAAAGAAAAAGGGACCCTGGGAGAACAAATAAGAGAGAGGGTAGTTTGTGACCATGTTTATTTAAACCATTGGTGAGAATTCATGTTCTTTGGCTAAAGTCCCTGGGGATGTGACCTGTGACAATTGAGTTCTTTTCAGAGGGTTTGCTTTTAGGCAGATAAGAGAGTTCAGAAAAAAGCCTGTTCTTGTTCAACATCCCTAGGAATCAGGAAAATGCAAATCCAAACTACACTGAGATTTCATCTCACTCCAGTCAGAATGGCAATGATCAGGATCACAAATGATAATAAATGCGGCAAGGTGTGGGGGAAGGGTGCACTCATCCACTGTTAGTGGGACTGCAAATCAGTGAACCACTCTGGAAAAGCAGGATGAAGATTCCCCAAAAGACTAGAAATGGAACCACCATGTGACCCAGCTATCCCACCCCTCGTTATTCATACAAAAGAACTACAATCAGCATGTTATAGTGATATAATAAATGATTATAGCAGCACAACTCACAGTAGCCAAGTTGTGGGACCAGACCAGAGCGAATTATATTCCATGCACACGGGATTATATCGAGATGCATGCCATGCTTACATGTAGCTATAATGCACTAATAAAGAATATTAAAACATAAAACAATAGACAAACACACTACATCAATTTATGATGTAAGTGCTGGAACCATGTAGGACAAAACCACTGTCAGTGGTGGCCTTTGGGGACAGGCCCTCAAAGGAGATTTTTGCTTATGTGTTTTACTGTTTTATGTTGAAATGTATTATTTTACTATAGGCAAATCTTTCTTATGGAATTTTTTAAATTAAAAAAAGAATTTTCTGGGCTGGGGTTGTGGCTCAGCGGTAGAGCACTTGCCTAGCACGTGCGAGGCCCTGGGTTCGATCCTCAGCACCACATAAAAATAAACAAAATAAATGTATTGTGTACAAATAAAAAATAAATATTTAAAAAAAGTTTTCTCATTCTTTGAAAAAATTCTCATTTTTAAAAAAAGCCTATTCTCAAATACTTTCAGGTCAAGTGATTTATTCGTAGGCCACAGTGCCATATCTAGATCCCTTGGAACGCTGGAGGTGAGGGGAATGCAAGGGCTTTAGCATTTCCAATGTTACCATGTTGTTTCTAGTTTCTGGGTGACCCCTACGTGGAGTTCTAGAACTATTAGAACTTTGCCAGAAGCTAAGGTGGTGTGACTCGGCATAATTCTACTTCTATCCCTTGAACTTTCCTATGGGAGAAAGCTAGGAGCAGGCAGCATTCCCCTAATGGGGAAGCCTGGGAGATGAGGTGAAGATGCCAGCAGAAAGGGCAGGAGCCCGGCAGCCACTGTGGTCCCACTGCAATTAGAACACTGCAGGAGATCAAAGCCAGGTGCAGTGGGCTGTGGCCTGAGAGCAGGAAACCAGGATGGAGGGGCTTGCAGGGCTTTCCAAGGGGGAGAAGATTCTAGAGTTTTGTATCATAAAAAACATTGGCAGTGTTCTTCCTGACCTCCTTATTGCCACTGCTTTTTAATTTTAAGGTTTACAGCATCTAACCCACAATATAACACAAAGGTCTTATTGAACCCTCACCGTGGTCAGTGAGCTCTTCCTCTCGGCCGGTGACCTCGTGGCCAGAGAGCTGTTTCACACCACAGTTACACTCCATGCCTGCTCTTCCCTGGTGCCTGGCCAGAGCTCTGTGTCCTGACGCCTTGCCCTGGTCGCCCTGGCACACCTTGGGCTGGCTCTGCTCCCAGGTCCTCTAGTGACGTCGCCTCCTTTCTCCCGTCCCTGGGCTCCTCCCAGTCCGTCCTGCTGGCCTGGAGCGCCACAGAGTGGCCTTCCCTCCTGCTCACATCAACCCCCGTCCTCCCAGTGGACGTTAGTCTGCCACTGCACTGACACATTTGAGGACCAGAAGCTAGACAGGGAGCCAGCCCTGTGAGAGCTGAGGCCATGCTGGGCGGAGGGAGGAATTTAATTTGAATTGTCCACCAAGTTGTTAGTAAATCATGTTTAAGTAGCACATTCGTGGCCTGCCACAGAGCCTCCGAGGAAGGGGCGGGTGGGGCATTTCTGCCACAGTCCACGTTGGTGGACATCCAGGAGATCTGTCCAGCTGGGTTCTTTGCCCGCTCTTGACCTTGGACAGCTGTTTGTCCAGGGGCCGCAGGATTCCTAGGCCAGTGAGAAGTAGACTCTTGAGAAAAGTCACCAGGCACGTCCAGACGTCACGATCTCAGCAGGGGCCTTTTCCCTGGGGGTGAGTTTCCAGGCAGTCCACATTTTCTCATGGTTTTAGGAAACGGACTCGCTGGGGTTTATTTCCTGGGTAGGACCCCGGCAGCATGGGAAATGGAGAGAAGGAGCACATGCTCCCCTCAGCTGGGCCGTGACCGAGACGGAGAGACGCGGCTCTCCCCAGGACGGCGCTCTACTTTGGCCAGAGGAGCCAGTGACCCTCACTGACCTAAGGGGCCTGATTTCCTCCGTCGTGAGGCGCTGGACTTTGGCGATGTTGGAGGTCGGGCCGAGGGTCTTGCACGTGCTGGACATGCTCTCTACCACTGAGCTTCAGCCCTAGCCCCACGTCCTTTCAAGAAAAGTTCTACCTGAAACGTACTCAAACTCCCCCAGTCCTGTGGGGAGCACTCAGCCCCTGAGAGCCAGCTCTCTGCGTCCTTCTCCCATTGTGATTCCTGACGCTGCATCAAGGCTGACCCCGGATGTTTTAAGAGTTCCATGGGGAGAAAAATAAAAGGAGAAGGGATTGATTAACTCATTCTGGCTGTCTATGAATTCAGGAGCCAACTCGGACCCGTTCACACAAAGTTCCGCTTAAAACTCATGACATGTACGTGGATATTCGGAATCTGGGTCATTGTACAAGTGGAGGGTGAGTGGGAAGTGCGTGAGAGAAGAGGAGGGATGTGTCCTGAGGTGACGCAGCCGCCACCCGAGGCCCTCTCCCCTGGACTGGTCTCCCCTGCGGTCAGTGTTAGTTGATTCCCACCTCTGTCATTCCTTACAAGGTTCCTGACTTTCCTCCTATTTGACTGGCGATGCTGTCTGTTGTAGTGGGGCTGTCAGGTTCTCCAAAAGGACAACTGTGTCTTCTCCACAATGTGGAAAGCGTGGCGGGCGGGAGGGAGGGAGGGAGGGATGCACATGCCCACAGGTGCCCAGTGCTGTCCTTCTCAGCCGTCGGTTCCACATCTGCCACACCTGCTCGGCCTCACACCTTCCTGGCATGAGTTTCTCCAGTATTATAATATGAAAGATTTGTGACTTCACGGGGAGCCCTACACACCCACCCCCTAGATTCTCTTTGGTAGTAATTAACCCCGAGTCGATGACAAGTCAGACGCGGAGGTGTTTTCTATTACAGAGAACATAGGCCTTCCCAACAGGGGACCGTAGGCCAATAGCCAAGATCCCCACTTTTCAGAACCAAGTCATGGGCAGATCTTAGGTTTTGGGGTCCTCTTTTTTGACACTTGGCGTGATGACTGCAGTGAGAACCCTTTCGCTTGCCTGTCCCGCTCTCAGGCTGCCTGCCGCGCTTGGCTAGGTCTCCAGAGCCCGAAAGCCTCAGGCCCAGGCCTCAGGCCCAGGCCTCAGGCTGCGGCTCCCTGTGCAGATCACTCTGCTCCCCCTCCCCCAGCTCCTCCCGTCTGACAATCCTGTGATTGCCCTGGGCCGCTTGGATGACCCAGGACAATTTCCCACTTTTTAAAAGAATTTATTTATTCTAACTAGGTATATAGAACAGCAGAATGCACTTTGACTCATTGTACACAATGGAGCACGACTTTTCATCTCTGGTGGTGCACGATGTAGAGTCACACCATGTGTGCAGTCACACAGGTACCTAGGGTGATGATGTCCATCTCATTCCACCATCTCTCCTGCCCCCATGACCCTCCCCACCTCTCCCTCCCCTTTGTCCAATAAAAGTTCTTCCATCCCCCCCATTTTGGATCAGCACCCACTTATCAGAGAGAGCATTCGGCTTGTTCTGGTTTCACTGGGCATTGAGCCCAGGGGTGCTCTACCGCTGAGCTCCAGACCCCAGACCTTATTTTGAGACAGGGTCTCAGCTGCTCCCCACGCTGGCCGCAGACTTGCACTCTTCCTGCCGCAGTCCCCAGAGGAGTGGGTTTCCGGCTCGTGCCCCGGCATGATCTCCCTGTTCTAAAGTCTGTGGATAACAGCCCTCGTCCCGCTTCCCAGGCGGCCTAGTGCACCCGCAGCTCCCGGAGGTTTCCTCCTGGGCACCTTCTCAGGAGCTTGAGGCTGCCTCTTCCTAACACGAAGGGTGTGTTCAGGGTGATCTCATTACTATGAAGCTATGATTTTCATTTTGGAAAGCTTCCACTTCCTCCAGATCCTCTAACTGTAGGAACATGCTTCCTGGGATCTTTTTTTTAAACAGCTGTATTTTCCCTTTAGAGAACAGAGAAATGAGTACCTTGATTATAATTCAGACACAATATAATGAGAGTAGTTTGCCTTTTAGTGGATCTTAGAGATTCCAGACATCCCTGTGGGGAAATATGGTTTTATTCCTACACTTTTTAAAATAATTGCAATGCAAAAAATGTCTAGGGCGCGCTACATAAATCTCCACGAGGGAATAACAAGTGGTTCAAGCAGTTTCCGCTAGCTCTGATGAGAAGTGCGTGGTGACGTGCCATCTGCACACCTTCAGAAGTCACTTGTAGAGCTGGAGCGGGCCTTGCCTCGCCCTCCCAGCACCTCTGTGGGAGGCACAGCAGGGACCCTGAGCCGCCAACAAGACTCCAGCACCAGGGCTCATGCAGCCGCGGCCTTGGCAGGGGCTTTAGGCCAGCCATCTGAACTCCAGGGGTTAGGGGCTTCCTGTGAAGACAGTGGAGCCCAGAGGAGAGGGGCAGTGCACGCTCAGAAGAGGAGAAACGCACCTGGGCTGTTTCAGGCTAGATCCAAAGGCGGAGGCTTTGTGAAACTTGGTCTCTTGCATCTGATCTCTGTCTTTGATGAAGAGGGAGGCCTCCTCTCCCTCCTTTCCTGGCTGCTGCTTTTCCTGCCCATCTCCACTGCCTGCCAGAACCACCCTGGCTGGGTACGACCCCCCCCCCCCTCACTGGGCTGCGTTTCCGCGTCTGAGGCTGGACCTGCCTCCCTGTTTGCAGCCTGGCTTCCTAGTTCCCAGCTGGCCCTGTTTCCCATTCCATCCTGTTGGCTGCTCTTGGTTTTTCTACTCCTGCTGTGGCATGGGATGTAGTGGAACCTACATCAAACTTCCGTTAGGAGAAACAGAACCAGGATTTTGCTGTGAGCAAGACGGCTCTTACCTGCAAAAGATGTTCACTTTATTAATCAAAGTGTTGGTGGAGAGAGCAAAAATCGGTCACAGGGCACCTGTAGGAATCCCCCATGGGTAGACCAGGTCAATAGAGCCCAGGCTTAGTAATCAGGAAGCCTGAGAGCTGTGGGGTTTGGGCAGACCCACCTGGTCCTGCATGTGAGCTTCCGAACCAGGATCAACAGGCAAAGCGCACTGTACTGAAGAGGCAGCTGTTCAGGATCACTAACGAGGCCTCGCCCTGGACGGTGCCAGCCGCAGTGCCAGGCTTTCAGTGGGTGGAGCCCGGGAGCTCCCTACTTTGGGTCTCCAAAGCTATCAATGTTCTAGGTTGGCCATGTCAAGTCATAAGCAATTAAAATGAGCTGAATGGACAAAAGTACTCGTTAACGGCCCAGGAATTATTTTTCTTTCACTCTGTAATCACTCTGCCTTGTTTATAGAATCAACCTGAATCAGAACATATAAAGCTTGACCTGTGTGGGCCCAGTTAATACATACAGAGAAAGGGGGCCAGGGTTGGGGCTCAGCGGTTCAGCACTCACCTCCCACGGGCGAAGCCCTGGGTTCAATCCTCAGCACCACATAGAAATGAGTAGGTAAAGTAAAGGTATTGGGTCCAACTACAGCTCAAAAATAAACAAAATGCAGAGAGAGGCCCTCTGTAGCCTCTCCTCCCTGCGTGCCCCCACTCCTCTTTGACATCTCTGCTGAACTTGTCTCTAAGCACTCACTTTCTCCTGGCCTCCTGCCTTGAAGAAACCATTCTGCTGGTCATTCTTGGTTGCGTGCCCCCTGCCAGCTGCTGTGGCTGGTCAGAGTTTCTATCCATCACTTCTCCATTAAGAAAACATCTCTAAACCTAGTTCTCACCCAGCTCCAACCCAGCGTAGCTTCTCTGCTGCATGGCTATTCCCCACCAGCTCCGCATCTTCGGATCTTCTGGTTACTGTGACCAAAAGACCCGCCAAGAGCAGCACAGAGGGAAAGTTTATTTGGCTCAGGTTTCAGAGGCCTCTGTCCACAGATGGTCAACTCCATTGCTCTGGGTCCAGGTGAAGCAGTATAGCACAGCAGAGGGCGTGGTGGAGGGACGCAGCCCAGGACAAGGCCACCGGAGGCACAGACAACGGCTCTTGCCAGGGAAAACAGAAACCCCCAAGGCGTGCTGCTCAGTGACTCTCCTCCTCCAGCACACCTGCCTGCCTACGTGATCACCAGTAGGCCTTGTCAACAGAGCACTGAGTCACTGGTTAAGGCACCCTCCCATAATCTAACCATCCCCAAATCCGTGCATTGTCTCACACATGAGCTTTTGGGGGACAGCTCCTATCTAAAGCATGACCCAGGCCTTTCCAAATTACTGGGAGAAGAGGCAGTTTATAGCACATATGGGTGGATGCCCAAGTGCCAAGGGAATTTACTTGAGGGAAAGATTAATTTCTGTGGGGAACTCCAGCCCTAAATTATTTTAATTTGTGTAAAATTCAACACGAGCCTGTGTCTGCATATTTTTACATGTAAATATTTTCATGAAATGAACGTGATATTTACGGTCCAGTAGGAGATTGTACTTATCAAACAGTTCTATCATTATCTCATAAGATAACAAGGAAAAATATTTAGATTACAGATTAAATCACATCAAAAACTTAAAATCAGCCAGGTATAGTGGTGAGGAAGGATCAGAGATTCAAAGCCAGCTTCGGCAACTCAGCAAGACCTCAGCAACTAGCATCTTTGGATTCAATCCCCAGTACCAAAAAAACCCTCAAAATCCATCTAAGTACACACAGGTATGCACATCTGTGCTCTCTCCTAAGGACAAAACAAACAAACAAAAAACAAAAAACCAACAACAAATAACAAATAAAAACCCTTCAAAATTGCAGAGAAGGTAGGTAAATCTAGGCACTTGAAACCAACTACTTAGGCCCTTTCCCTATTCCACCAAGGATGCATCCATCACTGTTTTCCCATAAAACATGAATTTGTCCATCATTTAATTAAAGGAATTGAACTTTGGGGAAGAAAAATTAGAAAGTAAAGAATAGAACTTATTACTTTAGTAGGGACTTAAACCTTCCTAAAAATAAGAGTATTTTGGAATAATTTCAGTAGAGAAATGCTGAAAATGTATAGTTTTTAAAATATCTTTCTTCCTTTTTTTTGTTTTTTTCTTTTTGAAATCTAGGGTCTGAGCCACATAAAGAGGAACTTAATCTCTGGTGAGAAGAGAAGTGGGGGCCGCTTTCCTCTGCATTAAGTCAGATTATTACTGTTAGCGTTTTTTCCAACAAGATGATTTCACCAAAGGATCGTCCATCCTGAGTGAATTATTATAAATGAAACATGAAAGTAAATGGCCACAGAGATCTGTAAAACCCAACGCTGGGAACACAACCTGTCCAAGTGGTCAGAGACGGAAACCTTCTGTGTGGGGATCTGAGGTTGGATGGAATTTCAGGGGTGCACGCTCTGCCAGGCAGGCTGCAGCGGGCACAGCCACGGTGACACACAGGATCACTTGGCTGCAGCGCAGATTTGAACTCTGTCTCCCTGTTTTCTTATTCTTCCTGATGATAAGCAGCTTTACTGCCATTCTTGCCTGGGTTTCCACTCCCACCTCTCCACTTCCCAGAGTGAAATAAGAGCCCTCTTCCACATCGTAATCAAATCTGTATTCCTATCTGAATCACAGCCTGACGGTAGTGAATTTCAGATTTGGCTTGTTATAAGGATGGCCTCAGACCTGAGCCTGAGCAACTCCATTTTAAAACTCCAGTTTGAAACCTGCAGTCTCACCAGGCACACCCACGGAGCCCTCCAGGGTGGCCTCAGACACAAACGAGTCACTTCTCCCCACCTGACAAGCTCAGAGTGAAGCCTCTGGCAGGCTGTCTTCACGGATAAGAGGGGACAGCACCCAGTAAGAGAGAAAGGCGAAAGATCGGGGGGACCACCAGGCCAAGGTTTTAACCCAAGGGTAAATAATGTCACCGAGAGAGCCAGCGGCAACTGATGAGGATTGAAAGGGTGGTCAAAAGCCCCCAAATTTGGTATAAATAATAGAGCAAATGAACAGACGTTCCACCAGCCGATGCTAATACCCTCACGCTGAGAGCCAGCTGAGGACCTGCACGGACACCCCAACACTCTTCATTTTTGCTGATCCTCTGCATCTTCCTCACCGCTCTCAAACTCTTCGGCTGCATCTTTTTTTTTCTTTTGAGAGAGAGAGAGAGAGAGAGAGAGAGAGAGAGAGAGGAGAGAGAGAGAGAGAGAGAGAGAGAGAGAGAGAGAGAGAGAGAGATTTTTAATATTTTTTAGTTTTCGGCGGACACAACATCATCTTTGTTGGTATGTGGTGTGAGGATCGAACCCGGGCCGCACACATGCCAGGCGAGTGCGCTACCGCTTGAGCCACATCCCCAGCCCCACAGCCACATCTTGACCCTGGTGAGAGCCACGACTTCTCCATACGACCCTCTCCTCAGCCAGCCGTCAGCTGCACCCCAGGAGAAGTCTGTCTCAGTTCTGAGTGAGTGGGCATCTGCTGCACTTACAGCCTAAGGCTGAGACTTCTGATTTAACACTTACACTTAGCACACAGAGGGAGTGTCTGTCATGAGCCTGTCACGATTAAGTGTGTTTGCAGTGCTTAGAGTCAATCTAGAATTGTTGTTTGCTGTGAATTGATTACGTCTATTGCAGTGTCCAGCATCAGGGATGTCATTTTCTTGGTCAAGAACCTGCTGAGTGAATTGTATGGAGTGATTTGAGTGAATAAAGCATTGATTAGGCAAAAAACAAAGCTACTTTGTTTACTCTACTTCTCCCCCTGGACAGCATAAGTCGCACCTTTGCCCACTGACCCTGCTTGTCTGGTGTGAATCCCCTTCCTTGCTGCCCCAGGGATCCTCAGGGCACCCCCTCGGGCCTCCCCCAACCCTCCCTGCCTGGTTCCCAAGGATCTGCCACACACGCCCTCCATGACTCGATGACTAGCGTCCTCCTGGGTCTTGTGGGTTTTGTCAGTTTTCCTGCCATAAACAAAAACGGCCTCCATGAACGGCTGGCCTGTGCGCGTCCACTGCTGTGGAGCTGGGCCGGCGGGTTGAGCCAGGGAGCCACTGCAGTCCTTGCCTGCTGGTTCTTGTGCCAAAAAATCATCCGAGCAAAGCACAGAGTAGTGAGCAGAAGCTGGGCAGCGTGAGAAGCTGGGCAGCGTGAGCCAGGGACAGCACCACAGGCTGCAGTTCTAGGAAACTAAGTCCCTGTTCTTCTCTCGTCCCCCCACCTGGTTTAATCACCAGTGAACAGACAGCCCTCAGTGCTTCCTCCGTGAGGGCCTGGATACTCTGGGTGGCAGGGTGGTTGAGACATGGTGGTTGTGACATGGTGGTTGTGACATGGTGGTTGAGAGATAATGATGGCACTTGCCTGGAAACCACAGGGCCTCTTGGGGGGTGTGATCAGCTGCAGCTGGGGTCTCGGTGTACCAGACCCCACTTTTCCCATACTTATCTGTCTTAGTTAGAGTCCCAAGGTTTTAAGTAATGATTCCCTCAAGGGATGAGGATGGTTCGGCAGCCTGGGGGCGGTCGGGCCTCCGGATCTCATGGCCAGGGTTGGCCTGTTTAGAATACCCCCTCAGTTTCAGAGTCACAGTTCCTGGATTTCCTGGTGCCTACACTTGATGTCTGTCCTTCCCCTCCACCCACGGCTCCTGGCTCCCTACCTCCCTAACAACACCAGGAGTCTGGCTCCCGGGTGCCCAGTAAGGATGAGCGGGCCTCACAGGCTGGCCAGTGTGTGGGGGGCATGAGGAAGCCCCGTGGATGCACGAGCTAGTGAGCATGAGCAGCACTCATCTGCCTGGGTCATCTGCAAGGTCTTCCCAGGTCTCCAAAGAAGGTGGGCAGGGCAGACTGGAGGAGACGCCCCAGGGGCCATGGGGCCCCATGAGCACTGTGTAATTGGAGCCCAATGGGCAGTAGGCCGACTGGACCTTTCGGCATGCGGAGAGCAGTCGGCCCAGACAACACGGGGCCAGGCCACAGGGATGAGCAGATGAGATTACAGTTGGTAGCACATAAAGCCCTGGGGGTTTGGCAAAAGAAGTGACACAATCAAAGTGGTGCCCACCAAGATTAATCTGGGGCAGACTGTCCCAGAACCTCACTCCGGGATCTGATAACAGATAATAAATCCCGTTAGGATTAACCTACCCGTTTCTCATCACATCTAGTCCTTATTGAAAAGTGGTGAGCAGTTGGCTAATACCTTCTGGATAATGACCCCTTCCCAGGCTTGAAGAGGGAGCCTCGTTTTAAATCACGGAGTTTTAACTGGGGCGCAAAGGTGCCTTTGACACAATTTGGTCCACCTCTCGGGAGAAGACTCGGACACCTGCCCATCAAGCTGGTCAGGCCTCAGAACTTCGCTGCGTATTTTTTTCTTCCTTTGTGACTCACGTGCAAGCTCCCTCCCTCTCTCAGAGCCTCCCACAGCTCCCTTCTCCACCGTCCCCCCAGAGAGAAGTGGTGTTGGGCTGCACCGTCTTGATTCTCTGGGGGTCGCTCCATCTCTGATTCCTGTTGCAATCCCACGGACTGTTCTCCTCCAGCAGCCTGCCTCCCGGACTAGACCTCAGCTGTCCTGACCCGAGTCGACCCAGAACACACTGTCTTCCTCTGTTAGGGTCTCCTCGGCTCCTAGCAATGAATGCCAGGCTCGTCTCTGTCTTTTCAAGCAGGGGATTCATTTAACAAGAGGAACATTGGATGCTCATTTCTTGAATTGTCAGTGGTTAATTATTTTTAGAGTTATTTTTTAGAGGTGAATTTTCTGTAATGATCATCACCTGTTTGTTCTACTCCAGATCTATTTAACGTAATCTGTGCTTGAAGCCAAGGCAACTTCATTAAAAAGCATCAATCTTTCTGTCCAAGCTGCTCCTCCAGCGGCTGCCCAGCGAAAGCGCCGGCTCCTCTTTCACCCCCACTCCCACGTCTGTTCCCACAGTAACTCCACTGGCTGGGCTTCCGAGAAGGAGCCTGACATGCTCACCCACTCACCCTTTGGTTTGGGTCCAGGCCTCTCGCGTCTCTTGCCCGGTGTTGGCCGTGGCCTCTAGCTGATCTCCTGGTTGGGTGCAGCCCCACCCGGGGCCTGTTCTGAGGAGGCTCTGCTAGGCTTTCAGAGCAAGCTCATGCCACAGAAGCCCCTGCTACGCCTTCTTTTCTCTCTCGAGAGTAAAACAGTCCTCAGAATTGTGACTCAGCAGGACATCTGGTCAGACATTTCCTAACTTGTATGTTCCTTGTTCAGAGACTGTTTTGCTATTTGGGATTTAGGGCTGTGTCCAGGTTGTGATGGCCGGATAAGGCCTGGCTGGGATGAACTGGCTCTTGGCGCAGGGCTTCGGCAGGAATGCCCTTCACTCTATTTTCCACTCTCTTGGCCTCTGCAGCTGGACTGGGCCTCAGTTAACCCCTTCCTGCCCATGGTGTGACTCTTCCCACCGTGAATGCTGCTCACTGCCTCAGCCGAGAAGCTCACCTCAGGCTTTGAAAGACGAAGAACGGCAGAGGCAGTGGTTCCGTGGCTTGGAGGGACCTGTGCTGATCAGCGTCTACCATCTGCAGGGCACTTCACTCCTCGACTTTCCTCTGACATGAAGTCTGCCAAATCTGCTCTCAGGAACTCTCCGGGCCTCCCCCACATGGAGACTGGTCTTCCTTCTGGGAAAAGGCTCTTGATTGGTCAATGATGTCGCAGTACCCACACAGAAGCTCGTCAAGGTTTCCACAACTTAAACGCCACAGGCAGACCCAGCATAATCTGGACAGAAACTTTAGATGTGAAATTCATTTACACCATTAGGACAGAATTTTCCTCCAGAAAAGAGGGCAAATTGTGTTACTAAAACAAGTATGAGGACGCGATGGTGCGAGAGAGACAGAGACAGAAAGAGGCAGAGGGTGCAGGCTGCAGCTTCAGGAGAAAGCCATGGCCCTGACTTTGGTGGGCACTTGCTGTGCCATCTGGGGGATACCCCAGCTCTTGCCCTCTGTCCCTCAACTGTGACATCAGCACCCTGGACCCAATCAGTGATAGGAAATAGGTGGGTTCTGCTCAGACTCACACCCACGGTAGCATTACCTGTCAATCACGCACTCTTACATGCTAAATGAGATATGTCATCTGCATCAGTCTTAATGTGACACCTGGAAGTCAGTATCAGCACTTAAAGATGGAATATGAAGTGAAAATAATTTGTCTTTAGTGATCTTTAAAGCCTCTCTTTACGATTCTCTGCAGTTCTAGGGATGACAGTTCTCTATACTACCTGTTAGCAAGAATTATTCGTTAAAATAACTAATTACTTAGAGATTTATTGCTGACTAAATACACAATAATATTAATAAACAACACTTGTTGAGTATTTATTATGTGTAAGTCATAGATTTTTATATATCTATAAATACATATTACAGATTTAGTCATTAGTGCAAAAAGATGGGCATTTAAATCTTAACTAGGAAGCTAAGGCTCAGAGAGACTCAGTAACCTTCCCTGATTGTATTTCTAAATTTAAAATATTTTAAATTTGTCATTTCTTACCTGTAAGTTTGGCATCTTGACAGCACACTTGATGGGCCAGAGAAAAGAAACCTTCATCGATTGCTGCTGGGAATGCAAGATGTTGTAACCTCTTTGTAGGAAAATTCAGCAACATCTAACAAAACCAAATAGTATTTGCTTTCTAATGCCAGAAATTCTACTCCTAGTAATTTACTCTTAGTATGCAGCTCCACAGATTCAAAATTCCAGGCACCAGTTCATTCATTCTGGTGTTATGTGTAACAGCAACATACGATAACAATCTAAATACCCACCTATGAAAACCTAGTTGATTAAACAAGAGTGTTCAATAGCTGAAGAAGAAATGAGAAAGATCTCTAGGAACTGACATGGAATCATTATATATATATATATATGTAAAAAAAAGACACAAAATAATGTCCATAGTGTGCTACCTTTTGTGCAAGAAAGAAGGGGAACAAGACTGAACATCAACAGGTGCTGCTGTCCACCCAGTTGTGGAAACGGTAGAGGGGATGTGGAGCAGGACTTCATCAACTCTGCCCTTTTGTTCAGTTTTGGCTTGTGAAGTGCACTAATCGAAAATATACTAAAAAACAAAACTAAAGAAAAAGAATGAAAAGTCAAGCACTAAAAACAGAATACAGAAACAATTATTTTAGCAGTATGTGAAATTTATAAACCATTGACACAGAAAATAATTCAAGTGGCTTTTAAGCACACTCTCTGTTTGATTTTGTGGGAAATATGATGTTACAGGTAATTTAACAATTTACTTCCTAGGTTTGGAACCGGCAATGATGATGCTGTGATTCTGCACCATTTGTATGTTTGTTGGGATAGACCTGGTGAGTGAATATTTTGATGTTATTGGAAAGTTCAGTCTGTCCCACTGAGGAGGAGATACGAGGAGGAGTAGGTGACAAAGAATCCTGTAGTGCCAGGCTTCAGTTGCACACGTTGGTAGTAAGTCATGACTTTAAGACCTACCCCAGGAGGAATTGCATCCAGAATCCAGCTCTTGATTTCTAAAAATTATTTCCCATGCAAAGGAAACATCTCCTTGGAGAAGTGGAAGATTCAAGATCTGAGGTGAAGAAAGTGAAAGTACAAGATGAGCTCGGACTTGGCAGAAAGCTACAGCTTGAGGATGGATGAGCTGTGTCCGGAGAACCAGGAGCCAGCAGGAAACGCCACCCGCTAACCAAGCTGGGGCAGCTGCAGCCTCACAAAGAGAAAGTGGGGTAGCAGACGCTGCAAAATTTTAAAAGTGACCATGGACCTATGATGATATGAGAAGAGGGAGGGAGAGGGGAAAGCTCTCCTTTACAGTAGAAGGACAGCTATCAACTGTAGAAGGAAGAGAATGAGAAAAGTCATAGTTCTGTACCATGCACTAGAATAAGGGACTCAGCATGAATCATTAATGAATGTAAGCCATGGGAGTACAGATTTATTGAAGCATAGAATATTTACATGACCTCAGATGATTACCCCCACATGACTTACTCTTTACCAAGGGAGACTACCTTCATTTTGAGAAGTGCATGGACAGGAGTGAGTGAGGCCCTGCCCCCTGGGCCTCCTGAGGCCACGTGGTGGGAGGCACATCACCACAGAGGAATTTATGCTGGAGAATTTGTGTACAAGAATCCAAAGAGTCCAGAACATGCTGCCATCTCCCAGGACAATTGGCCTGGACAATAAAAAGAATTCAATATTATAGAAAAAAAATCTGGGAATTGGAGAAACGTTCTGGAATGAGGGCATACAATGAGACCCCCCCCCCAAAAAAAAAAAAAAAAAAAAGAAAGATGAGAGAGGCGGAGGTGGGAAGACAGGAGAGGAAAAAAGGAAAGTTTAATGCCCGTTGATTGGTACTGGCTGTGGTGGGGCTGGGAGCTCTAATGGACACTTTTTAGGTAATTAGGGAAGTTTGAATATGAACTGTAGGTTGAATGAAGTCAATGAACCCAGGTTGGTTTTCTTAGGAGTGATAGTGTGATTGGTTTCTAGAATGTTCTTGTTCTTAGGAGGTGCATACCGAGGTGTCTAGAAATGAAGTCATGATGTCTGTGATCTACAATCCAATGACCTGGCAAAAGAGAACTGGGGTGGGAGGATGTTGGCACTCAGTAAATCTAACCGAGGAGTGTCTGAATTCTTTCCTTATATTCTTTCCATTTTTCTGTGGGCTTGAAAATGTTCAAAATTATATGCACATGGAAAATAACTAGTAAGCAGTGAACTTGGTTTTGAATTCAGGTCTAATGCAATGAAAACTCATGCTCTTTCCCTTAAATCTCCTGGTGTATATTTGCAGAGCTAGTTTATGTACATTAAAGACTTTTTTCAAATTAATGATTATTGAAATTTTGAAATATGAGCCATGAGGAGCTCAAGCCATTAAAATTGGAAGGAAGACATAAACACTTTGTGCCACCTGAGGACACGCTTCCTAATTTTACACTCAGCAGCTACTTGGAGAAGGAGCCCTGTTGTTTTTTGGGGCCTATTACTGGTGTAAACACTATAAATGCCTCAGAAGTGATTCTTTTTCGTTAATGAATGCCTCTAGAAAACACCCACTTGTCTACTTGTCCTGACTAAACACAGAGCTTTATCTATTTATTGTTTGATGGAGAAGAATCAAGTAAAATTTTATTATGCCCATAAGTTTAAGAACTTATATGTAAGTGCAGAAAGTCGGATATCTTAAATTCTCTTATGTAAACAGAATTTATAGCTAAAAGTTGCTTGAGACAGAAGAAACTACATTGAAAAGAATTTAATCTTGCAGCTAGCCATGGTTTCAGAGAGGCCAAAATTTAAAACTTAGCATCAGCTTTAGGGTTGTCAGATAAAATATGGGATGTCCAGTTAAACTGAAATTCCTGAAAGCAAATAATTCTTAGGTACGACTCAATGTTTAGAACACACTCACATTAAAAAATTACTCATGGAGTATCTGAAATACAAATTTAGGGAAGTGGGAAAATGTTGGCCAAAAGGAAGAAAGTTATATGGGAAGAGTAAGTTCTAGAGATCTAACGTGCGGTTAGTACTGTCCTGTGTACTTGCAATTTGCTAAAAGAGCTGAGATGTCCCCCCAACACACACACACACACACACACACACACACACGCACACACACGCACACACACGCACACACACACACGCACACACACCTGCTAGCTGTGTGTTAGCTGTCCTGCAGTCATCTGTTCACCGTGCATATCAAAATGCCACACTCTACACCTTCAGTGTGCACAATTTCCCTCGCTGTGGTTTAAGGTGGCTTCGGCCCACCTGGCACACCTGGACTCTCCTGGCTTTGACGCGGGAGGGGAGAGCGCCCCCTGTCGGCAGCCGTGCGGCTCAGGCTCCACCCGGCAGGGCCCCTGGGGAGGGGCAGGGGCAGCCTGGGATCCAGGGCGGCCTGACTGCGCCTGGGGATTGCGCAGGGAGGGAGAGGTGGCCTGGCTGCCGCCTGCAGGTTGCGGTGCTGTGGGGGCTTCCCCTGCCCCCGGGCCCCCGGCTGCGAGCTCCAGCAGAGGACTGGAGCCTGGCTTCGGTGTGGCCCCGACCTTACTGGCTGTGACCTTTAGCAACGCTTCCTCTTCCCCCGAAGTATAAAATGGGGTAGTAAAAACAATCACAGTACACAGGGACTGAGTTCCCACAGCGGGAATGACGCCCGGGGCGCTCGGTGAGGGCGTGGTTCTGGGAAAGGCTGGGGGAACTGGTACCTCAGTCTGAAGTTTCTTTGGGCATCTGGGCTATAATTCCATTTGCGAACTCTGGAAAACCTCCTCGGCTCATCAGTCCTTGTCGGCTGAGAGCTGGGCTGCGGGGGAGAAGCCGTGGGTTGGCTGGGACAGGGAATGAGTGGTGAACTTCAACTGGGAAGAGTCCCTTGCTATGGCTGCTTCTTGATCTGAGTAGGCAGACGTCCTATGTCAGAAATATCCAAAAAGAAGTAACAGTAAATCACCATCCAAACCGCAGGCTCACACCATACAGAGACTGGGAATATGTGTAAATGATTACAAATACGGGTGCTCCTTGTATAGAAACATAAAATTCTTTTTGCTCTTCGTAAATGTGTAGCTCTCCATTTTATAAATTGGAAACACTTATAATCAGCAGTCTAACTTGAGTGGGGAGCATTTCCAGTTCTGTTCCTTCTGCTTTATGGTGCCTTTCCTAACAGATGAGGAGGTGCCCCCTTCTCCTGCACCATGGATTTTTGTTAATGAGAAACTTTGAATTTTATCACATACCTTTCCAGTCTTTATGAATACGAGGATACACTTCTCCTTTGTTTCACTAATGCTATTGGTAGTAGCTTTCCTGATGTTGAACCAAGTCTGCAAGCCTGGGGGCACATTCTACCCTTGCCATCAACTATCTGCTGATGATTTGGGGAAAGTCACTTTCTTTGTGTTTCTTTTATCATAAAATAGAATCAGTAGGCTTGTTGTGAAAATTAGGTGAGTTGTTATGCGTCATTTTCTCAGAACGGCCAAGCACACACTGAGTGCTGTGTGTATCTAGCTGTTGTTCCCACTTGCGGCTGACAGTGAGCCCCAGTTTGTGTGTCTGTGCACAGCACATCTTCGGCCTCCTTTGGGTTGGTGTGACAGTTGTTTCAGCTTCCAACAACAAATCCAGTAGCTTTAATGTCAAGCTATTAAAATCAAGACTCTTAAATATTTAACATAAGAATTACTATGAAGCCCGGTGAACCCTAGGCCTCCACAGTCATGCCTTGGACCAACTTTGCAGTTCTTCCCCGATTGTCTTCGTCTTCAGTTAATGTCAGCAGTCTGTGCATCTCTGAGAAGTCTACACCTTCATGTTTGTGGGCAGAAGACTTCTGTGCCCATGCAAGAGCCACAGACCACAGAGGTTCAGAAGGTGAGTGCAGGCAGGGCCTCCTCCCTGGGAGGGGGGATCCGGCTGAGGACCTCACCTCCCTGTCCCCATGGCTTGATCTGTAGCATTGGGCTGTGGTGGTCTGAGACCTAAGTGAGTTGACATACAGAAAGCAATCAGTAGTGCCAAGCATCTGGTAACCTATATGTGTATTTGTTATTTTCTTAGTACTATAGAAATCTCCTTTTTATTTGTGATTATATCTCCTCTAAATTTCTGATATGGCATATTTCTCACTTTTTTTCCTGGAGACTTTAGCAAAGTCTTCTCTGTTTTATTGATCTTTTCAAAGAACCACTTCTTGCATTTGGACTATTTGTGTTTTTATTAATTAATTTCTGAGTTTCTCCTTAATAATTCTTTGCTTCTTTCCTTTGGTTTGTTTTTTGATCCTTTTGAAATTTTTGTCTTCAGGACTTAAGTCATTTTCCTTTGGTTTAGTAACAGCACTACATAAAGTTGACGAAATTCTCTACTCCATCCTAACCCAGCAGAATTGGACATAATCCCATCATTCCTGTCTTAGGGTACTGGTTTCTCTCCTGCTGTATCCCCCCTCCTCATGCGCCTGCTGTAGGAGGGGTCCATGTTGTCCCGTCCTCACCTTCCATCTTTCTGTCTCAGTCAGGTGCGTCCACCTGCTGAAGTGCCCCTCCCAGGCCACCAGTGACTGCCCTCCTGCCTGACCCTGAGCTCGCTGTGGAGCAGGCTCCGCCCGGGATCCTCCCGTCCTTCCTGGAACCTCCTCCCCCTGGGCTGCCAAGGTCCCTTTTTGGTCGCGCTCCTTCCTTTGGCAACGTCTGTGTTGACCCCCGTTTATCTCCCTGCGTCTAACACTTGAAGAGACCCAGGGCGCGGCCTTTGCTCTCCAGGTCAATGATTTATTTTTCTTACGTATTTTTCAAACCCTGTCAGAAACAGTCAGTTCTTTCTTGTTGGGTGGTGTCCAAGGCACATCCTGTGGCTTTTTATGGATGTTCAAAAAGCCTTATCGAAGAGTCATATTCTTAGGTATCAAAACTCTAAAGTGATCTAAATAAAAACATCACTCTGTTTTCATTTATTGCTTCTCTCTCTCTCCCAGACATTCTGGTCCTGATTCTTGTTCCTCCCTCCCTCCTTCCTCCCCTGTAGCAGTGCGAGGGATGGAACCCAGGGCCTGGCGCAGGCTAGCCAAGCCTCTACCACTGAGCTGCACCCAGGCCAAGGGCTGGCTCCTGACTCCCACCGACCTGTTCTGCTTTCCCCATCTCAGTAAAGGGGACTGCGGTCTATCCTCTTACTTAGACTATAAGCCTGGGGCTCTTCCTTAATTCTTTTTTTCTGTTTCAGTCAGTCTCTGGTCCCTGTCACCTCTGCCTTCCAAGCACACCCTGGTTCGAACCTCTTTTCGTGACCTCCACTCTCTGCACAACTGACCACACCATGGCCCAACTGGCCTTCCCACTTCTCCATCTGCTTGAGCCCCAGGTTTGTTTCCAACCTTCAGTATCCCCTTATTCTGCAAGCCTCAGAATTCACCCATAGTACCCTGTTCCACTGAGAGTGAACCCGCCCTACAAGGCTCGGTGACAGCCCCCCTTTCCCCAGCCGCCCTCCATGCTGCGGCTCCGGGCACACTCGCCCAGCTGGCTCCGCTGGCTGCTCCCTTCTTGTCTGAGTTCACTTTCGGTTGCTATAACTGAATACTACAGACGGGGTGATTTATAAAGAACAGAGGTTTGCTTGGCCCACACTTCTGGAGGCTGGCATCTGGAGAGGGTCTCCCTGCTGCATCATAACATGGTGGGCGGCATCACATGGGGTGACAGAGCCAGGGCACTGGCTCTGGTCTCTCTGCTTATAAAGCGCTAATGCCATGGTGGGGAGCTTACCCTCGCACCCTCACCTCATCCTACTCACCCCCCAAAGGCTCCAAACTCAGGACGTTGGAATTTGGAGACTGGGTTTCCAACACACGAAGCCTTGGTGGCCACAGTCCAGCCGCAGGGTTCCTCTGGGGACAGGGATGTCAGCTCCACCCTGGGAGGGGTCTTCCTGTCCCGCCCACTGTCTGCTCCTGTCTCCACTGGACTTCTCGGCCCTCAGAGCCCCTCCTGGTTCACGGCACACATTGCTCGTCTTCCAGCCCCCGAGGGGCTTGGCACACAGGACTTATACGTGGGTGACAGCTAGTGATCTGAGTTTCAGTTTGTCTCCTCTACTCCCAGATTGTTTAGAAGAGCACAGTTTGGTGAACTTCAACTCTTGTTGGGGTTAGATTTTTCACATTCATTTCTACTTGTGATATGAGCATGCGGCTTGTTTGGTTTGAGAATTTATTAAGCTTTTCTTTGTAATTATTTATTGTGCATGCCTTATGGCCATTTGAGTAGAATATTCTCTGTAGAGTTTAAACATATGAATCAAATCAAACTTTTTAATGTATCATTTAATACTTCTACATTTAAAAAAACTTTGTTTACTCGATCCATCAAATTCTAGAAGCATTTTAAAGTTTCACACTAGCTGGGCACAGTGGTGTACACCTGTAATCCCAGCGACTCAGGAGGCTGAGGCAGAAGGGTTTCAAGTTCAAGGGCAGAGTCAGCAGTTTAGCAAGACCTTGTCTCAAAATAAAAAAAAAAGGGCCAAGGAAGCAGCTCACAGGCAGAGCACCCCTGGGTCCCACCCCAAGTCCCAGGGGAAAACAGGCCTCACATTACAATTATGGTTTGTGTGACATTCTGCTTTGCTCCTTTAAAAAGCGCCTT
This sequence comes from Spermophilus citellus, assembly GCF_964194105.1. NCBI lineage: Eukaryota > Metazoa > Chordata > Mammalia > Rodentia > Sciuridae > Spermophilus > Spermophilus citellus. Next base: position 153,299,461 of record NC_138189.1, read on the forward strand.
TTCCATTTAGAGTGTATTTGTTTCATTCAGTGTGTTTTCCTTTGAACACTTCTCTTTTTAATATCAGCATGGCCTCCTGCTCCCTTCTTGCTTATATTTATCTGATACTCTTTGCCAATCTGTGGACAACGTTGTGGAGCCCTTTAGTTAAGACATACTCTTGCAGTGGTCCACCCGGGCTCTCTTTCACTCAGATAATCCTTGCTAATAGAGAAATGAACCCTCGTGGTTCTTCTGCCCTTGATACATTTGATTTGGTTCTTGTCATCTTACCTGACGTCTTTTGAAGTATTCTCTCTCTTTTTCTGTTCTTTTCTGACTTCGCTGTAGTGATTGAGTTTTTCCTTGAACTTTTTTCCTTCTATTGACTTAGAAATTCTTTATCTTATTTTCCTCCCTGATTGTGATTGTTGGTATTGTTCACTTGGTTTGGAGGGACAGTCTCACGTGGCTGAGATCTCAGTTGAAAATGAGAGTCCAGGAAGAGTTAGAAAATGTGACTGGTGAGTCTGCTTCCAAAAAGCTAGGGAAGTAAAACTGCAATAGATCCATCTTTGAGTCCCAATGAAATATCCAAACTTAAAATGGGTGTGAAACTGCACCTGTTTATTCCCTTGAGACATTTTCCTGCTATTTTAATGGTCTGAGAAAATATCAACCATTACAAGAACCCTGCACATGAGTGTGTACTTAGGAGAACATGATTCTCCTCCTCCGCCTCTGGCTCCCAAGTGCTCCGTGAGGCACTGGTCTGTGCTGAGACTTTGGTATTTCAAAGCTGTGGATTTTATTTTTGTATGTATTAAGATCGATTGTTCAAAATGTCGAATTAAAATGGCATTAATCTGGGTCACCATGGCAATTCTGTGTCTGAGGCTAGTATCTCCCTTTAATCTCTACCCATTTCCACAATTAAGTGTGGTGTTCACCCTTAGGTTTGGGCCACTTGTCTTTATCGATCGGGGCTGTTTCCTGTTCCGTGTTCATCTCCTCGGTGGCTGTGGAGTCTGCCAGAACTCTTCTGCTTCTCCTGAGCAGGCCACAGGGTGCCTGCTGAGTCTCCGAGGAACCCGTGGCTTGTCTTCTCCGAGGCTGGCTTCACCCTGCGTTCCAGGACACACTCTGTGCCCTATTTTTAAGGGCTTTAATGCTGATAAAATTTAATTTATTAATATTTCACATATTTTTACATCTACAGGCGTGGATGACATTTGCTTATTGCTTCTTTGAGAGCAACTCTTACCGGGGTTTAGTCCCATAAAATGAGTTACACAGCCTCCCGTGGCTATCTCTGCTCTAGACAGCAATATATGGAAAGAGCTCTGTGTTCCTTAGAGGTTTGGTAAAAGTGACCTACGAATGTCTAGGCCTGGTGCCATCAGGAGGGGGAGGAGAAGGGATTGCCACTTCAAGTGACTATCTGCACTTTATTCTTAGCACATTCATTGGAGGGAAATTTGTCATCAGCCATTGTATGTAGAAATGTGCCATTTGAACACCACAACTGGCTTTCCTGTATCTCCTTGGGCCAATTTAGAAATGTGTATTCTGCAAAATCATCACTTTCTATTTAGGCTTTCTAATTTATTGGTATAAAGATGAATGTATGATTCTCTGTCCACTCTTCCTGGATGTACAGTCACTTCTCATTTTGTGTTTTCTTTTTCAGTTTATTAACTTTTTTTCATCACTTTCCTTCTATTTTTTTTTTGCATTTGGAGTCAAAAGCTCACTTTATTTTACATCTTCCTTTTGATATTTAGAACTTTTGATTTGCTTCTCATCTAAATCATTGAACATTTGATTGCTTCTTTCAGCTAGTATTTATTTTGAAGGGTTTTCACTGTTTTAATTTACGGATGTGTATGGTCTGGCTTTCTGCAGGTATTTTGATTGCCATCTCGAGGCGTATCCTACGGGGTCAGTAGATGCGGCCTGCACAGCACACACCTTTCCAGTCTGTGGAGATGGCCTTTGTTAATAGGTGGTCAGCCTAGGGGATGTCCAGTGTGTTGGGGAGGAGTGTGTCCCCTTGGCCAGTGTGTTTTCTCTGTGGGTAGCTACACAGCAAGCTTGTGATTTGGGTCACCAAGTCCTCCATGTTTTTGCTCATATTTTGTTTACTTCCTGTGTTCTTTTCTGTGACAGGCTTATTAAAGTTTCATATTAGGATTGTGGGTTTGTCTTTTGTTCCTTGTAGCTTGTCACTTTTCACTTAACATACTTTAAAGCTATATTATTAGGCAAAAAGCCCATGGCTATTTTATTTTATTGGCGAATTATTCATTTGACTATCATGAAACACCTTTTACATCTTCTGTGGCTTTTCACATTGATTCTGTGTCTGATGTGAATATTCTGCAGCTACTTTCTTTTAGTCAGTATTTGCATTTGTCATAGAAAATTAAGATTCTGGATTGTAATCCGAGGTTAGTAAATCAAAGTGCAGAATAATGTTTATATTACCCTTCGTGTTAGAAAGAGAAAAAATAAAAATGTAGACTGCAGTTCGCTTGTATTTTCAGAAAGAAATCCTAAAAGAATGTCCAGAAAAATAGGGATGTACTTGACTACACCTCTTGGCCCAGTGGGGAGGGCCAGAAATCACAGGAGGCTGGCTAAGTACCAGGCTAAAGCCAAACACTGGTCACCACGTGACCTTCAGGATACCAGAACATATGTGAACATGTCTATCAATTCAGACCATAACTACAATATATCACTAAAATGTATCCTGTTGTATTTTAGAAGTTCGACCGCGCAGCTTAGAGGTGACAATTCTTCCTTAACGGCGTCAGCTTCGATGGGAGATGGTGCTGGGCATCATTAACAGCAAGTAGCTTCATTCCTGCAGGTGAGGTCGGGGCGATTTGAGACTTGTAGCCTCTGGTGTCAGATTAATTTTAATCAAGATGAAATCACAAGGGGCAGAGGAGTGGCACTGTGAGGTCCTGCTGATGGTGCTGGTTCTGCCAGCAGACTCCTGACTAGCCATCTTCCCTGACGGTGACTAAAATAAGGACTCACCTTCTCCCCACGCCCAGGCTGGACGACCCGGCGTGCTGATGCTGTGTCCCGCAGACTCCAGGATGGCACCCGGACTATCTGCACTTTATTCTTAGCACATTCACTGGAGGGAAATTGGTCATCAGCCATTGTATGTAGAAAGGTGCCATTTGAACACCACAACTGGCTTTCAAGACAACAGAATCCCTCTGAATGCCTGTCTCACTTCGGCTTCTGCTTTAGGCATGCCAATTCCAGAAACCTCCCTGGGGAGAGAGAGATAACATGAAAGTAGGTTTCTCAGCCTCTCAGTGCTGAGGCCCACACAGAAGTCAACACACACACACGCTGGGTAGGTTCTGAGGCCCAAGATAAACCTTGGCACATCATCAGATGAAACTGAGCAAAGCAGAACCTGGTGTATTTATCGCCTGTCAATCATTTTTAGACTAATGAAACATTTTAGAAGTTGACCTCTGTCCATTTTTACTTTACTCTTAAAAAATAGGCTTTTACTTGTTTACTTACATGTTTAAAAAAAGACTGCCTTAATCTATATTCCGAATCCCAAAACCATCTGTGCAGTCTTTATCTCCATGTTGAGTCGGCACCAGCAGCAGGGTACCCAAAGTGGATCATCTATCCAAGACCAGTGGCTGAGATTCGTTCCTAAGCCGGAGCTTGCAGTACTGGGTGAGCAGTGCAGTTCTCTAGGACAAACACTCTGACACATCTGCCCCTCCAGCAAACCACTGAGGTGCGTGTCCCAGCCACAGGCCAGCCATCCTGGGGATGACTACAATACACTGCTCCACGGTGCCACAGAGCTCTTCACCCTGTGCTGTGAGCAGGCTCCGATGGAGACTCAAATCTGTGTGTGAGCAGAAGGGCCTTCGCCTTACCTCGACCAACGTGTGCTCTCAGTATCCGTAAGGTAAATGTTTTGTAAATGTTTTCCATTCTCACATTTATTCCTATCAGGGAAGTGGTGGCCAGCTTGGCACTTGGCACTCATTTCACTGCATCTATGTTAATAGTCTCCTTTGCTTTCAAAGTTCTTCATTAAATTGCCATTTGAGACTTGTAGCCTCTGGTGTCAGATTAATTTTAATCAAGGATGAAATCACAATAAATGGTCATTATAATTTTCTAGTTCCACAGCTTGATATATTTATTTCCAAATTATTTTTTTTAAATGTACCTCTTGTAAATAGCTTTGGTCGGGTCAATTTCATACAGTGTTAGAGTCTCTTAACAAGATGGTTCTATTTATGTTGTGATTTGCTGACCACATGCAGATCACTCTAAGAACTGTAGGATTTTATTTTCCACAATTTCTAGTTGGTTCTCCTCCCGCCGCCCATACACACTTTCTTGCTTCTGGTTGCACTTAATTTTATTTAATCCAACATTTTTTTAAATTTATTTTTTATTTATTTATTTATTTTTTATTTTTTTTTGTTGGTTGTTCACAACATTACAAAGCTCTTGACATATCATATTTCATACATTAGATTGAAGTGGGTTATGAACCTCCAATTTTACCCCAAATGCAGATTGCAGAATCACGTCGGTTACACATCCACAATTTTACATAATGCCCTATTAGTAATTGTTGTATTCTGCTATCTTTCCTATCCCCTACTATCCCCCCTCCCCTCCCCTCCCATCTTCTCTCTCTACCCCATCTACTGTAATTCATTTCTCTCCTTGTTTATTTTCCCATTTCCCTCACAACCTCTTATATGTAATTTTGTATAGCAATGAGGGTCTCCCTTCATTTCCATGCAATTTCCCTTTTCTCTCCCTTTCCCTCCCATCTCATGTCTCTGTTTAAAGTTAATCTTTTGTTCCTGCTCTTCCTCCCTGCTCTGTTCATAGTTGCTCTCATTATATCAAAGAAGACATTTGGCACTTGTTTTTTAGGGATTGGCTAGCTTCACTAAGCATAATCTGCTCTAGTGCCGTCCATTTGCCTGCAAATTCTATGATTTTTGTCATTTTTATTGCTGCATAGTACTCCATTGTGTATAGATGCAACATTTTTTTTATCCATTCATCTATTGAAGGGCATCTGGGTTGGTTCCACAGTCTAGTTATTGTGAATTGTGCTGCTATGAACATTGATGTGGCAGTATCCCTGTAGCATGCTCTTTTAAGGTCTTCAGGGAATAGTCCGAGAAGGGCAATAGCAGGGTCAAATGGTGGTTCCATCTTTCCCAGGAATCTCCAAACTGCTTTCCAAATTGGCCGCACCAATTTGCAGTCCCACCAGCAATGTACAAGAGTACCCTTTTCTCCACATCCTCACCAGCACTTGTTGTTGTTTGACTTCATAATGGCTGCCAATCTTACTGGAGTGAGATGGTATCTTAGGGTGGTTTTGATTTGCATTTCTCTGACTGCTAGAGATGGTGAGCATTTTTTCATGTACTTGTTGATTGATTGTATATCCTCCTCTGAGAAGTGTCTGTTCAGGTCCTTGGCCCATTTGTTGATTGGGTTATTTGTTATCTTATTGTCTAATTTTTTGAGTTCTTTGTATACTCTGGATATTAGGGCTCTATCTGAAGTGTGAGGAGTAAAAATTTGTTCCCAGGATGTAGGCTCCCTATCTACCTCTCTTCTTGTTTCTCTTGCTGAGAAAAAACTTTTCAGTTTAAGGAAGTCCCATTTGTTGATTCTTGTTATTAACTCTTGTGCTATGGGTGTCCTATTAAGGAATTTGGAGCCCAACCCCACAATATGTAGATCGGAGCCAACTTTTTCTTCTATCAGACGCAGAGTCTCTGATTTGATATCAAGCCCCTTGATCCATTTTGAGTTAACTTTTGTGCATGGCGAGAGAAAGGGATTCAGTTTCATTTTGTTGCATATGGATTTCCAGTTTTCCCAGCACCATTTGTTGAAGATGCTATCCTTCCTCCATTGCATGCTTTTAGCCCCTTTATCAAATATAAGATAGTTGTAACTTTGTGGATTAGTCTCTGTGTCCTCTATTCTATACCATTGGTCCACCCGCCTGTTTTGGTACCAGTACCATGCTGTTTTTGTCACTATTGCTCTGTAATATAGTTTGAAATCTGGTATCGCTATACCGCCTGATTCACACTTCCTGCTTAGAATTGCTTTTGCTATTCTGGGTCTTTTATTTTTCCATATGAATTTCATGATTGCTTTGTCTATTTCTACAAGAAATGCCGTTGGGATTTTGATTGGCATTGCATTAAACCTATAGAGAACTTTTGGTAATATCGCCATTTTGATGATGTTAGTTCTGCCTATCCATGAACAGGGTATATTTTTCCATCTTCTAAGATCTTCTTCTACTTCTCTCTTTAGGGTTCTGTAGTTTTCATTGTATAAATCTTTCGCCTCTTTTGTTAGGTTGATTCCCAAGTATTTTATTTTTTTTTTGAGGATATTGTGAATGGAGTATTTTTCCTCATTTCCGTTTCAGAAGTTTTGTCGCTGATATACAGAAATGCCTTTGATTTATGCGTGTTGATTTTATATCCTGCCACTTTGCTGAATTCATTTATTAGTTCTAGTAGTTTCTTTGTAGACCCTTTTGAGTCTTCTAGGTATAGAATCATGTCATCTGCAAATAGTGATAATTTAAGTTCTTCTTTCCCTATTTTTATGCCTTTAATTTCTTTCGTCTGTCTAATTGCTCTGGCCAGTGTTTCGAGAACTATATTGAATAGAAGTGGAGATAGAGGGCATCCCTGTCTTGTTCCAGATTTTAGAGGGAATGACTTCAACTTTTCTCCATTCAGAATGATGCTAGCCTGAGGCTTAGCATAGATAGCTTTTACAATGTCAAGGACAGTTCCTGTTATCCCTAGTTTTTCTAATGTTTTGAACATAAAGGGATGCTGTACTTTGTCGAATGCTTTCTCTGCGTCTATCGAGATGATCATATGGTTCTTATCTTTAAGTCTATTGATGTGGTGAATAACATTTATTGATTTCCGTATATTGAACCATCCTTGCATCCCAGGGATGAATCCTACTTGATCATGGTGCACAATTTTTTTGATGTGTTTTTGTATTCGATTTGCCAGAATTTTATTGAGGATTTTTGCATCTAGGTTCATTAGAGATATTGGTCTGTAGTTTTCTTTCTTTGAGGTGTCTTTGTCTGGTTTCGGAATCAGGGTGATGTTGGCCTCATAGAATGAAATTGGAAGAGCTCCCTCTTTTTTGATTTCCTGAAATAACTTGAAAAGTATTGGTATTAATTCTTCTTTAAAGGTTTTGTAAAACTCCGCTGTATACCCATCCGGTCCTGGGCTTTTTTTGGTTGGTAGTCTTTTGATGGCTTCTTCAATTTCATCCATTGATATTGCTCTTTTCAAATTGTGTGTATCCTCCTGACTCAGTCTGGTCAAATCATATGACTTAAGAAATTTATTGATGTCTTCACTATCTTCTATTTTATTGGAATATAGGTTTTCAAAATAATTTCTAATTGTCTTCTGTATTTCTGTAACATCTGTTGTGATATTGCCTTTTTCATCCCGTATGTTAGTAATTTGAGTTCTCTCTCTTCTTCTCTTCATTAGCATGGCTAAAGGTCTGCCGATCTTATTTATTTTTTCAAAGAACCAACTTTTAGTTTTGTTAATTTTTTCAATAGTTTCTTTTGTTTCAATTTCATTGATTTCCGCTCTGATTTTAATTATTTCTTGCCTTCTGCTACATTTGCTGTTGTTTTGCTCTTCCTTTTCTAGGGCTTTGAGATGAAGTGTGAGCTCATTTATTTGTTGGTTTTTTTCTTTTGTTGAGGAATGACCACCAGGCTATGAATTTTCCTCTTAAAACTGCTTTCATTATGTCCCATAGATTCCGATATGTTGTGTCTGTATTTTCATTTATCTCTAAGAATTTTTTGATTTCCTCCTTTATGTCTTCTGTAACCCATTGATCATTCAGTAACATATTGTTCATTTTCCATGTGATGTAGGATTTTTCCTTCCTTCTTTTATCATTGATTTCCAGTTTCATTCCATTATGATCAGATAAAATGCAAGGTATTATCTCCACCCCTTTATATTTACTGAGGGTTGCCCTATGGCATAATATATGGTCTATTTTTGAGAAGGATCCATGTGCTGCTGAGAAAAAAGTATATCCATTTGATGATGGTTGATATATTCTATATATGTCAGTTAAGTCTAGGTTATTGATTTTGATATTGAGTTCTATAGTTTCTTTATTCAACTTTTGTTTGGAGGATCCTTCCAATGGTGAGAGAGGTGTGTTGAAGTCACCCATAATTATTGTGTTGTGGTCTATTTGATTCTTGAACTTGAGGAGAATTTGTTTTATGAATGTCGCAGCACCATTATTTGGTGCATAAATATTGATAATTGTTATGTCTTGTTGGTGAATGGTTCCTTTTAACAGTATATAATGTCCTTCTTTATCCCTTTTGATTAACTTAGTCTTGAAGTCGATTTTACTCGATATGAGGATGGCCACCCCTGCTTGCTTACGAGGACCGTGTGCATGGTGTATTTTTCCCATCCTTTCACCTCAGCCTGTGTATGTCTTTTCCAATCAGATGTGTCTCCTGGAGGCAGCATATTGTTGGATTTGTTTTTTTAATCCATGATACCAGCCTATGTCGCTTTATTGGAGAGTTGAAGCCATTAACATTCAGAGTTACTATTGATATATGGTTTGTACTTCTATCCATTATCCTTTTTTAAAAAAAAATTTAGTTTGTTTCTCCATGATTATCTTTCCCCTCGCCCTCTGTCTTTACCGAGGCACTTCCCACTGGTGGTTTTGGTTATTGTTTTTCATTTCTTCCTCGTGTAGTGTTTTGCTCAAAATGCTTTGCAATGCTGGTTTTCTGGCTGCAAATTCTTTTAACTTTTGTTTATCATGAAAGATTTTTATTTTGTTGTCATACCTGAAGCTTAATTTTGCTGGATACAGAATTCTTGGTTGGCATCAATTGTCTTTCAGTGTTTGAAATACATTGTTCCATGACCTTCTTGCTTTCAGTGTCTGTGATGAAAAATCCGTTGTTAACTTTATTGGTTTACCCCTGAATGTAATCTGTCTCCTTTCTCTTGTAGCTTTTAATATTTTCTCTTTGTTCTGTATATTGGATATCTTCATAACAATGTGTCTTGGCGTTGGTCTACTGTGATTTTGTGTGCTCGGTGTCCTGTATGCATCTTCAATTTGTATATCTGTTTCCTTTTTTATTTCTGGAAAGTTTTCTGTAATTATTTCATTCAGCAAGTTACTCATTCCCTTGGTTTGAATCTCTGTACCTTCTTCTATCCCGATGACTCGTAAGTTTGGTTTTTTTATGTTATCCCATAACTCTTGGATGTTTTTCTCATATTTTTTACCAGCCTTTCTGAGTTGGCTAGACTCTTTTCAAGATGATATATTTTGTCTTTATTATCTGACGTTCTGGCTTCTACTTGCTCCACTCTGTTAGTGATACTCTCAATTGAGTTTTTAATTTGGTTTATCGTTTCCTTCATTTCTAGAATTATTGTTTGATTATTTTTTATAATCTCTATCTCCTGATAAAGATGCTTAACTTCTTCTTTTATCTGTTTATGTAATTCATTCTCAATGTGTTCTTTCGCTGCTTGAATTTGCTGTCTTGTATCCTCTTTAAGGTTCCATTCCATCTGTCTAAGGTGTTCCTTGAGTTCTTTATATGACAATTTTTCTGATGACTCTAGGTCCTCCTGAATATTCAGGCTGTCCTGCATTGTTTGTACTCCTTTTCTTCCTTGCTTTTTGAAGCTGCTCATGTTACTTCTTGTTCTGTTTGACTGATGAGTTACTGTTTACTCCTATAAATTTATTAGATGCTTGGGAGGAAAGGTATTAGAAGGGAAGGGAAGAAGTCACTAAAGAGAATGAGAGTAAGCAGGTAGAATTCAAGGAAGGGGGGATAAGATAATTGAAAAGAAAGGAAAAGACAAAAGAAGAAAAAAATAGGAAATAAAAAAAGAAAAAAAATTTTTTTAAATAATAAAAAAAAATTAAAATTAAAATTAGAAGAAAAAAAATTTTAAAAATATTGTAAAAAAATTTAAAAAAACAAGAAAGAAAAATGAAAATGAAAGAAAAACCCAAATCAAAAAGAAAGAGAAAAGAAAAAAAAAAAAAACCTAATAAATGCCGTCTTAGAGTTTGATTAACTTCTCTTCCAGTAGGTGGCGCTGTGCCCACCAGGCCAAGTTTCTCCTGTCAATACGCAGGAACCAATCACTGTGCAGCAGCTCCTCCCAGACTGGGCGAGTCTCCAATCCTGAGTGCCTAGGGCCTCCTCTTGTGTCTAGTCACTTCCCCACTTTTCCTCTAGCCAGGCCCCTCTCACAGGTGCCGCTCACCACAATACTGGCTACACGCCAGGTCTGTTGCTCCCGGGAGCACACTCTTCCAGTTTGCCATTCCCTCAGACCCTAAGTTGGTAGAGCTTGGGGCTGAGAATCCTCAGCGAATTTTACTTGCCCTTCGGTAGCCATGCCCCCGGTAGCTGGTGCAAGAGACCTCAGCTGTCAGCAGTGGTGGGAGCGATAGTTCTGTGCCGTGGGTCCCGCGCCACCTCTGATTCCCTCGGTCTGGCTATCGGGCTCTCGGGAGAGCTGGGAGGGGCCCTTATGGGAGAGCTGGGAGGGGCCCTTAAGATTTCCCCGATGTTTGGAGAGGGAAGGCTAGGGAATTACACACCTGTACCTGCAGGTTCCAATGAAGTTATCTCCTCTGCCGCAGTCTGATGACGTCAGTTCTCTGCCGTGGTGGTATCTCTTGCAAATGGCGACAGTTCGTTTCCCTTTGCCGGGCGACCAATGCAACGGGTGGGTCCTTACTGTCTCTCCCAAGCCCCGTTTCAAAACTGTGGCCACTACCTATGAAGGCTCGTTAGGCATTTACCTCCATAGGATGAGAAGGGCTGACCAGTTGTTTCAGCCGGATGGATTAGTGCTGAGTCACACCTGTTTGTCTGCTGGAAGCAGGCGAACGGGAGCTTGAATTCAGCCGATCCTGGCTCAGTGTGTGTTCTGAGAGGCCCAGACTGTTCGCCCCAGATCCACGTCAGCTCAGCATTGCCTAGTGATCCTGAGCAAACAGATTTAGGTTGTTTACGACTCCCTATGCCTGCACGGCTGAAGAGGTCAGAGACTTGATCTCTCTGCGCCCGCCGCCAAGTTGGAATCTTAATCCAACATTTTATTTTACAAATTAAAAGTGTCATGAACATCTGAACTATATCACTTAGGAAAAAGAATCAGAGCTAGAATGTTTAAAGGTTGATTAAATTAGAAAATAATAATTGTATTCTGCTACTTTGCTAAATTCATTTACTAGTTCTAGAAGTTTTCTGGTGGAATTTTTTGGGTCTTCTAGTTATAGAATCATATAATCAACAAATAGTGCCAATTTAAGTTCTTCTTTTCCTATATGTATCCCTATATGTATGCTCTGGCCAGTGTTTCAAGAACTATGTTAAATAGAACTTCTTCTCCTCAAAAGAAACAATCAGAGAGGTGAAGAGAGCCTACATCTTGGGAGCGAATTTTTACCACTCGCACATCAAGTAGAGCACTAATCTCTAGGGTGTATAAAGAACTCAAAAAAGCTAAACACCAAAAAAACCAAATAGCTCAATCAATAAATGGGCCAAGGACATGAACAGACACTTCTCAGAAGAGGATATACAATCAATCAACAAATATATGAAAAAATGTTCAATATCTCTAGCAATTAGAGAAATGCAAGCCAAAACTAAGATTTCTAAGATTTCATCTCACTCCAGTCAGAATGGCAGCTATTAAGAATACAAACAATAAGTGTTGGCAAGGATGTGGGGAATAGGCATGCTCATACATTGCTGGTGGGACTGCAAATTGGTGCAGCCAATAAGGAAAACAGTATGAAGATTCCTTGGAAAACTGAGACTGGAACCACCATTTAACCCAACTATCCCACTCCTTAATCTATACCCAAAGGACCTAAAAACAGCATACTACAGGGACACAGCCACATCAATGTTTATAGCAGAACAATTCTCAATAGGTAAACTGTGGAACCAACCAGCTGCCCTTCAGTAAATGAATGGATAAAGAAAATGTGGCATATATACACAAGGGAATATCACTGCAATAAAAGAGAATAAAATCATGGCACTTGCAGGTAAATGGATGGAGCTGGAGAATATAATGCTAAGTGAAGTTAGCCAATACCAAAAAACCAAATGCCTAATGTTTTTTTCTGATACAAGGAGGCTGATTCATAGTGTAGTTGGGAGGGAGAACAGGAGAGCATGGGAGGAATAGATAAACTCTAGATAGTGCAATGGGGTGAGAGGGGAAGGGAGAGGGAATGGGGGTAAAAGATGGTGGAATGAGATAGACATCATTCAATAAGTACATGTATGAAGGGAGACACGAATAGTGTGAATACACTTTGTGTACAGCTATGGATATGAAAAAGTGTGCTCTATATGTAGTAATGAATTGTAATGCATTCTGCTGTCATATATAACAAGTTAGAATTAAACAAAGAAAATAATAATTGATGACTTGAGCAGCAAAATTGACACAACTGAAGCGTGAATTAACAAGCTTCAAATCAACCAAGAAGGCAGCAAAGGATAAAATGATGTTCAATCTGACAAGAAAGAAGAAAGTGGAGATACATCCCTCCTCACGACGGTGTGGTGTGTGCACAGAGGAGTGTGGCTCCCCGGGACAGTCAGCCTCCAGGGCCCCAACCTTGGTGCAGCTGGAATTCCAGAAGGACAGAGGAAGGGGGCAACCGTCAAAGAAACGTGGGAGGGAATTCCTACCAGGAGGGAGGATTTATGTTCTTTGGTAAGTGCCAGAAGGATTTTTTTGGTATTTTCCCCAAATAACACAAAACAGCACCACCAAGAAGAAGGTATCCATATCTAGACACGCTATGATGACATTTTAGCATGTCGAGAATAAGGAAACCTTGAGGGGGGGATAAAGATGGAGGCCAGTGTTCTCATCAGCAGTTTATCAGATGCAAGCTGACCACGGACATGAAGAAAACTACCGAAAACAGACAAGGAAGCACCAGAGAGCAAGAAGGCACAGGCCCCTTGCACACGTGGACACAGACGCAGAAAGCTGCCTGGGAGCACCACCAGCCCCAACGAGGATTCATGCCCTGAGAAATACGTCATTTGACCCACAGCCGGGGAGACACTGCGGAGCCTGATAATGTGACAGTGGAGAGGATAGTGGACATTCCATACTTTTTAGAATTCAGGTTGGCACAGCCCTTCAGGAAGAGCGAATGAGCCTGCAGATGTGCACATTCATTAGCCAAAATGCCAGGAGTTGGTAGGTACCTTAGGGAACCTCTTGCACTATCCACCAGGAAAGATACAGAAATGCTCAGCACTGTAGTTACTCTCGCAGAAAAAAGCCAACAAGAACAACAACAAGAGGTGTAACATGAACATCAGTGACCGAGAGTGAAGAATATTTGAACAAAATGGAGCCTATCCATCCGACACAATGTGCTGTAAAGAGTGAAAAACGGAATAAATTTCTACCATTGCAAGAAGATCATGGTTTAAAAATTGTGACAGAAAACTACTTATGGCATAGATACATCTTTATAAATTCCCCAAACAGTAGAATTCAATATGTTGCTTGGAGATATGTATGTCTATGTTAAAGCTGTGGGGAACACAAAGGAATGTTAAGCACCAGTTTTCAAGTTACCTGTGGGGTAATGGCAATGGGAGGGAACAGGTCAGGGGTGGCCTGGTGGGAACACTTGAGCAGCTTCGGTATGATCAGTATAGATCCCAGTTCAGACCCCGCACAACGAGTGCCAAGCCCATGTTCTGTCACGGAGCCACGCCCTGGGTCCTGTGCTCCAGTTGTTAAGTTGGTGGTTTATGAGTAGTTGTTTATTAATAATTCAGTACTCAACTTATTATTCATTATTTTACATTTTACTACAAATATCACACATTATTACTTTCTTTCCTTTGTACAGAGATGCCTATGTACAAAAAGAAAAAAAAACTTAAGTGAAAGATAAGATAGACTAAAAAATGTTTTGAGGGAAAATTACACTGACCTTAGAAGTCCTATGAATTTCCAAATGTGTAAAGACTCAAAAAAACAAAAAAGGGTCCTTCATAGAGTGTCCCAGAGAGAGTTGTTGGGTACATTCTTCAGGAAGAAGAAGTGGGGAAAGAGAGAGAGTGGTCGAGAGCCCAGGCGTCCGTGACCAATGGCCTCTGTCTAGAGTGAGGAGGGGGCTAGGAAAAGGAATCATGTGAGCAGAACATTGGGATGAGATCATCTCAGGTGGGAGAAGGAGCATTTTGGTGGGAGAAGGAACAAAGGTTGATTTTAATTCTACACATTGAAATTTTAAGATTGAAGACCCCATGAGTGCCACAGGACCTGTGACTTTTTAAGCCGCTGGAAGGGAAAAATAAAGCGGCCTAGGAAACCCAGCCTACAGAAGGCGCGCTGTGGCTTGGATGCGAGGCGTCCCCCGAAAGCTCCGGTGAGAGACTGTCGGGAAGGTGCTTGGGGGTGCAACGACTGGGAATGAGAGCTGAGCCCAGTCAGGGAATGAGGCCTCCCAGGGATGAGCTGGCAATGTGGGCGGTGGGCTATGGCTGGGGAGGGGGTCCTTTCTGCTTTCTGATCATCATGTCCCTAGCACTTCCCTCTTCCACACTCTCCCGCCATGAGGTCCTGCCTGTCCCAGGAATGGAGTCAGCCTTCTGTGGACTGAGACCTCTGGAACTGTGAGCCCCAAATGCAGTTTTCCTCTCTGATTGTTCTCCTCAGGTCTTTTGGTCACAGCAGGAAAAAGCTGACTAAAACACGCAGAACGGAAGAAACTCACTTGGCTTAGGGGACTTTATTAGAATAGCTCGTGACCTATGGACTTAACGATTTGTCCAGGACTTCACTGCTGATTAACAGTAATCATGTTATTGTTGAAAACAACAGCTGCTCACCAAGTGGGTATCATCCCTGAACTCTGTGCTCAGTGCTGCTATGCAACCATTCTCCACCTTAGTCCTGCCGGTAACTCTATGAGCTAGATTTGGTGGGTTCTGCAGTTTTACAGAGAAGAAAACCATAGCACAGGGTACAAAGTATTTGTCAAGGTCATTCAGCTCCGCGGAGGAGTGCAGGGCTGTAGTTCGGGTCTGCTGGACTCCAGCCAGTGCCTGGACTCTTCCCCACAGGCTCCATCACGGTGGCTTTGAGCTGAAGTCAGACGTGGGGTGCTCTGCCCGTGCCCTCCCCAGGTCACGGCTGGAGTGCGCGGGGTCCCTCTGCGGCTTCTCTGACCCCAGTCTTTTCCCTTTATTCCTCGTTTGGCACATCTGATGCCAACAGTCACATTCATCTTCAAAATATCATGTCATCTGCCTCCAAATTGTGAACCAAGTCTGCCTGTTTTTCAGAAGCCTCCCGAAGACCCCAGGATAACTGCTCACCGTTATCCAGTGGTCACCCTCTCGGGCAGCCTGCTCTTCCCCAAGCTCCTGGTTTCTGAGTGCCTGTTCTCCCCTTCTGCGTCCAGCTACGGCTGTGACTTGCCTCCCTTCCCTGCAGCCTCGCAGCTTGCTCTGTTTCTCTGTCCTCTCAGTTCCTGCTGCATTCGCAGCCGACTCCGCTCATCATTCCTCCTGCGGCCTAGTGTGTCAGGCCAAGCACCTGGATGGGGTCTTGAAAACCACTAGGTCTGACCTCATTCACGAACCAGGGAGAGAGGCAGAGTGGTCTCCTGGGGCTCGGCTGGCGGGTGGTCCACAGCCTGCTTTCCACCTCTGGCCCTTTCCACCTCTGGCCCTTTCCATCCCTGGCCCTTTCTGTTGAGAGCCACAGCCGAGTCGGAATGGCCCCTGGCATTGTGCCAGAAGTAATGGTTGAGAGGCGAGCCATTAAGATGATGCTGGATGGATTCAATTGTATATTAGACCTTTACTTCTGGTATAGGGCGCCCACTACTTTGGAGTTCCCGTTGAGTTCTCTCGGGATTCGGGATTCGGAGAGTGAGTGTGTTATGCTCAAATTTGGGACCCCCAAAGACCACCAGAGACCCAAGATCGATGTAAGCAGCAAAGAGGTGTTTATTGCGAGCTAGCTCGGTCCTCCGCACACACACACAGCAACTGGTGACGCTGAGAGGCCCCGAGCCCAGGGTTTGCAGCAGTTTTATACATTTTTTTGGAGAGGGCAGGGACTTCACATACATCATAGCAAATCATCACACACCGCGGGAAAATCAAATAACAACTCTAAAACATGATTAGCACATTCACTGGTGGAACAAGTTGGGTAGGGGTGATTGGTCAGTACAAAAGGGGTATTCATTTGAACTGATTGGTTTAAGCCAAGAGGGGTGTACGTGCTGAACTACATGGTTTCCCAACTTGTTATCCACCACCATAAACTACTTGGGGGTCATCTGCCATCCCAGGTATTTCCCTTCTCATGCTGATTGGTGGTTGCTAGGGGGTTGCTATGGATCTCCACCTAGCCTGACTGAATCAGGGACACATGGCGCAGCAGATCTCTCCTGTAGATAAATAACTTAGCAGGGTGGGAATGTGCCTAGGAGTGCTCTGTGGGTTTTTCCAAGGACAAAGGCATGTCCCTTCCTTGGACAGGCTTTGCTCTGAGATAGAGGCTGGTTTTTCAAGTGCGTGCAGCCCGGAGGAAGGAGTTCCATTTGGTGTGGTGTGCCCGGGAGGGGCCACGTGGGTGGCTTCGGGAGAGTTCCCGGGGAGTGTGCGTGGAGTGCTGGTGGAGTTCGGGTAATAAAGTTTCCTGTTTGAAGATACAAGTGCTGTGTGGCGGCTCAGTGATTTGTGCCCAGCCAGACTGCAGCACTTTCCACATCTGGCCCTTTCCATCTCTGGCCCTTTCCTTTGAGCTGACCCACACTGCTCAGCCGAGTGCTGCGCTGATCGGCACAGCCAGGATTCCATGTTCCACGCCCTTGGTCTTCCAGCCACCATCATTCACCCCTCTCATGTTGACGCACTTTTTCTGGGGGCGGCTTTCCCATAGGGTTTGGGTGAAGCCTCCTGGTAGATGAAGTCCATCACCATGGCGTTTGCTCTTTTTGCCAAAGACTGGAGGAGGGGTGACATGTGATGGGATCTGAGCACAATCTGATGGCGCTTTGGGGGAAGGGCTCTTCACTCGCAGAGATTCGCAAGGACCTGGACTCTTTTCTGCCTCTGGGTCAGTGGTGAAGACGGAGCGCCAGGCCTTCCTTCCACCTCCCCTACAAGGAGAGTGTTAGATGTCAGGACAGCCACGTGGGGGGATGGACAGGAGCTCTGCCACCCACCCTGGTGACAGACACTCTCTTGTCTAGTCATTTTCAACTGGGCTTATTCCGACTGCCACTGAAAGCTGCAGGGTGGCCGTGGGGACCCTCTCATGCTGCCTTTCACCAACCAGCACCAGCTGACCTGCCGTTCGGAATCCAGCTGCCCACAGCTGCTGCCCCAGGCCCCAGGGCCGCCTCCTCCCACAGGCTGTTTCCTCGGAGGCTTCCTCTGTCCCTTTGGTGGAGTGGCCGGGGATCCCAGTGGAGAGCCAGGGGACGCCGCGTCCCTTGCGTCCCTTGCACCTTCCGCGCTCCCCTCTGGCCTAGAACGGAGTCCGCGTTCTGCCTCTGTTCTGCAAGCTGCGTGAGGTCCACTCCCAGGCCTGCCTGGTGCGAGTGGAGCTGGAAACTGCAGCCTGCGGCGGTCCCTCTGCTTGGCATTCCAGGCCCAGGCCGCTGCCCCGTGGCCACCAGACCTGGCTCCCAGGAGACCTGGGGCCTCCCTCTGCGGCAGCGCCCCCCCCCCACGCTGCTCCTGCCCTTCTTCCGGGTGCCTGGAGCTCCTGGGAGGTCTGTCTGTGTGTCCACATTGTGGATGTGCCCCAGTGAGTCTCACCACCAGGCACACCCCAAGTTACTCAGCGAGATAAACGAATAAAAAAGATTGATAAATAAGTAGGAGTGAGCAGCAGAAAGATCTGCAGAGGGCAGGGACCTGGAGGCAGGGGGGTGGAAGGGGAAAGGAGAAATCCTGGGGACTGGATTAGAGCAGGTGATGTCCCCTGCCTTTGTCATTATATCGAAAGGAACCCTGATGTATATGTAACAAAAAAGACCCAGAAAAAAATCTTAAGAAATAAAAAGTAGTATCAGCTTCAAAGAAATCATTGAATTCTGATGAATGTTTGTTTCCTAGACCAGAACTGGAGCCAGGAGCCAACTGTGTTGAAAGGCATGACCTGTGTCACTGGACCCCTGGGGGGGGACACACTGAGCCCTTCCTTCCCCTACAGTGAGCCCCTCCCTTCGCCACCCCGAGTCCAGTGAGGGTCTCCCAGAGCTCAGTCACCCCTAGTGCCTTCAACCTCGCGGGAAGGAGAAAGCAGAGAGGTTCTGGACCGCCCTAGACGCCAGGCTCCAGCCTCCCTCCTCCTGGGCTCCCCTAGACCCCAGGCCCTGGGCCTCCCTCCTCCTGGGCTCCCCTAGACGCCAGGCTCCAGCCTCCCTCCTCCTGGGCTCCCCTAGACGCCAGGCTCCAGCCTCCCTCCTCCTGGGCTCCCCTAGACCCCAGGCTCCAGCCTCCCTCCTCCTGGGCTCCCCTAGACACCAGGCCCTGGGCCTCCCTCCTCCTGGGCTCCCCTAGACGCCAGGCTCCAGCCCTCCCTCCTCCTGGACTTCCCTAGACGCCAGGCTCCAGCCCTCCCTCCTCCTGGACTTCCCTAGACGCCAGGCTCCAGCCCTCCCTCCTCCTGGACTTCCCTAGACCCCAGGCTCCAGCCTCCCTCCTCCTGGGCTCCCCTAGACCCCAGGCCCTGGGCCTCCCTCCTCCTGGGCTCCCCTAGACCCCAGGCCCTAGGCCTCCCTCCTCCTGGGCTCCCCTAGACCCCAGGCTCCAGCCTCCCTCCTCCTGGGCTCCCCTAGACCCCAGGCCCTGGGCCTCCCTCCTCCTGGGCTCCCCTAGACCCCAGGCCCTGGGCCTCCCTCCTCCTGGGCTCCCCTAGACCCCAGGTCCTGGGCCTCCCTCCTCCTGGGCTCCCCTAGACCCCAGGCCCTAGGCCTCCCTCCTCCTGGGCTCCCCTAGACGCCAGGCTCCAGCCTCCCTCCTCCTGGGCTCCCCTAGACGCCAGGCTCCAGCCTCCCTCCTCCTGGGCTCCCCTAGACCCCAGGCTCCAGCCTCCCTCCTCCTGGGCTCCCCTAGACCCCAGGCCCTGGGCCTCCCTCCTCCTGGGCTCCCCTAGACCCCAGGCCCTGGGCCTCCCTCCTCCTGGGCTCCCCTAGACCCCAGGCCCTGGGCCTCCCTCCTCCTGGACTTCCCTAGACGCCAGGCTCCAGCCCTCCCTCCTCCTGGACTTCCCTAGACGCCAGGCTCCAGCCCTCCCTCCTCCTGGACTTCCCTAGACGCCAGGCTCCAGCCCTCCCTCCTCCTGGACTTCCCTAGACGCCAGGCTCCAGCCTCCCTCCTCCTGGGCTCCCCTAGACGCCAGGCTCCAGCCTCCCTCCTCCTGGGCTCCCCTAGACCCCAGGCTCCAGCCTCCCTCCTCCTGGACTTCCCTAGACCCCAGGCTCCAGCCTCCCTCCTCCTGGGCTCCCCTAGACCCCAGGCTCCAGCCTCCCTCCTCCTGGGCTCCCCTAGACCCCAGGCCCTGGGCCTCCCTCCTCCTGGGCTCCCCTAGACCCCAGGCCCTAGGCCTCCCTCCTCCTGGGCTCCCCTAGACCCCAGGCCCTGGGCCTCCCTCCTCCTGGGCTCCCCTAGACCCCAGGCCCTGGGCCTCCCTCCTCCTGGGCTCCCCTAGACCCCAGGTCCTGGGCCTCCCTCCTCCTGGGCTCCCCTAGACCCCAGGCCCTGGGCCTCCCTCCTCCTGGACTTCCCTAGACGCCAGGCTCCAGCCTCCCTCCTCCTGGGCTCCCCTAGACGCCAGGCTCCAGCCTTCCCTCCTCCTGGGCTCCCCTAGACGCCAGGCTCCAGCCTCCCTCCTCCTGGGCTCCCCTAGACCCCAGGCTCCAGCCTCCCTCCTCCTGGACTTCCCTAGACCCCAGGCTCCAGCCTCCCTCCTCCTGGGCTCCCCTAGACCCCAGGCTCCAGCCTCCCTCCTCCTGGGCTCCCCTAGACCCCAGGCCCTGGGCCTCCCTCCTCCTGGGCTCCCCTAGACCCCAGGCTCCAGCCTCCCTCCTCCTGGGCTCCCCTAGACCCCAGGCTCCAGCCTCCCTCCTCCTGGGCTCCCCTAGACCCCAGGCCCTGGGCCTCCCTCCTCCTGGGCTCCCCTAGACCCCAGGCCCTAGGCCTCCCTCCTCCTGGACTCCCCTAGACCCCAGGCTCCAGCCTCCCTCCTCCTGGGCTCCCCTAGACCCCAGGCCCTGGGCCTCCCTCCTCCTGGGCTCCCCTAGACCCCAGGCCCTAGGCCTCCCTCCTCCTGGGCTCCCCTAGACCCCAGGCTCCAGCCTCCCTCCTCCTGGGCTCCCCTAGACCCCAGGCCCTGGGCCTCCCTCCTCCTGGGCTCCCCTAGACGCCAGGCTCCAGCCTCCCTCCTCCTGGGCTCCCCTAGATGCCAGGCTCCAGCCTCCCTCCTCCTGGGCTCCCCTAGATGCCAGGCTCCAGCCTCCCTCCTCCTGGGCTCCCCTAGACGCCAGGCTCCAGCCCTTCCTCCTCCTGGGCTCCCCTAGACGCCAGGCTCCAGCCTCCCTCCTCCTGGGCTCCCCTAGACGCCAGGCTCCAGCCCTTCCTCCTCCTCAGCCTGTCAAGCGAGGGTGACTGGAGGAGGCCTGGGGCACTGTTGGGGCTCAGGTCGTCATTCACCCTGCTGCAGCTGTGACCTTGGGAGACCTTGGGAGCGTTACTTGGGGAGCCTCTTTTTCTTCTCTGTGAAGACAGGGCGTCCCTGCTGGACCTGAGGGCACAGCGAGGGACAGGGCAGTGCAGGCACAGTCCGGCAGCGCTGAGCCAGTGGGAGCACGGGCCTGGGACCTACTTCTCCGTGTGCACTCACAGCCTGGAGGGATGAGCACTGGGGACCTCCAGGAGGTACCAGAGGACGAGAGGTCCCAGTTCCTCGTGAGTGGGAGAGAGCAGAATGCCTCCAACGCCAGCCAGGACGGTCGGTGGGCAGAGCTCCGCTGCGGCCCCTCTGGTCTGGTACTCTGCCCGGGTACTTCACTGCAGTGGGCTGGGTCAGTCGGGAAGGCGTCCCTCAGCACTCAGCCACTGGCCCACACTGCCTCTCCTCCTGTGGGTCAGCGTGGGTGTTGGGCACAGGGGCCCATGCCGGATTCTCTCTGGGCAGCACAGAGGACAGGCCCCTGGGCTCCCATCAGCAGGCCTGAGCCCATTACTGTTGAAACCAGGGGTCCCGAAACATGCACAAGATACCTGGGGACAGAAGAGCGTGTCAGTCCCCTCCCACCTCTGTTCAGAGCCTTCTCAGTGTGTCCTCGGCAGCTCCCTCTGTGTATTACATGTGGCTCTGGGGAGACGTGCAGCTCACGGCGCTCTGTGGGTGGGAGGAAATGGGTGGTGACAGGGAGTCTCGAGGGACAGAACCGGGAGGGACTAAGGCCTCAGGGTCCACACGGGGCCCACCAGATGCTGGCTGTGCACACAGCACACAGAGCCCACGGGGCGGCTCTGGGCCTGGAGCCTGCTCTCTGACCCTCAGTCCCATGCTGGCCAGGACCTGGGTCTGTTATAGCAACAGGGCTGAGAGCTTGGAAAGACAGCTGTACCTTTTTCTGGGGTTGAAACCATTTTTAGAAAGGCTGTGCTTTGAGTTGGGATATATTTAGAACCACGTGAAGGCTCACATAGACCCTTTGGGGCAGCCCCTGGAGAGGTGGCCTTGGTCACTCGCACCCTTGGAGGGGCGTCTGGGAACCGTTCTGTCCTCTGGGCGTCTGTTTTGTTTTTGGATTTTGTTTTCAATATTGACATCTTTGAACTTGGTTTTCTGTGGTTTATTTGGACTCGTTGGGGCGGAGGTCTCCATTCTGTTTTGATGGTCGGCTCTGTCAGGATGTGCCTTACCCTCCTTCCTCGTGGATGTTGTAGCCCTTCACGTCGCCCTGGTCCCATGATTTCAAAGTCCACGGGCAGTGAGGGCATCTGGAGGTGTTTATTTATCACATAGCTCCTCCGGGGTCTCGGGGACAGAGCTGGCTCTTTGAAGTCACACGAGTGTTTTGCTGACAGTTTCCTCAAGGCCCTCTGTGTGCGAGGAGGTGCCGTGGGATGGCCATTTACTGATGGGGGCTGACTCCCCCCTTCTACAGGGGCTGGGGCACAGCTCAGAGGTAGAGCAGGGCACCCGTGGTATGCAGGGCCCGGGCTGGCCTCCGCTCCACAGGGAAAGAGACCTCTCGTCCATTCTCTTCATTTCAGGGAGATTCTACTTTCACCACCAAGTGTGTATGAGTGAGCGCAAGTGTGTGAGTCTGTGGGTGAGAGCATGGGTGCCAGTGTGTGTGAGCATAGTGTGTGTGAGTGTGCAAGTGGGTGTGTGCAGGGAGTGTGAGAGTGCGAGTGGGTGTGCAGGGAGTGTGAGTGTGTGGGTGTGTGCAGGGAGTGTGAGAATTCGAGTGGGTGTGTGCAGGGAGTGTGAGAATTCGAGTGGGTGTGCAGGGAGTGTGAGTGTGTGAGTATGTGTAGGGAGTGTGAGTGTGTGGGTGTGTGCGGGAAGTGTGAGTGTGCAGATGGGTGTGTGCAGGGAGTGTGAGTGTACGGGGAGTGTGAGTGTGGAGTGGGTGTGTGCAGGGAGTGTGAGTGTGCGAATGGGTGTGTAAGGAGGAGGGACAGGACTGCCACAGGACAGAAGGCTGGCAAAAGGGAAAACTCTTTGCTTCTGGGTGGACTCCAGGGAGGCCATGGAGAGACGGTACAGGAAGGCGAGGTGCGGGCCTGGGTGGAAGGCCAGGAGCAGCCAGGGATGCCCCTGCCTTGCTGCAGGACGGCAGTGTCCACATCCTCCATCTGTGGTCCAGCTAGTCCAGCTTCTAGAGGCCCTGCACGGTTGGCCAGGCCACCCTCAGGAGGCCCCAGCCTGAGACCCGGTCTGCAGAAAGCCGGGTGGGGAAGCAAGGCGCCGAGAAGCTGTGGGTGCTGCCTCTAAGCCATCCAGAGGCTGAGAGAGGGAGTTGGTGGAATAATCAGACATGCAACTTCAATTCCTGCGTGATTGAATTTGTGACCTGAGGTTTTTACCTACTTTTATGTGCCTTGATTATTTTTTAATATTTATTTTTTAGTTATAGGTGGACACAATGTCTTTATTTTATATTTATGTGGTGCTGAGGACCGAACCCAGTGCCCCATGCATGCTAAGCGAGCGCTTTACCTCTGAGCCCCAGCCCCAGCCCCAGCCCCCTGATTATTTTTTTTAACACAGGCCTTTTTAGAGTAATTTCCCTGTGAGACCTATTTTAAATGCACTAAGATTTAGAAAATATGCTCTCAATTTTTTAAGAAATTTCAGAAACCCTTTTACTCATTCCACACCTTTCTCAGCACAGGGATGGTGTCTGACACACAATGGTGCTTAATAAATGTTAATGAGTAAACTAGGTATACAAAGAATCTAGTTTAATGAAATGACATATTTTGCTCAGGTTTATTTAACTTGAACTTCCTGCATCGCGATGCATGCCTAAATAAAGAGTTTTGTCTTTTAGTACAGCAAAGAGCAGCTTATGGCGACGTAACAAACTGGGGAGAGGGTATGGAGCAGGAGGAGCAATCGCAGGTTCACCATTGCTGTGTGACAGCTGTGAACTTCACGGTGACAGAGTCGTGTGGACACTCCCAAGGAACCTGTCTATGGAACTTTTGAATTTTGATGTGGGGTGTTTTTGCCCTGAGTGTGTTGGAGAAAGGTTGTGTTGGAGAGATGACAGAGAGCTGCAGATACCTTGGAACACAGGAGGTAGATGCTGAGGGGTACATGGAGCTTTTGAACATGATTGATTTAGTGGAATCATGGAGTAGAATAATTCATAAGAAAATATATGCCTTCAGAAAGGCTTCAGTGAATAGGGGTGCCAACTGGATCCCTGAAAGTTAAAGACGCGCTTGGATTGGCTCTTGTGGGAATCGGCGCGTGGCTGCTGAACAGAGAGGAGACCTTTGACTATGTGTAAGTCCGTTGCTGTTTTATGATCCCAGTCACTTGCAGTCAGCTAACAGGTGAACGTGGGTTTTGCTCTTAGCCTGCAGTTTGGAACAGTTTTAGCCACGTTTGAAAGAACATCTAAATTGGCACATCCAAGGATCAGGTGTTCAGAACATGTAATCACGTGTCCCTGCCCGTGGTCCTGAGACTCGGCCATCTATGAAAGTGCACATGACTTCAAGCAGTTCCCTATGCCCCAGGGTTTGACCGCCAAGAAGGCAGTCAGTTTGTGTTTTACTTATTTGGACAAGAAAACATCGAATACACGTTTTACAATTTGGCTCAGAGGAAACTGGATTCCACTGAAGCCATCTGCCCTGCAGTGGGCACAGATGAGGAAGTAGTTGAGTTCCTGAAGTCAGCCTGGAAACCGACTTGAGCCATCCCCTGTGGCAGTGGCTGAACGAATGGTCTGCCTGTCTGGGGACCAGGTGTCAGGCATCACACTATAGCTCTGTGGTTACCAACCACGTCAGTCTTCAAACCATTCACGAGATGAGTAAAGCATTCCCATTTTGCTAAAGAGGGAACTGAAGTTCAGAGAGGGACAACACCTTTGCCCAAGGTCATCCAGTTAATAAATGGGGGCTGGCTCCAGAGCCTGGGCTCACCTCCGCCGTTGCTACCTAGGTCCTAATTACAGGTGAGTCGATAATAGCTGCATCTCTTCAGGTGGGAATGGGTTTAGGAGTTTCCTGTTGATTATCCCCTGTGACTACAGTCTGCTTCTCCTATCCTAGTAATAGGGAATTTCCACTCCAGGAAGTAATTAGATAGTTGGGAATTTCTAATCAATAAAAACTCTTCACTTAGGGCAAAAGTCTTCAGCCTCCTACAGCCTCTGGTGAGCAGGGTCTTCTCTGAAGCAAAACCAACTGCTCCTTTCCAAGAGTCAGCCTGGGGGGTCTGCTCCAGGGGACAGTTGACCCCTCCATGTGGCCACCCACTCTGCAGGATAAACGTCCCTGTAGCAGGCAGTCCTTTCTGTACTGTGTTTGGACCTCTTGCTGCTTTCCTGCTCCCTTACCAGGAGGACTGCGATCTCCACGCATCTGGGTGTCGATTTTGCATTTATATAACCGAATGCACGGATTTGAGTCAGTCTTGTTATAATTTTTGGTCACATTAAGTCCACTAATACTTTGAGAACTTTTCTGAATGAGAGCCATGAAATTGGATTTCTGTCCCGTGGGTGGGTAGGCTTTTCATTTTAGTCCCAAATATGAGATGTTACATTTATGCCTATTAAAATTAATTCTAATAGTTTTGGCTGGCTCTGTCAGAATTTTCTGGACCCTTTCAGGGTCACAGCGTTTTATGGCACTACAGACCTGAGTGTCTATCTGTGGCCTTCTGAGACCAAGGTGAGGCAGGGGCTGGGCCAATCCAACAGGGTGTTTTCTTGCTCTGGGTACATTGCTGGGCCCTTTGGAAGGGTGAGACCAGGAGTGACCTGCAACGTTCATCAGTGCCGAGAAAGTTAACAGGAGCTGGAAATGGTGACGTGGAGGACAGGAAGGCAGGGCGGGCCTGTTTTCTTGCAGACCCTCGGTAAGTGCTGTGGTGAGGAACCTGGGGTGACAGAAGCCCCCGCGCTAGAACATTTCAACCTACCATGTACCATCGCGCTTCGTTCCTCCTGGCGTTGTACTCATTCACAGTCCCAGACAGGCTGTTTCTGGGTGTCCTACCTTCTAGGTCCTACCAATAGCCCCTGTGAACACACTCTCATGGCAATCTGGTTCATCCCCCAGGTTTTGTGACAGCAGGACATCATGTTGCTGCCCAGGTGTGGAGACTCAATGGCACTTCCTGGGACCAGTTTTCTTTTTCCCTTTGAGAAACTTAAAATGCATGTTGCAGAAATGTTGAAGTGAAAGGATTTGTTACCTGGTCACTGTTTCCAGTTCCCCATGGAATAAACACTGTGCATCCCCCAGGACCCTGGCCCCAGCGCCCAGAGCTGCCCTCCCTCCCCAGCCTCGGTTCCACACGGGCCTCTTCCCACCTGTCTGGGGCCACTTACAGGGCCCTCTGGCATCCATAGCTTCAGAGTGATGAGCTTGGGAAAGGAGAATTTGTCCCTTACTCATCTTAAATGTGCTTCGGCTTAAATCTTTTACATCTATTAAAATTCAGCATACAGCAGGGTTAAATCAGTAACATTGCTCTCTCAGCAGCTCCTCGATAATCAATTTTCTACTGCTGAAAATAAATGTTAAAGAATCGATTCTTATTTACATTCATCTCCCCAACAACAGACTGATCCAACAGAGAGAGGCAAGAACTTAAGGAGGAATAATGTGGCTTGGGAGGAGTAAATCACAGAATCATGTGATGTCAGAGTTGGGAGTGACCTTGAGATGACCCAGGACCATGTCCTCCCCAGCAGAGAGAACAGAGGCCAGAGGAGGAGGTGACGTGCTCAAGGCCATGAATGATATTTGTGACCATCTTCTAACAGTCAACAGAAATAAAATCCCAATGTCCTGGACCAGGGCTTCTCAGTACTGGCAACGTCGGCATTGGGGACCTGACAATAATATTTTGTGGGGAGGGGTCCTGCACTCTGTGGACTGTTTAGCATCATCCGTGGCCTCTATGAACTAGATGCCAGCATCCTCCCTGAACGTCACGACAATCAAAATGTCTCCACAAGTTGTCAAGTGTCCCTGGGAGAGGGGAATAAAATTGTCCTCTGTTGAGAGCCATTGGACCTGACATTGCCTAAAAACCAAGGTGCTGGGCCTCTTCCAAGACTGCAGAGGAGCCTGAGGATGGTGTTAATTAAACCTTAGGAGGTCCACAAAGCCTCTGCTATGGGAAACTGTTTGCATTCACGCTATGCAGCTGGAGCCCACACCATGGAGGACGTGACATGATTAAATAGCAACCCCCTGCTCCGGATCTTACTAGGCATCGAGCTTGGCTCTGGTGCTTGCCAAGGAGGGAAATTCACTCGCAGCTTGGACCCCACAAGAAGTCAATCTTCTTGCCTGTAGGGACCCGACCTGCACTCTGCAGAGCGTGAAGTGTGCTTGGTTCCGCAGAATGAGCCCGGCCGGCATGCTCCTGTGTCCCCTGTTTCTGAGATCTAGATGGTGTCTTGCACATTACTTAGCCACCATTGAGGTAGCAACCCAGCATATCACAGAGCACCTGAAAGAAACCAGACCCCTGTGACATGGGTAGACAGCCAGAAGAGCCCAGAGACTTCACTTTGAGCAAGGACCTGGGCAGAACTGAGAGCTAGAGCCTGAAGCAAGGGCTGGATTTCCTATCATGGGGACTGCAGGGCATCCAGAGAGGAGGAGCACGGGCCAGACAGGAAGTGAGACTCCCGCTCAGCTTGCCACCCATCACCCAGGAGCCTTGGGCACTGGCAGAACCCCCATGTAGGGCCTATGTCTCGTTCCTGGATGTCTCTGATGCCAAGTGGCAACTCTGAGGATGGTCACTGTCCCAATGCGTCTGCCCTGGACCTGTCTGAAGGAGGTGGCTTCCTTTGCCCTCATGAGGCCACCCAGAGTGGTGGGGGACACTGCAGGGAATGAAAGCTCCAGCCTGCACCGTCAAGTGGACAGTCTGGAGGACTTCCTGCAGACCGCCCAGTGGAGCCCCGTCTCTCGCTGCCGACAGCACTGACCTCTGTAACCTCTCACCTGTACTGGTTTTCTTCTTCCCTGAATCAGGCTCTGCTTTCAGAGGAACCCAAACTGCAGAGCCGCGCTGTACGGTGCTTGGCCCTGGTGGGCGCATAGTCCAGGTGAACTGCACGTGGCCCCTCACCCAGGGCCAGGGCCGCCGTTCTCCCCGGCTGGTTTCCACCGTCACTTCGGGCTGAATTAAAGACCTCTCTGTACTGCCATGACTGAGCGCTCTGGACGACGCCTCCTGTATTTTATTTAAGATTGTGGCTAACAAAATTTATTTCTCTCTGGCCTTGCTACACATTAAAAACAACGTCTTGATATTAAATAAGCTTTAAAACCACAGACTCACTGTATTCCTGAATGCTTTAGCCCAGAGAAATCAATATTTCTTGTGCTTTTATGTCAAGGCATTTGCCTGGGAATTGCTTCTCAAATTATTAACCTCGGCCAGTGGAAAACCTGAGGCCCAACTTAGTAAGGACAGTGACTCCACGCTGTGCCTTGAGAATTAGTCGTACCCGAGCGCCAGGCTGTCTTGGTGGCACCAACAAACCCAACTTTTATTTCCTCGTTATATTTACATTATTCAAATATTGTACCAAAAGCTAAATGCCATTCAAGAGAAAAATATTTTCATATTCCCAAAGTCTTGGGATTGACCACAGCATGGAAGGCACGTGTGTGCGTGCGTGTGTGCGTGTGTGTGTGTGTGTGTGTGTGTGTGTGGCTGCACACTCTGTTGAGGATCAAGAAAGGACTGACGGCCTTCCCAGCTGTTCCTGTGAGGACGTCCTCAGAGCTCACCATGATGGAGGATGGGAGAAAATGGGCAGATTTCAAGCTCCGCGCTGTAGCAGGGTGGATAACTAGCATGACTAGCACTGCCTCCCAGGGAGTCCACGGACTCCCATCTCCAAGAGCTCAGGCCATCTCTGCCTGTCTCCAGCCCACGGCCTGCGGCCCACTGAGCTGCACGCGGTGAGAGCTACCAAGACAGAAGCCTGACGCACCTTTTTTCTAAGTGCTTCACTTTGGCTAATCCGATTCTTCTAAGAGTGCTCAGTCAGTTGCTTTTGACACTGAATATAAGCACGTGATAATTATGTACCTACAATGTGAGGCAAAATTCAAAACAAGGTAGAAAACTCAGCCCAGTGATTTTTTTAAGCCGGTCCAACTGATGACTTTGTCCAGCAGCAAATGCTGGGCCCCATTCTCGTGTCTTGGTATCAGCTGCTCTTTCGTTGAGGATCTGCTTAGGCTCCTATTTCTACTCCCTCTGCTCTGTCTCTGGCAGGTTCCAAGTTTCCCTACAGGTAAGGTTGTCGCAGCTCGAAGGTGTTTTGATCGCATTAAAACCCAAATAAAATCACAGTGGTCACCCGGAGGCCGACTTCCCACTTGTCTGTTGGAGGCCTGTTTTGGCCAGGGATGCCAACAGTCCCAAGAGAGAAAAGGTGTGGACTATACCCTTTATTAGCTGTCCACACTGGACACCAGCCGTGGGGACAATGACCGGTGCGCTTTCTCCAACTCCCCTGGGAGTTCCTTTGTGACTTAACTGTCCTGAATGTACCTTGCGCTTCTTCTCCTCTGATGCCCAAGCTTCCTGTTGAAATTCAGCCCTCATGTTCCTACCTGGACGGTATTTGGTGGGGTGGACTTGGGGAGGTAGTTAGAATGAGCTGGGATGACGGGGACAGGCCCAGGTCATGCAGATACTGGCTCTCTGCGGAAGGGAGGCCTGCTCAGTCTGTGTCACCCAGTGGACCCTCTGCCTTCTCAGGATGTAGCTCGAGGCCCTCCCCAGACACCAGCCTCCAGGCAGTCGGCCAGATGGACCTCTGTTCTTTATAAACTCCTGGTCTGCTGGGTGCACTTAGAGTAACAGAAGGCCAGCCAGGAGAGCTGGCCTGTCCTTTATCTCTTCTAAGCCCCTCAGGTCCCCCCGAATCTTCCCAGAAGCCGACTCTATGCTCCACCCACGGCTGCTCCCTTCATCTGCCCTTTCTCATGACAGTGCCATCACCGAGGGGATCGGTCCTGCCGACCAGGTGCCCACGAGTGATGTGTGCCCAGCTGAGCTTCTGGTGAACCCTCTTCTTTGGGCAAATTTCAGCTGGGGATTTGGGCACCTCCAGGATCCAGAGATCGTGACCTTCCTGTAGCGCCTCTCTGTCACCGTTTCCCTCTTCATGCCGGTGACCTGCCAACCTGCCTTCAACATCACACTGACCACATGTAAGAATTGAAAGACATTTAACAGTTAGGCCCCAATGTCATCTGGGGCGGCTGACCACTGTTGTAAAGAAATTGCTCCTGGGGCTGGGGATGTGGCTCAAGCGGTAGCGCGCTGGCCTGGCATGCGTGCGGCCCGGGTTCGATCCTCAGCACCACATACCAACAAAGATGTTGTGTCCGCCGAGAACTAAAAAATAAATATTAAAATTCTCTCTCTCTCTCTCTCCTCTCTCTCTCTCTCTTTAAAAAAAAAAAAAAAGAAAGAAAGAAATTGCTCCTGCCTTGGCATGCACCTCGTGGGTCTGTTCCTGTCACTTGTTATCGTAGCACCAGACCCGTTCTGGATGCCTGCTGTTCATTTCTTCTAATTTCTTAATTGTTCTTTTTGTGAAGGTCGACTTGAGCAACAGAACATAGATCCTCAGTCAAGTTGGTTTTGGCTGGAAGTAAAAGGACAAAATACAAAAACTAGAGACCTAAAAACCCAATCCTGACTCTGCAGGTTTAGAGTGAAGACTTAAGTTCACTGCAGATCATGGGTGCCTGGCAGGGTGGCTCCAGCAGCTTCTGGCACCAAGGACCTGTGGGCAGCCGGGCTCTCGTGCTAGCTTCTGTTCCCGTTTCCACGGGTCAGACGATATCAGCACCCCCTGCAGAGGTGGCTTCCTCCAGGGACCACAGTGATCTCCCCTGTGTGGGGGTCAGGAGAGGACGGGCTCTTCCTGAAACGTCCCTGCCTTTCAGGACAGGGTGGCTTCCCCATCTACTGTCCCTATGTGTCCCAAGTCCACACACCCACTGAGAACAACAGGGACACTGCCCTCTCCAGGGTCTCAGGAGTGGGTCCTGCAGGCTGGACAGCCACCAGCTTCCCTGGGGAGCAGGGACACCACCAGCCCCACCCCCCATGCAAAATCATGAACAAGTGAGTGAGTTCTGTTTAAGGGCTGTAACTTGGGGTGGTGTTCTATACGGTGATCGATCATTAAAACACAAACGTGTGCTTTTTCAATGTGAAAACCACCTCGGGTGGTGTGGGGTTTTTAGGTTAAATGTTGCCAACGTCATTAAAACGCCGTTATTAACTATCGTCATCGCCTCATGAAAGGAGGAAAATGTCGACTTTGGAAAAAGGTTCACACTCACATAAAAACCAAACGACGACTCTGAAGGTGAGTTCTTTAATAAGTTTAACTTCAAAAATATTGCCATTATTTTTCTCATTGTTTTCAGGACTCATAGAAAACATTATGAGGACTTTGTGCTTGGAAATCCTTGTTTACCATCCCACAGGTGATACCAAAGCAGGACTTGCTTATTTAAAAACACTTTGAAAGTCAAATAACTTTTCTGGGGAAATATTTATGTTGTACAAATCAACAGCGAATCCTTCTTTTTCTGAATTATGACCAGGGTCATCACCTCATTATCCTAAGTCTAGAGCCCTCCAGCTAAAACCACCATTTGGACGTTCTCGTCGGTGTCATTTGAATGACCTGACCAGTTACGTCATAAGGAGTCACAGAACTAGGGGCAGTCCTATGAGTAGGCAAGGGAGCTGGGAACTGGGGTGAGGAACTGTCCCTCGACCTGGCCTTGACTGCAGCCTCAGTGAAGCAGGGGAAGACATTCTGTCCCCTCCCAAGTGAGCCACCCACATTCTCATGCTGGGAGGCCCCTCAGGAGGGCCGGTCTGCCAACCACGGGGCTGGCAAGAGGCAGACGCACATGGCCCACGGCACCAGCTTGTGGCCGGGCATCCCTGGGAAGTCTTCAGAGGAACGTAGAGGCCGTCGGGTCAGCTGGTCGTAGTTCCCGTGTCTGCCTGCCCGAGAGTCACCCAGTTAACCAAGTGACTTTCACCCTCCACCTTTCAAGCCAGTGAATCCTTGGAGTGACGTGGTTGTGGCCACGTTCTGACTGAGTTTGTGTCACTACCTAGGGCGTGACTCTGCAACAATAGGTTTTCCCACTTGTTAAGCAGAGGCAGACATTCCTCCTCATCTTTGGCTGCTCATGAGAGTTTTGCAACAATTAAAAGAAAGAAGGAAAGCATTTTGAATTAAATGCTAAGAAGTATGATGTTGAATGCAGCCAAGCTCCGATGCTGAGATGTCAGAGGTGGATTTCTCTCCTGGCTACTTGCTAGGACACTTTTCATTCCTGTGACACATGCCTGAGGAAGGCAACTTCAAGGAGCAAGGATTTATTTTGGCTCAGGTTTAGAGGTCTCCGTTGGTGAGCGGCTGGCTCCGTGGGCTGCGACGAGGCAGAACTCGTGGTGGAAGGCCGGCAGAGCCAAACTGCTCAGCTCCTGGCAGCCTGGAGAAGTGAGGGTGTGAGCGCACCCCAGGGCCACCCCAGCCACCTACCTCCTCCAGCTAGGCCCCGCCCCTGTTGTCACCACCGCCCAATAGTCCTTCCAATGTGGATCCACGGATGGACAGTCCACTGACAGACCAGGGCCTCAGGATCCACCCCCAGCCCGCCTCTGAGCCCTCTCAGCTCCAGCACATGAGCCGTGGAGATAGTCAGGACCAAACTATAAAAGCTACATTTTTAGTAAAATTGAAAGTTATAAATGTCTTCTTAAAACTGATAAAGATGCCCATAAATACATTTAGATTGAAGCTGGACTTCTGAAGTGTAAGAATAAATGTATAAGGGCTTTTAAGGACGGTTAAAGGAAGTTGAATTTCATCTAAAATTAAATGTTAATAAGGAATAATTGTTACTTTCATAAGGCACGATAATTAAACTGTGGATTTCAGAAAAATATCCTAGTTTCTCAGGGAAACATACTGGAGTATGTAGAAATGGCATGGGTTCGAAATTGGCTTTAAAAAACTTATAATTTATAAAATAAATAAGCCACCATGGTGGCAATTATTTTTAAAGGAGCTAGGCATGAATTTGCTATGCTAGACTCTCTGCTTTTCCATGTGTTCAACATTTTGCGTAATAAAAGTGAGAACCAAAAGTAGGTGCATGTGCTGTATGAATGTTTTCCTTTCGTGGAGTCCGAGGAGAGTTGAACTTTCCAGAATATTGTTGACCCTTAGAAAGCACCTCCCTCGTTGCCCCACGCCCTTCTCCTCAGGGGGTGCCCTCTCGTTCTGACTCAGTCTCACTTTCTTTGGGCACTGACCATGGACTACACGCGTCTAGCAATAATGTGGATACCGCTACGATCCAAACCCAGGTGAGCATAAGATTAAAATTTCATTTTCCTTAATTTGATGAGTTTCAAGTGCACTCGGTCTCGTTAAGCCAGCGATGTGGAGGGATAACAAGGCAGACACAGCCCTTGAACTAGCAACGAGCAGCGTGGTTGCAGCCCTCCCAGGGCCGTCTCCCTGAGTGTGTGATCTGATTTCCTGTGATGTCTGTATCACAGTAATGACATTAGCAGAGCCCAAACAGCACTTAATGAAATTGCAGACCTGCCATACGTGAGGACCCCTCTGTCCGCACACTCGCTGGGGTCTCCAGTTTCTCTCAGGTGCACCAGCTGAGCCTGTGGGGAACCAGGACACAAAGGACACATTTCCCTCCAGGTTCGGGCCTGAGGGTCCCTGTTTTCTTCATGATTCTATGTGCTCTGCCCGCCGGGACCTAGGCACTGCTGCCCGCCTGGACCTGGGCAGTGTTGGGGGGAAGAGGCAGCTCACATGCCCTAGGCACGGCGTGGGCGAGTCCTGCTCACAGGGCTGGGACCCTAATGCACCTCCGTGTACAAGGAATGGTGTGCGTCCACACAGCCAGAACAAGGCTTTAAAGTGATTTAGTAATAAAACAGTGCCATCAAAAGGAATCAGGACTCCAATTACAACCTGAAATTTTATTAACAGTGAGTCAGTAAAGAAATATTGAACTGTGTCTTTAAAAAGACTTTTAATGAATAATTAACACCCAGAGAGAGAGAGAGAGAGAGAGAGAGAGAGAGAGAGACCTCATCCTGACTTCAGTGCCATATAAATTTGGAATCTGAAAATTCATCTCTCGCCAGAAATGTTGGGAAAGTGGGAGAAGCGGTTCTTGCCCTCCGTCGACTCACGCCAGCTGTGACGGCTGGTCACAGAGGTGAAGGTACGTGAGTCCCAAGGGGAAGTCCGTGTCTGAGATTTTGCAGGTTGGGTGGAAATGGCTTTATTCTTTGTGTCTTTGAAGGAGAGCTTTGATACGCGGGTCAGATCTCAATATGGGGGATCTATGTTGATTGATGAGTTAAGTTTGTGTTTTACCTAAACTTAAATAAAGCAAGTAATTATCAGATAAGAAATTAGTGAAAACAGGCGATTGGGGACCACTGCCAGGAAATGCAAGAAAAGCGCCCAGCCAAAGCCCATTTTAACACCGGTGGGGGGGTGGGGGGGGCAGCTCGCGCAGCTTCCCGCCTATGCACCTGAAGCTCTGCGCTCTGCTCTTGGCAATCATCCACAGTTGTATTAAAAATACTTCAAACAGTTCACTGAATAAACATCAGGAAGATGTTGTTGATCTCAGGCAGCTGACTGGTTTTGAAGTTCTGCAAGTAGGGCGCGGCCTTGAGGTTTCAAGGAGTGACACATTTGCACTCACAGCAACAGGTCCTTTTAAGGCCCTGAGCCCAGACTTAATCACAGAAAGCAGCTAATTTTAAATTTAAAGTTTCTGAAAATCACTTCTGTTTTCCTTCTGTTGAAGTCAATTACCTTCTCTTTTAAAAAATCCAGTTTCCACCTGGATTTGGTAGCTAAATCAGAAACCATGAATGTACTAGAGATGATGAGTTCATCTGGATCCAAATAGGAGACACTTCAGAGTCTTCAGAATCACATCAGGGTTTTCTTATGCAATTTCATGCGATCTGGCTGACATCTATGCAGCCCTCCTCTGGTCAGGGGGTGCACAGGCATGACTTTGTGTGTGTGCAAACACAGGAGCCAGAGAGGTGGCACTGGCCCCTGGTGATCTCAAGAGATCAGCTCATAGACAGGTTGCAAATATTCAACCGCCACTGACTTAGCTACTGAGTGATTTTGGTAAGGCAATACTGACTAATTCTTCTGCAGAAATTCATCATGTCTATTAAGAATTGAAAAATGGGTTTTTAACCTTGGGTATGAAATAAGAAAATGAAAGTGATCCATACAAAGAAATGCCCATTGGCATCTGGAAAGAGCAGAGGCCTCAGGACTTGAATTGGTCTTTAGTTCTCTGGTAGCTGAGATGAAAGAAAAGTGGAAACAGAGAATTCCTTATGGCTTGTGTTGCTGATTTTCCTGAGGAAAAGAAAGCATTTCTACCTTCTGCAGTAGTACACCTCCACCGGAGCAAAGTGAATGCGTCTCTGCCACCTGCAGTGCTTTGGTAAGAGGTCATGGTCAGCCGCCTCCTGCAGCCCCGGTGGCGATTTACATTCTGTTTTATTCTGTTGTGTAGAATAAGTGCAAAACCATTTCCATGTCCAAAGTGTTTGGGATAGCACCCTTTTATTGTTATCAAAATGCCTTACTTTTCATTATTCTGCTAATTCACAGAAAAAAACAGGCTACTTTTCTGGGAATGACTGGCAGTAAGACATGCAGAAAGATTCACAAGGAAATATGTTTAACATTCAGTGTAATGAGCTCAGGACCTTACCTGGGCTTGCCTGTTAAAAGCTTCCATTAGATGGTTTCTTAATGGGACACCATGAGTTTGCTGACGTGTCACATCATGAGGTCACCATTTCCGCCTTAAGAGTGTGCTCTGGACTCTGAAGAGCACATCTCAGTTTCCTTTAGGTAGGCTTCAGCTGATGATTCTGGCAAAGACAAACTTCAGTGTTTACAATTGCAGAAACAGATGTTCCACTGAGCAGTCCAAGTTCTAAGAATGATTAGCAATGCAATGATAATGTGAGTTCTATTCTAAGGCTGGTTTTATGAGTTTTGGATTTTCAATCAACCTGTAGAACAACTGGACAGCCAAGTGATTTGCTTGACTCTGCAGCCCTCCCCCCTCCCCCCAAATGTTCTGCTGAGCCTGCATGTGGGTGTAGAGGAGTTTGGAAACTGAGATTCTTCACTAATGGATTTGAATGAAATGTGAGGCTGCGGTCACCTGGGATGCATCCTTCTGGAGTGGGGAGAGAGTTCTGGCTTGCAGCTGGGTGTGGGTCCAGTTAGGACAGTGTGAAGTGCTGGGACACCACAGCGTGTCCTCACCTCATGGTGCTTGAAGTCTGGCGGGAAGGTGGACATCACCGTATCCCACAAGAACGTGACAGTGGGTTGTGATGCAGTGGCCAGGGCCCTGCTGTGTCCTGGGAGGAGCAGGAGAGCACCATGGGCTCGCCAGGCCCCGCGGGTCTTCCTTGGGCAAGCGGCGGCTCCCTTCCAGTTGAAGGGCCAGTGGGTGTTTGCTAACTACGAAGACCCAGGTGGGAGGATGTCCCAGGCGGGAGCAGAGTGTACTATGGCCGTGAGGCAGGGGGTGCCACAGAGGGGCCACCAAAGGCCTGTGGAGTGGGTGACAGTAGGGTCACTGGGTCAAAGTCATGTTCCACGTGACTCTCAGGCATTGCAGCAGCACATTCTGATCATTTTAAAAGAGCATGTTCATTTCTCCTTCCGCCATAATGAGGGTTGTGGTAGTTTGCCTTGTGTTTTTGGTATCCTAAATTTTAAAAGGCTGTTATTTGAAATGACTCTGATGACACAGTTCTTTCCCTCGCCCTGGTGGGCACTTTCATGCCACACACTTGCATCCCCGGCCTTGCTGGGCTCCACACCACGAGCCACGCACTGCTGTTTCTCAGCTGCGCTCCTCTCTGCGCACCGTGTCGCCCCGCAGGTCTCTGTGCAGGTCCAGCTTAACGCCATTCAGTTGCTGAGGGGCGTGAGAAAAGGGTGGGTGGGTGCTGGGCGTGTGCTTAGCAAACTGTCCCTAGAAGGGCCCATAGGAGCTACCAGTGACACAAATCAGGAGCCCTCAGTGCAGTTTCCTCGGAGTCCTGGCCTTTCCAGGTCTTCGTCTTCTGCTGTCCCTATCTTCTGAGCATGATCTTTTCAATTCCTATGCCAGGGCAGAGTCTCAGAACTCTGGGGCAGGTCTGCAGAGCCTGCTCTGCCTTGGGGGTCCTTTAAGACACCAAAGATAACTGATTCCTTTTTCTCTTGTTTGGCTTCTTTCATCAGTAAACCACTCTGGTGTTTAGTCACCTTGGCCATTTTTAAATCTTAAAAAATGTCCCTGATCCCTTTGCTCTTGCAAAGTCAAAATAGACTAGGCAGTGATTGGACCTGAGCTGGGGTTTAAAGGCAGTCACTCTGTCTTTTCCGTCAGCCACGTTGAGTGGGGAGTGGAGCTGCTGAACTTTGTGACACGGCTGCTGCTTGGATCGGGCGGCACTAGGAAGAGAGATGCGCCCACTTCCTGCTCTTGTGTTCCCAGCATTCCTCCATTGGGCTCACTGTCAATTGAAGACGTTCCCTTGAGCTCCATCCCTCTGCCCTCTGCCCTTTCCAGTGACTTTTAATAAACCCGGAGCCCCAGGGGAGGAAGTGAGGGCCATCCACTGTTCTCCCATTTTGCCTGTCAAATGGTTTTGAAGTTCTCATAAAGAAAAGGATTTGCAGAAATGACTTTGTTCTCATTGTGTTAAGCTCAGGTAAGGAAAATGTGCCCATCAGGCCGTCAGCCTAGTGTGGCCCTGGCGGTTAGATCCAGCCTCTGTTGAGACAGCCCACATCCGGCTGAGCCCAGTTCTATGCTGGTTTCCTGACTCTTCATAGCTCATCTCAAAACAAAAACAAAACAACAAAAACCCCATGCAAAAACAGAGCATAAAAACAAGATGGGGGGCTGACGGTATAGCTCAGTGGTAGAGCACACACTTAGACTCTGGGTTTGATTCCTAATAAATAAATACCAATAAACGAATAAATAAATAAATAAATAGCAATGTATTTATCCAAAACCTCAAATGAGGATTGTGGAATAGGTAGGTTTGCTCTCCCGTCTCACCATGTGTCCCGGTAGGACTGACATTTTTCTTCAGTTAGAGAGAAACTGAATTTTGTCACCTCCCCTGATCCACCCATGACACAGAAAGTAAGCAACATCCAAAATTTTCTGAAGCCTTGGTTTACAGAAGGGCTGAAGAGACTAAGGGGAAAGAACCTGAACACTCTACAGCTTCAGCTCAGACCAGC
Organism: Spermophilus citellus; assembly: GCF_964194105.1. Classification (NCBI taxonomy): domain Eukaryota; kingdom Metazoa; phylum Chordata; class Mammalia; order Rodentia; family Sciuridae; genus Spermophilus; species Spermophilus citellus. The sequence goes on from NC_138189.1 coordinate 153,337,759, forward strand.
CTGACAGACGAAGGGTGGTGGAAACCAGAGGGCAGTTCTGAGACGGATGGGGAGACCCATGGGGCTCCTGGGAGATCGCGCCCAACAAGGGAGGAGAGAGGCTTGCAGGTGAAGCCAGCAGGGTCCTCAGCACCCGGCAACCTTCATTCCAACACTGCGTCGATGGCTCGTTGCACACCTACTGCACACCAGGCCCTGCACGAAAGCATCGTGGGTAGTTTTACGGCCTCCCTGTGACTATAGGAAATAGGAAATGTGACTTTGGAAGCAGGACAATCCCTGATTATGGCTTTAATCGCTTTCGCGTCTTTGGAGGAGTGATTAATTTTAGTGACTGATGATATTCAACTTGGGTTACTTTTACAGGCTAGCTAGTGATACCTGAAACATCGGAATAAGACTCCTGAAACTGTTTAAAATTTTTCAGAGGAGAAATTATCAGCGTAATATAATAATTTTCACATAAAATGATATTTCAACCAAAATTTTGGCATTCCATTTGAGACAGCTTCTTGACAGTGGTAACTTGACGTTGCTGGCAGGATTTTGCCTAGATGTGGCTGAGTCCCGGCAGGCATGTGCCAGATTTGAATGTTCTGTGAGCCCCACATTTGTGCCTGGTGTAGAACCAGCTAGCACTTCTGTCCTGCCTTCCCATACCTGACAAAGGCACTGACACCCAGAACATGTCACTGGTGGGAATGAACTTCAGGGGAAGGCCCGCATCTTGAGGTCTTACCCTGCCCTGAATTTGATCATCCTATTTTGGTCCTCTGGATAAACTTCAAAATGATGGACATCTGTTAGCTGGTGGTATTGCAGTTAGTGTCCTGGAATGTGTCTGTTTGAACTCCTGCTCACGGGGCATGTGTGTGAGGAAGGGGGACACCAGAGTTCACTGCACCCAGCCGGCGGCACCACCAGGCTTGTGTGGTCCCAGAGGGCACAGCAGCGATGAGCTCAAACCATCAAGCCTCACCGCTCACGTTAAATGAGAGGTTTAGTGGAAGTTATTGAGACTCCAGGGAACCTCTCCTAATCAGCCACCTCTGCGGCATGGGAAGCAAACCTGTCTGATGCTGGGGATTCTCTGGCATGGCACATCCACAAAGAGCCACATAGAGAATTAGATAAAAAGAGCCTGCACGTGAGGGACCTTGCCATTGCTGAAATGTCATCACTCCTGACAAAACAGGCCAACCGGCAGGAGAGAGGGGTTTGTCTTTACAGGACACGGGGCATAAAGGGACCTCCAGGGCTGCAATGCAGCATGTCAAGGTGGCTCACGTCCTGACGTGCCACTCGGAGCATGGCACTTCACCAGCCTGCGTCTGGGAACACTCCCACCCCGGGTGCGGAGCGTGCCCATTTGCTGGAGCGTGCCCATTTGCTGGAGCCGTACCCACCCACCGCTCTTTGCCACAGTCACATGCAGCTGGAGAAGGCCGGGTCGCTCTGAGTGGTTTCTCGGAGGTACGAGGTTTCCAGGCTGTCCCAGTTCATTTCCGTCACTGTCTGCCTGACGTGAGGGACCACCAGCAGCGACATCAAAGTCACTGGCGATTCTGGGGCTGCTGTCGAGTCACCCAGCCTGTGGGGATGCATTAAGAACACCAAGAAGCCGGAATCACAGTTGCAGCTGAGTCAGCCAAGCTGCAGAGTGCTTCCGCACTGGGACGCGGATGCCAACCCCTTCACCTACTGAGACACGGGGACCCAAGCTAACTCTGCGGCAGGGCACAGGCAGCTCTGCAGCCTGCAACACAGGAGAGCTCTCTGGGGATCAGCCAGGTACGGGAGTCTCACTCCCTGCCACGTACGTCCCCCAGCCGGGCGGCCTTTCAGGGCCAGTGTCTTGGAGGGGCCGTCCACTCTTTCCCAGTAACTAACTGGCAGCCAGCATTTGAGGTGTGGACTTGCTGCCGTCACTGCAGCTTGTGGGTCCCTGCCACACCAGTCCAGGTCCACTGTGGGGTGTCCTCCTGGCTTTTAAAAGTTGCCACCACGTCTATATATTTCAATGCCTCCTTCAAAATCAAACCGTTAGCATTCTGTATGTGCTAGGACTTTTTTGATTGCTTCTTAGACAATATTTTCTAATTATTCAAACTTTAAGCATTTTTAGATGTTTTGTAGCCAATTCTTCAGATGACATGTCAGCATTAATTTTGTATGTTTTATCATCAGTAACTAAAATTGGACATTCCTGCCCGATATTAAAACCACTTTTACAAAATTAGAAAAATTTGGCAAGTTGGTGATTCAATTTCGTCTTTCAAAGCTTTGTATTTTGGTGCATGGATCTACAGAAGAGGGAGCTCTGAAGTCCACCCACACGACACTGAACAACTTTCACAGAATCCAAATATGCACTGACATCTTTGGAGGATTCTGGCTTTGAGAGCACCTCCCACCCGAGGAGAGCACACTAATAGAACATACCATCTCTGATGTCCGTAAAATTGTTAAGGGGGTAAACCATGGAGGGGTTTGGATGGAAGTGTCCGCATCACCATCCCATCCAGGGTCATGAGACAGAGAAGGTCTGAGATGCTGTTGATGCGCATGGTGCCACGGCTACCATCTGGGGACGTTCGCAGGTGCTGCGGGCCTTTTTGCCTTCTTACCTGTGACACCTGATAGTAACTTTCATCTCCCTCTCAGCCATAAGGTGTCCACTCTGTAAAAGTTATGATAACAATTTATGCTTCTATGATAATATGTCACTTCTGAAACCATGGCATAGCATTGTCTGTAATAATGAGACAAGGAACCAGTCACACAGCAGGGTTTTTGGTGTTGTTTTTTTTTTAATAAGAAGTGAGAATTCTGTAGAATGGTATAGAAGAATATTTCAATTCTTCAGCTGAAATTTCAGATAATCACATTAACATGTAGAAATCTCAGTTGAACCAAGAACCGGGAGTCTCACTCGCTGCCACCTTACATCCCCTGTGAAAAGTCAAACAGGGAGCTCAGAGAAGCCCAGCTGGCTTTCCCAACCCCAGGGCATCGCTGAGCAGCCGCTCCAAGGGCAGAGGACAAAAGGCTTGGGAAGAAGCTGCTCAGCTGAGACTAAAACCAGGATGGGTCATTAGAATGATTTTGTTTTTATTTTGCATCTTGATGATGTTAGGAATCGAATTGACACCAGAAATGATAATGGGGATCCTTGTCTTCATTGGTAAGACAAGAAACCCCAAAGCAGTGTTGTGTGGCCAATTGTGACATACCCAAGTCTTCTTCTAGAGCTCAGGAAATCCTGAGACCCCGGCCGGCCCTGCCCCGCCCTCCTGGCTCTCGTCTGATGGGTTCCTGGAAACTACCCCAGTCACCGGCCAATCTTGAGCTATGCTCGCACAAGTGACTGGCAGGGCTTAATGTCCTTTCTGGATCACAGTCACTTCTCTGAACCAAGCACTACACAGAAGCTTCCCTGATACAAAATGAAGGAGTGAAATCTCCGGACACTGAAAACCAAAATAGCTTCCTAACTGTTTTTCCAAAAATAGGTCACATGAAACCTCTTTTTACAGAGGTCACTGGCGATCAGAAGTAGTGTAATGGGAGCAGTCTCTGGTTGGGTCTGTGAGTTAAAGTGCATTAATGACTCTGGGCTCTGAGCTTTGATTTTTAATGCTGAAGTCAGTTTATAAAAATGGAAATGATGATTTATTTTACCTAGTTGTAAAGCTAGTTGAGAGTTTACCAGCAAATGATTATCTGCTTGGACACTGTTAAATGACTTAATTTCCAACACACTTCTTCACACAGTAATAAGGGCTAGTAGTCACTTTTTTTTTTTTTTTTTGTACCAGGGATTGAACCCAGGGGTGCTTAACCACTGAGCCAAGTCCTTTTGTATTTTATTTAGAGACAGGGTCTCACTGAGCCCTTTTTACTTTTTTCATTTAGAGACAGGGTCTTGTTGACTGTGTAGAGCCACACTAAGTGGCTGAGGCTGGCTTTAAACTCATGATCCTCCTGCCTCAGCCTCCCGAGCTGCTGGAATTACAGGCATGTGCCATGGTCATATTTTAGCCCATAAAATTCATACATGTCTGGTGTGATGGAAAGTCAGCTTATTCTCTAACTGAGGGGCTATGTCCAAGAGTGAAGCAGAGGTCATAGTGTTAGAGCCCACTTTTCAGGGTTGCAAAACAACAGCGTGGCCAACTGAGTCCTGAGTTTGTCAACTCAGGCTGTTAATATGTCGAGATAATAAATGCTTTCAAACACCCTGCCTGCCTGGTGTTCTGAGGTGGCCTCTGTCTTGTCATTGGAAAGCCAGTTCAGCACCCAGCTCTGCTGGGGACTGGACACCCAGAGATGCTGTTGTCAAAGGGGGAATGACCAAAGATGAGACAACAGTGGAAAGACCTGGGGAGTAGGTCGTATGGGGGTGTCAGGGGCTAAGGGAGGAGAAGCCTGACCAGGAGGGATGGAGCCGGGCGTGGCAGGTGGAAACCACCACTCTGCATGTGAAGGGCAACCTGCCATCAGGCCAGACCAGCCTCGGGGCACCTGGGCACAGTGTGAGGGAAGCTGCCCACTGACCGGCAGGGCGACTGGAGAGCTGGTGAGAAAGATATCAAAGGAGACTGCTGAGGGGCCAGAACTCGGAGGCTGGGCACCTAGAGGCCAGGAGACAGTGGCGACTAGGGGTAAATCACTGATTCAGAAAGTAAGACTCTATTTTGTGGTAAAGAAAACTTGAGCCATATCTAAATATCAAAGGGAAACTGGGGAAAAAGAGATGTGAAATATTAGACAGTAGGGAGGGTTCCACAGTCAGGAGGATCCATGTTGTCGGGACACTACGGAAAAGGAGAAAATGAGATCTGCCGACACTGGACTTGGAGGTGCTGGGGTGGGGGTGGGGGCCCAGGGCAGCAGGTGGAAGCCAGAGGAGGCAGCACAGGCTGCAGCCTGGGAAGGCAGGGCCGTCTCACCCCGCCCCCCACCTCCTGTCCCCATTCAGTGTCCCCACCCTCCCAGGTGATCACCCCCCACCCGTCACTCAGGGACATCAGGTACCTCACCCGCAGCAGGTGCGGGGAAGACTGAAGATGCAGAGAGCAGACTCTGCCCCCAGGAGCTCCCAGACTCCCCAAGGCGCTGTGGAGTGGGTAGGGGACAGGCCCTTTGGGGGCTCACTTTGAGAACACCAACCAAGACAGAAAGACTTCTGACTCTGCAGCAACCAGACCTCCGGAAGCATAAGATTCACCATCACTTCCCATCGAGACGTGGGTACAAGGAGGGCCATCGCAGCACCATCACCAGGCCCCGCTGGACTCTCCCTGAGACTCCACAGTGTCCTGCCGAACGGGCAAGAAGTGTGGAATGTTCACAAGACGGAATGAGACAGGGCGAACCTCAGCTCCCCAACACAGACAGCGGTACCGTGCGAGGCTCGGGCCTGGAAAGGCCAGACAGGAGGCGGAGCACACTGCTTGGTTCCACCCACGGGCAGGTGAGAACCGCAGCAGCGTGGAGCCGTGTGCACAAGCCAAGGGGACAGGGGCCCGGGGGAGGGGTCCCTTGCCCTGTCTGGGCCCAGGCGCTGCTCCGCGAGGAAGGGGAGCCTGTGGATGTGCCTGAGCTGTTTGGTGTCCAGCAACAACGCAACAAAGCTGAAGACCTGCGGTCAGCGCCAGGGTGCTGTGGATGGGAAGACCGGGGCCGAACGGAGCCGTGTGCCCCTGCCTCCCCGCCTGCCCCTCCTGCACCTCCACATGCTCTGGCTGGTGACCGTGTCTCGTCAGAGCAGCAGCATGGGAGCCCAGGACCTCACAAGGTGGCCTTGTTTGGAAACAGATGTAACCAGTCAAGACGAGGTCATTCTGCGGGAGGGAAGGTCCACATCCAGTGTGAGCGGCGCCCTTGTAAGAAGACGGCCGTGTGGACAGAACAGGAGAAGGATGTGCTGTGAAGACGGTGGAGGGCTGGAGAGACGCATCCAGGCCCCGCACACAGCCCGCCTTGAGGAGGAGACGGAAGGCCCGGCGGTGCTGAGGAGCAGCCGCGGACACCCGGGCTGTGTGGCTCTTGCTGACCTCCCTCTGTGGTGTCTGTTCCAGCAGGAGGACGAGGCTGGCCTTCACAGCCAGCGCCAGCTGCAGTGACAGGGAGCTCGAGGGTGGCCGCAGGCAGCGCTGCCACTCCGCCAAGCCAGCGAGGCCCTCCGTCCCACTCTCAGCAGAGGGTGGGAATGGCCTGTGGCTGGCAGCTCTGGCGCGTCCCGGTCCCCACACCTCTTCCTACACAGTCTTCTACTGCACTCTTCCTCGCTCCCCGTGGAGGACCCTGAGTTATTCGAAGGGAGCATGTTCCTCCCAGGCGGACCTGATAGACCGTGACCAGAACAGGCCTGTGAGAGGGACAGGGAGAGGAGACGCCCTGAGGGATGACATGGGAAGCAGCTGAGGAGGGACTAACCAGCTGCCCCTGGTGTCCGCAGCCAGACAGAACCGCGGCTCTGATAAGGCCCCTCCTTAGACCCCTATTCCAGAGACCACTCTTGCTTCCTTTTACTTCCACAAAAAGCAGAGGGAAAGCGCCTCTCTCCCTCGCTGTCAGCCAGCGCTTCATCTCGCGTTCACTGTACACGCCGCGATTTCAGTTCTGGGAAAGCCACCCATTGAGCTTCCCGCCTGCACCGTCAGAACCCGTGCTTCAGACAGGGTGGGCGAGAGCCAGATAGAACGAGGCAGTGAGTTTCATACAGAAAGCAGTGATGGGAATTGTGTCTTATAACTTCTGTCTGATTATGATTTAAAAATTCAGCCACCGTTCTGATCTAAGCAGGAGTGGAGGGGGCAGCGTGAAGCCTGACGTAGTGGGTGGTGGTCAGGCTACAGTAACAGCAGCACTGTAACAGAATAGCCCCAAGAGCCCTGGGTGTCGGGCTGAGCCTCCACGGTCCACCTCCTCACCCACACCAGGGCACCATCTCTGCCTCCCCTTTATAGATAAGGGAATGAAACTTGAAGGTGGTTGAATAAACTGCCCCCGGGAGGTCTGGTCCTGCTCAAGGGTAGGTGCCCACTCAGGCTGTAATGTGACGGCCGAGTGCCATTGGGGTCTCCCCCAAAGGCTCATAGACTTGGGGATGCCTTAAAAACAAATAGGATTTTCCCAGAGTCTTAATTCTGGTACTGAGCAGAAGAAGCAGTGCCCTATTTCAGAGAAGAGAAATCCCAGGTTCTTGGAGGTAAGTAATTTACCTGAAGTCGCATACCTGTTCAGAATTATAACCCCAGACGTTGTGGTCTGGTGAGTAAGGCTGGACCTCCACGCCTGGGAAGGTTGTGAACATGAACCTGGGAAATTAAAGTACCAATCCAAGTGACTGAAGTAACCAACCAGACCCAGAGCCGAGGTGCTTACGAGCCACCTGGCATGGAGTGGGCAGTGTGAAGAGGGTCGGCAGGACAGGCTCCACCAGTCCAGTGCCCTCAGAAACCCAGACACAACTGGACTGACCAGGGATAGCCCATGGGGGCATCGCGAAAGATGACCAGCCCAGTGGGTCTGAACTAAGGTCCCGCCTTAGATCTTAGTTGTCTGTTAGTTACAGGTCCCTTAAAATTGAGGTCTACACTTGTTCTTTATGTATTGGTGCTAATTAGTAGGCTAAACTATGCAAAGGACATAGATGGCCGGTGTCCAGGGTCACAGGGGGATCACTGGCGTGATCTGGGCCAGCTAATCGCTGCTCTCTATTACAGTAGCACCTGGCTGGCTCCATGCAGGGATTTTGCCATCCAAGTGACAGGAATCCTCAGAGCCTTAACTCCCAGGGAGCCACACTAGGAAGCCCAGGAGTGAATATGTCCCGGCAGGACGGCAGGACATCCACTCGGTTGCTCCCCCTCTCCCCGGCACCAGCTTGCACTAGAGCCACCCGCAGGGCCCTGGAGCATCCTGGGGCCAGCTGGAGCCTCTGATGCAGCAAGTCTTGGGCTGGGCCTGGGGGTCTGCAACTCCAGCCCCTTCCCAGCCGGTGGCAGTGCTGTTGGTACAGAGCTGGCACTTGAGAACCACAACGTGCCCCCTCAGGTCAGAGTCGCCAGGAAAGCTTCTTTCCCCCACTATTTTCAGCGTGTACCAGTTTCACATGCACAAGGTTGAGGTTAAAAATGAAAAAAAAAATCTTAGAATCTCTGGCCTCAAGATGAGCATAGAAGCAGCAAAATGCTGTAAGAAGAGTATAAAACCAAAGCAAAAAAAGTCCCTCCAGCTTTGGCCAAGAAGGCACACCACCTGGCCGTGCTGCTTGAGCCTTGATTAAGAGGCTGAGGTCTCAGCAAAAGAGAAGAGCATCTTTGTCTTCACTGAGCTGCCGACAGAGCTCAAGACTCAAAGGGCAGCTCCTGGTTTCCCAAGGAATCGGCTAGAGCAGGGGAGGAGGAGCGGAGAAGATGGAGCGGAGCAGGGCTGGGGCTCTCGCATCCCCCCGCGTGAGAAGGGGCTGGGGTGAGGACCCGAGACCTCGTCGTCTTCTCAGTGGGTGCAGAGCACAAGCACTGAAGGGATTTCATCCCACCAGAAAGGACAGGGAGGCTCTGAGACGTGTGGCCACCGTGGCAGGTTCCCCGGCCGCCAGCAGGACTCAGGGGAAGTCTAGCTGCTCCAATCCAGTGTCTTGTCCACCATTCCAGTGCCTTGTCCACCATGCCATGTTACAGCGCTCTGAAGACAAAAGGCCCCCAGGGCTAACAGGAAGGAGCTGAGGCAGGAGTCAGGGTCCTGAACCTCCCTGAGGACCAGTCACGGTATCATCCTGCCCGGATGACCATGCCTGCCCCCTGGGCTGCTTCAGGGATCCCTGATGGAAGGACATGGTGCCACCTCTGTGAACTGGGGGCCTGCCACCATCAGGACCACTGCAGGGTCCATCTGAAGTGACTGCTGGGCTGTGGCTCCGCAGAGCTAAAGAGGGGTGACAGACAGGAAGGGCCGGCGCTTTAAGAAATAGTTTATCCAAAACAAAGAGCCAACGAGGAGCTTCAGAAGACTTTCATTTCATATTTCTGGTGCTCAATAGTGTATGTTGACATTGAAATTGTAGGAGACCAAATTCATATTGGAGGATGCAACAAAGTAAAAAACAAAAATGAACAGGCAGAAAGCAAGAGAAGATTCGACCAATTGGGGTCCCCATACACCCAGTTACCCTGTGGGAGGGACTGGCTAAGGATGAGGCAGGCTGCTGAAGCCTTCCGTATTGGTCCCATCCCAGGAACTCCCGGCTACCTCTAGCTGCTCATGCCGAGTTGTCTGTCTCCCTGCCTCATTGGGGGAAATTCTGCATCAATAACAGCCACCTTAACTCTCAAATGACTTATGGCCAAGAGACTCCCAAACCCTGGGTTTGGGGTCAGAAAGTCCACAGGACTATTTGACATCACCCTGGTGACGGTGACTCGTCTGTGGTCCCCATCCCATGGCTGCATGTGGTGCTGGCTGGGCATTGATCAGGCAGCACCAGGAGCAAGATGGAAAGACCCCAAGTCGCCAAGGCCAAGCTGGGATAGGGTAAGGAGCAATTCGGCCTGAATCAGCACCATGAACACAGCAAGGGGAGCAGGTGATTTGCCTCCCGTCTGTGTTTAGCGGAAAGTGCTCCTGTGGAAGCTGGAATGTGGCTGCTATCTATAGGAAGCATCGCAGGCAGGTCCAGGACCTTTCTGTGGTGCAAGAAAGCAAAGTGGTGAACCGCAGAGGGGGACTGATGGTCCACGTTGATGAACTAAGACCCCAGGGATGAGGACAGGACTGTGTGACCCCTGGGCTATTCCTCATGGCTCTCGGTGCCGTGAGGTAGCCGAGGGCAGTTACGAGAGTAGAGATGGAGGAGGGAAGCACTGGCAATAAATAAGAAATAAGTGCTTCATTTCTAGCTGGAAAATGTTTCTTGGTCCCAGCTGAGTGCGGTGGCACACACCTAATCTCCGCAGCTCTGGAGGCTGAGACAGGAGGATGGCAAGTTCAAAGCCAGCCTCAGCCACGGTGAGGCCCTAAGCAACCCAGTGAGACCCTGTATCTAAATAAAATACACAAAAGGGCTGGGGATGTGGCTCAGTGGCTGAGTGCCCCTGAGTTCAATCCCCAGTACAAAAAAAAAAAAAAGGATTTTTGGTCCCAGACATGTCTGTGTGGTTCACACCAGGGCCACACTAGTCTGGATGGTGGCTTTGTGTGGTGGAGTCAGCTCCATGGGTATGTGGTGGGGTGCCAAGCAAGCACCAGATCTGACTCCCACTTGCACCCAGCCCAGGTGTCAGTGGGCAGTGCACAGACTGCACTCCTGTACGTAGAAGCCTGGCTGCACACACTCATGTTTTTGAATCAGCTGAGTGAGCGCTGAGCCTGGGGGACTCGGTTGTCCATGGGGAGGCTCTGGATTGTGAGGTGCCGTCTGACCCTCTGAGAGCACTTGTAGCAGTTCCTCTGTGGCTGTTTGGGGGCCTCGCTTACCTCCTGACCTACCTATGCTACGCATCAGTCACAGTCATATCATGGAATAGTTTATGGGGGATCAGATTCACCTCTGTTTCCTTCTCTGTGTCCAGGGTGACAAAGGCCCTCCATCTATTTTCTTCAGAGTTAATGGGGATTAAGACTTTGTCATCAACTTTTCTCTGGAAATATGTGGCACTCTAATAATGTGTTTCTCGCCACCTATGAAACCAGCAGGTACAGGCTCCTTGGAATACGAGCAGGGCCGCTGTCCTAGGGGAAGTGTCCTGAAATGTTCCCGAGCTCCGCCAGTCCTGCCCCGTCCGTCCTTCCTTCTAGGGCTAGGTCTGGAGCGGGGAGCATGAGCCAGGTGCGGGTGGGGGACGGCCTATTTTCTCCCGGGATGAACGAGGCCTAAGCGGGCAGAGCTCTGCGGGCACAGTCGGCTGTAGGCCGGGCGAGGGAGCACCCAGGCAGCTGGGCGTGGGTGCAGCAGCTGCTCCTCCTTGCCCAGGTGGGAGCTGGGACTGCAGAGGACCTTTCTCTGAGGAGGGCCATCGAGTCCAGGAGCCGTGGGTGAAGGGGGCAGGACCCAGGCTCACAGCTGGCAGGGCGGGGCCGCGGCTCCTGCCCCCTTCTGTGTCCATCGCTGTCCATGAGCTTTCCTTAGCCAGGAGGGAGGCTGGTGGGGAGCTGCCTGCTGTTCCAGCACCGTCCAGCCCAGGCCTTTGGAGTGCAGAGCTGGGAGAGCGAGAGCCTGGGCCTGGGCTGACAGGTGCGCGTTGGGATCTCGGCTTCACCCGCCACTGGGCGAGCCATCTTGGGCAAGGCGCTTGGCCTCCTTGTGCGCAGAGCACTTTCCCAGGAGCCTGGGCACAGTGAGCCTCCACACCTGAGGGCTGCCGCTGCTGTTGTCCAGAACCACGCCCAGGAGATCTGGTCCCCGCGTGTTCCTCAGAGGACCTCACAGGCTGGAAGCCCCTGAAGTTTTGTCTGGTGGCCGCAGGCCTCTGGGCAGAGACTGTTCTGCAGGGAGCCCACAGGCAGCCCTCGGAGAGCCAGCCCTCCTTCGAACGGGCCTCAGCCTGTGGGCCCCTCCTAGTCCCCTCCCTGGGTCCCCTCCCCGAGCCCCCTCTCTGGCTGGGCTTTGACACACTGCTTCTTGGATGCTGGGTGCTTCTGGCTTTTCTTAGCCCCCTTTCCTGCAGGTTCCCAACTCTCCTGACCATGGAGACCCACAGGCCCTCACGCTCGCCTGTGGAACTGACCAGAGTCAGGAACACACTGGGTGTCAGGCCACAAGGAGAGCAAAGCTGAAAACGGCTGGGTGGACGCAGGCTGTGCAGTGGTGAGAGATGGCAGGTGGGCAGCCGCAGGGCCTTCAAGAGGAGGGCCAGCGAGGGCACTTCAGGGAGCTGCCCTAAGGCCCTCTGCAGTGGCCCAGAAGGGAGCAGGAAGAGCCAGGCAGGAGAAAGGGACACACACAGCAAAGGCCACCAGGGACTCACCTCGGCACTGAGGGCCTGCGGAGGGGATTGGAATAGGCTGGCAGAAGGAGGGGTCTCGACAGGTCCTGGCCCTCTGACAGGATTTGTCAAGCCCTGTGTTCCCGAGCTGTGACACCCACACCAATTCAAAGGCCCAGGAGGGACAGCTGACAGGGAAGAGAAGATTGGTGGCTCAGTCCTTGTCCTGGGCTCAGGGAAGAAGGGTCAGGTCCCCGTGGCTCCTGGGCTCCTGCACAGGGACGTCCCTGCATACCCAGCACCACCAGCATCATATCAGTGGGAGGGGGATTGTCCCCAAAGGGAGACAGGTGCTGCTGGGAGGTGAGTGGGACACCAGCAGCCAGCAGAGTGGCAGGTGTCCGCCACAGCCGGCCGCTCGGTTCCCGCATGGTGGTTTCGGTTCAGGAAGGCGAGCTGCATGGTGGGTGGGTAGGAGAAGTGCGTCCCTGGACGGCTCCCCACTCCCCACTCGGGGTTTGGTTCAAGGTGCTTGTCTGTTTTGTTTTACAGAATCCACTTTTTAATTGTGACTTTCGCGTAGAAACTCAAACGTGAAACAGAAAAAAGCAGCACTGGGGGCTGGAAGGGGAAGGGGAGGGGAGGGGAGGGGAGCCCCTCCCTCCACCTGCCCTCCGCACCTCGAGGGGCCACCATGGAACTCCCATGGCTTTGAGAAAGACTTCAGAGAACCTCCGTGGTGGCCCTTTTCTATAAATTGCAACCACATATTAAAAGGCATGTTTCACATTGGAGTTTGTCGGCTGAACGAGACAAGCCTGCGTTATTTATACCCCAGTTCTGAGCCTGCCCTCTCGTCAACCAGAGGCTGAATCACCGTTGCTAGGAAATAAAAATGCAGGAATAATAGGCCATCCGCAGAAGGGCTCCCCTGCTTTCAGATATTTATCCCATGTTGCTCTGTCAAGTCATTCAAGAAAGGATAGGAAATTGACTCTTCATCATGAGGGTGTTGTGCTCGGGACTTGAAAAGGACAGGACTGAATACCCCGTGATTGTCAGTACCAGCGTTCCAACCGGCAGAGACCCATGTCTACGCAGGAAGCTTCCGTGGAGGTGAACGCTGTGTGGAGGCACGGACTCCCAATCACAGAGGCATTCTTCCAGCTCAAAGGAGACTCTTGACTGGGCAGAACAGCCGACTGCCGGCCCGGAGCCCCGAGCAGCAGGGCTCAGGGACAGCGGCGCTGGTGAGGCCAGGCATTACAACTGCCTCGGCATCCACAGGAACATGTCTTCAGCTTAAAAGGATTGCCAGCCTCCTCAAACAGTTCTATGTCTAAAATACTAGAAAATGTGCTTATTTGGAGTCTCATAGCTCTTAGTGTTGACATTTGAAACCATCCTTCCCAAACTCCTCTGCCTGATCACACAATAAGTGGTGGCTACCTCGAGGTTTCCAGAATGATAAAAATTGACAACTTGATTCTCCATCACAATGAGGGGAAGCAAAAGAGATGGATTTACACACAGGGTCAGAAAAAGGAGATTCAGGGATATCATGAAGTATTTATTATTGCTGTGATTATTTAAAAGTAGACTCAGAAAATTGAGCAAAGATTGTACTAAACCTGCAGACTTTCATTTCAAAATGGGAGCTAAATGTGGGTGAGAGAAATCAGTAGCATGGAGAATTTCAAAGAGATCTCACATTTTAATCCCTCCTCTTACAACTTGAGACATTGCTCAATATGCATTTAGGGGAGAGGCCAAGGAAATGTAACATTAATTAGCCCTTGAGGAAAAAAGCATATTGAATGTATTTCTGAACAGCTCGTTTATATATAGGAATTAATTCCATCCTCAGAGAATTTCTTGTTGTACCTGTGAGCTAGAATTACTGGGGAGGGATTCTTATATTTAGTCCACAGCAGAAGCATAGCGTGGTATTTTTAGGACATTTATAGGCCTTTTCCGTCCTGGTGTGCCACCTACACATGGCGATACTTGCTTTGAAGGCTTAATAATAATGATAGTCTTTTCTGGTTGGGAATTCATCAACTGTGGGGCAAGTAGACACATGCAAGTCTAAAGTCAGGAAAGGCAAAGTAGGGCATATGGAAGGCACGAACCAGACGTAGAGCAGGTGCCGGCCCGGGTGAGGGGCAGGGGTGGGGAGGGGCTGTGGCTCAGGACGCAGGTTGCCTGGGCCTTTCAACCTTGGGGGGGTTTCGCGTACAGGAAAGCTGAGGAGAAGAGAGCACCCGTTCCAGGAGACGACTCCGTGGTGCAGGTGGAGGATGTCTGCCACGACAGGCCAGCTCCAGACCCCAGTCACCCAAGACCCAGGCTACGCTGCGGGTGGGAGTCAGGGACTGAGGGAGTCACCCAGCGTGCAGGGCCCAGGCCCCGCCCTCAGCAGACTGTTCCCTGGAAGGAAGGCTGTGAGCAGGGGGGGGGGGGGGCGAGGCCAAGCCTCAGGGCACGGAAGCTTCTGCTCTTATTCCACTGTCCAGAGCTCAGCTGCCCCCCCACACACCGTGAGGAACCTGGGACAGATAGTTTGCTGTGCCTGGGAGCAAAATCACATGGCGGAACCACGGTTGTTTGTGTTGCCACCTGAGGGACGGGAGGAGAGGCTGTCACCTGGGGACTTCCTTGTCCCCCAGTGTCACCTGTACTGTCCTGCCCCAGGTGCCGCCTTCACTGCAGGGGAGAGCGACTCTGCCTTACACAGCCAGGTAGCTGGCGCAGGCGGGTTACCACAGCAGCAGGTCGGAGGTCACTGGTTCCCAGGTAGCTGACCGACTTGGGAGGACGGAGCTTGTCCAAGACGGTGTGAAGGCTGCAAGAGCCGGGACCTGAAGCAGAATGTCTTTCTGATATTTTAGGCTTACTTGGCTTTTTGTCACTCTTCTCCATCCAACCTCTTTCCACTACTGGACCCTGAGGTTCTGGACTCTGGGCCTAGGGACAGCGGTGAGACCCAGAGGGGGAGAAAGACGTCATACTCAGTCTCAGAGTGGGCTGCCTCCGGGACACGCAGGGGAAGGGGAGGGAGGGACCTAACTCCAGCATCAGCCCCACGCCCCCCCCCCCGTTGAGACCCAGAGAGGCTCCTTCCAACCAGAGGAAGGAAGGAAATGAGGGGGGAGGGAGGGAAGAAAGCAAAGGAGGAGGGAAGGAAGGAGAGGAGGAAGAGAGGAAGGAGGGAGGAGGGAGGGAGGGAAGGAGGAAGAAAGGAGGGAGGAAGGAGGAAGGAGGAAGGAAGGAGAGAGGAAGCAAAGGAAATGAGGAAGGAAGGAGGGAGGGAGGGAGGGAGGGAGGGAGGAAGGAAGGAGGGAGGGAGGAGGAAGGAAGGGAGGAAGGGAAGAAGGAGGGAGGGAGGAGGGAAGGAGGGAAGGAGGGAGGAGGGGAGAAGGGAGGGAGGAAGGAGGGAGGAAGCAAAAGAAATGAGGAAGGAAGGAGGGAGGAAGGGAGGAAGGAAGGAGGGAGGGAGGGAGGAAGGCAGGAAGGAAGGATGGAGGGAGAGAGAAAGGAGGAAGGAAGGGAGGAAGGGAGGAAGGGAAGGAGGAAGGGAGGAAGGAGGGAGGGAGGGAGGGAGGAAGGAAGGAGGGAGGGAGGGAGGAAGGAAGGAGGGAGGAGGGAGGGAGGGAGGAAAGGAGGAAGGAAGGAGGGAAGGATGGAGGGAGAGAGAAAGGAGGGAGGGAGGGAAGGAGGAAGGAAGGGAGGAAGGAGGGAGGGAGGGAGGAAGGAAGGAAGGAGGGAAGGAGGAAGGAAGGGAGGAAGGGAGGAAGGAGGGAGGGAGGGAGGGAGGAAGGAAGGAGGGAGGAGGGAGGGAGGGAGGGAGGAAGCAGAGTTGCCCTGAAGGGACCTCAAGTTACTGCCACCCAGTTACAAAGCAGGAGGGGAAACTTGAGCTTCATGGTCACAAGACAAGAACAGCCCGTGCCTACCCTGTGCAGGTGGCTCTGGAAGTGTTCCTGTGTGGGGCCGGTCAGGGGCCTGGCCTAGTGAGGACTGAGACAGTTCACACTCGCAGAACGCTGTCTCCTCTTCAGTCCCCGCGCTGACAGCTGGGGCCCCAGGATCGGTCTCAGCCAGGTGGCACCCCCATAGCATCCCACCCAGAGGCTGGGAAGCTCCAGGGCACGCGAGTGGGCAGTGCTGGGCACACCAGTGCCAGGCGCTGCATGGCTGGGGTGGAGGTAGGCTGGGACGACAGGCAGGCCTGAGGCAGCTGCAGCGACCCCAAGCAGGTGACGAGGGGCTCGGGCACTGAGCCCTGGTGAAGAGAAAGAGGCCAGGCCCCACCTTCCTCCGTGAGTCCTAGACCCAGCGACACCCAGCCTCCACAGGAAGGCACATCTTCCCAAGACTGACAGACAGATGCTGCTCAGGGAGGGGGGAAATAGGAGAAGAGGGAAAAGGCTCCCAACTCCCCCTTAACACTCTCACTGGTAGAGAAAGCAGGACACCTATTGTGTCCCCCAGCCCACCCCTGTGCTACCCCTTAGTCTGCTGTCCGCTGTGGCTCCCCCAGGGCGAGCCTCTGGTTAGGGACTTCCTTTCTGCAGGACACCGCGGTGTTATTTGCCTTTCATGAAAAAGTAGCTCCCATAGTTACACCACTGGCCGCCCCACCCTGCTTTCCTGGTACCCACAGTCACAGAGGCTGTCACCAGGTCGCGGCCTGGGCGCTGGGTTTCCCCTTGGAGAGTCTCTCCTACAGAACATTCCTGCTGGTTGTCACAGCTGTGTATTTCTGACATTGTCCTAATGCAGATGGCAACAGCCACCAATGTCATAATTAACAGAGTTGCGACTTCGCCACAGGCTCAAAGAGAAGGGAATCTGACATGAAAACGAGGGTGAAGAAACGTCTGGTGGCGTTCTCTGTTAATCACGGCACTCTTGCGTTTCCCAGCACAAGAATCCACTTAGCTGCTCACACCTCTTAAATGATTAGACTGCAGCTACCTGATGAAAAACTTTCCATGCCGAGTACATAAGAGAGAAAATCACAGCAAGCTGTGCTCTGTAACATGTTGCTGATGCAGTCACTCAACAACGGCACTCATATCGGGAACTCCGAGTCGGGGCTAATGCATCCATTCTTTTGACAGCTATTAAGGTGCCATTGCTCCGAGGTGCCAGGGGTGCCAACATGAGGAAGTCCTTTCCTCAGGGAGTGTGCAGTCTTTGGGGAAGACAAGAGAATACGGGATGTGTTCTGGGGGGGGGGGGGAAGCATGCAGATGTGTGAGGGTCCACTCTACTGGGTGTGAGTGGAGCTGAGGGGGAAGGCTGGGAGGAGGAGGCCGTGCAGGGCTGGAGGCTGGGAAGGAGGGGAGTGCAAGGCGAGCAGAGCCAGGCATGGCTACCGTGGCTGTTGAAGAGCTGAGTGGCGTAGAGTCCAGCTGGGCTACAGGCGCAGCGGGAGACATGCAGGGAGGCAAAGCCCACCAGGAAGGTCCTGGCGACCTAGACTTGCCCTCCGTCCTGGCGTTGGGAAGGCAGTTGGGACTGAGGCTGGAGGGCGGCATACCCACATCCACATTTTAGAAAGAGAAGGGAGGTGGTGGTGGGAAGTGGACGGATCACGGGCTGCGTCCACACCCAGTCCAAAGGCACAGAGGGCCCGAAGTTAGGCATGGCCAGGGAGCGGCGAAGAGGGTGAACTTGAGATGTGGCCTGGCCGCACAACCGGCAGAGGAGCTGGCGGCATGAGAGGGCTGGGCCTGGGGAGCTGAGCTTGCCCTTCCCGTCCTGCGGGGACCCAGGGTCTCCACGTGCCACCTGCCTATTCTTCTGCCAGTAATCGTTCCAACAGGAGCAGACCAGTGGTGTTTCCAAGTGGCATTCGAATGGTCCATGCCTTGTTTGAACATGCTCAGGATGGCCTTCCCTTCCCCATTCAGCCTTGGAGGCTGGACGGGACACTTAAATAGCCAGAGGACAGTCATGCTTGCAGTAGAACTCTTGAATAAATAACTGGAGCTTATAATAACTCCCAGCAGTTTACAAAGCAATTTTCCATTTGTCACCTCGCTGAAGACTCACGCAGTGCTGAGTTCTCACCAAGCCTTCCTGCCAGTGGGGAGCTGGGACAGAGAGGCGAAGTCACTGGCTCAGGCCACACACTCTTGAGCTCTGACCCAGGAATCCTATAATATCCTCATTCTGCCACTCACATGCCCCCACCTGCCAGGCCTTTGGCTCTCAGCTTTGGATTTCGTACGTTGCTTTACATTTCCATTTCAAAGCTTCCCCTTTCTACCCAACTGGATGATAATTCCCAGAAGGTTAGGAATTGGGCATGTAGCTCTTTATCCTTCCTCACATATTAACTGGGTGACCAATGACTGTGACTGATAACATCAGCTTTCAAAATTGAACAGATGGAGGCATCGTTTAAAGCCAGCACTTGATCATTCACACTGAAGGAGAGGACTGTGCCAGTGTCCACCTGTGTTGTGGCCGATGGGGTCCTGGGAAGGTACCACAGCTGACCTCCATGACTGTGGGCTCCTGTCTGTGCCGTGAACAAAGGGTCACTGTGAGACATTTTATCTGTGCTGGACACATACAGATTCTTTTCTTGCCACCATTCCATAAATAATACAGTCTGACAGTTTACACAGCCTTAGCCCCAACTCTGGTGCCACGTGCCTGTAGACCTGGCACTGTGTGAGGCTGAGGGCGGAGGATTGCAAGGCCAGCCTGGACGACACAGAAAGACCATGTTTGTTATGGTTGGATATGAGGTGACTCCCAACGGTGGGAGGTGAAAGGACTGGTTTATGAAAGCTGTAATCTCATCACTGGATCAACCCGTCTGATGGGTTAATAACTTGAATGTGCTGACTGGTGGTAACTGCAGGCAGGTGGTGTGTGGCTGGTGAGGTAGGTCACTGGGGTCAGTCTGGAAGGGTTTATCTCCCTGTGGCCCCTCCCTGCCCCCCAGCTGAGTAGCTGCCCTCTGCCGTGCCCTTCCTCAGGAGGCTCTGCCTTGTCTTGGGACCAGAGCAGTGCAGTCGGCTGACCCTGAACTGAACCTCTGAAATGGTGAACCCCAGATTAAACCAGTCCCCCTCTATTTGTTCATTTCAGGCCACAGTGACAAAAAGCTGGCTAGCACACTGTCTCAATCAAGCCTAGCATTGACATTGTATGAGGTATTGTAAGTACTAGAGATGACTTAGATATCACATGCAGATACCATGGCACTGGATACAGATGACTTGAACGTCCGCGGGTTTTGGTATCTGCAAAGGTCCTGGAACCAACGCCTAGGAATACCAGGATCCTGGAGGACAACATCAGAAGCTCGTGGCTAAGAAAGGGGCTTCTGTGTTGGGCAGGTTTCTGTTCACCTTCCAGCTTCAGCGTTTACGACCTTAGGTGAGTTACTTAATGTCTCTATACTTCAATTCTTCCTCTCAAAGAGGAAAACCAATAAAAACACATAGAATTATTGTGAGGAATTAATAAGAATCCAGGACCTCCACATAGTAAATCTTTCAATGTATTAGTAATTATTATTATATTAGTACCCAGATATTCATGTGAGCCCCACTTCCCATTTCCTCCCCAGAATTTCTGTGCCAAACTTGGGCTATACTTTTGACTCTGACTCCCTGTGCTATAGAGCTTCAACTCACTGACATCTCCATTTCTCTGATTCACACTTCCTTATATGTGGAACTCAAGCTGTTTTCCTTGAATTCCACCCACTCTCTGAACCTCAAAGAAATTATACAATGATTTCAACATATAGCAAAGTTTTGTTAAAGATACAGAGGAATGGCAAAAAGATGACACCACAGATTTCTAGGACAGACAACTTAAAATACAGTAGTCCCTTCTTACCTGTGGATTCATGTTCTATACTATCAGTTACCCATGATCAATTATACCATAAAAATATTAAATGAAAACTTCCACAATTAAACACTTCATAAATTTTTAGTTGTACACCATTCTGAGCAGCATGATGAAAGCTTGTGCCAGCCTGCTCCATCCAGCCTGAGACCTGAATTAGCCCTTTATCAGGTATATCCATGCTGTATATGCTACCCTCCTGTTAGTCACTGACTAGCCGTCTAGCTTATCAAATAAACTGTTGCCTCTCAGTACTTGTAGCTGGTGTTTGGTACTATACACCATTTCAGAATGCCCTGGGGGTTCTTGGGACATTTCCCCTCTGATAAGGGGAATTATTCTATGATGCTAAACTTTTCTGAAGACCCTTGTCTATTTCACCAGCTCTGACTTTCAACCAAGTTGCCCGGCTCTTCCTCTGCCCTCATCTTTTGCTGCTGCAACAACTAAAACAGCATCCACAGTTCTTTTTCCTGGGATGGGGTTGGAGAGAACACTGCTGCTCTCTAACTGTCCCCAGTTTTAATCAAACCCCCTCTTGAAGCCAAGGACTATGAAGGATGGGCTCTTGCCCTGGTTTCACACCCAGGCCCCTCCTCCATAGTCTGTGTGCGGAGAAAGGATCAGTACAGAGGTTTATTTCTCCGCTGGAATGAATCATGCCACTTCTTCCTTATAAGGGAAAGCCACCGATAGCCGACTTCAGTTCAGATCCATTTTTTCTCTTAGCAACATATCACTATTGTGCATGGTGTTGAGGAATGCTGTCTATTTAACAAGAGGTAATGTGGATGGAGTCTTGGGTTTCTTAGATATGTCTTCATTTGGTCAAGACCTTAGTCTGTCCCAGGAGGTGCCATCTGCACCAACTGCAACCCTGCACAGTTCACCAGGTGATAACTTAAAAAGGAGTTGGCGTGCATGAGATAAAAGAAAGCTCCCTGCAAATCTGGGCCATAATTTTGATTCAGATAAACCACCTCTTAAATAGCTAATTTTTCTTTAGCCTTTGGAATAACATAGTGTCTTCCAATTACACAGTATCATAAATTACCTCAACATTTTCAAGTTACCTCTATTGAAATAAAGAATGTCTTGTTATTTTCGAACAAGAAGCTCATGTTTTTGCCTTCACGCCAACAAAAATGAGGCAATCTTGAACTCACACAGACCTGGAAAGCTGGGTCTTCAAGAGGCGAATCCCTGAACTTACACTACTTACAAAGCACAGGGGAAATCTGGAGTGGTCTTCCATTTTATGTGCAATTCTGTGTGTTCAGGATCGAGATCCTGGAAGGGCTTAATACAGTTGTTCAAGAGTGACAACCAGGTTTCTTTCTAGTAGACACTGTCAACTCCCGTACTAGGATGTCTTTCTGATGAGCATCCAGCAGTGTTGTCATGAACCCTTCAGAGCTGTGTGCCTTACAACTGGGCCCTTTAGTTGTCACCTGTTGGACATAATAAATAGCTCCACTGAGGAATGCTGCCTGCTGTCTCTAAGCTGTCATCATTTAGATTGGGCAATATACATCATATCTCCAGTTTCAATTTCATTTTTTTTTCAATTTACATTGGAGGTTTAGACAAATGTAAATTCACAAATTATCTTCAATTTAGGAATAGAATTCAATTTTGCAATGATGAGACAAAAGACTAGAATCCTAACCCAATTCTGAAACTCAAATACTTATCAAGAAAAAAACACTTAACTTCAAAATAAATTAGCATTGGATTCAAAATTCTTTGACTGCTGAATGACATCAGGCTTTCCCTGAAGCATTTGCTATTAACACACTAAAATTAAAACTTGAATTCAGTGCACAGTGATTGTGAGGTAACAGTCATTTCTAGACATGCCTGCTCAGAATGCCTTCCCCCTCCTGAGAGAGAACCTTCATTCGTTCGCTCTGGGGCCGGGTGGCTGGGGTAGCTGAGCTCCTCCTGGTACCTGGGTCCAGACCCTCAGGAGACCTGTCCAATCAGAATGCTGAATCTCAGGATGCAGGGAGCCAGGAGATGGACAAGGAAAGAACCTGAATTGCTCTGAACCTGGATCCAGCTGGCCCAGAATCCAGTCCACCTTGCAGTTCCTGATCATTTAAGCTTAAGTCGGCTTGAGTTGGTTTTCCTATTACTTACAATAGACAGAGTCCTGACATAACAAATAGCTTCAGAATATATTTATTTGGCAGTATTTCAGGAAAGATTTCCCTTTATCTTATTTCCATTTTGCTACCAAATTCTTGAAGCTGGAGATAAGTCATTTAAAGGTCATTTCAAAGGTGACCCAGGAAGTACTCTCAAGGGCTGACTGGTCCTACTTCTGGGTTGTAGTGTTGCCAACACAGACCATCAAAGACCCTGTTTTTAACCAATTCTACCAGAATTGTTCTGAAATCTGGGTTTGCACATCATTTAATATATTAATATGTTAATATGGCTTCCTGCTTCTACCGTTTCCATGTTTTTGCCTCAACTTCTCCCATGGGGGAGGGCAGGTGAGCAGGATGTCCTGGGCTTCTTGCGGAGAACCTTCCAGAGCCTCATCCTCTGGGGCTGCTCCACACGTGTCTTCTCCCCCTGTTCTTGTTTTTATTTGAGAATTTCTTTGCCTGCTAAGACCTATTCATTTGACCTGCTCTGGGCCATAAGTAAAAACAAAACAAAACAAACCAACAACAACAAAACATCCAACTCAACTGATTTTACTAAGAATAAAAATTGTTATTTCCCGTGCCAGAAACCTAAGCGGGCTGCATGGCTGGTCTTCATGACCCCGTCTGGGGTCCCTCTCACCTTCCCTTTGCTGTCTCCAGGAAGGCGTCCCCAGGTAGCAAGGTGACTGCACACTGCAGCCACCCCTGTGCGTAGTGTGGAGGGAATAAAGCGCCCCCCCCCAGGTGGCTCTTTTCACGAAAGACACAATCAGGCCCCATCTACCAGAACCATGGCCCATGCCCGTGACTATGCCAGCTGCTCACAGAGGGGATGGGGACACAGGGCGGGCTTACTGCCCCCTTCTGGAGGGGTATGAATAGCCTACTCTGAAAGGTGGCCCTGTGGGGAAGGAAGGACCCTGAGTTCTGCTGGGGTGGGCTCCACAGCAGGGCTCAGAGCCAGCACAGGAGAGCTCTGCTCTTGGTCCCACACACTGGTGACATGTGCATTTTGAACGAGGGATCCTGGAGATCATGTAGCCTGTCATAGTGATGGCACATTAAATAACTGCCAGGGGCTTAGAGGAGGCTCTTCTTCATCTCTTTCTTTCCCAACTCTCCTTGGAGGAATGTGAATAAAACCTATCTGCAGAGGGGAAGCAGGAGAACAGAGGGCTGGGTGGGCTCAGTGGTGGGGCACTTGCCTAGCACGCGTGAGGCACTGGGTTTGATTCTCAGCACTGCCCAAAAATAAATAAAATAAAGGTATTGTGTCCACCTGCAACTAAAAATAAATTTTAAAAAGAAGACAGAGAAGGTAAAATAGAAATCTGTCAGTGCAGACCTACACAGTAAAAAAGAAGGCAGAAGAACGGAACAGATACCCTCTCAAAAGAAGAGACACAAATGGTTGGCAAATACATGAAAGAATGTTCAACAACCTTAGTAATGAGGGAGATGCAAATCCAACTCCGATAAGATGTCACCTCCCTCCAGTCAGAACGGCGATCATCAAGGACACAAATAATAACAAATACTTGGGACGATGTGGGGACTGCAAATTAGTGCAACTGCTTTTGAAAGCAGTATGGAGATTCCTTGAAGACCAGGAATGGAAGAACTAGAACCCAGCTGTCCCACATCTTGGTATTTATCCAAGTAACTGAAAGAGCCTACGAGAGGGACACAGCCACACCAATATTTATAGCAGGACAATTCACAATAACCAAACTATGGGACCAGTCCAGTGCCTGTCAACAGATGAAATGTGGAATATACACATGATGCAGTTTTACTCAGCCATAAAGAATGGAATCACAGCATTGCTGGTAGATGGGTAGAACTGGAGAACATCACGCTAACTGAAATAAGCCAGACCCACGAAGTCCAGAGTTGAATGTTTTCTCTCCCGTGTAGGAGCTAGGAGACCTTCACTCCGTCCCAAATAAGGGACTGAGCAAAATAAGGGGAAAGCAGGGGGTGGGAAATGAAACTTGAAGGGAGATCAGTGGAGCAGAGATGGGGACTGACGGGGAGGAACAAGGGACAGGAAAAGGAAGGGACAGCAGAATGAAATGAACCAATTGTGCTAGGTATGTACGTGGATATGCCACTGTGAATGTCCCTTTGTTTCTATTTATAAGGCATCAATTAAATAAGTAGAGTCAAGGAAGGGGCACTGGGAAGGGATGAGGGGGAGGGAAAGGGGACTGCTGGGGACTGAAATGGAGCAAGTTATACCCCATGCAAGTATGATCCTGTCAAAACGAATCTCATTATGTTTAACTACAGGCTAACAAAAACATCTTTAAAAGAGAGCAGAGGGTGGGAGGTAGAAAGCAGGAAGCAGCAAAAGACGGATGGGGCAGTATCACCCAAGGGCACTGTGGGAGGTGGGCAGTTGTCACCCCAGGGCATCACTGGGCAGGAAGCAGTTGTCACCCAAGGGCATTGCAGTGGGGGGCCGTTGTGGGATCCAGCCCATGCCCACGTCTTCTCTCTAGCTCTCTAGCAACCCTATTATTGGCTGGCAGGTATTTTTGTTTGGTTCTCTCCCTCCCTCCCTCTCCTGGGCTTCCGTTTTGGCTCTATTCTTTTTCCTGCTGCTCTCCAGTTTCTCATTGGAGAGCTTCTTCCTGGCACTGGTTTGGCAGGGTTTCCTGCTGAGGGGCAGGAGACCTGCCCCAGCCCCACACCCAGGCCGGGCGGACATGCCGGAGGAGAAAGCACAGCCCTCTTCCCCTGCTACTGTCCTTGTCCAGCATGGCCACCTGCGCTCCCAGCACAGCACAGCAACGGAGCCTGGTCCACAGTGTGTCCAGCCTCTTGGCCTCAGACGTCATTTCAGAATGACACCTGCCTTGGCCAGGACGTGTGCCCAGACAACTGGAAAGAGGTGCTACTACTTCCTGCAGTTCAAACACTGATGTGGTGTAACCAGGAGCCGGGCTGGGCTGACATCAGCCCCCCAGAGTGAAGGCGGCCCAGCGAGTAGAGCCCGGAGAGGGATGGGAGACAGACAGCACTGGAGCCCTGAGCCCAGGGAACACAGCTCCGGCCCACTGCAGCCACAGGACCAGGAAACCCCGGGGACCGTCCAGTTCCATCCGGGCTCCCTAACTAGGAGACCCGACAGGCTGTGTATTGCCAACAGTAGATAATGTAATGTCTATTTTTAGCCATTTTTTAGGAAACGGGTTTTCAGGGAAGTTTCATTTGTTATTTTCCCAACTGTTTGGGTCTTGGAACAATAACTACCACCTGCAGGTGGAGGTGCCTCAGGACCCGTCAGCCCTGCAGGCTTCAACTGATCAAATCCAGCCCGTGTGGGTGGCCCATGCCAGGAGCCAGTTTGGCAGATCCCGGGGTGTCCTGCAGATGAGGTTGATGCGATCAGTGCTCGTAAACTAAAACATGCACATGAAAAGCTGAAATCTGGGATTTTGGTGACATGGACATAAAGGACATAATTTATGACTATATTTAAATAAAAACATAAACACAGCACAGTGAAAAAGGTGGCCGCCCCTGTCAGCCTGTGTACATGGCAGAAATGACCTCAGACAGTGGAGACGGAAAGGGTTTCAATCAGGTTGTGAAAAAGAAGCAAGGTAGGGCAACTGTGGCCAACGAATTTCAGGTTTATTATGTGGAAGAAGAACTAAATGTCTAGGTAGAAAGAAGACCTGTGAGTAGAATGTCCAACTGATTAAATGAACTTCCTTCTGAAAATGGCAAGGTCCCCAACGTGGACCGGACGACCTCTGGATAGTGGAGACGCTGAGGCACACTGAGGATGTTCATGTCAGAGTACCAGGTCGACCTGGGTGGCCATTTTAGGTTCTCGTCACCCTGGGAGTCTGTTCTGCAGTGTGTGTTGGTTACTGGCTCTTCCTGGCAGGTCATCACAGGTTAACGGCCTGGAGCAACACACGCGTGTTAGCGGGCAGTCCTGGGCTCAGCCGTCCAGGGGTGGCTGAGCTGGTCCTCTGCTTCCCCCCAGGGAAACCAGGGCTGGAGTCAGCGGGAGGCTAGGAGGATGGGTCTGTGTGCTGCTGGAATTTCAGCTCTCCAAGGGATGTTGGACTGGGGGCCTTGGTTGGCAGTGGCTGCTGCTGGCCCCCAGCCGCTCTCCTTATAAGCCGTGTGGAAAGAACCTGGGACTTACGTCATCCACGCTTGCAAGAAGGGCTCCTGCTGACCAGACAGAGGCCACTGCCACACCTGACTTTTCCGTGGACGTTGCTGCCCACCGTCCTTGCCACGTGCTGCAGTCAGCCCCAGGCCTACCCATGCGCAGGCGAGGGGACTCCACAGGCCTGTGTAGCTGGAAGCAGGGGTCCCTGGGGTCATGTCGTGTCTGGAGTCTTGACTGGAGTTGAGGAGGCTGGCAAACCGGGGAGCCAGAGTGAATCATCTAGTAAATAATAAATGGACTATGGAATAGAATCCAAAACCTAGCCAGATTTTAGCAATTTGCAGTATAATGTTCTTTGGGACAAAATCTATTGTATTGGAAATTTTGCTCTGACAGAGTTATAACTCTAATTCCAAGATCTAACAGATAGAGTACAAAAAAGAAAACCACTGACTATTCATAAAGAGATATGATCTCAAGACTAGCAAAGACATTAATCAGCATACACAAAGAGCAATAGCCCCAATCAAGTGAAGTTCTTTCCAGGCCCAGAAGAAATTTTGTTATTAGAAAATATATTAAGATAATCTACCACACGATTCAGGAGACCCCCCCCCCCCCATAACATGTGCCAATGAAAAGTGTTTAGTGAAATTCGATATTCATTCCTAGATAAAAAGCCTTGGTAAAATAGGAGCAAAACCACTTCAGTAAATGTTTTGAAGAGTCAGAAGGACTTTCAGTGTGGTCGACGGACCATCGAGGGTTCCAGGTGACAGCCTCGCTGTCTCCACCTTTCAACGTGCCGTGCAGCTCCTGCGGCCCAGAGGGTCTGCTCCTGCGCCTGCAGTCTGAGCTGGCCTTACTGCTTCCTTTGGCCAAGAGAATGTAGCAGACATGACCTCAGGCCAGCTCTAAGCCTGGTCTCAGGGGGTGAGCTTTCGCTTCTTCTCTCAGCCCTGCCCTGGACCACTCCGCTCTCCCTTGCATGGTCTCTCACCCATTAGCAGGCTAGCCAGGCCTGGGGACAGAGCGGCCTCACATCACATGCTGCATTCAGGCCCACGAGCCCAGTCAGATCAGCCTGAATCGCCAGGCTGACTGCTCTGACGTGGTAGATGCGTGTCGTGAACCAGCAAGCTTGAGGTGGCTTGTCAGGCAGCAGCGAGAGAGCCATATAGTTAGAAGTCCCGGAACTCCTCGGGCCATTCCCTTGGTTCTAGAAGTGAAAGCTTCAGGTTCAGGTTACTTCTAATTCACCATTAAATTCTGAATGGTAACGAGCAGGTGAGGGGTGAAATGAGTCTATACAGAAAAGAGGTTTATTGCTGATTTTCAGATAGAACTGGATGTAGTGACACTTTGCCATTCTTCTCATGATGCAGTGACTTCTAAGAGTGCCTCGATGCATTTAAAAGACAATTATCAGCCACTGGTGATGGGAAACTGAGGTCCCAGCACTTGGGAGCCAGAGGTAGGGGGCTCAGGTCAGCCTGGGTGAGACCCTATCTCAAGAAATGAATAATGAACTAAATAAAAGATTGTTCTCCTGGAAGAGAATTTGGGGTAACTTGTGTCTGTTTTCCTTCCTCACATTTTGAAGTATAGATTCATGATAATCACTTGGCGGATTTCATTTTCTTTCTATTGCAACACGCTTGCTTTAGGCTCCAGGACGTTAAGGCACAGTGGGGACCTTGGATTTCCAGAGGCATAATATCACCTTCATCTTTTGGTTCAAAATCCATCTGTCTCCAACATGTTCTTGCAGGTTCAATCACTGTTGCCCCATTGTTATTCAATAAAAATAGAATTCTTGTATTTTCATTTCCTTTTGGAAAATTCCCATCATTCCCCGCACCACAGAGGGGTGGAACGGAAGGGATGATGCAGACCACATCCCTTGTTACTACTTCATGATTTTCATTTTTATCACCGTAACTAATTGTCTGCATCACATGGACCTCTTCCTGTGCAGGAGCTGAAGTAAAGGGCAACTCAGAGATTCCTGATTATCCTTTAAGGATTTACTCATTGTTCTAGTTACTGTCTACCACAAAAGCCAGAGCTCTGTGTAGTTCACACAGAGCAATGTGAATCTGGAAAATAAACCGTCTGATACCCAGAGCCACAATTCAGACATCATCCTGCGCCTCAGACTTGGCTGAGCAGGAACCCACGGCCCTGGGGATGCTGCATAAATACCCAGGGATATCCTTGAACTCACCATTGCTGAAGGTGGGGAAGAAGCCAAAGAGCTGAGCAAACCCGAGACTGTGCTCTGACTTCACTCCCAGCCTCTAGCCAGATCTTCACTGATGAATAACTCTAGGAATGAATTCTCTTTCCGCCAAACATCTTTTATTTTTCAGTTAATGGAGAGCAAGCTGGACTCCAGCTTAATGGCTTTAGAATCTCCCTCCGAGAACTTTTCTTTTGCTTGAGTCTTCCTGTGGCTTATCTGTCAGACATTTGTGGAGTAAGTGACGTGATGGTGACACCAGGCATCTCTTGAACAGGTGCCATGAAGTGCCAGCATCCTTAAGGAGCTTTGCAGTTCCCTCTGCTGAATAATAAAGAAAGTCAAGATTTGGGGTCCATTCCCAAGCTCAGTTTTCTTGCTTAGAAAATGAATGCAGTCAAGTCAATCAAACAATTTCTGAAAAACTATAAAAAACGACATTCTCCGTCACTTGACTGACTCGGTGCAGTTCCCGTGGTGTGCTGGGAGGACCGGAGGGAGCAAAGAGCCACAGGGCACCTGCCCTCCCCTCTCTGGTCAGAGCCACTGTTAGCCGGTGGGAGAGAGGACTCTGTTTCAGGCAAATCCTTTCCACCGGTGACACTTGGCTTTTGTTTGCTTCATTTTGCTACAAATCTACCTCCTAATGGCCTGCAGATTGGGAACTGTTTGTTTCACTAGCAAGGTGGTTGTGTGGAAAATGTAACAGGACGTGAAGGATCATCACCTCGGGGACCAGACGTGGGCCGGGCATGGTTCCTCCTCTTGCTGTGCTCCCTCTGGTCAGACGTCACCTCCCAGCAAGCTCAACTCCGGGCCTGCTCTGCTCTCCCTCCGGGCTGCTGCTGCACCTCACAAAGTCCCTCACTTCCTCTCCTACACTGCTGCTCCAGGCCCGCTGCCTGTCCCCCGCGCCAGCCCATCCAGGCCATAGGTCGGGGTCTCCCTCAGGGTCAGGCCTCTTCAGGGCACGGTGGCGCTCCTCTGTGTCGACACTACTGCTCCAGCCCCACTCCCCTCTGGCCTGCCCAGCCGGGGGCCAGGTGGCCACCCCCATCTTTTCTTGCCTGCACTCTGCAGTCCCAGGTCTCCGCAGAGGAACTATCCCCCTTCAACCCGATCTTGCCTGCCCGTGCCTTGCAGGGCACACCAGCCTGGTTCATGGAACCCTGAGGCCATGTGGAACTGCAGCTCCTGTACCCTTCACGGCTGACCCAGCCACGTCCCCTGCCTGTGTGGCAGAGGGGCCTTCTTCCCTGTGAGTTCAGCTGAAGCCACCCTCCCCGCTCCACCTCAGGACTGCAGACTGCCCCTCCCACTGAAGAGTCCCCTCTGCCTGGTCACTGCAGCACCCTAGTGTGCTTTCATAGTCCCCAGTGTGCTGGCAAACATGTCACCAGGAGGAAAAGAGCTCAGGGTGCCTGCTTCATGACCACAGGCCGCTCCCGTGCCTCCCATCACTCATCACACTGGTTTCAGAGCTTCACGTCCACTACTTGAGAACCTTGTCACCTGCGCGTGTACTGCCACCAATACCTACTAGCCCGTGCAATCCCTGACCTCTGAGGAGGTGCCCTGGGCACCTGGGTCACTGCAGGGCCATCTGAAACCCTCCTCTGTGGGAGGAGCAGTGGCCGAGCCTCTGACCATGGCAGACGCAGCTGCCCACACCAGGCCCAGCTCTCGCTGACTTGGTGCCTCTGCCTCCTGTGCCCACAGAGCCTGTGCAGCCCAAGGTACCAAGGGCAGCGCCAAGAGGGCTCACGCTGGCGGGACTTCCACCCCAGCCCCACGTTGCACATGGAGCCCTGCATCCTGCGCCACTCCAACCCTGCTGATGGCTTCCCATCCCCAAGACGGAGGCAGACCTCACCCATTCTCCATTCTGGTGACCGTGCCCTTCAGAGTCACAGTGGCCACCAGAGCAAAGTGTGGTGACAGGGTGACAGGAAAGAAGCTGAGCAGGCCGTCCCCACCTCCCCTGGGCACTGGTGCCTCCCGACAGCTGCTTTCTTCCTGAGCTGGTGACGGGGAAAACATCTCAGGCACTTTGATTAGAATCTTAGACACGGCAATATTACTCGTTTTTTAAAAGCTTTTGAATCTTACAAACATAATATTGAGCAAAAGAAGACAGGCACAATAGATAATTCCGTTTCTGTGCAGTTCAGAAACACTATTGTATTGGAAATAGGAGGGATGGCGACTGGAGGGGGCGGGAGCAGGGCCTGCGTTCTGTTCTCCATGGCTGCTGCTGACCCAGGAGTCCCATTTGTGAGACTCGGCTGGGAGGGTCTTGTGTCATCTATGCACTTTTTGGAATGCATATCCTACTTCAGTTCAAAAGTTAAAAATGACATGACAGGGCACTATTATGACAGCTGTGGCAAACACCAAGATGAAGAGCACAGTCTCTTCAAGATTCAAGGACTTTTCTGCTGCGTGGAGTCACCAGAGTCGACGGTCCACGACTGTGCAGTGCTGGGACGTGTTCTGGGATGAGGAGCTCCCAGGGAGGGTGGCGAGTGAGTCGGATCCGCTCACATCTGGGTCTGAGTTGGCTTAGTGGGGCAGGAAGGGCTGGTCGGAGGCAGCAGAGCTCCCGAGAAGCTCCGGGAAGCCTGAGCGTTGAAGGAGCGGGCAGCGGGAGGAGGGAGGCCAGTGTGGGCCTTTCCGGCCCTTGGGGGTGGACTCTGTCCTGAGCAGCGCAGCTGTGGGAGGGACTGCTGCAGTTGGCCTCAGCAAGAGCTCGGGAAGCAGCCTCCCGTGAGCCTCCCAAGGGCCGCCATGCCAGAGCTTGGAAGCGAGTCCTGAAGAGGCTGCAGGCCCAACCCGGCCGGGAGGACTGGTGAGAATGAACTGGCCCCAGGAGACCAGGGTCCTGGGCACACGAACCGCGTCCTCACCTCTCTTCCCCGGGTTCCAGAGAGAAGAGAACAGCAGCGCTGAACTGGAACCCAGGCAGGGCACCAGGGACATCACTGTCCCCTCTCTTCCTGCCTAAGTTTCCTCACTTACAAACTGAAGGGTTTCCCCTGGTGACTTCCAAGGTCCTTTCTAGTTCCTTCCAAGATTCTGTGCTAAATTATAATGCAAATCCTTCACCCAGAGATTAAGTGGGAAAGTATGTTCCTACCACAGTTCATTTACGAATTCTTAGTCATAAATCATGTTCCACTTTCATTAACTTTTGTAAATAAAAGAAGAATAGGTTTTTAGAGATGTGTTCCTAAATTTTACAGAAAACCAAATATTATTACTATTTAGTCTTTACAGACAGACTTCTCTAAGTAATTTCCATAAAATATCATCCTACTTGACAGGATGACTTCATGTAAATACTTAGGCATGATGCATTGCTTTTTGTTGTTGTTTTGGTCTTTGGCATCACTATCAACTACTCATTCTCTCCTAGTCCTGAGAACCTAAGAAACTGGTCCCATGATCTGTCTCAATGCAAACAGACGCGTCATTGCGGGGTATTAGCGTCCACGGTGCTTGGGAGTGGGTTGAGTGTGTGTCTGTCTTGCTGTGGATGATATCAGATGGACACTCGGTGCCAGAAAGACCAAGAGACTTCATGTGATCTGTCCTTTTTCTCTCTGGCAAAGGAAGTGACCCAATGGCCTCGTCTATATCAGCATCTGTACCCATGTTTGAGCGACAGGCACTAAATTGTTAGTAGTTCCCACGGGAGGAGGGGACACTGTGGGAAAAGGGACTTTCACTTTCTCGTGAAATACTTTGGTATTGTTAGAATAATTTTTCAGTTACAATTTTTTTTTTGGTACATGTATAATTTTAAACGTAAAGAATGCCACTTTCCTGACTTTCAAATTTCTTAATGATGAAATCACTCTGAAAAATTTTGCAACTCACTTAATAAGCATATCTAATGAATATATAAACTAATTACATATAATGTGTTGTGTTTCACCACCATTCTTTACAATAATGGTGAGAACCCTAGTTTTTAAGAGTTTAAGTATTATTGAAAGAGGAATGTGACACAGGACACACTGTGACACCCTCCAGAAGTGTGAAGGGCAGTGGTCCGCACAGAGCTCCGTCTCCGCCTGGTAACAGCACAGCCCAGGAGCAGCGGGTGCCTCCGAGGAGGCCTGGAAACGGGGACCAAAGCTGCAGCCATACCCCCACGACTAGACTAAATTCTCCAAAGACATTATACACTGGGGACGGGACTAAAGAGACATCGGTCCTGTGACACCCAACCGACAGGCTGGTCTCTCCCCACATAACTCGCTGCTCCACTGTGCCACCAAGGCGATGCCATCAGAGCGTGAAGGACAGGACTTAATCTGCCCTGGCGGAGGCAGGTATGGTGGTTAGGGGAGGTTTCCAGAGAGGCAGCCTCAATCTGGGCCCAAGAACCGACAGGGTTCCTCCAGGCAGGAAGGAGAGTGAGCTCATTTCCTGGGGACCTCGGCTGAGGCGCCCTGTGATGCCAGACTCCAGCCCAGGCGGGCACCCAGGTAGGAGGAGGGCACAGAGCACCAGGCCAGGAGCTGGAGGTAACCTGGGGCCAGCAAGGCACGCATGGACGGGCTGCTCCTGGTGTACCTCACTCCCAGTCAACCAGAAAAACAGGCCTCTTCAAGAAATCAAGAGAAACAGGCTGGCGCTAACCTCTTGCTCCTGGAAACCAAACCAGAAATGATGAGTTGAAATGCAAGAGGCAGGAAGTAAGCCCTCACCAACCTGAGGTCATCGTGGGAGCAAATGCCTGGACAGCGTGGATCTGAATCTGGAGCCTAAAGCCAGTCACGGTGGTGCACACCTGTAATCCCAGCTACTGGGGAGGCTGAGGCTAGAGGATCGCACACTCAAGGCCAGCCTGGGCAACTCAGTGGCTCCCTGTCTCAAAAGAAAATACATTTTAAAGGGGGCTGAGGAAGTAGCTCAGCGATAGAGCACTTGCCTAGCACACAGGAGGCCCTGGGTTCAACCCCCAACGAGGCGTATGCATGCAAAAGAAAACCAAGCCTCGTTCTCACTCCACCTCAACCTCCTGACAAGAGTTGACCTGAGATTTCAATATTTAAAACTGGATTCTCACAAGGGCTAACACCATCCAGATCAGCCTCCTCACCCAACAAAGAAATATCCAAATATTATCTGGAGACAACAATCTCATTTGAGGTCTTTAGAATTTTCACCAACTATATTCAATTTAATACAAGTTCACATGATTATTTATTTATGATTAGTCAAAATCACTAGGAATATGAGTGAGCAAACAGAAATAACAAAACGACACATATAGAAAACTTTCAATACTGTAATCACTCATTACAGGATACAAAAGAACTATGCATAAGATAATTTTAGCAGGAAATGGTAGAATTAAAAAAAATTGTATGGTAGATGGACAGCAAGCCTTTATTTTATTTGTTTATTTTTATGTGGTCCCGAGGATTCTACCCAGGGCTTCACATGTGCTAGAGAAGTGCTCTGCCACTGAGCTATAGCCCCAGCTCTAGAATATTTTAAATGAGCAAAAAACATAAAATTTTTAAAATGACCATACAGTTTTGAAAAACAATCTAGTAGGACACTGAGAAATTTTAAAAAACAATAATAATTGTTCACAGTAAAAATCCATATATTTATCCCCTTAATTTATATATGTATATGGGTGTGTGTGTGTGTGCGCGGGTGTGTGTGTGTGTGCGCGGGTGTGTGTGTGTGTGCGCGGGTGTGTGTGTGTGCGCGTGTGTGTGTGTGTGTGTGATTTATTGTCTGTTTTCCCATTTTTCTCTTTAAATGCAAGTTCCTCCAGACAGGGGTGTATTTGCTTTGATCACTGAGGTATCCAAGGGCCTAAAACAGTGCCTGCCACCTGCACTAGCTGGATAAATACTTGTTGAATAAACGGTGAAACTGTTCAGAACGTAGCAAAGAGAGAGGAGGAGAGCGAACAGGAGAAAGAGATGTTGGGGCCCCAAAGGGCAGAGCCCTGTGCTCATTAGAGTTCCCGGAAGAGCAACAGGAGACAGGGGCGCATCTACCACGGTGTGCTGGAGCCTCCCTCCTTGATGAAGGACATCAAGGTACAAATATCAGCACGTCTGTTTGTGCTGGCGTCACGAGTCACCTCCTCAGGGGCGGCACACTGACTGTTCTCAGAGTGAGGAACCATGTAGGAAGGACAACACCTGCTGGACCCTCCTCACCCAGTGAACGCAGGACATGCCGCCGGGCGGGCGAGCGCTTTGCTCCTGGCAGAAGCAGCAGAAGACGAGGTTGGTTTCCATGCAGAGCAGTGTCCCACCGCGAAGCCCATAGCACCCTGGGAGACGCAAAGAAGCAAGATGGGGGACGGGTCAGAAGCCTTCCCAAGTGAGGAGGAGATGGGGAAGGACAGCAGATCCCTGCCTGGACAGTGCACCCTCTTCAGCAGGCTAGTTCTAGGGAAAAACGCAGGAGGGAGATGAGAAATAAAACTCTCTGTGCTCAAGGACACCTTGGTGCCCAGAGGTACACTTTGTCCAGTTTGAGGGCTGCTACCTTAGACTCAGCTCCTGTAGGCTGCCTTAGCAGGTGTGTCCAAAATGTTTGAAACAGCAATATTCATACAGGAGAGAGGAGGAAGCCATGAGGGATGGGAGGGAGGGAGGAAGGAAGGGAGGAAGGGAGGGCCAGATTCTATAAATAAGAACACAGAGGGGCTGGGGATACAGCTCAGTGGGTAGCGTGCTTGCCTCACATGCACAAGGCCCTGGTTCCATCCCCAGCACCACAAAAACAAACAAACAAAAAACCCATAGAAAATAAAAGTATATTCAAATGACTAAACATTGTATAGCAGTGAAGACAAATGTCCTCTGTTATATGAAACCCACAAATGGATCTTGGAGGCATGATCCTGAGAGAGAAAAGCAAGAAGGCGCGACACCGTTTCTATAAAGCTCACAACTTAGTGAAGCTCGATGCATGGTTTAAGGAGACTTACTGTGCTGTTAAGCCCTTCTCAAACTGCAAGGAAATGAAAAGGGGACAGTGGCTCCCTTGGGGTTAGGGGAGAAAGCTGGGGTCCAGAGGGGGCAGGACACTCCACGGTTCTTGGCAGTGCTGGGAGCAGCTAACCCGAGTGACAGGCATTTCCTCGTGCCAACTTGATCCCTCACGGGAGGCCCAGATTAGACATTATTTGGGGGCATATCTGTGAAGGTGTCTCTGGCTGAAATTAACATTTTAATTGGTGAATTGGTAAAATAAATTGTCCTCCCCAACGTGGGTGGGCCTCTAATCCATTGGCCTGAATGGAGTCAAAGCTCAGAGGCTCCGCTGGCACGCTTCCTGCCTGCAGGCTGGAGCTGGGACTTTACCTCCTGTCTTTTAAACTGGGGTTGGCAGAACAGCAGCCCTCATTCTCAGGCCTGTGCCCTTGGACTGAGCTATATACATATATCCACTTTTTATATAAAATATTATTTAAAAGACAAAAATCCAGGCTTGGGTTGTCGCTCAGTGGTAGAACACTTGCCTGGAATGCGACAGGCACTGGGTTGATCCTCAGCACCACATAAAAACAAATAAAATAAAGATATGTGTCCATCTACAAATAAAAAA
This sequence comes from Spermophilus citellus, assembly GCF_964194105.1. NCBI lineage: Eukaryota > Metazoa > Chordata > Mammalia > Rodentia > Sciuridae > Spermophilus > Spermophilus citellus. Next base: position 153,373,708 of record NC_138189.1, read on the forward strand.
TATTTTTAAAAAAGACAAAAATCCCTGGCCTTAATCTTTGCAAGTATTGGCTATACAGAAGCACATATAAAGCTCAAATGAGATGATAAATGTGAAACCATTTCAAATGCTATAAGGATTGTTATTTTTTAATATGTGCATATTTTTCTTAATAGAGCCGTAAGCACCTGGAGAAAAGAGACTGGTTGTGTTGCCTGGGATATATATTGAATCATGTCCTTCCTGGAACTGAAATGTTAAAGATGAAAGGGAAAAGAAAGATAACTTGGCCTGTATCCAGGGGGCAACAGAAATTCATTAAGTGCTTGCAAGAGAGTGATAACATCTGGTTTGGATGTAAAAGATGAGCTGGCAGCCCACCAGAGCGCCTGCCCCCGCTGAGGAGCAGAGAGAGGCCTGCGGGACACAGGACAATTAAGAAACTATGGCAACCATGTGGCCTGGAGGTGACATCGTCTGAACTGGGAGGAGACAGCGGGTGGGGGCTGGAGCCCAGAGGCTGTGCCATGGGTGGGGGCTGGAGAGTGGCCTGCTTCCTCATCCGGGCAGCTCGGGGGCAGTGAGGGCAAAGGAGGGAGAAGGGCTACATATGAGGGAGCCGCCCACCAGGTGTCTAACAGGTGCCTGGGAAGCACCTTGGCTCTCAGGTGAGAGAGGAGGTGCTGGGCCGGGAGGCCTCTACTCCTGAGGGCCAAGCAGCAGAGACCCCTCCCTTCAACACTCCCGTCTGTGCCTGGCAGGGAGGACCCTGGCAGAGGCCATAGAACTTCCTTTTCTTACCCTCAGAAGTTCAGAGCCCAAGGAATTCTTCAGCCTTTTAAATCTTCAGGTGAAATACAGCATCCAGAACACTCAGCTGGGGGCCTGGGATGCAGCTCAGGGAAGAGACTGGCTGGGCCCTGGCTGGAAGAACATTCAGTTGGCCCAAGGTGGAAGGGAGAGAGCCACAGCCACTTCACTTCTTGAAAATCCTGAACTGACTTCAAAAACCGCTGAGTGTTCACCGAGTTCAGTACCCTGGGGAGGAGGGAGGAATCTCGTTGACTGAGTTTCTAGCCTCAGTATCCCAATATTCTTTTATGTGAATGATGGTTACTCAGTTAAACAAGGAATCTGTGTTTGACTGGGTTTACAATTATGTAAGAGTGGGTGGGATGTTCTAAAGTCACCCTTCACTAAAGACTTTTAATTCCACAGAGATAATTTCCAACATTATGGGAAACCATAATCTGAAATTTTTTTACAAAATATGTTATTTGAATAAAGCAGTCATTGGTTAGGATATACTGAGTTTTATTTCAAGTAGATTCGTTTTAGTTTTTAATAAAACTACTGAAGAGTTCTATTTCAATAAAGGGGTGTGTTTTCTCTGAACAACCACAGTTGTTTTGTCCCAGAGAACATGACAGATAAACTTCCAAATTTGTTTAATCGGTGAGAAGATATACTTGCTCTTTAGCCATCTGTAGAAATCTGATTTCAAACATATGATGAAGTTTATTGGAAGGAAGAAGGAAGGAGGGTGGGAGGGAGGGAGGAGAGAGCAGAGGAAGCGAGTGCTTAATGACAAGAAGGAAAATGGAAGTTCTACCACAGCGCTGGGCACTGGTAGACCTGCTTCACGGTGCCGTGCCAAGCCCGCTCCACACTCCCCCTTGAAGCCACTCTGTGTGTGCCACGTGTGAAGTTTATCCAGTGCTGCTCACATTCCCTCTCACTGCAGTCAGAAAGGCAGTTATCAATCTGGGGAAATCCGGAAACCTTCGTAGTTAACAGGACTGTGAGATTCAAGGATTATTGTGCTACCCACCCCATAGAGAGCTTGCAAACCATCAGTTTCTGTTATTTCGGGTAAAAATGCTATGTTTCTTCTTGGTGCTGAGCACTGTGCTGCTTTACAGTGGTGCTGACCTTACTGGCTGACCCACTGCCCGGCTTTCCCACGGGAAGCATCAACAAGCGTGGCTTAACCCTGAGGCGGGAGGGAGACCACCCGAGTTGGGGTCCTTTTTGGACACTTGGGTGTCCTCCCTTCACCTCTTTATCAGTCAGCTCCACCCACCATCATGAGTGCTGTGCTCTGCTGCTCGTAGGCTACACCAGGCTCTCAGGAGAGGCCCACCGAGTGACTGCTACCTAACAGTATTATTAGTTTTGTTGTTATTGTTATTCTCTTCTGTAGTTGAGAAAAACACGCCAAGGGCCCAGGGGACAAGGGCTGACTTCCCTCCTCCGCCATCCTTTAGCGGGTGTCAGGAATTAGGGGAAGAAGGAGAACTAAAGTGTCTGGATTAAAGCCTCCAACAGGGGTCAGGATTGAAACCACAAGAGTTTACGTAAAGCTCCTGCCGTTGCCAAAGCGGCTGAGCCTCAAGGAGCCAGGAGGTTCCAGAAAGGGTGCTTGCTAAATGCCACCAGGACTGAACCCAAGAGTGGGATCACTCACCAAGGAGGAGGAGGACCTCAGTGACACACAGTGGCACAGCAGGAAGGAGAGGAGCCGCCAGTCAACTCACCCTGCACAGCTATCAGCCCCCTGCTCCCGGCTTGTCTTCTCAACTTCACGGATTTTTAACACTTTATGTTTTATATTTTACATCCACTTCTTCCAAAAATATGCCTGGAAGTTCCTTGAAGACAGGAATAGCTGTCTTTTCAAAGTGTCTTTCTCCGCTGCCTGTGCTAGACTTGTGTTCAGTAAGTACTTGATGGCTTGGACAGTGAGCTCAACAAAAGCTCATTTTAATTTGAGTGATTACGTTTAAAAAGGGATTCTACTTACAGAGGTAACAGGTGGTCACTGCAGAAACTCAAAATCTGAGGGAAAATGTGCAAGTTGTCAGAAACCGAAAGCGTCCTCCTGCTCCTGCTCCCAGGACAGTGGAGGGCCTGCAGCTTTCTGCTCTGCTAGCTCCGGGGGAAATGCCACAGCCCACAGTCCTCACTTAGTGGACGTCGCGGACTTTCCCACATCAATGAATGTTCTTCTAAGACGTGATGTTTTGCTGGTTCCGTGTTCCGTTGCATGGAAACACCATGAATCTCCTGGACACCCAGATCATATGGATCCTTTTTTTATTGTTATTAGTTATCCTACTGTGAATGTTCATATCATAGCAAATACACACAGCAATCGATAAGCAATCAAATAATTGATTGATCTCTAGTAAAGAATGTGCAATTAATGAGACTTAAAGAATAGAATTGAATAGGATTGTACAATCAGGTATTGCATATTTTACATTTCGTGTGGAAAAAATTAGTAATCTCTTGAGCTCTTCAGTATGGTTAAGAAATAAGATCTTGAGGTTTTACAGGGAGAATGTTTGCTTTGAAAAACTAATTTCTTAAAATATAAAAAGATTATAAAAAATCAAAGCCTTCAGTCACTCAACAGTGGAACAAACAAAAAAAAAATTTACACAATTTACTATATCACTTTGAGTGATTAGAAGATGTGGGAAGAGTTTCTGCTAACTCAGGAGAGTTTGAAGGCCAGTGCATTCTGGAAAATCTGCATAAAAGCTCAGTACTGAGATATATGATCATTGGCCAATTCATCTCAGCTGTGACACATACAGAAGTCCCTGTGGCTTTTCAAAAATCTCTGAAAGCCTGGGCGATGGTTGTACGCTTAGTTATAAAACATGGGACCCAGGCTGTCTGTCACATTCCAGCACCAAATTTTGAGTGATTTTTATCTCCCACACAGATGATAAAAAATCTCAGAAATGCCTCAGACTCTCCCATTTAAAGGAATCCATCCAGGACTAACTGTTTCTACTCCTTTTCTGTGTCTGGCTTCTTGGTAGCTCGTTGAAAGAACAATCAAGGCTCATTGTGAGAGAAAATGCCCCTTTATTGAGGGATAGCTCTGTATATTTATAGAGCTGGGGGTGGTTTGACAGTTATGACAGTTCAGTTGAACGGTTTGACAGTTGGCATGGGTGCTTTCTGATTGGTGGGTAAGGATCATGTGATCCAGCAGGGCTAGTCTGATTGGTGGGTAAGGATCATGTGATCCAGCAGGGCTAGTCTGATTGGTGGGTAAGGATCATGTGAGCCAGCAGGACTCACCATTGGATGGCTCTTCTCCAGGGATGGGGAGGTTAGTCTTTGGAGCTGGGGGGACTCCCAACACCTGTGACATTTTCTTTCTTTATCCAAAAATGTAAACAGGAGGCAGTGTGTCAGACTGTGGGTGAACAAAGGTTGCGGAAGGATTGTGACTAAGGTCATCTCATGCACAACCTGGTCCTTGCTCCCCATGTAGCTTTTCATCTAAATTGTGGCCCAACAAAGGCACATGTACAATGAAAGAAAGCAACAATAAAAAGAGGAGCAAAAGTGACTCAGGCCATGGGATGGGGAGACTCACAAAGAACAGAAGACTTCCTCTCTGAGGAAGTCCCAGCTCTCTCAGGACCACAACCGCAGCCCAGTCAATGCATCCAGATGTTGCTTTGCCAGGACACACAGACTCTCAAGGCTCAGAGATGCTGTTTAGATGGATGCACTCAAGGAACACCCAGGTCCCTGTCCTCAGCATCGCTCAGCCCTGCTGCCCTTCACCAGCTTGCTTGGTACCTATGGAGGAAAACCATGTTCTGATAGAAGTTCAGTTCTTCAAGGAAGTATTATAGAATGAGGTGGGTATGCTGCTCAGCAGAAGCAAAAGCAAATTGCAGAGCAATTAGTGTAGCATGGCTCCACACTTATGTTTAAAAGCAGCATAAAACCCTATTCTTGGCTAACATCTCTAACAAACAGTTCTAAAGAATGTACTAGGTACTAGGCACGCCCATGATTCATGGGTAATTCATTTAACCACAGGCACTAATGCCACTACCAGCTCAGGAATAAGGAAGCTGAGACCCAGAAAGGACACGTAATTTCCTCCCAAACCAAAAAATGTTAAGGAGTTGGACTCAAATTCTGACTAAGTAGCCTGGTTCCAGCATCTGTGCTCTTGAACACATTAAACTGACTATTAAATATACACATATGTCCCTGAAACCTATGCTCCAAACTCTTTGACTAGAGTTATTTTTGAGGAAGTGGGCAGGGTGGGGGCAGAAGGTGAAAGGATTATTAGTGTTATGGTTTGGATGTGAGGTGCCCCCCAATGCTCATGTGTGAGATATGCAAGGTTCATGAGAGTCTTAATCCGTCAGCAAATCATCACCTGATGGATTAACTGGGTGGTGGCTGAAGGCAGGCAGGGCGTGGCTGGAGGAGGTGGGCACTGGGGGTGAGCCTTTGGGGTTTATATTTTGTATCTGGCTAGTGGAGTCTCTCCCTGCTCTCTGATCATCCTGTGAGCTGCTTCCCTCCACCACACTCTTGTACCCTCATGTTCTGCCTCATCTGGAGCCCCGAGGAGTGGAGCCGGCCTTTTATGTCCTGAGACCTCTGAAACTCTGAGCCCTGAAATAAACTTTTCCTCCTCTCCAGTTGTTCTGGCTGGGTCCTTTAGTCGCAGCAGCGAGAAGGCTGACTGAAGCCATGAGCTCTTCCTTTGGCTTGTTTAACTTCTAATCACTGGGATAGATCCACTGATGTAGCTTTCGGTTTTTGTTTCACCTGGATTTGGTTTTTCTCTGTTAAAAAAAAAAAAAGAAAAAAGAAATTGCGGTGTGGTTCTAAATGGCACCGGGTTTGTGCCCACGGTACAGTGGTGGCGTCGTTTAAAAGGCTCACTGGTGGTGATGAACTTGCCTCCAGGGGACACTGCCGGGAGAAGATTTTTGAGAAGGATGAAGATTTGGCAGGCAGACGTTTAGGGTGGGCACATAATTGGTGCTCCATAACAGTTTTGCATGAATGGTTCTGGGCAGAGGGATTGCATAAACAAAGTCTGAAAGGAAAGGTAGCAGCAGATGAGGCCCGAGACATAGGCAAGGCCAGACCACCCAAGATCTGATGGGTGAAGTCAAGGGTATCATCTAGAGGTGACCTGGGGTTCTTAAAGGGGGGATCACCCTGCCCTCTGTCTGGACCTGTTTCAGATTCCCAGGGCATCATCCCACAGGTGTGTATCCACACTACTCAGTAAGGAACAGTAGGAAAAGTAGCTGCTGCTGCTAATGATGGTGGTGGTGATTTGAGATCAAGTCTGTGGCCTCCATCAGTTCTGTCTCAAGTGCTACACCAGACATACATCGTCTGTGTTTTAGTCAGCTTTTGTGTTGTTGTGACCGAAAGGTCTAACGAGAACAACTTAGAGAAGAAAAGTGTATGTGGCTCCTGCTTTCAGATGTGCAGCCCAGGGTGGGAGGAGTCCATAGCTCTAGGTCTGAGGTGAGGCCACACAGCAGGCAGAGGGACAGGAGAGAAGCAGGTCAGGCAGGGCCCCTAGGAAGCAAGAGGGCTCTGCTCACCAGAGACAGAACACGTACCCCAAAGGCACGCCCAGCTGACCCTATCTTCCTTCAGTCACCACCCAGCTGATCCATACTAGTGATCAATCCACTGATCAGGAAGCTTGTAACCCCAGCAGTTCACCTCTGAACCTTCCTGCATTGTCTCATGCATAAGCTTTTGGGGGACACCACATACCTAAACGGTAGCAGCCTGTATTTAAGATCCTCTCATTCACGGTCCCATCACTGTCTTGGGACCATGAATTTTTTTCTTGCTTTCGATGCAATTTTAAGGCTTGTAGCACATGTATGTAAACCAGGCTCTGGGAACAGATCTGATGCCACAGATAGAATCTTCTTACACACTCTCCCTGAAGCCATTCTAACTAGCCTGTTCAAGTTTTCCTTCTCCCAGTTCTAACGTCTAGATCCTCAGTGCACTCTTGCTGCTTGTGGTGAGCTCTCATCCTTCCTCCTAAGTCAATTTTTTCTGGAGATTGGGCTCCTGCTGAGTTTTCTCCAGAAGTGTCTTTGTTGATTTTAAAAAAAAATTTTTAGTTGTAGTTAGATACCTTTTATTTATTTATTTATGTATTGTGGTGCTGAGGTTGGAACCCAGTGCCTTGCACATGCTAGGCGAGTGCTCTACTGCTGAGCTACAACTCCAGCCCCCTTTGTTGATATTTTAATGCATTTGGCAACAGCCCACATAATATTTCTAGCCAAGGATGAGCTGTTTATTTTTAAATAAGGTATTATTGGAGGCATAGGCCCTTGAATGCATTTTTGGTAAAAGTCCACCTGTGATTCGCTAAGCTGGCTGCACATGGAAATTGGAGGCGTTCGTGGTTTGGGAGCCTGCCATCCCCTCCATGGTGTGTGTGAAGCCACTCTTTCCTCTGGGACTTCAGAATTATAAGCGGCTGCTGAGCAGCTGAGTGGGCAAGAAGTCTTCATAAAACAAAGGAACACCCTAAAGAATGAGTCCTTTCTGTTGTTCTGTGGCCAAGGCTGATACGGAACTGCTATGAGAGAAACTTCTATGTGCAAGAGCTGCTGGCTTCATGCAGAATCCAAGTCTTTTATGATCATTCCTGGCTCTGCAGAAAGCATCACCTTCCCAAGATGCCAACAAAGCCCACTAGACACGGCTCCTTTTCCAGGATAAATCACCTCTAGCCAAGATTCAAAGCTTTCCAATTTCCAGTTAGGCCAGTCCGTTGTTTTGTAGTCAAAGCTAAAGCTATTGCATGCAAAATTACATAACCTGTCTTCTTTTTGGTTTACAATGACATAGATCCTTATTAAGGGGCCTCTATCCCATCTTCAATGGGCGTTCTAACTAGGTGATGTCCAAGGCCTGAATTCACACAGCAGGTTTTCAATAGGGCTCAATTAATTATGGACCGAATTTGCTTCTCACCTCTGTGAGTGGACTTTCCCAGTCCTTTAGACCCAGGTGCTGTTGGACAGCCGGGCTCTCCAGGAGTCCTTACAGGCTCATTTCAAGTCCCTTCAAGGGCTGATACCATCACCCAGAGAGGCAGAAGCCTTCTCCAGGGCAGGAACCGCACAGGTTGGACTCTGTTGAGGTGTAAGCCACATGAGGAAAACCTCTCCCAAGAAAGGATCTAATGCAATAAAAGATCCCTGGAGGCAAGTGCGTGATGTTTTCAAAACTGTTTACAGAATGACAGTATCAATGTGCATATATGAAAATTTAACAGGGACAGTGCAGAGGACCCAAGCACTGCAAGGCGACCAGATTTCATGTCTCTTTAAATTATGTTGCAGTCCTGCACAGCTCATGATTTTGTGGACACTGTAACCCTTTCCTTTATCCCTGAAATTCTTAAAGACATTACAATTGTAATGTCACATCAAAAATAAATTGGGTTGCACATTTCTAAGTTGTTTTGTGACTATCTTGTCACTTTGACTTTTAATCAAAATATGCATTAAGAAGAGTCCATGAGCATCCCAAATATTTCAATACATTTTAAAGGTAACTTATTCCAAGTAAATACAGAGAGAAGAAGAGACATTTTTTAGCTTTTTTGTTCTATTTTCTTTGTGCTTTGAATAAATGCTTTTGTCCAAAGTTGAGTTACAGGTGCAGGGAGTCACATTTGAAGATTGCCACAGGAAGATCAGTGTTAAAATGAGACCCTGCCCCTTCCCTGTATTCATAACTAGCTAGACCGGCTCCAGCACCAGGCAGCTCCCATCTGTGGGCAGGGAGTAGATGCCTGTGCTTTCAAGCAAAGTGAAGGGAGATGAAGTGGTCATCTCTGACCTGGTGATGGAGACCAACAACTCTAGCCTAGCGCCAATGTGGAACATTCTAACCTTGGAGCAAAGTACATTCGGAACAGAATAAATTCGACACAAATGGGCGGGTGAGCAGAAGAATGGAGAATCACACCTAATATTTTTAGTGTCTTTCTTTTTTTTTGGGGGGGTGGTCTCATTAAGTTGCCCAGACTGGGCTTGAACCGCAATCCTCCTGCCTTGGTCTCCCCCGTGGTTAGGATTACAGGCAGCACCACCACGTCGAGCTGAAGCTCTAACCAGCGTTTTTAACATGCCCTAAGACTCAGCCTGGGTAGGATCAATAGCCTGACGTCAGCCAAGGTGGCAGCACCAGGCCTGGAAGGCTGACCCGCTTCTGGACAGGTGGCTCATTGGACCATCTCTGCAGTTTCCCATCTGCAAGTCATGGGAGGCTTTTTCTCCCTCAAGGAAGGACAAATATAACTTTGAGGAATATGCCTTTAAATAGTTTTTAGAAGAAGGTCAGCCTGGGTCATAGGGATTAGGATGAAGGAGAGTTGTTCTGAACTTTGCCAAAAATAAAGGCTGGGCAGATTTGAGTTCTGCAAGTTCACACACAACACACTGGAGAGGTGGGCGCCTAGGCTGTGCCCTGTGCGTCCCACTCCCCCACAGCCAGGGGCCTGGAGCGAAGGGCTGGGGTCCCACTCTAAAAATTGCACTAAGAAGCAGGAAGCTCTGGTGGAGTCCAGGCCTTGCTGTGGGAGAGCAAAGACTGGTCTGGTGGACATTTCACATTTAAACAAACGTATCAACAAGTGTGCAGAGCAGGATGTGGGCATCAGAAAATTGATGAATACCGCACCAAGCTCCGTGAGAAAGTTATTACCACCCCTTGAAGAACCAAGTTTGCTCTTGGAGACTTCTGTCCTGTGGAGAGCTGTTAATTTTTTCATCTGTAAATTTAATAATTATCAAGAATGATGAAGGGCTGGGATTTACCCTTCTGTTTGCTAAGGATGTGGCCAGTCGCAGGCTCAAGGCACAAAACTCCTGGGCCAGAGATCAAGGACGTGTGTTCTCATTTCAGGGGCAGTAGCCAGAGTCACAGCACTGTGCCTCTTCCTTGAGTCCCAGTTCCCACGGAGGGACAGGAAGAGGGCCAGATGATACCCCACACACAGTGGGTTGCATTAGCAGAGAAGAATCCCAAGCTTAGGTAACCAGCAAGCAGGCCTGGCGGGTGCCCTGGAGAGCCTTCTCTGTTAGGTTGGACAGTGAGCTCATTAGCTCTTTGCTTCAGAGAAGGCCACCCTCTCCTGCTCCCAAGGGTCTCCCTACACACATCCTTCAAAGTGTGCTCCAGGACAGAGGCAGCCATCGCCTGTGCTTGCAGAGGGCCCAGAAATGGGGGGGTGCTGCTCGGAGAATTGTCTTCTAACAATGATAAACTCATCTCTGCTCGATGTTGAGCCCCTAGCTCTGCCCCTTAGTCCGCGTGCCACTCCCTCCTTGGATAGGGAGGCTTTCTAGACAATGCTATCAGTAGATGCTGAAGGGGCGGGATTAGGGCGGATTCCTAGGGGTCAGGATTGAAGCTTGCATGCAGGGAGAAGCACAGTGAGAATCCTGCAGGGGAGAGTCACCCAGGCCCGGCTTGCTGCTCGGCAGCTCCCTCTCCCACCCCAAAGCTCCTTCTTTTCACTTCATTTAAACACACAGCTAGTCAGTGTATTAAAGGGAGATTTATTGCAATTTTTGAAAAATGTAAGTCCCTCAGAGCATGAAGGATTCCCAGCTTTCACAACGCGTGTGGATTTGTGTAAGATGGTTTTCCTGCAACAGACGGCAGTCATGACTGACAGGACAGAAAGGCAGACGTGGGAGAGTGCCTGGGGAACTCTCAACTAAGGTGTGCCCAGGAGCCCACCACCAGGAGGTGGGGGGGGGGCAGGACTGCAAGACGGGAGGCAGGAATGCTTAAGGGTCCGTGGGGCTGCTGTGTGCACAGGGGAAGGACGCGTTCTCCTTCCTCGCTTCTGGAGTGCTTCATTTCTCAAAAGTCTGCTCTTGCACTGGCCTCTGCCATTATCTCTTGTCACCTTCATTGAGCACTCGCCATATACAGCTTGATGAGTACACTGCCGTGACAAGGTCATACAAGACTTTTGGGAATTGCCTGGGACCTCCTTGGCCTGTGAACTGCAAAGTGCACAGCCAGTGGGGAAGGCCGAAGCGAGGGAGCGAGAGCTTGGCAGTGCTGTTGAGAGTGGCATCTAGAGGCCCCAGGGTGGAGCCCTGCTGCAGGACCCAGACTGCAGGCTTCTGTGGTCGTTCCCGGGTTCACAGTATCCAACTGAAGGCAATTACAAGTTACATGGTGCCTACTGTATAGAAAGCATAGTTTCAGGTGCTGTTAACACAGAACCTTATAGCAGCCAGAGGAAATAGCTACTATGGCTCTATCCTCTTGCAAAAGAGGCTCAGAGGGGTTAAGTAGCTTCTTCATGGTCGCAGAACCTCTGAGCAGCAGAGAACTGATTCAATTCCAGGCCCTGGCTTACCGTCTGAGTTCTTAGATACTGTCACTGAAACAGGTTAAAGCTAACTGCCCTGGAAGTAGAACCATCATTTATAGCTTATTTCTATGATAAAGTAAATTTAGAGTTCCAAACTTCTGACTCATGAGGAAATTTTCAAAACACAAGTTTCAAGTTTGGAAGCTGTCTGGAACCTCCTTGGCCTGTAAGAACTGTAAGGATGAGGGATTGACAGTTTATAGGACAATGTGAATTGTGTGTAAAGGCACTGGGATGTTAACATAACTTTAAGGCCCTGTTTTGGGGGATTCAACTGTTCTCATAATATGTAGCATTTCCTATTCTATTAGTTGCACTGCTAACATGATTAGCGATGTCAAGTTACTTTAAAAAAGCAAAGAAAAATCCATTTATAAGAGAACTTCTATTCCAAGGGAGGATAAAATGTGTTGGGAACATCCTACCTGTTCCCAAGCTCTTGCTCCCCTGAGGATGTGCTCTGGAGAACCTTCAGGCTGACGTTCAAGGATTAACTGTGCGCTGCGGGGTCTCCTTGTGTGTCACAGAAGGCCCTGGGGCAAGGGAGGAAGAAGACAGAGGGGCTAAAGGAAAGAACGGGAGCCTCCACATTGTGCAAATCAGATTTTAAGGAAGGTACAGGATTTTCTTTGAATTTGAGGACTTTTGAAGACCATCTCTGCTGCTGGGTTTTTAAAAATCACTAATTTTATTTGGATTTCTCATAAAAGTTATGCTTTGCTTATGCCTCAGTGGCTGCCTCTAGTTGAAAATAACCTGCATAAACAGCTGTATCTTTTGAATACTGAATACTGATTATTGTGTTCCCCCAAAGAAGGAACAGATCTTGAATATATTACAGGCCAGCACTCTTTTCATGAGTACAGACGGCTACAGGCCTCTCGCAAAAGGAGAAAACAAAACAGAAAAGTCCTGTCATTTCTCTAACAGCCTACTTTCTTGTAGATTCCCTCTCCTTCATAGAGTGTGCTCCAGGACCACACTTAAGATAAAGAAGAACCAGACCCCGGGGCTGGAGCTGTGGCTCATGGCAGAGCATTAGCCTGGCATGCACAGGCCCTGGGTTCGTCCCCAGCACTACCAAAAGGAAAAGAAAAAAAGACAGACTCTGAAGGAGACCACTGCCTTGCTCAGGAGAGGCAAGCAGTGTTATGGGCTGGATCTTGTCAACACAAGACACACTGAAGTCCTTGTCCCCAGTGCCTCAGAATGTGACAGACAGCAGTTGCAGGCAGTGGTAACAAAAGTTAAATGGGTAATTGGTTGATCCTAATCCAACATGAGGGGTGTCCCCATAAGAGGAGGAGACAGGCACAGGCACAGAGGGGAAGCTCCCAGATTGAGGGAAAATAAATTTCAGTTTGGGCTGGGGATGTGGCTCAAGTGGTAGCGCGCTCGCCTGGCATGCGTGCAGCCCGGGTTCGATCCTCAGCACCACATACCAACAAAGATGTTGTGTCCGCCGAGAACTGAAGGATAAATATTAGAAATTCTCTCTCCCTCTCTCCCCTCTCACTCTCTCTTAAAAAATAAATAAATAAATTTCAGTTAGTTAAGCCTCAGAGTCTCTTGATAGCCCCGGGACACCAATATGGCAGGTGTGAGAGTAAGCTCTGGAGACGCCAGCAGCCCACAGAGCTATCCAGAGCCTCTCCAAGGCCATGGGCTTGTCATGCAATTAGAAAGAACCTGCAGATTTTTTAGAAAGAACCTGCAGATTTCTTCAACAACTTTTATTGATTTCCTGGACACCAAGCACTCAGCTAAATAGCAAGAGCAAAAAATGAGCCCCAAGTAGCTCAAAAGAAGTAAGAACCAAATCACCAGCAAGGAATTCACACTTCAGGGAAAGACAGGCATAAGAACTAACTTCTGTCTGCTGTGACCAAGGCTAACATGGGGTGTACGGAGAGGCAGGGGACTTCCCTGGGATGGAGGACGGCTGTCAGACTGGAAGCCACTTCTAAGCTAGGTTTTAAGGGAAAAGAGCAGTGGGCCAGGTAGAAGGAGAAAGAGACATTCTGGTGTGGGAATGTCACAGACCACGGCAGGAAAAGCCACAGTTGTCAGGTGATGAATGAGACGTCCAGACATTCTGGTGTGGGAATGCGCCTGTGGGAAGGTGGGAGCAGACATGCAGAACTCGGGTCAGCCCACAGGGGGCGGGTATGCCAGATTTGGATTTTCACCTGAAAGCAGTGGGAAGTCTCCAGAGATTTTCATAGAGGCAAGTCATGATCAGACCTGCTGTGAGCAGAATCTCCTGTATGGGGAGAGGCAAGTGGCAGGAGCTAGAGGCAGAGAGGACCACAGGGCACTCGGGTGTTGGGCAGTCTGCCTATAATTCAGAGGTGGGAGGAGGGGGTCTGGTGACCCTGTGAGGGGGCCTGTCCACCAAAGAGTGCTGGACAGTGTTCACTTGCTCCTGTTCTCCCTGAATCAGTTGTCTTAGGAAGTATGGTTGCTTCTTTAAACATAAACACTTGATGTCAATTTAACAAAAATGCCTGGTATTTTGTTTACTTTTTAAGAATTAGACTCAAGGTAGCTACATTGCCTCGCTGGTGCTTTGCTTAAACTGGGAAGATCTGCTCCTCCAAGAAGCACACCCCAACTGGAGGCAGTCAAAAATGAGCAGATCCTGGGCTGGGCTTGTGGCTCAGTGTAGAGCACTTGCCTAGCATGTGGGTTTGATTCTCAGCACCGCATGTAAATAAATAAATAAAGTAAAGGTCCCTCGACAACTAATAAAAATACTTTTTTAAAAAAATGAGCAGATCTTATTTCGTCTCATCACAGCACCTCTGGTATTTTTTGTGATTCTTCCAAGTTGGGCCTGTGGAAAGCTGCCTATTTGAGGCAATAGAAAATTCTGGACAGTACACTGTCCAGGCCTGGTCTGTTGTCTCACTGCTGGCCTACCTTTAGGGTTGGGGAGGGGAGCGTCCACTTTCCTATTTGTAAAAGGAGCAGACCCGACCCAGGTGTGTAGCTTAGGGGTAGAGCGCATGCATGCGGTGTTCTATTGCCAGCACCGCTGAGTAAATACGGGGAAAATGAAATAAAAGGAGAGCACCAGAGGCTCTCTCTGATTCCTGTTGACCAAAATTCTGTAACTCTTTCCTCCCAGAACAATGAGCACTCTTGAATTTTGCAGGATTTTTTTTTCAAATTTTAAAATGATTTAAAAATTTTCGTGATAAATATCTCTGGGAAAGTACTTAGTCTTGTTGGATGAACGAAATTGTTACATGTACAAAAGCATCACGCACATTAGAAATAGTGCCAAGCTGCAGCACAGAGGCTCTCGGGAAGCTCTGCAGGTTCAACCTGCAGAAGGCAGGACGAGCGTGGAATGCTTCTGAAATCTGGGCTGGAACTCCAAATGTGCCTGCGGGGAAGCCGAGGAGCTGGCGTGCTCCTCTCCACCTCCCGAGCCAACTTGCTCTGGGGGTGCACAGGAGCTCTGGTGGGGAGAGGAAGTTCTCCCGAGACTTGGCTCCCCACCTGCTGGTCTGTCTGGTTCCTCTCCGGCGCTGTCTGAGGACCTGATCTTCCCCTCCTCCCCTCCCCTCCCTCCTCTCCCTGAGTAGCGCTGCTGTCCTAGCAAGTGATGCTGTCGGAGGCCGGGGACAGGCGCGCAGGCGGCACCGCCGCGGCCGCGGGGCCGCAGCTCCTCTCCCGGCACCGGCGCGCGCTCCGCCCGGGCTTTCTTCTCGCGGCCACGGCGCGGCGGCTCCCGCGCTTGGATGGTGGGCGGCGGCGCGGCTCCGGCTCCCGCCTCTAGCCGCCAGGTCGCGGGCAGCGCCGCGCTCTCCCGCCGCCTTCCTGCCCCGGGCCGCGCGGGCTGCGGGAGCCGCTGCTGGCCGGGAGCGGCGCCGCCCGGAGGGCGCGCGGCGGAGGAGGCCCGCGGCCGGCGCGATGTCCACCAAGGTCAGGAAGTGCAAGGAGCAGGCGAGGGTGACCTTCCCCGCGCCGGAGGAGGAGGAGGAGGGCGAGGACGAGGCAGCCGAGCCGCAGCGCCGCCGCCGGGGCTGGAGGGGCGTCAACGGGGGGCTGGAGCCGCGCAGCCACCGCGCGCCGCCCCGCTCCCGGGGGCCCGACCTGTGAGTACCGGCCCGCCGCGCCCCGCGCACGGGAGGGCGGCGCCACGACGTGCGCGGCGGGGCGGGTGGATCCGGGCGACGGTGCCCCCGCCGACCCGGCCCGGCGCTCCCGCTCCGTCCCGCTCCGCCGAGGGACTGGGGTGCGGGGCGCCGAAGGAAGGCGCGGAACGGCCCCGCAGACGGACACTGAGGGCAGACACGCGTCCAGCCAGCAAAGCCCGGCCCGCGCGACTCCCCTAGGACTGGGACCCTCGGAAGCAGACCCCGGGGTCCCCAGGCTTACCTGGGGAGGCCGAGGAAGGGCACGATGCGCACCGACCCTGGCCGCCCCAGCTCCCCCGCGGCGTCCCCGCGGGAGCCACCCTGGGAATTCGGGTCCCCTCCACCTCCCGCCGTCGGGGGGGGCGGCTCAAGTGGGGAGCTGGGAGGGGCGGTGCGGAACGGGGTGCTGGGTGCCCGCGGTCCCTGACTGCGTTCCTAGTGGGGTCCAGCTAGAACCAACGCCGCCGCGTGTGCCCGCGGAGGGAGGGGGCGTGCGGCCGCCCAGCTGCTTGGTGCCAACTTGGGCTGCGGTTCCCACGAGCTCAGGGTCCCCGACTGGTTTTCCTTTTCTTTTCTCTTTTTCCTCCCCACCCCCGCACTCTCCTCCCCGGCTTTTTCCTTTTAACGAAGGAGCGGTCGGCGCTCGAATTTGAGAAAGAGCAACTTTTCTGAATCTCCAGCCATTAGTCTGCGGCGAGGTGCATAAAGACAAAAGGGGCGGTCGGATTTCGGGGTGAGATGCCCGTGCTTCTTTTCCCACTATCTGGGCTCTGCTGAAGGGCTCCTTGTCTTTTTTAGGAAGCGGCACAGACTTAGGTAGAGCCTGGGGTCAGAGGAGGCGGCGGCCACCGACAGGCAGAGCCCTGGAGCTGGTTCCTGGGTGGGGACCGAGGCTCTGCAGTGCCCCCTGCCGCCCCCAGCTGTCCCTGCCGGGCAGAGACCTTGGGCCTCTGGGACTCACCCACTTGCTTGGCTGGACGGAGCTGGTACCCAGCTGGATCTGCCTGTAGGGACAAAGAAATCGGTGGCCGGGAGTAGACGCCATGGTGAGGGTTCTGACTTGAAATGAGCGGGCGTTGCTGATGCGGATTAGAGTGGAGTGGAAATGGCCCAGGAAATGCAAGGACAGGCCTGAATCCTGGGGACTAAGAGCCACAGCTGGCTTCCGTGCTCCCCTGAGGGGTTCAGACATTGTCCAGTTTTCTCTTGGCCAAATTATTTTGATAAACTTGCTCAGTTTCTTGATTCTTTAAAAATTCTTTTTTTCACCATAAATCCAGACAAATTGGGACACCTGAATACTCCTATCAGGGAAAGTAGGGCGGAGTAGATTGCTGCACCCGCTTTTGAAGTTTGAGGTCAATTGCACAAAGCCCTGGATCAAGGCTAGTTGGGGGCTGGCCATCTGAGGGCTAGTAGAACCCCCGAAACTGTTCACTGACTTTCCATAACCAGCAAGCCAGTGCCATGGTACCTGTTTCCCACAGGTCAAGGAGACTCGCTTAATGAACGTTTCTTCCTTTTTATTTGAAGCCTGCCACGTGGTGAATCAGAGACCAGCTCATAGCATATCTGCAGCAGCTCCACTCCTTTTGTTCTATGAGTAGAACAAGGCCATGCTAATAAATGCTGTTTATGTGTCGTTGTTTAGAAATCAGCAGACAGCCCTAGCTGGGCCAGAGAGAGTGCGCCTAGCAAAGCCCCACGGTTATTTTCAGCAGGCAGAGGAGCACAGCTGGGTTCAGAGTCCAGCAGGATCGGAGGATAGTGAGCCTCGGCCACTGTTGTCAGGAGAGTTCCTCAGGGAAATCCTGTGGCCTGTTTCATTCTGGTGTTCCACTAGGGAAATTAACAGACTTAGGGACCAGAGTGTCATCTGCTGTGTCACTAGCCAGCTTTTTGTTGTTGTTGTTGTCTTCTTTGATAGAACCATTTATCAGCCGTCAGTTCCAGCCAAGGCTTCCTTCATCCCAGCTGTGTTCAAACCAGGACCAGGGATTGCTGTCAGAGATTACTTCCGTCTAGAAGTTGTTGGGTTGTTAAGTGTCTGATGAACTCCAAGTAGGCGTTTGAAGACCGTCCTCTTGGGATTCAATTCAAAGACATTTCTTGCGTGTGTCCCTGTGCAAAGTGCAGGCTGCGGAGGCAGCGCAGGGGACAGGGCCAGCTCTCCTCCACTGGGGGTCCAGAGTGTCCTGAGAGAGGTGGGCAGAGACAGAGCGTGAGCAATCATGCTGTAAGTAGCACAACAGAAATGCTGGGCTAAACATTTTGAATTGGGACGTTAATGTCGGGGGGCTTATGTGCCAGGAGGTGACAATGGGGAGCCATTGATGGGTAGAAGTGGCCGGTGGCAGACCCGGAAGGAACACACTGAGGCTGAGAGGGGTCTGTTATAGTGCAGTGTCGTTGGCGGGGAGGATAGACATGCGTGTCTCTGAGGTTTACACTCTGCTCCCCATGAAGGGTGCGGCGAAGAGAAGGGGGTCCTGGAGGATCTGATGACGATTTGACCTAGATAACCAAGACTGTTGATGTCACTGTTGCAAAGAAAGAGAAATGAGAGGGACCTGATTTTTCAGATAGTAGTAATGGAAGTGTCAAGCACGAAGGTGGAAATGCAGGTTTAGAGCTTGGAGCATCTGGGAGTGTGTGGAGGGGTGGGGTGGCTGGAGTCGAGAGATTTCCCAGAGAGGAGCATGAGGAGAGCAGCGCAGAGCCCAGCGAGTGTGTGTGTGTGTGTGTGTGTGTGTGTGTAACTTTCTTTTAGAGGCAGGGACAGAGTTAACAAGCAAAGGACAGAGAAAAAGAGAAGGAGCAGGTACTCTTAGCATGGGGCTGCCTAGAGGAGAGCCCCAGGAGAGGAAGCGGGACCCCACGTTCGTGGGAAGAGCCACCCTCGGGTGCTTCAGCACAGGTGCACAAAGCCACTGGAGTTCTCAGCAGTGTTAGCTCCAACAGGGGAGACTTCTAGGAAACAGAATTCTGCCTCATTTTTCTTCAGAGGAAGTACTGCCCCAAGTTAGCCATGATAATGAAAGCAGGGATCTGTGTTCATGTCATACTCTGCTGCCGTGTGCCCTCAAGTCTCAGCTCCTCACAGGGCTCGCCCTGGCCATCGTCCGCAGATGCAGAATTGGAACCAAGAAGTCATTTTCTGAGTTCCTTGGCAAATCAGCAATGGCTTCTGCGGCTCCACTCTGTGTGAACAGGGAGCCAAGGGGAGCACGCAGCGCCCTGTAACCTGGGACCGGTGGGCTTTGTTGCTGGCCCTGGCCCTGTGGAAGGCTCCAGGCTGGCTGGCTGTGGCTGTGGGTTTGGGAACCGTGATGTGTGGGTGGGTTAGGCATCAGATTGGAAGCCAGGCCTCCTTCCCCCCCTGGACTAGGAGTTCAGTCTCCGAGGGACTGCCAAGTCTCCAGGGACTGGAATCCACGCTGGGGGCCTGCAGTTGGATGGGTGTGGTGGTAAGGAGAAGGCCGCTCTCTCCCAGGTGAAGGTCTGATTTTCGAGAGCAGCACAGCATGGCTTTAGACTTGAGGTCTTTGATAATCTGCAAGCTCTCATTACATGACCAGTTTTGTATCCTAGAGTAGCACGTTCACTAAGTAAACTGTGGAGAAGTCGTTTTGTTGGTTTGTTTTATTTTGTATGCTATCAAAGTAATACATGGACATATTGTAGACGATCGTTTGGGCTGAAAGGCCTGTAAGAGCACCAGCACCCGCGGCTCCCGGGTCCTTCCCTCTCCTGGACGTCCACTCCATGTCCAACTCCTCCCTGTGCTGTTTAGACGTCGTCTGTAACCTCAGGAGACAGTTTTTGCTCGTGTATTCCTCTTATCCTCTCAACATAGTTTGCCATAATCTTTCTGGTTAATATCTGATTTGAGGTCTTCATTATTACAACCCTGTAACCATTGATCACTGCTAAGTAATACTCTAGAACTACCTTTCTTTCATAATTCCCTGTTTTTCTTGGAGTAGGGTCTGCCACATCTTGTCTCGGCTTCTGCAGCTTCGTTTCCTGGAACCATCTCTTCTACAGCTCTCTGACTTACTCTGTGTACGTTTGAATTTGTTCTCCTTCAGGAAGCTTTTAGAATTGTCTCTCATCAGGGTTATTCTGAAGGTGTGCTTTGAGATGGGTCTTTTTTCATTACCTAAACTGGGTCCTGGCTAAATCCTTTTGCCAATGTCTTGGCTGGGCACAGAATCACGAGCCACCACACAGCTTTGTAGATTCAAACAACAATCTTTATTCCTGAACTCACACCGGCCTCTACACACGTTCTCTGGGGAAATCCAAGTTCTGCCGCCGCCCAATTCACCTACTCCACGAGGCTTTTTTCCAAAATCCCATTTGAATCTCACGAGAACTCAACAGGAGCTCAGGCAGCAGGAACACCCTAATCCCGGCAGCAATAATCTTCAACCTCCAACTTCCCTAAAACCCCTATTGTCTTAAACCGGGAACGCCCTAAACCCAAGGACCGGGATACTTCCTCAAACCTGATCAGCTCTAAACCCGGATCCGCCCTGGTCCTTGAGCAAGGTCACCTTACATGCAATGTCAACAGTGAAATTCTAAGGCAAGTCCATATAACATGGGGTACGCTGGCAAGGAAATTTCAATACGCCATTCCTACTTGGCAATGGCCCTCAGCATCCTTTCAATTCGGAGATTTTTGTTCTGATTTGATTATGGTTTTCATATATTATTTCTTATATTATTTTCTGACCACTACTTTTATTCTTCTCTCTAGAATACTTATTATCTGGATGTTGTATTTCCTAAACATCCCCTGATTTTTGTATCTCCTCTCTCCTGCTTTCCAATACTTATCTTTTGTGTTCTTTTGTGTTCTGAGATATTTCCCTGAATTTCTTTCACTTTAGCGCGCGCGCACACACACACACACACACACACGCAGAGTCAGTGCGGGGGAACTGAAACTAGGGCCTAATGTGAGCTGAGCCCCGCCGTTGGAAGTTTGATCTCTGCGCCTCTCTTAGGCTACAAGGATCCCCCTTTTTTTTTTTTTTGGTAGCATTCTTTCTTGTGTCACAGATGCAGTATTTTTTAAATCCTGTTTCTTAGTGGAGGAGGGATTAGGAAATAATAAAGCCAGCGGTTGGTGTCTGGTCATGGGCAGGGCTCCAGCTGCTCTTGGCGCTGCCCACCCTAGGCTGGCCTCTCTCTGTGTCTGCAGACATCGGTGTCCTCTCTCCCCACAGGATGCGGGAAGATGTCCCGTGACCACACCAGTGGTGACCCAGGGCAGAGGGAAGGTTCTTCCTGCTCCTCTGGAATTGTTGGCCTTGCATTTCTGCACTGAGGAGGTGGTCGCCTGCTCCCTATCCCAGGGCTCTGTGGGAGCCTCCGTCCCGCCGCGGATGCATCCTGTTCTCCTCTCCATCTTCAGGTTGGGCTCATCTTGCTTCCTGGCTTCGTGCTGCTGTTCCTTGCTCTCTTGTCTTCAAGGGGGTTCTGGAGAAGGCAAGGGATGTGAAAGGCCTTTATCCTATCATCCTGAAGCCAGCCATCTCTACAGTTGTGTTTTCTTCATTCAAGCCCTAACGATGGCAGTATTTTTGACAGAACTCAGATGCCAGATGGAGGGATATTCTCACAATGAGCTTATCAGGCCAATGGAGTAGACGTCGGTCTAATGACCACAAGAAGGCTGCCTGCAGTCCCCACTTGCAGTCATCTCAGCACTATCCCTCTCCATTTATCTAGTACACAACATTTTGAAGAATAATAGAGTGTTTGAGTTGGAAAGAGTTCATCGAGTTCAAGTCCGGTGCCTTATTTCACAAATTCATCAACTGGAGCTGATGGTGACATGGGATTCACAGCAGCCCCAGGCCCTATGGGACCTCCAGATCCCAGGCTGTTCTGTGCATACTGTAGTCTCCACTGGGTTAAGCATTTCTTCCTCAAAACATTGTTAATGCAATTACTCCTAGGAGAAACAACACAGGAAACTATTAATTAGTATTAATTCATTTATGAGATTCAGTTGAGTCATGGTTGCACTTGGCTGCTGACGGCTGAGCAGCTGGCAGAGCTTGTAAGAGGAGTCCTGGAGGGGAGAGGAGCAAAGGCTGTCTCAGGGCCACGCCTCCCTGCACTTCCCACGCTCCCTTTTCCTGGCCTTACCCAAGCCAAGGGAGCCCCGTCCACGCCTGGCCCATCCTCTGTGGGCTGAGCTACAATTTTAGGAATTTTCTCATTTCTGTGCTAGGATTGCAAACCTCTCTGAAGGTGTTCTTCACATGAAGCCGTTCCTGCCTAAAATACCCACCAGCCCATGGGCTGGGTTTACTTCGGGCAGTAAGACCACAGGGAATGCCGAGGGAGGGAGAGCATGTCCCCTGAGCCCCTGGCCCTGTGGGAAGGAACGCTGGCATTGGATCAGAGTGGCTTCTGCAGCAGCATGCTCAAGTAGCCATGAGTGTCCCGAGCAGCCCCAGAGGGGAGCCCTGGTGGCCAGCAGTCGGGCTTCTCCACCACATCCACACTGCCCGCCGCCGATGGCAGCCTTGCTCTGGACGGGAGCCCGGTTAGTGGCCCTGCAGGGAGAAGGCACGGAGGGCTGAGTTGCCGACTTCCAGTCGTGGCTGTAGGAGGATAGTCAGGATGGTCACAGGATTCTGTCTTAACTCAGCATCTGGGTTGGGGACACTGTCTACAGTTATCCAGTCAGAAAACTCTCGTTATAAAAACTTCTACTTTCAAATAGTAGGTGATGATATTGTTAGTCCTGGACCTCTGTAAAACATGAGCCTTAGCTGTCCGCCCGTGTGTGACCTGTTAAGGAAAGAGCTTGACCTGAGGGTACTCTGCATCATCTCTGAATGCATTTTGTCCAATAAGGTCGATGCCTGTGGATTCTGCTGAGACGCAGGCTGGAGAGACACGAGGCGGGAGCGAGGGTCGAGAGCCCCAGACTTCGACTTCACACGATGACAGTGACAGAAAACCAGGTCCCTCTAAAAGCTGTAAAGGCTAAAATACAGACATCTTCAATAGTAACTAGTATGTTTAAATGGCCAATAATATCTCTCTTCAGTGAGCAGCTTTCTGTTTGATTGAATTCATTTTGTCTCTGTTCTTATTTAACTATTGACTGAGTTTACATAACTCTTAATTTGTCTCTCATCATACTGAAATAATGAATATTTTAGTGAGCATTGTGAAATTCATTTTAGAATATAGGCTTAATTAGTTATCAGTTTTCAGTGGTTATTAATTTTAAGATTTAGCCCACATTTGCCCCCTAGGTTATCCTGACAAAAGTCAACTTTACATAAGATCAAAATCAAGAGATAGAGAAGTCATCAAATACCTCCATGATATAATTAGGAATTGAGTCTGATTAGCAGAAATGTGTACTTGGACATTTGATTGAAAGAAGATTGGTTATTTATGTTATTGGCTTTTATCAATGTGTCTGTGAATTTGTTTTTATAGAAGAATGCCCCGATTTCACCCCTCCCCATGTGACTGAGGAGAAGGCCCTGCTCCTCGGCACCCAGCCTGGGGGCTACCTGCAGGTGCCAGCCCTCTGAGAGACATCCCTCTGACCCTTGCTCAGGCCAGACGTGCAGACCCTGCGGAACCATGAGGGACAGCGTGAAAGGAAACGCAAAGCAGTGCGTGGTGGGTGATGGGGTGAGAGCGCAGTGCAGACCCGGAGGCGCGAATGCCCACGTCCATGTCAGGAGGCACTGCTTCATGCTTCCTGGGCACACGCTGAGGCAGCGTCCCCTGGAGCCAGGCAGGCTGGGCCAGGGGCCGCGATGCCCCCGGGACTGAGAACAGGGACACGCCTTCCCTGTCTGGTTCCTTGCTGAGGAGTCTGCAAGGCCTCCGTGCCTCCTGGAAGGACGCAGGGCAGGTGGAGGAGATGGGGGCCGAGGTCCCTCGTCCCTGTGGCGACCCAGCTGTCTCCCTGCGCTCGGGACTGCCAGGACCCTGCATTTCGTTTTCCGTGGCATGGAACTGTGGAAACCAAGGCCCTGCTTTCCTCTTTCTTAAGTGGATGCTTCTTTTGCAGCCTGGTGTGCTGTGGTGGGGTGCGGCCCTGGGCCTCTGACTGCCAGCTGTGCTGTGGGACACCGCCCCCCACCTTCCACACTGCCCCCCACTGCTGACGTCCAGGTGCCCCATCCTCTCCAACCTGCCAGCTGTGCTGTGGGACTCTTCCCCCCACCTTCCACACTGCCCCCCACTGCTGACGTCCAGGGTGCCCCATCCTCTCCAACCTGCCAGCTGTGCTGTGGGACACTGCCCCCCACCTTCCACACTGCCCCCCACTGCTGACGTCCAGGGTGCCCCACCCTCTCCAACCTGCCAGCTGTGCTGTGGGACACTGCCCCCCACCTTCCACACTGCCCCCCACTGCTGACGTCCAGGGTGCCCCACCCTCTCCAACCTGCCAGCTGTGCTGTAGGACACTGCCCCCCACCTTCCACACTGCCCCCCACTGCTGACATCCATGGTGCCCCACCCTCTCCAACCTGCCAGCTGTGCTGTGGGACACTGCCCCCCACCTTCCACACTGCCCCCCACTGCTGACATCCATGGTGCCCCACCCTCTCCAACCTGCCAGCTGTGCTGTGGGACACTGCCCCCCACCTCCCACACTGCCCCCCACTGCTGACGTCCAGGGTGCCCCATCCTCTCCAACCTGCCAGCTGTGCTGTGGGACACTGCCCCCCACCTCCCACACTGCCCCCCACTGCTGACGTCCAGGGTGCCCCACCCTCTCCAACCTGCCAGCTGTGCTGTGGGACACTGCCCCCCACCTCCCACACTGCCCCCCACTGCTGACGTCCAGGGTGCCCCATCCTCTCCAACCTGCCAGCTGTGCTGTAGGACACTGCCCCCCACCTTCCACACTGCCCCCCACTGCTGACATCCATGGTGCCCCACCCTCTCCAACCTGCCAGCTGTGCTGTGGGACACTGCCCCCCACCTTCCACACTGCCCCCCACTGCTGACGTCCAGGGTGCCCCACCCTCACCAACCTGCCAGCTGTGCTGTAGGACACTGCCCCCCACCTTCCACACTGCCCCCCACTGCTGACGTCCAGGGTGCCCCACCCTCTCCAACCTGCCAGCTGTGCTGTGGGACACCGCCCCCCACCTTCCACACTGCCCCCCACTGCTGACGTCCAGGGTGCCCCACCCTCTCCAACCTGCCAGCTGTGCTGTAGGACACTGCCCCCCACCTTCCACACTGCCCCCCACTGCTGACGTCCAGGGTGCCCCACCCTCTCCAACCTGCCAGCTGTGCTGTGGGACACCGCCCCCCACCTTCCACACTGCCCCCCACTGCTGACATCCATGGTGCCCCACCCTCTCCAACCTGCCAGCTGTGCTGTAGGACACTGCCCCCCACCTTCCACACTGCCCCCCACTGCTGACGTCCAGGGTGCCCCACCCTCTCCAACCTGCCAGCTGTGCTGTGGGACTCTGCCCCCCACCTCCCACACTGCCCCCCACTGCTGACGTCCAGGGTGCCCCACCCTCTCCAACCTGCCAGCTGTGCTGTAGGACACCGCCCCCCACCTTCCACACTGCCCCCCACTGCTGACGTCCAGGGTGCCCCACCCTCTCCAACCTGCCAGCTGTGCTGTGGGACACTGCCCCCCACCTCCCACACTGCCCCCCACTGCTGACGTCCAGGTGCCCCACCCTCTCCAACCTGCCAGCTGTGCTGTAGGACACCGCCCCCCACCTTCCACACTGCCCCCCACTGCTGACGTCCAGGTGCCCCATCCTCTCCAACCTGCCAGCTGTGCTGTGGGACACTGCCCCCCACCTCCCACACTGCCCCCCACTGCTGACGTCCAGGTGCCCCATCCTCTCCAACCTGCCAGCTGTGCTGTGGGACACCGCCCCCCACCTTCCACACTGCCCCCCACTGCTGACGTCCAGGGTGCCCCATCCTCTCCAACCTGCCAGCTGTGCTGTAGGACACTGCCCCCCACCTTCCACACTGCCCCCCACTGCTGACATCCATGGTGCCCCACCCTCTCCAACCTGCCAGCTGTGCTGTGGGACTCTGCCCCCCACCTTCCACACTGCCCCCCACTGCTGACGTCCAGGTGCCCCATCCTCTCCAACCTGCCAGCTGTGCTGTGGGACTCTTCCCCCCACCTTCCACACTGCCCCCCACTGCTGACGTCCAGGGTGCCCCATCCTCTCCAACCTGCCAGCTGTGCTGTAGGACACTGCCCCCCACCTTCCACACTGCCCCCCACTGCTGACGTCCAGGGTGCCCCACCCTCTCCAACCTGCCAGCTGTGCTGTAGGACACTGCCCCCCACCTTCCACACTGCCCCCCACTGCTGACGTCCAGGGTGCCCCATCCTCTCCAACCTGCCAGCTGTGCTGTGGGACACCGCCCCCCACCTTCCACACTGCCCCCCACTGCTGACGTCCAGGGTGCCCCACCCTCACCAACCTGCCAGCTGTGCTGTGGGACTCTGCCCCCCACCTTCCACACTGCCCCCCACTGCTGACGTCCAGGTGCCCCACCCTCTCCAACCTGCCAGCTGTGCTGTGGGACACTGCCCCCCACCTTCCACACTGCCCCCCACTGCTGACGTCCAGGGTGCCCCACCCTCTCCAACCTGCCAGCTGTGCTGTGGGACTCTGCCCCCCACCTCCCACATTGCCCCCCACTGCTGACGTCCAGGGTGCCCCACCCTCTCCAACCTGCCAGCTGTGCTGTAGGACACCGCCCCCCACCTTCCACACTGCCCCCCACTGCTGACGTCCAGGTGCCCCACCCTCTCCAACCTGCCAGCTGTGCTGTGGGACACTGCCCCCCACCTTCCACACTGCCCCCCACTGCTGACGTCCAGGTGCCCCACCCTCTCCAACCTGCCAGCTGTGCTGTGGGACTCTGCCCCCCACCTTCCACACTGCCCCCCACTGCTGACGTCCAGGTGCCCCACCCTCTCCAACCTGCCAGCTGTGCTGTGGGACTCTGCCCCCCACCTTCCACACTGCCCCCCACTGCTGACGTCCAGGTGCCCCACCCTCTCCAACCTGCCAGCTGTGCTGTGGGACACTGCCCCCCACCTTCCACACTGCCCCCCACTGCTGACGTCCAGGGTGCCCCACCCTCTCCAACCTGCCAGCTGTGCTGTGGGACACCGCCCCCCACCTTCCACACTGCCCCCCACTGCTGACGTCCAGGTGCCCCACCCTCTCCAACCTGCCAGCTGTGCTGTGGGACACTGCCCCCCACCTTCCACACTGCCCCCCACTGCTGACGTCCAGGGTGCCCCACCCTCTCCAACCTGCCAGCTGTGCTGTGGGACACTGCCCCCCACCTTCCACACTGCCCCCCACTGCTGACGTCCAGGTGCCCCACCCTCTCCAACCTGCCAGCTGTGCTGTGGGACACTGCCCCCCACCTCCCACACTGCCCCCCACTGCTGACGTCCAGGTGCCCCACCCTCTCCAACCTGCCAGCTGTGCTGTGGGACTCTGCCCCCCACCTTCCACACTGCCCCCCACTGCTGACGTCCAGGTGCCCCACCCTCTCCAACCTGCCAGCTGTGCTGTGGGACACTGCCCCCCACCTTCCACACTGCCCCCCACTGCTGACGTCCAGGTGCCCCACCCTCACCAACCTGCCAGCTGTGCTGTGGGACTCTGCCCCCCACCTCCCACACTGCCCCCCACTGCTGACGTCCCGGGTGCCCCACCCTCTCCAACCTGCCAGCTGTGCTGTGGGACTCTGCCCCCCACCTCCCACACTGGGCCCCCACTGCTGACGTCCCGGGTGCCCCACCCTCTTCACAAATACACACGTTTAGAGATTTTCAAGGTGTGCGGTTCTGATGACCTCGGCCGCCCTCTCCTCCTTCCTGCCCACACTAGGCACCTGGGCAGATGCCGGAGGCCTTTGGAGGCAGCTGCGTCGGCCGACAGGTGGTGCTTGGGGGGGGCTAAGAGGGTCTCATCTGTCAGCACATCTCTGCAGGCTTCCTGGTTCTCCCCTCCCCCTCACGGCTTCCATCACCACCACCTCCAGGGCCGAGACCCCCATGCTGGCTGTCCCCGATGGTCCTCCTGTGAGCTCTTCTTGCTGTTTACCAGACCGTCGACTGGCTCCGGGCCACTTGGCAGGGTCCACTTCCTTGGTGTGGCGAGCTGACTTGTCACAAACTTTCGAGTGTCACTCTCTTCTCTTTGGCCACATTAATGTGGTTACTTGGCCTGCTTGCCTGGCACTTGGCTCAAGTAGTGGCTCCTTCTTTACCTCATTTCAGTAATGAGTTTGAGACCATTTCTTTTTTCTTTTTTTTTTTTTGAGTTAATCTCTTTGTTTTTAGTTGTAAATGGACAGGATACCTTTATTTCTTTCATTTATTTTTTAAAAATATTTTTTTAGTTGTGAATGATCCTTTATTTTATTTATTTATACATGGTGCTGAGATGAGAATCGAACCCAGTGCCTCACACACGCTAGGCGAGTGCTCTACCACTGAGCCACAGCCCCACCCTGATTGATTGATTGATTGATGTTGAGTACCAGGGGTTGGACTCAGGGCACTCCACCACTGAGCCACATCCCCAGCCCCGTTGTGTATTTTATTTAGACACAAGGCCTCACTGAGTTGCTCAGGGCCCCACTTTCGCTGGGGGTGGCTTTGAACTCCCGATCCTCCCGCCTCAACCTCCTGAGCCCCTGGGATTACAGGTGTGTGTCACCACACCCGGCTTGAGGCCATTTCTTTAATGATGCTCACTCATTGCCAGGTGCCCAGGGTCTGGGGATTCAGTCCAGAGAGCCATCATGGAAGCTCTTCTCTGTGGAAGCTCAATGTCCCAACACCTACGCTCACCATTGATTTAATAGTAGTAAGATTCCGATTTTCAACCTGTTCGTTTTTCACGTTCACGGGGACAGTACAGCAAGGGAGGGACAGCTGGGAGGACCTCCTCGCTGAGGCACTTGTCCTGCCCTCAGACCTTCTGGAAGTTCCTGAGTATCCTGATGAGGTCTCTTTGTCTCCAGGTTCGTATCAATCAACAAGTACTTTGAACATCCTGTGCTGTGTTAGGCACTACGGTGACGACACAACAGGGGAACCCAGGCTAAGTGCATGGAGCACTTATCCCAATCAACCTTGGGGACATGTCACAGGACACCATAATCAAGGAAACACAAATCAAGGAGACAAAATTAAGTATCCAGATTGATGAGTAGACTAGCAGTGTCACACAGCAAGCTCAGGTCGGTGCTCAGCAATGGTTTCAAAAAAGATCCAAGACTCCACCTTCCCAAATCAGGAGGGCCTCACCTCAGGTGGGCTTTGCCCCAGGCAGCTGTTTCCACGAGACTCACGTTAAGCTGGACCACCACAGTGAGAAGGGTTTGGACAGACAAAAGGGCAGAAGGAAGCGTGTTCAGGGATGGAGACAGGAGGAGCAGTGGGCAGGCAGGAGAGCGCTCACGACGGCCTCTGTCCCCGGCCTCCACCGCTGACCAGGAGAGAGGAAATTAACCAAAGCGCCAATCTGTGGTTTCAATTAGTTTTTAATTGTTTGTTTTGTTTTATTTGCTTACTACATAGACACTCAACAAGTGAATTAGCAATCAATAATTAAGCAATTAAGTTAATTAAGCAATCAAGCAGTGATGTGAGCTGACAGGAAGGGAGGCCTGGCCTATGTGATTAGAGGGATCGGGTCAGCCAGGGCAGGGCCTTCCTGCACCTGAGCCTGTGCCTGAGGGGCTTCTGCCTGCTTATCCCCCTCTCCATCTCCAAGGGAGGTAAGCGTCTCTGTGGTCTGATGGTATCCATTCCTGGAAAGATGTGGAAGGCTGGCCTCATTTATTTTAGCTGGATGCCCTAAAGTAAATGTTATTTTAAAGAAATACTCTCAACTGATAGAATTACTCAGGCTCCCAGAAATCCACTCTTCCCCTGCTCTTCGGTGGTCACGGGGCTTGGGGATCATGTGTCCCAGAGCGGAAAGTTGGGCTCCTCTCTCACTTTGCTGTCTGGGCCAGGTTCCTCCTCTCTCGGGTGCTTCTTGTCAGCAGAGGGGCTTGATGCTATAGACTTGCCTCTACTGGGTACTTGTTCCCAGGTGGCTCCTGGCTTCAGGGCCCGGTGTCTGCACAGGACCCTGCCTGGCTCACAGCACCACAGGCAGGCCCAGCCCTGGCAGGCGCCTGGCTCTCCTCACAGGCTTAAACCACGTGGGGTGCGGGCTCAAGGAAGGTTTGCCCACGCCATGCCCTGTTCCACCAGACTGCACTGTCCTGTCTCCAGACACGATAGGCCTGGCCAGAGCCCTGCCCTCAGAGCTTCCTTCCTCACTGAACCTGCGCCTCGTCTCTGGCCCCTTCTGTTCCTTCTGTCCCCTTCTGGGACAGCAGCACCACAGCTTTGCTGTTGGGGTGGCAGAGCTGTCCTGTCTGCATGGGAGACCGCCATCGAGCTCCTTCCAGAAGAATTAGGGTAACAAAGGAACTGAGCAATTCATTCTGCAAGACAATCTCCCTTTTCTCAAATTCTGTTTGCAAATTTGTTTTTTCTTGCAAAACCTCAGAACACGACTGTGATCTTTCCCTTTGTACCCCTCCTCTACTGTTCATCTTCCCTGATTTCCCTTAAGCAACCACCCAAGCCTAGCCTGCACCCGACCCAGGCGAAGACCTTATACCTGGAAAGGCAAAAGAGTAACAGCCTTAACATCTATCTTAAAATACGCTTGGTAGAGGAACACCCTCGATGGCTCAGGAACAAGCAGGGTGATATGTGTGTAGGACAGTGAAGGAGGAGTCTGGGAACAGGAAAGAGGCTGGCCAGGCAGGGTGGGGAATGTGCAGAGCCCCTGGGGCTGCTGACTGCTTCTAAAGGGAAGTAGGTCAGGGCAAAATCGGGGATGAGAAGAGCAGATGCTGGGGTGGCTGGGCCGTAGGAAGAGGAGAATCAGGAAACGCACAGAGTCAGAGACTCCAGGTGAATCCCAGGCTGCTTGTGCGTCCCTGTGACCTTGGGCAGTTTCCCTTGCGCTGGCCTTTCTCATTGTGAAGCAGAGGAAATGACCCCTGCTCTATAGCTTTGTGTGGGGCTTGACTGGGCAGTACCTTGCCTGAGGATGCTTCACCAGCACTAGGTCTTCCTGCTGGGAAGCTGACCGGCTAGTCCAGCAGCAGTGTGGGAGATGGTGTCGCTATGGGAATGGTGAGGACGGCCCAGCACAAGTGGCATTCCCAAGGAGAGTGGATGACCTTGAACTTGCAAACCTGATAGGCATGCTGGAGGGAGCTGGGTGAAGGCAGATGGTTGGGGTATTTTAGAGGGGTCAGGCAGAGCGCTGTGCTTGTGGGCCCTGAGTTCAGTTGGGGAGGCTGGGAACCAGGCACACATGTATTGAGTACCTGCTCTCTAAGGGACACTTCGATGGACCCTGTGAATAAGGAAAAATAAAATATGACTTTACTCTCTAGGAATGTATGCAATTGTGGTACAAATGAGGGGCACTTAATAATACCATCTTTTAAAAATCAAGTAATGTAAATAGGTTTAAAATACATGGAGTATAAGATAATTGGTTTAAAATTTATACAAGAAATTATTGAAGAGGAGAAAAACTATCAGAAATCTGGGATGAGATAATGATGATATTTGAGGAATTTTAGATCTAAGAGAAACTCCTTTACCTCCTGGAGGGAGAGTTATTCAGTTTCATCGTTAGATTAAAGGACAGAAGCCACATGGAGAGAAGCTGCTTACACTAAATTCAGTTGGTTGATGGTGGCACAGTGACTGCTGGCGTGGGAAAGGCCCCTCCGCGCCATGATCACACTTTCTGAGAAGAGGCAGTAAGCTTTGTTTTCCTTGCAGTCACGGGAATTGAACTCAGGGGGCTTCACCACTGAGCCGCCTCCCCAGCCCTTTCTATTTTTAATGTTGAGTCAGGGTCTCACTCAGTTGCAGAAACTGGGCTTGATCTTGCAATCCACCTGCCTCAGCCTCCCGAGTCACTGGGATTACAGACATGTGCCATCCCACCTGGCAGCAGGAACCTTTTAAAAAATACTGTTCTTTGATCAAAGTGAGGGTGTGACATAAATTGGTCACTGGTGAACACTTTTCTGTAGGCTGCGTATTTGCTGTGGTAAGTAACCTCCTGGGGATCAATTTTAAACGGTAACAAGGCATAAAGGGAGTAAATGCATGTAAGGTCATGTCCCCAGCCTGTGCTGCTCAAAGGCGTCATTTCTATTTCACTTTGTTCAGGGGCAGGGTGGCCAGTGCTTAACAGCCTCATATCACCACCATTAAGTGTATACTGGAAGTTCCCAAATTTCAGCATGCATAGAAATTGCAAAGGATGCTCCCTTAAAATATGTATTCCAGGGCCCCACCTGAGAGATTCTGATTAGTCTATCTGGGATGAGACCCAGGAATCTGCATTTGAACAGGCACTTTGAGTGATCCCCAGGCAAGTGGTCCTCGGGTTTCTCTGAGAAACACTCTCAGAGGCCAGGTGATTTGATGGCAAACTGAAGGTTTATCCTCTGTATTTTCCCTCTCATGGTGTGGGGCAGAGAGTCCCCAGTGAGACACCAAAATACTTCTCAGAAAGAACTTCTCATCTGCTTAACGGTTTGGCAAAAAGCATGAAAAATAAAACTTTTTTTGCCTTAAAATGTGTGGCCAGTGCAAGTCATCTCTGCGGCCAAAGTAAAACACCACAGACAGGTTGCTGAACCAGCCTTGTCCTCTTCACAGCCCTGGAGCCTGGAAGTCAGAGCAGGGTGCTGGCAGGGTCAGGTTCTGGTGAGATGTGCCGATGACGGCCTTCTCCATGTGTCCTCGTGTGGGGGGTGGAGCACCCGCTCCCTGACTCTCCTTACTGGGTGCCGGCCCCACCGTGAGAGCCTCATCTGTGACCTCAGCCAGGCTGATACCCCCACAAAGGCCCTGTTCCCAAGTACTATCTCATCAGGGCTCGGCGCTGGCCTTCTGGAGGGACGCAGTTCAGGGCATCGCAGTCAGAGTGCAGTCATCCCCATTGGCCCTGGGAAGGGCTGGTGTATGGTCCTGAGGAGACTCTGACTCGAGGCTGGGCCCTCCAGGGCTTTGACCAGGAGAAGTCCCACGGAAGGTTCTCTCACCGTGCAGGAGGAGTGAGCCACCACATGGGACCTGGAGGTGGACATTCCTGGGAAAGCCATTTGGGTACAACATTGCTAGAGCGCAGCGTCCTCCCCAGTACCCCGTTTCTTTCTTATTTCTCCTGCTAGAAGAGTTGAATTGTCAAGACGAGCCGAGGGCAGCCGTGGTCGTTCAGTCCAGAGTCATGAAGCCTAAGTTGGTTCTGTAAGCAACGTGGAGAGAGCAGGGGCAGGGGACATGGACTTCCTGAGGGTGGGGAGAGGGACCTCCTACTGCAGACTCACCAGGAGGACCAGTACAAGGAGGCAGCTCTTCCCTTGTGAAATCACAGTATGACTCGCTCTGATTGAGAACTCTGGCTTCACACTTAACTCAGTGTTAGAATCTTTAAAAACAGAATAAAAATGACTCCTGTGACTCGGGTTGTGTAGTATTAAGGTCACACATTTCAGTTCGAATATACAATGTGCACGTTCTAAGATAAGAAAAAATGGCAAGAAAAAAAGTTAAAATACTAAGAAATGTCATACACAATGTGAGGTCCACAGGTAATGGAATGGCTCTGCTTGGGAGTCCTGGGAGACAAGTAGATCTAGCTGCTCTCAGACACACCCCCAAGGTCAACCATGTGAGGTGGTGGATAGGCTAGCTTGCTTCCCTCTGGTACCTGCATGCTGTGTATATCTCCATGCTGTGTATATCCATCTTCTATACCTTGAATATACACAATGAAAGTTTTATTTCGAAAAATTTTAAGTACTAAGAAATGCTAAAAAAAATATATGAAACAGTCTTTTCCAAGTGTACTCAGATCAGTCTCTTAGAGAAGTTGTGGGGTTTTATGGGTGAGTTTTCTTTGTAGACAACAGTCATTAAACTAGAAAGCCATTCCATAAGGCTTTGACTCTTCAGTATGAGATTTTTTTTCCCCCACAAAAAATAACCCATCTGAGTATAGATTGGAATTCTGCAGTTCTGTATCCTCCATATACGTATTCTCCCTATTGGCTTATTCTGATACTCACAGTTAATACTAATGTATTATCAATGGCAAGTACTAAATTAGTCTTTTATACAACATGAGAATCCTAGCCATTCAGCTATTCAGTTCATAGCTGAATAGTAAAACTATTAACAAAGTCAGTACCATTCATGGTAATAAAACATACTTATTTTAATAATATTTAAAAGTTTTGTTTAAAACTCCTCTCATAGAGTTTGAGGTTGAAACAAAGTTTTCTGTATGGTTCAGTGAAGGCCATTTCCAGTTCTTGCCTGCTTGGAAATCTTCATTATGTCAACATATACCAGCCTGGAGCCCCACTAGTCTCCCAGTTCCACCCACCATGCTCCCCTATCTCACACGTCCATACTCTGCTGTAACAGCCAACATATACCCAGCTGCAGAAAGACTGTAATGTAATGCCAGTAAATAAGTGCCTGTATTTAAAACATTTCTGTCCATTAAAGGATTCAAAGAAAAGTTTCAAAAGAATTTAATACAAATATTGTAATGCAAAGATTCAAGCTACAATTAAAACTATTCAAAAAACACAAGAGGGTTTAAGTGAAAGATGGAATTCCCTGTCCACTAGGGCTCCCTGTTCACTGCCCATTGTCTCATGGCCTCATTGGGTTCAAAGCTGCTTGTGCTGCTTTCTAGAGAGCACCATGAATACAGTATATGTATATGTGTGTATGTGCACGGGTACAGAAGTGAACTTATAAGTGAGCGTACATATTTAATTCTAAGAGCTGTGCACAGTGAGGACAGTGCCACTCAGCACTCTCTGTCCTGGGATAGGTTCACAAGTCTCCCTGGGGTCCTCTCTGGTGTCATCTGGAGCCCAGGTTGGCCTTGGTCTCTATTTAGAAACCTTCAGCAGGGTGGAGAGCTGCTGGGGACTGGTACCGTCTCTGGTCTACCTGCTGGGGAGGCTGCCCAGCCTAGATGTCCTCCTCCAGGCTCCAGGGAGGCCAGTGGCCTCCCAGGAACTTCTCAGCCCTGACTCTATAAATGTGATTTTCTCAATGGTAGGAGGTATTTCTGGAATGTATTGTCAAAATAGAGCATTTTCCTTTCCAGCCACTTTTCAAAAGACAGCAATGTGAGGGGGAAATGCTTTATCTGGTCCCTTTTGGTGCAACTCATACCCCCCTCCCCCTGCCAGAAAATAAATAAAACACACACACACACACACACACACACACACACACACACACAAAACGACTTTTAAAGGAAAGTTATCTTGAGTGCTTCAGTCAGCAGAATGCTGGGACTGGGAAAAGGTAAAGACATGGATTTGTGCGAGCATTGTACAATCTTCAATGGCCACTAAACACTGCGCCAATCATTAAGGTATTCCAGATGATCACCATGTAAAATTATATTATTTATTTAGCATCATTTTTCAGAGACTCATAATTTCTTTTAAAAAGCTTTTAGCTTTTCATTCGTAAGCTTATGAGCAAAATCCAGAGAACTTGATAAATTTTCATTTTACACGTGTAGTGAGGAAGCACAAGGGAATGGAATTATTTACCCAACCTCATAAAAAAATTGATGTAAACGCAAGTCCCTGCACACATCAATTAATGACATGGCTTTTATAATGCAGTCAAATCTTACCTAATGAGGTTGGCATTAGGATTTCAGAGCACATTATTCTAGATGTTCAGTTAGTACCTAGATACTTTATTCTCAAAGTAATACTAGGGAACTTTAAAACATAAATCAAACCATATCCTATTAGTTCAAAAGTGCAAATATAGAGGTAATTAAACAATTCTCATTACAGGACAATTATTTTCAGCAAAGTAAATCCGAATCCATACTTGAATTTATATTTGCTAAATCTTGATTAGTTCATTGAAAAGACAAACCCTGTGATTTATTTGGAGGGAGAGGGGGAGGTCCCCTTAAGAGAAAAAATTAAAACCAATATCTTACAAGATGGATGCTTGGCCTAAGTGCCAATCTGTGTGTGTGTGTGTGTGTGTGTGTGTGTGTGTATGGGGGTGGTGGAGGGAGAGGGGGAGAGAGAGAGAGAGAGAGAGAGAGAGAGAGAGACAGAGAGAGGAGAAAGACATTTTCCATTAAAAGTAGGAGCTGTGCGTGGAGAGGGTCGCTGTGCCCTGACGCATGAGTACACAAGCTTCTTCAGTGTCCAAGCCTGGTGCCTGGGTGCCAAGCACCTGCAGCCTCTATTTCCAAGACTTTAAGAGGAGACGGTTACTGCCACAGGGCAGGCTGGCTGAACGCCGGCTGTGCCAGGGTCTCCGGAGCGGTGGTGGGTGGGTGGGAGTGGTCTTCACCGTCATTCCATCAGAACCGCATTTTCTGGGGACGGGAGCTGTTCCCCGAAGGGCTCCCTGCCGCCCTGGCGTCCAGCTGCTCCTTGTAGCTGCGTCCTGAGAGCCGGCCTGGCGGGCCCGCCGGGGTCTGGTGCGCGGCGACCCTGCGAGCCCTGGTCCCACAGCTGTTCTGTCCTTGCGCTAGGTCCATGGAGGGGAGCCCGTCCCTGAGGCGCATGACGGTGATGCGCGAGAAGGGCCGGCGCCAGGCTGTCCGCGGCCCGGCCTTCATGTTCAACGACCGGGGCACCAGCCTCACGGCTGAGGAGGAGCGCTTCCTCGACGCCGCCGAGTACGGCAACATCCCCGTGGTGCGCAAGATGCTGGAGGAGTCCCGGACGCTGAACGTCAACTGCGTGGACTACATGGGCCAGAACGCGCTGCAGCTGGCCGTGGGCAACGAGCACCTGGAGGTGACCGAGCTGCTGCTCAAGAAGGAGAACCTGGCGCGCATCGGCGACGCGCTGCTGCTGGCCATCAGCAAGGGCTACGTGCGCATCGTGGAGGCCATCCTCAACCACCCCGGCTTCGCGGCCAGCGAGCGCCTGACCCTGAGCCCCTGCGAGCAGGAGCTGCAGGACGACGACTTCTACGCCTACGACGAGGACGGCACGCGCTTCTCGCCGGACATCACCCCCATCATCTTGGCCGCGCACTGCCAGAAGTACGAGGTGGTGCACATGCTGCTGCTGAAGGGCGCGCGCATCGAGCGGCCGCACGACTACTTCTGCAAGTGCGGGGACTGCACCGAGAAGCAGCGGCACGACTCCTTCAGCCACTCGCGCTCGCGGATCAACGCCTACAAGGGGCTGGCCAGCCCGGCCTACCTGTCCTTGTCCAGCGAGGACCCGGTGCTCACGGCCCTGGAGCTCAGCAACGAGCTGGCCAAGCTGGCCAACATCGAGAAGGAGTTCAAGGTGAGCCCTGTGCGCCCGGCTGCTCCCTGGGCTGTCCACACTAGACGCCAGAAGCTCTAGAAGGGGTTTCACCTAGTGGATCTTAGGTCACCAGGGATTGGGAGCACCTGCGGAGTTGACGTGATGATTTTCCCCTTGTCGATGATAGTGCTGTGATTTTCGCTCTGGGGATGGGTATATTCTGAATCCGAGCTACAATTTTGGAATCCCTCTGTGTTCTGAGTAAGCGTTAAATAAAACCCAAGACCTCTCCACCCCCTTTTACCAAATAAGATTTGGAGTGACCTTCCCCCTCCCCAATTCTTCCTCCTGTCTTGCAGCTACTTGTCCGGTGACACCCAACACAGAAGTAGTATTAGCTTTTTGGCTTGTTTTTATTCCCGGGATAGGGGTGGGGGTGCCTGGTCCCTGGAGGAGCTGCAGGACCAGGTCCATGATGGGAGTGGACGCTCCTATTCCTTCCCTCTGCAGTGACATTAGTTTTGAAAGCCCTGTTAATGGGCACAAGTATTTTGATAGCCCTTTACAATCAAAGATCAAGAGGATGATATAAAACACTATTAAAATCATTTCGTTAATGTGACTAATGCCTCTCCCTGAATTCCACAAATGTATATTCAGAGGGTGAGACATAGATGTCAGGTCAACGCAGAAACCCAAGGACACCCAAATGGGTTGCCTTAATGGATTTTGTTGTTGTTGTTAATGAGTGAACATTTTTATTCTGCTTTAATGGACTTTTTAAGTGAGTGAACTTTTTTCTGGACCTGATTTCCAGTCAAGCAGTATTATTTTTATAAAGATTATATATTAATGAGAGACTTTTTTCTCATTGCTGCATCCTCCTATGCATTTAGAATGGTTCTAGCTGTTAAACTCTAGGGCAAAAGTATATTTTGTACTTCTGGTAAAAATCAGTCAAACTCTTCAGCAGTTCTTGTCTCCCACTTTTCACCTAAGAAGATGCAGGCATCAATTCCTTGAATGATTTTCTGGGCACCGTGTTAATTTTTTGGTTTAGTGTTGTGGTATCAAATCACAGGAAGAGTGGTTTGGCTGTCTTTCAGATCTTAATATTATTTTTCACATATAAGTGAGATTTATTCAATGTAACTAACAGCATAATTCAGGTTAAGGAAATACTGTTTTCCTCTGGGGTTGCAAGAAAATGGTGGGAGAGTGGTTTTCTCCTCTGCTTTCCAAACACCAAATTTCCTACCTATTCATCAGACCTTGCTAGATCTCCTGGTGGAGATCTAGCCTTAAGATAATCTCGTTAATTCATTCATTTTTTTTCCTGATGCAAAAGCTAGACATAGTTATTGTAAAAATCTTTTCAGAAAACATGGGAAAATACGAAGAAGAAAATGAGTATCACTTTATATCTATTCCCTTTGAAGACATTTATTATGTGGTAATTGAAAAGATTAATTTCCTTGGATCCAAGATGAAAGTCTTTTAGATAGAATCCAGGTTGAAAAAGTTCAAAACTTCAAACTGGCTAGAGAGGGTAGAAAAACATTTGGGTAAAATACTTATAAATATCAGGGGTTTTGTTTTGTTTTGAGACAATAATCGAAACATAATTCTGAATTTGCTTATTTGCCACCATTTCAAAAGCACCACGAACCTTGTTTTTAGTTTGCTTGATGTATATTGAAAGTCTGCAGAAGAAATTCTATAGACAGGATTATTTTGAAAGATTCTGTTACAGTAATTTACAAAGATGGCCATGTTTGCAGTTTTCCCAGGGAAGTCACGCAGAGAAGCAATGGCAGGCGTTTGTTAGTCGTAGTTTCCCCCGAAGCTGGCTAAGTCCGTGTCAGTGATGCTGGGACTCCACTCTGATGGAAGAGTCGCTGCTGATAACCTTTGAGGTGCAGCAGCCCACAGGGACAAGCGCAGGGAGTCCCAGAGGACAGCCATGGGGCGGCCACACACTGAGAATGGGCCAGTGTCCCCAAATCTCCAGTTCCTTTTCTCCTTGCATGGCAAGCGGGTGTAGCCTGACCCCCTCTGAGCCTGGGAGGACTGTCCTCCCTGCAGTCAGAGCCTCCCAAGACTGCCAGCCTCCCTGCGCCCCGTCCTCGCTGTTCCCTTCTCATCTGCTCTCCTGCTGCCCCATCCGGGGCGCCTGGCATCTGTCAGGGCTTTAGACAGAAAGAGAAGCTGGTGCTTTCCCAGCCTGACCCAGACTCTCTGAGCTCTGAAAGGGCAGTGCGAGCGAAGCTCTTCCTGAGGAAAGCAGGTAACCTAATTTGCCCTGTTCTGCCGTGTTCGCAATACTCTCTCCGCAGGGACTTTGAGTACCAGCCTTGGAATGGAAAAATAGATATCGTGTTCCCTGGTGAAAACGTGGTGATTTTCCCCTTCTCAGACACCTATGCCTGTTTCATCTTATTAATGGTCTGTAATAGCTCATGTCTCACCTCTCAAATTGCCTTCCTGTAGGTGCTTTGGAGGAGATTCTCAGCCATTGTGCAGTTTCCAAAGTTCCTTGAGGGCTGCCATCCGCAGGGTGTCAAAAACACATGAAGGTCATTACCTGCAGAGGTCGCGCATTCTAGGACATAGATTTAGATAGATTAACAGAGGACAGCCCAGTGACAGGTTATTAAAGAAGTATTTTAGATGTGCAAATGCTGTCTGAAGCTATTCTAAGAAACAGAATATTGGACAGGAGGGACTCTGGGTCTAATTGGCCACATGTCAGTGACAAGGAAGTCAGCCATCGATTAAACAGTGAGAAAGCAAATTGAAATTTCCTAACTCTGACTGAGCGGGTGATGTACTTTTTAAATAAAAGACAAAACAAAATGACAATAACTACAAAACAAAGCCACCAGCTTTCCCTGTGCCTCAGTTTGCCTCTCCTTAAAGCAGAAAGGCAGTTTCGATTTACATCACAATAAGGAGAAAGAAAATAAATATGATCCACACTCAGGGTAATGTTTGAGAGCAGGAGGATACTCTAGGAGTCATCTGCTTCCACAGTCCTCTCATTTTACAATGAGGAAATCAAGGCTAAATCCCAGGTCCCATTTGCTAAGCCTCGATTTGAGTGTCTTAGATCCCTGTCCTAGGAATTATAGCTAGAATAATATACCTGATAATACTGAAGCACCTCTGTAGTACTTAATGTGTACCAAGCACTTAATCCTTATAATACTTGTAGAAGGCAGGATTATTCTCATCAGAGAGGGTAAGTAAATTCCACCAGATTACATAGCAGGTCAGTGGTAGAAGCAGGGTTTGAGTCCAGGAGTCTGACTTCAGGTTCTAAGGAAAGCCAAGCTTAATCACTACACCTCCTCCCTCTTTTGCTGTTAGAGAAAGGACCCTGGAGAACCAAGCCTGCTTAGAGTTGAATTTAGTTTTTCTCTTCAGGACAGAAAGGGATTGGAATGGCGATTAGACGATATAAATTGAAAGAAATAGAGCTGAGTGTTGATGAAGACTGAGCTCTGCAGTCACTGCTTTGGCTTGAGCAGGTCCCGGGGTTTGCAGCGCCTGCCCTGTACTGTGCCGTGAGTCCCTCTGCCAACTGGAGGGCCATGGTAATGGAAAAGCAGCACTGTGAAGACCATTAAGCAAAACTAAAGAGAGGGATGTCTTAGAAATTGTAGACCAATCATGATCTGAGCTGCGAAGCCACGCGGCAGGACCTCATAGTGGAATGAGCAGTCAGCATAGGCTTCATGGATGCCCTTCTGGGAACTGACGGCAGGTGCTGAGTTTAGATAGAGCTGTCTGCCTTCCTGAGGACTCCCAGTAGCTCTTAGAAATGGTGCCCCATGATGGCAGTGAAGGAGATTCCCATTAACTGGTCCTGGTGGTGCACGCCTGTAGCCCCAGGTATTCGAGAGTCTGACACATGGGTTGCTTGCGCCCAGGAGTCAAGAGTTTCAGGTCAATCTGGGCAATGCAAGGAGACCTCAGGTCAAACAGACAAAAAGAGAGAGAAGAGGAGGAGGACGAAGGAAGGAAGGAAGGAAGGAGGGAAGGAAGGAAGGAGGGAAGGAAGGAAGGAAGGAAGGAGGGAAGGAAGGAAGGAAGGAAGGAAGGAAGGAAGGAAGGAAGGAAGGAAGGAAGGAGGGAAGGAGGGAGGAAGGAGGGAAGGAGGGAGGAAGGAAGGGCGGACCATCGTCTCCAGCTATGATTGTTTTCTGCACTTTGTTATGAAAACAAAACATTGTCCTTGCAACTTGCATAATTACTAACTTTTTGTTTCTTGACTGACCTTTCAGTGAATGTGAAAAAAATTTACACAGATTTTCTTAAAACTGGACACTTTTCAGATTATGATTTTAAAGGTAATGAGTCAGCATTTGGGTATCACTGCAAAAGCCAAGTGCTGAGCTTTCTTCCAAGCCTGGGAAGCAGCCTCTTTTATTTCTGATCGGTGGAGAAATGGCCATCCTATGTTTTACAAATCTCACAGAACGGTCTGAACTGAAGAGTAACACGAGAAAATTCCATCTAAAAAGACTGTATTAAAAAGGGAGCTTTCTATGGAAACAGGCATGGATTTAATACTTCTGTGTGCTATAATAAAATATTTCATTAGTCTTCAGGAATGGAGGGCAGATGGATGTTTAACTGACCCTCTGCTTGGAAACCAGAAACTGGACATTTTATTAATTTTATCAGTTGCGTGGTACCAACTTGAATGGAAACCAAAGATCGAAGTTTTATTCATTGTATCTGTTCCCGTATGAGAGGAGAAGGATTAACTGTGACTGTTCCGAATCTAATCTCTGACATCTGAAATGGAAACTGTTCTAGTTGGGGCAGCCTTTGAACAATACCTCTTTCCTCTACTTCTTTATTTTAGTTGGTGCAGTTTTGCCCATAAGATCAAGTTAAATATTTAAAGGAAGAGAATTGGAATTCTTTGTGTCTTCTTGCAAAGAATGATCTCTGGAAGCCCAGGAATTCTGCAGTGCTGAGTATTGCTGGGTTATACAGACACAAGGAGTCTCAGAATGTGTTGAAATGAGGAATTCTATTTCCCTCAAGTGTACCAAATTAAATGATTATCTGGATGGCTTCCGTAAGGGGCTAGAATTTTAGTTCACAGAGATAGAGCTGAGGTTT
Source organism: Spermophilus citellus (assembly GCF_964194105.1). NCBI lineage: Eukaryota > Metazoa > Chordata > Mammalia > Rodentia > Sciuridae > Spermophilus > Spermophilus citellus. The sequence goes on from NC_138189.1 coordinate 153,415,612, forward strand.
CTGAAGGTGAGACACTTTCCCAAGAGATGGTCTGTGGCACCTTGACCGGAACCCAAGGCTAGAAATAGAGCTGCCTTCAGGAGGCAGCAGGGACTGCTGTGGGCGCCACTAAATATGCAAATGAAATTAAAAACTCTCAGATTATTTTTAGCAAGGTGTTAGTTCCAGTGGCCTGGAAATTTTTCTCGCAGGTATTGACTTTCTGTAACCCTTGAGATTTCAATTATGTATAATCAGGCATTTCCCTCCTAGTTCTACTGGGAGTGATAATGTGCCTTGCAGACAAACCAGGAAGAAAACCCTCCTCATATGGTGGGAACCCATTCTCTCCTTCATGTTTATCAGAAAACATTCTCAAGCATGAGCTTGGGTCAGAACCACTCACAGGTCGCTGGGCCCTCCTCCATTTCTGCATCAGGACACCTGGTACAGGTCTGAGAACTGTGCTTTGAGAAGCAACCTCTCCTACAAGGCAAGACATGGTGACCTGAACGGGGTCCTTCCACATGTAGTCCATCTTCCATGTCCAATTGCCAGTCAATAGATATAGTGTTGTTTGGGCTTTAGAATAACTATTGTGTGTATAAAACAGATACAACTCTTTGATCCTTTGGTCTTTCAGCATTGCCAATTAGCCAACATCACTTAATAAGAACCAGTGAATTATAAGCACATCACTTTTTTTAAAGCAAATGTAATTTTTTTTATTTTTTGTAGTGATGGTGAATCAAACCCAGGGCCTCACACATCCTAGGAAGTGCTCTGCTACACTGAGCTACATCGCCAGCTAGAATTTTTAATCGACAAATAATAATTTTATATATTTATGGAGTACCATGTGAAATTTTGATGTATGTGTGCAACGTGGAATGATCACATGAGCAGTTAACATATTCATCACCTCCCTTATCATTGTTTATGGTGTGATACTTGAAGTTTACTCTCAGAAATTTTGTTTTGAGGGGGTGGGTACTAGGGATTAAACTCAGGGGCACTCAACCACTGATCCACACCCCAACCCTATTTTGTATTTTATTTAGAGACAGGGTCTCACTGAGTTGCTTAGTGCCTCATCATTGCTTAGGCTGGCTTTGAACTTGGGATTCTCCTTCTCAGCCTCCTGAGCCCCTGGATTACAGGTGTGCGCCACTGCACCTGGCTACTCTCAGCAATTTTGAAATATTGCATATTACAATAGTTACATTGTTGTAACTGTAACCACTGTGCTATGCAATAGATTTTGAAAATCCATTCCTCCTGTCTAACTGAAACTTTGAACCCTTTGTTCACCATCTCTCCATTCCCTCCGCACCCCAGTTAACCATTATCTGTTCTTTACTTCCAGGGGTTGGGGGGTTTAGATTCCACATGTAAGTGAGATTGCATGCCTACTCTTTTCAGAACTGTCCCACGTCATTGGGCAGGTCATAGAGGGGAACCTAGCTAAGGAGGAGGCAACTCCAGCCCTATCTATCTCAGCAAGGCTTCCTGTCTGGGGAAGGGACACCTTTGCTAATCCACACACACTTAAACGCTTCCCGCTGGGTAAAGGGAAATCTGTTGTTTTAAGCACGACTATAAAAACCTCTTGTTTTTAGAACGACTATAGGAAGCTCTCCATGCAGTGCAAAGATTTTGTGGTGGGCGTGCTGGACCTCTGCCGGGACTCGGAGGAGGTGGAGGCCATTCTGAACGGAGACCTGGAGTCTGCGGAGCCCCCGGAGGTGCACAGGCACAGAGCGCTGAGCCGCGTCAAGCTCGCCATCAAGTATGAAGTCAAAAAGGTGAGTGGACGCTTCACCAGGACGTGGCACACCAGTGCCAGTGTCCAGGACGCTTAGGGACATCAGAGCAGATGCCATGGACTGAAGGAATTCCTGTTACTTCGTGACAGACATTGAGTAGAGAATCCAGGTAGAGCTGCAAGATAAACGTCTAGGTTTGGATCCTTTCCACTTATTATCCAGTATGGGTCCTTGGATAAGTCATAAATCTATAAGTTTCAGATTCCTCATATAAAAGGAGGACATTCCCCGTTATGTGTCTCAGGTTTTGGTGGGCTTTAAATGGATGAAGATATGCAAAACATTCTGGCAACTGTTGAAATTTCAATGCAATTAATACTAGTATCTGTAGCTTGTATACATGTAAGTATAATCACTGTGCTATGCAATGGATTTCGAAAATCCATTCCTCCTGTCTAACTGAAGCTTTGAACCCTTTAATCACCATCTCTTCATTCCCTCTGCACCCTAGTTAACCACTTGTTCTTCACTTCCAGGAGTTGGGGGGTTTAGATTCCACGTATAAGAGAGATCGCATGCCTACTCTTTTCAGAGCTGTCCCATGTCGTTGGTACTATTACATTGACAACAGGCTGGGGAACTCACATGTAAGGTACTATTACATTTTTTCTCATCCTAATCTTTGCAGCAAGACTATGTTATTATTTATTTTACTATAAAATAGCTAAGATAGATGATGAGGTTTCTGTTGTTCTGGAAAACTGAAGGTCACTGACTTAAATGACATGTCCAAGGTCCAGAGCTATGGAGTTGGTCATATAAGTATGAGAAATTGAAAGTATGATTATTTTTATTCTGATTATTGCAGAAAAACTGTTAGGTATATATATTTTATTTATTTCTAAAACTGTTAGGGATATATATTAAATAGATAATTAGATAATAAAGTATTAGATAATTCATGAAAATAGTAGTTGCAGTATTTTTCACTATAATAAAATCATATTTATCTAGAATCTGACAGTTTATCCATGTTGTAGCTGAGGGGGTTTCTTTGTTCTGTTTTTGTTTTTTGCTGTGTGTGCTTTAAATGGAGCTTACAGATCATGAAGACGTTAGCTATTATTAGAACAGACAGAGATCTGGTTTCCTGATCAGGTCAATGACCAGCATAGCTTCTGTCCTTTCTGCAGAGTGGCATGGGGCTTAGGAGGACAGGCATCGGAGCCACCCTATAGGACTCAAGGCCTGATGTTGCCATGGGTTCCCCGAGTGGCCAGTGGCAAGTCACCTGGCCATCTAGGCTCGATCTGCTGGTCAGGAAAGTGGGGACCATAACAGTGACTAATATTCGGGTGTTTGATGGTTGGTTACAGCAGATACAGGGTGCTACACGGTGTTTGCTCAATAAGCATTAACTAATAACATTTCTCCATTATGAAAATTCCTGCTCAAAGTGAATGACCTTTAGGCAAGATCAGTCACTAAAGACATGTTTCGGGTCCCTTGTGCTGGTTCCAGTCCTTGGTATCAGACGTAGCCGATTTTAGCAGGAAACCATGGAGTAAGGGGTGTTAGGAAGCTCACAGAACCAGAAGGAAAGGTGGAACTAAGCTGGGCTTCTAGAAACTTCACTGGAACTGACCTGGACAGGGAGTTCCTGTGGCCCCAACAGAACAATTCTGCAGCTGAGTAGACAGCGGCTGCTGCACCGTGGAAAGGATGCTGTGAGTCCCCCAGCCTGTTGTCAAAGGGCCCTTCCAAGTCACACCAGCAGGAGCTCTTGGCAGCAGGTGAGGACGGGGCAGTCTCCCTGTACCCTCGTGGACACACACAGGTGTGCACACACATGCACAACACAACCACAGTGTGGAGAGCTTCTGCATGTGGCACTCCGTGGATTGTGTTCAGACATTAATGACAAATCTCCCTTTCCTTAACAAGACAGTCAGATGTGAAGGTTCTCAGCAAAGATCAAAGCAAAATAACTTTTCGTGGAAATTATTAGTTGCAAGGTAATTCAGTTGGCTTGACCGCTCTCCTCTCAGCGCATCCTTGCTAGTTGAGGTTTCACTATGTTGGGGGAAAAATAATTTCAACAAGATTGAAAGTAAGCTGTTTTTAGAAAGTTGTCTGGACACGTCTTCACGGAGCTTGCAATATGTGATTCTTCCTTCCGTTTGGCACCTGAGAGAAGAGAATTGATTCTGCTTGTCTCTGGTTTTTTATCATTGCTGTGGAGTGTCGTGTTGGCAGAGACAGCTCATTTGCAGACGAACTCCTGTTAACCAAGCTGTCTTGCAGAGTGATTGTCCTTCTGCATGTTAATTTTAAGCAAATTGGTGCATAGGTCACAACGTGTGAGGTGTCATTAATAGTAAATTTGCTATCAGTCAACCACCAGGAAACAAACAAACAAACAAAAAAAGTATTTAGAACTGAAAGGCGACTTAGCACTTCGTAAGCATTTCTGTTCTGTTTGTTTTATGCCGTAAGGAATATTGAAGCCTTTGGTTTGGAATCTTCACTCAATAACAGTGTATAAGAACTTCATTCTAGCTAGGCATGGTGACACACCTATAATCCCAGCTGTCCTGGAGGCTGAGGCAAGAGGGTCGTAAGTTCAAGGCCAACCTCAGCAACCTGAGACCCCCCTCTCGAAATTAAAAACAGAACACCTGGAGGTGTAGATCCTGGGTGCAGTCACCGTCCCGGGGGGCCTCTGTCCTGGAATCCCAACACCGCCCCAGCTCTCCCTTTCCTCGGCTGTGTCGGAGGCGGGCTGCACTCCCCACACTCCCCGCTCCCATCTCCACCCCAGCCACGGGGAAGAGCATCACCCCTTCCACTCTGCCACTTCCCTCACCACCACCTCCTTACTAGTCCCCAAGCAAAGCGACCTCTAGATGATAAGGAAACGTCTGCCCACTGAGGCTCAGAGCTGGTCCTCGGGGCTCCCAAGTGACGTCATGCCTTATGGCCCCCTGTCCTCATAGCCTCGTGAGTCCATGCTCATTCAGCCGATGTTCCACCGTGGACACTGGCTTTATGTAATGGCAAGCTGTGGAGGCCGACAACTTAGGACTTCTTTCCTCTGCCACCTGCCCAAGGGCTGCTCCCTGATTTACTCCATGAGCCTGGACCAGCGCCGAGCCCCCAGAGCCCAGGTCCTGCCCAGGTCCACCCATGCACTCCATCCCGGCCTCACAGAGCATCCACAGGTGATCAGCAGAATGAAAACGCAGAAGGCCGGGACAGGAAATATGCCACTGTGCTTTTGACGTTTGTATGGGAAAGAAGTTTCCCACATGAAGGCAAAAGAAGTCTCAAAGCAGAAACAAATGATACGACCACATGCCACTGACTGCACCCCAGAAAGATCACAAAGCAGTGAAGGACGGGGACTGAGGTGGAGGCTCCGCGGTGGTGTGCTTGTCTAGCACGTGCCAGCCCTGGTTTCCAGCCTCAGCACCACATATCAATGAATAAATTAAATAAAGGTACTGTGTCCAATTACAACTAAAAAATAATTTCTTTAAAAAAAAAAGCAAGGGACAAACTGGGAAAAGATTTTTCTGGATTGTCACTTACAGAGGATTGATGTTCTTAATATCCAGAGGGCTCAGAGAAATGTGTGTGGAAACGTCCAGGGCCGGGGGACAGTGAGCAAAGGCTCCACACGTGACCCCAGGAGAGGAAGACTCAAGTTTCAGTTACTAACATGCAGACCCTGTGCTCCCTCCCCTGTTATCAAAGAGCCAGAGCCACAGCTCAGGGGAAGTGGGCAAGCCCGTCCACGGCTTCCTATCAGGGCGTAGATTTTGAAGGTTACTAATCCTAGAACTATTTCTGTGGGATGTCCAAAGCAAACCATGAGGCCAGAAGGATGATAAACATTACTGTTTACATAGATGGGCACTGTATTCCACTAAGAGCATGGAATCCAGTAAAAATGAAATTGAGTTTCTGAAAATTAACTTTTGGACAAAAGCATTAACTTTGTCCAATTTGAATAATGGACTCTGCCCCTAAAAAGGCTTTTGAGTTCCAATCCTGGCCATACCTCGGTCCTGCTCTGTGAGTGAGCCTCAACCCCTGCCCTCCACAGGTGTGATAAGTGCCACCTGGGAAGTGTCCCAGGAGCCGGCTGGCTGCTGTGGCCGATGGCCCTGGATCATGCAGACCACTCAATCTGTGGACCTGCGATCCTGAGAGGAAGCGTCCCCTGGCTCCTCTCCCTGGGCTCCTCTCCCTGCATAACGGGCTCAGTTTCATTGTCTGAGATTCATCTAAGGAAGGGACGTGAAGCAGTGCAGGCCTGACAGCCCCACAGCCACCGACTCTGTGCCCTCGGCCAGGCCCAGGGGCTGCCCCCGCACCTCTCCTACCCCTGGGCTCAGGCACCCGGACAACAGCAGGCCCTCAGCCCGGTCCACAGTCTGGGAAACCTGTACAGTATAGAAGCTTTACATTTACATTTCACAACTCAATGAACTGTTAAAAGAAGTTGTCCAGTTTTCACTCACAAGAATATTTTCTTTTAAGCTGTATGAATTGTGGCTCTATCCGTGTCACTAAAAACAAAAACAGAGTGTTCCTACCACGTTTTTACACAGCAATATGATATGTGAATATTGTGAAATCTGATTTGATGAAAAGACGGTGTAAAATGAAAATGTTTAAGTGTAAACCTATTTAATTGTTCTGTCTAGCTTGTCCTGATTGGTGGTTCAGTTTACAAACTACTAGTCATTTGGCAGGAAAAAAAAATGTTTGTCCTAGAGTGCTGTGGTGCTTTGCTCCACCAAAAGATCGGCGTTTGCTTGGGTCAAGCATTCTTCCTTCAAATCAGAAAACCTCAAATAAGGGTATTATTTTTGTAATGACTTCAATTTGCTGGTCCACTGAAGTTGGGAAACAACATACAAATTCTATCCAGCTAGCTGTGGTGTGGAACACAGGGATATTTTTTAGAAAGTAAAATAGTTTTAAGAGATAAAGGTCAGTCATTGGAAAGTGAAAAACTCATCTCCTAGAGGGATTAGTTTTGTTGGTTTTTTTCCCCTTACTTGCTAATACTATATTTGGTTTTATCTTCTGCTTTTGAAATGCCCTTTATATGCTTATAGTAGAATTTTAAATTGTTGAGAAAAATCTATTTGCATGAACTAAAAGTAATACAGATGTCATGGAGGGTGAATTATCACAAATAAAGAGAGGGTAGAAGTAGGTGTGTAGGAAACGCACCTGCTAGGCTGAGTCTTAAAGTATGACACACAGAGCAGACACTGTGATCTGGGCTGGCATCTAACAGGCTGGGAGATTTGCACTGTGTGTCCAAGTCACAGCAAGTCAGACACTGACCCTCACGTTTGCTGTGTGGTAAGGACAGGTATCCGTCGGGGGTCTGAGGCCGTGCAACCTTTATGCAGATGTAATTCATGCCATCAAACGCATCTTCAGGTCTGAGGATTAGCACACAGGAAGAGGGAGAGCCACACCACAGCTTCAATGTTTCCATCCTCAGGGTTTAAAGCCTCAGAGTATCATAGTCCTTGTGCTGCTGTAACCGAATATTTGAGGCTAATTTACAGGAAGAGAGATGTATTCCTCAGAGCTCTGGAGATAACTACGGCGCAGGAACTCTCTCTGTAAGGTTTCATCCCCTCAGGGAGGGAGTGGCCCTCAAGGCCTCCTTACCTCTTAGTAGAGGGATTTCTGCTTTTGTTTTAAGAGACAGGGTCTTGTAATGTTGCGCAGCTGGCCTTGCACTCCTGAGCTGAAGGGATCCTCCTGCCTCAGCCTCCCGAGAGCTGAGGTGTGCACCCTACACCTGGTCACCTCTCAAAGCTCTCACCTCTTAAGAATATCACATTGGCAACATCCAAATTTTGGAGGAGACACATTCAAACCATAGTCAGCAGACAAGCCCCAAGGAAATTTATGCAGAAATCCCAGTGGACACAGCCCAAGTGTCTCCAGACCTCACGGGTATTCTGTGCCTCACAGAAACCCTCGACTTATTAAAAAAAAAAAAAAAAAAGGTGCAAGGTTGTGGGGCTGGGGCCATAGCTCAGTGGAAGAGTGCTCATCTCGCACGTGTGAGGCCCTAGGTTCGATCCTCAGCACCACATAAAAATAAATAAAGATATTTTTTTAAAAAGAAACATGATATCCTTTAAAAAAAAAAAGGTGCAAGGTTGGCTTTCCAAGTAGTGACAATTTGGTGACTTATGTGCTCAGCCTGTAGCTTTCCTTCCTGTGCCAGCCTGGTCAGCGTTACCAGGGGTGCCCTTTATTTCTGCCTGTCCAACTTCCCACAAATGCAACCCCCCAAATTCCAAGACATGTGGACCAACATCCAAATTAACACTGTTTCATTTTAAACTCTGATCACGCCTGTCCCTTAGCGATAGCTCGCTGTGTGCCCCACGTGGAATCCCACCTCTGTGACCATGCGTGTCCCTTGGCGAGAGCTCGCTGCGTTCCCTGAGCAGGCCAAGCCCTCTGGGCAAGGCGGTGCCCCCATCTTTATCTTCTTGTGCCAAGTGCCCAGCACAGTGTCTGGCTCTCAGCAAGGTCTCAGCCATTCTGATGAGTGAATGAATAATGAGATGGACATTGGGAGCTGGAGAGAGGGGTGAGAATAAGAAAATGATACAAATATAGGACCAGGGCCGGGGTGGAAATTTGGAGTTCTCATCAAGGGTCCTAAGAATCTCGTCACATAGACCCTGGAAGTTGTCACCCTTGATTATACCCACAGATTTCTTCTTTCTCCTTCTCCTCCTCCCTCTCCTCCTCCCCCCTCCTCTTCCTTCTTTTTTCTACAGCTGAGGACGGAACCCCAACTCTGTGCACTGTGGACCAGTGTTCCACCACTGAGCTACACCCCAGCCCTTTTTATTTATTGAGACAGGGTCTCACTAAATTGCCAAGTCTTGCCTCCAACTTGCAATCCTCCTGCCCCAGCCTCTCTAATAGCTGGAATTACAGGCATGTGCCACCATACCCAGCACTATACCCAGGGATTTTATCATTTTCGAATAATGACTGCAATGTTACATGAAATATTGTTTTCAAAAGGCAGAAACTTTAAAGTGTGACAGGATCTTGGTCTGGAAAGATCTAATGAATACTTAGCATCTGGCAAGCACTAGAGTGCATAAGGACCTCAGATTTGTATAACTGAATGAAAGGAATTTATAATAAAATGTGTCTTAGTTTGGGCCACTATAACAAAATACCTTAGCCTGGGTGATTTATAAACAAAAGAAATGTATTTCTCACTGTTCTGGGGGCTGGAAGGGGAGCTCAGGGTGCAGCAGGGTTGGGCTCTGGTGAAGGTGCTTTTCCGGGTTACAGACTGATCTTCTCATTTACCCACATGTGGCAGGAAGGGGACTGATCCTGCCATGAGAGCTCCACCCTCACCGAAAGCAAAATGAAAGAGAAAGAAAAAGAAACAGAGACAGACCCCATGGGTCAGCCATGCTTAGTTCCTCAGTGGAGGGCAAGTTTTCAAGAGAGAAAATGGCAGCTGGTGACAGTAGGGTCTGAGTTCCGGAGGGTTTAGTGAGACTGAATCTCAGCAGAATGTGTGGGTGGGGCAGTCGGGGGATAGTTGTGAAAGTCCAGAGCCCTTGTTCTCCTCTTCTCCCTGGGGGTTCACTCACGACCTGATCACTTCCCCACACACCCTCTCCTGACACCCTCACATCAGGGGTTGGACACAAACACTAAGTCCGTAACATATAAATATACATTGACCATCAAACAAGAAAAGAGCAGCCTCTTGCAAGCCGTTAAACCCTCCAAACACCACTAGGTAGTGGTGTTGCAAGTAATCCAGTTGAGTATTTCAAATATCACATCTGTGACTGCGTTCCCTCCGCTCTGTCAACTGGCCCTGGAGTTCTCTTGCACGTGGCTTGGTGGCAGCTGGCAAAGCTGTCATGCCTGCATGCCTGGAGTGGGTGCCTGCAGGCTTCAGCCAGGGGTGGCTATGCGGGGGCATTGTGCCCAGGGGTGTGGACAGCTGCGTGGCTTGAGGAACTGCCTGGGTTACAGGCACCGTTAGGGTCACTGGCCAGAACTTGATGGACGAGGAACCCTTGGCCAGTGGGAACTGCGGCTGCTCTCTGCCTCTCCAAGTTCCCAGAACATTTTGTGGGCGCATCCTAACAGGTTTGTTGTTATTGTTTATTCTGGCTTTCCAGAAGACAGTGAGAATTTTATTTTATCATAGTAAAGGCTCCTTTAAAAAACTCTGTTGGCGCTCATAGTCTGCTTTGGCATGACCTCCAGATTCCCAAGCTTGGGCATTCAGAAGAGGGTGTACCTAGCACCAATGGCAGCTTTGGGGCCTGGGAGCTTTACCTTGGCCTGATATTGTGCTGCCCGGAAGAGGGCAGATCCCTGAGAACCCCGGTGCCTCTCAACGATGCAGGCAGATGGCGTGGCGAACTCAAGTGGCAGGTTGAAGTCAGTGACACTGGTTCATTTTTCCTGAAGAGACTGTAGTCATAAAATAACTGCTCGAGATGTTGTGTTCTTCTCGCCTGTGATGGAGGAAGGCCCTGCAAGAGGGCAGGTTTCTGAAATAGAGAAATCACGTGGATGCCAGCCCGGAGGCAGTGGGCGTGGACCCGGCACCACCTGCAGGTCACTGGTGCTTTGCAGGTCTTTGGGTTTTCAGTGACAATACCTACACACTCAGAGGGCACAGCATCTCTGTATTTTTCATACATATAGCATTTTAGGGCTGCTCGAGACATTAAAAAACACCCTCTTTCAGCAGTAGTCGACAATAAGCCAAATACCTTTTGCGTTTCCATTGGTATTGAGTGCCAGGAGCCGGCAGATGGCAGGTCGCACGCTTTCACAAAAGGAGCCAGGCGCCACTCATGCTGCACACAGGAAGCAGTGAACGTTGGAGGGTTTCTGTCAGAAAGAACTCTGATGAAGGACAGTGTTGGTTCCACGCCTGTCTCCACATGAGCTCTGCTAACAGTCACAAAGTAGCTTCGGGAAATGGAGGGAAGGCAAAGGAGGATTCTCCGGAACCTCCAGGGCCTGGGTCTGGCGCTGTCTGGGCGCACGTGGGGCCCGGCTGAGCGGTGTGCGCGGTGTGGTGACTTCTCTCTCTCCCTTCCCCAGTTTGTGGCGCACCCCAACTGCCAGCAGCAGCTCCTGACCATCTGGTACGAGAACCTCTCGGGCCTGCGGGAGCAGACGGTGGCTGTCAAGTGCCTGGTGGTGCTGGTTGTGGCCGTGGGCCTCCCGCTGCTCGCCATCGGCTACTGGATCGCCCCCTGCAGCCGGGTACTGGCCCCGCACCCTCCTGTGTTGGTGCAGTGTGACCCTCTAGATGAGGAGAGAAGGGAGCTTCACGCTCAGGGCTTCCCCTGGGTGTTAGTTCCCTCGCGAGCACAGATCTGTGCCACATCTGCAGGCACAAGGCGCTCAGGCTCAGGAGTTAAGATCTCGTGGTAGACAGACAGGAGAGAAAGCCCAGCGCATTCAGGCCCACTCTGTTGACAGCTTCAGAAGCAGAGCGTTGACCGTGCTGGGACCAGAAGGGACAGCCCCACTGTGAGAACCAAGCAGTAGGTCATCGGAGCTGGCCGGAGCCCGCGGGAGCCATCTGAGGCTGGGTCCCAAGCCCACTGAGGACGGGCTCTCAGCCTGGGACCTGAGTCGCTCCCCTAGCCCTCTGTTCCTCCAGGCACACGTGGGGTCTGTGACATCATCTGGTTTTGCTTAGGTCGTCTGTCCCCTACCCTTCCTCGCCTCTCGGCTTGCTCATGAGGAGCCCTGCAGAGGGGCCTGAGAGGTCCCTGAACGAGGCGGGAGCGGGATCCAGCCTGGCCGCGGAGTCCAGGGAGGCTGATAAGGCGCTGCTGGAGGGAGGGAAGGAGCTGCTCCCAGGCCGCTCAGTCCTGTTCCGTCTTCCAGAGCCTGGTTTTATTTATAATGGGGGCAGCGTCAGGCAGAACGAGTCTCGGCCACTTATAAATGGCCCTGGAAACCCGTGGGCACTCTGGCTAGACTCCCGGGCAGTCCTGCTCCAGGGCAGTGTGTGTGTGTTGGGGGGGATTCCTCATTCCTCTCACCTCACTGCTGGGCTGCCCAGGGCAGCCGAGGGCAGAAGGCTCGTCATTACGGACCTAGTTGGACTAAGTTCTTCTGTTCCATATTGTGGAAAACTACTTCCTGATTCTTCAGCTACATAAACACCAAACCCTGATACATGAGGACAGCACCAAGGGACGCCACCATCCTCCCCCGGGCGTTCCTCTCTGTGGGGGATGAACTGGAGCACTTACATGTCTCCTAGCAGCTCACCAGCTAGGACAGGACGTCAGGTTTGAAGTGGACATCTGGGGCCACTCCTCACAGGGTGGTAGTCTCTCCTGGGCAGAGGGGGTGGTGGGAGTTGAGTCATTCCTTGTGCCCCCGTTTATAGCTGCTGTGAACCACCCATCCAGGGCACAAAGGAGACAGCAAGCATACTCCACACCTGCCCCGTTACTCAGAGAAGTGCACAGCTTCCTCTTCCACCTTTAGGAGAAGCAGATGCTGTGGACAAGCTGCCCCGTGTGCCCTTTCCACGGCTGTGGACAGCAGTGTGACACGGCAGTTTACTCCTCTGTGTCCAGCGTAGAAGATGTGAATTCTGCCATGTGCCCTCCTGTGTCTCCAGCCCCTGCAATACTGGATGTTCTTGGTCATTTGTTGACATCAAACTGAGGCTCTGGACATTTGTTCAAAGTTCAGTCTTTGAAATGCAAACCTCAGTGCTTTTGAGGTCACAGACCGAGTTCCAGGCAGGAGCTGAGAGTGTGGACTGGACAACTCACTTGATAAATCTACCACATGCTCAGGAATGAGGACCGCGGAGGCCTTGGAGACAGGAGGAACTGTTTTTCATTTCCACTAGAACACGGGACTTTTAAGGACATTGTGTCCCAGGGGATTTTTCAGGAGTCACCTAAAAATAATTACAAACTGAACTTTAGAATAGCTTTGCACTATAGCATAATTTTCCAAACTCAGAGGATGACTTTTAATTAAGTTAACCTACTTGGAGGTTTCAATTATTGAGGTGGTAATGGATAAAATATTCATTTTGATTCTAATATTTTCTGCCTTTTCATATGATACAAGGTATAATGATTTTGAAGTATTTAGAAATGAGAACTCGAATTTACTTCTGCTGTAGTAACTATTTTTTTTTCAACCCCTCAGAGAGGTTTTTTTTTTTTTTTTTTTAGTATTTATTTTTTAGTTTTCGGCAGACACAACATCTTTGTTGGTATGTGGTGCTGAGGATCGAACCCGGGCCGCACACATGCCAGGCGAGCATGCTACCGCTTGAGCCATATCCCCAGCCCCCTCAGAGAGTTTTTAATGCCCTGAGTCTACAAACTTCTAGAATTTCAGTTACAAAGCATCAAAGAACCGCATAGGGCACATTCAAAGTTTCTTTCTGGCTGCAAGAACTTTGATTTCGCAAAGTCGTGAAGCAGGAACAAGAATCGAACTCGTCCTGGGAGCCCTGGAAGTTCATCTGCCAGCGTAGTTGCCCGAGGGAAACTAGACGTTGAGAAACAATGAATCCCGAGGCCTTATTAAATCACTTTTCAACCAAGAGTCTCCCTGTAAAGATTAGCTTTCACCATTATGGCTTTTCAGGAACAGAAGCAGGTCTTTAAAGGTGCTCCCATTTCCTTTATCTGTTGTCTGTATGTGAAGTGTTAAAAGTGGAAGGCACATTTTCTAAAGTGAAATTTCTCTGTCTCCCCGCTGCCCCGTCTTGCTCCAGCTGGGGCGGGTTCTGCGGAGCCCTTTCATGAAGTTTGTGGCACACGCGGCCTCCTTCATCATCTTCCTGGGCCTGCTGGTGTTCAACGCCTCCGACAGGTTTGAAGGCATCGCCACACTGCCCAACATCACGGTCACTGACTACCCCAAACAGATCTTCAGGGTGAAGACCACTCAGTTCACGTGGACAGAGATGCTGATCATGGTCTGGGTTCTAGGTAAGGCTTTGATTTCAAGTACCCTAACTTTTACCAAAAACTAGTTGTCTAAATGATTGTCAGTTTCTGCCAAAGCTGCTATGCCTTCCCTGGTAAAGACGTCACCAGAGTCAGGTGAGCTAAGTAGCAAGATAATTGAATAATTTGGTACATGCCTGTAAAAGTTATGCCTTAACTCAGAATAAGTTTTTATGATTAACTTGACCTGATTACAAATTTACCATGTTTCAGAAATCTAACTTCAATAATTGAACACAACTAAGTTAAGTTTTTAAATGTAACTCACTGTTGTGATCAATTGAAATGCTTATGAAATAAACTGAGGACTAAAGAACCTTTATGTTGCATTTGAGAGATTTTTAGGAGTTTCCATTTTCAGGATATCTGTTACTTTGCTTTGCAGTAACCCATTTTGAGTACCTGTGTTAAAGTGAAAATTTTAAAAAGTGCATGTTGGAACAGGTTTGTCCACTGATTACTGATCCAAATTTTTGTCTGTTTTCTCTCTTCCATCCTGTGTGTTTCTTGGTGTCTTCTCCTTCCCTGAGTTGATGGGCTTGTTGTCCCCTTCACTGGCCCCTGGTCTCGACCTGGGCCAAGTAATTATCTTATGAACTTTGTCTTGGTAAACTCTCCAGTTACTGTGCCCTCTCACAGGGCGACCTTGTGCCCTTCTCCCCTCGAGGCACTTTCTGCCTTCAGTTTCTTCCTAAGTGGCGCCTTTCTGGGGGGATTTGTCTTGTCCCTGGGATGCTCCTGGCCTCCCCAGCATGGGGCAGAGCAGGAGTGGGGAGGGGACCGTCCAGCTTCCTGGGTGGCTGGGGAGCCCGTCATTAGAATTCCAGGTGACTGTCTCCTGCAGGGGCTCGTTTGCCCAGTCGCCATGGCTTGATGGTCAGCCACTTGGATTTTTGTAGGGACACCTCTTCTTCTGTCCTCCACGGGGCTCACAGCGAAGCTCCTCTGACCTGCCTGCTTCCTCCCTCCTCTCTGCACCCGCCATAGGTCCCCGTCTGGGTGGCCATGTGTAGAGCTCTGTCTCTGGTTCTGGCAGGGTGTGTCCTCCGAGGGAAGCCCTTCCCCCCAGGGTGGGCCTGGGTCAGCAGGCGCCTGGTGGCAGCTTCCCACCTGAGCGTGATCTCATGGGCACCCTCGCTTCCCACCCAGGGATGATGTGGTCTGAGTGTAAGGAGCTGTGGCTGGAAGGGCCCAGGGAGTACATCCTGCAACTGTGGAATGTGCTCGACTTTGGGATGCTCTCCATCTTCATCGCCGCCTTCACGGCCAGGTTCCTGGCTTTCCTTCAGGCAACAAAAGCACAGCAGTACGTGGACAGCTATGTCCAAGAGAGTGACCTCAGCGAAGTGACGCTGCCGCCCGAGATACAGTACTTCACCTACGGTGAGTGGCTCGCTGCGGGAGGAAATGCCAGTCAGGAGTACGGTAGCCCCCTCCATCCAAGGCGGATATGTCCCAAGGCCCCCTTGGGTTCCTGAAACTGCTGATCTATATATATATTGTTTCTTCCCACACATAAATATGTACTCATGGTAAATTTAATAAGTAAGTTAGGCACAATATGAGATTAATGACATTCATAATAAAATGGAATAATTATAATAATATATGATAATATAGTTGCTAGCATCGCTTCTCTTTCTTTGGGCATATTATTAAATAAAATGAGGGTTTCTTGAACAATGAACACTGCAATACAGTGACAGAGGGTCTGATCACCTAGACAGCTCCTAAGTCACTGATGGGCAGGTAGCTTATACCACATGGACACACTGGTATTCATGTCCTACAAGAGACAGAATTGGTCTGCACAGATTGAGCGGGCTGCTCAGAATGCTGTGCCATATAACACTTAAAAATGGTTTATTTGTGGAAACTTCCACTTAAAATTTTCAGATCACAGTTGACCATGAGTAACTGAAACCACATAAGCCCCCCCCCTTAAATAATGGACCACTTCCGTGTGTTAGTGTGAAAGGTGTGTTGCACATTTGTGCACAGTGGACGCAGCATGAGCCTTGGAGTCTATGAAGCCAGATCCTCAGGGCCCAGAGTCCCCGAGGCTGTGGGTTCAAGCAAATTAGACAACGGAAGTCTAAACGGCCGTGAGAGCCATGGAGAAAATCGTAAGCTGAGGTGCCAGGGCGCTGAGGACAAGAGAGCCGCAGCTGCGGAGACATCAGACACACCTGGCACAGAGTGGGGCTCTTGCCGGACTTCTCTGTCACCAAGAGCAGGGGCCCCCGTGGACATCCAGGTGAAAGGCAGTGGATGACCTCTTGCCCAGCACAGACCTGTCGGGTGCTGTTTGTTCCCTTCCCTGAGCTGCGGTGACAATCTTCACCTATGTGTATAAATCTCAGCCCTGCAGAGGTGCAAGCTCAGGCGTGCAGTGTATGTTCTGCTTGGAGGATGACTGTAGAGGCAGTCAGGGTTCACTGGGGGGCGAGTCCAGGTTGGAAGGCTGGGCTCCTGCTCTCACGAGCAAGGTCTTGCAATGTGTGGAACTGAAGCGTGGTGTCTCCTACTGTCAGCAAGGACCACCCAGCAAGGACACTGGTTCAAACGAGCCAAGGATCACCATTTGCACTTAAGAATTAGTCTTTATTTGTGTGTTATCTAGGTCTTGATATTTCCATAACTTATGTATCTTGAGTTTATCTGTGTCTATTTAATGGCTGTTGTCTCAAGGGGACTTTGTGACTGCTGACCTTCCACCTCCTGGACAAGTGATCTGATCATGGTTTTGACTTTCCAAGTCTTGGCTTCTGCATCTCCAAGAGGTCAGCATTTGCCACACATGCTCACGGGGCAGCACGTGACAGTGACGTGCTGGGAGTGTTCAGTGAATGTTAATGTTTCTTATTGCAATGTCCACAGTGTGTCCATGCTTTTGGAAATGACCCAGTTCACACAAAATCAGCCACACAGTTCTTCACTGACCTGCCAGGGAAATGGATCTACTGCAGACTCAGTAACCTTGAAAGGCTCATTAGGCTCTTGTTGTGAATCTGCATCCCCAATCTTTACCCTTTCTGGCCTTTTATGTCCTCTAGAAACAAGTCAGCTTGCTTGGCCGTCACCTGGCAGCACTACTGTGGCCCAGTGACACTCTCTCAATGCTGTCTGAGATTTCACTTGCATAAACTGATAGACAAACTAATTTCCCACCAAACATGGGAAAGAAGTTTCACTTCGGGCTGGGACAATAGCTCAGTGGCAGAGCGCTTGCCTCGCACAGGTGAGGCACTGGATTCGAGCCTCAGCACCACATAAAAATAAGTAAAATAAAGGTATTGTGTCCATCTACAACTAAATTGTGTCCATCTACAACTAAAGATATTTTTAAAAAAGTTTTACTCCAACTATGCCCGTTGGACACCAGAACAGCTGATTAATAAGTCTAACGATGAGAGGACAGGCCAGTGGGTTGTTGCGTCATCTGGACACGTCGGTGTCTGTGAAGTGCTCTAACTTCTTTATCTCTTATTCTTTTTCGGATCCATGTGTTGTCAGTTTAGTGTCTTTACACTGGTCTTTTCTCCACTGAAAGTAATATAGAAATTTTGTTTCTTGATTAACGTAAGAATAGTACTGGACAGTTAATTAAATGGGCCGAGAGTAGAGCCAGCCACCTACAGGACAGACCTACTGGTGTGTTCACTTTGCCTGCTGGCCAGGGGCAGGGCACTCCATTGTTCATCTCTCTCTCTTTTCTAGCTAGAGATAAATGGCTGCCTTCTGACCCGCAGATCATCTCCGAAGGCCTGTATGCCATCGCTGTTGTGCTCAGCTTCTCTCGCATCGCCTACATCCTCCCTGCCAACGAGAGCTTCGGCCCCTTGCAGATCTCTCTTGGAAGGACGGTGAAGGACATATTCAAGTTCATGGTCCTCTTCATCATGGTGTTTCTGGCCTTCATGATCGGCATGTTCATACTGTACTCTTACTACCTGGGGGCTAAAGTCAACGCTGCTTTCACCACGTAAGTCGAGCATGAAGAGGAATTCCAGCAGGTCTAGACGAAGGAGAAGAAAAATTTCAATTACCGTAGTGAAGGTGTTTTTAAGAGCAGAGAAAAACCCATGAAAACAGTCAGTTCCTGCGTGTGATTCTGTTGCTCCACAACTTCATCTCTTTTACCTTAGTGAACATTTGGCCACAGAATCAATCAGGATTCGGAAAAAATCCTGGACAAAATCTGCTATTTTAAGAGAATGGAGTATGGGATGGCTAATCCTGGATGTCTCTTTCCTTATGTTAAATTTAGGCCTGTCCCTTGGTAGCTAGTACTACTCTTCTGAAACAGAAGCCCTGGTTTGTTTCAGTGAGTCATCGACCGTGCGGGGAGGGGGGTGAGAGGAAAGGGCGTGTCCTGGAGCCCACTGGAGTGGTGAGACCACGCTGGTTCCTGCACTGTGACTGTCTCCCCGGGAAGCCTTCCTTGACCCAGCTGAGTCTCACTACCACTGTGGGCCTCGGGGTGGAGGTACCCAGACTGTGGGTCCTTCTCGCCAGTTGGTGTTCGGTTGTCATGGCGATGGCCTCCCCTGTATCTTGATCCCTGTCGTGAGGAGATCGTGCTCCCTCCTGCCTTTCCTTGGTGCCTGTGAAGGAAGCCACAGCTGAGAACCAGCTTCACTCTCGGCAAGTTCCCCTAGAGGAAAATAGCATACCAAGGCGTTGCGGACGTCTGAATGGTTCTGAACTAGTGTTCCCAATAGTTAACAGAGAGCAGTCAGAAGGTGAGAGAGACTGAAATTCACTTTATTGTAATAAAGAAAAAAATCAGTTTGAACCTGCTGGGGAAAACACAGAGGTGCACAGCGCCACCCCTTTCCCTCCCCCTCTTTAAATACTATTCCCATTCATTGTTTTCCAGAAAAAGAACTTGCTTTAGAACCTTGCTTTGTAATGGAATTTTACATAACTGTTCAAGGATTATTTATTTAGTCCTCGGATCAGGGATCACAAGTCAGTCACGTGTTAAAAACAGCCATGTGCGTTTTGCCAAAGTGGCTGAGGAACGCCAGCGGGGGACTGGTGTGGGAGAGCCGGGTGCTGGTTGTGCTGAAGGAGGAATCAGGAAGTCCTGTGATCAGGGGAGACATGCGGCCTCCTTGTTCCGCTGCCCCACTTCATGTCCAGCCAAGGGTGGCTTCTGGGGAGGTGACACTGTTGGCTCTCAGGATCTGTGGGCTCCTTGTAAGTTCAGCGAGCCCTGGGTCACCAGTGGCCTGACAACACCGTGTCCTTGCTGAACCCACACAGTTGTTTTTCCTTGTCCTTGTTCCCTATACGGCACAGGAGAGCAACTGTTGCAACAACTGCATTGCAGTGTCACCATATCAAGTATGGTAAGCCACCTGGAGATGGTTTAAAGCATGCAGGAGAGGTGCATAGGTTATATGTAAACACTAAGCCTTCTTTAAGGGACTGAGCACCCACAGACATCCATATTCCCAGGGAGTCCTAGAACCCAGCCCCCACAGATACCCAGCGGTGACTGACTGTATGTTCTTGTGACAAAAGATTCAGAGAGGTGTCTACGATGACAGGCTGGTCCCCCCCCCCTTGGCCCCCAGTCTGCTAGTTCTCCCTAGTTCCAGAAATGCCCGTGTCTTTGGGACACTTTGAGATTTTTTTTTTCATAAAGTAGAATGTAAGTATCTGGTTTCCCTTGTCACTCGATGATAGAGGTTTTCACCGTGGCTGTCTTGTTTCTTACTTAACCCTCCTCTGGCATCGCTGATGTGAACACGTGGAGACAGGTCTGTCCCACTCCCCCCCGCCCCTTGGTTGCATGGCCTTCCGGGTTTGTATGCTCCAGAATCATTCAGCCTGTTCCTTGCATATCTAGCTTGCTTTTATTCTAAAAGCAAATTATTTCATAGCAAATGATGCAGCAAGGAATAAGTTCATATACTTTTTTAAAGTAGATTCATAATTTTAATTTCTGTTCTACTCCAGAAAAACTGACTTAAATATCTAAACCATCTACCAAATCAAACTTCAAACTCTCATCCTCCCAGGAGAAAGGAATGGGCGTTGTAATATGGCTTCAGCTTTCTCCTGCTGAGCACAGACAACTCTCCCTGGAAGGTCCTTCAGAAAAGCTCCGTTGGCCATTTAATCACCAGTCCTGAAAACCTGAGAGGGGGATTTCTGTTAACTATCTTCAAATTGTTAGAAGTAGTTGCTAATGTTTGTTCTGATTGCATTTTACATCTGTATGGTGTTCAGCCCTAACTTGTCTTTACTTCTGAATAATTAATACTTAGAATCATTAATTAATTACTGTGTGTCTTTTTTCCCCACAGTGTAGAAGAAAGTTTCAAGACTTTGTTTTGGTCGATATTTGGATTGTCTGAAGTGACTTCCGTTGTGCTCAAATACGACCACAAATTCATAGAGAATATTGGATATGTCCTTTATGGGATATACAATGTAACTATGGTGGTGGTTCTACTCAACATGCTCATTGCTATGATCAATAGCTCCTATCAAGAAATTGAGGTAAGCCCACTGTGTCCCCAGCATCTGCCCTTGCCATCCCACTCTGACGGCATGTGACATCTGTTTCTGTGCCTTGTGGTCACAAAGAGGCTCCTTTCCATGCAGAGAGCCTGGTCTCAGCTGTGTCTCCCCCTGAGCAGGTAGTCACACCTGTCCAGTTCTTCTAGGAGCCCAGATCCCAGGAGGTCCCTCCCACTCCACCTCTCTCAGGGTGTCTCAGAAGTCTTGAAATCACTGACCACGTGCCCTGCCATAGGGAGACACACTCCTGGGTTAGCCAGTCAGCGTCCGTCCTGGTGGAAGAATTGCTAGATGCCTGCAAACAGATGGCAAACTTGATCTGGTCAGAATTTCTAGTATCTGGAAACTGCTCTGCCTCGGATCTCTGGTTGGGCTTGGGGTGGTAGCATCTTCTTCACTGAATGTATTTTCCTCCATCCCCCAGTTTTGTGCTCGGTATCTTCCTAGTGCCTAGCTGTTTCTCAGCTCTACCAAATCTCCAAGTGTGTTTAGAGCCTCGTAATATAGTGTCCCCAACGCAGAGGTTAGCTCCTCCAGAAATGAAAACTCAGAGCACTGAACACCTACCTATCTGGGCTGTGTGACCTGATCGACCCAGCCTCCTCCACCCTGGGACCCCTCTTCCTTGCCCCTATTGGAATGGTCATGCCCATCACCATGGGGTGGCCCTGAGGAGAGGAGTAGATGGAGACCGGTCCAGGCTTCTGGGGAACTACATGACATTTGAGGGCATGTGTCAGAAACATAATCTCCCAAAATCTGTTCTAAATTCTCATTTTTCTTTTGCCCTTAGAGTATAATACGTCACGCGTATAACCTGGGTGGGTGTGGGGAGGGGAGAGTGAGGTAGAGAGCAAAGAACTAACTTTGAACATGCAGAATTGGTGGGGCGAAGAATGGGGGGAGGGAGTTAACACTTTTGTCTTTTCTTGCCTCTAATTTTTCTGATCTTTTTGTCTTATCTTGTGAGGAATAGGAAATTCTGGTTATATTTTACTGGATATAGACAAAGGAATATGGAAAAGAAAAAGTTTAAATGGTGTCATAGAAGTGATCCTCAGTTTATCCCATAGCATATAGAGATCATATGCAGAAAATTATGTATAAGTTCCTTACCTGTTTCAAAAATCATTTATATTCATTGCTAGAATTTACATTGTTACTGGAATATTTAGTTTAAAAATTTAGTAGCTAATTTCAAATCAGTAATTTCTATTTTGCAACACAGGATGACAGTGACGTAGAATGGAAATTTGCTCGTTCCAAACTTTGGCTCTCCTATTTTGATGATGGGAAAACCTTGCCCCCACCCTTCAGCCTGGTTCCTAGTCCAAAATCATTTGTGTATCTCATCATGCGGATCATCAACTTCTCCAAATGTAGAAGGAGAAGGCTACAGAAGGATCCAGAAATGGGAATGGGTAACTCAAAGTCCAGGGTAGGTATCGACAACTTACCAAGACCTTAAAGTCCATGTTTTGTCTCTTTCTCCTTGTCTTTCGATGTGTAATTTTTATGTGTGATGCAATAGTTTTTATGTGTGAACCTAGAAGACCTTGAAAGTGGCCGTGCATCCCACCAGCTGCCATAGACAAGGGCTTGATGTCTGCATAATGTTTCAAGAGCCACTTGTCTATGCCCTGGGCGGTCAGAAGTTCCTGGGAACCACCAGATTAAAAACAGACAAGACTCCTTTGAACTGTTAAACATAAACAGAAACCTTGTTGTTAGGAAGCACTTTGCTTTGGTGTGTTCCATGTTCTCGGCTGTGATTCTGAAGTTAAATAATTTTAGCCTCAGATCATCCTCTTCCTGTTCATAGACTGAGCATGGCTACACTGGGCTAAGTAACTTTTTTCCTTTAGTATCATAAAACCGAGAGTTATTTGAGAGCTCCTCAAATAACTCCAAGCGCCCCTTTTATAATAGCAAGAATTGCCTGCCTACATTGTCCCAGTTGAGTCAGACTTTAATTTTAACAAACGTTTCATGATGGCACTTTATGAGCGTGAATTTAATTTTCAAAGATAAGCTTGGTATAGGAGACAGAAAAATACAGGAAAAATTCAAATAACAGTAAAGGAGGAAGATAGGAGAAAATGTACAGGCTTAATATACAATTTTTATCTAAAATTGTGAAAATGGCCTGTAGCTGTAGCAATCGAGAAGCCCACAGGATTTTAGGTTAATTCTGTAAAATACAGGCCTTCCTGAGCAGAGGTGGGTACTTTTTCTCAGTTGAAGCTGGGGAAAAGAGGATTAATGCAATTTAATTTCTCGGTTTTTAAGATAGAGGTGAGTTTGCAAGATTTGTTACAACCCTAGAATCTTATTCTTTAAGAATGCAATCTTTTAATCCTCTCTGACCTGCATGTGAGCTCTGACAGCTGTTAGGTTGTAAGGGAATGAGGGTTATGGCATGCCAAGATTTAAAACAGAGCCTCGTAAGCACACAGCGAGAAGGAAGACAGCCCTGCTGCTGGACTTGGGTTTGAATCTTGGCTCTTAGGAGTCAGAACAGGTAGCAGGGATAAACCACGTGGCCACTTGAGCTTTAATCGCTTCCCCTGAAAGAGGAAGCTTCTGGAGGGTTGTGGTGAGGACTCTGAGAGTTCCAGCCTCGACAAATATCAGGGCCCTTCCCTATTCACAGTTTACAAAGTGCTTTGCAGTACGTCTGAACCTCAGGTCGTGCTGCAAGGTGGGTATCCGTTATTCCATTTTATAAATAAGACAACTTCGCCCTTCAAATCCCTCCCCTACAACTGGGCTGGCCGTGCAGGGCAGGCCTGGGTCCAGCTCTCTGTTGCACCTGGCTGCTCTGTGCTCAGCCGCCCAGTCCAGGCTGTGGCCTCCCTCTCCCTCCCTGAGCTGTACTTTCAGCTGTGGGGCAGCAGGTCTCCTAAAGGGGCCTGGGTGGAACTGTCGTCCTGGGTGGCACCTGCTACTGCTGAAACTGACTTTGCTTTGAAAGACTGAAGTATATAAAAGAAGTGTCTCAGGTGGAGAGTTTGCAACTCTAGCATCTCATAGAACACACCTTAGTTTTCTTCTTTCTTTCTGTGGGCAGCTGAGTCTGTGGACCTCTTTCCTGACCCTGTCATAAAGTAGAAAGGGGAACTCAGGTTGAGAAGAGCACACCCAGGCCGTGGCTGCCTGGACCCCTCTAAAGGAAACTAGCTTCTCCCAGGAGTGAGGGGAGCATTTATGTAGGATGTCCACTGAGGGTGTCCCCTAAGGTCACCTGCTCCTGCCTGTGTGTGCCACGGGCAGGAAAGGTGCTGGTAGCAGAAGATGGGCTGGGCTCTCGTCTCTGGGGAGGCAAGAGCCTCCGCTTCCTAGGCCTCCCACATCTGGCTTAAATGGTCGTTGTGACTCTAAGTTGCACATAGGCCTGTTCAGACCCTTTCACCTTCTGCACAGTCATAGACACTCGTGTATGCTGAATTTAGTAAAAATCTGGAGAATTCCATTTCCTGTTGTTCTTTTTGGACCAGGGAGGCCCTGGAGCAGCCTGTCCTGCTCACCTGTCCGGCTGACCTTGGTTGGTAGGCAGACACCGACCTCCAGTGGCCAACAGGAGAATTAACTCCGCTAGATAAGGTTTTTCCCGGGCACTGCAGACCTAGTGGAAGGGTCCGCGCCACCTCCACTCCCCGCATCCCTCACCTCAGGCATTGTGATATTGTGATGGTGGTTCTCGGGTCCTGGGGCGTATATGCTTTTTTGGATTGGGGGGGGGGCTTGCTTTTGAACCACACCTACCAGGGGGCAGTGTGCCCATGAGTAATAGGTCACACGGGAGTGGATGTGCCTCTGTGCCCCTCCTGCTCTCATTCTTGCCCAAAGTCTAGACCTTAAGAAGAGAAGCAGAAGAGGGAAAGAAAACCAAGATTCTGTAGCCCAATTCTCTCCCAAGTGTGATCCCAGCTCTTGTACAGCCGTGAGAAGATGCGTTACTCAGACTTCTATTGTAAGGCTATGGGACCCCACAGTGATACCCAGTAGCGTGCCCTGCGCAGGCCCAGCAGCCGACTGAACTGCTTCCCTGGAACTGCGCTGCCAGGAGCCAAGTGCACATCTTGATCAAGACCAGGTCCCAGGGAAAATTGTGCCCAGTAGGAGCCAACTTTTAAAAAAGGTGTTCTCAACCAGCAGTTCTGTTCCGCCCATCTTGCCAACACTTGGACCAGTGTGAGTACATGTCCCCCTTAGAGCTTGCCTTTGGAATTAGATGAAGTCACGTAGAAAACTCACCCTCCACAAGGTGTTCCTCAGAAATGTTACCAAGGAGAATAGGAGAGACTGTACTTCTGATTCCAAATGAATGTATTCTAATTTACTAGGTTAATTGTATTTTTTCCTAGTTAAACCTCTTCACTCAGTCTAACTCAAGAGTTTTTGAATCACACAGTTTTAACAGCATTCTCAACCAGCCAACTCGTTATCAGGTAAGAACTCCTTAGACATCTCTCTTTATCTGTGTGTGATTCTGTGTGTCTGTGTGTGTGTGTGTGTGTGTGTGTCTGTGTGTGTGTGTCTCTGTGTGTGTGTGTGCGTGTCTGTGTGTGTGTGTGTGTGTGTGTGTGTGCGCACGCGCGCGCGCGCGCGCGTGCGCGTAGCCAGTGGCACTATAAGACGGGAACAGAGAAGATGAGAAAAGAACACTCTGGTTGGAGGGGACTTTAGAAATCAGTCTAACTGCTCCTCCCCTTCCCCTCCCTCTCCTCCTCCCTCTCCTCCTCCCTCTCCCCCTCCTTCTCCCCCTCCCCTTTTTTTTTTTTTTTTTGGCTGAGGAAGAAGAGTTCTTTTCTCAATATTGAAAGCAAAATGTTGCTATAATTTCCAAAGCATGTTGCATAAACCTTGAACTGGACAAAGAAACAGGAGTTATGGTGTATTAGAGAAATACCTCTCTCACAGTTTGAAAATAGGACTGTTTCTCCAGGCTTTTCTCCAGGGCAACCCATCTTCCAAGTGACTGTGGTCAGGCTGTGCTCTTTCAATGGCACTGCTTTAAAACACCTTCGGGAAGGCAGTGACGCAGGCCTGTAATCCCAGCAGCTCAGGAGTCTGAGGCAGGAGGAGCGTGAGTTCAAGGACAGCCTCAGCAACTTAGCGAGGCCCTAAAGGAACTGAGTGAGACCCTGTCTCTAAATAAAAATAAAAGGAGTTGGGGATGTGGCTCAGTGGTTAATCACCCCTGAGTTCAATCTCCAGTACCAAAACAAACAAACAAATACAACACCCCATGCATTTGCTGTTGGCTGTGACCCTTGAATTCTGTTCCTCAGCTGGCCTCATTTTGAGTCTTTAGATTCTGGTATGTGGGGGGTGTCTTGAGGACAAAGGAAGTGATGATGTCAGGTGATGCTGGGAGAGTGACACACCCACCTTCACACAGCTTACCTGGAGGAGGGAACTCTGCAGAACCGATTGGCTCACTGATTACCACAGCCATTCTTTGGATGGTTACATTACGTCCCATATGGTGTGCTTGTTTATCTCATCCAGCTTCTACTGAGAGAGAGGGTATTGCCAGTATTTAACAGTTATAAGTAATACTGCCATAAACAACCTCCTGTACTTGACATTTCAAACGTGCAAATGTGGAGAATTTTCTGGTTAAGTATCTGTGTATTTAAATTTTTTAGTCATTATCAAGCTGATTTTGATGGAGCTTGTAACATTTACACTCACAATACATGTATGAGAGTATCTGTTTCCTTCCTAAACCAAACAGTGTGTTGCGAGGGCTTTGGGTCTTAGCCTATGACAATGGCTTCTGGGCATGAACTGGACCTTTACTTTGAGTTAACTTGACCTTAATTTTATGTTTAGTGTTCTATATTCTTAGGACCCAATGTCTACCTGCTTTTCTTGATGGCTTTTGGTATAAGTTAAGAGGAATTCTTAATATTTTAAGGTATGAGCTGTTGTGTTATGAGTTGGGAAGTTTTTTGCCAGTTTGTTGTGTGTCGACATTCACAAGTGTTATTTCTTATTTCTGCAGTCACCTTCCCAAGTCTATTAGGTCGGAGATTCGTGCAGTCTTTGAAAAGATCTTCTCCCATCTGAGATCACTTAACAAGCTTTCTACCCATCCATATTTCTTAAGTTCTGCTCATGTTTTATGTGAAAATATTCAACCATGTAGAATATATTTTAGCATAATATGTGGGGTGGGGATCCAAATTCATTTTTTCTTCCAGATGATTACATAGCTCAGTGTGTTTGAATAATATTTCTTTTATATTGATTTGAAATCCTGCTTTTATTGCTAAATTCTGGTACCTATTTGTATTTATTTCTAGTTTTTCCATTCTGTCTATTCATGCAATTTGACCATATTATTTTAATTCTTGTAGTTTAAAACAAAATCAAACAAATGAACCCCCATTTTTTGCTATTCTTTCTTTTTCCTCCCCTTTCTCTTTCTTTCTCCCTGTCCTGTTTGAATTTTGGAGTTGATTTGTCTACTTCACAAACAGACTGGTGGTATTTTTACTGAGATCAATGTTTACTTAAGGAGAATTGGCACTGTGTCGGGTACTGGGGGTTGAGCCTGGGTGCTCACCCCTGGGCCCCACCCCAGTCCTTTGTGCTCTGTTTGGAGACAGGATCTTGCAGGCTGCTGAGCCTGGTCTTGCTGCCTCAGCCCCCGAGTGGCTGGGATCACAGGTGTGGGCATTGCATACAGCAGGGACTGGCACCTTATGATGTCCTCATTTCCTTTTGAGAACACGGTGACTTTCCACTGGTTCAGGTCTGCTTTTATCTCTTTGGAGTCCTGTAAATAGTCGTCTTTGCTCATATTAATTAGGATTAATGTGGTACCATTCACACAGAACCACCAAACACCAACCACTAAAGGGCTAAAAGAAAATGGACATTTAATTCTCTTTTCTTTTCAAGAATTTGGGGTGGGGGGCGGCTGGGGAGACAGCTCGGTGGTAAAGCACTTGCCTAGCATGCATGAGGCCTTGTGTTCAATCCCCATCACCACATTAAAAAAAAATAACAACAACAACAACAACAAGAATTCAGGAGGTGGTCATTCTTTTCTTCTATCTTCTTGGGTTCAGTACCTGAGGTTTGCAAGTTAAACTGACAAAAGGCAGACTAACAATAGCGAAAATAAAACACCCTGTGATGGGTGGCTAGGATTTAGAGCTTGCGTATATCTTGCCAAGTGCAACAAATTTGTTGAGAAGTGAAAGATGAAGAAAATAGAGTTGGAGAATCTAATGGAAGACAGGGTTATCTTCCTAAGGTTGGCTTGAGCAGACCCGTCCTGGTGCCAACATTCTGTCCCCAGGCATGACAGATGTGAAATCCTGGCATGGGAGAGAGGAGGGGGAATCTTTCTCAGAAGAAGATTTAAGTCCAGCTTTCAGGCAGATGGAGAGTGAGGTCAGGGAGGGTAGGTGAGGGCCTGATGGTACTGAGCAGCAGCAGCCTGAGTTTGAATTAGTAAACAAAAGTTAGTGGACAAAAAAGGGTGAAAAGAGGCTCTGGCTCCTTGGGGAGGAAGCTGTTCCCCGCCCATATCTGTTCCTTCTCCCCGTCTCAGTGGAGGGTTTGGGAAGGAACCTGGTTTTGTTTGCAAGGAGAACCAGCCGGGTCTGCACCTTGCCACCCCTCAGTCTCAGCTTTGGGGATCTCTTTCCAGGCCTTCCACTCCCTGGACAGAGAAAATTCGTAGTCTACACCATAAAGTCACAGTGTCCTCTGGAAATGGTGACTCATAAGTGTCCTCAAGAAGTCCAGATAACTCCTGGAGGTCTGAGGAGTGAGGATGTTAATCTACAGGCTACTATAGTTAGTAATTGGACTGAAAGAGGCAAATCCAATAAATCTGTTATTGGTCAATTTAATTTGGGGTATTGAAGGTAAATTTTTAAATGTCACTTTTACTTGTTACATGTGAGTTTCCTGGTCGTTTGTAGCACTGTGACTATCAGGACAAACAAGCAGCATTTGCTGCACAGAAGCATTAGATGACCATAAGAAACTCGGAGTCCCAGTAAGGGAGTCATTTCCTGGGGCTCTCTGCTTTGTAAGATACACTGTAACATTCTCTCTGACACCTGTAAGTCACCACTCAGGTCTGGCAGCTCGCCTTCTGAGCTGTGGTTCAGAGGGTGACGGAGGATCCCCTTCAGGAGCTATTGCAACAGGGGGAGTCCCCAGGGAGAGCCTCTGCGGCTGCCCCAGACAGGCGGCCTTCCTGAGGACTCACAGGAACCCTGCACCGTGGACCAAGGGTTTCAGTTCAACACAAGGGGCTTTCTTGCCTCCTAGAGGGGCTGGGGCTTGGTGCACAGAGGTGTTTAAGCTGGAAAAATCACAGTGGCGTTTCTGTGGGATGTGGGACCAGCTAAAAACACACCAGACATTGAAGGGGAAAGCTGTAGCCTTTAGCAGGCAGAAGGTGACAGGTGACAACGAGCTCACCTTCCTTTCTTCCCCGCAGTGAGGGAAGTCGATGAGCTTTGTTCAGGCTATTTCTGGGGAACTTGAACCACATAGGAATTTCTTTTTTAAAAAACGTGCCCTAATTATTTAAACATGACTGTAGAATACATTTATCCACTTGGATGTATCATCCGTAAATGGAGTATAATCTCTCACTTTTCTGATGGTACATGTTGTAGAATCACATTAGTCATGCAGTCATGGATGTGCATAGGAAATGATGTGTTTCCTTCTACTGCCTTTCCTACCCCCCCTTCCTCCTACCTAAGCTAAGGTAACTCTGTCTCCCAGCCCCAGTGAGCTAGCATCCACATATCAGAGAAAACCTTGGCCTTTGGTTTGGGGGGATTGACTTATGAGCTTAGCATGATATTCTCCAGCTCCATCCGTTTACCATAAACTTTCTATTTTCCTACCACTTTCCCTTCTGGCAGTGGGTGGAAGACTACGTAGACTTCCTACGTATAGTTTCAGAAAACTTGATGTAAGTATTTGAGAGAGTGTTGCATCGGGGAACGTGAGCAGTGACATCTTAGTCTGCACCCTAACTGTAGCTGACCTTCTCCAGCAGAACCTGTGCTTTTACATGCACTGCATTGTTTCCTCTGCACAGCTCCTTCTGGGCTGAGTTTTATTGCCCCATTATAGAGATGAGGAAAGGAAGCTTAGAGATTCAATGTCTTGAGCTCTGGGCTTGTAAATAAAGGCCTGTATTCAAATTCAGACACCCCTTGCTCCAAACACATTCTGCCTCCCCTTCATCTCAAGAGGTTTTACTTTTTGCAGAGGTAGGATTTACAAATAAAAGTTTTCTTAGTTGTTCATGCAGACCACCTACAGCCCTTCACTCCCAGCTCCTCTAAGCCTTCTGTGTGTACATGAAAACTATGTCCACCAGGTCTGAAGGGCTCTGGCTGCTGAAGAGGCAGCGCGGCCGCCCGGGCTGGAGAGGCCCAGGAAATGCGAGGCAGCAACTATTTGTTGTAATGGTTGAAGAGTTTTTATTTTTATTACATTTAAATAGCTAATTATGGACTTTTTCAAACACAGAAAAGTATCACGAGTATTCTCTTTGTGTCTGTGCTGCTGCCACCTTGACTTGACAAATGCTTTTGCCATATTCTAAGCCAGGCATGGTGACAGTGCCTGTGGTTCCAGCCACCCTGGAGGCTGGGGTGGGAGGACCACGTGAGCACTTGAGTGGAGGCCAGCCCCAGTGGAAGAGCCATATCCCTGGCAAAACAAAAGCACTCTGCCACAGTCTTGGATAGTTTTTGTAAGAAATTTTTGACACAACTTAAATCCCCTGCTCTATGGCATTAGCTGCCGTCCTCCCAGACACCCTGGTTACCTGGAAGTCACGTGTACGCTCTGCCCAGGCACACTTTTAGATATCTATCACCTACATAGATACATCCATAACATTATGCACTAGGTTTTTTGAAATTTGTATGAGCGTCACATACCCCTTTTTTCTTCACTTATCTTCCTACTGTTGTCTGTATTGATACACGTATATCACAGTTTTTATTCTAACTGCTGTGTAATGTTCCCCTGCATGAAGAAGCCACTTGTGTCTGTTCCTTCCTTCATTGAAGGACATTTAGCGAGCTGCTGTGAACTGTTGTAAAGATGAGCTAAATCCACCTCACTCTTCTCTCAACTTAGATCCCTGATACGCTCACCTCCCTCAGAGGGTTGTTCTGGGTAGGTAAGAAGTCTTGCCAGAGTGGCGGCAGCCCTGTCTGTCTCTGGCACAGAGCCTGGCCCAGAGCTGGCTCTCAGTGCACACTCGCCAACCAAAGGATGAGCGTGTCTGTGAGCCAACGGGAGCCAGGTCCAGCTCCCACACCCCCCCACGGGTGTTCTGCTTTGCTGTCACTGGTGAAGTGGGCGTTGCCCACAGTGTGGCTCTGCCTGGGTCTGTTGTGATTCTCCCAAGCAGGTGTTTGGAGGAACCAGGGTGACTTTGCATCAGAAGGTCCCTGATTTCCAGCTCCCTGTGACTGAGTTTCGGTTCAGGCCTTTCCCCGTTTCTTGTTACCTTGGAAGCGTGGTATTTGACACATGTAGCGATGCTGAGCTGCCAAGCATCACCGTGTGTGTGCATAATCAGAAACCCACTGTGTGCACACTCAGAAACCCACTGTGTGCACACTGGGAAACCAACCAGGGATGTCATGGGTCCACTCTGTGCTCCTGTACATCTCCACTCTGCCCCGCCTTCACC
The DNA here is from genome assembly GCF_964194105.1 of Spermophilus citellus. Taxonomy (NCBI): domain Eukaryota; kingdom Metazoa; phylum Chordata; class Mammalia; order Rodentia; family Sciuridae; genus Spermophilus; species Spermophilus citellus. The sequence continues at coordinate 153,446,664 of NC_138189.1, forward strand.
CCGGGGCTACCACCATCCTGGAGTTTGGTTTTCTAATCCTCTTGCTTTAGTTTTCTTTGTAAATTATAGGCTTATTAAATATGCAGACAGTCCTAAAACATAGGTTTATTTCCTACTGAGCTTCGTAACAGCAGTCTCATGCTCCATGATCTGCAGCTGGACTCTCCCTTCCACATTGTGCTTCTCAGGTTCCTCCCGCTGCTGTGTGGGGCTCACAGTGTGCTCCTGGGCACCTCAGTGAGCACCCACCGCAGTGAGCACCCCTGTGACTGGCTTGTCCGTCTCCTGTTGCTGTTTGTTTCCCGTCACCCACGCTGGTCAGGCCGGGGCTGCGTCTGTTCTGCCTCTGGGTCCACCGTGCAGCTCCCTGGGCCCTTCCCCCTTTCTGCACGAAGGCGCGCCAGTGTCTGGCTTCAGAAGATGAGACCACATTGCTCTCAAAGTGGCTTGTCCAGGAAAGGGAGGGTCCTCATTGATCCCCGTCTTTCCCAACACCTCTTGGCATTGCCAAATTTAATTAACAGAAAAGAGTGTGGATGCTCCGTGAGCCTGCTGGCGTCCATGTTCCCGTTGCTGTGAGCGCCTGTCTGCCTTTCGCTCTTTTGAGTCTCCCTGTTGAGTCACAGCTTTTACACGTGTTTTTACATATTGGATACGAACTGTTTGTCAGTTACAAGTCCTGCCAGGATGTTCTCCGGCTCTGCGGCTTGGCCTGCCCTGTGCTCAGATCTAGAGATCTAGAGTCCTAAGGACACTTAACAATATTTTCCATTACAGTGGGAAATTTTTATCTTTTTTGAAAGTCCAGTTCCACTTTGAAATAAATATTTCTCCTATACTTTTTTAAAGGACTTGAAGGTTTTGTCTTTCACACTTAAGATGCACTAGAATTAATTTTTGTGTTCCGGGTATGAATGAAGACTCTAGTTTTTTTCAATGTGGACAAATAATTACCCTATAAGAACCCTTACTTAGAGTGGAGAATAACAGTGACATATATTGCTATGAGGGGAAAGCCTGGGATATAACATGATACCCAGGAAATGTAAAATTTCATACGTGCAATAATTATTAATATATAACATTTAAAGAAAAGCTATTAGAAGGACATATGTGAAAATCACAACAGCGATTATCTTGGGATAGTGGTATTATCAATGGTTTTGTTTATTTCTTTTGCTGTTCTCTGTATTTTCCAAATTCTTTGTATTGAGCCTGCAGTAACAGTGTGAATAAGGCAGTGTCTGTCTATGGGGATAATATAGTGTCAGTGCACCTGGAAGAGAAACCACTTCTTATTTAGAAGAGAAACCATGATTTGAAATCTTTCAACTCAGCGTTTTGTAAAGCTTCTCCCATTTCCGAGGCATAAAGACAAGTTCGTGGGTCACGCAGTGAAGTCTCAGACAGGTGCAAGGGGGGGCGCTCTGAGGCCTGGGTGCTGTGTCCCTAGTTCTGAGAACTTCTTCCAGGCATGGGAGGCCCCCCAGGAGCAGTGTCCAGGGCTGTGTGACCACTGACCACTTCTCCTTGCCCAACAGCAGATAATGAAGAGACTGATAAAGCGGTATGTCCTGAAAGCGCAAGTGGACAAGGAGAACGATGAGGTGAATGAAGGTAAGCCCCAAGCAGCCCGTCCTCCGAGACCGAGGCCGGGGAGCCTCCACAGCAGGGCGCGGCCCGGGCTCCCCCAAGATCGACAGGACAGTCTCCTGTTGCCCCTCCAACATGCCACCTTCCAAGCGAACAGCATCTAGATGTTGTGCAGAGCAGTCTCCCCTCTTCAGGGTGCCCAAGATTCTTGGCCCCTGGAGATGGCCAGCCTCCTGACCCGGGGTCCTCCATGGTGTCTGCTCCATTTCCAGTGAGTTCACACGAGACTCGACATTTTCCAGTGATGCAGGAGCAATGGGGGCCCCTCAGATGGACCCCTCACTCTCCAGGAGGCCTCTGTCTGATCTGGAAACAAATCTCAAATCCATTTGCCTTGTCTGAAGTTTCTGTCATGAACTTCACTTTGCCCACTGGCTTCCTGCCTAAGCATGTCTCCTTCTCAGGGCGCATCCTGGGCACGGCCTTAGAGCTGGGGGCAGATCCAAAGCACAGGCCTAGAGTTGGAAAAAATAGTGTAGTCTCTGCGTACCAGGAAGGGTAGGGTAGGAGCGAGAAGCAGGGCAGTCCACCATGGTACCCAATGACGTGAGGAAATTAACGTGGGCTGTGGATGTAGTTCAGGGGTAGAGCATGCACTTAGCATGCATAAGGCCCTAGGTCTGTTTCCCAGTACTACAGAAAAGCAAAAGCAAACAAAACACAAAAAGCACCAGAGTGCTTTTGTTAAGTCCCTCGGAGCCTGTCATCTTCAAGACATCCAGGTTTTAATTGCCATCTCCCTCTGCTCCGAGCACCACCAGGCAGAATCACGGCAAGGCCTTGTTTGAATGCCGACATCCTCCTGTCCTCCCCAGAGAACAGAGGCTGCCCGTAGCCAGTGGCATGGTGTCGGAACCCCTCACCCCACCTCTGCCCCAAGCTCACTTGTTCCCCGGCTCCAAGCTCCTTACCTTTGTCTGCCCTAATAAACAGCCCCTTCCTCCCATTCTTTTCCCCTTCCCACTCTGATTTATAATTTGCTTATTTATGGGCGCATTAGGCCCTTAGATAGAGTGATTCTTTTTAGTGAAGGTCAGTTTTGCGTGGGTTCCCCTTGAGGCTGGAAATGGGAGAGATGACCAATGGGTGTGGACCTGAGGTCTGTGGGACAGAGGGAGGAGGGCAGATGAAGAGGGCAGCTCTGTAGTCAGTTAACCAAGAAGACCCTGCATTAAAGGCTGGGGTGGAGCTTGCTCAGCATGCAGAGGCCCAGGGTCGGATCTAGAGCAATAAAACAAACAGAAAATGTTGGGTTTAGCCGCAGGACCATGCTTGGGCTTCAGCCCTGCAGACATAGCTGGACTGTTTTTATAGCTTTGAGCAAAGGTCAGTGTGTTTGTGAAGACAGATATTTCTTAAACCTTGGGAGACTTTAGGAAGCAAATGTATTCAAGTCATATGAGTTTTATTTTGTTCTTTTCTAAATTCAAAGAGAATCACCAATTTTATATATATTTTTAATACAAATACTTACAGGTGAATTAAAAGAAATCAAGCAAGACATCTCTAGCCTTCGGTATGAGCTTTTGGAGGACAAGAGCCAAGCGACCGAGGAGCTGGCCATTCTGATCCACAAACTCAGCGAGAAGCTGAGTCCCAGCGTGCTGAGGTGTGAATGACGGCGGCTGGAGCCTCGGGGTGCACCGCAGCACAGACTTGGCAATAACGCTTCTAAGTGTGAAATACTTGAAAAACTGGTGTACGTCTTTAGTAGCAACTACCTTTATCATGTGACTCTTCAAAGGTTAGGGTTGAGGATTTTGCTGTTTTATCACATGAAAACGCATTTCATTGTCTGCCTTGACATTACAAACAACAATATATCATTGTATTTAAAGGCCCAATATTACTACATTACTGACAATTTTGTTCATTTTAGAGTATACTCTGTTTTTGCACTACCTGTTTGCCTCCAAGAGATTGTAAACTCCTTGGAGACAGGACTATGTCTTATTCATCTTTGTCTCTCCAGCACCTAGTACAGTGCCTGGTACATAGTAGGTGCTCAATAAATGTTGAAGCCAAGTGAACTGAACTGCCAATAAAATACAAATAAAAATTCATCACTGTGTAGCATACCTTCCCATGTCCAACTGCTCAAGAGTTTGAATTTTTTTAAATAGAAATGGAAGAAATTTTCCAATCAGCTATGACCTAGTGAGAACTATGACCTATTTTCTTAGAATTTTAGGCATTGCTGATAATCCTAGGACCAATGAGCCCTGAGTGAGAATTTAACAATGAGGTTGGTTAATAGAAGACATATTACAGATTTAAGTTTCATCGGATTGTCCCAAACAACACATTAAAGATTTTTTAAAAATAGATGACGTTTGCTTTCTGTTGTGGACTCTGACTCATTGTTTGTGAGTAATGTGAATTTAGTCGATGGGAAGCGAGTTTTTTTTCAAGTTTGGGGGCAGATGGGTTTGTTATTTGATGATGACCGTCTCATTTCTGCATCCGATGCCTCAGTGCTATATGCGATTCCAACACCTGACTTTGGGTCTTGCCCACTTGTTGCATTCTGGGCTTCGGCGGTCAGCTGATGGGAAGGGGTGGGAGCCACTAGGCCTGGAAAGACAGTGCCAGGCACCACTCGGTGGCCTCCCCGGGGGCAGCTCTGTTGTCATTGGCATCTCCCATGATTGACATCCTTTTCTTATGAAAGGACTTCAGTTCTTCCTACCTGACCTAGATTGTGATGGACCTTGCTGGATGTCCTGCACAGCTGAGCTGAATGCTGGTAATGTCCACCGTGCACGTGACTCTGATAGGAAAGGGGATGTCAGCCATGGGCTCTGTGGTCTCTTCACAGACTGCAAAACACTCAGGATTTTTGTCACCAGCTAGGTTTAAATCTCCAATAGAGTGACTTCAGCACCCTGAGTCCCTCACCCGGATGCTCTCAAGCTTCTCAGGGACACCAATTGTGATCACAGCTCAGAGAGTTTGACACCTGATGCTCTCCTCATCCCTGTCACCAGGAGGGCTGTCTAGAGACCAAGTCAGCATTCGGGGCTGGGGTGTGACTCAGTGGTACAGTGCTTGCCTGGCATACAGGAGGCCCTGGGTTCAGCACCTAGCACTGCCAAAAAAAAAAAAAATTAAATGAGACCACATAAAGTTCTTTAAAGACTGTTTCTCTGCTTCTTAATTTCTACTTGGGGGAGTTAAGAAAAGGACCTTGTATATTTTTTGCTACCTTTGTAGACTATTTCATTAACTTTTGTTTTATGCTAATAGCATAATAGTATTTGTATGCTATTAATATTTTATGCTAATTTATGCTAATAGTACTTGTCTCAAACATTTTTCCATTTTAGAATAAAAATTTTAAAAAGCAAAAAAAATTTAAAAATATTTTCACATTTTATGTATTTTATGTCACTCCTCAGAACTGAATGAAATAGTGGATTTTTCCTTTGTTGTATGTTAGTATGTTACTGTGAATTAAAACAGCAGTGATACGTAGTTTCTACAAGAGATACTTCAGTGTTTTCGTATATTCTAGGATCCCAAGGTGGAGGTTTTGCTTATGGCGTACTCAGTAATGTTCCTAATTGAGCTTTGAAAAAAAGCTGAATGAGGGCCTGGGGATGGGGCTCAAGCGGTAGCGTGCTCGCCTGGCACGTCCGGGGCGCTGGGTTCGATCCTCAGCACTACATAAAATAAAATTAAGATGTTATGTCCACCGAAAACTAAAAATAGATATTAAAAATAAATATTAAAAAAAAGAAAAAAAAAAAGCTGAATGAAGAAGTGTCAGATTCAGCTGGGACTTGGCCCTTGGGATCTGGAGATCAGAGGTTTGAGGACAAAACCCAGGCCGTCCACACCATGTGCACATAGTCTGTGGGTTCTCCTTCTTTCCTCCCTCCCTCCCTCCCTCCCTTCCCTCCGTCCCTCCTTCCCTCCCTCCCTCCCTCCCTCCCTCCCTCCTTTCCTCCCTCCCTCCCTCCCTCCCTCCTTCCCTCCTTCCTTCCTTCCTTCCTCCCTCCCTCCCTCCCTTCCTCCTTCCCTCCTTCCCTCCTTCCTTCTTCCCTCCCTCCCTTCCTTCCTCCCTCCCTCCCTCCCTCCCTTCCTTTCTTCCTCCCTCCCTCCTTCCCTCCCTCCCTCCCTCCCTTCCTTCCCTCCTCCCTTTCGTTCTCTTTCTTTCTCTCTCTTTCTTTTTTTTGGTCCAGTCCTCCCATAACTATGGGCTCCTAACATAGCTTTGTGTGTGTGTGGTTTTCTGTACTTGTATGAAGATGGTTCAGCATTGTTTTAGACTTCATTTCTTCCCTTCCTCAGAGTTTTGAGATGTTGAGAAAGGAGAGGTGATAACAGGTGTAGTGGACACTGTGGGTGGCATTGGTGCCCCGTCCTGGAGCCTGGGCCAGGACACCCCTGGGACCCCTCCACAGTCTCTGGGACTGCCTGACAGTGGCCAGGACTCTCCACAGATTCCAGAACTCCTTGACAGTTCTGAGGACGCTCCGCGGGTCCTAGCTCATCACTGCCCAGCCCTCAGTCCTAGGAAGCAGCCCTGCCTGCTCCCTGTCCTCCCCACAGCCAAGGATTGCCTGGGGCTGGCCCCTTGGATGACAGTGGGGTGGCCTTCGGGTGGCCTTCTCCCTCCAGCAGAGCTCCTGGGGTCAGGCTGGAGCAGACCCACCCAGCACTTGTCTCCCCGCCTGCCTTTCCTGGCCCTTCCCCTTCCCCTTCCCCTGGAGCTTCGCTGTGTGTCCAGTGTCCAGTCTGGGAGGTCTTCTTCAAGGGGATTTTAGGATTTGCTTTTTCTAGTTCTGTGAAGAACTTTGCTGATATTTTAAGGGAATCACATTGGGTCTATAGATCACTTTGGGTAATATGCACATTTTAACGACGTAAATCCATCTAGTTCTTGAACACGAGAGAGAGGTCTTCCCAGTTTTTGTGTCTTTTCAGTTTCTCACATCAGTGTTTTCACATCACTAATTCAGTTTAGTCACAGGAATTTTATTATTTTTGCAGCTATTAGGAATAGAATTGTGTTCATGACTTCTTTTTCAGCAAGTTTATTATTGGTGTATAAAAATTCTTCTGATTTTTGTATGCTGATTTTGTACACTGCGACTTTACTGGGATTCATTTGTTAGTTCTAAAAATCAGCTGGTGGAGTCTGGTTTTTGTGGATAGAATCCTATCACCTCCTGAGATCCTCCTCGGTGCCTTTCCTTTCTCTTCCTGATTGCTCTGCTACTGCTTCGTGACAACCTGACAACCTGAGCAGGGTGCGGGGGGGGGGGGGGGGGGGGGGGGTGCCCATCCTTGCTTCGTTCCAGACCTTTAGCAGAGAAGCTCTCAGCTTCTCTCCCTTCAGGGTGGTGTTGGCTGTGGGTTTCTCAGACGCAAACTTCATCTTGTGGAGTTATTTATGTTCTTCCCCGCGTAATTTGTTCAGAGTTTTTTTCATGAAGAGATGTTGAGTTTTATCAAATGCTTCCCTGAATCTATCAAATGATCATGATTTTTGTTCTTCATTCTGTTGATTACACGTATTACATTTATTGTATTGCATTGCATCCCTGGGGGTGGGAGGAACCACTTAAATATGGTAAATTGTGTGTGTGTGTGTGTGTGTGTGTGTGTGTGTGTGGGCGCGCTTTGATACTGGAAACTTCTCGTTCCGTCTAAGGTTTCAAATGTGGGGCTCATGAGGATCCCTAATGCTCACCTCCATTTCTCATCTCTGATTTTATTTATTTATGTCTTCTCTCTTTGTGTCTTTCTTTGAAAAACAAAACAAAACAGTGATGACAGGGAAGCCCCCAAACACAGCACGTGAATCAGCTCAAGAGAAAACATTTGTTACTCAGTTGCTAGGTGAACTTTTTTTTTTTTCCCATGGAAGGCTATTTTTAATTTACATCATGATTATTCAGACTCGGATATTGGTGTACATTTTCTTGCGAATTTAGAAAAGGAACTTCTCAGTTCTAAGGTAACAACTGACATTTGTTGTCAACGCTTAAAATTCAAGCTTTGAAGAACTGGGGGAATTGTGTATTCACTGTTTCACAATATTCCAATGCTCCAAGATTTCTGATGAGATCCACAGTGATCAATAGGATTTGGAGGGATTGTTATATAATGAAATCACATTTCATATTGGAACTAAGTTTCTTTTTTTTTAACTAAATTTTCAAACACTACCACTTGTTGACTTTGCACCACATTTTCTTATGTACATAAACAAAAACAACATACCTAGCCAAAGTAATCCCTAGCAAGAAGAGTGAAGCAGGAGGCATCATAATACCAGACATTAAACTGCACTACAGAGCCACAGTCACAAAAATGGCAGGGGACTGGCACAAAAACAGACACATAGACCAATGGTACAGAAGAGAAGATACAGAGACAAACCCACGTAAATACACTTATCTCATACTAGACAAAGGTGCCAAAAACATTCACTGGAGAAAAGATAGCCTATTCAATAAATGGCGCTGGGAAAATCATAACAAAATGAAATCAAACCCCTGTCTCTCACCCTGCACAAAACTCAACTCAAGGTGATCAAAGACTTAGGCACTAGACCAGAGACCCTGCACCTAATAGAAGAAAAAGCAGGCCCAAATCTTCATCATGCCAGTTTAGGACCTGACTTCCTTAACTAGACTCCTAAGGTGCAAGAAGTAAAATCAAGAATCAATAAATGGGATGGATTTTTAAAAAGTTTCTGCTCAGCAAAGGAAACAATAATGTGAAGACAGAGCCTACAGAATGGGAGAAAATTGTTAACCACATGCACTTCAGATAGAACATTAATCTCCAGGATATATAAAGAACTCAAAAAAACTTAACATCAACAAACCAAATAATTCAATCTGTAAATGGGCTAAGGAACTGAGTAGACACTTCACAGAAGAAGAAATAAACAAGTGATCAATAAACATATGAAAAAAATGTTCATCATCTCTAGAAATTAGAGAAGTGCAAATCAAAACTACTCTTAAGATTTCATCACACCCCAATCAGAACGGCAATTATCAAGAATATAAACAACAATAAATGTTGGTGAGAATGTGAGGGAAAAGGTACATTCCTACATTGCTGGTGGGAATGCAAATTAGGGCAATCATTATGGAAAGCATTACAGTGATTCCTCAGCAAACTTGGCATGGAACCACCACTTGACCAGCTATCCCATTCCTCAATTTATACCCTAAGGACTTAAAATCAGCATATTACAGTGATGCAGCCACATCAATATATATAGCTGATCAATTCACAATAGCTAAACTATGAAATGAATCTAGGTGCCCTTCAACAGATGAATGGATTTTTAAAATGTGATGTGTTTATATATATATGATGGAATATTACTCAGGCTTAAAGAAAAAAGACATTATGGCATTTGCCAATAAATAGATGGAGCTGGAGAATATCATGCTAAGCGAAATAAGTCAATGCCCCAAAACCAAAAGCCGAATGTTTTCTCTGATTCGCTGATGCTAGTTCACAATAGAGGGAGGCTAGGGACCAATAGAGGTACTTCAGATTATGTAAAGGAGAATGAAGGGAGAAGAGGGGTATGAGGGTAGGAAGGACAGTAGAATGAATCTGACATATTATCCTAGGTACATATATGATTACACGACCCGTGTGATTCTACATCATATACAACCAGATGAATGAAAAATTATATATAATTATATATTATTATATATGATGTATCAAAGTGCATTCCATTGTCATGTATAACCAATTAAAACAAAATTATTAATATTGTTTAGTAATATTACATACCAAAAACAATAATAAAATTCGCATGTTTGGGTTTGCAGAAACAAAAAACAAAACAAAACAACCCCAATAGATTGATTACAAAAGCAGACCTGGGACTCCTGCCATCTACTATTATCTTGGAGAGAGTTGGTAAACATTTTTAAAATTTTGAAAAATCAGTTATTTTTATTAAGATTCTTATGCAATGGGGTTTTAGAAGTACATTAATTAAAAGCATTTTCAGTTCTAATGTTCAATACAGCAAATACCAATATAAATTCATGCATACAAAAGGTTCTTCCAAGAGTTTTGCAAACTCATTGCAAAGCCAAACGTATGAGGACGGCTGCTGAACGCCAACCCCTAAAACGGAGACCCTAACCCTGGCTCGGCGCTTTCCTCCTCAGAGTGCAAGAGCTCAGCACCCACGCGCCCTTCCGGGCGCTTTCTACGCCCAGCTGAGCGTCCCGGGCAGGAGCTCTGCGTCTCTGGTCTCCCTGGAAACTGCCCGCCCGCCCCTCGGCGGACCCCGTGCTTTATTCCCCTCGTTCTGATTGGAGCAGGCTGCCGGCGGGAGGTGGGGTGGCACCGCCCCTCGCGCGAGCGCACTGACGTCACGCCGCCGCCGCCGCCCCGCGCCGAGCTGCCGAGTCCCTGGCGGAGCTGAGCCCGGGCCGGTACCGCTGAGGGCGCGGCGGCCTGTGGGGCCCCCGAGGCTGCGGTCGGAGTCCCTGCCGCCCCCCGCAGCCGGCATGGATCTGGTTTTAAACCGGGCGGATTATTCACAGGTAAACCCGAGGGTGGGGCGGGCGCCGTGCGGCGAGCCGGCCCGGAGCGGCAGGGTCCTCAGCCGACGCCGCCGGGTCTTCCCGAGGGCCCGGCTGGGAGCCTGCGCGTGCCGCCTGGGGCGACGGAGCGCGCCCCGCGGTGCGGTCCTCGGGCTGCTCTGGTGTCCCGCGGGGCCTGGGGCGGCGGTGCGGTGCGGTCCTCGGGCTTCTCTGGTGTCCCGCGGGGCCTGGGGCGGCGGTGCGGTGCGGTCCTCGGGCTTCTCTGGTGTCCCGCGGGGTCTGGGGCGGCGGTGCGGTGCGGTCCTCGGGCTGCTCTGGTGTCCCGCGGGGTCTGGGGCGGCGGTGCGGTGCGGTCCTCGGGCTTCTCTGGTGTCCCGCGGGGCCTGGGGCGGCGGTGCGGTGCCGTCCTCGGGCTGCTGCAGTGTCCCGCGGGGCCTGGGGCGGCGGTGCGGTCCTCGGGCTGCCCCCGGTGCCTGTGTGTGCGGCCTGGGGCGGCGGTGCGGTGCGGTCCTCGGGCTGCTGCAGTGTCCCGCGGGGCCTGGGGCGGCGGTGCGGTGCGGTCGTCGGGCTGCCCCCGGTGCCTGTGTGTGCGGCCTGGGGAGACGGTGTGCGCCCCGCGGTGCGGTCCTCGGGCTTCTCTGGTGTCCCGCGGGGCCTGGGGCGGCGGTGCGGTGCGGTCCTCGGGCTGCTCTGGTGTCCCGCGGGGTCTGGGGCGGCGGTGCGGTGCCGTCCTCGGGCTTCTCTGGTGTCCCGCGGGGCCTGGGGCGGCGGTGCGGTGCCGTCCTCGGGCTGCTGCAGTGTCCCGCGGGGCCTGGGGCGGCGGTGCGGTCCTCGGGCTGCCCCCGGTGCCTGTGTGTGCGGCCTGGGGCGGCGGTGCGGTGCGGTCCTCGGGCTGCTGCAGTGTCCCGCGGGGCCTGGGGCGGCGGTGCGGTGCGGTCGTCGGGCTGCCCCCGGTGCCTGTGTGTGCGGCCTGGGGAGACGGTGTGCGCCCCGCGGTGCGGTCCTCGGGCTTCTCTGGTGTCCCGCGGGGCCTGGGGCGGCGGTGCGGTGTGGTCCTCGGGCTGCTCTGGTGTCCCGCGGGGCCTGGGGCGGCGGTGCGCGCCCCGCCGTGCCAGAGGTGCTCCCCCAGGACTCGCCCTTGCAGTTCTCCCTGGCTGAAGCTGCCTGTGCACCTCCAACTCCTGCCTCTCAGCTCTACCAGAGCCTTTTACAGGCATTTACTTCTTAGCAGCCATTGCCCAGTACCAGCAACGACAGTCTGTCAGTGAGCAGCTAGTTTATTCTGAGAACTTAGCATGTATACTTAACTCTCATAACAGTTTTCAAAGTACGTGATATTATAAATGAGGATTTAGGGTCTCGCCAGCGACCCGCGCTGACAAGATGAGCTGGGTTCAAGGAGCTGGCTGCAACATTAAACTAAGAGAACGGCCAAGAAATCACTCAACACATGGACATGAGTTTCTCACATCAAAGGTGGGATTGCTCTGTGACTTCAGGGTCAACTTCCACCCTGGATGGCTGGAAAAAGAGAGCATGCACCTCAGACTTCTTTATTTTATAGAGATGACACACAAAGGACTCTTGATAGAATATTCTACCAAATAAAGCAGGGGATGAGGTTTCAAAGGTGGAGTCTTGCTTTGTGATGTCTTGTGGTCAGCAGATTGACATCTTTGCAATTCACACCCATCTCAGGTGCTGTGTGAGATCACAGGCCCAGTGAGAGGAGAGGTGCACTTGCATCCCACAGCCCAATCAGTGTACAATGCCAGACCTGTCCCCTCATATAGCTACAATGTGCCTAGCTCATACACACAACCCATGGATGGCTCATGACATCAGGGTAAATAGACTGTTCAATAGCTAAAAATTATATTGTTATTTGAATAAAAACCTTGCAATCTAGAACTTTCTATTACATCTAGTTTCCTTTCTTCCCAGATTCCTTTCATCATAGAATTGTCTTTTCCAAGTTCCCATCTCCTCCTTTTTAGCTATCCTGTTTTAGCTAATGGTGCAAATATTTGCTTAGTGAGTTTCCCTTGGAGTTTTGCTAAGTATTTCCTACTTTAATATCTTTTTTTAAAACCAGGGAATGATTTCAGGGGAGCTTTAACGCTGAGCCACATCCCCACCCCTTTTCATATTTTTATTTTGATATAGGGTCTCACTCAGCTGCTTAGGGCTTTACTAAGTAGCTGAGGCTGGTCTTGAACTTAGGATCCTCCTGTCTCAGCCTCCTAAGTTGCTGGGATCACAGGTGTGTGCCACTGCCCCCTCCATCTTCTGTATCTGATTATCACACTTGCTGATTTTATCATAGATATTTCTTGAATTGGTCCCACTTTTCATCATCTCCATCACCTCCTCTCATCTTCCTTGCTAAAGTAATTGAAATTGGCTCTTAACTGGATCTGTACGTTCCATGTTCACCTTCCTCTAAGCCATTCTTTTGTATCACTTGCTAGAAGGATGTTTTAAAAATGCAAATCTTAATAGATTGCTTTAAACTTTAATACTACTCCCTGAAGTGCACAATGGAATAATTTATGCAAATTCTTTCATGATCTCCTTTTTAAACTTCTCTCCTGTTAGTCCTGTCTCTTCCTCTAGCTTTATCCCTCTATTGACAGACCCCTGCTGAGCAAGTTCTGCTCTTTTCATCTTTCCATTTTTCTCTTTTGTAGAATTATTTACATTTTGTGAAATAATTTTCACCCTCAGTTAGATTGGATGTTATTATCAGCATGTTTGGTCTTTTATTTTATCATTGTTATGTTTGGTACTGGGAATTAAACCTAGGGACACTTTATGACTGGGCTGTTACAGCCTCAGTCCTTTTTACTTTTGTTTTGGGACAGGATCTTGCAAGTTGCAGAGGTTGGCCTCAAGAACTCATGATCCTCCTGCCTCAGCCCCCTGAGTTACTAGGATTGCAGGCATGGACCACCACTCCCAGCATGTTTGGTAATTTAGCAGAACTTTTCTATATTATCTTTCAGTAGCTACAATCTATTTCCAAAGATTTTTAGCCATTTTACAGAAATTCTTCAACACTGTATGAAATTAGAAAAGACTTACCAAAAAACATTTTCACCAAACACAGAAATGTCACATAATTGTTTTTGGCTTGGCTACCTTATGGAATAAATTTTAGTATTTTCGATTGTTTCCTACATTCTGTTTGTGACTTGTTTTATTAGAAAATATCAGCTGGGCATGATGGTTAACACTTATAATCCCAACTATGTGGGAGGAGGCAGGAGGATCACAAGTTTTAAACTAGCTTAGAAAATTTAATAAGAAGTTATCTCAAAAAATAAAAAGGGCTGGGGTTATTGCTCAGTGGTAAAATTCCTTTGGGTTCAATCCCCAGTGTGTGGGGAGTTCATTGCTGATTGTGATACTAGGTGTATCAGGAGAGGTGTTGCATCAGAGGAAGGGATGCTCCCCAGGGAGGTCCTCAGCACAGAAGCAGCCACCTGAGCAAGGTGGGCTGCAAAGGGAATTCCCTGAAATTCAGTACTGACAGTAGAACACCACAGAGGCTCGGAACATTGGGAACTTCTAACATAACATAAGAAATAATCCATGAGAGACTTGGCCGTGGAGGGAAGGGGCACAGGCACAGAGAGGACAGTGTGATGTGGCCTGGGGGACCCTGGAGAATAGAAAGGGAGCGGAGCTTAATGGACCCAGAGGCAATGGGGCAAGTTCTTGAGTGAAAAGCAATGAAAATCGCTTGGCCCACAGGCTGGTCGTTCGCGGAGTGGGGGGACACGGGACTGGAGTCTGTCCTGGGAACCATCCATAAGCACTGCCCCGTCATAAGCAGATGCCCACTGATAAAGCCAACACCCAGGGCTAACTGCTGGGAGCCCCCGCTAGGACTCTGCAACACCCCACAGTGGGGGACACGGTTAGCCCACACTCCACTATCCACCCCACCCTGTGCTGGAGACGGGAAGCTGAGGACCACTAGAGCCAGCCCGGACTCCGAGCCACAGCAGCTGTGAGCTAGGTGAGGAACACAGGGACGGTGGACTTACCCCCAGCCCTGACCCTGGAGTTACAGAGCCCAAAATCAGTACTAAGAACGAAACTTCACCTTTGCCAACAGTTTTGGCCACCTCAGCAGAAACAAGCTCTTGATTTCTCATTAAAGAAATAATGAGGAATATTGTTCTTTTTTTCTTACCCATATCTCTCATTTTTAATTCTATTGTTTATTCTAATTTTTAAAAAATTTTCAGATATTATTTTTTTTCTATTCTGCGAGACTGTGTGTGTATGAGTTTTGTCACTGCATAGATAGGTTCAAATATATGTTTTTTCATATAATTTTACTTCCATTTTCATTGCTTTCTTTTACCCCTGTTTATTATGTGCCTTGTTTTGACGTAGGTGGGGTGTAATTATATGTGGGTTTGAGTTGTTTTGATCTTACATTTGTTTATTCCTTGATTATTTTTGTCCCTCTTGTTACTCCTTCCTCACTCTCTTCCCCCATTATTAGCCAAATTTTCCTGTTCCTTCTTTCACTCTTTTGATTTTTTAATTACTTTTATTTATTTATTATCCTCCTCCTTTATCTGCTATTTCCTGCCTCTCTTCTGTTCACTTCCTAATATTCCAAACTTTTTCTTGCCTTCCTACACTATTTTCTCTTCACCTAAGAAACTGCAGTCCCACTATCTAATAGAATTCTATAGTTTATGTAATTCCTACCGCATTTGTGTTATGATTATAAATATAGTAGACAATATAGCAGACCCCTGCTATTTAATGCCTGATCTAGTTCATGTTCTTTATTGTTGGTGCTGATGTTCAATAACAATCTCACCATTTCTGTTGAGGTGGCAGTTAGTGTCACGTGTGTCAACATAGACAGTGGACATTTACCCTAAGGCTGTATCCTATTGCTAACATCAGTGCTGCTCCTGGCTCCCTGCTTCCTCTAAGAGGGGCTGGAAAGTGCTGGAATGCTTCAAATTCACACAGTAGAGATCCTGTTCTGAGCAATGCTCACAGCTCAGCCAAGTAACAGCACATCTCACCTCACATGATCTAGCCCCACCTGGGCCTCAGCAATACTTCAACACACAGGATTGGAGAAGAAAAATCCCAAACCAACAACCAAGCTCCAAAGAGCATCAACCAGAGGGGGACCTCACTCCTGGACATCTTCTCGTACATCAAGAATAGAAGATCCAAAACAAAGAGATAAGTACAACAAATGAACATGTATAAACGAGGAAGGGACTTCATCTCAATTGATGCCCAAGTCCAAGACCTTTGAAAACATGAGGAAACAGGCAACAAGTCTCCCCCCACAGTTCACAATCCCTCAACAAAGGATCTTACCGATTGTGATGTGGACAAATCCCAGAGAAAAAGTATAAGAAACTGTTACAATGTTCAGTGAACTAAAAGAAGATCTAGGAAAGGAATTAAGAGAGCAAATAGAGGAGATGAAAGACTGTTTTGATAAAGAGAGATGCTGATCGCAAACCAATCAGAACCCCTAGAAATGAAAGACACAATTAAATTAAAAATCCACTCAAAAGCATCACCAACAGATTAGATTGCATAGTGAACAGAACTTCAGGCCTTGAAGACAGGGCATGTGAACTTGAACACTCAATATGCTGTAAAGGGGAGGGGAAGACCATGATCAGAATACAGAGGAACTCTGGGACAGCATCAAGAGAACAAATCTGAGAGTTGTTGGGACAGAAGAGAACATGGAGATACAGGGTAAATGCATTAAGAACATCATCAAGGAGATAGTAACAGAAAAGTTTCCTCATATTAGAAATGGGACATTCACAAATGGGAGGCATATGGGACCCCCAGTAGATAAGAGCCTCTTTAGGACACATCATAATCAAAATGTCTAACAGAAAATAAGAAAACATGTCTGCAAGATAAAAATCTTATGCCACATTTAGAAGCAAACCAATAAGGCTCACTTGTGACTTCTCAAGTCAGGTTCCAAAATCAAGGAGGACTGGGTATGGTGGTACATGCCTATATGCCCAGTGATTTGGGAGGCTGAGGCAGGAGAATCACGAGTTCAAAGCCAGCCTCAGCAACTTAGACCCTAAGCAACTTAGTAAGATCCTGTCTCTCAATAAAAAATATAAAAAAGGGCTGGTAATTTGGCTCAGTGGTTAAGTGCCCCTGAGTTCAATCCCTGGTATATAAAAAAGAAAAAAAATCAAGGAGGGCCTGGAATGAGATTCTAAAAAACAATTACCAGCCAAGATTACTATATCCAGCAAAGCTATCTTTTGAAATCATTGCGGAAATAAAATCTTTCCTTGACAAGGATAAACTGAAAGAGGTCATGACCACCCAAGCCAGCACTACACAGAATACCTAAAGATATGCTGTACACAGTGGAACCCAAAAACAAACCACAAAGCTCCCAAATAAAAGATCAGTAGAAGAACAGTCAACTAAATGAAAAGACAGAATTAAATACAGCAAATAAACCAAAATGTCAGGAAACTACACATGCATTTCCATGATAACACCTAATGTAGATGGTCTCAACTCCCCAAATTAAAGACATAGATTAGCCAAATTTGGTTTTTGGAGCAAAAACCAAGAGCCAACTATATACTATTTGTTAAGATTCATCTCATAGGCAAAGATATCTACAGGCTGAAAGTAAAAGGATGCCAAAAGATAGTTTATGCAAATGGAATCTGAAAGTAAGCAGGAGTAGCTGTCCTGACAAAGTAGATTTCAAGCAAAAATTAATCAGCAGAAACAAAGAAGGCCACTATATACTGGTAAAGGGAACAGTTCATTAAGAAAATATAATGATAGTAATATGTATGCGTCTGCCGCAGTCCGGCTGCAGCAAAATAACTGGGGGGTGATGAGCAACTTGTGTAGATTGATACAGCAGGAGTAGGAGCCATTTATTGTAGGACAGGAGGGGTATATATACATTCTACACAGCTTATCTTAATTAACATAAACTAGATACAGCAGTCAACCAATAAGGAATCTCTACACTTAATGGCTCGCTGGCGTTACTTCACAAACCACTCCCGCTGGCAAAATGCCAGGCGCCATCTTGACTTGTTTACAGACTCTAACGTGCGCCAAATGTCAGTGCACCTAATTACATAAAAAATGTCTTGATATTAAATCACAGATAGACCCCAATATCATACTACTGTGTGATTTCAGCACACCCTTGTCACCAATAGATCAAACAAATAAAAATCAATAAAGATATTTCTGACCTAAATGATAATATAAATCAAATCGACCTATGAGACTGTTTCACTCCAAAACAGCTGAATTTATTTTCTTTTCAGCAGCTCATGGAATCTTCTCCAAAATAGCACATATTCTAGGTTTCAGTGTATTAGTAAATATCAATGACACACACAAAGTCCCATGCATCCTATCAGATCATAATGGAATGAAACTTGAAATCAACAGCAAGAAAAATAATAGAAATCACATAAACACATGGAAATTGAATAGTAGTCTTAAATGAGAAATGGGCCTAGAGGAAATGAGAGAAATCAAGAATTTTTAGAAACAAATGGGAAGAGTGACATATCAAAATCTCAGCGTGAAAGCAGTTCTAAAAGGAAAATTTATAGTATTGAGTGCCTACTTAAAAAAAAAAAGGATCCCAAATAAGCTTATGCTTTACCTTAAGACCTTAAAAAAGGAAGAAAAAAATCCAAAATTAGTAGAAGACAAGAAATAAACAAGACTAGAGCCAAAGTTAATGAAATTGAGAATTAAAAATAGCACACAGGATCGGTGCAACAAAGAATTGGTTCTTTGAAAAGATAAATAAGATTAATAAGTCCTTATCCAAAATAACCAAAAGAATGACACAGAAAACCCAAATAAAATTAGAGATGAAAAAGGAGATATCACCACAGACACTTCTGAAATTCAGAGAGCCATTAGAAACTATTTTGAAAATGTATACTCCAGTAAACTGGAAAATCTAGAAGATATTGACAGATTTCTAAACATGTGTGACCAAATTTAATCAGGAAGTTATAAAAAACCTAAACAGACCAATATCATGCAATGAAATTGAAACAGCAATTAAAAGCCTTCTAACAAAGAAAGCTGGAAGGGAGAAAACATTCCCAAATACATTCTGTGAAGCCAGTATAACTCTGATCCAAAACCTGACAAAGGCACATCAAGTAAAAAAAAACTACAGACTAATATCCCTGATGAACATAGATGCAAAAATCCTTAATAAAATATTAACAAACCATATTAAAACACATAAAGAAGATAAATGGGTTTAATCCCAGGAATGTAAATTCTTAATAAAATACTAGCAATGTGCGTTAAAAAACACATCAAGAAGATATACACATTGATCAAGTGGGTTTCATCCCAGGGATGTTCAACATATGCAAATCAATTTCACTATATAAATAGAATTTATGACAAAAATCATATGATCATCTCAATTGAGGCAGGAAAGGTGTTTGATAAAATTTAGCACCCATTCATGTTAAAATGCTAGAGCAACTGGGAATAGAAGGAACTTACCTCAACACTATAAAGACTATATATGACAAACCCAAGCCAGAAACAACATACTAAATAGAGAAAAGCTGAAAGCATTTCCTCTAAAATCAGGAACTAGACATGGATGTCCACATTCACCACTTCCATTCAGTGTGGTTCTTGAAACTCTAGCTAGACCAATTAGGCAAGAGAAATAAATTAAAAGGATAGAAATAGGAAAAGAAGTAGTCCAGTTATCTTTGCTAATGACATAATCCTATATCTTGAAGACCCAATAAACTCCTACCAGCAGACTTCTAGAGCTAGTAAATGAATTTAACAAAGTAGTAGACTGTAAGACCAACATTCATCAATCGATAGGTTTTTTTATACTCCAATGGTGATTCTGCTGAGAAAGAAATTGGGGAAAATAACAACAACAAAAAACGAAACCAAATCACCTGGGGATTAATATAACCAAAGAGGTGAACGATCTCTACAATGAAAAGTATAGGACACTAACGAAAGAAATTGAAGAAAATCTTAGAAGATGGAATGATCTTCTGTGTTCTTGGATAGAGAGAATTAATATTGTCAAAATGGCCAACTACCAAAAGCAATGTGTAGATTCAGTGCAGTCTCCATCAAGGTACCAATGACATTCTTCACAGACTAGGAAAAAAGCCGTCCTGAAGTTCATTTGGAAGAAAAAGTGGCCCAAAATAGCCAAAAATAATACTGAGCAAGAAGAGTGATATAGGATTCCAACATGGCGGCGGGCGCAGAGAGATCAAGTCTCTGACCTCTTCAGCTGTGCAGGCATAGGGAGTTGTAAACAACCTAAATCTGTTTGCTCAGGATCACTAGGCAATGCTGAGCTGACGTGGATCTGGGGCGAAAAGTCTGGGCCTCTCAGAACACACACTGAGCCCGGATCAGCTGAATTCAAGCTCCTGTTCGCCTGCTTCCCGCAGACAAACAGCTGTGACTCAGCACTAATCCATCCGGCTGAAACAACTGGTCAGCCCTTCTCATCCTACGGAGGTAAATGCCTACCGAGCCTTCATAGGTAGTGGCCACAGGTTTGAAACGGGGCTTGGGAGAGACAGTAAGGACCCACCCGTTGCATTGGTCGCCCGGCAAAGGGAAACGAACTGTCGCCATTTGCAAGAGATACCACCATGGCAGAGAACTGACGTCATCAGACTGCGGAGGAGGAGATAACTTCATTGAAACCTGGCTACAGGTGTGTAATTCCCTAGCCTTCCCTCTCCACACATCGGGGAAACCTTAAGGGCCCCTCCCAGCTCTCCCGTGAGCACGATAGCCAGACCGAGGGAATCTGAGGCAGTGCGGGACCCGCGGTGCAGAACTACCGCTCCCACCAGTGCTGACAGCTGAGGTCTCTTGCACCAGCTACTGAGGGCGTGGCTACCGGAGGGCAAGTAAAATTCGCTGAGGATTCTCAGCCCCAAGCTCTACAAACTTAGGGTCTGAGGGAATGGCAAACTGGAAGAGTGTGCCCAGTCGTTCATGAAAACAGGGCTCCCGGGAGCAGCAGACCTGGCCTGTAGCCAGTATTGTGGTGAGCGGCACCCGTGAGAGAGGCCTGGCTAGAGGAAAATTGGGAAGTGACTAGACACAAGAGGAGGCCCTAGGCACTCAGGATTGGAGACTCGTGCAGTCTGGGAGGAGCTGCTGCACAGTGATTGGTTCCCGCGTATTGACAGGAGAAACTTGGCCTGGTGGGCACAGCGCCACCTACTGGAAGAGAAGTTAATCAAACTCTAAGACTGCATTTATTAGGTTTTTTTTTCTCTTTTTTTCTTTTCTCTTTTTTGTTTGATTTGGGTTTTTCTTTCATTTTCATTTTTCTTTCTTCTTGTTTTTTTAACTTTTTTTTTACAATTTTTAAAAAAAAATTTTTTTCTTCTAATTTTAATTTTAATTTTTTTAAATAATTTTTTTAAAAATTTTTTTCTTTTTTTATTTCCTATTTTTTTCTTCTTTTGTCTTTTCATTTCTTTTCAATTATCTTATCCCCCCTTCCTTGAATTCTACCTGCTTACTCTCATTCTCTTTAGTGACTTCTTCCCTTCCCTTCTAATACCTTTCCTCCCAAGCATCTAATAAATTTATAGGAGTAAACAGTAACTCATCAGTCAAACAGAACAAGAACTAACATGAGCAGCTTCAAAAAGCAAGGAAGAAAAGGGGTACAAACAATGCAGGACAGCCTGAATATTCAGGAGGATCTAGAGTCATCAGAAAAATGGTCATATAAAGAACTCAAGGAACACCTTAGACAGATGGAATGGAACCTTAAAGAGGATACAAGACAGCAAATTCAAGCAGCAAAAGAACACATTGAGAATGAATTACATAAACAGATAAAAGAAGAAGTTAAGCATCTTTATCAGGAGATAGAGATTATAAAAAATAATCAAACAATAATTCTCGAAATGAAGAAAACGATAAACCAAATTAAAAACTCAATTGAGAGTATCACCAACAGAGTGGAGCAAGTAGAAGCCAGAACGTCAGATAATGAAGACAAAATATATCATCTTGAAAAGAGTCTAGCCAACTCAGAAAGGCTGGTAAAAAATATGAGAAAAACATCCAAGAGTTATGGGATAACATAAAAAAACCAAACTTATGAGTCATCGGGATAGAAGAAGGTACAGAGATTCAAACCAAGGGAATGAGTAACCTGCTGAATGAAATAATTACAGAAAGCTTTCCAGAAATAAAAAAGGAAACAGATATACAAATTGAAGATGCATACAGGACACCGAGCACACAAAATCACAGTAGACCAACGCCAAGACACGTTATGAAGATATCCAATATACAGAACAAAGAGAAAATATTAAAAGCTACAAGAGAAAGGACACAGATTACATTCAGGGGTAAACCAATAAGGTTAACAACGGATTTTTCATCACAGACACTGAAAGCAAGAAGGTCATGGAACAATGTATTTCAAACACTGAAAGACAATTGATGCCAACCAAGAATTCTGTATCCAGCAAAATTAAGCTTCAGGTATGACAACGAAATAAAAATCTTTCATGATAAACAAAAGTTAAAAGAATTTGCAGCCAGAAAACCAGCATTGTAAAGCATTTTGAGCAAAACACTACACGAGGAAGAAATGAAAAACAATAACCAAAACCATCAGTGGGAAGTGCCTCGGTAAAGACAGAGGGCGAGGGGAAAGATAATCATGGAGAAACAAACTAAATTTTTTTTAAAAAGGATAAATAATCAAACATGGATGGAAGTACAAACAATATATCAATAGTAACTCTGAATGTTAATGGCTTAAACTCTCCAATAAAGTGACATAGGCTGGTATCATGGATTAAAAAAACAAATCCAACAATATGCTGCCTCCAGGAGACACATCTGATTGGAAAAGACATACACAGGCTGAAGGTGAAAGGATGGGAAAAAATATACCATGCACACGGTCCTCGTAAGCAACCAGGTGTGGCCATCCTCATATCGAATAAAATCGACTTCAAGACTAAGTTAATCAAAAGGGATAAAGAAGGTCATTATATACTGTTAAAAGGAACCATTCACCAACAGAACATAACAATTATCAATATTTATGCACCAAATAATGGTGCTGTGACATTCATAAAACAAATTCTCCTCAAGTTCAAGAATCAAATAGACCAAAACACTGTAATTATGGGTGACTTCAACACACCTCTCTCACCATTGGACAGATCCTCCAAACAAAAGTTGAATAAAGAAACTATAGAACTCAATATCATAATCAATAACCTAGACTTAACTGACATATATAGAATATATCAACCATCATCAAATGGATATACTTTTTTCTCAGCAGCACATGGGTCCTTCTCAAAAATAGACCATATATTATGCCATAGGACAACCCTCAGTAAATATAAAGGGGTGGATATAATACCTTGCATTTTATCTGATCATAGTGGAATGAAACTGGAAATCAATGATAAAAGAAGGAAGGAAAAATCCTACATCACATGGAAAATGAACAATATGTTACTGAATGATCAATGGGTTACAGAAGACATAAAGGTGGGAATCAAAAAAATTCTTAGAGATAAATGAAAATGCAGACACAACATATCGGAATCTATGGGACACAATGAAAGCAGTTTTAAGTGGAAAATTCATCGCCTGGTGGTCATTCCTCATAAAAGAAAAAACCAACAAATAAATGAGCTCACACTTCATCTCAAAGCCCTAGAAAAGGAAGAGCAAAACAACAGCAAATGTAGCAGAAGGCAAGAAATAATTAAAATCAGAGCGGAAATCAATGAAATTGAAACAAAAGAAACTATTGAAAAAATTAACAAAACTAAAAGTTGGTTCTTCAAAAAAATAAATAAGATCGACAGACCTTTAGCCATGCTAACGAAGAGAAGAAGAGAGAGAACTCAAATTACTAACATACGGGATGAAACAGGCAATATCACAACAGATGCTACAGAAATACAGAAGACAATTAGAAATTATTTTGAAAACCTATATTCCAATAAAATAGAAGATAGTGAAGACATCGATAAATTTCTTAAGTCATATGATTTGCCCAGACTGAGGAGGATACACACAATTTGAACAGACCAATATCAATGGATGAAATTGAAGAAGCCATCAAAAGACTACCAACCAAGAAAAGCCCAGGACCGGATGGGTATACAGCGGAGTTTTACAAAACCTTTAAAGAAGAATTAATACCAATACTTTTCAAGTTATTTCAGGAAATCGAAAAAGAGGGAGCTCTTCCAAATTCATTCTATGAGGCCAACATCACCCTGATTCCGAAACCAGACAAAGACACCTCAAAGAAAGAAAACTACAGACCAATATCTCTAATGAACCTAGATGCAAAAATCCTCAATAAAATTCTGGCGAATCGAATACAAAAACACATCAAAAAAATTGTGCACCATGATCAAGTAGGATTCATCCCTGGGATGCAAGGATGGTTCAATATACGGAAATCAATAAATGTTATTCACCACATCAATAGACTTAAAGATAAGAACCATATGATCATCTCGATAGACGCAGAGAAAGCATTCGACAAAGTACAGCATCCCTTTATGTTCAAAACATTAGAAAAACTAGGGATAACAGGAACTTACCTTGACATTGTAAAAGCTATCTATGCTAAGCCTCAGGCTAGCATCATTCTGAATGGACAAAAGTTAAAGGCATTCCCTCTAAAATCTGGAACAAGACAGGGATGCCCTCTATCACCACTTCTATTCAATATAGTTCTCGAAACACTGGCCAGAGCAATTAGACAGACGAAAGAAATTAAAGGCATAAAAATAGGAAAAGAAGAACTTAAATTATCACTATTTGCAGATGACATGGTTCTATACCTAGAAGACCCAAAAGGGTCTACAAAGAAACTACTAGAACTAATAAATGAATTCAGCAAAGTGGCAGGATATAAAATCAACACGCATAAATCAAAGGCATTTCTGTATATCAGCGACAAAACTTCTGAAACGGAAATGAGGAAAAACACTCCATTCACAATATCCTCAAAAAAATAAAATACTTGGGAATCAACCTAACAAAAGAGGTGAAAGATTTATACAATGAAAACTACAGAACCCTAAAGAGAGAAGTAGAAGAAGATCTTAGAAGATGGAAAAATATACCCTGTTCATGGATAGGCAGAACTAACATCATCAAAATGGCAATATTACCAAAAGTTCTCTATAGGTTTAATGCAGTGCCAATCAAAATCCCAACGGCATTTCTTGTAGAAATAGATCAAGCAATCATGAAATTCATATGGAAAAATAAAAGACCCAGAATAGCAAAAGCAATTCTAAACAGGAAGTGTGAATCAGGCGGTATAGCGATACCAGATTTCAAACTATATTACAGAGCAATAGTGACAAAAAGAGCATGGTACTGGTACCAAAACAGGCGGGTGGACCAATGGTATAGAATAGAGGACACAGAGACTAATCCACAAAGTTACAACTATCTTATATTTGATAAAGAGGCTAAAAGCATGCAATGGAGGAAGGATAGCATCTTCAACAAATGGTGTTGGGAAAACTGGAAATCCATATGCAACAAAATGAAACTGAATCCCTTTCTCTCGCCATGCACAAAAGTTAACTCAAAATGGATCAAGGAGCTTGATATCAGAGACTCTGCGTCTGATAGAAGAAAAAGTTGGCTCCGATCTACATATTGTGGGGTCGGGCTCCAAATGCCTTAATAGGACACCCATAGCACAAGAGTTAATAACAAGAATCAACAAATGGGACTTACTTAAACTAAAAAGTTTTTTCTCAGCAAGAGAAACAATAAGAGAGGTAAATAGGGAGCCTACATCCTGGGAACAAATTTTTACTCCTCACACTTCAGATAGAGCCCTAATATCCAGAATATACAAAGAACTCAAAGAATTAGACAATAAAATAACAAATAACCCAATCAACAAATGGGCCAAGGACCTGAACAGACACTTCTCAGAGGAGGACATACAATCAATCAACAAGTACATGAAAAAATGCTCACCATCTCTAGCAGTCAGAGAAATGCAAATCAAAACCACCCTAAGATACCATCTAACTCCAGTAAGATTGGCAGCCACTATGAAGTCAAACAACAAGTGCTGGCGAGGATGTGGAGAAATGGGTACACTTGTACATTGCTGGTGGGACTGCAAATTGGTGTGGCCATTTTGGAAAGCAGTTTGGAGATTCCTGGGAAAGCTGGGAATGGAACCAGCATTTGACCCAGCTGTTGCCCTTCTCGGACTATTCCCTGAAGACCTTAAAAGAGCATGCTACAGGGATACTGCCACATCGATGTTCATAGCAGCACAATTCACAATAGCTAGACTGTGGAACCAACCCAGATGCCCTTCAATAGATGAATGGATAAAAAAAATGTGGCATCTATACACAATGGAGTACTATGCAGCAATAAAAAATGACAAAATCATAGAATTTGCAGGGAAATGGATGGCACTAGAGCAGATTATGCTTAGTGAAGCTAGCCAATCCCTAAAAAACAAATACCAAATGTCTTTGATATAATGAGAGCAACTATGAACAGAGCAGGGAGGAAGAGCAGGAAGAAAAGATTAACATTAAACAGAGACATGAGATGGGAGGGAAAGGGAGAGAAAAGGGAAATTGCATGGAAATGAAGGGAGACCCTCATTGCTATACAAAATTACATATAAGAGGTTGTGAGGGGAATGGGAAAATAAACAAGGAGAGAAATGAATTACAGTAGATGGGGTAGAGAGAGAAGATGGGAGGGGAGGGGAGGGGGGATAGTAGGGGATAGGAAAGGTAGAAGAATACAACAATTATTAATAGGGCATTATGTAAAATTGTGGATGTGTAACCGACGTGATTCTGCAGTCTGCATTTGGGGTAAAATTGGGGGTTCATAACCCACTTCAATCTAATGTATGAAATATGTCAAGAGCTTTGTAATGTTGTGAATAACCAATAAAAAAATAAAATTAAAAAAAAAAGAAGAGTGATATAGGGAGAATCACAATACCTGATCTCAAATTGTACCACAGAGTTACAGTAAGAGGAACAGCATGGTACTGGCATTAAAATAGACATGAAGACAATGGAATGGAAGAAACCACATAGAGACAAACCCACATACTGAATAGTCATCTGTTACTTGGCAGAGGTGTCAAAAATATATGTTGGACAGGGTTGGGGTTGTGGCTCAGCAGTAGAGTGCATGCCTAGCATGTGTGAGGTGCTGGGTTTGATCCTCAGCACCACATAAAAATAAATAAATGAATAAAGGTATTATGTCCAACTTAAAAAAAAAATATATATATATATATATGATGGAGAAAAGAGCCTTTTTAACGAATGTTGTCAGGAAAACTGGATATACATATATAGAAGAAGGAAACTAGGTCCCTATCTTTCATCATGCACAAAAGTCAAAGTGGATCAAAGACTTAGGAATTAGATCAGAAACTTTGCAACTGCTGGAAGAAAACACAGGGTTCAACATTCTTGGTGCAGGCACTAGCTTCTTTAACAAGACTCCAAAGCTCAAGAAATCAAAAGTCAGTAACTAGAATGTCATTCAACTAAAAGAGTTTTGCATAGCAAAGTCAGGGAGTAGGAGTGAAAAAATTGCCCACAGAATGGAAGAAAGTCTTTACCAGCTAGTCCCCTGACAGGGGATTGATTAATAGCCCAAATATATAAAGAACTCAAAAAATTCAATGTCAAAACCTCAAATAACCCAATCAATAAATGAGCAAAAGAACTTAACATTTCTCAAAAGAATAAAACACAAATGGCCAACAAATGTGTGAAAACATTTCTAGGTATCAGGGAGATTGCAAATCAAAACTATACTAAGATTTCATCTCACTGTAGTCAGAATGACATATATCAAGAAAACAAATATAAAAAATGCTGGGGCTGGGGTTGTGGCTCAGCTACAGAGCGCTTGCCTAGCGCATGCGAGGCACTGGGTTTGATCCTCAGCACCACATAAAAATAAAGAATGGTGGGGCTGGGTTGTGGCTCAGTGGTAGAGCACTTGCCTAATGTGCGAGGCGCTGGGTTTGATTCTCAGCACCGCATATAAATAAGTAAAATAAAGGTTCATTGAAAACTAAAAACATATATGTTAAAAAAAAGAAAGGTATTTGAAAAAAGAGTTAAAAATGCTGGCAAATTTATCACGATCACACTGTGCATGTATAATATGCCACCTTTTGTGTACCATATTGTTGGTGGGACTGCAAATTAGTGCAACCACTCTAGAAAGCAGTGTGGAGATTTTTTGAAAAACTAGGAATGGAACCACCATACAGCCCAGTTATCCCACTACTTGTTATTTTTCCTAAAGTACTAAAATCAGTCTCTGTGACTAAAAGACCTGACAAGAACAGTTAGAGGCGGAAACGTTTATCTGAGGCCTCATGGTTTCAGAGCTCTCAGTTCATGGATGGCTGACTCCATTCCCTGGGGCTCCAGGTAAGTGGCAGGGAAAAGGGCACAGGACATCACATCAGGAAGCAGAGAGAGAGAGAGAAGGACTCTACGCACCAAAGGAATGCCCCCAAAGGGACCTCCTCCAGCCACACCGTACCTGCCTTCAGGTACCACTCAGTTAATCCCTGTCAGGATTAAATCACTGATTGGTTAAGACGCTCAAAACACAGTCATTTCACCTGTAAGCCTTCTTGCATGATCTCACACATGAGCCTTTGGAGGACACCTCATATCTAAACCGTAACAATAGGGTTACACCACATAAATGTTGATAGCTGCACAATTCACAATAGCCAAGTTACAGAACCAACCAAATACCCATCAGCAGATGAGTGGATTAAACAAATGTGGTGTACGTACACAGTGGACTTTTACTCAGCTGTAAAGAAGAATGGAATTATGGCGTTTGCTGGAAAATGGATGGAATGGAAACATCATGCTATGTGCAAGAAGTCCGAAAACCAAGGGTCAAATGTTTTATATATGGAATCTAGAGAAAATAAGGGGGGGGAAGGAAAGGGGGATTGGGTATAAAAAATATAGGGAAGGTCAGTGGAGTAGGAGATGGAGAGGAAGGGAGAAGGGACAGGAAAGGAGAGAAAATGTGGAATGAATTTGACAAAACCACACTGTGCATGTGTAAGTATACCACGGGGAATTCCACCTTTAAATGTAGAAAGCATCAACAAAAATAAATGAGTGAAAGATCAGTAGAGTAGGGGAAGGGAGGGAGGACGGTAAAGGGGAGAACAGAGACTGAAATGGGGTACATCACATTCCATGCATGTGTGACTTTGTTGAAATGAACCCAACTTCCATGTATAACTATAATGCTCTAAAAAAATAGGCATCATTCATTTCAGATAAAAAGAAAATTAAGGCTCACTATGATCTGATCTACTCCTTTTAACTTCTGATATAATAACTTCAAATTACAGAGTATCACAAAAACATTGACTAGGCAGCTGGTCTGTTTTCTTAGGTGGGAGTGACCTCGCAGAAGACTATGAAGCTACTTCCTGCGTCAAGACATAGAGCGGCACAGAAGGTACTGTGGACACCTTGCTTACCTCTCCTCACCTCCTCCTCCACCAGGGAGTTAGTCTTTTAAAAACAGTCGTGTTAAAATGAAATTGAATTTCTTTTAATTTGAATGAAGTTTGACTACTAAGGCACATTTAGACGTAGTAATTTCCTTGGACATTTTAAAAATTATTCTGTACGTTTAGTAAATAGCATAATAAACTTGTTAAAAACTATATTCCATTTTTCTGGCAATAATTTGTTCTAAGTGTACCAGATTTTGTATATGGAAAAAAATATAAAGCATATCAAAATGTAGAGAAAATTCTTTCCTTAAGCTTTATCATATTTTTAAGTCATTTATTATTTTGATGTTGAACTTTGTATTTAGTTAACACTATTGCTTTTTAATAAAAATAAGGTCTTTGAACCTTTACATGTTTAAATTATGAAGATCTCAAAGAATATTATGTAGGTTGTATCTATCAAAACTTACTGTATTAAAATTAAGTCTAAGAAATGTTAAAAATATTTTTAAAATGTATATTTTTATATAGATAACACATTTTTATTGAAAGTATTTTTTCTAAAATTAATTTAGAAAGACTAGTGATATGATGTTATATTCTTGCAAATTCTTTAGTCTCAGGCATAAGCAAAGGCTGAGTTCTCCTATCTGTTTTCTATATTCAGTCTGTTATGATATGTTGTTTGATTGAAATATGTGAAGAAAACTCAGCTTGTCCAGATACATAGCTGGAAATGGGAAAGGTATTTAGATAGCATTTTCAGATGATTCTGACTATTCTCTTCCCATTTGATACTACACTTAAACTTGATGATGTGGTTTCTTAAACATTAGTGCAGTGTAGAATATAAAACCATTTAATGATCTTTTAATAGTAAAAGGAATGTTAGATTTTTACCATTCTGTTACAGGTGGTTATTGGAGATCATGATGGAGTAGTCCTGTGCTTTGGTGTGAAGAAAGGAGAAGCAGTGGTAAGTGCAGCCTTTTTAGACGGGAGAAGTTTTTTAAAAAAGACAAATGTACCACTTTTTTTTTTTTTAAATACTCCTAGGTTAAGAATTTTCTCCAGGGCTGGGGATGTGGCTCAAGCGGTAGCGCGCTCGCCTGGCATGCGTGCGGCCCGGGTTCGATCCTCAGCACCACATACCAACAAAGATGTTGTGTCCGCCGAGAACTAAAAAATAAATATTAA
The DNA here is from genome assembly GCF_964194105.1 of Spermophilus citellus. Classification (NCBI taxonomy): domain Eukaryota; kingdom Metazoa; phylum Chordata; class Mammalia; order Rodentia; family Sciuridae; genus Spermophilus; species Spermophilus citellus. Next base: position 153,476,658 of record NC_138189.1, read on the forward strand.
AAAAAAAAAAAATTTAAAAAAAAAAAAAAAAGAATTTTCTACAGTATAGAGAGTGGAAAGTGGGGTGAGGGAAGGTCTGGCTTGTTCCCAAAGTCCTTGCCAAGTGGTCCATTCACAGTCCCTCCTGCAAACCAGTGGCCTTTCAAGTAAGCAGGAGAGTCTCTTAGAGTGTGCAGGTGGGGTCTTACAAAGCATACTGTGAGAGTGGAAGCGACTGTCCTGTCGCCTTGCCCCTTAGCTAGCCCAACCAAGGTTTCATTGTCATACTCAAAGGGGACACATGCTCCATCTGAGATGGGAGCTCGGGTACTCACTGTATATTACATGGTATTTAAAAAACAGATGAAGAGAGTTAAAACTCCCAGAAGCACCCCCTCTCCATTGTTCACATAGCCTCCCAGAAATCTCATTTTCTGTGTATGAATCATGACAGGGAGGGGGACTGGTGCAAATAATAAATGGAAAACACAGAAAAAGTCAGTGATCAGAAATGTTGGTTTTAGTTAGAAATATGATTAAGGTATTAAAATATTCTTTTCAGTAAATTCTGTAGTTAGTCCTTTACCAAATTTTTAAATAAAATTGTACAAAGTTCAGGTGAGATTAGTTTCAAAAACATGGTTATGGTATTTGTACCATGTCCATTGAACCTTAGTAAAGAGTTTGCCAAGTGGACTTTCCTGTAGAACCAGTCCTTCTCAAGCTTTATCCTGTACTGGAACCAGCTATGGAATCCTGTTAAAATGCAGATTCTCACTCAGTAGGTCTCCAATGGGTTTAAGAGTCTGCCTTTTTAATGAATTTAGCAATGCTAATCATACTGCTCTGCTATGTGAACACTGCTTTGAGTTGCAAGGATTTAGGAAAAGGTTGGGGGAGCGGTGGGTCTCATGAAAATAGAAGGGAGGTGGAGGGTGAGAGGAGGGAAAAGGAAGGTACCAGGGAATGAAGTTGACCAGATTGTGTGGCATGCATGTACAAATATGTCACAATGAATTCCACTACGTATGATTACAGTGCTCCAATTGAAAAAGTATCAGGATAAATACGCCAGAGTTTAAGGATTTCTAGCACAAAACCAGAAGACCCACTAAAACAAATAGATTTTTTTTTCTAAAAATGTTTCTATATAGTTTCTACAAAAGTTTCTGTAAATTTATAATGTTTTGTAAGTTCAAAATCATAGCAGTTTTTTATGGTAAAGGAAAGAGGTTTACAATATATTAACTTGTATATTTACTATTTGTGAATGATTTTTTCAGGCAGTATTCAAGACCTTACCAGGGCAGAAGATTGCCCGGCTGGAGCTGGGAGGGGTTCTTAATACACCTCAGGAGAAAATCTTTATTGCTGCAGGATCTGAGATTAGAGGCTTCACCAAGAGAGGAAAACAGTTCCTCTCTTTTGAAACGAACCTCACTGAGAGCATTAAAGCTATGTATGTTCATTTTACATATCTATTTTCAATGTTTCTAATAGACGTAGATCATGTGATTAACTGTCATATCTTAAGTTTTCTGGAAAATAAAATTAACTATGTTACAGATGTTCCACTGGAAACCACATTTGCTGTTGAATATTTTTGTTGTTGTTGTTAAAGAGCTTTATTATATAAACACATTCATTTGTTGTTTTTTGGATTTTTGTTTCCTGCACCACTTGGATTGGTTTGAGGACACTCTACTGCTGAGCTGTATCCCCATCCCTTTTTATTTATTGTTATTTTGAGATGGGGTCTTGATAAGTTGCATAGGCTGACCTTGAATATGTGGTCCTCCTACTGGCCTCAGGAGTGGTGGGATCACAGGTGTGAGATCCTTCTGCCTTGTCTCTCCAGTAGCCATGGTCTCTCCAGTGGCCCTGCTCTGGGCATTTCTGTTTGAAATACATTTTATTTTTAATTGTACATATTTGTGAGGTACAGAGTGACATTTCATTGCATGTATATGATGTATAATGATCAGATCATTATATGGTAATAATCAGAGCCAAACAGTAAGGCCATGTCATAATGAAGTGAGGGGCAGTACAGGGTAAGCAGATCACAGGGCGATTTTAGTATTGAAAACTTTTAAAGGGACCATAGGGGTGGAGAAATAGATGAAAGGCCCAAATAAAATTATCTCCTGGATAGTCACATGGTGATAATCTAGAAGTGAAAGATATACATGTTTAGTGTCCCTTTTCTCAAATACTTGGGACCAGATTCCAAAGCTTTTCAGATTTTTCAGATATTTGCAAAGACTATCAGTTGAGCATCCCTTACCTATAAATTTGAAATGCTCCAAGGTCTGAAACTCTTGGAGAATTATGTGAATACAAAGTTTGGGGTTTAGGATTTTCAGATTGCTTAACCTGCATTCCAATAGCATATATGAAAAATATAAATTTTTATCAAGAAATTTCAGCTCCACCAAGAGAAAACTGTATGTATTCTAAGAATTAGAACATCATTATGATTATTACCAAAATTTTGTTAAAATAATTTGAAATGAACTTGCTTCTCATTTCTTTATTCCAAATAAAGTTCTAATGGAGACATTCTCCACTGCTTGTCATGTAGTTTACAATAGATTCACTTTGAGTAGGCTTTTCTGGGCTGTCTAGTGTGGTAGTAAGAAAGCTTAATTCTAGAGGTCAAAGTGCCTGCCTGCTTTGCAGCCCACTCCACTGTCACTGGTTGTGAGTCAGCAGATTGTCGTGTCCGTGTCTCCCCCCCCCCCCCCCCCCCCCCCCCCCCCCCCCCGCCGGGAGCTGTGGTAGTCAGTAATCCCAATTTACAGACCATGAGGGTCAATTTACATGGAAACCCCCAGGACAGTGCTTGACAGGGAATGTCCTACACATTTAGAAACACTTTTCTGGTATTTCTTCACATAGAAATTATCATTTTTGTTTTCAGTTTTTCTGAGCTTAGTTTGTATTGCAAAACCTTAAGCTTTAAGATCTTCATTTTTATCTTACAAAATAAAAAGGTAATATCAAAAAGGCCAGAAATTAAGTGGGAAATGAAAAAAAGATTGTGTTCTCTAAAGCTGTGGTAACTTTTGTTTTCATTTCTGAGAAAAATTCAAGAATTACCTGTGCTTATTTTTTAAATTATGGAGGTCTGAAATTACTATTTTAATGTTCTCAGGCACATATCTGGCTCTGACCTCTTTCTCAGCGCAAGTTACATCTATAATCATTATTGTGACTGCAAAGACCAACATTATTACCTTTCTGCAGACAAAATCAATGATGTCATCTGCCTTCCAGTGGAAAGAGTACCTCAGATTACACCCATCTTGGCCTGCCAGGACAGAGTGCTCAGGGTTTTACAGGTGGCTGTTTGCATTTTTGTGACTTTTCATAATCTAAGTAAATGAATAATTATGAGTATTGTTATAAATTATTTTAACAATTACTACTTTTGTCCTGTATAAAGTTGTATATGAAAAATACTTTTTAAATTTAATTGATAAGTTAATTTGTTTAGTTGGGGCAAGTGTGTTGAGACCTTTTGCAAGAGGGCATATGTGGAAGAAAAAAGGACACCTTCTCCCCCTGCCCCAGTTTCTGACCTGGCCCAGTCGTAGCAGAGAGCTCTTGCCACAGAGAACCTCCAACAGCATTTCCCCTTCCTTTCCCCATCACTCTCCTCTTCCCCCAGAAATCAAACTAAAGGAAGACATTAGGTTAGGGACAGGGTGGTATTTAATTTGAGTTTATCCAACATTTTGACAGTAGGTAGAATGAAGCAAGTTTGTTGGATAAGTAGGTCAGAGAGAGGGAAAATCACTTTGGTGTCCTCACATTTCCAGGGAGATGCTTGATGGCTGACACAGCTGTTTCAGGTCATTGCTGTTAGTGACCACTGTGTCTCCTGGAGGTGGTCTCCTGAAAACCCTTGGAGTTTACTAGGTAACTGGAAGGTTCGTTGGATGGGTATTTGATAGTAGTTGGTACAGTTAATCCAGGCTTGAGCTCTGAATTCCCTGCTGCCACAGGCAGTCTCACCTTTGCAGTTCCACAGCCAGGTGGCTGTTTCTTGGCATCAGCCCTTTGTAGAAGGAAAAATCCAGTGATTCCCTACCCCATCAGAGGCAATCAAAGTAATGTCTGGTTCATTCTAGAGGTTCCAAGGCGTTATTTGTCCCCTGGCTTGGACTTCCAAATGTGAGTCATTTGAATAGCCTTTTTTTGGGAGCTGGTGAGTAGTCAGTCAGAGATTGCTCTGGCAGAATTCTAGGATTCTGCTTTGCTTAACCAGAAGGAATCCATACTCTTTATTATGCAGACAACCAAGGGTTGTGGACAGTGAGCAGTGGAGCTTCTCCTCTGCCTTGCCCTCTTCCCTTAGGCCCCATCTGTCTTGAGGGCAGTTCATCACCTTAGAGGTGGCTTCTTCAGAGTTTTGTGTATGTCCTTTTGTGTTCATGTAGTTGTGTGTACATATCTAAAGATTGAAAAATGATAAAGATAAGGCATATAGATCTTATATTCTAAATACATATTAAATGTTTTTAACAAATATTATACCATATTTACTATAATTTTGCAAACTGTTTCCAGTTTACTTATATGGCAAGATTAAAAATGAGAAAAGGACCTAACTTGTTTTCTTACGTAAATATCAGATGATTCTGCCTCTAACTGGAGTGATTTGGGGACTACCAAAAGAAAGGCCGCACTTTTCCTTAGGCAATAACTTTGGGCCTGCTCAAATGTTTGAATGTGCTTGAAGTTAAACCAGTTAACACCAGAAAGGTAGAAGAAATAAACTTGTTCCTAGTGAGTTTTGAAAGGAAAATTTACCATTGTAAGTTTTCTATCAATCAGTATATTCAAAATGAAAAGTGTGACAGTGAAGAATATTTTGCATATTTTTCTCCTTGGTCTTTGCATTTTATATATATTTTGTTTTCAAATGTGTTAATACATGCAGAGTTGCTAACAAATGGAAGTTGGTGCTGCTGACCTGATTTTTTTCAGCAGTTTTATTTTAGATGTTATCAAGAATATAGATGTTTTCCATGAATGCATATGTGGGGATGTGTGTGTGTGTGTGTGTGTGTGTGTATGTTTGTATGTTTTTCTTTAAGTGGTACTGGGGGTTGAACCCAGGAGTGTTCTACCTCTAAGCTACTTCCTCAGCCCTTTTTTTTAAAAAAAATTATTTTTGAGACAGGGTCTTATTAAATTTCCCAGGCTGGCCTTGAACTTGGGATCCTTCTGTCTCAGTCTCCTGAGTAGCTATGATTATAGGCAGGTGGAACCAGGCCCAATTTTATTCTCTATTATTTTAAATTTGTATTCAGTTTCAGTTTCTAAATATAAATTCTTCTCAGGGTTCTGATGTGATGTATGAAATTGAAGTTCCTGGCCCACCTGCTGTCTTAGCACTGCACAATGGAAACGGAGGTAATCAGGGCTCACTTTTCACAATTAACTGTGTTTATAAAATATATTAAGTGAAAATGGGAATTGTAGAAGGAAGATGAACTAAAATTGAGACATTTATCTTCTGATAACTTGCCAGTAACTCACAGTAAGGAGTCATTGAACTTTAATTTTCAGTTTCATCTTAACATTAGATGACGGGGATTAGGAGGTGGACTTCTCTCTCGAGCTACAAAATCCTGTGAATATATAACCATTCTCCCAAATCATTTCCTGCCTTAGGATATTTAAATGAGGTTTTTACATGAAAATACTTTAATTTTAAAGAGATGTCACTAATGTTTCCTCTGATTATAACTAGGCAACTCTGGGGAAGACCTCTTGTTTGGAACGGCAGATGGGAAGCTCGGGCTCATTCAGATCACCACATCCAAGCCAGTGCACAAGTGGGAAGTTGGAGATGAGAGAAAGCGGGGAGGTATGGTGTCAACGCAGCGCAGACCCCGAGATACCCGTGACTGTTAAAACGGTCATGCAACTTACTGTTTTACTTATTCGTATTATGTAGTAGCCCTATGTAATAGGAGAGCCACCTCTGGTTTACGTACTGTTTATTCATCAGGTCTCTCACTGTAGGTATAATATTTTTAAAAATAAGAAATGCTAGTAATACTTTGGGAAAATATGCTGTGGTAAAATTCTTTGTTAACTGTCCACGATAGGCAGTTAATGGGACCTGAGAGTGACTGGTACAATGCAAGGGAATGCTGTGCTGTCTCAGGGGACTCCGTGCCTGACTTGGGAGGTAGGGATGGTTTCTTACCCATACAGGATCCTCACACACTTATCCCCTTCACAAGTACTTGTCAGGAGAGACAAGGCCTGGCCTTGTCACATGAAGAAGACACAACAGAGCAGTATGTTAAGAGAGTACTGAGAGAAGGGGAGCTGCTTTTAGACTGTGTGGTCCAAGAAAGTGTCTTAGAAGAGGTTGAATTTGAGCTGAACTCTGAAGAGGAAAAAGGAAGGTGTGGAGATTTGGAGGGGAGAGAGTTTTGCAGGAGGAGAGGTGGACTCAGTTCACCTGTGGAGTAGCAGGATGACCAGTGTGGCTGCGTCCACTCACAGGGTGTGATCACCTGGGGGAGGTAGGGTAGGGCTGCTGTCAGTGGAGCCTTGCCTGGAGGTCACAGTGGGGAGTTGCTGGAGAACTGCAGTTGGGGGCAGGATGTGACTGAGTCCCCAGAAGAGACTACACTGCATTGAGAATGGATTGGGGAGGCAGGTTACAGTGGAAACATGGAGATCAGTTATCCTTGTAGCCTAGTCCAGGCTGACTGTAGCTGAAGTGAGAGGAAGACAGTGTCAGCATATATTGTGGGGCAGAGCAGATAGGATTTGCTGGTAGATTCAACATGGGGAGTTAGAAGAAGAAAGGAATCCAAGAGATAGCCTAGATTCTCAGCCTGAGTGCTGGGTGGAGGAGGACTGGGGAGGGAGCAGGAGGGTACCCAGGAAGCTGTGGGAAGGAGGAGAATAAAGAGCTGTGTTTGGAGCATGGGAAGTGTCAGGCAGATGTGTACAGGAAGAGGCTGAACTGGACGTGCGGGTCTGGGCATGGGGAAAGGAGATGTGAACTTGGGGCCCTTGCCAGGTCGGCTGTAAGTAAAGCCCTGGATGAGGCTTGTGGGTGGAGAGGAGCAACCTACTGATTGTGCTCAGCGCTGGTCTGTCCTCCCCCATTTTGAGTTAGTTTACAGTTTCTCATTTTTTTTTTTTTTCCATTTTGGGGTGGTTGATCATTTATCAGCAGCCACATAAAACACAACTCTTCATACATATTTTTAATGGCTCCTTTCGGCCCCATCTTCACCCTCCTTGAGCTGTATGGATGCCTCCATTTCTTGGAGTTAGTCACTCTTTGTGGCTTCCCCCTTTGCACGCCACCAGTTTCATCTTCCTGTACTCTACTAGTCAACCACAGAGTTCCATCTTGGGAAGTTTCACTGTCAATTTTCATCAGATGTTGTTTCCCCTTCCACTCTTTTTGACAGTCTTCATGCTTTTATTGACATGTTAGTGGAATTTCAGGAAGAAAGGTTGTAAGCATGTGTATACGTGAATGTACCCTTTAAACAATGAGTTCAATACAATCTTCAATTGCAAAGCCAGATGTATTTGTGCCTCTAAATGTAATGTCATTTTTCTAAAGAGAAGCAAAATGTGCTTGCTATTCTTTATTTGCTACCTTTTTCTTCATAATTTATTTTTTATCTAGATGGTAACAGCAACTCCTACTAAGCCCCAGCATGATCAATTCCTCTCATCTTGCTATGTTTTTCATCACATATCTGAGTTTCTTAACGTACGTTCCACAGAAGCCTAGGAGTCTATAACATGTCACTAGGGATGTGCAACAGACATGAGTGAAAAGTATGAACATTGATTTTTTTTTTCTTTTTTTTGTTTACTTTCTTTTAAAACTTTTTATTTTGAAGTAATTTTAGATTTGCAGAAAATGTGCAAAAATAGCAAACACAAATACACAAATAGTTCCTGTATACCTTTCACCCAGCTTAATGTTAAAATCTATCACAAGTACAATACAAGTATGAAAACCAGAAAATCAGAGCTGGGGCTGTAGCTCAGTGGCAGAGCGCTTGCTGAGCCAGTTTCTCACTCTTATTTGGTATATACGTGACTCAACTATTAGTTTTGTAATAACATCACATTTTTTTAAAGGTATTTTGTGTATTGACAGCTTCGATATTATGGGTGATGGGGTTAAAGATTTACTTGTTGGGAGAGATGATGGAATGGTGGAAGTGTACAGCCTGGATAACACAGAGGAGCCTGTTCTGCGATTTGACCTGGTAGGTTGGTCCAGAGGATTCTCCATCTATGTGTTTATTCTTTGTCGGGTTTTATAGAGATGACTAAGGGCTGAATTTTATTAAGGAAAATAATATTAAAATCTTATGTTTGGGGCTGGGATTGTGGCTCAGTGATAGAGCATTTGCCTCACACATATGAGGCCCTGGGTTCAATCCTCAGCACCACATTAAAAATAAATAAATTAAAGGTATTATGTTCATTACAACTAAAAATATTTTAAAAATCTTATGTTTGGTCTGAAACATTTTGATGTTATCAAAATTTCTAGACTACTCGTTTGAATAATAGACTGTTGCTTCTAAACTGAATATTGAATTACCATTTTATACTTTTAAACCTTTATAAATTTCTCAAGTAGTAAATAGTTCACCTGAGTTTCTATAATGCATAGCAACACATTATATAGCAGTTGCCTTTCTATGTTTGAGTTTCATGAATGAGAATATTGTTTTAAAATCCAGGAATAAACTGCACACCATTAGGGCAGTATCAGAAATATCCTTAAGCAGAGAGGAACAAGTAGTACTTTCGCTTGTAGATACTCAAGAGCCAGCTGTGAAAGAAATACTAGATAAGAGTAACTCGTTTACAAAATTTAAATGTAATTAAGTCTGTATATGCTGCTGAGGTATAGAATCACATAGAAAAGCATTCTGGCATGAACAGAATCATATTTTTCCATTTGTGTTTTAAGTATTTTAGATTTACTTGAAATGATATTTAAAAATAGGAAATTAAATATATTAACAGGGAATCATGAAGTGATTTGATAATGTGTACATTGTGTAATATTTAATCAGATCAAACATTTCTCCTCAAGCATTCTCGTTTCTTCATGGTGAAAACAGTCAAAATCCTTTCTCCTAGCTTTTTGAGTAATGGTCACCTGCCACCCTGCTGTGCAGGGGCACACCAGAACTGTGTGTGTGTGTGTGTGTGTGTGTGTGTGTGTGTTTGTGTGTCCGCCCGCGCACGCGTGTGCGTGCTGTGACCTGGGTTCCAAGACTTCCTTCTCCTGTTTACTGTAGCTTGTATGCACCAATCAGCCTTTGCCTCTCTGTCTCCTCCTACCTCCTACCCCTAGGAAGCGGTCCTCTTAACTTGTATGAGATCCACATTTTATGTCTCTCATACAAGTACGATCACTTGGTACTTGTCTTCCTGTGCTGATTTCCTGTAACATGACGATTTCTAATTCTGTTTGCATGGTCTGAAGAACATTCCATGGTGTGAGTGGAGTCTTTCGTTTTCGTGAGCTGGCGTATTAGACCATATTTTTGTTCTTGTATGAAATACCTGAGGCAGGCTTCTTTATAGGGAAAATAGGTTTAGTTCAGCTTGTGTTTCTGGAGGTCCAGTCTGCAGGCCTCATCTGTGAATGGCCTTCTTGCTGGTAGAGTCTCCTGTTGAGGCCTCAGGTCCCCTCTTCGATGTCTGTCCAAAACCTCAGCAGTGACAGCATTTATCTGCTCTGCCAGGTCTGGCACTAAGGCCTCGCCCACTGTCCCTCCTGTTTTCTAACAGGAGAGGTCCTGGCTTCAGAGCTTACTGTGAAAATGGAAAAAAAAAAAAAAAATGGGAATATGCTTGATGTTAAGCCAGTCTTATTCTAGCAAAATGTAATATCAGTGGCAATGCATTTTTTAAAAAATCAGAGTATAACTGCAAGACTTTTAAGTTACATGTGTTGTGTGTATTCACATGTGAATATATAACAGTTAAAAAATTATTGCTGCTTTCCAAATAGCTTTAACCAGTACTGACTTACAGTGCTGGTTGACTCACCTGGTGATTATTGTTGACAAGTTTGGGAAGTATTGCTTAAAAAATGATATTATTTACAAACTTCCAGAAGTACCATCTTTGTAACTATGTAAAATTGTGATGAAAAATCTAGATGCTAACTTAAAGATGTACAGGAGGATACATAGTTTTGTTCATCTAAAAACTCTCCTTTTAGAGAAAACAAAGAAGAGGCGATCTAAAGTAGTTTTACTTTTGTAATTTATTTTTAAAAATATCCTTTCATTATGTAAATAAATTATTTTTTTCTCATTAGATATTTATAGTGTTAGCCAAGTGTGAATCGCCTTTTAAAGGGACTAGAGTCATTTTAATCTTCTTTTCCAAATTTAAAACTGTTGGAATTTTCTGAGATTTGTTTAAGGTTTTGTGTTTCTAATCTCAGCATCTACACATAATAGATAGACACTCGGTAAATATGTGTTGAATGTCTGGAGACAGGATAATGAATTTTGGCAGCTTGCTTTGACTACCTTTGAAGTTTTCAGCTTATTAATAAAATGCTCGGTCTTGAATTTATTTTAGGCATTGTCTGAGAGTGTCACGTCTATCCAAGGTGGTTGTGTAGGGAAAGACGGTTATGATGAAATCGTGGTGTCCACCTACTCAGGTAAAGAATGGTGAAGAACCAGGGGCCAAGGTCTAAATGCATGTTCTTTTGATGGCTACTTTTTTGAGAAGTATTATTAGTAAATCCTTCCTATAGAATTATCAGGGTTATTGGTTAAAGAATGAGGATGTGGGCTGAGGAGGCAGTAGTGGGGAAGCACTCGCCGGCCTGAGCCAGGGTCTGGGCTCTATCCCCAGTAAGCAAGCAGAGGAGGGGGAGCAGCCTTGTCCAGTGGATTGATGAAGTGCTGACGTTCGACTAACCCTTTTTAAGAGCACTTAGCATGTTTCTACTAGCTTTGAAAAGTAAGTGGCATTCTCTGTTAGAAGGGAGCTATTTAGAAATCTAGTTGGCTTTGGACTGTGTGCTTGTCTTGTAAAAACTTGTTTGCTTTTGAGCATTGAGTTTTGCATTCTTACCAATTTCATGAGAGTTTAAATCTCCTTAAAAGTGATTTTCGAAAGGTGATGCTTACTTGTCACTTTTTTGAATTTGCTAAGATGTTCTGACTTACTCCATACTTGAAAACTAGAACTATTAAGAATAGAAAGACACCTTTAAGCATAGTATTATAGTATTTCAAGCAAAAACAGTATCACAAATTGCTTAAATACTTTTTTTTTGGTCTGAATTCTTTCCAGCTTGGTTTTGTGTTTTGCTGTGTTCTGGAAGAACACAGCTGAGTTAGGTTGATGGTGGTAGACTAGGGGCTCACGCTGTCAGCACCTAGCAGCACTGACTGGTGCGTGACTGTTCTCATCTCTACAGGCTGGGTCACAGGTCTGACAACTGAGCCTGTTCATAAGGAAAGTGGACCAGGAGAAGAGCTCAAGATCAATCAGGAGATGCAGAGTAAAATTTCTTCTTTACGGTAACTTTTGAGTTGTGTGTTTCATTTCAAAGTGCTGATGGCTGCTTCCCATTTACAGATAGACACACTGCATTTTATTGGAAGGCATTGTCACCTTTTAATGTGAAAGTTCATTGATTTGAGACAATTAGCAGGGAGTGTTGATGAATATCTTGGATTCAGAGCTCCACCTTTTCAGTGCATGATCCCATACTGACTCTTGGATAGAGAACTGCGTGTTCCCATCTGTCAGAAATGGTGGCTGCAGTGTTTTGCCTACCCCACCGCCCAACAGACATCAGAAAGAAACCCAAATAGGCGTGTTGTTTTCTCCATTTCTCTTTAACTCCAACGTTCACTGTTGCTGTGCACATAACTTTGGCTCATGAGTTTTCTTACTGGAACTGAATGCTGCCTCCTGTAGGTACAGGGTTTGCGCTCATGGCCTGCTCAGTTCAACGCTTCTGTAAGAAGGAACCGCAGACTGCAGGAGGCTGCTTCCCACAGTGAGGAAGTGGGAAGTGGCCAGTCATTGAGTTTCAGCCACCTCCAGGGGAGGGAGGCTTGATCTGTATTTTGGTGAAGATCAGAGGCTACAGGAGCTTCTAAGGCAGGAAGGCCCCAAATTCCAAGAGCACAGGCCAGTCCCCAGGGCCACCAGGAGAGCCGCCTTGTATGTTCACGCAGACTGACCTGCCACGTTCATGCAGAATGCCAAGTTCATGCAGCGGGAGTGCTGGGTTCAGTGACTGCCTTGCATCCTCGGCACAGTACTTTAATTTATAGCCGAATCTTGCCTTCCTGATTCCTCTGGGATGTAAGCTCCAGGCACCAGGCTTATATTTGGTTCATTCAGCACCTGGAGCACTACTAGGTACAGAGTGGTAAATATGTGATATGCAGAGTAAATACTTCCTGGGTGAATGCATCTTTTCCTCCGTTCACCGCACACATCCCTTCCACACTTCTCCACGATCCTTTCCCCCTAAACCAGGTTGATCTGCCCATCACTGTTGACTCCATCTGCATGTGGCCTTTCCCTAGGCAGTACCCGTGCCCGTCAGTCTCAGCAGGACCTGCTCTACCATTTGGTAGAGCTGATGCTGGGCCACTAGCCCAGGATCATCCCTGTGGTCACCAAAATGTGAATACTCAGCAGCTGCTCTGTATTTTGTCTTCCTGCCCTAATCACACCAGAGGTGCATGTTGGCTGGCGTTTCTTGTTATTAAGTCCAGAACATTTTCCTGCCATGTTCCTTTTTCTTCTGCCTAGTCCTAGATGTAGCTGTAGCCATACTCCTGAGCTGGAGTTGACTGGTTGTAACCTGCCTGGGTACTCACAACTCTTTATTCATGTTTCTGGTATGGAACTGAGTAGATGCTTTAATTTGGGGGTTAGGAATAAATGATGTGGAATCAATTGGTCAGTCAGAGAAACTAAAATTTTATTTCTACCGATGGTATAGTTCTAGCCCAACCAATGAAAACCCCATTTTACAGAAGTAAATGTCTCGAAAATTTCATGCATTTCTAAGGACTTCAGATGTTTAAAGATGACAAAGTTGTATGTCTTTTCTTCTAGGAATGAGCTGGAACATCTGCAGTATAAGGTGCTACAGGAAAGAGAGAACTATCAGCAGTCTTCTCAGTCAAGCAAAGCAAAATCAGCAGCACCTCCATTTAGCATAAATGACAAGTTCACATTAAATAAAGATGATGCCAGCTACAGCCTCATCCTAGAGGTGCAGACCGCAATAGACAACGTCTTAATACAGGTCCGCAGCATGGCTGGGTTCTTGGTTTTATGACTGGATCTGTTTTGTACTCCAGTCGTATGCACTTATTATTATTGAGCACATTTAGTTTCAAATGGTAATTTTAAATGTTTATGGCTTCTTAATTTTCCATGAGGGAATCAGTTTGCTTGTAGGCTATTTGAATGTTATCTTTACTTTTGAGTTATCCCAAACTTAATAAACAAAAGATGGGTGAACTTCAGTTTCAAGAAGTGATAGAATAATAAGGATTTTCTTCTTTTACTATACTCTGGGAGAATCTCAACAGAGATGTGACTTAGAAAACTCTAGTATTTAATGCTCTTGTTATACCCTTTTAAAAATCTCCAAGTACTAAAATGATAATTTATAGTACAGCTTACTCATTAGCTCAGTGGTTTCTAGGTAGGTCAGTAGGCAAGACAGATAATCTCAAAGGTGAGATTTAGGGATAATAGCTCTGTTCATTTGTTTAATAGTTTTATTTACTTTTAAGTTGGAAGATACTCAGGAAGTAGAAAAATATACTAGTAGGATGAATGGAAAATAAGAATAAGATGGAAAACCCATAAAAAGATGAGAAAATAATAAATTGGAGCAAGAAGACAAGGTTTAAGAAGATGTGGGAAGGGGTCCGATTCTTAATAAATCTCACAGACAGAAAACTCCTCAGCCAGGCTGCTCTCGAGTTGCTGCACTCAGCCTCAGGAGCACCGTCATATGACCCCAGCCCTTCTCTTAGCAACTGCTTCAGGGAGACCATAGCTTACCTTCTTCTTGTGTAACAGGTGAAGCTACAATGGATAAAAACGAGCCAGTGTAATCAGATGCCCCTGTGGTTACTTATAGCCATGGTAACATTTTTAGCACTGACGAAAATAGAAGATCATGCATTTGAGGGGATGGTAAGAGATGATATTTTGTGATTCTGATAATCCAAATCAGAAAAACACAGGTAATTGTGAAATGACATTTATTGTTCATTAAATATTTTCCAGAGCTGTATGTGATCAAGTGTAAATTAAGAGAATTTATACTCTCACATTTAGAGATGAACATAATCTAGGACACAGGCGACCCTCAGAGAAAAGATGTTCTGTGTACTGTTTGTATGTTTTCCCTCTGAGCCATTCTTTTACATGTTCACCACAGAGCGATGTCCCCATAGATCTGCTTGATGTGGATAAGAACTCTGCAGTTGTCAGCTTCAGCAGTTGCGACTCCGAGGTGAGTGACCTGCTAGCCCTTCTGCACTTTCTGATGCCCCCTGCCTCTGACCAGGTCCAAGGCCAGGTGGTAGCTGTCGCCTCCTCTGCAGCTGCTGGGCAGGCTCCTAACACTCCACAGATACGCGTCCCCAGCTCCAGGCTCCAGAGGCCAGGGGTCCCCAGCTGCTGGCCGTCAGTCCCGTCCCTGGCACTGCAACTCTTGGCCTCCTGCTCCTCTTCTCTTCCTCCCACTGCAGACGCTGTGGCTGCCACCGGGAGCCTTCCTCCAGCATCAACCTCACTGCACCTTCCCTTTCGCAAAACCTTTTAAGGATCTTGTTTCTTGGTGGATGTGGATCTAGATTCCCCCTTCCTCAGTATGGTATAGGAAACTCTTATGCCTCCAGCTCATCCCACCAGCCGCCACATAATTTCTGTTGAATTGAAGTTCTTAAGATGTCTTAATTGCTGTGGGTGCACACATCCTGCGCTGGGGCACGGTCTTCTTCTCCCCGAGCTTCCTGGCCACCCCGCTTTTTCATCCAGCAGTCATTCAATGAACACATGCCTCACAGAGAGCCAGTGAAAGGTCACAGAGCTTTGACCTGCAGATACCACTTTGTGCTGCCTGGTGCTGGCCTGAGCAGTCTCCACCAGCCGTGTCCTGAGGGAAGCCAGGGGAAGAGGCCCGGAGGAGCTGTGGGGAAGGCCAGCCCGAGCAGCACTAGGGTAGCAGTGGGTATGTTTTGAAAGGGAGGAATCAAAGAATGGGCGAAGAAAAAATCTCATAGCTATTTGAAGGAAATATTTTAAAACCTTCCTTCATGTTCCATAAGAAGGTTATAGCTTCTTAGAAAATTTATTTGGAGACTTGAAACATAAAAATAGGAGAAGCTAACATTCCTCTCCACACTCATTACCTATCCAAGCATGTGCCCCACCCCACCCGCTCCTGAACCTAGTCCCAGCTTATCTCTTTAATCTGTATTGTTTTATCCGTAACTACTTCAGCACATAATGACATTTGTTTTTAATATTTGGTGTATTTATTTTTCAATAGATCTGTCCTTTCTGTTCACTGAGTTGAAATGATTTAAAATGAAAAAAGAGTTTTCTTTTTTATATTAACATCCTTTTAATTTTTTTGGTTATTTGTTAAAAATAGGAAAATAGCAGTAAATGAAAATTGTATATAAAATATTTCATATTGTTTTGTTGTTGCAACTTATGCACCTAGGTATCTTTTTCTATTTTTAATTGTTTAATTTCAAGTAATTACAATATTTGAAGAAACCATTCCAGTTTAATTCAGCAAACATGTACGTCAGGTACTGCGTTGTTTGCTGGAATCACAGAGACAATATTTTTCTCTTTTCTCTGCAAGTATTTGTGAAAATCAAAGGCATTGGTCCACATGGCTTTTTAAAGTAAATGTTTGACATTTGCATTGTTGGATTTTTAGAATGAACTCTTGATGTTTACAGGTTTCATTGTAGGCTCAAAGTAGAAGGAGCATGAGCCTTAGGGTCTTAGAAAAATTTGAATTCATTTCATCCCTGACTAGTTTTGGAAAATTTCCCTAACCCTTCAGTGCCTGTTTCTTTATGGATGGTAAACATTTTTATTGATGATATTTCTGTGGTTAAAAAGCTGAATTCATGGGGCTGGGGTTGTGGCTCAGCAGTAGAGCACTTGCCTAGCACAATTGAGGCCCTGGGTTCGATCCTCAGCACCACATATAGATAAATAAATAAATAAAGGTGGTGTGTCAACTATAACTACAAATATTTATTAAAAGCAAAAACCTGAATTCATCATTTTCCCCAACTTTGAATTCTTTCCAGTCAAATGACAACTTTCTTCTCGCCACTTACCGCTGCCAAGCAAATACCACACGGCTGGAACTGAAGGTAAAAGTGTCCAACGTTGCCTTTACTCGGGTTTGAGCGGCCTTCCCCTTGGCATATCCGCGCCTGAGGTCACCTTCCCCTTGGCACATCCGCGCCTGAGGTCATTCCTGTGGGTTGAAATTCTCCCTGCTTCAGCACCCTTCAGTTACCAATTGTAAAGTTATTGATCGTAAAGTTCCCGGTAACTGGGATTTTTTTTCTGATTTCCCTTGTGGAAAGTCTCAGAGTATGTAAAAGTAAGGATCCCACATCTTTGTCACCAGCTTCGTGACAGTCCTGTCACTGGCCACCACAGGTCACTTGGAAGCAAATGCAGGACACTGGCAGTTTCCCCTGTGAATACTTTGTATATATGTCTAAAAGATGAATACTTTTTTAACAACAAAAATGCTATCAGCAATTTTTAAATAAGTTTCTTAATATTATCACTTAGTGTTCAGATTCCACTGATTTTTGTGATCCAGTCGTGGTCTAAATGAATTTGATTCATGAGCATTTCCCTGATATTTTCTTGTTGTCTAAGTTTTACCCGTTGCATTCCAGCGATTTCATCTTAGAATCATCTATTTTAGAAAACACTTGTATAGGTTTTCCTTAGCAACTTAGTAACAGCCATCTTTGTGATTAAATATTGAGCATAGCAGACAAACTTATATTAGTTCTTTTGTGTTGGGAGGTTTCAAAATTTTTTAGTTTTGATACACCTATGATCTAAAATTGAAGGACTGTTATTTTTCCCCCTGGTGTTGCTGATATTTTGAAACTTGAAATATGCTTTTTCAAGAGAGATGCTGTTGTACCATACTTTTTTCACATCTGCTTAAGAAAATTTGAGTTAAATGTAATTTTTTCCCTGAACAATTCTTTTTAATCTTTGTAAGTATCCTTTTATACATAATTGGCTGTGGCTCAGAGGGACAGCGCTCACCTAGCATGTGTGAGGCACTGGGTTTGATCCTCAGCACCACATAAAAATAAAATAAAGGTATTATGTCCACATACAACTAAAAAATAAATGTAAAAACAAAAGAAAAACTGAAAACTAGGATAAACTTATTTCTAGAAGATTTTACTCAAGCATATTGTATAAGTGATCATATTATGCCCCTATTATTGTATGTCACTAAGCAAGGCTGCACCAGTAAATTTGAAAGCCGATCTGAAAAATTTTTTTAAACTATATTCTTTTATACAATTGGACACAATAATTTTAAAGTTCAGAGGAAAAAGTAAATGCCTGAAAAGAGCCAAGAAAATTATGAGAAAGAAGAAAAGTAGGTGGAATGTGCCTCGGCAAGAGAGGAAACGTGAACGTTGACCAAGCAGCTGGGCCGCAAGGAGCCTGCCCGTCCCCAGCTACGGGAGTGCCAAGGGGCTGTGTCCTGCTCCTTCCAGACCCCTGGGTACTGGGGAGAGCACTGCCTCTAGGGCGCTGGCCAGGGTGGGGTGGGGATGGTGGGCAGAGCAGAGCGCCTCCCATGTAGACAAACAGGCTCTGTAGCAGACAAGGGTCTAGAAAGAGAGCCCACACACCTTTGCGGGAACTCTATTTAGGGAACTCTATTTAGGGAAAAATCAGATTGCTATTTCTATTTAAAAATTGGTATTGGCTTAACTGGCATTCATCTGAAAGAAAAGTATGTGGATTTGGGGGTTCTTTTTCTTTTTTTTTTTTTTGTGATGCTGGGGATTGAACTCAGGGCCTTGTCCAAGCTGGGCAAATGTTCCACCACTGAGCTACACCCCCAGCTCCTGGTGAATTTGTACCTTTTGCCCTGTGTGACAAATTCAGATGAGTTAAGTACTTAAAGAAGAAAACTGTCTTCCAGACACCAGGTAATCATTAATGAGAATAAAAGCAATCTGTGTTACTATAGAGAAGATCACTGAATAAAGAAAATAGGCAAGGAGTAAAGATGGGCCGTTCTGAAAAGAGAGAAGCAAAAGAGCTAACAAAAGAGTTCTGCCGCGTTATTGGGAAATTAAACCAACATAGTAAAAACGTGGCTTCTGCCTCTCTAACAGGTAAAAAGTATTAAAATATCAAAAACATCATCTCTAGATGACAGGGATGAGTAAAAGGTCATGATTAGTCATGGTTGGTGGACATATACATTTTCATAGCCATTTTTGAAAACAAGTGATAGGGCTCCTCGGGAGGATCTTTTATTAGCAGTAAAGTCCCAGCACCCAGATGACTGTGTGGTTAGCTGCAGCCTGGCTTAGAGAGGATCGAGGTGGAACTGAGGGGAGTGCTCGTTGTTGATGGTGGGTTGCGTGGTGGCTGGAATTCCTGCCTCAGCTGTCTGCTTGGAGTGTGGTCCAGGGAAGACCAAGAAGCAGTTAGTCCCTTTGTGTGTGTGTGTATCTTAACTATAATACTATGGGAGAAGATCCGAAAAGAGACACCCCTGGAGGGCCCGCATTTAGGCAAGGTGGGACAGGTGTGAGTGGGCTGGGAGAGGGGGAGCGCACTGCAGGGGAAGGAAGGGTGGGGAGAATTGTTTGTTACAGTCATTATTAAAAATACAATTTTCATATAAAATTGTTATATTTATTATTAAAGTTTGTTTTATTAAGGAGAAAGTTGTGCTGCTGCTGGAAACTTACCGTTTAAAAGTAAACCCCAAATTGGATTTATAAGGCCTATTTTCTTTCTGAATTTTTACTCATTGTCTTTCTTATCCTTTTTATCTTTTATCTGTGCCCATTTGCAAAAAACATCTTACTTTAGACTTCATTTATCTTTCTCACTTAGGCAAAACATTTGTTTATTTTTTTTCACATGCTACAAAAAGCATGAGCAATTGTTAGATTAGAGAAGTTACCTTGCAGAACCAGCAGACCTTGCCCTGAGTCGGGACGGGAAGCTGGGGCAGGAGCCAGGAGCCGTCAGCCTCGGCACCCCTCTTCAGGCAGGCCTTACAGCTTAGGGAGTCATTTTATGTTAGGAGTTATGAGTTCTTGGGGCATCTGGGAAACATGTTCGCGATGGCCTGAGAGAATTTCATTCAAGTGCTAGTTTAATATGTATTTCTCTGCTTTTAGAGACAATCAAGAATTAGGCTTTTGGGAAGATTTCTTTCTGTCAGTAAGATTTTGTAACAGCAACAGTATGGTATAATCCCCATTCCTGAGAAAGTGTTGTGTCCCATGAGTTATAGTTATTTTGAAAACTCATTGATCTGTTCAACAAAAATGTCTAGATTTAAGTACTTTTCTTATGAACCTTGTAGAACATGCTCACACCTCTTTTTAGATACGACAGAATTGTACGTGGGAGTGTGGGTCTTGTCCTGGAGTGGTGAAGGGCTGGGAAGAGTGGACAGGCCAGCTGGAGTGTGTGGTGGGCAAACCCACAGGTCGACTTTGCCTCGACGGCCAGGGTTGGTTTTATTCTACTGCCCTGTCGTGGGGAAGAAAGTTGTGGCCTGGTAAAATGTCAGACTAGTGCAGAGGAGTTAGGCAACCCAATAACTTGGTGAACGTAACAGAGGTTGTCGCGCTGCTCATGGTGGCTTTTTCTTTCCTCTCTTGCGGGGCCTCAGATCCGCTCCATCGAAGGCCAGTATGGCACACTTCAAGCCTATGTGACTCCAAGAATCCAGCCCAAAACCTGCCAGGTGCGCCAGTACCACATCAAGCCCCTCTCTCTCCATCAGAGGACGCACTGCATTGACCACAGCAGGTGGGCAGAGGAGGGGCATCGGGCTTTTCAGTTACTTACGCTGTTCAGATCAACTTGCTTTTTCTTTCTTTTTTCGTAATCTATTTTTAAGTTGCAGATGGACAGAATACCTTTATTTTATTTATTTTTATGTAGTGCTGAGGACCGAACCCAGGGCTCACACTTGATACATGAGCACTCTACCACTAAGCCACAACCCAGCCTTGTTTTATTCCTGTAGTGTATATTCTGGTAGCTTTTTCTCCATTTAAAAATTAACTTGTGGTTTAATAGTTAGGCATGGGTTTAATATTCCTAATAAATATAAGATTTTTGCTCTTATTTTCGAAGCTGTTTGAATTGAATTTTCTTGTCCACCCCTTTCCTGCCAACCTAAGATGACTAGGGTAACAGTTCTCTCAAACATCTACTGTAAACACATCCCATTTAGCGGCTCTGTGTGAGCAGGGCGCTGCTGCTTAGCCTCACACATGGCATTTCCTTCTCTTGGCTTCAGGGAATACAGGTAGAGACAGCAGAGAGCATGGTGCCCATTGTTTCTGATTTCCAGGGAGAGCACCTTCCTGTGAGTAGATTTTCAGGACAGGAGAACTTGATCTTGAATGACAGAGAAGAGAAAGAGATGGACAGTCACCGAAGGCTTTCTCAGTGCCGTGTAGTCTGTGTGTGCTTATGTCTTGTCACTTACCTGATAGCACCGGGTCTCCACTTTACAGATGAGAGATGGAGGCCTGGAGAAGTCTGTAGCTTCTGATGAAGAGCAAGAGCTGAGATTTGAGGCCAAATTCCAAGATATTTCTATTGCAGCTTCTAACTTAAAAAGTGATTTAAATAAAATAAGAAGGAAATTTCTTAAGGAAGGCTTGTGGGAAACAAAGAAAATAGATGTTTGGGGACATCTTCCTGCTTGAAGTTGAGGTCAACTCGAGTGGGGGCAGCGGGGTGTGCTAGAAGGAAGAGCAAACTGGGACAGAGACTTGGATCACAGTGTGTCCCCATGTGGCTTCAGGAAGAGAATTTCTCTAGATTTCAGATTTTTCATCTGCAAACGAGAGAACTGGTTTGATGATCTTAAAGATCTGGCTGGCTCTTCCTTTCCTTAGCTCTGCATCCTGTGAAGTTCCTTCTGAACTTTTCCTTCCATATGCTCTGTGTTTTCTCATCCTTTGTGGTTTCCCACTTGGCTTATTTTAAGCTTTGTGATTAATTTTCAGACCCTTGTTACTTTTTTTGTGCTGTTTCATGATAGGAAATGTTCCCACATCCCTCTAAGGCCGAAGGTGTCGTTCTCTAACTTGCCTGGTGGCACACAGCGAGACCCGGCTTTCCCACCCTGCCTGTCTTACTTGAAAGCTCAGTTCCTTCCTTCATAGTAGGCTGATTCTTTCCCTAGGGAGATTCAGATGTGAGTGTCTTCAGTTTATATAGTAGAAACACTAGATGAACTTTTTAATAGTGAGATTGACCTGGTAGACTTTTTTTTTTTTTTTTTTTTTTTTTTTTGGTGAAGCTTAGTGTAATGAAAAAGGGCTATTTGCATGTCCTGACCGAATATTAAGACATCAGCACAGGTTCAGGTATAGACCTAAAATCCAAATGTATGTCTGTGTAACGTGTGATGTTAAGAAGACCTGTGTTTTCTAGGTACTTGTTGGGGTACTGTTGGAGGCCCTGCTGGGCCTGTGCCCGTGAGGCTGTGACATGCCACTCCTGTGTGCATTTGCCTTGCAGACCCATGAACACCCTGACGCTGACAGGCCAGTTCAGCTTCGCTGAGGTCCACTCCTGGGTGGTGTTCTGCCTGCCTGAGGTTCCGGAGAAGCCCCCAGCAGGAGAGTGCGTGACCTTTCACTTCCAGAACACCTTCCTGGACACCCAGCTGGAGAGTGTCTACAGGTGCGTCACACCTGCTGGGGTCATAGGCCGTGTCCGGTTTCTATTTTTTAAGGCAGGAGTAATTTACAAGTCACAGGATCAGAAACCTGCGCGTTGAAGTGACTCTATTGGACATCAAATAGGGTCAGTGAGGTTGGGAGAGTGATTAGGAAAGATGGGTATGCACAGATCAGTACCTTTTCTAAATTCCCAACAGGAACAAGCATCATTTAGAAATAGTTTAAAAGGCTCTTTTGGAGGAGGAGTAGTAATGATGACAGAATGTCCACAGGAAACCTGCAGGGATATTTTTAGATCGCACACGGAAAACTTGGATGAAGAAAGAAGGTGTGCTGTGGTCACCCACAGAAGGATGTGGCCAAACGGTCCTTCCCATCCCATTCCAGCTAGATTTCATTCCATGGGAACAGAAATGGCCTTGGCTTTGGGCCGCCAGCTGTGGCCTGCTGGGGGGCTGCCCTCATGGCTCCTCTGCCACAGCTGTGCCCTGTCCCTTCCGGGGCTTCTCCCCACCCTTTTCTACACTGGGGGGGCTAGACTCTGGCCTCCCCTCCTGCCTCTGAGTGTGCCTGTTTCTCGGGCGAAGCCAGCCTGTCTGCCCTTTGATCCCAGAGTCTTCACGCACCCACTCTTCCACTCGTTTTTGTGGGTCTCACTTCGTGGGCTGGGGGCCAGGGCTCTTTGTTCCCTGCCCTGAAGAGCGGGGTCCCCGCCACTGCCTGGCCCTTCACCTGGGAACCAGCCTTTCTGGTCCGCCCTGTGGAGGTGGCCCTCCAGGGAGCAGTCAGCCACCTGGCCTCGCTGCTCACCCCATACACATGGCAGGATCCTGATAAGCGCGCTGCCTTGGCTCTTTACCCTTTTCTGTTTGACATTCGTTCTTCAACAGTCTGACTCCCTCTACCCTCGAGGCTCAGTCCAACAGCTACTTTT
Organism: Spermophilus citellus; assembly: GCF_964194105.1. Lineage (NCBI taxonomy): Eukaryota > Metazoa > Chordata > Mammalia > Rodentia > Sciuridae > Spermophilus > Spermophilus citellus. The sequence continues at coordinate 153,499,608 of NC_138189.1, forward strand.
CTGAGGACTTCCTTGATTATTTTCTGTTTCCATAGCATTTTTTTTTTTCTTTGTGATACTGGGAATTGGACCCCAGGCCTAGTGCATGCTGGACAGGGTCTCCCCCGCCCCAGTATTTTATTCTTACCTGTCTTTGAGACGTATTGTTGTTTAACTGAAGTGTATTTTTTGTGTAAGCTTGTCTAAGTTCCACGATATCCTCAGGGGTATTTTTAATTATCTCTGTTAATAGCCTCCCAGCACCTAACATGTGGCTTTGGATACAGTAGGTGCTTAATAAATGTTTTTCAAGTTCCTGAATAAGATGCCTGTATTTGGAGGTAGTGTAGAAGATTTGGAGGCAGGCATAATGAGGTTCAGCTCCTATATTCATCTGCTGTATTAACCCTCTGAGCTTCAGTTTTCTCTTCTGGGAATGGAAATAGTAGCACTTACCTTATAGAACTGCATGACAGTTAAGAGGATAAAGCACGTAAGTCGCTCCTCGGTGCCTGGCACTGGGGGTTTACATTCATCACCTGTTGGGCTGGGAGACAGGTGGGAGTGCCTGTGATTTCTATAGCACAGTTGGGATCAGAATGTAAAGGTGTATTGTTCATCTTTCTGGAAAAAACAACTTGCATTTGCCTACAAGTAGTCTGTACAGATGATCTATGTGGACGAAGGCCAGAGGAAGAGACCTCATGAGATATGTGAAAGATGGCATGTATTCATTAGGAAGCTCTGGTCATCACAGTGAGGGACCAAATGCAAAAGTCTCCAGTAACTGTCTTGGGCACAGCTTGACCGGTGGCTTAGGTGATGCCATCAAGATGTGACCCTGGTCCATCCTTCAGTCTGCTTGTCCACTGCCTCCCACCAGTGCCAGTGACCACACTCCCAGGCTGGAGTGTCGTCGTTCAGTTCAGTCTTGAACCCTTTGGTGGGGCGTGGGCCGTGTTGCCAGGTGCTTCCTCCTGGCACCTCAGAAGCAGATGGAGGCAGAGCCATTGAAATTGTGTGGAGGGGACAAGAGACGGCATGAGTTTCTCAGAGGAAACTGAGGGTCCCGTGGCGAGCAGGGCGGTGGATGCCGGGCATGGGTAAACAGCAGAGTGACTCTTGCAGGTTTGATGTCAGATTTCTTTTAAGGATGAAGCATATAGTCATGTTGTCATTTATGTGATTACATCAAAGAAAACAGTTGCCTGTTTATGTAAGTAGGCGATTCTAAGTGCATTTTATATATGAGGCAGCTGTTGGAAGTGTTGATGACACAGAAGAAAAGTAGTTTTAAATGAAGTGCTTAGATACATTATATCTTAAAGAGGCGTATGTCCAGCATGCTTAGCTTTATGAGTGTGTTCAGAGCTGACCCAACAGAGAGAACATGATTCCATGTGTAGGTATGCTTTATATTAACACTGTCAAGACACCTAAAATCAGATAGAATGTAAACAGTTAACTACTAGTCACGGGATGTGTGTGGATGTGTATTGACGAAGCTATTCCCGTGTGCAGCTTTCTTCTTTCTTTTTTTGTGGTACTGGTGATTGCACATACTAAGGCAGCACCCCACCCCTGAGCTACGTCCCCAGCCCTCTTCTACAGCTTGTCTTTTTAAAAATGTATTAATTTTATAGAAAAGGAGAAGGAGTTTTTAAATCTGACAACATTTCTACAATATCCATCCTAAAAGATGTGCTTTCTAAAGAAGCTACAAAAAGGAAAATTAACCTCAACATATCATACGGTAAAAAAAAAAAAAAAAAAATCTTTCTGATTTTGTGTAGTTGTCTTACAATGATAATGTTTCTGATGAAAATGACTTATCTGGTTGTGCCTGGCAACTTCTTGCAGAGATAAATGAAGTATCTGTCAGACACACTTTAATGCTGATCCACCCAAAGCTGGAATACCAGCTCCTCCTGGCCAAGAAGGTGCAGCTGATCGATGCTCTGAAGGTACGTGTGTGTTGTGGGCTCGTGCCACTGTTTTAAAAGTGGGATTTCTGGAGTCAGAAACACTTCAGTGTCCTGTTGGCTGAATTTGAACACCAAGGTGCTTCTGTTTTTGATTTTAAATAAGGAATTGCAAGTTCATGAAGGAAACACAAACTTCCTGATACCAGAGTACCGCTGTATCCTAGAGGAGGCTGACCACCTACAGGAAGAATACAAGAAGCAGCCTGCACATCTCGAAAGGCTCTACGGTTAGTGCCCTCTTCTAGAATACCTGGCCTATACCTTGCTGGGTACAGTTAGTGCCTCTTCTAGAATACCTGGCCAATACCTGGCTAGTACGGTTAGTGCCCTCTTCTAGAATACCTGGCACTAACTCTTCCAGAATACCTGGCCGTGTACAGTTAGTGCCCTCTTACAGAATACCTGGCCGGTACTGTTAGTGCCCTCTTCTAGAATACCTGGCCAATACCTGGCCGGTACGGTTAGTGCTCTCTTCTAGAATACCTGGCCAATACCTGGCCGGTACGGTTAGTGTTCTCTTCTAGAATACCTGGCCAATACCTGGCCGGTACGGTTAGTGCCCTCTTCTAGAATACCTGGCCAATACCTGGCCGGTACGGTTAGTGCCCTCTTCTAGAATACCTGGCCAATACCTGGCCGGTACGGTTAGTGCCCTCTTCTAGAATACCTGGCCAATACCTGGCCGGTACGGTTAGTGCCCTCTTCTAGAATACCTGGCCAATACCTGGCCGGTACGGTTAGTGCCCTCTTCTAGAATACCTGGCCAATACCTGGCCGGTACGGTTAGTGCCCTCTTCTAGAATACCTGGCCAATACCTGGCCGGTACGGTTAGTGCCCTCTTCTAGAATACCTGGCCAATACCTGGCCGGTACGGTTAGTACCCTCTTCTAGAATACCTGGCCGGTACGGTTAGTGCCCTCTTCTAGAATACCTGGCCAATACCTGGCCGGTATGGTTAGTGCCCTCTTCTAGAATACCTGGCCGGTACGATTAGTGCCCTCTTCTAGAATACCTGGCCAATACCTGGCCGGTACAGTTAGTGCCCTCTTCTAGAATACCTGGCCGGGTTTCTTTGCCACTGGCCGTTTGCCAGGTGGGAGGAACAGGCGAAAGATGATAGTGGCCCTACGCCAGTGACAGCAGCCATTGCACAGAACACTTCTGTATCTTGTCAGCTAGTTTTAAATCGTATTTTTACTTGAAAAATCCTAGTAAAAATTCTTAAGTGAAATTATACTGTGATGAAGGACCATGGTATAAAATGAACCTAACTCATGGAGCACAGCATGATAGATGCTTCTCACAAATACTGCCAGGTTTTACTGCTACTATAAAATATTTTTAAATGCAGCTTTTATTATTTTTAGGCAAAATTGAGTAAGGGACATTTATATCTGCGTCAGTTTACAGTTTAAGCTTATTTTTCTTTGGTGGTGAGAAGCTGGTTGTTTCACAGATCTACTGAAAGAAGGAAGAGCAGGTGGAGGAGAGGGGCAGGGAGGGAGGAGAGGGGCAGGGAGGCAGGGAGGGTGCGGTCCCTGAGCCCAGCAGCGCCGTGGGGTGGGCCTTTACCCAGCGCTCGGCCGCTTTTCTTACTTTAACTGAAATGAGACTGAAGGGTTGGTTGTCTCATTCCCAGTTAGTGGCAAAGCCTACTGTGGAACCTCTTCACCCCAAATGCATGCTTCTATGCTGTGCTGAGTCTCCGCAGTCACTGGAGAGCCAGCTGATTCCAGCCCATGTTGATCCCGAAGCCTGCCTTGCCTGAATTGATGATGTGCCAGAGACTTTCTCACAGTTATATATACACATGTATATACAAGTATATATATGTGTGTATACATGAGAAAAAAAAAATTTAGAGACAGGGTCTTACTAAGTTACTGAGGCTGCCCTCAAACTTGGGATCCTCCTGCCTCAGCCTCCTTAATCACTGGGAATACAGGTGTGCACCAGCACACCTACTTAATATAAAATATTTTAATGTTTTGTACAGGGTAGGCACAGGATCTCTTTTATCCTTAAAATAACGTATGGAATCAGTACAGATCTACCATCTCTTTATCAGTGACTTCAAAATCTAGAAATTAAAAACAAAATCTTTTTGCATAAATTGTTTGACAATAAATCTCATTTAATCTGAATAAGTTAATGACAAAACCTGATTTAAATGGACATGAAGTTATTTCTGATCTTACTGTTCTTAGTGTAAATATTCATCCATGTATTATGTGGCAGAAGTAGTATCATATTATGAGTTGTTGCCACTAAGGCCCCTTGGGTTAATACCATATAGCCCATTAAGGATATTCCTTAAGTGTGAACAATTCTGAAATACATCAGGGTTTTGGATAAAGGATTGGTAGCATGAATTATTCCTATTTTATATCTTTAAAAATTAAAAGGTGAGATAATTTTTCCAGATCTTTGAACCCAAGACTCTTGGCCTGGAGGTCAGCATATAGGTACAGTATTTTAATTCAGATAATGCTGCTAAGAATAGAATCTGCTGGGTGGGAAAAATAATCACTTCTGATATTATCTATGCCAATAGCATTTCAAAGATGGTCAGCAATTGATTGAACTGAATTAATAGCTCAAAACCAATTAAGAAGGTTATTAGCTTACTATGTATACCTGGACACTTGCTATAAAATCACCACAAAATAATGTTTAAAGCATCAACCCTTTTAGGTTTATGTATGTTAAATGATGGAATTTCAGAAACGATTATCAGGCAATTACTCACTTTCATTAAATACGTTGTTCTTGAACGAATGAATCAATATTAAAACATTTTTTTTTTTACAGGTATGATCACCGATCTTTTCATAGATAAGTTTAAGTTCAAAGGCACCAATGTGAAAACCAAAGTACCTCTCCTGTTGCAGATTCTGGACAGTTATGATCAAAATGCATTGATTGCTTTCTTTGATGCTGCATGAAAGATAAACAGGGCAAAGTCCCAAAGAAGTGGTCTTTTAAACAAAATGTTAAAGCAAAATTACAAGCCAGCTTGTAATAACTAAATATATTTGAGATACATTGACTTTAAGCTTCTGTTTCTTTTGAAAAATGGAACTGTTTAAAAATAAAGTCTTATTTTTAAAACACAAGTAGAATGATTAAGAGGGATATTAATGAATTTGGAGCAAGTAGATGTTTTAATTTTTAAATTGAGAAATTTGTATTTGGAAGCAGGTATGGTGGTGCACAACTCTAATCCCAGCTACTCAGGAGGCTGAGGCAGGAGGTTCAAAAGTTTGAGGCCAACCTCAGCAACCTGGCAAGACCTTTTTTTAAAAAAGGGTTGGGGATGTAGTTCAGTGGTAGAAAGCCCTTGGGCTCAAACCCCAGTACCACCAAATTAAAGAAATAAATAAAGTAGATTTGTAAACTACTTTACAGATTTCAAAATGTTTTTTTTTTTATTTTTGTATCTTACCTGGTTTGATCTTCGCAATTCTTTTATATATTTGCAAACCTCTCAATGAAGTACATGGTTAAGCTGGTTCTGCACCTGGTTTGTGTCCTGATTCCTGTGTGTCATCAACCAGTGGAAATAACCTATCAGTGATTTTTTCCTGGGAGTTGGAATTGATTTGCCGCTGATTTCTTTGTTGCTTGGGGACATTTTGTGACCCTGCTGCAGTTGGTGAAGTGCTTCACTTGGCTCACTGCTGTCAGTGGAGACCAGGGAAGTAAGTGGGGCTCAGGATGGAGGGATCATAACTGGCTGCGCTCTCCCCAGTCCAGCTCTCCAAGTGTGCACCTGAAGAGTGACTATTTCTACAGTTTTCTTGCACTCAAATCCACTAACTTCATTATATATGAAGGAAAATAGCATTTTCAAGCTACATAGTTTGGTTCATTAATTCTTATTCATTTGGGGGGAATACTGTATTTAAAGGTTTTAAAATGGCATAAAGATACCGGAAAATAAGCTATTTTATATTTTCAAGAACGGTAGACTCATGAAATTTCCATAAAACAGTGATTCTTAATTATATGTCATATTATGTGCCAGTCTTGAATATTAAATGTAAAATTTGTTAAAGGCAATTGTAGTTGAGTTTTATTCTAATAAGGTCATACTGTCTTTATTGTGGGGGTGAGGGGATGGCATTTGGGGATTTAATGAATCCAGGGCCTTGCACATGGTCTGTACAAATGAGCCACATCCCCAGTTCCTGTTTTTAGTGTATTCGAACAGCCTTAATTCCTAAATGAAATATATAATCATATCCGGGCCACCAAGATACCACTGTCTGCTTTGTGTTGGCTGCCACAGCTTAGGGAAAAAGATAAAAATTAGTGATTATTTACATTTCTTGTAATACATAACTGTCACATATTATCAAAAGTAGTGCAATCTTAGATTGATTGCATTTTCATTCCGAAAAAAGCATGAGCCGGGGCTGAAGGCGTAGCCCAGGGGGCGTGTGCTAGGTGTGCAGCGGCTCCGTGTTCAGGCCCACCAGCCCCACGAGATTCAGCCTCCGGAGGCTAACCCTAACGTGCGACGCCCTTCCGCCCAGTTAACAACTGGCAGGCGGAGCCAGAGACGCGGAGTCACCTGGCCTTGGGGACCGGAGTGCCGAGGCTGCAGACGGGCAGCACCCTGCGGTTGCAGGGGTTTAATTCCCTCAGTCCTTAGAAGCTTAGGGACGCGGGGGGCTGGGAGCCTAGGGAAGCTAGGCGCCAGTCCCCGCCCCAGGCCCGGCGTGGCCCCACCCGGCGCCCGTCCTCCCTGCGCGGCCCCGCCCCCGCCTCTACCACGTCGTCCCTGCGCAGCCCCGCCCCTGCCTGCGCAGCTCCGCCCCTGCCTGCGTGTCCCAGTCCCGCGCCCGGAGGCCCCCGCGCTCGTTGCGCCCGTCGCTCTGGCTGACGTCACGGCCGGAGCGCTCATTGGTCCATTTCAATAGTCGCGGGATACTTGAACTGCGGGAACAGCCGCCGCACGGCGGGCTGCCGGCTGGCTGCATCTCGGGCGTCCGCGCCTCCTCGCCGGGCCGCGCCGCGCCGCGCCTGCTCCACCCTTGGCGATCCGCTGCGTCCTGCGCGGGTCCAAGCCGGTGAGCCGCGGCGGCCAGGCTGGCTGGGCTGCGTCGGACGGCCAGGGCTGGAGCGTCCCCGGCGGGCGGGCAAGCGCACGCTGCTTGGCGCGCGGGCTGACCGCCTCGCGCCCCCGGGATCCGCGATGTTGGGCAGCTCCGCGCCGCGGCCTGCGGCCCGCGAGACGGGCCCGGCACTGCCGGCGCTGCAGCAGACGGGGTTCCAGGAGGACCAGGAGAACATCAACCCGGAGAAGGCTCCTGCCCCGCAGCCGCGGACCCAGGCCGCGCTGGCTGTGCTGAAGGCCGCGAACCCGCGGTGTCCCGCGCCGCAGAAGCCCAAGACGCGCCGGGTAAAGGTGCAGGGGTCTGCCGGAGGGCGGCTGGGCGGGACTTGAGCACCTCTCGGCTCTTTAGGGGGCTGGGGTCCAGAGTCCACTCGGTCCCGGGTTTTCTGGTACGTGGGATGCCGCTGGAGTGGCGTCTCCCATTATTCTTAGCATGCTCCCTAGTGGAAGCATCTTTCTGTAAATAATGGGGTCAGATCAAGCCCTACAGCGTGAATTGGCCTTCGCCCAGCTTTCAGCCTTCCTCTCCACTTTCAAACCCCAGGCACTGCCAGGACCGGATCCCCCACCCCCACCCGTCTGCTCTAGACGGTACCTCCGTTTCGGGAAGGGGTCTGAAAAACATTTTGCTTTTGGTAAATTCCGCCATTTTAGCCGGATTTGCTCTGTTGCTCCACCCTGGGGTGAAAGTGGTGAATAAGTACTTTTTTCCTCATTTCCTAAACTTATGCTTTAGCCTGACACCCCATCCTTGAAGCCTTGGTTATTTTAACTCCACGTAGTTCTGATTAGTTACAAGGGGAAAAAGGTAAAACTCCATTGAATAAGCTCAAAGCCTGTTATTACTTTCCCTTTAGGTCGCACCTCTAAAGGATCTTCCCCTGAATGATGAGCATGTCACTGCTGTTCCTCCTTGGAAAGCAAACAGTAAACAGCCTGCATTCACCATTCATGTGGATGAAGCAGAGGAGGAGACTCAAAAGAGGCCATCTGAAAAAAGGACAGAGTGTGAGAATGTCCTGGCTTTTAGTACAGCTGCTACTTTACCTGGACCAAGAAAACCTCTGGTGCCTCTGGATTATCCAATGGATGGTAGTTTTGGTAAGTTTTAAGACACTCCTATCTATTTGTTATGATACACTGTATGGAAGTTTTGTATAACAGGCTTAGAGAAGACGTGATCTTCCTCTACTGCCACCCTGATACTTGACCTAGTGACCTACAACACCCAGATCCTCATGCCCTTTTGTGAACTCTACCAACTTAATTTGCATACTGATTAAATAGACCTTGAATTCTTATTTGAATCTGATCCCATTTGATTGTTTCAGAGAATGGATTCCAGTTATATTTATAGCTTCACTTTTCTGATACCATTTCAGAGAGTGCTATTTGAAGACATAGTTATAACTAACATTTTTTTCTGTAAAACCAATCTGAGTGATCACCTGCAAGTGACACTGTCCTGTACCAAGTTAGTAGGGAAAACAGCTGTTTTCCCTAACCCACAAAAATAGTAGCTGCTGTAGACAGCCCTGCTTATAGTTTTGTGCTGTTTCTTCACTTTCTGATAAAGTACTGATTCTAGGTGATGCCTAATTGTGCTCTGAAAATGTCTGGCTATGGGGTCTGAATTCTCTTAGGGAAAACCTTAGATACTATTAAAAACTTGGACAGTAAGTGCTCTCCTAATAGAATCACATACCATCTGCTCCCATCTCTCATGGAAGATGAATGATACTTTAATACTCAATCTCCTGTTAGTGGCTTATCAACATTTGTCTCATTAATTGGAACCAATTCTAAATCTATGTAAACAGATACTAAAACTAGAGTAAAACATTCCAGGTACTTTGCCATGAAAAGTCCTTTTTAGTTGAATGAAATAAATGCCTTGGTATTATTAGACTCCTTATAGGGGTAGTCATTTTTAGCTACTAAATCAAATGGAAGCAATTCATCTTGTCTTTTGAATTCTCTCAGAGTCGCCACACACTATGGATATATCAATTGTGTTAGAAGATGAAAAGCCAGTGAGTGTTAATGAAGTGCCCGACTACCACGAGGATATTCACACATACCTTAGGGAAATGGAGGTAAGGGCTGAGCCCACCCTGCACACTAGGTTCACTAAGAGCAGCTGAGTGGAGTGCAGAGAATGGTGTTTGAGCTCTGGGGTCACTGTCTTTCCAGTGCTGCACTTCAGTTCACAGCACGCAGACCTCTGTTGATGGTGAATGGTCCAACTGCAGTCTTAACACTACTGACCTTTCCTGGACAGGTCAAGTGTAAGCCTAGAGTGGGCTACATGAAGAAGCAGCCAGACATCACTAACAGTATGCGGGCTATCCTTGTGGACTGGCTGGTTGAAGTGGGAGAAGAATATAAACTACAGAATGAGACCCTGCACTTGGCTGTGAACTACATCGACAGGTTCCTCTCGTCCATGTCGGTGCTGAGAGGGAAACTTCAGCTTGTGGGCACAGCTGCCATGCTGCTAGCCTCGTAAGTCCACTGTTCCTTCCTGTCGAGCCTCTCCTTTCCATGCGGGAAATGAATGTGATCTCGGCTGTGACGTCCTTACATACCCAGGCCAGAGTCAGAGTACTTTAGGGATGGCTGTGGTGTGGGAGCTGAGGGGACTGAGGGTGAAACCGTTCTAATCTAGAACACTGGTCTTCCTAGAACTGGATTCCAGGGTACCTCCAATGAACATGAAATGCCACATTTCATAATGATTAGATTACCTAGTACCTTCTACTAAGGCATGAAGATGGAATTTAAAAATGGAGACATCAAATGTCTGTTTACCTAAGTTTCTAGCTACCTTATGAGCTCTGGCATTGGTCCTATCCTGGGAAATCTCATGTCTCTCACTCAGTTCTGTGCTGCACTGGGAGGAATATGTCACAAGTTCTCTTGGATTTGGATTTAGTAGTAGTTGAAGGTCTCTGCTAGAAACAATGGTCAAGTATCAGTGAAAGTGCAGTTGGTAAAAAGTGGACTTGGGGTCATTCTGTGTATTCTGCAAATGAGATTGCAGAGCTGGGAGGTTTGCTTCTCTTAAAAGGACTTACTATTTAAACTTTTTTTCATTGTAGAAAGTTTGAAGAAATATACCCCCCAGAAGTAGCAGAGTTTGTGTACATCACTGATGACACCTATACCAAGAAGCAGGTGCTGAGAATGGAGCACCTAGTTTTGAAAGTCCTTGCTTTTGACCTAGCTGCACCAACAGTAAATCAGTTTCTTACCCAGTACTTTCTACATCAGCAGCCTGCAAACTGTAAAGTTGAAAGTTTAGCAATGGTAAGTTATTTATTATTTTGTTGGAGATTCCTATATAATAATTAGAAGTGAGCACGAGTTTAATTCTACATACAAATGTAGAATTTGCTTTGCTCAAGAGATTTAGTATTCTGGGGACAGATTAATGTTGCAGTATGGAAAAAAGCCTACCATAGGTGAAAGACAGTACATGGTTGGCACTCCCTATCTCTAGGTTCTCCACTCATAAATTCAACCAATCATGGACTGAAAGTTGTCAGGGGAAAATCAAACTGCATCTACACTGAACAAGTACAGACTTTTTCTTTTCATTACTCTCTAAACAATAACTACGTAAAGTTTACGTGAAGAATTACAAGTGACCTAGAGATGGTTTAAAGTATACAGGAGGGTGTCTAAGCATATACAAGTGCTAGACCATCCACATATGTGGGACATGAGCATCCACTGGTTTGGTGTGTTCGAGTGAATGGGTGGGTGCTGGAAGAGGATCAGCATGGACACCGAGGGACAGCTGTGTACTGGGAAAGCACTACGAGTAGTGGTTTGAAGAAAAGGCTTGGGAAAATGGGATCCAAGAGCACTGTCTTTAGTTCTTAGAGGGGAATGCGGGATGAAAGTGGAGCGAGACACCGTGATAGTGGGTGTGTAAAGATGCGGCTATGTATTTTTTCCAGGGTTGTCACAGAGGCAGTATCAAAGACAAAAAAAATTAGGTCAGAAGGAAAGGGTCTGAGGTTTGAATTCTAGAGCTCTAGGTCATCGAGTGTTTGTCATTACAGTTCTTGGGAGAGTTGAGTTTGATAGATGCCGACCCGTACCTGAAGTACCTGCCATCAGTGGTTGCTGGAGCAGCCTTTCACTTAGCTCTCTACACTGTCACAGGCCAGAGCTGGGTGAGTAGGACACTGCAGGCGGTCCCAGGCCCGGGGTGTCCAGGTGCTGTTACTTGGGAAACTATTCCAGTATGCGTACTATTGAAGGCGTCTTTCCTATTGAACATGTTAGGGGAAAGGCTTAGTTGTGAGCTTGGATTTGAAAGGTGTGCTTAGGATTTCAGGCCCCACCCACGGAGGCTGCAGTTCATGGTGCTGGTGGGGAAAGTAATGAGAAAGGATCAAGGTGTGGGAATGGCCTGAGAAAGCAGATGTGGGGGTGTTAACGACGGCACTCTGGTTCCCTGCCCCTCCCATAGCCTGAATCGCTGGTACAGAAGACCGGATACACCCTGGAAAGCCTCAAGCCTTGTCTCCTGGACCTCCACCAGACCTACCTCAGAGCCCCGCAGCATGCACAGCAGTCCATAAGGGAGAAGTACAAGCATTCGAAGTAAGAGCCGAGCACGTGTTTCCAGACTGTGACATTTTACTTTATCAAAGGACACATGGGGTTTGCCACAGCTTCTTTACGGAGCTCTTCTCAGGCTGTGGCTATCAGGGTGGACCACTTTCCTAGCATGAGCCAGGTCCTCATGGGTTCCATCCCCAGAACCGCCAAAACAAAACAGAAACCCTGATCTCTTGGAGCTTGGAGAAGGATGTAAATGATGCTTTGTCTTGCAGCTGGGGGTGAGGAGAGAGGAAGGGGGATCCAACAGCAATTCTAAAACAACCTAGCCAGACAGACAGGAAGAACATTTCTGAGGGCCCAGCACACACAGCACAGGTCTCCCTTGTCAGTGAATATTTACTAACAAGACTTTTTAATTTACAGGTATCATGGAGTTTCTCTCCTCAACCCACCAGAGACACTAAACGTGTAACGTGGAAGACCGCCTGTTTTCTAAGATGTAAATCCCTCAGAGTACATGGTGTACAGTTTTTATCTTGGGTTGTCATTTCACAATCATTTATGAACATAGAAGTTATGGTCAAGGACAAATTATGGTATCTATTACTTTTTTAATGGTTTTAATTTGTATATCTTTTGTACATGTATCTATCCTAGATATTTGGCTAATTTTAAGTGGTTTTGTTAAAGTATTAATGATGCCAGCTGTCAGGATAATAATAAATCGACTTGGAAATCTTTGACTTAGTTAATTGGAGGTTTAAATATGACTTGTTCCATATTCTCTTAGAAAAGACAATTTGTTTATAGTTTGTTGTAGAGTGGGGAGTGAGGAGCCTTCCTCTTAAAAGTCATTTTAGGAAAACACCCTGAAAAATCCTGGCATTCATTTCCTCAGCAACTGGACTAGTGTGCTGATGGTCACAAACTAAGCACGCCTGGACTAAACCGCCTGCTCGAGACCCTCAGACTCAGCTCTGTGTAAACACCCTGCAGCAGCCTCTGAAAGTGATTTTTTTTTTTTTTTTTTTAAATTCCTCATCAACTTCTAGACTTTACCCAGGCCACAGAAGAGGTTGAAAATGGTTTGGGAAGCTTTTTGTGCATATTAACCGTCAAAAAGTTCACTTTAGAGGTTCATTTTAAAGCTGACATTAAAAAAAAAAAAATCAGGCTTTATATATATTGGAATTATGAATAAAAAAATACCCAGAGTAGTTTGTACTGAATAAATTATCCTTTTAATAACTATATATGCAAATATACAACTTATTGTTAGTTAACAATTCTCTTTTTTCTTCTTTTTCTTGCTGGCTTTTTACTTGGTGCTTTTTCTTGTTTTGCACTGACGATCTGTGTTCTGTGAATAAAGTAACAGTTCACTGATGACATGCTTGTTGAATTTTGGATCATTAAATTAGGGCTTCATTATTTTTCTAGTAGGATATGAAATGTGGCAGCTGTGAGAGTAAAAACTTTGAAAGGCATCTCATGTCTACAGAACTGGGCACTGACTTCTTATAACCAGAGTGAATGAACAGGAACGAAAAAGGGGAAGATAGCAGGGAACCAGAGGGCAATAAAGTGGAAATCTGTACCTTATTTTCTTTGGATTCTTGTCTGGTTCTAAAATGATCATTTCTTCTTCTTCACTGTCTGAGAGCACTATAGGGGCATCTTGAAGAAAATACCATGGAAAGCAATATAAGTAATCTCCTGAAAATTTCCATGAATTTATGTCTGATTCCAAACTCCACTCCACTCCACACTGAGTCTCCCAGCTGCTTTCTGGGGTTTACAGATCGATAAACTTTGTTCTTCCCAAATCTTTCTGAAGTCTTTCCTTAGAGCTCAGAAAAATCATTTCCTTAAGTTGTATTTGTAAAGGCTGAACACACAGGAGTATTCAGGAGGAATCTATGCAGCATCTATCAGATCTGATCTGCAAATGACCTGCAGTCAGGACTCCAGCTGCCAGTGCTGCTCTAGGTAAGAAGGGACAAGGTCCACCTTAGCAGCTGCTGTTGTCTTCCACTATAAACAGAAGCAGAACTGTTGGGTCAAAAGGCACGTTCGAAGATATTTTTTTTTTTAACCAAATCCATCCAGAAATACTGTTCCAATTCCTCTAAGAAGTGGAAATGATAAAACATTTCCCATGGACCCTTGTAGATACTGCTATTTAATACTGCCTAATCAGTAGCCAAAATATATTACTTTTTTTAAAATTTATTTCTTTCATTATTACAAGGACTGACCATTAAAAATGTTAATGGGCCATTTTCTTTTGCTTTTTTTTATCCACAGCATTAATAATGAACACATGTTACACACACATACAAGTCAACCCTTTTCCTCATTGGTTGATTGCCTATTAATTCTTCATAGTTTTAGTTCACACCAGTTCTGTTCACATCCTTTGGGAATACTAACTCCATCCTCCCAGTTTCATTAATTAGTCTTCAAACCAGAAATAAAGTGTCCAACTATTAACTTTATGAAGTATAAGTGCAAGGACACCAGCACTGGAAGGAGGTAAGGAAAGGCAGCCAGAGTCATCAATGAGGGAAAACCTTGTGAACACGAGTCCTGGGGCAAACAGCTTACTCCATTGGTAAACAGCTACCTGGATAACCCCAAACAGAAACAGCCCCTGGGAAAGCTGCGCAAGTTCTCACCAAGAGAGTTTTCTCTTCACCCTTTTACCACAAAAAGCAATTCCTGATCTTAAATGGGCCAGGCAGAATTTTGTATTCATAAAAGCAAAAGGATCCAAGGCAAAAATAAACATCTTCATTTCCTCAGCTTTTAGAATGCAAGGTACACATACGATGGACAGTATTTCAGGCATTTCTAGAAATTTTGTGTCCTTTAATTCTCCACTAATATGGCAGCCACTAGCCACACATGGCTATTTAATTTTATGTTAGCTATAATTAAATTCAGTCCCTCAGACAAACCCATTTCAAATGTTTAGTAGTAAGCCACAAGGGGCTGGTGGCTTCTATACAGATGCAGAGTTACTGCTTCTTGTAGAAAGTTTGTACTACATGATGTAATATAAGTTTTTTTGAGTCTAAAAACTACAAAACTCATTCCCTTTAAACTGGCCCACATACGTGTACAAAAAAAATTTTTAATTAAAAATGTTGCCATAACTTTATATGCTAAAAAGTCTACCACTACACAAAAATAAACATTCTTTAAAAAAAGAATTGATGTCAATGTTGCAATTAGTCCCATTTAGTTGAAATTTAAATCACAAAATATTTAGCCCCTCCAAGAAAGGGTCACATACCCCATGTGTAGCTGCTCTATATTTTCCACAGATCTCTACAGACTATGTGTTACATAGCTACACACAGGTCAGGCACACGCTTCTGGAGACAGGTTATCTACAATACTCCTGAGCAGGATCACCTAAAAGCCAAGCAGCATCACTTACCTTGGCTTCCAATATTGGAAACCTCTGCTGTGTCCATCTTCACGTCATCAGGAAGGACAGCCTCGTCACTGCCACCTTCTTCCTCACCTTCCTTCTCAGAGTCTTCAAGTACACCCCAGGTGTTCTCTACTCCCTCTCCGATCTGGGCAGTTCCAGGTGTCCACAACACAGGTTCAGCAATGCTTCACAAGTTAAGAAAACTGAAGAGCAAAAGTACTGCTACTTGAACTGATGGAAAAAGTCGTATCTTGTAAGATTTATTCAATGATTCCTCAAATTCTCATGGAAAAGAATACAGCTGTAGTATGGAGAGCTGAACAATGAAAAATACTTTTAAGAATAAAGTGTAATAGTGTATAAGGTAACCTGACCATGCCATTGATACTAAATAACAAATTTTCAAAGGAAAATGAAAATACTATAAAAATATTTTTGGGCAGTGTTAGGGATGTAACCCAGGGCTTTGCACATGCTAAGCAAATGCTCTACCACTGAAACACACCTCCAGTCCCTAAAATGGGTCTCACAATTGAGAATTTTCTGGTTCCTGCAGAGTAACCAAAGAGAAGCTAGATGTTAAACTGTTGACTTCATATGACTCATACTACTAAGTTTTTTCTCTAACAGTATTTCAGAAAGGAAATGTCAGTATGCACACACAACATCAGTAAAGCCAACAGCGCTATCCCTCTTGTTATGCACAAACCACACAGTAAAGATACACTGCTGGAGGAGGCTCAGCTTCAGCCATGATCTCTTCTGCTTTCTCCTCTACATCTGAGGTATCGACGGGGGCCTTTTCCATTTTAAATGCTGTGATTCTTTGATTTGCTATAGACTCTGCAAAGCCAAACTTTCCACCTTCTTTCCTGTATGTGGGTTTTTGTTGTGGGTGGGTGGACAGAGAATGATAAAGACAGATGAAAGAAAAAAACAGAGAAGAAAAAGTATTTTATCCTTCAGTGGTGAGAAACATTGGAATAGTCTATTTGACTAACATGCCTGTCAAGGAAATAACAACAAATTCCCATAATTATCATTTATGGAATCATGTACCAGGCATGTGATAGGTGCTTACAGTACACTCTCTGATCCTCAATCAGCCCTACCAAGAAGGCATTAGCCTCACATATGGTACAAAAGAGACTGAAGTCCTAGATTACATATCTTGGTAAGGTAACACAGTAAGAAGTAGAGATAGGAATCAACTTATTTGTGTTCTTTCCATTAACTGAGTTACCAGATTGTTTTTCCCCTAAGAAAATGTGAATTTTTTAAAAAAAATCTTACGGATTTTCAATAAAAGTAATGTTTAAAAACAGGAATAAAATATAATAGAATTTAACCAACTTTCAAAAACACAAGTAGTATATTCAATTAAGGTTAACAAATAAGGAAAGATCAAGTGTGATAATTATATTGTTGACCTTGAACAAGAAAGGCCCAGAAATATGTATTAAAAAGACCATTCAGTTCTGAAAAAGTGAAAACTTACCTAACTTTCTGGTCATTCTCCAGAGCTTTCTGTATTAGCTCTGTAATTTCTGCTACTTTCACACCAGCTATTTTACTGCATCTCAAAACCTATTTGTAAAAGTGAATTCTGTTAAAGACAACAAACCATATGGCTTTAAAACTACAATCATGAAATTAGCCTCTCTATTTTTATAATTTAAGCTTTTCCAAATATGAAAGTGATGTATTGTTAACACAAGTCAAGGCAAGATGAAGAGCTGTTAACATCTGAAGAACTACTGCATTAACAGGACAGACTTTCTTACATGACAGTCTGACACTACAGGAAAGGCCTGCTCAGGTGTGCACCTTCCCATAAGTGATCCACAGAAACAGGAGCCTGACTATGGCACTAGTAAGAACGTCAGCCATGAGGACAACAGAAACCAGTGTCTACTGAGCACCTAATGTGCTGGACATTGCTACATACCTACATCTATTTACCCTTTCATCCTATTTTACACACACACACACACACACACACACACACACACACAAAACAGGCCCAAAGACCCAGCATCATTCGCCCAGAGTTAGTGCGTGGCGGAGCTGGATGGGAAGCCCCTCAGCGCCCCTGCTCTCCTCTACTTATTCTGCAGGTCCCACAGCGGCACTCTGCTTTCTATGAGTCTCCATGTGAGTCTCGCATGTGGCTGGGTTTCAGAATCACTCTAGTGGTAGCCAAATTCTACAAGTAAGACTATCGTCCTACCTCATTTCTACCTTTTGCCATTAAAAAAAAAAAAAAAAAAAAAGACATGCAACTTTCTTCACTGAAAGAAAAAAAGTGTTCCTCTAGTTGGAAGGGTCAGGCTCAGGATGGTTACATGTGGGAACAGCCAGAGACAAGAACACCTCAGTGTCCACTGTCAACAGAATGTAACAATTGTACTGAAACCCGATTCCCACACATCCTAGGATCAATCGATAAAGTACTCTCACTGGATTTTGGTTAAAAGACAGAAAAAGCTTCTAAAAAGAAGAGACCTATTCTTAAAGGCACATTAGTCAAAGCACTAACTTGATCTTTCAGTAGCATTATCCCACCACTGGACTGGATGGTACAAATCTCTCGATGCTTATTCATGGCAATCACCAGCAAGCCATCCATTACCCGTTCTTCTCGTTCATTAGGATCCACCAAGAGATACATTCTGAAATGAATATTAAATGATCCTGAACAAATCCTGAGGCTAAGTACTTGTCATTTTTAGGGTATGGAATTTTTTTTTAAAGACAGCATCAATGAAGTCAACAGTAAAGTTGCCTAAGCCTGTGGGTATGAGTCAATTTAATGAAACAGGAGTCAAGAATATGTTTTTGTAAACAAAAATACTTAAGTGGCTATTTCTTGCTATTGCAGTGAAATCACATCTTAAACATCATATAATCCAAACCTAATGCTATCTCTTATTAAATGACTTCTGGCTCATTAATTAAAAGCTGGATACCATTAAATTAGTTAACGTTGCCCCAACATCCTGTTCTAGATTCTGCTAATGGTACATGAAAAGCAGTAGCATTTTGCACCATCCAATACAGCAGTTAGCAGTCATATGGGATTAATAAGCCCTTGCAATGTGACTGGTCCAAACTGGGTATGTAACACTAGATTTCAAAGATTCAATGGAAATTTAAAAATGTAAAATTTTCATGAGTAGTTATAAATATATTGAGTATAATAAAATGAAAATATTTTACATATTTTAGGTTAAGTAAAGTATATAAAA
Organism: Spermophilus citellus; assembly: GCF_964194105.1. Lineage (NCBI taxonomy): Eukaryota > Metazoa > Chordata > Mammalia > Rodentia > Sciuridae > Spermophilus > Spermophilus citellus. The sequence continues at coordinate 153,517,963 of NC_138189.1, forward strand.
ATTCTCTTTCTACCTCTTTAATGTGATCTTGAAAAAATTTTAAATTATTTATATAGCAGGCATTTTATTTCTATTAGACATTACTGGTCCATTTCCCTATAATAAAATTCCACATAACAATGGCTAAAGTTGAGACCTTCTAATTCTTATGCACAACACTGTTAATACATATTTTTATAGCTTTCCCTTTTTTCTGAAGAATTAAGACTCAAGCTTTCACTGAAAAGTACCATCCCATGAACCTAAGAGACACCACATTTTCTGTTAGAGGAGTTAGCAACAAATTGAATAGACTGCTGGAAAGCCAAAGGAAACTAGATTTTCTCTTTGTCGTGAATCATTCTCCCTTGTGATCTGCTCCCAGAACTAACAAAGCTCCAAAATCTACAGTAATTCTTAACTTCAAGAAAGGCAAAGTTCTACTGTGCCAGGGTAAATTCATCAAATTGTAAGTATACTACAAAAAGAAAAATATCGGGAAGCGTAATTATGGAATTGTTTTGTTATTTCTATGAGAAAGCTCTTTGCCAACTAGTGCCCTCAGGAGGAAATATGAGGTGCTACAATATTAACAAGGGTCACTCATCTGCCCACACACTTGGCAGGGCTACAAAGTCCCTGTGTGTTTATGATTTCTTCCCATGTCAGGGCAGGACTTACCCTTGCTGGAAGAAGGCAAAACTGACACAAATGGGCATGTGGTGGATGCTCAATGGTACAGGATCACGCTCTTCAGGTGCATACTGTTTCAGAAGAAGAGGTTCAATAATCATACTTAAGTTCACAACATACAAAATACCACCATGGGAATCAAGTAGTAAAAAATAAAATTCCTTCTAAATTTTGGTGAGTACCTAAATCACTTCTTTTACAATCATTTGTTTGACTTTGCCACTCAGATTCCTTAAAATTATAAAAAATTATATGCATTTTTCAAAACCCTAATTGAGGTATAACTTACATCCCATAAAATCTACTTCTTGTAAGTATGATCCATTTTTAGCAAGGGTATAAGTATGCACCACCACTGCCTTCCCACTGTGTATTTCCATTACCCCACAAAATCCTTAAGGTCCTTTACTCGTCAATTCTGTCACCTCCACTCAAGCAACCAATGGCTGATCTGCTCTCTGACCAACTCCCCTCTGCTTCGTATTCTATACAGACGAATCCAGTGATCTGCAGTCTCCACCCCTAGCTTCTTTCAACTTGGCATGTTTCACCCACCCTGCAGCAGTTAACAGCAGTGGACCCCCGGTGGATGAAACACACCAAGTTCTCCCTTGTATCAGTGTACACTGTGTTTGTCCATTTACCAGCTAGTGAACCTAGGGCCATTTCTTGTTCATGGCTATTAAATGAATGCTATAAATATTTGCATACATCTCTCAGGCACACACGCTCTTTTCCTCCTAGAGATTCCTAGGCATACAATTGCTACAAAAAATTTTCCCTAGTTCTAAGCCATTCAACTTATTTTAATATTATAAGGTCAAATGTGCTAAAAGATGTACACATTAGAGGAGTATTTTATTCTTCTATTGTTACTTTTCTGAATACAGAATGTTGTTTACATTTAACATTTAAAGAAACTGCCACACTTTTCCAACACAGCCATATCATTTTACATGCCCAACAGTAACAACACATAATCTTACAAGTGATTTATTTTTCCAAGTTTACTAACTGGCCTCTACTTTTTCTTTCTTTCTTTTTTTTTTTTTTTTTACTTTCTATAACCACCCACCTTCTCTAAAGGAACATTTTCTCTACTGTTAATAAACTCTACCTCTAAGTCTATAAAGAGAATGCTCCAATCTAGTTTTAGATTGTTTGGAAAAATTGGGCACCTGATGTTTCCTTTTGGAACTTCCAGGCTCAAACTATGACTACAGTGAATTTTCATTATTGTAGTATGTAATTTATATAAATCAAACTGAGCTGGGTGCAGTGGCACACACCTGTAATCGCAGTGGATCAGAAGCTGAGACAAGAGGATCTCAGAGTTCAAAGCCACCAGCCTTAGCAACAGCAAGGCACTAAGCAATTCAGTGAGACCCTGTCGCTAAATAAAATGCAAAACCGGGCTAGGGATGTGGCTCAGTGGTCAAGCACCCCTGAGTTTGATTCCCAATACCCAAAACGAAACAAAAAACTGACATAGCACAAAAGTCAGGCACAAAGATCAGTGGTTTTCAAAATGTGGTCCCCAGACCAGCAGCATCAGTATCAGAAGTGCAAAGTCCCACCTCAGTCCTACTCTGGAAGTGGAGCCTAGCAGTGTGTTTAACAAGCCTCTCCAGGTGTTTTGGATGGACTCCTGCCATCTACTTTGCTTAATGAACAGAAGTCCTAGAGAGAGGTTAATCTGTAGGCCCTCAGTCCTGTTCAGTTTCTGCATGCCTCTCACAGGATAAGCATTTCAGTGCTGAGAACCATGGATTTTTCACATGTGACTCCCTAAACATGGGTAACCATTTCATCTAACGTTCAATCCAAAGAAGTAGTTATTGCATTCTCTTCTGGAAAACCAAGCTCAAGGTTACATTCATATTGACAGACATCTAAATAAGGAAAATTCTGACCATATTTACTTTTGCCTTATATATATTCCACAACCTATGGAATTGCCATCTACAACATGACTTTACTTAAAGTAAGTTGTCTGCACATCGAGAATACCCGTTCATCCATAGGGAGGGAGGGTCTGGCTCAAATCACGGCGGCTTACCAGGGTTACTTCATCTCCTTGGACAGAGACATCAGGCCTTCGGAAGTGACACAAGGCCACAATTGCAGCAATGCTGGCAGCATCGATGATGTTTCCATCATGATTTAATAAATGTAGGTCCACACGTATCTGCCAAACCTAAAGCAAGTTTAAAATAAAAATAAACCTAACTAAATGAAACCAGTGGTTATTTAACAGTAACACTGTTCAATTTTCTTCCTTCCAATTAATTCTTCCATTTTATCAATAAAAATGCGGAAAAATTTAAACCCTCCCCCCAAAAAAGCAGATCTGAAATACTAATAGTTTACCTTTCTATATGAATCATTAGACAAAAGCAAACTGCATATTCTAAGTAAAAGTAATCATCCCAGCATTTATACCTGAGATTTTCCTAAGTCCAAAACTATGGTTTTATTTTAGCTGCTAACTTACAAATCTCAAAATGTTAGGTTTTAAATGATAATATGATTACCTTAAAAGAAATGCAAATTAAAGTGTCACTTCAGCCACAAGTGATATGACTTCTTTGGAATAAAAAACCTAATCAGACACCCTCATCAAAATAAAGTTCTCATACTCTCACACAGTACAAGTTTTTGACTAAAATCTCCAGTGTAAGCCCTGTTTACGATTCACTAGGCAGCCCATGTAAATCAATGAACCTATCCACATGAAGGAGCAATATGTTCTTTATTCATAAAAAGGAAAACACCACCTCCTCCTATCAAGTCACCCAAAGTAAATGACAGCTTATAAGAAAGAGCCACAAGTTCTGTGAATAATACATTTTTATACAAATCCAAGTTGCTATTTTAACCCTTTTAAGATATTTTCTTATGTCTTAAGAAAGAGATGGCAAAAAATTCTAGGGGCAGCACCTGGGAAAACTTGAAGTGATATGAACCAGTATAAAACTAAATTAACACCTTCATGGTAGTGCATGCCTGTAATCTCAGTGACTAGGGAGGCTGAAGCAGGAGGATCTCAAATCAAGGCCAGCCTGGGCAACTCAGTGAGACCCTCAACAACTTAGAGAGATGCTGTCTCCAAATAAAAAGCAAAAAGGGCTGAGGATGTAGCACCCTGGGTTTAATCTCCAATACAAAAACAAATTTTAAAAAAACCACCTAAATTAACCAAAACTCTAAGAATGAAAGCATAGATCTAGAAACCAATGAATCAACAACTATACTAAGATTAAGAATTCATTCCTCACCTTTTCACCAGCAACAACACAAAGAGATTCAGTGTCTATACACTTTGAATTTCTTAGACATCTTTCCAAAAGTCGGTTCAACTTCACCAAGAGATCTGACTGCCTATGAAAACAGGAATGGGCTAATGTCATGAAATGTAACACCAGGCATTAAAACAACAGGTTACAGCTGTCAGGTTCTTCTATGACCAAAGCAACTCCAGATAAAGATGTAAATACCTGCCAGGTTCGAATGCTGGAGCAGCCATCTGAGAGAGTTCAAGGTTAAAAAAAAGAATACCTTCTGTTGCCCGATTGAGTTTTGGAGAAACAAGTTCACAAGAAACCTGTGCAAGAACTCTGCAGAGATATAGGTACAAAGATGTTAACTAAATATATTTCCTTTCTTATCAAAAAAGTAAGAAAAAAAAAGTAAGAAATAAAACAATTGAAATTTTACTCTCAATATGTCAAATGGACATGAGATAAGGATTACATATAAAACATACTAACAGAATACATGCAGAGATAAAAAACATTAATATGCCTAAAAAGATACCAGAAAAGTAACTGATCACAGTATTTACTATTCCACAGATGCAGAGGAAAATGAAGGACTTTTAATACTGTTTTCTAAAAGAAATACTGATACAAGATGGCAAGAAAACTTGAGCTTTCCCAGGGTACTAGCACCTAATGTCCTCACAACTTTCGAATTCTTACTTCACTCAGGAAAAAAGGAAAGCTCGGGACCTCCACACCGGGAACAAGGGGCGCGCAGCTGCGGGGCACGACGCCCACAGGGGAGGGGCACGGGGCGGGGCGCACAGGCCAGGTGCACAGGGGCGGGGCGCACAGGCCAGGTGCACAGGGGCGGGGCGCACAGGCCAGGTGCACAGGGGCGGGGCGCACATGCCAGGTGCACAGGAGCAGGGCGCACAGGCCAGGTGCACAGGGGCGGGGCGCACAGGCCAGGTGCACAGGGGCGGGGCGCACAGGCCAGGTGCCCGGCGCAGGCCACGGTCCACCGGACGCCTACCGGTCAGAGCTTCGTGGTACTCACGCAGCCAACACCCGCTCCCGATGGCAGCCCACGTGTGGCCCCAGAACCCGAGCTCTGCGCTCCGGAACACCCTCACTTTGGGCAGCTACACCAAGTGGTGTGCAGACTTCAGGGCTGCTTCGTAAACCCCCGGCCGGGCGAGGTCGCCCCCGCTCGGCGCCGCCTGCGTCCCGCGGTTACCTGGTCTTCCCGAGCTCCACCACGCAGCACCCGTAGTCCGTCCCGAAGGAGACCCGGATGCTCCTGTAGTCGTAGGTCTGCCTGCCGTCCAGCCGCTGCAAGCACAACGTGCGGTCACGCGCCCGCGCGCTCGGGGCAGCGGCGTCCGGCCCGCCCGCCCCGCGGGCCGCCTACCTTCTTTTCCTCGATGGCGCGGAGGAGGAAGCGGCGCTCGCAGTTTGAGAGCGGTGTCTCCTTCATGGTGTCAGGCCGCGGGTCCCACGCGTACCGGAGTCCCAGGAGAAACGGGCCGCGCTTCCACGTGCGGCGCGCAAGACGGGCGTCAGGCCGCGCGTCGGCGGGCTGACGTCACCGCCATGCGACGGCCGCCAGTGCGCAGACTCTGAGCGAGGTGGGTGGGTAGCGCGTCGGCGATCGGGTCGGGAGTGTTCTCCCGGAGTAGCGCGGGAGGGGAGGACTGCGGGCTTCGACCCCTGTCAGCCCCGGCCTCGGCGGATCGCGGCGGGCGGGGTTCGGTAAGACCGATGCCGGTGGGCGGGGGACTGGGGGCCGCTGGGGAGCCGCGGGGCTCGGAGGCGGGGGCCAGAGTCGGGACGCTGCGGCGCGCCTCGCCGCTCCCGGCGCGGGCGGAGCTGTTCCCTCCTGCGTCTCGAACCACCTGTCGGCGGCGGTTCTCCTTCAGCGCCCGGCGCCCGGAGAGGCACTCGCCAGTGGTCATCGCGACGACCCCCTCCGCGGCCCCGGCCGACTGCCTGGCCCAGTGCTTCACGCTACTCGCCTGCGAAATGGGAACGGTGGTGCGTGTGTCGTGGGAGAGACCCGAGGGGCTGGGCCGGGGGCGGGGAGCCTTCGGTGACCGCCGGTGCCTGGCGTTTGGACGGCGGAGGCAGGGCCGCCCTGCGCGGGCTCCGGGCGCTTTTTGCTGTCTCCTCACCCTTTTTTTTTCGTACAAGTGATACATTTTAGTCGTTATTGGCGCCCCTTGCAATCCGTGTACTCAGTAAGTGTCTAAAGAGGGCTACTGTATCCCAAGAAAGAACAAGTGCTGGGAAAACCGGTAGGCAGGGTCCTTTCTTTCCAGGAATTTAGATCCTCTTTTTGAAGAGACAGTAAAAACCTAAACAAACAAAATCAAGCGATTTCTCACACCGGCCGGTATTTTCCAACAACAGGGGCCCTGTTTTAGTATTTTAATAGGAGTAGTTGCAGGAAAAGATGACTAAGAAACTAAGTGTTTGAAGCAGGAGGAATACTGTGCAGAGAGGTGGAGGGGACTCAGTGGATTCAGTCTGAGGACGGGTCTTGTCAGGAAGAAAGAAAGGATGAAAGTTATGTCTACCTGCTCAGTTGATTAGTTTTCAAGATAGGAGGTTATGTGAATTAATGTGTGTAGTAGTTTCACACCAGAACTCCTGATTAAGTTCACTTAAATCCTGATTTTTTTCCAGTGGTCATTTCATAATTCTTTCAGAGATGAAAAGGGACTTTATCAAAATAGTCTTATTCTTTCCCACATTGGAAATTTGGAGTTGGAAAGAGAGTGAGTTTTTTCTAAATTATTAAAAATTAATGTCAATAAATGTTTCAGAAAAGTGCTGTGTTGATTTGATTTCTACAAATAAAATCATATTAAAATTGTTATTGTGGGTCAATTCTTTGTTATGCAGATACATACCCACACTTACACTAGGGTAATGTGATAGGCAAAATAATGGTTCTTCCTAAAGACACCCATATCTTGCTCTCTGGGAACTGAAGTATGTTAAAGTTACTTAAGGGTCTTGAGGGGATGATCCTGGATTATTTGGGTGAGTTCATTGTGATTACCAGGGTCCTTGGGTGAGGGAGATGGCAGAGTTAGAAAGTGGGAGAGGGGAGATGTGATGACAGGCAAAAGTCAGGAAAGAAAAAGATACTGCACTGCTGGCTTTGAAGATGCAAGGGGCCACAAACCAAAGGATGTGGGAAAGTCCAGAGCAGGAGAGAGCGAGGAAATGGTTTTTTTCTCCCAGAACTTTCAAAAGGAACAGAGCTGCCTGGACATGTCGATTTCTGAGCTCCAGAACTGTCCAAAGAGATGTATGCTGCTTTGCCCCATTATGTTTGTGCTAACTTGTTACTGTGGTGTCTTAGTCCAGACCACTGTAACATTGTGCTATAGATCTGGTGATTATGAACAACAGAAATTCATCTTTCACAAAATATCAAAACTAGGAAGTACAAGATTGAGGTCCCAGCAGATTTGGTGTCTGGTTAAGATTTGTTTCTTATTTTGGATGGTTCTCCTCTTGTCATGTCCTCTCACTGCAAGGAAACAAGGGAGCTCACTGGGGTCTCATGAGGATACTAATCCTGTTCGTGAAGTCTCTGCCCCCATGACCTAATCAAAGGCCCCACTTCCCAGTACCATCACATCAGTGGTTAGGATTTCAACAGTGGCCTGCTGTAGACTAAATGTTTATGTGTGGTGTGACTGGCATCATCCGAGTTAAATGAGGTGTGCTCACCTAAAATATTTACCTCTTGTTCCCCATTTATTTTGTAGAAGTAGCACCTTCAAGGGCTGGGGTTGTGGCTCAGAGGTTTAGCGCTGGCCGAGCATGCATGAGGCACTGGGTTTAATCCTCAGCACCATGTAAAGTAAAATAAAGATATTGTGTCCACCTATAAGTAAAAAAATAAATATTAAAAAGTAGTACCTTCAAGATAATCAAGGTATATTTTAACATGATTTTTAAAAATTAGTATATGATGTTAGCACAAAGTTAACAACACAATTGAGTAGTACCAAAAGTTCTCATGCCCCTTTCTCCCTACTATGGCCTCCCCCAGTTGACATCCCTCACCGTTTCTTACAATGAGCCTGTCATTATCTGTTTTATGAAGCACAAGAGATTGAATAATTTGCCCACATTTACAAAGCTAGTAAATCAGAACCAGGGTTCATATGCAGGCCTGTCTCCAGAGACTATCTTCATACTTACTATACCATACTGCTTCTTGAAAATGGGAATCCATTTCTATGCCAAGTGTATTATCTTCACCCTTAATACCTATCATTTACTTCCTATCTTTGTGGATCTTTATTCACTTAATTACTTTGCCCTCTGACATATATGTACAGAATAAAGCTGCTATTATTAGGTTACCTAAACCCAATTTCTTTTGCTTGGCTTGACAACTAGAAGCAGGGCTTATTAATACAGAAAAACATGAAGTCTGTGGCACTTCTGTGATTAGAGTACAAGAAAATATAACTTCGGTCATGCCAGCAGACTCCCTGCCTTCTGGATTTGATAAAGCAAGATTCCATGTAGGGTCCCATGTGGCAAGGAGCTGACAGTGTTCCCTAACCAACAGCCTGGTAAATGTTAAGGCCCTCAGTGCACAGACCAGGAGGTACAAGAGCCTCCCAGCAATCATAGACTGAATGTTGAGCTTGCCATGTAGCACCTCCTGCAGAGACCTCAGCCCTGGCCAGTGGCTTGAAGGCAGCATCCTAGGTAAGAGGGATCCTTGAGCTAATCTAGTTCAGCTGCACCTGGAATCCTGACTGAAATCTAGAGGCAATATTTGTGTGCTGTCTTAAGCTGCTAAGAAGCAACAAAATAAACTTCTCAGATGAGCTTCCCTTCTGGATTTTACAACTCATCTCACCTTGATGATAGTGCAAAGAAAATCTCCATTTGACAATTATTTTGTATTTTATTTTTTGCCACCAAAAGGTCATCAACCTGCTGCTAACATTTTTTGAAGGAATTTGTAGCATATAACACTAGACCTGTGTCCCTTACATGTGATTTCTTCAATGATCAGGAATTTTTTAATGATCTCTAATAGGTTGCCTGAAAGGAAATGTATTTCAAGAATCTTACTAACTAAAGTTAACTAAACTTTTCACCTGGGCAATGTTAAATGTGTGGGAACATGACTTCTGATGCACAATCAGAAAAGCCTTGACCATTTTCGCTTTCATTTAAAAGAAGAAGAAACCTGAGTTTGAAAGATTTCTTTGTCAAAAGCCAAACAAAAAATACATTTCACAATGGATTTTTTTTTTTTTTGTACTGGGAATTGAACCCAAGGGTACTCTGCCACTGAACTGCATAGCCAACCCTTCTTATTTTTTGAGTCAAGGTCTCATTAAGTTTCTGAGGCTGAACTTGATCTTGTAATCCTCCTGCCTCAGCCTCCCAGTAGCTGGGATTACAGGTGTACATCGCCATCTGCAGCAAGCAATGGATTTTTAAAATCTGATGATGTTATCTGGAAATGAAAAATGATAATCTTCATTATGAGTACACATCTGCAAACGAAATTGTGATCAAGAACTAGAAGGGGAAATTTAAATTAATGAGAGGTTATACATTAATATTAATGGTGGTCTTTAATTTTTGTTTCTGGTAATAATGATAATAATTATAATAAACCTAAAATAATCTATAAAAATTCAGTCATTTTTATAAGATTTTTTCCTGTGAACCTACTATGTGTTAGGCTGTATTCTAGCACTAGGAAAATGTATAATTTTTAAAGTCTTTTGGAGCTTAACTTGAATAATAAAATAATCAACACACAATAGTGTCTGGCAATGATGAGTGATAGAAAAGTATAGCCTGCATGACGAGAGTGGTTGGGAGGTTGCTCTGCACATGGGGGATCAGAAGGCAGGTGCCTCTGGTGAGTGTGGAAACTGGAAAAGTAGGGGATGAATATTTAGGCAAGTGGACATTAGTGGTCGAATTAATCAAGGAGGCTGTGTCAGCTGGCTTTTCAGACAAGAACAATTTTAGGAGGAAAATTTTATTTGGGCTCGTGGTTTCCGAGGTCTCAGTCCATTCCTTGACCCTGAAGGTGAAGCTGAACATCACGGCAGAGCTGAGCATGGAGCCATACCTGTAATCCCAGCAGCTCAGGAGGCTGAGGCAGGAGGACCACAAGTTCAAAGCCAGCCTTAGCAAGGCCTAAGCAGTCTCAAAATAAAATATAAAAAAGGGGGGGGGGAGGGGGCTGGGGATGTGGCTCAGTGATAAAGTGCCTCTAGTTTCAATCCCTGGTACAAAAAAATAATAATAAATAGAAAAAGAACATCATGGTGGAAGAGTGTGGCAGAGGAAACCAGCTTCTGACAACAGCCACCACCAAACAAGGAGAGACTAACTCAGCTCACCAAATATACACCCCAAAGGCATGCACATCTCCTCCAGCCACACTCCTCCCACCTTTGGTTACCACTCAGTTGATCCCTATCAGGAGATTAATTCACTGATTTGGTTAAGGCTCTCAACTCAGTCATTTACCCGGAAACCTTCTTGCATTTACTCACATATGAATTTTTGGGGTCACCTCATCTCCAAACCATAACAGAGGTTGTGAGAGAATGTTGCTGGAAACAGAGCAACTGAGCTCTGAAGAGGCCACAACTTGCCTAAGGTGTTGGGTGAGTTCCTAGTACACCTCCATGTGGTTTCATGGAAGGGAGTTCAGACTCCAGACCATGCTTCCTGGCTCAAATTCTACCTCAGCTACTTACTAGCTGGGTGACCTGGGTCAAGTCATAAGTCTCCCTGGGGTGAGGAAGGGGGAGCTAATAACAATACGTCATCTTAAAAAGTGGTCATGAGAATTGAATGTTAATGTGCAAAAGTACTTAAATAGCCTGAGCCCATATTTAGCAAGCGATAAACATCTATCACAATATTTATTCTTTATGAGGTGATGTCAACACATGGTGCACACAAGAGATATAACAATATGCCTTGTAAATGGAGGGCTGTTGCCTTCAGGTTGGCAAGCCCAATTTCCAGCCTCTAAGAGAGTTTCAGCACAAAGCTACTTTCCAGACACCTTAGGTGTAACAGGCGTTATTAAAACAACAGTCGGTATAAAGCAGTAGGTGTCAGGAGTTCTTTGAAATCAGCCAACAGAGGTACACATTTTTAAAAACTTAATTGTTATAGACCATGGGCTTTAGCAACAGAGAGCCCTGAGTTACATGCCAGCTGGGGGACTGGGGGGTCGTGGACTATTCATGGATGGCACCTCTTGTCTTAGGCCACTCAGGCTGCTGAGACCCAGTGCCTAGACAATGGAGCTTATTTCTCACAGCTGTGAAGGCTGCAGAGGCTCTGGTTGCTGAGGGCTGCCTGCATGCTGTGTCCACACAGGGCTGACAGATCCACCATTTTGTACATCTTCTCATAAGGGCACACTCCTGACCCACCTCACAGGCCCCACTGCCGGCCACCATCACGTGGAGGATTTAGGCCTCAACAAATGAGTTTTGGGGATACACCAGCATTCAGTCAATAGCACCTCTTTAAATGGAGTCTAGCTGACACTCAAAGGGATTTAATATGTACTAGGGACTTTCCAAAGGTATTTAAGAAATTAATTTATTTAAACTTTGCAATCTCTTTGCCAGGTAGTTGCTATTATTATCACTCTTTTACAGACTGAGCAAAATGAGACAGGAATTTGTTTTCTCAAGGTCACTGAGGTCTCAAGTGACAGGAGCTGAATGAGGCTGCATGCTGATGCCACACATGTGTATCAACTGAGTTTCTACCTCACAGGGAAAATGGTAAGAAGATATGGACCGTGGATACTAGCTCTGTGCAAGACACAGAGTAAGGGGTGCATTAGTATTTGTTGAATGATTGACTTTGCAAAATCAGTGGATTATATCATTAGTAAGTAGATTACCTGCATATCTTATTATAGGTAAAACGTTCAGTCTTTTTCATGGTTTAGTTTCCTTCATGTGCATTACACCAGCATTGCAAATCACTTTTGCACAACAGCTGTGAGGACATCAGACCATCAGGCACAGTTTGTTCAGAGCCCCTGCTGGCTCCTGCTGGCCTCCTCCCACATCCCTAATGCTCACTCCCACCTGCTGGAGCACCTGGTTCAGCATGGCATGGAGCTGCAGGAAAGCTTGCCACTGCACCAGGTTTACAGCTGCTCCTTCTTTGTGTTTTGGGGTCTTGGGGAACTTTTGTTCTCTTCAGGATGAAAACCCAACTTACAGTTATCAGTGATGAAGACCATTAGAGATTTTCTACATAATTTTAGCTTTTTAAGGAAGGAACAAGATGACTACATTGTCCTTGAAGAGCATTTAAATTATACAACTAGCAACTGATGCTTATTTCAAACCCTAACTCTGTTTCAAATTGTGGAGCTGATCCAACATAAAATTAGATTACTCATCTGTTAGAGAAAAGCTTCCAACAGGAAAATTTAGGTAGGACATGAGTCATAATGTGACATTCTTCTGCCCTGTAAATAAATTCTATTTCACTAATCCATATGTTTTGAAGGAGTTAAAAAATGAAAATATGAAATTTTTGTATACCTAACCCCTTCATGAACTAGATGTCATATATTTTAATTTCTCAGTTTTAACTGGACCTTGGAAATAAGTCAGCCACTTTCTTTTCAGCAAACCTTTCCAACTACATTTTTTGTTTAATGAATAATTTGTGATAATTTAAATGGAGCAAAAGATTGAACTATGCATACCTTCCTTCTATTTTAATACAGTTTATATCAGATGGTGTGGTCCAAGGCAAAAACTAGTAGTAACAGTTTTTCAATGTTGGTTGCCAGGGCTGGGGCTCAATGATAGAGCACTTGCCTAGCATGTGTGAGGCATTGAGTTTGATCCTCAGCATCACGTAAAAATAAATAAGTAAATAAAATAAGGGTATTGTTTCCATCTACAACCAAAAAGATGTTTTTAAAAAAGTTTTTCAGGGCTGGGGTTGTAGCTCAGTGGCAGAGTGCTTGCCTTGCACATATGAGGCGCTGGGTTTGATCCTCAGCACCATAAAAAATGAATAAACAAAAATATTGTGTCCATATATGACTAAAAATATTTTTTAAAAAAGTTTTTCAATGTTAAAAGCAATAGTTCAAGATCTCCCTTTTTCAGTTTTCCAAGGAAAATATAGTAGGATATGAGAATTGAGCTTCATAATGTCAGCAGGTTGGGTTGCAGTACATCTCTATGACTGAGTTTTCAGAGAATGAGTTCTCTCCCCCTGGGAAGTTGCAGTTCAACAGCTCAATCAGGGGACCACTGAGATGGATTTAGCTTTGGTCACAGAATTTTTAAGTGGCACCCCACGCCCTGTTCTCTTTCCTCTTTTACTTTTGGAGTGCTGGGGCTGCAGATGAATCATAGCGCACTAGAGAGCGGGGGTGGTGGGAGAGCCACAGATCGGTCCTTGGTGAGTCCTGGGGGCCACGGGCCCATTAGTTGAAGGTTGGAAGTCTGTCAGTGTGTATATAAGTGTCTCTGTCTGTGGAATTTGGGTTGACTTACCTCTCCTCTTGTTGAACTAACGAAAACTGAGTATCTCGCTTGATTTTTCTGTGTAATTTGTGATCTTAAAATACAAACTTCCCTGACACTTACGACTTGTAATTCTCTTGATTTTTCTCCTTCTCTGGGCATTTGTTTTCAGTTCCTTCAGAAATTTCTCTTCCTCATGTCCTCTCTTAAGCGTCAATGTTTCATGGGAGTCTACCTGAGAAAATTTCTCCTTTTATGATTCTCCCTAAACTTCCACCTCCTTGTTAGCCATACCAGCCATATGTGGGTTACTTCCAAATCCATTAGACTGGGCCAGACCTCCCTCCTGAGCTCTGGATGTTTCCATATGTTCCACAAAAATTTCAAATTCAGCATCACAACTGAACTCCTGATCTTTCTCCACAAGCCTGTCCCTCCTCCTGGCTTCCTCTGGTGAATGGCAGCCCCCCACCCAGTACCCAAGGAATCAAGGCGTCATTCTTGACTTCTTCCTTTCACTCCTCCCTCTCTCATAAGCACCAAGACTGACTGATGCCACCCACTCGACACTTGACCCCTGTGTGTGTCTCTCTCACTACCATCATGTTGCCTGATACTGTTTGTTTTCCACATTATGCTGATGCTTCCAAACCTTAGGTCTAATCATGCTGTTCCATACTACACACCCATAAATTCCATTGCTCTTAAACCCTAAGCTCTATACCATGGTTTTCACAGGGGTTTATGATGTAGTCCCTGTTTATGCTCCCCATTCCCACCTGTAAGCACTTCAATTAATCTTCAGCTTTGTTGAGTTGTTTTCAATTACTCAAAGGCACAGAGTTCTCTCTCACCTCTAGCCATTTGTATTGGGATTCCCTGCCTGAAACACTTTCTCCTGGTCAAGTCCTGACCCTTACTCTTGAGGCTTCAGCCCAGAGACAGCAAGAAGCCCTGCTGAAGCCCAGGCTGGATGGAGCCCTGCCCCCATTGTGGCAGACATAAGCTTCAGGTGGTCTGCCTGCTCCGCCATGTCCCACTCAGCTCCGTGAGGAGAGTCACTTACTCTTCTCCATTCTTGCACCCAGTCCCAACCCTGCTTAGCTCTCAAGATCCAATCAGGTCAGGCCTGTTCAGGGCAGCATGGCCATGAGCTTGGTTCACTTTGCTGCCCACGATGTCCGGGCTTGCAACCTGGAGAGAACTCAGCAAATTCTGAATAGTGGATGAAAGAAGGAAGGAAAGAGTGGCTGAGAGAAGAGGGGAAGAGTGGGACGGAGTGTCCGTGGAGTCACAAGCCCACTCAGGATGTCACGGCTGCCTTCCCGCACTGCCCAAGGCCACTTCTGCACATTTCCAACAACCTCGGAAGGCCAGGATGCCCATGCTGAGGTGGGTGAGAAGAGTGCCAGACGTCAGAGGCCAGTGGAAGGCAGCTGGTCCGGTGTGTGTGTGAGCCCCAACACCTGTGCCAGACTGCAACTTTAAGGCTGCAGTGTTTCTGAAACAAATAAATCAAATCTCCAAATTAGAAAATATTGTATTTGAAGTAACTGTAGATCTTTGTTTAGAGAAAACTCTTCAACATAATATAAATTATGGAAAGTTTCGGTGACACTGCCCACCCTTGCCCAAAGCCTGCTCGGGCAGGACAGAGGGCAGCTGGTCCTCTCACTGCCAGGCCGGGTGCCCGGCAGTGCAGCATGGCACCAAGTTCCGCAGAGCCATGCTGGTGACATTTGTTCAGAACTGCGAAGCTTCACAGAATCCAAAAAATCCCATCAGACATCTGGCCATCCGAAATGTGTTCATAAGCTTCTCAGGACACCCAGTTTCCCTTCAGGCTACCAGTCAGTATTCTGGTAATCAGGCTTTGGCAAGTGGACCTAAAGCTCTAGTTTCTACAGAGAAGGTGATCCGCGTTTATATGTTGATGGATCATGTGCCGGTTCATTGACATCATTCAGAATCATATTTATAGCAGATAAGTACTGAAACAAATCATGTACGAAACTTAAACTACTGACTATACTATCATTTCCCTTGTGTTATGATTTGGAGACAAGGTGTTCTCTAAAGCTCGTGAGTCAGTGCAAGAATTTTCAGAGGTGAAATGATCAGCACGGTGGGATTTCCCCTTAACCTTCTGGAAAAGTTTTCTGTGTCACAGATAAAAATTGGGAAGAAATATAAGGTCCGCTTGGCAACCCAGGCTGGGCCATGCTCAGGCCTATGGCTGAGGTCCAGGTGAACTCCTGGAGGCAGTCCTGAGGACTGGGAGCCGGTGGCTTTCTCTGTGGTCTCCCCTTGGGCCTGAGGTCTGTTTGGCTTGAGACTTGTGGCACCAATTAGCAAACTGATCATTTGTTCAACCCACGTGCTGTGAAATCTTGAGTTCCACAGCGCATCCTCACAGGCGCATGTTGAGTTGTGCATGGGGCATTTAAGCCCCTCCAGGGGAGCCTGGAGGCCAAGGGCTCCTAGCCCAGGGCTGAGTTCCCCTCCTGCGCTGAGACGAGGAGCCGCTGTTGGAGCGAGGCCAAGCCGTTGGCAGCAGAGTGGTGTCGGCCCACTTGGCGAGGAGCACCACTAGCCCCCACCTCAGCAGAGCAGAGCTTTAGAGCTGCCGAGAACAACTGTGGGTGGGTGGATGGGACAGGGAAGCACAGGAGCAGCGTGGCCATCTCCAGAGAGGGGTGGGGGACGAGCAAGAAGAAGGTGTCCTCAGAGATGTGCCACAACCGTCACCGGTGGCTTACAAGGTGATGTGGTGTGCATTCAGTGGCCACAGACAAGGCAAGGCCGAGGGAGTGCGGAGGAGTGGGCACAGGACACTCAGGATGAGCTTCCCCAGCGCTGGCCAGGGGCACACAGCAGGCCGAGAGCTCAGGGCCTCAGGCCCCAGGCCCTTGGCATAGGAAACAACTCAGGCTCTCACGACATGTGGTCCATGAGTGCTTCTGGAGAGCAGGGAGGGTGTTGGTGGCATTCTAGGGTCCTACCAGTTTCCCCAAAGTGGATTAAGTCACCCAATTGATCAGATATGGTCCCCCGAAAACAACACACTGGACATGAGCCTGTGACCTTCTGGTTGGAGAGGTGGAATTTTAGTATTTAGCATATTGACTCTGTGGGCACTTTGGTTCCTTCTGACTTTCTGTTCCCTCCAAGGTCCTTTTCCCTTGTGTTATGATTTGGATACAAGGTGTTCTCTAAAGCTCGTGAGTCAGTGCAAGAATTTTCAGAGGTGAAATGGTCAGATTATGAGAGCTGTGACATAATCAGTGGATCAATCCCTGATATATATATATATATATATATATATATATATATATATATATATATATATATATGAAACTGGGAGGAAACTGTAGGCAGGTAGGGTGTGGCTGGAGGAGGCGGGTCCCTGGGGGAGGGATTATATTTGACCCTGGTGAGTAGAGCCTCTCTGCTTCCTGGCACCCTACCTGAGCTGTTTCCCTCTGCCACACCCCTCCACCGTGACTTCTGCTTCTTCTCAGGCCTGGAGCTATGGAGTCAGCAAACCATGCATGGGCTGAGCCTCTGAAACCATGAGCCAAAACAAACTTTTCCTCCTCTAAATTGTCTTGTCAGGTCATTTGGTCACAGCAATGAAAAACTGACTACACCCAACAACTCAGCCAGACCCTGTCACAAAATGAAAAATAAAAAGGGCTGGGGATGTAATTCAGTCATAAAGCACACTTGGGTTCAATCCCCAGTAACACCCCCCCAAAAAATATTGACTACAGCAGATTTGCAGACCCCCAAAAACCAGGCCCAAAGGAAGCAGAGGTCCAACCAGAAAATATTCAAATATGTGGTTATCTCAGTCTTCCCATATGAATCCCACCTCCAGCTTGTTTATATCACTTTGACACTTTTTAAATCTAACAGCTAATTTCCATATTTTCATCTGTAATTGTTATCTATTTTATCTTAATTTAGTCTCCTCTTAATCAGAAAATAACAATTCCTTCAATATGAGGATGTGTATTAGCTTGCACCACTGTAACAAAATAACCTAGACTGCATGGCTTAAACAACAGACATTTCTTTCCCACAACTTTGGAGGCTGGAAGTCCAATATTGCCAGCAAATGTGATTCTTGCTGAAGGTCTTTTACCTGGCTTGCGGATGGCAGCCTTATCTCCATCCTCCTATGACAGAGAAAGAGTCTTGTCTCTTCTTATAGGAGCGTTAATCCCTTCATGTGGTGCCACAGACATGACCTCATCTAAACCTTTTCCCTCCCATAGGCCCCGCCTCCAAATACCATCACCAGGAGGTTAGGGCTTCACACATGAGTTTGTTCACAGCAGGATTCATAGCAGGATTCCCTCTGATATTCTATCTAAAGCAGAAGGGTGAACTAGGACAACACAGATACAGAGTTAAAAGGAAATGTTTTCCCCTCTTGGTACTTGCACGGACCATGTACAGTCAGACATTGACGAACCTTTTGTTGCTGGCAGCTCTGTAGGTACTGGAGGTTTGTGGTTTTGACCATGAATCCATTAGGCCATGTGAAGGGCAGAGTCCAATGGCGGATCTGAACTAAGGAACCAACCCTCACACACTAGTTGGCTGTGATAACCATCGTAGTGTGACGAGCACGGAGGAGGAGGTGGGAATGTGAGATGGTGCAACCACTTGGGAAGACAGGTTGGCAGCTCCTCCAAGTGTTCAGCTTAGAGTTAAGTAGCTAACATAGTGTTAGACATATGGCCCAGCAGTTCCACCTCCACATATCTACCCAGGGGAGACGAAAACACGTTCACATAAAAACGTGTAGGGGATGTTCATGGGGATGTTACTCGTGGTAGTCACAAAGTGCAAACTAAAACTAAATGTCCTTCAACTGGAGAATAAATAGAAAAAATGTACTATCACTGTGCGATGGAATGCTAGTTAGCAGTGAAAAGGACTGAAGTACCAATATACTTCTGATTAAGAAGAAACTAAATTATGATAAAATAGATGACAATTACAGATGAAAATATGGAAATTAGCTGTAAGATTTAAAATGTGTCAAAGTGATATAAACAAGCTGGAGGTGGGATTCATAGGGGAAGACTGAGATAACCACATATTTTAAGTACCATGTTGTGGGCATCTACATGCCACAACAGGGAGCACTCTCACAGGATGCTTATTGAAAGGAGCCCGTGAGGAACAGCACAGATCATGTGATCATTGATGTGAAATGTCCTGAAAACACACCTCTGTAAGGCCAAAAGTGGGTTAGCAGTGGCACTGGGCTGGGGAAGGGGTGATATGCAGACAGGGGAATGGAGAGCGATTGATCATGGTGTGAAGTTTCTTTGATGCTTAGTGAAGACATTTTAAAGTTAGGTTATGGTGATAATTGCCCAAGTCTATAACATCTAAAAACCACCGCAGTGTATACCTTAAAGGAGTGTACTTTATTATACGTAAGTGAGATCTCAATAAGCCTTTTTAAAAGAGAGAACATGTCAACCCACCCATCCAAGCTACAAGATGAACCTTTTCTGACTCGACTGTGATGTTTCTGAACTGCATATTCCTTAGTGTTGATTCACCAGTCACTTCTGATCCCCAGGAGTAGGTCTCCCCTAAATATATTAGAGCCTCTGTTTTTTAAATTTAATGTCATAAAGAACTAGCAATAGACATTCGATGGCTGGCAGACCAGAGAGGAGTCCACTAAGCCCTGGCTCGTTCGTCCGTTAGTGCACTCACTGGGGTTTGGTAGTTTCTGTGTGTGCCGAGCCCCAGACTAGTTCAGTAGACAGGCAGCCTGGGCCCCACCATCATGCGGCTTACAGTGATGGGTAGAGGTGTCCTGGGGCTCATGAAAGGAGGAGATCAAAAGCATGTACTGTCCAGGCATCTCGCATGGCCAGGTCCTGTCACAAGGGATGGTTGTTGTTTTTTTTTTTAATATTTATTTTTTAGTTGTAGTTTGTTGAGAGCCACAGCTGAAGGGGCCCCAGCAAACTTCCAGCTGCCAGCAAACTTCCAGCTGCCAGCAAACTTCCAGCTGCCAGCTGATGATTGGCTCACAGCGGCCCCAGCAAACTTCTAGCTGCCAACTGATTGGCTCCTCTACGATGATGCTCATTGGGCTGTTTCCCCGCCCTTTCAGACCACAGAGCTGCTCATTGGGGAACTTTTGTTTCTGGCTCTGCCCACGAGACCCAGCCAATCAGCATTAAGAGCCGGAGGAGTTGGGGAGGTTGAGAGGCTTGTGGGAAGCTGGTGGTGGCAGTTGGGCTCTGAGGGAATTCCTGAAGAGCTGTGTGGTGCAGTGTGTGTTCTAAAAATAAAGTTCGTTTCTTTTGACAAGTGGCTTCTGAATTGTGCCCAGCCAGACTGCAGCATTTGGTGGGCCGCATGGGGAATGACTGAGGGTAAGTGATAAGGTAAACTGCTCATCCCTGAGGGCAGGGCGAGAGGATGGGTAGCCATTTTAAGATTCTTCTTTTGTTTTGTTTCACTTTTGTTTTAAGTTGCCTGTCCCTGGAGATGAGTGAGACGGAAGAAAAACCACTCACATCTAAGGAACAGATAGGGAGAAAGGACGGATGGACATTTCAGGAGGATAGAAAGGCTATTATAATGATTTTGTGTTGTTCCAATTTTGTTTCACTCTGTTTCAGTTTTGTTTGGCGTTATCTTGTTGGGTTGTATTATAGTTATAGTAGAAAAATTCAAGTAAAAGAGAAAGTCTCTTGAGCTAGTCAGACAGAGAAAAAAATTCAAGTAAAAAAGAAGGTCTCTCAAACTAGTCAGACAGAGGAAGAAAGTTTAGAGCGGAAAAAGCCATCAGGGGAAAAGTTACAACAGGAGACTGCTACTAACACCTTTATATCACCAGAGGGCGTAAGTGTCCAACCAACAGCGCCACCTCCATATGCTGGGAAGCCCCCAACCCTCGCAGTTGATAGATGGGATCCTGAGACAAGACCTCAAATATTAACATGCCCTGTATTTGAGCAGGCAGGAGGGCAGCGAATTCACCATGCTTTAAATTTTAAACAGTGAAGCAGCTAAAAGAGGCTGTAACAACCTATGGTACTCAAGCACCCTTTACTGTAAGCATGATCAAATCCATTACCAACTTGAACATGACACCAGCAGATTGGGCTAA
Organism: Spermophilus citellus; assembly: GCF_964194105.1. Taxonomy (NCBI): domain Eukaryota; kingdom Metazoa; phylum Chordata; class Mammalia; order Rodentia; family Sciuridae; genus Spermophilus; species Spermophilus citellus. The sequence continues at coordinate 153,538,593 of NC_138189.1, forward strand.
TATGTGTAAAGCTGTGCTAAATGAAGGACAATACCTGTTATGGAAGGTTGCCAATGAGGAATTTTACAAGGAGATGGCTAGGCGAAATGCAGCAGCTGGTTATCCTCAGAGAAATCTAGATATGTTGTTAGGAAAGGGACCTTATGAGGATCAGCAGCAACAAATTGCATATGATCCTGGCGTATACTCACAAATTGCTGCAGAGGCAGTTAGGGCATGGAAGTCTTTACAAGGACATGGAGGTTTACAAGGTCAATTATCTAAGATAATACAAGGAGCTAATGAACCTAACGCTGAATTTGTAGATAGGCTTATTCAAACAGCTACCAGAGTTTTTGGGAATACAGAACAAGCAATGCCATTAATAAAACAACTGGCTTATGACCAAGCGAATCGTTGGTGCAGAGATATCATTAGACCATGGAAACAGGAAGATTTAAACACATATATTAAATTATGTAGAGACATTAATGAACAAGAGCAAGTCGTGGCAGCTGCAGTACAACAGGTTTTAGATGCCAGGCCAAAAACATGCTACAATTGTGAACAAACAGGACATTTTAAAAGGAATTGCCCCATTGGAAGAGGGTTTAACAAAACTAGGTATCAAAGGAGTAGAATACCGGGTATTTGCCCACAATGCCGTAGAGGGAGACATTGGGATAATGAATGCCATTCTCAAACCACCATAGAGGGTACTCCGTCATAAAATAATAAACAAGGACCAGGTGTCTATCCACGATATGGTGGAGAAAGGCATTGGGCTCCATTGCCAAAAAATGGCCAGGGGGGCCCAATGCTCCAGGGCCCAAGACCACAAATATACGGGGCACTGGAGGAACCCAGCAACCCCATCAGGTAGTGCCCAGGATGCATTGTCCATTATATCCCTCACTAGACAAACCAGAGGAAGCGCAGGATTGGACATCTGCACCTCCGCCAGAACAGTACTAACTCCAGAGATGGGAGTTCAAATTATTCCCACAGGGGTAAAAGGACCTCTTCCCAAAGGAACAGTAGGCTTATTATTGGGACGCAGTTCTTCTACTGTAAAAGGACTTATGATAAGTCCTGGGGTAATTGATCCCGATTATAAAGGTGAAATAAAAAATATAGCCAGTTCTCCAAAGGGTATATCAGTAATTTCACCAGGAGATAGAATAGCACAGTTACTAATAATACCCAGCCTACATGATAAATTTTCCAGGTGTACTATAGAAAGAGGTTCCAGGGGATTAGGCTCCACAGGTGTAGACTGGGCTATGCTTTCTTTAAATTTAGATTCTCGCCCCATGCTAAAACTAAATATTCAAGTACATGAATTTAATGGGCTACTGGATACAGGTACAGACCTTAGCATCATCTCTCATCAAGAATGGCCAAAACATTGGCCATTACAACAAGCCACTCAAATGCTTCGAGGCCTAGGAGTGGTGACTAATCCCCATAGAAGTAAAATGGTATTAGATTGGAAGGATGTGAAGGAACTATACAGCCATATGTATTGGATCATCTTCCCGTAAATTTATGGGGATGAGATGTCCTAGATCAATTAGGACTAACATTAACAAATAACATCAATTCAAATGTGTCCACTATTATGGCTAGACAAGGTTTGAGGAAAGAAAAAAGTTTAGAGAACAAGAACAAGGTAGAGCAGCACCAATACAAATAGATCAAGGAACAGACAGACATTGATTAGATTTTCAGGAGGGGTCACTGAGACAATAAAAATTACTTGGAAATCAGAAAGACCAGTATGGGTTCCTCAGTGGCCCCTGACTAAAGAAAAGATACAAGCAGCCCATGACCTGGTCAAACAACAATTAGCAGAAGGACATATACAACCTTCTGTATGTCCCCATAATATTTCCATTTTTGTCATCAAAAAGAAATCTGGTAAAAGGAGATTATTGCAAGATTTAAGAGCCATTAATAATGAGATGGTTATTATGGGACCTGCTCAATTGGGGATTCCCCAATTGTCTGCTTTGCCAAAAACCTGGTATGTTTTAGTTATAGATATTAAAGATTTTTTTTTCAATTCCAACTCATCCTGAGGATAGTCCACGTTTTGCATTTACTATCCCTGCACTGAATCATGAAGATCCTGATCAGAGATATGAATGGAAAGTACTCCCTCAAGGGATGGCTAACAGCCCAACTATGTGTCAAATTTATTTTAACAAAGTAATCCAGTCACTTAGTAATCAAAATCCTGAACTACAAATATTTCACTATATGGATGATGTATTATTAGCACACAAAGATTATAACACATTGCTAGAATGTTATGCCACACTTACAAACTTATTAAAAAATTATAATCTAGAGATAGCAATAGATAAAGTACAATTAAATTTTCCAATTAATTATTTAGGAGTTCTATTATCCTCAACCTTGGTCTGTCCACCAAAAATTCAAATATGAGTAGATCAACTCAAATCACTTAATGACTTTCAAAAGTTATTAGGAGACATAAATTGGATAAGGCCTTATCTAGGCCTACCAACAGGGAGTTGGGACCTTTATTTGATATCCTGAAAGGTACATCAGATCGAAATTCACCCCATGTTAACGCCTGAAGCAAGAAAGGCATTAAAAATCATTGAAACATATATGGAAAATATGCATTTGGATAGAATTGATATAAGTTTGCCTTTATTATTCATTGTACTACCAACAAAAAATATTCCTACAGGAGTATTTTGGCAAGAAGGTCCATTATTATGGATACATTTATCTTATTCTCCTAATACTATTCTTACTAGGTATCCTGAGGCTGTAGGACAATTAATACTCAAAGGAATAAAAGCAGCAAAGGGAGTGTTTGGAATTTCTCCCAATAAAATTATTACTCCATATACTATGAATCAAATTGATGAGTTAGCTAATGAGTTAAATACTTGGGCAATAATCATGTGCAAATCTAGTGTTTCATTTGATAACCACTTACCATCTAATCCTTTATTGTCTTTTTGGTCATCGCATCCTGTAATTTTTCAAAAATAACAAGAAAAACACCTATAATGAATGCTCCAAATATATTCACTGATGGGTCAAATAATGGTACAGCATCAATAGTTACACTTGATCAAACTTTTACATTTTTAGTACCCAAACAATCAGTTCAAAAGGTAGAGCTTAATGCAGTATTACAAGCTTTTGTGATGTTTAAAGATTCTGTATTTAATTTATTTTCCAATAGTCAGTATATAGTTAATGCTATAGTATCCCTTGAAGATGCTGGTAGGATTTCCCCTTCCTCTACTGTTTTCTCTTTGTTTTCCACTATACAAAGTCTAATCTGGGACAGAAAAGATCCATTCTTTATAGGACATATCAGGGCACATACAGGATTGCCTGGAGCCCTTAGTTTGTGCAATGATTTAGCAGATAAAACTACACATGACATACATATTTTCTCTACACTAGAAGAAGCTATAAATTTTCATTAAAAGTTCCATGTCAATGCTAATACTTTACAAAAGCGTTTTAAAATATCTAAGGAACAAGCTAGACAAATAATAGAACAATGTCAAAATTGTGTGACCTTTTTACCACAAGTTAATCTTGGAGTCAATCCTAGAGGACTTATACCTAACCATATTTGGCAGATGGACGTCACACACTTGCCAGAATTTGAAAATTAAAATATTTGCATGTTACAGTTGAATTTCTTCCAGATTTTTTATGGGTCCCTTCTTGCCAGAGAAAAAACTAAAGATGTTATAGCTCATTGCTTACAAAATTTTGCCACTGTGGGCGTTCCAAAACAGTTTAAAACAGATAATGCCCCTGGTTATACTTCTACCTCTTTTAAACAATTTTGCTCATCATTTGGCATTACTCATATAACAGGAATCCCATACGATCCACAGGGACAAGGCATAATTGAAAGAGTATTCAAAGTATTAAAATGTACTTATTAAAGCAAAAAGAGGGAATTGGGAAGGGGTATATATTCCCTAAAGATAAATTTAAAATAACCCTTTTTACTCTAAACTTTTTAAATTTGGATTCATCAGGGCTTAGTGCTGCGGAAAGGCATATGTGTCCAAAAAATGTACATAAGCCCAAGGTACTTTGGAAGGGTATTCTAACAGGACAATGGAAAGGTCCTGACCCAGTGATTGTCTGGAGTCGGGGGTCTGTTTGTGTGTTTCCACAGGGAGAACAGCAGCCGATTTGGATTCCATAGAGATTAACTAAGGTCCTGACCCAGTGATTGTCTGGAGTCGGGGGTCTTTTTGTGTGTTCCTCCACATAATTTTTTCTTTAACCATTATTGCCAGAATTCCTATCTTCATCCCAGTGCTGGTGAAGACAAAAATAAAACCAATCTACAGCTTCTTCAATAGCTATCACTGAACTGCTTGCAGAACTTGCCTGGACTATGTATCACTTGTATGTATTGTGAACTCACTTGTATGCATTGTGAACTATCTGTTGGTGCAGCAACTTGTGGTAGTGTTGGGGTATGTTTGCTGATGGTGTCATCAGTGGTACAATTTTTCCAAAAGGAGCCATCACTGAACTGCTTGCAGAACTTGCCTGGGCTATGAATCACTAGTATGCATTGTGAACTCACTTGTATGCATTGTGAACTATCTGTTGGTGTAGCGACTTGTGGTAGTGTTGGGGTATTTTTGCTGATGGTGTCATCGGTGATACAATTTTTCCAAAAGGAGCTGTCAATTGACTTGGTGTATCTTCCTCCCTTCTGCTTGTGATGGTGTTCAGCTAAAAGCTAAAATTTGGGGGCCAACAGAAGTGAGGCAAAGAACCTCACCCCGCCGCTGGTACAAAGACCTATCCACAGGTGTGGCTGTATGCTGGATCAGTAGTCAATGATGGGTAAGATCCAATTGCAATGGTACCAACAGTAGGCTGACGCCTTGAGGTCAGCTCATCCGATGATGGGTAAGGACCATATGTAGTATTGGACAACCTAAGGCAGGCACGGTCCCTAAGCCACATGCTTGTTGTTTAAACAGAGAGGGGGAGATGTTGAGAGCCACAGCCAAAGGGGCCCCAGAAAACTTCCAGCTGCCAGCAAACTTCCAGCTGCCGGCTGATGATTGGCTCACAGTGGCCCCAGCAAACTTCTAGCTGCCAATTGATTGGCTCCTCTGCGGTGATGCTCATTGGGCTGTTTCCCTGCCCTTTCAGACCACGGAGCTGCTCATTGGGGGACTTTTTTTTGGCTCCGCCCACATGACCCAGCCAATCGGCCTCCAGAGCAGGAGGAGTGGGGGTGTTGAGAGGCTTGTGGGAAGCCGGTGGTGGCAGTTGGGCTGAGGGAATTCCTGAAGAGCTGTGTGGTTTGGTGTGTGTGTTCTAAAAATAAAGTTTGTTACTTTTGACAAGTGGCTCCTGAATTGTGCCCAGCCAGACTGCAGCAGTAGTTGGACACAATACTTTTATTTTATTTATTTTTATGTGGTGCTGAGGATGGAACCCAGGGCCTTGCATGTGCTAGCCACAACCCCAGCCCACGAGGGATGGTTTTAGCTAAGACAAAGGGCAGTTTAAAACCTCCTGCCCTCCTCTCTGAACATGGGCAGGGCTCTCTGGTGCACATGCAGTCTAGCCTGGGATGGTTATTGTTGTCTCTGGAGACCCTCCTACCCCTCGCCCCTTCTCACTCCCACCATCCCTCCTGCTTATTCCACCCTAGCTGCCATGAGGCCTACTGGGCTGGAGAATGATGAGCAACACAGACCTGGTGTCACAGTCCTGGAGTCTGGAGAGGCAGACCAGGTGCCTGCTTTGTGGACAGTGTCTTCTTGCTGTGTCCTTGAGTGGCGGGAGTGAAGAAGCTCCCAGGCACCCTTATAAGGCACTGAGCCCACTTGTAAGGCCCAGTCATCCCCAGAGGCCACCTCAGACTCTGCCTCTGGGGTTACACCCCGCATGTGACTGTGGGGGCCCAGCACCAGCCTACTCCCATCCCATGCTCCTCCCTGGGAGGATCCAGCAGTATGGGGAAATCTATTTCACATATACTGTCACGTGTCAATTAATGGGACTTGTATCATAGGGTGACTTTGTCACTTACACAAGCTGAAATGGCTCAGCTGTCACTAGGCAGGATCATTTTAGGAGACTGCCATTATATATGTGGCCCATTTCTGGCCCAAATGGTATGATTGCTATCAGCTAACAGAGAGGAGAGTAGTTGAGAACTGTTGGTCTTACGTGACTTCCCCTTGCCAAAAGGGCCATGTTGAGATGTCATTAACCCTTCTCATATGTCCTGTGTTTCTTTTTTTCCTAAGTAACTCAGGGATCCTTACTCAGAATGATGGTCTTGCTTTATCACACCCCCACAAATCAATTGGCAATAAATATTTACCAGTCACTCTGATCAGAAATACGAGGCTGCCACACAAGTATTAATGCCAAGAAGACCCTTTGCTTTCATGCTGGTGGGCTTTGCAGATGGTTTCCACACACTGGGCATGGGGGTGATCAATATTGAAATATTGCTAGATATCATTATGATTTGATCTTAAGTGTCACCCAAAGGCATCCTCTGCTAAGGACTTCATCCCATCTGATGGCACTGGGGGGTGGCAGAACCTTTAGTACATGGGGGCATGCCCTTGAAGAGGATGTTGGGACATGAGCCCTCCTTCTCCTGCTTCCTGGCTGCCCTGAGGGGAGCAGCCTTCCTCCTCCACAGTAAGCAGCCTCATGACAGGCCCAGTGGCAGGAACCAAGTGACCACAGCCTGGAGCCTTCCATACTGGGAACCAAAGCAAACCTCTTCTCTAGGTTGATTTTCTCAGGCATTTTGTTACAGAAATAGAAAGGTAACAAATGCCAATGGTTATAATTATGTAAACAAATGTGTAACTTCTTTCTGAACAAAGAGCAGAGTTTCCAGTTTAGCTCTGTTCTGCCACCACCTTGAACAAGCTATTTGTCCTCTCATGGCATACTTTTATTAAGATCTAAAATTTTATAATATAACAATAAATCCAACCTTAAAAACATCCATTGTGCCTTTTCTAGAACTTTCTGGAGCATAACAACACATAAACACCAGGCAGGTGGGAGCCTCCGCCCAGGGTTCCTCCGCCTCCAGTGTGCCTTTACCTGGGTGCCTGAAACACCTGCTTGGCTTCAGAAGCCTGAAGTTGGGCCTGATTGCTCTTCTTCCCCACAAGTGTCCAGGGGCACCCACGTTATGGGTCCTCAGAACACACTTGGACTAGCAGGATGCTGAATTGTGGCAGAATTGCTGGTCAGAAAAAGTGGAGGAGTGGAGGGGATAAAGCTGGGACCATGCTCTTTGGTGTGAAGACCACCCATGAGCCACTAGCACAGCAGATTTACAGAAAGACAGACAGAGAAGGAAAGAAGCTTCTCTATCAACTATATTTCCTTCATTGTAAACTGAGCATTTTCAATTCAGTTTGATTGATTTCAAGAAACATTTTCCTGAATATGATAGTTGGGCTCATTTACACCTTGTACTTTGTAACATTCAGACAGGCACACCCCTAGAAAGGGCTGGAAAATTCCAACCCAGCAGGAGGGTGGAAGAGGAGGCTGGGGATGTAAGAAACAACGGGGCTGGGATGCCTTTTAGGTTTTTTTTTTTTTAATTTTTAAATTCGTATTTTTTTAATTTAGTTTTGCAGTACCGGTTTTTGGATCCAGGGGTACTCTATTATTGAGCTTTATCCCCAGTCCTTTTTATTTTTTATTTTGAGACAGGGTCTTGCTAGGTCATTGAGGCTGGTCTTGAACTTACAATTCTCCTGCCTCAGCCTCCCAAGGTCCTGGTATATGTGTGCAACACTATGCCATCCCCCTGAAAGCTTTTTGAAAAATGGTGTATACCTTTTAATATTTTAAAGTAGAGATCTAAAATTTTTCATCATAAATTTAAACAAAAACAAAGGATATTGCTTATGGCATTTGCAAATATTTGTGATTTTCAAAGACTTTTGTTTTTTAGTTCTAAATGGGTACATTACTTTTATTTTTATTTATTTATGTGGTGCTGAGAATTGAACCCAATGCTCCATGCATGTGAGATAAGTCCTTTACCATTGAGCCACAACCCCAGTTCCAATATTTACATTTTTAAATAAAGATATCTCACCCTGCCTCAGTGAATATGTGGTGTCATGATCGGAAACTGTCATCGTTCATCCCAAGCCAAGCTCCTCTCTAGGCCTTGCACTATCTGTCATTCCTCCTTGGCCCCATTGCTGCTCCGCCCTCCTGTACATTTTATTCTGATGTGATACATTTATGTTGAAAGTCTAGTTTGGGAATGTCATCACACTTTGTGTGAAATACATATCCTGGGATCTCAGGTGTAAAACAGTTTCTCACGGAGTGACTGTTGTCATAGACACTAGCATATGCATTTGATTAAAATGGTGGAAGTCCTGAAATCCGATGCTCCTCTGACTGTCAGGTGCCACAGCCCTGGAGAGAGGCAGAGGAGGCTGCGTGCGGGCAGGTTCCTGGGAGGCTTGGTGGCCAGGAGACAGCAGCAGGACACAGGCTTATCCTACAGAGAGGGGTGTGTAGGCGTACCTTGGGAGGGGACGGTGTCACTTGACTGTAGCAGCAGGGCTTCCTGGACAGGAGACCTCCTGGAACAGGACTGTGGTTGGAGCTCCGGAAGGCAGACTGCCTGAGCCTCTCCCCTGTTCTGGGGTTGGCCCACTTGGGGCTGCCTGAAGGGAGAGAGAAGGCCAGGGAGACACAAGGGGGTTTGCACCTGGAAGGTCCTGCAAGGCCCCTTCCCCAGCTGGGCACTACCCGGAGGAGGGAACGGTGAGTGGGGCCTGGCAGGAGAGTCCCCGTCACCTGGGCCTGCACTTGAAACAACCTTGGGCCCTGGGCCTTCCTCTCTCTCTGGCTCACACTCTGTTCTGCTCTTTGAACGCTGCTGGCCCTGGTGCTGCCTTTAATTCTGTGACTCAGGGCTGGATACTCACACTAGCAAACACCAAGCCTCCTGTGTAGGTTAGGAATATCTGTGGGCCTCAAACTAAAAACTACTCTGTCAGTTCCTCTTGACAGTCTCTTTTGATAATTATCAGGCATTCCTGCCTAAGAATCGCTTCTGTAGCCTCGAGTCTTACTTATTCTTGGGGGCTAACATAAGGTGTATACCTTAAGTTACATTTAACTATTATTATTATTTAAAATGCCCAGGAATATCTCTGTTTTGGTTTTAACCGTCTTTGCTAAGTGTTTAAGATGAAGCAGTCAAACTGACTTTTGTTTCTGTCTATTGTTAACAGTCAGCCAAGTTTCCATGGAGTCCTGGGGCCTTAGAGCAGCTTCTCAGTTCCACTAGTGCCATTTGCACTAGGATGGGTCCAGGTCTTGCTTGATCAAGTGGCTTCCCTTGGAAGAAGCATCAGGGATGTCTCCCTTCTCTGATGACGCCCCCTCTTCATAGCAAATGCACTGATTGGCTTTCGGTCCTCCAGTGTCTCATGAATCTCCCTGATCGGGAGGTTATGTGGCCTAGAGTTGCAGAGCCCTTTGAAGAAGTCCCCTATTCCCTGGATTCAGACTGACTCAGAGGGCAAGAACCAAACATTGGTTTTCTTGGCCTTTTTAATTTAACTTTAATTTTAAATCTTAATCTTCAACATACAGCAAATCAATTTCAACAGCCTTATATTAAGAGTACTGGGCTTTAATGTCTATCTCTCTATCCTGTAGGTGATAACTCATTATCTTAAATTAACCCACGTTGTGAGTTCTTAAGCCAGTATCTCTGCAAAACATTAATGGGTAATCTTTAGGTCATTTATAAGAAAACTACAAAATAAAATTAACAAGAATAAAAATATATTTAGTTCGTGTAATAGCTACCGTGAACTTTGGCAGAGTTATACATCATATCCCCTGTTTGAGATCCTAGTAATCTTGACAAAAACCAACTTTTGGACACAACTTTAAATGTACCAAAATCTGGCCTACTTCTTTCGTAGTCATTCTCACATGTAGTGAGATGGGACGCAGGCCTTATCTCAGGTAAGGAGGGGCTCTTCATAAATTTTAAGTAAAGTGCTGTAGTTCTGAAGCTGATCTTTGCTTTTTAAACATCATTTTACAAAGCTTACATAAATTATTGCTCAAGTTCACATGAATATTAGCTAATACAATATAATATCACATCTAAAACATGAATTAAAGAAAGGCTGAAAGCTTTTAACCTTTTGTAGAAAAGTAGCAAAGTACTTTTGTGTTTTGCAATATTAATCTTTACATAGATTAGGCTCTCATTAATTAAAAATACATTTAAATTGTATCTCAGTGTAAAAAGTAACATAGAACTTTACATATCTTATTGATAACAAATCTAGTTATAGAACACAAATGATATAAATAAATCTCCAACATGTTTTTCTTTTAAGCCTAAAATTACCATACAACTTTAGAACACCAACTTGATATAATGTTCTTTTAAAGCTTCTACGTTACAGACTTGTATACCTGGAAGATATGAACACATTAATAGCCCTACAATTACATTGATGTTTTTATATTAACCAAATTTAGCTTTTAAAGAAATGTCATAGCACAATTCTCTAAAATAACAGTTCTTGTTCAACCAGCTATTTAATTTCTTTAAGATTACTTGCTCAAAAAACTTACACATATAACCAACTTACACAGGCCTTCTTTTTCACTTACTTAAACCCTCTTATTTACTTAATAGACTCTCTTATCTAGAAACACATTTTCCTTCTATTAAATCCATACCTAGAACCTTCTAATTTCTCCTTTCCATCTGTTAACCTTCTTTTCTGTTCAAATTTTAAAACAATTCTTGTAAGCTTCTGAATTTAGGCAGACTATTTCATTTTAATAAAAAGAAATACTTGATTTTACTTACTATACTCTTAATTGGAACAGTTGAAACTTTTGGGCCTTTGTATATAGAAATTTTCTAAAAACCCTTGTATATAGAATCACATCTGTTTACCATTTGATGAAAACACAATGTCTAAGTATCAGGAATGACAAAACAAAAAAAAAATCTTTTTTTTTTTTTAATTTTCCAACTTATGAAACAATCGATAATGTTACCCAATGCAATTCAAGGATTTAAGAGTATTCAATGGTATATTTAACATGTAGCATTTTAACCTTGTAAATCAATCAGATATCCAACAAAAGTATACATAAATGAGTAATCTCATGTCAAATCTACTTTACTTATTTTATCAAAACATCAGACAAGTGTATTGGACAGTGTTAGCCATTTCTTCCTTGTTGAAGAAAAGTCCTAGAACCAAAGCATATCAGACATTTCATAGACATCAACATTTTATTAGGTTTTTGAACACCTAGAAAAACTTGTAAGCTTAATTTTAAAGACATCATTATTTGTATCTGTTCACCCGATTTAAATTGAATCGTTTAAGTCGTGTGAATCAAAGATATTTGGACCCATTTTTAAAATTTCATGAAGCTCCTCATATATCTGCCAATTGTCATATCACTGCATGACACACGGACATACACCCATACAGACATACAACAGTTAACACAAGTGTGCACACATAACACAATAGTAAAGGCCTTGTAGCTTTTCACAGGTGAAATCTCCACTGCAATGTTTAACAACTCCACAGTTGATCAAAAATTGAAGTGATCAGAAAAACATTAACCTAGGTCTGTAGGATCAAAATTATGAGCTCAAAAAATACAGAATCTAAGAAAAAGCCAGAGTCCTAGAAAAAATGACTGGCTGGTAATTAAAAATTACCATAAGTTTACTTTTTTTGATTTAGTCTACTCTAAGTTCAGGTAAAAGACACCTTAACTCTTTTTTTCTTGAGCCTCAGATCAGTCTCCTACTGACTTGCAGGCTTCTTCTATTTGCATTTCAACTGAAGTCCTGGCTGAGGTCTGGAAGGAGCAGGGAAAACTGCTATTCTGAGCAGAAACCTCATGCCTAAGGTATTTTAACCTTAAGTCATAATTTTCAGGTTTGGGAGTTAAAAATTATGATATAAGTTTAAGATACAATTCACAAAATTTCATAAATTTACATCTTGTTTTGTCAAAGGAAAAATTTTCTTACATTAGAAAAACTTGCTCACACATAATGGAAAATAGGATCTTACTTGATAATATAAAAGCTACCATCAGAAGAAATCCCTTCATGATCATTAAGCCACTTCCTTTGTTCTGAAGTTCCTAAAGTAGTATTAAGTTACATTAAATCACCTGAAAAAAATCCAAAAGAGAACCATACTACCATGTATATCCAAAATTAAGCTTTAAAAATTCCCAAGACTGTTGCTATTCAATGTCACTCCAATAATCCAGACCAACATCCCAATCCAACCCTTTCCTTTCCCAAATCCTACACACTGAGGGGAACAGATACCATACCGTGATTGACTATCCTTGCCCTAATTAATGCACTGGTACACCTGGTGAAATCTTCCCGGGCTACCCAGTTCAAAAATTGGTGAAAAAACTGAATGATTGGGAGTTACTTGCCAACTTGGAAGTAGAGTTCTTTAGTTTTCCATCCTAAGTATTTAAGTTCTCTGGCATGAATTATCTGAAATCATAAACTAAACAATTACCTAAACCCAACTTTTAACTGCAAGATTGTGCAATGCTTCAAAAACCCATTCAGACACCAGATTGTCACAATAAAACATCATCTTTTAGACACACATTCAGCCAAGATCATTTCCAAGAAACAATCTATGATATCAACACGTTACTGCATTCAGTGTCCCCCTTTTTAAGTGGACAGAAGTGGGGTGACCCTTACAGTGCAGGGAAGGAAGGAGGGATTTCCCCGAAGCAAAAGTGCCTCGGCAGCTGCCGGGAGTCCCTCAGTCCCTCCTTTTACTTACAGGATCAGCTCCTCTGGTTTGGTTGGACCCCAGGCACCAAGCACACTCCACATCTCCTAACTTTTCAGTAGTCAGCTCTCAAAAAGTCCACCTCATATTCTCTGCACACAGTTGTTCGGAGTGCGATGCTTCCCCAAGAAAGTGAAGCGGGGGCTCCTCTAGAGTCCCATCTGGGGTGCCAAAATTTGTGACTGAAAGTTCGGTTCCTGTCCTCAAAGCCAATTAGTGCCAATTTAATAATGAGGACAGGGTTTTGAGAAAAAGAAAAAGGGAGATATCAAAGTTCTTAGATCCCCAGCAGGCATTTCCCTCTGCAGTGGGTGCACTCAAGCCAACTAGGAGAAGAAAGAAAACATTGCTTCCCTAATCTCGCTTAACAAAGGGGAGTCAAGTTTATCAAAGTTCTTTAAAACACAGCTCAAAGGAGTCTTAAGAGGTGAGAAGAGAAAAGCTGGCAATCTTTACCACAACACTCAAATTTCGCCCTCTTTCCCTAACCTCATCAAAATGAGACACTAGCAAAGAAAGGGGGCAGTCTGAGTCTGTCCCATTTCGTCAAGCGTCAGTCCAACCTAAAACAATGCCAGCTCACTTAACAGAGACACAGACAAAAAGACACACAAAGACACAGATTACAAACAGATGGGGAAGCGTCCCCTACAGATTGGGTCTGACAACCCCAGATTGGGGAAGCGTCCCCTACAGATTGGGGTCTGGGACGTCTCCCAGGAGCCCTGGCCGGCACCCTATAGTGCTTCCACCAAGGCCAGTTGCCAGCCCAGAATACAGATTCTACGGGCTGTAGTCAGAACAAAGCAGATAATAGACACACAAATAACAAGACTCACCGGTGTTAGACTGTCTGGTTTGGGGGTCCTGGGGTCCGGGGGATGTTATGCCAGATTTGTGGGACCCCAATAGACCTCCAGGAGCCGAATCCGATGCAATCACACAAGAGTCTTTATTGCAAGCTGCAGCCTGGACTCAACCGTTTCTGATGCGGCGGCCCCAGGGAGTGAGTCCTGGTCCTTTGTTCAGTGAGATTTTATAGGTTTTGGGGGAGATTGGAAATAGGAGTATGGAGAGACCCTAAAGGAAGCCCATCTGGCTCGGCTGACTCTGCCTGGCTCCTACCTGTGGCATCTGGAAAAGGCAACAGTGTGGAGTGGGAAACCAGCCGTGGTTGCAGGGACTGGGTGAGCAGGTGAAGTGAGGAGACTCTTCTGCATGACGTAGTCATGGGGCTGTGATAGTCAGCTCTCCGTCACTGTAATGGAGTACCTGCCACAGCCTCCTTATGAAGCAAAGAGGTTTATCTTGGCTCTCACTCATGGAAGTTCAAGTCCAGGATCAGCTGGCCTTGTAGGCTCAGGCCTCTGGTGAGGGCAGAGCACTCACCTGCCATCTGGGTGGCAGAGAGGGCTCTGGGCCCCTCAGTTCTCTGTGAGGGCATGCACCCCACGATCTAGGGGCCTCCCTGTAGACCTTCTAGAGGTCCACAGCAACTCCCAGTGCCACACCCAGGACCAAGCCCTTCCTCGGGATGGAGCTTTGGGGGTGATTCCATATCCAAACAGCGGCAGATAAACATGGCTGGAGGGGAGGCTCCCCACAGCTCCTGAGCCCATGCTCAGAAGCAAGATGATTGGGCTGTGTGACCTGGCCCTCTCAGTCCCTCCTACTGTGAGTGGACTGATGGGGCAGGTGGGGAACTCCAAGAGGAGGAGGGTCCTGGAGTGGGCCCTGGAAAGACGCATCTGCCCTGCGGACCCTTCCCCCCCTCTTTCCTGACCCACCGTGAGGCAACCAGCTCTCCCCCACCCCACTTTCCCCCACGATGCCTGCCTCACCTTGGGCCCGGAGCAGTGAGTCAGCCGCCCAGAGACTCTGAAACCAAGAACCCAAACAAACTTCTCCTCTAAGTTGCTCTCATTTGGTGTTTTGGTCACAGCAGAGCCAAAGCCGATTAACAGAGTAAGTGTCATTGTGCATTTGTCAGAATTCAGAAGGCACAACTACAGGCTGGGGCTCAGCGGCAGAGCACGTGCCTAGAATGCGTGAGGCACTGGGTTTGATCCTCAGCACCAATAAAAATAAATTAATAAATAAAGGTCCATCAACAATTTATATATATATATATATATATATATATATACACACACACACATACATACATTTAAAAAAGAAGAAGATACAACTCCAAGAGTAAGCCCTGATGTAAACCACGGGCAATGCCTGATGTCATGAGGAGACTCGTGGATTGCGACAGTGAACAGCTCTGGGGCAGGCTGGGCAGGGGCAGCAGGACTGTAGGGGAAATCAGTTTAGCTGTGAACCTAAAACTTCTCTGGGAAATGAGAGGTGTGGGGAGTCCTGATGACAAGCATCTCCTTAGGAAACTCATCATTTTAAGAAAAGATACATAGAGGGAGAAGCCTGGACACAGCCATGAAGGTGTCCATGTCCGCGAGCAGGTACCCTCGGAGGATCTTCACCTGCCTTGGGAGGACCTGAGACGGGGCTTGATGCCCTCTGGTCTCAGCTGAGGAGTGCACGGAGCAGGAAGATTCTGCAGGAAGGGTGGACTACCCATGCGCCCCCCCTCCCCCGCCCCCCTCCTCCTGTGCGGAAGCCTGGTCCCCAGGGTGACGATGCTGGGATGGTAGGACTGTTAAGAAGTGCAGTCTAGTGAAAGGTGAGGAGGCCGTGGAGCCTCCGCCTTCGTCAGCAGGTTGGTGCTGCTTTGAGAGCGGGGTTCGGGCTGGGGCTGAATTAGTTCCTGAGAGCATGGCTGTTCTGGCTGGCCCAGCAACTGCCTGGAATCCTCTTTCACAGGCACAGCTCCCCACTCTCACAAGGGCTGCCACAGTGATGCCATCTGGCATGAGGTTCCAGCACCATGCTCCTGAACTACCAGAACTGAGAGCTGGATAGACCTTTCCTTTACAATTACCCAGCCTCAGGTATTATGTCATAGCAATGCAAAACTGTCTAAGACATCATTGAATAAACAGTTCTAGGAGAACAGGATAGTCACATGCAAAAATATAAGGGTAGATCTCCACTTTATACTGTATCAAATATTTAAACATACAAAATAAAACCATCAGTCGACTAGTAGGAATATTAGCTGGAGAGTGGTGGGTGTGATCAGTGAGGCAGGCAGTGAAATACACAACTGGTCTTGTGTAAGTGCAGAAGTGCTCCCAGAGCAGCACCAACTTGATATCTCAATTTCCTAAATTGTGGAATAATGGTAAGAGGGGTAGTTCACTTTTACTGAGCCCTTATTCTGTTCTGGGCAGTATTCTAAGCACTAGGCATGTATTAAACCATTAATCTCCTCAGCAACCAGCCATGAGCATGTTGTTATTACCTCCACTTCACAGACATGCAATGGAGTCACAGGGAGTTGAGGTCACATGCTAGTTAGGAGGGAAGCCAAGACTTGAATCTACACAGCCAGAGACTTCGTCACCAGACTCTAATATGAAGTGACATTAAATACTAGGTGCTTTTTGAAAATGGTAGATATTCCATGTTAATATATATTAAATTTTGGCAAAGTTGTATGTGTAGTGGTAAATTTAAACAATTTGCATATTTCCTTTAGAAAGGCTCTAGAGAAAGCTTTTCTTCATTTAACAGTTCACAGAGAAAGCATAGTATTATTTTATCCCCTATATATTTCACCAACCAGAGAGTATAATTTTGACACTGTTTCAAGGCCTATTTCACAGTGTGTAGAATCACAGTGTGTTGAATAGTTTTAGACACATGGTTGCTGTTATGCATAAATTATTTTACAAATATGATTATTTATAGTTTATCACAGAAAGTGGACAGTACAATTGTGCATTACATTAATATTCTGCTTATGTTGAAGCCAAGAGCAAATGTTGTCCTATCATTTCTTTGGCTGAATAAATATGTGAGCCTCATTAAAGATGCATGAACACCAAACAACACATCAAACATACTACTTAGTAATACTTCTGTGAAATGGTCATTGTGATGTTAAAGAAGGTATAAAATAGGTTGCCAACTGCTTGATAACAAAAAATGCTTTATCAGCGGGGTGTGGTTGTGTGTACCTGTAATTTCAGCAGCTTGGGAGGCTGAGGCAGGAGGATCACAAGTTCCAAGCTAGCCTCAATATCTTAGTAAGGCCCTAAGCAACTCAGCAAGACCCAGTTTCTAAATAAAATATTTTAAAAAGGGCTCGGAATGTTGCTCAGTGGTTAGGCACCCCTGGGTTCAATCCCCAGTACCAAAAAAAAAAAAAAAAAAAGAAAGAAAGAAAAGAAAAGAAAAGAAAAGCTCTATTAATTCTCTTTAGTATTTAAAGAGAAATTTGTACGATGAGACAAATTTTTGCTCAAAATTAACGGAAAGCGAGTAGAAGCCTTTTCCTTGGTGTGCTGGAAATGTGGAAAGCTGCAGCCTGTGTGCGCAGTGGATTTTTGTTCACTCCCTTGGAGAGACCCTGAGGATGGCTGGCAAGTGCCCTGCGCCCAGAGCCTGGTCCTTTGCAGCCTGGCGGGGTCTTCCTGACTCCTTTGGCACACCCTTTCCTACGCGGGAGTGACTTGGGCTTGCTCAGGGAGGCTGAAGGGGCATGGGCAAAAGGATTCCTGTGTGCCGAGTCCGTTTTATTTAAAGAAGATTTAGTAGACACACAGGCAGCAGCCAGCTCAGGTTGGTGCCCAGGTTTCCTGTGTGACACGGAAAGCTAAGGGAGTGGGGAAAAGTCATGATTTTGCTGGGGAAGAAAGGGTTAAAAGGAACGTCTCTCTGGGTGCCATCTGCACCTGGCAGCTGTGCTCCTGAACTGCTTTCGATGCTCCATCCTGCCTCAGGTTTGCACACGGTGAGGAAGTGGCTGATTTGGGAGGCCGCTCACATGTAGGTTATGCATGAACAACTCCACTCCTTTAAAGTAAAACAGGTGCGTGTCCTGGTGGGGGCATGAAGCACCCTCTTCTGCTGATGTGTCTGAGGCTCCTCCAAGAGCAAGTTGTTTCTGGGAGAAGGCGCACTGGATTCCAAGCTGCCCTGCCATCATGGCAGATGGGAGCAATTCACTCAGATCATCTGGCTCTCACCACCCCTGGATTTGGCAGTAAGGATGCTAAACCATTTGAAATTTGGAAGCAGAAGGGATTTGGAGATAATTATGTGTAAGCCCCTAATTTAGGGACAGAAGCAGGGAGAGTTAGTCACATGCCCAGTATTATATGGCTCAGGCTGGCAGGGGTTGTTTAGAACCTCAGCCTCTTAAGTTTCCAAACACACCAGGAACTCCTTCTCCAATACCAGAGAACCTGGAGAAATGTGGAAGAGACAAGCTGTATTGGTAAATACAACTAAGGCATGGACAACATGAAAACACTGGGATCCAGCAGTTTTCCTCTGCAAACCATGTAGGTGGCAGGTGCTGAGCTTCACCATGAGGTGTGCCCATCCTTCCCATGGTAAGAAACGGCTCGACCGCAGCTGGAGTGGGGGAAGCATGGCTCTTGATGGGGTATGGTGAACATCTGAGCCCATGGCTCAGCCCTACCACACACGAAGAGATCATGATCGGGAAGAGTGACACAAGAGCCAGATGGGGACCAGCTGGAAAGCATACGCATTATCTCAGCGGTCACCCTGCCCTGTCTCCACTGTGGAGAAATCGCTATCACAGTACCCCTTGGTTCGATCAATAGCATATCAGATGGAGCAGAACAGCAGCTCAGGCTTCTGATTATCAGTACAGCGCTTCCAGGAGGCAAGAGCAGCCAGTCTCAACCCAGATTTAAAAGTATTGAAACGTATTTTTTTGTTCAAAATGAGATGTCCGGAAGCAGGGGCCCTTCAGGGTTGGCTGCTGGCTGGCCCAATGGCAGCAGAGATGAAGTTTCCTTCCATCATATCATCTGTCAAGGCGGCTTTGTCCCCCGTGAGGATGGAGGCGAGGATGCCGGTCTTGTTTACTTACACTTGACTTTCTCCATCGTGTCAGCACCTGGACACTGGTGCCTGCTGCCTCGGCTTGGCGGTCGACCTCTCCTCTGCAGGGAGCCACACAGCCCTGCCACCCACTCTGGCTAGGTTTCACCCAGGGACGCTGGCAAGGGCTGGAGGGTGGGGTGAGGGAGGTTTTCTTGTCTCCTGGCTTCTGTGGTTCCTAGGCCAGAGCTAGTGGCCACGGGTGCTTGGACCTGCTGGGATCCGGCGCCTGCAGGTGCACTGCACAGAGGTGCTTTGGTGGCCTTCCTGATGCAGGGACAGTGGCTCTGGTGATGCCCTTTGCTCGTGTGACTCCAGGGCTATGACTTTGTGCCTTTCTCCCCTCCTCCCTTTGGCTTTGCCTACCCATTCAACAGCCTCAAACCAGTTTGACAGTTTAATCAGCAGCAAATTTCCCCTCCTTAGAGGCAAAAGTTTTTTTGTTCTCCTTTTTGGGACAGTGACTGGTATGCTGCCATTAGATCATGTCACTTCCCATCAGAGGCTCCCTCCTGGACCAAATATAAAAACTCACTGTATTCTCAAGGTGTGTTTTGGACCATTCAGGACTGGCTTCCCTCTTCCCTGGCATGGTGCCTCTCAGTCCCATAGAAGGCCTCAGGAAGAGGCAGATTCCTGCCTAAAGTCAGGATCCTGGAGGGAAGGAGAAAGGGGTGAGGTGCACACTAGCCACCAAAGGTGTCCAAGGCACCCAGCCAGCAAGACATGTGGCTTGGAAACATGTCCAATCCACAGGATGCAGAATACCTGCTGTGGCTCACAGCATGACACAACTCAGGACTGGACAGAGGGTGTGGGGCCAGGCTGGGACCCAGGTCTGTTGTCACCAGCTGCACTCAGGCCACCTGTGGACACCTGGGTGGCAGCTTGGGTCACCAGATCTAGGAGTGCAGGCTCGACCTGTTGGCCGGCTAGGCTCCAGGAGCCATAAGGAAGGAGGGTCTCAGAGTTCACCTCTTTTCCAGTCCCTTCCACCCAGGGCAATCCAGTCTCGGCTTTCTGTGTGCACACGAGTGTGCAAGCCCGGCTAAAGAGCTGCACCAGCTCCTTGGGAGCTGACCTCCCACTAGACACAGGCTCACTGACTGCAGCCACTGAAGTGGGCTGAAGAAAGCCCTGCTGCTCCATGGTGCTCAGGATCCTGGAGCTAAGTCGGCCACCCACATGCCGACTGTCTAGAACGCTCCTGCTCACTTCCTGGAAAATGTCTGAGTTAAAGAAATAGTGTTTGTCCATAATCACAATCTGTCATTTAGTCTTTCCTCCTCAGTGACGGGTTGGCTTGATGCTACTTTCGTGGTGTTTAAAATGTTCCAAGCTGAGGACAGAGTCTGAAATGTTTTTCAGAGAGCTATTCCTAGCGGTGCATTGTGCATTCTCCAGGCTACCCACATAGGAGAAGCCCCCACATGGGCCTCAAATGAGTTTCTCCCTCAGAGTCCCTTCTGGCCTCCTCTCTTCTCCCTGGAATTCCTCATGGTTCCATGAGACCTAAGTCTTCTTCACATAAATTCTACTTACTTCCAGAAGAAAATCTCTTATTTTGTAAGCATTGCATAATGGTGAAGTGACTCTTAGCCGAGGGACAGGGCCTGAACAGCTTCCCTAGAGAAGGGTGCAGGGGTGCTTCAAAGGACCTCCCAGGGAAGCAGCCATCATGTTCACACAGCTCAGTGGCTCAGTCAGCGTCACCAAGCTGAGAGCCTGCTATAGCACATCAGAACCTGGTCTTACCAGGCACATCCAAGCCCCACTTCAAGGCCAGAGCATGGTCCCAAACACTTCTTCTGGGCTCCTTTCAGACGATTCCAGCCGTATAAAGCACGTGGAATTCTCTTCCTCTGCTCTGCCACTCTTCCCTGATCAACCCTCCCAGCCTGAGGTGCCCCCCAGGTGAGTTCGGGTAACTTCATACTGGAATGTGACACGTGAGTTTTCACGGTCCTCTATTGCTACCACTGGTCCTCTATTGCTACCACTGGTCATTTTCAGTAAATGCCTATGCCATGGGTTGAGATAAATGACCCTTCCCCTGCGGGGTGAGGTAGGGAGGAAGGAGCAAGAGCGGGAACTGGGACGAGCCAGGACCTGGCTGTTGTATTCCTCAAGACTAAGACACTCTGGGTCACTCCAGTGAACTGGGCTGCACAGAATGACCCCACAAGAGACAGAGATACTGCTTTCTTTGAGTCCCGTGATGGCTCCTCTGACCTTAAGGGTCCGCAGAAAGAGAGAGCAAGAGAGCTGACCCCTTTTATTGAGGAGAAGCCATTCAAACGAGGGAAGGGGTCAGGTTTCAGGGGCTGAGTCTAGCTTCCTGATGTGGCTGCCAGCAGGTTGACTGACATCTAGGAAGGCCACACTTAAGGGCACATTAGGAGGAGGGGACACACAAAGGGCGTTTCCATGGAACATTCTATCCCCAATAGGGCAAAGGGGTAGTATTACAAAACAATAGGTGAGTGTAGCTCAACCCCACTGGGTGACATGCCCAGGCCTGAAGACACACCTTTGACTTCCTGTGCTGGGACAACACCCAAGTCACCATGAAGTGTAGTGATTGGTCAGAGCCTCTGGCTTCAGGACTGGAAGGGTGGGTCATTCAGAGTGGCTCCCCACACCTGGCAGCCCCTGGACAGCAGTCAGGTGCTCTGCAGGCTGTGGAGGAGGCCTGTGGAGGAGGGAGGGGGCCTGTGGAGGAGGGAGGGGGCCTGTGGAGGAGGGAGGGGGCCTGTGGAGGAGGGAGGGGGCCTGTGGAGGAGGGAGGGGGCCTGTGGAGGAGGGAGGGGGCCTGTGGAGGAGGGAGGAGGGTCTGTGGAGGAGGGAGGGGGCCTGTGGAGGAGGGAGGGGGCCTGTGGAGGAGGGAGGGGATCTGTGGAGGAGGGAGGGGGGTCTGTGGAGGAGGGAGGAGGTCTGTGGAGGAGGGAGGAGGTCTGTGGAGGTGGGAGGAGGTCTGTGGAGGAGGGAGGGGGCCTGTGGAAGACGGAGGGGGCCTGTGGAGGTGGGAGGAGGTCTGTGGAGGAGGGAGGAGGGTCTGTGGAGGAGGGAGGGGGTCTGTGGAGGAGGGAGGGGGCCTGTGGAGGAGGGAGGAGGTCTGTGGAGGAGGGAGGGGGCCTGTGGAGGAGGGAGGGGGCCTGTGGAGGAGGGAGGGGGCCTGTGGAGGAGGGAGGGGGCCTGTGGAGGAGGGAGGAGGGTCTGTGGAGGTGGGAGGGGGCCTGTGGAGGCGGGAGGGGGCCTGTGGAGGTGGGAGGAGGCAGCTGTGAGCAGGCCGGCTGGGTCGCTCTGGCCCAGGGTGGGATGGTATGGACAATTCCTCCACCTCACAGTTCAGGGCCGCGAGGGTCTTTTTAACTGGGCAGCTTCCCAAGCTCTGGTCTCTAGCGGTGTTCTTTCTGTCCTTTAAAGTGCTTGGGATTTCTTTCCATGGATTTCCATTAATGTGCCCATTTAGGAAGAGAAAGAGTGTGTCTTATTTCTGTGGAGTCATTTATGTAATGGAGACCATATTTCAGACGACTTTACTGAGGTAGATAAATACCACCAGAGGCTAAACCCCCTTGGGAGCATCTAATAAGGGTAATGTTACTTGCGTGGGTGTGGCAACGATATCATCTTACATACAAATTCTACTGAGAGTGGATATGAGGATGTATTGGTTGATTATTTATAACCCAGTCCAGGTGCTGAGATAAATGGATCATCTAACTAGTCCTGGTTCCGCAGGCTGAAGTGGTTAGAGCTTGGCCAGATCAGACGTTCAGCCCTGGGCCTTTCCCCCCAGCACTCTCTGAAGTTTAGACCTTCAAGATTTCAAAAGGAGGAGTTGGGTTGTTTGTAAGGAAATACATCTTGAAATTTCTTGTTAGGTTTAACACAAGAAAAAGACATGGCCATTAGTTTGATAATTGTGCAGAAGAAAAGTGTACTCTTCCTTGTGAAGAGGGCGTGTCCCGGGGTTGGAGCCCAGGCCCTGTTGCTGAATTTCTTGGGCTCACGTCCTGATT
Source organism: Spermophilus citellus (assembly GCF_964194105.1). Taxonomy (NCBI): domain Eukaryota; kingdom Metazoa; phylum Chordata; class Mammalia; order Rodentia; family Sciuridae; genus Spermophilus; species Spermophilus citellus. The sequence goes on from NC_138189.1 coordinate 153,561,487, forward strand.
CTGCTGCTTGCGAGATGTGGGTCTCCAGTGGTCACTTAGCCTCTCTGCTTTAATTTACATCCTTTAAAGGCTTGGACACCTGGTGGGCAATATGCCAAATGGCATATAATTTTTCTACCCAACTCCTTATTTGTTCAGAGAGCTTATTCTGTGCAGAGTGTGTAAGTGATGTTTGCTTGCCTTTTTTCTGAGGGCTGGGGTTTACTGGGGATTGAACCGGGGTGCTTTGCCATTGAGTTATATCCTCAGTCCTGTTTATGTTTTGTTTTGAAACAAGGTCTCCTTAAGTTGGTGAGGCTGGCTTTGAGCTTGCCGTCCTCCTGCCTCAGCCTCCCGAGTTGCTGGGAATATAGGTGTGTGCCCCCATGCCTGGCTAAGTGACTCTTTGCCAGTCGGCACCCTCCTCTGTTAGCTAGGATTAATCGCTCTGCCCAGCTGCAACAAGATTCCCTGGAAAACCAGTGGAGGTAACAGAACAGAAAGAAGGCAAGAGGGCCAGAAGCCACACTAGGCCAGTGCTGGGGCTGCGCTGGCTCTCGGAGCAGTACTGGAGTACATCCGACTTCTCCAAACGTTCCTCCTGCTCTGTGAGCTCCAGGCTCCGGTCTGGAATCAGGATGTTTGGCTGAGCTTCTGGCAGGTTCTTCCTGCCCTTCTCCCCACACTGTTCCAGGGATGGGTAGGCGCTATATCTGATCCCCTTCATTTCCTTACTGGGAGGAGGCAACGGAAAGCAGGCACTGAGAGCTGTTCTTTTGCCAAGATTACACAGAATGGAGGATTCCACAAGAGGAACATGTGGTGCTTGTGGAGGGGGTGGATTCTGTGAAGTCAGAGAAATCACAACTCTGTTAACTTGCATGGGACTTCAGATGTCTGAGGACCGGCCCTCTGGACCTGAGTGCATCTCCTCGGGGTAGACACTCTCACTCTGAGTGCATTTGTGCATCTCCTCGGGGTAGACACTCTCACTCTGGCCAGTCTCGAGCTACTGGGATGACATCACTGAACACAGCTGGGAAGAGAGAGATGTGCATCACGAACCGTCTCCACCATGCAGCAACCACAGAGGCAGGAGTGGGAAATGTTTAGGAAGCAAGAGTCTTGAGCCTGTATTATATTTTTGTTAACATTTATTTGTGAATTCATATAATTTACTTACTTTCTTTTTTTTTAAAGAGAGAGAGAGAGAGAAAAATTTTTTAATATTTGCTTTTTAGTTCTCGGTGGACACAACATCTTTGTTTGTACGTGGTGCTGAGGATCGAACCCGGGGCCGCAGGCATGCCAGGCGAGCGCGCTACCGCTTGAGCCACATCCCCAGCCCAATATAATTTACTTTCTAACAATAGTTTTTTTTAACAATTGGCTTTAAAATTTTAACAAGTATTCTTGTGAGTCATGAGCCTGCTCCACACAACACTGCCCATGAAGTGGATCATCATAGTGTGTGCCTGCGTGTGTGTGCGTGCGTGTGTGTGTGTGTGGTGAGGATTGAACCTAGGGCCCCACACATCTGGCAAGGGCTCTACCACTGAGCACATCCCCAGCTCAATGGTCATTATAACACGAGGGGACAGGTGTCCATATGATGCTTAGTGCAGAGACCCAGATTTTTTTTGTAAACAATGGCCTTCAACAGTGCAGACCCTCGATCATAGAATAATAATAGAAATGGATCTTTTTTTTTTTTTAAAGAGAGAGTGAGAGAGGAGAGAGAGAGAGAGAGAGAGAGAGAGAGAGAGAGAGAGAATTTTTAATATTTATTTTTTAGTTCTCGGCGGACACAACATCTTTGTTGGTATGTGGTGCTGAGGATCGAACCCGGGCCGCACGCACGCCAGGCGAGCGCGCCACCGCTTGAGCCACATCCCCAGCCCTAGAAATGGATCTTTATCAACATCCTGCTCAGTTTTTATCTTCACAACAAATCCAAGGAAAAGGCAATGGCTTCAGGTGTGTTAGAATGTTAGAGTCTGTAAACAAGTCAGGATGGCGCCTGGCATATTGCCAGAGGGAGTGGATTGTGAAGTAACCCAGCGAGGTATTAAGTGTGGAGATTCCTTATTGGTTGACTGCTGTATCTAGTTTATGTTAATTAGATAAGCTGTGTGGGATGTATATATACCCCTCCTGTCCTGCAATACCCCGCTCCCACTCCTGCTGTATCAATCTACACGAGTTGTTCATCCCCCCCCCCCCTCGTTATTTTGCTGCAGCAGCAGGCGCCATCCACCATTTGCCAGGCGCTGTCCTGACTTGTTTACAGACTCTAACAAGGTGAGGGACTGAGGGGTGCAGAGGGAGAGTGTCGCTGGCAGGTGGAGCTGGGGCGGAGCTGGGCCCTGGGCTTCCAGGCCTCGGCTCTTCGGCCCTTGTCTTTGGAGCCCTGTCATCACTGCAACAGCTGCCCACCACACAAGCTGGCTGTGTTGGCCAGGCCTCGGCTGCCCACTCAGCCCCGGGGTCCCGGGTGAAGCTTGACAAATGAAGAAGGACAGAGTGGAGGCTCACAGAATGGGCAATGCCGTGGGGCTGTGATGGCTGACTCCAGATGCCTCCTCTGATCTCATCCTGTGTCCATACCTCCTGTGTGGATAGGGCTGGCCTGTGTGACCAAGGGGTCTCTCAAGCAAGTGGTAGGCACACTGGAGTTGAGCGCCCAGGCAGCTCTGTGGAGAAGCCCACGAGGGGTGACCAGGCCTCTTAGGGCCACCAAGCTCATGCCAGACCACAGCAGCCTGTGAAGCTCTTGGAGCACTGCAGCCCCAGCTCACACAGGAATGGACCCTTTTGAGAACCCCCAAGCCAGACTCACTCAGCTGAGCTCTCAATCTTGACCCCTAGGAACCTGGAGGATAGCCAAGGACCTACATTGCTTCACGCCTCTAAGTTTTGAGGCAACTTGTTGCACAACAGCAGATGAACCGAACCTCTTTCAAGGCCCCATATGGGCTCTGGGGACCTCAAACACTGACAGGTGCTGGGGTTCAGGGAGCACTTTCAGTATATTTTCTTTTCTCCTCAAAGAAATTAATTTCAAGCCAACATTTGGAAGTTTTCACAACGATTTTGGAAATGCGTTTTATTCTCAGTGTTTTCCTTAAGGACCTGTCCTCCAAATGAAGTACACTCTACGGAGCGTATCTGCAACCTCCAAGGAACACTGGAGCTACATCAAGTGGACTTCAGGTCCCAGTAAGCCATCTCTTGGCACGAAGCCCTCCGTGGCGCTGGGGACTCCATCTTCACTGTCCCCTTTAGTCCTTCCACGTCTTTGGCCACATGTCACCTAGCTTTTCAGAAAGGGGGGTGGGGGTAACAAAAGACTTTATTCAGGAAGGGAGGGGACTAGAGACCCTGCCAGGCGGGTGCTTGCAGTGGAAATCTTAGGCTCCTCTGCCCATCACCAGCCCGACGTCCCTGGAGACTGAGCGGCTACCTCGTCGCTGTCCCCGCCTGCCCGAGTTCGCCCTAAAACAAATCTGCAGGCGCACTCCGGGAGCAGAGGGGACCTCAGAGGGGGACCTGAGCGGAGCGCGGACTCTCGCGCCTGCTCGGCTGTGCGCCCGGGTCCTCGGCTGCTGGGCGCGTCTGCCCGCAGCTGCGCGGCGCCGGGGAGCGGGCGGCGGCCGCGCGTGCAGCATGGAGTGGGAGCTCAACTTGCTGCTCTACCTGGCGCTCTTCTTCTTCCTGCTCTTCCTGCTCTTCCTCCTGCTCTTCGTGGTCATCAAGCAGCTGAAGAACTCCGTGGCCAGCACGGCCGGGACCCTCCAGCCCGGGCGCCTGTCGCTGCACCGCGAGCCCTGGGGCTTCCCGCACGAGCAGGCGGTGTGAGCCCGTGGCCGCGATCCGCCGCGTGCAGGCGGCAGGTCGGGGCCGGCGTGGGTGGGCACTCCGCTGCTCCGGACACTCGCGTGGGGGACCCCAGTGCCGGGACGGCCAGGGTGTGAGCCCGGGCGGGCAGAGAGGAGGACAGAGAGGGCAGTCGGAAGGGCTGGGGCGCCTGCCCTGCAAGCTCCTCTCCAGCCCGCTGTCCTGTCCCCGAGAGGGGGAAAATGATACCCTTCAGCTCATTCACTCCCGCCGCTTCCCAGCCAGACCCGCCAGCGACCTAGGGATCCACCCGGTCGGAGGAGCCTGGGGACCTGCGCCCTGCAGCACCCGGTCATTGCCTTACAGCTCTGCGCTTCGCAGAGGGCGAGAGCTGCACTGGCCTTCGGGACGGAGATTCAGGGCCTCTGGGCGGAGGGCTTCCTTCCTGCCCTCGATCCCTACTCAGCCCGGGAGCGCCTCCCAGGGCGGGTGTAGAACCTGGGACCGCAGAGGGTGAGCGCGAGAGAGGCTCATTTGGAAGATGCCTTCGGGTTGGCGGGTCTGTGAGCTTCTGGGGATGGCATCGAGGGCCGGCGAAAGGGGTGCTGTCCTCTGGCGTAGGGCCACAGGACAAAGAGGACCGGCCAGTGCGACTGTGCGTCTAGATCTCTAGTGGGAAGATGGTCGGCAGGATTAGACTCAGCAGTGGGCCTGGCTCCTCTCCAGGCGATGCTACTGAGGAAATAACTTCGTCTTCCAGACACTTTGTCCTAGATTTAGGTCGTCAACAGCACTTAGACGGACACCGAGCGCCAAGCACCTCAGCGGCACTTACAGCCTGGAGCCCTCAAGGGGCTTGGCGATGGACCACCCAGGCTGTCTGCCAAGGGTAAGCTGGGACCACGCCACTTTCACCTTGTCCCTAGTTGTGCCTAAACTTCTGAAGACCCAGGGCCTAATAAGTGGACGGCCATGATGCAGCAAACGGGACCCTGGGTAAAGGGCTGTCTCCTGCTCGGAACTGCTGAGCTTCTGCTGAAACCAGGCGGCCAGGCTGGCGGCTGGTTCATTTCAGGAACCCACGTCTAGGTAGAGGATCATGGAAATGAGAGGTGTGTGGGATGCTGACAAGGTTAGCAGTCATCTCTGCTCTTTCAGAAACCAGGCAGGGGCTTCAGAAGGGAAATAAGTGATGCGGGTATGATTTCTTTTCACTAAGAGAAGGCTTGGGCTTACTGATGCTGGGTTTGTCATCACATAGTAACATTGGAAACATTTGTTACTTTTAGACACAATGAGATGTAGAGAAGCTAAAACCAGGAACATATTTAAATTTTGCCTAAGCAGATAATACAGAATTGAAGTAGAAGACAATTGTTTTGATAATTCAAAGGAAAGAAAGAAACAGTCTCACTTAGGTGAGTTGGTATTGGTCTGAGACATGCACATGGTTTCCCACATTTTCTATTTCCCTTGTCCAAGCTCAGCTGTTCTTTTACAACACGAGCAAATTCTCACCTCTTTGTTATGTCTTTCTCAGAGTTATAGTAAGACTTGATTTGAGTTTCCAGTTTGAATTCCCAGAATCAGCTGCACTGAATCATGTTGAGCTTTGAACAATAGCCTCTAATTGGTTGATACCTCTGCAGTGGCATTTAGTTACAGGGTTGTGTGGTTAAGATGAACACATGAATGTGGGTGTAATTAGCAATTAAGGTTGTTTATAAGGCTAGAAAACAACCATTCCACACTTCACAAATACTCCGAGGGCAAATGACTTTAACTAATGCTTGGCTCCTGGACTTTTCAACCCTTTAATCTTCCTAGCAGGACTGCTGGAGTCTAGAAGTTTACCCCACCCCGACCTCCTTCAGTGGGAGACCAGAAGGAACTCTGGGTGAGGAGTGTGTTGCCATCTCAGCATTGACTTGGTTTCTCCACTAGTTCTACTGAATTGAGAAGAGTGGCTGCCTTTCTGTCTTGTGTCCAGGGCCATTACATATCCTCCTGGCACACAAGTCCATTAGTTACTAAGTTCTTATTTATCCAGGTCAAAAAAAGAGCATTTGCTCCTTTGCCCATGCTCTGCTTGGAGCTTAGCCCTAAAGGTGGCATTAGAGTTTCTCACATTAGTTCTTACAGCTGCCTGCTGCAGTTATCTCCATCCTGGCCTCGACTTTGCTAGGGATTCTGCTTTTGAAACTTTGATGCCCCTATACAAATTGCCTTTTCTTATTCATTTTTTCAATCATAATTTTTCCAAGGCCCAGCACAGGACTGACCTCACCAATCAGAACTACTTTAAACCTCACGAGTTCTCGATCCAGATGGAGTGCTTTGATGGCCTCACAGGTCCAGGTCCCTGGTTCCACCTCTTGTGTACTTCATCCAAGGATGCCCTGGCTTTTCACAGTTGCTATGCCAATTCTATTTTTAAAGGTGGGGTAAATATGAACTAGACATTAAAGCATTTAAAAAGTCAGGAATGTTTAAAATTTAACTGCTCGTTTTATAAGTATGACTTGATTAGGAAATGTTCCTATGTTTTGTTTTCAACAAAAGGTTTTTAGTGATTTCAGTAATGTTAGCAAGTTGAATTTCTTCCATCATAAAGAAATGAGCCATAATTCAATAATGCAATATTAGTATTTTATTTCAAGTGTTCAAATTTCATTATTTCTAAATTTCAGTGGTTCAAAATGACTTCCAATCTTATTAGGACAACTGGATTGTTTTCTTCATTTCCAAACCTGTAAGTGAAGTGGATCCACAATTCTGCTTGGAAAGATAACCCATTCAAGTTGGATGAGAATGACATCACATCCACACCTGCAAAACCTAAAATGTCTAATAAAGCACATTCCTGAGCCCAAACTTCAATTTTAGGGCACAGCTGTAGATGCAGGATTGATGCCATCTGGTGTGATTCTGCAGCATAAGATAAATCTACCCGAGTGTGCCGTGCACTGGCTTTTCTGGGAATGACAAGATGCCAGGATTTGTTTTTGGTTCACTTGCAGGGGTGGAAAGTTGGAACTAGGTAAGTAAAAAATACGCGATTCCCTATTTTTGACTTGACATTCCACGTTCCCAATTTTGTCTGTCATTTCAAAATAAGTGCACTAGAATCGAGTTTTAAATGTTTAAAAGTTTTAAGCATTGTAATGGTCAAAACCTCTTGGATAGTGGGAAACACTGACTTTTTGTAAGTCATACTTATCTCTGACTTTGAGAACACTGAAGACACTAATGCAGTACATAGGAAGTATCTGCAGAGTTCTGTGCTTTGTTTCAGTGTTTACAGCTAGTCTGTGGCACTTGTGCTTATTTAAGCTAAATTCATAGTCAAAACTCTAGGGTCATTAGCTGTAACTGCTGATGTCTGTGTCACATTCAAGAGAAAGTTAAGAATTGAGTTGTAGGTCTTTGATGTCGATGTTTTGTTGTTTGTTTGAATCAGAGAAACAAATTCCTCAATTCTTCATTGCTTATTTTGTCCACACAAAATTTCAAAACAGTGTGGATTCAATACAGATCTGATGACCTGAGAAGTAAGCATGTTACCATGCATAGGTAAGCCGAAGGGCAGAACCATGTTTGAAGAGTGATCACAACAGGATAAGCACACAGGAAAAGTTTCCTTATGGATTAAGCTAAAAATCCATCTCCTCAGCTGCTTCATTAAAGGAGTCTGACCATTTCTGCCATCCTCTCTTTACAGGGAGATCCCAAGACGAGGCTGACTTGAAGCTGGGAGTCCTTATACGCGGCCTGTGTCTTACTATTGTGCCTGTGAAGTCACTTGAACTTACCGTGTCAGATTCTTCAGACAGGATGTCTTTTCTTTCAGATGGAACTCTCCCTTGGATGGCTGTCTCCATAACAGAGTAGGAAGTTGACAAACAGTGCCTCACTTAGGGCTTTGTTCTTTTCTCCTGTAACTCACACTGATGTGCGTTGGAGGTGGGTGACTGACTACTGGGTGTTGGCTCCCAGCTCACAGAAAGTCAGGCTTCAGGTGACGCCTTGGCTTTTTCCTGCAGCTCCCCACCCAGAAGGGGAAGCCCAAAGGGGAAGCTGGGCGTGCAGTCTGAATCCACTTCCTTTTGAAGGGCTTTCTCAGATGCTCAACACTGGCCAGCCCCTGTTACTGGCTGCTGCCATCTGGAGATGGTTTGAGCAATGCCTTCAACCAAAATCTGCATTCTCTTGGTGAAGGGTGATGGCAGCACATCTCAAGTGCACAAGTGGCCATCTGTGCTCTGGTGACAAAATCCCATTGTGAAGGAGCACAAAACGGTGGCCCCTTCCCAGCGGGTAGAACTCCAGGCAGCCTCTCAGCTGGAGTGAGGGCTGGGAAGAGGCCAGGTGTTCCCACGGGGCGCTGGCAGGGTCGTGCGCTCTCTCAGCTGGCGGGCTTGCCCGTGTGGGCATCTTCTGTGGGACGTGCTCTCTCTGTGGAGGCTAGATAGAGCACGAAGCCTTGCTCTTCTGCATGACCGTCACTGTGTCCTCCCTAACTCCTGTCAGTCGGACTTTAGTGGAATCTAGGTTTGCATATTTGGTGCCCAAAAAAGACCATCCCTTTTATGCACCAGGGAGATAATCTATGCAAAGAAAGTCTGCCTTGCTTCCTCTTGTGACTCTGCCACCAAGCTAGGAATATCCTGGGAGAATCGCCTCTCAGAGCTGCTTCCACGAGCAGCCTACATCCTGGCAGAGCAGAGAAGAATCACTTCCCACACCCAAGGCTGTCCAGAGAACTTTCCGTGATGATAGCAACGTTCCATATCTGCAGTCTCCGATGTGGTAACCACTAGTCACATGTGGCTGGTACACACTTGAAGTGACTGAGTAGGTAACACTGAAATTTTACTTATGTCAATAAGGAAAACTAACCACACGGTGCCAGTGGCTCTGGTATTGGACACACAGTCCACATCCTGCACTTCCTTGTGTTGCAGAGAGGTGGGAGAGTGTGGCCAGGGCCATGCTTGGAGTCCCTTGGCCTTCATTGTCTCACCCTGCAGTGGACCTTGTTTCCCGAGAAAGAGGAGAAGTGGTTCTTTGGAACTGAATTCAAGATGCTGACTTGATGTGTATGTTGCCCACCCTCTTGGGATTCATGAATGTTTTGGGAGTAGGTCTCAGGATTGCTTTTGGTGACAAAGGGCGATAAAGAAACCGCAGTGAGGTTCCCTTCGCCCTCCTAGTACCCGTTGTGTGTTCCTAAGTCAGAGTGATTCCACCATTTATTCTGATCTATTGTGCAGGTTTTTTAATTTTTGTAACATTGTGACTTTTAAATGATTATTCTGTGTATGTTTTCCAAAATACCTAGTGATTTATATTTTTAAAAAAAGATTGTGAAATAAAATATAATACGTATATGTAACTCAGTTTGTGTGTGTGTGTGTGTGTTGGGGGGGGTGTGTTTGTTTGTTTTTGGTGATTATTACCCAAAGTTGGTGACTATTACCCAAAGAGTTAATTAGGATGAGATTAATAGATAGAACACTTTTATTTTTATGGCATATTTCTTTTTTAAATGGAGACGTCTATATACCAATCAATGTTATCATTATTGTTATTTTGGGGGTATCAGGGATTGAACTCAGGGACACTTGACCACTGAGCCCCATCCCCAGCCCTATTTTGTATTTTATTTAGAGACAGGGTCTCCCTGAGCTGCTTAGCGCCTGGCTTTGGTGAGAATCATGTGGTGGCCAGCACTCCTCCAGGATTCTTTCCTGCTCAGAAGGTGATGAGCCACCAGAGAAAATGAAAGTCTAAAGTAATCAGTAAAGAAATAAGAGACAGATCCAGAAATCAGATTTAAAAGAGAAAGGAGCAGTGGTAGGTGCCAGGAGGAGTAGGATCTGAATGACTAGAAGACGGTTCCGACCGTTTACTTAAGGGAGAGTAAGTATACCAAAGGTGGGGACGAGGCTTCAGCGCATGGAGTCCTGCAGTCAACAGGATGATTGGCATCTTGGGAGGCCACACCCATCTCTGAGAGGCTGTGTGGCTGTGTGGTTCCAGCCGGTTACCCCATCTCCAGTGCAGTGCTGAGCCTGACAGCCAGGTAGGAAGTCCCACGTCCTGGGGGTCTCAAGACAGCAGGAGTGCCGCTGGGAGTTCCCAGATACCAGACTTTCCTACCCGATGGTTTCCAGGCCAGTTTGGTTCATGCACAGTTCACTGATGGCTTTTGGCAGCTGAGGCTGGCTTTGAACCTTCAATCCTCCTGCTTTAGCCTCCTGAGCCGGTAGGATTACAGATGTGAGCCACTGTGCCTGGCTAATGTTATCTTTTAAAAATATTCAATCATTCTTCCATCTAAATTTGGGTGAAGTATGAGGGTTGTGGTGATATTAGTGAATTCTTTTCTTCAGGTAAGTTTTCCCCACTGAGCATCGCTTGGACCTTATTTCTCTACAAGTTTCCGATTCTGTGCTATTTGTCTTTTATTGAATTACACACATCCTTGCTATGGGCTAGACACAGTTCTTTAGCAGATATGTGCTTTGCAAATATTTCCCTCAGTTTGCGACTAGCCTATCAATTTTCTTAACAATGTTTGTAAAAGATGTACTTTTATTTTGAAGTTTGATTTGCCTACCTCTTTATTTTATGTGTATTGTTTTCTGTGTCCTAAGAGATGTTTACCTTCTCCCTAGGTAGCAAAAAATATCTTTCTATGCTTTCTTTTAAGCTATAGAAGTATAATTTTAGCTTTTACTAAGTCTGTTATTCATTTTGAATATTTTGTGACTAGTTCAAGGTAAAGACAGATTTCTAAAATACATATATCATCCAGTGGCTCTCCCTCCCTCCCTCCCTTTCTCTCTCCCTGTCTCTCTTCCTTGGTTGTGGAAAAGGCATCCCTGTCCGCACTGGACTACTTGGTCATCTATGTCAATACCTGACGTCCATGTAAGGGCACCTCTATTTCCAGGTTCTCTTTTTGGTCCTGCAGGCTGTATCCTGTTCCCACACTGTCTTGATTACCGAAGTTTTATAGCGAGTCTTACATTCTCTAGAAAATTTTATAAATCTGAACTTTTATAAGAAACTCCGACTCAAAGGCTGACTCTGTATACACTGTAAGCCCTGAGTAATTTCAGTTGAAAATGGTCAAATTCCATAAGAAAACCCCACCTGGCACCCTGCTTCCTTTATTCCTGTCTTTAAACCTGAGTTCCCAGTGGGATGGCACTTGGCCAAGAGGGACACCTGTGTGCCTTCCCATGGTGAAAAATGGGAACTGTCCTCTTTACTCCTAGCACAGGTGGGAGCAAACAGCTTTCCGAACCTGGCAGGAGAGAGGCCGACGGTGACGAGGTCTGTGTGACATTGCAGTGAACATGCATACTGACGTTGGGGACCTGCTCTACCTGCAGACAGTTCCCGGGACAGTGAGTCTACCTGCTTTGGATCTCCTTGTGCCGACAACTGTTCACATTTGCCTGATTCCTGGAGTTAGACTGGGTGAGTTCAAGGTCACTGATCCCTTTGTTACAGGTTGTGGAGGGCTGGCTTGCCCTCGGGAAAGGACGCGTGTGTCTCCCAGAAGTCACCAGTGCGTGTCTGGCTGCCTGCCATCAACAGTGCGGGAGTGGCTCATTTCTCTCTGCATTTTGGAAATCTTTTCATCTGTAAATTTCCAAGGTAACGGGGGATGGTGGGTTGCCTTCTTGCCCTTGTTTTATGGCAGTCTGAGCTCTTCACATGCTCCCTGTTCTTTCGTGAGCAGTCTGCTCACATCTTGCCCACATTTCAACTGGGGCATTCTTTAGTTCTTACAGGTTTTTGTTATTTTCTTTCCTTCTCTTGGAGAATTTTATTTATAAACACAAACATAATGAGGTCAAATCTTTCTCTCATTCTCTATTTCTTCTTCATGGCTACCAGGTTCTGATGTATTTTTCTAGCTTATGAAATATATATTCAGGTGTATATTTATATTTTTACCTAAACAAAGGCAAACTATAAACACATTGTTTTGTACCTTGGTTTAAAATATATAATAATAATTCTCCAGGTTTTTTTCCCAACCAATATTCACTGAAGACTTACCATGTGGCAGGCAGGAGTCTAGTTTCTTAGTCCAAGTTCCTGAGTAAGAAAGAGGGTTTATGGCTGCTTCTTTGAAACTGTCCTATAGTATCCTATAGAAGAAGCACAATTTACTTAAAACAATTCTTAATATCTATTTAATTGTTTGCCATTACTGACAACACTATATAATCCTTTGACATGAATCTTTGATTATTATGTGCTAAAATCCTTGATGAAGAATTTCTGGGTATGTGCATTTAAAAAATTTGTTATAAAAATTTGAAACATCTATAAAAGTAGAAGAAATGATGCCACAAAGTTTATCCTCATTGATTATTTAAAAAATCTTATTTATTTTTCATTTTATTCTTTAAATTTGTAGATTTTATAATTTGGAGTTGAAAAAAAATCAGGTCTAAATTTTAGAGTTACAAGAAAATTAAGCAGAAAGAACAGATATTTCTCACATATCCCTTTCCCTGACCAAACACACTGCTATTATTATTAAAATGGTCTATTGTGTGTTACCTTGTTAAAATTGATTTGCCAATGTTGATACATTGTTATTAACTAAGGTTCATGTCATTGTCAGCGGGAGTGCCTCTTGGTGGTGTAGCTCTATGCACTGACTTGTGTCCGCCACCACTGTATCACACAGAGAGCTTCAGATCCGGTCCTGTTCAGTGTGTATCGTGAAGAGGAGCCTAAAACTCACCTGTGTCCACCTCCTAGTTGCTCCCTTCCTCTCTCCGAGCCCCTGGCAACCGTGACCTGTCCACTGTCTCCATACTATTACCTGTTTTAGTTGGGTTTTGCTTTGCTGTGATTAAAACACTCAACAAAACCAACTTAGGAGGAAGAGCTTAGGTGGGCCCACGGGTTGCATAGGTCTCAGTCCATAGAGGGCCAAGTACCTTGTTCTGAGCCCAAGGTGAGGCGGCCCATCACTGGGGACCTTCCAGTGGAGGAAACTTGTCACTCCTGGCAGGGTCCAGAGGGAGGGAAGGGGTGGGCGGGGGTGGGGCAGGGAAGGAAGGAGGAAGGGCCCCAGGACAGACGCACCTTCTAGGTCTTCCAGCATGAGCACCTCCTCCAGCCGGGCCCCGCCTGCCTGCAGTTACCACCCACTAGGATGGACTGGCTAGGTGACAGCTCTCACAGTCCCATCATTTCACCTCTGAGTATTCCTGCACTAACGAGATGTTGGGGTCACCTCATATCCACACCATCCCAGTGCCTTTCTGGAAGTCATGTGTGGACTCCGTACACCAGCTGCCTTTTCAGACTAGCTGCTGCTTCTTAGCCACAGGCACTTAGGTTTCTTCCTTCTCTCTCTTTTTTTTAATATTTATTTTTTAGTTGTAGTTGGACACAATACCTTTATCTTATTTTTTATTTATTTTTGTGTGGTCCTGAGGATTGAACCCAGGGCCTCACAGAAGCTAGGCAAGTGCTCAACTGCTCAGCCACAACCCCAGCCCATCTTCCTCCTCTTTTCATGAATGGAGAACTCATTTCATCTCCGAGTAACAATCCACTGTCCAGATGTCCTACAATTTGTTTACTCATCTTGCTGAAGGACATCTTGGTTCTTTCCATGTTTGGACGACTGTGAATAAAGCTGCTGAACTTTCTCATGCAAGTTTTCATGGGGACGTGTTTTGGAGTTATTTGGTAAATACCGTGGAGCACGATTCTGGACCAAGTGGGAAGACTATGTTTGGTTCTGTAAGAAACTTACGAACTGTCTTCCAAATGGCCGTACTGTTTTGCACCCCGCCTGCAGCGACTGAGAGCTCCCAGTGCTTCACCCCATCACCAGCCTCGGTGGGTGCTGTCAGTGCAGCTATCTGACAGGTGGGTGGGGCGTTTCCTTATTGTGTAAAGGTTCGGGTCCCTGATGCTGTGGATGAGCTCCTTTTCACGAGCTCGTTTGTCACCTGTACACCTACTTTGGTTAGGCATATTCCTGCACCTTTTTCCCATTTTAAATTGGGCTGATCTTTTCAATGTGAATTTTAAGAGTTTTTGTATATTTGGGTAACATTCCTTTATCAAATAGGTGTTTTGCAGATATTTTCTTTCACCAGTGCTTTTTTATTCCCTTAACAGTGTCTTTTGAAGAAGTCTTTGATTTTAATAAAGCCCAACTTTCTGGTTTTTTTTTCCCCTGGGTTATGATTTTGGAGCTGTATCTAAAATTGACTGCCAAACTCCACGTCACCTTGATTTCCCCCTAACTATAGGACCCACGATCTGTTGTTGCACCTGGAGACTCAGCGAAGCCAATGGTGTCATTCAGTCCAAGGGCAGAGGCCTGAGCTCCAGGGAGGGATGGTACAAATCCTGGTCCAAGGCAGGAGAATACAAGGTGAGAGGTCCCAGTGCCAAGGGTGGGCAGAAGTAAAAGGGGGCAGATTCCACCTTCTTCTGCCTGTGGTCCTGTTGAGGCGATCAGGGATTGGATGAGTTGTCCACGTGGGGCATGCCGGTCACTTAGTCGGCCAATTCAAAAGCTACACCTGCAGAAACAATGTTGGTCTGGGCATCCTGTGACCCAGTGAAGTTGACACAGGAAGTTAACCATGGCAACAGCTATCCAAAAGCCAAAGAGGCTACAGAAGATATGACACGGATGTCACTTTGATCTGATCTCTAGCCTCAACAACTGTGAGAAAGAAGTTGTAGAGGTCTGCACTGGGCTCCAGACTGGACGGTGACCAAGATAACAGACGTGGAGAGGTCACAGCCAACCCTCCCAGACAGGCCAGTTACCCACTGGAACATCCCAGGCTGTCGCTCTTAATCCCACTGCGTATGAGTTCCACACGCTGCCAGGTGTAACGTGATCAGGATGTGGTGCAATCGAGGCTTCTCCATGTCCTAAGTTCCTGGGAAATACGTTAGTTCCTCAAGGGTAAAAACCTTTTTGAAATCATTACATAGTAGTGGAATTCTTTAGGATTAGACTACTAGGTGGGGTTTCTGGGAATGCAAATTGGGCAATACAGTGGGATCATTTTTTCATGTTTCGATATGTGATTTCAAATGTATTATTTAGAAGATCATGTCATTTTGTTGTCTTTATGTTACTTGCATAGTTCTTATTTGTCTCCTAGGGCCTTGTACCACAGATGTGAATGCACTGGAAAGTTAAATGGGCCTCAGGAATCTAAGCCAACAAAAGAGTGATAAAAACAAACCACCAACCAACCAACAAAACACAAACCAACCAACAAAAAGCTTTATCCCAAACAAAAGGAAAGTCTTAAGTTACTGATGTCCCCAGAAAAGCATCATTCTGCCAGGTTTAATTTTTGTCTGAGTCAAAAAACAAAACAAAGCAAAATGGCACAATCTTTTGCAAGCCATCCATGGGCTGTGTGTGTGAGCTATGCGCATTGGAGCTATATGAGGGGACAGGTCTGGCGTTGCACGCTGATTGGGCTGTGGGATGCAAGTGCACTCTCCTCTCACTGGGCCTGTGATCTCACACAGCACCTGAGATGGGTGTGACTTGCCAAGATGTCAGTCAATCTGCTGACCACAAGACATCACAAAGCAAGACTCCACCTTTTGAAATCCCTCCCCGGCCTTATTTAGTGAAGAACATTCCATTCAAGCTCCTTTGTGTGCCCCCCTATAAAATAAAGAGATTCCGGGTGCACGCTGTCTTTCCGGCACTGTCCAGCGTGGAGCTGACCCTGAAGGTCACAGAGCCGTCTCACCCTCGACCTGAGAAACTCATGCTCGTGTGTTGCATGGTTTCTTGGCTGTTTCTCAGTTTTTTGCTGCAATCAGCGCCTTTGAACCCAGCTCATCTTGCCAGCCCAGGCAGCTGGCAGGAACAATCTTTGAAACAGAACAAATAGAAATGCATATTTCGCATATTCCAAATACATATATGAAATATGTTCCAATACATATGGGTTGACCTAGTAATCTCCATATTCACCTCCTTACCCCCACAGACAGCATTATCTCAAAAACATATTAGTGTGTGTGGCCACAGATTTATCCAACTGCCTCCCAAATACTTCACAGTTGCTACATGTCCCCTCTAGCTGGGGACTCACACGCCGATGGCTTCTGAGGTTGGGCAGGTGGCAGAAGGCATCAGGGTGTGTGTGTACATGTGTGAGGTTTGGACTGTGTGTGTATACAGTTGTGTATGAAGTTGCGTGATTGTTTTCTGTGCATCTGTGTATACATTGTGAGGTTATGTGACTGTGTGTGTCTATACAGTTGTGTATGAGGTTGTGTGATTGTACTCTATGCAGTTGTATGTATGTGTGTGCAATTGTGTGAATGTGTGTGTATACAGTTGTGCATGAAGTTGTGTGATTGTCCTCTGTGCATCTGTGTGTACGTGTGTGAAGTTGTGTGTGTATATATAGAGTTGTGTATGAGGTATGATTGTCGTCCACGAAGCTGTGTGTATGTGTGAGGTTGTCTGACTGGTATGTGTACACATTTGTGTATGAGGTTGTGTGATTGTCCTCCGTGCAGCTGTGGGTATGTGTACACATTTGTGTGTGAGGTTGTGTGATTGTCCTCCGTGCAGCTGTGGGTATGTGTACACAGTTGTGTATGAGGTTGAGTGAGTGTCCTCCGTGCAGCTGTGTGTGTGTATACAGTTGTGTATGAGGTTGTGTGATTGTCCTCCGTGCAGCTGTGGGTATGTGTATACAGTTGTGTATGGGATTGAGTGAGTGTCCTCCGTACAGCTGTGGGTAGGTGTATACAGTTGTGTATGAGGTTGAGTGAGTGTCCTCCGTGCAGCTGTGGGTATGTGTATACAGTTGTGTATGGGGTTGAGTGAGTGTCCTCCGTGCAGCTGTGGGTAGGTGTATACAGTTGTGTATGAGGTTGAGTGAGTGTCCTCCGTGCAGCTGTGGGTATGTGTATACAGTTGTGTATGAGGTTGAGTGATTGTCCTCCGTGCAGCTGTGGGTATGTGTATACAGTTGTGTATGAGGTTGAGTGAGTGTCCTCCATGCAGCTGTGGGTATGTGTATACAGTTGTGTATGGGGTTGAGTGAGTGTCCCCCGTGCAGCTGTGGGTATGTGTATACAGTTGTGTATGAGATTGAGTGAGTGTCCTCCTTGCAGCTGTGGGTATGTGTATACAGTTGTGTGTGAGGTTGTGTGATTGTCCTCCGTGCAGCTGTGTGTGTGTGTATACAGTTGTGTATGGGGTTGAGTGAGTGTCCTCCGTGCAGCTGTGGGTATGTGTATACAGTTGTGTATGGGGTTGAGTGAGTGTCCTCCGTGCAGCTGTGGGTATGTGTATACAGTTGTGTATGGGGTTGAGTGAGTGTTCTCCGTGCAGCTGTGGGTATGTGTATACAGTTGTGTATGAGGTTGTGTGATTATCCTCCATGCAGCTGTGGGTATGTGTATACAGTTGTGTATGGGGTTGAGTGAGTGTCCTCCGTGCAGCTGTGGGTATGTGTATACAGTTGTGTATGAGGTTGAGTGAGTGTCCTCCGTGCAGCTGTGGGTATGTGTATACAGTTGTGTATGGGGTTGAGTGAGTGTCCTCCGTGCAGCTGTGGGTATGTGTATACAGTTGTGTATGAGGTTGAGTGAGTGTCCTCCGTGCAGCTGTGGGTATGTGTACACAGTTGTGTATGAGGTTGTGTGATTATCCTCCATGCAGCTGTGGGTATGTGTATACAGTTGTGTATGGGGTTGAGTGAGTGTCCTCCGTGCAGCTGTGGGTATGTGTATACAGTTGTGTATGAGGTTGAGTGAGTGTCCTCCGTGCAGCTGTGGGTATGTGTACACAGTTGTGTATGAGGTTGTGTGATTATCCTCCATGCAGCTGTGGGTATGTGTATACAGTTGTGTATGAGGTTGAGTGAGTGTCCTCCGTGCAGCTGTGGGTATGTGTATACAGTTGTGTATGGGGTTGAGTGAGTGTCCTCCGTGCAGCTGTGGGTATGTGTATACAGTTGTGTATGAGGTTGTGTGATTATCCTCCATGCAGCTGTGGGTATGTGTATACAGTTGTGTATGGGGTTGAGTGAGTGTCCTCCGTGCAGCTGTGGGTATGTGTATACAGTTGTGTATGAGGTTGAGTGAGTGTCCTCCGTGCAGCTGTGGGTATGTGTATACAGTTGTGTATGGGGTTGAGTGAGTGTCCTCCGTGCAGCTGTGGGTATGTGTATACAGTTGTGTATGAGGTTGAGTGAGTGTCCTCCGTACAGCTGTGGGTATGTGTACACAGTTGTGTATGAGGTTGAGTGAGTGTCCTCCGTGCAGCTGTGTGTGTGTGTATACAGTTGTGTATGGGGTTGAGTGAGTGTCCTCCGTGCAGCTGTGGGTATGTGTACACAGTTGTGTATGAGGTTGTGTGACTGTCCTCCGTGCAGCTGTGGGTATGTGTACACAGTTGTGTATGAGGTTGAGTGAGTGTCCTCCGTGCAGCTGTGTGTGTGTGTATACAGTTGTGTATGGGGTTGAGTGAGTGTCCTCCATGCAGCTGTGTGTGTGTGTATACAGTTGTGTATGAGGTTGAGTGATTGTCCTCCGTGCAGCTGTGGGTATGTGTATACAGTTGTGTATGAGGTTGAGTGATTGTCCTCCGTGCAGCTGTGGGTATGTGTATACAGTTGTGTATGGGGTTGAGTGAGTGTCCTCCGTGCAGCTGTGGGTATGTGTATACAGTTGTGGATGGGGTTGTGTGATTGTCCTCCGTGCAGCTGTGTGTGTGTGTATACAGTTGTGTATGAGGTTGAGTGATTGTCCTCCGTGCAGCTGTGGGTATGTGTATACTGTTGTGTATGGGGTTGAGTGATTGTCCTCCGTGCAGCTGTGGGTATGTGTATACAGTTGTGTATGGGGTTGAGTGAGTGTTCTCCATGCAGCTGTGGGTATGTGTATACAGTTGTGTATGGGGTTGAGTGAGTGTCCTCCATGCACACTGGGTACGTCCACGTGGTTTAGATGAACAAGGAGGATGATGGCCACTCCTGGTACCTGCTCCTTCTTTCAAAGTTCCTGTTCACAAACTTCTGAATCCCTCACTGGCCATAGGAAGCACAAAGCCAGCAGCCCTGATGGCCAGACGGGGAACCGCCCGCAGCACAGGCCAGACAGTCTTTATTTCTAACAGGAGTCGTTTTGCAGGTCTATCTTGGAATCCCGGCTTGCCCTAGAGTTTGGAAGTCACACTTGTATTGAGATCCAGCTACTTCAGTGTTAAATCATATACTCCATTTTTTTAAATGTGGATATTAGTGGAATTAGCCTGACCCTTCAGTTATTTTGAGGATAAGATGGGAAAAAGGTGTGAAAATATCTAGTTCAGAGCTTCAAAACGTTTCAATACATTTTTGTTAGTGTACAGTCTTTGCAGAAATATTCAGTACGAAATAATACCACCTCCACTCCAGTAACTGAGGAATAATTAACCAAGTCATTCCTCTGCCTCTCTCACTCTGACTTGGGAGCCTAGCCCCAAATGAGAAGTGCAGAACAGAAAGGAGCCATGGGGGGGGAGGGGGGGCTGGCTAGGGCGGGCGGGGAAGCAGGGAGGGTGGGGGATGGCAGCAGGACACAGCTGGAGGAGGGATCATATAGCACAACCTGGCAGCTACAGTCTAACATTAAGTACGCATGGAAAAATAACCAGGAAGAAGCGTCTGCAGGCTCCGACAGGCAGCTATGACCGTATATGAAGAGTGGAAGTGTGATCCCCTGATTTGAGGATGTCCTGTGTCGTGTTATCAGTGCATCCTGCAGATGAGTACGGCATCATGTGATAGCTAATGTCATTATAGCTATGACAGTTAATATCAGTTGGAGGATTCCTTCCTAGAACACCAAACTGTTCTCTACTTCAGCACACTTGCTATAAATTTCTTTTGCTTTGATATTTGCCTTCTGTTTGCTGCTTTTATTAGTATACGGTAAACTTGGTTGAAAGCAGTGAAACTGTTGCCAGAGGTTGCTACAGATGAGAAGAGGGGATTTCCAAGGGACTGATCAAGACCCAGAGTAGGAAATGCATTCTGCATGTGATCCACTATACAAACACCTGAAAACAATGACACGTGTCCCACTGTGCAGAGCACAGTTGTGAGTACACTCTGGCATTCATGCTGATTCTACCCTTTTCTACACTAGTTAAAAAATACTGCTTGTCCTTCTGACCCCTACTGAATCGATTTCAGGACCATTCATGCTTCTATAAAACAGATTTAGAAGGTAACTTTGGCCTCACATCTAGAGAAAACCCCTTATTACTTATGAAAATAAGATCCAGTGCTGTTTAGACACTGTTCCTACCCCAGCTATAATGTAAAGAATTAATGTTTAAAGGTAATCCTGATGAGATCCTATGCATTTAGAAAATTTGTATTGAAACATAACTAAAAATATATTGATATTGGAAAATGCTATTTCTGTTATTTAAAAATCTTCCTGAATTTTTGTTTTTATTTTTTTTTGCAGTACTAGGAGTTGAATACAGGGACCCTCCACCACTGAGCTACATCCCCAGCCCTTTTTTTAATTTGGGGACAGGACTTCCCTAATGTTGAGAGCCACAGCCCAAGGGGCCCCAGCAAACTTCCAGCTGCCAGCTGATTGGCTCCTCTGCAGTGATGCTCATTGGGCTGTTTCCCCGCCCTTCAGACCACGGAGCTGCTCATTGGGGACTCTTTTGGCTCCACCCACGCGACCCAGCCAATCGGCCTCAAGAGCAAGGGGCGGGTGTTGAGAGGCTTGAGGGAAGCCGGTGGTGGCAGTTGGGCTCTGAGGGAATTCCTGAAGAGCTCTTGGGGTGCCAGGTGTGTTGTAAAAATAAAGTTTGTTTCTGCTTGATAAGTGGCTTGTGAATTGTGCCCAGCCAGACTGCGGCACCCTAAGTTGCTGAACTTGTGCTCCTCCTGCCTCAGCAGTGACCAGGCCTGGGCTGGGCCTCTGCCCTCTCACCTGTGTGGCCAGGCCCCGGGCTCGGCCTCTGCCCTCTCACCTGTGTGGCCAGGCCCCGGGCTCGGCCTCTGCCCTCTCACCTGTGTGGCCAGGACCACAGCTGGGCCTCTGCCCTCTCACCTGTGTGGCCAGGACCACAGCTGGGCCTCTGCCCTCTCACCTGTGTGGCCAGGACCACAGCTGGGCCTCTGCCCTCTCACCTGTGTGGCCAGGCCCCGGGGCTGGGCCTCTGCCCTCTCACCTGTGTGGCCAGGCCTGGGGCTCGGCCTCTGCCCTCTCACCTGTGTGGCCAGGACCGGGGCTGGACCTCTGCCCTCTCACCTGTGTGGCCAGGACCACAGCTGGGCCTCTGCCCTCTCACCTGTGTGGCCAGGCCCCGGGGCTGGGCCTCTGCCCTCTCACCTGTGTGGCCAGGCCTGGGGCTCGGCCTCTGCCCTCTCACCTGTGTGGCCAGGACCGGGGCTGGACCTCTGCCCTCTCACCTGTGTGGCCAGGACCGGGGCTGGGCCTCTGCCCTCTCACCTGTGTGGTCAGGCCTGGGGCTCGGCCTCTGCCCTCTCACCTGTGTGGCCAGGCACCGGGGCTGGGCCTCTGCCCTCTCACATATGTGGCCAGGACCGGGGCTGGACCTTTGCCCTCTCACCTGTGTGGCCAGGACCGCGGCTGGGCCTCTGCCCTCTCACCTGTGTGGCCAGGCCCCGGGGCTCGGCCTCTGCCCTCTCACCTGTGTGGCCAGGACCGGGGCTGGGCCTCTGCCCTCTCACCTGTGTGGCCAGGACCGCGGCTGGGCCTCTGCCCTCTCACCTGTGTGGCCAGGCCCGGGGCTCGGCCTCTGTCCTCTCACCTGTGTGGCCAGGACCGGGGCTCGGCCTCTGCCATTTCACCTGTGTGGCCAGGCCCCAGGCTCGGCCTCTGCCCTCTCACCTGTGTGGCCAGGCCCCGGGGCTGGACCTCTGCCCTCTCACCTGTGTGGCCAGGCCCCGGGGCTGGGCCTCTGCCCTCTCACCTGTGTGGCCAGGCCCGGGGCTCGGCCTCTGCCCTCTCACCTGTGTGGCCAGGCACCGGGGCTGGGCCTCTGCCCTCTCACATATGTGGCCAGGACTGGGGCTGGGCCTCTGCCCTCTCACCTGTGTGGCCGGGCCCCGGGGCTGGGCCTCTGCCCTCTCACCTGTGTGGCCAGGCCCCGGGGCTGGGCCTCTGCCCTCTCACCTGTGTGGCCAGGCTCCGGGCTCGGCCTCTGCCCTCTCACCTGTGTGGCCAGGCCCCGGCCTGGGCCTCTGCCATCCTCACCCCTGGAACCCAGCATCCAGGACCCAGGGTCAGTTTCTGCCTTCTCACCTGTGTGGCCAGGCCTGGACTGGGCCTCCATCCTCTCCCCTGGGCGGCCAGGACCCAGGCTCAGCCTCTGTTCTCACTCCCTGGGAGACCAGGACCTTGCCATGCTCCCTGGTTCTGGGATCCTAAGACCCACTCCTGTCCTGAGATGCCCCATCACTGGCCCCTGGACCCAGCCTGCTACCCCCAAGCCTCCCACGGTCAGGGACCACCTCATGGAGGCCCAGTCCTGGAGGTGGGGTGAGTGTGTAGTGACACACCCCGTCCAGTCAGATTGGGTTAAAACCCTCATTCTATCTGAACCATCTCCTTGGAAGCCCTATGTCCACACAGTCGCAGTTTGAGGTACTGGGCTGGGACTTCGGCACTTAAGGTTTTGAGGCACATAGTTTGTGTCCAGCAAACACGTCACTAGGTGTGGCTATCTTGGCCTTTATCTTACTGCTTGATGTTCCCTAGTTTCCTGTTCTGTGATCTGGTGTCTGACATTAATTCAGGAAAGTTCTCAGTCGTCCTTGCCACCAGTGAGCATTATTTTTGGTGGTGTGGAGATTCAACCCACCAAAAGGTGCTCTATCACTGAGTTGCATCCCGCCCTGCCGGGGGCCGGCCCTGGCGGGGTCCAGGGAGTCCCGAAGGAGGAGTGGCGTCGGCGAAATGATGAGACGGGAGTCGTTCCCTTTGAGCAATCTTCAGAGAGAGAGCTAAAGCAGCTTTCTCTGGGTCCCCTTTTTATTACAATTTTTCTCATCATTATAGATTCACAATACGTCATTGATTATATAACTTAAAACTTTGCCAAGACATGACATTTCCTTAACCATGATTGAGAGCACACCGATCTACATTCTTCCAGGATATGACCCCCAGCCATACAATCATCAAAGTACAGAATCATCAATAAAACATGTCACCAATTTACATCCTTCAGATTTTCCCAAGATTTACTATTTTTCCCAAGATGTTATTTCCTTATTAACTAATGTCAAACTACGTAACCAGACTCTAAGTCTCCTAATTAATCATTAACCTAAAGTACACCTGCACTTTATTTTTAATCTAAAATTCCCATCTAAAAAAGTCCCTTTAAATCTTATATTTAAAATGTCCTAAAGTTTATGAATCATCCTTAAAGCATATCAGAAACCTATATAACTAAAGACTTAATAATTTCTAAACTTAAGAATCTAAATAATATTTTTAACATTATTCTAAAACTGTGTCTTATAAAGCTATTTTAATTAATTCCTAAATTTATTCTCATAAAACTGGTTGAGCTGCTTTCTCAGAGAGTTTCTTTTGTTTCTCAGTCAAGGTACACTAGTTCTCAAAGAATTTGTTTCTCAGTCAAGGTACACTAGTTCTCAAAGAGTTTGTTTCTCAGTCAAGGTGTACTAGTTCTCAAAGAGTTTGTTTTTCAGAGGATGATTGTTGTCTGTTATTAGGTTTGTCCACAATGTACTAAGATAGAAGAATAGCCTTTTATTTTGTCCTTGATATGCTGAGGGGTGGGCAGCAGAACAGCTTCCAAGGCATGAACTACCTGTTCTGTTCTAGCCATCTGAAATTTAATTGTTTGGCATTTAACATACTCATGCCTCCTGTGAGAAACATAAGCATGAAAATGCAAAGTCCCAATTACATAAAAAAGGGTCTCATGGTTTCGGCTACCCACCAACCAGTGTGGCTTTGCCAGCATTCATCCTTACTGTGACCCTGTCAAGACAGTGTGAGAGCGGCTTTGCCAACACTTTTTCTCACTGTGACCCTGTCAAGACAGTGAGTGGGGGATCGCCTTCACCAGGCTGGGTATGCAGTTCAGTGGCAGAGTACCCTTGGGTTCAATTCCTAGTACAAAAAAAAAAAAAAAAATCCATTGTGAAATGTATTTTTTGTTTGGCTTTTGACAAAGAAATCTTTCAAACTCAGGTTTCTTCTTCTTTTAAATGAAAGCAAAAATGGTCAAGGGTTTTCTGATTGTGCATCAGAAGTCATGTTCCCACACATTTAACATTGCCCAGGTGAAAAGTATAGTTAACTTTAGTTGGTAAGATTCTTGAAATACATTTCCTTTCAGGCAACCTATTAGAGATCATTAAAAAATTCCTGATCATTGAAGAAATCACATGTAAGGGACACAGGTCTAGTGTTATATGCTACAAATTCCTTCAAAAAATGTTAGCAGCAGGTTGATGACCTTTTGGTGGCAAAAAATAAAATACAAAATAATTGTCAAATGGAGATTTTCTTTGCACTATCATCAAGGTGAGATGAGTTGTAAAATCCAGAAGGGAAGCTCATCTGAGAAGTTTATTTTGTTGCTTCTTAGCAGCTTAAGACAGCACACAAATATTGCCTCTAGATTTCAGTCAGGATTCCAGGTGCAGCTGAACTAGATTAGCTCAAGGATCCCTCTTACCTAGGATGCTGCCTTCAAGCCACTGGCCAGGGCTGAGGTCTCCGCAGGAGGTGCTACATGGCAAGCTCAACATTCAGTCTATGATTGCTGGGAGGCTCTTGTACCTCCTGGTCTGTGCACTGAGGGCCTTAACATTTACCAGGCTGTTGGTTAGGGAACACTGTCAGCTCCTTGCCACATGGGACCCTACATGGAATCTTGCTTTATCAAATCCAGAAGGCAGGGAGTCTGCTGGCATGACCGAAGTTATATTTTCTTGTACTCTAATCACAGAAGTGCCACAGACTTCATGTTTTTCTGTATTAATAAGCCCTGCTTCTAGTTGTCAAGCCAAGCAAAAGAAATTGGGTTTAGGTAACCTAATAATAGCAGCTTTATTCTGTACATATATGTCAGAGGGCAAAGTAATTAAGTGAATAAAGATCCACAAAGATAGGAAGTAAATGGATGGGTATTAAGGGTGAAGATAATACACTTGGCATAGAAATGGATTCCCATTTTCAAGAAGCAGTATGGTATAGTAAGTATGAAGATAGTCTCTGGAGACAGGCCTGCATATGAACCCTGGTTCTGATTTACTAGCTTTGTAAATGTGGGCAAATTATTCAATCTCTTGTGCTTCATAAAACAGATAATGACAGGCTCATTGTAAGAAACGGTGAGGGATGTCAACTGGGGGAGGCCATAGTAGGGAGGAAGGGGCATGAGAACTCTTGGTACTACTCAATTGTGTTGTTAACTTTGTGCTAACATCATATGCTAATTTCTAAAAATCATGTTAAAATATACCTTGATTATCTTGAAGGTACTACTTTTTAATATTTATTTTTTTACTTATAGGTGGACACAATATCTTTATTTTACTTTACATGGTGCTGAGGATTAAACCCAGTGCCTCATGCATGCTCGGCCAGCGCTAAACCTCTGAGCCACAACCCCAGCCCTTGAAGGTGCTACTTCTACAAAATAAATGGGGAACAAGATGTAAATATTTTAGGTGAGCACACCTCATTTAACTCGGATGATGCCAGTCACACCACACATAAACATTTAGTCTACAGCAGGCCACTGTTGAAATCCTAACCACTGATGTGATGGTACTGGGAAGTGGGGCCTTTGATTAGGTCATGGGGGCAGAGACTTCACGAACAGGATTAGTATCCTCATGAGACCCCAGTGAGCCCCCTTGTTTCCTTGCAGTGAGAGGACATGACAAGAGGAGAACCATCCAAAATAAGAAACAAATCTTAACTAGACACCAAATCTGCTGGGACCTCAATCTTGTACTTCCTAGTTTTGAAATTTTGTGAAAGATGAATTTCTGTTGTTCATAATCACCAGATCTATAGCACAATGTTACAGTGGTCTGGACTAAGACACCACAGTAACAAGTTAGCACAAACATAATGGGGCAAAGCAGCATACATCTCTTTGGACAGTTCTGGAGCTCAGAAATCGACATGTCCAGGCAGCTCTGTTCCTTTTGAAAGTTCTGGGAGAAAAAAACCATTTCCTCGCTCTCTCCTGCTCTGGACTTTCCCACATCCTTTGGTTTGTGGCCCCTTGCATCTTCAAAGCCAGCAGTGCAGTATCTTTTTCTTTCCTGACTTTTGCCTGTCATCACATCTCCCCTCTCCCACTTTCTAACTCTGCCATCTCCCTCACCCAAGGACCCTGGTAATCACAATGAACTCACCCAAATAATCCAGGATCATCCCCTCAAGACCCTTAAGTAACTTTAACATACTTCAGTTCCCAGAGACCAAGATATGGGTGTCTTTAGGAAGAACCATTATTTTGCCTATCACATTACCCTAGTGTAAGTGTGGGTATGTATCTGCATAACAAAGAATTGACCCACAATAACAATTTTAATATGATTTTATTTGTAGAAATCAAATCAACACAGCACTTTTCTGAAACATTTATTGACATTAATTTTTAATAATTTAGAAAAAACTCACTCTCTTTCCAACTCCAAATTTCCAATGTGGGAAAGAATAAGACTATTTTGATAAAGTCCCTTTTCATCTCTGAAAGAATTATGAAATGACCACTGGAAAAAAATCAGGATTTAAGTGAACTTAATCAGGAGTTCTGGTGTGAAACTACTACACACATTAATTCACATAACCTCCTATCTTGAAAACTAATCAACTGAGCAGGTAGACATAACTTTCATCCTTTCTTTCTTCCTGACAAGACCCGTCCTCAGACTGAATCCACTGAGTCCCCTCCACCTCTCTGCACAGTATTCCTCCTGCTTCAAACACTTAGTTTCTTAGTCATCTTTTCCTGCAACTACTCCTATTAAAATACTAAAACAGGGCCCCTGTTGTTGGAAAATACCGGTCGGTGTGAGAAATCGCTTGATTTTGTTTGTTTAGGTTTTTACTGTCTCTTCAAAAAGAGGATCTAAATTCCTGGAAAGAAAGGACCCTGCCTACCGGTTTTCCCAGCACTTGTTCTTTCTTGGGATACAGTAGCCCTCTTTAGACACTTACTGAGTACACGGATTGCAAGGGGCGCCAATAACGACTAAAATGTATCACTTGTACGAAAAAAAAAGGGTGAGGAGACAGCAAAAAGCGCCCGGAGCCCGCGCAGGGCGGCCCTGCCTCCGCCGTCCAAACGCCAGGCACCGGCGGTCACCGAAGGCTCCCCGCCCCCGGCCCAGCCCCTCGGGTCTCTCCCACGACACACGCACCACCGTTCCCATTTCGCAGGCGAGTAGCGTGAAGCACTGGGCCAGGCAGTCGGCCCGGGCCGCGGAGGGGGTCGTCGCGATGACCACTGGCGAGTGCCTCTCCGGGCGCCGGGCGCTGAAGGAGAACCGCCGCCGACAGGTGGTTCGAGACGCAGGAGGGAACAGCTCCGCCCGCGCCGGGAGCGGCGAGGCGCGCCGCAGCGTCCCGACTCTGGCCCCCGCCTCCGAGCCCCGCGGCTCCCCAGCGGCCCCCAGTCCCCCGCCCACCGGCATCGGTCTTACCGAACCCCGCCCGCCGCGATCCGCCGAGGCCGGGGCTGACAGGGGTCGAAGCCCGCAGTCCTCCCCTCCCGCGCTACTCCGGGAGAACACTCCCGACCCGATCGCCGACGCGCTACCCACCCACCTCGCTCAGAGTCTGCGCACGGGCGGCCGTCGCATGGCGGTGACGT
The DNA here is from genome assembly GCF_964194105.1 of Spermophilus citellus. Taxonomy (NCBI): domain Eukaryota; kingdom Metazoa; phylum Chordata; class Mammalia; order Rodentia; family Sciuridae; genus Spermophilus; species Spermophilus citellus. The sequence goes on from NC_138189.1 coordinate 153,589,220, forward strand.
CAGCCCGCCGACGCGCGGCCTGACGCCCGTCTTGCGCGCCGCACGTGGAAGCGCGGCCCGTTTCTCCTGGGACTCCGGTACGCGTGGGACCCGCGGCCTGACACCATGAAGGAGACACCGCTCTCAAACTGCGAGCGCCGCTTCCTCCTCCGCGCCATCGAGGAAAAGAAGGTAGGCGGCCCGCGGGGCGGGCGGGCCGGACGCCGCTGCCCCGAGCGCGCGGGCGCGTGACCGCACGTTGTGCTTGCAGCGGCTGGACGGCAGGCAGACCTACGACTACAGGAGCATCCGGGTCTCCTTCGGGACGGACTACGGGTGCTGCGTGGTGGAGCTCGGGAAGACCAGGTAACCGCGGGACGCAGGCGGCGCCGAGCGGGGGCGACCTCGCCCGGCCGGGGGTTTACGAAGCAGCCCTGAAGTCTGCACACCACTTGGTGTAGCTGCCCAAAGTGAGGGTGTTCCGGAGCGCAGAGCTCGGGTTCTGGGGCCACACGTGGGCTGCCATCGGGAGCGGGTGTTGGCTGCGTGAGTACCACGAAGCTCTGACCGGTAGGCGTCCGGTGGACCGTGGCCTGCGCCGGGCACCTGGCCTGTGCGCCCCGCCCCTGTGCACCTGGCCTGTGCGCCCCGCCCCGTGCCCCGCCCCGTGCCCCGCCCCCGTGCGCGCCGTGCCCCGCCGCTGCGCGCCCCTTGTTCCCTGTTTGGGCGCCAATTGCCAGGGGCCTGCCCGGCGGGGTCCAGGGAGTCCCGAAGGAGGAGTGGCGTCGGCGAAATGATGAGACAGTTGGCTTTGCCAACACTTTTTCTCACTGTGACCCTGTCAAGACAGTGAGTGGGGGATCGCCTTCACCACCGCCCCCCTCCCTTTTTTAAGGAGAGAGTGGGAGAGAAAGAGAGGGAGAGAGAGAGAAATTTTTTAGTAATTATTCTTAGATTTCGGCGGACACAACATCTTTGTTGGTATGTGGTGCTGAGGATCGAACCCTGGCCGCACGCATGCCAGGGAGCGCGCTACCGCTTGAGCCACATCCCCAGCCCGCATCCCGGCCCTTTTAATTGACTTTTACTTTGAGACAGAATCTTGGTAAGTCGCACAGACTGGCCTGGGTCCCCCTGCGTAAGCAGACATGCGTCCCTGGGTTCTCATGTGTGCACCCTCCATTGCACCTGGAAGTTACTGTGGGTCTTGTCTCTTTGCTTTTCATTTTCGGAAGTTTCTGTTCAGGGTTCCTCCAGCTCCCTGGTCCTTTCTTCAGTCACATCTGACCTACTAACTGTCCCATCAAGGCCTTCTTGGTTTTTCTAGAGTGACTTTGATGTCTACTACAGCTTTTTGCTTTTTTTGAATATCCACGTGGCCACTTACTTCCCACCTGTTCTTCCCTGCTGTCTACTTGTTCTTGGGCACAGAAAGATTTAAATTATTAATATATCATCATGAAGGTTTCCTAATATACAGATCTTTTCCTTAGAGCTGCAGTTGAATCTGCACAAAGAGTTCTCTTGGCTTTAATGTAGGTGTTCAGATGAGGAGTCTCCCTGAGGCATTCTTCATTCAAAGCTCCCCATTCTTGAGTGGCAGTGCTATGGACAAGGGCAGTACTAACAAAACTGCCCATCTGCTTCTCTTGCAGTACTGGACATTGAACCCAGGGACACCTGCCATCAGCTATGTCTCCAGCCCTTTTTACTTATGACACAGGGCCTCTTTAAATTGCCCAGGCTGGACTTGAACTTGAGATCTTCCTGTGCCCGCCTCCCTAGATGCTGGGACGACAGGTGTGTGTCATCATGTCCAGCTATTCTAATGTTTTTAAATAGAGGTTGCAATGTTGCTGTTACTATAATAATTCAGGAATCTAAGAGTCAGATAGCTGAATTAATCCTTTCCAGAGAAAAATGAGACTCGAACAGCATCTCTACGTTGGTTTTGAAGATTCCCTTGATGACATACATTTGAATTTGTGTTGCTTATGTGTGTCTTTATGTATCAACCTCCTAAATCCTTTTGACTTAGAATATTTAAACACACCACACAGAAACAAATCACAGACTGATCATCATAAACAATAGGCATCCTGGAAACGTGTGAGTGTATAGCAAATTATTATAAATTTGCAGCACACTGATGAAATGCAAAAGAATTCTGAGTTCAAACACTTGGAAAAGTTCTCCCCAGCCCCATGTTCTACATTTTTATCAGTGCATTAGAGATATACATGATTGAGGTTCATTTTGACATAATTATAGAATCATGAGAAATAATTTGCTCCAATTCGGTCCTCAGGAATTCCCTCTTCCCTTCCCCATTTCCTAACTGAATGTTCTCCTGTTATAATTTTTTAACATCAGTGCATTCTGCATACACATGAAGGTGAGATTCACTGAGGTCCATCCTGTAGGGAACATTGGAAAGTTTGACCAGATTCCTTCCACTCTTCTTCTTTTGACCTGTCCCTCCTCCTCAACCCTTTCTCTGCTCCACTGATCTCTCCCGTATTTTGTAGGATTAACCCACCCCTTTTATCCTTAATTCTCTTCCACCTCTGAGAGAAAATATTCATTCCCAGACGTGCTGAGTCTAGCTTGCTTCACTTAGCATGATCTCTTCAGTTCCACCCATTAACCAGGAAATGAAATAATGTCATTCTTGTTCATAGCTGAGTGATACTCATATATATATATATATATATATATATATATATATCACATTTTTTATGTTGAAATAAAATTTTGTTAAGGATTATTACAAATAGTGTTTTAAAATGCACATGATTAGGGCTGGGGTTGTGGCTCAGTGGTCAAGTGCTTGTCTAGCATGCTTGAGGCACTGGGTTCGATCCGCAGCACCACATTAAAAATAAATAAATAAATAAAATAAAGATATTGTATCCATCTACACCAAAAAAATATATATTTAAAAAATGTAAATGATTTATATTTTGATCAACCTAAGCTACTTGTTGGTGAAAATTTTTAATTTTTATTTTACTTGTTCTTTTTACATATACAGTAGAATGCATTTTGGCATATTGTACATACATGGAGTATAACTTATTCTAATTAGGATCCTATTCTTGTGATTGTACATGTTGCAAAATAACCATGGTCATGTAGTCAACTACAAGGCTGAGAATGTTATGTCCAATTAATTCTACTGCCTTCCTATTCTCCTCCCTCTCCCTTCCGTCTAATCCAATGGATTCCTTTCTTTTCTCCCTGCTCCCATGTTGTGGCTTAGCATCCATAAATCAAAGAGAACATTTGGCTTTTGGTTTTCTGGGATTGGCTTATTTCATATTTTCCAGTTCCATCCATTTACCAGCAAATATTATAATTTCATTCTTCTTTATACATTAGTAATATATCATTGTGTGTGTGTGTGTGTGTGTGTGTGTGTGAGATATTATCTTTATCCATTCATGTATTGAAGGACACATAGGTCAGATCCATAGCTTGGTACTGTGAATTGAAGTGATACAAACTTTGATGTAGTTGGGTCACTGTACTATGCTGATTTTAGGGAGTGGGATAACTGAGTCAAATGGAGGTTCCATTCTAAGTTTTCTGAGGAATATCCTTACTGCTTTCCACAGTGGTTGAACTAATTTGCAGTCCCACCAGCAATGTATGAGAGTACCTTTCTCCCCACATCCTTGCCAACAGTGATTGCTACTTGTGTTCTTGATGGTGGCCATTCTGACTGGAATGAGAAGTGATCTCATTGTAGTTTTAACTTGCGTTTCTGTGATGGCTAGAGATGTTGAACGTTTTTTCATATATTCTTGACCCTTCATATTTCCTTACCAGTGAAGGGCCGGTTCAGTTCCTGTGCCAATTTAGTGATTGGGTCATTTGTGGGTTCTATTTTGTTGTTGTTAAAAGTTCCTTGACTTCTTTGGACAACCTGGAGATTGATGCTCTATCTGAGGAGCAGCTGGTAAAGATCTCTCCCATTTTGTAGGCTTTCTCTTCAGGTTCTTGTTTCCTTTGCAATGAAGAAGCCTTTTAGTTAGAGACCATTCCGTTGACTGATTCTGGATTTTACTTCTTGAGCTTTATGAGTCTTATTGAGGAACTCAGTTCCTAAGCTGACATGATGGAGAGGTGGACCTACTTTGTCTTCTAGCAAGCGCAGGGTCTCTGGTCTAATGCCTAGATCCTTGATGCACTTTGACCTGAGTCTTCTGCAGGGTGAGAGACAGGGTTCAGTTTTGTTCTACTGCATATGGATTTCCACCTTTCCCTGGGCCATTTGTTGAAGAGACTATCTTTTCCCCAATATATGTGGATGGCCCCTTTGTCTTGTATGAGGTGATTGTATATTTGTGGGTTTCTCTTTGGGTCTTCTGTTCCATTGGTGGTCTTGCCTGTTTGGGTGCCAGTAACGTGCCATTTTGGTTTCTGCAGATCTGTGATATAATTTAATGTCTGGGATGGTGAGGCCTTCTGCATTTTTCTTGCAAATGAATCGCTTTGTCTATTCTGGATGTCTCATTTGTCCAAACAAATTTCATGATTACCTTTCATATTCCTATAGAAAACATCATTAGAATTCTGTAGGAATGGCATGAGATCTATATAGAACTGTGGGTAATATGGCCACGTGGTAAGTATTGATTCTGCGTATTCAAAAACATGGGAGATGGTTCCATTTTCTATGACCTCCTGCAATAACTCTCTTTTGTGTTCTTTAGTTTTCATTATACAGATCAAGTGACACTTTTGCTAATATTGATTCCAGGTATTTTATTTTATATTAATTTTCACAGCCATTGTGAAAAGCTTAGATTTCAGGAAATCCCATAGAGCTAATACGTCATTGATGTTCAGGAATGCAATTTATGTATTTTTTATTTTATACCCTGAAACATTGCTTAATTAGCTTATAAGTTCTATCTAAGTCCACATAGGAAGAGGGGGGTGGTGACTTTGGATCCGAGCCCCTGTGTCCACAGATAGGTGGCACGGGGTCTCCCTCACGAGGGCCAGCTGCTAGAGCAAGAAGTGCAACCTGCCCTGGCCGCCACCTCCCGGACCCCTCAGGCAGGAGGACACCTGAAGACACCCGGACACCAGTGGGCCCCTGCGCCCCATCTGGATACCACGTCAGGGACTTATCCTCGTACACGTGCCCCGGCCCTGCTCTCCTCTGCTCTCTCTCCCACCCTCTGGGGCAGAGATGCTTCCCAATAAGCTCTTCATCCATTCCCGAGTCCCACGGATCTTGGAATAAATTGGGTGCTCCGTGGGGATCAGCTGTTGCGTTCCTTGGCCGCCTCCTGGCAGCAGTGGGAGAGTGGGTGGTGGTGTCACAGTGGGGAAGGTGTAAGGGAGCAGTGACCACAGAGCCCTCTGGAGGTCCCCAAGGGCAACACGTGATCCAGAGTGGTCCCAGGGGAGGAGACTCTGACTGAGGGGAGGAGGCTGGGTGGGGGGCGGGGAGAAAGGCAGACCTTGTGCCTGACCTGACACTGATGGTGCCCGGTCACCACATTCGGAAGTGAACCATGGACAGGAGGAGCCACCGGCCCAAGCCCATCCTGGGGTGACACCCAGATTGGCATGAGGAGGGCCCCGTGTCACAGATTCCGGGGGCAGTCAGGGTAGAGCTGTGGGTGCCTCCCCCAGAGAGGCTTGGGGGCTGCGGCTTGCTCCCTCCTCTGAATGTACCTGCCAGGGGCTGGCTCTTGGCCTGGTGAAGCTTTATCCTCTCTAGGTCTTTGGCTGTGCGGGACCGTCCCTGTGAGCGTCCTGACCCAGGGACGGGCCCTTCAGCCTGCCACCCCGAGCTCCCCAGGGCTGCTGAGCAGGGAGCAGGACCACCTGGCGGGGGAGCTGGGGCGCAGGTGTGGGCAGGGGAGGGTGTGTGGCCAGAGCCCCCAGCCCGCAGGAGTGGAGGGCTGGCTGGGAGGAGCTGTTTTCTGGGTCTAGTGTTTGGAGTGAACCTTTCAATTCCCATCCCTTCGACTCGGGGTGTGGGCTCTGTCCCCCATTCTTTGCCATCTCTGTGGGGTTTCCATTTGACGTGGGTCAGAGATCCCAGTCTGATGTGAATGGAGGGCAGCCTCCCTTCCATCCTGTACTAGGTGCGGACCCCACCCCCTCCCCCTGGGTCTCTGATGTCACAGAGCCACCCGTGTGTTCCTGGTGGGTTTGGTACCGCAGACCCTCCACGGAGTCTTCTGAATTGGTCCCTTCCCCGTGGACAAGAATCGTGAGGCCAGCTTTTGTACTTGCCAGGAACAGACCTTTCCAGAGACCCTGTGTCTTCACCCATCTCTGAGTCCCTGCCTAAGGTCGTTCAGTCCACCACCAGGGACTCCTCTCGTGAAGGGCAGGTGCAGGGGAGACCGAGCCCCTTGCCTTTGGTTTCCCAGGGCCGTGGTTGGAGGAGTGTGTTTCTCCAAAAGTGCTGCTGAGACTCCCCTCCCTTTGAGGGTGTGGAGTTTTGGTCCTTCAGGAGGGTGAGGCCCTGGGGCCCTGGCTCCCCGAGGGGATGTGCGCCTCAGGGCTGGACCTCCTCTGGCCGGCAACTAGGCCCTGGTTCTACCCTCTGCACCACACGTGGTCGCGCTTGGTCTCAGGTGTGCTCATGCACACACCCACCCCCCACCCCCCCACACAGAGACACACAGAGACAGACACAGACACAGACATGTCACGGAGGGCAAGGTGGTGACTGCCTTTCTACTTGTGGGTTGGGGAGGCCGAGCAGGGGCATTGCCAGTTCAAGACCTGCCTAGGCAAGGGTGTGAGATCCTTCGTCGAAGACAGTAGAAAGGGCTGGGAAAGTGGCTCAGGAGTCGAGCGCTGGCCCCAGGGGCTTGGGCAGCCAGGTAGGGCCGCAGATGCATGGGCAGCCACAGGTGGGGCCTTTTCCGTCCCTGTCCGTCCCCTCCAGCTTGGCTCTGGGCCCAAGGTGGGGCGTCAACACGCCCGCCATTCACTCCTGGCCCCTCTCGGCCTGTGAGCAGCAGCAGCAGCATCAGCCTGAGGAGCACAAGCTTTCAGGGCAGGTCTCCATAACTAGAACCAAGGAGGAAAGAAGGGAGGAGAGCGGGGAAAGGGACTGAAGGGGTGAGCCCAGTCCTCGGCCCTTTCAGCCGTGTGGTGTGGGGACACGGCAACAAGGTCCCTCGCTGGAAGGAGAGAGCGAGACCTCCCTGGACACCCGGCCTCCTGGTGCCTGACACGTGGACGCCTCAGGTCCCAGAGGGGGGAGCCGTCAGTCTGTGAGGTTCCAAAGGAGCCAGCCCAGGCTCTGTGGACAGAGCAGCGGAAGGGACCGGGGCATCAGGGACGCCTCCGTCTCTCTGCACCCCAGGATGGGCACCTGCTGGCCCTAGGGTTCTTGGCTGGCAGGTTCGGCCTTCATCCCTGGAAGGAGACCCACCCTCCTCTCTCTCTCCTGTGGGCTGCAGGAAGGGTTCTGGCGAGTGACCTGATAGGACCTTGTGGGGCAGTGACGAGGCAGGTGCCCGCCCTGGCCCCCACATCTCACTGAGGTCGGGAATGTGGTCCTGGGGCTCAGGGGGCAGAGCGACCCGCGACAGCGTCCTGGCGTGAGTGGACTGCTACCACTGTAAGGGTCCGGCGGAGCATCGGAGAAAGAGACCACACAAGAGACTGGCTCCATGCAATTGGCAAAAGGGGATTTATTAATTCAGCATGCTGAGGTTCCAGGCTCACTCAGGAAGATAGAGCAGCCCAGAGCCCAGAGCAGAGGTCAAGCAGAGCTTAAGTACACTTTTTCGAGAGGGCGGGGGGCTTTGCATACATCAGAACAAATCATCATGAGGCGCGGGAAAATTGAACAACAACTCCGAGACAGGATTAGTCCATTCATTGGCGGGAACAGTCTGGGCAGGGGTGATTGGTCACTCCTAAGCGGGGTACACATTTAAACTGATTGATTTGGGGGCCTAGATGCTTACGTGCCGAGCTACTTGGAGCCCTTAGCTATTAAACAACCAGGGGACCAGGAGAAATATTTACTGGGCAGTTCAGGTATTGTCCTAACAGCTACAGGGATTACAGGTTCCGGGGGTAGCAGAGGAATTTTAACAATACCTAGTCTTTACTTTTTAGCCCCGGCCTTGCCATTTAGAAACTTTACAATGCCCGGTCTTTTACACTTTAAGTCAGACTTTTGCAGCTTAGAATCAGCTTAGAAATTTTACCTTTACACCACGCTCTGGACGCCAGTCTGTCCGAGTTGGAGGAGACGGGCGCTGAATGGCTCCAGAGGACCTGGGCTGGGGTCTTCACGGGGCGAAAGCCACGACAGAGTTGTGTACTGGCGAGGCACGGGCCCCGGGGCCTGGTCCAGCTCCTCCTTTCTCAGCAAGGAGAGGTCGGGGTCCCGAACACACGGGAGCACCGAGGTTCCACAGGCCCTCCTTGTTGTGACCAGGAAGGTGGCCAAGGTCCCGGAGGCGCGAGTGGGAGATGCCACCGTGGGCCACCCCCCGGGTGTGAGCGGGCCACTCCTGGCTGTGACCTCACAGGGGCCAGCATTGTGAGGGACTTGAGCCAGCGGGGATTTAAGGCCCGGCCGAGGCCGGGAGCTTGTCCACAAGCACAGGAAGCTCTAGGCAGTGACCTGTGGGACTCCCGTAGTTAGCGCGTTTGGTGGTTGGTGGTTTGGTGGTTCTGGTTGCGGTCTCGGGTTGGTTCTTTGATTTGGGGCTTTCTGTTGGGCTTTGTTGTGTTAGTTCTGCTTGTGTTCTTTGCTTTGTTTGTTGTGTTTGTTTTTAGCCAGCGGCCTTAGTGGGCGTGGGGCCGAGGATGTCTAGAGAGAGCAGTGAGCGTAGCGGGGTGCGGAGGGTGTGGCGGGACCTCGCGGCCAGCTCCTCCTTGGAGGAAGCCCTCACGGGCCGCTATGAGCCCCTGGGGGTCGTCGGGCAGGGCAGCTTTGCCAAGGTCTTCCTGGCCCGACACATCCTGACGGGGACGAAGGTGGCCGTGAAAGTCCTGCGGAAGGGGGCGGGGGGCACCTTGTCCTGGGTCTTGTCGGAGCTGGACATCATGAAGGGCTTGGAGCACCCGCACGTGGTGCAGCTGCTGGAGATCGTGCAGACCCCCGGCACTGCCTTCGTGGTGATGGAGCACATGGCTGGGGGCCAGCTGGGCCAGCACATCCCGGAGGTCGTGGGCCTGTGGGAGGACGAGGCCCGCACGCTGTTCGGGCAGGTGGCCAGCGCCGTGGGCTACTGCCACGCGCAGGGCATCGCGCACCGGGACGTGAAGGCGGACAACGTGCTGCTGGATGCCGCGGGCCGCGCCAAGCTGTGCGACTTCGGCCTGGCCTGCAGGTTCAGGGCCGGAGAGAAGCTGGGCCTGCTCTGCGGCACCGTGGCCTACTGGGCCCCGGAGCTGCACCGGCGAGAGCCCTACGACGGCCCCGCGGTGGACGTCTGGAGCCTGGGTGTCCTCCTGGTCCTCATGCTCACGGGCTGCGTCCCGTTCACCGGGGACAGCTATGCGCAGGCCAAGGAGCAGGTGCTGCAGGCCAGGTACCACCTCCCGTTCCACCTGTCCGACGAGGCGCAAAGCCTGGTGTCCTGGATGCTGACCCTGGAGCCCGCGCACAGGCCCACGCTGCAGCAGATCCTGGGGCACCCGTGGCTGAGCCAGGATGGGGAACGCTGCCCGAGTCCTCCCGCTGAGCTGCTCCCCAAGCGCCCGGACACCTCCATCCTGCTGGCCATGCTGGACCTGGGCTACGGGCTGCAGGAGACCTGGGTGTCGGTGGCGACGCGCCAGTTCAACGAGGCCATGGCCACCTACCTCCTGCTGGGCCACCAGGAAACCCGGGGGGCGGGCTGCCAGGTGCGGCTGCAGATACCTGGGCAGCCACAGGTGGGCCCTTGCCCGTCCCTGTCCATCCCCTCCAGCTTGACTCTGGGCCCAAGGTGGGGCGTCAGCAGGCCGGCCATTCGCTCCTGGCCCCCCTCGGCCTGTGAGCAGCAGCAGCAGCAGCAGCAGCAGCAGCCGCCTGAGGAGCTCAAGCCTTCAGGGCAGGTGGGCAGCAGGAGAGCCAGCCTGCCCGCCATCATGCTGTGCAGCCTGTCGGCCAGCGTCCCTACTGCAGGCCCCACGGCCCCTCTGCCCGGGTCCTCCCAGGCCCTGGCACCGGATCCAAGCTCCAACTCCACCGAGCAACCCCCTGCTGGCACCAGGACCCCTGGCCTGAGCCGTGACACCGCCAGGGGATGGAGGGGAGTGTTCCGGGGGATGGCCACCTGTCTGGCGAGGCTGTGCTGCTGCGTGCAGGCCCCCAGGACCGGCTCCGGACGCTCCAACAGAGTGGCTCCCGCAGCTGGAGGGCCAGCGCCACCACCACCACCACCACCCAGGGACCCCCCGGGGCCTGCCCCCACCAGAGGTCAGGCCCTCAGAAGATTCTTCAAAAACAGAGTGGCTCCCGCAGCTGGAGGGCCAGCGCCACCACCACCACCACCACCCAGGGACCCCCCGGGACCTGCCCCCACCAGAGGGCAGGCCTTCAGAAGATTCTTCAAAAACAGAGTGGCTCCCTGACTATCGCCCAGCTGAGACGCCCACGGAGCCAAGTAGGTGGAGCGGTGCTGCCTTTGGTCTCACGTGTGCCTTGATGAGTGTCATTTCAAAGGATGGATGGACACCCTCTGCCCTTGGGGGGTGCCACCAGGGTTAGGTCGACCGCGGTGCCACAGGGTGGGCGACTCTGACTCCTAGCCCCTCTCTGTGTCCACAGACAGGTGGCACGGGGTCTCCCTCACGAGGGCCAGCTGCTGGAGTGAGAAGTGCAACCTGCCCTGGCCGCGGCCTCCCGGACCCCTCAGGCAGGAGGACACCGGGACACCAGTGGGCCCCTGCGCCCCACCCGGATCCCACGTCAGGGACTTCTCCTCGGACACGTGCCCCGGCCCTGCTCTCCTCTGCTCTCTCTCCCACCCTCTGGGGCAGAGATGCTTCCCAATAAGCTCTTCATCCATTCCCGAGTCCCACGGATCTTGGAATAAATTGGGTGCTCCGTGGGGATCAGCTGTTGCGTTCCTTGGCCGCCTCCTGGCAGCAGTGGGAGAGTGGGTGGTGGTGTCACAGTGGGGAAGGTGTAAGGGAGCAGTGACCACAGAGCCCTCTGGAGGTCCCCAAGGGCAACACGTGATCCAGAGTGGTCCCAGGGGAGGAGACTCTGACTGAGGGGAGGAGGCTGGGTGGGGGGCGGGGAGAAAGGCAGACCTTGTGCCTGACCTGACACTGATGGTGCCCGGTCACCACATTCGGAAGTGAACCATGGACAGGAGGAGCCACCGGCCCAAGCCCATCCTGGGGTGACACCCAGATTGGCATGAGGAGGGCCCCGTGTCACAGATTCCGGGGGCAGTCAGGGTAGAGCTGTGGGTGCCTCCCCTAGAGAGGCTTGGGGGCTGCTGCTTGCTCCCTCCTCTGAATGTACCTGCCAGGGGCTGGCTCTTGGCCTGGTGAAGCTTTATCCTCTCTAGGTCTTTGGCTGTGCGGGACCGTCCCTGTGAGCGTCCTGACCCAGGGACGGGCCCTTCAGCCTGCCACCCCGAGCTCCCCAGGGCTGCTGAGCAGGGAGCAGGACCACCTGGCGGGGGAGCTGGGGCGCAGGTGTGGGCAGGGGAGGGTGTGTGGCCAGAGCCCCCAGCCCGCAGGAGTGGAGGGCTGGCTGGGAGGAGCTGTTTTCTGGGTCTAGTGTTTGGAGTGAACCTTTCAATTCCCATCCCTTCGACTCGGGGTGTGGGCTCTGTCCCCCATTCTTTGCCATCTCTGTGGGGTTTCCATTTGACGTGGGTCAGAGATCCCAGTCTGATGTGAATGGAGGGCAGCCTCCCTTCCATCCTGTACTAGGTGCGGACCCCACCCCCTCCCCCTGGGTCTCTGATGTCACAGAGCCACCCGTGTGTTCCTGGTGGGTTTGGTACCGCAGACCCTCCACGGAGTCTTCTGAATTGGTCCCTTCCCCGTGGACAAGAATCGTGAGGCCAGCTTTTGTACTTGCCAGGAACAGACCTTTCCAGAGACCCTGTGTCTTCACCCATCTCTGAGTCCCTGCCTAAGGTCGTTCAGTCCACCACCAGGGACTCCTCTCGTGAAGGGCAGGTGCAGGGGAGACCGAGCCCCTTGCCTTTGGTTTCCCAGGGCCGTGGTTGGAGGAGTGTGTTTCTCCAAAAGTGCTGCTGAGACTCCCCTCCCTTTGAGGGTGTGGAGTTTTGGTCCTTCAGGAGGGTGAGGCCCTGGGGCCCTGGCTCCCCGAGGGGATGTGCGCCTCAGGGCTGGACCTCCTCTGGCCGGCAACTAGGCCCTGGTTCTACCCTCTGCACCACACGTGGTCGCGCTTGGTCTCAGGTGTGCTCATGCACACACCCACCCCCCACCCCCCCACACAGAGACACACAGAGACAGACACAGACACAGACATGTCACGGAGGGCAAGGTGGTGACTGCCTTTCTACTTGTGGGTTGGGGAGGCCGAGCAGGGGCATTGCCAGTTCAAGACCTGCCTAGGCAAGGGTGTGAGATCCTTCGTCGAAGACAGTAGAAAGGGCTGGGAAAGTGGCTCAGGAGTCGAGCGCTGGCCCCAGGGGCTTGGGCAGCCAGGTAGGGCCGCAGATGCATGGGCAGCCACAGGTGGGGCCTTTTCCGTCCCTGTCCGTCCCCTCCAGCTTGGCTCTGGGCCCAAGGTGGGGCGTCAACACGCCCGCCATTCACTCCTGGCCCCTCTCGGCCTGTGAGCAGCAGCAGCAGCATCAGCCTGAGGAGCACAAGCTTTCAGGGCAGGTCTCCATAACTAGAACCAAGGAGGAAAGAAGGGAGGAGAGCGGGGAAAGGGACTGAAGGGGTGAGCCCAGTCCTCGGCCCTTTCAGCCGTGTGGTGTGGGGACACGGCAACAAGGTCCCTCGCTGGAAGGAGAGAGCGAGACCTCCCTGGACACCCGGCCTCCTGGTGCCTGACACGTGGACGCCTCAGGTCCCAGAGGGGGGAGCCGTCAGTCTGTGAGGTTCCAAAGGAGCCAGCCCAGGCTCTGTGGACAGAGCAGCGGAAGGGACCGGGGCATCAGGGACGCCTCCGTCTCTCTGCACCCCAGGATGGGCACCTGCTGGCCCTAGGGTTCTTGGCTGGCAGGTTCGGCCTTCATCCCTGGAAGGAGACCCACCCTCCTCTCTCTCTCCTGTGGGCTGCAGGAAGGGTTCTGGCGAGTGACCTGATAGGACCTTGTGGGGCAGTGACGAGGCAGGTGCCCGCCCTGGCCCCCACATCTCACTGAGGTCGGGAATGTGGTCCTGGGGCTCAGGGGGCAGAGCGACCCGCGACAGCGTCCTGGCGTGAGTGGACTGCTACCACTGTAAGGGTCCGGCGGAGCATCGGAGAAAGAGACCACACAAGAGACTGGCTCCATGCAATTGGCAAAAGGGGATTTATTAATTCAGCATGCTGAGGTTCCAGGCTCACTCAGGAAGATAGAGCAGCCCAGAGCCCAGAGCAGAGGTCAAGCAGAGCTTAAGTACACTTTTTCGAGAGGGCGGGGGGCTTTGCATACATCAGAACAAATCATCATGAGGCGCGGGAAAATTGAACAACAACTCCGAGACAGGATTAGTCCATTCATTGGCGGGAACAGTCTGGGCAGGGGTGATTGGTCACTCCTAAGCGGGGTACACATTTAAACTGATTGATTTGGGGGCCTAGATGCTTACGTGCCGAGCTACTTGGAGCCCTTAGCTATTAAACAACCAGGGGACCAGGAGAAATATTTACTGGGCAGTTCAGGTATTGTCCTAACAGCTACAGGGATTACAGGTTCCGGGGGTAGCAGAGGAATTTTAACAATACCTAGTCTTTACTTTTTAGCCCCGGCCTTGCCATTTAGAAACTTTACAATGCCCGGTCTTTTACACTTTAAGTCAGACTTTTGCAGCTTAGAATCAGCTTAGAAATTTTACCTTTACACCACGCTCTGGACGCCAGTCTGTCCGAGTTGGAGGAGACGGGCGCTGAATGGCTCCAGAGGACCTGGGCTGGGGTCTTCACGGGGCGAAAGCCACGACAGAGTTGTGTACTGGCGAGGCACGGGCCCCGGGGCCTGGTCCAGCTCCTCCTTTCTCAGCAAGGAGAGGTCGGGGTCCCGAACACACGGGAGCACCGAGGTTCCACAGGCCCTCCTTGTTGTGACCAGGAAGGTGGCCAAGGTCCCGGAGGCGCGAGTGGGAGATGCCACCGTGGGCCACCCCCCGGGTGTGAGCGGGCCACTCCTGGCTGTGACCTCACAGGGGCCAGCATTGTGAGGGACTTGAGCCAGCGGGGATTTAAGGCCCGGCCGAGGCCGGGAGCTTGTCCACAAGCACAGGAAGCTCTAGGCAGTGACCTGTGGGACTCCCGTAGTTAGCGCGTTTGGTGGTTGGTGGTTTGGTGGTTCTGGTTGCGGTCTCGGGTTGGTTCTTTGATTTGGGGCTTTCTGTTGGGCTTTGTTGTGTTAGTTCTGCTTGTGTTCTTTGCTTTGTTTGTTGTGTTTGTTTTTAGCCAGCGGCCTTAGTGGGCGTGGGGCCGAGGATGTCTAGAGAGAGCAGTGAGCGTAGCGGGGTGCGGAGGGTGTGGCGGGACCTCGCGGCCAGCTCCTCCTTGGAGGAAGCCCTCACGGGCCGCTATGAGCCCCTGGGGGTCGTCGGGCAGGGCAGCTTTGCCAAGGTCTTCCTGGCCCGACACATCCTGACGGGGACGAAGGTGGCCGTGAAAGTCCTGCGGAAGGGGGCGGGGGGCACCTTGTCCTGGGTCTTGTCGGAGCTGGACATCATGAAGGGCTTGGAGCACCCGCACGTGGTGCAGCTGCTGGAGATCGTGCAGACCCCCGGCACTGCCTTCGTGGTGATGGAGCACATGGCTGGGGGCCAGCTGGGCCAGCACATCCCGGAGGTCGTGGGCCTGTGGGAGGACGAGGCCCGCACGCTGTTCGGGCAGGTGGCCAGCGCCGTGGGCTACTGCCACGCGCAGGGCATCGCGCACCGGGACGTGAAGGCGGACAACGTGCTGCTGGATGCCGCGGGCCGCGCCAAGCTGTGCGACTTCGGCCTGGCCTGCAGGTTCAGGGCCGGAGAGAAGCTGGGCCTGCTCTGCGGCACCGTGGCCTACTGGGCCCCGGAGCTGCACCGGCGAGAGCCCTACGACGGCCCCGCGGTGGACGTCTGGAGCCTGGGTGTCCTCCTGGTCCTCATGCTCACGGGCTGCGTCCCGTTCACCGGGGACAGCTATGCGCAGGCCAAGGAGCAGGTGCTGCAGGCCAGGTACCACCTCCCGTTCCACCTGTCCGACGAGGCGCAAAGCCTGGTGTCCTGGATGCTGACCCTGGAGCCCGCGCACAGGCCCACGCTGCAGCAGATCCTGGGGCACCCGTGGCTGAGCCAGGATGGGGAACGCTGCCCGAGTCCTCCCGCTGAGCTGCTCCCCAAGCGCCCGGACACCTCCATCCTGCTGGCCATGCTGGACCTGGGCTACGGGCTGCAGGAGACCTGGGTGTCGGTGGCGACGCGCCAGTTCAACGAGGCCATGGCCACCTACCTCCTGCTGGGCCACCAGGAAACCCGGGGGGCGGGCTGCCAGGTGCGGCTGCAGATACCTGGGCAGCCACAGGTGGGCCCTTGCCCGTCCCTGTCCATCCCCTCCAGCTTGACTCTGGGCCCAAGGTGGGGCGTCAGCAGGCCGGCCATTCGCTCCTGGCCCCCCTCGGCCTGTGAGCAGCAGCAGCAGCAGCAGCAGCAGCAGCCGCCTGAGGAGCTCAAGCCTTCAGGGCAGGTGGGCAGCAGGAGAGCCAGCCTGCCCGCCATCATGCTGTGCAGCCTGTCGGCCAGCGTCCCTACTGCAGGCCCCACGGCCCCTCTGCCCGGGTCCTCCCAGGCCCTGGCACCGGATCCAAGCTCCAACTCCACCGAGCAACCCCCTGCTGGCACCAGGACCCCTGGCCTGAGCCGTGACACCGCCAGGGGATGGAGGGGAGTGTTCCGGGGGATGGCCACCTGTCTGGCGAGGCTGTGCTGCTGCGTGCAGGCCCCCAGGACCGGCTCCGGACGCTCCAACAGAGTGGCTCCCGCAGCTGGAGGGCCAGCGCCACCACCACCACCACCACCCAGGGACCCCCCGGGGCCTGCCCCCACCAGAGGTCAGGCCCTCAGAAGATTCTTCAAAAACAGAGTGGCTCCCGCAGCTGGAGGGCCAGCGCCACCACCACCACCACCACCCAGGGACCCCCCGGGACCTGCCCCCACCAGAGGGCAGGCCTTCAGAAGATTCTTCAAAAACAGAGTGGCTCCCTGACTATCGCCCAGCTGAGACGCCCACGGAGCCAAGTAGGTGGAGCGGTGCTGCCTTTGGTCTCACGTGTGCCTTGATGAGTGTCATTTCAAAGGATGGATGGACACCCTCTGCCCTTGGGGGGTGCCACCAGGGTTAGGTCGACCGCGGTGCCACAGGGTGGGCGACTCTGACTCCTAGCCCCTCTCTGTGTCCACAGACAGGTGGCACGGGGTCTCCCTCACGAGGGCCAGCTGCTGGAGTGAGAAGTGCAACCTGCCCTGGCCGCGGCCTCCCGGACCCCTCAGGCAGGAGGACACCGGGACACCAGTGGGCCCCTGCGCCCCACCCGGATCCCACGTCAGGGACTTCTCCTCGGACACGTGCCCCGGCCCTGCTCTCCTCTGCTCTCTCTCCCACCCTCTGGGGCAGAGATGCTTCCCAATAAGCTCTTCATCCATTCCCGAGTCCCACGGATCTTGGAATAAATTGGGTGCTCCGTGGGGATCAGCTGTTGCGTTCCTTGGCCGCCTCCTGGCAGCAGTGGGAGAGTGGGTGGTGGTGTCACAGTGGGGAAGGTGTAAGGGAGCAGTGACCACAGAGCCCTCTGGAGGTCCCCAAGGGCAACACGTGATCCAGAGTGGTCCCAGGGGAGGAGACTCTGACTGAGGGGAGGAGGCTGGGTGGGGGGCGGGGAGAAAGGCAGACCTTGTGCCTGACCTGACACTGATGGTGCCCGGTCACCACATTCGGAAGTGAACCATGGACAGGAGGAGCCACCGGCCCAAGCCCATCCTGGGGTGACACCCAGATTGGCATGAGGAGGGCCCCGTGTCACAGATTCCGGGGGCAGTCAGGGTAGAGCTGTGGGTGCCTCCCCTAGAGAGGCTTGGGGGCTGCTGCTTGCTCCCTCCTCTGAATGTACCTGCCAGGGGCTGGCTCTTGGCCTGGTGAAGCTTTATCCTCTCTAGGTCTTTGGCTGTGCGGGACCGTCCCTGTGAGCGTCCTGACCCAGGGACGGGCCCTTCAGCCTGCCACCCCGAGCTCCCCAGGGCTGCTGAGCAGGGAGCAGGACCACCTGGCGGGGGAGCTGGGGCGCAGGTGTGGGCAGGGGAGGGTGTGTGGCCAGAGCCCCCAGCCCGCAGGAGTGGAGGGCTGGCTGGGAGGAGCTGTTTTCTGGGTCTAGTGTTTGGAGTGAACCTTTCAATTCCCATCCCTTCGACTCGGGGTGTGGGCTCTGTCCCCCATTCTTTGCCATCTCTGTGGGGTTTCCATTTGACGTGGGTCAGAGATCCCAGTCTGATGTGAATGGAGGGCAGCCTCCCTTCCATCCTGTACTAGGTGCGGACCCCACCCCCTCCCCCTGGGTCTCTGATGTCACAGAGCCACCCGTGTGTTCCTGGTGGGTTTGGTACCGCAGACCCTCCACGGAGTCTTCTGAATTGGTCCCTTCCCCGTGGACAAGAATCGTGAGGCCAGCTTTTGTACTTGCCAGGAACAGACCTTTCCAGAGACCCTGTGTCTTCACCCATCTCTGAGTCCCTGCCTAAGGTCGTTCAGTCCACCACCAGGGACTCCTCTCGTGAAGGGCAGGTGCAGGGGAGACCGAGCCCCTTGCCTTTGGTTTCCCAGGGCCGTGGTTGGAGGAGTGTGTTTCTCCAAAAGTGCTGCTGAGACTCCCCTCCCTTTGAGGGTGTGGAGTTTTGGTCCTTCAGGAGGGTGAGGCCCTGGGGCCCTGGCTCCCCGAGGGGATGTGCGCCTCAGGGCTGGACCTCCTCTGGCCGGCAACTAGGCCCTGGTTCTACCCTCTGCACCACACGTGGTCGCGCTTGGTCTCAGGTGTGCTCATGCACACACCCACCCCCCACCCCCCCACACAGAGACACACAGAGACAGACACAGACACAGACATGTCACGGAGGGCAAGGTGGTGACTGCCTTTCTACTTGTGGGTTGGGGAGGCCGAGCAGGGGCATTGCCAGTTCAAGACCTGCCTAGGCAAGGGTGTGAGATCCTTCGTCGAAGACAGTAGAAAGGGCTGGGAAAGTGGCTCAGGAGTCGAGCGCTGGCCCCAGGGGCTTGGGCAGCCAGGTAGGGCCGCAGATGCATGGGCAGCCACAGGTGGGGCCTTTTCCGTCCCTGTCCGTCCCCTCCAGCTTGGCTCTGGGCCCAAGGTGGGGCGTCAACACGCCCGCCATTCACTCCTGGCCCCTCTCGGCCTGTGAGCAGCAGCAGCAGCATCAGCCTGAGGAGCACAAGCTTTCAGGGCAGGTCTCCATAACTAGAACCAAGGAGGAAAGAAGGGAGGAGAGCGGGGAAAGGGACTGAAGGGGTGAGCCCAGTCCTCGGCCCTTTCAGCCGTGTGGTGTGGGGACACGGCAACAAGGTCCCTCGCTGGAAGGAGAGAGCGAGACCTCCCTGGACACCCGGCCTCCTGGTGCCTGACACGTGGACGCCTCAGGTCCCAGAGGGGGGAGCCGTCAGTCTGTGAGGTTCCAAAGGAGCCAGCCCAGGCTCTGTGGACAGAGCAGCGGAAGGGACCGGGGCATCAGGGACGCCTCCGTCTCTCTGCACCCCAGGATGGGCACCTGCTGGCCCTAGGGTTCTTGGCTGGCAGGTTCGGCCTTCATCCCTGGAAGGAGACCCACCCTCCTCTCTCTCTCCTGTGGGCTGCAGGAAGGGTTCTGGCGAGTGACCTGATAGGACCTTGTGGGGCAGTGACGAGGCAGGTGCCCGCCCTGGCCCCCACATCTCACTGAGGTCGGGAATGTGGTCCTGGGGCTCAGGGGGCAGAGCGACCCGC
This sequence comes from Spermophilus citellus, assembly GCF_964194105.1. NCBI lineage: Eukaryota > Metazoa > Chordata > Mammalia > Rodentia > Sciuridae > Spermophilus > Spermophilus citellus. Next base: position 153,608,317 of record NC_138189.1, read on the forward strand.
GACAGCGTCCTGGCGTGAGTGGACTGCTACCACTGTAAGGGTCCGGCGGAGCATCGGAGAAAGAGACCACACAAGAGACTGGCTCCATGCAATTGGCAAAAGGGGATTTATTAATTCAGCATGCTGAGGTTCCAGGCTCACTCAGGAAGATAGAGCAGCCCAGAGCCCAGAGCAGAGGTCAAGCAGAGCTTAAGTACACTTTTTCGAGAGGGCGGGGGGCTTTGCATACATCAGAACAAATCATCATGAGGCGCGGGAAAATTGAACAACAACTCCGAGACAGGATTAGTCCATTCATTGGCGGGAACAGTCTGGGCAGGGGTGATTGGTCACTCCTAAGCGGGGTACACATTTAAACTGATTGATTTGGGGGCCTAGATGCTTACGTGCCGAGCTACTTGGAGCCCTTAGCTATTAAACAACCAGGGGACCAGGAGAAATATTTACTGGGCAGTTCAGGTATTGTCCTAACAGCTACAGGGATTACAGGTTCCGGGGGTAGCAGAGGAATTTTAACAATACCTAGTCTTTACTTTTTAGCCCCGGCCTTGCCATTTAGAAACTTTACAATGCCCGGTCTTTTACACTTTAAGTCAGACTTTTGCAGCTTAGAATCAGCTTAGAAATTTTACCTTTACACCACGCTCTGGACGCCAGTCTGTCCGAGTTGGAGGAGACGGGCGCTGAATGGCTCCAGAGGACCTGGGCTGGGGTCTTCACGGGGCGAAAGCCACGACAGAGTTGTGTACTGGCGAGGCACGGGCCCCGGGGCCTGGTCCAGCTCCTCCTTTCTCAGCAAGGAGAGGTCGGGGTCCCGAACACACGGGAGCACCGAGGTTCCACAGGCCCTCCTTGTTGTGACCAGGAAGGTGGCCAAGGTCCCGGAGGCGCGAGTGGGAGATGCCACCGTGGGCCACCCCCCGGGTGTGAGCGGGCCACTCCTGGCTGTGACCTCACAGGGGCCAGCATTGTGAGGGACTTGAGCCAGCGGGGATTTAAGGCCCGGCCGAGGCCGGGAGCTTGTCCACAAGCACAGGAAGCTCTAGGCAGTGACCTGTGGGACTCCCGTAGTTAGCGCGTTTGGTGGTTGGTGGTTTGGTGGTTCTGGTTGCGGTCTCGGGTTGGTTCTTTGATTTGGGGCTTTCTGTTGGGCTTTGTTGTGTTAGTTCTGCTTGTGTTCTTTGCTTTGTTTGTTGTGTTTGTTTTTAGCCAGCGGCCTTAGTGGGCGTGGGGCCGAGGATGTCTAGAGAGAGCAGTGAGCGTAGCGGGGTGCGGAGGGTGTGGCGGGACCTCGCGGCCAGCTCCTCCTTGGAGGAAGCCCTCACGGGCCGCTATGAGCCCCTGGGGGTCGTCGGGCAGGGCAGCTTTGCCAAGGTCTTCCTGGCCCGACACATCCTGACGGGGACGAAGGTGGCCGTGAAAGTCCTGCGGAAGGGGGCGGGGGGCACCTTGTCCTGGGTCTTGTCGGAGCTGGACATCATGAAGGGCTTGGAGCACCCGCACGTGGTGCAGCTGCTGGAGATCGTGCAGACCCCCGGCACTGCCTTCGTGGTGATGGAGCACATGGCTGGGGGCCAGCTGGGCCAGCACATCCCGGAGGTCGTGGGCCTGTGGGAGGACGAGGCCCGCACGCTGTTCGGGCAGGTGGCCAGCGCCGTGGGCTACTGCCACGCGCAGGGCATCGCGCACCGGGACGTGAAGGCGGACAACGTGCTGCTGGATGCCGCGGGCCGCGCCAAGCTGTGCGACTTCGGCCTGGCCTGCAGGTTCAGGGCCGGAGAGAAGCTGGGCCTGCTCTGCGGCACCGTGGCCTACTGGGCCCCGGAGCTGCACCGGCGAGAGCCCTACGACGGCCCCGCGGTGGACGTCTGGAGCCTGGGTGTCCTCCTGGTCCTCATGCTCACGGGCTGCGTCCCGTTCACCGGGGACAGCTATGCGCAGGCCAAGGAGCAGGTGCTGCAGGCCAGGTACCACCTCCCGTTCCACCTGTCCGACGAGGCGCAAAGCCTGGTGTCCTGGATGCTGACCCTGGAGCCCGCGCACAGGCCCACGCTGCAGCAGATCCTGGGGCACCCGTGCCTGAGCCAGGATGGGGAACGCTGCCCGAGTCCTCCCGCTGAGCTGCTCCCCAAGCGCCCGGACACCTCCATCCTGCTGGCCATGCTGGACCTGGGCTACGGGCTGCAGGAGACCTGGGTGTCGGTGGCGACGCGCCAGTTCAACGAGGCCATGGCCACCTACCTCCTGCTGGGCCACCAGGAAACCCGGGGGGCGGGCTGCCAGGTGCGGCTGCAGATACCTGGGCAGCCACAGGTGGGCCCTTGCCCGTCCCTGTCCATCCCCTCCAGCTTGACTCTGGGCCCAAGGTGGGGCGTCAGCAGGCCGGCCATTCGCTCCTGGCCCCCCTCGGCCTGTGAGCAGCAGCAGCAGCAGCAGCAGCAGCAGCCGCCTGAGGAGCTCAAGCCTTCAGGGCAGGTGGGCAGCAGGAGAGCCAGCCTGCCCGCCATCATGCTGTGCAGCCTGTCGGCCAGCGTCCCTACTGCAGGCCCCACGGCCCCTCTGCCCGGGTCCTCCCAGGCCCTGGCACCGGATCCAAGCTCCAACTCCACCGAGCAACCCCCTGCTGGCACCAGGACCCCTGGCCTGAGCCGTGACACCGCCAGGGGATGGAGGGGAGTGTTCCGGGGGATGGCCACCTGTCTGGCGAGGCTGTGCTGCTGCGTGCAGGCCCCCAGGACCGGCTCCGGACGCTCCAACAGAGTGGCTCCCGCAGCTGGAGGGCCAGCGCCACCACCACCACCACCACCCAGGGACCCCCCGGGGCCTGCCCCCACCAGAGGTCAGGCCCTCAGAAGATTCTTCAAAAACAGAGTGGCTCCCGCAGCTGGAGGGCCAGCGCCACCACCACCACCACCACCCAGGGACCCCCCGGGACCTGCCCCCACCAGAGGGCAGGCCTTCAGAAGATTCTTCAAAAACAGAGTGGCTCCCTGACTATCGCCCAGCTGAGACGCCCACGGAGCCAAGTAGGTGGAGCGGTGCTGCCTTTGGTCTCACGTGTGCCTTGATGAGTGTCATTTCAAAGGATGGATGGACACCCTCTGCCCTTGGGGGGTGCCACCAGGGTTAGGTCGACCGCGGTGCCACAGGGTGGGCGACTCTGACTCCTAGCCCCTCTCTGTGTCCACAGACAGGTGGCACGGGGTCTCCCTCACGAGGGCCAGCTGCTGGAGTGAGAAGTGCAACCTGCCCTGGCCGCGGCCTCCCGGACCCCTCAGGCAGGAGGACACCGGGACACCAGTGGGCCCCTGCGCCCCACCCGGATCCCACGTCAGGGACTTCTCCTCGGACACGTGCCCCGGCCCTGCTCTCCTCTGCTCTCTCTCCCACCCTCTGGGGCAGAGATGCTTCCCAATAAGCTCTTCATCCATTCCCGAGTCCCACGGATCTTGGAATAAATTGGGTGCTCCGTGGGGATCAGCTGTTGCGTTCCTTGGCCGCCTCCTGGCAGCAGTGGGAGAGTGGGTGGTGGTGTCACAGTGGGGAAGGTGTAAGGGAGCAGTGACCACAGAGCCCTCTGGAGGTCCCCAAGGGCAACACGTGATCCAGAGTGGTCCCAGGGGAGGAGACTCTGACTGAGGGGAGGAGGCTGGGTGGGGGGCGGGGAGAAAGGCAGACCTTGTGCCTGACCTGACACTGATGGTGCCCGGTCACCACATTCGGAAGTGAACCATGGACAGGAGGAGCCACCGGCCCAAGCCCATCCTGGGGTGACACCCAGATTGGCATGAGGAGGGCCCCGTGTCACAGATTCCGGGGGCAGTCAGGGTAGAGCTGTGGGTGCCTCCCCTAGAGAGGCTTGGGGGCTGCTGCTTGCTCCCTCCTCTGAATGTACCTGCCAGGGGCTGGCTCTTGGCCTGGTGAAGCTTTATCCTCTCTAGGTCTTTGGCTGTGCGGGACCGTCCCTGTGAGCGTCCTGACCCAGGGACGGGCCCTTCAGCCTGCCACCCCGAGCTCCCCAGGGCTGCTGAGCAGGGAGCAGGACCACCTGGCGGGGGAGCTGGGGCGCAGGTGTGGGCAGGGGAGGGTGTGTGGCCAGAGCCCCCAGCCCGCAGGAGTGGAGGGCTGGCTGGGAGGAGCTGTTTTCTGGGTCTAGTGTTTGGAGTGAACCTTTCAATTCCCATCCCTTCGACTCGGGGTGTGGGCTCTGTCCCCCATTCTTTGCCATCTCTGTGGGGTTTCCATTTGACGTGGGTCAGAGATCCCAGTCTGATGTGAATGGAGGGCAGCCTCCCTTCCATCCTGTACTAGGTGCGGACCCCACCCCCTCCCCCTGGGTCTCTGATGTCACAGAGCCACCCGTGTGTTCCTGGTGGGTTTGGTACCGCAGACCCTCCACGGAGTCTTCTGAATTGGTCCCTTCCCCGTGGACAAGAATCGTGAGGCCAGCTTTTGTACTTGCCAGGAACAGACCTTTCCAGAGACCCTGTGTCTTCACCCATCTCTGAGTCCCTGCCTAAGGTCGTTCAGTCCACCACCAGGGACTCCTCTCGTGAAGGGCAGGTGCAGGGGAGACCGAGCCCCTTGCCTTTGGTTTCCCAGGGCCGTGGTTGGAGGAGTGTGTTTCTCCAAAAGTGCTGCTGAGACTCCCCTCCCTTTGAGGGTGTGGAGTTTTGGTCCTTCAGGAGGGTGAGGCCCTGGGGCCCTGGCTCCCCGAGGGGATGTGCGCCTCAGGGCTGGACCTCCTCTGGCCGGCAACTAGGCCCTGGTTCTACCCTCTGCACCACACGTGGTCGCGCTTGGTCTCAGGTGTGCTCATGCACACACCCACCCCCCACCCCCCCACACAGAGACACACAGAGACAGACACAGACACAGACATGTCACGGAGGGCAAGGTGGTGACTGCCTTTCTACTTGTGGGTTGGGGAGGCCGAGCAGGGGCATTGCCAGTTCAAGACCTGCCTAGGCAAGGGTGTGAGATCCTTCGTCGAAGACAGTAGAAAGGGCTGGGAAAGTGGCTCAGGAGTCGAGCGCTGGCCCCAGGGGCTTGGGCAGCCAGGTAGGGCCGCAGATGCATGGGCAGCCACAGGTGGGGCCTTTTCCGTCCCTGTCCGTCCCCTCCAGCTTGGCTCTGGGCCCAAGGTGGGGCATCAACACGCCCGCCATTCACTCCTGGCCCCTCTCGGCCTGTGAGCAGCAGCAGCAGCATCAGCCTGAGGAGCACAAGCTTTCAGGGCAGGTCTCCATAACTAGAACCAAGGAGGAAAGAAGGGAGGAGAGCGGGGAAAGGGACTGAAGGGGTGAGCCCAGTCCTCGGCCCTTTCAGCCGTGTGGTGTGGGGACACGGCAACAAGGTCCCTCGCTGGAAGGAGAGAGCGAGACCTCCCTGGACACCCGGCCTCCTGGTGCCTGACACGTGGACGCCTCAGGTCCCAGAGGGGGGAGCCGTCAGTCTGTGAGGTTCCAAAGGAGCCAGCCCAGGCTCTGTGGACAGAGCAGCGGAAGGGACCGGGGCATCAGGGACGCCTCCGTCTCTCTGCACCCCAGGATGGGCACCTGCTGGCCCTAGGGTTCTTGGCTGGCAGGTTCGGCCTTCATCCCTGGAAGGAGACCCACCCTCCTCTCTCTCTCCTGTGGGCTGCAGGAAGGGTTCTGGCGAGTGACCTGATAGGACCTTGTGGGGCAGTGACGAGGCAGGTGCCCGCCCTGGCCCCCACATCTCACTGAGGTCGGGAATGTGGTCCTGGGGCTCAGGGGGCAGAGCGACCCGCGACAGCGTCCTGGCGTGAGTGGACTGCTACCACTGTAAGGGTCCGGCGGAGCATCGGAGAAAGAGACCACACAAGAGACTGGCTCCATGCAATTGGCAAAAGGGGATTTATTAATTCAGCATGCTGAGGTTCCAGGCTCACTCAGGAAGATAGAGCAGCCCAGAGCCCAGAGCAGAGGTCAAGCAGAGCTTAAGTACACTTTTTCGAGAGGGCGGGGGGCTTTGCATACATCAGAACAAATCATCATGAGGCGCGGGAAAATTGAACAACAACTCCGAGACAGGATTAGTCCATTCATTGGCGGGAACAGTCTGGGCAGGGGTGATTGGTCACTCCTAAGCGGGGTACACATTTAAACTGATTGATTTGGGGGCCTAGATGCTTACGTGCCGAGCTACTTGGAGCCCTTAGCTATTAAACAACCAGGGGACCAGGAGAAATATTTACTGGGCAGTTCAGGTATTGTCCTAACAGCTACAGGGATTACAGGTTCCGGGGGTAGCAGAGGAATTTTAACAATACCTAGTCTTTACTTTTTAGCCCCGGCCTTGCCATTTAGAAACTTTACAATGCCCGGTCTTTTACACTTTAAGTCAGACTTTTGCAGCTTAGAATCAGCTTAGAAATTTTACCTTTACACCACGCTCTGGACGCCAGTCTGTCCGAGTTGGAGGAGACGGGCGCTGAATGGCTCCAGAGGACCTGGGCTGGGGTCTTCACGGGGCGAAAGCCACGACAGAGTTGTGTACTGGCGAGGCACGGGCCCCGGGGCCTGGTCCAGCTCCTCCTTTCTCAGCAAGGAGAGGTCGGGGTCCCGAACACACGGGAGCACCGAGGTTCCACAGGCCCTCCTTGTTGTGACCAGGAAGGTGGCCAAGGTCCCGGAGGCGCGAGTGGGAGATGCCACCGTGGGCCACCCCCCGGGTGTGAGCGGGCCACTCCTGGCTGTGACCTCACAGGGGCCAGCATTGTGAGGGACTTGAGCCAGCGGGGATTTAAGGCCCGGCCGAGGCCGGGAGCTTGTCCACAAGCACAGGAAGCTCTAGGCAGTGACCTGTGGGACTCCCGTAGTTAGCGCGTTTGGTGGTTGGTGGTTTGGTGGTTCTGGTTGCGGTCTCGGGTTGGTTCTTTGATTTGGGGCTTTCTGTTGGGCTTTGTTGTGTTAGTTCTGCTTGTGTTCTTTGCTTTGTTTGTTGTGTTTGTTTTTAGCCAGCGGCCTTAGTGGGCGTGGGGCCGAGGATGTCTAGAGAGAGCAGTGAGCGTAGCGGGGTGCGGAGGGTGTGGCGGGACCTCGCGGCCAGCTCCTCCTTGGAGGAAGCCCTCACGGGCCGCTATGAGCCCCTGGGGGTCGTCGGGCAGGGCAGCTTTGCCAAGGTCTTCCTGGCCCGACACATCCTGACGGGGACGAAGGTGGCCGTGAAAGTCCTGCGGAAGGGGGCGGGGGGCACCTTGTCCTGGGTCTTGTCGGAGCTGGACATCATGAAGGGCTTGGAGCACCCGCACGTGGTGCAGCTGCTGGAGATCGTGCAGACCCCCGGCACTGCCTACGTGGTGATGGAGCACATGGCTGGGGGCCAGCTGGGCCAGCACATCCCGGAGGTCGTGGGCCTGTGGGAGGACGAGGCCCGCACGCTGTTCGGGCAGGTGGCCAGCGCCGTGGGCTACTGCCACGCGCAGGGCATCGCGCACCGGGACGTGAAGGCGGACAACGTGCTGCTGGATGCCGCGGGCCGCGCCAAGCTGTGCGACTTCGGCCTGGCCTGCAGGTTCAGGGCCGGAGAGAAGCTGGGCCTGCTCTGCGGCACCGTGGCCTACTGGGCCCCGGAGCTGCACCGGCGAGAGCCCTACGACGGCCCCGCGGTGGACGTCTGGAGCCTGGGTGTCCTCCTGGTCCTCATGCTCACGGGCTGCGTCCCGTTCACCGGGGACAGCTATGCGCAGGCCAAGGAGCAGGTGCTGCAGGCCAGGTACCACCTCCCGTTCCACCTGTCCGACGAGGCGCAAAGCCTGGTGTCCTGGATGCTGACCCTGGAGCCCGCGCACAGGCCCACGCTGCAGCAGATCCTGGGGCACCCGTGCCTGAGCCAGGATGGGGAACGCTGCCCGAGTCCTCCCGCTGAGCTGCTCCCCAAGCGCCCGGACACCTCCATCCTGCTGGCCATGCTGGACCTGGGCTACGGGCTGCAGGAGACCTGGGTGTCGGTGGCGACGCGCCAGTTCAACGAGGCCATGGCCACCTACCTCCTGCTGGGCCACCAGGAAACCCGGGGGGCGGGCTGCCAGGTGCGGCTGCAGATACCTGGGCAGCCACAGGTGGGCCCTTGCCCGTCCCTGTCCATCCCCTCCAGCTTGACTCTGGGCCCAAGGTGGGGCGTCAGCAGGCCGGCCATTCGCTCCTGGCCCCCCTCGGCCTGTGAGCAGCAGCAGCAGCAGCAGCAGCAGCAGCCGCCTGAGGAGCTCAAGCCTTCAGGGCAGGTGGGCAGCAGGAGAGCCAGCCTGCCCGCCATCATGCTGTGCAGCCTGTCGGCCAGCGTCCCTACTGCAGGCCCCACGGCCCCTCTGCCCGGGTCCTCCCAGGCCCTGGCACCGGATCCAAGCTCCAACTCCACCGAGCAACCCCCTGCTGGCACCAGGACCCCTGGCCTGAGCCGTGACACCGCCAGGGGATGGAGGGGAGTGTTCCGGGGGATGGCCACCTGTCTGGCGAGGCTGTGCTGCTGCGTGCAGGCCCCCAGGACCGGCTCCGGACGCTCCAACAGAGTGGCTCCCGCAGCTGGAGGGCCAGCGCCACCACCACCACCACCACCCAGGGACCCCCCGGGGCCTGCCCCCACCAGAGGTCAGGCCCTCAGAAGATTCTTCAAAAACAGAGTGGCTCCCGCAGCTGGAGGGCCAGCGCCACCACCACCACCACCACCCAGGGACCCCCCGGGACCTGCCCCCACCAGAGGGCAGGCCTTCAGAAGATTCTTCAAAAACAGAGTGGCTCCCTGACTATCGCCCAGCTGAGACGCCCACGGAGCCAAGTAGGTGGAGCGGTGCTGCCTTTGGTCTCACGTGTGCCTTGATGAGTGTCATTTCAAAGGATGGATGGACACCCTCTGCCCTTGGGGGGTGCCACCAGGGTTAGGTCGACCGCGGTGCCACAGGGTGGGCGACTCTGACTCCTAGCCCCTCTCTGTGTCCACAGACAGGTGGCACGGGGTCTCCCTCACGAGGGCCAGCTGCTGGAGTGAGAAGTGCAACCTGCCCTGGCCGCGGCCTCCCGGACCCCTCAGGCAGGAGGACACCGGGACACCAGTGGGCCCCTGCGCCCCACCCGGATCCCACGTCAGGGACTTCTCCTCGGACACGTGCCCCGGCCCTGCTCTCCTCTGCTCTCTCTCCCACCCTCTGGGGCAGAGATGCTTCCCAATAAGCTCTTCATCCATTCCCGAGTCCCACGGATCTTGGAATAAATTGGGTGCTCCGTGGGGATCAGCTGTTGCGTTCCTTGGCCGCCTCCTGGCAGCAGTGGGAGAGTGGGTGGTGGTGTCACAGTGGGGAAGGTGTAAGGGAGCAGTGACCACAGAGCCCTCTGGAGGTCCCCAAGGGCAACACGTGATCCAGAGTGGTCCCAGGGGAGGAGACTCTGACTGAGGGGAGGAGGCTGGGTGGGGGGCGGGGAGAAAGGCAGACCTTGTGCCTGACCTGACACTGATGGTGCCCGGTCACCACATTCGGAAGTGAACCATGGACAGGAGGAGCCACCGGCCCAAGCCCATCCTGGGGTGACACCCAGATTGGCATGAGGAGGGCCCCGTGTCACAGATTCCGGGGGCAGTCAGGGTAGAGCTGTGGGTGCCTCCCCCAGAGAGGCTTGGGGGCTGCGGCTTGCTCCCTCCTCTGAATGTACCTGCCAGGGGCTGGCTCTTGGCCTGGTGAAGCTTTATCCTCTCTAGGTCTTTGGCTGTGCGGGACCGTCCCTGTGAGCGTCCTGACCCAGGGACGGGCCCTTCAGCCTGCCACCCCGAGCTCCCCAGGGCTGCTGAGCAGGGAGCAGGACCACCTGGCGGGGGAGCTGGGGCGCAGGTGTGGGCAGGGGAGGGTGTGTGGCCAGAGCCCCCAGCCCGCAGGAGTGGAGGGCTGGCTGGGAGGAGCTGTTTTCTGGGTCTAGTGTTTGGAGTGAACCTTTCAATTCCCATCCCTTCGACTCGGGGTGTGGGCTCTGTCCCCCATTCTTTGCCATCTCTGTGGGGTTTCCATTTGACGTGGGTCAGAGATCCCAGTCTGATGTGAATGGAGGGCAGCCTCCCTTCCATCCTGTACTAGGTGCGGACCCCACCCCCTCCCCCTGGGTCTCTGATGTCACAGAGCCACCCGTGTGTTCCTGGTGGGTTTGGTACCGCAGACCCTCCACGGAGTCTTCTGAATTGGTCCCTTCCCCGTGGACAAGAATCGTGAGGCCAGCTTTTGTACTTGCCAGGAACAGACCTTTCCAGAGACCCTGTGTCTTCACCCATCTCTGAGTCCCTGCCTAAGGTCGTTCAGTCCACCACCAGGGACTCCTCTCGTGAAGGGCAGGTGCAGGGGAGACCGAGCCCCTTGCCTTTGGTTTCCCAGGGCCGTGGTTGGAGGAGTGTGTTTCTCCAAAAGTGCTGCTGAGACTCCCCTCCCTTTGAGGGTGTGGAGTTTTGGTCCTTCAGGAGGGTGAGGCCCTGGGGCCCTGGCTCCCCGAGGGGATGTGCGCCTCAGGGCTGGACCTCCTCTGGCCGGCAACTAGGCCCTGGTTCTACCCTCTGCACCACACGTGGTCGCGCTTGGTCTCAGGTGTGCTCATGCACACACCCACCCCCCACCCCCCCACACAGAGACACACAGAGACAGACACAGACACAGACATGTCACGGAGGGCAAGGTGGTGACTGCCTTTCTACTTGTGGGTTGGGGAGGCCGAGCAGGGGCATTGCCAGTTCAAGACCTGCCTAGGCAAGGGTGTGAGATCCTTCGTCGAAGACAGTAGAAAGGGCTGGGAAAGTGGCTCAGGAGTCGAGCGCTGGCCCCAGGGGCTTGGGCAGCCAGGTAGGGCCGCAGATGCATGGGCAGCCACAGGTGGGGCCTTTTCCGTCCCTGTCCGTCCCCTCCAGCTTGGCTCTGGGCCCAAGGTGGGGCGTCAACACGCCCGCCATTCACTCCTGGCCCCTCTCGGCCTGTGAGCAGCAGCAGCAGCATCAGCCTGAGGAGCACAAGCTTTCAGGGCAGGTCTCCATAACTAGAACCAAGGAGGAAAGAAGGGAGGAGAGCGGGGAAAGGGACTGAAGGGGTGAGCCCAGTCCTCGGCCCTTTCAGCCGTGTGGTGTGGGGACACGGCAACAAGGTCCCTCGCTGGAAGGAGAGAGCGAGACCTCCCTGGACACCCGGCCTCCTGGTGCCTGACACGTGGACGCCTCAGGTCCCAGAGGGGGGAGCCGTCAGTCTGTGAGGTTCCAAAGGAGCCAGCCCAGGCTCTGTGGACAGAGCAGCGGAAGGGACCGGGGCATCAGGGACGCCTCCGTCTCTCTGCACCCCAGGATGGGCACCTGCTGGCCCTAGGGTTCTTGGCTGGCAGGTTCGGCCTTCATCCCTGGAAGGAGACCCACCCTCCTCTCTCTCTCCTGTGGGCTGCAGGAAGGGTTCTGGCGAGTGACCTGATAGGACCTTGTGGGGCAGTGACGAGGCAGGTGCCCGCCCTGGCCCCCACATCTCACTGAGGTCGGGAATGTGGTCCTGGGGCTCAGGGGGCAGAGCGACCCGCGACAGCGTCCTGGCGTGAGTGGACTGCTACCACTGTAAGGGTCCGGCGGAGCATCGGAGAAAGAGACCACACAAGAGACTGGCTCCATGCAATTGGCAAAAGGGGATTTATTAATTCAGCATGCTGAGGTTCCAGGCTCACTCAGGAAGATAGAGCAGCCCAGAGCCCAGAGCAGAGGTCAAGCAGAGCTTAAGTACACTTTTTCGAGAGGGCGGGGGGCTTTGCATACATCAGAACAAATCATCATGAGGCGCGGGAAAATTGAACAACAACTCCGAGACAGGATTAGTCCATTCATTGGCGGGAACAGTCTGGGCAGGGGTGATTGGTCACTCCTAAGCGGGGTACACATTTAAACTGATTGATTTGGGGGCCTAGATGCTTACGTGCCGAGCTACTTGGAGCCCTTAGCTATTAAACAACCAGGGGACCAGGAGAAATATTTACTGGGCAGTTCAGGTATTGTCCTAACAGCTACAGGGATTACAGGTTCCGGGGGTAGCAGAGGAATTTTAACAATACCTAGTCTTTACTTTTTAGCCCCGGCCTTGCCATTTAGAAACTTTACAATGCCCGGTCTTTTACACTTTAAGTCAGACTTTTGCAGCTTAGAATCAGCTTAGAAATTTTACCTTTACACCACGCTCTGGACGCCAGTCTGTCCGAGTTGGAGGAGACGGGCGCTGAATGGCTCCAGAGGACCTGGGCTGGGGTCTTCACGGGGCGAAAGCCACGACAGAGTTGTGTACTGGCGAGGCACGGGCCCCGGGGCCTGGTCCAGCTCCTCCTTTCTCAGCAAGGAGAGGTCGGGGTCCCGAACACACGGGAGCACCGAGGTTCCACAGGCCCTCCTTGTTGTGACCAGGAAGGTGGCCAAGGTCCCGGAGGCGCGAGTGGGAGATGCCACCGTGGGCCACCCCCCGGGTGTGAGCGGGCCACTCCTGGCTGTGACCTCACAGGGGCCAGCATTGTGAGGGACTTGAGCCAGCGGGGATTTAAGGCCCGGCCGAGGCCGGGAGCTTGTCCACAAGCACAGGAAGCTCTAGGCAGTGACCTGTGGGACTCCCGTAGTTAGCGCGTTTGGTGGTTGGTGGTTTGGTGGTTCTGGTTGCGGTCTCGGGTTGGTTCTTTGATTTGGGGCTTTCTGTTGGGCTTTGTTGTGTTAGTTCTGCTTGTGTTCTTTGCTTTGTTTGTTGTGTTTGTTTTTAGCCAGCGGCCTTAGTGGGCGTGGGGCCGAGGATGTCTAGAGAGAGCAGTGAGCGTAGCGGGGTGCGGAGGGTGTGGCGGGACCTCGCGGCCAGCTCCTCCTTGGAGGAAGCCCTCACGGGCCGCTATGAGCCCCTGGGGGTCGTCGGGCAGGGCAGCTTTGCCAAGGTCTTCCTGGCCCGACACATCCTGACGGGGACGAAGGTGGCCGTGAAAGTCCTGCGGAAGGGGGCGGGGGGCACCTTGTCCTGGGTCTTGTCGGAGCTGGACATCATGAAGGGCTTGGAGCACCCGCACGTGGTGCAGCTGCTGGAGATCGTGCAGACCCCCGGCACTGCCTTCGTGGTGATGGAGCACATGGCTGGGGGCCAGCTGGGCCAGCACATCCCGGAGGTCGTGGGCCTGTGGGAGGACGAGGCCCGCACGCTGTTCGGGCAGGTGGCCAGCGCCGTGGGCTACTGCCACGCGCAGGGCATCGCGCACCGGGACGTGAAGGCGGACAACGTGCTGCTGGATGCCGCGGGCCGCGCCAAGCTGTGCGACTTCGGCCTGGCCTGCAGGTTCAGGGCCGGAGAGAAGCTGGGCCTGCTCTGCGGCACCGTGGCCTACTGGGCCCCGGAGCTGCACCGGCGAGAGCCCTACGACGGCCCCGCGGTGGACGTCTGGAGCCTGGGTGTCCTCCTGGTCCTCATGCTCACGGGCTGCGTCCCGTTCACCGGGGACAGCTATGCGCAGGCCAAGGAGCAGGTGCTGCAGGCCAGGTACCACCTCCCGTTCCACCTGTCCGACGAGGCGCAAAGCCTGGTGTCCTGGATGCTGACCCTGGAGCCCGCGCACAGGCCCACGCTGCAGCAGATCCTGGGGCACCCGTGGCTGAGCCAGGATGGGGAACGCTGCCCGAGTCCTCCCGCTGAGCTGCTCCCCAAGCGCCCGGACACCTCCATCCTGCTGGCCATGCTGGACCTGGGCTACGGGCTGCAGGAGACCTGGGTGTCGGTGGCGACGCGCCAGTTCAACGAGGCCATGGCCACCTACCTCCTGCTGGGCCACCAGGAAACCCGGGGGGCGGGCTGCCAGGTGCGGCTGCAGATACCTGGGCAGCCACAGGTGGGCCCTTGCCCGTCCCTGTCCATCCCCTCCAGCTTGACTCTGGGCCCAAGGTGGGGCGTCAGCAGGCCGGCCATTCGCTCCTGGCCCCCCTCGGCCTGTGAGCAGCAGCAGCAGCAGCAGCAGCAGCAGCCGCCTGAGGAGCTCAAGCCTTCAGGGCAGGTGGGCAGCAGGAGAGCCAGCCTGCCCGCCATCATGCTGTGCAGCCTGTCGGCCAGCGTCCCTACTGCAGGCCCCACGGCCCCTCTGCCCGGGTCCTCCCAGGCCCTGGCACCGGATCCAAGCTCCAACTCCACCGAGCAACCCCCTGCTGGCACCAGGACCCCTGGCCTGAGCCGTGACACCGCCAGGGGATGGAGGGGAGTGTTCCGGGGGATGGCCACCTGTCTGGCGAGGCTGTGCTGCTGCGTGCAGGCCCCCAGGACCGGCTCCGGACGCTCCAACAGAGTGGCTCCCGCAGCTGGAGGGCCAGCGCCACCACCACCACCACCACCCAGGGACCCCCCGGGGCCTGCCCCCACCAGAGGTCAGGCCCTCAGAAGATTCTTCAAAAACAGAGTGGCTCCCGCAGCTGGAGGGCCAGCGCCACCACCACCACCACCACCCAGGGACCCCCCGGGACCTGCCCCCACCAGAGGGCAGGCCTTCAGAAGATTCTTCAAAAACAGAGTGGCTCCCTGACTATCGCCCAGCTGAGACGCCCACGGAGCCAAGTAGGTGGAGCGGTGCTGCCTTTGGTCTCACGTGTGCCTTGATGAGTGTCATTTCAAAGGATGGATGGACACCCTCTGCCCTTGGGGGGTGCCACCAGGGTTAGGTCGACCGCGGTGCCACAGGGTGGGCGACTCTGACTCCTAGCCCCTCTCTGTGTCCACAGACAGGTGGCACGGGGTCTCCCTCACGAGGGCCAGCTGCTGGAGTGAGAAGTGCAACCTGCCCTGGCCGCGGCCTCCCGGACCCCTCAGGCAGGAGGACACCGGGACACCAGTGGGCCCCTGCGCCCCACCCGGATCCCACGTCAGGGACTTCTCCTCGTACATGTGCCCCGGCCCTGCTCTCCTCTGCTCTCTCTCCCACCCTCTGGGGCAGAGATGCTTCCCAATAAGCTCTTCATCCATTCCCGAGTCCCACGGATCTTGGAATAAATTGGGTGCTCCGTGGGGATCAGCTGTTGCGTTCCTTGGCCGCCTCCTGGCAGCAGTGGGAGAGTGGGTGGTGGTGTCACAGTGGGGAAGGTGTAAGGGAGCAGTGACCACAGAGCCCTCTGGAGGTCCCCAAGGGCAACACGTGATCCAGAGTGGTCCCAGGGGAGGAGACTCTGACTGAGGGGAGGAGGCTGGGTGGGGGGCGGGGAGAAAGGCAGACCTTGTGCCTGACCTGACACTGATGGTGCCCGGTCACCACATTCGGAAGTGAACCATGGACAGGAGGAGCCACCGGCCCAAGCCCATCCTGGGGTGACACCCAGATTGGCATGAGGAGGGCCCCGTGTCACAGATTCCGGGGGCAGTCAGGGTAGAGCTGTGGGTGCCTCCCCTAGAGAGGCTTGGGGGCTGCTGCTTGCTCCCTCCTCTGAATGTACCTGCCAGGGGCTGGCTCTTGGCCTGGTGAAGCTTTATCCTCTCTAGGTCTTTGGCTGTGCGGGACCGTCCCTGTGAGCGTCCTGACCCAGGGACGGGCCCTTCAGCCTGCCACCCCGAGCTCCCCAGGGCTGCTGAGCAGGGAGCAGGACCACCTGGCGGGGGAGCTGGGGCGCAGGTGTGGGCAGGGGAGGGTGTGTGGCCAGAGCCCCCAGCCCGCAGGAGTGGAGGGCTGGCTGGGAGGAGCTGTTTTCTGGGTCTAGTGTTTGGAGTGAACCTTTCAATTCCCATCCCTTCGACTCGGGGTGTGGGCTCTGTCCCCCATTCTTTGCCATCTCCGTGGGGTTTCCATTTGACGTGGGTCAGAGATCCCAGTCTGATGTGAATGGAGGGCAGCCTCCCTTCCATCCTGTACTAGGTGCGGACCCCACCCCCTCCCCCTGGGTCTCTGATGTCACAGAGCCACCCGTGTGTTCCTGGTGGGTTTGGTACCGCAGACCCTCCACGGAGTCTTCTGAATTGGTCCCTTCCCCGTGGACAAGAATCGTGAGGCCAGCTTTTGTACTTGCCAGGAACAGACCTTTCCAGAGACCCTGTGTCTTCACCCATCTCTGAGTCCCTGCCTAAGGTCGTTCAGTCCACCACCAGGGACTCCTCTCGTGAAGGGCAGGTGCAGGGGAGACCGAGCCCCTTGCCTTTGGTTTCCCAGGGCCGTGGTTGGAGGAGTGTGTTTCTCCAAAAGTGCTGCTGAGACTCCCCTCCTTTGAGGGTGTGGTGTTGTGGTCCTTCAGGAGGGTGAGGCCCTGGGGCCCTGGCTCCCCAAGGGGATGTGCGCCTCAGGGCTGGACCTCCTCTGGCCGGCAACTAGGCCCTGGTTCTACCCTCTGCACCACACGTGGTCGCGCTTGGTCTCAGGTGTGCTCATGCACACACCCACCCCCCCACCCCCCCCACACAGAGACACACAGAGACAGACACAGACACAGACATGTCACGGAGGGCAAGGTGGTGACTGCCTTTCTACTTGTGGGTTGGGGAGGCCGAGCAGGGGCATTGCCAGTTCAAGACCTGCCTAGGCAAGGGTGTGAGATCCTTTGTCGAAGACACTAGAAAGGGCTGGGAAAGTGGCTCAGGAGTCGAGCGCTGGCCCCAGGTGCTTGGGCAGCCAGGTAGGGCCGCAGATGCATGGGCAGCCACAGGTGGGGCCTTTTCCGTCCCTGTCCGTCCCCTCCAGCTTGGCTCTGGGCCCAAGGTGGGGCGTCAACACGCCCGCCATTCACTCCTGGCCCCTCTCGGCCTGTGAGCAGCAGCAGCAGCATCAGCCTGAGGAGCACAAGCCTTCAGGGCAGGTCTCCATAACTAGGACCAAGGAGGAAAGAAGGGAGGAGAGCGGGGAAAGGGACTGAAGGGGTGGGCCCAGTCCTCGGCCCTTTCAGCCATGTGGTGTGGGGACACGGCAACAAGGTCCCTCGCTGGAAGGAGAGAGCGAGACCTCCGTGGACACCCGGCGCCTGGTGCCTGACACGTGGACGCCTCAGGTCCCAGAGGGGGGAGCGGTCAGTCTGTGGGTTCCAAAGGAGCCAGCCCAGGCTCTGTGGACAGAGCAGCGGAAGGGACCGGGGCATCAGGGACGCCTCCGTCTCTCTGCACCCCAGGATGGGCACCTGCTGGCCCTAGGGTTCTTGGCTGGCAGGTTCGGCCTTCATCCCTGGAAGGAGACCCACCCTCCTCTCTCTCTCCTGTGGGCTGCAGGAAGGGTTCTGGCGAGTGACCTGATAGGACCTTGTGGGGCAGTGATGAGGCAGGCGCCTGCCGTGGCTCCCACATCCCACAGAGGTCGGGAACATGGCCCTGGGACTCAGGGTAGAGTCTCTCGCACCAGCATCATGACATGGGGGGACTGCTACCACGCTCTGGACATTGGTCAGTCCGAGTTGGAGGAGACGGGTGCTGAATGGCTCAAGAGGACCTGGGGTGGGTTCTTCACAGGGTGAAAGCCACCACAGAGTTGTCTGGTGAGCTACCTGGGATTGTGTTTTTATGGAGCATCCATACCTAGGTGGCCTTTCAGCAGCTACCCTGAGCTTGAGGTCCTGTTGGGCCATGAGCGGGACATTCTGTCTTAGGGACGTTGGGCAGTGTGATGTGTGTGGCCAGAGACACCAGCTGTTCCTGTTGGAGGCTGGTGGGAGGCGTGGTCATGAAGGCCGTATTCCATCCCTTTAGTTCCCAGACTTTTCATGTTTCATGGGATATTTGTTTTGATAAACCCAATCGTTGGCTGTTGCTTGTTTGTTTTGGGGTCCTGGAATTTCTTTAGACCTAAGCAATGGTAGGCCTTGGTTGTGTAGGCCAGAACATTCCCCTTCTCCTCCTCCTTGGTCCAAGCTCAGTTCAGATCTGAGGAGCAGGGCACCTCTGGACGACCCAGCTGGGAACCAGGGGATCGACTTGAGTTGCAGAGATGGTTAAAGGTGCCCAGGGGGCTCTGGGTTGGACAGTGACACCATCCCCAGGAGGAGGAAGTCCCCAGAGCCATCTCTGAGACAGGAGACGTACTGCAGACTAGACTGTGAGCAGCAGAGGCCAGGGAGGGCAGGGAGTGGAGAGGGTGGGCCAGGGAGAGAGGTAGGAGCAGGGGGAGGAGCGAGGAGGGGGGAGGGCTGAGAAGGGCAGGAGACAGGGGAGAGAAGGGCAGGAGAGGAAGGAAGGAGAGGGAAGAGGGATGGGTAGAGGGGAGGGGCAGAGTGCAGGGTCCCCCTGGAGAACAGGGGGGACAAAGGAAGGAGGCAGAGGGCGGGTGGCCAGGGAGGAGGAGGAAAGGCTGGGTGCAGGGGGGTGGAGGAAGGTGGGGCAGGTAGAAGGGGTGGCCCAGAGCAGGGACTGGAATGCAGCCCCTGCAGAGTGCCAGAGGAGCAGCTGGCTCAGGAGCAGGGGAGCACTGCCCTGTGGACAGCCCTGGCTCCCTGAGCAGGAGACGCTGGGCAGAGAGGCTGGGAGAGGGAACCTGGGGAGCCCCTGGTCCTGGGAAGCCTGCTAGGCCTCAGCAGAGGGCTCCATGGTTTTCAGCATCTGGATTCCTTCCCGCAGGTGCCCCTGATGCAGCCTGAGATTTGTGGCCGATGTGCACCCCTTCCCTGGACATTCAAGTTTCTTTCTACTGGGTCCCTTGTAAGCAGGGGTGCCATGAACACGTGGTCCAGCCTGTCTGTGGGCATCTCCGATTATCTTGTTTAACTCCCCAGAGGCACAACTACTGGGTGAAAGCCAAGTACACTTCATGGCCTTAATATCCATGACAAAATGGTGCTCCAGAGAAGTGGTGCTTGCTCCATCAGGGTGTGGAAAAGTGCTGGTCTCACTGCATCTGCACCTCCTGGACTTTAGTACGTGGTCCGAGTCCTCACCAGGCGGACACGCACGAGGTGCTTTTGAATTCCCACACCAGAGGCAATGTCTGAGGGGCTTGACTGGTGGGGAATAGAAGACTTCCTCTCCTTTTCCTGGGATTCCATGTGGCCCACAGACCTGTTTCCCCACAACCTCACCTTGGTGGTGGCACAGGCATGGAGTGCATGCACCTCTACTGTGTGGACCCCTGCGCACAGCTCTGTTCTGGTCTTTATGTCGTAGTAGATTTTTAAGGAGCTGTAAAATGTTCATAGCCCCCCATTCCGACCTTTCCTGCATCCTTTGTGAATCTTGTTCTGAATCTTGTACTTGTCCTTCCAGGTCCGACCTGTCTTGTCCTCCTGCCTGAGCGCCTCGGTGGTGTTCGGTGTCTGGGATGCATTTCCACTAGCCATTTGCTTGCAAATTGAACGAAAGGCACCTTCTGGCCTGTGAATTTCAGCTCAAGACAGAGTGATGAAGTACCCACTGACTTTTCCGATGGCAAATCCCATGCAGCATGACCTCTGGTGGGGAGGGCTAGGGGTGGAGCTGTGCGCACCCTCTGGTCTCTGGCAGCATGGTCCTCTTCTCCCTGGGCGCTGGGTGGATCAGCCTTCCCTCACTGTGACTGTGACCCCAGATATGTAGGGAGTAGAGGTCTCTTTGGGCTCGTGGTTCCAGAGGTTTCAGTCCTCAGTGGTTGGCCCCAGGGCTGGGACCTTTGGTGGTCCAGTTATCGTGGCAGGCAGGAGCACGTTGGAGTGAGCTGCTCACCTCAGGGTATCTGGGGAACAAGGAGAGAGTCGGAAGGGACAGGGTATGCTTGCCTACGGAGCCTGCCTTCCTCCATCTCGCCTGCTAGCGTTAGGCCCTGTCTCCCAAGTGTTCCCCTCCCAGTGGCACAAGACTGAAGACACCTTCACCACATGGGCCTTTGGGAACATTTCAGATCTGAAGGACAGCATGCACCAGCACCTGACTCGCACTTGAGCAGGTGGCCGTCCAAGGCCAAGAACCCTCCCACCCCAGGATGTCCCAGCTGAACTTTCCCCATGGGGGGGCTCCCTCTGTTTCCAGGTCCTTGTGGCAAGGAACAGGTCCCTGCTCACATGCCTTTTCCTTTCAAACCCTCCAGGAGCAGCGTGTGAAACTGCCCCGTCGTGCTTGGACCAGGATGTGGGGATGGCAGAGCAGGGAACCTTCTGCCTTGGACTGGAGGGGATCTTGACCGCCCACCCAGGTGCCTTCTATGATGGGGCTGGGCTCCCACGTGCCCCAACTGACCAGCCATGTGGTGTGCTTTCCCACTGCCTCTCTGTGCCCTGGAAGAGTGACCTTTACCAGTGCTGTTGTTTAGTCCCTGGGTCCCTGTACCTTCTCATTGGGTTTGGCTAGTCAGGGGCTCTGGCCGACGTCCGCGGGCAGCAGCAGGGTGGGTGAAGAGGCTGCCTCATTGGCCCTGAGGCCTGGCCATGCTCCTGCTGTGTAGGAACTGGACTTCTTCCTTGAATTTTCCCTCTCTGCAGAGGGGTGCCACAGCGACTCTGTGCTGGTACGTGGATGACCCCTCCTTCCTGCTGGCTGGCTGGCAGTGCCGACAGGTTGACATGCCAGCGCCAGAGGGTTGTCTTGAGGGCTTAGTGGCATCAAAATGCTCCAAAAGTGTGGAAAACTGTTTATGACGCTTTGCCCCATGCCACATTCGAGGGCTCAGTCCTAGCTGGCGTTCCTGTCCCACAGGTGAACTCTCCCTGCTGCTCTCCTGCATTCCGTCCTGGGTCTCATCCTCACCTGCCACTGCAGGTTCACTTGATTTACGACCTGTGTTTTATAAACTGGGCCTCTGCAAGCATTGTTTTGTGTCAAAGCCTGTCAGTCTGCTTCTCTCACTGTCCTTCTCCGTGACATCTGGGGTGTGTGTGTGTGTGTGTGTGTGTGTGTGTGTGTGTGTGTGTAATTTTATCTGGGCATTTTTCCTTCCAGGAAAATCCAGGCTAGCACTTTTAATCCAAACCAGTGCCTGCAGAGAAGGCCAAGTGCCTGCAGGAGGCGCTGTCCCCCAGGTCCCGTTCCTCCCACCCACATGGACAGCCAGGTTCCTCACATCCCGGTCTTGCCACGCCACAGCCTCCTCCTGCCAGGAGGGACAGAAACACAGCCTGATCCCCGGTCCTTTGGCCTCCTGTGCAGAACATCAGGATGCAGAGAGATGTAGGGAGAGTTCCACCTGGAGTCTGTCTGCTCTGTGAACCTCAGAAGTGGGCAGTAGGATGAATCTGACTGGTGTCGCCTGACTTTGACTGAACTAATGTAATGGAGCCCAAAATACAAAAATACACGGGCACCGAGGCAGCCAGCATCTGAGCCCTGAGGGAGGAGAGAGACGGACAGTGGAACCTATATGTGGCAGCAGGAGCTGCCTGGTGTTTTGGGGCCTGCAGGGTTCATCCCATTAGGCTTCTGAGGAATCTGTCCTCTGGCCAGGGTGCTCCTTGGGAGTCTGCACAGCTCCTTGCCCAGCATGTGGGCTGTGAGGACAGCGGCTGGGCCTGAAGAGTTTTCGTGTTCACTCAGGGATTTCCTCCAGATAGAGCCCCGAGTCACGACTGAGGCTTCTTCCATGTGCGTCACGTAGCCGATCTCTGTAGAGATTTCATGATGCGATAAACCGTGAGCTCAGACCTCTGGACTTCCGGCCTCTCTGTCACTCTGTATGAAGTTCGTAGGCTCACACTTGAGGTTCTCAGGTGAAACATCTCTCCTGGGTCAGGGAATTTGCCCTTCAAGTTCCCTCTCACCTCTCAGATTTGTCCTCAAACACCAGAGTTCTCTTCACAGGTGGCTGGGGGCAGGCCTGGGCTCTGGCTGGCGTGTCTGGCGTGGTCTTGGAGGTGGGCAGGCAAGCAGTGCTTCCCCGTGTCAGGCCTGGCCCGGCCTGGTGCTCTGCAGGCCTGGTAGGGGCCGGCTGAGCCTGCGGCACCTCCTCACACCACCCTGGCCTTCCACAGCCCACTCCCCTCAAGCCGCGGGCCCCGCATCTGCCCTGGACCAGAGTAGGCTGCAGGCCTGGGGCAGACACAGTGCCAACCTGATCTGAAGGCTCTGAGCTCCAGGGCCACCAGGTGGGAGTGCTGGACTGCAGAGAGCCTCTGCAGCAGACCCTGGGTGACTGAAGGGGCACTGGTGACCTCAGGGAGTGAGAAGCTCCTCAGAGCCCAGCGCAGTGTCCCTGAGGGTGTGCCTCAGCGGTTTCCTGATGCCAGAGGAAACGTCTTTGTCCCTTGCTCTCGGGACCCCTGGGTTCCACCCACAGGGGGCCAGAGCACTCGGGGAGTGCAGGGCAGCATGGCCAGCACTCTGCACAGGCTGCCAGCAGGCCTTCCGGGGAGGAGCACTCATGTGAAGGTCTGGGCCGACAGCAGTCCAGGCAGGGGACGCAGGAAGGACAAAGGCCGTGGTGGGGGTCTTTCCAACACGCTCAGCGAGTAGTGAAATGCTTGGTAGAAGATGAGGTCAGAGTGACCATATCATGCAGGGTCACGGAGGTCAAGGTGAAATGTTTACATCTCCTCTGAATGAGGAGAGGAGTGACGTGGCATGACCCAGGCTTTGCCAGAATATCTGTGGCCCTGCGTTGAGGGCAGCCTGCAGGGGCAGGGTGGAAGCGGACACCAGTAGTGGGGTCCCTGCGAAGTTAGGCCCGAGGTAACTCGGGGCACACCACCACAATGGCAGTGGCCGGGCAGACACAGCCCAGGGCTCCCAGGGCTCCGTGCACAGTGTGGTGACGTCGGAGGGGCTGCTTCAGTCCAGAGCACGGGCGCACCTGGGCCCATCTAACCCTGCCGTCCCGGGCCAGAGGCAGAAGCCCCCAGGGACAGTGCGAGGGGAGGGAGGGGCCAGCGCTGGCTCCACCTTCGTGGCCTGAGCCACTGGGAACCTGGAGTGGCTGCAGGGTGAGCTGGCGCTGGGAACTGCAGGCCTGGCAGGTACCACGGGGACAGGGCTCCAGAGCAGGGCCAGCGGGGTGCTGAGCAGGCGGAGAGGAGGTTGGGCGCCCCTCTGAGGAACCCAGGGGCCACGACCCACCTGGGGGCCTCCTGGGGCCGTCTGGAGGCCACGTGAGGGCTAGGGTGTGGCTAGGGTGCCGGGCGCTGTTAGTGTCCCTGGGTCCCTGGGCTCTGTACCCAGCACCGGGGCCCCATGTGGACTCCTGGAGGCTCTGGGCCTGAGGTGTGGGGCTGGAGGGGAGCCCCCTGCACTGGCGGAGTCTGACCCCCGTTGCCAGCCCCTGAGCGGAGGCATCGTCTCTGTGGCCCCCTTGGACTCGGGCAACAGGCGCATGCCACTTCCAGGGCACGTCTGCAGTTCCGGGGCCGGACCCCAGTGTGGAGACTTGGAAGCCTCTTTCAGTGCAGCTCTTTCCGATTTCTTCAAGCGCCCACCTTGTCCATGGTCCTGCACTGGGGCCTGGAAAGCCACAACAAGCAGGACCTGTTTCCTGAAGCCCCCCTGGCGCTGCGCTGCCTGCGGGAACCTGGGAGCACTCCAAAGCCACACAGAAGAGGCAGCAACCCAGAACGACCTTCTGAGAACACTTTCCTGTTTTCTTAAATAATTCTTGAGAGGGAGGCAGAAGCAGGAATTTTAAAACGTACATATTTTCAGAAGAGAAAAGGATTGAAATATTAGGTGTTTCAAGTAGTAACATGCAAATCACTTTAAAAATGTCACAGAAAGCTATCCTTTTCATGCTAAATATGAAGTATTTGGGGAGACACAGCCAGGCTCCTTCCACAAACTTCCTTCTGAGTCACAGCACCCAGAAGAAACGTCAGGTGACTTCTCTCTCTTCAGCCAAATGAGAAAAGAGTTTAAATAAATGAGTAGTAAGAGCAGTTTAGTTATTGAATTGTTCCTTTTCCTTTTCCCATAGGAAAAAAATAACTGCACCCGGATTAATGCTCTTTGAAAACTAAATGCTAGTCCCAAGAAGGCCGCTTGGGCTGCTGTACCATGAACACGGGTCTTCTTAAGGTCAAAGGAAACCATTTTGTTGTTGTTGTTTTTTTACTGTTAACTGCTTTTTATTTAAGAGTCAGCAACATGCTTAAAATATCGCCTACTTCTAGAGCCTTTTGGTTAGATGGGTATTTATAAAGGTCCATTATGATCACTGACTTCAAACTCACCACACCTCATGGGGAAGAGCCCACTCTGATCCGAGTGTCCCTTCTCCAGCCCCGGGGCACAGGGAAACCTGAGCTGAGGCCACAAACCCTTCTCCTTTCCCCAAGAAAGAAAATTTAAAGTCAGACAGCAAAAGCCAAGCAGGGGAACTTTATTATGAGTGATACAGCAAGGAAGTGAGGGGAGAGTAAAGCAAAGTGAGGCTCTGGGGGGGAGGGGAAGAGGGGGGATGGAGGGGGAGGGAAGGAGGGAGAGAGAGGGAGGGAGAGAAAGGGAGAGAGAGGGAGGGAGAGAGAGGGAGAGAGAGGGAGGGATGGAGAGAGAAAGGGAGGGAGAGGGAGGGATGGAGAGATGGAGAGAGGGAGGGAGAGAAAAGGAGAGAGGGAGGGAGAAATAAGGGGAGAGGGAGGAGGAGGGAGAGAGAAAGGGAGAAAGGGAGGGGATGGAGGGGGAGAGAGAGAGGGAGGGAGAAAGAAAGGGAGAAGGAGGGAAGGGGAGAGAGGGAGGGGGGGAGGGAGGGAGAGAGAGAGGGAGAGAGGGAGGGCAGGGAGGGAGAGAGACAGGGAGGGAGGGAGAGGGAGGGAGGGAGCACCCACCTCCAGCAGCACCAGAGGGGGTCCCCAGATCTATTACCCTATGACTGGTTGCTGTTTACCAGGAGAACTGGGGTCCTCCTTCAGCAACCTTCACCAGTCAGGGGTTCGACTCCTCCTTGCCTCGTGGTGGGGTTTTGGTCCTCTCTGGAACTGTCCTGGTGGCCATCCTGTCTAAGGGGGCTTCATCCACAAGTCAGTCCCATGGTGGGCACTGGGGTCAACAGCTGGCCAGAAGTCATCTTAGAGCACTTGTGCTACTAAAGGAATCTCCCTTCCCAGGGAGTGGAGACACCCAAGTCTGTCATTCCTAGCTTCACACCGGCCTTAGTGGACGGTCCCTCTCAAGAGCTGGTCCCATTCATCCTTTTCTTTTGACAGATTTTCCATCAGCTCCTTTGTTATTTCCTACAAATTAACTGCCACCCATTCCTTTCTCATCTGCTTCGGAAGCAGTTTAAAGAAGACCCTAAAGTGGCTTAAAGAACACAGGTGACCTTGCCTGCATGGGCTGCTCATTGTCAACTGATACCTCACTCTGGGGCCTCGCTGCCTACCCCCCCTCCACTTGCAAAGCAATGACACTCCTTGCAGCTGCCCCTGGATGACCCTGAGAAGACAGGGGGTGCTGTACCACTCCAGGGTCCCCACTGTCTCCAGGGAGGTCCCCCTGGTGCCCTTTCTCCCTGGCTGTCCTGCTCTGAGCAGCTCTGCCTGGCCCAGGCTCCTCCCCTCCTTGTGAAACTGGCTCTTCAGCCACTGTTGGAAGCTCTCCCAAGCCTGAGCTGGTGGATGCGGACACACCACCCATCCAGAAGTCCCAAGGTAGATCAAGGACAGAGCCAAGACAGTGGTGACTCCCAGCAGGCTGTGTGTGTGTGTGTGTGTGTGTGTGTGTGTGTGTGTGTAAGAGAGAGAAAGAGAGACCTTAGTGAAGCATGCCGTTAAGGGCTGTTGAGGGTCTGAAAGCCTCCCCCTACAAGTGTGGCACCAGCTGTCACTGCAGATCCCTCACCCTGTGCCCCACAGGCCCTGTTCAGAGCACCCTCCCTTCTGGCAAACTCCGACGCACTCCCAGGCACCCAGAGTGAGTGTCCCATCCATTGTAACGAATGACGTATGTTTGGGTGCCCGTGTGTGTGTGTGTGTGTGTGTGTGTGTGTGTGTGTGTCTCCAATAACTTTTAAAATCTTTTATTTGTTCTTTTTAGATATACATGAGAGTACAGTGCATATTGGCATCTCATACACATAGAACATGATTCCTCTACTTAGGATCCCATTCCTGAGGTTTCACTGGTGGAGTTTCACTGGTCGCGTGTTCATAACGAACAGGGGAGAGTGCTGTGGATTCGTCCCATGTCTGTCTGTATTTTCTGTTACTCTTCTCACATCTGACTGTCATCGCGTTGGGCTGTCCTTGGCAAGGTCAGGAGCTGTGTCTTGCTCACTTTTCCCTTCTGTCCCTCAGTACCATCCTTGCTGCAAAGCGTTTCTACCACGAATGGCTAAAGGCGTGTCACCAGTGTGCAAGGCACCCCTGGACGGCCATCCTGCTGAATGGTCCTGGTGAACTGAGTGACCACAGAGAAGCCTCTCACTGCTCCGGAGTTCAGCTTCCTCGCCACACGTGGAGGAAACGAGCCACCGTGAGCTAGAGGACGTGAAGTCCCTCAGTGGACCTCTGTAGCTGGTCACAGCAGAGTTTTGCAGAGGATTCCCAGGGGGAAACCTGCGCATGAGTCATCACTGGTTGATGACTGTGTAAAATTCAGCTGGGACTTGCCTGAAAGTCTTTTTTAAAGAAATCATATCCTTCAGCTCCCAGAGCTGTGTCCAGGTGGCTTTCTGAGGACAGGAGGGACACTGACAACCACTTGACTTGGCGAGTGCTGCTGGGGTTGCCTCCCTAGTGGTGCTGGCTCACACCCTCCTACATGCCACGGGGAGCGTGGGTCCTGTGGCTCTCCAGTCCCCGTGGGAAGCACCGAGGGCAGAGGATGCAGCTCTTTCTGCAAAACCTTTGGCAAGTTCTCACCCTCCCTCAGCCGCGTTCCCTCGTCTCTTAGAGTGAGAGAGCAGTGATGGCCCTCCCTGTCTCCAGGGCTTTGGAATGAGGTGGGTCATACATATGACCTATACCTGCTCCCAGGTCGGGACTCGCTGTCCATGGGTGCCAGCGCCCACTTGGGACCTCAAACCCCGTCTCTCCGTGTGGTGCAGGTCGGCTTGCTTCCGCGCGGCCAGAGGCTCTCACATAGAAGCCCTCCAGGAGTATTAGTGGGGTGTGGCAACAGTGGCCAACTGTGAACATATGGGGTTGTCCGGGTGCCTACATGTCCCGCCTGCCCTAACTCAGCAAGCCCCTGGAGATGTCTCTTACTCCCTCCACCTGGACTGGGGGTAAAGGGCCGAGTGAAGTGCAGGCACTGCCGGAGGGCGGGCCCTGGGATCCAGAAGCTCAGGTGTTTGCCACCCGAGTGCCGTTTAGCCCGGCCTGAGTCCCCAGGCCCTGTTGTTCCGCTCGCTGGTGAACACATAGCGGGTAGCTATTTTGCACTTGGTGTGGACACTCTGGAAACCAAGAGGACACACTTCTGGCCCCTCCGGTGTTCACAGTGTAGACAGACAGGTAAGCAGACGGCTTCCAGGGCTGTGAGGGAACAGTGGGGTCTGTGTTGGCCACGCTGGAGCCCCGACGGGCTGGGTTCTCAGGTGACTCCTCTGAGAGAAGAGCTGCTCCAGGAACCAGCAGGTGAGGCCTGCCCCAGAACCAAGCTCGCGGTCAGATGCGGGAGCTGCTGCCAACCTGGTGTGGGCTGCTTGGAGGCCATTCAGGTGGTCCTTCGCCTTCCTGCCCAGGATCGGCTGTGTCTGATTCAGGAAAGAACACAATTCTGTGAGACTCAGAAACCAGGTGGTGCCCACGTGTGTGTCCGTGTTGTCAACAAGTGAGAAACCCTAAAGCAGATATCACCTGATGTCATGGTGTGGAGGTGAGGTGTCCCCCAGAAGCTCCTGTGTGAGGCAATCCGAGAGGGTCAGAGGAAATGACTTCACCAATCAGTGAACTAACCCCTGATGGGATCAACTGAGTGGTAACAGGAGGCAGGTGGACAGTGGCTGGAGGAGGTGGCATTGGGGTGTGGCTGGAGGAGGTGGCATTGGGGGGTGTGGCTGTGGAGGAGGTGGCATTGGGGTGTGGCTGGAGGAGGTGGCATTGGGGTGTGGCCGGAGGAGGTGGCATTGGGGTGTGGCCGGAGGAGGTGGCATTGGGGTGTGGCTGGAGGAGGTGGTATTGGGGTGTGGATGGAGGAGGTGGCATTGGGGTGTGGATGGAGGAGGTGGCATTGGGGTGTGGATGGAGGAGGTGGCATTGGGGGGTGTGGCTGTGGAGGAGGTGGTATTGGGGTGTGGCCGGAGGAGGTGGCATTGGAGTGTGGCCGGAGGAGGTGGCATTGGGGTGTGGCCGGAGGAGGTGGTATTGGGGTGTGGCTGGAGGAGGTGGCATTGGGGGCAAGGCTGGAGGAGGTGGGCATTGGGGGCTGTGGCTGGAGGAGGTGGCATTGGGCTGTAGCTGGAGGAGGTGGCATTGGGGTGTGGCCGGAGGAGGTGGCATTGGGGTGTGGATGGAGGAGGTGGCATTGGGGTGTGGATGGAGGAGGTGGGCATTGGGGTGTGGATGGAGGAGGTGGGCATTGGGGTGTGGCTGGAGGAGGTGGCATTGGGGTGTGGCTGGAGGAGGTGGCATTGGGGTGTGGATGGAGGAGGTGGGCATTGGGGTGTGGATGGAGGAGGTGGCATTGGGGTGTGGCTGGAGGAGGTGGCATTGGGGTGTGGCTGGAGGAGGTGGCATTGGGGTGTGGATGGAGGAGGTGGCATTGGGGTGTGGATGGAGGAGGTGGCATTGGGGTGTGGCTGGAGGAGGTGGGCATTGGGGTGTGGATGGAGGAGGTGGCATTGGGGCGTGGATGGAGGAGGTGGCATTGGGGCGTGGCTGGAGGAGGTGGCATTGGGGTGTGGCTGGAGGAGGTGGCATTGGGGTGTGGCTGGAGGAGGTGGCATTGGGGTGTGGATGGAGGAGGTGGGCATTGGGCTGTGGCTGGAGGAGGTGGGCATTGGGGTGTGGCTGGAGGAGGTGGCATTGGGGTGTGGCTGGAGGAGGTGGCATTGGGGTGTGGCTGTGGAGGAGGTGGCATTGGGGTGTGGATGGAGGAGGTGGGCATTGGGCTGTGGCTGGAGGAGGTGGGCATTGGGGTGCGGCTGGAGGAGGTGGCATTGGGGTGTGGCCGGAGGAGGTGGGCATTGGGGTGTGGCCGGAGGAGGTGGCATTGGGGTGCGGCCGGAGGAGGTGGCATTGGGCTGTGGCTGGAGGAGGTGGCATTGGGGTGTGGCTGGAGGAGGTGGGCATTGGGGTGTGGCTGGAGGAGGTGGCATTGGGGTGTGGCTGTGGAGGAGGTGGCATTGGGGTGTGGATGGAGGAGGTGGGCATTGGGCTGTGGCTGGAGGAGGTGGGCATTGGGGTGTGGCTGGAGGAGGTGGGCATTGGGCTGTGGCTGGAGGAGGTGGCATTGGGGTGTGGCTGTGGAGGAGGTGGCATTGGGGTGTGGATGGAGGAGGTGGGCATTGGGCTGTGGATGGAGGAGGTGGGCATTGGGCTGTGGCTGGAGGAGGTGGGCATTGGGCTGTGGCTGGAGGAGGTGGGCATTGGGCTGTGGATGGAGGAGGTGGGCATTGGGGTGTGGATGGAGGAGGTGGGCATTGGGGTGTGGATGGAGGAGGTGGGCATTGGGCTGTGGCTGGAGGAGGTGGGCATTGGGGTGTGGCTGGAGGAGGTGGCCATTGGGCTGTGGCTGGAGGAGGTGGCATTGGGGTGTGGCTGGAGGAGGTGGCATTGGGGTGTGGCTGGAGGAGGTGGCATTGGGGTGTGGCTGGAGGAGGTGGCATTGGGGTGTGGCTGGAGGAGGTGGGCATTGGGGTGTGGCTGGAGGAGGTGGCAATGGGGTGTGGCTGGAGGAGGTGGCATTGGGGTGTGGCTGGAGGAGGTGGCATTGGGGTGTGGATGGAGGAGGTGGCATTGGGGTGTGGATGGAGGAGGTGGCATTGGGGTGTGGATGGAGGAGGTGGCATTGGGCTGTGGCCGGAGGAGGTGGCATTGGGGTGCGGCCGGAGGAGGTGGCATTGGGGTGTGGCTGGAGGAGGTGGCATTGGGGTGTGGCCGGAGGAGGTGGCATTGGGGTGTGGCTGGAGGAGGTGGCATTGGGGGCGAGGATGGAGGAGGTGGCATTGCAGCATGGCTGGAGGAGGTGGCATCGGGGCGTGGCTTTGGGTATATATTGGTATCTGGCAAGTAGAGTCTCTCTCTGGTCTCTGATTACCATGTGAGCTGCTCCCTCTGCCACACTCCACTGCCATGATGTCCTGCCTTACTTCAAGCCCCAAGGAATGGAGCCGGCTGTCTCTGGATTGAGACCTCTAAAACCATGAGCCCCCAGATAAACTTTCCCTCCTCTCCCGTTGTTCTTGTCAGGTCTTTTAGTGGCAGCAGTGGAACAGCTGCCTAAGACACCTAACCAATAGGAGCCAGGAGCACTGCGCCTTGACCCTTGTGTTCTGTGATGTGCACGCTCTCAGTCTGGGACTCAGGGTAGTGAGTACGGTCTGTTCTGAGCAGGAAGAAGTTGGAAGGACACACTCTCACCTATGTCCTCTCTCCGTGACACCACTTGCTCTGCCGCATGACTGAGTGGCTGTCGGAGACGTGCAGGGCCCCTCCCCACAGGCTACCCACCAAGCACATCCTGTGCCCTCTTCTCTCTCTGCTCATGGGCTGGAAAAGAACTGTGGTCTTGGAGAAGTTTCGGGAACGCCCATCTGTAATGCATGTGGCTTTCAACCAACGCCCCACTTAGCGATGGAAAATCTGCGTCCACTCGGTGCTGTGTGGTTCCAGCTGGGGAGAAGGGAGCCCCTGGAATCTGCTGTGGCATTGTGCCATTCAGGCCTCCCCAGTTGCCGTGCATTTAGGGGCACACAGATCTCCAGGAGCCGGTTAAAGTGCGTAGGCAGGGTTTTTAGCATTTACAAAAGCGTTGCCGAAGCCTGAGAGAGCGCCTTACCAGACTGGTACAGCCGTCTTCCCTGAGACACGGGCTGTGTTCTGAGAGGAGAGATTCCCCAGGGACGTGTGGGGTGTGTGATGGTAGGGACCTGAGGGCCGTGCTGGGCTGGTAACGTAGAGCCCACGCTTCTGGAAGGGTCTGTTGGTGCTCAGAGGCCTTAGAATGGGATGTCCAGACCAGGGCTGTGCCTGACCCACACAATGGGTACTAAGAGTAATTTGGGGGCTGGGTATCAGAAACTCTTGGGG
Organism: Spermophilus citellus; assembly: GCF_964194105.1. Taxonomy (NCBI): domain Eukaryota; kingdom Metazoa; phylum Chordata; class Mammalia; order Rodentia; family Sciuridae; genus Spermophilus; species Spermophilus citellus. The sequence continues at coordinate 153,639,301 of NC_138189.1, forward strand.
AGGGTGGGAGCAGCCAGAGGGGCAGGAGGTGGGCCAGGGGGAAGGAAGAGAAGGTGAGTGGGACTCCACCTCCCTGCTTTGGAGAGTCCATACTGACCCACAGAGCCCTCTCTGGATGCCTCTGATTGATGCCACAGCCCTGGAAGGGCGGGCCATGCCGGTCATGTGGGTGGTGCTGTGCTGGCTTGCTGGAGCGTCCCAGATGCGCCTGCTGTGCCTTCCTGCCGTTGCCCTGGGAGCAGGTCTCTCCCAGCTCCTCCCTGTCCTAGGCTGAGGTGCTGCTGTTCCTCCTTGCTCACCTGCTCCTCTCGCCTTAGGGCCCACTCACAGCCCAGGGGGCGCCTCTGCAGGCCGGCCCCAGCCACTCCAGTTCACACGCGGAACCGCGAGGCTCTGCTCACGCACTCCACGGAGGGGAAACTGGACCCCAATGCAAGTCTGAACACACTCCAGGGAAATATTTCACAGGCAGCAAATCCAAGAGTGACCAGCTGGTGTCCCTTGCCTCCTTCAGTACACGCTGTGCAGGTTTAGCTTTGCGGAATCCGACGGTCCCCAAGGCAGACAGCCATCTGCGTATCTTTGTTTCTTGTGGAGACGAAGGTCGGTTGTTCCTGGTTTGCTGATGAAATGCTCACCATGACACGTGAGCTGCTGTGGTCCTTAGTTTTCATGGGTGGTATTTTACCTCCAAAAGTGTACTTCATTAGATGAGACTTATTTCCAAAGTTGAAGCTCCTTAGAGAACCAAGTAGCAGGTGGGGTTAATTAGGCACACTATCATCTACTGGGAAGCGAGGAGGGAGAGATTTCCAAATGATAGTATTGGTGTGAGTGTGAGGTGTGGATGTGAGGTGTCCCTCAAAAGCTCATGTGTGAGGCAGGAAGGTTCAGAGGAGAGATGACCGGGTTGTGAGAGTCTAACCCAATCAGTGAATTAATTCCCTGGGATGAACTGAGTGGTGACTGAAGCGGGGGTGTGGCTGGAGAGGGTGGGAGCTGGGGCATGGTTCTGGGTGTATATTTGTATCTGGCGAGTGAGTCTCTGTTTCCTGATCACCATGATGTGGGCTGCTTCCCTCGTCCCATCCTCCCGCCATGATGCTCAGCCTCACCTCGAGCCTGAGGAATGGAGCCAGCCTTCTACGGACTAAGACGATGAGCCCCCACATAAACTCTTCTTCCTCTGTAATTGTGTTGATCGGGTCATTTAGTCAAAGCAGCAAAACAGCTGACTCAGTCTGGAACCCACACAAGACCTCATGTTTTAAAAACAAACTTTAAAGAATAGTTTTTCATTTAAGGAAATCTGCACTGATGACCGGAGTTCCACATACCCTGCACCGCAAGTGGCCTGTCGTCGAGGCCTTGCCGTGGTGTGGCACCTGTGACACGGTCAGCAGGCTCACACTGCACGTGGTTATTGACCAGAGCCTTTCATTGGTCAGAATTCCTCGGGTTTCATCTCATGCCCTTCCGCTGCTCAGGAGTCCATCCAGGATGCACATCAAACTTGGTCTTCCTGTCCACGTGGTTCCTCTCAGCTGTGACAGCTTTTAGACCTCCGTTGTTTTTGATGAGCTGAGCAATTCTGAGGATAACTGGCCAGGTGTTTGGAGAAGACCTCCCATGGGGACCTGATTTCTCCCTCCTGATTGGACTGTGCTCGTGGGTTTCGCGGAGGAGGCCCACAGAGGTCCAACAGTTCTCGTGGGATGGCGTCAGAGCCTGCAGTCCAGGTGAGTTCCTGTGATGTGGGCCTTGCTCACCTGCTGGGCTTCCTTCCCTCGAGGGCCTGGGTCCCTGCCCTCTGTGCTCCTCAGACGAAGTTGTCATGTGCAACCTGTGTGGTGGGGTCATGTGCCAGGAGGATGATCTCTGGATCTCTTTGTGTTAATTTTGTGAATACATAGAGTCTATGTCTAGTTTGAGGGTGTGGGTTTTTTGTTTCTGTTTGTTGGTACTAGGGATTGAACCCAGGAGCCCGTAACCCCTGAGCCACATCGCCAGCCCTTTCTCATATTTTATTTAGAGATAGGGTCTCACTAAGTTGCTGAGGCTGACTTTGAACTTACAATCCACCTGCCTCAGCTTCCAGAGCGCTGGCATTTCCACGTCTGGTTTTTCCTGTTATAAGTTCCAACTGCCCCGGCCCCATTTGTTCACAAGGCCCGTCCTCCGTCCAGCTCCTTTTTGCTCTGTCAAACCAGCTGACTCTATTTGTGCTGTCATATTCTTTTGATTTTGAAGGCATACTTTGAAGTGATTCCTAAGAAAATTAGTTGACTTTCATCTTATTTCCGCTGCTGTATGATTTAATTTTATCGAAATAAAAGCTTCAACCTCCATTTCTTCTTCCAAAGTTTAGATGTCTTGAACCTCAGAAGCCTCCACTTGAGCAGTAAGCTCTGTCCCTCAGAAAACTGAGGTGTGGGAGGATGGCGGGGGTCGATAGCTAGGGAGTGGCAGCGAGGCGTGGGACTCCAGCCAGGCCCCGGCCTGTGGAGGTAGAGCTTCTGACTTTTCAGATCTCTCCTCAGTCACTCTCATTCATAGGTACACAGACTTCTCAGGTGACAATAAAAGTGGTGTCATCCACAAGCTGACCAGGAAAGGAGCCCAGGGGAGGTCACTCCTAGGACAGGCTATTTGGAGCCTGCTGCTAATGAGGTACACTCCTGGCTTCTTACCTCCCTGGAGACAAGTAGCTTATTTTTGATCTGTAGCCAAACTGCAGCTATAAAACCTTTTACAAGCTTGGAGACTTTGTTTCAGGTCACAAAATGAGCCGGGTGAGGCGTTAGGCGTTCAATCCATTGCTGTTACTGGGAGAAGAGCTCCCTGGGTATCTGCCGACACTGAACCCAGACCCTCACTTGCATACCAGAAAAGGAAGAGCACACCTAAGCCCACATTGGCATTATGTCAGGTGACATTATGTTTGTTCAAAGGTAAAGGGAGAGATGAAGTGTCAGGTCTTGCCAGCGCCTGCACCAAGGAGATGAGCTGGGTTCAAAAGAGCTGGCTGCAACATTAAGATAAGAAAACCACGAAGAAATGACGCAACACATGGACTTGAGTTTCTCAGGTCGAGGGTGAGACGGCTCTGTGACCTTAAGGGTCAGCTCCACGCTGGACAGTGCCGGAAAGAGAGCGTGCACCTGGAATCTCTTTATTTTATAGGAGGGACACACAAAGGAGCTTCGATGGAATGTTCTTCACCAAATAAGGCTGGGGATAAGGTTTCAAAGGGGGGTTGTCCTATCCCATTGGGTAACGCCCAAGTCCAGGGCTAGAGCAAACTTCTTTGCTGAGTGAAGGTGGAGGCCACTTGCCTGGCACAGCGCGTGGTGTGTGATGCCAGACCAACATCCCCTTACTCAAGGCTGAGGAAGGATGCTCAGCTGTGGGCAGGGCGGCCTCCCATTTCAACGGGTCACTCAGTGAATGGAGGGAGGGGTCAACGGTGTTCTGTACATCCTGATGCATGACAGTTGTTACACGGATGAGTAATTCTTCCCGCCTTTAGGCCTGTGCTAAATGGCCTGGTCACGTCTCCCATGCACCACCCAGAGCAACAAACATGACCTTGCACAGGAGGGCTGGGCAGAGGGCTTTTCTGTGTTCAGATCCCTTCTCACGCTCATCTCGCCAGTTCTTTAAAATCATATTCGATTCCTTGAAAATTTTCCTTGTTGAAGTCACGATGATTAATTATGAAAGCCATCACTCTACTGTGTGCCTAATACTGCCTAATCATTGTAATACTCACTATTCTCTTGCAGTTCTCACAATGACCCTCGGGAGGAGGTGACATTATTATCTTAATTTTGTAATCACTAAACGAAAAAGCAGAAGACTCATACAGCCCCGTGCCTCATGTTAAAACCTGTTCTGATCTGCACTACAGCGTCCCAGTCAAAGCTCTGACGGCAGCTGGCTGTCCCGAGATGGAGCCACTCCTAAACCACAGTAAGCTAAGAACTGTGGCCAGTGTTTGCTTTATCTGTACAGAAGAGGCTCAGAGAAAGCAGACCCAATGGTAGGTTTTCTTGGTGTTACAGACTGTTGGGAGCAGGAGCAGGGGTAAGCACAGGGTGGCTCCTGCCTGGAGTCCTCTGTGGGTGTACCTTCAACATCTACCTGGTGAGGAGACAGAGCTGGTCTGCGGGTGTCAACTGTGTATCAGACAGAGGGGTCTGTGTCCAGGGGATGTTGCTGGCAGAGCAGAAACCCAAGGTGTAGCAGCTGAGAACCCACAGATGCGATTCCCCGGTGAAGGCCTGTCCGGGCAAGAGTTTACAAAGTAACTAGGTGGTGATCATACTGAGCACTGTTTTTGGTCAGTTCCACAGGCTTTTATTTATTTACTTATCTATCTATCTATCTATTTATTTATTTTTTCGTTGTAGATGGACACAATACCTTTATTTATTTATTTATTTATTTATTTATTTATTTATTTATATGTGGTGCCAGGGATCGAACCCAGTGCCTCACGTATGCTTGGTAAGTGCTCTACCACTGAGCCACAACCCCAGTCCCTTTATTTTCTTTTTTTAAGTCTCCTAAAATTACACATATTTCTTCTAAGTCTTTCATAATCTCAAATGTTGGGCAGCACAGATTGAAAAATAAATTCTATGCATTTAAGCTGCATTGACGATTCATGTCTTGTGGTCTAGGCCCGGAAAAAACAGAAAACTTTTTAGTGACCAAAATAGCTCTGTCGGGCTTTACATGTCCCTTTAACCCAGACTTTACCTACAGCTGTCTCTTGCAGGTGGATAGGCTGTGCACATAGATGCAGTCCTGTGATAAAAAACGAGGGCTCTGGGGTCAGCCTTGCTCAGTTCATGACAGCTCTGCCACTCACCTGGCCACAGACACTTATCTGACCTCAGGAACCTCCCTTACCCGTTTGTGAAGAGCGGACATTAATAGTACTTGTTTTGGTGGGCACAGCAGTGGATGCCTGTAATCCCAGCAGCTCGGGAGGCTGGGACAGGAGGATCGCAAGTTCAAAGCCAGCCTCAGCAACTTGGCAAGGCCCTAAGCAACTTAGCGAGACCCTGTCTCAGTGATTAAGTGCCCCTGGGTTCAATCCCTGGTACCAAAAACCCAACAAACAAACAACAACAACAAAAAACCGCACTACTTGTTCCCCAGGAGTGTTGTGAGCCATCTAGTCGCTGAGCCCTGCGGGCAGGCAGTGGGCCTTCCTGAGTGTGGAGTGCTCTTGTGCTGACTTGTGACTCAGGCTGTGCCCCACCGGGATCTGCATGTGCAGCGGGGACTGCGCCTTTCCATGTGTTCATCCTACTTCAACTGCTTTTCAGTGACCCCAACGCCCGGTCAGCATCTGCTCTCCTGGGTGGCAGCTGACTCTGTCTCCTGGAATTCTGCCCATTCAACGCAGACCTGACTCGCAGAAATCCTGGCGACTTTTCAGGGATCCCTGCCCCCGAGCAGCTCCTCCTTACTCTGTTAGAAAGCTGGTGCCCTCAATCCAAGTCCAGGCCGGCTCCAGGCTGCATCACGGGCTTTTTCAAAAGAGATTCTCTTCCTCAGAGCAGTTTAGGTTCCCAGGAGAATGAGGCAGAAGGTGCAGAGCTCTCCCAGCACCCCCACAGCTGTCACGGTGGACGACACTGAGGGTCCTCAGTGACCAGCAGAGAGCATGCCAGACAGCCTCACCGCCCGACAGCCCTCCAGGTGTGCCAGCCATGCAGCCCCTTCCTCCAGACCCCTGGCAACTGTTGGTTCTGCCTTTTCCTGAATGTTCTTACCTGTGCTGCGTGTGTGAGGCCCTTGGCATCGCTGTGCACCTGCTCCTGGAGAGCCGTCCTCTCAGGTGCCACCAGGACCTGGGTGTTCTGTGGCCCTGGCTCCCTGGAGAGCCTTTGAGATGTGGATCTTGCTCTGCTCAGAGGCTTTCCCCTGGGTTGGTAAAGAGCCTGCTCCGTGCAGCACCCGAATTTGGTGACGTTTTGGAGGGAGGACTTGGTTTTCCACCCGGCCTTCTCATGGTGATCCCAGCCTCACAAGATCACAGGCCTCCAGTTTCCCGGGCCTCCAGAGGCCCGAAGCCCTGCTGCCTTTCCCCCTCTTTGTGGGGCCCTGCCTGTCCATCGCCTGGCCTCCTGGCCTCTCCCCCAGCACTCAGAGTTAGCAGAAGCCCCTTGTAAAATGCCATCTTTTCTCAGTCTCCTCTCTAAGGCCTGGCTCAGGGGCGCTTCCTCTGCAGCCCCGAGGCACCCCCAGAGGCAGCTCCTCCAGCTTCTCTGCCTGCCTCGGGGCAGCACAGCCCTCCTCTGGCTGAGCCCACGTCCTGGTTTGCTCTCCTACAGAGGCTTCATTCTGTTGAGATTAACAAATAATGTAAACAGTTGAGCTGATACATCCTACCTACTTACTAACCATATGTTTGATTTTACTGTAAATCTGCAATTTAGCACATTCTATGTAAACATATTTCTTTGTCAAGTAAATACTTGTTTTATCATTTTTTATGACTTAAATTGAGCATCTGGTGATCAGAATCAATATATAGTATAGTGTATCTGAAATGGAATTAACTAAGAAATTTTGGGGAAATATAATTTTTAATAGTTAATTTGGGAGGAGTACTAGGGATAGAACTCAGGGGTACTCAACCACTGAGCCATAACCCCAGCCCTATTTTGTATTTTATTTAGAGACAGGATCTCACTGAGTTGCTTAGCACCTCGCCGTTGCTGAGGCTGGCTTTTGACTTGCTATCCTCCTGTCTCAGCCTCTTGAGCCACTGGTATTATAGGTGTGCACCTCTGCACCTGGCTAATCTTAATTCTAATCTTGAGCTCCCATTTTACTTGGGTGTCAGGAACTTAATCACAGGTGATATGGAGATTTCCCTGGGATTGTGCCTAAGTACCAGCTGTAAATAGGGCACCAGGGCTACGGAGGGACCGAGTGCCGTGTGCCACCTGCCCAGCGTTCATACTCTGACATGGGCACGTCCTATCTCCCCAGGAAGAGGTCCATTCTGGCGCTTGTGGACGTACGTTCTTATCTGTAAGGTCCCCTTAGATCTTCTCTTTCTCTGCTTATCCTTCATTCTTGAGTGTGCAGGACACTTCCTGCTGCTCCTGGGCCACTCTCAGGGAGGAGCTGGGCCCAGCTGCCTGCACACCAGCTGACATTTCTCCCGCGGGGCTCTGCTGCCTCCCGGGAGCTAACCTGGACTTGCGTTTGGGTCAGTCTGTTGGGTTTAGAGGAATGATGTAAGTAGGCTTACTAGTGTTGTCACAGTGTTCTGCCCTGATATTTGTTTTTGCTATGAGCCCTTTCAATTTCAGGTCTCACTAAGTTGCGCAGGCTGCCCTTGAACTTGTGACCCTCCTGCTTCAGCCTCCTGAGTTAGGGATAATACGTTTGTGCCACCACACCTGGATTTAAGTGTCTTTTTAAAAATAAATAAACAAAAAGCAACCGTAAGGACAACCTGGAATTCTAAGATGAAATGCTCTTAAGTAGAGGAGGTGTGAGCAACAGAACCTCGGGAGACAGGAAGCAGGATGGGTGCTGCAGTGGACTTGGAAAGCTTGGCACCAAGACCAAGGCTGGCGCAGGGGAGACGGGGAGGTGGTGTGACAGTGTCGGGCACATCTAGAAACCCAGCATGGGGCCAGGGCAGCCTTGAGAGGGGACTAAGGGCCAGATGGAGAGGAAGGTGGAGGCCAGTTGTCACTCCTCAAGTGGGAGAAGGCTGGAGGCCTCTCTGGGGGCCAAATCTGAACTCAAACAGCAAATGGTAGAACAGCTGGGCACTGGGATGTGCGCGCTGGATGAAGTCGCCACCTGTGAGCTTGCTCGTGATGGCGGACCTCATCTGAGCCAAAGGTGAAGGGCCAGGGTGCTGGGCACAGGGCAGGGGTGGACCTGAGGACCAGGGAGGAGCCTGCAGCTGGTGCACTTGGCAGAGGCTCACGTTTCTCCCCACACGAGCCTCTGCCAGGCTGAGCCCCGTGTTTGCCTTCTCTGTTCTCCCCACACAGACTGGAGTGCAGTTCCCTTGTCCCCGGGGTTTCCTCTCAGCCTCACTCCCGGCCTTCCCTGCCCTCAGCCGACTTTGTAAGGCTGCAGCCCACACCCGCCACACTGCCCAGGTCGGCCTCCCCCTATTCTCCTTTCTAGCCCCACACCCCTCTGGCCCTGGGGGCTTCCTGACACTGCATCACCCAGGGGACCCTCTGACTCCACTGGGCCACCTCTGTAGCTTCTCCATGTCCTGGGCCTCAGCTCGCCGGGCTTTTCTATAGCATGAAGGGTCCCCTCCCTGCAGTCTGCTCTGCTCAGAGTGAAGTCTCAGAAACCAGGCCAGAGGAATGTGGATCTCCTCCCAAGTTCCGCTGGCCAGAGAGGCAGGCTCTGAGAAACATTTGGAAACACTGGCTTGACTTTGCTGTGTAGCACGGAAGCTCTATTTGGTGTTCTGAACCCCTCGCTTGGACCTTCTAAGAGAGTGGGTATCCTTCCAATAGGGACGCACAATTTGACTTTGGTATTACACATTATCTTATTTTATTGGCTCTTTCAGATTAAGGTAAAATTGACAAAAAGTGAAATCAACATGAATATGTTAATTGATTAATTTTGAAAAAAACTTGTATGTTCATGTGATCATCACCCAGACTAAGTTGTAGAACTTTTTCCATCACCTCCAAAGATTTCTGTCCCTCACCCTCAACACCCAGGGGTTACAATTGTGCTGTGGTCTCACAGGAACGTAAGTGGATCCCGTTAAACAGACTGAACACCACCCTGCTCCCCAGGACTGGCTCTGGAGCCTGCTGGGAGGTGGAGAAACCGCCCCACAGACAGCCCCCAGATGGACACCTCCCAGTGTGCTTTGCTGCTGCTGCTCCTCCTCATCAGTTGGCATGACTTCCAGATTGATGTGACAGTCCCAGGCTTCAACTCTGTGGAATCATCAATGGAGTGCAGTGAAGAAGATAGAAAGGACTCTAATACAGTCATGAAAGCTTTAAAATAGTGTCTCAGGGGCTCAAATAGCTGCTAAAGCCTGGGGAGCCCAGGCCAGGGACCCTCTGCCCATAGCCGCCCCTGAATCACCTTTGGGGATGGGGTTCAGGACTCCAGGACACTGCTCCGTCCTCATCGTGTCCAGCTGCTCTCTTTTTCTGCACCTTCAAAGACCGGGAGACTTGGTGCTCTCCAAGGACCTTGCAGGACTTGACGGGAATTGGAGGCCGATCTCTGATCTCAGTCCTCTGCAAATGGTGCTCCTGGGCGGGCTCCAACCAGGGATTCTGGGAAACGTCGTTCCTGGCTGCTCCTCCAGGGAGGTGGCAGGGATGCTGAGGCTGCAGGCTCCAGGAGCACATGAGTGCTGTGTGGTGTTCCTGTGCTGTGATCACTTCCCCAGGTGAGCCTCCCCACCCCAGGTGATGTCCCTGGACAGCGGACAGCAGGCCCAAGGCTCCGTGGTTTGTTCCCACCATTGTTGATGGCATACAGCTTCTCCATCAGAGAGCTGTGCAGGGGGCTTTACACACTGCCCTGCAGATACTGTGTGAGCTACTACGCTCCTTTAAAACGTTTTTGCCTAAATTCACTAGAGTGGGTTCTGCCATTTATGGTTAAGGATCCTGTTAGACACCCTTTCAAAGAGAAAAAAATCCTTTGTTTTCATCTCAGCTTGGGTGGCCCTCTTCACTAGCAGCCCGGAGAGTGCTGTCCACAGTTTTACTACTTAGGGCTCAGGGGGAAAGGTGATGGAGGGACAGACAAGCCGACTCCTCAGGCGGGAGCCTCTGACCCTAGCAGAGGGTCCCTAAGAATGGCGTGTGCAGAGGCGAGTTTGATGTGAAGGAAGAGAGGCCAGGGGGAGAAGCTTGTGAGGTCAAAAGTCAGGAGATAAAGAGGCTCAGCCCAGTTCCCAGGAGAGGCCCATGGCAACTGGCAACGAAGTTCCTCCCTCTGCTTCAAATTCTTGCAAAAACGTAACCTGGTATTAGCCAGCCAGTTCTGCCCATCGTCCTGTCTCGCTGTTCCCATTTTCCAAGGAAAGTGACTTTGAATCGACCAATCCAGTCTGGGCTCTTGGTGTCTGCCCTCTCTGCCCTTCTCAGCCACAAAGCCAGCCTCTCTGCTCGCTCATCAGGGCTCGCACTCTATTCTATGGAATGAAATGTGACTGATTCTAGACTGAAAACAAAGCCAATTGTGACCATTAAAGCAGGGCTCGCAGCGTTGTCCTCTGACGGTGGCTGGGCAGAGACACAGTGAAGGGTTGAGAGATGCTGAGGACCCTGTGGAGACCCTCAACTTCACCTGGGTAGCAAGGTCAACCTGGTGCCACCTGATTGTTGCAGCCTCACACAGCAGCAGACACCCAGGGCAGGAGATGGAGGGGCAGGGGCCAGCTGAGGCTTTGAAGAGAGCTCCCTGTGGGGAACGCAGAGGGTCATTGGCCAGGCAGAAGGCCCCAGGGAGGCCTGAAGCTCCAGCTGGTTCCCTCTTTCCCTGGGTGTCCACCTGTACCTTGTAATATCCTTTATACCGAAACGGTCCACCTAGGTTAACGCTTTCCTGGGTCCTGGAACCACTAGAACGAATTGCCAAGCCTGAGGAGGAGGTCTGGGGGGCCCTGACCAGCCGGCTGGCCAAGAGCTCAGGGGTGACTTGGGACTTCATGCGGGTCTGAAGCCAAGGCAGCTGGGTAGGCAGTGATTCTGGGTAGTTAGTGCCAACGCAGATTTGTAGGACACCAGTTGGTGTCTAGAGAGTGGGAGAATCACCTGCCTGGTGTGAGGGGGAGATCCACACACGTGGTACGAGAAGTGTCCTGTGTCCACCTCAGGTTCCCTTGCCCTTATAGGGTTGGGATTCTCCAGAGGGAGAGCCAGTAGGACACACTCACACACACTCACACACACACACACTCACACACACACTCACACTCACACACTCACACACACACTCACACACACACACACACACACTCACACACACACACTCACACACACACTCACACTTATTTCTGAGACACATGCACAGCTGCTGTGTCAGCTCAGAGTCAGCTGAGGGCTCTAATGGACTCAGTGTGCCTCTTCTTCTTTCTTACTTTGTCTTTGTGTCGACGACAGGCAGGGCCTGAGACACAATGCAATTTTTGAACAAATGAACAAAAACTCCAGAATAAGACACCAATGTCGAGGGGACCATCAGAGTGTCCCCAGGAGCTGGGTGGGCTGGGCCGGGTGAGGGTGAGAAGCCCTTTGGCTGTGGGAGGTCACCAGAGCAGAGCACTGAGGGGTCCAGGGACTTCACTGTGGTCCCTGCGTGAGATGGGAGGGGACTGAATCATCAGCCTGGAGATGAGGGTGGGGTTTGGTGGTGAGAGGTTTCGGAAGGAGAAAGAGGAATGAGAATTTGAAACTAGTCTTCCTGCTATTTTCAGATTTTGAACAAGTCAGCTCCTTCAATCCCAACCACCACCCCAAATAAGGAAAAATCCATCAGCAGGACCATCGAGCAAGACTATCACAATTCAGAACCCCGTCTGGCAGAATTCTTCCTTGATAGCTTTCCTTTGAACTTGTGCCTGTATCTTCTGATGGTTCTGAGTATTTGTAGTTTGTGATAAGTAGCAACTGTTGCTGAAATACAGAAAACAAAAGCCCCATTTCACGAAGCATTCCTGCTCCTGGCCTGGGTGCTGTGCTAGGTGCAGGGGTCAGCAGTGAGCTTGAGCCCAGGAAGCTTGGTCTTTGGTATGTATGCATAGAGCTTTTATTGCTGCTTTTATGTTTAGCTTTGAGACTCTCAATCCAAGACCTTCTATTTGAAAAAGTGCCATGAGGTGCCCTTGTCATTTACACTGGACACGTGTTTGGAATAAAACCCCACAGGACAGCTACTGCTAACAGTCTCCAGAGTGTCTGCTTTAGTTTCTTGGTGAGCACATGGATCTTACTGAGGGCAAGTGGCACCACCACATAGGACAAGACTCTGCACCTGTTCCTGGGCCTGTGGTCTGAATGTGTCCCGCCCAAGGAGATGTGTTGAGATCCCAGCTGTCTCAGTGATAGCATTAGGAGGCCTTTGGGAGGACCTGAAGGCTCCCTTCATGATCAGAGTTAGTGCCTGGAGAAGACACCCCCCTTTGGCACTTGAAGTCAGAGTGAAGAGAACATTAGTAAGGAAGCAGGCCCTCACTGGATCCCCAACCTGCAGGCTTGACCTTGAACTGCCCCGTGTCCAGACCTGTGAGAAGGAGGCTTCTGTTGTTCATAAGCCGCCCTCTTGGTGGCATTTTGTTATAGCAGTCTGGAGAGGCAGTCACTTGGTCTGTGCAAGGATGCTATGACCACTTCACCTCCACAGGGCAGAGAAGAGGAGCTGCTACACGCAGCTGTAGTGGAACTGCTGGATGGAGAGGTGATGATGGACAGAGACTGGGCAGAGGTGGTGAGGAACACAGCCTCGCCTCAGGTATGGCTGAGATAGCCAGGGAGGCAGCTGGGATTGCAGGTGATGCTCTTGGAGCTCTTGGCATCAGGAGGAGGAGGACGGGCCAGCATGTGGACAGGAGAGAGGGAGAGAGCAAAGAGAGAGAGCGCTAGAGGCATGTGGCTAGGGGTCTGAGGAAGAGCATGATGCAGGGGGGATGGCCCTAGGAGGGGTCAGTTGGCACCACAGTTGTGCCTGTTGACTCTGAGGACGGGCTGGTGACAGGACAGTTCCTGCTGCAGGGCAGTGCTGGGTCCAGCCAAGGTGAATTCTGCTTTTAATGTGAAGTTGGGTTGGGTCATCAGAACAGGAGCTGGAAAGATATCAAGAGCTTCTGAAAGGAGAAGAGCCCTGGGGGAGGGAACCAATCTGCACTTTCTTAGGCATTTCCCAAAACCAGCTCATTTAATCCCAAGCAGTTGGGATAAGGAATTGATTTAATAGGAAATTATTAAATAAAATCAATTTAAAAAGTAGACTGGTTGAAAATCACAGTTTTTCTAAAAAATGATTTCAGGTCCTCTAGAAATAATCTGTTCTGTTCCAACTCATACCAAGTCCAGAACATTCCGCTCCTTGAGTCAGTAATCAAGGGAAGTCGAATGACAATGTCAGAATATTAGACCTACCAGGTGGAGGACTGTGACTCACAGTGGCTAAGTGACAGTAGGAACATGAACACTGGGAAAAGAAGACTCTAGGCCTGATTGAAGGGTGGCCAAGAGCAGAAAGTGAGAAGCATGAGTTTTTAGAAAGTGTCACTGGACAGGTGCTGAGGCCTCTCAGAGAGCTGGGGTTGGCGGACAGGAGGCCAGGGGGAGAGGGAAGGCAAGCTGACAGGGTCTGGTGCAGAGGAGTGGCAAGCTCCCTGACTTGGCAGATTTGCCCCCCTTTCCAGAGTGCCTCCTCTCTGCGGTGGCTTTGTCAGGGACGGAGTAAGCAGGTGGCTCACATGTGAACAAATGAGGACTTGCACAGTCACCTTGTTCTCCAACAGTAGACCCTCTGCTGTGCTGCCTCTGCATGACACGGTGCGGTGCGCTTACAATCCCAGAAATACGGCCGCAGGACTCGGTCTAGTGTTGCAAGCTTTTGTCCTCTGGCCTTGTCTCCTGGCCCCTGTGGGCGCCTCCAGGCACCCACCCCCACAAGTCTGGTCTAGTGTTGCAAGCTTTTGTCCTCTGGCCTTGTCTCCTGGCCCCTGTGAGCGCCTCCAGGCACCCACCCCCGCAAGTCCAGGCCAGCAGCGGCTTTCTCTTTGCTCCTCCAGTGTCGCCCTAGCGCAGCCCGGTGGCCTCTGCCTGCCCTCTGCCCTTGCCCTACACTTAGACCTTTCAGTCTAATCTAGCGGGGCTTGGCTGCGACTTCAGTCTCACAAAGTTACAGCTGGCAGGAAAGCAGGGACGGATTCCAGGCAGAGGTCTTGAAGGACCCACGTATGCTGATAAAGGGCTATAAGTTGAAGAGAGGGTCTTCTAAGAAACACTTAACACAAAACAAACCAAACAGTTTGGGAAATGGACTTCAAAGCTCGGGCTTTGGCTATGGTCAAGGTCGCACCGTCCTTCAGCAACTTCGCAAGGCGCCAGGCAACTTAGTGAGGCCTGTCTCAAAATAATTAAAAAGGGCTGGGGATGTGGCTCAGCGTTGAGGCGCCCCTGGGTTCAATCCCCAGCACAAAAACCCAAAAAACCAAACCCACAAAACAACGCCAGACTGTGTCCCCGAAAGCGCGCCCAGCCCTGGAGTCCAGCGGCCAGGGAAGGTGGCTTCGAGGCCCGGTCCGGGCTGCTCCCTGGGCCTGCCCGGTGAGCCAGGACCGCGCGCCCCGCGCCGCGTCCAGGTCCCCACGCGACTGCCCCGCCCAGGCCCCGGGGACCCGCGCGTCGCCGCGCCCCACGCAGGCGCACTGAGCCCCGGCGGAGGGCGTGGCGGGGCCGGCGGGGCGTTTCCGCTGCTGGGCGCTGGCCGAGAGCCTGCCGCGCCTTCCCGCTGCGCACTCCGCTCTGCCCCGCCCGGCTGCCCGCGCTGCCCGCGCTCCCCGCAGGTCCGCCAGGGTCCCGTCCGGTGAGTGGCGGGTGGCCGGAGGCTCCCCGGGGGCAGCGGGCGGGCGGGCCACCCGGCGGCGCCCCGCTGACCGCGCTCTCGTCTCTTCGCAGGCAGCGTCGCCTCCTCCACCTCCCGCGCCATGGCACAGGTAAGGGTCGCCCCCGACCCTGCGGCCGCGGGGCTTCCAGACTGGCGGCGGGCGGGGAGTGAGGAGGAGGTCTCGCCGGGAGTCCCCGGCCCCTCTCTGCGCCCCCTGCGCCGCGCGGGGACCCGGCCGGCCGCGGCGGTGACGTGGCGGGCTTCGCGGGGCCTTCCCCACGCCGCGTCGCCGACCCTGGGGCGGGGGAGCCGGCTGGCGTCACGTGAGGCGGAGGCCTGCTCTCCCGGACTTCCTGACTTTTCCGCAAAGTTCCCCGCGTCCGGGGCTGTGGGTGGGGGTCCCGGTGTCCGGGGGCCGTGGGTGGGGGAGGCGGGTGGGTCCCAGTGTCCAGGGCTATGGGTGGGGAGTGGGTGGGGGCCCGGGTGTCCAGGAACTGTGGGTGGGGGAGGTGGGTGGGTCCCAGTGTCTGGGGCTCTGGGTGGGGAAGGTGGGTGGTGGGCTCGGGTGTCCAGGAACTGTGGGTGGGGGAGGCGGGTGGGTCCCAGTGTCCAGGGCTATGGGTGGGGAGTGGGTGGGGGGCCCGGGTGTCCAGGAACTGTGGGTGGGGGAGGTGGGTGGGTCCCAGTGTCTGGGGCTCTGGGTGGGGAAGGTGGGTGGTGGGGTGGGGAGCCTGGCTTTTAACAGCAGAGCTTGGCTGGAGCTCTTTTCCAGCTGCTGCGCCCCAGAGTTTACTAAAGCAGACATTCCTTTAGGAAACTTCGTTTACTAAAAGGAACCGATTTTTTAAACAGAGCTGTTTTTTTAAGTCATGATCTCGTGGAACGAGTTTTGCACTGGATTTGCTTTGGGACTGTTTCAGAAGTTGATTTCCTGATGCGGGCAGCTTCTTCTTTTTTCAATTATTAACATTTATCAAAACTGTAGAAACGAGGAAATCGTGTGATTTATATAGTAATCTTTAAAGATTGATCATGTTATAAATCTTTTGTGAATAAGAGATCAATTCTTAAAAACTCCACCCCGAAACTATTTCGCACATCTTGCCAATCTAAGTGGCTTGCCAGAGCCATGGTAATTTTTTTAAACAAGTGTTTTAAATGCCCAAACAATGCTCTCTCTCATTTGTAGTTCACTTTTTATCAGACTGACTTATCAAAATTGAATAAGGTTTCATGGGCCTTTCCAAGAGAAAATGGGAGGATTAGACCAATTAGTAACTTATTAAGTTTATTCAGTGCCCCCATTGTGGCTTCCTCTTTTGCACTTAACTGTTATTAGAACCAGTTCTCATATTACTTCCAAGTGGAAAGTTTGCTTTTGGTTCTTCCCCACAGAAAGGATACTTTTATGTGAAGTTAGCTCTTCCCTGAGGAGGATCCTTCCTATCTTGACTGGGGGGGGGGGGGGTGCATCAGAGAATAATTCCCTTTATCCCTGCTCACTTGGCTGGTCCTCAGATCTCTTGTAAATTTCTTAGTGATGTCTGAAGCTTTCAGTCAGTTCCTTTTCATTGCATTGGCTGTAGCCAAGATCGAACAAATGAACGAACACATGTTCCAAAGGTGGACAGTAATAATTTCAAAGAATGATAATAATCAATGTGCAAATATGCAAAGCCAGAGAGAAGGTGGCTTCCATTATAAAATTACACATGTGTGATTCCTATCACAGTACAATACCAGGCCTGTTTATTAGACCAAACCAATTATTGGCCATAGAAGTTACAAGACATGTAAAAAAAAAGAAGATGCAATCTTGAATTTCACTGTTACTTTGTTAAGAATTACCCTTAGAAACCATGGAAGTAAAAGATTTTTAAAATTGTTTAAAATTACTTCATTTCACTGCATAACACATTTGTATTTCATCATCCTAATCTTACACCAAAGGCAGCTTAGTAACGCATGATTTTTAAGTAATATTGGCACAATTAAAAAGAAAGCTTCGCATAGTGGTTGCATCCCAATTTTTAAAAAATAACTTTTAAAACATATCTTTGTTTTTATTTATTTATTATATTTATTTATTTTTATGTGGTGCTGAGGATCGAACCCAGCATCTCACATGTGGAGGCAAGCGCTCTACTACAACCCTAGGCCTACATCTCACTTTTTACAAAAACATTTGGCATAACACCTGTGACAGATGTGTGGTGAAACATGGTAAGCTGGAGATCTGCTCCTCCTGGTTACTATGGATGATGTATAGAAGGCCACATTGAATGATTGCATTTTTACTGTCTAAAATCT
Source organism: Spermophilus citellus (assembly GCF_964194105.1). Taxonomy (NCBI): domain Eukaryota; kingdom Metazoa; phylum Chordata; class Mammalia; order Rodentia; family Sciuridae; genus Spermophilus; species Spermophilus citellus. The sequence goes on from NC_138189.1 coordinate 153,656,218, forward strand.
GCTCTGTGCCCCAGTGTAATTGCAGGTCAGCTGGAGCCTCAGGATGAGGTTTCAGTCCATTTCTATGGAAATGCCTTTGGATAACCTGTTGGGGTGGGAACCAGAGGCTTCTACTCCTGGGACTTGTAGAGTAATGCAATCTGAAACCTGAGTCCTAGAGGTGCATGTTTCCACAGTTGAAAATGTATTATTTAAATATTAATGTTTCTTATTTATTAAAGAGTCAAAATGTAGTTTTCTACCATACAAATTCTTCATGTTTATGAGTTATATCTTTTACTGCTAATAATTTTTTTCTTATGTGGGTCCACCCTGCCTAGAAAAGTATGCAAAAAAATCCAGAAATCAGGAATATGTGCAGACCATAGGTAAGACTGTCTTGCTAAGAATTTAACCAGAAAGGATTGATTGACCTCTGATAGTCATCTTTAAATCTATTAATGGAGCAGGTGCATTGCCAAGTCCTCCGTGTGCATTATTTAACGCCCATAATGCATCTTGGAAATGAGTATTACCGTTTCATTTCACAGAAGAAGGGATTGAGGTTGCTCAGCTGCTTTGGTGGTGTGGGACAAAGGAGGGAAGGCACAGGGAGGGCCAGCAACAGCGAATACAGTGCTCAGTGAGGGTCAAGGAGTTTGGCCTGGAACCACAGGGAGTGTGAGTCTTGGGAATGACCCTCTCGACAGGAGCCGGACCAGGTGTGAGAGCTGCTGTGTAGGTGGGGAGCTGTGAGAGAGTTGTGCCTGGGTGTGCCACAGTCAGGTTTGTGTTTAGCCAGGATTGCCCTGGTGCTAATGTGGTGGTTGCATTTCTGGGGGCTGCAGAGGTGGGTAGTGGGATGGGGGTTGAGAGAGGGAAGAAGAGGGAAGACCATGCAGGAATCTGTTGTCAGGACTTGAACTAGGTGGTGGCTGGGACTTCAGATAGGAGGGTCCTTTGGGAGAAGTAGGTAAATTTGGTGCATGAGTAGGGTGGTGTTTGCTGGGAAAGGGTCAGGTGAGGGTCAAGGTGACTGGTTGACCTTGATCATGTATACATACATATATTTATATATATATATATTTTTTTTTTTTGAGAAAAGAATGCATGTTTGAGGCAAAGAAGAGACTTTTAGAAATAGATGTGTTGAATTTGAGTTCCTTATGAAACATTTAGGTGGCACTGTAGTAAACAGGGTTTTTGCGACCTCTGAATCCTCCTTTATCTCTGTAGAGCCGTTTGCTTTTGCATGGTTTATATCTTCCTACAACTAGAAGGATTTGAAGCTAGCTCACTGTCGGTGTGTCCCAGGACCAGTCGTGCTCTGCTGGGATGCAGAGGAGATGGGGTTGGTGTGCTCTCTCTTCTCCCCTTGCTTGTTCTCTGGAGCGCTGCGTGACTGCACTGTCAGCTATGGGGCTTTTTAAGTGCTGTTTGCAGGATGCCCATCTGTGAGCTCCTGGGAGGCAGCGGCTTCCCTCACTCCAGCAGGCTCAGGGCCCCACCCTTGTTCCAGGGTGACGTTGAGGACACACAGTCTGCGTTCCCACTTCTCAGGTTTTGCCAAGGGCAGGCATTGCCACCGTCAGACGGTTAAATGAAGATTTAGATCTTACTGGTCTTCATTTGTTATCAACAAGCCCTTGTGTACTAGTGTGCGAATAGCTTACTTTACAGTGATGCATTTTCCCCCGACCCTAAGCTTTGAAAGAGGTCAAAAGCAGTTGGTCAGAGTGGCCAAGGCAGGAGCAGGCTTGCAGGAGCATGAGGGGCGAGGAAGTGGGGAGGAGGTCAGCTGGGTGTGCTGGAGACTGGCCTGCCTGCCCGCCCGTGGCCTCAGCTTCTTAGAGAGCAGGGCAAGGATGGGTGGGGCTCTGCTCTGGTCCTGCTGGGTCTGCCTCCCGCAGGCCTCTGGGAACGTGTTGCCCACCTGTGGGGCCCACCATCACAGGAGGTGTTGGAGCCTCTGCAGTGTCTGCAGGTGCTCTGGCCGGCAGGGGAGGCAGTCCTGTCTCCCACCACCTCAGCAGCCGCCTTGACCCCTGGAAGCCCGCTGCAGCTCCAGCGCTTGGTCCAGGATCTCTGGCTCCTCGTTGCAGCATGGGGGATGCCGGTGGGTGGTTAGCAGCCACTGCCCAGGACTGGGAGACAGGCTTAACGAGGGCCTCAGGCTATTCTGTACTTTCAGGGGAGCTTTATTTAGAAAGTTCCAGACAGTGAGCACTTGAAATCCTTGTTTACCTGTTACTTCCCTGGGTCAGGAAAACAGTCCTTCCCTGCTCTTGGGTTGATTTTCTTCATTTTATTTTGGCATGCCTAGGCCTTGAGGATAAAAGGACTTTTTATTTTAGAGGGGGAGAAAGGATGGGTTTGAAGCTGAGATGAACAATGGATTTGGTCCTGGCCTCTGTAGTCCAGGAGCTTGTGGTCATCCTGGTGAGGCCGTGGTGGGATGGAGGGTGGAGGGTGAGCTGAGGCTGGAGCAGGGACAGAGCTCCTGGGAGATGGAGCGGCCCCGCTGCAGGGTGGGGCTCCAGCAGAGGCCTTCAGAGCCACGTTTACAGACGGTCTTGGCCCCAGTGGTGGGCTGCAGACAGGATGTCCACACAAGGTCTGCCCAGTGACTCAGCCTGTGACTCACGTCTGGCTCCTTCCCACTGTGCGGGGCCTCGCTGGCTGGGGCAGTAACTCTGGTGTGGAACGCACAAGTGTCTCACGATTTCTAGAAAGCTCTTAGAAAACGTGGCCGGTAGTTGTTTCTTCGTAGCTTGTGGCTGAGATTCTTGAGGACCTTCTTCTCTTTTCCTTTTTACCTCATTTCCTTCAGTCCCTAGGGTCAGATATATTTTATTTTTCCTTTGAGGCAAGTAACCTCTCCCTGTTTTAAACCCCCCTCTCTCAGCTGGCAGTTTCTGTGTAACCTACAAACCGCAAACCACATCAAGTTTTCTTTCGTTTAAGTGTGATTTTAAAAGCTTCTTCTTTTTTTCTTTTTTTAACAAACCATTGTTGCACAATGAGGCTCCACTGAGACAGAGTGTCAGTTCACTCCCCAGTGTCCTGTAGCCAGGGCTCTGTGCTGCCCAGACTCCTGCGGAACCCAGGGGCCCTTCCACCTGGCCCGTCCCTGGACACCCCATGGCCCGTCCCTGGACACCCCATGGAGTTGGAGCCTGCTGCTTCCTTCCTCGGGGAACGCGGTTCCCTGGTGACTTTACATCACCCTGAGCAGCTTCTCCTCCAGGCAGTGCAGCATTGTTGCTAGGGACCAGAAGCCACTGTCCCATGACTTGAGTCAAGTCCTGGCTCTGCCTCTTGCTCACTGGTACACAGCTGCATGGCCAGAATCTGCCCCTGGAGTTCCCCTACCTCGGGCCCTGCAGGTCTCCTGTCCATTTCCCCTGCCTCGGGCCCTGCGGGTCTCCTGTCCATTTCCCCTGCCTCGGGCCCTGCGGGTCTCCTGTCCATTTCCCCTGCCTCGGGCCCTGCGGGTCTCCTGTCCATTTCCCCTGCCTCGGGCCCTGCGGGTCTCCTGTCCATTTCCCCTGCCTCGGGCCCTGCGGGTCTCCTGTCCATTTCCCCTGCCTCGGGCCCTGCGGGTCTCCTGTCCATTTCCCCTGCCTCGGGCCCTGCGGGTCTCCTGTCCATTTCCCCTGCCTCGGGCCCTGCGGGTCTCCTGTCCATTTCCCCTGCCTCGGGCCCTGCGGGTCTCTTGTCCATTTCCCTGCTGCTGCATGTGGTTGGGTCTTTCTGCATCTGTGTTCGGGTTAGCTGCCCTCCCGTCTCCATCTCGCCCAGGCCATTCCACTGTCCCTGCTGTGGGAGGAGCTGCAGGGCTGGGCCAGTCTTCCTGCCAGTGGCTTGCTGTGGCCACAGAGGAGCTTGTGTGTTGGGGCTTTTATGCCCCCTCCTCACCAGGCCCTTCCCTTGGTGGCCTCTCTACACCTGACTGCTTGCTGCGATGTGTTGAAGTCATCCTCCTCTGAGCTGCAGGCCATCTCCTTCTCCCCTCCTGAGCTTCTGTGCATCCCGAAACATAGTTGTGCCAGTCTCTGCTTTTCTGATTCTGGCTGCAAACCTACAGGCAACATTCCAGACGTTTTTGGGGACTTTTTTCCAGTTTATTCTCTTTGGTCCTTCTGGTCACTGTTTATGTGCTCACATTACCTGCTCCAGCCTCGGTGCGGACACACTCTGCGCACTTCTCACATCCACATCTGCCATTTTCTGCCTGGCTTGTGGCATCGGGACTTTCCTAGTGATCAGTATAGTACTTAGCATGTGGAAAGTGTTAAAAAGGCTGTCGTTTTTAGTCTCAAAGCCCTGCCTCCTGAGTGCCACATCCAGGAGTAGCTTCCTTTGAAAGCATGGGATGTTCAGTCCTTGACATAGGTGGTCAGAAGTCTACCTAGATTGCCTTAGCAGGGTCCTCGCCACAAAGGAAGGCAGAGGAGGCTGGGGACCGGCCTGACGGAGAAGGGGGTCTAGAGGAACTGTCCATGCCGTGGCCGAAGGTCACCTTGGTCACTTCCTTGGACCCTTGAGTGCCACCTTTCCAGGAAATGTGTTTAGGGTCCCTGGATGGCCTTTGGGGCTGGGTGCTGTGAAAGTTCTTCCCCATGGAATGACACTCTCTGTTGTTATCTTTTTTAATTTTTAAAATTTTGTTCTAATGAGTTATACATGTCAGCAGAATGCATTTCGATTCACTGTACACAAATGGAGCACAGCTCTTCATTTCTCTGGTTGTGCACGTCCGTTGTCATCTTTTTTTTTAATTTTTTTTATATATTTATTTTTTAGTTTTAGGTGGACACTATATCTTTATTTTGTTTTTATGTGGTGCTGAGGATCGAGCTTTTGAGTTTAATTGGTATCACAGTGTTGTTGGCATAAGGGAACTTTCCTCCTGTAGGTAATTGAATTTTGGTGCATTCATAATAAAAACATTGTGAAGCAGACTAGGTGTTCTCCACTCTCCCTCCTTGTAGCTGTTTTTCCCTGTTATAGATGGTCCCCTAACAGAGTTTTAAGGAAATTACAAAACATGTGTTAGTAAAAAGTAAATGCCGGGAAACTCCTTGATCATCACATCAGCTCTGTGACTCAGTGTTAGTAAAGCCTCCGGATTTAAAGGACCTAATGATCTTGTGAACTTTTTCAGAAATATTATGATTATTAGAAACATGACAAATTAATGTGTATCCGGAGGTCTGAAAAAGAACGTCTTCTAACAAGTGCTTCTGGCATGTGGATCACCACATGTCTTTTCTTGCTGAGTTCTCTTAAAGTCCCTGTGAGGTGCACAGGAGCAGGGCTCAGGGTGACAACATGGAGCGAGCCTTGCTTAGGACTGAGTTGGGGGCAGGCCTGTGTGCCCCTGGTGATTGGGGGAAGCAGCCCTGGGAAGGTGCCAGGGTAGCTCAGGCAGCGAAGTGGTTCTGCCACATGCTTCAGTGGCCCGTTTCCTGCTTTGGATGGGGCGGGTCTTCCCAGGTGGTGAACCTGTGCAGAGGCTGAGCTTGGTCGGCAGCAGCGGCTGCTCTTGCTCTGCTGGTCAGCAGGACGTGGATGACAGCACTGTGCTTCTGTCTCAGGCTCTCAGAGGCACCGTGACCGCCTTCCCTGGATTCGATGACCGGGCTGATGCAGAAACTCTTCGGAATGCCATGAAAGGCCTGGGTAAATCCCACCTCCTTTTTATTCTGGAAAATGAAAAGATTTGAAATGTGTAGAAGAAAAGCTGAATCAACAGAATCGTGCTATGGGTCCCCAACTCCAGGACTGAGCAGCCGAGAATCCAGCCCCCCCTGCAGAGGGCAAGGCCTGGCCTGTGCGCCTGCCCCTTCAGACCCCACTTCTGTGCGGGGCCTTCCACGGGGACCTTCCCTTGCTGCAGGCTCTCTTCTGGCCATTATCAGGAGCAGCGAGTGTAGGATCTGGAACATTTTACATATCGTCAGTGTTTCTATCTCAGGGGCTGCCTGTGTGGCTGATCCCTGGAGCTGGGGCCCCTTCTCACCAGGGTCCAGTGCTTCCTGACCTTGCGGGGTCTTTCATGTCCTCCCAGCCCCTTTCAGACTGTCCCCTGTTAGGCTTGGTGTGTTCTCCTCTCCAGCCGGGGGGTCTCCTGCTTTTGGAAGCCTTGTATTTTCCCGTCACCGCACTTTTGCAGTGTCCTAGAGCCTGCCCTGCTCCTGGCCCTGCCCTCTGGGGTTCCCTTGGCGCTCCGGACACAGCCTCGGGGTGCAGCCGTTCTGCCTCACAGCTGCCAGGTGTCCACTCTAGGTTACGTGTGACTTGAAGCCAGCTCTCTCTGTCCGCTGTACACCCCCACATTGTACCCTGTGAATGGCTGTTATTACAGTGACTATTTTTTGTCTAAAAATCTCCAGACAACTTTTTAAAAAGTCACGAGTATTTTTCTGCTACTTCAAAATACACTGGGAGTGGGGAGCAATGAGTAGGATACGCAACATTTTACATATCCTCAATATTTTGCTTAATAAATTATTCAGAAAAATGTACAAGACATTTTACACACTCACAGGCGAGGGAGGAAAGGGAAGTGGCTGGGGAGCTGGTCCCAGGGAGGTTGAAGGAGCCCAGCCTGGCGTTAACCTTGAATCGCAGGCACTGACGAGGAGAGCATCCTGACTCTGCTGACGTCTCGGAGCAACGCGCAGCGCCAGCAGATCGCCGAGGCCTTCAAAACTCTGTTTGGCAGGGTAAGGCCCCTTCCTCCTAAGGTGGAGCCAGCGCAGCTCTGGGTTTGGAAGAGTCTATGTGCAGCGCCTTCCCTCGGTGTCTGTGGAGGCCGACCTGCCGGCCTCCGCTCCTTCATACACAAGAACACAGAGCTAGCTTGCAGTGCATCCTCCCGGGGACCTGAGCCAGTGCTGGGTTGCGCAGGAGCCGGGACACGGCAGTGTGGTGCCCGTCGACCCACTGCAGGTTCAGGAAGCAGAGGTCGGCTGAGCCTGCCGGGTCAAGGGCCCATGTGCCAGTCTGCAAGGCAGTGGGGTGACGGTCTCCTGTGAAGGCCATCTGTCACTGACTGCTGTGTTCCTGCTCCCACCTGCCTGCCTCCCGCAGCCCATCCTCCAGTGCTGGGGCTGTTGGTGCCACGATGTGGCCTCTGCCTTCCCTCAGTGCGTCCTGCTGGGCCACGCTGCCACTCTTGCCTGCCGTGGGCCTCTAGTGCAGTGTGGGCCGCTTTCCTGTGATCTTAATAAGTGGACTTTTAACTAGTAGAGCTAAGCGCTCTTATTTGTTTGACGTTGTAAAGTAAAGGTCTTTAGATGTGGTGCAGAACGCATGAGTGCATACTTCAGTCTGTTATTCTGGAAATCCACGTTTGTCATTTCACTGTGACACAAAAGAGAAAGTATCCTGTCCCTTCCCCCTTTTTCTGGTGCCAGGCAGGGACGCAGGCCGTGTCTGGGTGGACAGGTGGTCTGCCCTGCGCTGCATCCCCACCTTGAGAAGTGTTCTGGGCACCGTGTCCAGGTCCCTGCTGCTGATGCTGCCGGGGGACATGCCCCTGCACTCGCCCTGCAGCAGGTCTCAGTCCTCAGGAGCATCAGTTCGCTGTAGCCTGCCGTGTCGCAGACTATCATCAGATACTGAGAGGAAAAGGGTGATAGACCACATTCTGTCCTTTTAAAAAACACATTGATGATATTTTGGGGGTAATTTTTATAAAGATATCTGTGTTTCTCAATACCATTTTTAAAATGAAATACTTGAAATGAAGAAACTTATGTCCTAGAACAGATTGGTGCATAGGTGGCCTCGCTCTAGGGTTGAGGCCTGCCGTTCAGCGTGGGAGGCCGTGGGTTTGCTAGCTCACCGCCTTCTACTTGAAGGCAGCAACCTACGGCATCACTAGGCAGAGGCCACAGGTCACCTTTAACAAGAATTGCCTTAAAGCTCTGCCTGTCTGCTGTGCGTTAGGATCTCCTGGATGACCTGAAATCAGAACTGACTGGAAAATTTGAGAAACTGATCGTGGCTCTGATGAAGCCTTCCCGGCTGTACGATGCCTACGAGCTGAAGCACGCTCTCAAGGTGAGAGGCTGCGGAGCCGGCCCGGCCCACGCCTGTCTGTCTGTCTGTCTCTGACTGACTTTAGGGTGGGCTTCATGTAAGAGGCAGCTCTGGGAGGTGCTGAGAAGAGAAGTGGGGGCAGAATGACAAGGTGACCTTCGTCTGTTTGCATTCGTAAGCTCACCAGAACTGGCTTTTTCAAATATAAATTTTTATATTTTACTTCTATGCCTGTCTTCTAATTTTGAGGTGTTTTAAAATGATGGTGGATGAAATATTTTAACTCTTTAAACAAAAAGTTGCTTGATTAGGGAATAACAACGTAGTTGGTGAACTGGCTGTGACTCAGGTGTGCAGAAACTGCGTGTGCATCCCTTGGCTGGGCTCTGGCCTGGGGCATGGCGTGGCCGCCTGGGGACTCTGTAGACCCTGGGGCAGGAAGGAGTTTAGTTACAATTGATCTTGAGTGTGAGATTGAGCTTTAGTCTCAAGAAGGTCACTCGGCCCAGGACTTGTGACTTTTAGCGTGGGAGGTGGAGATTTATTCAGTCGGTAGCTGGTTTATTCTGATTCTCTTCATTTCTGAAAGGTTTTTTTGGTATGAGCAGAGTCGTGGGTTATTGAGGAAGGGGCTTTCACACACCACCCTAGATGGTCAGCAGCAGTTGACATTTTCCAGAGGATGAGCTGAGGCTTTTTGGACTTGATTTTTGATAAAGAAACAAAAATAAAAAGAACATAATTCTGCCTTTTAAAAACTTAAGTTCAGCCAATCGTTGCATATATCTCTAATTTAGTGGCATAAATATGACTTTTAAAAGCAGAAAGAGGAAAATCAAGTTATACTATTTTTTAAAAATACAGAGAGCAGCTTCCAGTTTCTTTCCATGGATGCAGTTCCTAAACCCGAAGGGCACTGTGTTTAGGTCACTGTCACTCAGCTTCCCGTGGCCGTGACAGGCAGCTGAGAGGGTGGTTGGGCCCCTGGTTTTAGAGGCTCCAGTGGTTGATCTGTGTTGAGGCAGCATTTCCTGGTGGGAGCTCATGGCCAGTGAAGCCGTTCACCCCAAGGCCGGCGGGCAGAGAGGGGCCGGCGGGCAGAGAGGGGCCGGGGGGCAGAGAGGGGCCGGCGGGCAGAGAGGGGCCGGGGGGCAGAGAGGGGCCGGCGGGCAGAGAGGGGCCGGGGGGCAGAGAGGGGCCGGGGGGCAGAGAGGGGCCGGCGGGCAGAGAGGGGCCGGCGGGCAGAGAGGGGCCGGCGGGCAGCGAGGGGCCGGTGGGCAGAGAGGGGGCTTCTCTGGGAGCAGAGCCTTCAGCACAGGGCCTCTGGGGGACGTTCCTGCCCCGTGGCAGCAGTGCCCTGGGTGCGAGCTTGCTTTGGCTACACGAGAAGCGGAACTTGGGAGCAGGAGCTTATTTTTGAGGTGCAGATGAAGTACCTGTTATCTTCCACATGCAATTATGTGTTCTGTGTCAGTTCCATTAAAATGTTTTACCTTAAACTAGAATTAGCTGATCAAATTATAAGTTGCAAATTTACCTTATCTTTTATGTATATGTACGCACATGTTTACAGACCAGTATATCTTGCTCTACACTAGACAAACAGAATAAAAGATAAAATAAATAATAAGATTATCTTTGGAGAGAAAATTAACTTGAAATTTCATATCTCTGTAACTAGTGGAGCTTGTATACAGAGAAGCCCACGTCGTGTTGGGGGATATTTGTGCACAATGTGCCTAACATCTATTCTGGCAAAATAACTTCCTTTTTATTCTTACTGCTGACATGTTTTCTCTATTAAAAATAAATCTCCAAACAGGGAGCCGGTACAGACGAGAAAGTCCTGACAGAAATCATTGCTTCAAGGACACCTGAAGAACTCAGAGCCATAAAGCAAGTGTATGAAGAAGGTGAGTGTTTGGATTGACGTCTTGCCCATGTCCACTGTCCCCTCTCCATCCTGTCCCACAGATGCCACAGGCCGGTGGCTCACAGCTGTTGAGTGAGTGGAGGGGGACCTGCCACTCAGCTGCCTTTCTTCTTCAGTTAAAACCTTCACCTGTTTTAGTAGCTCATGAAGAGCTGCTTGTGGCTTGCATAGGATTCTAATACAGGAATTCTACGGGTGTCTTTCTCTCCTGTTAACTTTGGGGTGTATGTGAATAGTTTTTCTTCCTTCAAATGCATTCAGTTCTGTGTTAGTGTAGGTGGAGTTATCTCAAAGACCTTTCGGGAACCTGGGAAAAGATACCTACCCCCTTTCCAGATCAGGGTTAGTAAAAATGTCTGAGTGAACGTATTTTGTTTAGCTAATGGCAATGCTGGCACACAATACTCTGCATTTGAATTTTTTTGGAGCATCCTTCACTTTTTGGGAGAAAGTCTGTGTTCCTGTCTAGAGCATCTGTAAGGGGAATCTAGCAAAGGGAAGTCAGGGCAGACCTCCTTCCTGACCAGGCGGTCAGCATGCACGGCACAGTTCCCAGGCTCCTGCCCTGAGCTAGGGAGGTGCAGCGCCCTCTGGGTCAGTTTGGGTCCTAGAGGTGTCTCTGTTCACCAGGTCAGTGGTGTGAAGTGTGGGGCAGCAGAACAGTCTCCTTTCCAAAGCGCAGGGTCTCCTGCTTCTCCTACAGTGAGAGGAGAGGGGGTGAGGCCGAGGTGGTGAGCGTCAGCCGGCCGCTCTACCTGATGTAGTACCCAGCTGTCCCTCTGGGGAGTGGATAGTGGTGACAGCGTGCAGCCTGAGGCCTGGTGACGTGGCCTAGTGCCACTGTGATAGTTAAAGGATAGCCCCTTTCCAACTGAGGCCACCTGAGAGGTCGTGTGCATCGGATGTCAGGGAGGCTTCATGTGCAGATGAGATGCTCAGAGTTTCCAGGCCGGGCGGCCTGACAGCTGCTGAGGAATGATTCAAGAAAGTGGGGTGTATGTGCACAGGGACTTCATTCAGCCTTCTATGGGGAAGGCCTGCCCCCTGTAGCACACAGATGAACCTGGAGAAGGAGCCAGGCGCAGGAAGACAGCATGGTGTGAGCGCATGCGTGGAACACGCGGGGCTGGGCGGGGAGGGCCGCGAGGGTGATGGGCAACGATGGCCAAGGGCACTGCATTTCATTAGGATGAGAAGTTCTGTAGATCCGAGGTGCGGGGGGCGACTGTGCAATGGAGCCCTGTTGAGGACTTGACGTTGTCTAAGAGAGAAAGCTGTGTGGTGGCGATCTTCCCACCGTGTGCATACCAGAACGTCACACCTTAGACATGCAGACCCTCTACAGTACAGTTTCTGTTTGTCCCGTCTCTCCGTAGAGCCGGGCACTGGGCTTGGAGTAGGTAACAGGCATTTTTGGAGCGGGGCCACTGTCCTCAGAGGTGTGGACACTGGAAAGAGGGGTGCAGTTGAGAGAGCCTGCCATTGTGGAGGGGCCTGTGTCCCCAGCGAGTCGGGCCAGGTTGGGGTGTGCGTGGCGGGTTGTGGATCCGGGCTTGGTTCAGAGCCATGTGTGGTTCTGAGTGGACTGCACAGTGCCACAGCCGATGAGGAAGGGGTTTGACCCCAGCTGCATGTCCCAAGGTGAGCTGGGGTTTGGGACTTAACAGCCACACAGTTATGGGAAGTCCAGGGTGTCACTCGGAGCACGAGATCTCGGATAGGGCTGATGGTTGGTTACTTGTGGGTGCTGCAATAGAGGAAGGAGTCAGAGGTTCCCGCCAAGATTCTGCTTGGATCACTGGTTGAAGTAAACATGATTTTTTGGGTCTTTTAAAGGTGCCTGCTTTCAAGTAATGATTACATATTTTCACCCCTTAGAGTGAAGCCTCTTTCCTTCTTCTTTTGCTGTCTCAGTGCATTGTAGTTCTGTGCAGGTATTTGTGGACTTGGGAACACCCGCGAGTGTCCCTTTGAGTCCTCGCTGCTTCCTCCCCTTTCCTTTTGGGAGCAGCTGTTTGAGAGTGAAAGGTGCTTGTGGACTCCGCAGACCTCTCCCTTTCCCCGACCTTGGAGGCAGGAGCGGGCATACCTCAGAATGCCATCACTGTCTCTCACTTAACTTTATTAGCTGCAGAGAAAAACATATTTTATTGGTGGGGGTAGAATATGGCCATGCCCAGAGAAGGGCCACTCAGAGGGTGAAAGACATGGGAAACTCGTCACATGGGACATTGGGAAGAAGCAGGAGAAATTGAATCTTACGGTCAAAGTATTCAAGGGGCTCTCCAGAGCCCTTCTGGAGGGCTGAGTCGGGGCCCAGGCCTACATCACGGCTTGGGGAGACTGTATTCATGCCTCCCAGCCACTCAGCATTTGCCTTCAGTCTCCAGCACTGAGAGACGGGACAGAGAGAATTTGTTGATCAATACAGTATTTCTTATTTTGTATCTCTTTCCTCTGATGAATGGGGCAGGGTCTCTTTCTATTTGAAAGCAGCTGTGAGTAAGTGTGGAATGGTTCTGTTGCAGAGTACGGCTCAAGCCTGGAAGACGACGTGGTGGGGGACACCTCAGGGTACTACCAGAGGATGTTGGTGGTTCTCCTTCAGGTATTGGGTGGAAACCAACTCTAGCTTGACGTGAAAAGTCTGAAGTTGGCAGGCATGGTGGCACACCTGTAATCCCCACAACGTGGGAGCCCGAGGCAGGAGAATCGCAAGTTCAAGGCTAGCTTCTGCGGCCTAGCGAGACCCTGTCTCAAAGATAAAAAGCAAAAGAACTGTGGATGTAGCTTGGTGGTAGCGCGCCCTTGGATTCAATGCCTAGTACTTTGAGGGTAGGGGAGAGAGTCTGAAGGTGGAGTGGCCTGATTATCCAGGGAAGCCACTTGAAATTCTTTTGATGCTCTCTGTGCTGGTTGGTCCTGCTGGTGGGTGTGTGCAGCCTGTGCTTGTTTACCTTTCAGAACACACAGCCTCAACTCTGAGCGGCTGCCTCAGCCTTTGGCTGCAGAGAGCAGTCTGTGTCCTCCGCTTTCACAGGAGGGTCAGGAGGGTCAGGTTGGATTTGGACAGTACTGTGTGATAGGTTGTAGGATTGAGGTGACCTTGAAAAGCCATTTATTCCTAAGAGAGAGAGCTCTATGTGCATAACCACCAGGTGGGACATTTTTCCTTTGGAGTGATTCAGTAATGGGACGTACTGTCTTACAGGCGAACAGAGACCCTGATGCTGGAATCGACGAAGCTCAAGTTGAACAAGACGCTCAGGTGAGTGAGGCCGGCTGTGTGGTGACCTTGCCCCCATCTGTGCATGGAAGGAACACGTGGTAAGGGAGCGTCACCAGGTGTGTTGTGAGGTCTCTAGAGACAGTCCAGTTCAGGTGTCCATGACAGATCGCAAGACACACCTCGGTAGAGTTCTCATTCTGGTCTGGCTAATAAAATATTTTATCCAAAAATGAAGTGAAATAGTACAGTGAGTTCCACCTAGACATATCATTCCTTTTTTCTTGTTATGAAACATTCAAAAAACAAAGAATTTTGCAAAAAAAAAAACCAACGGCAACCACCCAGTGTCGTTGACCCCACTGGTAACGGGGCAGTAGATCTCTTAGGAAGGGGTAAAAAGGAAGGATCGGGTCTGAAGGTGTGTGTTGTTCTGTCCCATGAGTGGTGGCGGGTTACCTAGCATCTGCAGTGCTCCTGCCTGTCCTTTGGAAGAATTCTAAACAATGTCGTCCCTCCGTTTTGTTTTTCTGTGGTGCTGGGGCCGCACACTTGCTAGGCAAGCACTCTGCTGAGCTGCACCCCAAGACCCCTTGTTTATTGAGACGGGGCCCCGCCCAGGTGCCCAGCTGGCCTGGAACTTGCAGCTCTCTGGCCTTGGGCTCCTGTGGCTGGGCTGCAGATGTCACTGCTGTGCCTGGCCGGCACTTCTCTTCTGTCAGCCAAGTGTCAGGGGCTCCCAAAGGTACGTTTGCAGACTCTCAGACTCCGTGTGGCTTACGAGGTGTCCAGGTGCAGGAGCTGTGTGTCAGGAAGTCTGCACCTGGAGCCGAGGCCTGGGGTTGGGAAGGAGGGGCTGCTTGTTCCCGAGTCGCCTAGCGTCCCCCTGCCCCTCCTGTGGCAGTCTTGGTCCTCAGGGAATTGGGCAGCGCCGTGGGCCCTCTCCAGGGGCTTGCACAGTGGCCCGCTGGCCTGTGGCCTGACGTGCTGGTGGAGTGAGGAGAACACCCTGTTCTCTTGGGCAGCTGGTGTCGGGGTGTGAGTGCTGCCCTCTGCCTGGCTGCGGGGAGGAGCCGAGGGCGGTTTGCTGCATGTTGACCCTCACCCACCCGCCTTGCCAGACGCAGGCCTGCTTCCTGTTCCTGCGTAAGCTCTGAGGACCCTCCTGGGTCCGCTGTCCCCAGGTAGAGCCCGTTCCTAATGTGGACATCTTGCACCCCTGCCCCGGCTCTCCCGGAGCTCTCCCTGCGCTTCGCCCTGCTTCTCCTGGTGAGCTCTCAGCACGGGCACTTTGCAGGTAGCCCCAAGTCACCTCCAGGGGTCAGGTGGCCCTCACGGGAAGGCCCACAGCACCGCAGGCCTTCTGCCACTGCACTGCCCCTCACACTGAAGCCGCCCCCCTGCCCTTCAGGGGCCGCAGAGATGTGGGTTCAGCGCACCCCAGCTTGCAGCACTCATTGGGCACTCATCAAGGAAGTGAGCAGTGTGTGAGCCGTCCACATAGCCGGGGCGGTTCTTGCAGTGGGTGAGGACGGGCCCTGGCCCCACTCAAGAGCAGGGCAGCCCAGCTGGCCTTGTCGCTCTGCACAGCAGTCCAGTGTTCCCAGCCGGACCCCTCCTCGTCTCCTCCGCCATCTGCAGGGCTGAGCCACCGTCCAGCTGAGCTCCGAGTCCCACTCCCCTCGGGGGGCTTTGTTCAGGGCTGAGGCGGCCTTCTGGCTTTCCCAGCGTGAATTCCTTTGTGGGGGGTGTGGGGGGGCGGCTGAGTCTCCTGTTCCTGCTCCAGGAGTGGGCGCTCTGGAAGGTTCCCAGTGGTGGCCTGAGAAGCAGGCCCAGGTCTTCTCAGATGGCTGCAGGAGACCTGCTGAGCCAGCCGTGGGTGGGCCTCCCGAGAACAGCTACGTGTGGGGCTCCCAGGGAGCAGGGGTCTCCCTCGGCCAGCCTGGTAACTCAGTGGCAAAGAGAAAGCACGGTGGCTGCCTGTTGAACAGCCTAGCCCAAGTCAGACAGGAGCAGACCCTGGATCCTCCAGATCCTGCAGCTCCTGCTTAGGATTTCCCATCTGTAAGTGCATGGACCGCAGTGAGATGATCAGAGATTTCCTCTCCCCAAAATTGGAAGTCACAGAAGGCATTCTGGGCAGACCCAGTCTTGCCTGGTGCTGTGCTTTGTCACCTCGACCTGACCTGTCAGTCCTGGCGAGCCCCCGTGGCGCTCCAAACCCCCGAGGCCGAGTTGAGAGTTGGAGATGGGAGGAATGCACAGGGCCAGACGTACGGCAAGCATGTGTGCTCTGCAGGAAGCTGCACGGTGGGTCAGGGCCCCGGGGTCGCAGAGAGCCTTCCTGACGGAGGCGGGAATGCTTGCAGGCGCTGTTTCAGGCCGGAGAGCTCAAGTGGGGCACCGACGAGGAGAAGTTCATCACCATCTTTGGAACACGGAGCGTGTCGCACTTGAGAAGGGGTGAGTGAAGGAGCTGAGTGGTGGACACGTGGCCCTGTGGCCTGGCCCTGGCCTCTGAGGCACCCTGTGCCACGTGGGCAGGTCTGCTGACTCCCTTTACCGCTGCTGTGACTTACAGAACCAGGAGCTTAAGCCCCCGTCTCCCGAGGGTGGTGAGGGTCGGGCTCTGGGGCCTCCCTCAGTCACAGACCACAAGTGGCGGCTCACTCGGGCGTTTCCTCCAGGATGGTGGATCTGAGACCCCCCTTCTGGGTGGTCACTGGGAGTATGCTTTCAGCTGAGAATGTGTTCAGGAGCAGGTGACGGAGCCCACATGGTGGCTTCAGCTCTGCAGGTGGATTCTGAGGCGGGCTTGGCAGGACCTGGGATTGTTCTGGATTCCTGCTCCACTGTCCTCGGTGTCTTGGTTTCCTTCTCATGCCATCTGCCTCGTCGTCACGAGACAGTTGCTGTAGGTCTAAACTCACCATTTTCACAGCGAGAAGAAAAGAAAGGGGTAAACCAGTCATTTCCGTCACTTTTTGTAAGGAAGAGGAGGACATCTCAGAGTCTCCACAGCAGACTCCCCTTGAGGTCCCTCTGGTCCGTACTGGCAGGGGGCTGGGAGGTCAGTGGGCAGAGAGCGCCGTGAACTGTCGCTGCTGGCGTGGCACCTGAGCCCGAGCACAGGCTCCCTCCGAGACAAGGCGCTGGGTAGGAGAGGAGCCGCGCAGCGAGAACTCTGACTGCCGAGGGTCCGTGCTGTGTGAGTCAGCGCTCGCTTCGTTTCCCTAGTGTTTGACAAGTACATGACCATATCGGGGTTCCAGATTGAGGAGACCATCGACCGGGAGACTTCTGGGCACCTGGAGCAGCTGCTGCTGGCCGTCGGTAGGTGACCTCACAGTGTGTGGTGTCCATGGAAGGAGCAGCCAAGGGTTCTGCTGGCTTGAGGCTGAATCTGAAGGCCTGTGGGGAGGGAGGAGGTCCCGGCTGAGCTGGTCCGTGCTGCTCTGGGAGCACAGTGTGTGCCCGGGCGGTTGCAGTCCAGGAGTACCTGACGTCACTTGGCTTGTTTTCCAGTGAAGTCGATTCGAAGCATACCTGCCTACCTTGCAGAGACCCTCTACTACGCCATGAAGGTGAGTGGACGCTGTGTCTTCTGACCGTTGCCGCCCTCTTCCTTATCGTCCTCCAGCTCTGATTGATTATGTCTCAGACGACAGGCGTTAGGAGTTTTCCCCTAAAACACGGAGCCCAATTCTACCAAATTGTTGACTTTGTCCACGTGCCCAGCTCGGGCTCAGAGCTGCTTTTGCTCTTTTTATTTTTCAAAGGGAGCCGGGACAGATGACCACACCCTCATCAGAGTCGTGGTGTCCAGGAGTGAGATCGATCTGTTCAACATTCGGAAGGAGTTCCGGAAGAATTTTGCCACCTCACTGTATTCCATGATCAAGGTACTAGAACTGCTCTTTGGATCCGGTTTCAGGTCCGGGACAGACCAGCACGTCGTGTGCCAGACAGGCAGGACAGGGGCTGCAGCTCAGAATCCCGTGGCAGGCCAGAGCTGGGAGCCGGGAGCTCCGCAGTGTTTCCCGTGTGGGGTGGTCCCAGGGGCTAGCTGGGAGTGGGGTGCCCTCACAGACTGCTGTGACCTCAGAGCGTGATTTGGTGGTGGTGACAGGTGACTGAGCAAGTTCAGCCCAGAGAGAACCAGCCCGAGTGGGCCTGGGTGAGCCAGCAGCCCGGGTTTACACGTCCTTCTGTTGAAAGAAAGGCGCTGGGTGTCCTCTAGTGAGATTCTTCCCGTTTCGGCTCCCTGGCCGCTTCCCTCTTGGGGACAGCAGAATTTCAGAAAGCTTTCGCTAACGTGTGTCGGCAGGCTGTGCCAGGAGCCCGGGAGCTTGCCCAGGCTCTGCAGCCCGACCGTTGGTACTGTTGGTACTCACACCTGGCTGCCTTGGTGTTGGGCCCTCCAGCCAGCGAGAGGGCTGCAGACCCGGCTCCTCTGGGAAGCTTGGCGTCAATGTAGTTGGGCAAGGTTCCCTGTTCCCTGTGTTGCTAGAGAGAAGAACATGTTCTTGTCTTTGGAAACTGTGCCTTTAAGGCGTCAGGTCAGAAAGTCCAACAGGGTTAGAGGGTAGGAAACTCCGTCAACATTCCCCATGTGCGAGTCACGCAGGGAGGTCGCCCTGAGCAGTCATAGGAATAAAGCTGCTGCCAGATGCTCCCTGGCACCCTTTCCCGGGCTTCCTCTGAGTCGCGGTGGTTAACGGGGTTGTTGGGGTTTCAGGGTGACACTTCTGGGGACTATAAGAAGGCCCTGCTGCTGCTCTGTGGAGGGGAAGACGACTGACCACCCACCCGCCTCCGCCTGCTTCAGCCTGGCCAGCAGACCCCGTGCCCAGCGCCCGCCCTGACCCTGCGGTTGGAGTCCCTGGCCAGATGCACAGAAGGCATGTGGGGCTTCCGGCTGGTCCTCCCTTGTCTCTCTGCAGTGCCTGCGAGTCTCCGGGGTCCTTCCCTGAGCGTCTGAGTCGCTGGATCTTCCTCTAAGAGGCCACATTGCTTTGAGCCATTTTATAGCTTCCTTTATACTCAGTTGATAACCAGATTACCTTCATCAGAACCTTGGCCTTGGCCTTGTGAACCCTAGAAGCATTGCTAATCCAGTACATGTATTAAGTCACGCCTGCAGAGCCTGGTGGTTGTATTCCAAAGATAACGGCAAATAAAGATGTCCTTCCTGAGTCGTGTGGTGTGTTTAGAAAGCTCATGAGTCTGTTGGACAAAGACATCCTTTTCCAGGCTGAGAACCCGACTTGCCGCTGGCTGGCAGTGGTTCCAGCGTGGGGCCCGTGTGCCCTGGGTTTCCATGGGCCTTAGTTTGAGGGCTCTGTGCCACTTGCCCAGGAGAAAGGCTGATTGAAAAACCTGACGTAAAAACACAGGGCCTGGCTCTCCCCTCTCTCCATGAACTGGTTTTCCCTGTTACCAAGTACCCCCTCTGAGATCAAAATAAACAGTACATTTCAGAAAGGAGTTTACGTCTCCCGCTGTTCACCTTCCAGCTTTCTGCACGCAAACTTGAGCTGGTGACATTTTTCTTTTTGCACTTAAGCCCTTATGGATTGTTTCTTAAAGCGAAGTGATTCCATTAAGGAGGCATTTTTAAATAGAACCCACAGTCGGTGAGTCTCCCTCTAAAGCTGGAAAGTGTAATGGTGTTCTCCTCCCCGCCTTCAGGGCTCCAGGAGAGCCAGGAGGACAGAGCAGGTATGTGAAGGACACATGGGACGCTGGGTTTGCCCCCCAAGCCCTGGGCGGGTCTGATACAGAGCTGTACTGTTACCCTTCCCTACTGTGAAAGATGGTGTGTTTAAGAGTCTTTTTTTTTTGGGGGGGGGTACTGGGGATTGAACTCAGGGGCACTCCACTGAGCCACTCCTCAGCCCTATTTTATATTTTATTTAGAGACAAGGTCTCACTGAGTTGCTTAGCAATCTTGCTTTTGCTGAGGCTGGCTTTGAACCCATGATCCTCCTGCCTCAGCCTCTCGAGCTGCTAGGATTACAGGTGTGTACCACCACACTGAGCTTAAGAGAGGTCTTTTAAAAAATTTTATTTAATAGCTCCACGGCTTTAAATAGAGGCGTCGGACAATGTGTCAGGCTTTAACGAACGTCCATACCAGCTCTGCTTACCACTTGTGAGCCTCTGCCTGGCTCCTCCGTGGACTGGCTGGGAAGCTGCTGCTGGGACTAGACTAGATCCTGACTTTCACGTGACAGAGGCTTTTTAGTGAAACAGTGCAGCCAGGGTACACTCTCCTTTCACATGAGGCGAGGGACCGGGAGGCCGGAGTTAGCCATGCAGAGCTGGTGGTACCCGCAGTGGTGAAGCAGCAGGTCCAGAGGTGGACGCGAGGTCTGGGTTTGCTTGGTAAGGAAGGAGTTCTGTTTTAAAATAAAAGGTGTACCAACAAAGATGTTGTGTCCGCTGAGAACTAAAAGATAAATATTAAAAATTCTCTCTCTCTCTCTCTCTCTCTCTCTTAAAAAAAAAGAAAAAAAATTTTAAAAAAAATAAAAATAAAAGGTGTGAAGACAGTTGGCAGCCATTGAGAAAAAGAAAATCAGGTCCGTAACTGGTATACAGAGGAGGTCCTCAAAGCACACCAGACTTAAAACCAAGGCTGGACAGGGAGACACAGGATTTCTTCACAGTGAAGCCTTTAGTCTCTCCGGAAGCCGACATGTGTCAGGAAGTGGACGGCTTACAATAATGAAGCAGTGGAAGCAGGACGGCCAGGGTGGCCTCACTCGGGCTGCCTTCCAGCCGACCACACCTGCCTGGTGATGCGGAGCTTGGGGCAGATGCCTGGGAGAGGACCCGTGGTAGGCAGGAGTGCTCGCCTGGTCCTGCCCTGGGCTGCTCCTGGTCAGGTGCACCCTGGACAAGGCTGGGCACACCTGCAAAGCCAGGCTGGCCTGAGGGGTCACTGGGGTTGGAGGGGGCTCGGTGTGGCAGCCTCGTCTGCCACAGTAACCCCGACATGAGGGGCCTTCACCCAGGTCAGAGGAGAGGTGGGTATTGACTGTCTAGAATGCAGACACGTCTGCATGATCAAACGCATGGCAGAGAAGGAAGGTCGGGGAAGATGGAGGGGCGGCCAGAGGCACATGAGCATGGGGAGACGTGGAGCTCACGCCTTAGAGCTGTTCTTACTACACCAAGACGCCTCGAGAGTAGAAAACAACAGTATCATGGTTTAAAAAGAGAAACAGAACTCAACAAAAAGTGCACAAGGGCTGTGAACAGATGGACGATGCTGGAACTTGAGGTACGGACAGACAGACTCAAATCCCCGAGGCTCCTCTCTTCACCCATCAGATTGTCAGAAGCCCAGAAGCCGGGCAGCACGCTGCTGTGGGCAGGAACTAGACATGGCAGTGAGAGGCCCGTGCCCAGCCCCTGGGGAGCGCAGTCGGGCGACATTACCAGATGCACAAATGCGCCGACTCTGACTCGCAGAGGGCACCTGCATTTATCCTACCAGGGCTGCACATCTAGGACAGGGCACATGCCCAAGGTGATTACTGTGACAGAGTGAAAGTGACCTAGGTGTGACCCCCCGGTGTCTGGGAGAGGGCGGGTCACATCACCTACAGTACACGCACGTGGTAGCACAGTGCTACCGCATGCGGCTTCTCCCCTGTGTGGTGGAAGGGCCTCCAAGACAGTCACCCCCAGTGACAAAAGCCAGGTGCACAGCAGTGTCCTTGGGTCCCTTACCTGGGTGTGACAGCTGGAGGCCAGGGGCAGTTGGAAATTCCATGAGGACACGCAGAGGAGATGCTGGGCCTTAATGGCAGTAGTTGGCTATGGGACAGGCCATCGACCGACCCAGTGGCCCCAGGCAGAGCCTGCTTAGGCCAGTGGTCCTGACAGTGGCAGGCAGTGGTGCCTGGGCTGCAGCTGCTCTATGCTGTGGACACAGCTCCAGCTGGCGGCCGAGCCAGGGGACAGAATCAGGAGCTGTTGGCCCACAGGCCGCTGTTTGAAGGTGACTGCC
Organism: Spermophilus citellus; assembly: GCF_964194105.1. Taxonomy (NCBI): domain Eukaryota; kingdom Metazoa; phylum Chordata; class Mammalia; order Rodentia; family Sciuridae; genus Spermophilus; species Spermophilus citellus. The sequence goes on from NC_138189.1 coordinate 153,677,428, forward strand.
ACTGCAGGCAAGCTCAGAGGGAAGGCAGTCACCTCAGGGACTCTGCAGCTCCAGGTGGAGTTCCCCCGGCTGTGCAGAGCCCCTACACCTGGGGAAAGTCCACCAAGTCCCGGGAAATGAGGCTGCAGACATGAAGAGCAGGCAGCTCCAGTTGTTGGGAAGTGCTTGGAAAGATGGAGTACCCCATTCCTGCAAGAATCGTGCCAATCAGAGCTGGGGTACACCTGTCAGTCAGCCTGGTCCAGGTGCTGGCCCTGCTTGGCTGGGCGGAGCCAGGGGGGACCCTCTGCAGTTCCGCCACACACACAGCTTCATGTGGATGGACATTTTATTTCCTGGGTGACTAAGAACAGGACTCTGGGTCCTGGGGTCATCTGTGTTTTATGGAAAGTGCCCAGGTTGGATTGCTGGGAGCCTGCCCTGCCCAAGTGCACCTGTGGTCTTCTGTGTACGCACCAAGTGTAGCTGCCGCAGACTGGAGTCGTTATGGGCTCACAGCCCAATGCCAACGTTCTGGGCCGGCTCTGCACCCCACGCTCCTCAAGTCCCTTGGCTCTGGGCCTTCCCACCAGGAGGCCAGCCGGCCTTCAGCTCCAACCTCCCTGGGTGTCTCCTTCCTCTCCCCCTACAATACCTCCCTTTTCCCTCTAAGGCCTCAGGGGTGACTGGGACCCCCCGGGGGACTGGAAGTTCCCCATCTCACGACACCATCTGCGGGAGCCCCACACCCTCACTTCCTGGGCTTTGGGAGTGGGGCGCCCACCTGGGCATGCCGCACTGCTCCCCACCCTGGGGGCTCCAGGCAGTGGGCTTGCTTTGGTCACACCCTCCTCTGTGTCAGAACAGGAGTGCTCTTAGCCTCCAGCCTCCCCAGGCCGGCCTTAGCCGAGGAGCCACACGGGGCTCCTCACCTGGTTCCCACCTGTGCCTGCTCTCCATTTCCAGAAACCTCCGGGGATGGTTTTTCCCTTTATTCTGTGTGATGCAGTGTGTGTGTGTGGGTATGTGTACATGTGTGGCATTTGTGTGGTGTGTAATATGTATACGTGCATGTGCGTACTGTGTATGTGTACATGTGTGTGGTGTGTTGCGTATGTGCAGAGTGGTGTGTGTGCAGTGGTGTGTGTGGTGTGTGTCGTGTGTGTGCAGAGTGGTGTGTAGTGTGTGCCGTGGTGTGTGTGCAGAGTGGTGTCTGTGTGCATTGGTGAGTGTGTGTAGAGTGGTGTGTGTATTGGTGTGTGTGTATAGAGTGGTATGTGTGCAGTGGTGTGTGTGGTGTGTGTCGTGTGTGTGCAGAGTGGTGTGTAGTGTGTGCCGTGGTGTGTGTGCAGAGTGGTGTGTGTGTGCATTGGTGAGTGTGTGTAGAGTGGTGTGTGTATTGGTGTGTGTGTATAGAGTGGTATGTGTGCAGTGGTGTGTGTGGTGTGTGTTGTGTGTGTGCAGTGGTGTGGGTAGTGTGTGCCGTGGTGTGTAGAGTGGTCTGTGTGCGCATGGGTGTGTGTACATTGGTGTGTGTGGAGTGGTGTGTGTGTGCAGAGCAGCGTGTGTACTGTGTGCAGTGGCGTGTTTGGTATGTGTTCTGTGTGCAGAGAGGTGTTGTGTGTGTGCGCAGTGGTGTGTGCGCGGTGGTGCGCGCCCCCTGGTGGCCGAGCCCCGCCCTCTCCCCCCAGGCCCGGGCCACCCGCCTTCCGCCCACGGGTGGCGCTGGCGGCTCGCACTCTCCTGCGCACCTTCAGGCCGCGCTTCTACTCGCGCCCAGTTGTCACCGGTCGCCTGCGCGGTCCTCTCTCAGGCGCGGGCCCTGCGGGCCTTCTCCCCGCGCACGTGAGGAGGGCCTCCGGCAGCGTGCCCTGGCCGCTGGGGCAGGTCTGATAGTGAAATGAGGGTCCCCGCCTCCTCTCCCCGTCGGCCAGTCCCCGCGGAGCCCAGCCGGTCCCTCCCCACTCCCCTCTTCTCCTGCCCGAGGGGACCTTCTCAGTGTTCCAGAGGCGGCCTCCCAGGACGGCCAGCCCCCGGCCTGCAGCGGGAGGCACTGGGGCTCTGACTTGGAATCACCTTCCAGACCCTCCTTCAGGGCGCTGCTGGGCCTGACCCCTCTCCACCTGGACGGTCCTGTGAGGTCGGGCTGAGGATTTGGCGATTCATGTAATTTCTTCTAATTCCGATCAACACTAAACTCCAGCCCACATGTTGGAGGGAGCCTCGGTGGGAAGATTTTTGTTGATGTTGAAGGAATGGATACGTGTGGTTTTTGAAATGTGATTCTTTATCTTTCTAATTAAGATACTGAGTACATTTATCATCAAGCAGGACTCAGTATTTTGCAGACCTAGATCTGAAACTACAGAAACCATAAGGTCATGCTATTTCCACTTCTCCTTGTCCAAAACATGGATTATAACAGCTAATAAGACTATATTTATATCTGTAAGAATTTTAGGAGCAAAGCCATCTCAAGATGTTTCCGATACTGGTCGACACTCAGGCCCATCTCTGTGAGGTGGGTGAATCCCTGCCTAAGGGGGACTCAGCGTCTGACAGAGGGAGGAGCAGCACTGGGCTGCCTGGGCAACCTGGCCCAGACCACCTTTGGTGCAGGTCTGGAGATCCACAGGGGGAGAGAGCTGCTGTCATGGGAGGGGACAGGAGACTGATGGAACTGTCATACCTGAAGATTTATGTATTTGCTGCACTGGGGCCTGAACCTGCCCACTAGGCAGGTGTTCTACCACAGAGTTACATCTCCACCCTGTACCTGAAAATTTGGAGCAGATCAATTTTCTAAGCTTAGCTAAATTTTTATCATTTTGAAAATAAAGTTATTTCCCAGCCTACTTGGGGTGTGGAAGCCCACTGAAATCTTCCAGTGCTTGGTGTGCTAAAGGTCTTTGCCTCACCTGGGGAAGGGAGGACCAGGGTCTTGGAGGGGCCTGGGTGCTAGTGCAGGTGAATTGGGTACAGGTGAATTAGGTGAATTAGCCAGCAGCAGGACTGGCAGGGGCCGTGGAGCCATCTGCTCGTGTGGATACTGTGCAGAGAGACACAGACGGGTCTCCTTGGGGAATTAATTAAGAGCAGGGCTCTTGAGCCAGACTGCCTGAGTGGGAGTCCCTTCTCCATCAATTACTAGTGCAGGCGTTGAGCTGCTGGCTTGATTTCTGTCTCCTCTTAGAGTACATGACATGTGTGTCCTTCAACGAGAAGTAGAGTTCCAAACTCTGAAGACACCCAGGGGCAGAGGAGGTGACAGGTGGGCATGGGATCTATGTCCCTGCCCCCATATGTGGGAAGCATGTAGCCAGTATTCACTGAATAATCCGCGGGGTCCTGTGGTGAGGGGAGCCAACTACTCCTCCTGTAGAGGTCAGGACAGATGAAGCCAGCATCTCTCCGCCAAACGCAGTCCTGTGCAAAACAGCAGTTTTAGCTTGTTGCAGTCCATTGCCGGGTTTCGTCCGTATGTGGTGTGGCCCGAAAGGGGGCACTGCTGCTGAGGGCTCGGCAGGAGGGAGCAGAGATGTCACTTCCCTGCCCACACGGAGGGGCCGGTGGGCACTGGGGCTCTCCAGGCCTGAGCTGTGGGGAGCCCCTGGTTCATGAGATTGGGGAGGAGGGTGGGATGGAGGGTTATGCAGGGTCCATGGAGGGCCACAGGGGTACAGAGGGTGCCTTCCTGAGGCGCTGGCCCGTCCCCCACTCCTCCTTCCCACAAAGAGCCTGGCAGGAGCAGGGCCTTTGGTGGGGCAGCTGCTGGAGGGTAGGGGCCCACCGAGGGAGTGCCCTGGGGCTGCTGCTTCAGGTGACCCCACAGCTGCATCTTCCAGGAGAACAGCACCTGCCACAGAGGCCCCGAAGCTCCTCCGTCTCCTCCTCCTTCTCCTCCTTCCTCCTTCCCTCCTCCCCTTCTTCCTCCTCCTCCCTCTTCCTCCCACTCCTCTCTTTCTCCTCCTTCTCCTCCTTCTCCTCCCTCTCTCCCCTCTTCCTTCTTTTCTTCCTTCTCTCCTTCCCCCTCCTCCTCCCTTCCTCCCTTCTTCTTCACCTTCTCTTCTTCCTCCTCCTCCTCTTCTCCTCCTTTCCCCCTCTTCCTCTCCTCCTCCTCCTCCTCTCCTCCCCCCTCTTCCTCTCCTCCTCCTCCTCCTCCTCCCTCTCCTCCTCCCCCTCTCTCTCCTCCTCCTCCTCCTCCTCTCCTCCTCCTCCTCCTCCTCCTCCTCCTCCTCCTCCTCTCCTCCTCCTCCTCTCCTCCTCCTCCTCCTCCTCCTCCTCCTCCTCTCCTCCTCCTCCTCTCCTCCTCCTCCTCTCCTCCTCCTCCTCTCCTCCTCCTCCTCTCCTCCTCCTCCTCTCCTCCTCCTCCTCTCCTCTCCTCCTCCTCCTCCTCCTCCTCCTCCTCTCCTCCTCCTCTCTTCTCCTCCTCCTCCTCCTCCTCCTCCTCTTCTCCTCCCTTTTCCCCTCCCCCCTCCTTCTCTCCTCCTCCTCCTCCTCTTCTCCTCCTTTTCCCCTCCCCCCTCCTCCTCCTCTCCCTCCCTCCTCCTCTTCTCCTCCTTTCCCGCCCCCCTCCTCCTCTCCTCCTCCTCCTCCTCCTCTTCTCCTCCTTTCCCCCTCCCCCTCCTCCTCTCCTCCTCCTCTCCTCCTCCTCCTCCTCTCCTCCTCCTCCTCCTCTTCTCCTCCTTTCCCGCTCCCCCTCCTCCTCTCCTCCTCCTCTCCTCCTCCTCCTCTCCTCCTCCTCCTCTCCTCCTCCTCCTCTCCTCCTCCTCCTCTCCTCCTCCTCCTCTCCTCCTCCTCTCCTCCTCCTTCTCTCCTCCTCCTCTCCTCCTCCTCTCCTCCTCCTCCTCTCCTCCTCCTCCTCTCCTCCTCCTCCTCCTCCTCCTCTTCTCCTCCTTTCCAGCTCCCCCCTCCTCTTCCCCTCCTTTCCCCCTCCTCCTCTCCTCCTTTCCCCCTCCTCCTCTCCTCCTCCTCTCCTCCTCCTCCTCCTCTTCTCCTCCTTTCCCCCTCCTCCTCTCCCCCTCCTCCTCTCCTCCTCCTCTTCTCCTCCTCCCCTTCCTCCTCTCCTCCTCCTCCTTCCTTTTGGATTCTGTAAGCCCTGCCAGTTCCTTGTGTGGTACCAGGGGAGGCAGAGAGGCTTACAAAGCACAATGAAGCCTGAAATCTCTACTATATGCAAGATGAGGAATTTAGACTCAGGTCTAACATGATGTAAGTAAAAGAATATTATAGTGTGAAATCTCTGCATTTTATTGTGGGATAAATGTGAAGCATCTGTACCATCCAGTTCAGCTGCTAATCAGCTGAAAAAGGACATAAAATAAAGATTTCAAAAAATATTTATTTATTTATCTATCTATTTATCTATTTATTATTATTTATTTATTTTTGGTGCTGGGGATTGTGCCTAGGGCCTTGTGCATGCCAGGCAAGTGTCCACCCTGAGCTACACCCCCAGATCTAAAAGTCTATCTTAGACCTTTATGACAGTCGTTGCTCTGTAAGTGTGCAGTTTTAAGGTGCACATCTACAGGCTGTGTCCCCCGTGGGGACCAGGCTGCTGCACCAGTGTAGCTAATGAGGTGCATGGTGGCCTGGACCAAGTGGGGAGATTCCACAGGGGGCTGTGGGTCCCTTGAGGGGGCAGCTCCAGCACACCCCCAGCCCGTCGCCTTCCGTCAGCAGCTGGGTCTCAGGGTCCGTCCTGGGAAGTGGAGCTGGGTGCAGGCCCAAGGCCATCCAAGTGCTCCTGTGTCCCTCCCCACCCTTCACTCCCATCATGAAAGGTGTGGGGCTCATACTTAAAACATACAAATGCAGCTTAGCCTCAAATCAGCCAAATGTTAACAAGGAGCAATTTTCAATCTCTTTTCCCACTTTTTCATTGATTCATCATAGCTATACATAATGGAGGGATTCATAGTTACCTACTCATACAAGACACAATGTAACACTGTAATTTGGCCAGAATCACTCCCCAGCGCGTCCCCTTTCCCTCTCCCTCCCCTTTCTGGTCCCTTTCCTCTGCTCCACTGATCTCCCTCTCCTTTTCAACCTGTCTTTTCCTCTCTCCTCTCCAGCTTCCACATATGAGAGACACCATCTCACTCTCGACCTTCTGAGTTTGGCTAATCCATTTAACAATGTTCTCAAGTTCTACTCATTGTCCTCCAAATGGATGATCTCATTTTCTTATGGCTGAGTAGCCTCCACTATGTGCACACACCACGTTTCCTTTATTGATTCCTCTGGTGATGGACACTGGGCTGCTTCCAGAGGCTGGCCCCTGTGAGTTGAGCTGCTGTCAACATGGTGTGCACAGACCACTGTAGGAGGACGACGTTGCCTCTCTAGGTCAGTACCAGGAGAGGGGAAGCTGGGCCAGGGGGTGGTTCCATGCCTGGTCTTTGGAGGAGCCTCCGTGGTGATTTCCAGGTGGTGGCACTAATTTGCACTCCCACCAGCAGTGTGACCGTGCTCCTCTTCCCCTACGTCCTCTCCAGCAGTTATGTTGTTGGCATTCCTGCCGACGGCCACGCTGCCTGGGGGAGGAACCTCAGTGCATGTGGGATGTGCATTTCCCTGGTTGCTAATGGTGGTGAACATTGAATTTTCAATTTTTTGTTTGCAAGATGTACATGGATGAGCCATGGGCCCACTGTGGTGTGTGCCAGGACCAGAGTCTGGGCCCAGTAGACGCTGGGACTGCATGCAGACCTGAGCTCTAGTGCCTGGTTCTGTGCAGCCCCCATACCCAGCTGTGTGGAGTCCCTGAGCTCCTGAGGGTCCCAGGCTGATGTTCAGACTCAGGCCCTGCTCCTCAGTCTTGGCCCATCACTCGTCTGAGATGCTAGGGACATGAACTACCGCAAGAGCGTCCTGTGAAGAACCCTCCAGGCAGCACGCACGCCAGGATGCTCAGCAGTGCCCTAGATCCCTGTGGGCCACTCAGCTGCAGCCAGTGCTCCTGTGGGCATCAGGAGTAAGGCCTCCCTCCCTTTCCTGGCTGCGTGCTGTTCCTGTGTCCTGGGAGTTTTCTCCACTCAGCATTGGATGGGGAGGGAGGTGGCAGGCTCAGGGGGGACAGATTGGGTAGTGGGGTGGTGGGCTCAGGCACTGTGATATGGGGAGGAGACGTGGGGCGGCTGGCCAGTCCCTGCTGGAGGCTGCGGCCTTCCACTGCCCCACTGCACCTCCGCGGGCTAGTTAGTTACCATCCATCACTGCCAAGCCTGACGCTGCTTCTAGAGATTTCTTGTACACATCACAATCTTTTTGGGTTCATGACCAAATAGTAGTCAGTTTACATCAAAACCTTGAATACAGAAGATGGGGGCGGGAGAGAGAGAGAGAGAGAGAGAGAGAGAGAGAGAGAGAGAGAGAGAGAGAGAGAGGAAGAGAGAGATAAAGATAGAGAGAGATGGAGATAGAGACAGAGTGAGAGATAGAGGTAGAGGGAGAGAGATAGAAATAGAGACAGAGAGAGAGAGAAGAGAGACAGAGTGAGAGGTAGAGGTAGAGGGAGAGAGAGAGGGAGAGAGAAGGGGGATTTAATGCAGGCCAGGGCAGGAGAAACAAGCTCTTGTTCATTCCTGACAAAAGAGCAAATCAGTACCACTCTTCTGCAGGGAAATTGATGTGAAATATTTAAGACATTTGACATGGTGATTCTAGTTTCTGCAACTTGCCTAAGGAAATACAGATTAAATTCTTTATGTATAAAATGTTCACCATAATATTACTTATGGTAGCAAATGGTGGGAAACAACGTAATTGAACACCCTAGAGGAGCGGTAAAATAAATGGTGGTGCAGTGTACCACCATTGTATACCAATTTGCTATGATATTCTCTTTTTTAATATTTATTTTTTAGTTGTAGTTGCCACAATATCTTTATTTTACTTATTTATTTTTATGTGGTGCTGAGGATTGAACCCAGAGCCTGCACATGTTAGGCAAGCTCTCTACCACTGAGCCACAATCCCAACCCCTCTTTTAAAAAAAATATTTATTTTTTAGTTTTAGGTGGACACAATATCTTCATTTTATATTTATGTGGTGCTGAGGATCAAACCCCGGGCCTCATGTGTGCTAGGCGAGTGCTCTACCACTGAGCCACAACCCTAGCCCCAAATTTGCTGATATTCTGAAATAATATTTTTATAATAAGAAGTACTTATGTAAAATGTTAAACAATGAAGATAGAGTGTAGAATTTTAGAAAATGTCAAAAAAAAAAAAAAAAAGAAACAACCTGGATATGACTCCTATGTCTTTCATAAAGTTAAATGAGCACATGTCACAGAGTGGAATACTGCACAGCAATGAAAAGAAATGAACTCCAGCTGCATCAGATAATGCAAGTTAATCCTGTCTGTATGTTGTTGAGTGAAGAATCAGGATGTAAAATATGTGTAATATGATTGATTTGCACAATCCTTCAAAAGTGGAGGACCCTCGGCTGCTTGCCTGGGGTTCTCCTGGACTTGCCTGTAGGACTTCTCCTTTGCTGATTTTGGCTCCTGTTCTCTCCCCATAATGACTTTTACTGTGATCCTATGCTCTTTGTGAGTCCTGAGGAGGGTGGAATGGGACTCTGGAGCAACGCAGCTAGGGGTTCCCATTGTCCCTTTGGTTCTCAGCCATTCCCAGTGGGAAGAGAGGGAGGGTGGGGGAGCTAGCAGCCTGGTGAGGACAGAGAGGCTCCCACACTCAAAGGAGGGCAGCAGGAGCCCTCCACAGTCTGTGCTGAGTTGGGCTAGGCTACTTGGAGAAGCTGACTCCGAGTCTGGGGACTGCCCCCTGCAGTCCTGGAGGGTGGGCTCAGGGGTGGTGGAGTCTGGGGTCTCCCTCCTGCAGTCCTGGAGGGTGGGCTCAGGGGTGGTGGAGTCTGGGGTCTCCCCCTGCAGTCCTGGAGGGTGGGCTCAGGGGTGGTGGAGTCTGGGGTCTCTCCCCTGCAGTCCTGGAGGGTGGGCTCAGGGGTGGTGGAGTCTGGGGTCTCTCCCCTGCAGTCCTGGAGGGTGGGCTCAGGGGTGGTGGAGTCTGGGGTCTCTCCCCTGCAGTCCTGGAGGGTGGGCTTAGGGGTGGTGGAGTCTGGGGTCTCCCCCTGCAGTCCTGGAGGGTGGGCTCAGGGGTGGTGGAGTCTGGGGTCTCTCCCCTGCAGTCCTGGAGGGTGGGCTCAGGGGTGGTGGAGTCTGGGGTCTCCCTCCTGCAGTCCTGGAGGGTGGGCTCAGGGGTGGTAGAGTCTGGGGTCTCTCCCCTGCAGTCCTGGAGGGTGGGCTCAGGGGTGGTGGAGTCTGGGGTCTCTCCCCTGCAGTCCTGGAGGGTGGGCTCAGGGGTGGTGGAGTCTGGGGTCTCCCTCCTGCAGTCCTGAAGGGTGGGCTCAGGGGTGGTGGAGTCTGGGACTCCCCCTGCAGTCCTGGTGGGCTCAGGGGTGGTGGAGTCTGGGGTCTCCCTCCTGCAGTCCTGAAGGGTGGGCTCAGGGGTGGTGGAGTCTGGGTCTCTCCCTTGCAGTCCTGGAGGGTGGGCTCAGGGGTGGTGGAGTCTGGGGTCTCCCTCCTGCAGTCCTGAAGGGTGGGCTCAGGGGTGGTGGAGTCTGGGGTCTCTCCCTTGCAGTCCTGGAGGGTGGGCTCAGGGGTGGTGGAGTCTGGGGTCTCCCTCCTGCAGTCCTGGAGGGTGGGCTCAGGGGTGGTGGAGTCTGGGGTCTCCCTCCTGCAGTCCTGAAGGGTGGGCTCAGGGGTGGTGGAGTCTGGGGTCTCTCCCCTGCAGTCCTGAAGGGTGGGCTCAGGGGTGGTGGAGTCTGGGTCTCTCCCTTGCAGTCCTGGAGGGTGGGCTCAGGGGTGGTGGAGTCTGGGTCTCTCCCCTGCAGTCCTGGAGGGTGGGCTCAGGGGTGTTGGAGTCTGGGTCTCTCCCTTGCAGTCCTGGAGGGTGGGCTCAGGGGTGGTGGAGTCTGGGTCTCTCCCTTGCAGTCCTGGAGGGTGGGCTCAGGGGTGGTGGAGTCTGGGGTCTCCCTCCTGCAGTCCTGAAGGGTGGGCTCAGGGGTGGTGGAGTCTGGGGTCTCTCCCTTGCAGTCCTGGAGGGTGGGCTCAGGGGTGGTGGAGTCTGGGGTCTCCCTCCTGCAGTCCTGGAGGGTGGGCTCAGGGGTGGTGGAGTCTGGGGTCTCTCCCCTGCAGTCCTGGAGGGTGGGCTCAGGGGTGGTGGAGTCTGGGGTCTCCCTCCTGCAGTCCTGGAGGGTGGGCTCAGGGGTGGTGGAGTCTGGGGTCTCCCTCCTGCAGTCCTGGAGGGTGGGCTCAGGGGTGGTGGAGTCTGGGGTCTCTCCCCTGCAGTCCTGGAGGGTGGGCTCAGGGATGGTGGAGTCTGGGGTCTCCCTCCTGCAGTCCTGGAGGGTGGGCTCAGGGGTGTTGGAGTCTGGGTCTCTCCCTTGCAGTCCTGGAGGGTGGGCTCAGGGGTGGTGGAGTCTGGGTCTCTCCCTTGCAGTCCTGGAGGGTGGGCTCAGGGGTGTTGGAGTCTGGGTCTCTCCCTTGCAGTCCTGGAGGGTGGGCTCAGGGGTGGTGGAGTCTGGGTCTCTCCCTTGCAGTCCTGGAGGGTGGGCTCAGGGGTGGTGGAGTCTGGGTCTCTCCCTTGCAGTCCTGGGGGGTGGGCTCAGGGGTGGTGGAGTCTGGGGTCTCTCCCCTGCAGTCCTGGAGGGTGGACTCAGGGGTGGTGGAGTCTGGGGTCTCTCCCCTGCAGTCCTGGAGGGTGGGCTCAGGGGTGGTGGAGTCTGGGGTCTTCCCCTTGCAGTCCTGGAGGGTGGGCTCAGGGGTGGTGGAGTCTGGGGTCTCCCCCTGCAGTCCTGAAGGGTGGGCTCAGGGGTGGTGGAGTCTGGGGTCTCCCCTTGCAGTCCTGGGATGGTGGGCTCAGGGGTGGTAGAGTCTGGGGTCTCCCCCTGCAGTCCTGGAGGGTGGGCTCAGGGGTGGTGGAGTCTGGGGTCTCTCCCCTGCAGTCCTGAAGGGTGGGCTCAGGGGTGGTGGAGTCTGGGGTCTCTCCCCTGCAGTCCTGGAGGGTGGGCTCAGGGGTGGTGGAGTCTGGGGTCTCCCCCTTGCAGTCCTGGAGGGTGGACTCAGGGGTGGTGGAGTCTGGGTCTCCCCCTTGCAGTCCTGAAGGGTGGGCTCAGGGGTGGTGGAGTCTGGGTCTCTCCCTTGCAGTCCTGGAGGGTGGGCTCAGGGGTGGTGGAGTATGGGTCTCCCCCTGCAGTCCTGGGACGGTGGACTCTGGTGTGGCTGGAGTCTGGGTCTCTGTCTGTAGTCCTGGAGGGTGGGTCAGGGCTGGTGAGTGTTTGGTCCCTCAGTGAGCCTGGGAGGGCAGGCTCAGGATGGTATTTTCCCGGGTGTTGGAAAGGAGGCTGGAACAGGCAGCGGCTCCTCTTCTCTGAAGTCCACCAAGGGGCTGCCATGAGCCTGGCCTCCTTATTTCCCTGCTGCTCTCGTGGTGCACTGTGCAGGGTTGGGCCTGCCTCAGCCTGAGCTCCTGCCTCCTCTATTGCTGCTGCTCCTGAGCCCCACGTGTGTCCCCAAGATGAACTCACTGGTGTCTCCTGCAGGACTCGGCTTTGACCAAGGTGGAGGCTGGCAGGTGGGAAGCGGAGGTGTGTTGTCTTCAGCCCCAGGAGCACTGGCAGAGGCCATCCCCGGGGCTTGAGTGCCCTGCACCTTCTGCAGAGCTCGCCATGGACACCAGACTCCTCTCCCCGGGCCTCCCGGGGGTGTACACAGGCAGCACCTGTGGATGAGAGTGTGACCTGCAGGCTTGCTGGCTATTGGGTGTGGACCAGAGTCAGTGTTCCTCAGCTGATGTGCAGGTGCACTGCGCGGTGGCATCAACTGGGATCTCCCAGGACCCCCAGGGACCCTGGTGTTCCAGAGGAGCTGGGATACACAGGGCATCCCTGAAGTCCTTGCCTCTGCTCTGGGAGTCTGCCTATTCTGCCAGCCATGTGGGGGGCCCGGCCCTCCTGCAGTCGGGGAGTCAGGGAAGCCCTGGCCAGCCACTGTGTGCCGCTGGGTCCCTGCTTCTGCCCTCCCTCCCCCACGGCTGCCCTGCGGGTCGCAGGCACCCCACAGGGAACCAGAGGCTCCCATGGATGGTTTGTGCAGACCCTGGGACTGTGCAAGGACAGTGCCCGTGGCACATGCATCTCAGGTGCCTTTCCTAGTGCTGAGCTTCTCCAGTCAAATTCGACTCTGATCTTCCCACTCCCGGCTAACGTGACCAGCCTCCTGAACTCCCACCCCGTTGAAGTCCCAGGCAAAGATCTCCACAAGCAGCAGAATAACTCATCTTGGGTTATCAGACACTTCTATAGGCCAAAATCTGGCACAAAAATACTTGGGCAGTAAGTAATCTAATAAGCAGTGGAGTGGAGTCAAACTTTAAAATGAGCCTTCTGTTCTGGAGGGTCGTCATGTCCGTCCTGGGAGACTCAGCGCTAGTCTGCGCCTCTATTTCATTTATTCACAGAGTGACTGCAGTTCAAGCGTAGGAGGAAAGTGAGTTAGAATATTCCTGTCTTGGGATTGAGTCTTGCTGGACAGGGGGAGGCCCAGCTCAGCAAGGCCTTCCCAGACGAGCTCCAGGGGGCGCAGGTGGTGCCCAGGGGCTGGCCCTGAGGTGGTCAGCACAGAGACAGCCCAGTCTTGCACACAGCGACCCGGAAGGTGGCTAGGTGACGACAGCAGCTGCGTGTTCTCCAAGTGCAACCATGGGTCGTGTTGTTAGTGCACCTCTCAGTGCGAGGACATGGCTGATTCCTTTGTTGGCCATGGAAGTGACTGTCGGGGGAGACGGCCTGCTTCCCTGTGAGCTCTGTGGGGTGTATGGAAACCAAGACCCTTTCCACGTGCTCACGAGTCAGCGATGGCTCCACAGGTGCTGGAACCCAGTCCCTCCTGCTGGCTTTTGAGTGGGTATCACACGTGAGGGAGACTCCTGCTGAGTCCGAGGTGGAGGAGATGAGCCCAGAGTCCTCTCTCCTGGGAAGGGGACAGTGAGGGGCCCGGCGGTGCCAGGGAAGTGTCGGGACTCACCACGGTGTCCTTCAGGACCTTCAGCCCGGCACGAGAGGGGGATGGAGGGAGCTCAGGCCAGGACAGGGACTGACCCTGGGGGCAGAACCCTCCGAGCACATGGTAGAATTCCAGTGGATCCCTTGGATCGCTCTGATATGATTTCCAGATACTACGATTTGTTATTTTGATTCCTCTTAATCTTGGACAGCATATTCTCAGTGAGTTTTTTTTTTTTTTTAGTACTCTGGATTTATTGCAGTAAATCTACATTCCCAGTCCTTTCCTTTCTGTTTTTTATTTTTAGTTGTGGTTGGACACAATCGCTTTATTTTCTTTCTTTATTGTTATGTGGTGCTAAGGATCGAACCCAGGGCCCCACAAGGGCGAGGTGAGTGCTCTACCACTGAGCCCCAGCCCCAGCCCCTCCCAGTCCTTTCTTATTTTTTGTTTTGAGACAAGGATTGCTACGTTGCCCAGGCTGGCCTGGGACTTGAGATCCTCCTGCCTCAGCCTCCAGTGCAGTTGGGATTACAGGCGTGGCCTTGGCTCCTGGCTCTGGGGTCTGGTAACAAGTCCCCCATGCCCACTCTTCAAGAGTAATTCCCCTCCTGCCTCCCCCACTCCCTGCACGCACGCGCGCGCGCACGCACGCACACACACACACACACACACACGGTTGTCTTAGTTCCTTTTGTTTAGACTCTTATGCAACTTTTATTAGAAGTGAACCTCGCAACATAATCTTTCTTATTTTTAAGATGTTTTAATTCATTTATTTATTTAAAAAAATTGTTTAAGATGTAGTTGGACACAGTACCTTTGTTTTATTTATTTTTATGTGGTGTTGAGGATCAAATCCCTTGCCTCCCATGTGCTAGGCAAGCGCTCTACCACTGAGCCACACCCCAGCCCTTGATTTATTTTCTATTGGTGCAATTTCATCAACCCTCCCAGTGGGATATGCCATCCCCTGTTCATACCTGCATGATCTGTAGACACTAGCTTTTACATGTAGCTCGAGGCACCTTGGCACAGCCCAGGGGTGCAGTGACGTCCCGGCCATGCACTCCTTATCCTGGGGAGAGGACGAGGATGCCCTCATTTTCTGCAGGAGAGTTGCAGGACAAAGAAGGTGCTCTCTTTGTTGTGTGCAAGTTCAAATTCATGTGGAAAGAATGCCGAGCAGCCAGGTGGGGGTGGGCCAGGGGTTATGAGCTGCTGTCAGGTCTGATCCCACCCATCAGCCCTGCTGTGAGCTGAGGGCTGGGTTCTGCACACAGGGTCTCTCTGCCCACTGGTTTGTTAGACCCTGGCAATGGGAGTACTGGGGGAAAGCACAAAGTTGGGGGCAAAAGAAGGAAGGAAGTGGGGCATAATCCCAGTGGCTCAGGAGGCTGAGGCAGGAGGGTCGTGGGTTCAAAGCCAGCCTCCGCAAAAAGTGAGGCACTAAGCAACTCAGTGAGACCCTGTCTCTAAATAAGATACAAAATGGGGCTGGGGAGGTGGCTCAGTGGTGGAGTGCCCCCGAGCTCAATCCCCAGCACCAGAAAAAAAAAAGAAGGCAGGAAATCCTCCCTGTGAGCTGCCACCCAGTGTTCCCAGAAGCATCAGCCTGGTCTCCTTCCTTCCACTGCACAGAGGCGTGGTCCTCGCAGAAGCAGTGGAACCAGTCTGCAGATGCCTCGCCTTGGCAGAGCCTACTCCTCCTGCCCCTCAGGACACCAGCAGTGGCCCTGGGCTTCCCGCTGGTGGACGGAGGCCTGGCCCGCAGGCACCTCCTCCGGCTGAGGCCACGCTGACTGGAGGAGAGCTGAGTGCCAGCCACGGCCCCGTCTAGCGTCTGATCTCAGTAACAGGAGCCTCCTCCCAGTCCGTGGGGCCCAGAGGTGGTGCCATCCTCCCCTGCACTTGCTGATTGCACCACATTTTATCATTCTTCAAAATTTCCCCCAATTTTTAGTTTTCCCTTTAAAAATTCTTTTAGGTAATCGAGTCCTCTATGGCTGACTCTTTCTGTTGGGATGACTGATGGGATTCTCGTCTCCTAATAAGGATTCATACATTTGATGTGTGGGTGTGTAATGTAGGCACTGATTTTTAAAAATTTTTATTTATTCTGATTTGTTATAGATGACAGCAGAATGCATCACAGTTCACATTACACACCTAGAGCACCATGTTTCATATCTCTGGCTGTATACAAAGTAGTCACACCATTCGTGTCTTCATACATGGACTTAGGGTAGTTATGGCCACAGCATCCACCGTCTTTCCTACCCCTGCCCCCCCTTCCCTTCCCACCCTTTTGCCCTATCTAGAGTTCGTGTATTCCTGCCATGCTCCCCCCAACCCCATCATGAATCAACATCCTTATATCAGAGAAAACATTTGGCATTTGTTTTTTTGGGATTGGCTGACTTCACTTAGCATTATCTTCTCCAACTCCATCTATTTACCTGCAAATGCCATGATTTCATTATCTTTTAATGCTGAGTAATACTCCATTGTGTATATATATCATATTTTCTTCATCCATTCATCTACTGAAGGGCATCTAGGTTGGTCCCACAGTTTAGCTATTGTGAATTGTGCTGCTATAAACATTGATGTGGCTGTGTCCCTATAGTATGCTGTTTTTAAGTCCTTTGGGTATAGACCAAGGAGTGGGATAGCTGGATCAAATGGTGGTTCCATTCCATGTTTTCCAAGGAATCTCCATACTGCTTTCCATATTGGCTGCACCAATTTGCAGTCCCACCAGCAATGTATGAGTGTGCCTTTTTCCCCATACCCTCACCAACACTTATTGTTGTTTGTATTCTTATTAGCTGCCATTCTAACTGGAGTGACATGATATCTTAGAGTAGTTTTGATTTGTATTTCTCTAATTGCTAGAGATGTTGAACACTTTTTCATGTATTTGTTGATTGGCTGTATATCATCTTCTGAGAAGTGTCTGTTCAGTATCTTGGCCCATTTATCAATTGGGCTATTTATTTATTTATTTATTTTTGGTATTAAGATTTTTGAGTTCTTTATGTATCCTAGAGATTAGTGCTCTATCTGATGTGTGAGGGGTAAAAATTTGCTCCCATTCTGTAGGCTCTCTATTCCCCTCACTGATTGCTTCTTTTGCTGAGAAGAAGCTTTATAGTTTGAGTCCATCCATTTATTGATTCTTGATTTTAATTCTTGTGCTATAGGAGTCTTATTAAGAAAGGACCTAATCTCATGATGGAGATTTGTTCCTACTTTTCCTTCTATTAGACACAGAGTCTCTGGTTTAATTCCTAGGTCCTTGATCTACCTTGAATTGAGTTTTGTGCATGGTGAGAGATAGGGGTTTAATTTCATTTTGTTGCATATGGATTTCCAGTTTTCCCAGCACCATTTGTTGAAGAGGCTATCTTTTCTCCAGTGCATGTTTTTGGCAACTTTGACTAATATATGATAACTGTAATTATGTGGCTTAGTCTCTGTGTCCTCTGTTCTGTGCCACTGGTCTACCAGTCTATTTTGGTGTCAATACCATGCTGTTTTTGTTACTGTTGCTCTGTAGTAAGTTGAAGGTCAGGTATAATGATGCTTCCTGCCTCACTCTTCTTGCTGAGGATTGCTTTGGCTATTCTGGGTCTCTTATTTTTCCAGATGAATTTCATGATTGCCTTTTCTATTTCTATGAGGAATATCCTTGGGATTTTGATTGGAATTGCATTAAATCTGTATAGTGCTTTTGGAAGTATGGTCATTTTGACAGTATTAATTCTGCCTATCCAAAAGCAAGGGAGATCTTTCCATCTTCTAAGGTCTTCTTTGATTTCTATCTTTAGTGTTCTGTAGTTTTTGTCACCTCTTTTGTTGATTCCCAAGTATTTTATTTTATTTTTTTGAGGCTATTGTAAATGAGGTAGTTTTCCTAGTTTCTCTTTCTGAGGATTTGTCATTGATATACAGAAATACCTTTGATTTATGGGTGTTGATTTTATATCCTGCTACTTTGCTGAATTCATTTACTAGTTCTGGAAGTTTTCTGGTGGAATTTTTTGAGTCTTCTAGGTATAGAATCATATTGTCAGCAAATAGTGTTAATTTGAGTTCTTCTTTACCTATCCATATCCCTTTAATTTCTTTCATCTGTCTAATGGCCAATATTTCAAGAACTATGTTAAATAGAAGTGGGGAAAGAGGGCATCCCTGTCTTGTTCCAGTTTTTAGAGGGAATTCTCTCAATTTTTCTTCATTTAGAATGAGGTTGGCCTGGGGCTTAGCATAGATAGCCTTTATGATGTTGAGATATGTTTCTGTTATCCCGAGTTTTTCTAGTGTTTTGAACATGAATGGGTGCTGTATTTAGTCAAATACTTTTTCTGCATCTGTTGAGATGATCATGTGGTTCTTATCTTTAAGTCTATTGATGTGATGAATTACATTTATTGATTCCATATATTGAACCAACCTTGCATCCCTGGGATGAACCCCACTTGATCATGTTGCATGATCTTTTTGATGTTTTTGTATTTGATTTGCCAGAATTTTATTGAGAATTTTTGCATCTATGTTCATTAGAGATATTGGTCTGAAGTTTTCTTTCTTTGATGTGTCTTTGCCTGGTTTTGGAATCAGAGTGATATTGGCCTCATAGAATGAGTTTGGAAGTGCTGTCTCTTTTTCTATTTCCTGAAATAAATTGAAGAGTATTGGTATTAGTTCTTCTTTAAAGTCTTGTAGAACTTGGCTTGTGTCCATCTGGTCCTGGGCTTTTCTTGGTTGGTAGGCTTCTGATGGTCTCTTCTATTTCACTGGTTGACATTAATCTGTTTAAACTGTATATATCATCCTGATTCAATATGGGCAAATCATATGACTCTAGAAATTTGTTGATGCCTTCAATATTTTCTATTTTATTGGAGTACAAGTTTTGAAAATAATATCTAATTATCTTCTGTATTTCTGTAGTGTCTGTTGTGATATCTCCTTTTTCATCATGTATGTTAGTGATTTGAGTTTTCTCTCTCCTCTTTAGCTTGGCTAAGGGTCTGTCAATTTTATTTATTTTTCCTAAGAACCAACTTTTTGTTTTGTCAATGTTTTCCATTATTTTTTTGTTTTAATTTCACTGATTTCAGCTCTGATTTTAATTATTTCCTGTCTTCTACTGCTTTGGGGGTTGATTTGTTCTTCTTTTTCTAGGGCTTTGAGATGTAATGTTGGGTCATTTATGTGTTGACTTTTTCTTCTTTTAAGGAATGAACTCCATGCAATGAACTTTCTTCTTAGAACTGCCTTCATAGTGTCCTAGAGATTTTGATACATTGTATCAATGTTCTCATTTACCTCTAAGAATTTTGTATTCTCCTCCTCCATGTCTTCTGCAACCTACTGTTTATTCAGTAGCATGTTATTTAGTCTGCAGGAGTTGGACTAGCTTCTATTTTTTTATTTTATCATTAATTTCTAATTTCATTCCATTATGATCTGATAGAATGCCAGGTAGTATCTCTACTTTTTTATATTTGTTAAGAGTTGCTTTACGGCATAATATATGGTCTATTTTAGAAAAGGATCCATGAGCTGCTGAGAAGAAAGTGTATTTGCTCATTGAAAGATGAAATATTCTATATATGTCAGTTAAGTCTAAGTTGTGGATTGTATTACTGAGTTGTATAGTTTCTCTGTTGAGCTTTTGTTTGGAAGATCTGTCCAGTGGTGAAAAAGGTTGTATCGTGGTCTATTTGACTCTTGAACTGGAGAAGAGTTGGTTTGATGGACGTAGATGCTCCATTTGGGGGGCATCCATATGCATATTCATGACTGTTATGTCTTTTTGGTGTGTGGTTCTCTTAAGCAGTATGTAGTATGTAGTGGTCTTCTTTATCCCTTTTGATTAACTTTAGATTGAAATCTATTTGATATGAGGATGGAAACCCCTGCTTGCTTCTGCAGTCCATGTGAGTGGTATGATTTTTCCCAACCTTTCACCTTCGGTCTGTGGCTGTCTTTTGTAGGTACTGATTTTTTTTTTTAAGATAGAGTGAGAGAGGAGAGAGAGAGAGAGAGAGAGAATTTTTTTTAATATTTATTTTTTAGTTATCGGCAGACACAACATCTTTGTTGGTATGTGGTGCTGAGGATTGAACCCGGGCCACACACATGCCAGGCAAGCGCGCTACCGCTTAAGCCACATCCCCAGCCCATAGGTACTGATTTTTAAGAGTAGATGTTTTGAAAAACAAATTTATGAGCCATAATCAGCCTGATTCTGTGCGTTCATGTTATCCACAGCCGTCTGCTCCTCCGCCTCCTTGGTCAGGCCTGGAGCCACCGTCCTCACTCCCGCCTGGTTTCTCTGCAGAGAGGAATTTTAATGACAGGATTGATCTGAGGTTTTCTTTTCAGCCTTTCAGATGTTTCCCAAATGGGATCATTAAGCCTGAACTGGCCTGGAGGTGGTGCCTGGCACTTAGGTCAAGTGAGAGACACCGGACCCTGGGTGTTGTTTTCAGTTTTTATCTTTTGGATCCAATTGAATGAGCCCTATGTGAGTTCAGGGAAGTCAGGCTGCCTGAGCGCTGCTGCTGGAAACTTAGCAGGTGAGCGTCTTCCCTCTGCCTCACCTGGAGCAGCGTCCTGTAGCTGGACCTGACATCCACGTGCAGGTGTGGCCCACGTGTTGGGGGCAGGGGCCTGACTTAGGTCCACTTGGGTCACACTGTGGCCAGGCAACAGGACTGTCCCAGCCTGAAAATTCCCCAGGGCTGTGGCCGCAGAGTCCTCTGTGTCCTTGAGTTTCTGTTGGGGCTTTAGAGATTTGAGGCTACAGGCGGGCAGGAGCAGATGTCCTGCTAGGCACCAGCTGATAGGCGAGCCTAGAACAGCCCTGTAGGGACAGCTGCTGGATGGGTGGTTTAGCTCCAGGTTAATTTTTGAGGAGCCCCCTTTTCCCCACGGTGACTGCACTGTCGGTGAACCAGCACTTAGGTGTCTGCAGGTCCCCACACGAGGACGGTTTCCACTCCTGGGACGACAGCGGTCCCGATGGCGTGGAGCGCTGTCTCCCGGGTCTGTTCCCCAGGGGCTGGTCCCACTTTTGCTTGTGCTCATCGACTCTGCATATCTTCTTTGGAGAAACGTTGGTTTTCGGGTCCTGGGCGCAGTTTTGAGTTGGGTGGCTCCTCTCATCGCTGCTGAGTCACATGACTTCCCACAGTCTGGGTGGCAGCCCTTACCCCAGGGGTGAGGGGCAGTGACTTTCTGCTATTCGTGGGCTGTCTGAAGAGTCTTCTGATGCACAAGTGATTTCGACGTGGTGAACTTTAATCCTCTCCTTGTGTTTGGTAGGTTCACGGCTGGGAGCTTGTCCTCAGTGGGGCGACTTTTGGAGGTGGGGCGGGGACCTTGCAGAGGTGGAGCTTGGCCTGAGGTCAGGAGACCCTCTGGAGGGCTCTCCTGGAAGGGACTGGTCCTCTTGCGGGGCCTGAGGGGCTCCCTGGCTTCCCACCTCCAGCAGCTCCCCCTCAGGTGTCCCTGGCGTGCCGTCCACCATGGTGTGCCACGGCCACAGCCCTCACCAGAGCCAGATTGATGGCTGCTGGTCTTGGACTCCCAGCCTCCAAAACCGAAAGTTTAAGATAACTAGTTTTCTTCACCAGGGACCCAGGCCCAGGCATGGTCACCCCAGAAACAACAGGACGCCAGCTTTTCCTCTGTCACCTTCACTTCGTCTGCCGATGGGGTTTCAAGGTTGGAGGCTTATTCTAAATCTCACACCAACCCGACACTGCCACAGTCTGGAAGGGGGTTCGAAAATACAGATGTGTTTGGAAAGAAGAAACAGGTGGTGCACTGTCTTGCCAGGACCCAGAGGAGAGGCCCTGGGGCTCAGCTGGGTGCTGCCGACTCCCTGCTTGGCCTCCGGGGTACTCGTGGCCTCTGATGGTGGCACTTCCGTGTAGGGGGCTCTAGGACCTGAAGGGCTCTCCTGCCTGCCTCCCTCAGCCCCGCAGACTGGGAATTGCCAGCAGCTGCCCAGGGAGAGACCTCGAAACCCTGAGGTTGAGAGACAAGAGGCTGCTTCCCTCTCAGGAGCCCTGAGACTGGGCATGCCGTCCTGGGCTGGGGCGGACCCAGGGTCCACCTGCCGCTTCTCACCTCATCTTCCACTCTCCATGACCACGCAGGGCTCTGGCTGTCAGGCCCGCCTTCCAGAAAGGTGCTGGGGAGGAGGAAACTCTGGCTCCCCAGAGTCACCTGCTGAAGAGCTCAGCAGAGGCCCCCCAGACTCTGTGTCTGCACCCAGTGGCAGCCACAGGGTGTCTGGGAAGATGGGCCCTAACTAATCCACATCTGGGCCCTCTGCTGCTGTGTGGGTGGTTTCAGGTGCTTTGTGTAATATCTGGGCTTTTCTTGTTTTGTATGGGGGGGGGGATATGGGATTGAACTTAGGGCCCTCGACCACTGAGCCATATCTCCAGCCCTATCTTGTACTTTATTTAGAGACAGGGTCTCACTGAATTGCTTAGCACCTTGCTCTTGCTGAGGCTGGCTTTGAACTGTTGATCCTCCGGCCTCAGCCTCCCGAGCCCCTGGGATTACAGGTGTGTGCCATTGCACCCCAGAACATCTGGACTTTTCAAGTTGTTACCGTTAAGTCAATGAGAGGTATGTTATGAAAGGAGAGGTATTCAGGAGATTTTTGGAATCCTCCCACCAAGAGAGGCATTTTCTCAAGCATTCCTGTTACATCTCAACTATTTCTCTCTGTGAATATAAGTGGAGTGTTGTCTGCTATCCAATCCCCCCAATACAGGGCATTCTGTTGTTGGAAAAGGAGGAGAGACATCAGGTAGACATCGCCTCGTGGATGGAGAGTTGACTGTCCCAAGGCTCCTGGGTGTTTGAGGAGCTTTCTCTAACTACATTGCAAAAGCTGTGCGTCCTCCTCACACCTGATTGCCCCCAGTCAACTTCTACAGCTGGTACTGTCCTGCACACCACAGAAATGTTCTTAAGCCAATTTCCTCTTCTTTTTCCAGATGGAAAACTCTAGGCCACTCATCGGCTCTTTCTCTTTAATCATTCTGGAACCCATCTTGAAGTGCCTCGGTGGTTTGACTCAACGCGATCGGCGTGGTCCTCGCTGTGTTAGCGGAACACGCCTGAGAGGCTGGCGAGAACTGCGTCTCACTGTAAAAGATGATGGGCTTCAAAGCAGGATTATGTCTTGTTTTTAAATATCCATCGATGTGGAATGCTCCTGTGAAGCTACTTGAGTGGTCTTTTACTGGGTACCGAGCCATGGGACTTAGGTCTCTCCTTGGGGACGATCTCGGCATTCCCGTGTGTGGACTGCCCAAGGCGCGAGATCTCTGCCCTCGCTCTACTGGTGGGACAGCTCTGGAGCTCTGGAGCTGGGTGTGACCCACTGGGAACTGGACAGCCCCCCCCCCATTTGGCAAAGAACATTCCACGGAAAACCTTTGATGTCTCCCCCATATAAATAAAGCCAGCGTGGCCCTCGCTCTCTCTTTCCCGGGTGGAAGTTTGATCCCTAAGGTTGGGGAGCCGTCCTGCTCCCCACTTTCTACAATTACTTCTTTGTGTCCTGTGTCCATTTTTTTCTTATTTTGTCATTTTTTTTTATTCTGCAGCCAGCCCGCTTCATGCAGAGGAACCCCAAATTCCACTGCCCGCACGGGGCATGGGTGAGACACTCAGGAAGCATCCCTCTCTGAAGTGACTGCACCAAGTGTTTGCACAGTTAGGCTGAGAGGGTTTGATGTGAGGGGTCCTGGCCCTGAGCAGGTGGGACCTTGGTGTCCAGCCGCACTCCTTATGGATGCCTGGTGGCCGTTCCCTTAGTCCTTGAACAAATCCTTCCTTTCAGACGTCTAGCAGAAGTTCTTGGGCATTATCCCCCCTCGTACTCTGAGTTGCTATTTATTCTCCTTCAGTCGTCTGACCTGATCTTTTTCCTGGGAATCGGTGCCTCTCACTCTCTGAGTTTCATCTGCAGGAGAGTGGCCCTGACGTGACCTCCCTGTGGGTGACGTGCACTCGGTTCTGCTGTGTGTCTTGTCTGTTGTGCATCTGGGCCAAGAGGCTCTTCCCTGGCTCGTCTCTAGGTTGGAGCTGGGATTTCTCTGTTCTGTCACCACATCATGGACATTTTCCCAGGTTTAGGAAACAGTGACTTCAGCTCTGTGACTGTCCCAGGCCACGTGTGTGAGTAGAGCTGTCTCCACCTCCCTGGGCACGTGCCTCCTGGGCACTGCAGGGTCAGGAGGTGGAGTATGTCCGCCTGACGGGGACCCGTTTCCAGAGTGGCCGCACTGCTCGCATGGCCATCCCTCAGGCCGTCCCTTGGGTTCGGCGGTCCCCTCTCTGCTCAGCCGTGGCACTGGTTCTTGTCCTCTGGGGTAAAGCCATTCAGGGGGAGTGCAGTGCATCCCACATGGTCTGCGGGCATTTCCTGGTGGTGGTGGTGCGGTTGGCCCCTCTGAGGTTCGGGCTGCTTGGGTCAAGAGTCAAATTTTGTCGAAGCCGCCCTCCTCCTTTGGGTCCTTTGGTGGAGTGGTTGTGGTGGATGAGAACTCAGGAGACTTCCTTTAATAGAAGCCAGTCCTCCCCCACTTTCCAGTGGCTGCTCTGAATCCTCAGACGGTCACAGGGCCCTGTCCTGGTGGGTCAGCTCACTGGCTGGTATTTAAAGAGCTCTCTTTGGGTCTTTCTGAAGACCGAGTGCCACCTGGTTTCTGAACGCCTGCCCGGTGCCCAGCTGGTACCCAGTGCCTTTGCTCAGGTAGCCACCACGCTCGCGGGCAGAGCTGCAGATGGCTGTCCTTATGCAGAAGAGCCAGGGGCCAGGCGTTGGCGCTGGGGCCTGTGAGACCTCATTGGCAGGGTCTGGGAGTCTCGAGGTGTGCTCACTGTGTGCTGCAGAGCCGCGGGCTGGACTGAGGGGTCGGGCCCTGGAAGGACCTGGTGACCGCGTCAGCACTGTCTGGGAGGGACGGACAGCACACTGTGCCTATGGACTGGATGAGTCACCGTTGGCTTTCTGGAGCCTGAGCAGCCTGCCCCGAGTCAGTCTCTTCCTCGAGGTCCACCTGACGAGACACACTCTTGCCTGTCTGCATCACAGGCCTCCCGGTGTCCTCCTCATGAGCTGCTGCCCTGGGCAGCGGGAGGTGTGGTGGCTGGACCCCTCAAATCTGCCCAGGGAGGGGCTGCACCCCCCACCCTCGGCGTGGCCCCTGGCTAAGAGCCCCATCAAGTCCCAACTCGCGGGCTCTCCTCGTTTTCTCACTTTCCTTGGCACCCCGGGGGGAGCGATTAGTTCTCTAGGTAGTGGGCCGATGAGGTCCTGGGTCCTCACACTGGAGCTGGCCATCAGCCGCTCCTTGGTGGACAGGGCTGTGCTGGCGCTGGCCTGGCCCCGGGGTGGCTGCCGTTCCGGTTGGTCCTGCTTGGCGTGTGCAGCGGGTGGGCTGGGGAGAGCCTCAGTTGTGCTGGGCACCTTTTCCATCTCGGGTGAGGATGTGGTCGGTGCTTTCTCCTGGGCACTGAGAGCTCCCGGCTGACCGGCCACCAGAGGGTCCTGTGTGTCCTTGTCACTTGGACTCCACCATAGGTCTCTGCTGTCTTACAGTTGGCTCACGATCCACCGTTGTTGGGCGTTTGCTGTCTCCTTCTTCAGGAAATCTCCTCTGTTGTAAGCAACCTGGGTACAGGTGATCAGCACCATTTCTTCACAAAGAAGTGACGTGTGTGGGAGAGTTTGTCACCTCTCAGGCTGAGGAGTCCTGGTGGCTGAGGTGACCCCACGGATTTCTGCTGGCATCACAGTGGCTGGATAGGATGCAGTGCTCGGCCGAGCTGTAAAGAAGCCACACAGCTGGTCCCGAGAGCTCCCCCCGGTCCACGAGGACCTGCTCACCACTCACACGGGGCACTGTCCAGTCGTGGTCTGAGAATCTTCTGATCTTGCTGGGAAGTGTCAGCCAGACTCAGAAGTTTCCAGAGTATTGCTGCCTCTGGACTTGTGGTGCTGATTGCTAGGCTCTACCAGGGCTAACAGGACCAGGACCCCAGGCTCAGAGGGTTCCATGGGTTCTGTGAGTTCCACGGGTTCCGTGGGTTCCGGGCCTCCTTCACGGCCCTGCTTGTTATTGTGTAATTGTTCTAAACTCAGAACTACTTCTCCATTCATCGGCTTCTATCCTTCTTTATTCTCCTCAGTATCTTATAATACTCCATTCTGCCTCAGAGGAGATGGATTTTTTCCCATGAATAAAAATGTAATGCCTCTGATTAAAAAGGAATTCACAACTTAAACAACCCTGGGAAACACAGGGAGCATGTGAAGCCCACTCATGAGCGTGGAATGGATCGCCACCTGCCTGGGCACGCAGGTCTGGTTGGTCCACGGTAGAGAAATGAACAACACTTGAAACTCTGCGCTTTGATAAAAATCTTTTAATCTAGGTGGCCACACACTGCACGGGTCTCTGGTAAGACAGGGTGGTGCTTGAGACAGCCCGCAGCTGTCCACCACGGTGAGCAGGGCCACGGGACGGAGAGGTGACGCGGCACATGGCAGCTGTGTTGACCAGAGCCCCAATGCTCCCTCTTGGGAGGAAGACAGTTGGGGCTTTTACAAAGTCCTGTGAAACTTGTATGTGCCTCAAAAAGTGGCTTGTAAAAGTGGGCTTGGCCTCGGGCCCCGCGTCTCCCGACACCACCAGGATGGGGGCAGGGGGCGTCCAGCATAGGAACTTTGGGGACACCCACTTCAGTCCACGTCACCTTGTGTTCCTAACCTGGGAAGCAGGCTCCAGGCTCCCCTGCAGGCGGTGAGGACCGTCTGGAGGGGCAGGACACAAGGCCTGGAGACAGCCACCGCGGCTGCGGCCCTCGCCTGGCATCCAGGGTGGGGGGACGCGGCCCTGTGCGGCAGGTTGATGGGAAGCACAGTGTGCAGCGCTCAGAGGCCCCGAGGGTCGCTGCTCTGCCACTTCATTCTGTTTTAGACACCACACACCATTAAACTGATTTATTCCTTAACCTCTCTCCTGAATCAGGCTGCAAGGTCTTGGTGGCAGGGGCTGTGTCTTGCTCGTCTCTGAATTCCTGGACTTGTCACAGAGCCTGCCAGTGAGGGCCTTTAACGAAGTTTTGATTGAATGGTTATCACATGTTGTTATGCCTGGATATTCTATAGGAGATTTTACTATTGAGAATAAGCAATATTTAAACTTCTTTGAATAAATGAATAACATTATATACTCTAGATCTTGGACAGCCAAGAATTTATTTCTTAGGGTCTATTCAGGGACACTCTCTTCAGGAGGTCAAAAGCAAGTGAACTAAAGTCATGAGGACTCTAGTGTGTATCCTTCTCCACTGAGCTCTCTACAGATGCCTTCGACAGACAGACAGACAGACACACACACACACATATGTGTGTGTGTGTGTATGTGTGTGTGTGTGTGTGTATTTTTTTTCCTTTTGCAGTACTGAGGATTGAACCTAGGGCCTCATGCATGATAGGCAAACACTCCATAAATGAGGTATATTCCCGTCCTTTTTATTTTTATTTTGAGACAGGGTCTTGCTAAATTGCTGAAGTTGGCCTTAAACTTGTAGTCCTCCTGCCTCAGCCTCCCAAGTAGCTGGGATTACAGAGGAACTACAACACCCAGCTCTTCTTTGATATTTCTCTATTTTATGAAAAATCCAAGGCATTGATAGTAGTTAGAATTTCACCATGTGCTGGGAGTCCACTTGCAATCTGGCAAGGTTTAATGCACTGAAATTTACTTATAATTGTTCTTTACTGTATACAAACCAAGCCCCTGAGCTGGTTTTCATCTCCAAGTTCCCAGGATACAGGCCAGGGAATTGCTGTTGTCCCCCAGAGCTTCCGTCTCTATGGGTGGGTGACAGTCCCTGGCCAGGTAAATGACGCTCTCATTGGTCTGAGTTGGGACCCAGTGTTTCCTGAGGTGGCTCCCCATGACTGTGTGGACGGTGGTGCAGCGAGAAGGCTGCCAGGGACAGTCGCAGGGCATTTGATCTGGAAACACAGGCTTTTTTTTTTTTTTATGAGAACATGAAACATTTATCCAGACAGAGCTTCCTTGGGCTATGGTGCAATGAACTTAAAAAGATTCCGATCAGCAAAGTATTTTCTCCAACCACAACGGAACGAAGTTAGAACCCTGATAACAGAAAGAGATCTGGCAGAGCCGTCAGCACTGGGAACTATGGGACTTAATGGTGAAAGCACAGTGTCTACAGTTGTAGGTGCATCGAATGCAGCACTTGGCATGAATTTAGTCCCACAAATGCCTGTTTGAGAGGAAAGCATCTCAGAGCCAGAACCTCAGCTTCCATCTTAAACAACTACTAGAAAATGAATGGCATCCCAAGTGATCACGGGAAAAAGTGACCACATCAGAGCAGGGATCAGTGAGACGGAACAGAGACGTCCTAGAAGGGTCTGGACAGTGAGGGCCACCTGATCACTCCTTGTCCCGACTGGCCGCACACTTAAGACTCACTGACTGTCACACTTCCCAAACACACAGCTTATTGAATTCACACTTTACCTCAACACAGCGGTTGAAGTCAAGCTGGTGACGCCAGGTGTTGTCGGGGACGGCCGTACGTGGGGCTCTCCAGACGCTACGATGGCTTCTGTCCTTTCAGCCGCTTCTCCTGGTTCCTGACAATATCCCAAAAGCCTTTTTAATTTTAGCTGTGGAAGTTTATTCAGCTCTTCTGTGATATTGCACACACTCCAAAGATGTTCTAACTTGATTGCATACCAAAGGTGTCCGTCTTCAGACTCCTTTTAGTGTTAGAGTTAATGCATCATGTACCACAGGTAGCGCGAGCCTCAGATTGTCAACGTCATTATAACACACACAGCTACTTAGAGCCAATCCACAAATGTTAGAATCTGTTGTCAAGCAGAGCTACACAGTGAAAATAGCCCTCCTTTCACATTAATTTTCTTATCATCCAAGTTTTGTTTTGGCAGATGAACTATTTCATGAGCGCTGATTTTTAGACGTTGCTAGGTTTTAAATTCACTCTGCAGATGTCCCAGTTTATCTGGGCAGCCTCAGGAGAAGGCTCCTAAAATGGCTTCTATTGTTTCTCATCTAGGCATTATTATTCTGTAACCTTAGGTTTTAAAATTTATGTAGCCCCTTTAATGATAGCTTTTTTTTTAACTTCTTTTTGGTAAATCTTATTAAAGTATAAAATGCATACAGAAAAATACCCCAAATTCAAGTTTCCAAATCACTGAATTTTGAGAAACAGGGCACACCTGCAAAAGTAGCCCTCGGGTCCAGCAATAGCAGGTGCCCTGTGATTCCCTGGCAAGTCTTCTGTGACTGCCCAAGTGGGCAGCCAGTCTCACCCATGGGACCGTCACGCTGAGTTGTTTGCTCAGCCTTAGTTGGTGAGGTTCACCCATAGCCTGTGGCTGTGGTTTGTCTCCATTGCTGGGTGCAGTTTGCAGTGTACAGACCCACAATCTAGTCACACACGCTACTGCAGATGGACGCAGGGCTCTTTCCATTTATTGTCAATTAAAGATGGTCCCAAGCTTCGATGTTTGATCCTAAGAGCAGCCCAGCTTCAAGAACAAGCTCCCCGTGGTGTGAAGGAGCACCTTGAGATATCCCTGTCATTGTAATAGATCTCTGGATGTCCAGCATGGCCATGTCCCTGGCCAGGGTCTCCTCCCTCCACTCTAGCCTATGTCTAAGGCAAGCACTTCAGCCCTCACTGTGCCTTGGAGACAGACGTGACCAAGCCCAAGAGTCACTTCTGCTCGGTGCGGGAGGGCAAGGAGACCACCCTCTCTTATAGTGAGATTTTGATCATGTGCATGAAGGTTCCTGTCCGGACCCTCTGAAGGCCACTGAGTGCAGACAGGGCACCTGGATGGCCACTCACGGTGGTTGATCAGAAGCCCCTCCTGAGCTGGGTGGGCGACTTGGGTCTGGGGATACAAAGGTTGGGGCACACAGGATTTTACCTACTGGGCGTCTGGTATCAGCATAGATCACAAACCTCTAAGCCCCTGCTAAAAAGAACTTGAGGGCTGGGGCTGGGGCTCAGAGCACTTGCCTTGCAAGAGTGAGGCTCTGGGTTCGACCCTCAGTACCACATAAAAACAAATAAACAGAATAAAGGTACTGTGTCCATCCCCAACTAACAATAGATATACTAAAACAAAAGAATTTGAAACTGGTGTCTCCTTTCCA
The DNA here is from genome assembly GCF_964194105.1 of Spermophilus citellus. Lineage (NCBI taxonomy): Eukaryota > Metazoa > Chordata > Mammalia > Rodentia > Sciuridae > Spermophilus > Spermophilus citellus. Next base: position 153,706,733 of record NC_138189.1, read on the forward strand.
TGTGACAGGGAGAGAGCTCAGCTGGGTGAGAGTTCAGAGGCAGGAAGGGTTCAGAGAAGGTTCCAGAAGCAACTGTGAGGGGGAGCAGGAAGTGCGCCCGTCTCAGAGCCCGGGGGAAAGACGGCTCTTCCAGTTTTTCTGCACCCCCCTCCCATCTGCCTGGAGTGGGCTGCTAGGCAGTGGGCAGTAAGCACTCTGCAGGAGGAGGCCGGGCCTGCTGCGGAAACTGATGGATAGATCTGGCAATCTGAAGACGTTGCTCGTGGACACAGGCAAAGGCTGAGATTGGAGTAGCAGGTGCCCTGGGATAGCAGTGATCACTCTGTCCACCCCTCACCATGCAGATTCAGGCTGTCCCTCTCTCCTGGTTCACCAGTGCTCATCCATGGGAGAAGCAGGGTGGTCAGACAGCACTGGCCAGCCTGGACCTCGGGGTGGCTCTGCCTGCCTGTTGTGCCTTGTGTCTGTGGTGCTGGGCTTTCAAGTCTCTGTGCAGCCTGGGAACCCTGGCTCAGCAGGGAGTGCCACTCAGCCCTCCAAACAAGTAATTGGTATTTTGTGATAATTAAAGCAGCGTCCGTCCTTCGGGGGAGGAAAGCCGTGCTAGTTTCAGGTGTTCTCAGGAGGGCTGAGATGACTCCGAAGGAGACGAGGAGTGTTTCTACAGACAACATCTGTACCCTGGCACAGCAGGAAGTGCAGTAACTGGCATGAGGACTGTGGGGAGGCTTGGTTTTGTGTGAAGGGGGCAGACGAGGGGATTGGAGCCAGTGGCTCTTGCACCTGTCCAAGAGTGAGGGGCCTCCTGGGAGCCAGGCCTCAAGAGATGCGCATAGCAACTCCAGAGAATTAAGGGACGGAGATGAAAACAGCATCATGGGATGTGATTCTGCAAAGAGACCACAGCAGAATCCCTGCTGTGACAATCCTGCACAGACTCTTCTTCCCTGAGGGGGCTGCTCCCTGGGGATGGGCAGGATTTGGAGGCAGGAGCAGAGGCTGGCCACTCAGACGCACATCTGGCCTGAAATCACTCTTTGATCCTAAGAAACTTTGTGTAGAGGCTGCTGAGAATGCACGTGTTCAGTAGGTTCCGTTTCGGGGACTATTTTCCCTTTGAAAATGCTCCCTAACGATCCACGTTTTCTGATTGGTGAGATGTCATTCAGGAGCCAGGAGGGGTTCCTGCAATAGCCCTCCCCTGGGTAGGGAACTCTGAGTTTCCTTTTCGTCTGGTGCTGGGGCTCATGATAGGCAAGTACTCTCCCCCAAGCCACATCCTCAGCCTCGTGACTTCCTTTTAGGGAAGCAGCTGGAGGCTTGTAATCAATCTCAGTGGAAGCTCCAATGGCCCAGAAGTACCCAGACAAATGCACTGTTAAAATCACTTACTGTTCAAGCTTTACTGAGCAGAATTATCCCAATTCCAAGAATCTGCTTCTGGTGCTGTGGAAGAAGCCCTTCTCCCTGTCTCTGGTGAGGTGCTGTCCGCGTGGCCTCGTGGACGCATGCTGTGCTCGGATTTGTGCATTTTTAGGTTGGAGGTCAGCTACTTGATTTTCTTCAGCCCTCTGACATGGAGTCGGGGCGAGGTGGTTTAGAGAGCAGTGGTGTCAGGATGAAGGCTGAGTTGTAGTTTTCTCAGGGCCATGTTTCGTCCATGATTTCATCTGTTCTTGTGGTCTCCTTTCCGGCCTTTCGCCTACTCTTGTGCCACGCTTCTCCCAGAGTCAGGCTGGTGAAGGAAAAGAGGGTGATATTTATTGCAGGGCCGGCTGAGCGTTGGGGGACAGGGCAGGGCTGCAGCTTCTCTGCTCCTGCGTGACTCTCTGCCTTGTGAATGACAGTCCACGTTGGCTATTTATGGCCGTGGACATTTACAGTTCTGATCTCATGGTGCTGTGCGATGACTAATTCACTGATATTGTCCCCAGTGTCCCATAAGAATCAGTGAGGGACCAGGTTGGGAGCTGACTCTGATAGTTCATTGCTGTTATCATTACGACTGCTGCCGTACGTTCTGTTCTTTTAAAGAATTAATGGCCTAAGAAATAACCTTAGAGAACTTTGGGTTTTATAGGAAATCTGAGCGGAAAACAAAGAGCTTTTCTTTGTATTCTCCCCCTTCCTTCCAGTTCCCCGTTATCAACACTTTGTATTTGTGTAGTGATGTCACAGCTGCGGAGGGCCATGGAGACAGTGGGACAGTTGAAGTCCAGAGTCCCCGTCAGGTCCCCCTTTGGGTTGTAGAGCTTTGGCTTGTGTAGATGCCACGCATCCACTGTCACAGCATCATACAGGTGGAGTGGCCACCCAAGCATCCCTGAGCTTCCCCCTTGCCCTCCTCACATGCCTGGTGACCATGGGCCTTGTCACAGTCCCTTGTTCGCCCTTCCTAGAATGTCATGTGACTGGAATCTTCCCAGTCTGGCCTCTCCCACTCAGCAGCGTGCCCTTAAGGCTCCCTGTGTCTTTTGTGACTTGGTAACTCATTTATCTTCACTGCTGAATAGTATTCCACATGGCCAACCCACTGCTCTCTGTTTCCATTGCGCTGCGGATGCCCTGCTGCCTCTGGGTTTGGCTCTTTGGCTTTGATGCCAATACTGGATGCTCTGCCTTCAGCCGTTGGCTCGACATCTTGGATGTCCTCTGGGTGCCAGGTCCTCATCCCTGGGACATGTGGCAGAAAGCCCTGTGCCCAGGGGCGTCCATTGAGGACAGCGGGAGGGTAACCCTGGTGTCTTACCAGAAGGAGGTGGAAGATGGGAGGCAGAGAGGAGGTGGAACTGTCCTGACCAGGGACGGAGGTCGTGCTCCTGGCTCCCTGGAGGGGGGAGGCAAGGCTGGGGCCCCCCTGAGCTGGCCAGGGAGCATGGGCCCCTGGACCTTGATTCCCCACTAATGCCCAATGAGCCTCTAGCACCGTGAGAGAAGGCCCCCTGTGGCTCCCAGCACCACCTTGGTACCCTGTGGCCATGGGTCAGAGGAGCCACAGGGAGCTGACACACTGTGTCTGCCCAGGGGACTCCATTTGGTGAATGCTGCCCGCCCGGGAGGCTCAGCTGGAGAGGCTGCAAGCCTCTTGTCAGCCTGCCGAGGGCCACGGGTGAGCCTCAGGACAGCTGGAGTTCAGTCCTAGCAGGAGAGCCCTCCTTCCTGCTGTGGTGACTGAGCTGCCCCCACGCCCGCCGCCAGGACCTGCACATCCTGGTGACAGTTCAGGAACAATGCAGTCAGCGGCTCTCTGTCGTTCGTACCCACGGAGTTCTGCGTGGTTTCCTAGCAATATTCTGCCTTAGTTCTTTGGACAAGTTACCATCTAATATTGCTCTTGTTCGACTTTCAAAATTCAAAATGAGAATCCATCGTTAGCGAGGCAGCAAGAAGCCCTGGAGCAGCTGCGCACGTGTGAACATGTGAGGGCTTTCACAATGCAAGAGCCTTTCCTTTGCGATATCAGAAATGCCAGTAGAATGTTGTCTTTAAAAATAATAGGGATTTTATTAAAACACAGGGGGCTGGGGCAGAGGGAGAGTGGAAGGTGCAACACATTGCAGAATGGAATCCTTCCTGTTACCAGTTTTACTTCAGACCCTGAGACTAACAGCGTGGGAACAAAGCTCACGTTCTTTCTGAAAGGTTTGTCACCCAGCTTCTCGTGCACTGGGGACCGGGGACCTGGGACGTACCCCTAGCCACATGCATGGCAGATGACAGGTGCTGCTCCCACCCGCCCAGTGGATGATGGAGTGACAAGCATACACTCAGGAGCAGGCGCAGAGGTGACGGTCTGCTTGTTTAGAGTGAAGCCATTCCCGAGACACCTCCCGCGTACAGAGTCCCATAAGAAAATCGTGACTCATCGCCACCCTGTTTCACAGACCTGAAAATGATGGGGAGGTCAAGGAGAGAGAGTAAGTGAAGATTATTTAGAGCCTTATCTCATTAGAGCAGTGCAGGGAGAAAACTCCTCTCCCCGGGTAGCTCCTGACAACCCGCTTACCTGATCCACAAGGGAAGCGCCTGCTCAGGTAACCCCTTAGCCACACTCCAGTGCTCAGGGGCCACCACCCAGGCCCTGGCCGAGCAAGCTCACCTGGGCACACCCCAGGGCAGTGGGCCTGGGGCAAGACGAAGCCATCTGTAACACCAGCTGCAGAGGACCACCGCCACCGCAGCCACCACAGCCCAGTGCTCCGTCCACCCGCTGGCCCTGCACACTCATAGGATTCTGCTCCGTTTCCTCTCGGGCTTTTGAGACCTCAGTTGTGGGGCTCATTTGTTTTTCCATGGAAGCAGCTGGGCTGAGGGCTCTTCACTGGTGACAGCTGGGAGGAGAGAATAAGGTAGCAGGATCGCAGCCCAACTTCAGGGACACGCAGGGGAAGCAAGCTTTGGCCAAGACCGGGCACCTCCCAGAACAGCCCTTGTCTCACTGTGCTGACAGAGTCTGACTTTCTTTGATGTATCAAGTCTTAGAATTGCTCAAATTTTTGCATGATGCTTATTATATTAAAACATTGTCAATGTTACATCCTGAGATGTTATGCTGAAGATATTGTGTAGCTTTCCTGCCTTGCACCTGCTTGTTCTAGCAGGACGGACTGTGGAGGAGAGTAGATGGGCGTGAATGTGGTGGGAGGACTGTTCAGGGCAGCACTTCCTCTCCGCCCATGACTTTCCTAGGAGTCTCCCCTGGATACTGTTCTAAAGGAGATGGGCATCTAGGCACATTCTATTCCACCGTCAGAGACAGACGGAGGGGCCTGCTTTCACAGAGGAGACTGAGAACAGGAGGAGGGTCCACCCGCCCCAGGACAGGGCCAGGGAGAGCCGCATGCAGGTGAGAGGTCACAGTGTGGACCAGGGCTCTGCTGAAGCTGGAGGGCCAGTTCTGCTAAAATCTGCAGAGGTTGACAAGTCCAGGGGCTGACGATTCCTTCAAAGGTCTTCTTTACTATTATCTTGGAGATAATTTCAAACTTAAAAATTGGTGGTATATTAAGAAAGAACTTGATAAAACAAGTGAGAGTCTCAGGGAGTGGGAGGCTGTGGAGGCTGAGAGTCCCTGTCCTAGGTGGTGTGTGGGTGGTTCCAGTGCCTCTCGGGTGGGATTGAGCCCCAGGACCATGAAGACCTGCCTCCTCACGCACCTCCTCTGATCCTCCCCTCTTCCCTCCTTCACGCGGCTCGTCTCCACACCTCTCCCACCTTCCCTTACGATTCTTTTCCTGTGCTTCCTCCTGTTTTCAGATCCCTCTTGAAGTTTACTTAGCCATTGAGCCTCAGTTTCCTAAAGTATAGAATGAGAAAAAATATTCCCTTCACATATTCAAAAGACCATGTGCAACTGGAAGGACGTAAATTATACTCCATCATACATGATGTAACAAAGTGCATTCTACTGTCATGTGTAACTAATTAAAACAAATAAAAAATTGGAAAAAGATCATACACTAGGATCAGCTGGGATTTATCTCCTGGATGCAAGTATGTCTCCACATCAGCCAAGTGGCTAACATGGTGCACCCACCAACGGAACGAGAGGTAGAAACCACACAATCCTTTCAATAGAGGCAGAAAATTATTTGACAAAATCCAACATCCTTTCCATGATGAATAACCAAAACCAAGACTTCTCAGCAAATTGGGTGTGGAAAGAAGTACCTCAGCACCGTCAGGGCCATGTGTGACGGGCCCCCAGCTGTGAGGGTATTAGTGGTGACAAGCTGAGAGCCTCTCCTATAAATGTTCAGGAACAAGACCAGGTCCCCAGCCTTGCCACTTCTGTGCCCTAGTCAGAGGAATTAGGCCAGAAAAACAAAAACAAAAACAAAAAGGTGTCATGGCTCAGACGTGAGGTCCAACCAGAAGCTCGTGTGTGAGACTGCGCAAGAGTGTTCGGCGGCGACAGGGTTCATCTACAGTTGTCCCTGATCAGTGGATCAGTCCACCCCTGTGGGTCAACAGGGAGGTACTGAGAGGACAGGGTGTGGCTGGAGGGGGTCACTGGGTGTGCCTCTGGGAGGAGATCTGTCCCTGGTGAGTGGGCTCTCCCCTTGTTTCCTGGCCACGGGGTCGTGAGCTGCTTTCCTCTGCCCGTCCGTCCACCAGGATGCTCTGCCTCACCCGGGGTCCAGAGCGGGAGCGAGCCGCCACGACTAAACTCTGAAGCCCTGAGCCAGAGGGACTTTTCCTCCTGTGAAATCCTTCTTGTCAGGTCTTTGGTCACCGAGGAAAGCTGACCACAGGAAAAGGCAGCGATCCAGGAGGAGGCCCTGGGCTCCTGCTGGTCGGTGAGGGGCGGGCACTTCCCCCCAGGGCCTCGGAGTGCTTCCTCTGAGCAGGGCTTCTTGGTCCCTCCCTCTGTTATCTCTAGGTCTCTCAATGACACTGTTTGTGGCTCCTATTTACTTCAGAAGCTGTCTGCTCATGGCTCGTTTCTCTCGTTTTTTTTGTGTCTTTAATAAACAAAAACTTTGATCTTAATGTAGTTACATTTGTCAACTTTTTCTTGGTAGGCATTTTTGTGTCTTAAGAACTTTCTATTAAGGTAAAAATATTCACAACTTTTTTAGAAGTTTTAAGTTAGCTTTTCTAAATAATGGCATCCAGAATTTGATTTTTTCTTTTTATAGAAAATTCACTTCTGTTTTTCCCCAGCATCTGAAAGTAAGAGGTTGTCCTAGAATCTTTCAATGAATAACCAGTCCTCTTTCAATAATCTGCGAAGCCAGCTCAACGTGGTTAGTTTCTACGCACGTGTGGATCACTGTTTGGATCTTCTGTTCTGCCCAGTTGGTCTCTTTATCTGTTCCTTCACACACCTGATTGCTACAACTTTAAAATAAATTTTGGTATCTGAGAAAATAAATTTCCCCCAGTTCCAACTTATAATTCTTTCTTTGAGAGTGTCTTGTCTAGACCTGATATATATATTTTTTAGCACAGTATAAAGTTTATAGCAAATTTGTTATGTTCTAGAAAAATCCTTGTGCAGTTTTGACTAAAGTTTTATTTAATTTTCATATCAATATCAATTTGGAGAAAACTAATATTTGTATGATACTAAGTCTCCCATCAGTGAACACGAGACCTCCCTTCATTTGCCCTTCTTTAATGTTTTTCTGTGAAGGTTTAGTGTTTTCATGAATGTTTCATATGTATCTATACATTTATTCTTTCATTGCTATTCTAAATATATATTATATGGATTCCATTTTCATTGTTGGTTTGAAACTGATTTCATTGCTAAGCTCTTTCACTTACCTTAACAGTTTGTCTGTTTTAAAATCCCAGGTGGTCGAATGGATCACATCCCTCAACCTTCGGCCCGGCCCGGCCTCTCTTGTTTTATCATCCATTTCCTATTCTTTCCGATTCTTCACTTCCGCACGTAGTGTCTGGGTAAACTTCCACGCAGGCAGCCTCGCGCTGGTGGTCACGACACCTTCCCCTCTCCTCCGGCCACGTGCTGCGGCTGGACCCTCCCTGCAGCAGCAGGCGGTGAGGAGATGGCACGGCCTCAGTGTGCCCCTCAGGTTCAGGCAGCACGGTGACGATCCGGTGACGATCCACCGTGAGCTATGGGTCTGTGTTCCAGGATCTCATTCGGGGAAACTCTCCCTTCCCAGGTGCTAAGAGTCTCATCAGGAATGTGACACCATGTCGGGAATGTTTTGATCCCATGACTCCTCCCCTTAACTTTGTGATGGGGAGGTGAAGGCACAGTCTTGCAGTCGGTACTGTCCCTTTGCCATCAGGGTGGTCCTGACTGAACCCATTCTAGAGGCTGCTGCTGGATTTGGTGCTCTGTTTCTGTTTAGGGTTTGGTGCCCAGGTCCTTTCCACCTTTGTCCCCACCGTGTTTCTGCGGGAGGTTTGTGTGAGCCTGATGGAAATCAAAAGGTTACTTCGGAATAGAATGCTCTGTTCATTGATTGTAAAATCCTCGGCGCCTGTTTTCTCCTTGTGGGGAGAGTCCGCCAATTTGATTTCTTAGATGGCTCCATATGGAGTCATGTGTTCTAATTTTTGGGCCATCTTTGGTAAATTATATTTTTCTAAGAATTCTAAGTTTCATCATAAGTTTTCAGATTTATTAACAACATTTCACAGTGATTTTTATTAAGAAGAAGATGTTGACGTGGGCATATGTTGTTTATACTAAATAGACTTTAAATTTCTCCAAGATCACAGTTTCAAGTGCGTGTTGCTGAACTGAAATGAAGCAGTGTGTGTGTGTGTGTGTGTGTGTGTGTGTGTGTGATGTCTGAAGTTCTCTCTTTGTCTGTTTGGAGGCCTGTAAAATCATTTCTTAAGAAAAGGACTATGGAGTCTCTGTCTTTGCAGGATGCAGAGCTTTTTCTCTTTTCTTTTTTCTTAAGCCCAAACATATGGAGGCTCATGAAACAATATGTTACTGAACTATGATTTAGTGCTTTTTGAAAAATCGCTCATTCACTTTCTGGCCTAGGGCTGATACTGTGCCACGCCAGGAGCTACTGGGTCAGGAGGGTGCCTCTGTGTCCCTGATCAGGTAGCTACTGGGTCAGGAGGGTGCCTCTGTGTCCCTGTCCAGGTGGCTACTGGGTCAGGAAGGTGCCTCTGTGTCCCTGTACAGGTAGCTACTGGGTCAGGAGGGTGCCCTCTGTGTCCCTGTCAAGGTAGCTACTGGGTCAGGAGGGTGCCTCTGTGCCCCTGTCCAGGTAGCTACTGGGTCAGGAGGGTGCCCTCTGTGTCCCTGTCTAGGTAGCTACTGGGTCAGGAGGATGCCCTCTGTGCCCCTGTCCAGGTATCTACTGGGTCAGGAGGGTGCCCTCTGTATCCCTGATCAGGTAGCTACTGGGTCAGGAGGGTGCCTCTGTGTCCCTGTCCAGGTAGCTACTGGGTCAGGAGGGTGCCCTCGGTGTCCCTGTCCAGGTAGCTACTGGGTCAGGAGGGTGCCCTCGGTGTCCCTGTCCAGGTAGCTACTGGGTCAGGAGGGTGCCTTCTGTGTCCCTGATCATGGAGCCACTGGGTCAGGAGGGTGCCTTCTGTGTACCTGATCATGGAGCCACTGGGTCAGGAGGGTGCCCTCTGTGTCCCTGTCCAGATAGCTACTGGGTCAGGAGGGTGCCCTCTGTGTCCCTGTCCAGGTAGCTACTGGGTCAGGAGGGTGCCTCTGTGCCCCTGTCCAGGTAGCTACTGGGTCAGGAGGGTGCCTCTGTGCCCCTGTCCAGGTAGCTACTGGGTCAGGAGGGTGCCCTCTGTGTCCCTGTCCAGGTATCTACTGGGTCAGGAGGGTGCCTCTGTGTCCCTGTCCAGGTATCTACTGGGTCAGGAGGGTGCCCTCTGTGTCCCTGTCCAGGTAGCTACTGGGTCAGGAGGGTGCCCTCTGTGCCCCTGTCCAGGTAGCTACTGGGTCAGGAGGGTGCCCTCTGTGTCCCTGTCCAGGTAGCTACTGGGTCAGGAGGGTGCCTCTGTGCCCCTGTCCAGGTAGCTACTGGGTCAGGAGGGTGCCTCTGTGTCCCTGTCCAGGTAGCTACTGGGTCAGGAGGGTGCCTCTGTGTCCCTGTCCAGGTAGCTACTGGGTCAGGAGGGTGCCTCTGTGCCCCTGTCCAGGTAGCTACTGGGTCAAGAGGGTGCCTCTGTGTCCCTGTCCAGGTAGCTACTGGGTCAGGAGTGCCTCTATCTCCCCATCTAGTGTCACCTCCTTTGTCCTCCGCCAGCTTTCTTTTGTTCTCTTGAACTCCACAAAGACTGTGAGGGCTGAGGTAATTCTGAGACGGCCTCTGGACAGCGCCTGAGAACAGAGGCTCATTGGGTTCCCTCGTGGAGTCCAGCTCCCAAGTCCCTGCTGTCTTCCACGTCTGCCCTTCACAGGAGTGACCGTGCCTGGCTTGGTTATGCCCGAGGACACGTCAGGAGGAGCGGGGACGCGACCCTGAGTGCTGCTGAGACAGTAGCCGCGTTCCTTTCACAAAGCGGAGGCTCCGCAGCATCCCTGGTGTTCCAGGCTCTTCCGGTCCTTCTGTGAGTCCTGTGGTGTCCAACTGTGTTCCCAGGTGAGTGTCCTGGAAGGCCTGCCCTCAGCCTGTACCCATGATGACGTCACTCCACCACACTCGGCTGATTCATTTCTGCTTAGTTTTCTTCAATAGACTTTGCTTTTTAGGGGAGCTTTGGAGTCACAGTGAGTGGACCAGAAGCTCTGTTCCCATGTAGGAGCAGAGCAGGGCTGCGTCCCTGGGGAGTGGGCAGGGAGGTGGGCAATTCTGGATCGGGGCCATGTGTCCTGCTTGCTGGCTCAGTCCCAAGTCCTGGGGTGGAGAGGGTGAAGACAGAAGCTCCTGGAGATGCCCGGTGGTCCTGCCGCTAGTGAGGTCCTGCGCAGCCTCAGCTCCCATGGGGAGGGGCTTTGTGTCTCCACCCAGGGAAGCGGGTCAGCTTCGGCAGCTCGTCCCTTGACCAACCTGGTGAGCGTGTAAGATGAGGGATGGAGGTGAAATGTGAAAGGTGGACAACGGGACAAACCGTATTATGAGCTTATCATTTATGTGGAGATATTTTTTATAGGTACAGTGCTGGTATAAGTACATTTTCTGCTAAATAAAATCATCCAAAAATTCATAACCCCCCAAACAACAACAACAACAACCACAGAATTGAAGGAAGACTCGGGAATACGTCAGTTGCTACCAAACTGATTGGCGGGTGGATGCTGTCCAACAGTCCCAGTAGAATTGTTAGGGGCCGTGACAAAATGACCCTAAACACCAAAGGAATTCCAGAATCTAGAAAAGTGGTAAGAGGGGAGACCATTAGAAATAAGGCTTCCTGTGAGGCAACAGGAACCGTGGGGTGCCAGCACTGGTACTAGCAGATGCATCAGTGTGTTTTGATGAAATTCACCCACATGTTGAATTTCTTTTTTAAATTTGCTCTTTTGGGCTCTACATGACAGCAGAGTGTATTTGGATCTCTTATATACACACGGAGATTAACTTATTCTAGTTGGGATCCCATTCTTGCGGTTGTGCCTGGTGAGCAGCCTCACTGGTTGTGGGATCCTAATGAACATCGGAGACTTCTGTCTGATCAGTTCTACTGCCTTCCTATTCCCCCGCCCCCTCCCTTCCCTTCATGCCTCTTTGTCTAATCCAATGAAGTTCTATTCTTTCCTCCCCACCCTCCCTTCCTGTGGGTTAACATCCACATACCAGAGAGAACACTTGGCCTTTGTTTTTTTGGGGGGATTAGCAAAATACTCTCCAGTTCTATCCATTTACCAGCAAATCCCACGATTTCATTCTTTATGGTTGAGTAATATTCCATTGTGTATATGTGCCACTTTTTCTTTATCCATTCATCTATTGAAGGGCATCTAGGTTGGTCCCACAGTTTAGCTATTGTGAATTGAGCTGCTAGAAACACTGATGTGGCTGCGACACTGTAGTATGCTGATTTTAGGTCCTTTGGGTACAAACATAGGAGTGGGATAATTGGATAAAATGGTGGTTCCATTCCAAGCTTTCTGAGGAATCCCCTCACTGCTTTCACAAGGGGCTGCACCAGTTTGCAGTCCCACCAGCAGCGTAGGAGCGAAGCTCTCCCTCACCCTCGCTGTACCCACTTCCCGAGCACACACATTGTACTGCGCCGGCCCTGCGTGCTCTCCACCGAGGCCTGTCAAGCTCCCAGACCCTGCAGGTATCAGGACAGTCGGGGGGGGGGGGGCGCTGTTTGGGAGCTTTCCTGCTCTTGGCCACATGCACCTTGTGCTTTTCAGCCCCACCTGCCCCTGCTGCTGACCAGAGCTGGCCAGGAGTCTGACACCCCAAGGCTGACCCTCACACTCCTGTGGCCTCTCAGGTGACAGGGAATCTCACCCCCTCTGGCTCACTCCAGGCTGCCCTCCCTTTCTGTGGATCTGACCACAGTGGGGGTGGGATCGGGCCAGCTACGGCTGTCTGGTGGGCACTGTCCTCAGGTGGCCGCAGTCCCTCGCTGTGCGTAGAGACTGAGGAGAAGCCAGGCGCAGTTCCCACGGGTGCAGTTCCCGCGGGCGTACCGCCATGCCTGCTTTCTGAGCAAGGAGCGCCGGCCTGGCCTTCTGCACCTTGAAATCAAGTGGGCCATTTGCTACAGGGAACTTGTACATGATTCAAACTGAGGTTTCCTGTATTTTTCTGTTTTCTCTTTTTTTTTCTTGCATAATTCAGAGAAAATTCTTCATTTCACCTTTTTTGAAATATTTCCATTTGGGAAACTTGGAAAGTGGTTTTCTGAGGCAGCACCATCTCTAAAGGGAGAGGAGACCTGGGAAGGTCAGACAGGGCCAGCTGGGAAGCACGTAGGTCCCGAGTGGCACCCACGACCCAGCCTGTGTCACACACCTGGGAAACAGTGTGACAATCTCTATTTCCCCTCCTCAGGATCAACCCCTTCCTTCTCAGCCCTTTTCTCTGAAGAAATGAAAACCTGAACGTGTCCACAGCGTAGAGTTAGCATCCTGGGCAAGCACGTCCAGAGCCCGTGGCTGTCAGTCCAGAGGTAGTCACGTCCCATGAGCTCACGGCACCGTCCTGAGCGGCCTCAGGTGTCGGGGGACTCCGAGCCCTCGGGAGTCCGTCCTCCCTGGAGCAGATTCACCCAGGAGGATGTGCCTCTGACTCCCCCCCCCCCATAGTGTCTCCTTTTAAGAAGAACAAATGCAGAGGAAGCCCCTCCATCAACGCATGGCGCTTGTGAGACCAGGGTCCCAGAGCAGAAGGTGTCAGCTGCAAATGGCAAACCTGTGCATTCAATTGCAGAAAAGTCCTACGCCTTCCAGAAAGTACAACTAGAGTCATTGATTTTTTCATATCCAGATTTCTTTTCCCTTTAATTTTGGCCTGAACTTCTCCAGGGTAAAATAAATGTCAAGGAAAAGGGCAAATCAAGTCAGGGACTGGAACCCAGTTCCCATGGGCTCTTGTGAGCAGATGCCCTGATGCACAGGGCAGTTCAGAGGTGCCCTTTTTTTTTTCATGAAACTTACTTTTTTTTCCACCATGGGGGGAATTAATTGTAATTCTAAATAATAAAAGTGACTCCGTGGGCTTCTCTGTGGCTCAGAGTGCGGATGGCTGTGAGTGAAGGGCGGGCCAAGGTCACATCCTCCAGGGTGTCAGTAAGGGTTAGGGGAAGCCCAGAGTCAGAGTGTCCCGAGAATAGTGCCAGGGGCTCACTGGGGTGCCCCTGCGCGCATCCCTTCACCGTCAGCCCTTGTCGGTGCAGCACAGGGTGCCTGGTGTCGTGTTTCAGAAAGATGGCTTGGTGGTGCCCGAGGCTGCAGAGGGCAGTTCAGGGAGATGGCTTGGCCTGGTGGCTGTGGTGGCCGAGCAGTGGGAGGGCAGCAGCACCGGCTGTGGACAGTGCGGCAGCGTTGTCTGGTTTTGCAGAGTGAGGACCAGGTTGGGAAGCTGGATGATGCGGTTCCCGTGTAGACAGAGCCGAGAAATGGGGGTTGGCGGGAGTGCCCGCCAGTGGGATGGTCCTGGACCTGGCGTCTGTGGACTTCTGGGTAAAGGTCAGGTGTGATGTGACAATCTGGAGCCTGGGGCTGGAGATGCGTGAATTGTCCTGATGTTTCCTGATGTTTCAGTGGATGATGACCACCTGGGGCTCATCTGCTGGAGTCTGGGGGGCTGCCTGATGTCTGGCTTTCCCTGTCCTTTGGGCCTGGATGTGAATTTTCCCAGTGGAAGGGAGAAATGGTAGGCAGTTTGCAGGGTGACGTGTTGACCCAGGGTCCTGTGGAACCAGAGGCGGTTCTAAAACGTGGGGTCACAGAAGCCCTGAATCACTAGGCAAGGTCCTGGATGAGGGCTTCTTGTCTAAAAACACAGCGTCCGGCCCTGTGTTGAGCCAGCTGGGCCAGGAGCAGCGCCTCACGTCTGCAGTCTGCTGAGGGCCTCCCGCAGTGTGGGGGCAGCGAGTCCGAGGGCGGCCTGGCGCTCTCTCCTCAGTGACAGAGCTGTGCAGCTGCACTTTCCATACGCACTTGATCTGCACACTTTCCAACAACGCCGCGGCGTGGATTTCCATCCGTAACAGTCGTCAGGGCTTGGACAGTCGAGGGTCCTGTTCCACCTTGAGCTCGGCCTCTTCCAGCGTTTCCAAGTGCTCCGGGGGGGGGGGGGATCACTGTTCCCAGGTGGGTATGAGCCCAGGTGCAGACGTCTGACCCACGTCCCCCACCCTGAGCTGGTCATCCTCTCCTGGTTCTCAGCGGCTTCCTCTTACCTATTTTGCCTTCCTCCTCCTCCCTCCTGGGTGCTCCTACGGTTCCTGGTGGGTGGGCGTGTAGAGCCCCCTTTCCCCTGCCCGTGGGGCTGAGGGTCCCTTTCTCTGCTTCTCCAGGTCAGCTGTGAGTGAGTGTCCCTGGACAAAATGGTCTGTAGTTTTGTGAAAAGAGCACCGTGCTGCCTGTAGTAATTTTGACTTTCCTTTTTTTCCCTAATATTGTTTTTTTTTTTTTTTTTGCAGGGGAGAGGGGGAGACTGGGGCTGGAACCCAGGGGCGCTTAACCACTGAGCTACATCCACAGCTCTTTTTAATATTTTACTTTGAGACAGGTTCTTGCTAAGCTGCTTAGGGCCTCGCTATGTTGCTGGGCTGGCTTTGAGTCCACAGTCCTCCTGCTTCGGCCTCCCAAGCCGTTGGGATGACAGGTGTGTGCAGCGCGCCTGGCCCAATACTGTTTCTGAGAATGGCTTTATTGGCAGGTTACGCCGCCCACCGGCTCTGTCCTGTGTGAGAGCTCATTTTCCCTGTGTCTGGACGTCACTGGACTCAGATGTGGACACAGTTTCCCTTCTTCAGATGTTCTGGTTGTCTCCAGGTTTCCTGGTGCTGCTGACCAGCACACTGTGGACATCTCCCCCAGGGTGTCCTGTGGCCTCCTGTCGTGGTAGGGGCGGATGCTGTGGGCTTCTCTTCACCTCCACTGGGCCCTTCTCTGGGCCACCTTCCTGCTGGCAGACACAGGCCATGCTTCCTAGAAGTCTCTGCAGCCAGAGCTCTGGGGTGGACTCTCGGTCAGCGGGAGCACTGGGGACATTAGTTCCACTGCTGGCTCTCAGCAGGGCCACCCAGTTCTGGGGGCAGCAGGTTCTCCATGTGGTGCGAGGCTTCCTGTGGCCACACAGGGGCCGTGCCTGGGAGGCTGGCCCTGTTCCCACAGCCTCCCGAGAAGCCGCTTCCCGCGTCGCCCTGGTTTCATGGAGTGACCTTGGGTGCCACCCCTGACCCCGAGCCCACGCTCTGTTCTCTGGCCTTTGAAGCCATTGTAGATGCCATTGACCCGTCAGTGGTCAGTGCTTCAACAATTTCAGGTGAGTGTATCTGTGTCCACTGAAGTCCTGGCGATGCAGGCCCAAGACAGAAGCTCTCAGGGAAGGAGGACGCAGAGCTGGCTGTGGCTGGGTTGGGCTGGAGAGTACGGCTGAGCCACAGAGGAGGACTGCAGACTAGAGCGAGCGGAGGGAAGTGTGGACACGAGGGTCCAGGGAAGAGCTCATGGATAGCAGGGGCCTTGGGAGGACAGCAGGGGCACTGGGAGGACAGCAGGGTCCTGTGAGGACAGCAGGGTCCCTGTGAGGACAGCAGGGGCCCTGGGAGGACGCAGTGCAGGGCTGCAGGAGGGCTTCGTGCTTCCACCTGCACCAGGAGCCTTTCAGAGGGCAGGTCAGGCCTTCCACTCATCGAGGACAGGCCTCCTCTTTGCTCTGAGACATCTCTTACCCCTTTGGCTCTGGAGCTGACCTATTCCGTGGGTCAGAGGCAAAACCCCATCTTGCGGTTTGCTGAATTAAAGTGGAGGCTTAATTACGGTACTCCAGGTCTCTTAATGAAAGCTCGGCATCATGGAAAGGAGTAAGTTCCCGAGAATTACAAGATGCACAAGTGCCCGACGTCCCAGCCTCACCACGTGTCCCCCAGAGCAGAGGCACCCCTCCTCCCTGCATGATGAGTTGTTCATCTATCGTCTCCTGGAGAACCGTGAGCACCTCGCCTGGGTGCCCAGGATGAGGTGCCAGGCGCACACCATAGCCCACCAGGCCACTTCTCACTGCCCGCTGACCTGTAGCGGGGTGCAAACCTACATGCAGCAGGAAGGGCAAGGTCCATCCATGCAGCAAGGGCTGAGATCAAAAGAATATAGTGGAGCTGGTTTTTGCTGGTGTGTGCAGGTGGGAGCTGGGCGTGGTTGTGAGGATTTATTCAGCAGCTGGACTTGCTTTCCTGGCCAAGTCTGCCTTGGCATAAAGTCATGATTTGCATCCTCGGAAGAACAGGCCCTTGGAAGCCCAAGCCCTAATGCCCCTCTTCCTCCTGGCCTTCCCCACAGGGACCTGGAGTCACTAGAGGGTGTAACTGTCCCTGAGAAAGGGAAATGACTAGCCCTTTGGGGCTTATGGGTCGTTGGGGATTGTCACACGACACCAGAGACACTAGAGAAAAAGATCTCCCCTCCCCTCGGGCGGAACGTCCAGGAGCACATCTGCCTGGGGCAGGGGGGTGCTCAGGTCCACACTGATGGGGAGCAGTGGACAGTGCTGTGGCAGGAAGCCCGGGACCAGGACCAGAGGCTGGGGACGAGTGTGATGTGGAGACGTCTCTTGGAGTGGCTCAGGCTGGGAGGACAGCTGTGTCCCGTGGAAGTGCTCACCAAATGCCCCGCCACAAGGGCGGACGTCCACACAGCCACAGGACCTGACCCGGTGGGTCATCTGGACCTTCGTGACCACCGATCTCAGGGTGCGCTTTATGAAGAAGGACTGTGTCAGGCCACAGGTCATTCTCAAAACTGTTTCAGAAATCGAAAGTGTACAGAGTATGTTTCCTAGTCCCTTCAGAAATAGAGAAATTATCAATGACATTAAAATTATTAGGAAAATTTGGAGATTAAACAGCACATTTATAATCTATGAATCAAAGAAGAAATCACGAAGGATGTTAGAAAATACTTTGTACTGAAAGATAATAAAAATTCAACAATTCAAGGTTCATGGGCTGCAGTAGCAGCAGGGATTGGAAGAGAACAGACTTTAAAATGCTGATATCAGGAATAAAAAAATCAAAATATGAGCTTCCACCTTAAGAATCTAGGATGAGTAATTCAATCTAAAATAAGTAATAAATAAATACAGAAATCATTGAGTTAGGAAATAGATAATACAGAAAATTGTGAAAGCCCAAACTGTTTTTTTAAAGTTCAACAAAATTAGTGAACTCCCAGCAAGTCTGGTGGGGCAGAAGGGGGAGAGAGGTCAATGATAGGAATGAAGAGGGTGATCATTAGTGCATTGGATTCATGATTCCATCTGTGATGAGTACCAGAATAAAATAGTCTCTTTCTATCCACAGATATAATTCATCTTTTCATTTTACTTAGTTCTTTAATAAATCACAATGAAGATTCAAGATTTTCTCTAGATATCCTTTATAATACTTATTTGTAAGTAACATAATATTTTGGTTTGTTGTGGGTGTACATAAGTGTAACTAATTTTTGTAAAATAATCCTAAATAGAGTTACATCCCTGATTCTCCTAATAGTTCTGGATTTGACTGGAGGTTTCTGGTGGGCGCTTCTCCTAGACCAGTGTCCCTCACCTGTGCTTCTTGAACCAGGACCACTTATGGACGCTCTGTCAGTAGTCTGCAAAAGATCAACTGAGATGGAGGTTCAGAAAGACTTCTAACAAGACCAGAGCCAGTCTGCACGGAGTTCAGGAGTGAAAGCACAGCTTGTCCGTCGTCGTCCTCTCACCCCTCCCTCTGCTGACGCCTTCTGTTGCTGTGTCCTTCCCTGCTGAGCTGGGGCCTTCACACGTGCGGAGAGCCGAGAAGACGCTCCTTTTCAATACTCCTGGATGGGCTCCTTTAATTTGCACAAGATCAACTGAGTTCCCTTCTACTCTTAATTTTCTAAAAGTTCCTTTCCCTATGAATTCTGTTAGATCCCATCAAATGCTTTCATACTTTTGTTCAGACGGTGATGATCAGTCATTTCTGTAATAAGTCCTTGCTGGTGTGGTGGATTGCATCTGTTTTCCCAGGGCCAGGCCCCTCACACTGAAGGAATAAGCACACTTTCACACAGTGTTGAGTCTCCTTCACAAAGATCTTGTCAGAGGCTCCTGTTGCTGTTTGGGAGAGACTCATCTATAATGGCCTTCTCTGTGCGTTTTTCTCATCCATCCATCCATAATTGTTGGGTGCTTCTCCGTGGCCCGTGTTCTCCATGCTGTGAGGACAACAGTGGGCAGTGTGGGCAGAGGAGTGCAGTCCAGGGTGGGAGAGCGAGGCCACAGGTCAGCATGTGAGGCCAGAGGCTAGTGGGCCAAGGCGAAGACGCCGCCGACCTGGGATCTGGTGTGCGGAGAGGTTTGCAGTTTTAAGCAAGAAGCAGCCGAGGGCAGCTGGGGGCTAAGGGAAGGGGCACACGTGCCCAGGGAGGGTCAGCAAATTCAAAGGCTGTATTTGAGGACCTACCATGTCAGAGATGAGTGAGTCAGAAAGGTGACAGCAAGTGGGCAGATGGTTCTGCGCCTGGTGAAGCCTTGGCCAGGCTCCACTCAAGGGTCCAGACAGCATGTTGCCCGCTCTGGTGGGAGCCCCTGGCTCCGTCACAACATGGCGATGACATTGAGGTGGGAGCTTTTGCAGGAGAGAGAGACGGGGCAGGGTCAGGTTGCCTCTGGTAACCACCTGACTTGGGAGCTAACCAGGGTCCCAGGAGGACATTCATTCCTTCTGAGGGTGATGACCCCAGTGGCTTGGTAACCTCCACTAGGTCCCACCACCTCTTAATGTCACCATGTGGGGACCAAGCTCCGATACCTGAACCCATGGAGGACCAACCACCTGCAAGCCAAGGGAGAGTGGCCTCGGGGTCTTTATGACCTGAGCAACCAGACCATGAGGATGTCACCTAGTTAGGTGGCAAAGGGTTTGGGGAGGTGTTTGGAAGATCAGAAATCAGAGCTTTTGCACTTTAGCTTATATCTCACAGAATGAATTGAAAAACTGAGAAGTGTTGCTGACTCTTCCACGTTCTGTAAAGTTTGTGTCTGACTGGAATACGCTTCCTTTAAACATTGAAAGAACTTGCCTATAAAATGCTTTGAGTGTGGCGTTTAGTTTTTTCCTTCCTGATGATTTTTTCCTATGATGATGATTAACACGTTAGTTGTGAACGTTAACGGGATGCATTGAGGCATTTCCATACTGAACACGTTGTGCGTGATCATGCCCATGCACCCCTCTTTGGCCTTTGCCCCCCTCTCTCCACCTACCCAGCACCCTCCAGGATCTCCCTGTGTTTGACTTATGTTGCTTAATGTGGTATTCTCTAGTTTCACCCGATTTGCTGCAAATTACAGGGTTTCATTCTTTATGACTGAATAATACTCCAATGAGTATATATATTACATTTTCTTTATTCATTCATCTGTTTAGACACTTTTGGAACCCATTCCATAAAATCATGGCCTGTACCAGTATCTATGATGTCCTCTAGTAGTTTCAGAATTGGGGGTGTCACGTGAGAATCTTTGATCCACTCTGAGTTGAACATTGCACAGGCCGAGAAGGGTCATTCTCCTGCACATGGATGTAGTTTCTACAGCACTATTTGTTGAAGAGTCTGTCTTTTCTACATTATATGTTTGGGGCGTATTTGTTAAGTGTCACGAGCTGTCCGTGGGCTGTGTGTGGACTGTTGTGTGTAGTAGCCTCCTGAGGGGACAGGTCTGGCATTGGGAACTCCCTGTGGCACCCCACAGGGATGGCTCGCCTGATGTAGGTGAACTTCCCCCTCAAACTCTGCCAGAGACCCCACACAACGCCTGAGATGGGTGTGGCCTGCCAAGACGTCAATCAACCTGCTGACTGCAAGACTCCGCCCTTGAAACCTTACCGCTGCCTTTGATGGAGCCCCTTAAATAAACCACCGGAGCCACTTTCCCTTTGTCTAGTTCCAGAGCCCAGGTGGACCAGATGTGTCAGGGGCTTGGCCTTGTGTAAATGCATCTCTGAGTATTTGTGTTTCGTCACTCACTAATCACCTAGATTCTAAGTCTTCGGGTGTCTTGGATTCCCCTGGGCAGAAAGAAGCCTGCAAAGAGGCACCGGCCACCGTCCTTCCCTCTAGTTGGGGGTCAGTTGGCCGTAGACGCATGGATCTGCCTCTGGGTTCTCCGTTCTGTTCCTTCAGTCTGTCTTGCCAACACCGTGCTGTCTGGGGGTGACGGCTCTGTGGGAAGTCAGGTGCTGTGACCCGCAGGCTTCCCCTGCTCAGGACAGCTCTGGCTCTCCGGGGTCTTTGGGCTTCCACGTGGATTTCAGAATTGCTTTTTCTATTCTGTGAAGAATATCACTGGCATCTTGGTGGGGGTGGTACTGAGTCTGTAGCCTGCTTGGAGTTACATGGGCGATAATGTCATGCTAACAACATTGATTCTCTCAATCCATGAACACGGGAGATCTTTCCCGCCCATGTGGAAAGATTAATCTCGTCTTCAGTGTCTTCAGTGTTTTATGATTTTAATGTAGAGACTTTCACTTCCTTAGTTAAATTTATTTCAAGGTTTTTGGTGGCTATTGTGAATAGAACTGTTTTTCTGATTTCTTAGCAAATTCCTTATTGGCATATAGAAAAGCTATTAATTTTTCTATGTTGATATTTTATCCTGACACTTCACTTTGTTCTAACAGTCTTTTGGTGAAGTCATTAGGCTTTTCTATGTACAAAATGACCTCACCCACAGACAGGGATAATTGACTTCCTGTTTTCCTACTCATATTCCTCTAATTCTTCCTCTTTCCTAATTTCTATGACTAAAGTTTTAGTGCTATATAAAATAACAGCAGTGAGCACGGATTTGCTCTTATCCAACCAGCCCTTCCACCATGATATTTCTGCTTTACTTTGGGCTCAGAGCTATGGACTTGGCTGTCCATGGACTGAGACCTTGGAAACCATGAGCCAGGAAACGTTTTCTCCTCTAATTGTTCTTGTCGGGTTTTTGGATCACTGTGACCTTTATTTTGTGTAATTCACCAGCATGAAAACACCTTGTTTTCATATTTTCATGTACCCATGGAGATTTGCACATCTGGTGATGTGGCTACCTCTACCACTTTCACAGAATGGGCATGTTAGTCAGTGGTGTTCCCGAATGTGTATATTGGGTTTTGGTTTGTTGGGCCATGTTGAGTTCATTTCTAGCTGAGTACATAGTGTGGTCTCCCTGTTTTTGCTACGATTATTGAGTTTAGATAGCAAATAGCATATTGGAGTTGGAAAGACCCACTATCTCTGCAGGTGGAGAGTGGGGATCCTCTTGCAGTTCAGGAAGGTGTGATAGATATCGGAGTGTGGGGTCCCTGTGTGGCCACTCTCAGAGAGAAGCGGTGGCCTATCAGGTGATGAGGTTTTCCTCAAACACTGTGGATTTGGGCTCTGGGGCTTGAGTGAGTCTCTGTGGTGACAAGGGCCTGGAGAACTTTTTCCTCCACTAGACATGCTTCATGGGGAGAGGCAGGGCAGGAGTCCCAGCACTCCTCTGTGGCACGCATGCTCTGTCTTGTCACTAGTGATCAGACACGTCCTGCGGGTGACGACCCGGGGACTCACACAGGAGAGCTGGGAGCAAAAGTTGTGTTATTTCTCTCGGCTGCTTCTGAGGTCCCAGGAGGGGACTGCGATGGTTTGGATATGAGCTGTCCCCCAAGCTGTGGACATTACAGCCAAAGCTCACGTGTTAGACGAGGCCAGGAAGTTCCGAGGGGCAATGAGCATGCCATAAGGTCCTTAACCTCATCAAGGCATGAAGCCGGCGGAGGGGAACCCTGGGTGGGAACTGTAGGCAGCTCAGTTAGGGCTGGAGACAGCCGGTCATCGAGGTGTGCTTTGGGGTCCGTATTTTGTTCGGGGCGAGTGAAGCAGTCTCTCTGCTTCCAGGTGTCTGTCCTCAGCTGTTCTCCCTGCGTGCCCTTCCACCTCTAGTCCTGCTTCACTTCAAGCCCTGAGGGATGGAGCAGCTGTCTATGCACTGAGACCTCTAGACTGAGCGTCCCAAAAGGCTTCTCCTTGAATTGTTCTTGTCAGGCCTTTGGGTCACAGTGGCAAAATAGCTGACCATATAGGGGCCTCTGCACCCGCCCTGTGTGCACCTGTGGATGGGGCCATGGTGGGGCTTTTCTGAGGCTGCTTCTGTCATTTGCAGCGTCCACCAGGCACTGAGTGAGAGTGGACCCAGCTGGAGCTGGTGGGAGCCTCTCGGCTGAGGGCAGGTGAGCGCCTACACTGAGTGGCTCACCATCTCTCAGCTGCTGCAACTTGGTGCAGTGACACCCAGCCCACCAGCTGCGGCTCAGCTTCAGTCACCACAATACATTAATGCTGGTGAGTTACACAAAACAAAGTCTCTGCTGCTAGCTCCGTAGTCCCTGGGTGTGGCGTTCACGTATGGGATATGCAGCTCAGGAGTCGATGTCTTTGTGACAGGAGAAGCTGAGTCGGAGCCAGGCAGGTGAGGAAGTGGCAGCCACCACCCCTCATCTCGGGCACTCGACACGACCAAGTTCTGCTTCCTGCAGGTGCCAGCCAGAAGCAGAGGCAGGGGCGTCTGGGTCCCTCCTGTGAACTCCCGCTGCTGCTGCTGCTGCGCACAAGAGGAAAGAAGTGGAGGGCCGAACACTGCTCCAAATGCTTCAGTCTGAAAGCAACACGCCATTTCTGCTTCGTTTCACAGGCCGATTCTGTCACAGGGCCATGTCTGACTTCAGGGAGTGCAGTTGGGCTCGGTGAGGGGGTGAGGTTGGTTCTGGTGAGTACAGGGAACACTGCCACAAGAAGAGCTTCTCTCAGCCAGCTGTGTTTGTGAAGGCAGTGGCCCAATGCCACTGTGACGTGTTCTTATTGATGTTTGTGATGGCAGTGGCCCAATGCCACTGTGACGTGTTCTTATTGATGTTTGTGATGGCAGTGGCCCAATGCCACTGTGACGTGTTCTTATTGATGTTTTGATAGTTACTGTATCAGCAGTTGTTTCTTTCATTATTTCTTATTCTTTTATTTATGCCTTTGTTTTGGATTAAGAAATTGCCAGAAGGTAGGTTTGATTATCTTCACTGTTAAGAAAGAAAAAAGAACATCTCCAGATGATTATGAAATAATTAGAAAAGAAAGAGATAAGCTGTATGAATAGAAACGTGAATTAAATCCACAAATCACGCTGATTACCATGCTTCTCCTCTCCCTACCCAGACCAGCTTTAATTTGTTGAGGTCTTTGTTTTGCACATCCTAATGTGGAGCCAGGAACAATGTACTTGGCTCTTGTGAAGTTAATCTTCCTGGCAGTAACAGAGGGAGGCCTGAGATCAATCATGTGGAGGTCTACTATCAGAACAGGATTGGAGATGAGCGCAGGAAACACGGTAGCCAGATGGCATCCAGCAGGATGGTGAATGCCTTTGCATCGCATGATGGGTTTCATACTGAAATTGCGTTTTCAGGTAATTATCTTTTAATTTCTCTGTTGATTTTCCTTGGGGTCCTGTGAAGCCCCCGGTGAATAATGCAGAGGTGGGAAGTCGGAAGCTTGCTGTAACTGTGGGGCGTGCTTCGGCTTCTCAGCCCTGGGTCTGCTTTTGTATTTAAAGATGGCAGGGTTCAGTCCACAGCTTTCGCTGCCAGCTCCATGCACACTGTGACCCGGGCACGTGGTGGCGAGGTCGAGGCCACCTTGCTGGACGTGCTGGCAAGCAGTGGGGCTGGATGTCTGAGTGTTTGCAGGACGTCTCAGCCACCAGCTCTGTGGAGTAAGGTCCAGCCATGGAGGTAGCAGAGTTGGGGTAGCAGCGGCTCTCTGATCCCCAGAGTGGGGTTGACGTGGTGAGCAGCAGCAGCAGCAGATCCTCCTGTCCTGCAGGTCAGCAATCGATCCCCCAGAAAAGGCTTCCTGCTCGGGAAACCTGCAGGTGTTTGTTTTCTTGCTGACCCTGAGTGATACAGAATTGGGGTCAGACGTAAATGCAGGTCACAGCCCTCAGAGGTGGGTACTTGCTTGCTCATCTAGTCTGGCTGGGGTCAAAGCCGTGGTGATCCTGGAGCCTGGGAAATAAGACCTCAGTCATCATGACATCCAATGTCAATTATTTACTTAAATCATTATCTATGATCACCCAGAATTTGGCAAATTTAGAGACTTTTGTGTTTTAATAGAAATAAAGAATATGAAGCTGGAAGGTGCTGGCTGCTTCTGCACCACCCAGGGGGGACGAGAGGGATCGTCGGGGGTCGGAGAATCAAGTGTGTCCTGCTGCACCTCCAGGTGGCCATAGCCAGGAAACCAGACATCAGCCTCATCTGCGGAGTGAGGACCTGGAGCACAGGAGGGAGAGGGAGAGATGCCCCTGGAGTACAGATGGGGGAGTCAGGTGGCCCTAGGACCCGGCCTCGTCGCCAAGGGGCGTCTCCATGGAGCCTCTGATAGAGCGGCTTGCTTCCTCAGAGCAGGCGGGTAGGAAGTGACAGATAGCAGCCTCAGAGGCCACAGGGCCACCCTGGAAGCCGCAGGTTCTTGTGACTTTGTCATGGAGTGCCGTCGTCACTACTGCTCCACCCTCCTTGTTAGGAGGAAGTCACTAGGTCCAGCCCACTCTGGAGTGACGCGGCACCGGCTGTGGGTGCCAAGAGGCAAGAAGCCCTGGTGACCACACAGAGGTCATCCGCAGCAAGAGGACATGCTGAAATTCCTGAAATTCCCGCGGAGTTTTATATAATTTTATGCAAGATTCAAAAGTGTGTGAGATAAACAGAACCACTGATGCTGATTCATTTCTTTTGTGAACCATGAAGGAAAGCCTAGTCTTCAGGTGGCAGTTGCCCCCTCTGAGGAGGAAAACTGGTGGTGTCAGGGCAAGAGGCAGAAAGGGCCCTCTGTGCAGATGGGCCCCTGCTGCGACTCTGTCACCTGTGTCCTTGCCTGTGAGAAGGCTGCACGGGGATCACCAGGCCACTCCTCGTACTTTCATGTGCACATAACATATTCCATCATAAAAAAAAATCTGAGAAAAAAATTCCTGCTCTCTGGGGGTCACGCCGGGGCCACCAAGGTAGAGGCCAAAGGTCTGTTGAAATCTAAGGTATCCAGTCTTCCCTGAGAAAG
Source organism: Spermophilus citellus (assembly GCF_964194105.1). Taxonomy (NCBI): domain Eukaryota; kingdom Metazoa; phylum Chordata; class Mammalia; order Rodentia; family Sciuridae; genus Spermophilus; species Spermophilus citellus. Next base: position 153,731,946 of record NC_138189.1, read on the forward strand.
GATTTAAAACCCCCCAAAAAGTGAGGTCACAGAATTCTTTAGCCCCCGGGGCAACAGGAGACCAGAGAGTGTGGGCGTCCATCCCTCTGACCCAGAGCGGAGGGCTCCTGGCTCCGTGAAGCGTTCATTGGCCCCAGCCCCATCCTTCCTTCTGGGCAGGACCCTCCTCCTGTGCTGCTCTTGTCAGCCAGCAGTCGCAGCCTCTGGCTGCCCGAGCCCCTCCTGGGCCTTTTGGATGAAGACCCTGACCCCTCAGATGCCATCTTGTGACCAGGGCCTCTGGACAGAGGCTGGATTCAATCACCTGGGCACATCTAGAGTAAGAGGAAAATGATATAAAAATGGATTTATTTACACTTTGGCCCAAACTGGGAGACAGCTACTGCCTTCTGGAGCCCTCAGAAGCCTGAGGATTACACTGGGAAGAACACAGCGGGACCCGGAGACGTGCACAGGACTCGGGCCTGTCGAAGGCACTCTTGTTCGGGTCCCTGCTCCTGCACCAGGCGTGGGACGGGCAGTGCCCATGGGCTCCTGTTCTCGGCACGAGGGGACTGTCTGTAGGGAGCTGAGATGCAGAAGAGTTTCAACGACATGTTGGATGGTGCTGGGTCTGTCTAAGTGTCCCACTTAAGAGAGAGCCGCTGGACAGGGAAGGCAGGCGCGCCGCAGGCCAGCAGGAGTGGACTCTTCTGGGTGGCATCACTCTTGGGGCTGGATAAACCCCTCTCACGCTGGACGTGCCCTTCTCAACTCTGATATTGCCATCTCCCTCCCTCCTTCTCCCCGACGTGTCCTGCTGTCCACCACGAGGCGGTCACTGGAGGGAACCCAGCAGACACAGTAGAGAACCTACAAGACCCTTTGATTATTGTGCAGGGCCTGGGAACTTGGCCCAGAGCTTGGTTAGTGATGTGGGTACCACGTTCTCATCCCTTTGAGATCAGACAGTCAACCTGAAGTTCATGTTATAATGTACGTTTATCAAGAATCGCGGTGCCAACTGGAGATGCTCCGGCACCTGTGACTTAGGTGGGCTCTCCAGGCGCTGATAGCTGGGTTGGACATTTTGTTAAATCAGTCACAACTGTGATCTTGGGAAATGTGCTTAATCTCTTAAACTTCTCTTTGTATGAAATGAAGACGATAATAATGGCTTTATAGGTACAATGTGAGGTTTAAATTAAATTATGTGTGTAAAGCACCCAGAACATTACAGGCATCAAATAATTGTTATACTATTTAATTCCTTTTTTCAAATCAAATGAAAATGAAATAAAATGAAATAAAATCAAATGAAATCCCCAAATGATTATGGAAATTAGCTTGTGGCCTCATGCAGAACTAATTCCTACAGCTCCATAGGCTGCATTTGTAGTTCGAACTTTCCCTCTGAAGATTCACTAATCTAATCTGCTCAAATAAAAAGACAATAGAGAGACTCATGGGGGAAAGGCACACAGGTTCATTAGCCTGCACGTATGCCCAGGAGCCAAAGGAAGGTGAAATTCAAAGAAAGGAGCAGAGAGGTGCAGGTTTTAGACCCTTACAAAGGAACAGAGCAAGTCTTCCATCAGGGTGGCCACCAGCCACCAGGGTGTGGGGAGAAAGACCCGGGGACAGAGCCCTTGCCCACTGTGCAGATCAGGTCTCTTGGGCAGCGTCTCTTGGAAGAGTATGTGACACTGGGTTGTCACTGGGGCTCTGAGGAGGTCTTCAGAGCAGAAGAGACCTTGAACCTCCCGTGCTCTTGACCCTGTTGCAGGAGGTAATTTGAGGAGGGGTCAGCAGGAGCAGAGGAGGAGCCCTAAGAGGAAGTGTGGGTGTCACCCCCAGAGCCGGGGGCCACCGGCTTGTGCTGGAGCTTTCATTGGGGCGTGTAATCGGGGGGTGTGGGGTCCCACGCAGCCGGGCTCCTCTGCTGGCTGGGAAGAGCTGGCGAGCGGGTACCTGGGAGGGGTCTGGTTGGTGAGCAGGTTCAACTCTCCTCTCCTCCCGGTCTCTGGAGTCGGGGGCTGATGGACAGGGAGATGGGCAGAGGGTCATGGTGGTCAAGGCCCACTCAGCTGTTAGCCCAGCCTCACGTGGTCAGGGGGCTCTTTCTATTGAGGTCTTTTTCTGGTTTGGCTCCATCCCAGAAAACACAGGGGACGACAAAGTGACCAGGAACTTATGGGCCATTTGAGCACCCTTAAGTTCTTTCCTGACCCTTGACCCCTTCGCTGGCTCTCAAGGTGACCACCAGCCGGACACGCTGTTTGTTCCATGGTTCAGCAGGGGCATTTCTCCTTTGGAGACCCCATGTCCTCTCTGGGTCCCTCAGTTTCTCTCTGTGGTAAAGAGGCCGATTGGGCCTTTCCTACACACAGATAAGCAGACAAGGGCCTCGCTGTCCACCCACGGCTGACCTTGCCGGTGTCCAGGTGTCGACTGCCTCTGCTGAATGACTCACCCCACAGAAGTGAAGTGTTGAGGCCGTCCCCTGTGTCTGCCCCCTCTGCGACTGTCTCAAGATACTTCAGACTAGCACGTTTGGGGGATTTTAAGAACTTTAAGTTTATTTAATTCTGTTATTACTGCAAGAAAGTCACTTAGTTCTTCTGGAACATCTATTAACATCTGGAGGAATACTTTTCTGTTGACTTCTACTAATATTTAAAAGGGTACATGTTGTGGGCAGAACATCCATAATGGCTTGTTTTAATCCCACTCGTTTCTGATATTCTGAATTATAGGCTTAAAGCTTTTTAAAAATGAAATTTACAATTCATTATGAGTAAAACATATTCTTAGTGTGCAGCACTTTGTTTTCCGCACAGTACTGGTGAGGCTGATGGACCAGTAAGAGTTGGCGTGTAGGGTTTGCCAAGTGATGGTTGCCACGAGTACCCTGTGCAGCGCTCACCACGCTCAGGCCTGCCCCTCACCTGGCGTGGATCCCGCATGGACGTGTGTATGACTGCGCTGAGATTATCCAAGATGCCCTCTCAAATGCCCCGCTCACTTTACTGTGTTATCATCAACAATAGTCGCCATGCTGATCGTTGGACCCCAGAACTAATTCATCCTGCCTCACGCCGTGTCACACCCTGGAACCAACATGTCCCCTGCCCACCCACCCTGGCCACCACCATCCTCTGTCTGCTTGAGTCGACTTTTCTGGATTTCGCACACAGGTAGGCTCATGCGGTTTGCCCCTCCCATTTAACAGAGTGTGCTCCAGCTCATCCTGTGGTCACACGTGACAGGGTTTCCTTCTTTGTAATGGTGAGTGACACTCCGCTGGATTTATACACCCTGTTCATGGGCGCTGGTCTGACACCTAGGCTTTTCCACGTGGGGGCTGCTTGGCTGATTGTGTCTTAATGCGGGACTGCAGGTGTCTCTTCAACACACCGGTGTAGACCCTGGTTCTGTACCCAGCAGGGATGGTGATCCTAGGGCAGTGCCATTCGGAAGGTTTAAGGGACTTCCTGCTATTTTCCATGATGGCTCTGCTGATCCACCTCCCACCAGCAGCAAGGGAACTTTTCTCTGCATCCTTCCTGACAGTGTATCTTTGACCTTTTGGATAGCAGTTGTTCTAACAGTGGGAGGTGACACCTTCTCTTGGTTTAAGTTTGCATTTCCATAATGGTTGACACATGCCGCATTTCTCAAAGAACTGTTGGCTACTTGTGGGTCTTCTTTTGAGAAATGTCGACTCTGTCTTTGCCCATTTTAAAGTGCCATTGAAGTGTCTCGGTTCCTTCTGTGTTCTGACTACCTCCTTCTCGCTGTGCGGTCTCCTCTGCTGTGTGACAGTGTTTCCTGGTTTTGCTTTTGTTGCCTGAACTTTTGGTGAGATACCAAAAAGCATTTTCCCCCGGACCAATTTGAGAATCCTTTCTCCTATATTTTCTTTTAATATTTTCACACTTTCAGGTTTTAATTTTATATTATGCACCCATTTTAAGTTGGGATTTTATATCGTTAAGGAACTTCTCTGCATATACCCAGTTTTCCAATACCCTTTTATTGAAGAAAATTCTTTTTCTGATGTGTTTTTGGCACATGTTTATCAGAGATCAATTGACTGTAAGGGGGGGGGGTCTGTTTCTGGGTTTTCTGTGGATTCTGCTCTATTTTGTTGATTGACATGTCTTTTCTTTTTTATTTATTTATTTATTTTTTATTGGTTGTTCACAACATTACAAAGCTCTTGACATATTTCATACATTAGATTGAAGTGGGTTATGAACCCCCAATTTTACCCCAAATGCAGATTGCAGAATCACGTTGGTTATACATCCACAATTTTACATAATGCCCTATTAGTAATCGTTGTATTCTGCTACCTTTCCTATCCCCTACTATCCCCCCTCCCCTCCCCTCCCATCTTCTCTCTCTACCCCATCTACTGTAATTCATTTCTCCAAAACATCTACAGACTCAATGTAATTCCCATAAAAATTCTAGTGGCAATTTTCATAGAAATAAAAAAAAAATCCTAAAACTCACATGGAACCACAAAAGATACCTAATAGCAAAGACATCTTGAGTGAAAAACTCAAAGTGGAGGCATCGCATTTCCTAATCTCAAATTATATTACAGAACTATCAAAAGCAAAGCAGCATGGTAGTGAAATAAGAAAAGACAAAATCACCACATGTCTCTACTTTGCGTTTTTCACTCAAGATGTCTTTGCTATTAGGCATCTTTTGTGGTTCCATGTGAGTTTTAGGATTTTTTTTTTATTTCTATGAAAATTGCCACTAGAATTTTTATGGGAATGACATTGAGTCTGTAGATGTTTTGGACAGTATGCACATTATAAAAATATCAATTCTTTTAAAATTTTTTTTTAGTTGTAGTTGGACATAATACCTTTATTTTATTTTTATGTGGTGCTGAGGATTGAACTCAGGGCCTCATATGTGCTAGACGAGCGTTCTACTGCTGAGCCACAACCCCAGCCCATGAAAATATCAATTCTAATCTAGGAACTAAGCTAAATTTAATTTTAAGTACTTTGATGCTAATTTAAATAGGATTTTAAAAAAATATTTTCTGGCATTTCATTGTGTATCGAAATGCTATTGATTTATGAATGTTGATTTTGTACCTTCAAATTTCTTAAAACAATTTTAGTTTTAAAAGTTTTTGGTGTAGTTTTATGGGTTTTTGATATATGAGATCATGTCATTTTCAAAGATTATCTTATTTTTTTCTTTCTGGTTTTGATGACATATGTCACTTTTCTAGCCTGACTTCTGTGACTGGTTCTGGTAAGAGATGCCATACTCCCGCCTGATTTTAGAGGAAGTGTTTCCAGTGTCCCCCACGGAGTGTGGTATCAGCTCTGGGCCTGTCCTGTGTCTTTACTATGTCAAGGTACATTCCTTGTCTGTTGGTCAGTTTTCCATGATTACAATGAAATACCTAAGGCTCATTAACTGACAAAGAAAAGAGGTTTATTTAGCTCAGCTTTCGAGGCTGAAAATTCAAACAGCATAGCTGCGGACCCCGGGCACATCACGTTATGGCAGATGGCATCAAAGCGACGGGAGAGCCTGTGAGAGGAGGGGCTCCCATGACAACAGGAAGCAGCTGGACAGCGGTGGCCTGGGACCCCTCCCGAGGCCCCGCCTCTTCAGTCCTCACCACCCCTCAGTGCTGCAGGCTGCAGAGCCCCTCCCAGCACTCCTCCCGTGCTCTCTGTCGGGACGGACGGTGATGGGGACGGAAAGCCGATTTGTCGAGGGCTTTTTGTTCCCCTGTGTAGATGCTCACATGTCTATCACTTCTACGGCGTGTTCTCGCGTGGGAAGCCACTCACCCTCATGTCCCGGGATGAGTCACACCCGCTCGTGTCCCGGGACCCTTTGATCTGCAGCTGTCTCCGTCGTCCTGGGGCTGGAGTCCGGGTCTCAGGGCCGTGGTAAGGCCTGGAGCCCAGGCTGGCAGGCAGGAGGCGGTGGGGAAGCTCCAGAGGAGGCCGCTGGAGGGAGGTCTTCAGCTCTGGGGCATGCCCTGGAAGACGCCCCTCACTCTGGTGTCCAGCCAAGAGGTGCGTGGTCGGCCCTACTGTGCACACACTGCCATGATGTGCGCTCTACCCAGGCCCAGAAGCCACGGCCCGCTGACTGTGGACGGGAACCTCCAGACAGGTGAGCCCGCGCAGCCCTGGCCTTTGTAAGTTGAGTGTCTCGGGTATTGTTGGCAGAGAGGGAGTCGACAACCCCAGTTTGCAAGTGTCTTGTTGAGCGTTTCTGCACCTTTCCCACTGCCTTGTGAATGAGTCTGGAAGCCTTCCCTGCTCTTTGGCTTTTTGGAAGAATTTTAGAAGGGTTGATTCCAATTCTTTAAAAATTTGATACGATGTATCAGTGAACCCAACAGGTCCTCAGGTTTTCTTTTTTGGAGGATTTTTGATTTTGTGTTCCATCTCCTTACACACAGTCTGCGTAGATTTTCTGTTCATTCGTGATTCAGTGTTGGTATCGTCTGCTCTAGGACTGTACCCTTTGCTTCTAGATCACCCGATTGGACTTGCAGTTGTTCACGGTACTCGGCTGTGTCCTTTGTATTCTGTGTCATCTATTGTAATGTCTCCTTTTTCAATGGCGGTTTTATTTATTTGAGTTTTCTTAGTCTAGCTGAGGTTTGTCAATTTTTCAGAAAACTGACTCTTAGTTCCATTGATGTTTTGTATAATTTTTCTGTTTTCATTTCACTTTGCTCTGGTTTTTATTAATACTGACTCTGCTAACTTGAGCGGCAGTTTGCTCTTGTCTGATTCCTTGAGATGCGGAGTTAGAGTGACCTCTGAGACCTTCCTTTTTCTTAATGTTGGCATGATTACTAGGCACCTCCCTTGAGGAACGGCTTTGGCTGCATTCCAGAGGTTCGAGTACGTGTTTCTATGTCCATTTGTCACTCAGCATTTTACTTCCCTTTTGATTTCTTCTTGAACTCATGGACTGTTCAGAAGTACATTATTTAATTTCCGCATATTGGTGAAATGTTCAGGTTTTTTTTCCTGCTATTTATTGAATAGCAATGTGGTCAGAAAAAATACTTGTTTACTTATTTATTTATTTTTGTCTTTTTAAATTTGTCAAGACTTGTTTTGTGGCTACATGTGACTTACGTGGAGACTATCTGTGAGCACTTGAAATTACTGTGCGTTCCGCTGCTATTGGGGGTGTTCTGTGTGGGTCTGCTGCTCCGTTGGTCTATGGTTTTCCAGCTTGTTGTTTCCTTATTGATTTTCTGTCTCGATGAGCTATCTATTACTGAAAATGGAGCACTGACATCACACCACCATCTCTTTTCCCTTCAGTTTTGTTGGTATTTGATTTGCTTTACATATCCAGGTGCTCCGATGATGCTACATATAAATTTATCAAAGCCACATCATCTTGAAGAAATTGTACTTTATGGTTACATATGGCATTCTGTGTCTCTTGGGACAGTCTGTGACTTAAATTAACCATGTGACGTAAGTAGAGCCACCTCCTCTCTTGAGTGCCATTCATGTGGCATGTCTCTTCTTTCCCTCTGCCTTCAGTTGGTGGGTGTCCCTAAATCCAGACCAATTCCTAGGTACACAGAACAGAGTGGGATGGTGCTTTGCCCTCTCCCAGATCCATTCAGCTACTCTGTGTATTTGGATTGGATATTTCATTTCATTTATACTGGATTAAAGCAATTATCAACAGGTAAAAACTTAACTATTGCCATTTAGATTTATTCTTTCTTCCTCTCTTTATGTCCTCCTTTGTTATTTTACGACACTTTTTTGGGTACAGGTTTGCTTTGATTCCATCCACACACTTTTTTCCTAGTGTGTATCCACTGTGTGTTTTTTCTTTAGGATTACCATGAGGTTTACACAGAGCATGTTTTAATGGTCTGCTTGTAGCTGACAACCTTGACTGCATATAAAAACTTCTATATTAAATTCTATATTTAAACTCTCCATTCCCACATTTTAAGAATGAACATCAAATTTTTCATCCATTGTAGGATATTCATTATAAATTATTTAACTGTTTTTAATATTTTGGCATCTTTAGTTAGAAGTGATTTACACACCATCTTTGCAATAGGAGAGTTTCTGAAATTGACTCTATTTTTTACCTTTACAATGATTTTAATACTTTTATATTTTTTGTTACTACTTACAGTTTTTCTCATTTCTGCTTGAAGCACTTGATCATTCTTCTTTTTCTTTTCTTTTTTTATTTTTTGTCAAGGCAAGCCTAATGATGAGCCCACAATCTTTGCCTCTTTGGGGAAGGCTTTGTCTCTTCTTGGTTTCTGAAGACCGACTGGCTGGGTACTGACTGCGCCATACCCTTGCTCGGGGTATGCAGGTTGTGGACGGTTATGTGAGGGTTCTCTTGTATGTAATGAGTGTGTTTCATAATTCTCTTCTTGTCTTTGGCCTTTGAGAAAGTATGATGAGACTCAGTGAACCCTTCTTTGTGTTTATTCTACCAGGTGTCCTCTGGAGTCCATGGACGGGATGTCCACTTTCTTTTCCACCTCGGGGGAGTCTTATGCCATCACCTAGAAGAACATCTCCCCTTTCTCTCCCTCTGCTCCTCGTGGAGCCTCCGTCATGTCTACTTTGATTTGTTTAGCAGTGTCCTAAAAGTCCTGTATCCTCTCCACTCTTCCATTCTTTCTTCTCTTGTTTCTCTGGTAATTTCAGATGACCTGTCTCGGAGCGCTCCGACTTTCTTGCTCTATCTAATCTGCGACTGAGGCTCTCTGCTGGGTTTCTCATACCAGCCATTGTGCATCGTAGCTCCAATCTCTGTTTGGTTCTTCCTTGTTGTTTCTACCTCTTCTAGAACTCTTCTTCCTTGGGCATTACTCTCTTATTTCCTTTAGTTGTCTATCTGGGTTTTCTTGTCGCTTACTGAGGTTCTTAAAGGCCGTTGTTTTGAGTTCTTGGTTAGGCAGAGATCTCTTTAGGGTAAGTTCCTAGAACTTAATTTTGTTCCTTTGATGTTGTCATGTTTCCCTGATTATTCCTGGTTCACGGGGCCTTCAGCACTGTTCAAGCATTTGAAGACAGGCACCTCTTCTAGCCTTTAAATCTGGCATGAGCAGGGAAAGCCCGACAGAAGTTGGCTCCTCCAGAGAGCCCGTCAGCAGTCTGGCAGTCAGTGCTTGCTTGCTTCTGGACTGCTCAGGTGGGATGGCCTCTGCCTGGGTCATGAGTGGGTGGGCTGGAGCTTGGGCCTACAGGAGTGGTCTTGGATCCCAGGTTCATGAGTGCCACGCTGACTCTAGAGAAGTCCTTGCACTTAGGCCACAGGTGTGGACCTTGTTCTGTGTCTTTGGGGGAAGCCTGATATCGCTCATGGAGGGGCTTGCATCTGTGTCCCGAGGCCTGTGTCTGGGGTCTAGGTCTATGGGGGCTGGTCTGGAACCCGGATCCACAGGGTGTGGCTCATCACTGCTCTCTACTGGGGTGGATCTTTCCTGAAGCCTGAGCCTATGAGTGCTGTTCTGGGACCTGGGTCAATGGGTGCTGGCCAGGAGCTTGGGGCCATGGGGGCCAGTGTGGTTCTGGGCAGGCCTGGAACCTGGGGCCTTGAGGGCTGGCCTAGCATTAGGGCACAGAGGGTGGGCCTGGTGCTAGGTCCACTGTGAAGTTGGGTTCCGTTTCCCCTTCCCTGCCCCCTGTAGAGGAAGTGAGGAGAAGGGATATGGGTGTGTGGGACTGTCCTTCCTACCCTCCTCGTGCTCTGCTCTCAGCTCTGGGCTTTGCCCAGGTGCTGTGACCTCCCTCCGCCCAGTCCTGCACCAATTAGCTGTTCTAATTGGTGCTCGATGGGAGGTTAGGCTCTGAAGGGTCCTTTTGTGCCTTCTTGCTGATGATATTCCATCTTAATTTGCGTCTCTCTCATGTTGTGCCAAAGTGAGATTGAACAAGGCTTGTAAGACACAAGTAGCACGAAGTGAGGGGAGGAAATGGGGTCTGGGCCAAAAGGAAGAGAAAGCCACACTGAGTCATGCTCCCAGCTCTTGTGGAGTCACTGACGAAGTGGTTCCGCAGGCCCAGGCCGGGCACATGCTGCTTTCTTATCTTTTTGTTTTGTTTAGTTTTATCTTGTGAAATCAGGGCAAGCTATATCACTCATGATTTACAATAGTGATAAATAATAGTGATAATAATTAATATTGTCCAAAGAAAAGTACAGTCCTTTTAAGTCCAGAGACCTACGGACTGACCAAGGAGGGCTCTCTGTGGTGCTCCGTCTGGTAAGAGAATGTGTGAGTTAGATATTTAACCCCCTCTCCTGAGAGGTTCACCTTGTTTCTGGAATTTTGGTTTCAAGGAAGCATGCTGTTTGGTTTGGATTGCAGCTCACTGAGACCCATCGGGTATTTTATTCAATAATCCTGGCTCTTCATCACGGGACAATCCCAGAGCGTGTACGCCCGGCTTTTCCCTGTGGATGCGCCCTGTGCTCTGCCATGTTTGGTTCAGAGGCTAAAGTCATCTGCTGGACACCCTGCCCTGCTTGTGGTGAATTTGAGGGCACGACGTCCCCGGAGGTGACTTCTGTTGGTGTTTTCCTGCCTCATCATGTGCTCAGGGAGATACTGAATTTAGTCAGTGTTCAAGCTTCAGGGAAGGAGAGTGTGTGGTTTTTATTTTTTAATTTGTTTTAATAAGTTATACATGGCAGTAGAATGCATTTATGTACTTTGCAATATCATACATAGATGGGGTGTAATTTCTCATTTTTCTGAGTGTACATGTTGCAGAATCGTACTGGTCATGTAGTCACATATATACACACAGTAATAATGTCTGTTTCATTCTCCTATCTTTCCTATCCCACCTCCCTTCCCCTCCCCTCCCCTCCAATCACTTCCCTCTACCTAATCTAAGGTAACTCTATTTTTCCCTAGTGCCCCTGCCTTTTTGTGAATTAGCATCTGCATATTAGAGAAAACATTTGGCCTTTGGTTTTATGGGATTGGCTTATTTAGCTTAGCATGATATTGTCTGACTCCATCCATTTACTGGTGAATGCCATAATTTTACTCTTCTTTAAAGCTGAGTAATATTCCATTGAGTATATATACCACATTTTTTTTATCCATTCATCTATTGAGGGACACCTAGGTTGGTTCCACAGTTTGCCTATTGTGAATTGAGCTGCTATAAACATTGATGTGGCTGTGTCCCTGTAGTATGCTGTTTTTAAGCCCTTTGGGTATAGACTGAGGAGAGGGATAGCTGGGTCAAAGAGTGATTCTATTCCCAGTTTTCTGAGGAATCTCCACACTGCTTTCCATAGTGGTTGCATCAATTTGCAGACCCACCAGCAATGAGTGAGTGTGCCTTTTCCCACATCCTCGCCCACATGTTCTTTCCTTATTGTTTTTAGTAGGCATGTTAGTTATATGTAAAGCAACCTTTATTGGGGGATACTCACCCATGCACATGGCATGACGTGGCCAGCTGGGTTCTGCCCTTCCTCCCTTGCCCCGTCTCCTTCCCTATCCCCTCCCCCTGCTCCACAGCTCTTCCTTCCACCTTCATGAGATCCCTTTGTTTTTCTTTAGCTTCTGCAGATGACCCTTGACCTCCTGAGTACCTCCACACCCAGAGACTTTTGAAACTAAGAATGTGGATGGGCAGGTTTCCACTTGAAATCCAGAAGAAGGGTGGAAATTGAGTGTATTGCTAGCTTAAGCCAGGGAGGGCCGGCCTGGTGACTACAATCATCAGCATGCTGTAGTTTCAGAGGCCCTGCTACCCTGCTCTTGGTGGTTCCAGGTCCTCCTTCTAAGAAGGCCTGGGGCAGTGCTGGGTGACCGCAGTGCCTTCCACCAGGAGGAAAGGCAGGAGCCTCCACGGCTCCTGAGCTTCCTCGCCTGCCCACCGCCTGTCTCCTAACCCTCGCCCTCGCATCATCCTTGGAGACAGAGGGCTGGAGGAGGGGCGCTGCGGTCCTTCTCGCCCAGCTCCACCCCCTGAAGGAAAGAAAGGCCAGAGCTCCCAGGCCGGCGTCCATCCTGCCACCCAGCTGTGATGACCCCTGAGCCCTGGCTGAGGAGGCAGAAGGCCCCTCCTGGTCTATTCAAGGCAGAGAAGGTGCAGGCGGCTAACTGGTACAGTGCCCAGGGGCACCATCAGGGCCTTTTTCAAAGTTAAAAAAGAGACCTGGAGGGACACTGCAGCCAACACCTTGGTCCCAGAGAAGTGGCAAGATGGAGCCCAGGGGAGATACGGGGGGTCACACTACAGGACACAGCCACCGGCTTGACGCCCTCCAGTGTCTGCTTAGTGGAGATTCTGATCAGCGCTTGTACCCCAAGACTACCTGCACCCCGGTCATCAGTGAGGTTGATCTCCTCTCACTTAAACCCCACTCCCTTTACTTCCTTCACTGTCTCTGGATTTTATTCTTCAAATTTGCAAGACAAGAACCTAGAAGGAAATTGTGAAGCGGGGAATCTAGTCCCATCTCCAAACTCCACTTTAATTGCAGGCTCAATAACAAGGAAAAGAAGAAAAAGAAAGAAGTTTCCTTGCTTTGATAGCAAAGGAGAAAGGCAGGGGACTCCGTCCCAGAGGCTGTGGTTCTGCCCATGGGGGGACAGGGGGGTTTAAAGAGAGGACTCCAAGGCTGTGACCCAGCATCCTCTTGCTAATTCAGGAGGTGGTCATTCCTGCGATCTCCTGGGGCCATCCCCAAGTCTGAATCTCTTCTTTCCTGTGCTGGGTGAGTGTTCAGGGACAGAGGGCTCAGCCTAGACAGGGAAGAAGGAGATCCAGTGTCCTCCCAGATTAGGGAGGGGACAGATTAGGGAGGGCAGGGAGAGAAGAAGAGATGAGTTACAGGGGCCCAGCAGCCAGGCTGTATTCAAAGAACGAGGTGGACCACTGTTCCAAGATGGTCAGAGACCTCCGACCACGACCGACCGTTAGGCAGGTTGTGGGTGACAGGGTTTGGCCTGAGGTTCCTGCCCCCGGCTCCGTCAGAATGACCCAACCACGACAGAGTCACTCACAGGGAGAAGGAAGGGTTCTGCTGTGACCAGACTGAAACTAAGGAGCACTTAGGTCCCGACCTGGGTGTGCACCACGAGGAGGTCCCCTGTGCTTGACCCCGGAGTGACGGATGTCACCCACTCAGCCTTGCTGGTGACCTCTTGTTTCTTTCTTCCCACCACAAAAGCCCCTGGTTCCGTGCTGCCCTCTGTCAAGACTGGCCAATGAAAGCCACTTAGATAGGTAGCTAAATCTGTTGTAATTTTGACTTTTTATTTAACAACTAAGTACACTTATTGTTAATATCCAGAAGTAACTGTGTCTTCCCACTCTAGCTTTTCCTGGGTTTCTCTAGAAAAGCAGGGCACAGAGCCCACACAAGAGGCTGGGGTGCTCTCCAGGCCACAGAGACCCTAGCAATGTCTGAAAACCAGAAACTCTCTCAGTGTACAAAGGAAGTACTGGAAGTGATTCGTTTTGCGTTCTTTCCTTCCATCTCTCTCTCTCCTTCCTTCCTTCCTTCCTTCCATCTCTCTCTCTCCTTCCTTCCTTCCTTCCTTCCTTCCTTCCTTCCTTCCTTCCTTCCTTCCTTCCTTCCTCCCTTCCTTCCTTCCATCTCTTTCTTTCGTGGATCCCAGGGCCTCCTGCGCACTATGCAAGGGCTCTAGCACTGAGCTGCACCGAGCCTTGGAAGTCATTTAGAAAGGAAGGACTATTTTGTGCTATAGAACATTACTGCAGTCGGTGTTTACCTGACAGACCTGTGAGAACGCCCCATCTAAATCCTCAGAGATCGGAATGAAACTAGCACTTACTGAAAACCACCGTGCACAGTCGTCCTTACAGAGGCAATTCACTTTCATCACAAAAAATCCCACAGGATGGATGTCATTACTCTCGGAATCAGAAGAGGACATTGTGGCTCAGGGAAGTTGAATTACTTGCCACAGGAGAGTTGGAAAGAGTAAGCCTCACACTTTTCAGTTTATTCATCCCCAAAATCCACACTGGGGTCTTTCCACACCATGTTTACGTCTGAAAAATAATCGATCTTTTAAATGAGTAAGGTTTTCTTTGCTCCGTGGTAGATGATATGGAACAAAATCGAAAAGGTAGCATATCTAAGAGAGAAGTGTATCTAAGGGTGGTGTTCTGTGAGAGGGTGACCCAGGACAGGTGTGTGCGGTCTGTAGACGACCTGGTCAGGAGCAGGTGAGGAGGAAGGGTGTCACCTGTGGGAGAGGGGAGGGAGAGCTTCCGGTGGCTTCCTGCTTGAGTGACGAGTGGCCGTAACCCCCAGCGTCTGTCCTGCAGTGGGTTTCAGTGGCGCTTACTGAAGGAGGAAGCGGAGGCACGGCTCGCAATGGCTCCTTTTGGGAGACTTGTGCCCACGCTCCGTGGAAGATGGCTTGTCTCTCGGTGGCTTGAATGACAGAACTTAATTTTCCAGTTCTGGAAGACAGGAGATCCAAACTCCAGGGGTGTGCCTGTCTGGTTTCAGGTGGGCAGTTCTGGGTCCCCCTATGGCTGCCTCCTGCTGAGGGCACATCTGGTGCCAGCAAGCGTGGGCAGGCTGGCATCTCATAGAGACACAACGCTCTGGATGGGGTGGCACCCTCTGACCTTGGTAACCTACTCACTCACTGCACCCACAAGGGTGATTTGGGCTCCAGCCTGGGGCTTTTGTGTGGACACACGCTTGGCTCACAACAGAAGATGCAGGTGAGTCCTGCCCGGCTTGCTCTTCACGAGGACCTGCCTGACCACCCGGGTCAGCGGCTCTGTCTAACCCTGCTGGTGGGTGTGACGGGAGCGCAGGGCGCTGGGTGTGGAGAACCCCCCAGCGTGGAGCTCCACAGGCGTCTGGACAGTGGAGCCTTCTGCTGACACTGAACGCAGCTCAGTGTCACCAAGGCAGTGGTGAAGTGGGGGTCCACACGGCTGTCCAGCGACGAGCCCATCCCTCCTCAGAGTGGCTGTGCTTGTCTCGCCCTGCAGACAGGAGGTGGCAGGAAAGCGGAAGCGAATTCTAATTGCTGCTCAGGGTTCCAGCTCCTCACCACCTTCTCCACCGGAGGGAAAGCCAGCTGTGCCCAGGCCCATTTTGTCCTCTGTCCCCTCTGTGACTCCCACGGAGCCACACGCACTCCAGATTTCCTCCTGCTGGCTAGAAAGCCCTCTCTCTGCTCTTCTGTGGGCTCTTCCTCTCTGACCAGCTTCCCCGAGGCTCAGTCCAGGGCCCAGCTCTCACTCTAGTCTTGGCCAGGGACACTGTCCTAGGAGGGTCTTGTCCACCCTGTGGCTTTACGTGTCACTTGTGTTTCAGTGGATCAAGAGTCCCCCTGGTCGTGAGTGTGATCGGTGAGCAGGGAACACAGTCGTGTGCCCCAGAGGCTCACGCTGTATGGTGAGGAGGTGGAGATCCACAAGAGGCCATCAATAAGCTCGGTCACCACCTTAGGAAGGGTGTGTGCTCTGGAACAGGGAAAACGGGCTGTGTGAGGGGATGGAGCCTTGAGGGAGGAGCAGGCCATTGGTGGTATTAGGTGAGGCCACAGGGGGGGCCTCCCCAGGAGAAGGAGGGAGCAGTGGTTCTGCGAGTGAGAATGGGGCCGCAGATGCTGGGCTGGGAGCTGCTGAGCAGTGCCTTCGAGAAGCGGCCCAGGAGCTGCCGGGTCCAGCCTGAAGTGCGCGGCCATTGTTTTGAGAACGTCACAGAAGCCAGCAGAGGCGGCTGTGGAAATGGGAAGACTTTCTTGGAGCTTCTGGGCCGAAGAGTCGCTTGATGTGACTTAAGATTTTGTAAGCACTGCCCTGTTGAGAACAGTTTGTATGGCACGAAGTTCGAGGTTCCTCATGAGGTGACTGTGGCACGTGAGCAGAGAGGGTCAGGCATGAGTCCAGCTCGCTGGCATGGCCTGGAAGGCCGAGGTTATTTTACCACCTACTGCGATGGGGAAGCCTGAACGTGGAGTAGGGATGTGGGGAGAGGGAGAGGTTGGGGGTCCTCTGGGACGTTTGTGTCTCATGCATCCGTTAGAAAGGGACAGGAAGTGTCGGTAAGCAAGTCAGGAGTCTGCGGACGAGGTCCAGACTAGAGGACATGTGCCAAGGGCTGTGGCCAAGGGTGTGCCAAGGGTGTCAAGGGCTGTGGCCAACAAGTCCCTCTCCCACTGTGTGATCTCTCAAGCAGAACTTGGGGGCAGACGATCGTGGCCCTGCTTTCTTCTCTTCCAGGCACGTCCAGGCCAGTGCTGGTGACATCACTACTGACCCCCATGTGCCACCCTGGATCAGCAGAGGGCTGGACGCTCATCTCCCCAGGACTCAGTCCTGCGTTGCCACCAGGTTCCCCAGAGGGGACCAGTAGGCCCTCAGTGCAGCCAGGCTCCGGCTCTGGCCCAGAGGTGTGCACTTTCCTGGCCCCTGCAGGTTCCTCCTGGCCGGCTGCTGCTGCCTACGCGGCCAGTCCACACCAGAGGTTCTCAGACGGTTATTAAGCTCTTGAGTAAAGCAAGGAAATAAGGTGCAGTCACTCCAGCGCTCACCTCCAGGGTGACGGGGTGCACTATAAAGGGGCGTGGAAGTGTTATAGTTAAAGCTTCGTCCCAGGGTTTCATAAACTGACTTCCAGACCACTCACATATAATCGAATCAAGCCTTTATTG
Organism: Spermophilus citellus; assembly: GCF_964194105.1. Lineage (NCBI taxonomy): Eukaryota > Metazoa > Chordata > Mammalia > Rodentia > Sciuridae > Spermophilus > Spermophilus citellus. The sequence goes on from NC_138189.1 coordinate 153,748,627, forward strand.
AAGCACACCGGTGGCGGCTGACCAGAACATAAAGCTGTTCCCCTGATCATCCCCGAACAACTGCAAGGGCGCTCCTTATAAGCCTGAAAACCGCAAGAGGGATGTTCGGGGGTCCAGTGCAAGCAAGCAAGCCAGGTTACAGAAGCGGGAGAGTGCAGTCAAGCGGAGGGAAGCGTAACGAATCACAGTTAGCTCAGTCACCCCAGTTACAGAATCAGAGCCCCATTACCTAGTTACAGAAACAATACCCCATTAGGTAGTCCCGTGTTCTTAAAGGTTTCTATAGCAAAAGGAAAAGAACATCTTGCCCCAGTCATGACTCTTCTACTTGGCATGGTTGTTTCACAGGATGAAGTCACAAAACAAAACGGAGTCACATTTGCTCCTACTACCACATTCCCCACTGGTTTTAGTAGGTTTGATGTCAGTCTTGCACATCATTAGGCCTCAGTTTTTGTTTCAACCTTTTGTGTCTAAGGGACCACACTGGGCTCGCAAGACCATAAGTCTGACCTCACCTACATTCTTGTGTATACGGTTTAGGAGGTTTTTAGAGGCAGGGTCCTACAGTGATACCAATCAGGAGAAGGACTAGGGGCCCAACTACGGCTGAAATGATGGTAGTCAACCAAGGGGACCATGAGAATAGATTTTGGGACCAATTGCCTGAAGTTTCTAGTGCTTCATCTCTTTCCTTTAACCTGTTTCTCACAAGCGCCAAACTGTCCTTTATTATCCCAGAATGGTTTGCAGAGAAACAAGTTTCTCCTGGAGCCATACAAAGTCCTCCTTGTTTCATAAAGAGACCATCTAGACCTCATCTGTTTTGTAAGACTATTTTTGTCAGAGAGTCTAGTGAAACCTCTAGTTTGGAGATTGACCTTTCTAGTTTTCCTAAATCTATATCTATTTGATGGATGAAGGACTTCCAAAACCAGCCAGGAGGGGAATTAAAATGGGGGCAGCCAGTCTATGTTGATAAATCAGTAGGGGCCTGGCCTTTTAATAAGTCCAGTTGTTCTTTTCCTCTTACTCCATCAAAATAGTAGGTTACATAGTTCAGAGTTATTGACAGGTTGGAGATTTAGGCAAGGAGTTTGAAGTGGGACCCGGGAAGCACAATTTTTGGTGAACGGGGAGTGTCCCACTTATAAGTTGGGTTGTGGAAGCGAGTGTCTCTTTATGGGAGATCACCCAGGGTCATCTTGGGAGCAGTTTCCCAGTACATCTTTCTGAGTTAGACATATTGGTGAACATCTATACTGACCTTAATTTTTCCTCTAATATTAGGGACCTCCAACTGCCGTAAAGGAAAAGGGCGATGGCCATTCTTGCTACTTCCAGCTGAAAGGGGGCGATGTGCAGTGGGCAAGCAGTTTGGAGTCCCTTTTTAGAAACTGAATGGGTCAAGGAGTCCATGGTACAAATCTGGCTCAGGAAGAACAGGATGTAAATTCACCTGGGGTGCACACTTCTATGAGAGAAACAAAAAGACATGAGTGCTGAAGTAAGGTTAATACAAAATAGCAGTTGTAGCATCTGGAACCTGTCCATGAATATCATGAAAATGACAGAAATTAATAATTGTTTACCAGGAGGCAGAAGACCTGAGAAAATGTCCCCATAACAAGGCCTAACAAAGCCTAATAAGCCACTTTTTTTTTTTTTTAGGGAACATAAATCTTTAACATTGTCAGAATTATCAGGAATGTAGACACAACATTTAGTTAAATTAGTTAATGTCATCTGATTTTTGTAAAAATACCTTTTTAGCATGACCTCTGTGTTCAGTAAAGATCCTTTTGTTACTTAGGGCTAGGTAATTATATTAATAAACACTGATTACATCTACCTGTGTAGGAGGTTAGGAAGATCTGTAGGCCTTAAACTGAATAAAAACTTCTGGCAGTTTTTTATTGATAGTTATCAGGCATTTTTGCCTAAGAATTTCTCTTCTGTTGTCTCCAGTCTTACTTATTTTGGGGGATGCTAACACTAGGGTACGTTTTAAGTTACATTAAAATAACTGTTTTTTCTTTTTAATGTCCAGGAATGGCTGTGCTTTGGTTTTAACTGTTTTGCTCGGTGTTTAAGACCACGCTGGTCAAACTGACCTTGTTTCTACCTATTGCTCAGAGTCAGCTGAGTTTCCTTGGAGGACATTCTTGGGGAACCTGTGAGAGCATTTTAGCTCTATTAGTGTCATCTGCATTAGGATGGGTCAGGGTCTGGCTGACCATGTGGCTTCCTTGGAAGCATCAGGCATGTCTCCTTTTAAATGACCCTCCTCTTTTGCAGCATGGACACTCATTGGCTTTCTGTTCTCCAGGGGTCTCATTAATCTCCCTTATCGGGAGGTTATGTGGCCCAGAGTTGCAAAGCTTTTTCCCCTGTCCTGGGTTCAGGCTGACTTAGAGGGTAAGAGCCAAATATTGGTTTCTTTGGCCCCTTTATTTTAACCTTAATATTTAAATTTGGCCTTAAACATTTAGCAAGTCAGTTTTACCAGTTTAAAAGTAAGAATGCTGGGCTTTAACGTTAATGTTTATAACTTTACAGTTAATTTTTACATGACACAATATCCTTATTTTATTTATTAATTTATGTAACATTGAAGATTTGCCTGAAGGCAGAAGATGACACCTTAGCATCTACTGTATGATCCAATCACTGTATGCCAACAAGGCAGCTTGCAGACCCAGGGACCCCATTAGATTTTGGCTGTAAAAACTCTCTCTTGCCACATCCTCCTCTCTTGCTCTCTCCTTTTTCTCTCATTTTCCCTGTCTCTCATTCTCCCTCTCACTTTTTTCCTATCTCTTTTTCCTTCTGTTTCTCTCTCTCTCTCTTTGTGTTAATCAGACACTGTCACAGTAAAGGTCTCTTGGTTGCTTTGAGTGTAGTGGTCACATTTTTTAGTTATAATGAAAATACAAAGTGAAATTAAAAATAATAAAAACATATTTAGCTTGTATATAATTTTGAACCTTGGCTGAGTTATACATTTTATTTTCTATGTGAGATCACAGTAATCTTTTAAATAAATTAATCTTTGAATATAACTTTAAATTAACTGAAATCTGGCCTACGTTGAAGTTATTTTGACATGCTGTAAGGTGGGAGGCAGAGCCTTATCATAGGTAAGGCAGGGCCTTTTTCAAATCTTAGGTAAAATGTTTTAGTTCTAAAACTGATCTTTGTCTTTTTTAAGATATCATTTTATAAAGTTTACATATATTGTTTTCTGACTCTGTATGAATGTTAGTAGCACAATATGACATACATCTGAAACATTAATTAAGGAAAGGCTGAGAGTCCTTAACATTTTTTTTTATGTGGAAAAGTGGCAAAATGTTTTATAATATTTAACCCTTAAATAGATTAGGCTTTCATTATTTTTTAAATTTAGTGTAAAAGGTAACATAAGATTTGGTTACAAAACATCAAATAATATAAATAAATTTCCAATAAAATCTATTTTCTTTATAAGTTTAAATTACTTTTACAGACAATTTTAGTTTGGAGAATACCAGCTTGATAAAATATTTCTTTAAACTTTTTACCTTAAAGACTTATTTACCTGAAACATATGAACACATTTAATCTATAAAGAAGAGTAATGTACCACACTTTTATTGATATTTTTATATTAACCAAGGTTAGCTTTTAAAGGAAAATCTAGACTTTATAATGCAGGACAATACTTTAAAATAACAGTTGCTGTTTAGCCACAGATGTAAAAACCTTAATTTTTTTTAAGATTGCTTGTTCTAGGGGATAAAATTTAACAGACATAATGTAATCAATATTTTTAGAAGTTTTTGTCAATTTATCATATAAATATATCAGTACATTATTATTTGTCCCTAGGGAACAACCTTGAATAGTTTTAACTATTGTGTTACATGTATAACCAACTTAGTTACATATAAACCTTTTAATATTTGTCTTTTATTTATAGACCTTTATTTACTTAATTAGACCCTTTTGTTGTTTACTTAAATGTATTATAATTATACTTTACCACATAAAGACTTTTTACCTGGAAACGTTTTTCATTAAATATATTTTTATATTTAGAACTTTTTTATAATTTTTAACCCATTAATCTCTTTTTTTTGTTTGTACCTTGAAATAACCCTTATAAATTTTTGAATTTAGATAAATTAATTCCTTTTAATAATATGAAATATTTGTTACTTACAGTACTTTAATTGAAATACAACTGAAGCATCCTGACTCTTTGTATGTAGAATTATACCTGTTGGGACTTTGTAATTTATAGTAACCTTGTTTTTAATAATAACACAAAATAATTTTAAACTTTCTTTTTAGTTTACCAATTTATGAAAACACCAACATTGTTTAAATATTTTACCTTATGGTGTTTGTTTGTTTGTTTACCTTTTATAGAAAATTAGAAAATTCAAAGTCTTGGAGAAAAAGTGGAAGAGAATTAGACGCAGAGGAAATAGAATGTATTTTTAAGACTTCTGTGTCTACGATGCCTCCCGGTTTTCATGCAGATCTCTCAACTGCATGGAATTAACTTGCAACTTTTCTAAACCTTGAGACCTAACGGCGTGGACAGGCAAGAATTCCGTCAAATGCAGCCTCACAGTCCTTGGGCCAAGGGTCTGGGATTCGTGGAGGTCCATGTGTCATAGTCCCTCCGGCTTTCAGAGAGCGCACAGTGGGAGAGGCTCTGGACCCGACTGGCTGTGCGACGTGTTAAATTCCAGCTGCGTCAAGGTCTTAGCGACAAACAGTAAGACGCTTTACCTAGTAGGACACGTTCATTAACAGCAAGTCATGACGAATGGACAGTAACCTTTCCTGGGGAGCTGGACTGTAAAGGAGGGCAAAGCCATGGCCTGTGGAGATGGGACTAGAACACCAAACAGGCGACACCATCACCCCAGGTGCACATATGTCATGCCTGGGGGCTTCCGGACCCCTGAGGATCACAGTCCTGCCACATACTGAACGCCAGGTGTGAGCTGCTGAAGTGCTTTTTAATACTATTAAAACAAATGTCCAAAAGTATTTAACTTCTTTTTTTTACCTGCATCATTAAAAGTTTAGGATACTTTGTTTCTTTAGAATCCTGTGACAGGGGCTGGAGTCGAGTGCGCGCCTAGCATGTGCAAGGCCCTGGGTTCAACCCTCTGCACCACATAAAAATAGATAAAATAAAGAAAAGAATTCTGGTTATAAAAAAGAAAATCCTGGGACATAATTTAGCGTTGTAACATCCAGTGGGAAGAGCCCAGCCCCCCTGCACGGCCGCCTCTGCCCCTGCCATCACAGCTCTCTCTCCTCCGCAGGGTGGCTCAGGGCCCCCTTCAGAGATGTTTTTCTGCTTCCTGTCACTATGACCTCCTGTGGCTAAATATGGTGGGTGTCTTCAGGTTATCATCTCACTCCATTGATTTCTTACAGCATTTGGACTTCTGAAGGTTCCATTTGTTCTCCTCTTACCCACTGCTGCTCTTTCTCCTCTCCTTTATTACCTATAAAATGATTTATAAATCAGAAATGCAGAAAAAGGAAGGTTAAAAGCAAATAATATAGAACTGTATGGAGATGAAGGCACAGTGGCATCCCCAGGTCCAGCCGCTCACTACCCCTCCAGAGCCACTTGGCCATTGCCGTTTTAGACACCCATGGGGGACTTCTGTGAAATCCACAGACCAGCGCACTTAAGGAAAAGGAACAAATTGTGTTGTGTTATTTCCACGAAAAAGAATGGAATTTTATGTCACTTGAATGGCCAGAGGTGAAGCTCAAGGAGCTGACAAGCTTTAGGTGATCTCTGATCATAAGTGATAGCCGGTCATGAAGAAGCTGACTCAGAGCAGCCTTCGAGCTGGACCCAGCCCTGTAACTGCGTCCTCGGCCATGTGCCTGCCGGGCCTGCTGCAGAACCCCAGGGGCGGGCGCTTTCCTCTTGCCTCCAGCCCCTGTCTCATCCACCTGGCCTCACTGGCGGGACCTGTCTGCCCTGTCACAGCCTGTAGCATTGCCGAATGTCCCGAGCTGTGATTCCTGCACTTGGGTAGATTTTGGTGCCCGCGCTGGGGGTGCTGTATCTGAGGGATCCAGGATCATCTTGAGCACTTTACTGTGGATTCTCATTTCCATCTCCTATTTTCCTCTTGGTTGGCAGGTTGGGTCTACAGATTGCTGGCTGCTTGGGGACATCACCTCCATCTGTGCTCAGAAGATGAGTGGCTGGTTTAATTACAGGGCCCACCTTTCTTTCCTGAGAACCCTATAGCTATCACCCCGCAGTCCTCTGCTGTGGGGAAATGAAGCAAATCTGAGTCCACACAACCTGTTCCGACTTCCCTTTTGGTCTAGTGGCCCTACAAGTCTCTCTGTACTGTTGACATTTAGTGATGTCACCAGGAATTTGTCTTGATAATAATTGTACTCTTTAAACATTATTGGTACCTTGTCCTTGGGTATCTTTCTCCTGGTCCCTTTCTCGGGCACCGTTGAACTTCTGAGAACTTTAAGCAGTCCTTTAAGGGTGTCAAGCAGGTCATCTTTACACTTGGAATAAATGAAAGCCATAAGGAAGCAGGCGTTGGGAGCTGCTGATTGTCGCCGAGAGCTTAGCCGTGCTGTTTGCAGAACCCGTGAGTTTTCAAGCGCAGGCCCCTGTATTTATGTATTTCCCAGAATGGCAAACCACAAATGGGAGGTACCTGAGCACCAGACCAAGGGCAGGTGGAGGGCCGTGGAGTACGACGTCGCCTGCTGACCACTACAGGAACGTCTGAGTCACCTTTCAGGTTAGAATCAATTCCCAGTGACATGAGGCTTTGCTTGATGAGTCACACAGCAGCCATCAGCACAGCTCTCAGTGTCAGAAATCCACGGTGGAAACAGCCTAGCTGACGGTTAGTGAGGGCTTCCCGTGGGCTGGGCACCCTTCTGTGCACGCTGGGAATGCATTTAAGGAGGAAGCCATTCCTGTTCTGCTCTGTGCACCATGTTTAAGGACACGGAGCATCAGGGGTGCTGCCTCAGTGGCCTGGGTCAGGCTTGGGGAGCCGAGAAGGCCGGCAGTGGGACTCGGGCCGAGTGATGGAGTGCAGGGCTGTAGGCAGCTGCTCAGGTACATCAAGTGCACGTCTCAAGGGGGGGGGGGAGGCTGGAACGACAGCTCCTGGGCGGATTTTGACTTTGCCATATGCTGTATAATACGATTCTAAACCAAATGAAAGAGAGAATGAGGTTCCTGAGGAAATTTGAACTTGACTGCTTTCTCCTCATTTATTGTTAGCAGATTCTAATTTCCCCTTTATCCTCTATCAGTGTATAATCAATCATGTTAATGCACATAATAATCAACATATAATAAATCTGCTTATATTTTCTGAATCGCTAACAGGGACGTGCGAGAAATAACAGATAAGATTATTATGGCAAATAAATAAGATTGGTGACTTCTGAAATCCCGTTAGAATCAGTGTATGAAGCATTGATGTACCATCTAATCAATGAATCAGGGTTTCACATGAGTGTCCACTAGTCAGGTCCTTTTAGTACCCTCATATCTTCTATAGAAGCTCTGTTCATTTCCTCACTGTTTTAGGGCCATGTAGGGTCCACAGGAGCGCCTCTCTTTGAGCTGAGTTACTACAGATCACTTTTACCCATTAATTGCCCCTAACATGGCACTTTCTCCTGTCCTCATCATGACAGTGGTAGAGAGTGACCAGCCACAGAGTCCTGGTCACTGCAGCCTACTGGGACCAGGAGCGTGACCGGGGCTGTGGGGTCCAGGACGCCCAGCGTCTCCATCTCACGGTGCTGCCCCATCTCCCAGGATGACAGATGGACGTGTCTTTGGTGTTAGCAGGAGAGAGAAAGTGAATATGTGTGCAAAGAGCTGAAGAATCATTGTGAGAGGAAATATTTCAAACTAGCATGATGTGAAGAGGGCTTCAGATTCAAGAATGATTTCCTCATGAAATATTGCTAATAATAGATACAAAAGACCTGATTTTTGACAAATGTTAACATTTTTCTAATTGATATTTCAAATTTTGAAAGAAAAAATGTAGGTAGCTGAAGTCCTCTTTGAAGCCTTTCCTCAACTCTTTCCCTCTCTGAAGGCAGCTCCTGTCCGAGGGTTGGTGTGCTTGCCACCGTGTTCCTGACATCTCCCTTACATGCATGCACACGCACACAGGTATACACGTATGTGCGTATTGGTACGTGGACATGCATTTCTATGCTGAACCCACAATTGCATGGAGTCCTCAGAGCCTGTCTGGGAGCCAGTATGACGGAGCCCTCTGTCAGTGAGTCAAGGCGGTAGGTTCCGCTCCTGGAGAGGGGCAGACGGACACTCCAGCGCAACGCGAGGTCTGCCTAGACGGCCCTCAGCACACGCTCTTCCTTCCTTTCCTTCCACAGACAGAACACTCTCACTTTGCTGCCCAAGAAAGACCTCTCAGAAGCCATTCCCAGCCCCAGCTTCAAGGTCAAAGTCCACATGGAGGCTAAAGGTGGCTCCTTTCAGAGGAGCACTCTTGAGCTGAGAGAAGAACAGGACCTGACCCCATGCAGGGGTGGAGCCTAGCCAAAGGCGCCCTCGGCACCCTCCTCTGGACGGCAGGCAGGTGAGGAGGGGCACAGAGCAGCGCTGCTTGCGTGGCCGCACTGGAGTTCTGGGGCAAAGCTGGTCCACCTCTGCACTCGGCTCCCCTCCCCTTGGCTAGCTCCTTGCCACCTGTGCCTCTAGAGACCCTGTTGCTCCCTGCGGCCATTCTGAGGAGCTCGGGAGGTCAGCCGAGGGCCTCCCCACCTTGTTTTCAGCTGAAGTGCATCTTTGGCCCCCTGGCCGTCAGGTGCCCGGAGCCTGGGGCCTGCTGCTCTGGAACCTGATGTTTCTACAGCTGAGTTTCAATCTTTGGTGGGTTTGGGATTTTGGGTTTCTATTTCTTCCTGGTAATTCATGTTTTCTAGGAAATTAATCACTTCATGTAAGTTTTCTGTGCATTGGCATAAAGATGTCACAGTGTCGTCTCCATGTGAAGGCTCTCTGTCTTTACTGGGGCTTCATTTTCACCCTGTGCTTTCGTTGGGATCTGGAATGACTCCTACAGGCCTGGTGTTAAGGCCCTGGGTGTTGTTAAGGCCCTGGGTGTTGTTAAGGCCCTGGGTGTTGTTAAGGCCCTGGGTGTTGTTAAGGCCTGGTGTTAAGGCCTGGTGCTCAGCTTGGTGCTGCTGGAAGGTGAGGAACCTTTAAGGGGTGAGAACAAGGGGAGGTTTGGGAAGGAGGGACCTGGGTCTCTTCCCCTCTCTCTGCTCCCAGCCACGCAGTGAGCAGCCTCCCCACCCAGACTCCTGCTGCCCTGCACTGTGCACCACAGGCCCCAAGCAAGGCCCTTTCCTCTTCCTCAGCTGATGGCCTCAGGTGACACCTCAGGTAACAGCTGACCAACTGCCCTCACCACTGGGGTTTGTTATCTGTGTCCTCTCTCTCTCTCTCTCTCTCTCTCTCATTTTTTTTGTTTTTTTTCTGCCACTCGTTTTACTCTTTTATTAATGTTTTCAAAGAAGTCTTTGAGTTTGGTCTAGCCCATCTATTGTAGGTATTTTTCTATTTTATGAACCTGTTCTTTCCTAGGTAGCTCCATTACTTTAGCCTTGATCTTGGACTCTCTGTCTGAACTTTTGAGTTGATCACTTGCCTTCTTATTATTATTCTTTTTTACTTTTCTTCCTTTATAACATGTGCAATGATAATTACATATTTCCCTGGGAAAATATTTATTATCGAATCACACCAGTCATATGATACACTAAGGATTCTTTTGTTGTCTTTCAACTCTGAATGTTTTGATTTTCCAGTGTGTCACACACTGCACCTGTCCTGTATTGACAAGTATATTTAGTTACAACTGGTAATTACTTGGTGTTCTCTATTTATACCTGACTCCATGGTGTGTCTTGTGAGAGAACGTATTCTTAGGATACTGATTCCTGGTATTTGTGGGGCTGGGCTTCCTGTCCTTGCATGTAGTCAATTGCCATAAATAACGCACATGTTTAAAAGAGCAAATGTTCTCTCCTGAGGGCAGAATTGTGTCTATATTCATTCATTAAATTTGTTAGAATCTAACACTTTTCCTCCTGGCTCCCTATGTTCTAAGGAAAGTTTGTCTAACTCCTTCACTAGGTTTGTAGATGGGTCACATTATCATGGTGATTCTGTCAGTCTTTGTGCTTTGCATTTAAAAATGTGTCTGAGTTCATCATGGTTCACTGATGAGGAATAAGGGGCCTGTTCAGCTCTAGGTTCCTGTTGGTGCACCACAAAGCCACACCACCCTCACACCAGCGTCACCATCCCTGTGCCAGGAGCTGGGCGTGACCTGGCCAGGCCTCCGCTGGGCTTCAGTGGTCTCGGCAGAGGGTTAGCCAGGCTGAGCTCACCTGCAGGCTCACCTGGGAACCTGCTTTCTAGTCCACTCAGGTTGGAACTCCTGTCTTTGTGGTTGGAGGTTCAAGGACCTGAGAGGCCTACTGGCTGCTGGTGGAGGGTGGCCTGCAGTTCTAGAGGCTTCTGGCTGCTGTTACCCTGTGGTCTTCCCAGCATGGCTGGTTCCAGGAGTCCATTAGCAGGACAGTCTTCCTGACACTACATAATCACAAAGCAGTGCCCCCGCCTCTGCCCTGTTCTGTTCCTTGGAACAACCCAGGGCCTGGCTGGTGCTGGGGAAGGGGATCTGCACCGAGTGTGGGCTCCAGGAGGTGGAGATATGGGGGTCTGCTGGCATCTGTCCACCCAACCCCAGTGGGCTTCTCTGCCTCGACACAAGTTGTGTTTAATATGAGCAAACCACGTTATTTAGATTCGTAGTTGCCTAGTAGAACTTTTCTTATGCTTTTTATATTTCATTGCTCCCCCTACATTTCAATTCGGATGGGTCTTTCTTGTTCTATCTTTATTTTTTCTTTGTGAATTTCCATTCTGTGTATTTTATTTCCCCTTTCCTGCATATATTAGATCATTAAATCTCCTCCCACTACTGATTTTGAAGTTATTTACTTTTTTAGTTCTTAGGAGCTACTCTTAAATTCTTTATCATCCCTGCACTCATCTAAATAAAGGCTAGGGCTAAAGATATAGCTCAGTGGTGAAGCTTAGCACCCGTAAGGGCCCCATGTTCAATCCCAGCATCACAAAAAAATAAAATGAAAGATACCTTGCTGTTTAATATAAATGCAGCTAAAATCAGTGACTATCTGTGTTCCCCTCTTGAATAATCCCAAAGCAGAGTGACCTTTGACCCTATCTTTGGCCCTATCGCCTCCTGTCCCTGGACCATGTCTGAGCAGTACCTGAGCGGAGCATTCCATTGCTCTTCCCCTGTGGTCACCACAGCCACTTTGCCCCATGGGGACACCACTCTGTGCTTCTCAGGTCACTGCTGCTTCTTCATGTCACCTCTGGGCTTCGATCCCATTTTATCAAGAGGTGAGTTCTTCCTTTCCTGTGGTGATGCTTACAATTTGACTTAAAATGTGTCTACCATTGTTCTTGGTCGGCAGTGTAGCCCAGCAGACTCCAGCTGCTGCCATCTCCATTGGCACCCTAAAGACAACCCGTCATGTTTGGAGATCTGCTCCTGCTGACAGCAGCTTGGTTGGAGGGTGGCTGTCATTCTTTGTCAGCAGCGGGGCTCCTGTAGGTAAAATGGTTTCCTCTAGAATTTGTTTCAAATTTTTTCCTATTTTGTTGGTGTTTTGCCTTTAAGGGCTGGTTATCAGGTGACCTGCTCTTGTTTTGGATGCCTCTTCCAGGGCTGGAGCCTATATTCTCTATTTAAATCCTCCTGAGTGTTTCCTTTTCATTCCTGGAGTTTGGCTATACATTAGCAAAATGAAGCCTGGCTAGGGGGTTCTTTGTCTCACAAATTCAAAGAATGAGATTCACAGATAGCAGTGGGTGAACACAAAGTGGAAGAATTTATTAAAAAAGCAAAGCTCCTACCTCAAGGAGGGAAGCCAGAGGATTCTCAGTGGAGGGCTGCTGTCTAGGGGTCGCGTGGATCTGTAGGTCTAAGGAAGTCAGCCCTGGCCCAGAGCTGGCAGAGGCACTCAGTCACGTATTGATCAGGCATTGTCCTGGGACCCATTTCCCTATGTGTCTGGCCTTTCTCTTCCTCCTGACCACATTCCCCATGAAGAGGTAATCCTAACTGCTGTTACGGAATCTTACTGACCACCTGTGGCTTCTATTGGAAGCATCAGGGACATTTCTCTCTCCACTGACCATCCTCTGGGCAGAATGTGCACTCATTGGCTTTCTATTCTCTAGGGTCCTCACGATCCCCCTGACCAGGAGGCCAGGTGACTTACCAGAGTCTTAGAGCCTTAGAGGGGTCCCATCATTTCCTGGGTCCTGGCTGACCTTAGAGGGCAAGGGCCAATATATTGGCTGATTTTTACTTAATGCTTTTACTTCCTTGGCTTGGATCTTCAAGTTTGGTTTTAAACACCCACGAGCCAGTTTCACCAGTCTTGAAGTGGGAGTAATGGGTTTTAACTTAGAAGTTTATAATTTACCCCTTTCATCTAATTAGGGTTAGTACTAGTACTGGACATCAGCATTGTGTCCTGTCTGTTCTGTAGATGAGAGCTAATTGTTAACTCAGGTTGTCCTGTCAGAAGCAGTACTTCTGCAGAACACTAACAGGCAACAGTTCACAAAGTGAAAATAACAAGAGCAAAAACTTAGTTCAGGTACTAGCTTCGAACCAAGAAGCATAATTTGTATAATATCACTAATCTGTCTTTGGTATGTATTTAACCTCTACAAAGGCCCAAGCAATTTTTTAATTTAATCACACATGAATTCTTTTTATGAATTTTAAAAACAGTGTTAGTAATCAGAAACAGAAACAGGTCTAAGTCAGGTTTTTAAATGGCAGTGTGGCCCATTTATGCCAGATACCAAGTCTAGAGGAGAGCACTTACTGGTTATCTTGCCTACACCAAACACACATCACTTTCATGGTAGAAACTTTTAAATATATATAGTCATGTACATTTAGGGTGTCAATTTTATACCAACAACCTAAAATAACAGTTGTTTGCTTAACTAGACTCATACTCAGTTTCCCTAAGCAATAAGATCTAATACCTATAAGAAATTATCTTGATAGATAAGAACAGATTAATGTTCCAAGAAATCCTTGTTGCTTTAACAGAACTAGATGTTGGTTTTTATATCAGCACATCAAAATTCGACCTTAGGGAAAAACCTTAAATAACTTTAACTGTGAACATAGCTAAAACCTTTTGTACTCCTTGCATATGGAATTACATCTGTTAATTAAAATCTGAACTCTTATAACCTTGCTTTAAGTGAAGACCTGGAAACAAGCTAATCTCCATCTGTTTTTCTTTTATAAATAATTTATAAAAATATTTTTAGTGGGCAAAGAAACTAAATAGAACTTCTCAAAAGAGGAATACAAATGGCCAACAAATGTATGAAAAAATGTTCAACTTCTCAAGAAATTAGGGAAATACAAATTAAAACTACAGAGATTTCATCTCACTCCAGTCAGAATGGCAGTCATCAAGAACACAAATAATAATAAATGTTGGTAAGAACGTGGGGGAAGATACTCTCATACATTGTTGGTTGGACTACAAATTGGTTCAACCACACTGGAAATAAGCATGTAGATTCCTCAAAATACCAGGAAGGGAACCCCCATATGACCCAGCTATCCCACTTGTTGATATATATTCAAAGGATTTAAAACAGCGGCCACATCAATGTTTATAACAGCACAACTCACAGTAGCCAAGCTATGGAGCCAACCTAGGTGCCCTTCAACAGATGAATGGGTAAAGAAAATGTGGTGTATACTCATGATGGAGTATTACTCAGTCTTAAAGAAGAATGACATCATGGCATTTGCTGGTAAATGGATGGAGCTGGAGACTATCACGCTAAGTGAAATAAGCCAGTTCCCAAAAAGTCAAAGGTTGAACGTTTTTTCTGATATATGAAAGCTAATCCAAAGTGGGAGGTGGGGTGAGGAGAAAGAGAGAGCAATGGGGAAAAAAAGAAAGAGCAAATTTCATCAAAATAGAGGAAAGCTCAGTGGATAGATAAAGGGGATGAATGGGGAGGAAGGAGGGACGGGTGGGGGAGGAGCAGTGGAGGCTGAACTCCTGTGTGTAGAAACCTGAATATGCCACAGTGAATCTCCACATGAAATGTATCCACAAAACACTAATTTAAAAAGTCTATAAATGTATTGCAGAAAGATCAGTGGAGTGGAGGGAGGAAATGGGGAAAGAGGAAGGGGAGGGGAGGTGCTGGGGACTGAATTCCAGCTTTTGTGATCATGTCAAAATGTCTCCTGATATAATACATAACTAAAAAGACTCAATAAAAAAGAAAAACCACATTGAATAGGCCCAAATATCTGTTATTGTACAGTTTAAGAAGCTAGGTGTGCTTGGATCTTCAGGTTACCATGACAACCAAGTGATCAGACAAAGCCAGTTAACATTCCACGCCATTTTCTGATGAAGAAAAGCATCGTAAGCAATGGACGCTATACCAGCGTATACACCAAGATATACACCAGTGCTTCCTGATTGGCCGACCCCCTAAAGTGTGCATTAGTAATTTCAAAACATCTTTACCTTTTCTTTTTGTTAAATATTTATTTAAGTCACATGAACTAAAAGGATCCATTTCTTTTCTATTTGTGAGCACTCATTTATCTATAAGCCAATTTTGGTACCATGCAAATGTTCAGAGACACAAGTGTCTACACAGACACAAACCTCAGCATGAAGGTGTGTATCAACGTAGTGAGAACAGACAGGTAATATTACACAGAGTGTCAGATTTTACTCTGTAGAAAGTAAAACAGAGCCTGGCACAGATGTCCATTGCATTTGAGAGTTAATTGGCCTCCGAATAAAGACAGAAGGAAACAAAGCAAAAAACCCAAACAGAGAGGACCCAAAACTCCAGTTAGACAAACAAAGCAAATCAGAACAGAAAGAACAGGGCCAAGGTAAATTCACAGAGCAACCAGGCGCTCCCAAGACAAGTTTTTCTTTTTAAATCTGCAGCCGTGATCACTGAGTTGAGGAGCGCGTGGGACACCTACAGCACAACAGGGTGAGCTTTGGATCAGACTAAAGTCAGATTTTCAGAGAATGTGGGAGCCCACGGAGTCCCCAGGAAAGGTTTTTAAGAAGGAAAACTTGTGCATATGGGGTCTTTTAATTTTTCCTCCCTAGGCTCATCTAGACAGAAAAGGAAACCCACAGGATCCAGGGCATCTGTGGACAGGCCTGTTGTGTCAGCTCCCTGAAGCAGGGTCCCTATAACTTGGGGCCATACCGTATGCTGTCCTCAGCCCACTGTGCCTCTGCAGCATCGTCCAGGGTCAGGTGGGCCTGGTGCAGGGGCCTTTCCAGGTTTCCTCCCTCTGTGTCTCCTGCTTTTTCCAGCATTTATTGGGGAATTTGCTGAAAGCAGAATCTCAGTGCACAAGAAAGAAGAGTCTTCTATGTGCCGCAGAAGATTGGATTTGAAAGGGACCCTTTCTCTTTTCTTCAGCTGGGCCACTTGCTCATGCAGCTTCGATTCCAGATGGACAAAAATCACCAGGGGGTCACTGTTCGGTACCCTGGGGGAATGTCAGGGTCAGACTTGGACATGAGACCTTCAAGCAGCCTGGGGAGTGGCCCAGGATTAGCCTTTGCCTGGTCTCAAACCTTCCTCTGTCCCCCTTCCTCTGTCCCCTTTGACAACGTTCGGGAGGACCAGTGTTCTCAGTGCCTAGGTCAGGAGGGTTGCTCCTGTCTGCCCAGAAAGCTGTCATGTGACTCCTGTAGGTGGGCCGTGGTGCCATTAGCTCTGGTTTTTGTTTCAGGAAGAGAGAGAGAGTCAGTGGTCAGCTTCAGTCACCCTTCTGCCGATCCCAGATGAGTCCCCAAAATATGTCACATGGAGCATGGAGTCAGGTGGGTTCTTGGTCTTGTGAATTGAGAAGATGGTCTTCATGGATGGTGACAAATGGAAGCAAAGGGTAAGAATTTACCAAAGCAAATCTCCTGCATCTGGGAGAGGCCCAGGAGGGTTGCCCGTGGTGGCTGTGTCCAGGCTTTGTGTGGATCTACGGGTCTGTTGGTTTGAAGCCGTCAGAATATCGATCAGGCGTTTTCCTTCTGTGGAGAGGCCATGGCCTCCACATGTCCTGTTTTAAAATGACCTTTTCTGCAAGTTTCTCACTGAAGGCTACAGCTGCAATCTGTGCTCTGCTGTCCAGGAAGTTGCCAGGGTCCATTTCCCTGGGTCTGGCCTTACCTCTTCCTCATGACCTCACACTGACCTTTCTCCTAACTTTATCAGTACTTCTGACACCTGTGGTCAGCAGGAAGCCCGTCTGCATCTGCTTTTCCATAAGTGCTGCCTGGACAGTGAGTCAGTGGGCACCTGGGATTCCTGGGGCTGCTGCGACCAGTGTCACACGGGTGTCCTAAGAGTGGAAATGTGTTATCAAGCAGACCTGGGGCTGCCCGGGCCCCAGTCTTCCTGGGCTCTGGAGGAGCCAGCACCCCTGTCCCTCCTGGCCTCGGAGGTTCCAGCAATCCTCGGGCTCCCTGCTGGCAGATGGGTCATTCCCATCTCTTCTGCCTCCATCACGGCGTGGTGTTGTCCCTGTGTGTCCCTGTGTCCAACTGTCTCCCTCTCCTGAGGATACTGATGGTTGGATTAGGCCTCTGTCATCCAGGGTGACCTCATCTTAACTTGATGACACCTGCAGCAAGAACCCTGCTTCCAAATGAAGTCATGTCCTGGGCACTGGGTGGGCTGGACGTGGGCTCACCTTCTGAGAGACGGGGGGCCCTCGTCTGCCGGTGCATCTTCTCTCTGGCTTTGGAAACCAAAAACTCCTTTGAACGTACACCACATTTGCTTGTCAGCTTTACCCTTCAGGGTACGATCTGCCAGTCACCAAGGTCACTGCAAGGCTCGGACAAGCCACCCACCAGAGGGCAGAGCACGGGTCAGCAGAGAAGACATGGCAGGAGGCAGAGGGCACTGAATCTGTGGGATCACCCACAGCATCAGACCCCTCCCTCTGAAAGACACAGACTGAGCCTCATAAAGTGGGAAGGGAAGGTGTGTGCCTCCAACAATGGAACTTCATGTATTTTCTGCTCTTACAAACTCTGACACCAATATTATACAGATTGAAATCATTCTGCAAAATCTATTCTTACCAGGTAGGAGAAGCCTTCTGTGATTTACCAGCTGATAACAGTCAGACCTTCCTGGTTCAGGGTACCGAATTCTTCTTTGCATAGATAACATCCACTAAATTTAAAGTTTTTCTTTTAGGAAAAGCACTGAAAGAGAAAGTCTAAATATTATGCTTGAAGGAAGGAATAGGGTGCTTTCACTACTCAATTTCTCCCAGCTCTTTCACACCTGAGGAGAAGACTCAGGCCCCGCCCTCTCAGGCACACTGCCCTGCACAGGGCAATTTAAATCCTGGTCCTTTACACCAGCTGGAGAAGCTCAGGTGGATCATTTAACCTCTCTGCATGTAAGCATCCCCTGGAAATTGAGCCCTCAAATTCATCTTATAAAACTGTGATACAGAGTAGCAGAAAACATTTAGACAGCACCTCCCCCGATGCTTGTTGGCCCCAGGGAAGTAAAATCTTGTTTGCAGAATTCCAAATTAGCAATTGGAAATGGTTTTAGATTTATTTATTTATTTATTTATTTATTTATTTATTTATTTATTTATTTTAGTTAGGTATCTATGATAGCAGAATGCATTTTGATTCACTGTACACAATTGCTGCTCAACTTTTCATTTCTCTGGTTGTGCACCATGTAGCGTCGCACCACATGTGCAGCCATACATGTACCTAGGGTAGTGGTGTCCATTTCATTCCACAATATTTCAATCATTTCAATCGGAAATTTTTAATGTGATTTCTTCCTTCCCTAGATACCTGTTTCTTACTCAAAGACCTCAAATTAACTAGCAATGAGTGAATAAATTATGCTCCTAAGAAGCTCCCAAAGGGACAAAACTGGTTTTGGAGACTTATTTAAAATATTCACCAAGAATATTAATCACACATGTTAAATTTTTCAAATATAGGATTTCAACCCAAACTAATGCTACTTTTTAATTCTTTAGCACTGTCGATTTCAAAGCAGAGAGTACATTCCTATGCACTGAGCAGGACCCTCAGGGAGTCCAGCTGGACAAGCACAACATGGTTAGGGCAATGGACATCTTAAAAAGAGCCCACAGTGAAACAGGAGACCTGCCTCGCACAGGCCAGAAGAGCTCGTCTCTGCTGGGAGGTCGGTGGGTCTGCAGCTCTGACTGCCCATGGAGCCCTGGTGGGAGACGCGCCTGCGGGGACCTCCCCAGAGCTGCAGCTGCGCCCCCCTCCCTTCACCCCAGTCTGTTTTCACTAGAACACCTGCTGCTGAAATATACTAGTAACACATCTACACAAATAGAACTCAGAGAAGGCTTGCTTATTTGACAATGTTTTCCATATAATTTAATCTGTCACATGAGCCCAATTAGTTTAATATCTCTTTTTATAAGAAGAGATACCATTTGGGACCCATCTGGAAAATTCCAAAATTAATCCATGGTCAAGAAGAAGGCTTAATTTAGAATTTAAGTTTGTGAAAAAAAATCAAGCACTTAAAACTCCATCAAAATAGAATTACAAGTAACAATTTAAAGACTTCAAGGGAAAATACTGATAATTACATAGTTGTAAAAAAATCTTAGTCTTAAAATTTTTTTCCTTTAGTACCAGGGATTGAACCCAGGGGTGCTCTACAACTGAGCTACGTCCTCAGGGCTTTTTACTTTTGGAGACAGGGTCTCACAAGTTGTTTAAGCTGGACTTGAACTTGGGAACCTCCTGCCTTCGTCTAGATTTGAACTTGGGGACCTCCTGTCTTGTCTCCTGAGTTGCTGGGATGACAGGCGTGTGCCGCCACAGCTGGCAAAATCTTAGCTCTTTTAAAGGAAAGGATTGAGTTTTTGAATTACGCAAAAACTGACAAAGAACACATTAAGCACAGGAAATTATCTTGGTAAAACACAGAACCTCTGCTTTCTAGGCCAATTACTTAAAAGGTAGAGAAAAAGCTTTCAGAGTTCAATTAAGAGCAGAGCCACAATGGAAGAAACCCTCCTTTCAGAGTTCAATTAAGAGCAGAGCCACACTGGAAGAAAACCTTTCTTAACAAAGGGGTCCAGAGAAGAGCCTTGCGTCAGGGTACCTCTGACATTTCTGCTCAAGATCCTGGCCAGCTGGGCCTCACAGGACATTCATGAGACTCGTCTTCCTTCACCATGTCCATGTCTGCTGTCCGCCCAGCGCCCTGGACTTTCCTATCTCTTATTTTAAAACAAGAAGTCATTCTACCTTAGGACAAAAATCAAGCTCTTTTTTCTCGTAACAAAACAGAATAAAGGGGCTTCTTATAGCTATTTTTTGCTTTTACCCACAGCACCTCCTAGCCGTCTGTGCACTCGTGCAGGAAGGCTTTCCAACTGCATGCTCTGGAGTGCTTTGTTTTCCTGTGGAACTGGATGGACCTGGGACGTTGTGTCACTAGGCGAACACTCTCCCACTGAGCTGTGTCCTCAGCTCTTGTTAATTAAAATTCTTAAACCTTAGTGACCTTGATTTCCAGTGACACTAGGAAACTAAATGCTGAAAGAAATTATCACCAGAAGACTTTGCTGCTGGCACGATTACTTGCTGCTAAAAGCAACTGCTGAACAGTGTGACTGGACCCACCAGCTGGAGCGTGCTTCTCCAACTTCATATGCAGATAAGTGCTATGGGAATCTTGGAAGCACTGGAGTAATTGGGTACATCTGGGGCTGTGGAGGAGCAAGACTGCACAGCCTAACAAGCTCCTGCAGTGCTCCGGCTGCCGGCCAGCCCGCACTACGCAGCCAGGGCCCGGCATGATGGTTCTCGCCACAGCTGGGCACTGGGATCAGGGGGAGAGCTTTATAGTTGCAGGTGCTTGATGCCACCCTGGATACTTTGATTTACTTGGTCTGAGAGTGGCCCATCACCAAAGTCTTAAGGGTCAATAGTGACTCTTTCCCACCAGGGACACAAGTGGGCCAGCCCCCACCGTCATTCATAATTAAAGGCACTTTAGAAGTGGTATTGCAACTGCAGATCTCACTCCGCAGCACTAACTTACACAGCGACTCTGCAGAGCACACTGCTTCTCCACTGGACGGCTGGAAAATGCTCCAGGGAGGGCACTGCCACCTCCCTGCACATGGAGAGGGACATCAGACGGGCCTGACGCCCCACAGCCATCACAGCCACAGCCATCACAGCCACGGCAGGGAGGCCCCAGCAGGGAGCAGAAGGAGGGGGCGTGGCCTGAGAGGAGGGGGGCGTTGAGCAGTGAGGACCCGGGAGGGACCTGGGCATGGAGACTGACAGGGTCCAGTCACCCACTGCTGTCTCCAGCTGAACAGAGAAGCAGATGTTGGTGCTGATACCTCTGCTGAGCGGGAGAACGCAGGTGAGACTGGGCCTTGAGTTCTGCTGGGGCTTTCCTGAGGTCCACACGCATGGGCTGCTGCCTTGGAGTGGAGATGGGCAGGGTGAGTGCAGCGCCCAAGGCTGCAGGCCAGGTTTGGGAGATGCAGGCAGCAGTG
The DNA here is from genome assembly GCF_964194105.1 of Spermophilus citellus. Lineage (NCBI taxonomy): Eukaryota > Metazoa > Chordata > Mammalia > Rodentia > Sciuridae > Spermophilus > Spermophilus citellus. The sequence continues at coordinate 153,769,389 of NC_138189.1, forward strand.
TTGTGAGGGGTCGCTCAGGAAACACACCGAGGCCCAGTTTTGTCTTTATTTAGCTGGTTGGCCAGAGGCTGCTCCCCAGGGGACCCATAACTGTCTCTGCAAGAAACAGCCCTGAGCCTGAGCATTTTAGGATATTCAAAGGCAAAAGCTGCAAAAACCACATCCGCATTGAAGTAGCTGCAAGGAAGCAGGTGCAGAGCTGGACTGGGCAGTTAGCGAGACAACGCAATGGGCAGTGGTATTTCCCATGGGACTCTCCAGGTTGGCAGAGCAGCAAGCCAGCAGGAGGGAAGAGGGTCTGAAGGGAACACTAGGAACAAGAGGCGGCGAGCAAGAACGACAGATGGAGGCAGGCAGAGGCACACACGAGGGTCTATCTGTCAGAGCTGACAGGTAACGGCCACGTCTCCATAGTAGAGAGGGTTCTGGGATTTTTATAGCTCAGGCTGAGGACTCAGAGCGGTGGGTCCTACGGGGAGTTAAGGGTGGGGTTGGCATGCGGGAGTGCCGGGCCTTTCTCAGAAAGGACCTTGGGCAGGAAGGCGAGACTTTCTCCTTAAAATGACGGCTGTCTCTTGAGATGGCTGTCCAGATGCCAAGCAAGGACCTTATAGGCTCAAAATGGCCCTAGTTCAGTACACATTAGAGGACGGTTACCAACGTCGACACAATCAATCTCTAACAAGGTACATTGCCCAAGAAAAATAGAAACCAAAGCGACCAGTTTTACACTGTATAAGAATTGCCATTTGTGTAGCCAAGTGAGCTGTGCTAGGTGACTATTAGTGGGCCCAGGCAGGGCTTCCCATGGGAGAAGCATTTCTTACATGATATGGAGTCTCGGGGTAAAATGGAGCCTGTTGGTCATTGCCCGTGTAGCCTGGCCCGTAACAGCAGCCGGTACAGACCTCCAATTCCTCCTCTGCAATCCCACGTCTCAGAAGCTCTGAAAGCTTTGTTTTTAAGTTTTATGAAAATGCAGGGAAGCAAAGCCTGCCAAGAGCGGATCTAAGCTGCTTTCCATCCTGGCTTATCCGAAGGCGCGGTCACTTACACGTTTTGCCTGCTCGCTCAGCTGCTGCCCGTCCTCCTGTGAGTGCTGTGTTACGCAGTAAAGGCGGCGCTCTATGTCCACATTCCAAAGAGAGCACTAGTCTACCCTCTGTCCTCCAAGGCTGGGGAACCTATGAGGTCCTGGGCGAGAGGGCGTGGTGTGGAGTGCGGGGCCACCTCCAGTCCACCTGGCGTCAGTCAGCTTTCTTCTCCTCTGTGGCCAAAAGACCTGACAAGAACGATTTGAGGAGGAAAAGTTTATTTTGTCTCATGGACTTCAGAGGTCTCAGTCCATGGATGACCGTCTCCATGGCTCTGGGCCCAAGGTGAGTGAGGTAGAATATCACGTCAGAAGAACACGGCCGAGGGGGAGGCTCAGGACCTGGCCACGAGGACGCAGAGCAAGCACCAGAGAGCTCTACTCTCCAGGGACAAAATGTGAACCCCAGAGGCCAAGTCCCCAGAGGCTATCTCCTCCAGCCACACCCCCCTGCCCACAGCTACGCGCAGTTAACCCCTCTCAGAACCCAATCGTTTCCCCCCTGACAATCCTGGCCCTCTGTACGCGAGCTTCGGGGACACTGCCCGTCTAGGCCACGCAGTCCTGCTTTCTGACTTTCCTTGGAAGCTGCGGTGTGGGATGTGAGTCCCAAGGCAGGTGCATTTCTGGGATCTGGAAGGCAGAACAGAAGTGGGGGCTGCTCCTGCGGCTGCTGCGGAGGGCCGTGCCAGAGCAGGTGGGCAGTGAGGTGGAGTGCAGGGCCCAGGAGGAGCCCTTGCCCACCAGGGCGCTCCCCAGGAGGGCCTGGGAGCTGTGAGTCGTAGCTGCCTCCTGGGGAACAGTGCCAGGTGGGTCCTCACAGGCTTTACTGTGTGCAGCACAGACTGTTTAGGAAAGCGAGTGTTTGGAAGCCGGGTGCCTCAGGACGCCCCTGCTGGGCTGCCCGCCGCAGCCTGGGCAGTGCTCCCGTCTGGGGCGATGCTGTGTGAAGAGACCCCTCTGCTGCCACTGCAGGAAACTGTCGCCCTGACAATCATGTGCCGAGACAGCCCTGGACAGTGGTGGCTGGCCGTCCCCAGCTCCGTGTCCACCAGGCTTCTCCGGGTGTTTGAGTCTGCTCCTCTGTGGACGGGGCTTCTGGGGATCGGCCTGCGGGCACCGCCAGCAGCCTCCCACCTCTCCTGCTGCATCCTGAGGCCCCGCCCAGTGGCTGCCGAAGTCAGATAGTAAGTGCACCCTGGTGCTGGCACAGTGACAGAGCCACCAGAGGTGTGTCCCAGAGCAGACCCCGCTGCAGGGATGCACAGCTGCTCCCTTCCTGTCTCCTGGCCTCTTTCCCTCCCCCACCTCATGCGTGGTGTGATGGTGACAGCCACATCTGTAATGCTATTCCCAGGTACGGGATGTCAAGGCACCACAGGTGACCGGCACACTTCCTTCCGCATGGAGCACGAACATGTTTCCATGTGTCCGAGGCATGGTGCCATCGTGGTAGGTGGCAGCGATGGCGCTGCTTGTGTTTGAGTGTGGGTGGGAGGACTGGTGGGAGGACTGGGGCGAGGGCCAGAGTGGTGACCACGAAGCTCAGCCTAACATGCTGAGCTAGGCTGACCAGCTCGCCTCCTGTGGACACAGCTTAGTGTCTACTGATGGGATGCTTTTGGTCTCTGTGCTGAGCACCATCTGGGACAGACCCTTCCCACAGGACAGCTTCCAGCCTGGAGCACAGGTCTGCCTGTGGACGTCCTAGGACTCCTGGGGAACGGCACCCTCCAGACCAGCTGCGTTTCCAGGTGGAGCTCGGGGGTGCTGCTCTTCTTTGCAGCTGAGTGAGCCGGTCAGGCAGAGGGCACAAGGCACACTCTTCAGCTGCCCCTGGGGCCACTCTGGTGACTTGGTCACCTCAGTCTCCACTTGACAGCCTTATCCTCAGGAGGACTCCTACGTGAAAGTGTAGGTCCCCTCTGTCTGAGCCCTCTGGCTCTTGGGGCTCTCCAGCTCTCTCCTTGTACCCTGGGAACACAGGGCGAGAGGCAGGTCTCACTTTCAACCTAGGGAGACCCCAACCTTGAAGGTGCGTGTCCTGCAGGGGGTCACACAGTGGGCGAAGGGCTCAAGGTTGGACAGACTCTGGGCTGTCCCTCCCCCACGTCACAGTGCCTCCCTCTTGTCCTCCAGGTCTGTTTTGCATGAAAATCCATCTCTTTAAGGGCAAGTTTACGACATTATCGTCATTAGTAAGTAGAAAGCCAGTGTTGATGTTCAAATGGAAGGAAACAGGGCAGCACTGGGGAATTCCTGCCAGATGGGGCCTTCCCGGCCCACTGTGTCATCACAGTGGCACAGAACAGCAGTGCGTGTTACCCAGGGAGAGCAGTGGACCAGGCCTGAGGCTTTCGCCAAGGGGGTATTAAGTGGATGGAAAGCTGAGAACCGGAAGCCCGGGAGTCCACGTCTCAGGGCCTGCTGTTCATGGCCCCGTCATCTCATCCCCTCAAAGGCAGGTGATGATCTCCAGCAACGCTCTGGGCAGCCGATGGTGCTACTTCTCACACAGCGTCCGTCCTGCCGATCTAAGTCACAGGTGTGGACCAAGCCGAGCCACACCGGGGACTCTCAACCCACCCTGGTCCCTTGCTGCCCTGCCAGAGGCTTCTCCCACATTTCTATGCAAAGGCTCAACCTGTTCTGATGACAGAAATGTTCACACAACAGAGTCCAGAGAGGACGCAGGCGAGCGCTCTTCAGGGGCATTTCTAACTCTTCCCCGTGTTTTTCCACAGCTGGTGGCAACCAGGCAACACAGCCAGCAGCTGGGGCCGAACAGAACGTTCCTCTCATAGAACTGCTCCTCGTGTTAAAAGCTCACTCTTTTAGAAAACAGATTATACAGCAATTACCAGGCATCTTTTGTAAGGTAAAAATTAAGGCTTTGAAATAAACCAGAAAGACTACTTAAATCTCCTTTCAGCAGAAGGCCGGAGTCTCGGGCATCATTTGATTCTTCCCGGGGCTCTGCACCCCGCTGCCTGGAGCTGTTTTATGCCTGTGCGAGTTGTGGGTACCCGATAGCAGTGGGAATGATTTTCGTCTGTAGACACTGCAGCAGATTCTGTCTGGAAGGAAAAGAAAGCACTCTGAGTCCGCTGGTACTTTCTCTCCAACTTCCCTTATTTACATGAACAGAGGACTCTCTGATCTCTCCTTTGAAAAGGGGGCAAGATGGTCTGCTTCCCTCGGGAATCAGCAAGTTAGACAAAATCTTTGCCACGCCTTCAGTTTATCTCTGAAAGCCGTGATTTTATTGCTGTTTTAAAGTTTCTCTTTTAACTCTCTAGTGTAGAATTTTGAAATTGAAGTTTAGTATTTTTTAAAAATTTACTGGTATGTGGTTTTTTCCATCTTAAGCTGCAATAATTTGTAAATACAATTGCTAATATCTACTTAATATCAGTATAATTATTACTGTGGTTAAAAGCACACAAAATTTTAATTTGATTTGCTGAGAAACAAAAGACAAAATGTTCCATAATTCTGATAATAGTTCATGTGATTGTAGACTTGGTGAATGAGGTGATTCCATATCATCAACTTTAGCTGTTGATATTTGTCTCTGTTTCTTTGTTGCTGTAACTGAATGCCACAAACTGGGTAACTTATGAAACACAGAGGTTTACTTAGCACACAGCTGGAGCTGGAAGTCCAGCTGGCAGGGACCTCAGAGGGCACCGTGTGGTGAGACCAAGCCAGCGTGCTGGCTGGGGTCTCTTCCTCTTATACAGTCACTAGTGCCCCCCCACAGCACCCATCTACCCCAGGTACCTCCCCAGGCCCAGCCTGGGACGCCACGCCATGCAGGGTTGGGCATTAAGGGTTCAGCACGTGGACTTGGGGGGACATCAGCAACCTGCCCGGAGCACACCAGTGCAGAGATGTCCCAGGAGAAGACACCTAACAGTGAGGCTGCCAGGCCCCCGGGAGGTGGGGATGGTAGCCTTCCACCCGTCTCGCCTCCGCACCGTCCCCCGACCCCCCGGCTCCCGGCAGACCCCTCTCCTTCCTTCTTTTGGAGCTACTTTTCCCAGGCCAGTATCTCTCTGCCCAGGAAATGTGGAAATCGGAGTTTGGGCTTTTAAGATGAGAGGGCCTGGCTGGTTCCCTCCCTGGCGGGGTGGCCTGAAGTCAACGCACATTCTGATTTCCACTTCCTGGCCCTCGAGAAGGTGATGAGGACCATGGGGACGGTGGCCTCGGGGCGTGCATGAAGGGCACCTGCTGGGCTCTGCTGCCTCTCCTCACCAGGGTGTCTGCAGGTGCGCCTGGGGCGGCACAGCCTAGGCCAGGGGCCGAGCTGTGTGCATGCACCCTGTCTGGAGAGCCCCCTGAACTCCAAAGCTTGTGGACTTCTACCTTGTATCAGAGAAGGGGAGAAGAGGGAGGCCCTCTGCAGGTCTGGGGTGTGTTGAGTCACAGGAGCGGGAGGCACAGGCGGTGCTTTAGAGCCACACAGTCAGGGCTGCCTGTCCTCACGGCCAGCGTCAGGGCCTGGGCGTCCTCTCCGCTCCTCTAAGGTACCCAGGCTGGCACCCAGAAATGCACGTCTTTCCCTCCTCCCAGGAGGACAGCCTGTGCGGAAGCCCGTGCAGGACAGGAGAAGCACAAGCTGGGCTCCATCCAGCATGTCCCAGGGTGTCCCTGCACGCCCAGCTCCTGCGGCCTCTCTGGACAGGACTCCAGTGCCCACACGTCTGCCCATCCTGAGACAGTACCTGTGTTCTCCAAGTCCTTTGCAGGATACCCAGGGATTCTGACCTTTCCGACTCGGAGAAAACTGGACCACAGCATGTGGGAAGACTGACCCTCAGGGGGAGCAGGAGGCGGAGTCTGGAACAGACCTCTTGATTTGGGGATTGGTAAAGGGGCTCTTCCATGAGGGAGTTTTGGACAAGGGACAGCTTGGGGTGACTGCACTTTAGAGCTCCATTGGAGCTCTGAACGTTAAAAGGGGAGTCATATAATTCGTAGTATAAACATGGGTGAATTTCTTTCATTTCCTGGACCCAAGAAGTCTTTCTAAGTGGGATTCCACATTCTAATCCCTTAGCAGCAGTGGTTAGGAACGCATTAGGCAGCGGACGCCAGCCGGGCAGTGGAAGGGGACCGTGCACCAGGTTTTCTCCAACCTCATTCCCCAGTCCCAGAAGGTGACGGAATTAAGCCGTCAAGCCAAAGGGGACGGAACAGACCTGAAGATTGGCTTCCTTCAGATTGGACAGATCACAGTGGGCGGCGCCAGGACACTGCTGTAGCCGTCCAGCAGTCGAGGCAGCTGTGCCTTACGGGTCTTGTTTCTCACAAGACAATCTGCCTGCCCCATAGTGGCATGCTGGACGGGGCAGAGCTGCGTGTTAGGAGCGCTCGTTGCCAGGGAAACTGGTGGATTCCGACAAGCCATCCTATCCCTTCCTGCAACCAAGACCAAGGAAATCTCCTACTGGAGGAACTAAGTCCAGATGGTCACAGAGGGGACCCAGAGCACTCAGCACCGTGCTCTCTAAAACCAACTGGGTCCCTGAGGACCCCTGCCGTTGGGTGGAGCTGCAAAGAGACGCTGGCTCATGAGGCAGAGAGTGTTGGACTGTCCTGAACCCTGGACCAAAGTTTCGCAGCCACCTCCTCCCCAGGTGGCAACCTTTACAGGGCTCAACAGTTTTACTCTATTTTCAAGTACCATATACTTTTTGAATTTAAATGTAAATTTTTTTCCCTGTTTTTGCAGTACTGGGGATTGAACACAGGGGCATTCTGTGACTGAACTACACCCCAGCCCTTTTTGTATTTTATTTTGAGATAGGGTCTCACTAGATTTCTCAGGCTGGCCTCCAATTTGTGATCCTCCTGCCTCAGCCTCCAGAGTGGTTGGGATTGCAGGCCAGAGCCACTGTGCCTGGCTTCAAATACCATATTCCACCACATAATCATGGCCCTCACATAATTGTCATACCCTGTTAAAAATTGGTTTAAAACTCTCGCCATGCTCTCGCCACGGTACAGTTCCATTAGCCAGGCTGTCGGGGGAGCAGCAGCAGCCCTCCACCAGCTGCACCGTGAGGCACACTGTCCCCCAGTGCCACTGTCCACTCATCTCCAGAGCCACCCTGCAGGTGATCAGGTGCCCTGCAGGACACATCTCCATGAGCTGCCCGAGGACTGCGAGGACTGCGCAGCAGAGAGAACCCAGGACAGCACCAGAAACCTCCGACCCAGAGGTGAACTTTGTGAGGTCCAGACTTTGCAGCACCTCAGTAAATTCTCTTGAGTGTAGTATTTTCTTATTTTATTAATACTAATTTGTTTTATTGCACACATCAGCAACAACTAATGCCATGACTTTTTCCAGTCCAGAAAACTGCTCTCTAACCTGTCAAAAAGAAATGACGTGTGTGGATTGGGACAGCTCAATGTTAACATGTGTTCACGAGTATTCTGTGGTCCCAACCTGCACCAAAGACAGGTTTGTAATAAATGATTTTTAATTAACATGGGCTCATTTTTAGAAAAAATAAACTTTGTATAATAGTCACACACTTTTTTGCAAAAACATTGCATAAAATATGTGACAATTTGGGATGAAATGTGGTAAAATCCGGTCAAATCAGAAAGCCTTCTTGGGTTTCTCAGATACCCCCCAAGGCCAACAGAACATGGATTCTCTGAGGCACCTTAGAAAACATGGAGAATGTTTGAAAACTCTCTGGTTTGTATGTAGTCTTTATTCTTCTTAGGCTCATGAAATAAGTCAAAATAATCTTCTCAAATTAGAAATTTCTCAGTGTGTGCTCAGAATTAATTTCATGAATAAAACATCCCCATAGCACTTGACTATAGTAACGGAGCCCAGCACACCTGGACCCCCTGCCTACAGCGGGAGGTCCGGGCAGACAGGAGGCTGGAAGACAGACCGCAGAGTAGAGTCGGGGCCTAATCCTCCCTTTCCCGCCCAGGGGTCCTGGAGCAGCACAGCCCAGGGGTCCCAGAGCCAGGACAGCTGCCTGCTAGCTGGTTCCTTATGAATGGTCTCAGCTGGAGCTGAGAATGGGGGAGCAGGGAACCATGGTTCCCGAGCTCCGGGTGGTCAGCGACAGGGTCGGGGTGAGGCCGGGACATGGGCCTGAAGAATGCTTACAAAGTCACAAAGATCAAAAGTAGCACACCTGCGTGGAAGTAGGCCTTTATCACCAGGGGATCAACTGACAGTCTTCCCGGGCAGGCCTTTCTGTCTTAAAGGAGCCTGGTGTTTCTGGGGTGAGCGCGCGTGTACTCACGGAGCTCTCCAGGCACAATACCTGGCCAGGCCCCAGGGCTCCGGACCCGAAACCCGAAACTGGAATTAGAATATATTATATATATATATATATATATATATAATTTTTTCTACATTCAATTTTTTGAGAGCTGGATTTGACTTTTTGAACCCCAAACCATTCCAAGCCAGGCGTTTCGATGGGGCCATGCAGTGCGGAGCATCTGGCCTGGCTGGTCGCTGAGGGGCTGGTGAGGCTGCAGGTCCGGGCTGCTGGAACGACTTGTGTGTTCATCAAACTTGAAGAATGACTAAATTTTGAGCTTAATTTAATTGGATTCTTAAATATTTATAAGGACAGTTTTAAGTTTGTTATTAAGAGCTGAAACTTTACCCCAAAGTGTGCAGTTCAGGTAGAAGCTCGTCAACGTCTCCTCATCTCGTGCCCAGGTTACCAGAGCTGCCAGGCTTCTGGGTAAAGCAGGCTGATTTAGAAGAGTTTTAAAAGTAGCACACTGGGCTGGGGATGTGGCTCAAGTGGTAGCGCGCTCGCCTGGCATGCGTGCGGCCCGGGTTCGATCCTCAGCACCACATACCAACAAAGATGTTGTGTCCGCCGAGAACTAAAAAAAAAATAAATATTAAAAATTCTCTCTCTCTCTCTCTCTCTCTCTCTCTCTCTCTCTCTCAAAAATAAATAAATAAAAGTAGCACACTAAAATCTAAACCAAAATATACTGCACACAGAGCTCTGAGAAAACAAATCTTTAAAACCCCCCAGTCAGCTTTGCATTTGTGAGTACACAGTCGATCGTAAACACGAATCTGACTGCGGAGTTAGAAATAAAGAAGCAGCATTGCACTCTGGGGTTACACACGGGGGAGGGAGAAGTTGGAGATGCACTTGGGTCTTTGAATTAAAGCCACCACCAGTCACCCACGTCCTCGTTTAATCTTAAATACGATAGCTGGTATTTGCTGAGTATTCTGTGGGCGTTCGGTTTCGTACAGACGCTTTCTATGGGAGACTTCAGGGGCCCATGAGGCAGGTACTGCCACAGCCTCAACTTGTGCGGGGGAAAGAGGGGGATGGAGACATGAAGCAACCCTCCCCCACTCTGGCCATAAACGACAGCCACAGGCCAACCCAGGGGCGTCTTCAGGCCCTCAACGACTGTGCCCAGGAAGGTGGAGAATGCCTGGCTGCCTCCTGACATGGTCTCTGTGAGACAGGACCAGGAAGTTGAATGCACACTCAAAAAACGCATGAAAACTGCTCAAGGTGACAGATGTGCTGATTCCTGAGTGATCACCGCCCGATGTGTGCTGGCCTTCAAACCTCACATTGCATCTCACAAAAAAATGCAAATACTATGTGCCAATCAAAAAGATGAATAACAATGAAAGCCATCCAAACACTGTGAAGTACTACACGAGGTCCTGTGGCACGCACGCAGATATAGAAACTAGACATCAATAAGTGCTGAATCTAAAGGCAGCGTTTGAGCCCTGTGTTCCAAAATATCTTTGGAGAATCAAGACACATTTTATAAATCAAACTGATGGATATATATTTTTTAATTAAGTACCTAAGTGTGCACAGAACCAAGAAGCTAACTGCATACATTTCTTCAGTGTAACTATAAATACCTATATTTGATATTAGTTCCTGTGTAAAATTAGTAAAATAGAAACTCAGGGTTAAAAGATGCTCTAGTATAAATGTTTCCCATTGTGTTGTTTGGCCCTGGAATGTCCCCAGAGAGTCACGAGTTAAAGGCTGGTCCCCGGGCAGCAATTTCCAGAGGTGGGCTTTGGGCAGGGGCAGATCACCAGGACCTGGGCCTTATCAGGGATTGATCCATCTGGTGGACCCCTGGGAGGTGGTGGAAACTGGGGGCAGGAGGGACAAGGGTGCAGGAGGCAGGTCCCGGGGGACAGGCCTTTGAGCCTGTCTTGTCCCCCCCTTCTTCTCTCCCGCCTGCAGGAGCTGAGCCACTGTCCTCCACTGCGCCCTTCCACGGTCAGGTCCGGCCTCCCAGACCCAGAGCCGACCAGGGACTGAACCTCTGAAACCGTGAGCCAAGACGCATCTCTCCTCGTGTAAGTGGCTTTTCTCAGGTTCTGTCACAGTGACAAAAAGCTGGCTCACCTGTGGGCCGTACCGCGAGGCACTATTTCCTAATCGCTGATGTAAGACGAGGTGAGGGCAGAAGGGTCATGCAAACCCCTGCATCGCCTGTCCCTGCTTTACCTCTAGTGGGCCCAGTGACTGTCACTGCAGACAAGGAGACAGGCCGGTGATAGCGAGGCCAAGGGGAGTTTGTGTCTAGAAGACGGATTCCAGCAGGGTGGGCGGGTCAGTCTGAGGCGCACACCCTCCCCCAGGCCCCTTCTGCCCTGTTTAAATAAACCCAGTGGATGGATTGGCACTGGTGCCCTCAGAGCCCCGGAGCACTCACAGCTCAGACTGAAGACCCCACCCCGGTGACCTCCAACACGGGGGTAAGTTCCGAGTGGCCGTCTCAGCCTGACTCCACGCCCTAGGCTGCTGTTCTAGCACGTCTGTCCCCTGCACGTCTGGGAACAAGAAGAGCAGACAGGAAGAAAGAGCAGCGGGGTTGGCGGGGAGTCACAGGCCCCTCTGGGAAGACCCCGGACGCCCTGGGTCTATGTGGGTGAGGACCTGTGTGACGCTGCGTCCTTCGAATTGTGAAGGATGGAGCTTAAAAACAGAGTGGGCGGGCGAGCCTGGCTTATGCCACCTGAAGGATCCCCTTTTCTGCTTCTCCTGACCCGTGTAGCCAGAGCTCCTGCCATGTCCTGACAGGTGGTGTCAGCAGGGTCTCACCTGCCTGGGAGGCCACTGGCCATCAGTCAGTGCTGGTGACCAGTAAACAGAGCACCTGGGCTGCAGGGCCCGCGGGGGCTGCACGCACACGTCGATCCCAAGTGCAGACCCTGATGAATTAGTGCCTTGGCTTCTGTGTGACGTAGAAATACTGGACCCTGAGCCAGCATGAGTGTTTTCCAGTGGTGGACACTGGCCAGAACTGCCGGGTGAAAAGGCTGTCTCTGCCCTGAACGTGGCCAAACCAGACACTCTTGAGAAATACCGCCTTTCAATGTCATGGCTACTCTGGTTTTCCTGCCAGACGGTGGCAAGGCTGAACACTGCTCCTAGAGGAAAGGACAGTCCTGCAAACCAGGGCCCACTGGCCCACACCGACCCTGCTTGGAGTCCTCGGGGGGCTGGGCGAAACCTCAAGTGTCCGTCACTTCGAGTCCAAGGGAGTGGCCTAGGAGCTATTTCCTGGTTTGACAGTAACACAGGGACGATACCCTGGGGCTCTTTAACTGCTTCGTTGTCACCCTGGAAACCTCCTGGGAGGTGTCGTCAAGTGGTCTGCACCAGGTAGAAATGCTCTGCAGCAGGGTTTTCTGAAGGGAGCTCTGGTCCCACTTTCTCTCTCTGAAAGCCGAGTGGAACTTTCTGGTCAGATAGGGTGCTTCTGGTTCCACTTCCTACACACCGGAGTCGGAGGAAATGTCTAATGGAGAGCGGGAGGAGGGTGCTCCCCCCTCAGGTGACTCACGAACATGGATCTGCCTAAGGCTGGTAACTGCTTTCAGAGGGAGGTGTTTTCATGGTCTCCGCAGACGAAGAAACTGTGCCCAGGTTCACTCAGAGGGCACAGGCCAGAGTCAAGGCTAAACCGTGGGCACTGATCAGTGGTGCCTGGCCTCGGGCGGCAGATGGGATCCTGATGGTCATCGTGCACCCGACATGCAGGTGACTGCACGGTGGCGTTGAATTGCAGGTTCTTCCCTCCTTGAAGGAGAGTGGCTGAGGAGCTCTTTCTCCCCTCACCATGGAGTGCAAACAACCCTGGTTACTTCTCACGTCACAGTTCCTAACACAACTCTGCCCCTCCCCTGCTGTGGTCCCACGCTTGATCATTAAGCAGTACCCAGCCCATGTCTCCAGAAAAGGCTGCCCAGGACCTGGCGGCCGGCCCTGCCTCCTGGGTGCGGGCCTGGCAGCAACGGTTGGTCTGAGCACTGGGATTCTGCAAGGCTTCCTGGCCGCGGCCTCCCTGCCTCACCAGACTCTGCTGTGCTCTTTCCTTGCCTTTGGCCAAAGAACCATTTGCTACTCAGAGCCTGAAGTGAAAACTGACTTTGCATTTTATGATGCTTGGCATTTTCCGGAAAGTGGAGCTGAGTGACTCTGTTTGTGGCAGCCCCTGAGGAGCGGCAGGCGGGGAGATTTCTGTTTGAACTGGCAGTGTGTAGGCAACGCTTTCCCGGCGCTCCCAGCAGTGATGTGCCACCCGCTTCATGGACCCACCCTGAGAAGAAATAAAGACACCTGAGCACACACAGCATTCGGAGCAGAGCCGACTCCCCCCCTTGACAAAGCGACTGCTCATTGGTCTTGTGCCCCATTAACTGGGCGATTATTTACTAGTTTGCAGTATTTTTATGATCATTCCCATAGAATGAGAGTCCATAAAACAAACCCAGATCACCTCCCAAATTGGGGCCACAAAGCTGATTCTTTCCAATTAGTTCTTTATCTGCAGGTTGATTAGCTGTCGTTAGTGGGTAGATTGGACTCGTTTGTGATTTCATTATAAAATCATCTAATTCAACAAAACCCTGTTATTATAAAGCAAGGGAGTCATGGTTTACATCAGTGGTTCCCAGATTTGATCACGCAGAGTCCTTGGGGGGCTTTTACAGGTACTGATGCCCAAGTTGACTCAAATTAGGATCATCCGGTCTCAGCGGGTGGACTGGCATATGACAAAGTCACCCAGATGATGCCAGCATAGAGCTGGGTTTGGGAACAGCTACATACAGGGAGGGTTTAAAATGGTAAAGGGATTCAGTAAGCTCTGAGGATGGGAGCTTGATCTCGCCGTGTACCAGGCAGTGCAGAACAGGTAAAACTGCTCCCACTATTGGGGATTCTATCTGCATTATCTGCATTTTATTAGAACTTTATCAATGTAAGCGTACGTGATCCTCCCTATCACCCCATGATACTGTCCACATGTTAAAGCTGGTGAAAATAAGGGCCAGAAATCAAACAGCTTGGTTACAGCTGCCCATGTTACAGAGGACAGTGATTTCCACCCCGTTCTTCTGGCTCTGACGAACTTTCCCACGTCCAGGGGGTGGGCGCAGGGCGGCTTGGTCCTGCACCTACTGTGGAGAGGCCACTTCTGAGAGCTCCGCCTGAGAAGCAGGGGTGTGGACACTCGGGCAAGCGCCAGCTCCTATTAGGGACTGCTGCATCCGACGCTGATCTTTGCATTTGACTTGGAGTAAGCCCCCTGCTCCCACCTGCAGGCCCAGTCCCAGAATCTGTGAGGCTCGCTGGACGCTCTCCTCCCCAGGCCCGTGGCCTCCCCACGTGCCTACCGACTCGTGCCCACCGACCTCCCTTCAGCTTCCTTGACACCTGGATTCCACAGAAACCATTGCCTGGTCCCTCAGGGCTCAGGGAAGAGAAGCTGCCTTCCTGGAGGGGCAGGGGGCAGAGAGGAGGCCGCCCAACCTCAGCCCTGACAGGCCCCCACCTGTCCCTCCCATCAGAATCTGCAGCCACCTCCGACTTCGATGGGGCCATGACGTCCCTGTAAACCTGCTGTGAGTTCAGAACCTCGTCAGTGGAGAGCTCCTTAGCACCCTGACCCCCCGGTGTCAGGGTCACAGCACCCGCAGAGCACAGGCTGTTTCCACTCACGATCCTGCAGCTGACCTGGGGCCTCAGCTTGCTGCCCTGGAACATCACGGGGGAGTGTGTCCCGACTGTCACTGGCCTGGTGAGAGAGCAAGAGCCAGATTCAGAGCACAGTTGTGCTTCCTCCCCGTGATAGTTGGGGGCCTTCTGAGTTTCTGTCCTGCCCCGTGGGGACTGGCTGGCTCCTGGCACCTGTCCCTTGCCAGCCCTGCAGTGGGCTGGGGCCAGCTGGGCCTGGCTTGGCCCTGGAATAGGCCTTCGAGGTGCCTTGGTGAGTTGACATGGCCGTGTGAGTCCGTTGCGCACTGCCTGGCCGTCACGGCACTGGGTGAGCCTTGACTGACTTCTGGGTCCACACTGCACCTCGTCTGTCTTTCTCTTCTCCACCCTGACCCCACATTCAAGCCTCTGACCTGGGAGGCGCCCCTTTCCTATACCCTTCCGCTCACCAGCATCTCTTGTCGAAGGCCCCAACTCCAGCTGCCGGCCGGGTGGACACCTGCTGCCAGGTCTCTGGGGACTCTTCTCTGCAGATGCGTGTTCCGTGAGCCCCTTGCTCCAGCCAGCTACTGGAGGGGCCTCAGATTCGCAGCTTGGAAGCCCTGTCTTCCTTCTCAGGGAATTCACCTGGACCTAGCTCACGGCTTTCTTTGGCTTCCAATTCAAAAGACTTTCAGGGGCAGCTCTTCGGTCAGGTTGGCTGAAGTCTCCTGAGGCTTAAGAGTGACGCCATCTGTTGCCACCCCATGAAGAAGGGAGGGGTCCGAAATATGGCTGAGGCCTCGACCTTCACACCCTGGTGGACAGCGTCTCTGTTCAGCCCCCAGCAGAGCTGGCCTCAGCCGCTCCAATTTAGAGCATTTGCCCCACGGCTCCTGTCCAAAGCCTAGCAGGCGACTGACCTGCGGGGCTGGAGTCCCTCAGGTGAGAGGGGTCAGGTGCTCACGGGACTCTCTTCCTTGGGCCACTTCACAGGCAGCAGCTCGCGCAAGTCACATGGTTCTGAGTCTCCACAGGAATCCTGCAGAGGTGTCACCTAATCAGGCCATCGGTTTGCACCCCATTTGGCATTAGGAATGGCCACGTATGGAATGTTCACTGTGGCTGGCCACACCACCCACTGTGTACTGGATGCTTGTCCAGTGCAAACTGATGCGTCCAGTTCCCCCCAGAGGGCAGAGCTGAGGAGGTGGACTCTTGGCCCCCGGGGCCTATTTCTTCCTTGACAGGAAGGCAGTGCCCCCCCCCCTCCCAGAGCTGCTGTGGCCTCCTGTGACCGGCTCTGCCCTGCACTCACCACTTCCTTCTGATGTCCCTCAATCTCCCTCCCTTCCCTCTTTCTAGCCTGGTTCTGTCCTAACAGTTTAGACGTGGTGGGGGATGAAGACAGTGCGGTGGGGGCTGAAGAGTCTCACTGCAGGAATTTTGCAAAACAAGCTGCTTCATGTTCTTTGTTTATTTGTTAATCAGGTATTTTTGTTGTTGAGATGCAGGAGGTCTTTGTATGCTTTGGATATTAATGCCTTATCAGATACACAATTTGCAAATATTTTCCCCGTTCTATAGATTGTGCTTGCAGCCTGTCATCTCCTTGGGACATGAGAGTTTTACATTTTAGGTAGTCAGTGTGTCTACTTTTGGGTTTGTGGCCTGTACTTTTCTAAAGAGTTTTATGAGTTTTATGGCTCTAACCTTATGTTTGTTTGTTTTTTTTTCTGTTTTAAGTGAGAAAGAAATCTCTAGGCCCAGATGGCTTCATGAGAGATTTTTAGAAAATTTTAAAGAATTAACACTAATTCTATACAATCTCACCCAGAAAATAGGGAATACTTTCTAATTTACTTTATGAAGCTACAATTACCTGGACACTAAAATTGGGGGGGTGACTTCAAAAATAAAGAACTTATAGCCCAATATTTCTCCTGAAGATAGAATACCTTAAAACTCATAGATAACAAAACTCAGCAATATACATAAAGAAGTTACAAACCCTGACCAAACGGACTTCATCTCAGACTTTCAGGGCTCACTCAATATTCAAAAGTCAGTCCATGTAATCTCCCACATGAAGATGAAAAAAAATCACAGTCGTGTTAATTGGTGCACGAAGGTTTATTTGACAACATTCAATGCCATTGATAAAAATTTCAAGTCAAGAATGGAAGGGAACTTCCTCGACTTTGTAAAGAACATCTGGAACCAATATCAGGCTTGATAGTAAGGGGGAACCAAATACCCCCCAGGGTTAGGGACAAGACAAGGAGGTCCACTGGCCCATGTCCACCTAAGGTCATAGTGGGTATCTGACCCTACACAAAGGCAAACATGAGCAAACAAATAAATAAATAAAAATGAGATTAAAAGATGCAGACCAGAAAGGGATAAATAAAACTGTCTCCTTTCTCAGATGGCATGATTGTTAATAAAGAAAAGCCTGAGAAATTTACAAAAATAAAAGAAAAACTCAAAAAAATTAAGCAAGTTTATCAACTTTGCAGGATTTAAGACCAACACACAAAATAAATCGAATTTCTAAATATTAATAATGAATACATGTAAGCAAAAGTTAGAACTATACCTGTACAAATGCTTCAAAATAGAAATACTTGGGTGGGAATCTAACAAAATAGTACACGGGTTGTATGCCAAAACTGCAAAACGCCGTGGAAAGAAATCCAAGATCTAAAAACACGAAGAGATACACTCTGCTCATGGATCAAGAGACTCAGCAGAGCAAGGTTTCCTGCAGACATAGATTAGCTTACTGCAAAATTTATATGCATGGGCACAGGCCCTAGAATAGCTATAATAAATCCGGAATATAAGAGTAAAATAGGAGAAATCACTCCACCCACTTCAGTGTTTATTCCTGGATGTGACTGTGGAGCAGAATGGTGAAACCAAAACACTTAGAAATAGACACGAGACAAGTTTGTAAGACACAGGGTATGGTGAGTTGCAGGATGAACACCCCAAGCACAACCAGTAAAGAAAAGTCCATCGGCCTGACAATGGAGCAGCAAGCCCTGCTCTGTGACAGGTCCTTGAGAGAAGTGCAAGCCATAGAGGAGGAGGAAATATTTGCAAAGTGTTTGCTTGGCAAAGGGTCGTACGTGGAACGTAAAAAGGACCCGGACTCAACAGCAAAAGGTCGAACAACTCCACTGTGGAGTGGACAGAGACCAAGGAAGGCCACTTGACTGCAGTCGGGTGGCAAATGCCACCTGGACGGTCAGCGCCACCAGCTGAAACTCGCAGTTAAGATCCCAGGGTGATCCCAGGCCCCGGAACTGTGGGATGCCAAGTGCTGCCAGGGCATCTGGCCCAGGGGTTCAGTGGAGCAGCGCTGGGAAGGCACTCCCGCCATCTCTTTTTTTCTTTTTTAATGATATTTTTATTAGTGCATCATATTTACACATAATAGTGGGGTACATGTGATATATCCTACATGCATGGAATATAATTCGATCCATTACAGTCCCCCGCTCTTCCTCTTTCCTCTCCTCCTTCCTCTCCATAGTTCCCTTTTAGGATAAATTTTGAAAGAACAGACCACAGACCTTGATAACAAGTTGGGTATGAGAGGTAAAGGAGATAGGAAGATAAGAGATGACCCCTAGTCTGAACTTTTCTAGTTGTGTCGATAGTAGTGCCATCTACTGAGGTAGAACTGAATGGGGAAGATGAGGTTTGGGGGGAAAAAGATGTTTAGTTCAGTCCCTCTTCCCTGCCCTACTTGCTCTCTTTATTCCTTGACAATCTGCAGCCACCCTCAAAAAGAATATTTGCTCCATCTCAGATTCCACTGTCAGAGAATCTATACTTTATGTTGATACATAGAATTTCCTGGTCTCTATTAACTCTACACACTTCTCCTCAGGAAATCACTTCTTTTCCTGTGGCTTCAATTACTGTCTTTATGTCCATGACTTCCAATATTCTATTTCTAGCCCTACACTCTTCTCTAAGCTCCAATCCATATGGCCAACCATCTATTGAATGAATATCTTCCCTGATATCCCACATGCACCAAATTCTACCTTGAACCAAATCAAAATTTTCATATTACTCGCTGTATATCTCTCTTCAGTATTTCTAGTTGGATCAATGTCCTACTGTATGACCAAAGTTCCCTGACCCAGGAGCACATAGGTCATCTTTATCTGCTCTTAGTCCCCATATATGACCCAACACTGACTCCCATACATGCTACTTTCTGTTTAATATAGAGTAGTGGTTAAGAGATTGAGTTCTAAAACCGCCTGCCTTGGCTTATATTCTAGTTCTGCAATCTAGTAGTCACTGAACTTTCTGTGCCTGTGTTCCCCACCTGAAAAATGGGGATAATGATAATAGTACCTATGCCTACTTCATAAAGTTGTAAGGACTCAATAAATTAATCCAGGTCCGGCCATCTCTTTATGCGACCTTTTGACAACAGTTCAGAGGTGGAGAACCGATTAGTGGTCGCCAGGGGCTAGAAGTGAGGGGGGAGGGGCAGGGTGCGGCCACAGAGGAGTTTGGTGTTTTGATTTGGGTCGATCTGGTTTCTGGCTGGGTGTTGAAGGATGACCCAGCAACTGCACAGTGGAGTCAAGCGAGCAAGGCGACAGGACAGCTGTGGCCCACGTGACTTCTCCGCAGGGGAGGGCGTGAGCCGGGGAAACCCCCGGTGCCCACTGTCACTTGCACGCCGGACCCGGGGCAGGGAGCGCGAGACGGGGGCGGCGCTGTGCGGGCTGCGCGCGGGCTCTGCGCCCGGGAGGCGCGGCGGGCGGAGCGGGGCGGTCAGGCGCCAGCCTGCGGGCTGCCAGGGGAGAACTTTTTGGAGCGCACCTGCGGGTCTCTGCCCCTGGCCGCCGCCTGGCCGTGGGTGGGCCGGGGGCGTCGGCGCGGCATGCAGGCGCTCAACATCACCCCCGAGCGCTTCTCCCGGCTGCTGCGCGACCACAACCTGACGCGCGAGCAGTTCATCGCGCTCTACGGGCTGCGGCCGCTCGTCTACACCCCGGAGCTGCCCGCGCGCGCCAAGCTGGCCTTGGTGCTCACCGGGGTGCTCATTTTCGCCCTGGCGCTCTTCGGCAACGCGCTGGTGGTCTACGTGGTGGCCCGCAGCCAGGCCATGCGCACGGTCACCAACATCTTCATCTGCTCCCTGGCACTCAGCGACTTGCTCATCGCCTTCTTCTGCATCCCGGTCACGATGCTGCAGAACGTGTCGGACACCTGGCTCGGGGGTGAGTCCGCCTCGCGGGTGCCGGCCCCCCCCCCCCCTGCACCAGGGTTTCTTCCTCCCCACGTTGCCGGCCGGGAATCAGGATCGGGGTTCTTCGGGTTGTTTTCCATTCTCTTACAGGGAGTCGACTGTCAGTAGGTCAGGATGCTAAATCGTCGGCCCTCCTCCGCGAGGGACTGCTGAAACAGCGTTAAACACGGATTCACCTGTGTGGAAAGTTTTAAATGGATTGACAGGTCAGACACTTTCCTGTGCTCTCGGACCGAACTGTTGCATCCGGCATCATTTGCCTGCCGCCACTCACTGCATCAAATTAATGGAGAATTGTGGGTCAGTTCATAGAACCTGGGTTTTGAGGAGGAAATGACTTACATTTCCGTGTGAAATTGTTGAGGAGATGATGTGGGATCTGGGTTTGAACAGTAGTCATTCAGATTGTCAGCAGAGAAGGAAGGGGTGTTCTAGAGGGGGGTTCGCTCCAAAATGTGGAAGACAGACAGAAGAAGAGGGTACTTGAAGACATTTCGGGAATGTGCACTTTGTATGTGGAATGGTGTTTGGAGGAAGTGGGCTGACGAAGCCTACCTGTGGTGCTGTGGGATGACAGCTCCATTTGGGTGACCAAGTCAGGTGGGGTCTTTTACTGGGAGTCAGGAGACCCGGATGGCTACTTAGGCTCGAATGCACTGTACTTGAACATGTCTGGGCCTCAGTTTTGCAAAATGATACTAGGGATCAGAGAGGTTGGCTGGTCAAGTGAGGCCCCCAGCCGTTCTGAGCGATGTCAGGGAGGCCTTGACAGAGGGCGGCCCCTGCAGACGGCAGAGGGGCACCGCTGGAGGTTTTCTCATCCCCTGTTTTCCTATTCATGGGGGCATTTCATGTTTGCTTGTCAGTACTGGAAAAAAGGGCGGTATGTGGGGGAAGTATTCTGTAGATTGGAGAGAGGTGAGTGTGAGTGAGTGTGCTTGAACGAGGCGGGCCTGCCGGGGTCCAGGTGTTGGTTTCACCCAGGTGTTTAACCGAGGCAGTCTGTGGTAATCTGGGATGGGGTTTATAGAACAAGTGAGGTTCTACACTCAAGTAGAGGACACCTCGGTTGAAGTACAGGGAAGACTCCTCTCCCCTGAGAAATGGGTGCTAAGCAAGAATTAACCTGTGTGTTTTAAGGTAGAATAGTTGCAGATGCCCTTGATGAAGGAACGAAAAAAAGAGTTCAAGAGCACGTGATCCAGGAGCTGACAATTAATTCTTAATTTATTATTTGACAGAGCCGTTGAGGCTCCTAGGGGGCAAAGCGGTCCACCTGGGAATGCAGGAACCAGGGGAGCTCCTAGGTCCCCGTGGGCCCCAGAGACTAGCGCTGTGCCCTGTGAGCAAATCCAGGGTTGGACAGGCTGAGATCCGTGGTGGAGACGGGGTGGGTCAGGAAGGCCCCCGGGAGGAGGTGGTGTTTGTGGCTGGGCTTGAATAATTCAGACTTTTTTCAGTAGAGGAGGATGGGGTGTTCTAGGAGCGGGGTTCACTCCACAATGTGGAGGACAGGAAGAAGGTGGTGTATTTTAAGAGCGCTGTGTTGGACATTTAAGAATGCACATCTTTCAGAGGGGAGTGGTGGGAAATAGACAGATTGATACAACTGGGAGGAAAATGCACACGTTATGTAAAACCTCTCTTTCCTTCATGGATGAGGCAAGAAAGATGAGGCCACAAAGATCACCGGGTGGTGGCAGTGGCAAAGGGAAGACGCCCGGGAAAAGGACAGGCCTGTCCCGTGCAGGGGCTCAGCTTGAGCACATCACCCTTGCTGAGGTCACAACAGGTCCTTCCCCTCTCTCCAGAGAAGCAGGGAATATAGGTTTTTATGATGGCAGTAAAGTGTCATTGAGTCACGAAAGACACCTCTGTGAGCCTGCTCGTAACTCCTGTTGGGACTTGGGACTTCTGTAGTCCAGCGTCCCTGATGGTGGCTGGGCTGGGAGCCACTGCTGATCCTCTTCTGTCCACTCACCTCCCTCACTAGGACCAGCACACCTCCAGTGTCAGCTCCTGCGTCTTAACAAGGTCCTGGTGATGGTGTGCAGATTAACCCCTGATCGGCAGCCTCCCCATGTGATACGCACTGCAGAGGGAGAGGCCCTCGGACCTGCCTGCACCAGGATCTGCTCAAGGGCTTTGGACCTCGTCCCTTCTGGCCTCCTGTCCTGCCAGCTAGCTTGACTCCATGCAGCCGGCTTGTGCTAACTCAGAGCCCCCTGCAGGCTCTGCCCAGCTCCCCTTCAGCAGAGCATGGTATTGGCTTCAGTCAGGTGTAGTGGGAGTATTTACAGCCTAGAGTTCAGCAGCTACAAATCAGGCCTGCAACACAGACACACAAGTCAAACGGCTGTTTCCCAGCACCCTATGAGCAAACTCGAACAGTCACATAAACATCCAGTTGGCTTAGGTGACTCTCACTGGAGTCAGGAAGACACCCCTGATGAGCAGCCTCCTCAGGCTGCCAGCAGGATGGGGGTCAGAGTGCAGGGCCTTCCATCCACCGGTCTCCGGATCAATTACCAGAGCGATCGGCTCCTCTGCCCCGGCAGAGGACAGTCAGCAGCCTGTGCTCACGACTTTCCCTTTATCCCTGAAATGAGGATGGGATGGGGTTGCCATGGCATTTAGAGGTAGTTCTCAGGAGTTCTCTCTCTTGTCCCCTCTGATCTATTTTGTCAGGTGCCACCAGTGAATTTCCCGGTTGCCCTC
This sequence comes from Spermophilus citellus, assembly GCF_964194105.1. NCBI lineage: Eukaryota > Metazoa > Chordata > Mammalia > Rodentia > Sciuridae > Spermophilus > Spermophilus citellus. Next base: position 153,791,482 of record NC_138189.1, read on the forward strand.
TGAGAATCACATTTATGTGTCTTTACCTGCAACTTTCTTATTTCTCTCCTTCTCCTCCTCTTAGTTCTTCACAACTGCAAATGCTCCTCTGAATGCACTGGTTGAGCATGTTTTGCTTCTAACTAAATTCAGAACAATTGATTTTGCCTGGGCTGAGCCTCAGGGCAATGCTCTCCTCTGGAGGTTCCCTAAACTCCTGTTTCCTCTTTCTTCCTTTCTTCATTCTCCTGTGTCTGGTGTTCTGTCTTGGATGGCTCTCATGCCTCTTCTTTTTGGCCAGTGTCCACTGAAGCTCGTGACTGCCTCTTCTTTATCAGTCATCTCGGCGTGGAGGCTGTGGCCAGACCCTGCTGCCTTGTTGGTGGTTCTGAGCTTAGCATCTGACCCACCCTGAGCCGTGGTCTTCCAGCTGATCTGCGGACGAGGTGTGCACACGGGGGCATCTCAGCAGCAGCAGTACTGCCTCTGCAGCTTGTTCTTTTGCCTGCAGTCTAAACTGATCTGTGGCACGTGAGCCATCCCTGCGTCTGGCCTCCCTGGGTATTTGCTCTGTGCTTGGGATGTGGTAGGTTGACACAGCTGTGTCCTTGGGGAACAGCCAGAGTTCTAGTAAATCAGCAGGAGAAGGAGGCATTCGAAGGAAGCCCCGTAAAGGTCGGGGTTCCAGGGTGCACAGTGCGAATGCTGGGAAGTGAAGAGCTTGAGTGGGATTGAGGGATGGTCCAGGAGAGGGCAGGATCCGTGGCCGCTGAGCTCAGCGGAGGGGGCAGTGATTCTGAAGATGGAAGTAGAAATCAGCTCTGGTTCTAGGCATAAGTAAGGGAAGAGGGGCGCTGCTTGGGGAGGGTGTGGATAGGTGGCCTTGCAGGAGCCTAGGGAGGGATGGTCTCCCCTTGTCACCCTGAGCTCTCTGGTGCTCCCTGCCCTCCTGTCGTGGCAGGGAGAGCTTTTTAACGGTGGCTGGCAAGTTGACTAAATGCAATTCCAAGAAAGGAGTTCCATCCGGAGTGGTGGGGAACCACGGGAGATGGACATGTCCTCTCACCTCCCCACATCCCAAGGCACTTGCCTGGGTCAGGAAATGGGGACTGTCCCTTTCTTCTGCAGCTGCTACGAGAATGAATTCCCCTCAACAGTGGCTCTCAATTTTTCATATCTCTGGTTGGGATGTCTGCCCAGCACCTGCCTGCCTGCCCTCAGGATTCTGACTTTAATTGGTCTGAGTGTGATAACTAGTGTCAAGTTTCCCAAAGTTCCCCGAGTTAGAAAGGATTGTTATTTGCAGCCAAGGCTGAGAGACAGCGTAGATGCTACCAGCACCAGCACTAGGGCGAGGACTGAGGACCAGGCTACAGGAGTAATAGAAGCGGAGTTTCCAGAGAGCTGGAGCCTGAGGCGTGGCAGCCCGTACAACTGTGGTGTCTGGAAGTAGGACGAGGAGGGGAGACCCCTGGAAGAGCAGGAGTGTGTTGGTGACACGAGTCCCCGGAGGACCTTCGAGGCCATTGCTGATTGCAGGTCATGGAAACCGGACCTTTGTGGAGTCTTTCAAGATGAATGTGGAGGACTGGGACGCAGCTGGGGTGGGGGGGAGTGCTTGGTGGGCATGCAGAAGACCCTGGGTTCCTTTTCCGTTCTGTCCCTCCCTTCCTGCCTTCCTTCCTTCCTCCCCTCTTTCTTTTTCTTTTGGTGCTGAGAATTTAACCCAGGGGCACTTTACTGCAGAGCTGAATCCCAGTCCTTTTGTTATTTTGTGTTTTGAGACAGGATCTTTCTAAATTGCTGGGGGTCTTGCTAAGTGGCTGAGTCTGGCCTTGACTATTTGAACCTTCTGCCTCAGCCTCCTGAGGGGCTAGGATTACAGGTGCCCCACCCCTCCTGGCTAGAGGCCCTGGGTTCAATCCCCAGCACCAAGGGGGAAAAAAAATTTAGAAGGGAGTAAAATGGTACAGAGAGTGGAATACAAGATATGCTAAGACAAAAAGCATTTCGTTGTCTGGAGAAGAGGATGCAGCTATAAATCAACACACCTCCTGCGAAGGTTTCAGTGCCTTGTGCCCAGAGCCGCGGCGACTGGCGTGGGTGTATGAGGGAGTGGGCAATCAACCCCTGGCTTCACCAGAACGGCTCCCGTCTCTATTTTTAATAAATAGAGCTTTGCGTCTGACTTTAGATGAGAAAGAGAAGGATTTTACTGGAAGGAAAGGAGGGGAGGAGCATGCTCTACACAGGGCATGAAATATCCAGGTGGCTTTCAGAGCCCCGTGAGGCTTGGTGAAGGGGGCCAGGGGGGCTCTGGGCTTTAACCGTGGGACTCCAGTTCAGAGCAGAGGCCTCACCCTGAAGCTTCTCCAGGTTTAGTTTATGATTCAGTTAGTGATCAGAAAACATCCACCACCTTTCCCATATGATTTTCCCTTTTCTATGACATTTCAGAAATGTACACCTGGTCAAGTAGATGTAAGATCAGGAGTGTGGGGGTTCAGAAAGTCTCCCGGCAGGGATGCTGACAGCTGTGCTGAAGAGACCTCTGTAAAGACAGGAGAGGAGCAGGCTCAGGCGGAGGTGACATCAGGCTGGAGCTTCCTAGGGAGAGGGACCATGCGCCCAGGCAGGAAGAGCGTCACAGTCTTGGGGAGTGGAAGGGCGGCAAGAGCCGGGATTTACATGGAAGATCTTTTCTACAGAGGACGGCAGCAATTCGCAACTACAATAAACATAGAAATGGGTCTATCAAAGAGAAAGACTGAAAACGTCTAGGCCCAGCCCCTCGGCAGGGCTCACCTGCCTCAGCGCCCCCCCCCCACCTGGGCTCACCTGCCTCAGGCCCAGCCCCCCCCACCAGGGCTCACCTGCCTCAGGTCCAGCCCCCCAGCAGGGCTCACCTGCCTCAGGCCCAGCCCCCCACCAGGGCTCACCTGCCTCAGGCCCAGCCCCCCACCAGGGCTCACCTGCCTCAGGCCCAGCCCCCCACCTGGGCTCACCTGCCTCAGGCCCAGGCTTCCCCCACATGTTTTGTGATCTTATTCTTAAGCTCTTTTGCAACCTAGCATAAATGGCCCCAGGAACTACAGACTCGCATTTTCTTTAGAACTTCCTATCTCAACCCCAGGTCCATTGTCAGATAAATAGACCAACGTGGTCCACACTCACCTGATGAGCCATCCCTCACCTGAGCAGGAGAGAAGGTCTGACACTCAGTGCGAGGTGGATGAAGACATTATGCTAATGGATCCACATCATTGACTGCACTCACCTGAGCCATTTAGAATAGGCAAGATTAGAGCCATAGAACATAGATTCAAGGTTATGGGAAGAGTGTGGGGGCAGGGGTGAGTGGAAAGTGAATGTTTAGTCCTGTGTTTGGGACCATGAAAGAGTTTAAGTGGTGATGTCTCCATGACATTGTCAATATAGTTAATGTCACTTAATCACATATTTTAAAAAAGGCTACAGTTGCCAGGTGCAGTGATGCACACATGTGATCTAAGCTACTCAGGAGGCTGAGGTGGGAGGATCATGAGTTAGAGGCCAGTCTGGCCAATTTAGTGAGACCCTATGTCAAAATGGAAAAAAAAGAAGGGCTGGGGTATAGCTCTGTGGAAGATGCCCCAGATTCAATCCCGGGAGGGTGGAAATCACACATTTGTGATATACCTATTCTAAAAAAAGGAAAGAAAGAAACTTTCTTTCTCAAAAGGACACTTTCTGGTAGCTCCAGAAAATTCTGGAAAAGATTCCAGCCAGTTAGGTCTCATTCTTCTCATGGGAAAAAAAAATGTTGTGATCTAAAAAAGAAGTCCTCTGCTCAGATCTAAGTCCTGTGTCCCATCATGATGGGGGACACCGAGGGAGGCTGTGTTACTTCCACTGAGGGACTTAGACGAAGTGCTTGATGGCTCTGGTGGGGACAGATGGACATATTCCACAGAGTGGACGCTGTATTCCATGGGGCTAGATCCAACCCCTGGGAACCCAACTCTGGGAACATGTGTCCCTGGTGGTTCCTTTGTTCTGGGTCTGTCTCCATGGCCTAAGTCCTGACTTGATGTTTGAAGTCAAGGTCAACCAGAGCTCAGAAAAACGGCTCTTTTTCTACCTCCTTTGGCATCTCCCTTCCCTGGCCTGAGCAGGACACTGGCATTTCCCTCTGCTGGCCTGGGATGGCGACTCTGCAGTCCCCATCTCCCGTATCTGTGTCTGTCTCTGCTGGCTTCAAAGCGGCCTGTGAGCAGGGCTGTCTTGAAATCAAGGATTCCTAATAATGAATCTGAAGTAGTCGAGCAAGTACTTTTTTTTTTTTTTAATCTGTCTTTGCAAACTAAAACTAAGGCTAAGTTCATTCTTCCTGTGGCTGGGTTGCTGAGAAATTTCCTGTCCTACCAGAGAGACGGTAGGTAGACTCTTAAGGACACTAGGAAGCTCGGAAGATGGAACGTCCTCTGCAGGGAAGGGGCTGACTGGCCTGGGGCTGGGGAGCCCACAGTTCTGTTGGAGGAGGCTGCTCCTCCCAGAGAGCTAGAGCCAGGCTTCCCCGGAGCCGGAGACTCAGGGCTGGGCGTCGAACTCACGTCACTTCTGTGATACAGCAAGTCCCAGCCGAGCCCAGGTTGACACCGTGGAGGATACCCTCTACCGCTGTGAGGGCCCATGCCCCATCATGAAGGGGTTGGACAGTGATAGGAGGAGCAGCCCGTGGCTTTTGGCTTTATGATCTGTCAGTTAAGTCAGTCGCCTAAGCTCGCAAAGCTGGGGAGGACTGGCCCGAAGGCTCTGCTGTGTGGGGCTCCCCTGCAGCAGGCAGGAGAGGGGACGGTCACTTCTTCGTGCAAACCCACTTTGGGCAGTGTGGTCCCCCATAGCTCCCCCTCATACTCTGGTGCTGGTTTGGGACCTAGAGGGACATTTGCTGCAATTGTCCTTCGAAAGCTTTCCTGGAGATGGACTCTGCCAACTGTCCTCCGTGGCCTGCGCACACGTGGACCATGGCTGGTGTGAGAGTGACCTCCAAGCCGCTCAACAGCAGAAACTGTGTGATGGTTGTTAATTATTTTTTCTTTACTAAGATTCTGAGAGCAATAAAGCATTTGTTTGTATGAAGAGAAATTTTATTAGATCAAAATTTAATCTAAGTTTTATTATGAACCTGGTTCATGCAGTGACTTCTTCAGCGGGTCTGAGGAGGAGACGCCGGCGCTACGTTCTGCCACAGTAGCTTTCATGGCGGAGTGACAGAGCCCTGGAAATTAGCCCTGCCTGCTGCGCACAATGAAGGAAGTCAGGACAGAATAGAGTAAAAGGAAACTCTGAGCAAGATGCAGACTGTTAAAGTTTAGATTACCCCTAAGTAGAATCGTTGGGTGTAACAGCCAGATGCTGACAGCTGGTTAATTCAGTGGACACATTACTCAGACCCAGTTTGATTCAAATTGCATTTTCAATATTGAGGAAGTCATACCTGGATTTTGGATTTTGAAGACACGGTTCGCTTGCTGTCTGGAACATAAGCTCCAAGAGGCCAAAGGCTCCTCGTTCTGTGCATCCAGCCCCCCTCTGCTCAGCACGAGGAGGGTTCAGCAGCACACAGGAGATGCTCAGTCTTGGAGTAACTTAAGGGGCGTCCTCTGGTCCCTGTAATCCTGTCCCAGGCTTTTCAGGAATTGTGGGCTTTATTTTTGCAATGTTCACAAGGATGAGATTGTATCTATTTTGTGTACCTTGCATTTGGGCCTTTTTATTCACAAAAGCAAAGATTCTGAGCACGGCGTATAATTGGGGTTTGGCAAGGCTACTTTGTAGCAATAATGAAAATGTGAGTTTAAGGTAAGTGGCATCTCCAGAAACTCCCAGGAGGCCCCAGCAGCCTCCGGTCTGCAGAGCTCAGCAGGAGGACAAGTGAGTCTGGGCTCAGGGCACGATGGGGACCTTGCTCCTCTGCTGCCAGCACAGTGGGGCTTGTTAAATCTGAGGGCTCTTCACTATGTGGTGTGAATCCTGTCCCCAGCCTTCTGCCGTCCCCTTTACCCTAGGAAGTGGAGTACATCCTGCTGCTGTGGGTGGCCCCGGCAAGGCACAGTGTCACCTCCAAGGAAACGCAGTCCAGTGGCCAACACTCACCCTGACTTCAGTCTCCAACTGTGCATTTAGAGAAGCTGAAAAGGCGTCCGGCTCCTTACTCTGGGATGTTTCTCCAGCCTCCTTCTCCCTTCCAGCGTCTGTCCTGCTGCCCTCCCCAGCCTGCAGGGCCCCTGTTTGTCCGGGCCACGCCCTCTGAGGTGCAGGGCTGCAGGATCACTGCGGCTTCCTGCCCAGCCAGGCAGCAGGTCCCTGCAAGTCTCCTCCTACGGGTTTGCTCCTGGTTTTCCACTCTCCTCTCTTTTCTCCCCACGTGAGTTGGTGGGTCTGGGTCTCGGGAATCCACAAAATAACGTGCTGGGATTTTGTCTTGTGGTGAAGGGATCCAGAGAGAGACTTCCTGTGTAGCTCTCTGCCTGTTTCCTCTTTAAACTTTTTCCTCTCTTCTTGGATAAGGGTGTATAGCAAATACACTTCTTTAAAAAGAGAAATGAAAAGACTTATTAACGCTTTTCTATGATTGTTAGAAAGTCCGACCTACAGATGTTCTAATTATCTGGGAAGCTGATGAGAACGGAATTGGTTACCTTTCTTTAAAAACATCTGGGAAAGGGGCTGGAGCCTGGACAGGGAGGGCAGCTTTAGGAATCTCTGATGGAAACTGGCTAGGGCAGACGTGCAGCTGGAGTTGTGTGGAGCTGCTCAGGCTCTGCTTGCCTTTGGTATCTTTGCAGCCTCTTTCACCAGGTAGAGGCAATTTAGAGGATTACAGAAGACTGCAGGTGTTTTTTGGGGTGCTGAGGAGGGAGCCCAGAGCCTTCCACATGCCTGGCAATTCTCCAACTCGCAGCAGCACCTCAGCCCACAATGATTGTTTTTTTAAAAGTTTCCAACATAAGGAGGTAAACGAGCAGCGGTTGCTCCGGTGGTCAGCAGACGGTGCAGTGTCTCGAGGAAACAGCATCGGCTCTGGTCATGGGAGGAGCAGCAGGACTCGTGTGGGAGGCAGAGAAGACGCAGGAAAGGAGAGAGTGCTTTGACGAGGCACTCTGCTTGCAGCGCAGCACATCAGTGGACCCAGATCTCCCAGGACCACTCTGGCCTGGTTACCATGGTGACAACAGCCGTGGAGTCTCAGATGAGCCTCTCCTTTTCATGAGCTGGGTCTCTATCTGTGGTACACTTTTCCTGATCTACCACGGACCAGTGCCTGCAGCGTCACCTCCACCTGGAACCTTGCTAGAAACCGTCTCAGCTCCTGGGTCCGAGTCTATTTTCCCAGAAGTCCCAGGTGATCCACATGCACAAAGGAGATGGAGACCACTGGTGCATTCCCTGCAGTCGCTGGGCTCAGTTTTGCTTCTGAAGGACGGGGTAGAGGACGCTGGCCACTGGTAAGAGGCCTCCCCTGAGCACTTCTCGCAGACGGCATGGCTGTCACTTCTCCCTCTTCTCTGTCGTACCGGCGAGGCCATCACTGGTAATCAGGACCCTTGCATTAAGGACTGTTTTCCACATGGCCATCACACCCAGGAGGGGCAGGATTTCCTGCCCAGCCTGTTGCTTGCCTGCTGGATTTGTGATGGCTGATCCAAGCCCAAGTCAAGTGGTGAACCTGTCCTCAGCTAGATGGGCTCTTAATGACCCTGCTCACTCTGGCTTAGTCCACTTTTGTCACTATACTGAAATACCCAAGGACAGATAATTTATAAGGTCTATTTGGTTCACTGTTCTGGAGGTTCAAGCGTCCCATCTGGAGAATCCTAGGGCAGCCCATGGCCAGGGGCAGGGAGAGCAGAGGTGTTCTCTCATCTTTGTCCCTTCTTATAAAGCCACCAAGGTTCAACCATGGGCCTGCCCTGAGCTAGCCCTAACCTCCTTGTGGCCCAGCCACACAGCCAGCTAAGTCTCCTCCCTCTCAGTGCCTCGAAGTGGAGGCTGGACTCCAACATGGTTCCAGAGGGCCTGGACCACAGCACCTGGTCTTCAGGAAGCACCACTTTTCCTAATTCTAATTAGGGAAATCTCCTCTCTATATCCTGTGGCTGGATTTTCACATTGAAAAATTGAAAAGATGTTATTGTCTGAAAACATTCTTCTGGCCAGGCGTGGTGGTGCACACCTGAAATTCCAGCAGCTCAGGAGGCTGAGGCAGGAGGATCGTGAGCTCAAAGCCAGCCTTGGCAACTTAGCAAGACCTTGTCTCTAAATAAAATATATTTTTAAAAGAATGAATGGGAATGTGGCTCAGTGGTTAAGTGCCCCTGAGTTCAATCCCTGGCACCAGGAAGTAAAAATTAAAAAAAAAAAAAGACTTCTTTGAGTGGATTTTGATGAGGACAACAGCCCCTCAAGGCTTTAAGGAGTTGCACTAGTGAATCATGAAGTCTTTCAGATTAGCACTTTTCAAAAGTCCACCCATCTCCATGGCCACAGTGGGGAACAAACCTCCAACACCGCAGCCTTTGGAGGATGCTCTCAAGCCATACCCAGACACCAGCACCTGTTTTCTCTGTGTCCTGGGTTCCCACACCTGTAACACGTGGACAAGGACAGCAGTGCGAGCCCCACAGGACTCTCAGCCAGTGTCGCCCTGAGGACGGCACCTGGACCCCCTGAAGCACTCGTGGCTGTCGGCGGTGCTGAGGCTGCCCCAGTCCAGCTCTCGGCACATGGGAAGCTGCGTGGGACCAGTTCCAGGGTTTGTTCTCCTGAGACTTTCTCCTGGGAGACCATCAACTCCAGCTCTGACGACTGCTCTCTAGGCTTTGCTTTGTTTTATCGAGGGCTCTACAGCTGTTTTCATTAAACTGGTTTCCCAAGGATTCCTTCTTCAGTTTCTTTGATTTCATGACTTCTTATCTCTTGCATTTTACTCGTATTTTGCATGAATCTTTCCAAGTAGCTTCTTAAAAAAAAAAAAAAAGCAAAGCAATCTATACTTAGAGGATCCAAAAGCCTCCACCAGAAACCTTCTATAATTAATTAATGAATTCAGCCAAGTAGCAAGATATAAAATCAACACCCATAAATGAAATGCATTTCTATACATCAGTGATGAACCCTCTGAAAGAGAAATTAAGAAAACCACTCCATTCACAATAGTCTCAAATAAAATACTTGGGAATCAATCTAACAAAAGAGGTGAAAGACCTCTACAATGAAAACTACAGAACACTAAAGACAGAAATTGAAGAAAACCTTAGAAAATGGAAAGATCTCCCATGTTCTTGGATAGGCAAATTAATATTGTCAAATGGCCATACTACCCAAAGTGCTATACAGATTCAATGCGATTCCAATTAAAATCCCAATGTCATTCCTTATAGAAATAGAAAAGCAATCATGTAATTCATTTTGAAAAATAAGTGACCCAGAATAGCTAAAGCAATCCTTAACAAGAAGAGTGAAGCAGGAGACATCACAATACCAGACTTAAACTATACTTCAGAGCAATATTAACAAAAATGGCATGGTATTGGCACCAAAATAGACATGTAGACCAATGGTACAGAATAGAGGACACAGAGACTAACCACATAAATACAATTATCTCATACTAGACAAAGGCACCAAAAACATACATTAAGAAAAGATAGCCTCTTCAACAAATGGTGCTAAGAGAATTGGAAATCTATATGCAGCAAAATGAAAATAAATCCCTCTCTCTCACCATGCACAAAACTCAACTCAAAGTGGATCAAGGACCTAGAAATTAGTTCAGAGACCCTGCGCCTAATAGAGGAAAAAGTAGGCCCAAATATCCATCACATCAGATTAGGCTCTGACTTCCTTAGGAAAATTGCAAAATATAAATAAATAAATTAATAAATAAAATGGACTCAAACTGAAAACCTTCTTCTCAGTAAAAGAAACAATCAATGAGGTGAACAGAGAACTTACATTTTGGGAGAAAATTTTTGCCATATGCATGTCAGATAGAGCACTAATCTCCAGGATATATAAAGAACTCAAAAAACTTAATGCCAAAAATACAATCAATAAATGGGTAAAAAGCTGAATAGACACTTAAAAGATATACATTCAATCAGCAAATATATGAAAAAATGTTCAACATCTCTAGTAATTAGATAAATGCAAATCAAAACTACTCTAAGATTTCATGGCAGTTATCAAGAATAAAGACACAGTAAGTGTTGGCGAGGATGTGGGGGAAAAGGCACACTCATACATTGCTGGTGGGACTGCAAATTGGTGCCATCAGTCAGGAAAGCAGTATGGAGATTCCTTAGAACCCTTGGAATGGAACCACCATTTGACCCAGCTATCCCACTCCTTGGTTTATACCTAAAGGACTTAAAAAGAGCAGCTCACAGCAATGTCAATGTTTATAGCAGCTCAATTCACAATAGCTAAACTGTGGAAGCAACCTAGGTGCCCTTCAAGAGATGAATGGAGAAGGAAACTGTGGTATACATACACAATAGAATATTACTCAGCATGAAAAGAGAATAAAATCATGGCATTTGCAGGTAAATGGGTAAAGTTGGAGAATATTGATACCGCTGTTGACCGGTGACGAGTCCTTGCTTCCCCGATGTTGAAGAATAACACCAAAGAAGCACGCCGAGGCAAGGTCAGAGTAGAAATTAGAAGTTTATTAAAGGACAGCAGAAAAGACTTCTCCCGGAGGAAGAAGGGGACCCAAGAGGTGGAATCCGAGGAAGGGCTGTTGTCTCCCCTTTTTATAGTTTTGGTGATGGAATGTAGGTGGGAGGGGTTGGGACACAGGTGGGCCAAAAGGACAGGGAGGACTTTTGGGATGGGCTATCTTTAAGTTTGCTGGGGGCTGTTTATTAACACTTCTTTGTGATGGGCTATCTTCAAATCTGTTGGGGGCTGTTTCCTGGGCTCCATTAACATTCCATTGTCCTGTGTTTTTCCTGAGTCATTCCCAGCATGGCCTCCATTTTAGATTTCACTCGGTATTAGACCCGATTTACCTAACTACACTGACTACCTAACTTTAAATCTGGCTTCATTCCCCCCTCTAATTTGGGGAACTCCTTACTGCTGTAAGGAAAGGGGGCGAAGAAGATCTTTCTGGCTTCTTCAGGCTGACAAAAGGGGCGATGTTGGGGCAAGCAGTTTGGAGTCCCCCTTTAAAAATTGGGTCTATCGAGTGGTCCATGCTAAAAGTCCAATTGAGAAGTAATAGGCCATTCGAGTGATAGGTGGTCTATAAGAGAAATAAGAGTTCATTAGTACTGGAACCAGATTGATACAGCAAGAAATGCCAAAGCACAGAAATATGCCAATGAGTATAATGGCCAAGACAAAGATCAACAATGTTTTCTATCAGGCAGTACCAGGAACTAAGAGTTAAGATACTGTTTCCACGACAATATTGTTGAGGACATGGCTTCTATCTGAGCATGTAAATCTTTAAGGATATTTGCCACATTGCCAGAAATGTCAGGGATGTCAACACAACATTTAGGGTTACAGATGTCTTTTCCTTTAAGATATAGTCTAATAATTTAATGCCATCTGATCCTGCAAAATCCTTTTACTAGTTTGACCTCTGTGTCTAATAGAAAAATCTTTAATTCTGCTACACAGGGCTGGATAACCATACTAGCAAACATCAAGCCTACCTGCGTTGGTTAGAAATATCTGTGGGCCTTAAACTAAAAACTACTCTGGCAGTTTCTTTTGATAGTTATCAGGCATTCCTGTCTGAGAATCTCTTTTGTAGCCTCTAGTTTACTTATTTATGGAAGTTACATTTAACTATTATTATTATTTAAGATGTCCAGGAACAACTGTGCTTTGGCTTTGACTGTCTTTGCTAAGTGTTTAAGATGAAGCAAGTCAAACTGACTTTTGTTTTCAATCTATTGTTAACAGTCAGCTGAGTTACTCTGGGAGTCCTCGGGAACTTCACAGCAGCTTCTCAGTTCTGCTAGTGCCATTTGCGCTAGGATGGGTCCAGGCCTTGCTTGACCACGTGGCTTCCCTCGGAAGCATCAGGGATGTCTCCCTTTTTGATTACCCTCCTCTTCACAGCAAATGCACTGACTGGCTTCCTGTCCTCCACTGGTCTCATTAATCTCCCTGATCGGGAGGTTATGTGGCCTAGAGTTGCAGAGCCCTTTGAAGAAGTCCCCTATTCCCTGATTCAGACTGACTCAGAGGGCAAGAGCCAAATTTTTAATTTTAAAACTTAATCTTAAACATCCAGCAAATAAGTTAACAGCCTTATATTAAGAGCACTGAGCTTTAATGTCTATCTCTCTATCCTGTAGGTGATAACTTCTTGTCTTAAATTAAGCCAGGTTGTGTGTTCTTAAAGCAGTACCTCTTTAAAACATTAACAGGCAATCCTTAGACCATCTAAAAGCAAACTACAAAACAAAACTAACTAGGGTAAAAACATATTTAGTTTATGTAATAGCTACCTTGAATTCTGGCAGAGTTATACATTATAATTTCCTGTTTGAGATCCTGGCAATCCTGACAAAAACCAACTTTTGGACACAACCTTAAATGTACTGAAATCTAGCCTACTTCTTTCATAGTCACTTTCACATGAGATGGGACATAGAGCCTTATCTCAAGTAAGGTGGGGCTCTTCATAAATCTTAAATACTATAGTTCTGAAGCTGATCTTTGTTTTTTTTTTAAACATTATTTTACAAAGCCTACATAAATTGTTGCTCAAGTTTACATGAATATTAGCTAACACAACATAATATCACATCTAAAACATGAATTAAAGAAAGGCTGAACGCTTTTAACCTTTTGTAGAAGAGTAGCAAAGTACTTTTGTTTTGCAATAAAACCTTTACATAGATTAGGTTCTCATTAACTTAAAAATACATTTAAATTGTATCTCAGTGTAAAAAGTAACATGGAACTTTACATAACTTATTGATAATAAGTACAGTTATAGAACACAAGTGATATAAATAAACTTCCAACATGTTTTTCTTTTAAGCCTAAAATTACCATACACTTTTAGAACACCAGCTTGATATGATGCTCTTTCTAAAGCTTCTACCTTACAGACTTGTATACCTGGAAGATATGAACACATTAATGGCACCAATTACATTGATGTTTTTATATTAACCAAGTTTAGCTTTTAAAGAAATAACAGCACAATTCTCTAAAACGACAGCACTTGTTTAACCAGCTGTTTAATTTCTTTAAGATTACTTGCTCAAAAACTTACACAGACCTTCTTTATATCATTTATTTAAACCCTCTTAATTACTTAATCATATAGACTCTTATCCAGAAATCTAGAACCTTTTAGTTTCTCTTTTTATCTGTTAACCTCCTTTTCTTCACATTTTGAAACAATACTTGTAAACTTGAATTTAAGCAGATTATTTCATAGACATTAACATTTTATTAGGGCCTTTTTGAACACCTAGAAAAACTTATAAGCTTAATTTTAAAGACATCTTTACTTTCATCTGTTTACCCAACTTAAATTGAGCCATTTGAATCACGTGAATCAAAGATATTTGGATCCATTTTTAATTTTTCATGAGCGCTCCTCATTTGTCAATTGTCATATCACTGCATGATATATGGACATACACACACACAGACATACCGACATACAACATGTAACACAAGTGTAACACATAACACAAAAGGCCTTGCAACTTTCTCAGGTGAAATCTCATTGCAATGTTTAAAAAACTCCAGTTGATCAAAAATAGAACTTATCAGAAAAACATTAACTTGTCTGTAGGATAAAAATCATGAGCTCCAAAAAAAACATAGAATCTAAGAAAAGGCAAAAGTCCTAGAAAAAATTGACCGGCCAGTAATTAGTAAATGTCATACAATTTACTCTTTGGTTTAATCGAGTTTGAGTTTAGGTAAAAGACACCTTTACTTTTTTTTCTTTGGGCCTCAGATTTGTCTCCTACTGAGTGCTCCAGGCTTCTTCTATTTGTATATCAATTTAAGTCCTGGCTGAGGTCTGGAAGGAACTGGGAAAACTGGAATTTTGAGCAGAAACTTCACGTCTAAGGCATTTTAACCATAAGTCACAATTTTCAGGTTTGGAAGTTGAAAATATGGTACAATTTACAAAATTTCATCTTTATATCTTCCTACACTAGAAAAACTTGCTCACACAAAACTGAAAATAGGATCTTTCTTGATAGTATAAAAGCCACCATCAGAAGAAGTTCCTTCAGGATCATTAAGTTACTTTCTTTGTTCTGAAGTTCCTAAAGTAGTATTAAGTTACATTAAATCACCTGGAAAAAATCCACACACTACCATGTATATCTAAAATTAAGCTTTGAAAATTCCCAAGACTGTTGCTAATTAATGTCATTTCAATAAGCCAGACCAACGTTTTAATTCAACACTTTTTCCTAAATCTTACACACTGAGAGAAACAGATACCAAATCATAATTTACTATCCTTGCCCAAATCAATGTACTGTATACCTAGTGAAATCTCCTTAGGCTACCCAGTTCAAAAATTGATGGAAAAATAAAACTGAATGATTGGGAGTTACTTGCCAACTTGGAAGTATTTAATTTCTCCTGCATGAATTATCTGAAATCAAACTAATCAATTACCTAACCCTAACTTTTAACTGCAAGATTACGCAATGCTTCAAACTCATTTAGATACCAGATGTTACAATGAAACATCTTTTAGACACACATTTAGCCTAGATTATCCTCAAGAAACAATCTATAATAACCTTTAAAACAGACCAGATAAGAAAAAAATCTCTCCAGGTTTTGAACTTCCATTTAATTATGATTCTTAATCAGTGGCACCTTAGATTTCCCCATGAGTGGACCAGATGTTCTCACATAAGGGCAACTATAGGTGTAAAATCAAGGGTCTCAGTGTGACTGACTTTACTGCATTTAGGTGGAGCAATCCTTAAGTGCAGGGAAATTATGAGGAAATTTTCCCCAAAGCGAAAATGGCTCTGGCAGCTGCTGGGAATTCCTCAGTTTCCCTTTCACTTGCAAGATTAGCTCCTTTGGATAGATCCAATCCTAGGCAATCTGGCATATCTCCTAACTTTCCAGTAGAGTCAGTTTTTATCTGCCTTAGGTCTTGGAAGGGGGAAGGGGGTATGTACTTTGATCGGCCCAAATTTTTCTCTTGATTCTTTTTCCTCAGTGAGTCCAAGATTTTCTCTCTTCATGGCAGATATCATAGCTAAGTCTACTTTACACTGTTGGCATAATTTAGGATTTTCCCTTAGAGCAAAGAAAATCTGAACATACAGCACCTCACACCATTTCCTTTTTTGTAAATTTTATCAAACTGTAAAATTGTATCAAAATTGATATTTCCCTCTGGTGGCCAGGTTTCTCGTATTTGAGGCCAGGCCAAGAAAATGAGGCGCTTTTTCTTGAGCATCTGAGGTTCAAATTTACCCCAATTTTTCAATACGCAGGCTAGTGGTCCACCTGGCGTATTAGAGAGAGAGAAGCTCCCCTCTGAGTGAGAAGAAAACAGGACTCAGGCGCCCACGCTGCACCGGAGAAAACTGTTCTCATTAGGGACGTCTCCCTAAGTTTGAGCTTCCTAAACGGTCCAGAAAACCCGTCTCTCACCTTGCTTTGCCAAGGGGTTTCTGGTCCCCTTTAGCAAATTGCTAGGGTCTCAGTTTGCCCTGTGCCAGAGACCCTGGGAGGATTCAGACTTAAGGGCCTTACTGCTTTCCTCCCGACCACTAAAAACCCGTTGCAATAGAGAATCCTGTGCTCTTTTGTTGTCTTTGCTCTGTAGACTAAAGGAGCCGCCTAAGTGTTAAGGGATATCTACTGGTTGTAAGGTAGCAGATTACCGGAGGAGTTGATTCTAAAAATGCCTCTCTAGTAGCTTAGAGAACGCAGCTCATTTTAAACATTGGGGCGGTAAAACAGACTAGTAAAAGTTACCTATGCATCTTAGGGAACCTGGGCAGATTTTACTAATTATCTCATGCCTTTCTCAGTCCTGCAACCTGAATTGCTAACATTTCTGACCTGCGAAGGAAGGGAAGCATCCAGGAGGAATGGATGCGGGGTTGGGAGTGTTGCGCGTAGCCCATACGGAGGCAAATGTGATTGGGGCTTTCCCTCAGTGCCATTCATCTACCGATCACCCTAGATACCCCTGAGGGCTGTCGGAAGGGGGCTCAAGAGAAAGGAACCTTTGGAAACGTCTGAGAGTAGCCCAGACCGGAATTCCGCAGTTGTTCCAAACTCCTTCCTCCACCTCCACGCATCCGAGGCAGATCGGGATTAGGGACACTGTGTACTCACACCAATTGCTCTCCGGGCCCAGACAGAAAAGTTGGAATCGGCTTTGGCAGAACCCAACATGCCTGCTCTGTATTGAACAGGTGATTGAGAGCTGCTTAGGCCGGGAAACCTCTCACCCGAGTCTTGTAGAGTGGCGGCTGCACTAATTGCGTTTAAGTAGCCGTCGGGTGCCCACCTTATCCTCCAGAAAGAAAGAGAGAAAAAGATGCACCTCAAACAGACATGGGGTGCATGCACTTACCCCGGTGTAGATCTCGGTATGGGACCTCCAATATGATACCGCTGTTGACCGGTGACGAGTCCTTGCTTCCCCGATGTTGAAGAATAACACCAAAGAAGCACGCCGAGGCAAGGTCAGAGTAGAAATTAGAAGTTTATTAAAGGACAGCAGAAAAGACTTCTCCCGGAGGAAGAAGGGGACCCAAGAGGTGGAATCCGAGGAAGGGCTGTTGTCTCCCCTTTTTATAGTTTTGGTGATGGAATGTAGGTGGGAGGGGTTGGGACACAGGTGGGCCAAAAGGACAGGGAGGACTTTTGGGATGGGCTATCTTTAAGTTTGCTGGGGGCTGTTTATTAACACTTCTTTGTGATGGGCTATCTTCAAATCTGTTGGGGGCTGTTTCCTGGGCTCCATTAACATTCCATTGTCCTGTGTTTTTCCTGAGTCATTCCCAGCATGGCCTCCATTTTAGATTTCACTCGGTATTAGACCCGATTTACCTAACTACACTGACTACCTAACTTTAAATCTGGCTTCAATATCATGCTAAGGGAAGTAACCAATCCCAAAAAACCAAAGGCCAAATGTTCTCTCTGATAAGTGGAAGCTGATCCAAAACACGGATGGGAGAGGCTGGGAAAAACTGAGGAACTTTTATTAGGCAAAGGGAAGGGAGGGTAGAGAGGGTTCAGTGGGGCAGGACAGATGGTGGAATGAGGTGGACGTCATTACCCTAGGTTCATGTGCACATGTGGTGCGACGCTACATGTGCACAACCAGAGAAATGAAAAGTCGTGCTGCAATTGTGTACAGTGAATCAAATGTATCCTGCTATCATAGATACCTAACTGAAATAAATAAACTGATAAAAAATTTAAAAAGCAAAGGCTGTACGGGCTCGGCTGCCCGTCTGCGTCCTCAACACAGAGGCTCCTGTCCGAACGGTCCAGCCAGCACAGAGGTCTGGCGGCATGTCAGACGAGGAGCAGAGAGGGAAACTGAGGAAGCGCAGGCTTAGGAGGGGCGAGAAAGCACTTTTCATCTACACGGGAGCTGCTGTTTGGGAAAGGTGGTTTTCCGGCTCCGGGATTCTCTGAATGCAAAACCAGAAGAGGTTGGAATTGAAAAGCACCCCTTCCTTCCAACTAGAGCCTCTTCAGAACCGAATGGGATGCCTTTGGAGCTGAAGAGCATCCTAGTGACCCACTTTCTTCCATTCAATGAATATTTATTGAGGGCCTACTGTGTGCCATTCTAAATGTTGAGGATACATCAGAAAATAGACAAAAGTCTTTGCTCTTGGGATGTTTATATTCCAGTAGGGGCAGGGAGACAATAAATAATAGCAACAAATTAGTAATTACATGTGCATCTATCATAGCTACCTAGGTATGGCTATGGGAGAAGGTGAAAGAGGTGGGGAAGGAGTAAGAGAGACATGAGGACATGGAACGAGAGAGACTGCTTTAAACGAGGGCCTTAGGGTAGCTCGGCCTCAGTGGGAAGGGACTGCGTCAGTCAGGGTTTTCCAGAGAAGCAGATCATGGAGATGGACAGAAGGAGATTTGTCCTGAGGGACTGGCTGAGAAGCCCTGCAATCTGCCACCTGCAAGCTGGAGGTCCCGGAGAGCCAGGGTGGCTGACCTCCAGGGGCAGGAGGAGATGTGTCCCGGGAGGCAGAGGGCAGTTCACCCTCCCTGCGTGCTCTTGGCCTCTGCACTCTGCCTGTGGGGTGGACGGCGCCCCCTGCCTCTCGACTCAGTCTGTCAGTTAAACCGCTGACTTCTTCCAGAAACTCATCCTGAGATACAGATGGTTCTGACAGCTCCCTTGGCCCAGGAACTGACACTTGAAATCAGCCATCACAGTGACACGTGAGCAGACGCGGGGACCACGAGAGGGAGTCAGTCCTGGGAGAGGAAGCCGCGGAGAGGCCTCAGGTGGGAGGCGCCAGCAAGGCCTCTCTGCAGGCTCTAAGCTAAGCCTGGCTGCACACTGGACGGACATGAGCAGATCTTTTTCTGCCTCGGCGTGAAGTACTACATGACCTCTAAGGTCTGTTCCAAGTCCTTATGCGCCCTGAGCTTCCAGCGCTCTGACAGGCAGGCGGCGGGGAGCAGGGTGGGTGCCAGAGCAGGGCCAGACCAGGGCTCACAGATCCCGATGGTGAGGGGCCCAGACAGGTAGCACAAACACTTAAAGGACTGGCAGTGGACTCAGATATTTCTGGAAAAGTATTATATGAAGCAAACCAAACCTGATTGTGGGCCAAATCTCGCCCGGCTGCCACCAGTTGGAAGCCTTTGCATTAGAGAAGATAAAATCAGCTAAGAGTGCTGGGCACAATGTGCATAGGGAGTCTTGGACGGGAGTCAAAGAGAAGAAATCGGTGACATCAGAGAGTTTAACGACCATTGTTCCTTTGTGACAATTTGACAGGGAACCAAGAGGGAAGAAGAATCAGATTCTTGTGTGGTTTAGACCCCAGGAGGCCACTGCTCGCTGACTCTCCCTACTTATCATCAATGGCTAGATATCAGTCTGTCCCCCCCCGCCCCCCACTGTGGTATATACATGTGCATGTGGCATTTAGGAACTGGGAGCCCAACAGAGAGAAAACACAAGCTGGGTACCGTCTCCACTGCTGTGTGTCTGTGTGTTGCCATAGCAATGGGGTCCCCAGCAGAGGCTTGGGACGCCCACCTGCGGCAGGTGGCCTTGCTCTGAGTGTGACGTGTCCCTGCTTCCTTCTGGCAGGTGCCTTCATCTGCAAGTTGCTGCCCTTTGTCCAGTGCACCGCCGTTGTGACGGAGATCCTCACCATGACCTGCATTGCTGTGGAAAGGCACCAGGGACTTGTCCACCCTTTTAAAATGAAGTGGCAGTACACCAACCAGAGGGCTTTCACAATGCTAGGTGAGGCCATGTGCTGAGCTGGTAGGGCTCAGGGGACAGTGTGTGTGCCCTGGAGGGTCGCACCCCGGGGCCTGCAAGCTCTGAGTGCCCGAGGGTGTGCAGCCCCCCCCCCCCACGCCACCTGTTTGCCTCTAGCCCCCCATCTCTCCTCAGGCCTGTCCCAACACTGACTTCCTGGGGACACCTCTCAGGCAAACTTAACTCCCACTCCTCTATGGAAACCCGCCAGAGGCCCGGTCCTCAACCTTCAGCACCCCAGCTGTCAGACAGCGGTGAAAGGCACTGAGCTAACAAGGGCAGGCAGGTCCCCAGGGGGCAGAGGACAGGAGGGCTGCTAGAGGTGCGCCTGGCGGTGAGTGCACAGCAGGAGACTTTGGCTGTGAGAGAGCAGAGTGGGTCCTGGATGCCCAGTTGGCTCCAGCTGCTCCCGATTAGCTGCCACGGTGAACGTGCCACATGCCAAGTGGCACATTTGAAGTGCGTCCTATTGCCTGGCACAGTGACTTGGGAGAACTTCCCCGCTCCATAGCTGGATGAGCTTCACCCTGATGGGATTTATGCTGCTAAATCAACAGAGGCCCAGGAAGCAGCCGAGTGGGCATCAGAGAGAGCAAGTTTCACTACTATATCAAGTGAAAGGTGTCAGCAAGCACTTATTTCTGCTATGACAATTTAGTTAGTATTGGATTGTGGAATTACAGAAAGGATTCCTGAGGGCTTTGCAATCCTAAACTTATCTTGAATAATTGGAAACGAATGGATGAATCAACAGGGGAAAATCCATTAGTTTTAGTTATCTTCAAATTTATGCCATGTCTCTCCTATGAAGATTCAAAGGTCTCTGGGCTTTTGATAACTGACCACCTTGTAGCATTAAAATATGTGAAGTGGTGTGGTGGGGAGGTGGACGAGGAAAGGACACACGGAGGCAGTCACCAGGCGGGAAAGGGAAAGAGGAGTTGGGTCTCGACACACTAGGCCACGCTGACAGTGGGCCGGAAGCAGACCAGCTCCAAGGTCCTGGAGAGCAGCAGGTCCTATGGTCAGAGACAGCTCCCCACAGGTGGTTTCTCCTGCCAGTGAACCAGCCCTGTCAGTCACACCTGGGTGCCTGGCCTTGTGCCTCCTTCTAGCTGATGCTGCCCTCCCAGGCCCCGATCGGGGACCTCCCAGAAGTGGTCCTGGGTTGTGTGAGCCTGTCCCTCTCACCCTGCACCTTCCGTCCTGGGCTAGTGGGGAGCCCAGGAGGACTAGCAGTGAGCCCAGCCCAGGAGACTCGATTCCCCCAGAATTTGCTAGGGACGGGAAAAGGACTGGACACTGGGAGCTCCACACGCCTAGAACAGATAGATGTGGGGAAGGCTGGAGTGCAGAGACTTGCCCGAGCCCCAGGGCCACCTGGGATCATTAGGTAGGGAGGACGTCTGCCCGCGGTGCCAGTTCATGGGTCTCCTCTAGCAACCTGGTGTGGCCCGAGTCTCGGCTTCTTGGAACCCAAGGAATGTGCTGTCTTATAATGACTCGCCCAGTGAAAGAAAACCAGAGTTTGATTTTCCCCAAATCAAAGATGGCCCTTGGTTTTGGCCTCTTCTTGATTTGTTAATATTCCTAGGCTGAAATGCTCCTGGGTAATGACACCATTTTCCTTCTTTGCTAAGAGCCTATCAGAAAGGTAATTCCTCTCAATAAACTCACAATGGGGGGCAGGGTATTTAGAAAGGGCGGCTGGTTTCTAAAGTCACAATTAGGTGTTTCCTGGATCAGAAAACAGTGTCCAGGTTATGTGGCCTAACATAACGCAGTTTAGATTCAAGAAGAGAAGGTGGACGTGGTCTGGGGCCGGTATGGAAGTGGCTAGTCTGTTCAGCAGACATGGGTCAGCGCCCACCGAGGGCCAGGAACTTTCCCTGGAATTTTATTTGGGGCAACAAAACAGTAAGTGGATCGTCCTCGACCACGGATGGACGGTGAGGACTGGCTAGCCAATGCTGGTACGTGCAAGGGGGCAGTGCAAGGGGTGTGGAGCAGGGGGCCTGTGTGGAGGAGGGGCGGGGCGTGGAGTAGCAGCAGCACACAGGGGCATTGGGCAGGGGTGGAGCAGCAGGGGGCGGGGTGTGGAGCAGGGTGTGGAGTAGCTGGGGGTGTGTGTGGAGTAGGGGTGTGCAGCACAGGGGTTCCTGGAGCAGGGGCTGGGGTTCAGGATGCAAACCCGCAGTGCTCGGTCCTCACTAGAGGACTCAGAGCCCGTGCCCAGAATCAGGTTGACCTTACAGACAGGAGAACGTTATTAAGGAGTTTTTAACATTTAAAACTGGTTGAGAACCCATGAGCCCACTGCGCTGCCCAGGGCAGGGGAGACGGAGGAGGGTCGCGGGGCGTGGTGAACAGGGAGTCCCGGTGGCCCGATCCTCAGCACCTTGTGGTCTTCTCAGCAGAGCCCCTTCTGATGACTTCTGCATTCTGCAGGTGTGGTCTGGCTGGTGGCGGTCATCGTGGGCTCCCCCATGTGGCACGTGCAGCAGCTGCAGGTAGACTTGGGACCAGGCTGGTGACGGGTTGTTGAGCCATTTCTCACCCCTCTTAATTGCAGTCATTTTCTTTCCTTCAAGAGCATTGCAGAAAATTTGTGTGACCTCAGTTATTTCACAGGAAGTCTTTTAACCTGAGTAAAATAAGACTCCCCCACTCTGTTTTATCCAGCTCTTCTTGATATTGTGGAGATTTTAGTTAAAAAATTTTTTTAAATTTACAAGATCACTTAATGCATTCCACAGCAAGGTGACCATGCTGGTGTCTCTCCATGTCTTGCTGCATTTTAAGAGTTCAATGATTGCTTTCGATTTTTCTTATATTTTTAGGTCACATAAAAATTTGTTTTTAAGATTGTCTACTTAGTTCTTTCTTACCTGCCTCTGTTCATTGACAAATTGAAACTGGAAATATGTCAGGGGTCATCTCTGTGACTTCCCTCCCACACCTTCTCTGACAGGCCCACCCGCCTGGGCTTCAGGGTGAAGGGAGCAGTGTTCATGGCAGGTGGCCCAGCCTGTGGCTGTGCCTCAGTGTGTCCTACACAGGGAGCCGAGCACAGGCGGGCTTCAGGGACAGGATGTGCACAAGGCAGCCTTTAAAGGGACATGCCCTTTATGCTGTGAATAGAGGTGGGCAAACGTGAAACTTTAGGGCCAGCAAGGATGTCAAGTGGGCCCCAAGATAATGGCACAGTTGGAAAGTAGCCAGTGCTTTTTGGGTTATGAGGGGAGCTGTGCTGAGTGGGCTGGACTGTGTGGGTGAGAGCACAAAGCCGCTTCATTCCATCTCTTGCTGCCCGAGTGGACCCCACAGCTCCTCCAGCCACTCAGGTGATATTTTCCTCTGGTCACTTTCAGCCCCTTGTCAAACTCCATGTCCGGAGACAGTCACATCACTCATACTTGCAGTCATTTAAGCGTTGCCTTTCCCTCTGCTTGGAATGGTTTCAGGCCCAGAGCTGTGAGGGGCTGTGGTCAGCGCCTTCTCTGCCCGCCTCCTGTCTCTCTGCCACCTCTCTCCTGGGAGCCCGCACGGAGGGTGGGGAGATGGAGGGCAGAGGTCCTGTGAAGGCGGTGCCCTCTGGGGATGGCTGTGGCCCGTGACAGACTCTTTGGTCCCTGGGTCTCCCCAGGATACCAGCCCTCATGGCCACACAGCTTGGACCACAGCTCCTGCAGCTGACCTGCCCTTACCTCAGCAGGAGACTCCGGACGTCAACTCTTCCCTGCTGTGGCCAAGTACCTGAGAAGAACCACTTGGAGGGGGAAGACTTATTGGGCTCACACTTTCAGGGGTTTCTGTCAGACAGCTCTGTTGCTCTGGGCCTGATGTAAGGCAGAGCCTCATGGTGGAAGGGAGTGGCCCAGGGAACCTGCTCCCTCTTGGAAGCCAGGAAGCAGAGCGAGAGCCAGGGACAAGGTACAGTCCCCAGGGGCACTCAGGACCCACTCCTTCCAGCCAGCTCCCTCCTGCTGCAGTGTCCACGTCTCCCGGTACTCCGTTCAGCTCCAAGTACCTCGGTGGGTCGATCCGCTGAGAAGGTCAGGGCCCTCGTGGTCCAATCCCTTCCCCAAAGCCCCACCTCTGGCCATTGCAGATCAGGCCAGCCCTTCAGCACCTGAGCCTTTGGGGGATGTTCCCTGTGCAGACCATGACCTGGAGTGCATTTCTAGCCGATGGGAGAAAACGAGGTCTACCAGTCTCTTCAATAAAATCATCTTATTGTGTACTCTAAATGGATTTTAATGTATAAGTCCTTTGTCTAGTTTGAGAGAATGTGTACTGTGTGATCTAATTGGCAAAGCCGCCCTGTCGAACCCAGATCAGCCAAATCAGGTTTGCCTCCTGTTCTGTTTCATTTTGAGGGACTGTAAGTGCATTAGTAGGGCCACCTTCTTGCTCCTGGCTTCCACGGGGGACAGGCAGCAGCTGTCTTAGCACTGCTCCTGAAGTTCTGGGCCTGGCTGTCTGGCGGCCTCTCAGGAGTGATGTCTGACAGTTTCCGGGACCTGGAAGCAAGGAGGTGATTAAATCAAAGTTATCGTCCCTTCTGCCCCCTCACTGTGACCTGTGCGTTCACAATGCCCCAACGCTTGTCAAAATACCATCTCCCCAAATGCCAGGCCTTACCCTGAACAGAAGCAGGCTTTGACAGGGAAGCGAGAGGTCCTGGCATGGCCTCCACTGCCTGGTCCAGGGCTTCACTGACGGCCACAGTTGGTGCTCCGTGTAGATTTGAGTAGGGAGAGGGTAACTATGAAAGAGGAGGTGAGAATGTGGGCCCAGCATGTCCCAGTCCCAGGACCAGCCAGAGCAGTGGAGGACCTGGTACTGGTTGTCACAATCCCATCCAGGTGTGCTGTTGGAAAGCCTGGGCTTGTCCCAGTGCTGCAGAATGCTGTGTGGAGGCCACCTGTCTCCCATGCAGCTGTGAGATGTTTTGAGAGGTATCCCCCTTGACCCTCTAAGGTCTGCTTACCTAAAGTCGGAACGAATTTCCTTTTTAAATCCCATTCCTGGGGAGAATTTTTCCCCCACTAAATGTGACTGTTCCTCGTTGTATTCCCTCAACACCTGGATGAGAACTTAAATTTTCTTACCTTTTCAACGGATGTTGATGATTAGTGACAAAGTTTGCTGGGAGTGCAGGCAGAATATGCCTGATACCGAAGTATTCACCTGGAACCCTCCAGGGTGATCGAAGTGGTTTTGACAGTTGGACAAATTCCCTCATTTTTATTCCTGTCACTCAGACATGACTTTCAAATGTGCTATAAACGTTTAGTTGGTCCTGAAACGAGCCCTTTTAGTAACCATTGATGTTGTCATGGTTCCTAATAATGTTTTTGAACGTACAAGATGAGTCCGCCAGAAACAGTATGAACATGTCGGCAAATAAATACAATCGGACAGGAGTTTGAATCCAATTTGCTTTTTATCTCAGAATTGACCAGTTGCCCTTTTGATCTGTTTCCAAGCAACCGGATCATTCTACTATGAGACTAGTAAAACATGTGGCTCTCAGCCTCTTGCTAGGAAAAAGTCTGAGGACTCCCAGGTCTGTTTCCTCAACAACTAAGAAAGAAAAGTCTAATTGATGGGTTCGATGAATACTGAGCTAGCTGGCATCTGATGCAAAATGTTTTCAACATGCACTTTATTAATTGTGCTTTTTCCAGCCAACTGAAAACTCGTAGCCAGGGGAAATAAAAGTTGAGAAAGATAAAAAATGAAAATAAAAGCACAAAACTCTTAAGAACTTGAGCAGTTGTGT
Source organism: Spermophilus citellus (assembly GCF_964194105.1). NCBI lineage: Eukaryota > Metazoa > Chordata > Mammalia > Rodentia > Sciuridae > Spermophilus > Spermophilus citellus. The sequence continues at coordinate 153,816,771 of NC_138189.1, forward strand.
GGAAAACACTTCTAACCAAGCAGCCATGGAAAAGTGATTACGGGGACCCGCACAGCGGGCGTCTGGGGGGCTGAGCAGGGCTGCGGTGTGGCGCTGGCTCTGGGTCGAGTCTGCCCTGTGGGTGCAGACGCTGGTCCTCCTGACCGTGTCGTTTTTCTGCCAAGATCAAGTACGACTTCCTGTACGAGAAGGAGCACGTCTGCTGCTTGGAGGAGTGGGCCAGCCCCGCGCACCAGAAGGCCTACGCCACCTTCATCCTCGTCATGCTCTTCCTCCTGCCCCTGCTGGTCATGCTGGTCCTCTACAGCAAAATCGGCTATGAGCTTTGGGTCAAGAAAAGGGTGGGGGACGGCTCTGTGCTTCGGACTATTCATGGGAAGGAAATGTCCAAGATCGCCAGGTGGGTCCCATGCTACGTTCCTCTCTAAGTGCTTTTCCTCAGTTATGCTGGGGTGGGACATTCACCAGGGCTCCCAGAACCCCTCGTGATTTAGCCAACTCAGATTTAGAGCCTGGCTGGCCTGTAAACCCTGAGGTTTTATGAGATTGTGCGTGAGGCAGGAAGAGCGAGATCACCCGCTCTGAGATCAAAACAGGCTCTGTGGCTGTAGATAGAAACATCCCTGGGATTGGGCACACCACTACATTTTTATCTATGTGTGACGATGGCTTGGCCGTAGCTAAGGGCTGGTGCCAGGACCTGTGGTCCCCCCGGGGGTCTGCCCTGAAACTCGCCAGCTATCATGAAGACCAGCACCTGGAGAGCAGGTCTTGCTTTTCCCAGACGTCCAAGGGGCCTGCACAGCCCATCCTTAGGATGTCACTCACAGACATCAACAACGTGTAACGGTGCTCTGAAACTGGAGCACGTTATTTTAAAAAATTAGTATTATTGATATTTTATTTGTACCTGAAGTCTGTACTTTTGGGTTTTATTCACTCATAGCAATTTTAAAACACAGTTTACTGGTATGGTACGTGCAGTCCATATATTTTATCTTACCATCTCTACTTTATGACTGCTGGAGCAATATGTGGAGAGGCCTGACTATTCCACGGGTTCCACAGGGCCAGGTGTGCAGTGCCCTCTAGTGCCCATCTGTGTAAAGACCTTGCTCCCTCGACGTAATAAAGGGTTGCATGTTTGTTCCGTCCTCGGGCTCACACATTTCATAAGTATTTACAGTTTCCTATCACGGGTATGAAGGCTTTTCAACATGCTGTGAATAAAAGCTAGACTGCCTAAATTCAAATCCAGAATGCCCCCTCCTTAGCCATCTGACTCTGCAAAGTATTTCAGCTTCTCTGTGCCCCTGGCTGCATCTGCCCGGGAGCTTGTTGGGAACATGGGTGGCATATTCTTGCCAATCACTAGCCGAGCACCAGCCCACAGTGAGCACAGGCTGTAAGGGATGCCATCAGCTGGACACCTTTGCCGGGCAGAATGACAACCCGTGTTTCCCTGTGGGTCCAGGAGGAAGAAGCGAGCCGTTGTGATGATGGTCACCGTGGTGGCCCTCTTTGCCGTGTGCTGGGCGCCATTCCACGTCGTTCACATGATGAATGAGTACGGTGAGTGTCTGTGCTGGGTGAAGGGCTTTCTCGCTTGTGGGCTGCTAATGGGCGATGAGTCACGGGGATGTGCTCTCTCCACTCGGATAATCAAACGCCCGACATGGAATGCAGGACCTTCCTGGGCAGGACCGCCAGTCAGTAATTGATTAGGCACAACTGTGACCAGGCTGTCCCTGATCACAGAAGACAAAGAGACGCTTTGAGACTCTTCTCCCCTGGGACCCGTGGCTTCTCCCTCTTTAACATGGGCGAGGTGGCACCTCATGGACCTTCTTTATTTGGAACTGGCCTTCCTGGCATAGTGTAGTAAGGCCGAGGATTTCAGCCAGACCCTCAAGGAGTCCTCCCTGGCAACCCACGATCCAGTGGGGGTCTTGGTGTGATTGTGTTCCTGGAACACCAGCAAACGTTCACAGAATGCTTGGAGCATGGGGTTGAACGACTGTTTCCCAAGAATGCAGCCTCGTCCCAAAGGTCATTTATTAAGATACCAGGTGCCTCCCCAAGTGCTCTTGAGACTTGTGGGCCTCTGCCCCTTATGTGAATGTAAGTTTGTGGTGAAGATGGGCCAGGAGCAGCCGTCTGTTTTATTCATGGTAAAACAAGCATTCTGAAGTGCTGCTTTATTTCAGGTAACTTCGAAAAGGAGCACGATGAAGTCACCGTCAAGATGGTCTTTGCCATCGTGCAAATCATCGGCTTTTCCAACTCCATCTGCAATCCCATCGTTTATGCGTTTTTGAACGAGAACTTCAAAAAAAATTTCTTGTCTGCAGTTTGCTGTTGCCTAGTAAAGGAACCCTGCTCCCCAGTGCAGAGGCCTGGGGACTCAGGGGTCACGATGACGCGGAGGAAGGCAAAGCCACGTGGGAGGCAGAACCCCGTAGAGGAGACCAGGGCGGAAGCCTTCAGCGGCGGCCACATCGAGGTCAAGCTGTGCCAGCAGCTGCAGGGCCCCAGGAGCCTCAGGCGCCCGCTGGCCCTCCTCAGCCCCGAGCTCTTGGAGAGTCCTGCTCTGGGCAGTGGGCATTAATGGGGTGGCTCCCGGGGTCAATCTGAGGTTATTTTGAGCCATGGTCAGAGACTTTATTTTTAAAATGATGGCAAGAAGGAAAATCAATTTTTCCAGTTAAACTTACCTTGCACATGAAGACGCAATTTTGAAAAAGTATTAGAGCATCCTGGTGATCATTAAGGTGGTCTTTTAACTGTCATGTACAATGACCTTTGTTCGTGGCTAGCAGTTTGTCCCTGTGCAGTCAGTGGGCTGTGACTTTCTGTGAATTGCCGCACCTTCTTCCTTGACCGCCAGGTTAACTGGTGGACACCACGCTGGACTCTCCAGTGCCCTGGTGGAGTGGGTGTGGTCTTTTGCACGTGAAGTCTGTGCCATCAAGTCAAAGAACATGGAGAATCAGCGAGACCCAGGGGTGATGCCTGTGTTGCCGCTTCTTGTAGCTGTGGAGGGACCACTCTCTGGTGGTGGCTGTCACCTAAACTCTCTGTCTCCCTGTGTTCCCTCCCTACTGCAGTTCCTGGGAGCTCAGTGTGGAGAGGGTGGGAAGGCCCCTGTCCTGAGCTCCTGGGCTCTGCGGCCTGTCGCTGCTCTTGTGTCTCATGTCCCCTGAGGTCCTGCCCTGCACAACTTCCCTGTGTCTGTTTTATAACTTGTGTCTCTGCTTCAAAGAAGAGCTGGGGGTCCCATCTGCTGATGGACTGTGAAGTATCGAGACCCCTCTAACAGTCTCCACTAGTGTTTCTGCCCCTGATTTTCACTAGCAGAATGCAAGACTTTTCCTACATACAAGAGATTTTCTGCGTAGAAAGTAGACGAGGGAGGGTCCACACCACGCCCGAGGGATTTTGCTGTGCCCAAGGCTGACACCCAGAGCTGGGTCAGCTGGGGAAATGGAGTCCCCATTCATGTTCCTTCCCTCAGCCTCCTTGAACTCAATCACCTTCTCTCCAGAATTCTGACTCCTGACTGTCGGGGACCCCAGGCCACCATAGGGCCCCAAATTTCCCCTTTAACGTCTGTGATTCCCAGAGTCCAGTGTCCGCCTCCTGGCCAAGGAGGCTTTCTGCCCCAGTTTTGCAGCATCCACTCATCCAGTGGGGTAAAGGGAAGGAAGGGAAGTCCAGCAACTCTCAGGACCTTTTAGGATTTGAGCTTTAGGATTTTGGAACCAGAGAACCCAGGCCATTCAAACCCTCGAGTTACCTTCAACTTCATGTGTCGAAGCAGGTGTGAAAAAGACGAGGAAACCGTGTGGTGGCGGGAGCCCTGCCGAGGAACCACGGGGAAGTAAAGCAGAGGAGGTGGGTCATGTGTGATTAACTGCCTGTCCTGCCTGGTTGTCCTGTGACAAGACACTGTCATTAAACACCGGACCATGAGAAGGGGGTCAGAGTCACTGATGTGGAAGTAGTCATGACTCCAGGCCTGGTCACACGCGCTCCCTGTTGGACGGTGAAACATGGCTGGGTCAACAGCGCTGACCTTTTCATTATCAGTTTTAAACTTCTTAAGCCTTGCAGAGCTTGGTCTAGAAACATGCGGGTGTTAGGTGACAACAGACGTTCACCTCTGCTCGCGTTTGTGTGAGGTAGAGGCATAAGTTGTCCTGGAAGCTCGTCCTTGACACACACACTCTCCTTGCTCTGTTGGAAAGATTCAGGGAGGAGCAACGTTGGGCCTGTGACTGAGAATTTACTTCTATTGGCCAAAGGTCTGGGCCCCGTCTGGACCCTGAGTGGGGAGGATGGTGGGGTGGCTGGGGTTTGGAGGGGCCCCTGAAGACTGGGAAGACACCGCCCTTCTCCCATCTCCCAGCCTCCCAGTGCCTCTCAGCCCTGTCTTCTGCCCCTGCAGTGCTTCCCCATTGGTTCTCCTCTGCGGACCTCATTTCACCCGCCTGGTTTTCCTTTATCTGGGGCCTGGAGTGAGGACTGCCAAGGTTTCCTGGGATCCAGGATGTAGGACTGAGGTACAGAAAATCGTCTTCCATGTATTGACATGGGGTAAGACATCAATGAAAGCAGGAAAAAAGGTCTGTTTCACTGCTCAGACCTATAGTATGAATGTTGAGAGCCACAGCCGAAGGGGCCCCAGCAAACTTCCAGCTGCCAGCTGATTGGCTCCTCTGCGGTGATGCTCATTGGGCTGTTTCCCCGCCCTTTCAGACCACGGAGCTGCTCACTGGGGGACTCTTTTGGCTCCGCCCACACGACCCAGGCAATCAGCCTCAAGAGCAGGAGGAGTGGAGAGGTTGAGGGGCTTGTGGGAAGCCGGTGGTGGCAGTTGGGCTCTGAGGGTTTTTTCCTGAGGAGCTGTTTTGTTTGGCCTGTGTGGTTCTAAAAATAAAGTTCATTTCTTTTGACAAGTGGCTCCTGAATTGTGCCCAGCCAGACTGTGGCATTTGGTGGGCCGCACGGGAACGACTGAGGGTAAGTGATAACGTAAACTGCTCGCCCCTGAGGGCAGGGCGAGAGGATGGGTAGCCATTTTAAGATTCATCTTTTGTTTTGCTTCACTTTTGTTTTAAGTTGCCTGTCCCCTATGAGTGAGACAGAAGAAAAACCGCTCACATCTGAGGAAAAACTATTTGCGTCTGAGGAACAGATAGGGAGAAAGGACGGATGGACATTTCAGGAGGATAGAAAGGCTGATATAATGATTTTGTGTGGTTCCATTTTTATTTCATTCTGTCTCAGTTTTGTTTGGCATCATCTTGTTGGGTTGTATTATAGTAGAAATACGGGAACAGAAATTAGTAAAAAACAAACCGAAAGACTGTTAAGTAAATTGTTAGAGGAAGGAGGCATCCCAGTAAAATCAAGAGCAGTCAGGGCATATGTTGATACAATACAACAATGTAGCCCATGGCTTTTTAAGGAGGAGTTGTTGAATATATCACAATGGGACCATCATGGTGAAGATTTAAGGGAAAAGGAAAAGAAAAACCTAGGGACTCTGCCAGTTGGCACATTACCATTGTGGATCATGCTACAATTTTGTTTGCCCAGTCCAAACCTTTCAGTTCAGACAAAGGTAGAGGAAGGAGAAGACATATTGATTCAAGTAAAAGAGGAAGGTCTCTCAAGTTAGTCAGACAGAGGAAAAGATTCAAGTAAAAGAGAAGGTCTCTCGAGCTAGTCAGACAGAGGAAGAAAGTTCATAGCAGAAAAAGCCATCAGGGGAAAAGTTACAACAGGAGACTGCTACTAACACCTTTCTGTCACCAGAGGGCGCAAGTGTCCAACCAACAGTGCCACCTCCATATGCTGGGAGGCCCCCAAACCCCATAGTTGATAGATGGGATCCTGAGACAGGACCTCAAATATTAACATGCCCTGTACTTGAGCAGGCAGGAGGGCAGTGAATTTAACATGCTTTAGATTTCAAAACAGTGAAGCAGCTAAAAGGCTGTAACAACTTATGGTCCTCAAGCACCCTTCACTGTAAGCATGGTCAAATCCATTACCAACTTGAACATGACACCAGCAGATTGGGCTAGTATGTGTAAAGCTGTGCTAAATGGAGGACAATACTTGTTATGGAAGGTTACCAATGAGGAATTTTGCAAGGAGATGGCTAGGCGAAATGCAGCAGCTGGTTATCCTCAGAGAAATCTAGATATGTTGTTAGGAAAGGGACCTTATGAGGATCAGCAGCAACAAATTGCATATGATCCTGGCATATACTCACAAATTGCTGCAGATGCGGTTAGGGCATGGAAGACTTTACAAGGACATGGAGGTTTACAAGGTCAATTATCTAAGGTAATACAAGGAGCAAATGGACCTTACGCTGAATTTATAGATAGGCTTATTCAAACAGCTACCAGAGTTTTGGGGAATACATAACAAGCAATGCCATTACTAAAACAACTGGCTTATGAGCAAGCAAATCGTTGGTGCAGAGAGGTCATTAGACCATGGAAACATGAAGATTTAAACACATATATTAAATTATGTAGAGACATTAATGAACAAGGGCAAGTTGTGGCAGCTGCAGTACAACAGGTTTTAGATACCAGGCCAAAAACATGCTACAATTGTGAACAAACAGGACATTTTAAAAGGAATTGCCCCATAGGAGGAGGGTTTAACAAAACTAGGTATCAAAGGAGTAGAAAACCGGGTATTTGCCCATGATGCCGTAGAGGTAGACATTGGGATAATGAATGCCATTCTCAAACCACCATAGAGGGTACTCCATCATCAAAAAATGAACAAGGACCAGGTGTCCATCCACGATATCGTGAAGAAAAGCATCGGGCTCCATTGCCAAAAAATGGACAGGGGGGCCCAATGCTCTGGGGCCCAAGACCACAAATATACGGGGCACTGGAGGAACCCAGCAACCCCATCAGGGTAGTGCCCAGGACACATTGTCCATTAGATGCCTCACTAGACAAACCAGAGGGAGCGCAGGGTTGGACATCTGCGCCTCCGCCAGAACAGTACTAACTCTAGAGATGGGAGTTCAAATTATTCCCACAGGGGTAAAAGGACCTTCTCCCAAAGGAACAGTAGGCTTATTATTGGGACGCAGTTCTTCTACTCTAAAAGGACTTATGATAAGTCCTGGGGTAATTGATCCCGATTATGTAGGTGAAATAAAAATTATAGCCAGTTCTCCAAAGGGTATATCAGTAATTTCACCAGGAGATACAATAGCATAGTTACTAATAATACCCAGCCTACATGATAATTTTTCCAGTCTTACTGTAGAAAGAGGTTCCAGGGGATTAGGGTCCACAGGTGTAGATTGGGCTATGCTTTCTTTAAATTTAGATTCTCGCCCCATGCTAAAACTAAATATTCAAGGACATGAATTTAATGGGCTACTGGATACAGGTGCAGACCTTAGCATCATCTCTCATCAAGAATGGCCAAAACATTGGCCATTACAACAAGCCACTCAAATGCTTTGAGGCCTAGGAGTGGCGACTAATCCCCATGGAAGCTCAATGGTATTAGATTGGAAGGATCCTGAAGAATGTGAAGGAACTATACAACCATATGTATTGGATCATCTTCCCGTAAATTTATGGGGACGAGACGTCCTAGATCAATTAGGACTAATATTAACAAATAACATTAATTCAAATGTGTCCACTATTATGGCTAGACAAGGTTTTAGGAAAGAAAAAAGTTTAGGAGAACAAGAACAAGGTAGATCAGCACCAATACAAATAGATTAAGGAACAGACAGAATTGGATTAGATTTTAAGGAGGGGTCACTGAGACAATAAAAATTACTTGGAAATCAGAGAGACCAGTATGGGTTCCTCAGTGGCCCCTGACTAAAGAAAAGACACAAGCAGCCCATGACCTGGTCAAACAACAATTAGCAGAAGGACATATACAACCTTCTGTATGTCCCCATAATATTCCCATTTTTGTCATCAAAAAGAAATCTGGTAAATGGAGATTATTGCAAGATTTAAGAGCCATTAATAATGAGATGGTTATTATGGGACCTGCTCAATTGGGGATTCCCCAATTGTCTGCTTTGCCAAAAACCTGGTATGTTTTAGTTATAGATATTAAAGATTTTTTTTCAATTCCAACTCATCCTGAGGATAGTCCACGTTTTGCATTTACTATCCCTGCACTGCATCATGAAGATCCTGATCAGAGATATGAATGGAAAGTACTCCCTCAAGGGATGGCTGACAGCCCAACTATGTGTCAAATTTATGTTAACAAAGTAATCCAGCCACTTAGAAATCAAAATCCTGAACTACAAATATTTCACTATATGGATGATGTATTATTAGCACACAAAGATTATAATACATTGCTAGAATGTTATGCCACAGTTACAAACTTATTAAAAAATTGTAATCTAGAGATAGCAATAGATAAAGTACAATTAAATTTTCCAATTAATTATTTAGGAGTTCTATTATCCTCAACCATGGTCTGTCCACCAAAAATTCAAGTATGAGTAGATCAACTCAAATCACTTAACAACTTTCAAAAGTTATTAGGAGACATAAATTGGATAAGGCCTTATCTAGGCATACCAACAGGAGAGTTGGGACCTTTATTGGATATCCTGAAAGGTCCATCAGATAGAAATTAACCCCACACATTAACGCCTGAAGCAAGAAAGGCATTAAAAATCATTGAAACATATATGGAAAATATGCATTTGGATAGAATTGATATAAGTTTGCCTTTATTATTTATTGTACTACCAACAAAAGATATTCCTACAGTATTATTTTGGCAAGAAGGTCCATTATTATGGATACATTTATCTTATTCTCCTAACACTATTCTTACTAGGTATCCTGAGGCTGTAGGACAATTAATACTCAAAGGAATAAAAGCAGCAAAGGGAGTGTTTGGAATTTCTCCCAATAAAATTATTACTCCATATACTATGGATCAAATTGAAGAGTTAGCTAATGAGTTAAATACTTGGGCAATAATCATGTGCAAATCTAATGTTTCATTGGATAACCACTTACCATCTAATCCTTTATTGTCTTTTTGGTCATCGCATCCTGTAATTTTTCCAAAAATGACAAGAAAAACACCTATCATGAATGCTCCAAATATATTCACTGATGGGTCAAATAATGGTACAGCAGCAATAGTTACACCTGATCAAACTTTTACATTTTTAGTACCCAAACAATCAGCTCAAAAGGTAGAGCTTAATGCAGTATTACAAGCTTTTGTGATGTTTAAAGATTCTGTATTTAATTTATTTTCTGATAGTCAGTATATAGTTAATGCTATAGTATCCCTTGAAGATGCTGGTAGGATTTCCCCTTCTTCTACTGTTTTCTCTTTGTTTTCCACTATACAATGTCTAATCTGGGATAGAAAAGATCCATTCTTTATAGGACATATCAGGGCACATACAGGATTGCCTGGAGCCCTTAGTTTGGGCAATGATTTAGCAGATAAAACTACACATGACATACATATTTTCTCTACACTAGAAGAAGCTATAAATTTTCATAAAAGGTTCCATGTCAATGCTAATACTTTACAAAAGCATTTTAAAATAACTAAGGAACAAGCTAGACAAATAATAAAACAATGTCAAAATTGTGTGACCTTTTTACCACAAGTTAATCTTGGAGTCAATCCTAGAGACTGATACCTAACCATATTTGGCAGATAGACGTCACACACTTGCCAGAATTTGGAAAATTAAAATATTTGCATGTTACAGTTGATACTTCTTCTGGATTTTTGATGGGCTCCCTTCATGCCGGAGAAAAAACTAAAGATATTATAGCTCATTGCTTACAAAATTTTGCCACTGTGGGCGTTCCAAAACAGTTAAAAACAGATAATGCCCCTGGCTATACCTCTACCTCTCTTAAACAATTTTGCTCATCATTTGGCATTACTCACATAACAGGAATTCCATACAATCCACAGGGACAATGTATAGTTGAAAGAGCTCATTAAAATGTACTTATTAAAGCAAAAAGAGGGAATTGGAAAGGGGTATGTATTCCCCAAAGATAAACTTAAAATAACCCTTTTTACTCTAAACTTTTTAAATTTGGATTCATCAGGACTTAGTGCTGCAGAAAGGCATATGTGTCCAAAAAATGTACATAAGCCCAAGGTACTTTGGAAAGATATTCTAACAGGACAATGGAAAGGTTCTGACCCAGTAATTGTCTGGAGTCGGGGGTCTGTTTGTGTGTTTCCACAGGAAGAACAGCAGCCGATTTGGGTTCCGGAAAGATTAACTAAAATCCTGACCCAGTGATTGTCTGGAGTCGGGGGTCTGTTTGTGTGTTTCCACAGGGAGAACAGCAGTTGATTTGTATTCCAGAGAGATTAACTAAAGCGATTTCTACAGACCAAAAAGAAGATGATTTGGCTCAAATCCATAACAGCTGATATCCAGAACTCCAGTTTGGCTATCCTTACATCTGCAACAGAACCAGGATGCTTTTTTTCAATATCTATTTTATTATTGCCCTTTCCCATATCATGAAGTTCTATTTTGTTTTTTGAGCTCATACAGACCTAGGTTAATGTTTTGCTGATCAGTTCTATTTTTTGTTTTTGACTATAGAGTTTTTAAACATTGCAATGGAGATTTCACCTGTAAAAAGTTATAAGGCCTTTACTATTATGTTATGTGTTGTATATATTATATTATGTGTGCACACTTGTGTTTTGTATTGTCTGTATGAGCGTATGTCCATATATCATATATGATGAGTGCTCATGAAAAAATGGATCCAAATATTTTTTTTATTCATGTGATTTAAATGGTTTAATTTAAAATGGGTAAACAGCTGTTGAGGATTGTTTTAATATGTGAACAAAAAAGGAGGTTAACAGATCTGTTTGTTTACTTTCACCTTTCCTTTTCATTATATTTAATAATTCTGTTCAGGATAATGTAAATTGTTCAGAAAATTGTTTTCTTTTAGTGCCTTCTGGAATGTTACATAATTTTTTCTTTAGCTATTATTGCCAGAATTCCTATCTTCATCCCAGTGCCTGTGAAGACAAAGATAAAACCAATCTACAGCTTCTGCAATAGCTATCAGTGAACTGCTTGCAGAACTTGCCTGGACTATGTATCACTTGTATGCATTGTGAACTCACTTGTATGCATTGTGAACTATCTGTTGGTGCAGCAACTTGTGGTAGTGTTGGGGTATTTTTGCTGATGGTGTCATAGGTGGTACAAATTTTCCAAAAGGAGCCGTCAGTTGGCTTGGTGTATCCTCCTCCCTTCTGCTTGTGATGGTCGTTCAGCTAAAATTTGGGGGCCAACAGAGGTGAGGCAAAGAACCTCACCCCCCTGCTGGTACAAAGACCTCTCCACAGGTGTGGCTGTATACTGGACCGGTAGTCAATGACGGGTAAGATCCAATTGCAATGGTACCAACCTAAGACAGGACGCTGACGCCTTGAGGTCAGCTCATCCGATGACGGGTAAGGACCATATGTAGTATTGGACAACCTAAGGCAGGCACACGGTCCCTAAGCCACATGCTTGTTGTTTAAACAGAGAGGGGGAGATGTTGAGAGCCACAGCCGAAGGGGCCCCAGAAAACTTCCAGCTGCCAGCTGATTGGCTCCTCTGCGGTGATGCTCATTGGGCTGTTTCCCTGCCCTTCAGACCACGGAGCTGCTCACTGGGGACTCTTTTGGCTCTGCCCACGCGACCCAGCCAATCGGCCTCAAGAGCAAGGGGCGGGTGTTGAGAGGCTTGAGGGAAGCCGGTGGTGGCAGTTGGGCTCTGAGGGAATTCCTGAAGAGCTCTTGGGGTGCCAGGTGTGTTGTAAAAATATAGTTCGTTTCTGCTTGATAAGTGGCTTGTGAATTGTGCCCAGCCAGACTGCGGCACCCTAAGTTGCTGAACTTGTGCTCCTCCTGCCTCAGCAGTGACCAGGCCTGGGCTGGGCCTCTGCCCTCTCACCTGTGTGGCCAGGCCCTGGGCTCGGCCTCTGTCATCCTCACCCCTGGAACCCAGCATCCAGGACCCAGGGTCAGTTTCTGCCTTCTCACCCTGTGTGGCCAGGCCTGGACTGGGCCTCCACCCTCTCCCCTGGGCGGCCAGGACCCAGGCTCAGCCTCTGTTCTCACTCCCTGGGAGACCAGGACCTTGCCATGCTCCCTGGTTCTGGGATCCTAAGACCCACTCCTGTCCTGAGATGCCCTATCACTGGCCCCTGGACCCAGCCTGTTACCCCCAAGCCTCCCACGGTTAGGGACCACCTCATGGAGGCCCAGTCCTGGAGGTGGGGTGAGTGTGTAGTGACACACCCCGTCCTCAACACCAGTGTTCTCTGTTCCCATCATATCCACCAAGTACATCTCCCTGCCCCACTGTAGATGGACCCGTCCCCCTCAGAGATTATGGATGCTGGGAGGGGGTGGACAATCCGGAGAAGAGAGACCAAGAAGAAGGGAAGCTCCCTAAGGGTGAGGTGGGGAGACACGGAGGTGAAGTGGAGAAGGGTGGGACGGGTGACTGACTTGCAGGGGCACAGGGAGCGTGAGAGAGAATGAGCTGGGAGAGAGGCAGAGGGGCAGTGGGGGTCGGGGGTCAGAGGAGAGAGAGGAGGCTCAGCAGAGAAGGGTCCTTGAGCAGAAAGAAGGGTTTGCCGCTGTGATGCCTGATGTAGGTCAGTTGGGCTGGGCTGAGGGTGCTCAGATGCAGTGAAACAGGGTTTCTGGGTGTGTCTGGGATTAGCATGGGAATGAGGCCAGTGCAGGGGATTGCCTTAAGCAGTGAGGGTGGCCATCCTCCAACATGGACAAAAGAGGTGTAAGAAGGGTGGGCTTTGTTCTGTGCTTGGTGGGGGCATTCATCTTCTCCTCTCCCCAAACATTGGAGCTTCTAGTTCTTGGGCTTTTGAAAATAGACTGCAATTAAAACCACTGACTCCTCTGTTCACAGGCCTTCAGGGTCCAGGTAGAAGGACCACTGGCTCTCCTGGGTTTCCTGCATACAGAGGGTAAATCATGGACCTTCTTAGTCTCCCGAATTATGTGTCCTCATAATAAATGTCTGTTTTGTTTTTTTTGTCTCCATATCCTATTGCTTCTGCTTATCTGAAAAATCCCAATAGAGACACTTTTTAAAATTTCAAGTTACTTTCCATTTTAAATTTATTTTTTTTTTCAGATTGAGATTGATATCCCCATGGTTTTACAGTTTTAAAACATTAAATATTCTTTGGGGGTAGGACACTTGGCTAGCATGCATGAGGCCCTGGGTTCAATCCCCAGCATCAAAAAAGCAAGCAAAAATTCTTTGATGCTTAGTAATTGTGTATGATTTTACTGTGCCCTTGGTAATGCTAGTAATGCTTCTTATATTAACAGTCAAAACTAGTTTAACCAGTTACTCTAATGCTCAATGATTTTCTTTTCCCTGTGATCTATTAAGTTGGTGGGCTATGAACTAGTCTCCAGGTGAGAGTATGTTCTCTTCAAATTCCCCAATCCTCCTCCTGCAGATGTTGAAGAATGAACTGGATTAGTGTGGAACCTTATTCCAGCAGAGATGTACGTTCATGAAGCATAGAGTAACTTCCATAGAAAACCCTCTTTCATGCTGTGCAGTACCAATGACCAGGTCTTCTCGCTTTATAAAATATGTGAAAGTATGGAAAACATATTTATAAATGTATAAAAATATATTTTAAAATATTTGGTTATTGTAGTACTGGGATCTGAACCCAGGGCCTTGTGCATGCTACCACTGAACTACACCCACAGTCCATTTTTACATTTTGTTTTCAGAAAAGGTCGCACTAAAGTTCTCAGGCTGGCCTTCAACTTGTGATTCTTCTACCTTGGCTTCCCAAGTAGCTGAAATTATGTATAGGTGTGCACCCCTGTGACTGGCTCAGTTTTGTATTTTTTGATAGTTTAATCTGATTTTATTGAAAAGAGAAATCAAATGATTGAGATCAATGTGATTCAAGTCATGAAAAAAGACTCTCTTGCTTAGGAAAATGAAATATGGTTGGGACCTTTAAGCCAGTGCCGATCACTCTTTGCAGGCATCTCCTACCCACCTAGAGAGTCACTAGACAGCTGGGAAGGGAAGACTCAAAACTTTTTTCAAGTTTTTTTTTTTTTAATTTGGAATTCAAAATAAGGGTTTTTTTTTCCTCCAATTTTTCATGGTGAAAAGTTCCATCCCAACATTTTAAAGTGCACAGCTGAGTGTTGTAAAATACATTCATAATATTGTGCAGCCATCACTACCTTCCTACATTATTGTGCAGCATGATTTGATAAACCCTTTCCCAGGGTTTATTCCTGGCATCTTTGTCAAAGGTTGCTTGGCTTGAGTTCTGGGCTCACGTGGTTCTCTTGGCCGGCATGTCTGTTTTTATGCCCCACCATACTGTTTTGATATCTGTTGTTCACTTTGTAAGAGACAGACAGCTCTCTGTATCTTTGGGTTCTCCACCTGTGGATCCAACCAGTCATTGAAAAATGGCATCTTTATGGAATCTATACAGACATTTTCTTGTCCTTATTCCCTCAACAATGCAGTAGAACAATTATTCCAGTGGCATTTACATGGTTAGGTAAGAAGAAATCTGGATGATCCAAAGGCTATGGGAGGATGTGCGTCAGTTCTGTGCAAACACTGGGCCACTTAACGCCAGGTCCCTGAGAGTCCATGGCTTGTGGTGTTCGTGGGAGGTCCTGCGACCATCCCCATGGATACCAAGGGATGACTGTAATGGAAATCAGGAGGTGTAATGCCTCCGACTTTGTTCTCCCTTCTCAAGATTGTTTTGCCTATTAGTGGTCTTTTGTGGACCTCTGTGGGTTTTAGGATTGTTTTTCTGTTTCTGTGAAAAATGCTATTGGAGTTTTGATAGGAAATGCTTTCACTATCTGGATTATTTGGGGCAACACGGACATTGTGGTAAAATTAATTCTTCCAATCCATGAGTGTGAGATGTTTTCCTTCTTCAGTTGATTTCATCAGTGCCTCAGAGTTTTTGTGCCCATAGGTTTCCTTTCCTTGGTTAAATTGTTTTTCCTATGGCTTTCGTAGCTCCCTGGGAGGGTCCTGCACTGGCAGGAGTGGCCCCAGACGTGGACTGCGAGGGCCAGAACTGCGTCACAGTGCTGCTTCAGCCGAGACCCAGGTCTGCAGGCTTCCCAGGGCATAGGCAGCCTGCTTCCTGCTGGTTTCCTGGGCAGGCACAGCTGCCTCTGGACCACAGCTGAGCAGGTCTGGAGCTGGGACCCGGGGCTCCTTGGGGATCTGCAGTCTCACCAAGGTTGGCTGGCTTGCCTCTGCGGGCATGGATACCTGTGTTTCCCTGTTGGTCCCTGGGAGGAAGACAATTTATGCTTATGCTGTCACTGGGAGGGATTGGGACCAATTGTGGGGATGGAGCTGTTTCAGGTCCTGCTGTGGGAGAGGGGTCTGCAGGCTGCTTCTGGGGGCACAGACAGGCATGCCTTCCAATGGGTTCCTGTTGGGCGGGACTGCTCTCAGACTGCAGGGGGCAGCGCTGGGGCCAAGTTACAGAGCTCTTCAGCATATGCCCTTGCCACTGAGCCTGGCAGCCCAGGCACTCGGCACGTAAGTGGGCATGACTCTGGGACCCTCGGCAGTAGTGCTGATGGTGGCACCAAGGCCTGGGGGTGGGGGTGCGGTGGCCAGGTGCACCGGGGCTCAGGCCACTTCCAGGTCTGTAGGCAGCACCAGAGTGGACAGGCCGGCCACCTGGGTGTGGGCCTGCCCTCATCAACAGCACTCCTCAGCCGGGCATCCTGCAGCGTGTGATCTGGGTCCCTGAGTTCCCACAAGGGCACTTCTCTAGGTTGATGGCTGCCAATCCTAGTTGCCCTGCAGGGACATGAGGAGGTCCCTGGTAGTGAGCGACTTTCTTCTTTTCTGGCACTGGGGATTTGACTCAGGTGTGCTCTACCACTGAGCTGCATCCCCAGCCCTTTTTAGTTTCTGTTTCGATACAGGGTCTACCTCAGTCACCTGGGATGGCCTCAAACTGGGATCCTCCTGCCTCAGCATCCTGAGTAGCTGGGATTAGGGGCGTGCACCACTGTGCCTGCCTTGATGTTACCCTTCTACATGTTTTATTAGTGGAACAAACTATACTTAGCTTATACTAATGTATAAATGGCCAAACTAAGTGGGCTAAAATCACATTTGTTTTATATTTGCACATGTGTTTCTCTAATGGAGATGGTGTCAAAGTCTTCTGTACACTTTATTTTTTATCTATTACTGGTTATTGGATAATGTGGACAAAATTTTTCTTTCAATCCACGTATACATCACAAAGAAACTATACTGGTATTGAGTTTGAAAGTGCTCACCTTAAAAGGGCCTGCAGGTTAAAGACTGTATGGGTTGGCTGGAGTTGCCGTCAACAGACCCCACAGACTGGGCTGCTCCCACCGCAGCAAGCTGTTTTCTCACAGTCCCGCAGGCTGCAGTCCAGGATGAAGGTGTGGCAAGCTTAGCTTCTTCAAGGCGTGTCTCCTGGGTTTACAGATGACCACCTTCTTACTCTGGCTCCCTAGCCTTTCTCACTGGTGCCCCTGGTGTGTCCTTAGGTCCAGATTTCCTCATTTTGTCAGAGCAGCAGTCAGATTGGGTTAAAACCCTCATTCTATCTGAACCATCTCCTTGGAAGCCCTATGTCCACACAGTCGCAGTTTGAGGTACTGGGCTGGGACTTCGGCACTTAAGGTTTTGAGGCACATAGTTTGTGTCCAGCAAACACGTCACTAGGTGTGGCTATCTTGGCCTTTATCTTACTGCTTGATGTTCCCTAGTTTCCTGTTCTGTGATCTGGTGTCTGACATTGATTCAGGAAAGTTCTCAGTCGTCCTTGCCCCCAGTGAGCATTATTTTTGGTGGTGTGGAGATTCAACCCACCAAAAGGTGCTCTATCACTGAGTCGTATCCGGCCCTTTTAATTGACTTTTACTTTGAGACAGAATCTTGGTAAGTCGCACAGACTGGCCTGGGTCCCCCTGCGTAAGCAGACATGAGTCCCTGGGTTCTCATGTGTGCACCCTCCATTGCACCTGGAAGTTACTGTGGGTCTTGTCTCTTTGCTTTTCATTTTCGGAAGTTTCTGTTCAGGGTTCCTCCAGCTCCCTGGTCCTTTCTTCAGTCACATCTGACCTACTAACTGTCCCATCAAGGCCTTCTTGGTTTTTCTAGAGTGACTTTGATGTCTACTACAGCTTTTTGCTTTTTTTGAATATCCACGTGGCCACTTACTTCCCACCTGTTCTTCCCTGCTGTCTACTTGTTCTTGGGCACAGAAAGATTTAAATTATTAATATATCATCATGAAGGTTTCCTAATATACAGATCTTTTCCTTAGAGCTGCAGCTGAATCTGCACAAAGAGTTCTCCTGGCTTTAATGTAGGTGTTCAGATGAGGAGTCTCCCTGAGGCACTCTTCATTCAAAGCTCCCCATTCTTGAGCGGCAGTGCTATAGACAAGGGCAGTACTAACAAAACTGCCCATCTGCTTCTCTTGCAGTACTGGACATTGAACCCAGGGACACCTGCCATCAGCTACGTCTCCAGCCCTTTTTACTTATGACACAGGGCCTCTTTAAATTGCCCAGGCTGGACTTGAACTTGAGATCTTCCTGTGCCCGCCTCCCTAGATGCTGGGACGATAGGTGTGTGTCACCATGTCCAGCTCTTCTAATGTTTTTAAATAGAGGTTGCAATGTAGCTGTTACTGTAATAATTCAGGAATCTAATAGTCAGATAGCTGAATTAATCCTTTCCAGAGAAAAATGAGACTCGAACAGCATCTCTACTTTGGTTTTGAATAGATTCAGTTGATGACATACATTTGAATTTGTGTTGCTTATGTGTGTCTTTATGTATCAACCTCCTAAATCCTTTTGACTTAGAATATTTAAACACACCACACAGAAACAAATCACAGACTGATCATCATAAACAATAGGCATCCTGGAAACATGTGAGTATATAGCAAATTATTGCAAATTTGCAGCACACTGATGAAATGCAAAAGAATTCTAATGTTCAAACACTTGGAAAGGTTCTCCCCAGCCCCATGTTCTACATTTTTATCAGTGCATTAGAGATACACATGATTGAGGTTCATTTTGACATAATTATAGAACCATGAGACATAATTTGCTCCAATTCAATCCTCAGGAATTCCCTCTTCCCTTCCCCATTTCCTAACCGAATGTTCTCCTGTTATAATCTTTTAACATCAGTGCATTCTGCATACACATGAAGGTGAGATTCACTGAGGTCCATCCTGTAGGGAACATAGGAAAGTTTCACCAGATTCCTTCCACTCTTCTTCCTTTGACCTGTCCCTCCTCCCTCCTCCTCAACCCTTTCTCTGCTCCACTGATCTCTCCCGTATTTTGTAGGATTAACCCACCCCTTTTATCCTTAATTCTCTTCCACCTCTGAGAGAAAATACTCATTCCCAGACGTGCTGAGTCTAGCTTGCTTCACTTAGCATGATCTCTTCAGTTCCACCCATTAACCAGGAAATGAAATAATGTCATTCTTGTTCATAGCTGAGTGATACTCATATATATATATATATATATATATATATATATATATATCTATATATCACATTTTTTATGTTGAAATAAAATTTTGTTAACGATTATTACAAATAGTGTTTTAAAATGCACATGATTAGGGCTGGGGTTGTGGTCAGTGGTCAAGTGCTTGTCTAGCATGCTTGAGGCACTGGGTTCGATCCGCAGCACCACATTAAAAATAAATAAATAAATAAAATAAAGATATTGTATCCATCTACACCAAAAAAATATATATTTAAAAAATGTAAATGATTTATATTTTGATCAACCTAAGCTACTTGTTGGTGAAAATTTTTAATTTTTATTTTACTTGTTCTTTTTACATATACAGTAGAATGCATTTTGGCATATTGTACATACATGGAGTATAACTTATTCTAATTAGGATCCTATTCTTGTGATTGTACATTTGCAAAATAACCATGGTCATGTAGTCAACTACAAGGCTGAGAATGTTATGTCCAATTAATTCTACTGCCTTCCTATTCTCCTCCCTCTCCCTTCCGTCTAATCCAATGGATTCCTTTCTTTTCTCCCTGCTCCCATGTTGTGGCTTAGCATCCATAAATCAAAGAGAACATTTGGCTTTTGGTTTTCTGGGATTGGCTTATTTCATATTTTCCAGTTCCATCCATTTACCAGCAAATATTATAATTTCATTCTTCTTTATACATTAGTAATATATCATTGTGTGTGTGTGTGTATATGTGTGATATTATCTTTATCCGTTCATGTATTGAAGGACACATAGGTCAGATCCATAGCTTGGTACTGTGAATTGATGTGATACAAACTTTGATGTAGTTGGGTCACTGTACTATGCTGATTTTAGGGAGTGGGATAACTGAGTCAAATGGAGGTTCCATTCTAAGTTTTCTGAGGAGTATCCTTACTGCTTTCCACAGTGGTTGAACTAATTTGCAGTCCCACCAGCAATGTATGAGAGTACCTTTCTCCCCACATCCTTGCCAACAGTGATTGCTACTTGTGTTCTTGATGGTGGCCATTCTGACTGGAATGAGAAGTCATCTCATTGTAGTTTTAACTTGCGTTTCTGTGATGGCTAGAGATGTTGAACGTTTTTTCATATATTCTTGACCCTTCATATTTCCTTGTCGGTGAAGGGCCGGTTCAGTTCCTGTGCCAATTTAGTGATTGGGTCATTTGTGGGTTCTATTTTGTTGTTGTTAAAAGTTCCTTGACTTCCTTGGACAACCTGGAGATTGATGCTCTATCTGAGGAGCAGGTGGTAAAGATCTCTCCCATTTTGTAGGCTTTCTCTTCAGGTTCTTGTTTCCTTTGCAATGAAGAAGCCTTTTAGTTGGAGACCATTCCGTTGACTGATTCTGGATTTTACTTCTTGAGCTTTATGAGTCTTATTGAGGAACTCAGTTCCTAAGCTGACGTGATGGAGAGGTGGACCTACTTTGTCTTCTAGTAAGCGCAGGGTCTCTGGTCTAATGCCTAGATCCTTGATGCACTTTGACCTGAGTCTTCTGCAGGGTGAGAGACAGGGTTCAGTTTTGTTCTACTACATATGGATTTCCACTTTTCCCTGGGCCATTTGTTGAAGAGACTATCTTTTCCCCAATATATGTGGATGGCACCTTTGTCTTGTATGAGGTGATTGTATATTTGTGGGTTTCTCTTTGGGTCTTCTGTTCCATTGGTGGTCTTGCCTGTTTGGGTGACAATAACGTGCCATTTTGGTTTCTGCAGTTCTGTGATATAATTTAAGGTCTGAAATGGTGAGGCCTTCTGCACTTTTCTTGCAAATGAATCGCTTTGTCTATTCTGGATGTCTCATTTGTCCAAACAAATTTCATGATTACCTTTCATATTCCTATAGAAAACATCATTAGAATTCTGTAGGAATGGCATGAAATCTATATAGAACTGTGGGTAATATGGCCACATGGTCAGTATTGATTCTGCCTATTCAAAAACATGGGAGATGGTTCCATTTTCTATGACCTCCTGCAATGACTCTCTTTTGTGTTCTTTAGTTTTCATTATACAGATCAAGTGACACTTTTGCTAATATTGATTCCCAGGTATTTTATTTTATATTAATTTTCACAGCCATTGTGAAAAGCTTAGATTTCAGGAAATCCCATAGAGCTAATACGTCATTGATGTTCAGGAATGCAATTTATGTATTTTTTATTTTATACCCTGAAACATTGCCTAATTAGCTTATAAGATCTATCTAAGTCCACATAGGAACAAGGGGGTGGTGACTTTGGATCCGAGCGCCTCTCTGTGTCCACAGATAGGTGGCACAGGGTCTCCCTCACGAGGGCCAGCTGCTAGAGCAAGAAGTGCAACCTGCCCTGGCCGCCACCTCCCGGACCCCTCAGGCAGGAGGACACCTGAAGACACCCGGACACCAGTGGGCCCCTGCGCCCCACCTAGATCCCACGTCAGGGACTTCTCCTCGGACACGTGCCCCGGCCCTGCTCTCCTCTGCTCTCTCTCCCACCCTCTGGGGCAGAGATGCTTCCCAATAAGCTCTTCATCCATTCCCGAGTCCCACGGATCTTGGAATAAATTGGGTGCTCCGTGGGGATCAGCTGTTGCGTTCCTTGGCCGCCTCCTGGCAGCAGTGGGAGAGTGGGTGGTGGTGTCACAGTGGGGAAGGTGTAAGGGAGCAGTGACCACAGAGCCCTCTGGAGGTCCCCAAGGGCAACACGTGACCCAGAGTGGTCCCAGGGGAGGAGACTCTGACTGAGGGGAGGAGGCTGGGTGGGGGGCGGGGAGAAAGGCAGACCTTGTGCCTGACCTGACACTGATGGTGCCCGGTCACCACATTCGGAAGTGAACCGTGGACAGGAGGAGCCACCGGCCCAAGCCCATCCTGGGGTGACACCCAGATTGGCATGAGGAGGGCCCCGTGTCACAGATTCCGGGGGCAGTCAGGGTAGAGCTGTGGGTGCCTCCCCTAGAGAGGCTTGGGGGCTGCGGCTTGCTCCCTCCTCTGAATGTACCTGCCAGGGGCTGGCTCTTGGCCTGGTGAAGCTTTATCCTCTCTAGGTCTTTGGCTGTGCGGGACCGTCCCTGTGAGCGTCCTGACCCAGGGACGGGCCCTTCAGCCTGCCACCCCGAGCTCCCCAGGGCTGCTGAGCAGGGAGCAGGACCACCGGGCAGGGGAGCTGGGGCGCAGGTGTGGGCAGGGGAGGGTGTGTGGCCAGAGCCCCCAGCCCGCAGGAGTGGAGGGCTGGCTGGGAGGAGCTGTTTTCTGGGTCTAGTGTTCGGAGTGAACCTTTCAATTCCCATCCCTTCGACTCGGGGTGTGGGCTCTGTCCCCCATTCTTTGCCATCTCTGTGGGGTTTCCATTTGACGTGGGTCAGAGATCCCAGTCTGATGTGAATGGAGGGCAGCCTCCCTTCCATCCTGTACTAGGTGCGGACCCCACCCCTCCCCCTGGGTCTCTGATGTCACAGAGCCACCCGTGTGTTCCTGGTGGGTTTGGTACCGCAGACCCTCCACGGAGTCTTCTGAATTGGTCCCTTCCCCGTGGACAAGAATCGTGAGGCCAGCTTTTGTACTTGCCAGGAACAGACCTTTCCAGAGACCCTGTGTCTTCACCCATCTCTGAGTCCCTGCCTAAGGTCATTCAGTCCACCACCAGGGACTCCTCTCGTGAAGGGCAGGTGCAGGGGAGACCGAGCCCCTTGCCTTTGGTTTCCCAGGGCCGTGGTTGGAGGAGTGTGTTTCTCCAAAAGTGCTGCTGAGACTCCCCTCCCTTTGAGGGTGTGGTGTTGTGGTCCTTCAGGAGGGTGAGGCCCTGGGGCCCTGGCTCCCCAAGGGGATGTGCGCCTCAGGGCTGGACCTCCTCTGGCCGGCAACTAGGCCCTGGTTCTACCCTCTGCACCACACGTGGTCGCGCTTGGTCTCAGGTGTGCTCATGCACACACCCACCCCCCACCCCCCCCACACAGAGACACACAGAGACAGACACAGACACAGACATGTCACGGAGGGCAAGGTGGTGACTGCCTTTCTACTTGTGGGTTGGGGAGGCCGAGCAGGGGCATTGCCAGTTCAAGACCTGCCTAGGCAAGGGTGTGAGATCCTTCGTCGAAGACACTAGAAAGGGCTGGGAAAGTGGCTCAGGAGTCGAGCGCTGGCCCCCGGGGCTTGGGCAGCCAGGTAGGGCCGCAGGTGCATGGGCAGCCACAGGTGGGGCCTTTTCCGTCCCTGTCCGTCCCCTCCAGCTTGGCTCTGGGCCCAAGGTGGGGCGTCAACACGCCCGCCATTCACTCCTGGCCCCTCTCGGCCTGTGAGCAGCAGCAGCAGCATCAGCCTGAGGAGCACAAGCTTTCAGGGCAGGTCTCCATAACTAGAACCAAGGAGGAAAGAAGGGAGGAGAGCGGGGAAAGGGACTGAAGGGGTGAGCCCAGTCCTCGGCCCTTTCAGCCGTGTGGTGTGGGGACACGGCAACAAGGTCCCTCGCTGGAAGGAGAGAGCGAGACCTCCCTGGACACCCGGCCTCCTGGTGCCTGACACGTGGACGCCTCAGGTCCCAGAGGGGGGAGCGGTCAGTCTGTGGGTTCCAAAGGAGCCAGCCCAGGCTCTGTGGACAGAGCAGCGGAAGGGACCGGGGCATCAGGGACGCCTCCGTCTCTCTGCACCCCAGGATGGGCACCTGCTGGCCCTAGGGTTCTTGGCTGGCAGGTTCGGCCTTCATCCCTGGAAGGAGACCCACCCTCCTCTCTCTCTCCTGTGGGCTGCAGGAAGGGTGCTGGCGAGTGACCTGATAGGACCTTGTGGGGCAGTGATGAGGCAGGCGCCTGCCGTGGCTCCCACATCCCACAGAGGTCGGGAATGTGGTCCTGGGGCTCAGGGGGCAGAGCGACCCGCGACAGCGTCCTGGCGTGAGTGGACTGCTACCACTGTAAGGGTCCGGCGGAGCATCGGAGAAAGAGACCACACAAGAGACTGGCTCCATGCAATTGGCAAAAGGGGATTTATTAATTCAGCATGCTGAGGTTCCAGGCTCACTCAGGAAGATAGAGCAGCCCAGAGCCCAGAGCAGAGGTCAAGCAGAGCTTAAGTACACTTTTTTGAGAGGGCGGGGGGCTTTGCATACATCAGAACAAATCATCATGAGGCGCGGGAAAATTGAACAACAACTCCGAGACAGGATTAGTCCATTCATTGGCGGGAACAGTCTGGGCAGGGGTGATTGGTCACTCCTAAGCGGGGTACACATTTAAACTGATTGATTTGGGGGCCTAGATGCTTACGTGCCGAGCTACTTGGAGCCCTTAGCTATTAAACAACCAGGGGACCAGGAGAAATATTTACTGGGCAGTTCAGGTATTGTCCTAACAGCTACAGGGATTACAGGTTCCGGGGGTAGCAGAGGAATTTTAACAATACCTAGTCTTTACTTTTTAGCCCCGGCCTTGCCATTTAGAAACTTTACAATGCCCGGTCTTTTACACTTTAACTCAGACTTTTGCAGCTTAGAATCAGCTTAGAAATTTTACCTTTACACCACGCTCTGGACGCCAGTCTGTCCAAGTTGGAGGAGACGGGCGCTGAATGGCTCCAGGGGACCTGGGCTGGGGTCTTCACGGGGCGAAAGCCACGACAGAGTTGTGTACTGGCGAGGCACGGGCCCCGGGGCCTGGTCCAGCTCCTCCTTTCTCAGCAAGGAGAGGTCGGGGTCCCGAACACACGGGAGCACCGAGGTTCCACAGGCCCTCCTTGTTGTGACCAGGAAGGTGGCCAAGGTCCCGGAGGCGCGAGTGGGAGATGCCACCGTGGGCCACCCCCCGGGTGTGAGCGGGCCACTCCTGGATGTGACCTCACAGGGGCCAGCATTGTGAGGGACTTGAGCCAGCGGGGATTTAAGGCCCGGCCGAGGCCGGGAGCTTGTCCACAAGCACAGGAAGCTCTAGGCAGTGACCTGTGGGACTCCCGTAGTTAGCGCGTTTGGTGGTTGGTGGTTTGGTGGTTCTGGTTGCGGTCTCGGGTTGGTTCTTTGATTTGGGGCTTTCTGTTGGGCTTTGTTGTGTTAGTTCTGCTTGTGTTCTTTGCTTTGTTTGTTGTGTTTGTTTTTAGCCAGCGGCCTTAGTGGGCGTGGGGCCGAGGATGTCTAGAGAGAGCAGTGAGCGTAGTGCGGTGCAGAGGGTGTGGCGGGACCTCGCGGCCAGCTCCTCCTTGGAGGAAGCCCTCACGGGCCGCTATGAGCCCCTGGGGGTCGTCGGGCAGGGCAGCTTTGCCAAGGTCTTCCTGGCCCGACACATCCTGACGGGGACGGAGGTGGCCGTGAAAGTCCTGCGGAAGGGGGCGGGGGGCACCTTGTCCTGGGTCTTGTCGGAGCTGGACATCATGAAGGGCTTGGAGCACCCGCACGTGGTGCAGCTGCTGGAGATCGTGCAGACCCCCGGCACTGCCTACGTGGTGATGGAGCACATGGCTGGGGGCCAGCTGGGCCAGCACATCCCGGAGGTCGTGGGCCTGTGGGAGGACGAGGCCCGCACGCTGTTCGGGCAGGTGGCCAGCGCCGTGGGCTACTGCCACGCGCAGGGCATCGCGCACCGGGACGTGAAGGCGGACAACGTGCTGCTGGATGCCGCGGGCCGCGCCAAGCTGTGCGACTTCGGCCTGGCCTGCAGGTTCAGGGCCGGAGAGAAGCTGGGCCTGCTCTGCGGCACCGTGGCCTACTGGGCCCCGGAGCTGCACCGGCGAGAGCCCTACGACGGCCCCGCGGTGGACGTCTGGAGCCTGGGTGTCCTCCTGGTCCTCATGCTCACGGGCTGCGTCCCGTTCACCGGGGACAGCTATGCGCAGGCCAAGGAGCAGGTGCTGCAGGCCAGGTACCACCTCCCGTTCCACCTGTCCGACGAGGCGCAAAGCCTGGTGTCCTGGATGCTGACCCTGGAGCCCGCGCACAGGCCCACGCTGCAGCAGATCCTGGGGCACCCGTGGCTGAGCCAGGATGGGGAACGCTGCCCGAGTTCTCCCGCTGAGCTGCTCCCCAAGCGCCCGGACACCTCCATCCTGCTGGCCATGCTGGACCTGGGCTACGGGCTGCAGGAGACCTGGGTGTCGGTGGCGACGCGCCAGTTCAACGAGGCCATGGCCACCTACCTCCTGCTGGGCCACCAGAAAACCCGGGGGGCGGGCTGCCAGGTGCGGCTGCAGATACCTGGGCAGCCACAGGTGGGCCCTTGCCCGTCCCTGTCCATCCCCTCCAGCTTGACTCTGGGCCCAAGGTGGGGCGTCAGCAGGCCGGCCATTCGCTCCTGGCCCCCCTCGGCCTGTGAGCAGCAGCAGCAGCAGCAGCAGCAGCAGCCTGAGGAGCTCAAGCCTTCAGGGCAGGTGGGCAGCAGGAGAGCCAGCCTGCCCGCCATCATGCTGTGCAGCCTGTCGGCCAGCGTCCCTACTGCAGGCCCCACGGCCCCTCTGCCCGGGTCCTCCCAGGCCCTGGCACCGGATCCAAGCTCCAACTCCACCGAGCAACCCCCTGCTGGCACCAGGACCCCTGGCCTGAGCCGTGACACTGCCAGGGGATGGAGGGGAGTGTTCCGGGGGATGGCCACCTGTCTGGCGAGGCTGTGCTGCTGCGTGCAGGCCCCCAGGACCGGCTCCGGACGCTCCAACAGAGTGGCTCCCGCAGCTGGAGGGCCAGCGCCACCACCACCACCACCACCCAGGGACCCCCCGGGGCCTGCCCCCACCAGAGGTCAGGCCCTCAGAAGATTCTTCAAAAACAGAGTGGCTCCCGCAGCTGGAGGGCCCGTGCCACCACCACCACCAGCACCCAGGGACCCCCCGGGACCTGCCCCCACCAGAGGGCAGGCCCTCAGAAGATTCTTCAAAAACAGAGTGGCTCCCTGACTATCGCCCAGCTGAGACGCCCACGGAGCCAAGTAGGTGGAGCCCTGCTGCCTTTGGTCTCACGTGTGCCTTGATGAGTGTCGTTTCAAAGGATGGATGGACACCCTCTGCCCTTGGGGGGTGCCACCAGGGTTAGGTCGACCGCGGTGCCACAGGGTGGGCGACTCTGACTCCTAGCCCCTCTCTGTGTCCACAGACAGGTGGCACGGGGTCTCCCTCACGAGGGCCAGCTGCTGGAGTGAGAAGTGCAACCTGCCCTGGCCGCCGCCTCCCGGACCCCTCAGGCAGGAGGACACCTGAAGACACCCGGACACCAGTGGGCCCCTGCGCCCCACCCGGATCCCACGTCAGGGACTTCTCCTCGTACACGTGCCCCGGCCCTGCTCTCCTCTGCTCTCTCTCCCACCCTCTGGGGCAGAGATGCTTCCCAATAAGCTCTTCATCCATTCCCGAGTCCCACGGATCTTGGAATAAATTGGGTGCTCCGTGGGGATCAGCTGTTGCGTTCCTTGGCCGCCTCCTGGCAGCAGTGGGAGAGTGGGTGGTGGTGTCACAGTGGGGAAGGTGTAAGGGAGCAGTGACCACAGAGCCCTCTGGAGGTCCCCAAGGGCAACACGTGACCCAGAGTGGTCCCAGGGGAGGAGACTCTGACTGAGGGGAGGAGGCTGGGTGGGGGGCGGGGAGAAAGGCAGACCTTGTGCCTGACCTGACACTGATGGTGCCCGGTCACCACATTCGGAAGTGAACCATGGACAGGAGGAGCCACCGGCCCAAGCCCATCCTGGGGTGACACCCAGATTGGCATGAGGAGGGCCCCGTGTCACAGATTCCGGGGGCAGTCAGGGTAGAGCTGTGGGTGCCTCCCCTAGAGAGGCTTGGGGGCTGCGGCTTGCTCCCTCCTCTGAATGTACCTGCCAGGGGCTGGCTCTTGGCCTGGTGAAGCTTTATCCTCTCTAGGTCTTTGGCTGTGCGGGACCGTCCCTGTGAGCGTCCTGACCCAGGGACGGGCCCTTCAGCCTGCCACCCCGAGCTCCCCAGGGCTGCTGAGCAGGGAGCAGGACCACCTGGCGGGGGAGCTGGGGCGCAGGTGTGGGCAGGGGAGGGTGTGTGGCCAGAGCCCCCAGCCCGCAGGAGTGGAGGGCTGGCTGGGAGGAGCTGTTTTCTGGGTCTAGTGTTTGGAGTGAACCTCTCAATTCCCATCCCTTCAACTCGGGGTGTGGGCTCTGCCCCCCTTTCTTTGCCATCTCTGTGGGGTTTCCATTTGACGTGGGTCAGAGATCCCAGTCTGATGTGAATGGAGGGCAGCCTCCCTTCCATCCTGTACTAGGTGCGGACCCCACCCCCTCCCCCTGGGTCTCTGATGTCACAGAGCCACCCGTGTGTTCCTGGTGGGTTTGGTACCGCAGACCCTCCACGGAGTCTTCTGAATTGGTCCCTTCCCCGGGGACAAGAATCGTGAGGCCAGCTTTTGTACTTGCCAGGAACAGACCTTTCCAGAGACCCTGTGTCTTCACCCATCTCTGAGTCCCTGCCTAAGGTCGTTCAGTCCACCACCAGGGACTCCTCTCCTGAAGGGCAGGTGCAGGGGAGACCGAGCCCCTTGCCTTTGGTTTCCCAGGGCCGTGGTTGGAGGAGTGTGTTTCTCCAAAAGTGCTGCTGAGACTCCCCCCCCTTTGAGGGTGTGGTGTTGTGGTCCTTCAGGAGGGTGAGGCCCTGGGGCCCTGGCTCCCCGAGGGGATGTGCGCCTCAGGGCTGGACCTCCTCTGGCCGGCAACTAGGCCCTGGTTCTACCCTCTGCACCACACGTGGTCGCGCTTGGTCTCAGGTGTGCTCATGCACACACCCACCCCCCACCCCCCCCACACAGAGACACACAGAGACAGACACAGACACAGACATGTCACGGAGGGCAAGGTGGTGACTGTCTTTCTACTTGTGGGTTGGGGAGGCCGAGCAGGGGCATTGCCAGTTCAAGACCTGCCTAGGCAAGGGTGTGAGATCCTTCGTCGAAGACACTAGAAAGGGCTGGGAAAGTGGCTCAGGAGTCGAGCGCTGGCCCCCGGGGCTTGGGCAGCCAGGTAGGGCCGCAGATGCATGGGCAGCCACAGGTGGGGCCTTTTCCGTCCCTGTCCGTCCCCTCCAGCTTGGCTCTGGGCCCAAGGTGGGGCGTCAACATGCCCGCCATTCACTCCTGGCCCCTCTCGGCCTGTGAGCAGCAGCAGCAGCATCAGCCTGAGGAGCACAAGCTTTCAGGGCAGGTCTCCATAACTAGAACCAAGGAGGAAAGAAGGGAGGAGAGCGGGGAAAGGGACTGAAGGGGTGAGCCCAGTCCTCGGCCCTTTCAGCCGTGTGGTGTGGGGACACGGCAACAAGGTCCCTCGCTGGAAGGAGAGAGCGAGACCTCCCTGGACACCCGGGTTCCTGGTGCCTGACACGTGGACGCCTCAGGTCCCAGAGGGGGGAGCGGTCAGTCTGTGGGTTCCAAAGGAGCCAGCCCAGGCTCTGTGGACAGAGCAGCGGAAGGGACCGGGGCATCAGGGACGCCTCCGTCTCTCTGCACCCCAGGATGGGCACCTGCTGGCCCTAGGGTTCTTGGCTGGCAGGTTCGGCCTTCATCCCTGGAAGGAGACCCACCCTCCTCTCTCTCTCCTGTGGGCTGCAGGAAGGGTGCTGGCGAGTGACCTGATAGGACCTTGTGGGGCAGTGATGAGGCAGGAGCCTGCCGTGGCTCCCACATCCCACAGAGGTCGGGAATGTGGTCCTGGGGCTCAGGGGGCAGAGCGACCCGCGACAGCGTCCTGGCGTGAGTGGACTGCTACCACTGTAAGGGTCCGGCGGAGCATCGGAGAAAGAGACCACACAAGAGACTGGCTCCATGCAATTGGCAAAAGGGGATTTATTAATTCAGCATGCTGAGGTTCCAGGCTCACTCAGGAAGATAGAGCAGCCCAGAGCCCAGAGCAGAGGTCAAGCAGAGCTTAAGTACACTTTTTCGAGAGGGCGGGGGGCTTTGCATACATCAGAACAAATCATCATGAGGCGCGGGAAAATTGAACAACAACTCCGAGACAGGATTAGTCCATTCATTGGCGGGAACAGTCTGGGCAGGGGTGATTGGTCACTCCTAAGCGGGGTACACATTTAAACTGATTGATTTGGGGGCCTAGATGCTTACGTGCCGAGCTACTTGGAGCCCTTAGCTATTAAACAACCAGGGGACCAGGAGAAATATTTACTGGGCAGTTCAGGTATTGTCCTAACAGCTACAGGGATTACAGGTTCCGGGGGTAGCAGAGGAATTTTAACAATACCTAGTCTTTACTTTTTAGCCCCGGCCTTGCCATTTAGAAACTTTACAATGCCCGGTCTTTTACACTTTAACTCAGACTTTTGCAGCTTAGAATCAGCTTAGAAACTTTACCTTTACACCACTCTCTGGATGCCAGTCTGTCTGAGTTGGAGGAGACGGGCGCTGAATGGCTCCAGGGGACCTGGGCTGGGGTCTTCACGGGGCGAAAGCCACGACAGAGTTGTGTACTGGCGAGGCACGGGCCCCGGGGCCTGGTCCAGCTCCTCCTTTCTCAGCAAGGAGAGGTCGGGGTCCCGAACACACGGGAGCACCGAGGTTCCACAGGCCCTCCTTGTTGTGACCAGGAAGGTGGCCAAGGTCCCGGAGGCGCGAGTGGGAGATGCCACCGTGGGCCACCCCCCGGGTGTGAGCGGGCCACTCCTGGATGTGACCTCACAGGGGCCAGCATTGTGAGGGACTTGAGCCAGCGGGGATTTAAGGCCCGGCCGAGGCCGGGAGCTTGTCCACAAGCACAGGAAGCTCTAGGCAGTGACCTGTGGGACTCCCATAGTTAGCGCGTTTGGTGGTTGGTGGTTTGGTGGTTCTGGTTGCGGTCTCGGGTTGGTTCTTTGATTTGGGGCTTTCTGTTGGGCTTTGTTGTGTTAGTTTTGCTTGTGTTCTTTGCTTTGTTTGTTGTGTTTGTTTTTAGCCAGCGGCCTTAGTGGGCGTGGGGCCGAGGATGTCTAGAGAGAGCAGTGAGCGTAGTGCGGTGCAGAGGGTGTGGCGGGACCTCGCGGCCAGCTCCTCCTTGGAGGAAGCCCTCACGGGCCGCTATGAGCCCCTGGGGGTCGTCGGGCAGGGCAGCTTTGCCAAGGTCTTCCTGGCCCGACACATCCTGACGGGGACGAAGGTGGCCGTGAAAGTCCTGCGGAAGGGGGCGGGGGGCACCTTGTCCTGGGTCTTGTCGGAGCTGGACATCATGAAGGGCTTGGAGCACCCGCACGTGGTGCAGCTGCTGGAGATCGTGCAGACCCCCGGCACTGCCTACGTGGTGATGGAGCACATGGCTGGGGGCCAGCTGGGCCAGCACATCCCGGAGGTCGTGGGCCTGTGGGAGGACGAGGCCCGCACGCTGTTCGGGCAGGTGGCCAGCGCCGTGGGCTACTGCCACGCGCAGGGCATCGCGCACCGGGACGTGAAGGCGGACAACGTGCTGCTGGATGCCGCGGGCCGCGCCAAGCTGTGCGACTTCGGCCTGGCCTGCAGGTTCAGGGCCGGAGAGAAGCTGGGCCTGCTCTGCGGCACCGTGGCCTACTGGGCCCCGGAGCTGCACCGGGGAGAGCCCTACGACGGCCCCGCGGTGGACGTCTGGAGCCTGGGTGTCCTCCTGGTCCTCATGCTCACGGGCTGCGTCCCGTTCACCGGGGACAGCTATGCGCAGGCCAAGGAGCAGGTGCTGCAGGCCAGGTACCACCTCCTGTTCCACCTGTCCGACGAGGCGCAAAGCCTGGTGTCCTGGATGCTGACCCTGGAGCCCGCGCACAGGCCCACGCTGCAGCAGATCCTGGGGCACCCGTGGCTGAGCCAGGATGGGGAACGCTGCCCGAGTCCTCCCGTTGAGCTGCTCCCCAAGCGCCCGGACACCCCATCCTGCTGGCCATGCTGGACCTGGGCTACGGGCTGCAGGAGACCTGGGTGTCGGTGGCGACGTGCCAGTTCAACGAGGCCATGGCCACCTACCTCCTGCTGGGCCACCAGAAAACCCGGGGCGCGGGCTGCCAGGTGCGGCTGCAGATACCTGGGCAGCCACAGGTGGGCCCTTGCCCGTCCCTGTCCATCCCCTCCAGCTTGACTCTGGGCCCAAGGTGGGGCGTCAGCAGGCCGGCCATTCGCTCCTGGCCCCCCTCGGCCTGTGAGCAGCAGCAGCAGCAGCAGCAGCAGCAGCAGCAGCCTGAGGAGCTCAAGCCTTCAGGGCAGGTGGGCAGCAGGAGAGCCAGCCTGCCCGCCATCATGCTGTGCAGCCTGTCGGCCAGCGTCCCTACTGCAGGCCCCACGGCCCCTCTGCCCGGGTCCTCCCAGGCCCTGGCACCGGATCCAAGCTCCAACTCCACCGAGCAACCCCCTGCTGGCACCAGGACCCCTGGCCTGAGCCGTGACACTGCCAGGGGATGGAGGGGAGTGTTCCGGGGGATGGCCACCTGTCTGGCGAGGCTGTGCTGCTGCGTGCAGGCCCCCAGGACCGGCTCCGGACGCTCCAACAGAGTGGCTCCCGCAGCTGGAGGGCCCGTGCCACCACCACCACCACCAGCACCCAGGGACCCCCCGGGACCTGCCCCCACCAGAGGGCAGGCCCTCAGAAGATTCTTCAAAAACAGAGTGGCTCCCTGACTATCGCCCAGCTGAGACGCCCACGGAGCCAAGTAGGTGGAGCGGTGCTGCCTTTGGTCTCACGTGTGCCTTGATGAGTGTCGTTTCAAAGGATGGATGGACACCCTCTGCCCTTGGGGGGTGCCACCAGGGTTAGGTCGACCGCGGTGCCACAGGGTGGGCGACTCTGACTCCTAGCCCCTCTCTGTGTCCACAGCCAGGTGGCCCGGGGTCTCCCTCACGAGGGCCAGCTGCTGGAGTGAGAAGTGCAACCTGCCCTGGCCGCCGCCTCCCGGACCCCTCAGGCAGGAGGACACCTGAAGACACCCGGACACCAGTGGGCCCCTGCGCCCCACCCGGATCCCACGTCAGGGACTTCTCCTCGTACACGTGCCCCGGCCCTGCTCTCCTCTGCTCTCTCTCCCACCCTCTGGGGCAGAGATGCTTCCCAATAAGCTCTTCATCCATTCCCGAGTCCCACGGATCTTGGAATAAATTGGGTGCTCCGTGGGGATCAGCTGTTGCGTTCCTTGGCCGCCTCCTGGCAGCAGTGGGAGAGTGGGTGGTGGTGTCACAGTGGGGAAGGTGTAAGGGAGCAGTGACCACAGAGCCCTCTGGAGGTCCCCAAGGGCAACACGTGACCCAGAGTGGTCCCAGGGGAGGAGACTCTGACTGAGGGGAGGAGGCTGGGTGGGGGGCGGGGAGAAAGGCAGACCTTGTGCCTGACCTGACACTGATGGTGCCCGGTCACCACATTCGGAAGTGAACCCTGGACAGGAGGAGCCACCGGCCCAAGCCCATCCTGGGGTGACACCCAGATTGGCATGAGGAGGGCCCCGTGTCACAGATTCCGGGGGCAGTCAGGGTAGAGCTGTGGGTGCCTCCCCTAGAGAGGCTTGGGGGCTGCGGCTTGCTCCCTCCTCTGAATGTACCTGCCAGGGGCTGGCTCTTGGCTGGTGAAGCTTTATCCTCTCTAGGTCTTTGGCTGTGCGGGACCGTCCCTGTGAGCGTCCTGACCCAGGGACGGGCCCTTCAGCCTGCCACCCCGAGCTCCCCAGGGCTGCTGAGCAGGGAGCAGGACCACCTGGCGGGGGAGCTGGGGCGCAGGTGTGGGCAGGGGAGGGTGTGTGGCCAGAGCCCCCAGCCCGCAGGAGTGGAGGGCTGGCTGGGAGGAGCTGTTTTCTGGGTCTAGTGTTTGGAGTGAACCTCTCAATTCCCATCCCTTCAACTCGGGGTGTGGGCTCTGCCCCCCTTTCTTTGCCATCTCTGTGGGGTTTCCATTTGACGTGGGTCAGAGATCCCAGTCTGATGTGAATGGAGGGCAGCCTCCCTTCCATCCTGTACTAGGTGCGGACCCCACCCCCTCCCCCTGGGTCTCTGATGTCACAGAGCCACCCGTGTGTTCCTGGTGGGTTTGGTACCGCAGACCCTCCACGGAGTCTTCTGAATTGGTCCCTTCCCCGGGGACAAGAATCGTGAGGCCAGCTTTTGTACTTGCCAGGAACAGACCTTTCCAGAGACCCTGTGTCTTCACCCATCTCTGAGTCCCTGCCTAAGGTCGTTCAGTCCACCACCAGGGACTCCTCTCCTGAAGGGCAGGTGCAGGGGAGACCGAGCCCCTTGCCTTTGGTTTCCCAGGGCCGTGGTTGGAGGAGTGTGTTTCTCCAAAAGTGCTGCTGAGACTCCCCTCCCTTTGAGGTTGTGGTGTTGTGGTCCTTCAGGAGGGTGAGGCCCTGGGGCCCTGGCTCCCCGAGGGGATGTGCGCCTCAGGGCTGGACCTCCTCTGGCCGGCAACTAGGCCCTGGTTCTACCCTCTGCACCACACGTGGTCGCGCTTGGTCTCAGGTGTGCTCATGCACACACCCACCCCCCACCCCCCCCACACAGAGACACACAGAGACAGACACAGACACAGACATGTCACGGAGGGCAAGGTGGTGACTGCCTTTCTACTTGTGGGTTGGGGAGGCCGAGCAGGGGCATTGCCAGTTCAAGACCTGCCTAGGCAAGGGTGTGAGATCCTTCATCGAAGACACTAGAAAGGGCTGGGAAAGTGGCTCAGGAGTCGAGCGCTGGCCCCCGGGGCTTGGGCAGCCAGGTAGGGCCGCAGATGCATGGGCAGCCACAGGTGGGGCCTTTTCCGTCCCTGTCCGTCCCCTCCAGCTTGGCTCTGGGCCCAAGGTGGGGCGTCAACATGCCCGCCATTCACTCCTGGCCCCTCTCGGCCTGTGAGCAGCAGCAGCAGCATCAGCCTGAGGAGCACAAGCTTTCAGGGCAGGTCTCCATAACTAGAACCAAGGAGGAAAGAAGGGAGGAGAGCGGGGAAAGGGACTGAAGGGGTGAGCCCAGTCCTCGGCCCTTTCAGCCGTGTGGTGTGGGGACACGGCAACAAGGTCCCTCGCTGGAAGGAGAGAGCGAGACCTCCCTGGACACCCGGGTTCCTGGTGCCTGACACGTGGACGCCTCAGGTCCCAGAGGGGGGAGCGGTCAGTCTGTGGGTTCCAAAGGAGCCAGCCCAGGCTCTGTGGACAGAGCAGCAGAAGGGACCGGGGCATCAGGGACGCCTCCGTCTCTCTGCACCCCAGGATGGGCACCTGCTGGCCCTAGGGTTCTTGGCTGGCAGGTTCGGCCTTCATCCCTGGAAGGAGACCCACCCTCCTCTCTCTCTCCTGTGGGCTGCAGGAAGGGTTCTGGCGAGTGACCTGATAGGACCTTTTGGGGCAGTGACGAGGCAGGCGCCTGCCGTGGCTCCCACATCCCACAGAGGTCGGGAATGTGGTCCTGGGGCTCAGGGGGCAGAGCGACCCGCGACAGCGTCCTGGCGTGAGTGGACTGCTACCACTGTAAGGGTCCGGCGGAGCGTCGGAGAAAGAGACCACACAAGAGACTGGCTCCATGCAATTGGCAAAAGGGGATTTATTAATTCAGCATGCTGAGGTTCCAGGCTCACTCAGGAAGATAGAGCAGCCCAGAGCCCAGAGCAGAGGTCAAGCAGAGCTTAAGTACACTTTTTCGAGAGGGCGGGGGGCTTTGCATACATCAGAACAAATCATCATGAGGCGCGGGAAAATTGAACAACAACTCCGAGACAGGATTAGTCCATTCATTGGCGGGAACAGTCTGGGCAGGGGTGATTGGTCACTCCTAAGCGGGGTACACATTTAAACTGATTGATTTGGGGGCCTAGATGCTTACGTGCCGAGCTACTTGGAGCCCTTAGCTATTAAACAACCAGGGGACCAGGAGAAATATTTACTGGGCAGTTCAGGTATTGTCCTAACAGCTACAGGGATTACAGGTTCCGGGGGTAGCAGAGGAATTTTAACAATACCTAGTCTTTACTTTTTAGCCCCGGCCTTGCCATTTAGA
This sequence comes from Spermophilus citellus, assembly GCF_964194105.1. Lineage (NCBI taxonomy): Eukaryota > Metazoa > Chordata > Mammalia > Rodentia > Sciuridae > Spermophilus > Spermophilus citellus. The sequence continues at coordinate 153,852,314 of NC_138189.1, forward strand.
AACTTTACAATGCCCGGTCTTTTACACTTTAACTCAGACTTTTGCAGCTTAGAATCAGCTTAGAAACTTTACCTTTACACCACGCTCTGGATGCCAGTCTGTCTGAGTTGGAGGAGACGGGCGCTGAATGGCTCCAGGGGACCTGGGCTGGGGTCTTCACGGGGCGAAAGCCACGACAGAGTTGTGTACTGGCGAGGCACGGGCCCCGGGGCCTGGTCCAGCTCCTCCTTTCTCAGCAAGGAGAGGTCGGGGTCCCGAACACACGGGAGCACCGAGGTTCCACAGGCCCTCCTTGTTGTGACCAGGAAGGTGGCCAAGGTCCCGGAGGCGCGAGTGGGAGATGCCACCGTGGGCCACCCCCCGGGTGTGAGCGGGCCACTCCTGGCTGTGACCTCACAGGGGCCAGCATTGTGAGGGACTTGAGCCAGCGGGGATTTAAGGCCCGGCCGAGGCCGGGAGCTTGTCCACAAGCACAGGAAGCTCTAGGCAGTGACCTGTGGGACTCCCATAGTTAGCGCGTTTGGTGGTTGGTGGTTTGGTGGTTCTGGTTGCGGTCTCGGGTTGGTTCTTTGATTTGGGGCTTTCTGTTGGGCTTTGTTGTGTTAGTTTTGCTTGTGTTCTTTGCTTTGTTTGTTGTGTTTGTTTTTAGCCAGCGGCCTTAGTGGGCGTGGGGCCGAGGATGTCTAGAGAGAGCAGTGAGCGTAGCGGGGTGCAGAGGGTGTGGCGGGACCTCGCGGCCAGCTCCTCCTTGGAGGAAGCCCTCACGGGCCGCTATGAGCCCCTGGGGGTCGTCGGGCAGGGCAGCTTTGCCAAGGTCTTCCTGGCCCGACACATCCTGACGGGGACGGAGGTGGCCGTGAAAGTCCTGCGGAAGGGGGCGGGGGGCACCTTGTCCTGGGTCTTGTCGGAGCTGGACATCATGAAGGGCTTGGAGCACCCGCACGTGGTGCAGCTGCTGGAGATCGTGCAGACCCCCGGCACTGCCTACGTGGTGATGGAGCACATGGCTGGGGGCCAGCTGGGCCAGCACATCCCGGAGGTCGTGGGCCTGTGGGAGGACGAGGCCCGCACGCTGTTCGGGCAGGTGGCCAGCGCCGTGGGCTACTGCCACGCGCAGGGCATCGCGCACCGGGACGTGAAGGCGGACAACGTGCTGCTGGATGCCGCGGGCCGCGCCAAGCTGTGCGACTTCGGCCTGGCCTGCAGGTTCAGGGCCGGAGAGAAGCTGGGCCTGCTCTGCGGCACCGTGGCCTACTGGGCCCCGGAGCTGCACCGGGGAGAGCCCTACGACGGCCCCGCGGTGGACGTCTGGAGCCTGGGTGTCCTCCTGGTCCTCATGCTCACGGGCTGCGTCCCGTTCACCGGGGACAGCTATGCGCAGGCCAAGGAGCAGGTGCTGCAGGCCAGGTACCACCTCCCGTTCCACCTGTCCGACGAGGCGCAAAGCCTGGTGTCCTGGATGCTGACCCTGGAGCCCGCGCACAGGCCCACGCTGCAGCAGATCCTGGGGCACCCGTGGCTGAGCCAGGATGGGGAACGCTGCCCGAGTCCTCCCGCTGAGCTGCTCCCCAAGCGCCCGGACACCTCCATCCTGCTGGCCATGCTGGACCTGGGCTACGGGCTGCAGGAGACCTGGGTGTCGGTGGCGACGCGCCAGTTCAACGAGGCCATGGCCACCTACCTCCTGCTGGGCCACCAGAAAACCCGGGGCGCGGGCTGCCAGGTGCGGCTGCAGATACCTGGGCAGCCACAGGTGGGCCCTTGCCCGTCCCTGTCCATCCCCTCCAGCTTGACTCTGGGCCCAAGGTGGGGCGTCAGCAGGCCGGCCATTCGCTCCTGGCCCCCCTCGGCCTGTGAGCAGCAGCAGCAGCAGCAGCAGCAGCAGCCTGAGGAGCTCAAGCCTTCAGGGCAGGTGGGCAGCAGGAGAGCCAGCCTGCCCGCCATCATGCTGTGCAGCCTGTCGGCCAGCGTCCCTACTGCAGGCCCCACGGCCCCTCTGCCCGGGTCCTCCCAGGCCCTGGCACCGGATCCAAGCTCCAACTCCACCGAGCAACCCCCTGCTGGCACCAGGACCCCTGGCCTGAGCCGTGACACTGCCAGGGGATGGAGGGGAGTGTTCCGGGGGATGGCCACCTGTCTGGCGAGGCTGTGCTGCTGCGTGCAGGCCCCCAGGACCGGCTCCGGACGCTCCAACAGAGTGGCTCCCGCAGCTGGAGGGCCAGCGCCACCACCACCACCACCACCCAGGGACCCCCCGGGGCCTGCCCCCACCAGAGGTCAGGCCCTCAGAAGATTCTTCAAAAACAGAGTGGCTCCCGCAGCTGGAGGGCCCGTGCCACCACCACCACAAGCACCCAGGGACCCCCCGGGACCTGCCCCCACCAGAGGGCAGGCCCTCAGAAGATTCTTCAAAAACAGAGTGGCTCCCTGACTATCGCCCAGCTGAGACGCCCACGGAGCCAAGTAGGTGGAGCCCTGCTGCCTTTGGTCTCACGTGTGCCTTGATGAGTGTCGTTTCAAAGGATGGATGGACACCCTCTGCCCTTGGGGGGTGCCACCAGGGTTAGGTCGACCGCGGTGCCACAGGGTGGGCGACTCTGACTCCTAGCCCCTCTCTGTGTCCACAGACAGGTGGCACGGGGTCTCCCTCACGAGGGCCAGCTGCTGGAGTGAGAAGTGCAACCTGCCCTGGCCGCCGCCTCCCGGACCCCTCAGGCAGGAGGACACCTGAAGACACCCGGACACCAGTGGGCCCCTGCGCCCCACCCGGATCCCACGTCAGGGACTTCTCCTCGTACACGTGCCCCGGCCCTGCTCTCCTCTGCTCTCTCTCCCACCCTCTGGGGCAGAGATGCTTCCCAATAAGCTCTTCATCCATTCCCGAGTCCCACGGATCTTGGAATAAATTGGGTGCTCCGTGGGGATCAGCTGTTGCGTTCCTTGGCCGCCTCCTGGCAGCAGTGGGAGAGTGGGTGGTGGTGTCACAGTGGGGAAGGTGTAAGGGAGCAGTGACCACAGAGCCCTCTGGAGGTCCCCAAGGGCAACACGTGATCCAGAGTGGTCCCAGGGGAGGAGACTCTGACTGAGGGGAGGAGGCTGGGTGGGGGGCGGGGAGAAAGGCAGACCTTGTGCCTGACCTGACACTGATGAAGCCCGGTCATCACATTCGGAAGTGAACCATGGACAGGAGGAGCCACCGGCCCAAGCCCATCCTGGGGTGACACCCAGATTGGCATGAGGAGGGCCCCGTGTCACAGATTCCGGGGGCAGTCAGGGTAGAGCTGTGGGTGCCTCCCCTAGAGAGGCTTGGGGGCTGCGGCTTGCTCCCTCCTCTGAATGTACCTTCCAGGGGCTGGCTCTTGGCCTGGTGAAGCTTTATCCTCTCTAGGTCTTTGGCTGTGCGGGACCGTCCCTGTGAGCGTCCTGACCCAGGGACGGGCCCTTCAGCCTGCCACCCCGAGCTCCCCAGGGCTGCTGAGCAGGGAGCAGGACCACCTGGCGGGGGAGCTGGGGCGCAGGTGTGGGCAGGGGAGGGTGTGTGGCCAGAGCCCCCAGCCCGCAGGAGTGGAGGGCTGGCTGGGAGGAGCTGTTTTCTGGGTCTAGTGTTTGGAGTGAACCTCTCAATTCCCATCCCTTCAACTCGGGGTGTGGGCTCTGCCCCCCTTTCTTTGCCATCTCTGTGGGGTTTCCATTTGACGTGGGTCAGAGATCCCAGTCTGATGTGAATGGAGGGCAGCCTCCCTTCCATCCTGTACTAGGTGCGGACCCCACCCCCTCCCCCTGGGTCTCTGATGTCACAGAGCCACCCGTGTGTTCCTGGTGGGTTTGGTACCGCAGACCCTCCACGGAGTCTTCTGAATTGGTCCCTTCCCCGTGGACAAGAATCGTGAGGCCAGCTTTTGTACTTGCCAGGAACAGACCTTTCCAGAGACCCTGTGTCTTCACCCATCTCTGAGTCCCTGCCTAAGGTCGTTCAGTCCACCACCAGGGACTCCTCTCCTGAAGGGCAGGTGCAGGGGAGACCGAGCCCCTTGCCTTTGGTTTCCCAGGGCCGTGGTTGGAGGAGTGTGTTTCTCCAAAAGTGCTGCTGAGACTCCCCTCCCTTTGAGGGTGTGGTGTTGTGGTCCTTCAGGAGGGTGAGGCCCTGGGGCCCTGGCTCCCCGAGGGGATGTGCGCCTCAGGGCTGGACCTCCTCTGGCCGGCAACTAGGCCCTGGTTCTACCCTCTGCACCACACGTGGTCGCGCTTGGTCTCAGGTGTGCTCATGCACACACCCACCCCCCACCCCCCCACACAGAGACACACAGAGACAGACACAGACACAGACATGTCACGGAGGGCAAGGTGGTGACTGCCTTTCTACTTGTGGGTTGGGGAGGCCGAGCAGGGGCATTGCCAGTTCAAGACCTGCCTAGGCAAGGGTGTGAGATCCTTCGTCGAAGACACTAGAAAGGGCTGGGAAAGTGGCTCAGGAGTCGAGCGCTGGCCCCCGGGGCTTGGGCAGCCAGGTAGGGCCGCAGATGCATGGGCAGCCACAGGTGGGGCCTTTTCCGTCCCTGTCCGTCCCCTCCAGCTTGGCTCTGGGCCCAAGGTGGGGCGTCAACATGCCCGCCATTCACTCCTGGCCCCTCTCGGCCTGTGAGCAGCAGCAGCAGCATCAGCCTGAGGAGCACAAGCTTTCAGGGCAGGTCTCCATAACTAGAACCAAGGAGGAAAGAAGGGAGGAGAGCGGGGAAAGGGACTGAAGGGGTGAGCCCAGTCCTCGGCCCTTTCAGCCGTGTGGTGTGGGGACACGGCAACAAGGTCCCTCGCTGGAAGGAGAGAGCGAGACCTCCCTGGACACCCGGCCTCCTGGTGCCTGACACGTGGACGCCTCAGGTCCCAGAGGGGGGAGCGGTCAGTCTGTGGGTTCCAAAGGAGCCAGCCCAGGCTCTGTGGACAGAGCAGCGGAAGGGACCGGGGCATCAGGGACGCCTCCGTCTCTCTGCACCCCAGGATGGGCACCTGCTGGCCCTAGGGTTCTTGGCTGGCAGGTTCGGCCTTCATCCCTGGAAGGAGACCCACCCTCCTCTCTCTCTCCTGTGGGCTGCAGGAAGGGTGCTGGCGAGTGACCTGATAGGACCTTGTGGGGCAGTGATGAGGCAGGCGCCTGCCGTGGCTCCCACATCCCACAGAGGTCGGGAATGTGGTCCTGGGGCTCAGGGGGCAGAGCGACCCGCGACAGCGTCCTGGCGTGAGTGGACTGCTACCACTGTAAGGGTCCGGCGGAGCATCGGAGAAAGAGACCACACAAGAGACTGGCTCCATGCAATTGGCAAAAGGGGATTTATTAATTCAGCATGCTGAGGTTCCAGGCTCACTCAGGAAGATAGAGCAGCCCAGAGCCCAGAGCAGAGGTCAAGCAGAGCTTAAGTACACTTTTTCGAGAGGGCGGGGGGCTTTGCATACATCAGAACAAATCATCATGAGGCGCGGGAAAATTGAACAACAACTCCGAGACAGGATTAGTCCATTCATTGGCGGGAACAGTCTGGGCAGGGGTGATTGGTCACTCCTAAGCGGGGTACACATTTAAACTGATTGATTTGGGGGCCTAGATGCTTACGTGCCGAGCTACTTGGAGCCCTTAGCTATTAAACAACCAGGGGACCAGGAGAAATATTTACTGGGCAGTTCAGGTATTGTCCTAACAGCTACAGGGATTACAGGTTCCGGGGGTAGCAGAGGAATTTTAACAATACCTAGTCTTTACTTTTTAGCCCCGGCCTTGCCATTTAGAAACTTTACAATGCCCGGTCTTTTACACTTTAACTCAGACTTTTGCAGCTTAGAATCAGCTTAGAAATTTTACCTTTACACCACGCTCTGGACGCCAGTCTGTCCGAGTTGGAGGAGACGGGCGCTGAATGGCTCCAGGGGACCTGGGCTGGGGTCTTCACGGGGCGAAAGCCACGACAGAGTTGTGTACTGGCGAGGCACGGGCCCCGGGGCCTGGTCCAGCTCCTCCTTTCTCAGCAAGGAGAGGTCGGGGTCCCGAACACACGGGAGCACCGAGGTTCCACAGGCCCTCCTTGTTGTGACCAGGAAGGTGGCCAAGGTCCCGGAGGCGCGAGTGGGAGATGCCACCGTGGGCCACCCCCCGGGTGTGAGCGGGCCACTCCTGGATGTGACCTCACAGGGGCCAGCATTGTGAGGGACTTGAGCCAGCGGGGATTTAAGGCCCGGCCGAGGCCGGGAGCTTGTCCACAAGCACAGGAAGCTCTAGGCAGTGACCTGTGGGACTCCCATAGTTAGCGCGTTTGGTGGTTGGTGGTTTGGTGGTTCTGGTTGCGGTCTCGGGTTGGTTCTTTGATTTGGGGCTTTCTGTTGGGCTTTGTTGTGTTAGTTTTGCTTGTGTTCTTTGCTTTGTTTGTTGTGTTTGTTTTTAGCCAGCGGCCTTAGTGGGCGTGGGGCCGAGGATGTCTAGAGAGAGCAGTGAGCGTAGTGCGGTGCAGAGGGTGTGGCGGGACCTCGCGGCCAGCTCCTCCTTGGAGGAAGCCCTCACGGGCCGCTATGAGCCCCTGGGGGTCGTCGGGCAGGGCAGCTTTGCCAAGGTCTTCCTGGCCCGACACATCCTGACGGGGACGAAGGTGGCCGTGAAAGTCCTGCGGAAGGGGGCGGGGGGCACCTTGTCCTGGGTCTTGTCGGAGCTGGACATCATGAAGGGCTTGGAGCACCCGCACGTGGTGCAGCTGCTGGAGATCGTGCAGACCCCCGGCACTGCCTACGTGGTGATGGAGCACATGGCTGGGGGCCAGCTGCGCCAGCACATCCCGGAGGTCGTGGGCCTGTGGGAGGACGAGGCCCGCACGCTGTTCGGGCAGGTGGCCAGCGCTGTGGGCTACTGCCACGCGCAGGGCATCGCGCACCGGGACGTGAAGGCGGACAACGTGCTGCTGGATGCCGCGGGCCGCGCCAAGCTGTGCGACTTCGGCCTGGCCTGCAGGTTCAGGGCCGGAGAGAAGCTGGGCCTGCTCTGCGGCACCGTGGCCTACTGGGCCCCGGAGCTGCACTGGGGAGAGCCCTACGACGGCCCCGCGGTGGACGTCTGGAGCCTGGGTGTCCTCCTGGTCCTCATGCTCACGGGCTGCGTCCCGTTCACCGGGGACAGCTATGCGCAGGCCAAGGAGCAGGTGCTGCAGGCCAGGTACCACCTCCCGTTCCACCTGTCCGACGAGGCGCAAAGCCTGGTGTCCTGGATGCTGACCCTGGAGCCCGCGCACAGGCCCACGCTGCAGCAGATCCTGGGGCACCCGTGGCTGAGCCAGGATGGGGAACGCTGCCCGAGTCCTCCCGCTGAGCTGCTCCCCAAGCGCCCGGACACCTCCATCCTGCTGGCCATGCTGGACCTGGGCTACGGGCTGCAGGAGACCTGGGTGTCGGTGGCGACGCGCCAGTTCAACGAGGCCATGGCCACCTACCTCCTGCTGGGCCACCAGAAAACCCGGGGGGCGGGCTGCCAGGTGCGGCTGCAGATACCTGGGCAGCCACAGGTGGGCCCTTGCCCGTCCCTGTCCATCCCCTCCAGCTTGACTCTGGGCCCAAGGTGGGGCGTCAGCAGGCCGGCCATTCGCTCCTGGCCCCCCTCGGCCTGTGAGCAGCAGCAGCAGCAGCAGCAGCAGCAGCCTGAGGAGCTCAAGCCTTCAGGGCAGGTGGGCAGCAGGAGAGCCAGCCTGCCCGCCATCATGCTGTGCAGCCTGTCGGCCAGCGTCCCTACTGCAGGCCCCACGGCCCCTCTGCCCGGGTCCTCCCAGGCCCTGGCACCGGATCCAAGCTCCAACTCCACCGAGCAACCCCCTGCTGGCACCAGGACCCCTGGCCTGAGCCGTGACACTGCCAGGGGATGGAGGGGAGTGTTCCGGGGGATGGCCACCTGTCTGGCGAGGCTGTGCTGCTGCGTGCAGGCCCCCAGGACCGGCTCCGGACGCTCCAACAGAGTGGCTCCCGCAGCTGGAGGGCCAGCGCCACCACCACCACCACCACCCAGGGACCCCCCGGGGCCTGCCCCCACCAGAGGTCAGGCCCTCAGAAGATTCTTCAAAAACAGAGTGGCTCCCGCAGCTGGAGGGCCAGCGCCACCACCACCACCACCACCCAGGGACCCCCCGGGACCTGCCCCCACCAGAGGTCAGGCCCTCAGAAGATTCTTCAAAAACAGAGTGGCTCCCTGACTATCGCCCAGCTGAGACGCCCACGGAGCCAAGTAGGTGGAGCGGTGCTGCCTTTGGTCTCACGTGTGCCTTGATGAGTGTCGTTTCAAAGGATGGATGGACACCCTCTGCCCTTGGGGGGTGCCACCAGGGTTAGGTCGACCGCGGTGCCACAGGGTGGGCGACTCTGACTCCTAGCCCCTCTCTGTGTCCACAGACAGGTGGCACGGGGTCTCCCTCACGAGGGCCAGCTGCTGGAGTGAGAAGTGCAACCTGCCCTGGCCGCCGCCTCCCGGACCCCTCAGGCAGGAGGACACCTGAAGACACCCGGACACCAGTGGGCCCCTGCGCCCCACCCGGATCCCACGTCAGGGACTTCTCCTCGTACACGTGCCCCGGCCCTGCTCTCCTCTGCTCTCTCTCCCACCCTCTGGGGCAGAGATGCTTCCCAATAAGCTCTTCATCCATTCCCGAGTCCCACGGATCTTGGAATAAATTGGGTGCTCCGTGGGGATCAGCTGTTGCGTTCCTTGGCCGCCTCCTGGCAGCAGTGGGAGAGTGGGTGGTGGTGTCACAGTGGGGAAGGTGTAAGGGAGCAGTGACCACAGAGCCCTCTGGAGGTCCCCAAGGGCAACACGTGACCCAGAGTGGTCCCAGGGGAGGAGACTCTGACTGAGGGGAGGAGGCTGGGTGGGGGGCGGGGAGAAAGGCAGACCTTGTGCCTGACCTGACACTGATGGTGCCCGGTCACCACATTCGGAAGTGAACCATGGACAGGAGGAGCCACCGGCCCAAGCCCATCCTGGGGTGACACCCAGATTGGCATGAGGAGGGCCCCGTGTCACAGATTCCGGGGGCAGTCAGGGTAGAGCTGTGGGTGCCTCCCCTAGAGAGGCTTGGGGGCTGCCGCTTGCTCCCTCCTCTGAATGTACCTGCCAGGGGCTGGCTCTTGGCCTGGTGAAGCTTTATCCTCTCTAGGTCTTTGGCTGTGCGGGACCGTCCCTGTGAGCGTCCTGACCCAGGGACGGGCCCTTCAGCCTGCCACCCCGAGCTCCCCAGGGCTGCTGAGCAGGGAGCAGGACCACCTGGCGGGGGAGCTGGGGCGCAGGTGTGGGCAGGGGAGGGTGTGTGGCCAGAGCCCCCAGCCCGCAGGAGTGGAGGGCTGGCTGGGAGGAGCTGTTTTCTGGGTCTAGTGTTTGGAGTGAACCTCTCAATTCCCATCCCTTCAACTCGGGGTGTGGGCTCTGCCCCCCTTTCTTTGCCATCTCTGTGGGGTTTCCATTTGACGTGGGTCAGAGATCCCAGTCTGATGTGAATGGAGGGCAGCCTCCCTTCCATCCTGTACTAGGTGCGGACCCCACCCCCTCCCCCTGGGTCTCTGATGTCACAGAGCCACCCGTGTGTTCCTGGTGGGTTTGGTACCGCAGACCCTCCACGGAGTCTTCTGAATTGGTCCCTTCCCCGGGGACAAGAATCGTGAGGCCAGCTTTTGTACTTGCCAGGAACAGACCTTTCCAGAGACCCTGTGTCTTCACCCATCTCTGAGTCCCTGCCTAAGGTCGTTCAGTCCACCACCAGGGACTCCTCTCCTGAAGGGCAGGTGCAGGGGAGACCGAGCCCCTTGCCTTTGGTTTCCCAGGGCCATGGTTGGAGGAGTGTGTTTCTCCAAAAGTGCTGCTGAGACTCCCCTCCCTTTGAGGGTGTGGTGTTGTGGTCCTTCAGGAGGGTGAGGCCCTGGGGCCCTGGCTCCCCGAGGGGATGTGCGCCTCAGGGCTGGACCTCCTCTGGCCGGCAACTAGGCCCTGGTTCTACCCTCTGCACCACACGTGGTCGCGCTTGGTCTCAGGTGTGCTCATGCACACACCCACCCCCCACCCCCCCACACAGAGACACACAGAGACAGACACAGACACAGACATGTCACGGAGGGCAAGGTGGTGACTGCCTTTCTACTTGTGGGTTGGGGAGGCCGAGCAGGGGCATTGCCAGTTCAAGACCTGCCTAGGCAAGGGTGTGAGATCCTTCGTCGAAGACACTAGAAAGGGCTGGGAAAGTGGCTCAGGAGTCGAGCGCTGGCCCCCGGGGCTTGGGCAGCCAGGTAGGGCCGCAGATGCATGGGCAGCCACAGGTGGGGCCTTTTCCGTCCCTGTCCGTCCCCTCCAGCTTGGCTCTGGGCCCAAGGTGGGGCGTCAACATGCCCGCCATTCACTCCTGGCCCCTCTCGGCCTGTGAGCAGCAGCAGCAGCATCAGCCTGAGGAGCACAAGCTTTCAGGGCAGGTCTCCATAACTAGAACCAAGGAGGAAAGAAGGGAGGAGAGCGGGGAAAGGGACTGAAGGGGTGAGCCCAGTCCTCGGCCCTTTCAGCCGTGTGGTGTGGGGACACGGCAACAAGGTCCCTCGCTGGAAGGAGAGAGCGAGACCTCCCTGGACACCCGGCCTCCTGGTGCCTGACACGTGGACGCCTCAGGTCCCAGAGGGGGGAGCGGTCAGTCTGTGGGTTCCAAAGGAGCCAGCCCAGGCTCTGTGGACAGAGCAGCGGAAGGGACCGGGGCATCAGGGACGCCTCCGTCTCTCTGCACCCCAGGATGGGCACCTGCTGGCCCTAGGGTTCTTGGCTGGCAGGTTCGGCCTTCATCCCTGGAAGGAGACCCACCCTCCTCTCTCTCTCCTGTGGGCTGCAGGAAGGGTGCTGGCGAGTGACCTGATAGGACCTTGTGGGGCAGTGATGAGGCAGGCGCCTGCCGTGGCTCCCACATCCCACAGAGGTCGGGAATGTGGTCCTGGGGCTCAGGGGGCAGAGCGACCCGCGACAGCGTCCTGGCGTGAGTGGACTGCTACCACTGTAAGGGTCCGGCGGAGCATCGGAGAAAGAGACCACACAAGAGACTGGCTCCATGCAATTGGCAAAAGGGGATTTATTAATTCAGCATGCTGAGGTTCCAGGCTCACTCAGGAAGATAGAGCAGCCCAGAGCCCAGAGCAGAGGTCAAGCAGAGCTTAAGTACACTTTTTCGAGAGGGCGGGGGGCTTTGCATACATCAGAACAAATCATCATGAGGCGCGGGAAAATTGAACAACAACTCCGAGACAGGATTAGTCCATTCATTGGCGGGAACAGTCTGGGCAGGGGTGATTGGTCACTCCTAAGCGGGGTACACATTTAAACTGATTGATTTGGGGGCCTAGATGCTTACGTGCCGAGCTACTTGGAGCCCTTAGCTATTAAACAACCAGGGGACCAGGAGAAATATTTACTGGGCAGTTCAGGTATTGTCCTAACAGCTACAGGGATTACAGGTTCCGGGGGTAGCAGAGGAATTTTAACAATACCTAGTCTTTACTTTTTAGCCCCGGCCTTGCCATTTAGAAACTTTACAATGCCCGGTCTTTTACACTTTAACTCAGACTTTTGCAGCTTAGAATCAGCTTAGAAATTTTACCTTTACACCACGCTCTGGACGCCAGTCTGTCCGAGTTGGAGGAGACGGGCGCTGAATGGCTCCAGGGGACCTGGGCTGGGGTCTTCACGGGGCGAAAGCCACGACAGAGTTGTGTACTGGCGAGGCACGGGCCCCGGGGCCTGGTCCAGCTCCTCCTTTCTCAGCAAGGAGAGGTCGGGGTCCCGAACACACGGGAGCACCGAGGTTCCACAGGCCCTCCTTGTTGTGACCAGGAAGGTGGCCAAGGTCCCGGAGGCGCGAGTGGGAGATGCCACCGTGGGCCACCCCCCGGGTGTGAGCGGGCCACTCCTGGATGTGACCTCACAGGGGCCAGCATTGTGAGGGACTTGAGCCAGCGGGGATTTAAGGCCCGGCCGAGGCCGGGAGCTTGTCCACAAGCACAGGAAGCTCTAGGCAGTGACCTGTGGGACTCCCATAGTTAGCGCGTTTGGTGGTTGGTGGTTTGGTGGTTCTGGTTGCGGTCTCGGGTTGGTTCTTTGATTTGGGGCTTTCTGTTGGGCTTTGTTGTGTTAGTTTTGCTTGTGTTCTTTGCTTTGTTTGTTGTGTTTGTTTTTAGCCAGCGGCCTTAGTGGGCGTGGGGCCGAGGATGTCTAGAGAGAGCAGTGAGCGTAGTGCGGTGCAGAGGGTGTGGCGGGACCTCGCGGCCAGCTCCTCCTTGGAGGAAGCCCTCACGGGCCGCTATGAGCCCCTGGGGGTCGTCGGGCAGGGCAGCTTTGCCAAGGTCTTCCTGGCCCGACACATCCTGACGGGGACGAAGGTGGCCGTGAAAGTCCTGCGGAAGGGGGCGGGGGGCACCTTGTCCTGGGTCTTGTCGGAGCTGGACATCATGAAGGGCTTGGAGCACCCGCACGTGGTGCAGCTGCTGGAGATCGTGCAGACCCCCGGCACTGCCTACGTGGTGATGGAGCACATGGCTGGGGGCCAGCTGCGCCAGCACATCCCGGAGGTCGTGGGCCTGTGGGAGGACGAGGCCCGCACGCTGTTCGGGCAGGTGGCCAGCGCCGTGGGCTACTGCCACGCGCAGGGCATCGCGCACCGGGACGTGAAGGCGGACAACGTGCTGCTGGATGCCGCGGGCCGCGCCAAGCTGTGCGACTTCGGCCTGGCCTGCAGGTTCAGGGCCGGAGAGAAGCTGGGCCTGCTCTGCGGCACCGTGGCCTACTGGGCCCCGGAGCTGCACCGGGGAGAGCCCTACGACGGCCCCGCGGTGGACGTCTGGAGCCTGGGTGTCCTCCTGGTCCTCATGCTCACGGGCTGCGTCCCGTTCACCGGGGACAGCTATGCGCAGGCCAAGGAGCAGGTGCTGCAGGCCAGGTACCACCTCCCGTTCCACCTGTCCGACGAGGCGCAAAGCCTGGTGTCCTGGATGCTGACCCTGGAGCCCGCGCACAGGCCCACGCTGCAGCAGATCCTGGGGCACCCGTGGCTGAGCCAGGATGGGGAACGCTGCCCGAGTCCTCCCGCTGAGCTGCTCCCCAAGCGCCCGGACACCTCCATCCTGCTGGCCATGCTGGACCTGGGCTACGGGCTGCAGGAGACCTGGGTGTCGGTGGCGACGCGCCAGTTCAACGAGGCCATGGCCACCTACCTCCTGCTGGGCCACCAGAAAACCCGGGGGGCGGGCTGCCAGGTGCGGCTGCAGATACCTGGGCAGCCACAGGTGGGCCCTTGCCCGTCCCTGTCCATCCCCTCCAGCTTGACTCTGGGCCCAAGGTGGGGCGTCAGCAGGCCGGCCATTCGCTCCTGGCCCCCCTCGGCCTGTGAGCAGCAGCAGCAGCAGCAGCAGCAGCAGCCTGAGGAGCTCAAGCCTTCAGGGCAGGTGGGCAGCAGGAGAGCCAGCCTGCCCGCCATCATGCTGTGCAGCCTGTCGGCCAGCGTCCCTACTGCAGGCCCCACGGCCCCTCTGCCCGGGTCCTCCCAGGCCCTGGCACCGGATCCAAGCTCCAACTCCACCGAGCAACCCCCTGCTGGCACCAGGACCCCTGGCCTGAGCCGTGACACTGCCAGGGGATGGAGGGGAGTGTTCCGGGGGATGGCCACCTGTCTGGCGAGGCTGTGCTGCTGCGTGCAGGCCCCCAGGACCGGCTCCGGACGCTCCAACAGAGTGGCTCCCGCAGCTGGAGGGCCAGCGCCACCACCACCACCACCACCCAGGGACCCCCCGGGGCCTGCCCCCACCAGAGGTCAGGCCCTCAGAAGATTCTTCAAAAACAGAGTGGCTCCCGCAGCTGGAGGGCCAGCGCCACCACCACCACCACCACCCAGGGACCCCCCGGGACCTGCCCCCACCAGAGGTCAGGCCCTCAGAAGATTCTTCAAAAACAGAGTGGCTCCCTGACTATCGCCCAGCTGAGACGCCCACGGAGCCAAGTAGGTGGAGCGGTGCTGCCTTTGGTCTCACGTGTGCCTTGATGAGTGTCGTTTCAAAGGATGGATGGACACCCTCTGCCCTTGGGGGGTGCCACCAGGGTTAGGTCGACCGCGGTGCCACAGGGTGGGCGACTCTGACTCCTAGCCCCTCTCTGTGTCCACAGACAGGTGGCACGGGGTCTCCCTCACGAGGGCCAGCTGCTGGAGTGAGAAGTGCAACCTGCCCTGGCCGCCGCCTCCCGGACCCCTCAGGCAGGAGGACACCTGAAGACACCCGGACACCAGTGGGCCCCTGCGCCCCACCCGGATCCCACGTCAGGGACTTCTCCTCGTACACGTGCCCCGGCCCTGCTCTCCTCTGCTCTCTCTCCCACCCTCTGGGGCAGAGATGCTTCCCAATAAGCTCTTCATCCATTCCCGAGTCCCACGGATCTTGGAATAAATTGGGTGCTCCGTGGGGATCAGCTGTTGCGTTCCTTGGCCGCCTCCTGGCAGCAGTGGGAGAGTGGGTGGTGGTGTCACAGTGGGGAAGGTGTAAGGGAGCAGTGACCACAGAGCCCTCTGGAGGTCCCCAAGGGCAACACGTGACCCAGAGTGGTCCCAGGGGAGGAGACTCTGACTGAGGGGAGGAGGCTGGGTGGGGGGCGGGGAGAAAGGCAGACCTTGTGCCTGACCTGACACTGATGGTGCCCGGTCACCACATTCGGAAGTGAACCATGGACAGGAGGAGCCACCGGCCCAAGCCCATCCTGGGGTGACACCCAGATTGGCATGAGGAGGGCCCCGTGTCACAGATTCCGGGGGCAGTCAGGGTAGAGCTGTGGGTGCCTCCCCTAGAGAGGCTTGGGGGCTGCCGCTTGCTCCCTCCTCTGAATGTACCTGCCAGGGGCTGGCTCTTGGCCTGGTGAAGCTTTATCCTCTCTAGGTCTTTGGCTGTGCGGGACCGTCCCTGTGAGCGTCCTGACCCAGGGACGGGCCCTTCCGCCTGCCACCCCGAGCTCCCCAGGGCTGCTGAGCAGGGAGCAGGACCACCTGGCGGGGGAGCTGGGGCGCAGGTGTGGGCAGGGGAGGGTGTGTGGCCAGAGCCCCCAGCCCGCAGGAGTGGAGGGCTGGCTGGGAGGAGCTGTTTTCTGGGTCTAGTGTTTGGAGTGAACCTCTCAATTCCCATCCCTTCAACTCGGGGTGTGGGCTCTGCCCCCCTTTCTTTGCCATCTCTGTGGGGTTTCCATTTGACGTGGGTCAGAGATCCCAGTCTGATGTGAATGGAGGGCAGCCTCCCTTCCATCCTGTACTAGGTGCGGACCCCACCCCCTCCCCCTGGGTCTCTGATGTCACAGAGCCACCCGTGTGTTCCTGGTGGGTTTGGTACCGCAGACCCTCCACGGAGTCTTCTGAATTGGTCCCTTCCCCGGGGACAAGAATCGTGAGGCCAGCTTTTGTACTTGCCAGGAACAGACCTTTCCAGAGACCCTGTGTCTTCACCCATCTCTGAGTCCCTGCCTAAGGTCGTTCAGTCCACCACCAGGGACTCCTCTCCTGAAGGGCAGGTGCAGGGGAGACCGAGCCCCTTGCCTTTGGTTTCCCAGGGCCATGGTTGGAGGAGTGTGTTTCTCCAAAAGTGCTGCTGAGACTCCCCTCCCTTTGAGGGTGTGGTGTTGTGGTCCTTCAGGAGGGTGAGGCCCTGGGGCCCTGGCTCCCCGAGGGGATGTGCGCCTCAGGGCTGGACCTCCTCTGGCCGGCAACTAGGCCCTGGTTCTACCCTCTGCACCACACGTGGTCGCGCTTGGTCTCAGGTGTGCTCATGCACACACCCACCCCCCACCCCCCCACACAGAGACACACAGAGACAGACACAGACACAGACATGTCACGGAGGGCAAGGTGGTGACTGCCTTTCTACTTGTGGGTTGGGGAGGCCGAGCAGGGGCATTGCCAGTTCAAGACCTGCCTAGGCAAGGGTGTGAGATCCTTCGTCGAAGACAGTAGAAAGGGCTGGGAAAGTGGCTCAGGAGTCGAGCGCTGGCCCCCGGGGCTTGGGCAGCCAGGTAGGGCCGCAGATGCATGGGCAGCCACAGGTGGGGCCTTTTCCGTCCCTGTCCGTCCCCTCCAGCTTGGCTCTGGGCCCAAGGTGGGGCGTCAACATGCCCGCCATTCACTCCTGGCCCCTCTCGGCCTGTGAGCAGCAGCAGCAGCATCAGCCTGAGGAGCACAAGCTTTCAGGGCAGGTCTCCATAACTAGAACCAAGGAGGAAAGAAGGGAGGAGAGCGGGGAAAGGGACTGAAGGGGTGAGCCCAGTCCTCGGCCCTTTCAGCCGTGTGGTGTGGGGACACGGCAACAAGGTCCCTCGCTGGAAGGAGAGAGCGAGACCTCCCTGGACACCCGGCCTCCTGGTGCCTGACACGTGGACGCCTCAGGTCCCAGAGGGGGGAGCGGTCAGTCTGTGGGTTCCAAAGGAGCCAGCCCAGGCTCTGTGGACAGAGCAGCAGAAGGGACCGGGGCATCAGGGACGCCTCCGTCTCTCTGCACCCCAGGATGGGCACCTGCTGGCCCTAGGGTTCTTGGCTGGCAGGTTTGGCCTTCATCCCTGGAAGGAGACCCACCCTCCTCTCTCTCTCCTGTGGGCTGCAGGAAGGGTGCTGGCGAGTGACCTGATAGGACCTTGTGGGGCAGTGATGAGGCAGGCGCCTGCCGTGGCTCCCACATCCCACAGAGGTCGGGAATGTGGTCCTGGGGCTCAGGGGGCAGAGCGACCCGCGACAGCGTCCTGGCGTGAGTGGACTGCTACCACTGTAAGGGTCCGGCGGAGCGTCGGAGAAAGAGACCACACAAGAGACTGGCTCCATGCAATTGGCAAAAGGGGATTTATTAATTCAGCATGCTGAGGTTCCAGGCTCACTCAGGAAGATAGAGCAGCCCAGAGCCCAGAGCAGAGGTCAAGCAGAGCTTAAGTACACTTTTTTGAGAGGGCGGGGGGCTTTGCATACATCAGAACAAATCATCATGAGGCGCGGGAAAATTGAACAACAACTCCGAGACAGGATTAGTCCATTCATTGGCGGGAACAGTCTGGGCAGGGGTGATTGGTCACTCCTAAGCGGGGTACACATTTAAACTGATTGATTTGGGGGCCTAGATGCTTACGTGCCGAGCTACTTGGAGCCCTTAGCTATTAAACAACCAGGGGACCAGGAGAAATATTTACTGGGCAGTTCAGGTATTGTCCTAACAGCTACAGGGATTACAGGTTCCGGGGGTAGCAGAGGAATTTTAACAATACCTAGTCTTTACTTTTTAGCCCCGGCCTTGCCATTTAGAAACTTTACAATGCCCGGTCTTTTACACTTTAACTCAGACTTTTGCAGCTTAGAATCAGCTTAGAAATTTTACCTTTACACCACGCTCTGGACGCCAGTCTGTCCGAGTTGGAGGAGACGGGCGCTGAATGGCTCCAGGGGACCTGGGCTGGGGTCTTCATGGGGCGAAAGCCACGACAGAGTTGTGTACTGGCGAGGCACGGGCCCCGGGGCCTGGTCCAGCTCCTCCTTTCTCAGCAAGGAGAGGTCGGGGTCCCGAACACACGGGAGCACCGAGGTTCCACAGGCCCTCCTTGTTGTGACCAGGAAGGTGGCCAAGGTCCCGGAGGCGCGAGTGGGAGATGCCACCGTGGGCCACCCCCCGGGTGTGAGCGGGCCACTCCTGGATGTGACCTCACAGGGGCCAGCATTGTGAGGGACTTGAGCCAGCGGGGATTTAAGGCCCGGCCGAGGCCGGGAGCTTGTCCACAAGCACAGGAAGCTCTAGGCAGTGACCTGTGGGACTCCCATAGTTAGCGCGTTTGGTGGTTGGTGGTTTGGTGGTTCTGGTTGCGGTCTCGGGTTGGTTCTTTGATTTGGGGCTTTCTGTTGGGCTTTGTTGTGTTAGTTTTGCTTGTGTTCTTTGCTTTGTTTGTTGTGTTTGTTTTTAGCCAGCGGCCTTAGTGGGCGTGGGGCCGAGGATGTCTAGAGAGAGCAGTGAGCGTAGTGCGGTGCAGAGGGTGTGGCGGGACCTCGCGGCCAGCTCCTCCTTGGAGGAAGCCCTCACGGGCCGCTATGAGCCCCTGGGGGTCGTCGGGCAGGGCAGCTTTGCCAAGGTCTTCCTGGCCCGACACATCCTGACGGGGACGAAGGTGGCCGTGAAAGTCCTGCGGAAGGGGGCGGGGGGCACCTTGTCCTGGGTCTTGTCGGAGCTGGACATCATGAAGGGCTTGGAGCACCCGCACGTGGTGCAGCTGCTGGAGATCGTGCAGACCCCCGGCACTGCCTACGTGGTGATGGAGCACATGGCTGGGGGCCAGCTGGGCCAGCACATCCCGGAGGTCGTGGGCCTGTGGGAGGACGAGGCCCGCACGCTGTTCGGGCAGGTGGCCAGCGCCGTGGGCTACTGCCACGCGCAGGGCATCGCGCACCGGGACGTGAAGGCGGACAACGTGCTGCTGGATGCCGCGGGCCGCGCCAAGCTGTGCGACTTCGGCCTGGCCTGCAGGTTCAGGGCCGGAGAGAAGCTGGGCCTGCTCTGCGGCACCGTGGCCTACTGGGCCCCGGAGCTGCACCGGGGAGAGCCCTACGACGGCCCCGCGGTGGACGTCTGGAGCCTGGGTGTCCTCCTGGTCCTCATGCTCACGGGCTGCGTCCCGTTCACCGGGGACAGCTATGCGCAGGCCAAGGAGCAGGTGCTGCAGGCCAGGTACCACCTCCCGTTCCACCTGTCCGACGAGGCGCAAAGCCTGGTGTCCTGGATGCTGACCCTGGAGCCCGCGCACAGGCCCACGCTGCAGCAGATCCTGGGGCACCCGTGGCTGAGCCAGGATGGGGAACGCTGCCCGAGTCCTCCCGCTGAGCTGCTCCCCAAGCGCCCGGACACCTCCATCCTGCTGGCCATGCTGGACCTGGGCTACGGGCTGCAGGACACCTGGGTGTCGGTGGCGACGCGCCAGTTCAACGAGGCCATGGCCACCTACCTCCTGCTGGGCCACCAGGAAACCCGGGGGGCGGGCTGCCAGGTGCGGCTGCAGATACCTGGGCAGCCACAGGTGGGCCCTTGCCCGTCCCTGTCCATCCCCTCCAGCTTGACTCTGGGCCCAAGGTGGGGCGTCAGCAGGCCGGCCATTCGCTCCTGGCCCCCCTCGGCCTGTGAGCAGCAGCAGCAGCAGCAGCAGCAGCAGCAGCCTGAGGAGCTCAAGCCTTCAGGGCAGGTGGGCAGCAGGAGAGCCAGCCTGCCCGCCATCATGCTGTGCAGCCTGTCGGCCAGCGTCCCTACTGCAGGCCCCACGGCCCCTCTGCCCGGGTCCTCCCAGGCCCTGGCACCGGATCCAAGCTCCAACTCCACCGAGCAACCCCCTGCTGGCACCAGGACCCCTGGCCTGAGCCGTGACACTGCCAGGGGATGGAGGGGAGTGTTCCGGGGGATGGCCACCTGTCTGGCGAGGCTGTGCTGCTGCGTGCAGGCCCCCAGGACCGGCTCCGGACGCTCCAACAGAGTGGCTCCCGCAGCTGGAGGGCCAGCGCCACCACCACCACCAACACCCAGGGACCCCCCGGGGCCTGCCCCCACCAGAGGTCAGGCCCTCAGAAGATTCTTCAAAAACAGAGTGGCTCCCGCAGCTGGAGGGCCCGTGCCACCACCACCACCAGCACCCAGGGACCCCCCGGGACCTGCCCCCACCAGAGGGCAGGCCCTCAGAAGATTCTTCAAAAACAGAGTGGCTCCCTGACTATCGCCCAGCTGAGACGCCCACGGAGCCAAGTAGGTGGAGCCCTGCTGCCTTTGGTCTCACGTGTGCCTTGATGAGTGTCGTTTCAAAGGATGGATGGACACCCTCTGCCCTTGGGGGGTGCCACCAGGGTTAGGTCGACCGCGGTGCCACAGGGTGGGCGACTCTGACTCCTAGCCCCTCTCTGTGTCCACAGACAGGTGGCACGGGGTCTCCCTCACGAGGGCCAGCTGCTGGAGTGAGAAGTGCAACCTGCCCTGGCCGCCGCCTCCCGGACCCCTCAGGCAGGAGGACACCTGAAGACACCCGGACACCAGTGGGCCCCTGCGCCCCACCCGGATCCCACGTCAGGGACTTCTCCTCGTACACGTGCCCCGGCCCTGCTCTCCTCTGCTCTCTCTCCCACCCTCTGGGGCAGAGATGCTTCCCAATAAGCTCTTCATCCATTCCCGAGTCCCACGGATCTTGGAATAAATTGGGTGCTCCGTGGGGATCAGCTGTTGCGTTCCTTGGCCGCCTCCTGGCAGCAGTGGGAGAGTGGGTGGTGGTGTCACAGTGGGGAAGGTGTAAGGGAGCAGTGACCACAGAGCCCTCTGGAGGTCCCCAAGGGCAACACGTGACCCAGAGTGGTCCCAGGGGAGGAGACTCTGACTGAGGGGAGGAGGCTGGGTGGGGGGCGGGGAGAAAGGCAGACCTTGTGCCTGACCTGACACTGATGGTGCCCGGTCACCACATTCGGAAGTGAACCATGGACAGGAGGAGCCACCGGCCCAAGCCCATCCTGGGGTGACACCCAGATTGGCATGAGGAGGGCCCCGTGTCACAGATTCCGGGGGCAGTCAGGGTAGAGCTGTGGGTGCCTCCCCTAGAGAGGCTTGGGGGCTGCGGCTTGCTCCCTCCTCTGAATGTACCTGCCAGGGGCTGGCTCTTGGC
This sequence comes from Spermophilus citellus, assembly GCF_964194105.1. Taxonomy (NCBI): domain Eukaryota; kingdom Metazoa; phylum Chordata; class Mammalia; order Rodentia; family Sciuridae; genus Spermophilus; species Spermophilus citellus. Next base: position 153,873,018 of record NC_138189.1, read on the forward strand.
CTGGTGAAGCTTTATCCTCTCTAGGTCTTTGGCTGTGCGGGACCGTCCCTGTGAGCGTCCTGACCCAGGGACGGGCCCTTCAGCCTGCCACCCCGAGCTCCCCAGGGCTGCTGAGCAGGGAGCAGGACCACCTGGCGGGGGAGCTGGGGCGCAGGTGTGGGCAGGGGAGGGTGTGTGGCCAGAGCCCCCAGCCCGCAGGAGTGGAGGGCTGGCTGGGAGGAGCTGTTTTCTGGGTCTAGTGTTTGGAGTGACCCTCTCAATTCCCATCCCTTCAACTCGGGGTGTGGGCTCTGCCCCCCTTTCTTTGCCATCTCTGTGGGGTTTCCATTTGACGTGGGTCAGAGATCCCAGTCTGATGTGAATGGAGGGCAGCCTCCCTTCCATCCTGTACTAGGTGCGGACCCCACCCCCTCCCCCTGGGTCTCTGATGTCACAGAGCCACCCGTGTGTTCCTGGTGGGTTTGGTACCGCAGACCCTCCACGGAGTCTTCTGAATTGGTCCCTTCCCCGGGGACAAGAATCGTGAGGCCAGCTTTTGTACTTGCCAGGAACAGACCTTTCCAGAGACCCTGTGTCTTCACCCATCTCTGAGTCCCTGCCTAAGGTCGTTCAGTCCACCACCAGGGACTCCTCTCCTGAAGGGCAGGTGCAGGGGAGACCGAGCCCCTTGCCTTTGGTTTCCCAGGGCCGTGGTTGGAGGAGTGTGTTTCTCCAAAAGTGCTGCTGAGACTCCCCTCCCTTTGAGGGTGTGGTGTTGTGGTCCTTCAGGAGGGTGAGGCCCTGGGGCCCTGGCTCCCCGAGGGGATGTGCGCCTCAGGGCTGGACCTCCTCTGGCCGGCAACTAGGCCCTGGTTCTACCCTCTGCACCACACGTGGTCGCGCTTGGTCTCAGGTGTGCTCATGCACACACCCACCCCCCACCCCCCCCACACAGAGACACACAGACAGACACAGACACAGACATGTCACGGAGGGCAAGGTGGTGACTGCCTTTCTACTTGTGGGTTTGGGAGGCCGAGCAGGGGCATTGCCAGTTCAAGACCTGCCTAGGCAAGGGTGTGAGATCCTTCGTGGAAGACAGTAGAAAGGGCTGGGAAAGTGGCTCAGGAGTCGAGCGCTGGCCCCCGGGGCTTGGGCAGCCAGGTAGGGCCGCAGATGCATGGGCAGCCACAGGTGGGGCCTTTTCCGTCCCTGTCCGTCCCCTCCAGCTTGGCTCTGGGCCCAAGGTGGGGCGTCAACATGCCCGCCATTCACTCCTGGCCCCTCTCGGCCTGTGAGCAGCAGCAGCAGCATCAGCCTGAGGAGCACAAGCTTTCAGGGCAGGTCTCCATAACTAGAACCAAGGAGGAAAGAAGGGAGGAGAGCGGGGAAAGGGACTGAAGGGGTGAGCCCAGTCCTCGGCCCTTTCAGCCATGTGGTGTGGGGACACGGCAACAAGGTCCCTCGCTGGAAGGAGAGAGCGAGACCTCCCTGGACACCCGGCCTCCTGGTGCCTGACACGTGGACGCCTCAGGTCCCAGAGGGGGGAGCGGTCAGTCTGTGGGTTCCAAAGGAGCCAGCCCAGGCTCTGTGGACAGAGCAGCGGAAGGGACCGGGGCATCAGGGACGCCTCCGTCTCTCTGCACCCCAGGATGGGCACCTGCTGGCCCTAGGGTTCTTGGCTGGCAGGTTCGGCCTTCATCCCTGGAAGGAGACCCACCCTCCTCTCTCTCTCCTGTGGGCTGCAGGAAGGGTGCTGGCGAGTGACCTGATAGGACCTTGTGGGGCAATGATGAGGCAGGCGCCTGCCGTGGCTCCCACATCCCACAGAGGTCGGGAATGTGGTCCTGGGGCTCAGGGGGCAGAGCGACCCGCGACAGCGTCCTGGCGTGAGTGGACTGCTACCACTGTAAGGGTCCGGCGGAGCATCGGAGAAAGAGACCACACAAGAGACTGGCTCCATGCAATTGGCAAAAGGGGATTTATTAATTCAGCATGCTGAGGTTCCAGGCTCACTCAGGAAGATAGAGCAGCCCAGAGCCCAGAGCAGAGGTCAAGCAGAGCTTAAGTACACTTTTTCGAGAGGGCGGGGGGCTTTGCATACATCAGAACAAATCATCATGAGGCGCGGGAAAATTGAACAACAACTCCGAGACAGGATTAGTCCATTCATTGGCGGGAACAGTCTGGGCAGGGGTGATTGGTCACTCCTAAGCGGGGTACACATTTAAACTGATTGATTTGGGGGCCTAGATGCTTACGTGCCGAGCTACTTGGAGCCCTTAGCTATGAAACAACCAGGGGACCAGGAGAAATATTTACTGGGCAGTTCAGGTATTGTCCTAACAGCTACAGGGATTACAGGTTCCGGGGGTAGCAGAGGAATTTTAACAATACCTAGTCTTTACTTTTTAGCCCCGGCCTTGCCATTTAGAAACTTTACAATGCCCGGTCTTTTACACTTTAACTCAGACTTTTGCAGCTTAGAATCAGCTTAGAAACTTTACCTTTACACCACGCTCTGGACGCCAGTCTGTCCGAGTTGGAGGAGACGGGCGCTGAATGGCTCCAGGGGACCTGGGCTGGGGTCTTCACGGGGCGAAAGCCACGACAGAGTTGTGTACTGGCGAGGCACGGGCCCCGGGGCCTGGTCCAGCTCCTCCTTTCTCAGCAAGGAGAGGTCGGGGTCCCGAACACACGGGAGCACCGAGGTTCCACAGGCCCTCCTTGTTGTGACCAGGAAGGTGGCCAAGGTCCCGGAGGCGCGAGTGGGAGATGCCACCGTGGGCCACCCCCCGGGTGTGAGCGGGCCACTCCTGGATGTGACCTCACAGGGGCCAGCATTGTGAGGGACTTGAGCCAGCGGGGATTTAAGGCCCGGCCGAGGCCGGGAGCTTGTCCACAAGCACAGGAAGCTCTAGGCAGTGACCTGTGGGACTCCCATAGTTAGCGCGTTTGGTGGTTGGTGGTTTGGTGGTTCTGGTTGCGGTCTCGGGTTGGTTCTTTGATTTGGGGCTTTCTGTTGGGCTTTGTTGTGTTAGTTTTGCTTGTGTTCTTTGCTTTGTTTGTTGTGTTTGTTTTTAGCCAGCGGCCTTAGTGGGCGTGGGGCCGAGGATGTCTAGAGAGAGCAGTGAGCGTAGTGCGGTGCAGAGGGTGTGGCGGGACCTCGCGGCCAGCTCCTCCTTGGAGGAAGCCCTCACGGGCCGCTATGAGCCCCTGGGGGTCGTCGGGCAGGGCAGCTTTGCCAAGGTCTTCCTGGCCCGACACATCCTGACGGGGACGAAGGTGGCCGTGAAAGTCCTGCGGAAGGGGGCGGGGGGCACCTTGTCCTGGGTCTTGTCGGAGCTGGACATCATGAAGGGCTTGGAGCACCCGCACGTGGTGCAGCTGCTGGAGATCGTGCAGACCCCCGGCACTGCCTACGTGGTGATGGAGCACATGGCTGGGGGCCAGCTGGGCCAGCACATCCCGGAGGTCGTGGGCCTGTGGGAGGACGAGGCCCGCACGCTGTTCGGGCAGGTGGCCAGCGCCGTGGGCTACTGCCACGCGCAGGGCATCGCGCACCGGGACGTGAAGGCAGACAACGTGCTGCTGGATGCCGCGGGCCGCGCCAAGCTGTGCGACTTCGGCCTGGCCTGCAGGTTCAGGGCCGGAGAGAAGCTGGGCCTGCTCTGCGGCACCGTGGCCTACTGGGCCCCGGAGCTGCACCGGCGAGAGCCCTACGACGGCCCCGCGGTGGACGTCTGGAGCCTGGGTGTCCTCCTGGTCCTCATGCTCACGGGCTGCGTCCCGTTCACCGGGGACAGCTATGCGCAGGCCAAGGAGCAGGTGCTGCAGGCCAGGTACCACCTCCCGTTCCACCTGTCCGACGAGGCGCAAAGCCTGGTGTCCTGGATGCTGACCCTGGAGCCCGCGCACAGGCCCACGCTGCAGCAGATCCTGGGGCACCCGTGGCTGAGCCAGGATGGGGAACGCTGCCCGAGTCCTCCCGCTGAGCTGCTCCCCAAGCGCCCGGACACCTCCATCCTGCTGGCCATGCTGGACCTGGGCTACGGGCTGCAGGAGACCTGGGTGTCGGTGGCGACGCGCCAGTTCAACGAGGCCATGGCCACCTACCTCCTGCTGGGCCACCAGGAAACCCGGGGGGCGGGCTGCCAGGTGCGGCTGCAGATACCTGGGCAGCCACAGGTGGGCCCTTGCCCGTCCCTGTCCATCCCCTCCAGCTTGACTCTGGGCCCAAGGTGGGGCGTCAGCAGGCCGGCCATTCGCTCCTGGCCCCCCTCGGCCTGTGAGCAGCAGCAGCAGCAGCAGCAGCAGCAGCAGCAGCAGCAGCCTGAGGAGCTCAAGCCTTCAGGGCAGGTGGGCAGCAGGAGAGCCAGCCTGCCCGCCATCATGCTGTGCAGCCTGTCGGCCAGCGTCCCTACTGCAGGCCCCACGGCCCCTCTGCCCGGGTCCTCCCAGGCCCTGGCACCGGATCCAAGCTCCAACTCCACCGAGCAACCCCCTGCTGGCACCAGGACCCCTGGCCTGAGCCGTGACACTGCCAGGGGATGGAGGGGAGTGTTCCGGGGGATGGCCACCTGTCTGGCGAGGCTGTGCTGCTGCGTGCAGGCCCCCAGGACCGGCTCCGGACGCTCCAACAGAGTGGCTCCCGCAGCTGGAGGGCCAGCGCCACCACCACCACCACCACCCAGGGACCCCCCGGGGCCTGCCCCCACCAGAGGTCAGGCCCTCAGAAGATTCTTCAAAAACAGAGTGGCTCCCGCAGCTGGAGGGCCCGTGCCACCACCACCACCAGCACCCAGGGACCCCCCGGGACCTGCCCCCACCAGAGGGCAGGCCCTCAGAAGATTCTTCAAAAACAGAGTGGCTCCCTGACTATCGCCCAGCTGAGACGCCCACGGAGCCAAGTAGGTGGAGCCCTGCTGCCTTTGGTCTCACGTGTGCCTTGATGAGTGTCGTTTCAAAGGATGGATGGACACCCTCTGCCCTTGGGGGGTGCCACCAGGGTTAGGTCGACCGCGGTGCCACAGGGTGGGCGACTCTGACTCCTAGCCCCTCTCTGTGTCCACAGACAGGTGGCACGGGGTCTCCCTCACGAGGGCCAGCTGCTGGAGTGAGAAGTGCAACCTGCCCTGGCCGCCGCCTCCCGGACCCCTCAGGCAGGAGGACACCTGAAGACACCCGGACACCAGTGGGCCCCTGCGCCCCACCCGGATCCCACGTCAGGGACTTCTCCTCGTACACGTGCCCCGGCCCTGCTCTCCTCTGCTCTCTCTCCCACCCTCTGGGGCAGAGATGCTTCCCAATAAGCTCTTCATCCATTCCCGAGTCCCACGGATCTTGGAATAAATTGGGTGCTCCGTGGGGATCAGCTGTTGCGTTCCTTGGCCGCCTCCTGGCAGCAGTGGGAGAGTGGGTGGTGGTGTCACAGTGGGGAAGGTGTAAGGGAGCAGTGACCACAGAGCCCTCTGGAGGTCCCCAAGGGCAACACGTGACCCAGAGTGGTCCCAGGGGAGGAGACTCTGACTGAGGGGAGGAGGCTGGGTGGGGGGCGGGGAGAAAGGCAGACCTTGTGCCTGACCTGACACTGATGGTGCCCGGTCACCACATTCGGAAGTGAACCATGGACAGGAGGAGCCACCGGCACAAGCCCATCCTGGGGTGACACCCAGATTGGCATGAGGAGGGCCCCGTGTCACAGATTCCGGGGGCAGTCAGGGTAGAGCTGTGGGTGCCTCCCCTAGAGAGGCTTGGGGGCTGCCGCTTGCTCCCTCCTCTGAATGTACCTGCCAGGGGCTGGCTCTTGGCCTGGTGAAGCTTTATCCTCTCTAGGTCTTTGGCTGTGCGGGACCGTCCCTGTGAGCGTCCTGACCCAGGGACGGGCCCTTCAGCCTGCCACCCCGAGCTCCCCAGGGCTGCTGAGCAGGGAGCAGGACCACCTGGCGGGGGAGCTGGGGCGCAGGTGTGGGCAGGGGAGGGTGTGTGGCCAGAGCCCCCAGCCCGCAGGAGTGGAGGGCTGGCTGGGAGGAGCTGTTTTCTGGGTCTAGTGTTTGGAGTGAACCTCTCAATTCCCATCCCTTCAACTCGGGGTGTGGGCTCTGCCCCCCTTTCTTTGCCATCTCTGTGGGGTTTCCATTTGACGTGGGTCAGAGATCCCAGTCTGATGTGAATGGAGGGCAGCCTCCCTTCCATCCTGTACTAGGTGCGGACCCCACCCCCTCCCCCTGGGTCTCTGATGTCACAGAGCCACCCGTGTGTTCCTGGTGGGTTTGGTACCGCAGACCCTCCACGGAGTCTTCTGAATTGGTCCCTTCCCCGGGGACAAGAATCGTGAGGCCAGCTTTTGTACTTGCCAGGAACAGACCTTTCCAGAGACCCTGTGTCTTCACCCATCTCTGAGTCCCTGCCTAAGGTCGTTCAGTCCACCACCAGGGACTCCTCTCCTGAAGGGCAGGTGCAGGGGAGACCGAGCCCCTTGCCTTTGGTTTCCCAGGGCCGTGGTTGGAGGAGTGTGTTTCTCCAAAAGTGCTGCTGAGACTCCCCTCCCTTTGAGGGTGTGGTGTTGTGGTCCTTCAGGAGGGTGAGGCCCTGGGGCCCTGGCTCCCCGAGGGGATGTGCGCCTCAGGGCTGGACCTCCTCTGGCCGGCAACTAGGCCCTGGTTCTACCCTCTGCACCACACGTGGTCGCGCTTGGTCTCAGGTGTGCTCATGCACACACCCACCCCCCACCCCCCCCACACAGAGACACACAGAGACAGACACAGACACAGACATGTCACGGAGGGCAAGGTGGTGACTGCCTTTCTACTTGTGGGTTGGGGAGGCCGAGCAGGGGCATTGCCAGTTCAAGACCTGCCTAGGCAAGGGTGTGAGATCCTTCGTCGAAGACACTAGAAAGGGCTGGGAAAGTGGCTCAGGAGTCGAGCGCTGGCCCCCGGGGCTTGGGCAGCCAGGTAGGGCCGCAGATGCATGGGCAGCCACAGGTGGGGCCTTTTCCGTCCCTGTCCGTCCCCTCCAGCTTGGCTCTGGGCCCAAGGTGGGGCGTCAACATGCCCGCCATTCACTCCTGGCCCCTCTCGGCCTGTGAGCAGCAGCAGCAGCATCAGCCTGAGGAGCACAAGCTTTCAGGGCAGGTCTCCATAACTAGAACCAAGGAGGAAAGAAGGGAGGAGAGCGGGGAAAGGGACTGAAGGGGTGAGCCCAGTCCTCGGCCCTTTCAGCCGTGTGGTGTGGGGACACGGCAACAAGGTCCCTCGCTGGAAGGAGAGAGCGAGACCTCCCTGGACACCCGGCCTCCTGGTGCCTGACACGTGGACGCCTCAGGTCCCAGAGGGGGGAGCGGTCAGTCTGTGAGGTTCCAAAGGAGCCAGCCCAGGCTCTGTGGACAGAGCAGCGGAAGGGACCGGGGCATCAGGGACGCCTCCGTCTCTCTGCACCCCAGGATGGGCACCTGCTGGCCCTAGGGTTCTTGGCTGGCAGGTTCGGCCTTCATCCCTGGAAGGAGACCCACCCTCCTCTCTCTCTCCTGTGGGCTGCAGGAAGGGTGCTGGCGAGTGACCTGATAGGACCTTGTGGGGCAATGATGAGGCAGGCGCCTGCCGTGGCTCCCACATCCCACAGAGGTCGGGAATGTGGTCCTGGGGCTCAGGGGGCAGAGCGACCCGCGACAGCGTCCTGGCGTGAGTGGACTGCTACCACTGTAAGGGTCCGGCGGAGCATCGGAGAAAGAGACCACACAAGAGACTGGCTCCATGCAATTGGCAAAAGGGGATTTATTAATTCAGCATGCTGAGGTTCCAGGCTCACTCAGGAAGATAGAGCAGCCCAGAGCCCAGAGCAGAGGTCAAGCAGAGCTTAAGTACACTTTTTCGAGAGGGCGGGGGGCTTTGCATACATCAGAACAAATCATCATGAGGCGCGGGAAAATTGAACAACAACTCCGAGACAGGATTAGTCCATTCATTGGCGGGAACAGTCTGGGCAGGGGTGATTGGTCACTCCTAAGCGGGGTACACATTTAAACTGATTGATTTGGGGGCCTAGATGCTTACGTGCCGAGCTACTTGGAGCCCTTAGCTATGAAACAACCAGGGGACCAGGAGAAATATTTACTGGGCAGTTCAGGTATTGTCCTAACAGCTACAGGGATTACAGGTTCCGGGGGTAGCAGAGGAATTTTAACAATACCTAGTCTTTACTTTTTAGCCCCGGCCTTGCCATTTAGAAACTTTACAATGCCCGGTCTTTTACACTTTAACTCAGACTTTTGCAGCTTAGAATCAGCTTAGAAACTTTACCTTTACACCACGCTCTGGACGCCAGTCTGTCCGAGTTGGAGGAGACGGGCGCTGAATGGCTCCAGGGGACCTGGGCTGGGGTCTTCACGGGGCGAAAGCCACGACAGAGTTGTGTACTGGCGAGGCACGGGCCCCGGGGCCTGGTCCAGCTCCTCCTTTCTCAGCAAGGAGAGGTCGGGGTCCCGAACACACGGGAGCACCGAGGTTCCACAGGCCCTCCTTGTTGTGACCAGGAAGGTGGCCAAGGTCCCGGAGGCGCGAGTGGGAGATGCCACCGTGGGCCACCCCCCGGGTGTGAGCGGGCCACTCCTGGCTGTGACCTCACAGGGGCCAGCATTGTGAGGGACTTGAGCCAGCGGGGATTTAAGGCCCGGCCGAGGCCGGGAGCTTGTCCACAAGCACAGGAAGCTCTAGGCAGTGACCTGTGGGACTCCCATAGTTAGCGCGTTTGGTGGTTGGTGGTTTGGTGGTTCTGGTTGCGGTCTCGGGTTGGTTCTTTGATTTGGGGCTTTCTGTTGGGCTTTGTTGTGTTAGTTTTGCTTGTGTTCTTTGCTTTGTTTGTTGTGTTTGTTTTTAGCCAGCGGCCTTAGTGGGCGTGGGGCCGAGGATGTCTAGAGAGAGCAGTGAGCGTAGTGCGGTGCAGAGGGTGTGGCGGGACCTCGCGGCCAGCTCCTCCTTGGAGGAAGCCCTCACGGGCCGCTATGAGCCCCTGGGGGTCGTCGGGCAGGGCAGCTTTGCCAAGGTCTTCCTGGCCCGACACATCCTGACGGGGACGAAGGTGGCCGTGAAAGTCCTGCGGAAGGGGGCGGGGGGCACCTTGTCCTGGGTCTTGTCGGAGCTGGACATCATGAAGGGCTTGGAGCACCCGCACGTGGTGCAGCTGCTGGAGATCGTGCAGACCCCCGGCACTGCCTACGTGGTGATGGAGCACATGGCTGGGGGCCAGCTGGGCCAGCACATCCCGGAGGTCGTGGGCCTGTGGGAGGACGAGGCCCGCACGCTGTTCGGGCAGGTGGCCAGCGCCGTGGGCTACTGCCACGCGCAGGGCATCGCGCACCGGGACGTGAAGGCAGACAACGTGCTGCTGGATGCCGCGGGCCGCGCCAAGCTGTGCGACTTCGGCCTGGCCTGCAGGTTCAGGGCCGGAGAGAAGCTGGGCCTGCTCTGCGGCACCGTGGCCTACTGGGCCCCGGAGCTGCACCGGCGAGAGCCCTACGACGGCCCCGCGGTGGACGTCTGGAGCCTGGGTGTCCTCCTGGTCCTCATGCTCACGGGCTGCGTCCCGTTCACCGGGGACAGCTATGCGCAGGCCAAGGAGCAGGTGCTGCAGGCCAGGTACCACCTCCCGTTCCACCTGTCCGACGAGGCGCAAAGCCTGGTGTCCTGGATGCTGACCCTGGAGCCCGCGCACAGGCCCACGCTGCAGCAGATCCTGGGGCACCCGTGGCTGAGCCAGGATGGGGAACGCTGCCCGAGTCCTCCCGCTGAGCTGCTCCCCAAGCGCCCGGACACCTCCATCCTGCTGGCCATGCTGGACCTGGGCTACGGGCTGCAGGAGACCTGGGTGTCGGTGGCGACGCGCCAGTTCAACGAGGCCATGGCCACCTACCTCCTGCTGGGCCACCAGGAAACCCGGGGGGCGGGCTGCCAGGTGCGGCTGCAGATACCTGGGCAGCCACAGGTGGGCCCTTGCCCGTCCCTGTCCATCCCCTCCAGCTTGACTCTGGGCCCAAGGTGGGGCGTCAGCAGGCCGGCCATTCGCTCCTGGCCCCCCTCGGCCTGTGAGCAGCAGCAGCAGCAGCAGCAGCAGCAGCAGCAGCAGCAGCCTGAGGAGCTCAAGCCTTCAGGGCAGGTGGGCAGCAGGAGAGCCAGCCTGCCCGCCATCATGCTGTGCAGCCTGTCGGCCAGCGTCCCTACTGCAGGCCCCACGGCCCCTCTGCCCGGGTCCTCCCAGGCCCTGGCACCGGATCCAAGCTCCAACTCCACCGAGCAACCCCCTGCTGGCACCAGGACCCCTGGCCTGAGCCGTGACACTGCCAGGGGATGGAGGGGAGTGTTCCGGGGGATGGCCACCTGTCTGGCGAGGCTGTGCTGCTGCGTGCAGGCCCCCAGGACCGGCTCCGGACGCTCCAACAGAGTGGCTCCCGCAGCTGGAGGGCCAGCGCCACCACCACCACCACCACCCAGGGACCCCCCGGGGCCTGCCCCCACCAGAGGTCAGGCCCTCAGAAGATTCTTCAAAAACAGAGTGGCTCCCGCAGCTGGAGGGCCCGTGCCACCACCACCACCAGCACCCAGGGACCCCCCGGGACCTGCCCCCACCAGAGGGCAGGCCCTCAGAAGATTCTTCAAAAACAGAGTGGCTCCCTGACTATCGCCCAGCTGAGACGCCCACGGAGCCAAGTAGGTGGAGCCCTGCTGCCTTTGGTCTCACGTGTGCCTTGATGAGTGTCGTTTCAAAGGATGGATGGACACCCTCTGCCCTTGGGGGGTGCCACCAGGGTTAGGTCGACCGCGGTGCCACAGGGTGGGCGACTCTGACTCCTAGCCCCTCTCTGTGTCCACAGACAGGTGGCACGGGGTCTCCCTCACGAGGGCCAGCTGCTGGAGTGAGAAGTGCAACCTGCCCTGGCCGCCGCCTCCCGGACCCCTCAGGCAGGAGGACACCTGAAGACACCCGGACACCAGTGGGCCCCTGCGCCCCACCCGGATCCCACGTCAGGGACTTCTCCTCGTACACGTGCCCCGGCCCTGCTCTCCTCTGCTCTCTCTCCCACCCTCTGGGGCAGAGATGCTTCCCAATAAGCTCTTCATCCATTCCCGAGTCCCACGGATCTTGGAATAAATTGGGTGCTCCGTGGGGATCAGCTGTTGCGTTCCTTGGCCGCCTCCTGGCAGCAGTGGGAGAGTGGGTGGTGGTGTCACAGTGGGGAAGGTGTAAGGGAGCAGTGACCACAGAGCCCTCTGGAGGTCCCCAAGGGCAACACGTGACCCAGAGTGGTCCCAGGGGAGGAGACTCTGACTGAGGGGAGGAGGCTGGGTGGGGGGCGGGGAGAAAGGCAGACCTTGTGCCTGACCTGACACTGATGGTGCCCGGTCACCACATTCGGAAGTGAACCATGGACAGGAGGAGCCACCGGCCCAAGCCCATCCTGGGGTGACACCCAGATTGGCATGAGGAGGGCCCCGTGTCACAGATTCCGGGGGCAGTCAGGGTAGAGCTGTGGGTGCCTCCCCTAGAGAGGCTTGGGGGCTGCCGCTTGCTCCCTCCTCTGAATGTACCTGCCAGGGGCTGGCTCTTGGCCTGGTGAAGCTTTATCCTCTCTAGGTCTTTGGCTGTGCGGGACCGTCCCTGTGAGCGTCCTGACCCAGGGACGGGCCCTTCAGCCTGCCACCCCGAGCTCCCCAGGGCTGCTGAGCAGGGAGCAGGACCACCTGGCGGGGGAGCTGGGGCGCAGGTGTGGGCAGGGGAGGGTGTGTGGCCAGAGCCCCCAGCCCGCAGGAGTGGAGGGCTGGCTGGGAGGAGCTGTTTTCTGGGTCTAGTGTTTGGAGTGAACCTCTCAATTCCCATCCCTTCAACTCGGGGTGTGGGCTCTGCCCCCCTTTCTTTGCCATCTCTGTGGGGTTTCCATTTGACGTGGGTCAGAGATCCCAGTCTGATGTGAATGGAGGGCAGCCTCCCTTCCATCCTGTACTAGGTGCGGACCCCACCCCCTCCCCCTGGGTCTCTGATGTCACAGAGCCACCCGTGTGTTCCTGGTGGGTTTGGTACCGCAGACCCTCCACGGAGTCTTCTGAATTGGTCCCTTCCCCGGGGACAAGAATCGTGAGGCCAGCTTTTGTACTTGCCAGGAACAGACCTTTCCAGAGACCCTGTGTCTTCACCCATCTCTGAGTCCCTGCCTAAGGTCGTTCAGTCCACCACCAGGGACTCCTCTCCTGAAGGGCAGGTGCAGGGGAGACCGAGCCCCTTGCCTTTGGTTTCCCAGGGCCGTGGTTGGAGGAGTGTGTTTCTCCAAAAGTGCTGCTGAGACTCCCCTCCCTTTGAGGGTGTGGTGTTGTGGTCCTTCAGGAGGGTGAGGCCCTGGGGCCCTGGCTCCCCGAGGGGATGTGCGCCTCAGGGCTGGACCTCCTCTGGCCGGCAACTAGGCCCTGGTTCTACCCTCTGCACCACACGTGGTCGCGCTTGGTCTCAGGTGTGCTCATGCACACACCCACCCCCCACCCCCCCCACACAGAGACACACAGAGACAGACACAGACACAGACATGTCACGGAGGGCAAGGTGGTGCTGCCTTTCTACTTGTGGGTTGGGGAGGCCGAGCAGGGGCATTGCCAGTTCAAGACCTGCCTAGGCAAGGGTGTGAGATCCTTCGTCGAAGACACTAGAAAGGGCTGGGAAAGTGGCTCAGGAGTCGAGCGCTGGCCCCCGGGGCTTGGGCAGCCAGGTAGGGCCGCAGATGCATGGGCAGCCACAGGTGGGGCCTTTTCCGTCCCTGTCCGTCCCCTCCAGCTTGGCTCTGGGCCCAAGGTGGGGCGTCAACATGCCCGCCATTCACTCCTGGCCCCTCTCGGCCTGTGAGCAGCAGCAGCAGCATCAGCCTGAGGAGCACAAGCTTTCAGGGCAGGTCTCCATAACTAGAACCAAGGAGGAAAGAAGGGAGGAGAGCGGGGAAAGGGACTGAAGGGGTGAGCCCAGTCCTCGGCCCTTTCAGCCGTGTGGTGTGGGGACACGGCAACAAGGTCCCTCGCTGGAAGGAGAGAGCGAGACCTCCCTGGACACCCGGCCTCCTGGTGCCTGACACGTGGACGCCTCAGGTCCCAGAGGGGGGAGCCGTCAGTCTGTGAGGTTCCAAAGGAGCCAGCCCAGGCTCTGTGGACAGAGCAGCGGAAGGGACCGGGGCATCAGGGACGCCTCCGTCTCTCTGCACCCCAGGATGGGCACCTGCTGGCCCTAGGGTTCTTGGCTGGCAGGTTCGGCCTTCATCCCTGGAAGGAGACCCACCCTCCTCTCTCTCTCCTGTGGGCTGCAGGAAGGGTGCTGGCGAGTGACCTGATAGGACCTTGTGGGGCAGTGATGAGGCAGGCGCCTGCCGTGGCTCCCACATCCCACAGAGGTCGGGAATGTGGTCCTGGGGCTCAGGGGGCAGAGCGACCCGCGACAGCGTCCTGGCGTGAGTGGACTGCTACCACTGTAAGGGTCCGGCGGAGCATCGGAGAAAGAGACCACACAAGAGACTGGCTCCATGCAATTGGCAAAAGGGGATTTATTAATTCAGCATGCTGAGGTTCCAGGCTCACTCAGGAAGATAGAGCAGCCCAGAGCCCAGAGCAGAGGTCAAGCAGAGCTTAAGTACACTTTTTCGAGAGGGCGGGGGGCTTTGCATACATCAGAACAAATCATCATGAGGCGCGGGAAAATTGAACAACAACTCCGAGACAGGATTAGTCCATTCATTGGCGGGAACAGTCTGGGCAGGGGTGATTGGTCACTCCTAAGCGGGGTACACATTTAAACTGATTGATTTGGGGGCCTAGATGCTTACGTGCCGAGCTACTTGGAGCCCTTAGCTATGAAACAACCAGGGGACCAGGAGAAATATTTACTGGGCAGTTCAGGTATTGTCCTAACAGCTACAGGGATTACAGGTTCCGGGGGTAGCAGAGGAATTTTAACAATACCTAGTCTTTACTTTTTAGCCCCGGCCTTGCCATTTAGAAACTTTACAATGCCCGGTCTTTTACACTTTAAGTCAGACTTTTGCAGCTTAGAATCAGCTTAGAAATTTTACCTTTACACCACGCTCTGGACGCCAGTCTGTCCGAGTTGGAGGAGACGGGCGCTGAATGGCTCCAGGGGACCTGGGCTGGGGTCTTCACGGGGCGAAAGCCACGACAGAGTTGTGTACTGGCGAGGCACGGGCCCCGGGGCCTGGTCCAGCTCCTCCTTTCTCAGCAAGGAGAGGTCGGGGTCCCGAACACACGGGAGCACCGAGGTTCCACAGGCCCTCCTTGTTGTGACCAGGAAGGTGGCCAAGGTCCCGGAGGCGCGAGTGGGAGATGCCACCGTGGGCCACCCCCCGGGTGTGAGCGGGCCACTCCTGGCTGTGACGTCACAGGGGCCAGCATTGTGAGGGACTTGAGCCAGCGGGGATTTAAGGCCCGGCCGAGGCCGGGAGCTTGTCCACAAGCACAGGAAGCTCTAGGCAGTGACCTGTGGGACTCCCATAGTTAGCGCGTTTGGTGGTTGGTGGTTTGGTGGTTCTGGTTGCGGTCTCGGGTTGGTTCTTTGATTTGGGGCTTTCTGTTGGGCTTTGTTGTGTTAGTTTTGCTTGTGTTCTTTGCTTTGTTTGTTGTGTTTGTTTTTAGCCAGCGGCCTTAGTGGGCGTGGGGCCGAGGATGTCTAGAGAGAGCAGTGAGCGTAGTGCGGTGCAGAGGGTGTGGCGGGACCTCGCGGCCAGCTCCTCCTTGGAGGAAGCCCTCACGGGCCGCTATGAGCCCCTGGGGGTCGTCGGGCAGGGCAGCTTTGCCAAGGTCTTCCTGGCCCGACACATCCTGACGGGGACGAAGGTGGCCGTGAAAGTCCTGCGGAAGGGGGCGGGGGGCACCTTGTCCTGGGTCTTGTCGGAGCTGGACATCATGAAGGGCTTGGAGCACCCGCACGTGGTGCAGCTGCTGGAGATCGTGCAGACCCCCGGCACTGCCTACGTGGTGATGGAGCACATGGCTGGGGGCCAGCTGGGCCAGCACATCCCGGAGGTCGTGGGCCTGTGGGAGGACGAGGCCCGCACGCTGTTCGGGCAGGTGGCCAGCGCCGTGGGCTACTGCCACGCGCAGGGCATCGCGCACCGGGACGTGAAGGCGGACAACGTGCTGCTGGATGCCGCGGGCCGCGCCAAGCTGTGCGACTTCGGCCTGGCCTGCAGGTTCAGGGCCGGAGAGAAGCTGGGCCTGCTCTGCGGCACCGTGGCCTACTGGGCCCCGGAGCTGCACCGGCGAGAGCCCTACGACGGCCCCGCGGTGGACGTCTGGAGCCTGGGTGTCCTCCTGGTCCTCATGCTCACGGGCTGCGTCCCGTTCACCGGGGACAGCTATGCGCAGGCCAAGGAGCAGGTGCTGCAGGCCAGGTACCACCTCCCGTTCCACCTGTCCGACGAGGCGCAAAGCCTGGTGTCCTGGATGCTGACCCTGGAGCCCGCGCACAGGCCCACGCTGCAGCAGATCCTGGGGCACCCGTGGCTGAGCCAGGATGGGGAACGCTGCCCGAGTCCTCCCGCTGAGCTGCTCCCCAAGCGCCCGGACACCTCCATCCTGCTGGCCATGCTGGATCTGGGCTACGGGCTGCAGGAGACCTGGGTGTCGGTGGCGACGCGCCAGTTCAACGAGGCCATGGCCACCTACCTCCTGCTGGGCCACCAGAAAACCCGGGGGGCGGGCTGCCAGGTGCGGCTGCAGATACCTGGGCAGCCACAGGTGGGCCCTTGCCCGTCCCTGTCCATCCCCTCCAGCTTGACTCTGGGCCCAAGGTGGGGCGTCAGCAGGCCGGCCATTCGCTCCTGGCCCCCCTCGGCCTGTGAGCAGCAGCAGCAGCAGCAGCAGCAGCAGCAGCAGCCTGAGGAGCTCAAGCCTTCAGGGCAGGTGGGCAGCAGGAGAGCCAGCCTGCCCGCCATCATGCTGTGCAGCCTGTCGGCCAGCGTCCCTACTGCAGGCCCCACGGCCCCTCTGCCCGGGTCCTCCCAGGCCCTGGCACCGGATCCAAGCTCCAACTCCACTGAGCAACCCCCTGCTGGCACCAGGACCCCTGGCCTGAGCCGTGACACTGCCAGGGGATGGAGGGGAGTGTTCCGGGGGATGGCCACCTGTCTGGCGAGGCTGTGCTGCTGCGTGCAGGCCCCCAGGACCGGCTCCGGACGCTCCAACAGAGTGGCTCCCGCAGCTGGAGGGCCAGCGCCACCACCACCACCAACACCCAGGGACCCCCCGGGGCCTGCCCCCACCAGAGGTCAGGCCCTCAGAAGATTCTTCAAAAACAGAGTGGCTCCCGCAGCTGGAGGGCCCGTGCCACCACCACCACCAGCACCCAGGGACCCCCCGGGACCTGCCCCCACCAGAGGGCAGGCCCTCAGAAGATTCTTCAAAAACAGAGTGGCTCCCTGACTATCGCCCAGCTGAGACGCCCACGGAGCCAAGTAGGTGGAGCGGTGCTGCCTTTGGTCTCACGTGTGCCTTGATGAGTGTCGTTTCAAAGGATGGATGGACACCCTCTGCCCTTGGGGGGTGCCACCAGGGTTAGGTCGACCGCGGTGCCACAGGGTGGGCGACTCTGACTCCTAGCCCCTCTCTGTGTCCACAGACAGGTGGCACGGGGTCTCCCTCACGAGGGCCAGCTGCTGGAGTGAGAAGTGCAACCTGCCCTGGCCGCCGCCTCCCGGACCCCTCAGGCAGGAGGACACCTGAAGACACCCGGACACCAGTGGGCCCCTGCGCCCCACCCGGATCCCACGTCAGGGACTTCTCCTCGTACACGTGCCCCGGCCCTGCTCTCCTCTGCTCTCTCTCCCACCCTCTGGGGCAGAGATGCTTCCCAATAAGCTCTTCATCCATTCCCGAGTCCCACGGATCTTGGAATAAATTGGGTGCTCCGTGGGGATCAGCTGTTGCGTTCCTTGGCCGCCTCCTGGCAGCAGTGGGAGAGTGGGTGGTGGTGTCACAGTGGGGAAGGTGTAAGGGAGCAGTGACCACAGAGCCCTCTGGAGGTCCCCAAGGGCAACACGTGACCCAGAGTGGTCCCAGGGGAGGAGACTCTGACTGAGGGGAGGAGGCTGGGTGGGGGGCGGGGAGAAAGGCAGACCTTGTGCCTGACCTGACACTGATGGTGCCCGGTCACCACATTCGGAAGTGAACCATGGACAGGAGGAGCCACCGGCCCAAGCCCATCCTGGGGTGACACCCAGATTGGCATGAGGAGGGCCCCGTGTCACAGATTCCGGGGGCAGTCAGGGTAGAGCTGTGGGTGCCTCCCCTAGAGAGGCTTGGGGGCTGCGGCTTGCTCCCTCCTCTGAATGTACCTGCCAGGGGCTGGCTCTTGGCCTGGTGAAGCTTTATCCTCTCTAGGTCTTTGGCTGTGCGGGACTGTCCCTGTGAGCGTCCTGACCCAGGGACGGGCCCTTCAGCCTGCCACCCCGAGCTCCCCAGGGCTGCTGAGCAGGGAGCAGGACCACCTGGCGGGGGAGCTGGGGCGCAGGTGTGGGCAGGGGAGGGTGTGTGGCCAGAGCCCCCAGCCCGCAGGAGTGGAGGGCTGGCTGGGAGGAGCTGTTTTCTGGGTCTAGTGTTTGGAGTGAACCTCTCAATTCCCATCCCTTCAACTCGGGGTGTGGGCTCTGCCCCCCTTTCTTTGCCATCTCTGTGGGGTTTCCATTTGACGTGGGTCAGAGATCCCAGTCTGATGTGAATGGAGGGCAGCCTCCCTTCCATCCTGTACTAGGTGCGGACCCCACCCCGTCCCCCTGGGTCTCTGATGTCACAGAGCCACCCGTGTGTTCCTGGTGGGTTTGGTACCGCAGACCCTCCACGGAGTCTTCTGAATTGGTCCCTTCCCCGTGGACAATAATCGTGAGGCCAGCTTTTGTACTTGCCAGGAACAGACCTTTCCAGAGACCCTGTGTCTTCACCCATCTCTGAGTCCCTGCCTAAGGTCGTTCAGTCCACCACCAGGGACTCCTCTCCTGAAGGGCAGGTGCAGGGGAGACCGAGCCCCTTGCCTTTGGTTTCCCAGGGCCGTGGTTGGAGGAGTGTGTTTCTCCAAAAGTGCTGCTGAGACTCCCCTCCCTTTGAGGGTGTGGTGTTGTGGTCCTTCAGGAGGGTGAGGCCCTGGGGCCCTGGCTCCCCGAGGGGATGTGCGCCTCAGGGCTGGACCTCCTCTGGCCGGCAACTAGGCCCTGGTTCTACCCTCTGCACCACACGTGGTCGCGCTTGGTCTCAGGTGTGCTCATGCACACACCCACCCCCCACCCCCCCCACACAGAGACACACAGAGACAGACACAGACACAGACATGTCACGGAGGGCAAGGTGGTGACTGCCTTTCTACTTGTGGGTTGGGGAGGCCGAGCAGGGGCATTGCCAGTTCAAGACCTGCCTAGGCAAGGGTGTGAGATCCTTCGTCGAAGACACTAGAAAGGGCTGGGAAAGTGGCTCAGGAGTTGAGCGCTGGCCCCCGGGGCTTGGGCAGCCAGGTAGGGCCGCAGATGCATGGGCAGCCACAGGTGGGGCCTTTTCCGTCCCTGTCCGTCCCCTCCAGCTTGGCTCTGGGCCCAAGGTGGGGCGTCAACATGCCCGCCATTCACTCCTGGCCCCTCTCGGCCTGTGAGCAGCAGCAGCAGCATCAGCCTGAGGAGCACAAGCTTTCAGGGCAGGTCTCCATAACTAGAACCAAGGAGGAAAGAAGGGAGGAGAGCGGGGAAAGGGACTGAAGGGGTGAGCCCAGTCCTCGGCCCTTTCAGCCGTGTGGTGTGGGGACACGGCAACAAGGTCCCTCGCTGGAAGGAGAGAGCGAGACCTCCCTGGACACCCGGCCTCCTGGTGCCTGACACGTGGACGCCTCAGGTCCCAGAGGGGGGAGCGGTCAGTCTGTGGGTTCCAAAGGAGCCAGCCCAGGCTCTGTGGACAGAGCAGCGGAAGGGACCGGGGCATCAGGGACGCCTCCGTCTCTCTGCACCCCAGGATGGGCACCTGCTGGCCCTAGGGTTCTTGGCTGGCAGGTTCGGCCTTCATCCCTGGAAGGAGACCCACCCTCCTCTCTCTCTCCTGTGGGCTGCAGGAAGGGTGCTGGCGAGTGACCTGATAGGACCTTGTGGGGCAGTGATGAGGCAGGCGCCTGCCGTGGCTCCCACATCCCACAGAGGTCGGGAATGTGGTCCTGGGGCTCAGGGGGCAGAGCGACCCGCGACAGCGTCCTGGCGTGAGTGGACTGCTACCACTGTAAGGGTCCGGCGGAGCATCGGAGAAAGAGACCACACAAGAGACTGGCTCCATGCAATTGGCAAAAGGGGATTTATTAATTCAGCATGCTGAGGTTCCAGGCTCACTCAGGAAGATAGAGCAGCCCAGAGCCCAGAGCAGAGGTCAAGCAGAGCTTAAGTACACTTTTTCGAGAGGGCGGGGGGCTTTGCATACATCAGAACAAATCATCATGAGGCGCGGGAAAATTGAACAACAACTCCGAGACAGGATTAGTCCATTCATTGGCGGGAACAGTCTGGGCAGGGGTGATTGGTCACTCCTAAGCGGGGTACACATTTAAACTGATTGATTTGGGGGCCTAGATGCTTACGTGCCGAGCTACTTGGAGCCCTTAGCTATGAAACAACCAGGGGACCAGGAGAAATATTTACTGGGCAGTTCAGGTATTGTCCTAACAGCTACAGGGATTACAGGTTCCGGGGGTAGCAGAGGAATTTTAACAATACCTAGTCTTTACTTTTTAGCCCCGGCCTTGCCATTTAGAAACTTTACAATGCCCGGTCTTTTACACTTTAACTCAGACTTTTGCAGCTTAGAATCAGCTTAGAAACTTTACCTTTACACCACGCTCTGGACGCCAGTCTGTCCGAGTTGGAGGAGACGGGCGCTGAATGGCTCCAGGGGACCTGGGCTGGGGTCTTCACGGGGCGAAAGCCACGACAGAGTTGTGTACTGGCGAGGCACGGGCCCCGGGGCCTGGTCCAGCTCCTCCTTTCTCAGCAAGGAGAGGTCGGGGTCCCGAACACACGGGAGCACCGAGGTTCCACAGGCCCTCCTTGTTGTGACCAGGAAGGTGGCCAAGGTCCCGGAGGCGCGAGTGGGAGATGCCACCGTGGGCCACCCCCCGGGTGTGAGCGGGCCACTCCTGGCTGTGACGTCACAGGGGCCAGCATTGTGAGGGACTTGAGCCAGCGGGGATTTAAGGCCCGGCCGAGGCCGGGAGCTTGTCCACAAGCACAGGAAGCTCTAGGCAGTGACCTGTGGGACTCCCATAGTTAGCGCGTTTGGTGGTTGGTGGTTTGGTGGTTCTGGTTGCGGTCTCGGGTTGGTTCTTTGATTTGGGGCTTTCTGTTGGGCTTTGTTGTGTTAGTTTTGCTTGTGTTCTTTGCTTTGTTTGTTGTGTTTGTTTTTAGCCAGCGGCCTTAGTGGGCGTGGGGCCGAGGATGTCTAGAGAGAGCAGTGAGCGTAGTGCGGTGCAGAGGGTGTGGCGGGACCTCGCGGCCAGCTCCTCCTTGGAGGAAGCCCTCACGGGCCGCTATGAGCCCCTGGGGGTCGTCGGGCAGGGCAGCTTTGCCAAGGTCTTCCTGGCCCGACACATCCTGACGGGGACGAAGGTGGCCGTGAAAGTCCTGCGGAAGGGGGCGGGGGGCACCTTGTCCTGGGTCTTGTCGGAGCTGGACATCATGAAGGGCTTGGAGCACCCGCACGTGGTGCAGCTGCTGGAGATCGTGCAGACCCCCGGCACTGCCTACGTGGTGATGGAGCACATGGCTGGGGGCCAGCTGGGCCAGCACATCCCGGAGGTCGTGGGCCTGTGGGAGGACGAGGCCCGCACGCTGTTCGGGCAGGTGGCCAGCGCCGTGGGCTACTGCCACGCGCAGGGCATCGCGCACCGGGACGTGAAGGCGGACAACGTGCTGCTGGATGCCGCGGGCCGCGCCAAGCTGTGCGACTTCGGCCTGGCCTGCAGGTTCAGGGCCGGAGAGAAGCTGGGCCTGCTCTGCGGCACCGTGGCCTACTGGGCCCCGGAGCTGCACCGGCGAGAGCCCTACGACGGCCCCGCGGTGGACGTCTGGAGCCTGGGTGTCCTCCTGGTCCTCATGCTCACGGGCTGCGTCCCGTTCACCGGGGACAGCTATGCGCAGGCCAAGGAGCAGGTGCTGCAGGCCAGGTACCACCTCCCGTTCCACCTGTCCGACGAGGCGCAAAGCCTGGTGTCCTGGATGCTGACCCTGGAGCCCGCGCACAGGCCCACGCTGCAGCAGATCCTGGGGCACCCGTGGCTGAGCCAGGATGGGGAACGCTGCCCGAGTCCTCCCGCTGAGCTGCTCCCCAAGCGCCCGGACACCTCCATCCTGCTGGCCATGCTGGATCTGGGCTACGGGCTGCAGGAGACCTGGGTGTCGGTGGCGACGCGCCAGTTCAACGAGGCCATGGCCACCTACCTCCTGCTGGGCCACCAGAAAACCCGGGGGGCGGGCTGCCAGGTGCGGCTGCAGATACCTGGGCAGCCACAGGTGGGCCCTTGCCCGTCCCTGTCCATCCCCTCCAGCTTGACTCTGGGCCCAAGGTGGGGCGTCAGCAGGCCGGCCATTCGCTCCTGGCCCCCCTCGGCCTGTGAGCAGCAGCAGCAGCAGCAGCAGCAGCAGCAGCAGCCTGAGGAGCTCAAGCCTTCAGGGCAGGTGGGCAGCAGGAGAGCCAGCCTGCCCGCCATCATGCTGTGCAGCCTGTCGGCCAGCGTCCCTACTGCAGGCCCCACGGCCCCTCTGCCCGGGTCCTCCCAGGCCCTGGCACCGGATCCAAGCTCCAACTCCACCGAGCAACCCCCTGCTGGCACCAGGACCCCTGGCCTGAGCCGTGACACTGCCAGGGGATGGAGGGGAGTGTTCCGGGGGATGGCCACCTGTCTGGCGAGGCTGTGCTGCTGCGTGCAGGCCCCCAGGACCGGCTCCGGACGCTCCAACAGAGTGGCTCCCGCAGCTGGAGGGCCAGCGCCACCACCACCACCAACACCCAGGGACCCCCCGGGGCCTGCCCCCACCAGAGGTCAGGCCCTCAGAAGATTCTTCAAAAACAGAGTGGCTCCCGCAGCTGGAGGGCCCGTGCCACCACCACCACCAGCACCCAGGGACCCCCCGGGACCTGCCCCCACCAGAGGGCAGGCCCTCAGAAGATTCTTCAAAAACAGAGTGGCTCCCTGACTATCGCCCAGCTGAGACGCCCACGGAGCCAAGTAGGTGGAGCGGTGCTGCCTTTGGTCTCACGTGTGCCTTGATGAGTGTCGTTTCAAAGGATGGATGGACACCCTCTGCCCTTGGGGGGTGCCACCAGGGTTAGGTCGACCGCGGTGCCACAGGGTGGGCGACTCTGACTCCTAGCCCCTCTCTGTGTCCACAGCCAGGTGGCCCGGGGTCTCCCTCACGAGGGCCAGCTGCTGGAGTGAGAAGTGCAACCTGCCCTGGCCGCCGCCTCCCGGACCCCTCAGGCAGGAGGACACCTGAAGACACCCGGACACCAGTGGGCCCCTGCGCCCCACCCGGATCCCACGTCAGGGACTTCTCCTCGTACACGTGCCCCGGCCCTGCTCTCCTCTGCTCTCTCTCCCACCCTCTGGGGCAGAGATGCTTCCCAATAAGCTCTTCATCCATTCCCGAGTCCCACGGATCTTGGAATAAATTGGGTGCTCCGTGGGGATCAGCTGTTGCGTTCTTTGGCCGCCTCCTGGCAGCAGTGGGAGAGTGGGTGGTGGTGTCACAGTGGGGAAGGTGTAAGGGAGCAGTGACCACAGAGCCCTCTGGAGGTCCCCAAGGGCAACACGTGACCCAGAGTGGTCCCAGGGGAGGAGACTCTGACTGAGGGGAGGAGGCTGGGTGGGGGGCGGGGAGAAAGGCAGACCTTGTGCCTGACCTGACACTGATGGTGCCCGGTCACCACATTCGGAAGTGAACCATGGACAGGAGGAGCCACCGGCCCAAGCCCATCCTGGGGTGACACCCAGATTGGCATGAGGAGGGCCCCGTGTCACAGATTCCGGGGGCAGTCAGGGTAGAGCTGTGGGTGCCTCCCCTAGAGAGGCTTGGGGGCTGCCGCTTGCTCCCTCCTCTGAATGTACCTGCCAGGGGCTGGCTCTTGGCCTGGTGAAGCTTTATCCTCTCTAGGTCTTTGGCTGTGCGGGACCGTCCCTGTGAGCGTCCTGACCCAGGGACGGGCCCTTCAGCCTGCCACCCCGAGCTCCCCAGGGCTGCTGAGCAGGGAGCAGGACCACCTGGCGGGGGAGCTGGGGCGCAGGTGTGGGCAGGGGAGGGTGTGTGGCCAGAGCCCCCAGCCCGCAGGAGTGGAGGGCTGGCTGGGAGGAGCTGTTTTCTGGGTCTAGTGTTTGGAGTGAACCTTTCAATTCCCATCCCTTGAACTCGGGGTGTGGGCTCTGACCCCTTTCTTTGCCATCTCTGTGGGGTTTCCATTTGACGTGGGTCAGAGATCCCAGTCTGATGTGAATGGAGGGCAGCCTCCCTTCCATCCTGTACTAGGTGCGGACCCCACCCCGTCCCCCTGGGTCTCTGATGTCACAGAGCCACCTGTGTGTTCCTGGTGGGTTTGGTACCACAGACCCTCCACGGAGTCTTCTGAATTGGTCCCTTCCCCGGGGACAAGAATCGTGAGGCCAGCTTTTGTACTTGCCAGGAACAGACCTTTCCAGAGACCCTGTGTCTTCACCCATCTCTGAGTCCCTGCCTAAGGTCGTTCAGTCCACCACCAGGGACTCCTCTCCTGAAGGGCAGGTGCAGGGGAGACCGAGCGCCTTTCCTTTGGTTTCCCAGGGCCGTGGTTGGAGGAGTGTGTTTCTCCAAAAGTGCTGCTGAGACTCCCCTCCTTTGAGGGTGTGGTGTTGTGGTCCTTCAGGAGGGTGAGGCCCTGGGGCCCTGGCTCTCCGAGGGGATGTGCGCCTCAGGGCTGGACCTCCTCTGGCCGGCAACTAGGCCCTGGTTCTACCCTCTGCACCACACGTGGTTGCGCTTGGTCTCAGGTGTGCTCATGCACACACCCACCCCCCCACCCCCCACACACAGAGACACACAGAGACAGACACAGACACAGACATGTCACGGAGGGCAAGGTGGTGACTGCCTTTCTACTTGTGGGTTGGGGAGGCCGAGCAGGGGCATTGCCAGTTCAAGACCTGCCTAGGCAAGGGTGTGAGATCCTTCGTCGAAGACACTAGAAAGGGCTGGGAAAGTGGCTCAGGAGTTGAGAGCTGGCCTCAGCAACCTTCCAGCTGCCAGGTGATGATTGGCTCATAGGGGCCCCAGCAAACTTCTAGTTGCCACCTTATTGGCTCCCCTGCGGTGATGCTCATTGGGCTGTTTCCTGGCCCTTTCAGACCATGGAGCTGCTCATTGGGGGACTTTTTTTGGCTCAGCCCACACAACCCAGCCAATGGGCCTCAAGAGCAGGAGGAGTGGGGGTGTTGAGAGGCTTGTGGGAAGCCGGTGGTGGCAGTTGGGCTCTGAG
This sequence comes from Spermophilus citellus, assembly GCF_964194105.1. NCBI lineage: Eukaryota > Metazoa > Chordata > Mammalia > Rodentia > Sciuridae > Spermophilus > Spermophilus citellus. The sequence goes on from NC_138189.1 coordinate 153,897,548, forward strand.
GGAATTCCTGAAGAGTTCGTGTTGTGGCGTGTGTGTGTGTGTGTGTGTGTGTGTGTGTGTGTGTGCGCGCGCGTGTGTGTGTTTGTGTTCTAAAAATAAAGTTCGTTTCTGCTTGATAAGTGGCTCGTGAATTATGCCCAGCCAGACTACGGCAACTGCTCAAACCTATAATCCTTTTTTTGGTTTTAAATCATGGATCACGGTGCCAAAGAGAGGTGGGTATCCTTTCTCCACCAAGAGCACACCTTGATCCGACAGCCTGGCTTGGGTCAGGACAGCAGCGTTGTACACACTAGTTCTGTTAAAGACAAACCACTAATTCCAGACCATTTTATTTTATTTTTACACAATATCTTTATTTTCTTTTAATGTGAAACGAACCCAGTGTCCCACATGTGCAAAGCAAACACTCTGCCACTGAGCCACAACTCCAGCTCCAGAACCATTTTAAAAAGAACTCAGTGACCTTCACTACCTCCCTCAAAGTCTTATCATAAATCACAGTAATTCAGAGCACATGGCAGTGGCCTGAGGGCAGATCTCTATCAAATAGAAAAGCCTGAGATATCAGATATAGCAGAGGCGCAAAGGTGTTTCAATTGTCTTGGTCAAGGTGGCAATGAATCAGTGGAGATCCCACTCTTCCAAACAAATGTCCCAGAATTTGGATATCCAAATACAAAAGTGAAGCCTTGATCTGTACACTATATACAAAACTCACTTATTATGCACCATAGATTTAACACAAGAGCTAAATCTGTGAAATACATAGAAGAAAACCCTCATATTCTGGGTTAATTGGGCACTAAATGCAGAAAACAAAGAAAAGATTGATTGAACTAACTTTGCCAAATTTCATAACTTCTGCTGTTTGAAGCGCACTGTTATGGAAGTGAAAGACACAGATTAGGAGGAAATGTGTGCACACGTATCTAGGGAAGAGCACATATCCATCATGTTTGATAAACCCTTACAACTTGATAATAATGCCGGCAAAAAAGACCTCCAATAGGCGCATGAGAACATGCTCAACCAGTGGCCATCAGAGATCCAGGAGAAGAAATGCCAACAAGACACCAGCGCAGAGCCTCCAGGATAGCTAATAAGAATTGGCAGTGTTGTGTAACTGGGATTCCTGTGTGGGGCGAAGGGCACGGAAGGTGGCACAGCAACGTGGGAAACAATTTGCTGATAAGCTGTATTTATTCTGCACCCCAGGAATTCTACTCCTGGATAGTCCTTCAAGAGCAATTAAAACATATATTCATACAAATACCTGGACCTAAGTGTTCATAACAGTTTAATTCATGATTTAAAAATCCTGGAACCCAACCAAATGCTTATCAGCTGACAGATGGATAGACAAATTGTGACAAAGCTTCCGAATGCATGACACTCAGCAACAAGGAGTGAGCGATGATACTTGGCACAGGTAGCATTGATTTCAAAAGCACTGTGCCAACGAAAGAAGCCCCACATAAAAGACCTCACACTCCGTGGACTTCCAGGGGAGACAAAGGCTTGGGGCAGAAATAGGCAGGGGCCAGGGGGCTGCTCGGAGCTAGTGAAGTTTAGGCAACCGTAACAAGGCTCGTAACATTGTTTTGGATCATAGAAAGTGATATTTTGATTCTGATAATGCTCATTTGACTCTATATACTTGTCAAAATTCACTGAATTTTGTACTTTAAAATGATAAAATTATTACATGCAAATTATACTTTGATTTTTCAAAGTAAGTAAATTTCACTTTGAAATGCAAATTGCCTACTCTTCCCCTGCTTTCCCCCCTGGAGAGCAAGGCTCTGAAACTGCCTGCCACCCCCTAGGACCAGACCGAGGCCACGCTGATTCTTCCCAAGAGAACCACAGACCAGTGCCACTCCTAAGGGTTTGTGCTGTGACAGGTGTCCCCGTCCCAGACTGCCTGATTCCCTGATCTGACCTCTACAAAACCCGGGTGGGGTGCAACCAATGGCAATAGGCCACCACAGACCTGAGTAGTGCCAGATGCCGTGCGGTGCTGGCCCCGGGACCTGGCTGGGGTTCACCCTAGCCATAGGCACGCTGTGTACAGCTGCTGGTCAGGGGAATGGGATGCTTTCAAGCCCAGCCGAGGAGTGCAGCAGAGGTGTACAGGACACGGTGGAGCCCAACATCTTGACCAGGGCACTGTCCTGATAAAGGCCTGAGCCTGCCTGGATAGTCGACAGAGGGTCACCTGGGCCTGGCGTATTTGTGACATCATGTTATCAGCAAAAGAAAAAACAACGGGGAAGACTGTGCTCTGGGAGGACACCTGTGCCCAGAGAGTGAGAGAGCAAGAGATGGGACTGGGAGAGACTGAGAGGTGTCTCCCTGGGAGTGTTCAGGGGTCGGACTCCCCTCCAAAGCGAGGCAGCAGCTTTGTACCTGGAACTCCTGCCACTGATGGATGATCGCGAACCCTCGGGTCTGCAGGCATTTCACTCTGCTCCAGGGGCACAGCTTTGACCTGCCATTGGTGGAGTGGCAGGCTGGTGGCTTTGAGTGTGTCCCAAAGTGAGGAAGAAAGCTGCAGCACACGGCTGAGTCCATGTGGCCTAGAAGACCCAGTGGTGCAGGCTACAGCCCATGAGAAAGCCCGTCACTTGGATTAGATGACCCGTAAGACCCCGTAGTCCTAAGGTGTCTGTGGAGACAGGGGTGTGCCTGGGGGCCCCTGGGAGGTCCCTGTGTGGGGAGCCGCCGTGTAGGAGCTAGACTTCTGGAACGAGCAGCCTCCTGTAGCCGACAGCTGTCCACAGTCCAGTGGGGCGAGGTGGAGACCACGTGCTCTCTCCAGCACTCCGTGACCAGCACACCTTGTCATGCATGGGTCTGTCATCATCACTGATATTAGTAATGGATGGAAGTCGCTCCTCCAGGATCACGGGGAGCAGGTCCAGGACACACAGGAAAGTCGCAGGAACTTCCCCCCGGCACCCCCCACCCCAGGGCTTGAGCCCGTCAACCGTCTCCACCGAGGTCTCCCCTGCAGCTGCCAGCTGTGCCTCAGGTGCCCGCGTGGTGAGGATACCTGCGTCCTCCAGTTGGTCCATCTATCATTATGAATGTTCCCTTTTGTCTTTAGCAACTGGACGAAAACTGCATTATTGAAAGACCATTTCATTTCTGAATATACCTGATACAATGTTTAAAAAACTGCATACTGCTGTTCAAAATAGAAACACTAATTCAAAAATAGAAACAATTTTAAAAGGACTGGGGTGTGGCTCAGTGACGGAGCACTTTCCCTGCATGCATGGGTCCTGGCTTTGATCCCCAGCACTGCCACAAACAAAACCAAGCAAAAAAATGGAGGAAAAAACCCCTGCGCACCTACCAAGAAGAAGGTCAGAGGGAGTGGGCAGCAGCCCGCCCTCTGTTTCCAGGGTGCTCACTGCTGGGGCAGGCAGGAGGTCACACTGTGAAACCTCCCCCTCTCTGGAAGTCCTGAGGGTGAACTTGACCTTCTCCACTCCCACCTCGACCTCTCCCCGCCCCTGCACCAGGAGTCTCAGCCCCTATCTCCGTGGTCTGTAAGGTCAGCAGGCTCTAAACACCATGTTGAGCGCGTTTCTACTCCTAGAGTAAAGAGGCGGTCAGGCCACTCACAGGATGCAGCATCTGGGGCTTTCTAGGGAGTCCGGGCCTCAGCTAAAACCCAGAGCATCTTCTGGGAGCCCAGGCGGGCAGTGCTGTCCTCATTCATTTACTCAACAATAGTTTTGAACCTCAGAGGGAGATGCCCTCTTTCATTCCAGATCAATTCTTTCTTTTCTAAACCAGGTAAGGTTGGAAAAGGTTGGTTGGCAAATTAAATAATAGAGGAAAGAATTTTATAAAACCCAGGTGACTTGTAAGCTTCAGAGGCAGCCATAACTACTGACTCAGCCCTGGGGCCCCTTCTCCTACTGGCCAAACTTTTGTTTTTCAGAACTAATGTTATGATTTATTGATCATTATTATTATTGCTTTTTGTTTTTTGGTACTGGGGATTGAACCAGAGGCACTAACCACTGAGCCACATCCTCAGCCCCTTTCATTTTTATGTTTTTGAGACAGAGTCTTGCTAAGCTGATTAGGGCCTGGCTCCTGCTGTTGCCGAGACTCACCTCTAACTTGCAGTCCTCCTGCCTCAGCCTCCTATCATTTGTTGATGGTAAAAAAGAAATAAGTGAGGTAATGGGGGGTCAAGAACAAACTCTAGGAGACAGGAAGTCGAGGGGCTCTTGCTCTGACCCCAGTGGCTTCTGGTCCCCAGGCCAGCCTCCTCGGCTGCTGCCTTCTGCAGGAGACGCTCACTCAGGAAAACTCACAGAGAAGCCGTGAAAAAGGAGTCACCTGTCTCTAACGACTTAGCAAATGCAACCTTTAAAGAAGGGATTTGAAGGAAGAGAAACATCTGAGAAATGGTGCTACAGGTCCTCCCCGAGGGGAGCAGTTCTTGCAGGGGACAGCTGTTCTCTGATTCTGCCAGCCCAAGGGGCTTCAAGAGCAGGTAGGAAAGTCTCTTCCTGCAAAAGGCAGTGAGAACAGGTTCACCCTCTCCCCCACCCAGGATCCTGCCAGAATGGTCCTAGAGGAACAGCACGAACCCAAAGCAATCAGGAAGAAGAGGGCCATTGAGTGCACGAGGACCCTCAGTTAGTTTCTCAGTGGAAACTGGATGTTGATTATTCGTGATTATAACCTTGAAGGAAAACAGGAGGTCATGCCCAAAGCAGAGAACTGTGTCTTCCCCAGAATACTGGGCTGGGGATCTTTTATTTTTAGCTAATGGAAAAAAAGAGACAGGGTGGGGGACAGAGAGGGGGAGGAAGATGGGGGAAGGAGGTGAAAATGTCTACTGAGAACAACTAGCCTTCTGGTCTACCCCATGAGACACCAGGAACAGAGCAGCCATCCAGAAGGCACCACCCCACCCCAGCGCACACCCATTTCCTCTGTTAAGACATTGGAGGTGCCTGGGCAGCAGTTAGTATACATATCGGCAGGTTCTGGGAGGCTGGGGCACCCGTGCCTGGTGACCCAATCACCCCAAACCATGGCCAGCCCCGGGCCATCCTCAGCCTCTGACCCCAAGCACACATTTCTCCACTCTTAAAGGATGTTAGATGTTTTGCAAAACCCTGAGAAATGGAGGAGCAAGACTAAAATAAAGAGATGGAGAACTCCTGTGGAATAATCAAATAGTTTAAGGTAGCAAAAGAGAACTTAGAAATGGAGCCTAGTTAGTGTTCTCATGGGGCCTGAGAGTCTGTTTTTACAAAATCATGATAAAGTGTGCTAATGAAAGGAAGAACTGGATCAGTAAAGCTCGTAGGGGTTAAAGGCAGATTGCCAGGTCAGCATCTTCATCTCCCAGGTACTTGATGGAGCCTCTGCCGACGTCTTCAGAGGTGTTCTGCACCGTGGGCAGCGGAAGCCTCTGGGGCCTGAGCACTGTTCAGAGCTGGACATGGGCACTTTCCCCAAGTGGCCTGAGGACAGATGCACAAAGGGACCTTACAGAGAAGTGAGCAGGGTGCAGAAGGGCAGGAGCTTAGCACGGCCTCGCCTCTGGTGATGGCAAGGCCCGGTTGCCACCTCAGGCCCGATGGGGAGACAGGCAGCCCAGGGGGAGGGGGAGGAGGAAAAGCAGAAGGCCTGGAGGAACGGACACCTGTGTGGAGCTCCAAGCTGGGCAGAGGCGGGCGGTGCAGGCCACCCCTGGAGGAGATGCGCGGCCCTGACTCCAGCCTGCCTCTGACCTGCTGGTCACCTCCATCCCCAACACCAGGTATGGCGAAGGACTCTCAGGGGCAAGGAGGGTGGTTCTGAGCAGGCACAGCCCAGTCCAAGGCTCAGAGTTCAACAGTGGTGGGTGTCAAAGTCTAACTCCCTTCAGCACGTGCAAGTCTGTACTGCTGATATATCTGTTCCGAATTCTGACATCAGGCTGAGATCCCTGTTTCTCCCTCCGACATCTTTTCAGACTTACCCCTTGCCTAGATCCTGCACATCTCACCCCCATGCATTTAGGCGTAGGTTTTGTATTCTGTCAGTTTAAGGTTTTCCAACACCTGAGGTTCCTAACTCCTCTTTGGGGAAGTTCTTGGTCATCATCTATCCCTCTCTCTCTTTTTAAAAATTCTCCTTTTGGAATTTCTAGCACATGGATTTGATACTTCTCTATTCACTTGACTTTTCTTGAACAGTTTTTTTCATTTTCTTAAGCTTTCTTGATACTTTTTGGGAGGTTTCTTAATCTGATATTCTCACCCAATGATTTCTTCCTGTGCTGGGTCCATTCTACTCTTTGTCCCAACTTACAAGGCTTTCATTCCATTCTGCATTTTGCAGGTCAAGTTCACCCACTTGGTCATTGACTTAGATGTCCTTCTCCTCTTCCTGCTACCAGAACACTCTTACTCTCTGGGAGCACATTCCTCATGCCTACTTCAATTCTTGAGTTCCTCAGTCATTTATTTTGCCTGGTGACTGTGGATTGGGTTGCCACTGACTTTAATGGCAGCTGTGTTCCTCGGAGCTCCTAACTTACCAGTGGTGCTGAGGATCCAACCCAGCGCCTCACACATGCTAGGCAAGCGTTTTACCACTGAGCCACAACTCCAACCCCAATAACTCATACTTTTGACGGTGGCCTTATTAAGGGCCCTGAGGTGGGAAGAATCTCATGATCTCTGCCCTTGGTGTTTGCTGTTTCTCAAGACAGCAGAATACACGTATGGAAACATAGGAGCAAAGGGTGGGTGGGAAGAGAGGCAGGCATGTTACCATGGATACTCGGAGCCAGTGCCTGCGGAGTCGGGCAGACAGCAGGGAAACAGGGGGACTAGACAGCTGAGACCAGCCATGGGGTTGCTGTGGTCTGGAGGAGAAGTTGTGTTCCAGGTAAGGAAAATTCTGTCAATAGAGATTCCTGGACATGGTGAGGGAGCATTTTGCAGGAATTAGAATAAGACAGTTTTGAGTCAAGGTCATCTATTCCGTGTAAGACTGGTGTATGGAGGTCAGATGGTGCAGAAATGGCCCAGAGCAGTCACCTATGGGGAAGGTGGTCACCAGGGATGGTTGAGGGGGCTTCTGAGTGGACAGTGGGGCAGAGAAGAATGAGACTTCACAGGCCAGGGTCAAAAAGGCACCATGATGTGACCATATTTCCCACCAATGCCAAAGAGAAAAATAGATGAGGATTACAAAGAGGTGTCTCCTGAAGACACAGCTGTTCTGCTTTGTTAATGGGAAAAAGTGGTGAGAAGCAGAAGACAGGGTGGGAGGGAGCTGACCTGCTCAGGACCAGTGGGTGTGGCGGCTCACCTGGGTCACAGGCGCGGAGGCTGGAAAACAGGTAGGACAGGCTTGTGTGTGTGTGCAGGATGGAGGGTCGACCTCCGTGTCGTCCCAGCTGGAGCCTGCGTGTGGCCGAGCCTGGGGACCCCTTGCCCTCACGGGGCTCTGAACGAGTGAGGTCTCTGGTTTCCACATCTAGGGCTCTGGCCCCTGCAGAGGACCTTTAGGACCTCAGCATCCTTGGGAAATGCAAGAGGAGAAATGCTCGACACCAAGACTGCCCTCGATGACCCAAGTGCTGCCCCCTGGTTAGGGCCAACCTCCGTCTCCCCAGCAGCTCCATCCTGGACACAAGCCCATGTCGCAAGACAGGTGACGTCAGATACGGAGCTGAGTCTCTTCCAAGATGTCAGTGTTTACTGGGCAGAGAAAGGCAAAGAAATGCCCGATCTTTATATTTTCTGAGCCGTCTCCCTGTGTGGTAGACAGAGCAGGGCGTGTTTTCCTGAAGAGCTCTCTCCAGGTGCCTAGGGCAGGCACCCTCATGGCACACGTCTCCGGCACGGCTCCTGCGCTGCCTTCTGTTGTGGCCTGCGAGCTCCTTGGTCCTCCTGTCCCCCTGTTTCGTGTATGTGTGGATAGACTTCTGTCTGTCTGGGGCAGGCTCCCTCGTTTCGCCCTCTCTGGGTCCCAGAACCTGGATGGCGGGTGAAGACGCGTGGCCTGTGCCTCACTAAGTCCTGGGGCGTCATTGAGCCAATGGCAGCTGTGACTCTGTGGGTGAAGAGGCGTCTGGGCTGCGCTGATGCTGGGCTCATGGCCTTGCCCAGTGAGGCTCCCCAGCTCATCCGAGACCCGCATGAGGAGGCTGGGGTGGGTCTTCTTTCACCTCTTCTGAAAGCGGAGCTCTCTGTTGGAGGACCCAGGTGTCTGGCTGGGTGCAGCCTCGTCTCTGCATGCTCCTGTGGATGCCAGCACTTTCCTGCCCTGGCACAGGGATAAAGGAAAGGGGCGAAGTCCCGCGGGGCATCTTGGTTCCCAGTATTTGCCACACCAAAAACGTTCATGCTCTTTCCTGGAACATCTCCTCCTTCCCCAGGCCTCTGACTGGAAAGGCTTTACCCCCAGCTCCAGAAACTTCCATGACTAGTGGAAGCCCCGTGGTTGGCTCCGGGATGAACACATGGCCAGCAGGTCCGCCCGGTGTGTCCTGCCCGATAGGGATGGAAAGCCTTCGCTTTCCTGCGCTCCTGGGATCGGGGCCCCGTGACAGTGTTGGGAATGGCCACTGAAGAAGTGAGACCCATAGGAGGAGGAGACCCTAGACCCCGAGTCCAGGGTCATCCAGCGAGATCAGATCCAGGGGTGTTCAGATACGTGTGCCAAGAAATTTAATTCAGCTCAAGCCATTTATAATTTATTTTTATCACTTGCCACTAAGAAAATACCATCAGCTGAATGTGTGTTTCCCTCACCACCTGGAATCTGAAGTGCAGAGGGATCCCTGGAGTACTGCCTGAGGCTCATTCAACACGTCTGTTGGGGGCTTGTTCTGAACCAGAAATGTTGCTGGTTCTGGAATCCAGTGGTGAACCAAGCAGATGTGTCCTCTGCCGGGAGGCTGGACACTGGACAAGGAAAGATCACCTGGAACCAAGGCAGGAGGAATCAGAGAGGTAAAGAGCTGTCAGCAGGAGGGCAGGCAGGCTTTGTCGGTGCCTGGTGCTGGGCGGGCAGAGAGCTGGACCCAGGCTCCTGGCACAGGAGAGGTGGATGCCCACCACCTACAGAGGCAGAGAGTCTGGAGGGGAGCAGGTGTCCGCCTGCTAGACATGTCCAGCTGACTTGCCTTTACACCTCCAAGGGACCCCCAAGCCAAGTAAATGGATGGGTAAAGCACTACATGTCCTCTTTGACAAGTGGCTTCAGTTGCCACTCAGTTATTTCATGCTTAATATTGTGTGGCTCGCATTTATGTCTTGTCTTGCCAAACAACCCGCCGGCCCCTGGGCAGGGGAAGGAATATGATATGTATATTTATATACAGGAACCAAAGCACAGGGCTTTGAACATCACAGCGATGCAGTCTGAGTTGGTGGATTTGAGTTGACATGTCCCTTTCTTTTGTACCCAAGAGTCATGTGGATTTATTTTCACTCTGTATTTATAAACAACTGAAATGCTCTCTAGGCAAGCAAGGCTGTGGTCTTGAATCATTGCTCTTGAGATAGCTAATGTTCTATATCTCTCGAACATGAAAGTTCTGAGGATTCGGATGGGCAGCTCAGATCTCCCAAAGACCAGACATTTTGGCTAACGGGAAGATGGAAGATGGGCCTGACTGAGGCTCTGCCTGTGGACTCGCCTCTGCTGGTCGAGAGATGAGAGTCTGAACGCAGCCACTGGGTTCACCCCAAGAAGACGGACTTTCTCATGAGGGTAGATGACGTTCATTGTGACCTGGAGCAAACACCGTGGTGTCCCCCACACCCACCGTGCCCTTAGTCATGTATGCAGTGTGGACAGAGCAGGGCCAGGAAGGCAGCTGCTGGTGGAGTCGGCTTGGGTGGGCTGCATCATCACTCAGCATCTCAAGTTCATGATTCACAGATGAAGGTGACAGGATTCAGAGAGATTAAAAGTTTAAAACCAAAAAGTCAGAAATGTAAAGCACAGCATTTCAATTTTTCTACACACATGATTTTCAAAAGAAAAAAAAAGGGACAGATGAGATGCATAATTAAATAAAAATAAACAAAGTCTAAGTTTTCTTTTAGCAAAGACAATAGAGAGTTGAGATACATGATAAAAATAAATGTGTTTAGGTGAAGGACTAATTTAAATTGGAATAGTTCAAGCAGAATTTTATCTCCATTAGCTGTTTGGGACCATTTACCTGACCTTCTCAAATCATGGAGAGGATGAAACTCAAGACCTAAAAGGAAAGCAGACATTTTTACTTGTCCACTGTGATTGAAGTATAAAGTAGTAATTGAATTTTAAATTTTAAAATTTCCAGACTTAAAAATTATTTTCGCCTCATGATTATAAAGATAAAATGGAAAAGACAGAAAATAGATAAACCCACTTGTATTTGGCATTAAAATTCAAGTGCATTTAAATCGCACCATAACTGTGCTTGGTGGTGGAATTTTCTTACTTTGCCAAAACAGTGACGTTGTGCTGATGTACTCATTAGAGTGACATGCATTTATTAAGTGGATGCTGTGGCTAATACTCTGGGCATTTTTATATTTATATTTTTACATTTTATATATATATTTATATTTATATTTAACACACAATAAATGCTCACCTTGGGGACCTCTATTCCATATTGGTGTAAGGAAGGTAGAAAATTTTCGGGCAACATGTGCAAATCAAGGAGAGTAACCTGAAACCATGGAGGAACAGGAAGTCTGGAATGGTGCAGGGAGACCAAGCTGGAGATGGGAAGGAAGGGGAATCACCAGCCCATAAAAGAACTGACCATAAATTGGAAGGAAAAAATGTAAATAACAGGCATTTTTTAAAAAAGTATTTAATAATTTTAGTCAGAAATTAACTTATGGGATATTGAATTTCTATGTCCTGAAATTTTTGGTGGATATACTTTTTCTCTTATTTTGCAGTTGTTCTTTCCAGGAGTTTTGCAGAGTGTTTCCTGTGTGGCTTCTCTTCCCATCTTTCTTGTAGAAGATACACATGACATTACCCAGCACCTCAGCCAGGGTAACTGTGGAGTACAGCTGTGCTGCTGTGCGACCTACACTCCAGCCATTGCTATCACTCTTCTGTCTTGTGAGACTGAAAAGCTATGTTCCCTAAGTAACTACTGTCCCCTTGCCCAGCCCCCAGTGACCACCATCCCACTGTCCGTCTCTGTGATTTTTGTAAATTTCTTCTTAGAAGTCAAACCCTGCAGTATTTCTCGGGACTGGCTTATTTCACGTAACCTCGTGTTTTCATGGTTCATCCATCTTGAAGCAAATGTCAGAGTTTTCTTGCTTTTTAAGGATTAATAGTAGCTGGGCGCAGTGGCTCATGCCTGTAATCCAAGAGACTTACTTGGGAGTCTGAGTTCAAAGACTTACTTGAGGATCATGGGTTCAAAGCCAGCCTCAGTAACCTGGTGAGGCGCTGAACAACTTAGCAAGACCCTGTCTCTAAATAAAAAATAAAAAAGGGCTGGGGATGCAGCTCAGGGGTTAAGTGCCCCTGGGTTCAAGCCACAGTACCCCCCCAAAAAAAAAATCAATATTATTCCACGTCTGTGCCTCACGTTTTGCCTGTGTCCTCTTCTGTCCGTGGACACCGGGTGCTTCCACACCTTAGCTGGCGTGAACGATTTGTGGTGAAGCTGGCACAAACGTGTCTTCAGGACCCTGCCTTCCATTCTTGTGTGCGTGTGCCTGGGAGGGGGTTGCTGACTTTTAAGGAACAGTGGGCTCCCCATCCATAGGGGAGGGCATTCCCAGCCCCTCGGTGGACGCCTGACCCGCTGATGGTACCGAACTCTGTGCGTGGAATGCTTTCCCACACAGCACATACACACCTGTGATAAAACCTAATTTATAAATCGGATACAGTAAGCAATTAATAACAACTAGCACTAAGAACAATTGTAACAATAGACTACCATAACAATTTATTTAAATTCATGAATTATTTGTGGAATTTTCTATTCCATATTTTCAGACCATGGTTGGCCAGGGGTAACTGAAACTGCAGCAGATGAACCCGTGGAGAAGGGGAGACAACTTTAACGCTGTTTTGATGAGGGTCTCCATAGGGTTTTCACAGTAGCATTTTGCATGCCTGCCCAGTGGGCTTTGGGTTCCACTTCTTCACCTCCTCCCAGCACTCGCTGCGTTCTGTTCCTGGGGTTTTGACTGCAGCCATCCTGGCAGGCCTGGGGCGGTGCCTGTAGTGTTGACCTGCATCTCCCTAGGAATCAGTGACGTAGATGGCTTTCACGAGTGTAGGGCCATGTGTGTGCCTTCTTTGGAGAAATGTCTTTGAATTGCGCGACAGGCTGTTTGGTTTTGGTGGAGGGTAGGGGACTAATCCCTCATCAGACACCACGTTGCAGACACTCTGCACATTCTCTTTATTCTATTGATAGTGACTTTCGGGGTTCGCGTTTTATACTATTCCTTGTGCCCGGGAGTCTAAGAAGTCACCACCGAATCCAGCGTCACGAAGGCTTCATCCTGTCTTTATCCTAGAGGCTCACAGTCTCAGGTCTTTGGTCCATCGTGAGTCCACGTCTGCATGGTGTCAGGCAGGGCCCCGCTCAGTCCTTCTGCATGTGCCCGTCAGCTTTCCCAGCACCTTTGTTGAAGAGTCTGCTCCCTTGGCTGGTCGTGGCACCCTCTAAAGAGCCCTCTGGCCACCCACCAGCATCTTCCTAGTCTATTCCTGCCCTTGTTTCCATCTGTCTGTTTTCCCCGTCGACCACGCTGCTTTGATCACTGAAGTTTTGTAGTAAGTGGTGGCAGCCAAAGTGTGAGTATTCTAGCTTCATTCTTTTAAAAAATTGTTTTGGTTATTCAGGGTTCCTTGAGATTCTGAGGGAATTTGATGACAGTTGTTCTGTTTCTGCAGAACATGCCATTAGGATTTTGATAATGATTGTGCTATCTGTAGATCACCTTGGGTACCACCTTGAACAATCCTAAGTTCCACACTATGGAGATGTTTCATGTCTTCTTTCATTTCTTTCAGGATTATTTTGTAGCTTTCCTTGCACAAACCTTCCACCTCCTTGATTAAGTTAATTCCTAACTATTCTATTCTCTGCTGATATTAAAACTAGAAGGGGAAAACACACAGAATCATTTCAAATGAGGCAGACAAATCATTTGACAAAATTCAACAGACTTTCATTATAAAAATATTCAGCAAACTAGGAAGAGAAGAAAACAACCTCAACTACAATAAAAATGTACATGAAAACTCACGATGAACGGCACCCTCAAGGGGGAGAGACGGAGGACGTCCGCAGGGAGCACCTTCCTCCCCACTCCTCTTCAGTTCAGAACTGGACGTGCCAGCCGACTGGGCAAGAAGGAGAAGAAGAAGCGTTCACCTGGGTCAGTCCTCTGTCTGTGGAGGGATCTCATGTGTAGAAAATACCAAGGTCCCACAAAAAGACATTGGACCTTGTCGTGGGATACAGAGTAGGACACACAAAGCAGCGAGAAGACGGCTCCAGGAACATTTCTGATCCACCTCGGAGTGTCTCTAGTTCTCACTTCACTTACTTCACTTCTCTCCCCACAACTTCTTTCTGCTTCTTTGTTTTCGATGTGTTCATCTCCATTTTGTGCATCACTCTGTGTTTTCTCCACGTCTCCTTCAGTGCGCTGAGCATCGTAGGACAGTGTGCTGGGTGTCCCTCAGAGTTCCAGGTCCGCGCAGCGGGCAGGCAGGACAAGTCCTTCTTCGTCTGCTTTCTTTTCTGTTCTGCTCGGGCCTTCAGCAGGTTGGAGGATGGCCCACAACCCTGGGGATGGCCATCAGCCTGACAGGTCCCCATGCTCAATGCCCATCTCACCTGGAGACCTCACAGCACAGCCAGGGAGAACGTTCCCCCTGGGAACTCTGGCCAGCCAAGCGGATGCATGAAATTAGCCACCAGCAAAATGTTTGGATCTTTCAAAAATATTAATTTTTAAAAATCTTTTAGTGCGTTCTAGCCATACCTAATAGTGTGGTCCATTTCGACCTGTTTATAAGTGCAAACGACATAGTTTTCCCCGTGTCAATCATCTTCTAAGAATCCCTAACACCACCCTCCATCTTTCCTTCAGTTTTGCCTGTATCTCCTTCTACTTCTCTAACTTACCTGTCATGGTCACCTGGAGGCCTTGCTGACTTCAGTGTCTGCACCATGGCTGAGCCTCTTCCTGTTGGCTACCATTTCATGTCCTCTTTGAAGCTATCACTTTTTTCTGGGTTTAATAATAGTACAGAACCCCTTCTGTTTCGCACACCATTTATTTCTTCTCGGGTTTGCTTCAGAAGACTTTTTGGTGACCTGGGTTTTAATACCAGTTGCAGAGAACTCGAAGTTCTATTTTGAGTAGTTGAAAATCCATACTTTAAAGCAATGTTTTCAGAAGCTGCAGTGCTCTACTGTGGCCTCTGAGTGGCTGTGGGGACCCTGAAGTCCAAGGGCTGTCCCTGCTTCACCCAGATTGGAGCTTACTTCAGTGATTTCTGCCTCCACTTCTCTGTGGCGTTACTATTGCTAGGGAGAGGAGTATTTATTCTACTGTGTATTTTCAAAAAGGGAAGAAAAAGATTGGATCAAACAGAATCTATGTCCTTCCCCAATTTGTGAACCCCTTCCCACATTCCCATCTTATTATTCTTTATGTTTGACCACTTCGGTGCCTAAAGAGGTACCAGTACTGTCTGCAGGTGGACTGACATCAGAACTGCTCATTCAGCAATGAGCCCAGTTTCCTGCAAAGAGGCTAAGATGCTACATGGGTTTCATTTGAAGAGCTGAGCTCAGCATTATTTGAGATGCACCTAATTCTAGAGGAAAGTGGTTAATCTAGAGCTTTGCAAAGCTTCAGAGATTTAATTTTGCAGGAAAATCCTTAGACTGTGAGATTGTAGGACCAGACAGGGTCTGTAGATGGCGGACAGATGAGGCCAAAGAGACCAGGAGGTCAGTGAGTTCCCGAGCTCTGGCTCATCAGGTCCAGGGCAGGTGCGGGGGAGGGAAGTGCGCCATGAGGAGTTACCAGGTGTGTGAAAGTGAGAGAGGGGAGTGCATTAAAAATGCACCTTGAGTTTGGAACCAGGTTAAATGAGCTTCTGAGTAGAAGAAGACTCCTAAGTAGAAAGGATAGGTGCTGCTGGGAATCATGAGCGACCTGAGGGGAGGCTCCAGGCAACAGGCAAGTCAACTGTGCCAACAGGACCCCGAATTCATAGGTACGTAGAGGGTGTAGCACGGTGCTTTGGTGTCTGTATGCGTTGTGAACTCCCTGACAAGTTGACCAGCTGACCTGTCCCCTGTCTCCTTATCTGTTTATTTTGTGGTGAGAACTTTCAAGGCACCATGCTACACTGTGCGGTTCAATCCATCTTGGACTTGCTCGTCCTCTAACTGAGACTGTGGACCTATGCCAGGGTCTCCTCCTCCCCAACCCCGCCTCCGCTCGCTGCCTGTGGGGAGCCTGCTCTGCCCTGCGTTTCTGTCCAGCCTTTTCAGGTTCCACAGTGACATCTCGCAGTGCGGTTCTTTCTGTTCCTGGATTACTTCACTTAATGCCAGGTCCTCCGAGTCCACGCGCATTGTTTCTAACGACAATGTTTCCTTTGGTTTCAGGCTGAGTAGTATTCCATGAAAAAGACATCATTGAGTGTATCCTCCTGCCTCTCCTGACTTCCAGGTTCCTGGAGTCCTCTGGTGTGGCAGGTTCTCTGTGTTCTGAGTCTCTCCCCCGTAACGCCTCACGGCAAGTGGCCTTTAGACTTACCACCTGGGTCTGGGTCTCCTTCCCCCTCGGGTTTGGACATGCTCCTGTTTTCTGCTCCCTTCCTTCCTGCACTCCCCTGAGACTCCCATGAAGTTTCTGTTGGGCTATTCGATCATCAGAAATCTACAGGCCTTTCTCCTTCTTTCCCATTCAGTGTTGTTTTCTTGATTTTTATTTGTTGTTATTTCTCTGGGTGATTCTCAGTTCCCTGTTTTCAAGCTCACGGATTCTTTTGCTTAATCAAGTCTGCTACTGAAGTTCTATTTGGTATTTTTCAGTTCAGTCATTTTGTTCCTTAGCTCCAAAATTTCTAGCTTTTTTAAAAAGATTTTTCTTTGTTGATTTTCTACTTTTATTTGCATATTTTTTCCTTTTTTAAAATCTTCAATCTGTTTTCTTATAGCTCATTGGAATTCTTTAGGATGATTGTTTTGAATTTTTGTCAGAGAGTAAAGCTTTGTTTATGTATTTTTTATTTTCTAGAATTGTGTATGTGCGAGTGTGTGGGGGGTGTGTGCATGTGTGTGTTGGGGACTGACCCCAGGGCCTTGCACGTGCTGTGCAGGAGCTCCACTGCTGGACTCCTACCCAGCCATCTCCCCCGTGTTCCTCTGTTGGTGCATGTCTCCCTGATTATTTGTGACCCTGTGGCATTTCATCAGTGTCTGTGCGTCTGAAGAATTAGGCACCTCTTTCCTTCTTTACAGACTAGCTTTGGAAGCAAAACCATTTTATTACTGAGCTCATTTAGAGATTCTGGGTAGGCCATTTGGCGGGTTCCTTGCTGCTGGGCTGGCCTGGGCCCTGGATCAGTGGACGGGTAGGCCTGGCAACTGTCCCCAAGGGCTGGCCTAATGCCCAAATCCACTGGAGTGGGCTTGTTTTTTGGGCCTGTGGGGCACGGCTGGGATCAGGGTATGTGGGGACAGACCTAGGCCCATGTCCACAGGGTCTAGTCAGAAGCAACAGCCCAGTGAGGCCAACTTGTGGCAGGAGGGGCCTTGAGTGAATCAGGGTTCCTGGCAGGGAACGATCCTGGTGTTGGGTCCACAGGATGTGTCTGACCTGAGTCAGTGAGATCTGAAGGGGCCAGCCCATTTCCTGGGTCTACTGGAGTGGTTCTGGACCCTGGGTCCACTAGAGTGGTCCTGGATTCTGAGTCTACTGTAAGTCTCGTTCTTGGGTTCACAAGAACCTGGCCCTGTGTCCCTGGATGCTGTGTCTGTGGAGGCCAGGTTGGGGGCTAGGTCTGTGGAGGCCAGGTTGGAGTCTGGGTCTGGGTGTGCTGGCCTCAAGCCAGGGTCTGCTTTTGCAGCCAGCTGCAGTAGCTATCCTGGAGCCCGGGGCTTCAGGTACTGGCCTGGTCTTCAGAGCCACGTAGCTCAGCCTGGGGCTGGGGTTCACAGGTGCTGGCCTGGTAACGTGGTAGGTGAGAGCCTGGTGCTTTGGGTACTGGCCAGGCACTGAGGCCAGGTTTCAAGCCTCAGGTAGAATGAAACCTGAGTCTGCTGGGGTTAGCCCTGTGTCTTGACACTGGGACCTTCCTGGGTTTGGGTGTGCCTGGAGCCTGGGACCACAGGGCTTGGCCAGAGTCTGCATGGAGCCTGTGCCTGGCCTGGGGCAGGCCTGGAGCCTGGGTCTGGAGAGAGACCAGCCGGGTTTCACAGTGGCAGGCTGTGCTGGGGTGCATGGCAAAGATGGTGGCTTATTTCACTCTTCCTCCCACGTGGAGCGTCTGTCTCTGTGAAGATTGCAGGGGCTTGACGGGTAGGTGAAATGGACACCATAGGACTGTCCTCCCTGCCCCCTTCTGTGCCTCTTATTTCTCTGCTCTGTCTGAGAGCTGAAGTCTCTTACTGGATTCCTGAGCCCTGACACGCTCTGAAAAGTCCCCGTCACCATCTGCTGTTGTTCCTGCACCATGGTCCCCTGGACTGTTTCCTTGACATGTTTATCTGAGAGGAATTTCCATACCCTCTTTGTTCCCCAGGACTACAAACTTGCCTCGTGTGGAATCTTAAAGTATCTTACAGTTTAGGTCCAAGCCATCTGTCTCAGCATCGTAGCGTTGGGGTGGGGGACATCGCATGGACTCGGGTCTAGCTCTGGCTTCAGGAGTGGATGTCCCCAGCTCATGGACGCAGATGGCCCCTAATTCAGGGCAGCATGTTACTGACCCAATCTCACAGGAGTTCACAATGTTCTCTGCTGTGTCTGGGACCTTCTTCTCCTGAAGTATGGACTCTGGGACGTCAGTGATAGGTTTTGCTGCCCTCTGCAGGTCCCCACCTGACGCACACCTGGCGCACAGGGTGTTGGGGTGTCGGGGTGTTGGGGCAGGGGGACCATGAAAGGTAGATGCGAGAATAACCATCTTCACTGATGTAGTGACACTGAACTGCACGCACACTACTGTTCAAAGAAGTCCCCACGTGTTACCAGGACTAGGACGGGGGTTGTTATGTCCAATAAAAGTCTGATGCACATAGAAACCCTTGACCACAGACAATCACTGGGACGCTGCTTCCCCCAGATAATTTTCCAACTATGTGAGCTATTTTCATGATTCAAGTCCTCTGTGCTGTGGAAGGACCAAATTCAGGCAGGAAGGCAGCTCTGTGCACAACCACCACCTCGACCTCGTCCCTCTCCTGAAGGACCCCAGTCCAGGAGGGGCTGCCTGTAGGAACCAACTTCTAATAAAACAGTGTAGCCTGTAACCCGAAAAGGGCCCCTGCCGCTGTGACGAAGGTGCCTTCACGTGCCAGAGGTGGAGTCCCAGCCAGAGGCCCGGAGGCGCACCAAGGAGGTGGGAGGCACAGGAGGCCTTGGCCCCCGCCCAGGGTTCCGGCAGCAGCCAGCACTCTGGGCCAGAGCGTGGCGAGTTCTCCGCGGTAGTCATTCCCAGGTACCATGACTGATCTCAGACCAGAAGGAGGCAGAAGTCACATTGAATTTCATGCTGCTGAAGCTGGGACAGTCCCTGCCAGGTCTAACCTGCCCTAAGAAGATTTTATTCATTGCTTCCTGACATTTTACTGTCCTCTAATTCTCCTGTTTTTGTGATGCATTGAAGCATACATTTTGGAAAAAAAAAAAAAAGGTCAAAATCAGAACCATCATGGTCTTTAAAAGGTGGCTGTTAAAAGGATTAGAGGAGCTCCAACAGCTACCAACCGGCCCAGGGCCTCCAGGGCCCGCTCAGCTCTCCTGGGCTGTGGGAGGGAGGCTGAGAATATTCTGACCCAAAGACGCTTGCCACCGGAGGAGTGAGCCAGAAGCCTTTGACTTTCAGGTCACTCTGCTTGTCTTCTGGAAGGTGGCCTGCTCTTTAGCACGTAGAGCTCTGCTGGGGGTGGCCGGGGTAACGCCAGGAGCCCCAAACCTGGGAAGTAAAGGACAAACCGCCCAACTCTGCTCCCTGCACCTGGAGGCTGGGGAAGTGTGCTACAGTGGGGTGAGGGGTCCCTGGACAGAACACCTGTGTGTCCACCAGGGGCAGGGCAGGGACCCGAGCTGGTGACTCAGGCTCCTGGGCTGGGCTGGCTCTCCACAGGAAGCCCCCAGTCCCCGTCCTGCGAAGGGCTTGAGCCCTGTGGCTGAGCACACAGGCGTGGCCCTGAAGCCCGTGTGGGCACTGCTACACCTGGGCTGGGATCTAGGCCAGCAGGGACACCCTGCAGCAGGGCAGCAGCAGCCATCAGAGTACACAGGGCCTGAGTGCCGGGCAGCAGCCATGCCTGGTGTGGGAGAAGGCCTTGAGTCAGGAGAGTGCAGTGGAGAGGGGACGTGCTGCCTTCGCTTGGCCAGTGGCTGCACTCAGATCACCCATCACACTGCGGTGGCCATCTGCTGAGCACCTTGGCACTGGTGTAGAGGTGAGCCCACACACCTGTCCACAGGGGCACGCCGCCTGGCAGAGGCTGTGGAGTCGGGGAGTGTGTGGCTCTGACTCCCATGACGGGCACCTGCAGGGGCACAGGGTGGCAGGTTCTGCGGTCAGTGCTCAAGTCTGTGAGCTCACTGCACGTCGCAGGAGTCCTGCTGTCTTCATTTCACAGGGAAGACGCTGCAGCACAGAGGGTGTGGGAAACATGCAGAGGTCACACAGCAGCAAAGAAAGAAAGTGCAACAAACCTAGAAGGTTCCAGAGTCCATGCTCCTAACCGTTCCATTCGGCCACTGTGCCTGGGGCTTCAGGATTGAGAGCATGTGATATTAAGACCTACGTGTTGGAGAGATGCTCTAGATTGACTCAGTGCCTAGAATCAAGGCAGACATCACCTTGCAGCAGTTGGAATGATCTGTGTTCCCAGCAGCCAGTGAGTGTTTACGAGTTCCCAAGAACCACGCCAGTGTGTGCAGGGAGTACCTGGTGGACCCCGCCTGGACTGGAGAGCTCGAGAGCATCCATAGAGCTATGGTAGGACCCGAGAGCTCTGCTGCGACCATGTGTGCCCTTCACATTATATCACAAAGAATGGAAAGGGGACAGAGGATGTGACCTTGCGGCACAGGCAGGCAAGGGTGCTCCAGTGTGGAGTGACGCAGACTATTGGGGACTTGGAGGTAGGTACACAGGAATGGAGTGGGGGGAAGAATAGTTCTACAAGCTACTAAAAGCCACAGAGACAGAGTGTAGTATTAGCATCACAATGAGAGATAGAGCCATGAAATAGCAAAGCCCTAAAACTGGTGTGTGTGTGTGTGTGTGTGTGTGTGTGTGTGTGTGTGTCTGTGTGCATACATGTGTGGGGGTTTTTATACCAGGACTAAAACCCAGGGCCTGTGCCTGCTAAGCAAGTGCCCCACCACTGAGCTATACCTGGGCCCTTCTTTATTTTTTAAAAAGGGCCATTACAGTACCCGTCTGGAAGAGAAGAATTTGTGAGTTGGGGAGTTGACAGACCATTCAGTAGAAGAGCCAGTTCACAACCTCACCTTCCCTGGTGCGCAGTATAAAGTCTAACTGTGTGTGATGGTCACCCTGCGTCCAGTGGGTTCTCCCGGCAGGCCATGCCTGGGGTTACTCTGGGCCCTTTCCTGGTTTGGATGACAGATCGCCATCTGTTTTAGTTAGCTTTCCCCTGATATAACCAAGACAAGAACACAAAGACTGACAAGAGCAACTGTAGAGGAGGAAAAGTTTATGGGGCTCACAGTTCCCGAGGTCTCAGTCCGTAGAGCAGCTGGAAGCGAGGCAGGACATTACGGTGGAGGAGAGTGGTGGAGGGAAGCAGCTCACGTGAAAATCAGGACGCAGACAGAGAGAGCTCTGCTCACAAGCACAAAACATGGACCCCAAGGCAAGGCCTGGGACCCACCTCCTCCAGCCACACCCCACCCGCCACCTTTAGCTCAGTTATGCCTGTCAGGGGATTAATTCACTGATTAGGTCAAGATCTCATAACCCAACCATCTCACCTCTAAACCTTCCTGCATCTCTCACACATGAGCTTTTGGGGACCCCTCACAGCCACACCCTACCACGATCTTCTATTTAATAGGCGTTACTTTGTTGCAAGTCTTCAATCCTCATCAGCATTCCATCCAGACATTTCGGCCTGCAGATGGTCATTTCTCAGTAGTGGCTGGAAACAGTTTTCCAAACAGATGATGTTTGGAAAACCTCATCCATGCTCCATGAAGCAATCATGCGACTCTTGATGGGCTCGTGCACCTCTGCATGTCTACATGTGTTCACACATGATTCATCAACTCAGCTGCTCATCTGGAGGGGCCCACTGCATGCCACTTGGTCCACTTTTAATGTGAGGTGAACCCTTCCAGGTGGCGGCAAGTGGAAGAAGGAGGTAGTTAGGGGTGTACTTCCCAGGTCCGTCAGACTCCCACATCACACCACCATGGTAACACGCGCACGTCAGGCTGTCGGCTGTGGTTTCCTGTGCAAGTAGAACACTAACAATAGTGCTCACCTAGAAAGTGGTTTCCATGGATGCCGGCAGCTACTGGACTCCAGGTACGCTCTTCCTAACTGCAGCATGTTCCCATTGCACGGTACGAGCATTTGCAGAAGGAGATGTGAGCTCTCAGACTTGGTGACACATTCTGAGTTGGAGACCTGCCTCTGGCGCTTCCCAGGTGTTCGGCTAGATATGCTGGATATGCTAATTAGCATCTGAATGTCAGGTGCCCACCTTATGAGTTAATTTTGAAGATAAATACCGTGATGTAGATGAATTTCTCAGTGCAATGCCTGGCCTGTAGAGAGAGTCAAATAATGTCAGATGTGATGATCAGCTTCGGATGCTGAGAGAGGTTTGGAAGAAAAGGATAGAGATGAGGCATAGGAGTTGGCAGGACATCTGATCTTCATGTAGCAGGTGACATTGCTGGAATGTCAAGCATCTGATGTCGTGGAGGTTGAGACTCACACTCTAAAATTGGAACTTATGAGAGGCCCCTGAGGTCAGGTGTCCAGCAGAGACCACATCTCCCCAGAGCCTCATTAGTTTGCTGCAGCAGGAATGCAGAAGGGAGATCGCAGCAGTGTGGTGAGCAGCACCCACAGGAACTTCAGCAGCTGCGGGCCGCGGCCAGAGTGCCGTGTGCTACACACACAGACTCCGAGAGCCCTCGTCCGCCTGACGAGGTGGGCTGGGGAGCTTCGCTTTGTAGTGCTGAAGTTCCAAATAACATGTGGGTCTTTCCTTAAGAAATAAAGAACATGAGACTGAGAAGATGTTGCATCAGAGGAGGGAAGCGCTCCCTCTTCAGCAGGGTGGGCTGCAAAGGGGATTCCCTGAAACTCAGTACTGGACAGTGGACGCGAGGCCTTGGAGGTTGAGACTCACGCTCTAAAACTGGAATTTATGAGAGGCCCCTGAGGTTGGGTGTCCAGCAGAGACCAGCATCTCCCCAGCAACAAGGGGCCTGGATCCAACCTCCGATGCCCACCGACAGAGCCAACACCCAGGGCTAACTGCTGGGAGCCCCGGCTAGGACTCTGCAACACCTTGCAATGGGGGGACACGGTTGGCCCGCACTCCCCTGTCCACCTCACCCTGTGCTGGAGACGGGAAGCTGAGGACCACTAGAGCCAGCCCGGACTCCGAGCCACAGCAGCTGTCAGCTAGGTGAGGAACACAGGAACGGTTGTCAGCTAGGTGAGGAACACAGGAACGGTGGTGGACTTACCCCCAGCCCCGACCCCGGAGTTACAGAGCCCAAAATCAGTACTAAGAATGAAACTTCACCTTTGCCAACAGTTTTGGCCACCTCAGCAGAAACAAGCCCT
This sequence comes from Spermophilus citellus, assembly GCF_964194105.1. Taxonomy (NCBI): domain Eukaryota; kingdom Metazoa; phylum Chordata; class Mammalia; order Rodentia; family Sciuridae; genus Spermophilus; species Spermophilus citellus. Next base: position 153,920,624 of record NC_138189.1, read on the forward strand.
TGATTTCTGCTCTTCTCCTCTTTATCCTCTTTTTAATTTGAAATTGCAGTTTCTTATTTGCATTTTTAAATTTTTTTTGCATTCCACATGATTATGTGTGTGTGTTTTGTGCAGACACAATGAAATATATGTTAATATATTTATATGATTTTCTGTCTTTTTAATTGCTGTCTTCATCCTTTATTATTTAGCCTTGGTTTGACCTTGAGTAAATGGAGAGTCTGAAAATGTGACAGGTCACACCGAGCTCCCTCCCGTAGTTACAGATGGACAGAACGTTCACTGCATGCGCATAAGAGATGAGGATGTTATCAATTAAGATGTCACCCATCTGAGGAGCACACAGTGTGTCTGCGGAGCTTCATGGCTGGATTGTGGGAGCACACAGGCTGGCCTCCAGGTCAGTATGGTCTCCTTGGGACTTGAACATTTTCCAAATCAGCAAGCTCTCACCAGGGTTCTCCGCTGGGCCTGCTCCTCCTGCCCCTAGAAAACCTTGTCCATGAGCAGGGAGTTCAGACCTGGCTGTGTCCCCATATTCTCTTCCTGAGAGGCGAGGGCTGGCCCCTTCCTCTGGGTGTGACTTCTCTGCTGTCCTTCACCAACCTTGGCCTGGCCTCGCTCGCTGATGCCACCTGCCTTTCTTCCTGCCACCAACATTAGGAATCTGGATGGTTCCAGGTTGAGCTGTCTCTCAGGACCTCCTTGGGTCCCTCTGGGGACACCTCCACCCAGGTCACCACCAGCCTCTCCTGGGCTCTGGTCATTGCTCCCAGTGCTGGCCAACGTGGCACGTGCCAGCCCCAGGGTGTGGGTAATCTGCGGGTAGCCTCGCCCCTCTGTGGTGGACTCCCGGAGTCCCGCAGCGTGGATGTGCTTACTAAGCCTCTGTTAGAGGAGCGAGGCTGAGGGGGGTCAGCCACGCCACCCTGGGGAGGGGACTCTGAAGTGCCTCCTGCCAGCTCACCCATCCCAACAAGCCCACCTCACACAGTCGGCCGTTTGGCCCACAGTTTCCGTCTGGATCTGTGAAATGGTGCAAGGGAGGACCTGGGCCACTGGGCTCCAGGAGCAGGCCACTGTGCTGGGGTCCCACACCTGGCCCTCCACAGGCGAGGTCATGGTGCAGCGTGGGGCACACGCGACCCACATGCCCCCACCCGTGGAGGGGTCTGGCGGGGGCTGCGATCCACCCGCAGGAGCTCTGAGGGCCTGCAGATGTCCTGAGAGCAGAGGCGTCCCTCCGTGGCCTGCCCAGAGAGTTACCAAGGCCTCCGTCAAGTAGAGATCATCTAGTCTGAGTCTAGATGTGGAAAAGTTACAGGGAACAGTGGCAGGCTGTTAGATAAACATGCTCCATGTTTCACCCAAATCATACTTTTAACCCAGTGAAAATTTAAAAATGGATAAAGGTGTAGTATATTGGAAATACATGGAAGATGTAAGAATTTTAATGACTACACCTACCTAACTAAGTATTATGATGATAATTGAACAAATAATCATTTTAAAATTTAAGTTCATAAGTTTGAATAGTTTTTTATTAGTTTCAAAATTTTAAAAAAATCTTCATTTCATTTAAAGGTACTGGTTATGTTGTTACCAAAATTTCTTCACAGCTTATATTCTACTAATGGGATCGAAAAGACTGAGAGTAAATATAATTGTATCTGAAGTGTAGAAATATTTCAGTAGATTTTTATACAAATAAAAGTACCAGTGTAGAAAATCAAAACAGTATAATTTCATACTAGCAAGTTAGTTTTCCTCTAAATATTCAAAGCATGAGAATTAAGACAAAGTAACATTGGTGAATATCAAACATTCAAATAAAAAGTTATTTAGAGATAGCTAGATTTTTAAATTGAGTTTTATTGAAACTTCCACAACTTCAGAGTTCAGGATCATCCTGTCGTTGGTGTTAAAAGCACCTGGCTGTCACACAGGTCATTCAGGACCTGGCCCCAGCCCCACCGGTGTGAGCTGTGAGCCGATCCATTAGTGAGGTCCAGGCTGATCTGCAAAGACCTTCAGAAGCGTGAGCGGGGACACGAGGAGCAGAGAGAACCAGACGGAGATGGTGCTCGGTGACGTCAGGTGTGTGACGTGCCTGGCCCAAGGTCGTGACTATTGCTGGTAATGATTACTGGTTGCTGGCAGAAGGGGCTGGTAGCTGCAGGGAGACTCAGCTTTCCTTTTGGGGACTTTTGGTTTTCCTTTGCTCTTGTGTTGGGAAATCATTTTAGGACTCATTGAAATAAAGATGGCTATTCCATCGCCCCCACATTTTGACCTCAGCCCTGATTCTAGACCCGTTAGGAGACTGGAAGTTGAGCTGGTCTCTCCGGCTGTCTTGCCTTTACCTGGAGAAAGGAGCTCTCGGTGGATAGTCCAAGGGCTGCCTATTTAGCAAAGTGCTGTGCTCAGGTGCACTGAGCCCAGTCATCCCCGGACTGGACACTGGAGAGAAGGGGAGAAGGGGAACTGCACACCAGAGTCTCCTCCAAAGCCTGGGACCTCCTCTCTTCCAAGCTGGACAGGGCCTGGGGATCAGCAGCAAGAACCTGGACAGGCCAGTGGGGCTTTACTGTCCTACAGGAAGTGTTCTTCATTGCCATTCACTGACCAGAAAATGGCAATGGCCACATCCTCTGTGACTCGAATCATCCAGGTGGGTCTTCTAGGAATGTGGAGTGGCCAACAGACTGAAAGGACTGGATCCATCAGGAAGCCGTTGGGTTTGTTTTGGGAAGAAAGCTCCTCATACCAACTCTTGCAAGAAGGTTCATTACCCTGCGCCTCTTGGGAGCTGAGTTCTTCCTCTTCTGGGAGGGAAAGCACAATCGAACTTATGAGCTTGCACAGTGGTTCTGGTGTCAGGAAACATTGTATTTCAACAGTCTATCAAAAGCCACTCCCACAAACAGCTAATCAGCCCTGTCAGAGCCAGGCCCCTTTGTGCAGAAGGTCTCTGTATTAGGGCAGAACAGCACAGAGCCAGTGGAGACCTGGGGTGCGGGGAGGACTGCTCTCTTCCTTTCCTTGTTCTCACTAGTGCAATAGTTACAGCCATCAGAAGTGCTTGACATTGTCTGACCTCAAAGGAAGGTCCATGGTCAGGGACAAAGACCCTGAATTGTTTCCCAAGTGAGTGCAGATCATCCTAGGCCTCTGCTTGAAGAAGATGCTTCTAACATCCAAACAAATAGACCAGTCCCCTCAAAACAGGCAACGATCTATATCTCAGAAGAGGCATTCTTGGTAGTCTCAAACACAGCGTGGATGTAATTCAGTGTTTTTATTTTCAGTGACCAGAACCTGAAAGCCCCTACATAAATTTTAAAATGAATTAAAATTAAGTTAAATAAATAACCAGTGCACCTGTCAGTCTCCTGAGGCTCTCAGAACTTTAGAAGGTGGAAAGTGGGCTGGATCTCAGAGTTCTGCCTAACTACCCTCACTTGCAATAGCAACAGCAAACAAGCCGGCTTAGAGGGCAGCTGGCCTGCGGAAGCCCAGCCCTGGACCTGGGTGGGGGCGGGCAGAGGCAGGGCTGGAGATCCCACGGGGAGGATGCCTGGGAGAGACCAGAGGCTACTTGTGGAGGCGAGTTTGCTCCTACCTGGTTCTGCCTCCTCCAGGTTCACCCGGAGGACACCCCTGGACACAGCTGAGCTCCTGTTTTCCTTTGCTCATTTCTCAGAGCGAAGCAACCACTGGCTTATGGATAAACAAAAGGGTGTCCAACACATGGCAGGCCTGCGAGCATGGACGATGCTTAAAATCTTACTAATGCAGCATCCTCTGAACTACCGACCTTCACGTAGGCTCCGTCACGGGCACAAATAGAGGAAAATGTGCAGAACACTTAAAAACAAAACAGACAAACACCTCTGATCTGGGGAGTCCTTACTTTCAAAGCCTGGGTGCCAGGGACTTGTCACTCTGGGACTTATGACTCGGAGACTCAGTGAGGAGGAGAGGTTTCCCGCCGACGCCTGGTGCTCAGGTGGGTGAAGGCACCAGGTGCTGGAGGCACAGTCCGAAGCATGTGCCTGTGGGTGTCACTGGGTCAGGGCGCTGCCTCCCACCTGCCCTGCTCCCTTCTGACTCACAGGGGTGCTAACCAACTTCCTCTGCTCTGCCGGAACGAGGCTCCCTGCCCACCCTGCACCCTGCGGCCTGAGAACCGGCCTCCACTTCAGAGGCTGAGTCATGGCCTTTCTTCTAAAGATCATTTCTGCCAGCAGATTTCCTCATCCAGTTTCAGAAAGAAAGATCCACAAGCCAGAGGGCTCGGTGGAGTAGCGGGGTAGCTTCCTGGGCTAAGATGTGAGGCCCCCGCACTTTAAGGTCAACCTCAAAGATATTTTGGGAAGTCATATAAGCAAAGAAAATTAGCATGAAACTCAAAATCAAGGGAAAAATACCCATGTTTCAATATTCCTCAGAGTTGAACTCAGCTGCAATTTCTGATTTGCAAAAGGAAGTGGTGATTCATCTCAGGCCATGTGGCCCCCCAGAGTGCTAAGTTTCTCTTGAAGAGTCCCCGAGGGTCCAAGGGACCGGGAGGTTCGGGTTAGCAATGTGGGCAGGTGCTCTCATTCCTCTAGCGTCTATCAGTTAAAACATATACACGTTTACTAACTTCGCGGATTTCAGAGATCATCTTTTACTTAAGCATGATACATTCCTATGTAATTAACCCATAGAGATCTTGACAATTCAATTTGACTTACCATATGCAGTAAAAATCCATCTTGGTGAATGTATTCAGTTTCAGTTTTTTAAACAACCCCCAGGGGAACTGCTAGGTAGACCTGGGGGGTAGCTGTGGGGGTGGACGGGAAGGCGTGGAACAGCCCTGAGATCTGCAGTTGCTACAGACCCTGCATGAGCACCTGCACTGTGGCAGGGAGCAGGATTCAACCATGCTGGCGCAGGCCACCCAGCGGCCTTGCTGAGAGGGAGACGTGCACGTCACGGTGTGGCGTGTGGAGCCCCTGGGAACCCACCTGCTGCTCACATGTGTGACCTCGGAGGGCTGGACAGTGAGCCCCTGATATCTCTTGGATCTAAAAATGTCCCCCAAGGAGCTCCTGGTCAGGTGATGCAGGAGTGCCCAGAGGTAACCTGACTGGATCGTGGGAGCGGGAACATCATCAGCGGTGAATCTGCTTGAGGGACTGATCATTTCAGTGAACTGTGGCTGGAACTGCAGGCAGGTGGGGTGTGGCCAGAGGAGGTGGGTCACTGGGATGTGCCCTGGGACTCTATCTGCCCCTGGCCCCTTCCCCTGTCTCTCTGTGCTTCCTGGCTGCCCCGAGCTGCCAGCTGTCCTCCACCACACCCTCTGCCGACGCTCCTCCTGACCTCAGGCCCAGAGCCACGGGGTCAGCCAACTATGGACAGGGCCTCTGGAACTGTGACCCGAAGGTCGTTCTTAGAAGGTCTTGAGTTCACTGAAGGCTGACTGACGGCACCCAGCGAGTGTCCTGCGCCTGGAGGACGGAGCTGCCAGAAATGGACAGCGCTGAGGCACCCCTCCTGGGGCTCCCTGGACAGGCCTGGGAGGGCATGCGACAGCCACGGTGCCCCGCACCCGTACTGGCTCTCCTGTTCCTGCTGACTTCCTGATTCATCCTTCCCCAGAACTGCAGGCTGGGGAAAGGGTCAAGAAGAGAGTCCACTTCTCACAGCTCTGTGGAGCGGGAAGTCCAAGACCAAGGGGCTGGCCTCTGGCGGGGCTGGCGCCTTGTCATTCTGCAGCAGGATGTGGAAGGGCAAGGGTCACAGGAGTGCCACAGGGCACGAGGCCACTCTTGCAGGAGCTAGTCCACTCCTGAGGACATCGACCCGCCCCAGAGGCACAGCCCCGCGGGGACCCACCCCCTCTGCCAGGCCCCACTTCCCTGGCTGTTGCATTGGGGACCGAGTTTTGGAGACATGGACTTTGGGCAACACTCAAACACTGCGTGATCCGTTGCCACATAACAAATCACCTTCAGACTTAGCGGCTAAGCGTCTCATTCTCCAGTCTCTGTGGCCGGCCTTCAGGAAGAGCTGAGCTGGATAGTTGGAGCCCAGAACGTTTCCAAGGATCAAGGTCCAAGGTCATCACGGGGCTGCCCCGGAGGCTGGGCGGGGCTGGAGCTCCCTCACCCCCACTCTGCACGTGTGGCTCTGAGCAGGAGCCCTGTTCCCACCACAGGGCCTGCAGCTCCTCACACAGTGGCTTCCCAGAGCGAGCGGTCAGGAGAGGGGCAAAGGAGAGTAAGAGCAGCAGGTCTCCTGGCCAAGTTCTAAAAGGGGTGTGGTCACTGCCACTGTGGGCTGCGATGACGTAGCCCTCACCCGGGCCCAGTGTGGGGTCCACATAAGGGGTGAAGGCCAGGAGAGGGATGCTGGGCCCTCCTGGAGGTCGGCTGCCACCCTGCCTCAGGGCCTCCCTCCTGGTCCATGGGGTCATTGCTATGGACTGAATGGTCTTGCTCCCTGCTCCCAGATGGTGCTTGGGGGTGGAGCTCGGGGAAGTGAAACATCACCAAGGTGCACCCTTCACATAGGATGGTTCCCTATCAAGAGACACCAGGGAGTCCACCTCCCCTCTCCCCACCTCCTGGAGACAGCAAGACACATCCACCCACAGGAAGGGCCTCCTAGGACCCAGCCTCATCTTTCCTGAGCCTCCAGAGCCATGGGAAATCAATCCGTGTGACTTTAGGCTCCGAGTCTGGGTGTCTTCAGTCTGTTATTTTGCTATAGCAGCCCAAGCTGTCTAAGGTGTCTCTGTACCTGTCTTTTATCCCCAATTCTGCTCTTGGATGGAAGCCATGCTAAGGCAGTGGATGGTTTTCTATTATCCTTTTAATGATGCAGATGTGTGTGTGATGATAGGGAAAGATTTCCAAAATACATCAAGTGCAAAAACAAGAGGTAGAACTGTTCTAGCACATGCACAAACCTGGCAACTGTACGTAAACTTCCTCATGGTCAGTGGGGTGACTCGGGGGAGAAGATGAGGAAAGACTTTCTAATTTTCATTTCGTGATTCTCAACACTATTTGAATTTTTGAAACACATTTATGTATTCCCTTAAAAACAATTTGACTTTTTGAGGTGGTGAAATCATGAGCAATTTCTAATTTCTCTATAATTTTCTGCATAAAATATTTCATAGTGCTTTAAAAAATAACTTTATCAATAAAAAAACACTGTCTCCTGTCACAATTGAAATTGTTTTTAAAAGTCCTAAGTCAAAACAGTATGACGGTTCCTGTGTGGCCTCTCCAGGTGGTGGGCTGTGGTTTTGCCCACCTGGCCTACTCAGGGGGGCGTGGAGAGGCATTCTGGACTGCAGGAGTCCCTGCTCAGTGACAGGGCACTTCTTGAGAGACACCGAGGGGCTGGGCACCACTATCCTAACATCATGCCGAACCAAGCCTGGTGCAGTGCCTGTAATCCCAGCAGCTCCGGAGGCTAAGGCGGGAGGATCGCAAGTCCCAAGCCAGCCTCAGATGCTTAGCAAAACTAGGAATGCACAGAGGAATCATCACCTGGAAGCATTCCCAGAATCTTGTTCTCCTTCTCAGTAACTTTTAATATTTCAAATTCAGGTAGAACTCCTCACCAAGATCATCTGAATCCTGATAAAGAGCACTTATAGGAGAACTCCAAGGATAACGGGTAAAATTCTCATCTTGGAAGTGAGAGGCAGCCAGGCAGTGATGAAGCAAAGTGGTGTCTGCCTCCTCGGGTGTCTTCAGCAGGTAGAGCCAGGACAGGGTGCCAAGTAGCCTCAGGTTCCTGCCTCAGGGTAGCTTGCTGCTGTGCGCAGCGGCCACCAGGTGGCGCCAGCTGCAGCCGGAAATCACGGGCTCTGTTCTGCATCCAGGTGGCACCAGCGGATGTTGCCTGGATCCCAGAGGCCACACGTCCAGAGGCAGTGGGAGGGTTTTACTACCATGAGCAGCAGAGGGCTCTTACCGCAGGTGGGTTGCTCAGTGATACTTACATCCAAGCCAGATATGGTCTACACTGATCTATTTAAGAATCTGAGTTGTCAGTTTCACTAACTGGCATGAAGCTAGTGAAGAGAAAAAACGAGAAACCATCAATACTTTTCAAGACCATTTTTTTAAAGGAAGAAAAAAGTGTAACTTAAAAAATAAACACCTTTCTCAATTACTGGAATATTTCTTGATAAGCAAATATATTTCCTACAATTTTATTTGCTAACCAAGTGTCCTTATCAAGCTTGTCATGGAGGAAGGGGTCCTCCGTGGCTAGGCCACTGTGCCCTTTGAGTGCTCTGGCTGGGACCCTGGTGGTGCTTCCTTCGGCCTGTCCTTGGCAGCGGTCTGCGCGGCTGGTCAGTGGGTTCCTGGAGGCTGGCGCGCAGTGCTGACTGCTACTCGTCCCAGTGGGAGTGCACTGCTCCCAGCTTACTTTGTTTTTAGCTGAGACACAAACATGAGGTGAGATCGACATCACGTTAATGTGATAACAGTCCAACGTGTGATGTAAACACAGGAAGTGAGCGGAAGAGTTCCCCTCCAGAGACACCTCGCTGGGCTGGCCTGCCTGTCTCTGACCTGTCCCAGCTGGCTGGGCCTCTCGGGGCAGCCGTGCCCGCTCTGTGCCTGCTCTGGGTTTTCCTGCATGGCGTGAGTTGTGGGGCAGAGGGGACGTGGCGGGAGACGGCTGGCCTGCCTCAAGTGTCCTCGCAGCAGCAGAAAGATCAGCAACTGCCAGTCTCCGTCTGGGTGGCCTCTTCTTCTGCTTCCACACTCTTGACTCCTTTTCATCAAACTGGACCAAGTGGTAAATATTAATGAAACATGTAAATTTGCATAGCGAGTTTTCTCAGTTTTGTCTTCTCCAGTAAAAAGTCTCACACCACAGGGAAAGGCATTCTTCCCCTTTCTCTCTGCCCGTCACTCTGGCAGGAGAGACCCTGCATTTTTCTCATGCTACACCATGAACTTTCCACACCTGACCCACTAACCATTTTCACAATCGCCATAAAATAAACCCCTCGATCTGTCTTCTCTCCTCTCCTCCAGCTCACGATGCTTTGTTCCTAGAGGAGAAGTGGGGAATCCTGGTTCCTGTGAGCTCCAGGTGGAGGCTGCCCTTGGAGATGCTCCCGGAGACCCTGCATGCCGGACGTGGCGGCTCATCGACCAGCTCCAGCCCGACTGGAGACTCCTCCTTGGACTGGAAAATATTTACATCCTGGGTTCATCTAGAGAAATTAAAAGGAGCACTGTTGGAGAATCGAACAATTAAATGTAATTAAATGTAAATGGAAAGATACAAATCCTTAGCTACATTCCAAGTGCCCCCCTTGGGGGACTGCAGGGTTGGACTGAATGATTCACAAACCTGTTTGGGGGCTCCAGGGTTGCCAGTCCTCTGGCCTCTGAGAGTGAGCTCTGCTTCTGCTTCAGAGGAGAGAGTTGAGACTTCACAAGGCAGGATGGGTCGAAGGAGACGAAAGGCGGGAATGGAGAAGGCGGATGAGAAAAGTTAATTCTCATTTTTTTTGGAGTGAAATGCCCTATGTCAGGCAATGAGAGTTCACCCTTAGGGTCTTGCACAAAGTCGTTAGTAAATGTACATTGCTCACCTATGCTGTATAGAGAGAATCCCTACTGGGAACAGAAGACTCCTGAATCCGGCTTTGAGGTCAGTGCAAGTTGAAATCAGTCTTCTACAGAAGAGATCACAGATGAGATGATGCTCAGCTGGAGACTGACCTCCCCATCCAAGACCCCACATCCTTCATGATTTGCAGGGATAGAGCAGAGGCTTAGGGCTCCTAACAGAAGATTCTCACAGCATTTAAAACAGGAAAGTCTCTAGTTTACGTGCATGACTCTGTGTTTGGTGGGGAGAAGACAGTAATATGTAAACATCAGTTTTCCATAATTATAAAGTGCATAAACCAGTGATTGTGTGTGTGTGTGTGTGTGTGTGTGTGTGCGCGCGTGTGCGCTCATGCAGGTTGGCTTGGTTTGAATTTCTGTTACTTGCAGAGGGCAATTCTGGTTATCATAGGTCAGTCAGGATGAAGACAGGCAGGATAAGAGATTGAGAATAGGAAGGACCCTCAGAGCCGACCGTGTGCCAGCCCCTCTGCCCGTCAGTGTGCAGGCTCAGCTGCAGCCTGCGCTGGTCCCAGGGAGGAATCCATGGGCTTCTCCCTGGAGGAAGGCTCATGGAAGACCTGTGCCTGTGTCTGGGTTCCCAGGAGCTATCCAGCCCCAGATTGGAACTCGCTGGTGGGAGCTCAGGTTTTCAAAACTTAAACGAAAACAAAAGATTAAAAACTATATAACACTTACAAAAAAAACTGGGGGGAAAGTCGCATTTGGAAGATACAAAAGTCAAAGCAGACATATAAAAGTTATGAACAGGTAGGGATGAACTGTTTTTAAAATGGAAGCCAGGTGATGAATTTTCATTCTCATTACTGATGGGCTATGAAGTCATTAGAGGGTCCTTCCTGTTCTCATTCTCTTATCCTGTCTCTTCCCCTCCTGATTTAGATTAGGTAAAATAGTAATTTTAAAATTACTATTTTACCTAAAATCTCAAGAGAGGTTTTGCTTAGCCAGAGTCTCGTCCACGTGGTGTTTGGCAAAGTTCTGAGGCAGCTGCAGGCCGGGAGCACCTCTGGGCGGGTGGCATGAGAGACGGTGGCCTGGCTCCTGCCACTGTTCCACTGCACAGGGGACAGCATGTGGTTTGGAATTCTGCAGGACAGGCACCATCCAGGAATGTGCAGCTCCACTTGGGAGAGTCCCACCAAGTGCCAGGTTAGTGCAGACTGGGCCTTTATCACACTGAGATGAGCGTAGGGAATGCACTTTTCTCACATTTACCTAACTGAATCAAGTCACTGAGATTGTCAAATACCAGTTTGTATAACATGCCTGACAGACGATTTCCTTTTGTCAAGAGCGTTAAGGTGACCTTGAAGCACTGGTTTCCCAGAGTTTGGGAGCTGCACTTCTGATCCCAGAGGCGGAGGAAGTCCAGGGCCCGAGGATTTGCCAGTGGAGGAGCAGCACCCCAGGAAGAAGCCAGCCAGCCAGAGGGGAGCGTCCTCAGGTGTCCACTCCCTTAGCACTGCCACAGGATGGACGCTGTCCCTGTCCACTGGACCCGAGGCCCTGGGCAGCTCAGCATACCCTGGGCATATTGGGGCTGCATCCTGGTTCCCTGGCTCCAACCTCAGCCCTCCCTCCACAGCCCTCCCTGCCTCTCAGGAATCGGCTGCTGTGTTCACACCCACCGCCACACACCTAGCACACGCGCCCCACACCACATTCAAGAATGCCAGTGAGCAGGTCACGGGTCCTCGACAGGAGGACAGAGACAAAGCAGGACAGCAGCAGGTGTGCCATTCACCAGTACCGAGTCATCCAAGGAACGTTTCTATAAATACTAAAATAATGAGAGAGTGCCGTTTGCTTCAGAATACTATTTGTTGGGATTACTTTTTTCTGTGACATTTGCATTTTCTTGATCTTAAAAATTTGGTCGATACTGGTTTCCTTCCTCATTTTCCTTTGAAGATTGCCCCTCCTGGAAATTGTAGAAATTGATGTTTTACTCCATCTACTCACGAAGCAGAAAGGGGGAGGCCCGGGGGGCCTCATGTTCTGAGGCAATGTTCAGGGTAAACAGGAGTCAAAGGCACCACTCTGTGTCACAGTTTTGCGTGGTGACACCTCCAGAATGAGCATCCTTGGCCTCTGGAGGAAATGTAGACAGGTGTTTTCATACCAAACACCAGGCTCATTTCTCATGCCACAGTTTCCTAAAATTGCCTGAATTTTAATTACTCAAACACAATGATTAGAAAAGCAGCCCTTATTTAATAAAGAATTTCCACATCGGCCTCCTTCATCCCTTGGCACGCGACAGGTGAGGCATCAGGCCGCGTCCGGTCCTTCCCTCATCCCAGGGCTGTCCTTGACGCTGGGTGCAGCGCTCTGTTCCTTTCTGTCCTCTCAGTGTCTTGCTGCTTTGAAAGCTTTGCAACACTTCAGAGGGTTCTGTACAACGTGGCCAGTCCTGGAGAAAGCGTCCTCAAACCCTCTGTCTCCGCCTCGGCCGAATGCAGAGGTCCAGTGAGAACTTCACCAGGAAGGGCCGCTGTGATGTGAGGAGAGGAAGGGAGCCCCGCAGCCCGCGCCCGTCCCGGGAGCCTCGCACCAGGCCTGTGAGCGATGAGTCAGGCTTCTCTTCAGCTTTTAGTAACCATGAAGGCAGTTTTCACCTACCCAGAGTGATATCTGGAAAAGATAAACTCCTACACGCCCACTGCTACACGGGGTGGTGGGCGGTGGGGGAGCTTACCGTCTGCGTGGGCACCGGGCTGCAGACGCTGGTCCCACCGGGACTCCTACTCGAGCAGCCGGGGCGCACCAGCTGGGCAAGAGGAGCTTGGCGGGTCTCTGCTCTCTTCCTTCCTGGTTCAAGTCCAGTGCAGACTCAAGGACCAGCCTGGAGCTGTTGGTAAAACCCCCGAGTCCACTGTGCCAGCACCCGGCGGGCTGTGGTGCCATCTGGAATATTAAACTCAGTTTTCATTGGAGCCCTCACCGCCCTTTGAGTGGTTCAGGGTGAGACTGCCAGGTCACCTTATGGGGTGGTGCGCTCCCGCAGGCGCAGTTACCAAACAGGAATTGCTCTTTTACTTTCCTTCTTAAAACTGAGCACATTGACCTCCAAATCTTCACAAAAATGACTGTTTGTATGGTACCAAGAACAATCTCAAGTGTTCAGTGTATTGTGTGCATTTGCTGTGAAACCCACCCTACGTCTGTGTCCCTGTGCGCACACTCACTGTCTCTTGCAGACAGGTGGGCAGAGGCTGAGGAGGACAGAAGCGCACACCACCTAATTGGCAAACCCCTTCCTTGGTTATTGTCACAATTCCACCGTGGGCTGAAAAGGCCCCAGGTGCCCAGTGGCAGCCAGGAGTCCTGACAGATGACGACCATGCGCCCACAGCTTCCCTGATGGGGCAGGCCCCTCTGTCCCTCTGAGGAACCCACCATCCCTGTTAGCATGCAGCGTCACCTGCACTTCACCCTTTCAGCAGCCATCGCTGCCTGAGGAAGATTTCCTCTTGAGCCACGACCTTGGCACGAGCCTCCTTGGCCTTCTGCACGTTGGGGCAACAACTTCATCTCAAGCCCTAGCACCGCAGGCTGGGAGCTGCCACCAGCTCCAACCAGCAGTTGGGCTGTAACTGCCGAATCTATGAAAGGATGTCAGGTCAAAGCCTGAGCTGGGAAATGCATGGCTGTGAGACTGCGCAGCCCTCCTGCATCCCAAGGGACCCACGCAGGACTAGGATCACGCTCTTGTCCTGTCAGAATGCACGGTTCCCCACACAGCTTCTAGTTCTCCCCTCCCAATCCAACTGGACTTGACCTCATAAACCTGCGTTCCAGGCTGACAGCCAGAAACTTCCGGGGGCTGAGCCTGTCCAGCAAGTACCTGTGGCAGCTCAGGAGTCTGCCTGCCTGCAGCCGCCTTCCCCAGAACATGTAGTTTACGGGATTCTCTAGACGCTGCCCCAGTGCCAGGGGACACTTTTGTTCAGCCATGCCTCCTGTGGGCCCCAAGCCAGCCTTTCCTTTGTCAGGGTTGCTAAGAGGGCAAGGGGACCAGGTTCTGCTCACTGAGACAGTTCCCCCGCGTCCACGGTGGACTGTGATACTTAACCCACGATCATTTTTCTTTTTAACCATTTCTAATAATGACACACTTCACTGGACCCTTGCAAACCGCTTCACGTCTATTTTATTGGAGTAGCGGCCACTCTCATGCTGACCTTGATTTCTCTTCTCTCTGGCCAGCGTAGCTTGGCTTTCTACCTCTGACCCTCACAGAAAGGAAGCAGAAGTATGCGAAGTTCCAGGGCTCTGGTCTCTGACGGGACCGTTCCACACCTGTCAGGACGGGGACACAGAGACAGCCCTGGGATTGGAAGTTTCACTGGGCCTTTGACCCTGGTGCACCTGCTGCCCCTGCCCACAGGCCTCAGCTCCAGCTGATGCCCTCCAGCCTCCCGGGCACTGCCAGAGGGTTAACTTTCTTCTGCGTGTAGATGCAGACCCTCGCAGGAAGGACAGAAAGCTGAGACGTCTTAGTGCCCTGTCTCAGAGGGCGCTGGGGCCCATATGGTGGACGCTGACCCACGTGCTGCCTGCAGCTCTGGCCTGCTCACCCTGGCTTCCCACCTGAGTTCCCTCAGTGGCCTTACACCTGATTCAGGGTTTTGATGGGTGCTCCACGCTGATGGGCGTGTCGGGACTGCTTTCCACAGAGGGCACCTGAGGCCCACACTCGCCCGCCCAGCACTGGTTGTGCTCCGGTCAGCCGAAGCCAGAGCTGGGCTGGACACTGCCACCCAGGCTCTCACAACACGGGACTCCACTTGTGCTGGCCACCTGGAGAGGTCACCAGGGTTTCTCCCTGTACTCTCCAGCCTCACCCCTCCCTTCCCCAGTCCAGCTCTAGTCAGTACGTCCACTGCTGTTCCCTGCATGGACAAAGAAGGTCCATGTGGAGGCATAAGTGATCCACAGCCTCTGAGGCTCCTGGGCTTCCTTTAGCAAACCGGAGGCCTTGCTCAGCTGCCAGGTGGAGCCACTTCTTTGGAAGACCTTGGACAGCTAGAAAGGCCTCCAAAGGAGGGAAGAGCCACGGAGGTGACCCCCGGCCACAGCTGTTGTGCTCAAGGAGGGTCCAGAGTACAAGCAGCTGCAGGATCTTCTGCCTGACCCAGGGCAGGCAGGGGCAGGTCCCCAGGGCACTGGCCTGGAGAGGCGTGGCCCTGCATGGGCACGCAGGCCTGGGCTCCTGGCGGAACTTCGGGAGTAGTTTCAGAATGAAGCCAGAAGGGCTCCAGGCCTGCGGGAGAGATGACCAGGTGAACCAGGGGATAGGCTGGGTCTGACATGAAGTGGGGCTATGGGCTGTGGGTTGGACACTTAAATGTTTCTTGAAAGAGAAAATTAAACCTAGAATTAAGCTTTAAAGTTTAGTAGCTACACGATCTTAGTATCCCATAGGACAGCCTCTCAGCCTCTGCCCTGCAGCAAGTCCCCCAAAGACTCAAGATGTGAAACAGCCCTGGGATTGGAAGTTTCACTGGGCCTTTGACCCTGGTGCACCTGCTGCTCCTGCCCACAGGCCTCACAGTTCCGTGGCTCAGAGCTCGGCGGGGTCCGAGGGCAGTGCTGTTCTCCGCAGGGCCAAGGCCGAGCCGTGGAGGGGGCAATCTCGCTCTGGGGCAGCTGGCTCTAATCAGGGACAAGGAGGAGGAGGCTCCTGGGACCCGGTCTTTCCCCTGGATGGCAGAAATGAAAAGCCACATTGTTTCCCATCAAGAGGGGGAGCCCTTCTCCACTCCTGGATCTGGACCACCCCGGTGACTTGCTGTGGCCAAGAACATACGCAGAAGCAAAGCGGCACCCTCCTCGGACCTGCCTCAGGAGGTTCCCATCTGCTCCCTCTCTTTAGAGTACTCCCAGTTACCCATGAGATGTCATGAAACACTGTGCACAGCACGTGGCTTAGAACTGGCTATTTCGATAGAGAACCAAACTTACACGCTATTTTGCAGCTTTGCTAATTTAGGAAAAATTCGATATCCCTCTTATGAACTTGTAAGTGGGTCCCCAGTTTTCACTCAACATCCACAAAGCACTGGATTGAAGGAGCAATGGGATCCATGTTGCTTTCATGCCTGTTTGGTTGTTACAGACCTAGAGCTCTCCTCTCTGATAAGGCCCCAATTCCTTGTGGAGGTGACACCGCTCTATGACACAACCAAGCAGACCTTAGAATCACGGGCATGAAGCACTTCTGCCAGAAAGCAGAGCACTTCAAAGGAGCCCTGGAGTCTTCTCAGCAAGCACCACTGACAGAGTGGCCAGGCCTCAGACCCGAGGAAACCCACAGCGGAGCCCGACTCTGGGGTGGCTCAGCGACTCACCCACAGGTCACCTAGAGTGGCCACCTTGCTTAAGAGCAAGTGACCCAGATTGGACACTCACAGGATGCTCATGGCTTCTTGTTCAGACTAGAAGGCAGCCACACAACTTGGAGAGGTGGCAGAAGGAGGCTGGAAGGAGGAGTGGGCAGGTCCAAGTGGAGAGCCAAAGACACTAGTCAAGCGGGAGTGGCGTTTCCCACTAGTCCAGCGCCAGGGCAGTGTCCTGGAAAGCGTGCTGGCCCACCTCGACTTCCAAAGTTGACCCAGCAAACCAGAGCCTGGAGGTGCAGGTCAGCAGGAGCCTCATGGTCACCCACCCACACCCACTCGCCTTTGCTGTGTGGCCACAAACCCCAGGTTCCTCAGCCCGGTGATTCCCAGAGCCTGCTGGGTGGACCACGAGAAGCCACGTCCCAGGACAGGCTCTGCCTCTGGATCCAGTGTGGGTCTCTTCAGTTTCTGAAGACTCATCAAGCTGCCAACTCACGCGCGTGTCTGTCAGTGCACAGTGCTCCAGTCAGAGGTGCCGGAGGAAGCTCACCTCTCGTGCTCCCACACTGGCTTTGGGCAGAGCTCTGCGTTGGCCTGGCTGTGTGGGAAAGGGACTCCAGCAGCCACATCAAGTCTTTCACTCTCCCTGTGGTCACAGCCGTGGTGCAGTCCTTTTCCAGACCCTGGAGGGGGGGGGGAGAAGGAACCCGCTAAATCCGGCCAAGGCTTTGAGTTATCTTGTGAGCTTGATGGTGCTGGAGGCGGAGTTTCACCTTTGCCCTGTCATCTTCTGAGCCCTCTGGGACAAAACAGTGAGGCCCTCTCCTGATCTTCACTGAGTGACCACTTTCCCTTGAAGTGTCCACAGACCTGATGCTGTTAGTGGCCGCTCTTGCAGTTCTAAAGCCCCTGTTATCCCCGAGTGCACAGACCCCGACGCACCACAGGTCTGGAGTCATCATCTGAAGACCTTCTGAGAACCGTGACTGCCAACAGGGGTCCTCAGGGGGAGGCCACAGCTCACATCAGAAGTTGTCTTCACCTATGGATTTCCCGCTGAAAACAAGAAGGCTGCTCAGGGGAAAAGATCCCCTCCACCAAGATGTGTCAGGCTGTCTTCCCAAGCTCCATCTCAGAGTGGAGGACAGAAGGCCGTCACAGCGGATCTGGTCCAGAGGCCCCATTTCCAGTCGGTGTTCCTGGGTGGTATTCCACACGAGCCAGAGGGGTCAAAGGCACACTTGATGTTGGAGACGGCGTGGTTCCCCACGGATGGGGAAGTCTTTGATGTCCCCTAGAAACAGGAAAGCGCCAGCTGTGGTAAGCACAGGAGTCAGAGGCTGTGTGTCCACTTCTCCAGGGACTCCCCCGCTCTGTCCACACCTAGGACCACCTTTGAAAGTCTCGCTGTCTTTGAGGCTGGCTTGCAGTAGGAACTGGACTTGGTCCCAAGCAGCTGTGTTCTGAATCACCTATGTCCCCGGCTCATCTCTGCCTTTCCATCTCCTGTGGAATTGTGTGCTCCTCTCCCGTCCCCATCCTTGGAAGACACAGCTGCCTGCAGGAAAAAATTGGTTCCAGAGAACAGAGCTGTGAGGTCACAATGGTTGAAACCACGTGCTCTTTAGGCCTTTGCCGTCTGTGCTGGTGTGAAACACACACGTGCACACACACACTGTGATGGGGGAGTGACCCAGAAAACACACACTGAACTGCCCTTTTATTTAAATAATAAATCATTGATATTAACTCTTGGACTTGGATAGACCTACTCCTGATTATAGGAGCTGGAATTTGAGAGAAAAAAGCCCTTCTTCATAGGATCAGGGTCCACATTTCCCCTCAGCTCCTCTGCTGGGAGCTGGCCAGGAG
Organism: Spermophilus citellus; assembly: GCF_964194105.1. Lineage (NCBI taxonomy): Eukaryota > Metazoa > Chordata > Mammalia > Rodentia > Sciuridae > Spermophilus > Spermophilus citellus. The sequence goes on from NC_138189.1 coordinate 153,938,514, forward strand.
ACAGAGGCCAAGCTCGCCACCGCCTTGCCCTGGGGCCTGATGTCCGTCTCTGCCCTTAGGACCACGGAAGGTGTGGCCCTGCCAAGGTCTTGGGAATGAGCTCTGGACTGCGTTCCTCATCACAGCCATGGCCAGAGGCCCTCAGAGCTCTCACCGCAAGCCGAATCCAAGCTGGGCAGCTGAGGAGCTGCGCCCATGTCACAGGGAGGTGGCCTGCCTGGATCTGGCTTCCCGCGAGAGCTCTGGCTCTACCCCAGGCTAGGAAACCTCACAGCAGGAAGCCCTGGAGATGGAGCTCTCGCCAGGCTAGCTTTCTGTGTCCATGCGCTTCCATTTCTTGCTGGGATTTGAAATCTAGACATTGGGAGAGGACAGGAGAAGGAGGATGTGCCTGGAGGGAGAGAGGGGAACCCCGAGCCCCAGGGCAGAGGTGCTGCCCTCTGCCTGTCCCTGCACCTGTAGCAGCCTTCACACTGGGGCCCCAGGGCATGTGACTGTCAGCTCACTTGACAGGGGGGGGCTGTCCTCTCCTGAGCTGAGAACTGGGAACTGCCCTTGCTGGACCTGCTAGTCCCTCGTAGGACAGAGAGCAGAGCAGCCATCTTCCCAGGCTTGGCTCTGAAAGGCCTGGTCTCGCCTGGCCAGTCTCCCGCTCTCCTCTCTCTCCGCTCCTCTGACTTGGCCCCCCATCTTCCCCTTGAGGCCTGGTCCTCACGTTTTATTACGGTTTTGGACTTGTCCCTGAAGGCAAGTCACTAGACAGATGCTCTTTTGTGGACTGGTGGGTCCCGTGGCTGGCCCGTGGCCCCTCAGCTCTGGATGCTGCTCAGGGGCTTGGGCGTGTGAGGACAAGGTGCAGTGACCCCAGACCACCGTGTCCTCATTTCATGGTGGCAGCGTCTGGCACGTCCAGCCTCGCTCCTGGCAAGACAGTGTGGAGTGACGACAAGGAGGTCTGTCCTGTTCCTAGGGGGTCTCCCGCTCAGTGGCACTCCCACGGGCTGCTGCTCCCTGTTCTGCTGGGGGGCACCCCTCCCCGCCTGGTGGTTTAGTGAGTGACCTCACTGCTGGGTTCTCAGGCTCTGGAACCTGCACCCACACTTGTCCCGCCCTTCACCGTGGGATGGTCCCATGGGAGGCACAGGACAAGGGGCCTCGGTGCCCCTGGAACTCCTCAGAGTTCCAGTAGTATTGTCCCCATCCTGTCGTAAGATGTGCTCTGCGATGACGATGGTTCTTTCTGAAAAGGAGGACATTAGACTCCATAGGGACACAGGACGGGGTGGCTTCCCGCCTTCCTGCTGCCGGCTGATGACTTTGTCCTTGCTGCTTTGGTGTGGCACTGAAATGGCACCTTCTGGTGGAACTTTAAGATAAAGTGTCATTCTCACATGGAAAGAAAGTAACAAGGGAGACGTTACTCTGTGATAGTTAAAGAGACTTTTACAAGACCTTGGGAACACTGGGAGATGGTGAAACCATGGCATGTGGGCCTCAGGTGTGTCAAAGGATCCAGGTGAGGGCCGAGGGCGTGCTGCCCGGGCTCTGTTCTGACTTTGTTTGGGGGTTCCTGCCTGTGCCAGCTGCATTGTGTGGTGGACGGCTTGTTTTTTCCTTTTCTGAAAACCTCTGTAAGAACATAAAAACCTACAGAAACGTAACCCGCACGCGGGACTTCACCCGCCAGGACTGGTCTGTACAAGGCTTTGTGATGTAGAGAATGGAGCTTCCCTTTGTGACCCCTGGGTGTTCCAGCGTGTGCCAGCCAGGGTGGAGTGACACAGTCATGGTCAGGCGCACTGCCACTATCTTCCTGAAGTGACAATGCCTGTCGTGGTGGGACGAGCGGTGTTCTCTGTGTGGCCTCTGCTGCCCCATCCAGCACACCCAGCCCACCCAGCCCCAGGCCCAGCAGGCCTGCACCCTGCACTGGGGAAGCCCTCCCCTCCCTGGGAGAGGGCCATCACTGCCCACGAGTGGACAGACTGCTTCCCTATGGTAATGAAAGTGCGTGAGCTTCCTAACCCTGCAATGCAGAGAAGCAACAGGACCCTGAGCACGATTTCCCCTCTAAGGAAGAAATCACGCAGCCCCCCTTCGTAAAAGTCAAGAGGCTTGTTCTAGATGACTTCAAAGGGCGGTAACTGTCGACCGGTGCCGCGCTCTCAGGGAAGGAAAGGAAGAGGAGACAGAGGCGCATTCCTAGAAATGAGAATGTGCCCTGTACGGCCCTTACAGTAAGTGGTGCTGCTCTGGGGGTGTGTGTGTGGCCTGGAGGCTGAGAACTTTCCGCTCAGTGGGCAGGTGGACTTCCTGGAGTACCCGCGGAGCCTCGAGAGGTGCCTGGCCCCGGTTTCCATTACAGCACAGCCTCAGAGGGAATCCTCTGTGGTGTTTCACGCAGGCTGGGAGCCTTTCATCTGTAGGTCGTGTTTGTATCCGAGAGGTGAATATTAATAACCTCTTGGCAGCAGAATGACTGTCTTAAGGAGGGGGTTTCCCTGTGTATGGGTGGCTTAACCTTTCAAAATACAGGCTTCTACTTAACCCACTTGGTTACTGTTTGATTCAGAGTCCAACAGACCAAGTCTCGGGGCTGGACCCCAAGGTGCATGCCCTAGAGCTGAGAGGGGCTCTCGGGGTGCACACGGTGAAACCCAGCGCCTGGACTTTCATTTTCCGGCTCAGCAGAGCTCGAGGTAACTGCACTCCTTAGATGCCTCGGGTTTTCCTCCTGAAGAGCATGACAATGGACGACGCGCCTGGGAGCATTAGCAGTTAAGGTAAGGGTCCATGCTCCACGTGGGAGACCCTCAGGGAACCAGTAAAGCCTTGACTCTAGAGTCCTCACCAGTCGGCTCTGTCTCCGTGTCAGATAAGCTGCTTTAATAAGCACTGACCGTATGACTGCTGTCCTCCTGGCTTCACTGTTTTCTGGAAGTTCTCTAAGGAGTGGCTGACTCAGGCAGTCATGAGATGATGCTGTGGTCCTGCCGTCTTCGGACAGCACAGGACTCCAGCCGTGACTCTGTCAGGACAGGTAAGCATCCCCTGGGGCTGCATTCTTCAAGGTGCCGTGTCCTCCTGTCCCTGGGGGGCATGACAGCATTTTAAACAATGCATTTCTAAATATAAAGTTACTGGAGTGTTTTATTCAAAGTAGTCATTTTTTCCCAAAGGAGAATGGAAAATAGACTTCCTAGGAGTAGCTTAAGTGTAAACAGCCAAATCGTCTCCCAAGGAAGGTGATTTTAACAGCCAGCAATGGACATGAATGAGTAGGTTGTGTGTACCCAGCTCGGGAATACTGGGATGACGGGGATGACGTGACCCCAACCTACAGCACTGCCCCCGGTCCTGGGGTCCCTGCTGTGAGAGGCTGAGGGTACTTCCACAGAGTCCCCACTGCGAGCGGCCTGCAGGGCTACACCCAAAGGGCAGGAACAGCTCTTTGGAGTGGATCTGTGTTAAGAAACAATTTTCGGGGGGTGGTCTCCTCAATTTCTTGAGGCCATTTAAAAAAAAAAATCAGAATTGCAATTTTGTACTCCAGAAAATGGAAAAAGAAATCCAACCCCTCATTCCCCTTGTTCCCTTGCGGTTCCCGTGGGTGCTGTCTGCTGCCCTCACTGGGTGCTCTCCCTTCCACTGGGGCGGGGGGTGGGGTCCTGCTCTCCCGCTCCACTCACTACGCCTCTCATCAGTGTGTCATGGCTTTGAACATGAGAAACTGAGTGTGAGACCAGTCGCTCCCATTAAGGAGTCTGAGACCCCGAGCGGCCACAGCGACGGGCGTGGGTCCCACTGAACACTCGGGTCCTCAGCTCCTCTGAAGACCTGTGGCTGTGGGTCCCTGGCAGCGCAGGTGGGTGAGCATGGGAAGGGGCAAGGGGCCTCGCCAAGGAGACCACCTGCTGCTGAGGCTTGGCTCCTGGGCTCTTTGCCTGGCGACTTCTAAACGTCCTTCTTCGCTGAGATCAGGCCCGGAGAGGTGCTCAGAGGAGAGCCCGTGGGCCGGTTCTCCCGCACGGTTGGATGTTTAGGAGTGTGAAGGCTGGGGTCCGCCAGAAGTGAGTTTTACATTCATAGGTAACGTGGGAAAGTGACGTCCGAGTCATTCCACTGCCTGTCAATCATTAGAGAAAATGAGATCCACATCTTTTGGTTTTGAATTCAATCATGCTTCTAATACACATGTTTAAAAGGTTGAATTTGTAATTTTGGGAACTTCAATGAAATTCCTCAGTAAAGGTCCACAATGTGAGAATATTTCCCAGAAAAGAACTGGATATAGACCCAGAATAAATGCCTTTCTAAATGCAGAATGAGAGACCCTTCCAAGGACAAGAAGAGCCTCTTCCCCAGGTAGAAATTGGTCCTGGGTGACATTTCACCAAGCTCTAGGACATAGGCATCAATGGTCCCTGGGGTGACCAATTTTCATAGCACATAAATATCAGAGCGACTCTGGTCATTATAATGTCCAATGCTTCCCATTTCAGACATGGTGATAGAGACTGTATCCAGAGGCACACAGGTTTGATGATATCCCTGGTGACAGACAGAAGCTGGGTCTCCTGGTCCCTGGTTCAGGAACATTTCCAGTTCCAATGCCCAGAGGTCAATTGAGCACAAAGAAGAAATGCAGGTGCCGATGGCTTGAGCTACAGAGAACATGGGGGCCAAAACTCCATTGTTGCAAGGAAAACAAAGTCTTAGAAGGAAATAGGTGTCAAAAGTCCCCTGATTAGACACCTTTCTGAGAAATATGAAATGGAAAAAAAACCTATAACTCTTTTGGGTATTTCTTTTTATTTGGCCCTTTTCAATTTCCTCTGAGCCGTGAATGTAAGTGAAAGCCGTGTGAGCTATTCCTCCCAGCTCCTTCCCCGCCGCGGTCCAAGGGGCTCAGTGCCGACCAGGAACGGCCCTCCTACCCTCTGGAGGCAGTCAGGGGAGGAGAATAAGGACCCCAGCTCTTCGGTGACTGGCGCATCCTGTTGAATTGCAGTCGCCTTGTTTTGTGTAGGAATTATCAGAAAGGCTTCAGGGGTGTCCCAGTTTTGAACCTGCAAACTTGGGTTAGTGTCTTGGTCACCTGAGGTGTCCATCACCCTGTTTCTAGGTGGATTCCCCTTCTTTTATTAGGGATGTGATGACAGATACAGAGCTCTAGGAATGAAGCTTCTTGACATGCAAACTGGCCACTTCGTGTATAAGGAGTGGCTAAAAGAATTATTAGGAAAATGTGTGGGAGATTTTGTCCGTTTCTTTATTGCCTATAATAACAAGGATTTTTAAAAGGATCATAAAATGTTATTATTTGCATATTGGCAGCAAATGGGCTTTGAAAATCCCCAAAAGCCATGAAAGTTACTGAAAGTGAACTAAATGCCAAAAGAATTGTCTTATTTCCTCACAGTGTTTGTTAAAAATGGATTTTAATGCTTTCAAGAGAGACGCTCACTGTCTGGGTGCCACAGGCCACTCCCCCCTGCTACCAGCAGCTGCTGGGCTGCGGCTCTGCGGCCTGGTCCCTCCTGCCTGGGCTGCTCTCCCTCAGCCTCCCTGGGCGCTCTGTCCCCTGCACAGCAGGCGGGACTCCAGGCAGCCGGGCTCATGGCTCAGGTCCTGCTCTGGTTCTGCTTCTAAAAGTCACGTGGCACATTTACCAGCTCTGGGTTTGTTTGTTCTCCCAACTCACTGGTAAAGTCACTTTTTTTGGTAATAACATAATTTAAATGGACTGCCTATAAACGGATGGTGTATGGGTACAAAGAGGTGAAAGAATTATTGTTTCTACATGACCTGATTGGAATACCTGGGAGATATCCAATAAAGGTGGTTACCAAATTTAAGTTGCATGTGGGTGAGACAAATACAGAAGTTTGGAAAATCGCCTTGAGCATCTAAAAGCATCTTGTTTTCCATCTGCCTTCTTTCTTTCTTTCTTTCTTTCTTTCTTTCTTTCTTTCTTTCTTTCTTTCTAAAGAGAGAGAGAGAATTTTAATATTTATTTTTTAGTTTTCAGTGGACACAACATCTTTGTTTGTATGTGGTGCTGAGGATCGAACCCGGGCCGCATGCATGCCACACTTGTCTTGTTTCTTATAGTATTTGTTCCTTTGTAAAAAAACCAAAATTAGAGTTGACAGAGGATTCACCATGGACCAGGAGGCCAGGTGGACAACTGGTAGATGCCCATTTGGAAAAGAGGGCATGTGTATTTCAAATTTCACCAAAGCAATGTGGCACTAATGTATTATTTCTCATGAGTCTCAGTTTTAGCAATTTTTTTTTTGTACTGGGGATTGAACCCAGGGGTACTTAACCACTGAGCCACATTCCCAGCCCTTTTTATGTTGTGTTCAGATACAGGGTCTTGCTGAGTTGCCTAGGGCCTCACTAAGTTGCTGAAACTGGCTTTGAATTTGTGATCCTCCTGCCTCAGCCTCCCCAGCTGCTAGGATTACAGGCGTGCACCACTGCGCCAGCCAACATTTTATTAACTAACTACCAACAGTTCTCTTATGTGATCAACAAGAAAGCTTTTGTGTATTCTTAAATACCGAAATATCATTTTCAAAAAATCAGTATAAGGGCTTTGTGTGTGTAAGTGTGTGAATGTGAAGGTACATAGTGCATTTTCACATATGCTCTTACAGAATCTTTGTTGGTTATCACACGTGTACACACAACAGGGATGGTGTTTTTGATAATGGCTTACCGGTTACCAAGTGCTTTCCGTCTGAAATACGTCCATCTGGTTAACAACAGGGATGGTGATTTTGATAATGGCTTACCGGTTACCAAGTGCTTTCCGTCTGAAATACGTCCATCTGGTTAACATTTGATTTGAACTGGTGACAGCAGGTACGGGAGCGAGACAGTTCCTGGGTCGGTGTCCTGAGCTCCACCTTGGGTGCCATGGACGGAAGTGTGTCACCGGATCAACCACCTGTCAGCCTCAGGGCTCCTGCCTGGTGGCTTCACCCCTCGGATGGGCCTGCACAGGATCCAGTGCCACCACCCGGATGTGGCCAGCACGGCGGCGTAGACCACAGGCGCTTGAACATGATGCTTTCAGGGTCTGCATGGCTGACTCGCAGACTTTGTCTCTGACTGGAAACACTTGTCCCTGTCCTTCAATCTGGTGGTAGAAATCCCAGATTCAGAAAGCTGTCCCCAGGAATGGCAGGCGGCTCTTACCATCTGGTTTACTTCCTAAATAAGTCTGTCCCCTAAAGCTGGGTTGTTCGATTTTCTGTGGATTGTGTAAATTTCTGCTTAAGCAATCAAACTACTTACGATCTTCACTGATGTGCTGAAACCCACCCAAGACCCCAAGGCATCTCTTGTTAAGTTAAACAGAAGGTGACAGCTGCTTCTTCAGCACCCCAGGACTTCACTGTGTAAAGGAACAGTGGACAGGGGAGGGGGACAGAGGAAAGTGGGCCGACAGACAGCCTGTGCCTTTCCCCAGGGGATGCTGCCGGCCACCCGGGCTCTAACATGAGTCTCATGATTCTCAGAGTCGTCGCAGTTTACCCTTGCCTTCCCAGGAAGATGGAATTATAAAACAACCGTAAATAAAATGTCAATCCTTTGGTTTTCAAATTTGATTGATATAAAAAGGGCAAAAATAAAACACTATAATCCACCAAAATACTTAAAAATAAAACAATATAATCTAAAACTCTATGCTCAGGACTCATTATAGTCAGATGAGACAGGTACAATTATTATCCACATCTCAGAGGGAGCAGCACAGAAGGCCTGCGGTCTCCCCAGTTAGGAGACAGATGGGCCAGGATGGTCCTGGGCATTCCCACTTCTGAGCCTGCGTTAACTGCGGCCCTGCTTGGCATCTGTAGATGTGCAAAAGAACATGCTTAATAAGCAGTTTATAATCCCACATCTGGGATTTCTACCACCAGATTGAAGGACAGGGGCAAGTGTTTCCAGTCAGAGACAGAGTCTGCGAGTCAGCCCTGGAGACCCTGAAAACATCAGTTCAAAGCGCCTGTGGTCTATGCCGCCATGCTGGCCACGTCCGGGTTGTAGCATTATTAAACATTTTCTTTATAAAGAGAAGAGGCCAGCCCCACCATTTCACCCCGATCTTTCTTACACCAACTGATGTCGCAGAGCTTGACTTTCTTCCTGGGTTCACCAAACTCTAATCAGATCAGTTAGACCTTTTCAGATGTTTTAAGACATGGGCCTGATTCTGGAAATCACTTTAGAAGAAGGATCTCAGCATTTGGTGGGTGGCAGGTTGTTGGCATAGAGCAGGGCACTGTGGTCATGGCTCCTAGAAAGGGGGATACACACAGTGGTCCAGAGCTCTGGGAACTGCACACATGAGCAGATCTGGGCAAAAGATGGCTTCCCAGAGGCCCTGCAAGGCAGGGGAGGGAGGTCGTGGACATGAGGGCAAAGCAGGCCGGTTGCTGGTGACCTAAAGGCTAACAGAGAGCACTGCAGGCAGGCAGTTGGCCCTGACTAAGCAGAGGAGCTGACCACCTGAACGGCAGTCCTTCGGGAGATGAGTGTCCACCTGGAGCAGCGAAGGTCCGAAGGCCAGGCAGCCGCTCCCCTTCCCCGGCGGCTTCTCACCTGTGCTGTGAACGTGCACCATCTTCTGTGTCTGGCTGGGTTGCTCCATTTAGGGTCTGTTTAGCAAGTCAAAACGTTGAGCTACATTAGAGGAGAGTTACTGGGCCGCGGTGGAGGGTGCCAGGGCTCAGATGTGGGTGTCCTCTGAAGCCCCCTGTTAATGCAGGGTGTTCTGAAGGGAGAAGATGGCACCCTGAGAGCTGTGACCTCATCAGCCCGCCCCGGGTGGTAACCGCGGGCAGGCTCACGTGGCTGGGGTGGACCACAGCTGGGGCGGACCACCGGGGCGCGTCCTGGGAGGTGCCCCTTCCCCCTCTGCTTCCTGACTCTGCCGTGAGGGGAGCAGCTTCCCTCCACTGGGCCCTTCCCTCACGATGCTCGGTGCCCCCTGAGCCCAGAGCAATGGAATCAGCTGTCTGTGGACCAGCACCTCTGAACCATGAGTCCAAATAAACCCTTCCTCCTGTGAATCACTCTTGTCAGGTGTTTTGGTCACAGCAACCAGAAACTGACAAACAGAGGGTAAGTGCTGGCTCCCAGAGCCAGGTGGCCGTGCTGACCCGGGACTTCCTGGCTGCTTGGATCAGGTGCCCTGCTGCAGCCTGTCCCCTGTCCCACGCCAGCCATAGGGGGTCATGAAGTTCCTGAGCTCCCAGGAGGCTGCTTCTGTGCTTCTTGGCTGAGTGAGAGGGTGGGGAGAGAATTCCTCATCTCGTGGCTTAATGTCGCCTTGACTCATAACTAACAGAGATGAAGTTCAGAGAGGTAGAGAAAACTTGTTAAATTCCACAAGACTTCTAAAAAAAAAGAAGAAGCCCTGGTGTTGAGAAGACCCTGGTCCTCAGGCTCAGCCTGGTTTTATTTATTTGCTCCATTTGAAAGGTCAAGGCCTCTGATTGAAGAGTTGTTTTCTGATAATCCCCTTTGCTCTACTGTTCAGTTGGAAAAAGCACCCTGTAGGTGGTAGAAATGGAAAGACTCGTGGTGGAAATCGATAACTAATGAATTCTGGCTTCTGGTTACTTCTCAATGATATTTTTGCTTCCTGGATAGAAAAATTAATGTGAAATTCCAGCTATCAAAAGGCTACTTAGAAATGAAATAGAATAGAATAGAATAGAATAGAATAGAATAGAATAGAATAGAATAGAATAGAATAGAATGTGTCAGAATGTTGCTCCCAGACCACATGCACCTGTGTGTTCCCAGTGCCTCAGAAGGTCAACTGTAAAGCCTCCCATCTGCGTAGCTCCTTCCCCATGCCACTTTGTTTGCGACCATCAGAGTTCAAATGATACAATGTTATTCCCTAAGAAATATATTTTTACGAGGTTTCATGTGTGATGTAAAATATATTTCATGTGAGATGTAAAAGTTTTATATATTACTTTTAAAAATTGGTACTAAAATAGATCTAACTTTATTTCAGACTGAAAATCTCATCTGTGCCATGTCTAATCAGGGGACAGCAGGAAATCGAGGCCCAGTAGTCACAGGGCTGGGCAGTGGGTTTTCCAGGTCCTTTGTCTCCCCTGGGCCCCTGTCTCCTCTCTTGTAAAGTGTGGTGCTATGATTCTTGGGTGACTCAGTGAACTAGTTACGGACCCCTTTGACCACTCACCGCTCATCTACTTTATTAGTGCACACAGGAGCTCGGCTCCCAGAAGTTGCAGGCAGGCCCTCTTGGCAAGGCCCTCTCCGCCAGGCGGCGCGAGGTGTCCGTGCCTTCCAGAGCAGGCAGGCACCGCCGTGGGGTCCTGCACCCTTGGTGGTCCTGTTGCTCTACAGTCCTGGGGGCATCCGCTTTCATGCAGAAACTGGCTACCCTGGTGGTAAACAGATGATTTAAACAACTGTCACAGCTGAGAACAGAATGGACATCCACCAGCTTGCCGACACCCGGACGGATCCTTCTTGGAGCATTTTAACAAACAAACTTTTTTTTTGGTTGTTCTTACAATTCAACAGAAACTCATACAACTCAAACTGGCTGCATATCTCCCATAGACTCGACCCCTAGATTTTCTAATGGATCACAGCAATTGCACGTTTCCAGATGCACTTAGAATGTGTTGACTGCCTGCAGGAATTGGCTTCTAAAACATATACAAATCTTCAAATTCTTCCACCTCAAGATCCCACTGTGAACCCTCTGAGGTACGACGCCGGCTGTGTAATGCTGGACCACAGTTTTGTGCTTAAGTCTCAATATTAAATAGAAAAAAAAAAAGGAAATAGAAGACTCTGTGTCTGAGCATGGTTTTCTCCCAGTTTTTCTTTTCTTGGTCACATTCCCAGCTCTCCTGTTATCTTGAGCCATGGAGAGGATTGCTAACGCCCCTTGGGGAAAAGCTGGGCTCTGGGTGCAGTTGGTGGTTGGGCACACCTGGTGGTTGGGCACACCTGGTGAGCTCTGCTGGACCCGGCTGACTCCCCTCAGACGTCACTCTGACAGCCGTCACAGTTCATGTCCTGCACACTGCGGGCCCAGCTCTCCTCTGGTTGACCCTGGTCAATCTCTCCCTGTCACAGACTCTTCCCCAGCTGCAAGACCTCTGTGTTTATTCTCGGTGTTTGGTCCTTGGTTGAAACCAGGCAGAAGGCAAATCTGTGGTGGTCCTCTTCAGGAGGAGAATAAAGACATGGCCCTGCATGGAAAGCTCCGAGCAGGTGGCTTGCTCCCCGCGACTGCCCGCGTCTGTCCTGAGGCACGTCTGAGCCTCACACCCTTGGTATCGTTTTTCTTTTAGACTCCATGTGGACGGCCTGTAAGCAGAGAACCAAGACAAGAAGCTGGTCATGCTCACCCACCAGCCTGAGGATTCTGAGAGGTAATCGTGCGTTTCACTTGGAGGTCATGCGCCCGTAACGCAGTGGTCTAATCAGAACGGCTCTGCTTGCTGACCAAGTTCTGGTTCTCCTAGCACACAGGGGAGGGCCTGGGGAAGTAGCTCGGAGGCAGACGGTGACCGTTGTTGGACTGTTGGCATGTTTTCTTTCATCGCCATCCAAGGACGAGAAGCATGGTGGGCTGTGCAAGTATCTGATTTTTAAAGTATTTGTCAATTTTCATCGATGAGCTTTGGTACTTGGCGTGATTCCTCGTCAAGGGTGTAAATTTCTCCAAGGAAACACTCTACTCACCAATCAGATGAGGAGTAGCTGTGATGTTCTCCTGTTGGCCTGGTCCTTCGCTCAGGTAGAGGATGAAGGTTCCTAAGTGCTCATCAAGCACTGCCTTCCTCGGCCACTCTGCTTGTGTGGGCAGCAGGCAAGCTTGCCCTCAAGCCGTGCCCTGTCGCTGGCCTGGAGAGCTGTCCTCTGCACCTCACTTGGCACCTTTGAGGGCCGCAGCTGCTTGCTGAAGGTCGGAGAGGCCGGGCCCTCTCCCCCTGCACTGGCACTCAGAGGTGCAGAGCAGAGTATGTACCTAAGCACCAGAGCAGGGAGCCTGCCCTTTCAAGTTAAAAATAGTCCAGGAAATACCAAGACTCCTGTTCTTTTTTGGGGGGCAGGGATAATCAGGAATTGAACCCAGGGGTTCTAAACCACCAAGTCAATCCTCAGCCCTTTTTATTTATTTTTTAATTTTGAGATCAGGTCTCACTAAGTTGCTTAGGGCCTAGCTAAGTTGCTGAGGCTGGCCTTGAACTTGTGATCCTCCTGCCTCAGCCTCCCGAGCTGGGATTCCTGTCGTGTGACACAGCGTCCAGCAAGACCCCTGTTCTAAATCAGCCTTTCTCACACAAGGGTTCTCAGGCCGTGGGTGTAAGGGCACTCTCAGGTCTGGGTCCATGTGAAGGCTCAGGAAAGTGGCCCACTATACTCCAGGAAGAAGGTCCAGACTGTGGGCAAGGCAGCCTGCAGGAATTTTGAACAAAGACTGACAATAGCAACAATGTTTAAATGGGTGGCTAGGGGGGCACTGTGAGGGTACGATTTCCTCCGCTCAACCACTGACATCCCGCACTGCAGCTAGGGCTGTGCCCCTAACTGCAGGCATGCCCCTCACCACCTGCTGCTCTTTCCCCAGTGAGGGCTCCCAGCGCACCTGCCCTGCCTGCTCAGCAGGTCTCAGGGAGCAGGGCCAGAGCATAGCTGCGGGATCTGCTGTGAGAGGCAGTGTGAACTTACCCTACAGGAGGAGGTGACAGTGAGAGACAGCAGGGACCTCTGGGGCAGGAGGGACAATAAAAGCAAAGGGAGGACAGAAGGAGCAAAGGAGGGAGGAGGGGGGAGAGGGAGGGGGAGGGGGAGGAGGGGGGAGGAGGGGGGAGAAGGCAGGCAGAGGAGGAGGGGGGAGGGGGAGGGGGAGGAGGGGGGAGGAGGTAGGTGGGGGGAGGAGGCAGGCGCTGTTTCCACAGGGCTGGGGCTGCTCTGTCCTCCCCCCATGTCCTCAAGCCCTCTCTGAGGGTGAGTGGTGCTGCAGCTGTAGGGATGGAATGTCTGGCTCTAGGCGCCCTTCACCTGGCTCACACCTGCTCCCCCTCCAGTCCCCCCCCCCCTCAGGGCCCAGCACAGGGACACCCACCATTGGTCTCTGGCAGAGCACCCTGGGTTTCAGAACCAGGAGGAGCACATTGTCATCACATTCATACCTTCACAGCAAGGGAACCTTGTGTGTGTGTGGGGGGGAGGGACCGGACAGCAGGGCGTTCTGCTCCCAGGACAGCACACTCCCTCCCGGGTGCAGCACCCAGCAGCCAGGCAGCTGCTGCCTGTTCAAAGTCCCTGGAAGGTCCTTTTTTTTGCTCATAAATGGAAAAGAAATGTGAGGACATTGATGGGGTGACAGGCAGAGGTTCATGTGGTAAGGGACAGTGACACTGGACTCTTTATAGATATCATGAGCAATTTTACACTTCTTTGGCCCTCTTTATGGTTAATCCCTATCTTACCTGACCAGGAATTAAACTGTCCCCGAAAGGCAGAGTAAGGGGCCTTGTACATAGTTCCTGCCTACGTCACAGAGAAAATGATTTTATTGGTGTTTGTTTGGTCAAAAAGAAATCTATTTTAAAGAGCTGAATAAATCTAGTTGATGACACATAGATCAGCATGATTTTTCATGAAATTTACTAATTTATTTGCTTGCAATTAAAATTTGTCACTTTTTCAGAAAGTATTTCTTCAAATTAGTAAAGTCACATTGGGCTTCTGGGGGTCAGTCTATTAAACTCCTTCTCTTTCCACACTAAGAAAGTAGCCTCTCAGCTGGGTGTCCGCGTGTAGCCAGTGAAGGGAAATGATCTTTCTGTGGGTGACTGATGCAGAGATCCACAACAAGGGGCTTGGGGAAACCCCTGCTTCCAGGTGGCAGTCACTGTCAGGCAGATGGCACCAGGGCACAGTCTGAGGCTCAGCCTCCACACAAGGCCCTAGCAGGTCAGGGCCCTGTGGAGACCCTTGTGTTCCCATCTTTAACAGCCCGCGTGTGTCCAGCTCTGGGGTGCAGAGCCACATCACTGGTAGAGCTTGTGTCTGGCCCAGGCGGCATTTGGGGGTCACTGTAGAAAAGAGCACCAATTTCCCCAGAACTTGCCACCTACCTGGAGAGACCACTGCTGTCCCTGTGGTCACCTGCTGCACCTGCAGGCTGGCCTGTGGGCTTCCTGGGGGGCATGCAGCTGACCCCAGGGGTGGGGTCGCTGTGGGTGTGGCTGGCATGAGGCTTCCCTTCTGCAGAAGGCCGGGGGAGTGCTGATGCTCCCCCAGCCTGGGTGAGCTTGGCCCTCACCCACCTGCTGCCTTGGGGCCAGGCTCGGCTTCTGTGGCTTGAGCTCGAGAAGGTGCAGAGCTGACTACCATGTGGAAGAGGCTGCCTTTGCAGAATTCCAGCCGTCAGGGCAAAATTCCCACCTCCAGGGCACTGTGGAAACACCAAGCTCAGAGCTCCCTCGGCTTCTCTGACAGGAAGTCCCCCGAATACACCAACAGAGCAAAGAGGCGGACATTCGAGTTTGGGAATCCAATCTGCTGTTGGTGGGGATCTTTTCTCTTTTACTCCTTCACATAAATCGAAATTCCGATATAATCTCGGTGACCTGGGCTCTTTGTGTCTGCTGGCTTCCCTGGATATGCGGTCTAACTCGCGTGTGCCTTCAGCAGGTGTGTCTGCTCAGATGTGGGCTCTCAGGGAGGAGGTGGGCATGCTGGGGATCTGTTTGAAATACATTTTTCATTCCTCCTTGTAGGAATTCGTATCGCTTTTTAGTTTTTCCTACATGAACCTAAGACTCTACTCATTGCCCCATGTTCTGAATATTCTGCTTTGTTAGAAAGGACTGTAATTTCTTAAACCCACATCGCCCCACTTTCCAAGCCAGCTGCATGACAGCAGCTCTTTCCACGTCACACCTGGGGAACATCTCTGCTGGAGACTCTCCCTCCTCCAGACCTGGTCATGTGCTTGTTCTTACACGAAGGTTCCTTTCTTCCCTTTCATCACCAGATTGGTATTTTAGATTGTCACAGAGAACGCTAGCAGATTAAAACACAAAATAAAATCCATTTTAAGGTTGAGACCACTCGGTGGTTTCCTTCCTTCATGTCCTTTTCTCTGTGCTGTGTCACGATGTCATTATTTTGTGGCCCAGCAGTTGGCTGAGCCCTGATCACAGACAGGGACGTTAAATATGCACATCAGCAACAAAACACCGATGGGTGTCACCCTGGGTCCCCTGTTGTAACCCTGAGTGTGGCCCTCCCCTGGTGCCTGGTTCCACAGAGCTGGGAAAGCCCTCGCACACTTAGGTCTAGATCTACAGGAGGCTGCCAGCTAAGAAAACAAACCTCAGAAGGCGGCTCGCGCTTGCTCCCATGTCTGACCTGTGGGTCAGGCGGCTGCTCTGGTAGGAACCACAGGGAGTGGCAAGTTGGTCAAGATACTGGCTGGGAGGACAGGTGAGTGGCCACTCACCTGTGCTGGGCCCTGGGTTATGCAGAGCGCTGCTCCCACCATCCCAAATTACCCCGGCACCTTGCCCTCTTCCTGTCTTCTTGCCTTTCTCTCTTGAATGCAGTTTTTATTTTCTAATTATGGATTTAGAAGAGTCTGTTCCTTCTGTTTGTGGCAGCTTTAAGAGCTAGTGCATATATACAGAAGGCTTTGGGGTTTGCAAAGTAGACAAGAAAAAAGAAAATACAACTCCAGTTTAATCCTACCTCCCAATATTACTGAGAGAATTTTTCGGGTCTCTGTCTCTCTGTTGTCTTTAAAAATAATACAGTAGTCCCATTTTTGAACAGTTTTTAGAAGTAGGAGCATTGTGAATATTTTCTTAAGTAAATATTTTTATGGTATTCCATTGTCTAGCAGTCTCAATGTTGATCTGAGACCTTCAGGTTGCATTCCCTTACTATTACCATTACTATTCTGATACTAACAAACGTGCTCACATCACATCTTTGGGCCTGTGTACATTTGGTTCCTTAGGGTAAATCCTAAAGCTTCATCTTGGTGGACGTATTGAAAGCTGTCCCTGCCTTTCCCAGCAGGACGGAGCACCAGGGTTCCTCCCTCTGGGGAGGACCATTGCTCCAACATCACTCACTGTTGAACGCAGAACTTCCTCTGGTCAATCTCTTCCTAGCAGTGAATGTCTCTCCCTCTGAAGGTGAGAGTCACAACTCCAGTCACTGCTTCCTGGTGCTCTGTCACCACACCAAATGCACTCTCTGTGGAATTGTCTGGCCCATCCCCTCTCAACAGTCACTTTTTCTCTAACAGCCTCACTTTCTGGGTCTGGCTCTGCCCTCTCTGGCCTGGCTTCTTACCCTGCGGCCTGCACTGTAGCTTTGTTTGCCTAGAACTTTCTTGACCATCTCAGAATGTCTGATCTTTGGCTCTCTTTGGCTGTTCTGCAGTTTCTGGTCCTGGAGACACAGGACTGACCGTGGGTACTTACAACAAACGGGAGGAGCACAGCTGGCCAGTGCAGCTGGCTGCATACAGTCTGCGCGGCCCCTGCTCCCAGCCAGTCCTCCCCTGGGGCCCAGGTTTCTGCTTCCCGACAGGCTCAGCGTCTGGCCACACCTGGCTGTGGGTCACGTGAGAGGAGGTCTCAGGAGGTCGATGCTCCAGAGTCGGAGCCTGGTGGTCTGCACCTTGGCTCCTCTTTCCTTCTGCTCCGGAGACCTCAGCTCTCGGAGACTCTCCAGCTCGGTGGCTGGTGCTTGACTGCACTTCCTTTCCCAGACATGGACAGCACTCTGTCTGCGCAGGGCAACGTGCTCCCACCTTTGATTCTGTGTTTTCCTGGGTTATGTGAGCCGGGGCATGTTGGTGGGCTGGGCAGACCCCAGCCCAGGAGCTCAGCGGCTCCCTCCCAGACTTTCAGGGCAAACTGTCCTTCCTGCCCGGTGGTTCTCTAAGCTCGGTTTAACTTCCTCTGCTTCACCAAGTCAATTCCACTTCTGCTTTTCTTCTTCTAAAAGCTGGTTTAAAAAATCTCCTCCACTGCTGTTTGCTCTCCAACCCTCTTTGCCCTTGTGGGTTAAGAATGGTCTACAACATTCATTTCTTGGAGTTTTAAAAGAGCATCAAGAAAAAAGAGTGAATCCATAGGCTCTGCATTCCTTCTTGATATGTTACCTGCTTATTACGGAAACAGCAAAGCAAGATGAAATTTAAGACTTATTTTGTAAGCGAAACTAAGTGTGTGTCTTCTGACTCAGTGTTTTCTGAGGCCTCGGAGTTCCTGGCCCGGGACATGGTGACTCATCAGGGTGTCGTTTCCAGTTAGCTTCAGGGTTCGCGGGTCTCACTGAGTGTGTGCACCTGGGTTCTGCTGCATCGGCCTTGCCCTGCTTCTTCTTGGCGTTTGTTGGAAGTGCCTCAGCCCAGTCCAATGTTTAGCTTGTCTGAATAGGTTTGTTGGGGTGTCTCTTTCGTTCTTGACAGATCCGGGGTTTGCTTTGAAACCTCGATGAAATCTTGTTGGTCAAGTAGTCGAGTTACACCCGCTTACACTCTTGGCTTAAGCAGGGTTCATCCCTCGTGGCCGAGGTGTGTTCCCTGCTGTGTGGGGGCCCCATGTCCATTGGCCACACGTCCATGGTGAGCCCGTGGTGGGCTCTATGCTGGGCTGCCGTGTGCTGTGCCAGGACAACATGGGGGCCCGGGAGTCTCTTTGGCGTGCTGATGTGTACCCTGACATCCCTGCTGTGTAGCTGATTAGGAGACCCCTCTACTTTCAGCTTCCCGAGGCAGCTCTGAGCTGACTTCTAGCTGTGCTGATTCTCACCTGCTTTGGGTCTTGGGGAGCAGCCATTCTCTTAAGGAAGGTGGTTTCTCCTGGGGTTTTGATTTGCATTTCCCTGAAGGCTGGTGATGTTAAGCCCCCCTTTTTTTCTTATTTACCTGATGACCATTTATTTGTATGTCTTCTTTTAAGTACTGTCTGTTCAGGTCTCTGCCTGTTTTAATGGGGTTAATTGTTTTCCTGCTATTAGTTGTTTGAGTTCTTTATATATTTGGGGTGTTAACTCCTTTCCAGATGTACGTTTGCAAACATTTCCTCCTGTTCTGTAGGTTGTCTCTTACTGTGCTGTTTGTTTCATTGCTGTACAGTCGAGTTTCAGATTTATATATTCCCACTTGTCTATTTTTTTTATTTTGTTGCTTTTGCATAATTCACTTGGAGTTTGGCTTTTTGTTTTTTGATGATTTGAGAGGCTCCTTTATGTTTAGTGCTTATCTGGAGACCTTGACTGCTCAGGAGTGAGAGTGTTACTGTAGCTTTCCTTTGCTTCATGTTTGATGTCTTAGAGAATATTTTCATTTACTGAAATCTTGATTCTTATATATCATGTCTTCTCATAGTTGTTTTTTATGTCATTTATAATGATTTGAGGTATCACGTTTTCCTGGGTGGAGATGCTGTTTCTGTGTGGCTTTGAAGGGGGTGTCTTGTGAGTTTCTCAGTTTGAGAGCATCTTCCTCTGCAGGCAGAGACGAATGCTGTTTCTTTGGCAGCGGTTATTTTGAGGTTGATGTTCCTCTGCGTCTGTTTCTGGAAGGCTCCATCTGCAGCTTGCTTTCTTCTGAACTTACCCACCAAGACTCCCCGGGGCTGTCGCCCTCCCCGTGCCCACTCCTCCACCGGTGCCATGAAGACGGTTCTCCCAGTCTCTCCACTTGTGCCCGTCTTCCGGGCACAGGTACTGGCTATCTTTGCTCTGAACTGTCTTTAAAGGGATTGATAAACCCACATCTTTAAAGAAGTCCCTGCTTCTGTACTTCAGGGCACAGCGGCTAACACTTGGAAGCCCGGGTCCCTGTGCCCTTGAGTAGACAGGTTCACTCCCCTGGGTGGGAGCTCCTCTCCTGTGGGCCACCCAGGACACTGCCAGTGCCTGGCTCTCTGGCTCTCTTTGTCGCTGTGGGACTGTGGTGCGACCAGCCACCCCAGCGTGTCCACACACATGGGTACTCTGAGCAGTGAAGTCCTTTGCCCGACACAGGAGTCTCATTCACCCCTAGTGTCCCTGTCGTCATCCCCAGAGCAGGGCACTGTCCTGGGCTCTCCACAGTTCTTGGGGACACAGTAGCCTTGTGTCCCCAGACTTGGTTCTTGGAGCCAGTCCCCAGAGGTGTTCTGACCATCTCCCCCTGAGAATGGGGCTTTCCCACTCCCCCCAGTATTTAGTTGATTCTTCATAAAAACTTTCGTCTTATGGATATTTGCAAATGAACACAAAAGCTGAGAGATGAAGCCCTGCCCACAGCATCTGTGATCAATGTGTGGCTGACCTCAGATCACCCTGAAGGAAGCCGTGCTGTCGCGGGACACTCCCGCTGGCCTGCCTCCAGGATGCAGAGCCCCCCTCTCTCTGGAGAGGTCTTCCTGCTCCTCACCTGGAGGCCGCCGTCCACTCCTCTTAACGGCATCCTCAGCAGATGCGGCTGCAGCACACTTGACGAATCTGGCCCTGTTGGTTCGGGATTACAATTGGAAGTGTTGTGTCCCCTATTTCTATGACCTGAACTGTGCCACCCTAATTCATATGTGGGACTTCTAGCCCCAGGGGGGCTGCATGTGGAGCTAGGGAGGCCCAGGGGCCTGCTGCCCTCCCTCCAGCTCAGGGCAGGCTGGCAGATGTCTGCAGACCAAGAGGAGAGGCTTCAGAAAGCTACCCACCGGCACCCCACCCTGGGAATCAGCCTCCAGTACTGCAAGGAGCCACCTCCTGGTGTGGACCACCCAGTCTCTGTGTTTCCTAATGTGGCCCAGACAGATGGGGACTCCTAAGGTGTCTAGTAAGGACTTACCTGCTCTTCCTGTTGGTGTGTCAGGACACGGGAGGTGCTTGCCAGAGGCTGGTTTGGTCATCTGTTACTGTCTCTGAGTCCACACAGTACGTTGGCAGGTATCCCCAGAAGAACAAGAGTACCTCCCTTCAGGGACAGGGTCCCCCCCAAGTTTTACTCAAGACGATGAAGAAGGGCTCTGGCGCAGGACTGATTTCATCTCTCTGTAGCGGAGGTCTTTCCTTTCTTCGTTGTTCAGTGGTTCATTGGAAGACGGTGAAGTCCCTGTTCTTGGGTGGCTTGGGACACTGACACCCGCCTTTCCACACCTGGTAGCTCAAGTTCTCATTTATTCCAGGGAAGTGGGCCTCCACTCTGCCCAGAACCCCCCTAAATCATGCAGGGGCTAAGAGGGGTTCCTTGAGTCAGACCACCTAGGTCAAAGCATACTTTGTAAGTCACTTAATACTTCTAAAACTTCATTTTTCATCCTTTGGTTAGGGATAAAAATAGTTGTTAGGGTTAGATAAGGAGATGCATACAGACCCCCTGACATGTGGTAAGTGCTCAGCTACCACATGGATGTTTAAAATGCTGTGTAGGAAATGACTTCCCCTAAAAATGCCCAAATTTCAATAATTTTCTCTTAGAAGTCATGTAGAAGTAGGTATCACTGTACATGTTACCCCAAAATGTGCTCCTGACTTCTTTTTTTATAAGAAATATAATATAAAAATCGCCTAGAACAGTCCTTGGTCCATAGTAAACTTCAATAGATATTTGTTGGATAGGTGCATATAAATTATGTAATAAGAGTATATAATTGATATTTATCTCCCCCCAGGAGTCGGAGGGGGAGGCCCTTGAATCTTCTGTGGTCATTTAGGCTGCAGTGTGCACCTCTGGTCATGGCTTTGCTAGCCTGAGTGGCGCGGCTCACCTGGAGCTCTGTCCTCGGGGCTCACCAGCCCTCCCACGTGCAGGGCTGCCTGCTGATCACAGGCAGGCATCTTCCTCCTGATGACAGATGTGTGGGTTCCCCGATAGCTCTCCACTGTCAGCTGGAAATCAGAGGTTCAGCTTAGCTCTCGCACTCTCAGGAGTGAGTTTAGACCCCACGGGGCAGGCTCAGCCCCACAGGGTGCCCCACTGAGATGCCAGCTGCAGGCCAAGGGACCACCCCGCTCCTGACCAATTGCCTATGCACCTGGGCTCCCTCAGCTCCTGCCCGGGCCTGGGAATGTGCTAGAACAACCTGCCTAATGCAGGAAACCCTGCCATGCACTGTCTCTTTGTAGAGGACCAGCTCAGACACAGCCAGAGGAAGGGGGTGCACAGGAGGGGGGGGACACTGGCACTCTGTGGTCCTCTACGCACTCAGCTTCATGCACCGGGAGCTCTGCTGGCACCCTCCAGGTCTACGAGAACTCCTGAGGGTATGGGCCAGGGCTGGCTCTCCCTCCTCAGAGCTCTAGTCTTTCTGGTCACCCATTACCATGAACTTAGGTGTGGTTGTACAAATGACAAAGGGACAGCTCTACCCCTCGGGAATCCCAAGGCATGGGGAGCTCTGTGCTAGGAACCAGGGGCCGAGGTCCAGGGTGTCTTCACTGCTGCACACCCAGCGTGGCCTCCTGGCCTAGACTGCCCCTGCTTCCCGTGGCCACTGTGCCTACGCCTGCAGCTGGCTGCCGCTGTGCCCTCACTCACAGCACCCTGACTGGGTGTCGGGACACTTAAACAGACCACCTTAAATCGCCAGCCAAGGGAACAAGGGAGACTGGAAGACACAGCACCACCAAGGGCTAGGAGCCTCGTCCCTGACACGGCGTAGTGTAAGTCACGCGTCGGTGGCATCGGTGTGCCCACCTGTGGCAGAACCCCGGCCGCCCCCACTCCCTGGTGAGTGGCTCTGTGTGACGCGGCCATTCTGCTTTCCCCTGCCCACGCTCCAGGGCTCCCTGCGTCCCTGGTCATGGTTTCCACAGAGCTGGGCTGTTTGTCTCTGCACTTGTGAACAATTTCCAGATCCTGTCATCCTCCTTCTTCCAAGGCCAGCTGTTAACAACAGCCACAAACAAGCCTCCGACAGAGCAGAAGGAGCAAGCCCAGGTCCATCCACAGCCCGAGGTACAGTTGTTCCTCCAGCTGACCAGCACTCTGTCCTCCACAGACCCGAGTTAGATTTCTCTTTTGGATGCAGAAGGCAAGAGCCACGCTTGTACATACAAAATGAGACAGTCCAGACCCTGGGGACCCAGTGCAGGAGAAACCACAGGATATGTCCAAATGTACATTTCAACACTTTCAAAGAAAGGCGTGTTTTAGGAAGTCACAACACGACGTTTGGCACCTTGGTCAAGTGTCAGACGGCTGTTGGTATACAGGTCTGTCTCTGTGCCTTCTCTTCTGTTCTGCTGGTCTTCACAACTGGTTGAACGAAATTCCACGCTGTTTTGTTACTACAGCTGTTTGACTGTTTGGGGTCTCTTATTCTCCCACATGAATTTCAGGACTGTTTTTTCAGTTCTGTGCACATCTTTGGTACCTTGAGGGGTTGCACTGAATCTGTGCGTTGCTCTTGGTAGTGTGACCATTTTGACTACAGATTGTGGTGGAGGAGTAAGTTTACCTGACTTGAGGGTCAGGGTAGGCGGCTTCCTTATTGTGTTAAGGTGCTAGACAACAACAATAACACACACACACACACACACACACACACACACACACTGCTCCTGCGGTTGTCCCCACTCCCCCTCCCTGGGCCTCCCGTTTCAGTGACAGTGCCTAGCGCTCTCCAGCTGGGAGTCCAGAGGCCCCTGGCTGCTCTTGAGAGGCTTCTCTCTGGCTTCCCCGCTCACTGGCTAACTTCAAAGCACACCAGAATCCGACCTTGCCTCTCGCCTCCCTCAGGACCACTCTGTCCACAGCACCACCAGCACCCTGGCCTGTGCCACTTCAGTGGGGCTCCCTGAGTGCCCCTGTGCCTTCTCCCTGGCCCCCAGCAGGCTGCTCAGCCCAGAGCAAGGGCCATCTTTCCTGAGTCCCGGAGCCCACCCTGTCCCCTACCCGCCCTGCAGTGCCTGCAGCTGTTCCCTCTCCCCCAGGGCCCCCTGCACTTCCTCCCCAGCTCCCTTATCATGGGCATGAGGCTGGAGGGATGCTCAGAGAGAGGCCAGTGGCCCTGTGACTGCAGGGTTGTGCTCAGGACAGCTGTAGTCACCCAGAAAGGAAGACAAGGGAAACCCTGTGTGAGCCACATCCACGTCCACAGACCTGCACGTTCCCAGGAGCAGAGAAAAATATGGCCGTGTGGTGTCAGCTCATTATCACAGCAGAGTGGAACAGGAGGAAGAGTAAAAATACTAGCTTTTTCTTTTTCTATCTTTTAATGTTTGCTTATTAAATTGGGTGCACCTTTACAGTGTAAAAATATCCAATAAAGAAAAACTAAAACAGCTACTATTTGAAAGGACATGGCCCGAAACTCAATAAACAAACAGTAATTGTTCATGTGTCTATCAGAAGACCCAGATTTCTATCACAATGCTCAAAAAATAGAAAAAAAAGTGACATGGTTTCAATCCCGGGTTGATCTGGGGCGGCTGCGTCGTTCACACAGGAGGAAAATGAGACCCAGCCCAGGCCCTGGCAGGACCACAGCAGAAACGTGTGTGTGACAACATGCACTCCAGGGGCTAAGCACGTGCCCAAGCACAGCTGGATGGTGGCAGAGGTACATCTCACCCTGATCCTCTGACCCCAGGCCCAGGGCTCTTTGCAGCAGCACGGGTCGGGAGA
Source organism: Spermophilus citellus (assembly GCF_964194105.1). Lineage (NCBI taxonomy): Eukaryota > Metazoa > Chordata > Mammalia > Rodentia > Sciuridae > Spermophilus > Spermophilus citellus. The sequence goes on from NC_138189.1 coordinate 153,962,185, forward strand.
ACCCACCGGGGCATGAGGTCCTCACACACACCCTGCTGTCTCCACTCGGGCAGCACCGTGATGGTCACGTCCAGGAGCCGGTGTGTGCTCTTCCTAGAAACCCTATTTTTTTAATTTTGGAATTTGGGGTCTTGGAGGCACACACATAACGCTTAGACACTAATTTCCAACACTTGAGACAAGCAGAGCCCACCACCAGATGTCCCACTCTGGAGCCCACTGCTCTGTCTGGTGCTGGCCACGGCCCCTGCTGTCTGTGTGGGAGGGCTGCCTGGTTTCTGCGTGGAGTCCCTGTCACCTCCCAAGCTCTGAATGAAGCCTCGGTGAGGCCCCTGCGGCTCCCTCCGTGGAACGTCTGATGGGCACGTCTCTGGACTCCCCGACACCTCGGCACTTTCCCGCCCCCACTCCCGGCTGGTCATGGGGGTCCATTCATAAATGCAGCCACCAAGTTTCCCCTGACCTTCTCTCCCACACGCTGGCCCGCACACACTTCCACTTTTACTAACACTCACGTCTGTTGCCCAAAGTGACCTTTTCTTCCCCCAGAGCGGGTTCCACTGACTCCTCTGGGCTCACTCCCCTCCACCCATGATGTTTCCACTCAGCTTCGTCGGCTCTCTTCTCAGAACCCGAGCGGAGGATTCACGTGGCCAGCTGGAAGTTCACGGGTGACCCCAAAGAGCTGTGAGAGATTAAGACAATGATGGGTCCTGGAAAGGGGAGCGGGGCCTCTCGCTGGCGCCCGCCCCCGATCCATGAGAGTCGGGCAGCTCCCTGCCAGCGGGATGGTGCCATTGTAGCAGAGGGCTCCCTGGTGCCTTCCACCAGCACCACGCAGCCTACTGGCTGGGGCATGGGTGCCCGGCCTGCACCAGGGGCTGCCAGGCAGCCGGCTCTGCCCACTGCAGGCCTGTGAGGAGGAAGGCCCTGCCCGAGGACCTCGGAAGCCCGTCTGGTGCATCCCGACAAGCTCCGTTCTGACGGCGGGGGCCTGCTGCAGTGGGTGAGAAATCTTGGGCTGTAAACGCTCCTCGTCTTGATTCAAGATTAAGCCAAAGGAACTGTGCTGTGTGAGGTGTCTTCCTCGTACAATCCCTCCGCCCTGTTCTGGGGAGGCCGCGGCTCAGCACCAGTGTGGCTGGCTTGGCCCGTCCATGTGGGGACAAAGGCAAACCGACCTTCCTTGGTGTCTGTCCTTTTGGGGGACTAAGGGTACAAGTGAAGTTACGGTACTTTCTGGGCCTACAAAGGGAAGGAATGCCAAAGCCGCCCAGCGCTGTCGGCTGACCTCCGACCCTGGTCCTCAGAGGGCACAGTTCCGGGACATTGAGGACAAGTGGCTCTTCCTTGGGCATGTACAGCCCCATGTGAGGCCCCAGCTGGGCCAGGTGCTCTTCTGCGGCACCCCTCGGTTCCCAGGGGCTCCCCTGAAAAGCCCCAAGGGTGCCCCTGCCATTCACTCCCTTTCTTAGCTAGGAGCAGAGGCCTGCTGCCCCCCGTGTGTAGTGGGGCGGAGCGGACCACTGTCTGCCCTCTGGGCTCTCTTCCCCAGCCATCGCAGCTGGAGCCCCTCAGTCCCAGCTGAACCAGGGGGTCAGGGAGATCAAGGTCAGTCGCTCCCAGCCTCATCTCAGGCCTCTGCTGGTCTCAGGCTGGACTCCTCCCCCGTGGTCACCCCTGCCACTCCTGTCCCATCCCTTGGCCCCTGCTCAGAGCTCTGGTGTCCTGGATCCCCCAGCATCCACCCTGGCCAGCAAGTGGTAGAGAAGGGAGACCTACCCACCCCAGGGGGCTTCTCTTATGGGGACTGAAAACCGCTCTTTCTGCCACCCACAGACACGTCCGTCTAAAGGGCTCGCGGGTTAGGCACACTCTCTTACTGCCCTCCTCGGTGCGTCATGTTTATGAGAAGACTCTGTTGCCTTGGAGCGCTGTGACTGTCTGATGCCAGTGTCCCAGACTCCTGCAGGCTTTGGCTGGAGTGGCCTTTGGGAGCAGGACGGCGGCTCTGCCAGCACCTTCCTGGGTCAGCGCTGTCCTTAACCCACTGACAGATGTCCAGCTGACGTGGACTTTATTTTTTATTTATTTATTTTTTTAAGAGAGAGAGAAGAGAGAGGATTTTTTAATATTTATTTTATTTTTTTTAGTTTTCTGTGGACACAACATCTTTATTTTTATGTGGTGCTCAGGATCAAACCCAGTGCCCCGCGCATGCCAGGCGAGCGCGTTACCGCTTGAGCCACATCCCCAGCCCTGATGTGGTCTTTAAAACTGCCTTAATCAATCTTCTTGATCAGTCCATCGCCTTCACTGGATGTTCAAAGCCATGGTTATCAACGAACTTGACTCCAGATGCAGGGTACAGGGGCAGTTTGTGTGGTTTTTAAGAGAAACCTTGGGATGTCAGCTCCATGAGACTTGGGTGGGGGTCTGTTTTTTCCTGTTTTGTTCATTAACATGTCAACCACCAAGAAAAGTGTCTGGCCCATAAACAGCACTGAATAATCATTTGCAGAATGAATGAAAAAAATCCAGTCATTAAAAAAAAAAAAAAGAAAGCCAAAACCAAAGCAGAACCACTTGCTCTGTGGCGCACAAGCCTCCCCTCCCCTGCAGGTTCCTTCTCCGCAGTCAAGCCCACGTCTTGGTTGCTTTTCTTCCGAATGCAGGTCCTGTGCTTCCTTCTACCCGGGCCCCTGTGCTTGTGCGATGTCTGTGTGGTTTATTCTCCTTGCTTTGGCCTTTTGGTTTGTATGGCTCCAACCTGTCCCCGGGTAACTGACAGAAGCCTGCATGAAACCCCTCCTAACCCGGATCCACAGAGACCCTAGACATTGGCCCCAGAGAGACTCTTCCTTGCACAACAGGGACGACTTTCCTGCTGGTGGGTCCTTGGCATCCGAGAAGGCCCTGGGCCTCTTCCTGGGGCTCTCCTCTTCTGCAGGAAGGCCACCAGCCCTCCTCACTTCTCCCTCAGTTACTTCTTCCACAGTCGATCTGTCCTAATTCTAGGCCTTCAGTGAACTAAAAATGTGAACTTAGAAAGGGTTTTTATCACAGCATCACTTTTAGGTACCAAATCTATCCCCCATGGTGTGGGGCCATGTCCAGCTACTTCTGGGAGAGGACGTGGCCACGCATTCCCCTGGGGGCAGTGGCACGAGCTCACCCGGGCAGGTGTCTCCGACTGCTTCACTGTAACGCAGGGACATTCCCACCGCACAGGGCTTCTGCAGAGGGACGGAGGCGAGGCAGGTAGACTCTCCAGGGCAGAGCCTGGCTCTGTTCCTGGCATCAAGAGTCCTCAGCCATCCAGGGGCTGACTGCCTGCATCTGGAGGAGAGCGGGCCAGGTGAGGTGCAGGCCACTCTGCAGCAGGGAGCTGTGTCCCTGTCATCAATGCCTCTTCTCCATCTGCCTTTACCCGAGTGCTGTCCCGCCCAGCAGAAGTTCTCTGAGATGCCAGGTGCCTCAGTGGTCACCCCTTGGTTGGGTCCCAATAGGCCCAGGTTTGGGAATTGACCTTTTCCCTGTAGCTGCATTTCTACAAATGGTAGAGTTGCTTTCATGCCAGACCGTTGAAGAAGAGATATGAAGAGCAAGAGGCAATTTCCTCCCAAATGACTGTTTTACTTTGCTAGTTTCTGGTACAGTTATGACCTCGGGTAATTCCCATATGAAGTCAATGGTCGCATGTGACATAATAAAGCAAGTCATTGTTTGTGACCTTCACTTAGGAGTAAATGATCACTGTATCCTCAGAACAAGGTGGAGAAGGCCCCTAGTTCCTTTGACAGCTTTTACACCCAAAGATAAAGCTGTGGTAAAAGTCCACTTAAGCCATGTGATGTAATCTGACAGCCAAGGGCTGCAGCATTACAGTTAAACATAAAGTGCATATTTAAGGAAAAAAACATTTATGAGCATTTTATGCATATTTCCTTCATTTGGAATCTCATTTGAAATCAAGATGATGTGGGTAGTTGATTTTGAAGGCTAATGCTCCTTATTAAAAAGAGGGCTGAAAGAAATATTTGTTCAATTAAATGAGAACAGCAATGTTTCCCCTGCTGTGTGCCATCTTCTCTAGTCGGGGGATTCTGCTGAGCCTCTGGCTTGTGATGCACAGCCCTGGGGGTGCGGTGCCCGCTGACCAGGGCAGAGAGAAAGACAGGCAGGCTCTGGGTTGTTTGTTTTGTATCTGTTACAGTCAGACTTTAAACATTAAGGAGGGAATATTTAATCTCACTTTATGGTCTGGAAAACACCACTGAAGTAATCTGGTTCACACAATGTTTTAAGGGGGAAAAGCACTGAATCATCATGGTGGCTTGGCTTGCAGTGACCCCACAATCCAAGGGAGATCATGGGCTGCATCCCAGGTCCTCTGCATGATCCTAGTGCAATGCTGATTTCACTCTGTAAGATGATTCCTCCGTGGAGCATAGATGATTTGAGGACCAACTCAGACCTTACTTTTAAAGTTTAGTATTCTTTAAGACAAAAATGTCAATTTCACTTTTAAAATGACTTCCTACTTATCAGAAAATTTTAAAAAATCTACAAGAAGACTATTCCTTGGTCATTTGGAAGTAGAATACTACAGGGTGATTTTGTGTGTGTTTTTTTTTTCTACAAACAAGATCATCTTCTAGCCACAAAATAATCGTGGACATCAGAGGATGAACGTGGACATGTTTCTACCACCTAAGTCCCAAGCCCCATTCAAGTTCTGCCAGTTATCCTGTGAACAGTCTTCCCTTCCAACAGGACTGGGAAAGGGACCCTGTCCAGGGTCATCCATCCGCAGTCTGTTTGACATCCGTGGGCTGACCCTGTGGAAGGTCTCAGGCCTGGCACTCTGAGATGTCTCTCAGCTCGCTCTGGGCTGGCTGGCAGTTCTGCATTGTTAGAGTCAGGTCTTGCTTTGAGCAGAGACTACAGACATGAGCTTCAGGGTTCGCTGTGTCTCACCACACGGTTACAGTCTGGATTCTTCTCATGGCAGGTGGTTTTGACCTTGGTCACTTGTTAAGGTGGTGTCTGCCCATGTAAAGTAATTCTTCAGTCCTTCTTTAGTATTTCCTTTGCTATTCATGGAGGATTTGGGGGTAATACTATAAAGTCATGTAAATATCCCAAAGCTCATTAAAATTTCAGTCACTAGATTTACCATCCATTTCTTACTAGAATTATTATAAAGATGGTTGCTGAGTATTGATTTTTCTAGTATTGTAATTTTCTCTACATTCACTGTAGGCATTCCAACATAGAGAAACACATTTCTTATCTCCCTTTATGTTTAACTTTTTATGAGTATAGGTTAAAGATTAATATGTTATTTAATGATTTACAATGCATTTTTATCACTGTTTATCTGGTTGTTGAAACTATCTCATATTTGATCAGTTTGTTGACTCTGTCCTAATTCTGGCACAAAAATACTCCAGGCTCGATTATTTCACATCCATGTGAACACAGCAAGAGAGAGGAGTGGATGCAGACTGCTCCAGCCTTTGATTTAGTCAATTGGCAACTTGGTGCCTTGTCTGGTCCCTGACTGTGTGTTCCAAGTCCACCAGAACTCACTCCTCCCATCCACTGAGAGAGCGGGAGCCACTTTTACCTGACCATGTTAATCTTGCTACAGGGGTTAAAAAACATGCTGAATTGGTCATGACCAGTTCATCTTCTGTGCAGGCTGCTCTGTATTTGCTGAGAACTGCTCTGAGCGTTTCTACAGTGGCTAGGGGAGGGAAGCTATTAGTTGTAGGTCTATTATGAAAGTGTCCAACAATTGTTGATTTTTTTTTTGTACGAGGGATTGAACCCAGGGTCACTTTACCACTGAGCTACATCCCCAGCCCTTTTTATTTTTAGACAGGGTCTCACTAAGTTGCATAGGTCTTTGCTAAGTTACTGAGGCTTGTCTTGAACTTGTGATCCTTCTACCTCAGCCTTCCAAGTCGCTGGGATTACAGACATGTGCCAACTATGCTCAACAATGATTACAAAATTTTAAGAATTTATTAAAGAATAAATAATTGTGCTCTCCTTGGTAGCACATTTATTAAAATTAGAGCAACACAGAGAAGCTTAGCATAGTCTCTGCACAAGGAGAAAATGAGAATTTGTGAAGCAGTCTATATTATTAAAGAAGAAAACAAAAACTATTTATTATTTAAAGTTTTTAAATAATTAAATTATCTATGATTATTCTCTCCCTGCCTTCCTCCAGCCTCCTGCAACTCTACCCTTCTGAACTCAGAATTAAAATGAAAATCTTAGGATCAGACCCTTTCCACCTGCACTGAACACAGAGCGCCCTCTAGAGGCGGCACTGAGTCAGCATAGTATTTCCAACCTCGCAAGGAAGGACCTGAGAGCTGGCAGAGCCCCGCAGTCACCTGCAGCACCTGCGGCACCTGCAACACACTGCCTCCCTGTGCCAGCCTGGTTCCTCTGTCCCCATTGTCCTCCTGGGGCTTCGGCTTGTGCATGGGGCATCAGTACAGGGACCCGGCATGTCACAGACACAGAGGAAATAGGCAGGAATCCGGCCAAGAAGGTGGACAGAGGGCAGCAGGGTCCATGCTTACCCGGACTCTCTGTCCAGCCTCTGGGCTTTCCATCAGATGTGCAAATACAAGTTCCAGACACTTGTTTAAATCATTAAACCACATAAAACTAAAGAAATATTCCTTGCCTGGGGACAGTGCCAGTTTAAAACTTCTCTGAGCCACCCCTCTTTCTTCTTCTCCCTTCCAAGACCTCCCTGTTAATGCCTCCTGTTACTGAAGTGAGGAAACGCGGGAACTCACTCCTCTAAGACACACACACACACACACACACACACACACACACACACACACGATCTCCTCATCGAGCAGTTTGTTTCTCTCTGAACTAGCTGGAGACATTCTTAAGAGTACAAATCATAGCAACAACAAACTAAAGACAGGAACTAGCTTCTTCCCCTAGGCTTTTAGACAACCCTTTTAGTTCTGGGTCATGAGAGTTGGTTGTGATCCTGGGTCTTTGAGCATCTGGAAATATCTCTATTAGAGAAGATCCTACTATCAATTGTTCTTGTTTCATATTCGAAAATATGCTTTGTTCTGCCTCTTTAAAAACAAAACAAAACATGGCTTAGGACAGAGGATCAAAGCATTCATGTGGCTCTGGCAGTGGGCAGAGGAAGTGTGGCCGTGGGGGTGGAGGACGTGGGGGAGGAGCTCTGGCCACTGGAGCCCTGCCAGCTTCGCCTCTGTCCTTGGCCAGGAGGAGCCCCTCCCGCCCCGCTGGACTCGGCTGGGACTGGGTGTCTTCAAGTAGCTCCAAGATGTGGCAACGTGCTGTGTCTGTGGAGGGTGATGATTTTCTGCAGGATGTGATTATCTTTTCTGCCAGAGGGGATTCTACAAGTTAACCACATCTGGGTGAAATTTAAGTCACCAGATAATCCTTGGAGGACCCACTAAACAATGGCATTCACAGGCGTGCAGCCTTTGACAACCTCTGGAGACTTCTCTAGTGTTGACCTTTGAACTAACCGCGAAGTCCAAGGGCTACACACACACAATAACCTGAAGACCTCTCAGCCACTTCCCGGTCCTCCCTGGCTGCCCCTTGGGTTCACCAGGCAGGTTGTCACTTCTGATGTGACAAGTCAAGAGAAGAGCAGTCGGTAGTCCCATGTGAGTTAGGGAAACTACTGGTTTTTTACGTTTCGTCCTGTGGTTGACTTAACCTTCTACACAGCCTGCAGTATGCTGGATGTGTGGACCCTGCCTCCCCGAGTCTCTGGGAGAATGTTGGGTGCCAAGCAGAGCCTTAGCCAGGCGCCACCGTGGCCGTCACCAGGCCTTGCACCTGGCTGGCGCTGTGGGGCTCTCCAGCCTTCCTGACTCCTGGCTGGTGCTCGTTGGGTGACCAGGCCAGCAGGGCTCACAGAAGCCCAGGGAGCTACTCCAGGCCCCACGTCTGACTCTCAGGGAGAACTGGCCGCCTGTGGCATCACCGTGTGTCTCAGGGGCTGTGGCGCAGCTCCTCAGTGACAGTGACGCTGGCCGGAGAACAGTGCAAGTCTGGGCAGGGTGGCCCTGGGCTGTGCCCTCCCGTCTTCCCACCCTTCCACTTGGTTTCCAGACCCTGCCCCTGCCACAGGGTCCACTGTGAGACCACTCTCCAAACCCCGACTACCACCATGTGTGGGGCTCTGCCTCCTCACTGTCACTGTTCCTCCTGTGGGGGCCAAGGTCAAGGACAGGGTGGTCACCACCCTGAGCCTTACCATGTGCCAAGTCCAGGATCCCACCTCTCCCTTGAGGGCCCCCTGCTGGGGGGGGGGCTGAATCATGAACCGTGTGCTGAACCATGCTGGAAACAGAGGGGCCAGGGCAGCTCTGAGGTAGACCCTTCCCTCCCGTCCCAAAGGAGCAGGCAGGGTGACGGCTGGCCGGCCCGCTCACTGCCACTCACAACAAAGCAGTTAGGGACACCCCCAGTGAGGAGCTCGGGGAAGGCTGTTCTTGCAGAAGCAGCCCTCGGTGGCTCTGCGGAATACTGAGGAGCACGTGTCGTCGGGACAAGGGCGAGCCGCCACCAGGGAGCACGCGCTGAGCCCCAGTGTCCACTCCGAAGCTGTGCTCAGGGCTCGGGGCCTGCTGGTCTGCGCTCCAGCTGGTCACTCCCGAGCTCCTGGCTATTTGCCACCTTTCTACTGACATCACTCATGGTCAGACTGGACTCGGCATCTGGGTGTTCTGGGTTAACCTCACCTGAGGTCTCTCTACTCAATGACAGGTGCTGTGGCAGCCCTACTGGGTGCCAGGGGACAGAGCAATGAATAAAGACATATATGGGGTTGGGGAAGGGGACAGTAAATAGGAAGTGAGAATCATAACAACGCCTAAGAAGAAAGCAAATGGAGCCGTGGGGCAGTCGTGGTGGGACTGAGGACGACACTCCAGGTGCTCGGCAGCCTTTCCAGAGAGAGCGATATCGGGGCCAGGACCTGCAGGACGTGGGAGCAGTCCTACAGAAGCAGCAGCAAAGGCTGAGGTGCTGGGGTCAGCGGGGGCCTTCCTTGAGCCAGGATGGGCCACCTGGCTGGAAGCAGGAAGAGAGGAATTGGAGAGAGCAGGGCCAGGCCGCTGTCTAGGCCACATTTCAGACCGTGTCTAAAACTGCTGGGCAATACGTTCCCCACAGAGGGGGAGGGACCAGGAGCACTGGGACCCCTCGGCAGGTGAGTCCAGGTCAGAAGCCACCAGGAGCTGCCTCAAGGCCTGACATCCACTCTAGCCCAGTTCTGCGGACTGGAGAATTCGTGAATCTGGAGGATGTGGGGAGCCTACTAAAGGGATGTCACAATGCTCCTTAGAGGGTCCTGGGAAAGCTCCAGTGTCCACCCAAGCCCCACACTGTGCAGAAAAAAAAAGAGGGAAAGAGAATCCATTACAAAGATCTGAGGAGGTCCACAGAGCCCCAGGCAGGGAGCAGCACCCCTAGAGGGGGGTCATGAACTGGACATTGTGGAGACACCTTGTACCTCCCAGCTCTGCCCCTTCTCTCCTGCTTCATTCTGGTGTCTTCTGTCCACAGGAGAGGACCTTGCTGGCCAGGCTGGGGCCAGCTGTTTAGCATGCCCAGCGGCTCAAGGAAGGGTGGTGGGTAGCACTGACAGCCTGGCTGCGGAGGTCCCCTAACCAAGCAGCCACTGCTGCACCATCGACTTCCCTCTGAAGGGTGTTTTGAGAGATTGGGAAATACTCCAGCAGATGCTCTCTGCCACGGGTCAGAGAAATAGCGGGCAGCAGAAGCAGAGGAACCAAACCACAGGACTGGCGCGTTGCTCTGGAATTGTGCTTTTAGTGAGAAACCTCTCCTTCACACCCACCTGGTACAAAGGGAAGGCAGATGGACCTGGGTCCCAGGGCTGGGCTGGTCTCAGGGACGGGCCTCTTGCCCGACAGGGTTCCCTCTGTTCTCACCAGGATGAGGCAGTGGCACTAGGTCCTCCTCCAGGTAGCTCCCAGGTGCTCCTGGGCTATGCTAAGCATTTCCATTTGGCAGCTGGAAATTGCTTAGGAATTTGTCCTCAGGTTAGTTGCAGGTATTCAGAGACGGTAAGGAGACAGGCTGTGCTTCAGATCCTCTGATCCCGGCCCTGCCAGGCTCATGCCCTTGAATGCACCTAAGTTCATGAATTTCCTAAGCCCAAGTTTGCTTCCCCTAAACCCTGGAGAGGAACCAGGCACAGGTGCCACCTCCACCGCGTTCACAAACTCACAGCCCTACATAGTTCTTCATGACCTTGTCACATGTGACTTTCCCTTGTCCCCGGGGCAGGTGCGAGAGCGTGGAGCTGGACAATAAAATCCGGGATCTGATAGAGAGAAATGCTTCTCTTGATCCAAAAGGGGTCCCCCCAGAGGCCACACTGAGCCACAGGAATGCATGTCCTCCAAAGGTAAGAACGCTTCCTCCACAAATCTCCGTGCCAACTGCTTGCTCCAGGAGGAGTGTGCGGGACAGTCCCACACATTCACTGCGGCAGCCCTTCCTGGAGGGCCAGGTGCTGAGCACCACAGGGCTTCCCTTTCAGTCACTTCCTGCTGCTGAGAGTCCTGGGCAGAGGCCCCTCCAGGCAGGAACAGGACCCCAGGGGGGTCCCCACGGGCAGGCGTTCCTGGAGGCAGGGCCTGGCTCCACAGCCCGCACTGCTCCTGCCCTGCCTTGTGCTTTTGTTGTTGTTGTTGTTGTTTCCTTGTTCTTTGCTTGAAAGTCAAAGTCGTGTGAATTTCCTCTTTGAAGATGTTCATCTGTGGTACTTTGTTAAAGCAAATAAAGTTCAAGATTCAGCTTGAGCTAAGAATTTTGTGGACCACATCTAGAAACACGTGAGAAGGCCCTGAACGCTTCTGCTCCCTGATGGTCCTAGGGTCATCTGCGATGACCACCTACTTGGTGGTCACCAGAGACTGTGACGAGTGGAGTCGAGAGCACACCTGGTGTAAAGAGCTTATTCCTACCAGTAACTTCAGCTCTCCTTTCTGTATGCACATGGCAGGCGCAGATCACCGAGGGACTTTTCTGTGGTGCTGGTGGACCTTGGTCTCCCTGAACAAATATTTGCTCTATTATAGCTAGCTTGCGTCCACACCTGGTATCCTCGTCTCTAAAAGGAAGTCTCAGAACCCAACCTTGGGTCTGCCCTGACATCCCCAGGGGACACCCCACTCCTGGGCATCTCTGCACTGGCCGCCTGCGCGTGCTTCTCTCTGTCTCTCACACACACACACTCACACGCACACACACTCACACACACTCACACCCACCTGCTTTTAATCCCCATTCCCCAGGACCTTGGGCCCCGTGGCTGTCACCCTCCAAGTCCCCCGTGCTCCTGACAGCCCCCCGCCCTCAGGACTCCCGCTGGACCTTCCTTACTGGTGACACCTCTCTGCACGCTCTTTGCCAGCCTCACGCTCACACGCCACGTCTGCTTCTGGGGCTTCATGGAGAGGCGTCTCCCTCCCAGACCCGGCATCTCCACACCTCATAGATGAAGTGAGCACCTCGGGAGGCACCGGGCGGGCTGTTCCCAGCCGTCAGCTGGTGTTTCCCGTCCTCCTCATGAAGTAGAGGAAAGACCCCCCGAGGGTGAGCGCTGAGCTGTGGCTAAGGAGACTCAGGGAGCTGGAAGGGGCCTGGGGAGGCGGGGAGGGGGGTGGACCACGGGAGCCTCAGGTGGCAGGGGCCCTGGGCTGAGGTGGGACACACCCCTTACAGCCAGTCGCCAGCCACACCTGGGCCTGGGCCTTAGCATCTCCATCACCTGCCAGTCAACGTTGTGCTTGACGGTCCACTGAGCCCCAGAGAGACCACGTCACCTCTCGGGCAGTGTGGGGCACTCCCTCGCCATAGCTGAACTTAGCCGTGCCGGGCTCTCCCCACCATCACAGGGCTGTAACCCTGACCCGAGGCGCAGTGGCCTGGCACCTCCGTCTCACTCATCTCCTCCTGTGCACGTGCCACCACCTACTGACTCAACCTGCTCCAAAACCCTGCTCACCGGCACGGGCCGTGCAGATCCCCAAACACCCTGTCCCTTCTGGCCTCTCCTGCCCACTCGCCCCTCTGGCTTCCCTCAGTCGCCTGCCTGCTCCCTTGGAGGGCTCAGGCCCTGTCCACGTCATGGGACGCAGGCTGAGGCCCGACGTGTGCTGGGTGAACCTGTCTTCCCCACTGGGCCTGGGCCCTGGAGGAGGATCTGTCTGCTCCCTGAAGGCACTGAGTTCCACGGCAGATTTTTCTGGAAGACAACAATAGTAAACCACTAGCTTGACTTCGAGAGCCACGGTCAAGCTAGACGTGCCATCAGTTTGCCCCTAGAATTCCCCTAGAGTGCTTGGAGTCTGCCGGAGAAGTGGCAGGAACAGGGACTCAGAGACCCACTGCTCACTCTCGGCTGGAGGCCACTGTGTGGTCTTTCCTGTTGATGCTGAAGTCACTGACTGCCAGGGGTTTGGATGCTCACTGGTCATTGCTGCCTGCAGATGAGATTTGTGCCAAGCTCCGGAGCACTGGTGGGTGCCCCAGCTGTGCCAACCCTGCCTGGGTGAGATATGTCCTCCTGAGCCCCCAGGTCACCACACAGGGTGCTCCCTGCCCTGGAATAGATACTCATTCCCTGCGTGCACCTTGGAGTCCCAGTGTCTGCCGAAGGACACGTCACCTCCTCTTGGCCTCCCATCACAGGGGCTTTAGCTGCTGCTGTTCGGTGCCCACTCTGGGCCAGCATCCTGCAGAACATTCCTCTATGTGCAGCTGTTCAACCCTGACCCCCTGCAGATGGGAAGCTCAGGTTCCAGGAGGTTGAGATATTTCCTCATGGGCTGATAGGATGGAGATTCTGGACCTCAAATGGGACCAAGTGGAAGCATCGCCCTGAACTTCCTGCTTCCCTCACATCAGGGCCATCTGGGAGCTGGGCCAGAGCTCAAGCAGATGCAGAGGATGCTGTCATCAGAGTGGACCCCACCCAGGCCTAACACACCACACTCGATCCAGCCACCGTGGCCTGCCTGTCTTCCTGGAGTCTGTCCTCCCAGAGCAGCCCCGGGAGTCTGCAACCTCCCTCCCACCATCCCTCCAGCACCTTCCTCAATCTTCCTCCCACGATGTCTCCACGTATTTGATTCCAGAGCAAACCCTGCTTTGCCTGCTGGAATCTGCTGCGCTGCCAGTTGCACAACAACCCTCTGTGCAGGGGAGTGCTACGCTCAGGACAGAGCAAACCTTCACACTCTCGATGAGATCCTGATAGAACCGAAACAGGTGCAAGAAGATTCCTGTTAGGGTGAAACAAGAGAGAGCTGATGGCGGGTTAGGGATGGTGGAGGGCTCCTCTGCTTTCCCACTGAATGGAGTCAGCGTAGGAGTGTGATGCAAACTCCTTTTCAGGAGCTGGGAATCTGTTTCTTCATGGCTCCCCGAGATGGGAAGGGGTAGCGGAATGGAGGAATGATTGGATGAAGGGGCCTGAGCCATGTGGAGTTCCCTTTTCACTAACCAGCTTGCCAAGAAGGAGTGGAGAGGGGGGATCAGAACCGAGAAGGAAGCAGGGTGACTCACGGCTTCGAGGAAATGAGCAGCGTTACTGATGAACGGGAGAAAGTCCACCCGCACCAAAGCGCATGGGGTGTGTAGCAAGCAGCCGCAGGAGGTCAGTGCACAGAGGTCACCCTCGTCTCGGTGGCTGAGGAAAAGCAGCTGCCTCAGTGCATGGGTGTCAAGATTGCCAAATGTATTAAAAATAGGCCTGGTGACAAAGAGGAAGAGGGACAAAAGAAAAGAAAAGTGGGTGGTTCTCCTTGATGGAAGGCTCTAATCCGTTCCTGAGGGTGTGGCATGAATTTGGAGGATGGTGGGCCTCTGATAGAGTTCAGAGGGGCTCCTCAAGTGCACTACCTGCAGAGTCGTAGGTGTGACTCCATAGTGTCCTTCGCAGACGTGGACAGTGAAGGTCCAGAATGCACTTCAGTGGAGGAATCACGAGAACACAGGTGGATGAAGTCTTCGTTAGAGAACAATGGCTGTCATAAAACAGGGGCTCCTGGGCGGAGAGCAGGAAGACTCCAAGTCGTGCTTGGTGGTGAAGGGTTAGGATTCCTGGGCTAGAGCCTGTTCATGGAATTCTGTCCTGACGTCATTTGTTTTTTATCTTGGGTACCAGGGATTGAACTCGGGGGCACTCAGCCCCTGAGCCGCATCTGCAACCCTATTTTGTATTTTATTTAGAGACGGGGTCTATTAGCACCTTGCTTTTGCCAAGACTGGCTTTGAACTCGTGATCTTCCTGAGCTGCTGGATTACAGGGGTGCACCACCACACCCGGCCTGATGTTATTTTAAAGATACGATTTTATGGCCAAAATAGTATATTTTATGCATCCTATTCTTAGTCATACCCATCCCCAAGACACATCAGTCTGTATAATTACAGAACAATCGAGAGTGACAAATGCCCCCAAGTTGGGGCGACTAGTTTACAAATAAATGCTCTAGATATGCTTTCTGACGGAGTCTCGGGAACAGGCAGCGTGGTCTCTGTGTCGAAGCACCTGTGCTCTGCTCCGCACATCTCCACCTTCTCCTGGGCATCCTCAAGTCCACTACTTGCAGCCGTGCTGAGGCCAAATGCATGGCCAGCCACCACCCTTCATCAGCTGCCCTCAGTGAGGTAAAAGGGGAAAAAAGATGGCGGAGTGTCTGACGAGTGGTCACCACACCCAGCGAGACACATCCTGACACACCGACCTGCAGGTGCCCTCCATGAGAAAGCCAGGACAGCGTCTTGAAGCCTTCTCCTGACCAGCCGTTTCAGTCAGTGCTGGGAAACCGCCAACCTGGAGCGGGCGTGAGGTGCCCCGGCTTTAAGGAGAACCAACAGAGTTGAGTTGTCTGAGAATCTGGTCTGCCTTTGGACTCTTTCTCCCTTTCTTTCCTTTTCTCCTTTCTCTCTCCCTCCCTCCCTCCCTCCCCCATTCTTCCTCTCCCTCCCTCCCTCCCTCCCTTCCTATCTTCTTTTGGGTTTTGACTTGGAGGCAGATATCAGCTTTGAGTAAGTTGGGATTGGGCTGGGGAGGATGTTGGGTGGATGCGAACCTCCGTCGGGACAGCCCCCATCTCCCCGGGCCTACAGGAAGTGCTTTCAGTAGTTCAGAGTGCCCGGCCCGGCGTGCCCAGAGGGTACCAGGGAAACTTGCAAACTACGGGAAGGCAACACACGCTTTTCTGTAAGCACATTGTTGAAAAAATGTACCTAGTTTCTCTTTTCTTTTTCCCTGCTTTTAAACCTAAATCAACCATTTTTCATCAAAATAAGAACTTGATAATCCATCCTACTCCCTAATCCAAGATCAGTTTCCAGGAGCAAAGAAAGGTGATTTGTTCATCGAAAGCAGAGAGGCGTGAAGTCTCTGACCCTACGACCAGGGAGGTGGCTGCAGCACTGGGCAGGGAGTGGCGTCCAACAGGACGACACGAGGTCCACACTGTGGCTCCCTGTGTGGGGTGAGCTGTGTGGACACTGGGGGAAAGCCTCCTGGGCAGGAGAGGGGCTCAAGGGCCTGCAGCGCAGCCGGAGGTGAAGCAGTGTGAGCAAAAAGGAGGAGGCGGGAGAGGTCAGAGAGGCTCGGCCGGCCGCGGGGCCCCTTGACTGCTGGGAAGAGTCTGCCTCGGCTCTGGGTGAGATGGGCAGCCACCGGCTAGTCTCAGCAGAGGAGGGACAGGAAAGGACATTTGAAAGCCTCACCCTGTACTGATCATGGCTGGGGCAGGAGAGCCCTTGGGGTACCTTAGTGTCTGGCTAGCAGAAAAGGCTTGTTGGCCTTCCAGAGAGGCCAGCCAGACACAACCAGACATCAGTCACCGCGGGACATGCTTCTAAGAAAGCTCCTGCTGGATAAGACCCAGAAGCCAACAGGAGAGCCCTCAGGCTGAACCAGTGATAAAAGGCCTGTCATGTCACCTGCCCCGCGTGGCAGGAGGCCCAGAGCCTCTGGTTCCTGAGGCCGTGCTGGACAGGTCTGCATGGAGCCTACAGAGTGTGCAGATAAACTGGGCACAGACTTTGATGTAAAAGGGGGCTGAAAGATAGCTCCAGGCTTTGTGTTCCGGGAAATGAGACGTGTTCCTTCCCATGGGGAAGAAGGTTGTGTGGCGAGATCAGGAAACAGGCTTCCTGCAGCTGGACGGGCGGGGCTCTGAGGTCCCCACAGAGAGGACGAGCTGGCAACCAAAGGGGCTCTGGGGCCGCCCTGCCCACCCGGGCCTGGTGGACGTGGTGACAGGTATGTTCCTTGCCCAGGGTAACCTTGCTAGTCTGTTCACTGGCTCGCTCTGGCCGGGCCTTCCCATGTCACAGGCACCACGCATCTCAGGCCTGCTGGTCCTGAAAAGCCACTCCTCACAAGTCTGCTGTGCCCCAGGGTCCTCAGTGTCCCCCTAAGGAGACCCGTCGTGACTTCCTTCCCGTCCTCCTCGGATGCCCCGTGAACCTGCTCCAGTTAAATGGGCGCGTTGTCACCCGGGCCTCAGCCTTGCCCCCTCTGCTCTGGTGAGGTGGCCTGCATGGCGCCTCCCACGACCCCATCAGAGCCCTGCCCACCCCTCGAGGCCAGCAGATGCCTGCTCTCGTGCTGGGAAAGCCTCCTCAAGCTCCCAGGCTTTGTTTTCCTTACCATTATTCTCTGGCTTCTCTTTGCATCCCAGCTTTTCATAGATGCCTGTGTGCACACACACTGTGCACACCTGCACACATCTGCGTGGATATATGAAACTGTGTTTAAGAGTGTGTATGTGCATGTGTACGTGTAGACGTGTGTACATTTAACGTGTGTACGTGTATATGTGAACGTGTGTGTGTGTGTGTGTGTGTGTGTGTGTGCTCACACCCCTGTACACATCACTGGAAGCGGGGTCTCTGCTTGGTTTGGGATGTGCTCCGTGCCGAGCGCTGTGACTGGCGTGTGGGTTTGGGCCAGTCTCTTCCCTCTGTCGTGTGACTCAGGGAGTGTTCCTAGGTCAGGTCAAGCTGCTGGTCCTAGTGCTGACCTGTGTGGTCAGGGAGGGCAGCCCGGGGAGGAGGGCTGGGCGGAGGCTGAGCCCCAGGCCCTCACGTCACCAGTGGCAGAGTGCACTCAGGTGACAGCTGCAGAGGGGTGGCAGTAGCTCCTTCTTGTGTCCCTCTTCATGTTTCTGCTGGTTGGTTTTGTCCCTCTAGTCACACAGGAGATGAGGGGTCATCAGAACAGCCTTGGAAGCGGGGACACAGTTCTCTCACTGAGACTTCTCCTGAAGCTGAGCAGACTCCCCAGAGCAGGGCACCTGTGTGGGCAAGGGTGAGCCGGGCAGGGTGAGCCGGGCGGGTGCCACAGGTGCCCGTCGCTCCTGGCAGGTCTGCGGGAGCTCCACTGTGCCCAGCTGAGCTGCAGCTTCTCCAGAGCATTGCGTGAACCTGCAGGGCTCTAGGGGCCGTTGGCTGTTACCCCCAGCAGACGGTGGCGAAGATGCAAAAGTGCGGGTTTGTGCTTCACAGAGGCCACCGCCTAGTGGAGGGCCATCGGGGGACCCTGAGATGCTGGTGCAAGGGATGGTGCCGCAAGAAACCGCCCTGTAAACCCCTGGGTTACTGTGACCGACAGAGAAGAGGAGGGAGGGAACCTAGGACTTTATAGACGACTCTGTGCCTTCGTCCTGTGTGCCCTTGTGTGTCCATGTGTGTCTGTGTGTTCCCATGTGTCTGTGTGTGTGTGGGTCTGTGTGGGTCCATGTGTGTGTGGGTCTGTGTGGGTCCATGTGTGTCTGTGTGTGCCTATCTCTGTGTCTGTGTATATTGGGTCTATGTGTGGGTCCATGTGTGTCTGTGTATGTATCTACCTCTGTGTGTTCTCCTGTGTGTGTTGGGTCTATGTGTGTGTGTGTTTATGTGTGTGTCTGTTTATCTGTGTCAATGCATTTGTGCCTATGTATTTATATCTGCGTTTATCTGTGTATCTCTGTGTTGGGTCTCTGTGTGTGTGTGTGTGTGTGTGTGTCTATGTCTGTTTATCTATGTATCTGCATGTGTCTGTGTGTCTGTGTGTTGGGTCTATGTGTGTGTGTGGATGTCTGTGTTTATCTGTGTCAGTGGGTTGGGTCTATGTGTGTGTGTGTCTGTGTTTATCTGTGTCTGTGGGTTGGGTCTATGTGTGTGTGTGGATGTCTGTGTTTATCTGTGTCTGTGTGTCGGGTCTGCATGTGTCTGTGTGTCTGTGTGCTGGGTCTATGTGTGTGTGTGTGTGTGTGTGTGTGTCTATGAGTGTTTTGGAGGAAACTTGCTTTACCACAGCCTTTCCCCTCCTGGAGAAAGAACCTTTGTTGGCACAGAGTGGACTCCAGAGGCCTCGTCCCCTGCCCTGAGGTCAGTGTGTAGGTGGTCAGTGGGCTTTCAGAGCTCTGAGTGGACAGTGAGTCCCACCTGCATCTGTGGACACTGCTTCAGGCCAGCCCACTCCCTCTCACTCCTGCCCATCTTCTAAACAGACCAAAGACCAGCAGTGAGTCCCTGAACGTGGATCGAGGCACAGCTGGGTCCCAAGGCCCCTCATTCAGCAGAGTGCTGAAGGTGGCCCTGTGCAATGCTGGGACAGGTGGCCGGGGAGACAGGGAATAAACATTGCAATGCTGGCCGTGCACTCCCTTGGGTGGGGGAACCCAAGCCGAGGTCCAGGTGGGAGGGTGGCCTGGCAAAGGGTTGGGGGCCGAGCGGCACGTGCCAGGGCCCAGGGAGGATGTGTGTGTGTGTGTGTGTGTGTGTGTGTGTGTGTCTGTGTTCATCTGTGGCTGGGCAGGGGCACAGGGGAGCGCAGGACAGTGGGAGGGAGGCCAGGCCTGCAGCCCCTCGCCTCCTGGGGAGTTCCTTGTCCTCTGTGACCCTGAAGACCTCACGGCAGCCCGAGCAGCCCGTCAGGCTGGGAGCCGGCTGGTCGCTCCTGGGTCCCTTCAGGGACCCTTATTCCCTTGTTTGTACACCTGGCCTCCTGTGCCACCGACCAGCAAGCCCCGGAGCCTGGGTCCACTGGTGTAGCACCTCCCACCCCTGGTTTTCCTGCGGTACCCATCTCGAGCTCTGCTGCAAAGTGGCAGGAGTCCCCTAACTAACGCAGAACATCAGAGCAAAAAGACGCTATTTCAGGTGCCTGGGGACAGTCCCCCCTGACCTGTGGAAAGGACGGCCATTCTGAGAACCAAGGTTGACCTTTCTGCCAAATGTAGATTCAATTTGCAAACAAGGCCCATTTTTCTTTGAAATGAAGTATTTTCTTTTAGTTCTGTAAGAATCAGTGGCACTTGGAGCGTCATGTGTGACGCCTGCCAGAGACCATGCCTGCAGGGAACATGGAGTGGTCCCTCCCTGCTCTGGGAGACACACGGAGTCCATGGCGCTTGGACCACTGAGGAAGGGCTCCCGGGCCCAGGCTTTCTGCAGTGGGAACTTCCTCCTCCAGTGGGAGAAACTGCCAGTAAAGGAAGAAGGACGATTTACATACCGTGGCAAGGCTGCTCTGCGGGCTTAGTCACAGCCTGCCGCTTGAGACATCCTGGGAAATCCCTCTCTGGAAGAGGAGAGTTAAAGTCCGGGTTTCTGGGCTTATAAGCCTTATTCCGAGTCATTCACAGGCAGAGTCACCTCCCTTTGTTTTTAATGGCAAACGATCATTGTGATTTTTCTATCATGAGTTAGTGGTGGGGTGTGCTTTGCCAATTCTGCATTTTGGTCTTACCCTGAACACACCATAAGAGACTCCCCCGCTCTTCTTTCTGCTTCCCAAGACTCCCAGGAAAACAGCTTCCGTGGCACATTCTGCCCAGGGCACAGCTGGAATGAGCACTGTGGACAGTTCCGCGGACCAAGCAGAGGTAAGAACACGCTTCTGGGGATGGCTTGGCCTCGAGGGTAATGGACAGTGAATGAATGGAGGTGCTTTCTTAGTTTTTTAATAAAAGATAACCAAGGTATAATGAGAAACTGACCACATATTTCATTTAGATATCTAAGTGGTAGTGCTGAAATTTTAATATCTAGAAGTTGGCATGGGTATTATGGTAGAGAAAGAAATGCCCAGACACTGTGAATACAGATCGTGCGCTGTAGAAAATACTTACAGGGAATTATTGCGTATGGGGGACATTTTTTCTGTACTAGAACTCAGTCATTAGAAATCTTTGCACTTATTGCAATATCAGATGCCTTTTTAGCAACTGAAAAGCAAAGCAAATCCAAGTGAAATTTCCCCCAAATTTTAGTATTTGGTTGATTTTGCCATATTTTAATACACACTTTAGTCATACAAGCCATGGCAAAATTTAGACTGATCTTCAGAGAAAGCCCTGGAGATACAGCTGTGGCTGACAAGCCAAGGGTCCTCTCCTCCCCCCTCCCTATTTCCCCAATTACAAAGACCACTGCTGAGTCTCAGAAATCAGCGCTCCTCCAGCTCCAGATAGACCCCTTTGAAAATCCAGTATCTGTATCTTATTTATAAAATAAGAATCAAGGTCAGAGTGTTTTATAATTTTTTCCAGAAAAAAAGTTATTTACAGAAACAAATCAGCCCACTGCCGAGTTGTCCACATCTGCACTCCCAGAAGGCAAGAGCCTACAGATGTTTTATGGTCACAGAGTTTTTTCCACCTCACAAGTGCAAGGAGGGCTTTTTGAGGACCCCAGATTGACATTTCCAAGTGTGAGCGGGGATGGCAGGATATTGACTTACTAGGAACCATGATGACTGAGGACGTTGGTTAGGCACAGAGACACCATTTCAGAAGTCTCAACCCAGTGTCCCGGGCACTCTGTGTCAGGGGGACCTGGACTTGCTCCTGTGGTCAGAGTCCCTGTTGCTGCACCGCTGGGTGCTCAGCTCAGCCCACACCAAGTAGGGCTGGCTCTCAGCACATGCCAGATCCAAGATGCTTAGTGGGTCAGTCAGTTCTAATCTCGTTTCTTAAAAGTCTTCTCCCCAAGGAGAAGGTCACTCACTCACAGGAACCAACATGCTTGTCACCTGGATTTCCACGTCCCTCTTGGTGATCAGCCAAACCAGTTTCTTGTGGTTAACAGCAAGTTTACACAGAAGCTCACTGTTAAAATGTGGCCTTAGTCACAACACAGGTCTAAATAGAAAGAAGGAGGTAAAGCAAAGAGCAGCAGCTACACAGGTGTACTCCCTCAAACCTTAAAGTACAAGTCAGAAGTAAGGAAATACAGGGAAATGCAGCTTTATAAATGGTTTCTCATGAAAGAGCCCTCAAAATCCCATGATGATGGCAAAAGAACTGTTTCCTCTGATCTTTCTGGCAAAGATCAACATGTTTTGAAAATATTCTTAACTGTTCATGCAGAGCCTCGAGCAGTTCCGTGGTCCACAGTCCCTGATGGTAAGGGGCTGAACGCAGATCATCATCACCCTCTGGCTTCTATGACCTAAAGGACTCTTTGGTTACAGCACAGAAACCAGTCCTTTATGCAAGTGACAATTTAACCCAATGACAGGCAGCTGCAGGAACTTCTGTGCTTTCTTTAAATGAATATTCCCATTCTTGACAAACATAGCCACCCCCCCAAAAAAAACCAAAATATGATTAACGTTTCCATTAAGCCATTAAGCTAATAATTTATTGTCAGTCCAAACTTGTACTCTAAAGACTTTTATTCCAAGAGCTGGTTAGTGTTACACAGTGCCGGACAATCTCTGTGCCCCCGACTCTGACGTGCTAGTATCCACTGTCCTGGGGTTGAGTCCTGGGGTTTGGGCTTCAGCCGCTGTGCTTCAGGGACCACTGTGGTCTTCATTCTTGGTGGTCCTATGCCCCCTCTGACTTTTGACAGAGACACTCTTTAGAATTTGCTGGTGATATGTTCATGGGCAGGACTGAAAATGACTTGTTTACTATGTAAACGTCTAAAACGTATCCTGAAACTGACCCAATTTCTGTAAGTCATTCTACTCTTATTTTTTTGGAAAGGGATTCAAATTCGAATTTAAGAAGTTCTAACTTCCGGTTTGCCCATTATATCGATACATTTATGATTTGTTGGGATATTTTGGTTACCAATTCCTGTGAAGGGATCTTGTTCATAATGTGAAGCTGTGCCCCGACAAGTCCTTATGAAGGAACCATGGGAGAGAGCTTCTGTTTTTGTCTGTGGTGCTGATGCATTCTGCCACTGAGCTGCCTCTCAGCTCCAGAATCCAGTGTTTTTCTAAATCACAATGTAAGAGTTGGTTAAACGCAGGTGTTTGTGAAGGACAGTACTTCTCCTATTTACTTTGCAAATGGTTTTACCTCAATCCTTTTTTTTTCCCCAAGAGTGCTCAATCATCAAGAAGAAAGAATTTGACAGATCCTCTTGAACAAAAGATAAGGTGCTTAGAGAAACAGAGAAAAGAGGTAACTTGTATTAGTTAAAGACGTCGGGATGGGTCAGTGCTGAGAACAAGCATCTTTGTCTTTTATCTTTGCTAAGTGATGGTGTTCATCTCTCTGATACTGCATTGCGTTATACTGAAAGAAAACAGTTTTATCAATATTTACGTAATGCCTAATGAAAAAAATGACAGGGTCATAAACTCATTTTGGCATTTACAATCCTAATTTTCCCCTACTTCAGCTGCTTCCTCCATGTGCCCCATGTGAACTCATCACCTGTGTCACACAAGAGGCACACCTTGAAACTCCAAATGTGAAGGATTTCAGTGCAGTTGATTGAGAAGGGGTGACTTTGTGAATTGGGCGTCTCAACGCTAGGGGTCTGGGAGCGCTGACATTAGAAAATTCATTCCTTAAATGTTAGTGGGGATGAATAGATATTGTTTATCATCTTAATTTTATTTCCTGAGTTCAGTGAGCATTGAACCTCTTTCCCTTCTTGACAGAGGAGGAGGTGAACGGTGTCACAACTGTAGTGCTCCCTCTGTGGCTGGCCTGGCGGTTCCTCTCTTAATCCACTGTTTCTTCTATGGCACCATCTACTCCTCTTTGACACCACATAGAAAATTCCTGACCTATTAATGCAGTTACAGCACGGAACGCTGATCCACAAAAAGTTAACAAAGCAGGCATCTTTAGTCAATATACATAGAACTGAACTAAATAGCATATCTATCTCCACCAAAAGAGTTACCTAGGAATTGCCATTCTGGGTTCGGTATTTTGTTTTGTCCTAGGTGACCGATTTGCTATTTCCATTTGTCATTTGTGACTGTCTTCTTATATTGATAAGTGCTGCAGATTGCAAATTTCCCTACAAGGAAACTAAAACACACGTCACAGTGTTGTCTTCTAATTAGCACAGAGGTTTAAAACCTTTAAAGAGTTTTCTAAAATTGTCTTACAGCAAAACTTATTCCTTGAAAAATCTATATTTTTGAAAATGTGATAGTATCCATTCAATGATTATGTATCACAAATGATGTGTTATTCTTTTAAAGAATACTATTGCAAACAAATGATTATTATTTAATGGTACAGACTTCAATATAAACTTTTTTAAAGCAAGAAAAATAATTCACTGTAATAATCAGTGTATATACATAAAAAGACCCTTCACACATTAATAGATCTTATAGAAAACCACCAACATCACATTTTTTTATTAGATTCTGATCGAATTAAACAAAGAAGATGAAAGTTCATATGAGACAGTTAAAGCTGGCTGGTGTGCTGTTTAGTGGGCTGGATGGGATACACCCAGACTTAATGGTCTCCCTGTGTGAACCAGTTAGGAACAGGTGAGAGTGAGCAGCAGGGCCTCCAACCCACAGAGAACTCGCTGGAAGGAGTTACTCTGTTCACTTTTGCTTTCCACTCTCTGTAACCTCAAAAAGTGATTCTAGGGTTGCCCAAATTTGCAAAGGGGTAGAAATCCTTTGTTGACTTACTAGGTTTTAATAATTTCAGCTCCTGCAAGTCAATCAGCAGTGGGACCAGCAGTTTAGAAGCATGAAGGAGTTGTATGAAAGAAAGGTAAGCACCCTGTCTGGCTCTCTGCATCTCCTTAACCTGGTCGGGGTCAGCCATGTGGAGGCTCAGGATTGCGGCTGTGAAGGCTTCTGTGGAAGGCAGTAGTGGAAGCCGGAGGGGAGAGGGTGCTGAGTGCACCTCTGGCCTCTTGGTACTGAAGAGGAATGAGTACTGCAGTGGAGCGCCTTGGGCAGTGCTGGAAAATGGGCTACAAACCACTTCTAGTGCTGTCCCCAGAGTGTGCTTATGTGTCCTGCTTCCCAGCAGGGTCACTAGCAGCCATCAGTGCGTCTGCAGGCGGTGGTGTCTGTTAGGGACGTCTAAAATCCATGCTGTGCTCTGCAAGACCAGCCTCTAATTCTTTCCCCTTCCCTGTAAGCCGTTGAGAAGCTTTGGCTTTGGTGAGAAAGCAACTTTTTGGAGAAAATCTCCTTTAAATCAATTTGTAATTTGAAAGCCACTCAATCTTCAGAAAGAGAAAGTAAATCCCCTAAATAATTCGGAATTAAGAAACTAGACCACAACCACCTTGCTACTTTCTTCCCCCTTTTTATACCCAGAGCGTTAAATTCATAAGGTGCAAGGTAATGCTCCCACCGCGTCCGGCAGCAGCGGTAGGACTGGAGGAAGGAGGCAAGAGCTGGAGGCCGCGGGGCCAGGCCTGTGCTTGCTTTCGGGTGGGCCGAGCTCTTTCTAAAATGCAGACATCCTGCTGCCCCGGAGGGACGCGCTGAGGAGGGGCGCTCGCGTCCCCGAGCGCACAGTCGGGTGCCGGGCTTGGGTGCTGGAGAGGGTCTGAAACTGCCGGTTCCTTCCGCAGGTGGCGGAGCTGAGGACCCGGCTGCGCGCGGCCGAGGGCGCCCGGGGCGAGCTGGAGTGCGAGCGGCGGAGCCAGAGCGCGGGTGGCGCCGCCCGGGGCCCGCGGCGGGAAGAGGTGGGCGCCCGCGGGGTCTGCGTCGGGTGGACCCTGGGCTCCAGCACCGCGGCGCGGGGCGCGGTTGCGCGTCTCCAAGGCCGTGGACAGGGACAACTTGGCCCTGGTCCCCGGCTCCCTAACCCTAACCCTAACCCTAACCTGCGCCAAGGCCACGCGCTGCACTTGCCGAGTCGCTCCTCGGTGTCGCAAGTGGGCCTTCCTCTTGTCGCCAAGCAGAGCACAGGGCGTTTCCACAGCGCTTCGCCCTCGTATCTCACTGAACATTCTCACCCGTGGTTTTGCCACACTGACCACGAGAAAGCTGGCCCCGTGGGGCCGGCACCCAGCCTGCTGCGGCAGGAGCCAGGTAGAGCCGAGACCAGAGGCTGGAGGGCTCTGCCGCCTTCGCAGCTGAGGCTGGGCCTGCAGAAATGGGCTCCCTGGGTCCGGCTGAGGGTGCGAGGCCTCAGGCCAGAGGGCGGTTCCTCCTAAAGCAGACTCTGTTTCTTCCTGCTTTTTCTTCAGTCACTGGACTTAGAGGGTACTAAGAGGACGAGAGGAGGATCTTAAGTTCTAAGCTTCCCCTTTTAGGTACACTAAGAGAAAACAGCAGATATTGCAGGGAAGTCACCATCACACCAGGGCCCTGGCCCGTTCCCGGCCTTGCCCACCTGGCTGAGACCTCTGCGCCTGCCCCGGGCAGTGGGCGGGCAGCTCCTCTCCGGCCTGTGGGTGGCTTCCTTTGCCAATGACACCTCACCAAGAATCTTAGCAGTTTTTGCCTCTGGAGTTTCGACCATTTTCTAGTTAAAATAATCTTCTCTTGATTGGTTCACTTTCCAAGTGTATTGGCCCATTCTATTTAAATAAAATCAAGTAGAAATATTTCCACTTTTAAAGAAAATGAATTTCCTAAAGTATATTTCTTAAATTTAAGAATTGCATTGGGAAACACCAATGACTAAAATCACACATTTTGGCACAGATATTTCCTATTTTCTCATCCTGAGATACCTATATTATGCAATATTTATTTATTCTCAGCCAATTTCCTTCACACCAGGCTTACTATTTACTGTGTAGAGTTAAGAAGTAGGTGACATTGTTTAAGTCCAGAGCCCATTAATGCCTTGAAAGTGAATCTTCAGTTATTTCTAACAATATGCTTCCAGGTGATGGTCTAAAACGTGGTTTGTGACCACACTCGGATGCTATGATCTCTGCCTTTTAAACCAACAATGGCACAGGTGCTCTGAGCAAAGGGTCCTATTTGCCTGAATCCCTTGCTTTTCCTGCTCTCTGCTGCAGCCTGGTTTAGGACTGGGCTTTGAGATACTTGATATCTTGTTTTGTTGCATGATTTTTTTTTAGAATTGTGAATGTTTTTTACTGAGTCCCTTATCCATCACCTAGTAATGGGAACTAGATGATTCTTCAGACCCATTTATCTGACCAAGAAAAGTGAAGATTGGGGGTTTTGATGTCTTTTTCTGGGGTCACCAGACTTCTAAGAAGTAGCACTAAGTTTTGATAAAGAAAAATTATCTTCAGTCCTAATGCTGTCCTCAATCCAAGGGTACTGCTTGAAGGAGATGCTAAAAGGCAATATCATGGTCTCTCTGTACTGCTCCAGGAGGGAAGCCTCTGTCTGCCACGGGCAGCTGAGGTACAGGGCCCTACACTATCCTCCCTGTTGACTTTGTGTTCTGAAGTCCTTGTTCTTTCTTTTCAAAGGAAAGGGAAACTCTAAACGAAGAATTACAGGAACTGAAGAAAGAGAATAAGCTCTTGAAGGAAAAAAATGCTCTTGCGATGAAGAAGAAAGAGCATTATGAATGTGAAATACAACGCCTTAACAAGGTACCGAGCAGGTCCCCAAGGTAGAGGCCAGAGCTCCCTGGGGGGCGGACACAGTCCTGCTACTGACACTGACAGTATCCAGTCCTGGTCGTATCCAAGCCAGCTGCCACATGGCCCCCACCTCGGCTGGGTACAGGGCACACCAGCTTTACCAGCACAGCTGTGGCTCAGCCCCATCTGGTCAGGAGGCTTTGGGATTCCGTGTCTCTGCAGAGGGCATGGCAAGAGAATGAGAAGCTGCAGAGGCAGTGAGAACACACACACATCTTTCTTTCCTCCTCCTCCTCCTCCTCCTCCTTCCTCCTTCAGTCTGCAGAGCCACATAAAGCAGGTGCATGCTTGTGAACACTCACCTCTCAGCAACCACAGGAGCTTCCTGAGGAAGTGGGCGGGTCTTTAAGACCCATGCTGTGGAGTTCAGCGTGGTGCACGCGTGGAAGTAAGCTGAATGCCAAGCCCAAGGTCAATAGCAAGGTTAAGGCCCAGCTCACCTCTCACAGAGGAAGGGCAGAAGTCAGGGCTGCCTGGAAAATGCCAGGGATCCAGTACCCGAGCTCCATCTTAGTCTTCAAAGGAACAGTTGTGCATTGCTCAGAGGATAAGGAGGAATGTGTGTGTGTGTGTGTGTGTGTGTGTGTGTGTGTATGTGTGTGTGTTCCATGCACCAATTCTTAATTTCCTGGGGGAAGAGAAATATA
Organism: Spermophilus citellus; assembly: GCF_964194105.1. Taxonomy (NCBI): domain Eukaryota; kingdom Metazoa; phylum Chordata; class Mammalia; order Rodentia; family Sciuridae; genus Spermophilus; species Spermophilus citellus. The sequence continues at coordinate 153,989,742 of NC_138189.1, forward strand.
TAAATTTCAGGGAAATTTTCATTTGAAGGTAAACATAAGCTGGGCACAGGGAAATAAACACCTTAGATCTTGGAGCCACTGAGAATCCTGCTCTTTTGCTCATGTTTATGTGTTGCACTTCATTTTTTAATCTGTATTTATAGCTAGCAGAACTTTTTTAAAAAATTAGAAAATCAGTGGTTTGATAATTTTGGTGGTTATAATCATAGGATCTCAACAAGAAAATTTAATCTGAGTGAGACTCATGTCTTTGTACAAGTGTCGCCTCCTCGGGGACCTTTCGGCTGCGCTAGGAGTTTCCCTGGGGGGCACATGGACTTGTCCTGGAGCCTGCTGTTGTCTGGCACAGCTCGCGCTGCCTCTGTGTCCCCGCGTCTGCTCCGCCTGCCGCTCTGGAGCATGAGCTCAGCGGGGGTAGAATTCCTGCAGGCTGGACATCCATCCGTTGGCACAGCAGGCACAGCGGCAGAGCCACACACTCCTAGAGGCCCACGTGTACATCTCATTTCGCCTAAAATCACAAGAAAAAGTCAACTTTCAGGTGAAAGCTTGCCTCACACAGTAATACACCCATCTCTCCCACAGTGCAGTTGTGAGTACTGTCTCAGAGTGCGTTTCTGAGGAGGGGGCTCGCCAAGGCAGCAGTCAGGCGGGACCCTTTGGTCTCTGCCACGACCTGAGTGCCAAGGACAGGCCTTGCCCCCAGAAAGTTCTTAAAGTATGTGCCGAGTGGCAAATGCGTGAATGGATGGATCAACAAATTTAACTCACTAGAACATGACGTATTCAATAGCCAGTTTGGGACCTGAGATTTACCATTCAATAAGCATCATACAGCAATGTGATGTACAATACCTTACTCATGGGTAGTGAGGAAAAGTGAAGGGTCCTTAAAGCCAGAAAAGATGTCCTTGCCCACATCTGTGCCTGGAGCACCACTTGCACAAAGTGATGGTCTTGGGGAGATTTCTTCTCACTTAGCACAAGTGTCGGGGCAAATGAAATGTAGGACTTTATGTTATTCCATTTTACAATGGGTCTTTTTTTTTCCTACTGCGGGAAGTAGGGGAAGTAGAAGCCACTGGACATGTTGATTGGGGGGACCAAGGACCGTCTCAGTGGAGCCAGGGTCTCCCTGTTTCATGACTTGCCCCCACTTGGCAGACGCTGGTGACAGGTCACCTGAGCCACTCACAGGGCTGTCAGAAGGTACTGTGGGTACTCAATTCAGGTGACTCGCTTTGAATACCCCAGGGCTTTGTCCTTACCAAGTTCCTACAGGGGGGTCAGGGACAACCAGAGGGAGTGAGAAGCCCTGCTGAAGCCGGTCGTCCAGGGCCACCCGCGGGCTCATTGACCCATCCCTTGTCTTGCCATTGGGGTGGGCAGGTTTCCCGGCACCTCAGTACTGAGAGTAAACACCTGTCCCAGAATAGGTTGTGGGGTTTATTCGAGGAAGCTGGAAAACCCAAGATGGCATATATGTCTCCTGGACTCACCTTTCATTTATGACTCATTTCAAAATTTCTAAAATCCCAAGTAGCATGAAAGGTAGGAAAACCTGGGAATTCAAACAACGAGGTCTGCCAGGCACCCAGTCGGGTGGACGGTGAGTGGTCCTGTTGGCTGCCGCTGTCACAGGGCGTCCCACACTCTGGAGTTTGTGTGCTACCTTCCATGTCACTTAGAAGGTCTACTTATTCTGAAATCCCCCAGAACTACGTGTTTTATACAGACCCTGATGGGGGGGTGTTACAGCTTGGGATAGAGTCTGATGCCCAGCATACACACAAAAATCTGACAAAACATAAATTATTGGAGAACTTGTTGTTTCCGCAATTTCTTCCCTGAGAAGAGAGCAGCTCTTGTTTCTCTTAGAACTTCCTGAAAAGCCACGTTCGCATCAGGCTGGATGGTGTCTGAGCTACTGAGACATTCTGTTAGGGAACTCGGGTTGGACAGGGGACGCGAGGCCACAGGCTTGCCCTTCCTTTGCTGGTTTTGCGACCCTGTGGGTGGGAACACCCTTGTGTGGAGGACAGTGACCAGTGGTGTGTCCTGAGGGCCTTGAGGCGAGGCCTGTTCTGTCACAGTCCTGGGAACTCATCTCCGTGTGAACCTCGGGCCTTCAAGCTTGGAGGGGACACCTCCCTGTGACCTGAGAGAGGCGCACCACCCAGACTGGGGAGCGAGGGCGCGGTGGGGGTGGGACACAGCGTGGCCACCTCAGCAGTTCTCACCCTCTCCCCGGGGCGCCTCAGCAGTTCTGACAGTGAACCCACCTGTGGCCAGGCTGGGCCAGGGGGCTGCAGGGGCTGCAAGTCCGCAGGGGCTGCCTTCCCCTGGGGTTCCTTCTCTTGTTGGGGACATCAGATGGTTACACAGAAGAATGTCCCCCCAAACATCACCTGGGATGAGCCACACCAGCTTTTGAGAAGTGCAGATTCTGAGCTCTGGGCTCCCGATTCAGAATCTCTAGGCAGGGCTCGGGGCTGGGCCTGTCGGGCCACCTCTGGCTCCTGGGCTTCGAGCACCAGGGACGGGGTACACGGTGACTGAGGCCGAGAATTGGCAGAAAGGCTATAGACAAGTCTTCTATTTGTAGTTGGCCAGGGCAAGGGGCCCATCACTGAGGATCCCCAAGCAGCAAGGGGTGGACGGCCAGCAGCGGCTTTCCTGGGGAGCAGGCAGGCTCTGACCACGGACCCGTGGGCAGAAATCAGAAGGGGAAGCCGCAGCGGGAGGAGGGCTGCTGGGGGCGTGGAGGGACACGGACCTCGCGACGCCCAGGCTGCAGGCTCATGCAGCTGTGTGCTTGCCTCGCCACAGGCTCTTCAGGACGCCTTGAAAATCGAGGGCGCGTTGTCTCCTGGGGACCGGCGGGGGATGTGCCCTGTGGAGTGCAGCCAGGCGGCCACGAGAACGGAAGTGGAAGTTCTCAAGCAGCAGGTGAGAGGTCGCAGCGGACAGTCCCGGGGCCAGGCAGGGCCTGTGGCCAGTGCACTCCTGCTGTTCACAGTGGCCACCATTCTCACACTTGCTTTAATTAGAATTACTGGTTTCAAAGTTTCCAGGCAGAATGGAGTTCAGCTGGGTCACACCGTGGTTCATAAAGTGGGAACCAAGTCTCTGTGGGTTACGGGTCACCCAAGGTCACACCGTGAAGAGACGATGGAGATTCTGTGAGCCCCTGGTCCACGGAGTTCCCTGCAGGCGTGGTTGATTCTGGAAACACTACTCACCCAAGATCTCACCTTTTCAGAAAATGGGAGCCGCCAGGCTATGATCCTGCAGCTCCTGGCCTCCTGCCCTGGAATATCACGGGCAGTTTTCAAAGAATCCGTGGTTCTGATTGTAGCCATAGAAGAGTCAGGTCTGCTACCCTACACAGGGCTGGTGCCCCCAGCCACTCCTCTCCCTCACTGCGGCCACGTGGACGGCGAGAGCAAGGATGCCCTGGAGGGCGGTGGCAGCCCAGCCTGGGGGAGGCAGCACTGCCCAAGCTGCGTGCATCTGAGCTCAGTCCAGCAGGTAGTGTCCGCCTGGCTGAAGGGCCAGCCGTGCCTGTCAAGTTTCTCCTCCTGTAAGAGGCTAAGTAGCAGTGAGTAAGGGGACTCGCCTGAATCCCAGCTCGTGCCCTCAAGAACCTATTAGCAGGGGAGACCGAGCATGGGGTGAAGGGCTGGAAATTAGTTCTATCTTTTCGAGGCCCCTGGACATGTTCATTGACCAGTTTGCTCTGAGTATGTGCCAATTACAAGGAGTCTCAGTGTGCCCACGTGGGGAAGCTGAGCCATGGGGTTACTGATATTCACTTACTGTCATTACCTGAAAGGAGTAGCTGGGTGTAAAATCCAGAGCTCTTGGTGGAAAGATGGGTCTTCTCTTTCCAGATTATCTCATAGGATAATCTGCCTGTTACACTCGGGATCATGCATATGGCTTAAAAATTGATCCATAGAAAGCAAGGGTGACATTCAGTTTGTTGAGGTCCTGTCCAGGTGGCAGCCCAGGCAGGATTCCTGGGCAGGTACTGCCTGTGTGCAGGCCTGGACCATCCTGGAGCTCACCGACTAAGCACACTGCAGGCCAGAGGGCACCTGGCACGTGGGTTGCAGTGGGGTCAGCCAGTGTAGGATGCAGGCCTGACAGGCGTTCTTTTCATGTGCACTGAACAGTGGAGCGATGCCCATCCCTTCCTTGGCACTAGGGAGAGTGTGTGATGTTCTGCACATACATTTTGACCAAACCCACTTCTAAGCCAGCACCTATGATTGCAACCCCACCAAGCGCCACACGGGGCAGTGGAGGTTTCAGATCCACAGAGGATCTGAGTTAGGACTGAAGTGATGGCACGGCTAGCTAGAATGTTCAGTTCTCTTTACACGGGCTTCTCCTGTTCAAAACACCCCAGTAACTGCTCTGTCTGCCTGGAACTGAGCCTCAGCTCTTGACTAAAAAATAAATAAAAATGTCGCTTGGCTGGATGTAGTTTCCTTGCAATGGGGCTGATGAATAAGGATTTGAAAATGAAATCTATGTGTAAATATTTGTGTGTGCATGTATGTACACATGTGCGTGTGTGTGCATGCTATATATGTGTGTGTGCGCATGTGTGCATATGTGTATTGTACATGTGTGTGCAGTTTTTTCTGTGCATACATGCTTGTGCCTGTGTGTATATGCTTGCATGCGTGTACATGCGTATTGTTTGTGTCTGCATTTTGCATGTGTGCACGTGTACATGTAAGCACATGTGTATGTTATGTGTGGTGTGTGCACTTACATACACATATATGTGTTTGCCTGTATATATGTACATGCATGTACACACATATGTTATCTATGTGCATGTTTGTGTGTATGCATGGCATATGTGAGTGCATGTATACATGTGTGTCTGTGTGTATATATTTGCATGTGTATGCATACATGTATGTGTGTGTGCATGCTGTATGTGCTTGTATATATTGCGTGCTGTGTATATTTGCATGTATACATGTGTGCGTGTGTGTGCATATGCACACACATGTATGTGCATGTGTGTGCACGTGTGTGTGTGTCTGCATATGCATCTCCACCAGAATCTACGTGCAGTGCTGGATCTCCCCTCCTGCCTGCTGGCTTTCATCTGACTGCTTTAGATGGCTGCACCTCTGGTTGGAATCTGAAGGTGCCGTGTCCAGCTCAGAGGTTTCCATGTAGAAGTGATTTAAACCTCAGTCCTAGAAGAATTCTTTTGCTTCATTCTCTACCTTTCATTTATTTTTATAGCCTCACATGTTTGTCTCCAAACTACCAGACAACATCAAGCCAGTTTTTTAAAAAAGGATTAATTCACTTGTTTGATTACTTTTCTGCAATATTTGGAATATCTCTTATGAAGTGTTGCAATAAAATCTTACATATTTCTTTTTTATCATCTACCTCTAAAACTGCTGACAAGAACGAACCTTGAGGCTGCCTCTCAACAGTCACACTTTCCACATTTGTCTGCCTTTGCTTCTGTGTTCACTGTTGGCATGTCAGTCCTTAGTGGCTTCACTGAACAGCCCTTGTCAGCAAACTGACTTTGAGAACCTCAGGCTGAGCCCTGTGCGGGCGTTGGCTCCAGTGGTGACACTTAAAGCCAGCCAGGCCTCCAGCTCAGCAGAGCACCTGGCAGAAGTGTGGGCACAGGAGTTTTAAGGAATTTACACTTTGTCCCTTCTGAATTCTTGATGCACACCCAAGAAGGAAAAATCCGAGGACTTCCACTCTAGGAGTGAAGGATGAATTGCGGCCCTGTGCCTTTCCCCACCCCACCCTGAAGAGGGCTCAGGAGCAGAGGGTGGGTGTGCCCCACCGCAGAAGCCCAGGAGGCACCTGGGAGGAGATGGCTTGAATGGCCCAAGAGCACGGAAGAATGACCGTCACAGCACCCACGTGTCTGTCTTTCAGGTACAAATCTATGAAGAAGACTTCAGAAGGGAGCGATCCGATCGGGAAAGGCTCAGTCGAGAGAAAGAAGAGCTGCAGCGCGCTCATCAGGCTTCCCGCGCCCAGCTGACCCGGCTGAGTTCCCAGGTACACACCCAGCGGGGCCCGTGCCAAGCACACGTGTTCCATTTTTGTTTTCTCATTTAAAAAGTATCCAAGCCTTTTGAATTCTGTCAGTTGACCTGGGGTTCTTGAGAGGCCACACCTGGAATGAAGTCACTCTTCACGACCTTGCAAGCAGATGAAAATGCCTGAAATTTCTTTTAACTTGAGTATGTTGAGGAATGACCCCAGAAACTGGATTCCAAAGTCTTTTATAAAATACAGTTCTTGTGATCTTTTCCCCGTAATATTTATCTTGGGAGAATGGGAGTTGAACTACCTTCTACTCAAATACAGTGAAGTGGTTTCTAAATTCCTGTCGCTTTCTTTGAAGGGCGGTATTGGAATGTCCCCGCCCTCTGAAAACATGCCCACGTCTGCTGAGCCCCAGGGCCCTGGTCACCGGGCCCCAGAGGGAGTGTGACTAGAGCCCTTTCCAGGAAGCCATTTATGGACTAGACTGTGTCGACTGTAAGTGAACGGAAATCAGGTGTAACAGGAGAAAAAGTGGACTGGACATTGCCACGAGGGTGAGCATGATGTTAAGGAGGGAGAGTGTAGCCAACGCGATTTTGAAACAACCACATGCTTTGGATTTGCAAAACCCCGGGGTTTCAGTAAAGGGGAATGGGGCAGGCCTGCTAGCTGCCGGACTTCCAGTCTCTGAAGGACTCCAAGCCCTCAGTGGTCCTCTTCTGCCCAATGCCACGTGGACAGTGAACGGCATCTGATTTCTTCTCTCGTATTTTTTCAAGGATTAACTTGAAATTCTTAATTTTATGTGGTAAATTATTTGGCAGAACCATTTCCTAAAAAAATTAAAAGGAATAAAATAAAGGAATTATAAAGGAAATTAGTAGGATTAAAAGCATAATTCTTTAATTTTCTGAAAGTAATCCATGAAACCTAACAAATAATTGATACAACAGTGGGTGAAGAAGTCCTGATTATACTGGGTGAAGAATTCCTCTTTCAATCTTTATTTCTTACAAACAAAGCCCCCTTGATTTCTTTGTTAGTGCACAAATTGCTTTATTCCTGGTATATTTCGATTTTATTTATTCTACTTTATTAAGTTCAGAGTGATTCTTCTGCACCAAACCCCAAAAAATTCAGACTGGCAATAAATTGGTGCCTAAGATGGACAATGTGCTTTCCATTTTAGAACTTTCAGTTCAACCAGGAACATAGTCCACCTACTTAACATTTTAGAACATAGTCCACACGCAGTTCTAGTGCCTGTGCATCTATAAAAAGCAATTTTGACCAGCATCAGCAAAATAAATATATTGTCCAAGTAGCATGGTATAATTGTGTTTATAAGCTAAGGAACAATCTTGAAACTGATACATTAAAACTATCAAATTTTTCTTTTAAAATAATGATAGCCCAATCTTTTTTTTTTAAAGTCTCATTCATCCAGGTGTGGTGGTGAGGCTGAGGCAGGAGGATTCCAAGTTTGCAACCAGTCTCAGCAATTTAGTGAGACCCTGTCTCAAATAAAAAATAAAAAGGGTTGGGGATGTAGCTCAGTGGTAACCTCACTCCTGGGTTACATCCCCGGTATAAGAAATAAAAAGTCTCGTTCACTGTGGTTCAACAATGATAGAACTCAATAAGGCACAGGGAAGGATTTGAGGACGATGTTAAGTGGATCGGCTGCAGGTTAAATGCTGCAGTGCAATGAAGGAAAACCTTGGCTGAGTAGGATGTGATCTGAGTAGGACTTTAAACAGAGACCTCATATCAAATCCTTCAGGCACTGGCCACGTACCAGAGTGTTCCCCGGCTGCCACTGAGGGGTCTGGAGCCAGCCACCGTGGTGCAGAGGCTGTGTGGGGCAGGAGCCAGGCCCCTGAATGCCGGCTGAACAGTGCCAATTTCATTCAGTGAGCCAGACGCTGCTACCTCTAGGTCTGCACAGGTCAGCCGAGACTGAGAACAAGGTGGCCTCAACCAACTCGAAAACACTTAAAAACTCCCCAGCTTCCCCGCTTTCCCTTGGGGATTTCAGGACAGAGGAGATGCACGCCTGAAACCCAAGCACAGCTCTTTGCTGCTCAGCCGCTCCCTGTGCCCTGCACTGGCCCGCCCCAGGTTCCCCTAAGGCCGGAGCTCCTGCTGATAATCAACTGCCTGTGTTTTCTCTGTAGATCAAAGTTTGTCAGATGGAGAAAGAAAAACTAGAAAAACAACTGAAACAGGTATGTGGCTGCTGCCCTGCCCTGGGAGCAGTGAAATGGTAACTTTAAGTTCCACTCAGTTACTCCTGGGTACAGCCGGGCTTGCCCATGGGTGGACAGTGCGCAGGGACCACCAGCCTTTCAGCCCAGCATTCCTGAAAAAGATGCTTCTCAGAGCATATCACCAGTAGGGCCAGCCTCCATTACCCGTAGTGCCAGCCTCTGTCACCAATAGTGCCCAGCCTCAGTCACCAGTAGAGCCAGCCTCCATTACCAGTAGTGCCAGCCTCCGTCACCAGCAGTGTCAGCCTCTGTCACCAGTAGGGCCAGCCTCCATGTGTTTCTGTTAGAACGAGGACTCCTCCCCAGACCCACCACACCTGGGAAACGCATGCTGGTGGCCTTTCCTGCAGTTGCTCACACCTCTTGTGGTGGGAAACCTGAAATACAAAGGCTTTGTTCTCTCTAGACAGGGAAGGTCCTCCTGGGCCTGAGTCCTTCTGTGCCCACGCTCTAGTAGCCTTCCACACTGACTCTTTTCCGCTCAGTTCCTGATGCTGCCTGCAGTTGAGGGACCTTCTCCCCCGGGTCAGGGCAGGCTGGGCTTCACCAAGGTCTCTGTGTAGACCACCCAGAAGCAGCATCCCCTGTGTGCGCTTCCTCAGGGCTTCTAATTTCTCTGAGATGGAAGAGTAATTGCAGTGTCACCTCAGGGAAGACTTAGCCAGCGAGGAGCCTCGTCCTGTGAGTCCCAAGTCCTACCTACCTCCTGCTCTGGGTCTTAATTATGACAGATGGGGCTGCACCTTAAGACTGACCATCCCTGTGGTAGAGAGCACGTGTTAACGTCCCATTCCACCCTCCCAGTGGACCAACGGCTTTGTCTCCCCAGATGCATTTCCCGGCCTGCACCTGTGGCTTGGCTTTCCACCTGCGGGACCTGGGGGTGCCAGCAGGCCCACGCGCCACGCAGGACCAGTGGGAGCACCCAGTAAGTAAAAGGTCCCACTTCAACAGATCGCGACGGCGTCCTCTGCTGGTAGAGACCAGGTGTGTCTCTGGAATTGGGGCACAGCGTGTCTCCTGCAGAGGGAGGCTCTACTGCACCTCAGCCTCCACTGGCCAAGGTCCAGAGGGGCGTGGACACAGTAGTGATTCTTTGGGCTCTGAATCCTCAGGACACATAGATATGAAAAAGTAATCACAAGATTTCCAACTGAGCCACAATTCCTTGAGCAAACATCCTGTTATAGGGGCCACTTTCAACCACCTACCCAACGCCGCAGGGGGCTTCTATATATAAAGAATCGCAAAGTGAAAACTGGAGCAAAAACTGAAGAAAGAAAACAGAGGGACAGCTTCCAACTCGTTGAGCTACGGTGGCTGTCGCCACATATGTGCAGAATGGTTTTTGACATTTTCCTGTGGGGGGGATTTTCTTGAAAGATCCAGGAAGAGGTGACCCACTTCAGTTGTCCCCCGTGGCCGTGTGTGCCCAGCAAGATGAAGTGGACCTGGGTGGAGTTGATTGGCACGGTCCACCTGAGTGAGCCAGACTGCAGTGGCCCCTTTGTTCTTGGAGCGGTGCTCACTGCCCTGAAGGGAGGCCAGCCTCTACTCTCCTCACAGAGCCTCTGTCCAGGAAGGCAGCCTCCTGCTCTGCTCTCTGTGTGCCCAGACACTCTCCCACCCCTTGGCTCCATTCAACTCTGTTTCTAATTATGGCAAAGTCTGAGGCTTTTTATTGGCATTTTCTCAGCACAGCCCTTACCAAAAGCATGTTCCCCACCTTCCTGAAAGGGTCCTGCCTGTCCTCTTCCAGGGGGTGAGACTGTGACCCTTGGGGGCTGGCAGACGTCAGGGCTCAGAGCACCTCCCTCAGTGGCCTGGTGTGGTGCAGCCTGAGGGGAACCTGGTGCTTTGCCCGTGGAGGCCGCGGCTGCTTCTGTCCGCTGCCTGTCCCTGTCCTGTTCTCTTCATGACTCGGGTTCTTAGTCTTCAGCGCTCGTTCCTGATCACATCCTGTCAGGGATGTAGAAGTGAACCACGACTGTGGAACCAGAAGGAGACGGAACCTGTAGGGGTCGGGGAATGTCCTCGTGACAGATGGACTAACTGTAGCACCAAGGGTCCTGACGTTGACCTGGGGCAGAGACAGGCTTCTGTCCCATCCTCCTTAATGGAAAGAAAGCTGAGGCTCCCAGATGCCCCGTCGGTCAGAAGAGGCAGGCAGAGCAGCAGGCCGAGCTCTTGTGGGGACAGGGTCCTGTGTGACGCCTTCCCCGTCAAGCAGTGTTCCACCGAACAGATCTCCGCACGAGGGAACCCTGTTGATTTTAAAGGAGTACCCCTGTCCGCTCACTGTGAGCTGCGCTGAGCACGTGCCTGGCTGTGGTGGGGTTGCACGTCTACCTTCTTGGGGCACCTTGCCGGGCGTGTAAAACGGGGAACACGTCACTCACCCTGACCCTGTTCTGAGACTCTAAGAGTAAGCAAGGGATCAAAGACAGAGGTGATCTCGTTCCTAGGCCAGAGGCACCGGGGCCAGGTGGGGGAGCAGGTGAAGCAGGCCAGGCCCGGCGGTGGGGTCCCTTAGCTGAAGTCTCAGGCCACCTTCAGTGGACTGGCAGCCTGTGAATGGCCCCCACTTGGGACCGTTAAAAAGTTCCCATTAAGTTATTTTTAGCAGATAACTAAACAACTGGAGCTCAGCCTGTGGTCTCTTGTGCCACGGGGTGTTGGAGGTGGGAGAGTGTTGGGAGCAGGAACACAGGCTGGGCAGATGAAGCCCAGCCTTCCGTTCCCAGGGCTGGGAACGAGTTGGTGGCCTTGGAACTACCACGGTCCACCAGGTCCACGGCTTTTTGTTCCTTCAGTTGATTTGTTTGATGTGTCCCTGATACTCGATATCTAGCCGCTCTCCCTGGTGAGAACCTAGGCGAGAATTCCAAGAGAAACGTCTCAACATCTTTGGTCTAAACCCTGAGAACGTAGAGAACGTCTCCTGGGGGCACCCGTGCAGAGGGAGAGGCCTGCGCACTCCTCCGCCCTGGGCTCTTCTGCTCTGCCCTCCATAGCACCTGGGAGCTCTACCTTGAGCCACTGACAACTTTAAACTTGTGTTTTTATTCCTGGCCCTCTCATTGCTCCCAATGTGCGGGTTTTAAAAAGAGCATTTGTTGATGGTGAGTCACGTTGTTTGTTTATGGGCTCCGGTGAGTTTTACCAAAGTGTTCACTTCTGCAGAGATCCAAGACTCAGCTGTTCCCCAGCAAAAGAGGAAAACCCCAGAGTCAGAGAAATTCTGGCCAAATGCAGAGCGGAATCAGGAGGGGCAGAACCAGTGGGCAGGGGAGGGAGGGGCCGGGTGCGGCACGAGGGCAACAGGTCTGGGGGGACCACGCGGGTGGGCCTGCTGGACAGGCACAGCATCCTGGGTGCTGTTGAAGTCCCGTTGCTGTAACGATGTTGTGTCGCTCCTCGCAGCCGGGCCCTCCAAGGTGCGCTCTGGACCTGCTTCCGCCAGACGGGCAGCACAAGGACAACGGTGAGCCGGCCCCGTGCGGGCACCTGCAGTTCACACCCCAGGCCTCTGGCTGTCCACGCAGTCCACAGCGCTCCTTCTTAACAAGTGTGCTGTGCTTAAAGGACACCCGCTTCTGTTTCCTTTCACTATCTGACCACTGGCGAGTTTACTTTCTCATCTCTAGGAAATGCTTCCCGTTATATTTTTATCCTAGTATCTTCCATTATTATTTCTCTTATGACCACCTAAAACAGTGGCTGTTTTCTTTACACGGAATGGGATAGAGGAAGCTCTGTGCATTTTTAAAGGGACAGTGGGTATCCATGCTGATTTCTGCAGTGCCATTGGAACCTCTTCTAGCCTTCCTGGGCCTGGTGCAGGGACAGATGGAGAGGCCTGATCATCAATCAAGCTTAGAAACTGTAGAGCACAGTCCTCCCTCCTACCTTGAAAGTACCTGGAGTTGCCCAGAGACCATTTAGAATGCTCGGTTTCAGCTCTGCCGGGACCTCGTGGCCCAGGACACCTGAGCTTGGCCTCCTGCCTGGCGCCGCTGCTCTGTCCCTCCTTCCCACCACGCGGGCTCTTGAGAGTGGACTTGAGGACTGCCCAGCTGCACAGCCCAGCCTCCTCTCTGTGCCCCTCACCAGCTACAAGGAGCTCCCTTGGCACCCAGGGCCCCTTGGGCAGGTGCTTCAGGGTCCGCAGGGATGCCAGAGCTCCTTCTAGAGACAGGACGCAGGCCCTGTGCAGACCCTGTGGCCTGAGGAGGCAGAGTCCACTGAGGGTCCCTGGCCAGGCTGAGGGGAGGAGTGTTGAGTACCATGTAGCATGGTCCTCTGGTCACAGTTCCCAGCTGAGCTCAGTTACTGCGGGTGGGTTTTACCACACTGTAGAGACACATCGAAAGTCAACTCTGTCTCTGCTCCTGGTGGCCCAGGTGTTCCACGGTTGTGGCAGCAGAGCTCCAACCTCTGCCCTTGTCTTCACATGGCCACTGGCCTTGGGTATCTGTCGGGTCCTCTGCAGGGTCCCGACTGTCTTCCTAACCCTAACCAGGTCTCCGTGTCTCTTCCTGAAGCCCAGTGCCCCTTCAGCACTGCCTGCATCTCCGGGGCTTTCCCAGGGAGCCAGGGCCCCAGTTTCCCAGGCCACTTCACCCACACACATGCCTTCCTTTGTCGAGAGTGATCTTTCTCTGGGGCATGACCCAACTCAAGCAGCAATAGAAATGACTCGCTTTCCTAGGGAAATGCCCAAGCCACCGCCGGAGGATGTCAGAACATTCCTCCTTAGGCATGAGCTGGGCCACCCAATGTCACAACCGGGTGAACATGTGCCAGTGCCAAAGAAGGCAGCTGGCACCTGCCTGGAATCCCAGTGTGCACAGGAGCTCAGGAATGGAATCTCCGTCCCTCTCGCTCTCTCTCTCTGGCCATCCTGGAAATGCATGCTGGCCGAAGCCAGAGGGGGGCAATGTGATTTTAATGTTTAACCTGAAACGTTTGCCTGCTGTTTTTTGTAGGTCTCTCCTCAGAAAAGAAGTCCCCCCAGTAGGAGCAGTCCCCTGCAGAGCACTGGAGCAGAGGGGACCCGGCCAGGGCGCTGGTTTGTGTCTCTCCACTCCTGGAGCCCATCAGCTCCACTACTCAGCAGGGCCCTGCTCCCACAGGCTCAGACAGAGGAAAAGTTTCTGGCCACCGAGATCCTGATGTGCTGGAGGGGCCAGTTTCTCAACAGCCCGATCCAGTTCCTCCACAGGACAGCTGGAGCCGGCTGAGGGCTGCTCCTTGAAGTGTCCGTCTGCACATGGCTGGAGCTAACAAAGACGACCCGGGTGTGGATACCCGCGCTCCAGGGAGGGGCTGGTGGCTGTGCCTCGACACTGTCCATGCTTACCCAGGACCTTAGTTCTTCAGCCGTGTGGTCAGATACTGTGCTCTCCAGGGCTGGCCTGAGAGACCTGGCAATTGGGTTGAGGAGGTGCACACACTTCTTTCAGTTGGGCAAGCGTTTCAGGCTGAATAAAATGGCAATCTTAAAACTATGTTTAAACTCATTTTTTATGATTAAAAGTTGTTGGGCTACATCATTGTTAGTTGAAAGAGATCATGAAACACAAAATCCTGAAGAGGAGGCATTGACTTTGCTGTGTTCATACACAGTTACGCAGGAAGTCAGAAATACGCATTTGGGCTGTCTGTTTTTCCTTCCCATGGATTTGAGCAGTTATTAATGAAAAATAGAACTCTAATTTTGTGAGCCAATTAAAATGAAAATGGAATGTCTCTAAATTTTATTCAATTAAATTATAGAGTGAGAAGACATATCTAAAGAGGAAGCAGATTTAAAACTATTAAATCTGTCCATTTAGTCGGGATTCTGCTGGGACCAGCCTGAGTTGCCCTCTGAGAGGGCACAGGAGTGTACAGGAGTGTGAGAGCCACGGATTGCTACGCTTCTGGAAGCGCCGGAATCACACGGGGCCCCTGATGTGTTCACGGAGCCACTGGCTTTCCCGCTCCCCGTGAGTCTCCTCAGTCTCTGTGTGTTGGAGCTCAACGGAGAAGCAGAAGAACCCAGAAAATCAGCGTTTTCTGCTCTAGTCATCTCTGGAGCTTCCCTCAATTGATTTCCAGGCCTGTGCTTCCAGGGTGTTTACCAATCATTCCAGACCTTTCTTCCTGCAAGTGCATCAGAAGAGCAAGAGGCAGCAGGTCTGCTGTGGGAGACTCCCAGCGAAGGGTTAAAGGGTTATGTCCTCAGATTAGTGTGAAAGTCACTATAATGACAGCTTCTAGTGGTGGACCAAAGCTGGCCCCTGGGGTAGCCCCAGAATTCAAACTGAACTTACTAGAAGATTGGTGGTGGGCTACCTGCCGCAAATAGCAGTCAGCCAGCCAGCCCTGGGCCATGCTGCTGGCCTCCCCTCGCCAGGTGTGCACTGAGTGCAGGACACCTGGCTTCATGTGGCCTCTGACCACGGGCTGTGGATGTGAGGAGCTGAGCCTGTATTCAGGGCTCAGCCTACAGCTGGGTCACCAGTGCTGTCTGCACCCCTTTGTACAGAGATTTCAGGGCCTCTCTGCCTCAGGTCACCTCCTGCACCCTCCCGGAGGATGTCCAGGGCCTCTCTGCCTCAGGTCACCTCCTGTACCTCCCACAGTGTGTCTGGGCCTCTCTGCCTCAGGTCACCTCCTATACCTCCCACAGTGTGTCCAGGCCTCTCTGCCTCCGGTCACCTCCTGTACCTCCCACAGTGTGTGTCCGGGCCTCTCTGCCTCAGGTCACCTCCTGTACCTCCCACAGTGTGTGTCCGGGCCTCTCTGCCTCAGGTCACCTCCTATACCTCCCACAGTGTGTGTCCAGGCCTCTCTGCCTCAGGTCACCTCCTGTACCTCCCACAGTGTGTCCGGGCCTCTCTGCCTCAGGTCACCTCCTGTACCTCCCACAGTGTGTCCAGGCCTCTCTGCCTCAGGTCACCTCTTATACCTCCCACAGTGTGTGTCCGGGCCTCTCTGCCTCAGGTCACCTCCTGTACCTCCCACAGTGTGTGTCCGGGCCTCTCTGCCTCAGGTCACCTCCTGTACCTCCCACAGTGTGTCCAGGCCTCTCTGCCTCTGGTCACCTCCTGTACCTCCCACAGTGTGTCCAGGCCTCTCTGCCTCAGGTCACCTCCTATACCTCCCACAGTGTGTGTCCGGGCCTCTCTGCCTCAGGTCACCTCCTGTACCTCCCACAGTGTGTGTCCGGGCCTCTCTGCCTCAGGTCACCTCCTGTACCTCCCACAGTGTGTGTCCGGGCCTCTCTGCCTCAGGTCACCTCCTGTACCTCCCACAGTGTGTGTCCGGGCCTCTCTGCCTCAGGTCACCTCCTGTACCTCCCACAGTGTGTGTCCGGGCCTCTCTGCCTCCGGTCACCTCCTGTACCTCCCACAGTGTGTCCGGGCCTCTCTGCCTCAGGTCACCTCCTATACCTCCCACAGTGTGTGTCCGGGCCTCTCTGCCTCAGGTCACCTCCTGTACCTCCCACAGTGTGTCCAGGCCTCTCTGCCTCCGGTCACCTCCTGTACCTCCCACAGTGTGTGTCTGGGCCTCTCTGCCTCCGGTCACCTCCTGTACCTCCCACAGTGTGTCCAGGGCCTCTCTGCCTCAGGTCACCTCCTGTACCTCCCACAGTGTGTCCGGGCCTCTCTGCCTCAGGTCACCTCCTGTACCTCCCACAGTGTGTGTCCGGGCCTCTCTGCCTCAGGTCACCTCCTGTACCTCCCACAGTGTGTGTCCGGGCCTCTCTGCCTCAGGTCACCTCCTATACCTCCCACAGTGTGTCTGGGCCTCTCTGCCTCCGGTCACCTCCTGTACCTCCCACAGTGTGTGTCTGGGCCTCTCTGCCTCAGGTCACCTCCTGTACCTCCCACAGTGTGTCCAGGCCTCTCTGCCTCCGGTCACCTCCTGTACCTCCCACAGTGTGTGTCTGGGCCTCTCTGCCTCAGGTCACCTCCTGTACCTCCCACAGTGTGTCCAGGCCTCTCTGCCTCCGGTCACCTCCTGTACCTCCCACAGTGTGTGTTCGGGCCTCTCTGCCTCAGGTCACCTCCTGTACCTCCCACAGTGTGTGTCCGGGCCTCTCTGCCTCAGGTCACCTCCTGTACCTCCCACAGTGTGTCTGGGCCTCTCTGCCTCCGGTCACCTCCTGTACCTCCCACAGTGTGTCCAGGCCTCTCTGCCTCCGGTCACCTCCTGTACCTCCCACAGTGTGTGTCTGGGCCTCTCTGCCTCAGGTCACCTCCTGTACCTCCCACAGTGTGTCCAGGCCTCTCTGCCTCCGGTAACCTCCTGTACCTCCCACAGTGTGTGTCCGGGCCTCTCTGCCTCAGGTCACCTCCTGTACCTCCCATAGTGTGTCCAGGGCCTCTCTGCCTCAGGTCACCTCCTGTACCTCCCACAGTGTGTCCAGGGCCTCTCTGCCTCAGGTCACCTCCTGTACCTCCCACAGTGTGTCCAGGCCTCTCTGCCTCAGGTCACCTCCTGTACCTCCCACAGTGTGTGTCCGGGCCTCTCTGCCTCAGGTCACCTCCTGTACCTCCCACAGTGTGTGTCCGGGCCTCTCTGCCTCAGGTCACCTCCTATACCTCCCACAGTGTGTCTGGGCCTCTCTGCCTCCGGTCACCTCCTGTACCTCCCACAGTGTGTCCGGGCCTCTCTGCCTCCGGTCACCTCCTGTACCTCCCACAGTGTGTCCAGGCCTCTCTGCCTCAGGTCACCTCCTGTACCTCCCACAGTGTGTCTGGGCCTCTCTGCCTCCGGTCACCTCCTGTACCTCCCACAGTGTGTCTGGGCCTCTCTGCCTCAGGTCACCTCCTATACCTCCCACAGTGTGTGTCCGGGCCTCTCTGCCTCAGGTCACCTCCTGTACCTCCCACAGTGTGTCTGGGCCTCTCTGCCTCAGGTCACCTCCTATACCTCCCACAGTGTGTCCAGGCCTCTCTGCCTCCGGTCACCTCCTATACCTCCCACAGTGTGTCCAGGGCCTCTCTGCCTCCGGTCACCTCCTGTACCTCCCACAGTGTGTGTCCGGGCCTCTCTGCCTCAGGTCACCTCCTATACCTCCCACAGTGTGTCTGGGCCTCTCTGCCTCAGGTCACCTCCTATACCTCCCACAGTGTGTCTGGGCCTCTCTGCCTCAGGTCACCTCCTGTACCTCCCACAGTGTGTCCGGGCCTCTCTGCCTCTGGTCACCTCCTGTACCTCCCACAGTGTGTCCGGGCCTCTCTGCCTCAGGTCACCTCCTATACCTCCCACAGTGTGTCCAGGGCCTCTCTGCCTCAGGTCACCTCCTATACCTCCCACAGTGTGTCTGGGCCTCTCTGCCTCCGGTCACCTCCTGTACCTCCCACAGTGTGTCCGGGCCTCTCTGCCTCCGGTCACCTCCTGTACCTCCCACAGTGTGTCCAGGCCTCTCTGCCTCAGGTCACCTCCTGTACCTCCCACAGTGTGTCTGGGCCTCTCTGCCTCCGGTCACCTCCTGTACCTCCCACAGTGTGTCTGGGCCTCTCTGCCTCAGGTCACCTCCTATACCTCCCACAGTGTGTGTCCGGGCCTCTCTGCCTCAGGTCACCTCCTGTACCTCCCACAGTGTGTCTGGGCCTCTCTGCCTCAGGTCACCTCCTATACCTCCCACAGTGTGTCCAGGCCTCTCTGCCTCCGGTCACCTCCTATACCTCCCACAGTGTGTCCAGGGCCTCTCTGCCTCCGGTCACCTCCTGTACCTCCCACAGTGTGTGTCCGGGCCTCTCTGCCTCAGGTCACCTCCTATACCTCCCACAGTGTGTCTGGGCCTCTCTGCCTCAGGTCACCTCCTATACCTCCCACAGTGTGTCTGGGCCTCTCTGCCTCAGGTCACCTCCTGTACCTCCCACAGTGTGTCCGGGCCTCTCTGCCTCTGGTCACCTCCTGTACCTCCCACAGTGTGTCCGGGCCTCTCTGCCTCAGGTCACCTCCTATACCTCCCACAGTGTGTCCAGGGCCTCTCTGCCTCAGGTCACCTCCTGTACCTCCCACAGTGTGTCCGGGCCTCTCTGCCTCAGGTCACCTCCTGTACCTCCCACAGTGTGTCCGGGCCTCTCTGCCTCCGGTCACCTCCTATACCTCCCACAGTGTGTCTGGGCCTCTCTGCCTCAGGTCACCTCCTGTACCTCCCACAGTGTGTCCGGGCCTCTCTGCCTCCGGTCACCTCCTGTACCTCCCACAGTGTGTCTGGGCCTCTCTGCCTCCGGTCACCTCCTGTACCTCCCACAGTGTGTCCGGGCCTCTCTGCCTCCGGTCACCTCCTGTACCTCCCACAGTGTGTGTCCGGGCCTCTCTGCCTCCGGTCACCTCCTGTACCTCCCACAGTGTGTGTCCGGGCCTCTCTGCCTCCGGTCACCTCCTGTACCTCCCACAGTGTGTCCGGGCCTCTCTGCCTCAGGTCACCTCCTGTACCTCCCACAGTGTGTCTGGGCCTCTCTGCCTCAGGTCACCTCCTGTACCTCCCACAGTGTGTCCGGGCCTCTCTGCTTCCGGTCACCTCCTGTACCTCCCACAGTGTGTCCGGGCCTCTCTGCCTCAGGTCACCTCCTGTACCTCCCACAGTTTGTCCGGGCCTCTCTGCCTCCGGTCACCCTCCAGGCCACAGCTGGTGCTCTGACCTCCTCCTACTGCAGTGTGTGACTCAGGTGTGCAGAACAGCTGTGTCCCTCTGAGTCAAGGCCGGGGTAAGGAAGTGAGTCTGAACTTGTGTTCCTCATAGTGGTCATGAGAACCTGACCTTTGACTGCAAAGGGACCATTATGGGAAGCATGTGTGACTTTTTTCTGGGTACTCCAGGAGGTGGAACCAGCCTTACTTGGGGCGCTCTTAGGGGAGATACAGGTGGCTCTCTCCTAGTCCACGGCAGCTTCATTTGTTCTGGTGGGTCCCACTTTCCTTACGGACAAGAGCATTGACTTCGGGCCAGTGGCTGCTGTGATGGCCTCGAGTGGCTTCTGGGTGGGTTCTGGTGGGTGCACTGAGGTGTCCTACAGTGGGAGTTCCACCCTCGTCATGGATGACTTGTGTGGCGCACAGAGAGGTTGGTGACATCCCCAGGGGCTCACAGCAGGTAAACGGCAGAGCCAGGATTCAGAGCTGTCTCAACGGGCCACAGGGTTTGGGGCACCACAGGGCTCCTTGTTCTACGGGTCTTGGGCTTTCCCTTAAATTGTATTACAGGAGAATATTCTTAGGAAAAAATTTTTGTTCAGAGAAAATACTCAATATTATGTGGAATTTAAGTTCCCTCCTGAGTAGGAGAGAGATCATCTTGTTTTGGCTTCTATGTGAGAAGAGAAAGGTGGATGCCTGCTGTCATGGTGCCAGGGCCAGGACGGCCTGAGCAGCTGTGGTCCGCTCTGGACACTAACGTGGCTCTGTCTCCCAGAGATCGCATCTGAGAGGCTGGGACCATCCCTCCCACCGTTCTTACCTAACTCCCTCTTATTCTGGAAAACACGCAGGCAGCTCCCAGCATGCCAAGCCACCTCCGCCGCCACTGTCCTTAGTGCTGTCCTTGGAGGTGCCACACTCAGTGTTGGAGCAAGCTCTGCTGGGTCCCCATGGGGGTCCCTTTGCCCTGCTGCTTCTGCAGTTCTCTCCCACCTCCTTGGAGACCCAGCGACACTAAAACCCAGAGAGGTGAGTCTGCGGCCCTGTCCTGCAGCCACAGCACAATGCTCTCCCCAGCTCAGATTGCTGAAGGCCCACCCCACAGCTCAGCAGAAAGGAAGAGCCTGTCCTCTGAACTCTCAATGGCCTGAGCGGCTCCAGCCCTTGCCCGGGTCCTCTCCTGCATCCTGTATGCCTGCTTTCATCTGTGCCCTGGGACCCGGGGGGCAGGAGGGCTGGGGGCTACCCAGAATGCAATGGAAAGAGGATGGGAGATCAGGAGGCCTTCTGTCATGAGCAAGCTGTCACTAACAGGGAGCCACAATGTGGTGTCTTCCACAGTGAGAGGCTTACTGAGGGACACTGAATCCACAGGCTGCACCACCTCCACTGGTGGAGGCTCACTGAATACCTGGTGTCACACGGTGTCATGAGCCAGGCAACCACAGGTCTGTAATTCCAATCCTAACCTCTCCATCCGGAACACTCCAGCCACACACACTTCAGTCAGTGATACATGACTAGGTCACAGACTAAGAAAGTGTTAAAAGGGGACACAGGGCTACGGTGCAGAGCCGAGAGCGTGAGCAGAGAGGGAAAGGCACAGCCTAAAGCCACTAAAAGTGATCAGACACAGCCTGAGGACTGCGGTCCTACACACCATAGTGTCATAGGGCAGGTAGAGTTGAGGACTGCTGTTCTACACAACAAAGAGACACTCAGGGCAGGCACAGCCTGAGGACTGCTATCCTGCACAACATGGAGTCACTAGGGCAGGCGCAGCCTGAGAACTGCTGTCCTACACACCATGGAGTCACTCAGGGCAGGCACAGCCTGAGAACTGCTGTTCTACACACCATGGAGTCACTAGGGCAGACACAGCCTGAGGACTGCTGTTCTACACACCATGGAGTCACCGGGGCAGGCACAGCCTGAGGACTGCTGTCCTACACACCATGGAGTCACTCAGGGCAGGCACAGCCTGAGAACTGCTGTTCTACACACCATGGAGTCACTAGGGCAGGCACAGCCTGAGGATTGCTGTTCTACACACCATGGAGTCACTAGGGCAGGCACAGCCTGAGGACTGCTGTTCTACACACCATGGAGTCACTAGGGCAGGCACAGCCTGAGGACTGCTGTTCTGCACACCATGGAGTCACCAGGGCAGGCGCAGCCTGAGGACTGCTGTTCTACACACCATGGAGTCACCAGGGCAGGCGCAGCCTGAGGACTGCTGTTCTACACACCATGGAGTCACCAGGGCAGGCACAGCCTGAGGACTGCTGTTCTACACACCATGGAGTCACTCAGGGCAGGCACAGCCTGAGGACTGCTGTCCTACACACCATGGAGTCACCAGGGCAGACACAGCCTGAGGACTGCTGTTCTACACAACAAAGAGACACTCAGGGCAGGCACAGCCTGAGGACTGCTATCCTGCACACCATGGAGTCACTAGGGCAGGCGCAGCCTGAGAACTTCTGTTCTAAACACCATGGAGTCACTAGGGCAGGCGCAGCCTGAGGACTGCTGTTCTACACACCATGGAGTCACCGGGGCAGGCACAGCCTGAGGACTGCTGTCCTACACACCATGGAGTCACTCAGGGCAGGCACAGCCTCAGAACTGCTGTTCTACACACCATGGAGTCACTAGGGCAGGCGCAGCCTGAGGACTGCTGTTCTACACACCATGGAGTCACCAGGGCAGGCGCAGCCTGAGGACTGCTGTTCTACACACCATGGAGTCACCAGGGCAGGCACAGCCTGAGGACTGCTGTTCTACACACCATGGAGTCACTCAGGGCAGGCACAGCCTGAGGACTGCTGTCCTACACACCATGGAGTCACCAGGGCAGACACAGCCTGAGGACTGCTGTTCTACACACCATGGAGTCACTCAGGGCAGGCACAGCCTGAGAACTGCTGTTCTACACACCATGGAGTCACTAAGGCAGGCACAGCCTGAGGACTGCTGTCCTACACACCATGGAGTCACTAAGGCAGGCACAGCCTGAGGACTGCAGTCCTACACACCATGGAGTCACCAGGGCAGGCACAGCCTGAGAGCTGCTGTTCTACACACCATGGAGTCACCAGGGCAGACACAGCCTGAGGACTGCTGTTCTACACACCATGGAGTCATTCAGGGCAGGGACAGCCTGAGGACTGCTGTTCTACACACCATGAAGTCACTCAGGGCAGGCACAGCCTGAGAACTGCTGTTCTACACACCATGGAGTCACTAAGGCAGGCACAGCCTGAGAGCTGCTGTTCTACACACCATGGAGTCACTAGGGCAGGCACAGCCTGAGGTCTGCTGTTCTACACACCATGGAGTCACTAGGGCAGTTACAGCCTGAGGACTGCTGTTCTACACACCATGGAGTCACTAGGGCAGGCACAGCCTGAGGTCTGCTGTTCTACACACCATGGAGTCACTAGGGCAGTTACAGCCTGAGGACTGCTGTTCTACACACCATGGAGTCACTAGGGCAGGCACAGCCTGAGGACTGCTGTTCTACACACCACGGAGTCACTCAGGGCAGGCACAGCCTGAGGACTGCTGTGCTATACACCATGGAGTCACCAGGGCAGGACAGCCTGAGGACTGCTGTCCTACACACCATGGAGTCACTAGGGCAGGCACAGCCTGAGGACTGCTGTCCTACACACCATGGAGTCACTCAGGGCATGTGTAGCCTGAGGACTGCTGTTCTACACACCATGGAGTCACCGGGGCAGGCACAGCCTGAGGACTGCTGTTCTACACACCATGGAGTCACCAGGGCAGGCACAGCCTGAGGACTGCTGTCCTACACACCATGGAGTCACCAGGGCAGGCGCAGCCTGAGGTCTGCTGTTCTACACACCATGGAGTCACCAGGGCAGGCACAGCCTGAGGACTGCTGTTCTACACACCATGGAGTCACTCAGGGCAGGCACAGCCTGAGGACTGCTGTCCTACACACCATGGAGTCACCAGGGCAGACACAGCCTGAGGACTGCTGTTCTACACACCATGGAGTCACTCAGGGCAGGCACAGCCTGAGAACTGCTGTTCTACACACCATGGAGTCACTAAGGCAGGCACAGCCTGAGGACTGCTGTCCTACACACCATGGAGTCACCAGGGCAGGCACAGCCTGAGAGCTGCTGTTCTACACACCATGGAGTCACCAGGGCAGACACAGCCTGAGGACTGCTGTTCTACACACCATGGAGTCATTCAGGGCAGGGACAGCCTGAGGACTGCTGTTCTACACACCATGGAGTCACTCAGGGCAGGCACAGCTTGAGGACTGCTGTCCTGCACACCATGGAGTCACCAGGGCAGGCACAGCCTGAGGTCTGCTGTCCTACACACCGTGGAGTCACTAGGGCAGGCACAGCCTGAGGACTGCTGTTCTACACACCATGGAGTCACTAGGGCAGGCGCAGCCTGAGGACTGCTGTTCTACACACCATGGAGTCACTAGGGCAGGCACAGCCTGAGGTCTGCTGTTCTACACACCATGGAGTCACTAGGGCAGTTACAGCCTGAGGACTGCTGTTCTACACACCATGGAGTCACTAGGGCAGGCACAGCCTGAGGACTGCTGTTCTACACACCACGGAGTCACTCAGGGCAGGCACAGCCTGAGGACTGCTGTGCTATACACCATGGAGTCACCAGGGCAGGCACAGCCTGAGGACTGCTGTCCTACACACCATGGAGTCACTAGGGCAGGCACAGCCTGAGGACTGCTGTCCTACACACCATGGAGTCACTCAGGGCATGTGCAGCCTGAGGACTGCTGTTCTACACACCATGGAGTCACCGGGGCAGGCACAGCCTGAGGACTGCTGTTCTACACACCATGGAGTCACCAGGGCAGGCACAGCCTGAGGACTGCTGTCCTACACACCATGGAGTCACCAGGGCAGGCGCAGCCTGAGGTCTGCTGTTCTACACACCATGGAGTCACCAGGGCAGGCACAGCCTGAGGACTGCTGTTCTACACACCATGGAGTCACTCAGGGCAGGCACAGCTTGAGGACTGCTGTCCTGCACACCATGGAGTCACCAGGGCAGGCACAGCCTGAGGTCTGCTGTCCTACACACCGTGGAGTCACTAGGGCAGGCACAGCCTGAGGACTGCTGTTCTACACACCATGGAGTCACTAGGGCAGGCGCAGCCTGAGGACTGCTGTTCTACACACCATGGAGTCACTAGGGCAGGCACAGCCTGAGGTCTGCTGTTCTACACACCATGGAGTCACCAGGGCAGGCACAGCCTGAGGACTGCTGTTCTACACACCATGGAGTCCCTCAGGGCAGGCACAGCCTGAGGACTGCTGTTCTACACACCATGGAGTCACTCAGGACAGGCACAGCCTGAGGACTGCTGTCCTACACACCATGGAGTCACTAGGCAGGCACAGCCTGAGGACTGCTGTTCCACACACCATGGAGTCACTAGGGCAGGCACAGCCTGAGGACTGCTGTTCTACACACCATGGAGTCACTAGGGCAGGCACAGCCTGAGGACTGCTGTCCTACACACCATGGAGTCACTAGGGCAGGCACAGCCTGAGGACTGCTGTCCTACACACCATGGAGTCACTAGGACAGGCACAGCCTGAGGACTGCTGTTCTACACACCATGGAGTCACTAGGGCAGACACAGCCTGAGGACTGCTGTTCTACACACCATGGAGTCACTAGGGCAGGCACAGCCTGAGGACTGCTGTTCTACACACCTTGGACTCACTCAGGGCAGGCGCAGCCTGAAGACTGCTGTTCTACACAACAAAGAGACACTCAGGGCAGGCACAGCCTGAGGACTGGTGTCCTGCACACCATGGAGTCACTCAGGGCAGGCACAGCCTGAGGACTGCTGTTCTACACACCATGGAGTCACTAGGGCAGGCTCAGCCTGAGAACTGGTGTCCTGCACACCATGGAGTCACTCAGGGCAGGCACAGCCTGAGGACTGCTGTTCTACACACCATGGAGTCACTAGGGCAGGCTCAGCCTGAGAACTGGTGTCCTGCACACCATGGAGTCACTCAGGGCAGGCCCAGCCGGAGGACTGCTGTCCTACACACCATGGAGTCACTAGGGCAGGTGCAGCCTGAGGACTGCTGTTCTGCACACCATGGAGTCACTAGGGCAGGTGCAGCCTGAGGACTGCTGTTCTACACACCATGGAGTCACTCAGGGCAGGCACAGCCTGAGGACTGCTGTTCTACACACCATGGAGTCACTAGGGCAGGCTCAGCCTGAGAACTGGTGTCCTGCACACCATGGAGTCACTCAGGGCAGGCACAGCCTGAGGACTGCTGTTCTACACAACATAGAGACACTCAGGGCAGGCACAGCCTGAGGACTGGTGTCCTGCACACCATGGAGTCACTCAGGGCAGGCACAGCCTGAGGACTGCTGTTCTACACACCATGGAGTCACTAGGGCAGGCTCAGCCTGAGAACTGGTGTCCTGCACACCATGGAGTCACTCAGGGCAGGCACAGCCTGAGGACTGCTGTTCTACACACCATGGAGTCACTAGGGCAGGCACAGCCTGAGGACTGCTGTTCTACACACCATGGAGTCACTCAGGACAGACACAGCCTGAGGACTGCTGTTCTACACACCATGGAGTCACTCAGGGCAGGCACAGCCTGAGGACTGCTGTTCTACACACCATGGAGTCACTCAGGACAGGCACAGCCTGAGGACTGCTGTTCTACACACCATGGAGTCACTAGGACAGGTGCAGCCTGAGGACTGCTGTCCTACACACCATGGAGTCACTAGGGCAGGCACAGCCTGAGGACTGCTGTTCTACACACCATGGAGTCACTAGGGCAGGCACAGCCTGAGGACTGCTGTTCTACACACCATGGAGTCACTCAGGGCAGGCACAGCCTGAGGACTGCTGTTCTACACACCATGGAGTCACTCAGGACAGGCACAGCCTGAGGACTGCTGTTCTACACACCATGGAGTCACTAGGACAGGTGCAGCCTGAGGACTGCTGTCCTACACACCATGGAGTCACTAGGGCAGGCACAGCCTGAGGACTGCTGTTCTACACACCATGGAGTCACTCAGGGCAGGCGCAGCCTGAGGACTGCTGTTCTACACACCATGGAGTCACTCAGGGCAGGCGCAGCCTGAGGACTGCTGTTCTACACACCATGGAGTCACTAGGGCAGGCGCAGCCTGAGGACTGCTGTTCTACACACCATGGAGTCACTCAGGGCAGGCACAGCCTGAGGACTGCTGTTCTACACACCATGGAGTCACTAGGGCAGGTGCAGCCTGAGGTCTGCTGTTCTACACACCATGGAGTCACTCAGGGCAGGCACAGCCTGAGGACTGCTGTTCTACACACCATGGAGTCACTAGGGCAGGCGCAGCCTGAGGACTGCTGTCCTACACACCATGGAGTCACTAGGGCAGGCACAGCCTGAGGACTGCTGTTCTACACACCATGGAGTCACTAGGGCAGGTGCAGCCTGAGGTCTGCTGTTCTACACACCATGGAGTCACTCAGGGCAGGCGCAGCCTGAGGACTGCTGTTCTACACACCATGGAGTCACTAGGGCAGGCACAGCCTGAGGACTGCTGTCCTACACACCATGGAGTCACTAGGGTAGGCACAGCCTGAGGACTGCTGTTCTACACACCATGGAGTCACTAGGGCAGGTGCAGCCTGAGGTCTGCTGTTCTACACACCATGGAGTCACTCAGGGCAGGCACAGCCTGAGGACTGCTGTCCTATACACCATGGAGTCACTCAGGGCAGGCACAGCTTGAGGACTGCTGTCCTGCACACCATGGAGTCACTAGGGCAGGCACAGCCCGAGGTCTGCTGTCCTACACACCATGGAGTCACTCAGGGCAGGCACAGCCTGAGGACTGCTGTCCTACACACCATGGAGTCACTCAGGGCAGGCACAGCCTGAGGTCTGCTGTCCTACACACCATGGTGTCACTAGGGCAGGCACATCCTGAGGTCTGCTGTTCTACACACCATGGAGTCACTAGGGTAGGCACAGCCTGAGGACTGCTGTTCTACACACCATGGAGTCACTAGGGCAGGTGCAGCCTGAGGTCTGCTGTTCTACACACCATGGAGTCACTCAGGGCAGGCACAGCCTGAGGACCGCTGTTCTACACACCATGGAGTCACTAGGGCAGGCACAGCCTGAGGACTGCTGTTCTACACACCATGGAGTCACTGGGGCCAGGCACAGCCTGAGGTCTGCTGTCCTATACACCATGGAGTCACTAGGGCAGGCACAGCCTGAGGTCTGCTGTTCTACACACCATGGAGTCACTAGGGTAGGCACAGCCTGAGGACTGCTTTTCTACACACCATGGAGTCACTAGGGCAGGTGCAGCCTGAGGTCTGCTGTTCTACACACCATGGAGTCACTAGGGCAGGCACAGCCTGAGGACTGCTGTTCTACACACCATGGAGTCACTAGGGCAGGTGCAGCCTGAGGACTGCTGTCCTACACACCATGGAGTCACTAGGGCAGGTGCAGCCTGAGGACTGCTGTTCTACACACCATGGAGTCACTCAGGGCAGGCACAGCCTGAGGACCGCTGTTCTACACACCATGGAGTCACTCAGGGCAGGCACAGCCTGAGGACTGCTGTCCTACACACCATGGAGTCACTAGGACAGGCACAGCCTGAGGACTGCTGTTCTACACACCATGGAGTCACTGGGGCCAGGCACAGCCTGAGGTCTGCTGTCCTACACACCATGGAGTCACTAGGGCAGGCACAGCCTGAGGTCTGCTGTTCTACACACCATGGAGTCACTAGGGCAGGCACAGCCTGAGGACTGCTGTCCTACACACCATGGAGTCACTAGGGCAGGCACAGCCTGAGGACTGCTGTTCTACACACCATGGAGTCACTAGGGCAGGTACAGCCTGAGGACTGCTGTTCTACACACCATGGAGTCACTAGGGCAGGCACAGCCTGAGGACCGCTGTTCTACACACCATGGGGTCACCAGGGCAGGCACAGCCTGAGGACTGCTGTTCTACACACCATGGAGTCACTGGGGCCAGGCACAGCCTGAGGACTGCTGTTCTACACACCATGGAGTCACTGGGGCCAGGCACAGCCTGAGGTCTGCTGTCCTACACACCATGGAGTCACTAGGGCAGGCACAGCCTGAGGTCTGCTGTTCTACACACCATGGAGTCACTAGGGCAGGCACAGCCTGAGGACTGCTGTTCTACACACCATGGAGTCACCAGGGCAGGCACAGCCTGAGGACTGCTGTCCTACACACCATGGAATCACTCAGGGCAGGCACAGCCTGAGGACTGCTGTTCTACACACCATGGAGTCACTCAGGGCAGGCACAGCCTGAGGACTGCTGTCCTACGCACCATGGAGTCACCAGGGCATGTGCAGCCTGAGGACTGCTGTTCTGCACACCATGGAGTCACCAGGGCATGTGCAGCCTGAGAGCTGCTGTCCTATACACCATGGAGTCACCAGGGCATGTGCAGCTTGAGGACTGCTGTCCTACACACCATGGAGTCACTTGGTAGGAGCCACAAACAAAATATAAATGGCACCTTTGGTTGTAAAGTGAGGCCAACTAGCCACTGAGGTATTATTATGCTAAGATTTACATTCATATGCAAATTGGGCTCCTGCTGTTCACCT
This sequence comes from Spermophilus citellus, assembly GCF_964194105.1. Taxonomy (NCBI): domain Eukaryota; kingdom Metazoa; phylum Chordata; class Mammalia; order Rodentia; family Sciuridae; genus Spermophilus; species Spermophilus citellus. Next base: position 154,018,399 of record NC_138189.1, read on the forward strand.
TGGCTTGCTACAGGACTCAAGTTACCGGACTGCTGGAGAGTTCCCATTGGTTGGGGAAAGATAGTAGGAGGAAATTCCGGGGAAGGTCCGGGACCCTGGCTCCGGGAGGCAAGCGGTTCCGGCAGACGCCCGCGTGGGAGGACCGGGTTTGGCTTGCCTGCGGCGGCTTTTTCAAAATAAAGTTTTGTTCCTGCTTGACTGGCTCGTGATTCTGTGCCCAGCCAAGACTGCGGCATTTGGTGGCCCGTACGGGGAACGCCTGAAACTTAGAGGTGAGTAAAACTGCTCGCCCCTGAGGGAAGGCGACAGAATGGGTGAACATTTAGAAAAACAATGTGTTCTTGTTTTGATTTATTTTGTTTTTATTTCAAGCTCCCTAGCCCTAGAATTTTCTCAGGCGAACTGGGAAAAATGGTTGGCTCAAGGTTTGAAGTTATTCGGCCCTGAGAAAGAGAAAATTGATACAACCATTGTCTGTTCCGTTTTTGTTTCATTCTGTTTTGGCTTTGTTTTATCCTATCTTATTGGGTTACGTTACCTTTATAGTAGATTAGAATCCAGTAAAAAACAAACCGAAAAACTGCTAAGTAAATTGTTAGAGGTCCAGACTATGGTAGAAAAAACGCTAGGTCAAGCAAAAGAGAAGGTCTCTCAAGCTAGTCAGACAGAGGAAAATTTAAAGAAAGCAAGCTTAGAGGAAAAGCAGCCATCAGGTGGAGAATTACAACAGGAGGCTGCTACTAACTCCGTTCTATCACCAGAGGGCGTAACTCAACCAACAGCTCCATCTACCGCTGAGCGGCCCTCAACTCCCGTAGTTGATGGACGGAATTCTGAGGCAGGACCCCAAAGATTAACATGCCCTGTACTTGAGCAGGCAGGAGGGCAACGAATTCACCGTGCTTTAGATTTCAAAACAATAAAGCAATTAAAGGAGGCTGTAACGACCTATGGGCCGCAAGCTCCCTTCACAATAAGCATGGTCGAATCTGTTACCAACTTGGACATGACACCAGCAGATTGGGCTAACATGTGTCGATCTGTGCTAAACGGAGGACAATATTTATTATGGAAAGTTGCCAATGAGGAATTTTGCATGGAGACAGCTAGGCGAAATGCAGAAGCTGGTTATCCTCAAAGAAATATAGAAATGCTTTTGGGGAAGGGACCTTATGAGGGTCAAAGACAGCAAATTGAATATGACCCTGGCATATACGCACAGATTGCTGTAGATACAGTTAGGGCATGGAAAACTTTACAGGGACATGGAGACTTACAAGGTCAATTATCTAAGGTAATACAAGGAACTAATGAACCTTACGCTGAATTTGTAGATAGACTTATTCAGTCAGCCTCTAGGATATTTGGTAATACAGAACAGGTAATGCCATTTATAAAACAACTGGCTTATGACCAAGCAAATCGTTGCTGCAGAGAGGTCATTAGACCATGGAGACATGAAGATTTAAACACATATATTAAATTATGTAGAGACATTAATGAACAAGGGCAAGTCTTAGCAGCAGTACAACAGGCTTTAGATGCCAGGCCAAAAACATGCTATAATTGTAATCAAACAGGACATTTTAAAAGGAGTTGCCCCATAAGAGGAGGGTTTAACAAAGCGGGGTATCAAAGGAATAGAATACCGGGTATTTGCCCACGATGCCATAGAGGGAAACATTGGGCTAATGAATGCCGTTCTCAAACCACCATAGAGGGTATTCCGTTATCAAAAAACGGACAAAGACCAAGTGTTTACCCACGATATCATGGAGAAAGGTATCAGGCTCCGTTGCCAAAAAACGGACTAGAGGGCCCAATGCCCCGGGGCCCAAAACCACAAATATATGGGGCAATGGAGGAACCCAACAGCACCATCAAGGTAGTGCCCAGGACACATTATCCATTAAATCCCTCATCAGACAAACTAGAGGGAGCGCAGGGCTGGACATCTGCTCCTCTGCCAGAGCAGTACTAACTCCAGAGATGGGAGTTCAAATCATTCCCACAGGAGTAAAAGGACCTCTTCCCCAGGGAACAGTAGGCTTATTATTGGGACGCAGTTCTTCTACACTAAAAGGACTTACGATAAGTCCTGGGGTAATTGATCCCGATTATGAGGGTGAAATAAAAATTATAGCTAGTTCTCCAAGAGGTATATCAGTAATTTCACCAGGAGATAGAATAGCACAGTTATTAATAATACCCAGCCTGCATGATAAATTTTCCAGTCGTAATGTAGAAAGAGGTTCCAAGGGATTAGGCTCCACAGGTGTAGATTGGGCTATGCTGTCTTTGAATTTAGATTCTCGCCCAATGCTAAAATTAAATATACAAGGACATAACTTTAATGGGCTGCTGGACACAGGAGCTGACCTTAGTGTCATCTCTCGTCAAGAATGGCCAAAACATTGGCCATTACAACAAGCCACTCAAACGCTTCGAGGCCTAGGAGTGGCGACTAATCCCCATAGAAGTGCTATGGTATTAGATTGGAGGGATCCTGAAGGATGTGAAGGAACTATACAGCCCTATGTATTGGATCATCTTCCCGTAAATTTATGGGGACGAGATGTCCTAGATCAATTAGGATTGACATTAACAAATAACATCAATCCTAATGCGCCCACTACTAGGGCTAAACAAGGCTTTAGGAAAGAAAAAAGATTAAGAGAACAAGAACAAGGTATAACAGCACCTATTCAAATAGATCAAGAAATAAATAGACACGAATTGGGTTTTCAGAAAGGGCCACTGAGACAATCAAAATTACTTGGAAATCAGAAAGACCAGTGTGGGTTCCTCAGTGGCCCCTGACTAAAGAAAAGATACAAGTAGCCCATGACTTGGTCAGACAACAATTAGCGGAAGGACATATACAACCTTCCGTATCTCCCCATAATACTCCCATTTTTGTCATTAAAAAGAAATCTGGTAAATGGAGATTATTACAAGATTTAAGAGCCATTAATAATGAGATGGTTATTATGGGACCTGCTCAATCAGGGATTCCTCAATTGTCTGCTTTACCAAAAACCTGGCATGTTTTAGCTATAGATATTAAAGATTGTTTCTTTTCAATTCCAATTCATCCCGAGGATAGTCCACATTTTGCATTTACTATCCCTGCACTGAATCATGAAGGTCCTGATCAGAGATATGAATGGAAAGTACTCCCTCAAGGGATGGCTAACAGCCCAACTATGTGTCAAATTTATGTTAATAAAGCAATCCAGCCACTTAGAAACCAAAATCCTAAACTACAAATATTTCACTATATGGATGATGTGTTATTGGCACATAAAGATAAAAACACATTACTAGAATGTTATGCCACACTTACAAACTTATTGAAAAATTATAATCTAGAGATAGCAATAGATAAAGTACAATTAAATCTTCCAATTAATTATTTAGGAGTTCTATTATCCTCAACCATGGTCCGTCCACCAAAAATTCAAATACGAGTAGATCAACTCAAATCACTTAATGACTTTCAAAAGTTATTGGGAGACATAAATTGGATAAGGCCTTATCTAGGCATACCAACAGGAGAGTTAGGACCTTTATTTGATATTCTAAAAGGTCCATCAGATCCAAATTCACCCCGCATGTTAACGCCTGAAGCAAGAAAAACATTAAAAATCATTGAAACGTATATGGAAAATATGCATTTGGATAGAATTGATATAAGTTTGCCTTTATTATTTATTGTACTACCAACAAAAAATATTCCTACAGGAGTATTTTGGCAGGAAGGTCCATTATTGTGGATACATTTATCTTATTCTCCTAACACTATTCTTACTAGATATCCTGAGGCTGTAGGACAATTAATACTCAAAGGAATAAAAGCAGCTAAGGGAGTATTTGGGATTTCTCCCAATAAAATTATCACTCCATATACTATGGATCAAATTGATGAGTTAGCTAATGAGTTAAATACTTGGGCAATAATCATGTGTAAAACTAGTGTTTCATTTGATAATCACTTACCATCTAATCCTTTGTTGTCTTTTTGGTCTAAGCATCCTGTAGTTTTTCCAAAAATGACAAGAAAAACCCCTATCATAAATGCTCCAAATATATTCACTGATGGGTCAAACAATGGTACAGCAGCAGTAGTTACTCCTGATCAAACTTTTACATTTTTAGTTCCCAAACAATCAGCTCAAAAGGTAGAGCTTAATGCAGTATTACAAGCTTTTATGATGTTTAAAGATTCTGTATTTAATTTATTTTCTGATAGTCAGTATGTAGTTAATGCTATAATATCCCTTGAAGATGCTGGTAGGATTTCACCTTCTTCTACTGTTTTCTCTTTGTTTTCTGCTATACAAAGTCTAATCTGGGACCGAAAAGATCCATTCTTTATAGGTCATATCAGGGCACATACAGGATTGCCTGGAGCCCTTAGTATGGGCAATGAACTAGCAGATAAATCTACACATGACATACATATTTTCTCCACAATAGAAGAAGCTATAAATTTTCATAAAAGGTTCCATGTCAATGCTAATACTTTACAAAAACGTTTTAAAATAACTAAAGAACAAGCCAGACATATAATAAAACAATGTCAAAATTGTGTGACATTTTTACCACAAGTTAATCTTGGAGTCAATCCTAGAGGACTGATACCTAACCATATTTGGCAGATGGACGTCACACACTTGCCAGAATTTGGAAAATTAAAATATTTACATGTTACAGTTGATACCTCTTCCGGATTTTTGATGGGCTCCCTTCATGCCGGAGAAAAAACTAAAGATGTTATAGCTCATTGCTTACAAAATTTTGCCACTGTGGGTGTTCCAAAACAGTTAAAAACGGACAACGGTCCTGGTTATACTTCCACCTCTTTTAAACAATTTTGCTCATCATTTGGTATTACTCACATAACAGGAATTCCATACAATCCACAAGGACAAGGCATAGTTGAAAGAGCTCATCAAACTATTAAAATGTACTTATTAAAACAAAAGGAGGGAATTGGAAAGGGGTATATATCCCCCAAAGATAAACTTAAAATAACCCTTTTTACTCTAAACTTTTTAAATTTAGATTCATCGGGACTTAGTGCTGCGGAAAGACACTTGTACCCCCAAAATGTACATAAGCCTAAGGTACTTTGGAAAGATATTCTAACAGGACAATGGAAAGGCCCCGATCCAGTCATAGTATGGAATCGGGGTGCTGTCTGTGTTTTCCCACAGGATGAACAACAACCGATTTGGATTCCAGAGAGATTAACTAAAACAATTTCTACAGAAAAAGAAGATGATTTGACTCAAATTCATAACAGCTGACATCCAGAGCTCCAGCTTGGCTATTCTTACATCTGCGGCAGTGATTAACCAAGGTGTTTTTTTTTTTTTTTCAATATCTATTTTATTATTGCATTTTTCCCACACCATAAAGTTCTATTTTATTTTATTTTATTTATTTATTTATTTTTGGAGCTCATACAAACCTAGGTTAATGTTTTTCTGATCAGTTTTATTTTTTGACTGTGTTTTATTTTTTGACTGTGGAGTTTTTAAACATTGCAATGGAGATTTCACCTAGGTATAGTTACAAGGCCTTTATTTACTATTGTCTTATGTGTTGTATGTTGTGTGCACATTTCTGTTTTGTGTTGTATGTCTGTATGTTTGTATGTCCATATTTCTTATATGAGGAGCGCTCATGAAAAAATAGATCCAAATTTTTTCTTTATTCACGTGATTTATATGGTTTAATTTAAATTAGGTGAACAGCTGTTAATGATTGTTTTTAAAGATGGTTAACAGATCTGTTTGTTTGCTAATTTAAATTTGGTAAACAGCTGTTAAGGATTGTTTTTAAAGGAGTTTAACAGATCTGTTTGTTTACTTTCACCTTTCCTTTTTATTATATTTAATAATTATGTTCAGGATAATGTCTCTTTAGCATCATTGCCAGAATTCCCATCTCCATCCCAGTGCCGGTGAAGACTAAGATAAAACCAAACTACAGCTTCTATGATAGCAATCACAGTAAACTGTATAAACTGATGCATCAATGAATATAACTCAACAAGTAATGCTATCAAGGACTTGATTTACTTTGGGAGGAAATGGACACATTGATAGACTCCTCCAATTTGAACTGCTTCCAGAACTTGCCTGGACTATATATCAGTTACATACATTGTGAAATATCATCTGGTGCACCGAATTGTGGTACTGCTGGCATATCTTTGCTGATGGTGTCACCAGTGATGCAATTTCCTTGCCAGCTCACCCCATGTTTATTGTGGTAATACTGACATATCTTTGCTGATGGTGTCACCAGTGACGCAATTTTTCCAAGGAGCCATCAATTGGCTTAATGTCGTGGCATTTCTGTATCCTCCTCCCTTCTACTAGTGATGGTCTAAAATTTGGGGGCCAACAGAGGTGAGGCAAAGAACCTCACCCCCCCACTGGCACCAAGGCAAAATTTGGGGGCCAACAGAGGTGAGGCAAGAACCTCACCCCCCCCACTGGTGCATAGGCCTATCCACAAGCATGGCTGAATGCTGGACCGGTAGTCAGTGACGGGTTGATCTGATTACAATGGATTCAACCTAAGACAGGAAGCTGACGCCTAAAGGTCAGTTCTCCCATGACGGGTAAGAACCATATGTTAAATTGGACAACCTACCAGGCACGGTCCATAGCCACATTGCTTGTTGCTTAATTAAACAGAAGGGGGCAGATGCTAGGAGCCACAAACAAAATATAAATGGCACCTTTGGTTGTAAAGTGACGCCAACTAGCCACTGAGGTATTATTATGCTAAGATTTACATTCATATGCAAATTGGGCTCCTGCTGTTCACCTTGGCTTGCTACAGGACTCAAGTTACCGGACTGCTGGAGAGTTCCCATTGGTTGGGGAAAGATAGTAGGAGGAAATTCCGGGGAAGGTCCGGGACCCTGGCTCCGGGAGGCAAGCGGTTCCGGCAGACGCCCGCGTGGGAGGACCGGGTTTGGCTTGCCTGCGGCGGCTTTTTCAAAATAAAGTTTTGTTCCTGCTTGACTGGCTCGTGATTCTGTGCCCAGCCAAGACTGCGGCAGTCACTAGGGCAGGCGCAGCCTGAGGACTGCTGTTGTACACACCATGGAGTCACCAGGGCATGTGCAGCCTGAGAGCTGCTGTCGTATACACCATGGAGTCACCAGGGCATGTGCAGCCTGAGAGCTGCTGTCCTATACACCATGGAGTCACCAGGGCATGTGCAGCCTGAGGACTGCTGTCCTACACACCATGGAGTCACCAGGGCATGTGCAGCCTGAGGACTGCTGTTCTGCACACCATGGAGTCACCAGGGCATGTGCAGCCTGAGAGCTGCTGTCCTATACACCATGGAGTCACCAGGGCATGTGCAGCCTGAGGACTGCTGTCCTACACACCATGGAGTCACTAGGGCAGGCACAGCCTGAGGACTGCTGTTCTACACACCATGGAGTCACTCAGGACAGGCACAGCCTGAGGACTGCTGTCCTATACACCATGGAGTCACCAGGGCATGTGCAGCCTGAGAACTGCTGTCCTACACACCATGGAGTCACTAGGGCAGGCACAGCCTGAGGACTGCTGTCCTACACACCATGGAGTCACTAGGGCAGGCACAGCCTGAGGACTGCTGTTCTACACACCATGGAGTCACTCAGGGCAGGCACAGCCTGAGGACTGCTGTTCCACACACCATGGAGTCACTAGGGCAGGCACAGCCTGAGGACTGCTGTTCTACACACCATGGAGTCACTCAGGGCAGGCACAGCCTGAGGACTGCTGTCCTACACACCATGGAGTCACTAGGGCAGGTGCAGCCTGAGGACTGCTGTTCTACACACCATGGAGTCACTCAGGGCAGGCACAGCCTGAGGACTGCTGTTCCACACACCATGGAGTCACTAGGGCAGGCACAGCCTGAGGACTGCTGTTCTACACACCATGGAGTCACTCAGGGCAGGCACAGCCTGAGGACTGCTGTTCTAGACACCATGGAGTCACTAGGGCAGGCACAGCCTGAGGACTGCTGTTCTACACACCATGGAGTCACTCAGGGCAGGCACAGCCTGAGGACTGCTGTTCCACACACCATGGAGTCACTAGGGCAGGCACAGCCTGAGGACTGCTGTTCTACACACCATGGAGTCACTCAGGGCAGGCACAGCCTGAGGACTGCTGTTCTACACACCATGGAGTCACTCAGGGCAGGCACAGCCTGAGGACTGCTGTCCTACACACCATGGAGTCACTAGGGCAGGCACAGCCTGAGGACTGCTGTTCTACACACCATGGAGTCACTCAGGGCAGGCACAGCCTGAGGACTGCTGTTCTACACACCATGGAGTCACTCAGGGCAGGCACAGCCTGAGGACTGCTGTCCTACACACCATGGAGTCACTAGGGCAGGTGCAGCCTGAGGACTGCTGTTCTACACACCATGGAGTCACTCAGGGCAGGCACAGCCTGAGGACTGCTATCCTACACACCATGGAGTCACTAGGGCAGGCACAGCCTGAGGACTGCTGTTCTACACACCATGGAGTCACTAGGGCAGGCACAGCCTGAGGACTGCTGTTCTACACACCATGGAGTCACTAGGGCAGGCACAGCCTGAGGACTGCTGTTCTACACACCATGGAGTCACTCAGGGCAGGCACAGCCTGAGGACTGCTGTCCTACACACCATGGAGTCACTAGGGCAGGTGCAGCCTGAGGACTGCTGTTCTACACACCATGGAGTCACTCAGGGCAGGCACAGCCTGAGGACTGCTGTCCTACACACCATGGAGTCACTAGGGCAGGCACAGCCTGAGGACTGCTGTTCTACACACCATGGAGTCACTAGGGCAGGCACAGCCTGAGGACTGCTGTTCTACACACCATGGAGTCACTAGGGCAGGCACAGCCTGAGGACTGCTGTTCTACACACCATGGAGTCACTCAGGGCAGGCACAGCCTGAGGACTGCTGTCCTACACACCATGGAGTCACTAGGGCAGGTGCAGCCTGAGGACTGCTGTTCTACACACCATGGAGTCACTCAGGGCAGGCACAGCCTGAGGACTGCTGTCCTACACACCATGGAGTCACTAGGGCAGGCACAGCCTGAGGACTGCTGTTCTACACACCATGGAGTCACTAGGGCAGGCACAGCCTGAGGACTGCTGTTCTACACACCATGGAGTCACTAGGGCAGGCACAGCCTGAGGACTGCTGTTCTACACACCATGGAGTCACTCAGGGCAGGCACAGCCTGAGGACTGCTGTCCTACACACCATGGAGTCACTAGGGCAGGTGCAGCCTGAGGACTGCTGTTCTACACACCATGGAGTCACTCAGGGCAGGCACAGCCTGAGGACTGCTGTCCTACACACCATGGAGTCACTAGGGCAGGCACAGCCTGAGGACTGCTGTTCTACACACCATGGAGTCACTAGGGCAGGCACAGCCTGAGGACTGCTGTTCTACACACCATGGAGTCACTAGGGCAGGCACAGCCTGAGGACTGCTGTTCTACACACCATGGAGTCACTCAGGGCAGGCACAGCCTGAGGACTGCTGTCCTACACACCATGGAGTCACTAGGGCAGGTGCAGCCTGAGGACTGCTGTTCTACACACCATGGAATCACTCAGGGCAGGCACAGCCTGAGGACTGCTGTCCTACACACCATGGAGTCACTAGGGCAGGCACAGCCTGAGGACTGCTGTTCTACACACCATGGAGTCACTAGGGCAGACACAGCCTGAGGACTGCTGTTCTACACACCATGGAGTCACTAGGGCAGGCACAGCCTGAGGACTGCTGTCCTACACACCATGGAGTCACTCAGGACAGGCACAGCCTGAGGACTGCTGTCCTACACACCATGGAGTCACTAGGGCAAGTGCAGGCTGAGGACTGCTGTTCTACACACCATGGAGTCACTCAGGGCAGGCACAGCCTGAGGACTGCTGTTCTACACACCATGGAGTCACTAGGGCAGGCACAGCCTGAGGACTGCTGTTCTACACACCATGGAGTCACTAGGGCAAGTGCAGGCTGAGGACTGCTGTTCTGTACACCATGGAGTCACTAGGGCAGGCACAGCCTGAGGACTGCTGTTCTACACACCATGGAGTCACTAGGGCAGGCACAGCCTGAGGACTGCTGTTCTACACACCATGGAGTCACTAGGGCAGGCACAGCCTGAGGACTGCTGTTCTACACACCATGGAGTCACTCAGGGCAGGCACAGCCTGAGGACTGCTGTCCTACACACCATGGAGTCACTAGGGCAGGCACAGCCTGAGGACTGCTGTTCTACACACCATGGAGTCACTAGGGCAGGCACAGCCTGAGGACTGCTGTTCTACACACCATGGAGTCACTAGGGCAGGCACAGCCTGAGGACTGCTGTTCTACACACCATGGAGTCACTCAGGGCAGGCACAGCCTGAGGACTGCTGTCCTACACACCATGGAGTCACTAGGGCAGGTGCAGCCTGAGGACTGCTGTTCTACACACCATGGAATCACTCAGGGCAGGCACAGCCTGAGGACTGCTGTCCTACACACCATGGAGTCACTAGGGCAGGCACAGCCTGAGGACTGCTGTTCTACACACCATGGAGTCACTAGGGCAGACACAGCCTGAGGACTGCTGTTCTACACACCATGGAGTCACTAGGGCAGGCACAGCCTGAGGACTGCTGTTCTACACACCATGGAGTCACTCAGGGCAGGCACAGCCTGAGGACTGCTGTTCTACACACCATGGAGTCACTCAGGGCAGGCACAGCCTGAGGACTGCTGTCCTACACACCATGGAGTCACTAGGGCAGGTGCAGCCTGAGGACTGCTGTTCTACACACCATGGAGTCACTCAGGGCAGGCACAGCCTGAGGACTGCTATCCTACACACCATGGAGTCACTAGGGCAGGCACAGCCTGAGGACTGCTGTTCTACACACCATGGAGTCACTAGGGCAGGCACAGCCTGAGGACTGCTGTTCTACACACCATGGAGTCACTAGGGCAGGCACAGCCTGAGGACTGCTGTTCTACACACCATGGAGTCACTCAGGGCAGGCACAGCCTGAGGACTGCTGTCCTACACACCATGGAGTCACTAGGGCAGGTGCAGCCTGAGGACTGCTGTTCTACACACCATGGAGTCACTCAGGGCAGGCACAGCCTGAGGACTGCTGTCCTACACACCATGGAGTCACTAGGGCAGGCACAGCCTGAGGACTGCTGTTCTACACACCATGGAGTCACTAGGGCAGGCACAGCCTGAGGACTGCTGTTCTACACACCATGGAGTCACTAGGGCAGGCACAGCCTGAGGACTGCTGTTCTACACACCATGGAGTCACTCAGGGCAGGCACAGCCTGAGGACTGCTGTCCTACACACCATGGAGTCACTAGGGCAGGTGCAGCCTGAGGACTGCTGTTCTACACACCATGGAGTCACTCAGGGCAGGCACAGCCTGAGGACTGCTGTCCTACACACCATGGAGTCACTAGGGCAGGCACAGCCTGAGGACTGCTGTTCTACACACCATGGAGTCACTAGGGCAGGCACAGCCTGAGGACTGCTGTTCTACACACCATGGAGTCACTAGGGCAGGCACAGCCTGAGGACTGCTGTTCTACACACCATGGAGTCACTCAGGGCAGGCACAGCCTGAGGACTGCTGTCCTACACACCATGGAGTCACTAGGGCAGGTGCAGCCTGAGGACTGCTGTTCTACACACCATGGAGTCACTCAGGGCAGGCACAGCCTGAGGACTGCTGTCCTACACACCATGGAGTCACTAGGGCAGGCACAGCCTGAGGACTGCTGTTCTACACACCATGGAGTCACTAGGGCAGGCACAGCCTGAGGACTGCTGTTCTACACACCATGGAGTCACTAGGGCAGGCACAGCCTGAGGACTGCTGTTCTACACACCATGGAGTCACTCAGGGCAGGCACAGCCTGAGGACTGCTGTCCTACACACCATGGAGTCACTAGGGCAGGTGCAGCCTGAGGACTGCTGTTCTACACACCATGGAATCACTCAGGGCAGGCACAGCCTGAGGACTGCTGTCCTACACACCATGGAGTCACTAGGGCAGGCACAGCCTGAGGACTGCTGTTCTACACACCATGGAGTCACTAGGGCAGACACAGCCTGAGGACTGCTGTTCTACACACCATGGAGTCACTAGGGCAGGCACAGCCTGAGGACTGCTGTCCTACACACCATGGAGTCACTCAGGACAGGCACAGCCTGAGGACTGCTGTCCTACACACCATGGAGTCACTAGGGCAAGTGCAGGCTGAGGACTGCTGTTCTACACACCATGGAGTCACTCAGGGCAGGCACAGCCTGAGGACTGCTGTTCTACACACCATGGAGTCACTAGGGCAGGCACAGCCTGAGGACTGCTGTTCTACACACCATGGAGTCACTAGGGCAAGTGCAGGCTGAGGACTGCTGTTCTGTACACCATGGAGTCACTAGGGCAGGCACAGCCTGAGGACTGCTGTTCTACACACCATGGAGTCACTAGGGCAGGCACAGCCTGAGGACTGCTGTTCTACACACCATGGAGTCACTAGGGCAGGCACAGCCTGAGGACTGCTGTTCTACACACCATGGAGTCACTCAGGGCAGGCACAGCCTGAGGACTGCTGTCCTACACACCATGGAGTCACTAGGGCAGGCACAGCCTGAGGACTGCTGTTCTACACACCATGGAGTCACTAGGGCAGGCACAGCCTGAGGACTGCTGTTCTACACACCATGGAGTCACTAGGGCAGGCACAGCCTGAGGACTGCTGTTCTACACACCATGGAGTCACTCAGGGCAGGCACAGCCTGAGGACTGCTGTCCTACACACCATGGAGTCACTAGGGCAGGTGCAGCCTGAGGACTGCTGTTCTACACACCATGGAATCACTCAGGGCAGGCACAGCCTGAGGACTGCTGTCCTACACACCATGGAGTCACTAGGGCAGGCACAGCCTGAGGACTGCTGTTCTACACACCATGGAGTCACTAGGGCAGACACAGCCTGAGGACTGCTGTTCTACACACCATGGAGTCACTAGGGCAGGCACAGCCTGAGGACTGCTGTCCTACACACCATGGAGTCACTCAGGACAGGCACAGCCTGAGGACTGCTGTCCTACACACCATGGAGTCACTAGGGCAAGTGCAGGCTGAGGACTGCTGTTCTACACACCATGGAGTCACTCAGGGCAGGCACAGCCTGAGGACTGCTGTTCTACACACCATGGAGTCACTAGGGCAGGCACAGCCTGAGGACTGCTGTTCTACACACCATGGAGTCACTAGGGCAAGTGCAGGCTGAGGACTGCTGTTCTGTACACCATGGAGTCACTAGGGCAGACACAGCCTGAGGACTGCTGTTCTACACACCATGGAGTCACTAGGGCAGGCACAGCCTGAGGACTGCTGTTCTACACACCATGGAGTCACTAGGGCAGGCACAGCCTGAGGACTGCTGTTCTACACACCATGGAGTCACTCAGGGCAGGCACAGCCTGAGGACTGCTGTCCTACACACCATGGAGTCACTCAGGACAGGCGCAGCCTGAGGACTGCTGTTCTACACACCATGGAGTCACTCAGGACAGGCACAACCTGAGGACTGCTGTTCTACACACCATGGAGTCACTAGGGCAGGCGCAGCCTGAGGACTGCTGTTCTACACACCATGGAGTCACTAGGGCAGGCACAGCCTGAGGACTGCTGTTCTACACACCATGGAGTCACTAGGGCAGGCACAGCCTGAGGATTGCTGTCCTACACACCATGGAACCACTCAGGGCAGGCACAGCCTGAGGACTGCTGTTCTACACACCATGGAATCACTCAGGGCACGTGCAGCCTGAGGACTGCTGTTCTACACACCATGGAGTCACTCAGGGCAGGCACAGCCTGAGGACTGCTATTCTACACACCATGGAGTCACTCAGGGCAGGCACAGCCTGAGGACTGCTGTTCTACACACCATGGAGTCACTAGGGCAGGCACAGCCTGAGGACTGCTGTCCTACACACCACGGAGTCACTCAGGGCAGGCACAGCCTGAGGACTGCTGTTCTACACACCATGGAGTCACTAGGGCAGGCACAGCCTGAGGACTGCTGTCCTACACACCACGGAGTCACTCAGGGCAGGCACAGCCTGAGGACTGCTGTCCTACACACCATGGAGTCACTAGGGCAGGCACAGCCTGAGGACTGCTGTCCTACACACCATGGAGTCACTCAGGGGAGGCACAGCCTGAGGACTGCTGTCCTGCACACCATGGAGTCACTAGGGCAGGCACAGCCTGAGGACTGCTGTCCTACACACCATGGAGTCACTCAGGGGAGGCACAGCCTGAGGACTGCTGTCCTGCACACCATGGAGTCACTAGGGCAGGCACAGCCTGAGGACTGCTGTCCTACACACCATGGAGTCACTCAGGGCAGGCACAGCCTGAGGACTGCTGTCCTACACACCATGGAGTCACTAGGGCAGGCACAGCCTGAGGACTGCTGTCCTACACACCACGGAGTCACTCAGGGCAGGCACAGCCTGAGGACTGCTGTCCTGCACACCATGGAGTCACTAGGGCAGGCACAGCCTGAGGACTGCTGTCCTACACACCATGGAGTCACTCAGGGGAGGCATGGCCTGCTCTCCACACCTTCCTCTTGACCTTCCCCTGATGTCCAGTGTGCCGGGTAGATGCAGAGCTGGACAGGAGGCCTGCCAGGTAGCACCTCACAGGAGTAGACTCAGGAGGAAGAACAGGGCGGCATGGCCTATTAGGGAACGGAACCCACCCTGACTGTTCATACTTTGGGACTTATTAAGAGCCATCAGTGCTGGTCACATATTTGTCTCCTACAGGGTAGTGCTGTTTTTCTGGAGGGGACTCAGGAATGAGCTGTGCATCCAGGGGCCCAGCTGGGGTATCTGCACTTCCTGCAAGGTGTGGCAAAGCTGGGTGAGAACTGGCCTGGGGGAGTGGGTGTGAACTCTTCCCTCCTCCTAGGGCCTGGTAAATTGTTCAGGTTCCTAGGGCTCCTCGGAGGCAGGAGCTGGTGTCTCCAGGTTCCTGAAGTCTCCAGAATTCTTCAGACCTAAACCCGTGTTTTCCCCTTTGCTTTGTGTGTGGGTTTGTGAGTTAGGGTCTTATGGAAGCCCTCTGTCATGAGCAAGCTATCACTAAGGTGGACCCACCATGCGGGCTGTGACTCAGGGTCTCAGGGTCATGTTTGTGGCTCATTTGTTTTAACTGGTTCGACTTCCAGGGTGCTTGCTTGGGCCTGTCGCCAAACTGCATGGTCTACACCATGTGAGCAAGAGGTGTTTCCTGTCTGTGCCTCCAAGTGGGGGACAGCCCTGTGCCCGACACCCCAGCAGGCCCTCCTTGGCTGGGTGAACTTGAAGCCGGAGAGCCCTAGGGAGGGAGTGGGTGCTCCTGAGGCCCTGGAGGGTGCCTTGTTCTACGCCCCTGCCATCTCTCGTGTCCCCATCACTTCTCAGTCAGTCCTGGTTCAACCAGGGTTAGCTTTTCCAGTGTGAACATGAAGCATCTTGATTGATCACTCACGTGGGAGTTGGGATTTGAGTTCATATCTAGGGCATTAATTATATAGCCATGTGTACACACACCTGCTTTCATACGTACATGTGTTCTATACATACTTATTATTTACATATATTTAATTATAAATGACATACTTCATCTACACACATACATATGAAGTATGTATCTTTTTTCTTTATAATATCTTTGCCTATGGAAGTGGGGTTGTCATAGCTTATAGCCACGTCACCAGGCCGACCTGGAATGAGGGATGCATCACGCAGGCCAAGTGCAAGTGGTCTCACGAAGAGTTACCTTGAGTCATGGAAAGATACATTTTAAGGTAGAAAACACTATAAAAGAGAAAATAGGAGCTGGAGCTCAGTGGCAGAGCCTTGCCTAGCATGCATGAAGCACTGGGTTCGATCCTCAGCACCACATAAAAATAAAAAACAAATAAAATAAAGGTATTCTGTCCATCTACAACCACAAAAAATAAAATAAAATAAAATAAAAAATAAAAAAACGAGAAAATAGAATGCCTAATTTAAATTTTGTCCTAAATTGACAGAGGCCCACAGAGGAAAGCCACAGTGAAGTAGGACTGCCTGGGCCCCTCTCATGTCTGCATGCTTTTGTTCTGAAGAGCTTCTTTGCACATACCTGAGGACTTCTCTTTCAGGAGGACATGCCGTATCCAGTAGGCGACCAGGGAATAGCTGAGACCTCGGTAGGCTCTTAATAAACAAGGGCGGAAAACAGAATCCTGCCTGATATTAGACCACGTGATTCTGCTGTCAGAGGCAGCGGGACAGTGGTGTTTCTTTCTGTCAAAATCACACTCTGGGTCCTCAGAGGGAAGCTGGTGTAGCTCCTGGTAGCTCAGATGTCCTGTCACTCGGTGCACCTTGGACAGGCAGTCAGTTCTGCACATGCGCAACTCTCCTCTGTCAGCCACCTGCTTTGGACAGCACTATGGTCCGGGTCATTTCTCGGGTGAGTCCCTCATCTGCAGCGAGCCACACTGTGAGTGGGGGATGGGTGTCTAGGGACAAGCAGAGACACCTTGGGTGACTCCTGCTGCTGCCACACCTATTCCCAGTGGGAGACCCGCTGAAGCCAGGGGCCACCCATGCTTCTTTACGTCAGCTAACCCGAGAGCCCCTCAGCTCTAGCGGAATCGCCCTCCCCAAACCAGACACAGCTATCAGCCAAAATCTGACAACTCAGATTACAGACAAGTATTACCCTATCAAGTGTATTAGTGTTGTATTAGCATTTTGTAACTTTTTAACAAAGTCATGTTATTCAAATAATCAGGAAAATATGAATCTATTTTCCCTAAGGGAACAACTAGCCCTTAAGATATTTTCTTGAAGTCCTAGTTCTAGAATCTCATAACAGGGTGGCAGAATCTACTTTTCCCATAAAGCGCTAAAGGTTAATCCCAAAACACAGATGAATTATTAAGAAAATTTACAAAGATCAAATGCCATCTTAAGATTTAAGGAAGGAGAAGGTCAATGTTCCTGACACAAATTCATTAAACATCTTTCCAGTTTTATCCTGGCTTAAAAAAAAACCACCATTAACAATACTTGACAAACTTCTGATTTGTCTTCACCAAATAACTTAGCATCTATTTACTTCCCTTTGTCTACCAATGAGGGAAGAAAGGAATGCGCTAAATTGCTTTCCAGGAACACGAGGTGATGCTCAGGGGAAAATCAGTTTTTAACAGGAGTTATTGAGGCCGCGAAGACCTCTGCTCACACCCAGTGAAAGTGCAGGGGCGGGGTGGCGCAGGATCCTGTAGGAAGAGCCAGGACTCGGAGGTGGGTGGGGTCTGGGCCCCATGGCTGAGGTGGGAGGGGAACAAACCAGCTGGGGAGGCGGACCTCAGGGTCCACAACTGAGGGTCCGGAGCACCGTCCGCCAAGCACCACACAGACGTCCGCCATGCCAAGCGTGCTCGAGGTCACCTCCCTGCTGCTGGCCGCTGTGGCCAAAGGGCTTTCTGTAGGACGGGGGCTTGGTGGGAGGGAGGAGCCGTGCAGGAAGGGGGTCCTGAGCAAAGGGTCCTGCAAACCCAGCTTTCACCGCGGGGCTGCTCCCACGCCCTCCTGGAACTGCAAACTGAAAACTCCCTCCGCGGTCTTCCCAAGTCCTGCTGCTAGGGATCAGAACCAGAAGGGCTCCGAGTGCGGTGTCATTTGAACACCCATCTCTGCCTGGCAGAAGCACAGGCTGCTCCCGAGTCAATGCAGGCTAGATCTGCTTCACCCCAGTGAGGCCACGCAGAAGGAAGGTCATCCCGTCTCCTGTCACCCGAGGACTCGGGTTTGTGTCCAGAGCATGGACAGGCCAGAGGCAAAGGAAAGGAATCCCTCCCTGGTAGGCAATGGCCCCGAGGGGGCAGACGAACCCCAGCAGCAAGGACCGGAGCCTGCTGGGGAACCCGAGGGAGACACCAAGCCTGCCTGACAGGAGGCCAGGCTGCCCAGCCAGAGGCAGGCCCAGGAAGGCGGAGCCAGAGTGAGGGGCGTGAACAGAAGCTACCAAGAAAGGGTCAAAGTGTGCAGATGGGAGGCACTTCCTGGCAGGCAGAGGGCACCGAGCTGAGGACTCCTAACATGCATTAAATTCCCGAGCTAGTTTCCAGGCTAAAAACACAGTCCATCTACAAAGAAACAGGAGAGGTGACAACACGTGCTGGACAGTGGGCAGCTCTGTGAATCATGCTCCCATGATCCCTTTATTCTCCATTGGTCTTTCATGTATCAACCTATAAGTGACATGTTGGAATTATATTATATTATATATAAATGGCTTTAAATGCCTTTACAATCTACAAGGCCATGACAAAGACCTTTTTTCTGAGTGATACATTTGCACTTTTCACAACACACCGAGGGCGACCATTCCTGGGCCTCGTTACCCTGTGGCTGTGGTGGGGTTCCAGGAGCCTGCCCCTACTCAGCACTTGCCCTCCAGGGTTTTCAATCTGCAGCTTTGTGAGTTCATATTATACAGGTCAGAGCTCAAAACCAAGGGCTCTTTCAGTCAGAAGGTTTGCTTTTGAAGACTAAGAGCATTTTACCTTTTGGCCGTGATACAAACCCTTTTGGTAATGCCCAGGTCATTCACACACAACATCTATACACATACACGTAAGTACACGTGTCACCTATATTCACACACACACACAACACCAGCCTTCTCCAGGAGGTCCTCCCTTGCACCTCAGTTTGAGGGCGACAACAGGCCCCACGCTGTAGGTCTCCTGCCCTGCGCCTCCCGCCCTGCGTTCACCACCTTCCATCACAGCAGGCTCCTTGCTGCGGTGTGTCTATCTATCATGGTCTGTCTTCCCCGTTAGGATACTAGCTCACAGGGCGTGGATCTTTTTTTGTGCATGAATGTAGCCCAAGCTCCCAGAATATGCCTGGTGCATACTAGGCAGAAATAACTGTGTTGGACTAGTGAGTGCATGTAATGTGGAAGTGCTGAATGACCCAGGCCATCGCACAGGGGATGGTGGGGATTCTGAGGGAGTGGAAATTAGCTCTGCACGGAGCCACAGCCTCTCTGTATGACTTAACATGGCTTAGTTGTCATGGCTCTGGGAATCAGTTTCTATTAGAAAGGATACCCAAGTGCCGTACTGCTTCTAAACCATGGAACACTTATGATCAGTTTTCTAGTTGAAAATCTTGAGGCTCACCTTTTTAAGTGTTTTTTATGGTTCCAAAGAGAAGATTAAGATTCTTCTCCCAATTATTTCATAAGATGTTTTCAGATCTGATTTTTGCCACCCTGTCTGTGATTCCTTTCTGAGAGATCAGCTGGAACTGCTATGGTAGCTTGCCCGTGGCTAGGCTGTACCTAAGAAAGCAAAGTTCACCACCAAGGGCATGCAGGAGAAATCTGGAGACCTACCGAAGTACGACTCAATCAGGAAGTGGGCTCATCTGCCGTCTAACTGAAAAGTGATTTGAACTTATAAAACTGCGCCAGAGGGCTGGGTTGTAGCTCAGTGGCAGAGTGCTTGCCTGGCATGTGTGAGGTACAGGTTTGAGCCTCAGCGCCACATACAAATAAAAAAAATAAATAAAGGTATTTAGGTATTGTGTCCATCTACAACTAAAAATATTTTTTAAAGAAATTGGGCCAGAATTTTAGCAGCCTTCACCATGTGGAAAGGATGCGTTAAGAGCATTGACAGCGTTAGAAAATCAGGGTCAGTGGTCTATCTGTTGCCTCACAAGACAAAATTAAAGGCATATTGCCCACCAGAAGCTCCTCCCAACAGAACTGGATCTTAAAATTTCCAGCCAGGAGCTATGGGCTCACAGTGTGCTCCTGGGCTCCCAGAGGCTGTTCTTGGTGCCTGGAGGACCTGGGGAGATTTTCATTCCAGCATGGCCACCAGTCTTCAGGGTCATGGGACTTCTCACGGTCTTTGGCCTTCTTTGGCTTATAGAAACACCACCTTTGTGATTCTTCTCCCTTTAAATGACTGCATACTAGACCAATGACATCCAGTGCTGAATCCGAGGAAGGGAAGTAGGGTGAGTCTGCACTCTGTCTTCTCAGAGGCACATCTGGAGCTGGGCATCACTTCCTTGCCTCTTGCACAGGGATGTAAGCTGGGCCTGGTGCTTCTGGACCCTCTAGTAGCAGGACAGCAGTGGACCAGCCTGTATCACAGCGCTTTTGGAAGACCTGCCTCGCAGATGGAAACTCAGGTCTATTTTGCGGTCTCATACATGTTCGCTTTTATGCACAAGGATTGAACAAAGTTGAGATTTCAATGAGGTTCCAGGCACATCCTTTGACTCCTTAGACTCCAGGCATCCTGCATTCCTCCAGGAACACACTCTCCCTGATTCTAACACCTGGCAGAACCATTTCTTCCTGATGTTTGGTTCCAATGACGTCAGGCTGCAATACCACACATCATCAGTAGAGGCCGCCACTTACTACAATGTACCAAAATGCAAATTCCTTAGTTCACTATCCAGAAACTAACAGTACATTTTAAAAGTAGCTTCATAAATATAGAAAATGCACACAGTGGTATACTTAAAACAAGGCTAGCTTCCATTAGGAATCTAGAAAAAATATGTTCTATAGATGAAAGCTGAAAAAAAAAAGCCAATGTGAAATTTAGCAAAATCAATGAGGGGGATGTGTGTGTGCACACATCCTTTGGAAAGACATCCATTGTTTTCCTGGATTTTGGAATACCAAATATCCTGTTATAATAGGTTAGGCCCTATCCTGCCTTGCAAAATCTTAAAATAAAAAGGTACCTTTGTTCCCAAATACATTAAAATAATTCTATTTTCTTCTTAAAACAAACAAAAACATCAACAACAAAAACACTTGCAAAGAGTTATAGTGAGTCCATCTGGGATTTGGAATTGGATAGAACCACATTCTGTCCCAGATCTTCTACTTGGACAAAACTACCTAAGCAATTTTACTCAATTTTTTTTTATGCTACTGAATCCCTATACCAGAGTTTTCCAAAGTTCAGTAATGTATGTAAACCATTGGCATTCTTCAGGCATTAAGACAATAGTATCAGTTGCCACATTTCAGCAAAGTCCTGGGAACTACCTTAACACATGGCATAAATACGGCATGTTTCACAACATTAATAACAGTAGTGACAGAAGACTGAATGTGACTTTGTTACTATGAATTTAACATTAAGGCCTAAGTGAATTTCTTTGTCAAATAAAGTTCTACTTCACTTTTCTGTTGTCTGATTGGAAACTGAAAGTACCAAGAGGGCACAAAAGAGACTATCTCATTCCAAAGGCCTAAAGAAGGTGCTCAGAGCGAGAGGCCTCCACAGCTCGGCCTGCGCCCGCCCCAGGACCCCACACGAGCCTGATCTGCAGCAGCCAGGGCAGGGTCCAGGGAGCTGGGATGAAGACCCACAGCGCCCCTGCTCCTCCCTGCAGCAGCGACGGACAGGGAGCCGCACAGCAGCTCCTCAGCCTGGAGAAGCCCGGCACAAGGCAGCCTGAAGAGGGGACTCCGCCTGTGGCCACCCAGGAGCCTCTTAGTGGGCTTAGCTGTGAACAGGGTGTAGAAGACAGGACTGCTGTTACTGAGACGTCACCTCAGATGCTGCAGGTGACCCCAGCCGTGTCCTGGGACAGCTGATCGTCACAGTGAGGGTCAGCATCAGCAGACCTCCAGGAAGCCCTGGTGCCACCTCTGCTCCAGTCCTTCATCACACTGGAACCAGAGGCCACCGGGCCCACATGGACATTTGTTGTCTCACGATTCTGGATGCTGGGAGGCCAAGATCAAGCGTCCACTGGCTTAGACGCTTCTGAGGTCTTTGAAACATCTGTTCCATGTCTCCCCACCAGCTTCTGACCCTCTTTGTCCTTCCTTGGCTGATAAACACCACCCCAATGTCTACCACGTTTGAATTTCTCCTTTTTATGAAGACACCAGTCACATTAGATGAGGTGCCTACCAACTCCTGTACAACAACTGCATCTGCAATCATATTGGGAAGTACTGAGGGTGTGTCAGTCAGCTTTGCACACTGTGACAAAATACCTGAGGTAAGCCACTGAAAATGAGGGGAGATTTACTTTGTCTCACAGCTCCCAGGCTTCCGTGCAGCTACATGGCTGCTTGGTCCCGTGGCTCTGGGCCTGTGGTGAGGCAGACATCAGGGGCAGCACATGGTAGAGCAAAGGCACTCACCTCGTGGTGCTCAAGAAGCAAAGAAAGAAGAAGGCCAGGGTCCCAACAGCCCTCCAAAGGCTCATCCCAAGTGACCTCACCTCCTGCCAGGCCCTGCCCCCAAGGCTCCGCCCCCTCCCACCAGTGTCCCAAGCTGGGGACCCAGCCTTCAACACGTGGCTGTTGAGTCAGGACTTCACTGTGTGACTTTGGGATAGACCATCCATAAGAGTGGCCCTTGCTGGTTTAAAAACGCCCAGCGAACGCCAAGCAACAGTCATGGCCTGGCCTCCAGCTGGGACCCCCTCTGCCCCCAACAGAAGCCCCTGGTGGGAAGGGCCTTGGGAGAGTGGCAGAGGAGGGAGGGAGCAGAGCAGGATCTCAGGCAATGGCAGGATGGCCAGGCCAGTCCCTGTGAGCAGCTGGCCAAAGTCACTGTGGGAATCTGCCACAGGCCACGGTGACACCACGGATCCTGACACCCCCCTCTGAACACTCCATCCTGAGAGTGGGGAGGCCTGTGCTTGAGTGAGATGGGCGGCGTGGACACAAAGCCACACGCAGGCCTCTTTGGGACTCTTGGTGGCAGTTGGTTTTGTTAAAAAAAAAAGAGTGTGTTTTTAAAACATTTTGGTTTTATTCTTTCCAGAATCTTCTTATGCAAGATCTTGTTTACCTTGGGCTCAGAGCTTGGCAGCTCCTCCTGCGCTGGGCAGGGTTCTGCTGGCGAGTGGGGGGAGAGGTCTTCCTTCACGGAAGCTCGGTTTTGCCCAGAGCAGGGTTCATAGTGATGCATGATCTCAGGCAGCCGACCACCGGCCATGAGCAGTGTCCTGCTGCTGCGACTCGGCGTCTTTCACAAAACAGAACCAGGCATCAGACTCCCAAGACTGACCACAAACAAAAAGCCGAGGGTCCTTCAGAAGTTCACATAAGTGTCCATTGGCACGCAGCTGGAACGAGAGCGCACGCCACCCTGCAGACCAAGAGCAGGGCCACTGGTCCCGGTGAATGGATTGGCATCAGGTCACTGACCCTCTGGCGCCCGTCAGGGACGGGGAGCCACATTACCCACGCCAAAGACACGGCAAGAGTTCTTGTCGGGAAAACGAAAGAGTCAGCACAGAGCCGGGTTGAGAAGCCAGAGTCTTCCCTGACGCACTAAAGAGAGTTCTTCAGGAATCTCCTCACCAACAAGGGTTGAGAGGGAGGAAGTGGACTCTGCCAACCTCCACCACTGTTGCTGTCACCTCGGGCCCCAGGGCCCTCATCCTGCAGCTTTCTCTCCAAGTCCAATCCTGGTTCTACCTGGGAGTCACTATTCAGCTACAAGAGAATGAGATCAACCACGTTCCCTGGCCCTCCCCCCGAGAACAGTCCTGTCTGACCAGACGCAGATTTGAATGGGCTTCCCCTGGTTCACCCACCTGAGGCACACTCACCAGGTGTGAATGGGGCCCTCCCCTGGCTCACCCACCTGAGGCACACTCACCAGGTGTGAATGGGGCCCTCCCCTGGCTCACCCACTTGAAGCACACTCACCAGGTGTGAATGGCACCCTCCCCTGGCTCACCCACCTGAGGCACACTCACCAGGTGTGAATGGGGCCCTCCCCTGGCTCACCCACCTGAGGCACACTCACCAGGTGTGAATGGGGCCCTCCCCTGGCTCACCCACCTGAGGCACACTCACCAGGTGTGAATGGGGCCCTCCCCTGGCTCACCCACTTGAAGCACACTCACCAGGTGTGAATGGGACCCTCCTCTGGCTCACCCACCTGAGGCACACTCACCAGGTGTGAATGGGACCCTCCCCTGGCTCGCCCATCTGCAGCACACTCACCAGGTGTGAATGGGACCCTCCTCTGGCTCACCCACCTGAGGCACACTCACCAGGTGTGAATGGGACCCTCCCCTGGCTCGCCCATCTGCAGCACACTCACCAGGTGTGAATGGGACCCTCCTCTGGCTCACCCACCTGAGGCACACTCACCAGGTGTGAATGGGACCCTCCCCTGGCTCGCCCATCTGCAGCACACTCACCAGGTGTGAATGGGACCCTCCTCTGGCTCACCCACCTGAGGCACACTCACCAGGTGTGAATGGGACCCTCCCCTGGCTCGCCCATCTGCAGCACACTCACCAGGTGTGAATGGGACCCTCCTCTGGCTCACCCACCTGAGGCACACTCACCAGGTGTGAGGGGAACCCTCCTCTGGTTCGCCCACCTGAAGCACACTCACCAGGTGTGAATCGGACCCTCTCCTGGCTCACCCACCTCAAGCACTCTCTCCCAGGACAGGTGCTAGGGAGTTGACAGCAGGGATCCTGCCCCTCCATCCTTGCCTTGGCCCAAGAACTCAGGGGGGGAGGACATAAAGGCACTGAGCTCAGCGTAAGTACCACAGGAACACTCGCTGCTCAGAGGAGGGCCTGGAGAGAGTCCTTCCTGCTCACCATCTGGGCTCCATGATTGCCTCCTTCTGCCTGTGTGCAGAGCAGACAGCGGCACCATCAGTGTGATGTCAGGGGGCGGGGGACTAGTTGGGCTCCTTTGTGTGCACAGCTAATGAGCACAGTGCGGTGGTCTTGTTCCTTTGCATTTTCATGGCACATTCAAGACACAACACAGAAGCAGAGCTTGTAACTAGCAGGGGCCACACGGATTCTCTCCCGGTCGGACGCACAGCACCGAGGGTGCGGCAGACTGCGCCACATTGATCTCGGCACAGCTTTATTTCACCATCTGGCTGCTTTTGCAGGGATCTCCCTGACTGACCCACCAGGCCTTCTCCACACATCCGTCCATGCAGGACTACAAAGGACGTCCATTGTGCGGCTTTCTGTTTAGCCCCCCACCAGGCTTGTTAGCAGAGGCCTCCTCCTTCACCCAGCCTGGCTGGCTCCCCTTCGCAGTCAGGAGTCCTCATTTAAGTCTCCCTTAATGAGAGGAGCGAGCGCTGACTCAATAGTCCCAACCTTCCTCTCACAGAGCTGAGCTCCTCCCTCCACCACAGCCTCTTCCAAGGGCATTCCTAATAAGGCCGACCGCTCCCTGGACACTCACCAGGGCCTGTGGGGCTGTTCTCAGAACCGACAGTGTCTTTTTCAGAGTCACAGTGCTCTGAGAAGCTGGTCCCATTTGATACAGGAGCCTGTCATCGCTGCCTTCCCACGTCAGCTTGCAGATGGAGGTCACACTGGAATGTCCCCATCCATGGGCTGACCAGAGACAGCTCGGCCCTCGCAGGTGTAGCGTGGAAATCCTGCACACCTGGGCCTGCCCTCCTGGAGCCTGGAGCCCACCCCACTTTGTCAGGTGAGGCCTGTTTCCTGGAGGAGTGTGTCCGGGCCAGGGAAGCAGGTGGAGCACAGAGCTGCGTCTGTTTCCAGTTACCTCGGAGACTTGTTTGGGCTGAATCAGCTCCTCCGTCTGGAGGTTATATAGCTGCTAAACAGCACAGGGCTGAGGAGCTTGCCGCAGGGCTGGCTCTTCTGACCGGGAAGGCTGTGTGGGCTCCTGCCTGCTGGGCCATCCCAGGAGCTCTGCTTCCTCTTCCCTCGGCCCTGGTTTCCCACTGGCCGTGTTCCTCAAAGGCAGAGTGGTGTGTTCAAGGGCAGGCAGAGAGAGATTTCAGCCTGATGAAGACAAGCACGCGTGTCCCCTCCAGGGCACCTCAGAGACTCTTTATCCTGCAGCTGTCCAACAGAAAACCTACTCCAGTCCATGTTTCCTCATCCTCCACTTATTGGCATCGACCCTCAGCCTGGCCTAACATCATGACCCACGCTCTTCCATGGGGGCAAAGTTTCTGAAAAGCTGCTGTATGTTTTTGTCTCCGCCATCTTGGGTGAGCAGTCTGGGCCAACCTGGCAATGTGTCTTGGCAGCAAAGAGGGCAGAGTCTAACCAGCAGCTTTGCCTCAAGGCTTGGCGTGTCCACAACCGAGGGTCTTACCCCTGGACCACGGATGTCCTCGTTATAAGAAAGGGTGTTATTCACATTGACAAAGTGGGCTCCCCAGACCTGCAGCAGCAAGCCAGAAACTTGTTAGAAACGCAGAGTCTTGGGCCTCACCCCAGAATTGCACCAGACCCTCGAGGTGCGGGCGGCCATCCTGTCTAGAATCCTCCCAGGCGAACCACACAGGAGGTTCCTC
This sequence comes from Spermophilus citellus, assembly GCF_964194105.1. Taxonomy (NCBI): domain Eukaryota; kingdom Metazoa; phylum Chordata; class Mammalia; order Rodentia; family Sciuridae; genus Spermophilus; species Spermophilus citellus. The sequence goes on from NC_138189.1 coordinate 154,044,881, forward strand.
GAGGAGGGGTTCTGCCCGAGTCATGGCTGGTGACACTGCAGCCCTTGCTGAAAGGCCTGGCAGCACCGGTACACCACAGACTCCCACAGCTGTGCGGTGGCCAAGCCACAGTCACCAGGAGACGAGCCTTACACCACCTACAGAGCTCCTGCCTTCCCTTGAGAAATACTGACATTTTAACATGGGCTCCTTCTCACGAAATCCACTTAGCACAGTCAGAAGCCTTGTTGAAGATGCAGGGGACAGCGACAGGGCAGGGCGGCCTGGATGGCAGCGTTGATGCCATGGAACAGCCCACGGGTTGAAGGTTTTAAAAGCCGGAGTCTTCGCGGCTCAGGTTTTCCCACTATCCACGACTGTAGCTGAAGCTCCTTTGGAAGGGTCTTATCCAGGGACTCGCCTTCCCTTCGAAGACTTGCTTCCCAAGCACAGTTTAAAATCCCCAGTGCCACCGGAAATCATGGACTTGATGGGCTGGTAGTTTCCGTCCACCTTTCAGGTTGACCCCCAAGGACCCACCTGGAGACTCGTGGCCTTCACCGTTTCCCTGGGGCTTTGGGCCTCGGTGGTCTTCTTCCCTCATTGGTAGCTCCCTGGTTATGTTAGTTTTCTTCAGCCTGTACTTGGGTCCTGGCGTCTGTGTGCTATCTGACAGCATAACCTTGCTTGCAAAAACACAACCCGAGCCGCTGTCCACGGAGACAGGGGAGGTAAGGACAGTCCACTCCCTGGCGGGGGAGACTTGCAACATGGACTGTGCAGGAGCATCGGAGCTCCTGAGCCATCACGCCCAGGGGCAGACACCAGCTGGTCAGTGTGGGCCACAGTCAGTGTTGCTCACTGGCCCTGAGCACAGAGGTATCTCCAGCTCTGGTCAGTCCCCTCTGTGCCTGTGTCTCCAGTCCCTGGCCACTCCATGCCATCGAGCAAGGTGAGAAACTGGGGCCTCTCTTGGCAGACCCCTGGGGACCACCCAGATATCTGGCCTTCCTTCCACCCAGCAGCCCTCCAGGTGTGGAAGAGTAGGTGAGCCACTCCAGTGTCACACCTGCCCTGGTGGCATCGCTTCTCAACACAGTTGCACAGCAGGATTTGGTGCCACTTGACCAGCCCCCACTAACCTGTGCTCCATCTGCAGCAGGGGCTCTCAAAGCACCCTCCGCTGGAACATGAGAAAAAGGAAAGGTCCCGACCCCCTTGCATATGGTGCCTTGGCGAGCAGTGAGCTGGTGGGTTCAGCTCTCTGTTCTGCGGGTGACTGGATGCACGCTGGAAGGGCTGGTGAAACTGAGGTTTCACGATGAAACTTGATTCTTTGCTTCACTGGCAAGTGAGTCGGGTGCTTCTCAGGTGAGACTGGAGCTTCTCAGGTGAGACTGGAGCTTCTCAGGTGAGATTGGAGTTTCTCAGGTGAGACTGGAGCTTCTCAGGTGAGACTGGAGCTTCTCAGGTGAGACTGGAGCTTCTCAGGTGAGACTGGAGCTTCTCAGGTGAGGCTAGAGCTTCTCAGGTGAGACTGGAGCTTCTCAGGTGAGACTGGAGCTTCTCAGGTGAGGCTAGAGCTTCTTAGGTGAGACTGGAGCTTCTCAGGTGAGGTTGGAGCTTCTCAGGTGAGATCGAAACTTCTCAGGTGAGATTGGAGTTTCTCAGGTGAGACTGGAGCTTCTCAGGTGAGGTTGGAGCTTCTCAGGTGAGGTTGGAGCTTCTCAGGTGAGGCTAGAGCTTCTCAGGTGAGACTGGAGCTTCTCAGGTGAGGTTGGAGCTTCTCAGGTGAGACTGGAGCTTCTCAGGTGAGGCTAGAGCTTCTCAGGTGAGGTTGGAGCTTCTCCACTTCTGCAGGTTGGAGGGGAGCTGTGTTAACTAAGGCACCAGATGGCATCAAGTGTCTTTCCTAGCCAAAAAAGAATCAAACTAGAAGCCAATGATAAGAAAATGATACAATTCACAAATACATGCTAAACAATACACTGTTGAGTAACCACTGGATCAAAGAGGAAATCAAAGCCAATTTTAAAATGTTTCATAACCAATGAAAACAAGAATACAACATATCAAAGCTCATGAGAATTAGCAAAATTTATTCTACATGGCTACATTAAAAAAGGAGAAATATCTCCAATAAATAAGCAAACTTTGACTGCCAAGAGGTAGAAAAAGAAGAACAGACTGAGCCCAGCATTAGCACACAGAAAGGGAAAGATGGATCAGAGCAGAGATGAACCAAATGGGGTTAGGAAAAGAAGGGGAAAGTCGAGGAGACTAAGAGGATATAACCAAATCAACACATCCTCAGCTCCGCCCATTAAGAAAAAAAGAATTAAAACTCAAGTAAATAAATCAGAAATGACAGAGGAGACAATTCGACAAATATTTCAGGAATAAACAGGGGACTGTGGGGAAGCTACATAGGACAATTGTGTAGAGAAGCCTCATGTGGGTGGATTCCTGGAAACATAGAACCTATGAGAACCAAACAGGAAATGATAGAAAGTTCCGGGTGTGTGGCCAGTGGTGGAGCACTTGCCTAGCATGTGTGAGGCCTGGGCTCCACGTCCAGCACTGGGAGGGCAGGGGGGCGAGGGGGAGGAGTAGGAGGAGGGGAAGGAGGGGAGGAGGAGGGGAAGAAGGGGAGGAAGAAGAGGAGGAGGAGGAGGAGGAGGAGCAGGAGGAGGAGGAATTCAAAGCTTGAATATACCACTTTAAAAATAAGGAAATTTAATTAGTCATAAAAAACCTACTGACAGGGCTGGCTTGCAGGTCAGTGGTAGAGCACTTGCCTGGCATCCTGCCAATAAAGAAAAGCCCCAAAGCAGACGGCTTCACAGGTGAATTCTATTAAACATGGAAAGAAGAGTTAATGTCAATCCTTCAATTATTCCAAACGATAGAAAAGAGACTAGCGGCTTCATTCATGAGGCTGCTACCACCCGACACCAAAGCCATCAAAGAAAACTGCAGGCTGACACCCTGAAGGCCGTGCGAGCAACGTCCTGGGCAGGTGTGGGTACAAGTGCACACTGCCAGGACCACAGGCCAGGAGGGCAAAGGACAGGTTCCCGGGGGGCAGGGTGGCCAAGCCAGGCACTAGACCACACCATGTGCCACACCAACCGAATGGAAGTCAACGGCCATGGGAGCCGCTCAGCAGACACAGGACCAGACTTGGTGAGCTCAGCCTCACTTAGGACTCAGCTCCACCCGAGGAGCAGCCGGAACTTGCCTTGGGACAGGAAGAGCCATCTGGCAAAGCCTCGGCAGACGACGTGACTGTGGGGAGCTGGGGTCTCCTGCGTGGCCAGCCCAAAGTGAGGAGTCCCCCGCTGCCCACCGGGTTCAACAAGACTGGACAGCCAGGAGAGCAGTGACAGGAGGAGAAAGCAGGCACGTCCTGCTGGCAGCTGGTGGGTGGCCTGCGGGAAGCACTGAGCAGCAGAGGGGCTGCGGGGATAGGGCCGTTCAAGCCACTGCCTCTCTGTAGGCCAACACCAACTAGCTGACAGGCAACCAGGAAAGCAGCCCAGCAACAAGAGCAACAAGAGTCTGACTCTGAGGGGACCCCCCAGAGAGTGGAAGGCTCACCCCTGGAGTCGAGGAGCCCGGGCAAGGGAAGGACAGAGGAAGCAGACAGAGGGACACGGGCCACACCTTGGTGGGTCAGGACGATTAATGCCGTTGGAATCCTCACATAGCAGCAATGTGGGAGGCTGAGGCAGGAGGACCACAAGTTCAAAGCTAGCTTCAGCAACTTAGCAAGACTCTGCTGCAAAATACAGATAAAAAGGGCTGGGATGTGGCTCAGGGGTTAAGTGCTGCTGGGTCACTCCCCAGTACCTTCCCTCCCACCAAAAAATCCTCACACTACCCAAAGTGAGCTATAGATTCAACATAGTTCCTACCAAAACCCAAGAACATTTTTCACAGACACAAAAATTCTAAGATCCATATGGAACCACAATCGACCACACAATGCAGAAAACAAAACTGAGTCAACTGGATATTTACATACAGAAAAATTCAGCTGGATGCTTCTCTCACAGCATTTACAAAACACAACTCAACATGTTTTGAGCAGCCAAGTGAAAGACCTGAATCCACAGACTCTGGAAGGACACAGGGGACGCTCCTTGACCTTGGCAGCAATGACCGCCTCGGGCAGGACACGGAAAGCAAGGCATAAAAGCCACACTCGGAGCTGGCAGGCGTCGAGGTGAACCCTTCTGCACAGAAAAGGAGACGTTCAGCAGGTGAGGAGCCGCCCACGGAGCAAGCAGGTGGATGACACCACTCCCCCAGGAGCCACGGGACGGCTCTGGCAATCCCGCTGACGAAGAGGCCAAGAACCCGCCGGGCATCTCTCAGGAGACCAAGACCCACAGACCCAGGACCCCACCACTCCTCAGGGAGGGAAGCCAGAGCTGGGAGGAGCTGCTGGTCCAGAAACAAGCTGTGGGAAAGCCAAGCCCTGCCCACGGCAGGCAGCAAAAGGGGCTGTCGGCCCAGCGGCTGGCAGAGCAGTGTGAGGGTGAAGGCCACAAGGTCGAGGGTGGAACCCCCACGATCCAGCACCCCCGCACCTGGAGAGGGGTCTGCCGGCCCCGCTGACCTGGCCAGGGAGCTAGGACTCCACCCTAGGTGTCCACCGAGGCATGAATGGACTAAGAAAACGTGGACTATGGTCCTGCCTAAAACAGAGGGACCCCTGCCCCTCCCAGCAGCTCAGAGGACGTCCAGCCTGGAGAGAGGAAGCTGGCGCACAAGGTATGAGTACCGGACAGTGGCAAATCTGCAAGCTGAGCTCTCCAGAACAGCAGCAGGGTGGTGGCTGTGGGGGTGGGTGGCAGCTGGGGGACGTGGGGTGTTGGGGGAGAGGTGCCGTTTCAGTGTGAGGGGGAGTTCTGGACACCTACGTCGGTGCCATGACAGGTAACAGTACCGTCTGCACAGAACGGGCTAGAGGTAGTGACCTTTAGCGTTCTCACCCCCAAAGAGATCCTTGCCAGGTGAGATGGCAGACAGGTGGACAGCCTGACTGTGGTCGTCACCATCTGTAGTGTGCACTTGTCAAGCCATCATGTAGGTCGAGCCCCAGGAGCACACCCGCAATCCCAGTGGCTTGGGAGGCGGAGGCAGAGGATGTCCACTGCAAGGCCAGCCTGGGCAGCTCGGGGAGACCTGTCTCAAAAAGAAAACACACACTCATGTTGAACACCTGAAAGACACGTGGTCGATTTGTCAAGTATATCTCACTAAAGCTGGGAGAAAAGGAAGGAAGGAAGGAGCGTGTCCCGCACCAAATTTCAACTGTGGCCACTGTGAAAACCACATTAACAAATTTATTTCTGCAAATAGATGGAGGGGTTTCCTATCCCTCCACGTAAAGTGGCTCCCCAAAGGCTCTTTGAAGTCACGTGAGGGGCCCTGCCCAGGTCTTCAGATATTATGTTGCAATTTTCTCAGACCAAGAGGACACAGTGAAATGGCGTCTCTCGTCATCTGTGGGCCACCTGTCACTGTTTCTGCACCAACGGGAAGGTGATATGCGGGCTCCAGGAGCTTCTCATCACCGTCCCCTTTCACCCTCAGACACAGGTGAGGGAAGGCAGGGAATGAAGTGGACAAGGAATGAACACTGCTTTTTGAGACTGACACACATCCTCCTGTGCATGCGCACTCCGTCTGGCCATCTGGGGTGTCGGGTCCCTCCCCCTGTGGCTGCTGTGGGCAGCTGTGTAGTGGACAGTGAGTCCTGCCCTTGAGAGCTGTGATAATATCAGCCCACCGTGAAGCACTGTTTCATCTGCTGAACACCTGAGCACCCACCGAGGGTTGAAAGGGTCTCCCTGGTGCAGTAGCCGAGCCCAGCTTTGGTTTGGGCAGGGGCCTCGTGGGCCCTGTTCTGCGTGAACTTGACCTCCTCTGGCTTCAGCTTCTCCACCCACTAAATGGTTCAAGGATATTCCTGCTGCGAACCTTGTTAGGCGAACTGGGCAGTGAGGCTGCTGGCCCCGTGCCTGACCCAGGAGCAGAACAGCCCTGGCTGGGTTAGAGGGAGGCCCTGGGTTTTTAAGAGTCAGGCTGCACTAACACACCGGGGTTCTGTTCTCACTCTTTCCTCCAGTGCCTGTTTCATCCCAACTGCCTGCATGGGCGGAAACACCCTCCCCGCCACTCATTAGGTTTGCCTTCAGATCCGTGTTAGAGCGGCTGCGGTGGAGAAAACCGCTAGTCAGTGTATTTTCAGTATTCAACATCATGCACACCTGCGCCACTTTCTAGACCACATGTGCGAAGGCACTTAGTGGTCATAAAGATATTTGGTCAGATTCTGTCCATTCTAAAGGACAAGAACGGTTGAATTTTGAAGCCTTAGATAGTGACATTAAGGACCATGTCACTGAAATACTGCTTTACAATGGCAAGGTGACATTTGTCAACCCAAAGTACACCGGAATCCTTGGAGAGACTCAGACTCAGGCAGAAACCCAGGAATATCAAAGAGCAGCCCAGCACTGCCCAGGGCATGCAGAGGTGCAGAGCATCCACCTGGACGTGGCCTACCCTGGTGGTCAGCTGGTGAGCTCTGGTTTGAGCTAGGCGCCTCCAGAGCATGGGAAGGGCAGAAGACCCGGAAACCTCCTGCCTAGTTCAAACCTGCATCCAGCATCGCATCCCTACAGCTTCGTCCTTCTCACCTTGAGCAGAATTAAAGTGAAGATCCAACAACATCGGGGACCGTGGAAATGAGGTGATCCTGAATCTGCTTTTCGGGGCTCACAGGCCTTCCATCTGCTTTCAAAAATAATGCAGTTAGAACTAACAGTCAACAAATTCAATGAAAAAACTAACCGTGCAAGTACTCTGGAAACATCTGGATGATTAGTATTTGAATTAAACATCTGAGTTGATCAGCTATTTTGCTGTTGTGCTGCAACTAGAGACATGATCAGAAATGGAGTTTTTAAAATCACTCCAGTGGTTCACAGTGATTACTCTCCATATTAATAGGAAGCCCCTTTTGAACTGTATGAATAAAACCATCTCCATGTCATGACTACAGCCCAGTAAATACTGTTGCCAAAATGAGTAACTGGGTGAAGGATCTCGGTCACTCTGTGCTTGGGGAAGTTTTTGAACCAGATATTTTTTACCAAGTTATGGTTTGCTTCTGGTCACAGTCACTCTGGACATCTGTGCTGTCCAGGGGAGCTCCCTACCCCCATCCATCAGCCAGATTCTCACCAAAGTCCTAGCGTGCTCCTAGGCACGTGGGAGGGTGGCATTTATGCAAATCCTTTCATTCTTTTACCATTTATTCATTGGCTTTGTTTTGTTCATTGTGAGTTTATTATTTTAAACAAATTATCTTCTCTATTCCCTTTTTGTCTTTCATGTGGATTTTAGCAGAAGATGAAACTTGAACATTTGGAATAAAAGCTGGATTCTAAGTAGAATGCCCACTAGATGGAACTATTGTTTCAGAAGAATGAGAGCAGGGCCTTCACGCTTCCCAAACTCTCCCTCTGAAAGTCACATCACAAGACCTGGGAGATGTTCCTTCTGTTCTTTCCTAATTTTTCCTATTACATAAATGGCACTAGAATTTACAATGCGTGCCATTGGACAGCTTATATTCTGAAACAATCTTGGCATCTCGGTAAAGACTTAATTTAGTGAAGACGTCTCAATGCTGAGCTCTCTTTTCCCTGAGTGTCCACAGTGCCTATGTGTCAGAGCAAGGTGGTGCACGGTCTCCACTCCCCCTGTGGCTGCACTGTGGACACCAGCTCCTCACTCACTGGAATCTGCTTGGCTTTCCAGTGATCTACAGCTCTTAAGGCCAAGAATTGAGCAACTATTTGTTTTCTTACTAAGCTTATGACTAACACTTTTAAAGTATTTACTCAACCTCTTATGGCACTTTATGCTTTATAATTAAATATAGATTTAGAATTAATTATTAACATTATCTCTGGGAGGTACAATTCTGAGGAAGCAGCTTAGAAGGTGACATCAAAGCATTTTAGTTGGAGCCTCCGAGTCTCCCACGTGATGAATCTCCTCCACGTGTGGCCGCACAAGTGGACCCTCTGACAGCCCAAATGAGGCAATCACTGGACGTTTCAAGCAGCATGAATTCGGAAGGCAAGTCGGACTCACCATGATGTCTTTGAAGTTATTGGGTTCTTTTTCCCTACGGGAGCTGAGGGAAGGTGTTTGAGTTGAATTGAAATACTTATAATTACCTCCTTAAAGATTTTTTTCACTTGTTATTTTTCTCACAAGTGAACAAAATAGTTTCAAAGTTTTGAGTTTATGGTCTTCCTTAGATATTTAACTTTGGAAAGTCTATAAATTCATTTTTCAGTCTCAAAGCTAGACAACTAAATCAGTCTGCTAATCCAAGGGACTGGGGGCCGCCGGGCTCCGTGAATGCGAACATGCCCTTGACAGGAGGCTTGGGCGGCAGAGGGGAGCTGCAGCCGGCCTGCTTGCCCCCATCAAGGGCGAGCGCCCAGGGTTTGCCCGTCAGCTCATCAGCTCTGCTCCTGTCAGCCTTTGCCAGACGCTTGCTCGGCCTTGACAGGTACTCCACCACCCGGGACTGCAGTATGCTATCACATACATCTCCCTAATTTAATACCAAACTGTCCCACTTTTTAAATATTAAAAAATTCTTCCATAACTTCCTGCTGTGTGCAGAGAACAAGTCTGACCCATGTGGCTCCTCAGCATGGCCCATCTTCTCTCTCTAGACTCCTGGGCTATTGTTCCTGAGTCCCGAAGCTCATTGTCCACTCAGCTGGCCCACCCACCACTCCCCAAGCACACCTTCCCTTACTGATGCTCTCCCTCTGCTGATCTCTTATCTTGCTCTACAACTGCCGACACCTCCAGGTTCCTCGCATTCTTCATGGGGAATTCTGGGTTTCACCTCCTTGGTGAGGTCCTGCCTCACCCCTTGGTGAGATCCTGCTCTATCCCTAGGTGAAATGCTATTCCACTCCTTGGTGTGATCCCACTCTGTCCCTTGGTGAGATGCTACTCTGCCCTTTGTGTGATCCGGCTCTGTCCCTTGGTGACAGGTTCTACTCCCTCCCCAATGAGACCGCCTTCCAGTCTTCAATCCACCCCTCAGTGCCTCCGACTTGCAAGTCTCTCTGTCATTTATTACTTCCTACTGAATAACAGAATTATCTGCATATGTTTCTTTCTCCTCCAAACTGCAAGAGGACCAGGACCTGCCATGGTCATCTTCACCTGTCAAGACCCCTTACTTCCTGTGCATCTGGCCACCTGACCTGTGGCTGGCCAGTTGGCTCCTGGAGGGACGCCTCTTCCCGGGGAAGGACGGACGGTGCTCCCACCAGTGAGTGTGTCCTGCACCGTGCTCCTGTGCCTCCTGCGCTCTCCTCCCACTGACTCTCCTCTCTCTTCTCTGGTCCTGACTTCTTCCGTTAGCACAGAAGCAGGTTCAAGTCTCTCCCGAGGCCCTTTGTTTGCAGGTGCTCTCCGTCCTCCCCATCACAGCCTCACCTCTTGAAAGGGTCTTCTCCACAGGCTGTTCCCGTGGTACAGAGCCTACCTCTTTCCAACCGTATGGACTCTGCGCCCCTCCCTGCCCCACACGTGAAGCTGCTCCCACAGGGGCACCAATGACCTCGGCTTGCTGATCCCAAGTGGCGTTTCTGGGACCTCTCGTACTGGGCTTCTACCCTCTTGACCATTCTTTCCTCATCAAGTCACAAGCTTCCTCTGAGCTTCCACGACAATTGTCTTCCTGAACGTCCTTATTTCCCAACTCATCTCCTAGAAGTGGACTTGGCTGGAGTTCTGTCCTCAGCTGCCTTCTGTTCCAACACTGCTCACTTGCTCTAAATGGCCATCTGTCTTCAGCTTTGGATGCCATTACCTGAGGTATTTCTCTTATCTACAGTCCGGATTCTCTTCTGGGATTTATCCCTGCATAGGACAGCCTGCTAGACATTCCTTCCTGGGTGGCCATAGGTATCCAAAGCACAGGTCAGCCTAAACCAAACGATGCTCATCTCATTTCCTCCCTCCACCTGAGCCCTGGCTTATTTTTTGTCCCTCTGTATGTGGAAAGGCAGTGCTGTCCACCAGGTCTCCCAGGTGAGAAGCACAGGGCCTTCCCTGAGCTGCCCCTCTGCCTCTTCCCTGTTTTAACCAAACACCATGGTCTGCAAGCTTCAGACTGGGCACGCCCTCTTCTCCTTCCCTTCCCCACTGCCCTGGCTGGGACCACCATGGCTTCTTGCCTGGGTTTCAGCCACGTACTTGTGGTCACTCTGCCAGTCACTCTGTCTCCAGCCCTGCTTCTGGTGATCCATTTTCCACAGTGAAGGTAGAGAGGGAAGAGGGGATGGGAGGGGAGGGGGGATAGTAGGGGATAGGAAAGGTAGCAGAATACAACAGTCACTAATATGGCATTATGTAAAAATGTGGATGTGTAACCGATGTGATTCTGCAATTTGTATTGCAGAATCAAAAGTATGAAAGATGATATGTCATGAGCTTTGTAATGTTTTGAACAACCAATAAAAAAAAAGAAAACAAACATGATAAATGCAAACCTGATTATCCCCCGATCAGCTGCTCTACTGGCCAGTAGGACAAAGTCCAGTGGCCTTGGATGTTTATGAGTGTGCAGGGAACCACTGGAAAGGCTGCCCAGGGCTCACGCAGTCGCACCCCTAGAACTCAACCTCCTCTGAGTTCCCGCAACAGGCCACAGTCTGTCTCGCAGCTGGGCCCCTGGGTGTCTTTCCTACTCTCCATTGCTCTTACTCCACCTCTCAAACCCTCTGCAGCCCAGCTCCTTCTCGTCTGCTAGGCCTCTGAGTTGACACCTGTCTTCCTCCGGGATCACTAACTCACTGCGCCTGGGTCCAGCATCCAGCCTGTGCACCCCAGCAGCGCCCTCACTTCGTGAGTCATATTCGTGGTTTTGCCTGTTTATGTACCTTTATGCTCACAAACTAGTTTACAGGGACTGTGTCTCTCATGCCAGCCGTTACCACAGTGCCAGCCGTGCCTGCACACAGCAGAAACATGTCGTATTGAAGATGAGAGCTGCCCGACCATGTTTACCCTACGTGGTAGATTCTGAAATGCGATCAACCCTACATGCAGTGGTTGATTGCTTAGCTCTGTTGCCATGCGACTACAACAGCGTGTTATGGTGTGGATGTGAGGGGTCCACTCACCTGTGAGACAATGCAAAAAGGTTCCCAGGAGAGATGATTGGGTCATAAGAGTCTGAACCCAATCAGGGATTTAATCCCCTGAGAGGGAGAACTGAGTGGTAACTGAAGTGGTGGGGTGTGGCTGGAGGGGGTGGGAATCGTGGTGTGGTTTGGGGAATATATTTGTATCTCACAAGTAGAGTCTCTCTCTGCTGCCGGATCACCGTGATGTGGGCTGCTTCCCTCTGCCACACTCTCACCTTGAGCCTTGAGGAATGGAGCTGCCTTCTATGAATTGAGGCCTCTGGAGCCGTGAGCCCTTGGCTTTTCTTCCTTTCCATTGTTCTGGTCAGATCCTTTAGTCCCAGCAGTGAAAAAGCTGACCAAGACACAGTGGGTCGTTCAAGCTGGTCACACCTGCAGGACCCACCACCACATTCCATCTCCAGGTACACAGAGATGCACAAGTCCACACAGGCTGCCTATCCTGACAGAAGGGCCATCCTCTGGTGGTCAGCACTGATCTTTAAGAGGGTCAGAATAAATGGATCGGCCAGGGAGAGTCTGCATGTTCAGCCCACACACGTATTGACACTGGGTAACATTTACGTTGAAGTTATTTGTCCAGGATTAGATTGAAGAGCAGCTGTGCTGGATGACGAGCCATTTACAAATCAAAGTGAGTTTTTCAGTCCAGTTTACAGCTTCACATCAAGTGGAACACTTTTTAACTGTCCAAGACAATTAATCACATTGCATAAATAAATAAATATTTCATAAACAGAGTGTGGTTTGACCTTCGAAAGTGTTCAGCACCTACCTGGCAAGGGCTGGACAGTGATGTCATCTTTTTTCAATCCACTCATCTTACAGATGAGGGAAAGCAGATTTCAAGAGACAGGGCACCAGGATCACTGACTCACTGCGCCTGGTCGCTCTGCCAGTCACATCTTAGGGTCACCGTGCACTTGGTGGCCACTCTTCCATCTTGTCAGAGGGACATGGAGAAGCCGCCTGCCCTGCCTCCTCCACAGGGCTCTTCTCGTCACACCTGTCATGGTCGTCAAGCAACCCACTTCTCATCCCCCGTGGGGGCACCCTCAACCTGGCTCAGGACCTCCCCGTCTCGCCATGCCAGGAATGCATTTCAGTGATGTGTGTTTTCAAGCTGGAATTATAGATAGAAAAACATCAGATCTTACCAGGAACCACAACACATAAAACAGATAAAACTGATGAATGTTTTCTTTTAGGCAGTTTAAACCTTCATTGGTTGTAGGACCCCCATGCACTTTCAAAGTCCACACATCTCCAGGAGTGGAGTTTGCAGTAGGGACCCCAGTTCTCTGCCACTCAACCACTCCTTGGGCTCAGAGAGCACTGGCTGATGAACCAAGAGTTACCTGGCCTTCTTCTGTGTCTCGAGAGTGTTGAGGGCCTCATCACAGATAAGAAAAGCGATTTCTGTGTCCATGCTCAGCAGAGACGAAGCAGAGCACCCGGGTCCAGGGTTCCACAGACACTTTCTTCCTCACCTTACTCATTCAGCAGGATAGTGGGCTTGTTCTTGTGCACCCCCTAGGGGGCTGCAGCTACCAGCGTCTCCACAGCATGCAAAGTACACCCAGTCCAGACCAGGAGAAGCCAACAGACAGACACTGTTTTGAAAATGTGCTTATCTTACAGATCTGGCCACCTTGAAAGCATTCAGACAGGCTGACTCTGTACTCCAAGCTCTTGGGAGTTCTTCAGTGTCTCTTCTGTACCCTTCTGTTCTGTACCCTGGCTCTGACGAAGCCGTGTCTAACTCAGCTAAAGGAGACCAAGATCTCTTTGGAGCCTCGGGGCACTTTCCTCAGCTTTTTTTTTTTTTTTTTTTTTTTTATTGGATGTTCACAACTTTACAAAGCTCATGACAAATCATATTCCATAAATTAGAATCAATTGGGTTATGAACTCCCATTTTTTCCCAAATACAGATTGCAGAATCACATCGGTTACACATCACATTTTTACATACTGCCATATTAGTGACTGTTATATTCTGCTACTTTTCCTATCCTCTACTATCCCCCCTCCCCTCCCCTCCCATCTTCTCTCTCTACCCAATCTACTGTAATTCATTTCCCTCAGCTTCTTTTAAGCCACTCAGGTTCAATGGTGTTACATCTTTATGGCACTTGTCTTCCCTCTGTCCCACCATCCTCCCTGAACCTCTAGCGTGTGTCTCCGTGTTTAGGAAGGTGACTCTCCCGCTCACCATGGGTCCACCGGAGCATTCTTGTTTTTAATAGGTTATATATTAACTTTATATAAATTCCAACAATTGCAAATGGACACACCCAAAAAGCAAGTTTCTCCTGTGCCTGTCCCTGCCCCTCAGATCCCCTGCCTGGGGACCACAGATGCCATCAAATCCTCCCACAGATCTTCTAATTATGAGCAAGTTATTATTTCACTTTTAAAAACCTTTGCAGCTGCCCACCTCCCTCCAGCTCGGGCTCCACTTAACACCTTTGAAGCTGCAGTACCAGGCCAGTACCCACAGCTGCACCCTTACCATGTGCACACAAGAGCCCCACAGTCACGGGGAAGAATTCCGTTCCAGGTCTGGAAGAGCCATCACTCCCAGCTCAAGGTCCCCCAGGGATCAAGGGCTTTGTGCTCCAAACCACAGCACCTTCCCAGGCCCCGTTTGCATACATTGCAACTAAAGCTGCAATCCACTGAGAGCCATCATTTCATTTTTTTTTCTCCTACATGCTCTAGCTCAACTTAGTTGCATATAATATAATGCATTTGGATTTTCTTCTGTATTTGCTTGGAAAAGTGTGTACTTTAAACCATCTTAATCTCTGTTGGCTGATGTACATGCTGGTCACTACCTCCTGCATTCTTATGGGAGTATCCAACAGATCTATCCATCAGTATTACAGAGCTCATCCTGACTGTCCGTGAAGTCTGCCTTTATGTTCAATGGGTGATTCTGACGTGAGAGTCTCTCCAGCTGAAAGCACCTCAGGCAAGTAGTGCAAGCCTGGAAACATTTCTTTGGAACCTTCCGTAGATATACCCTGAACTTCTAAGACCACACTGAAATAGATAAAGATTAACTTCATATTACTCCTTCATCATTGTGTTACTTTCTACTCAGGCCTCCTCCCAGTTTGATTGGGGTATTAATTGCACATATCTGCATGGAGTCTGAACATGTGTATGCATTGCACAACCCTCAAATGGAACTGAATGATGCACTGCTCACCTCACACGTGCATGGTTTGTGGTGAGGACTTCAGGCCCAACCTCCTAGTGGTTCTGCAGTGAACAACACCTCATTGCTTACCATTGTCAACATGAGGGGCCGATGTCCCCCAGAACCCATCCATCCTCTCCTGCTGGAGCTTTGCACCCTTCAACAACTCCTTGAATCCCCTCCTTGCCCCCCGACCCCAGCCCCTGCTGACAGCCATCCTACTCTTTTATTCGATGAGTTCCAATTTTTTAGATTCCATATATGTGAAGTCATCAGTACTTCTCTTTCTGTGCCTGACATATCTCACTTAGTGCACTGTTCTCCAGGGTCACCTGGATTCACTTCTTCTGGATGAGCAGTATTTCAGGGTGTGTGTGTGTGTGTGTGTGTGTGTGTAGTGTTCTTCCTCATTCACCTGCTGATGGACACCTAGGTTGATGATCTGGTTCAGCTGCCGTGAATAGTCCTTCAGGCAGCCTGGGAGGGCTGCAGTTCTATTTTTATTCTTTCTAGAAACTTCCATATTGTTTTCCACAATAGCTGCATTAACTCACATTCCCTCCAATATGGTACTGGGTTTTCTGTGCTCCACACCCTGCCAACAGTTGCAATCTTAATTTCCTTCATACTAACCATCTTAACAACATAAGGCGATGTCCCCTTTTGTTTGATTTGCATCTCTCTGATGACTGAGGATGTTGGTCACTTATCTTAGGCCATCTGTAAGTCTTCCTTTGAGAAATGTCCTCAGGTCCTTTGCAAATGTTTTCTCTGTCCCCGTGCTGTCTCTCCCCCGTTGGTTCTCTCTCTGGCGGTGAACTGCCGTTTGATGCAGTCCCACTGTGTACATTTGTACACTTGCTTTTGTTGCCTGTGCTTTTTTTGGGGGGTGGGAGTGGCTATATAAAAAAAATCACTGGCCAGACCTATGTAAAAAAAAATTTTCCTATGTGTTTTTCTAGTAGTTTTATGGTTTTAGGACTTACGTTTTAATTTTTAATTAGCTCATTTTTTACACATGGTGTGAAATGGCAGTCTGATCTCATTCTTCCATGGATATTCAGGTTTTCCCAAAACTATGTATCCAAGATGAGATCCTTCCCCTATCATGTAAACTTGGCATTTTCCTGAAGATCAAGTGATCGTAACTGATTACTTGGTTTTAGCCTCTCCACTCTGATTTTTCTTTGTATCTTAATGCCATATGATACTGTTTTGATTAACATAATTGTGTTGTATATTTTGAAATCAGGTAGTGTGATACCTCCAGCTTTATTCTTTTCGCTTAAAATTACTTTAGTTATTTAGGATATTTTGGAATTAGAATTGCTTTTTCTACTTCTGTCAAAAATGTTATTGAATTTTTAAATAGGGATCACATTGAATCTATAAGTCATTTTGGGTAATATGGGCATTTTATAACAATGTGAATTCTTCTAATCCATGAACATGGGCTATATTTCCATTTATCAATTTCTTTCATTTTTTTACAGTTTTCAGTGTACAGAACTTTAACTATCTTAATTAAATTATTCCTAGGTAGCTTTTGTAAATGAGTTTCTCTCATTTTTGGATACTTTTTACTAGAGTGTAGAAATGCTACTGATTTTTATTGTTAATTTTGTATCTTGAAACTGGAATGAATTTGTTTCTTAGTTCTAACAGATTTTTAGTGATATCTTTGGATGTGTGTATACATCCAAAGATCTCACTACATATTCAAGTCATCTATAGACAGAGACAATTAAATATCTTCCTTTTTGATTTAGATGGGATGTATTGATTTTTCCAGTCTAATTGCTCTGGCAAAGACTTTCAGCATTCTATTAAATAGAAGCTGTGAGAATAAGCATCCTTGTATTGTTTCTGTTCCTAGAGAGAAATCTTTCAGCTTTTAAAAATTGCACATAATATTAACTATGGGTTTGTCATATATGACTCTGTCGTTCTGAGGTACATTCCTTCTATAATCTACTTGTTGAAAGTTTTTATCATGAAGTGATGTTGCATTTGGTCAAATACTTTTTCAGCATCTATTCAGATGGTGTATGACTTTTATATTCCATTGTTAATGTGGTGTATCATATTATTGATATACATACTCTTGCATCCCAGGGACAAGTCTCTCTTGATCATGGTGTATATACCGTTAAGTGTGCGGCTGAATTTGCTTTGCTAGTGTCTGTTGATGCTTTCTACCTCTGTGTCCATCAGGCATGCTAGCCTGTGGTTTTCTTTGGTTGTGGTAGCTGTGTCTGGCTCTGGTAACAGGGTAATGTTGGTAAAACGACTTTGAAAGTGTTCTCCCTCTTCTTGATATATTGAGATAATAAAGTTGGTTGAAAGACTTTGAGGAGGTTTGGCATTAATTCTCCTTTAAATGTTTGGTAGAATCTTTCTTTGCTCTATTAACAAAATGTCTTCAATCAGAAAGAAGCCAATCTAAAAAACTTGAATTTATTTCTTATAGGAAACAATAGATATCAGAGTTCAATCAAGGACAGAAGCCTTATCTGTTATCTAGACAGAGAATTTAATGTAGCCAAGAACTTCAGAGCCACAGGGAACAGCAAGCAGGGACTGCAGGGCAGGACGGGGCGGGGGTCAAGGGGACAGAGCACCAGTGTGGCGGCCACGGCGGCACTGGACTCAGGAGCAGGGAGGGCTCTGCAGGGTTAGGTGCCTGGTTCCGAGGGTGAAGCTCCACTAAGGAGTGTTGCTGTCAGAAACTGCGTCAGAGACCCCACTGCTGAGGGCAGGGCACCCCAAGTTGTGCTGCTGTGGCCAGGGTTTGAGGCCAGGCTGGTTCTAAGGAGTCAACTGCCACTTGTGCAAACATGGCCACTGTAGTGAGCAACTACAGCCACAGGGAGGCAGCCGGGCACAGGAAGCACATCTGGAGCTGGGCTCACGGGAAGGGCCCAGGAAGGAGCCTGCCCTGGGCCCAGCCTCCTCCTCCAGCGCCATGCTAGCCCTCCGGAGCAGCTGGCAAAGCAGCCACAGACCACAGGGAGAGCGGGTTCAAGAGGAGTGAATTAGCTCAACGTTGGGCCACAGTGGAATTGAAATTCACAGCAGAATCTCATACATGCTGAGAATTTGAACAAACAAACTACCCCAAACTCTCCTGTGGAGGTAAAGGGTGAGAACCCCTCAGGGTTTCAGGACCTGACTTTCCACTGCTTTTTAAATATCTGCCAATGGAGTGTGCACAAGCATCTCTTCCACTCTTTGGAGGTAGCAATAGCACACTAGAGTGCTCCATGCCACACTATGGGATTCCACTGTTGTTGGGAATCAGCAAGGTGGGTGTAAGCCCTTCTTCCACCTCCACTCTGAAGGGGAGTTACTTCTCTATGTGAAATGAAGTTTCCTCTGCTGAGATGCTTCAATTGGCCGTTAGCCCATGGAGAGACCCTGTACAAAAACAAGACTGTGTTTCCCTTAGGTTAAAATAAATCAAGTTGGCTTTCATTTGGTTCTTCCAATTCATACTGTAAGAGTGTCCTTCTGGTTACATGAACGGGTAAGGGAAGAGATGGGCTGTGGACTGGCAACGTGGATTCACGGGAGTGTGCGTGCATACTGCAGGCTCCCAGAGAGAACTGGCACCAAGACAGAAAGGAGAGCTAGAGTCATTGTGCGCACCGCCCTTTCCTTCCTCCGTGGCCGAGCACTTGCCCAGCATGGACAAGGCCCTGGGCCCAATCCCCAGCAGGGTGAAAAACCAGAGGCCGTGAGATTGCCAGTCCAAATCATGCCGATGACGGTGGTCACTAAGCATGTGCTCAGGCCAGCTGTGGTAGATCACAGATGACCAGAGATCCCTCGATCCCTCACAGTTCCTCCCTCAGAGGAAACTCCCCTCCTCCCTGCTCTTATCTCACAGAAGTGACAGGTTCACCTCCCACAGGCCGGTGGTGCTGCCCGGGCTCTGCTCCCTCCTGGTCCTGCCCCTCGCAGGTCCTGTCACACACTGGCCATGGCTCCACGGCCTGCAGGGCCTAGGGACGTCCCTCCGCGTAGAAGATCAGGCTGTGTCATGAGCCACTGCTCTGCCGTGCCCTCTCCCTGCACAGACACTGGCCTACTGGTGTCACCTTCCTCAGCTCTGTGCCCTGCTCTGTCCCCCAGCGGACGCCCCCAGTGTCCCCCAGTGGCACTTCCTGCTTTGCAGGCCCCTTCCTGACACCACCCCTGGGGTGGGGCAAGGTCCAGCTTTCCTCCTGGCTCTGGATCCCACCGAAGCTTCTGCTCTGCCCCTGTCCTCTGCCTCCCTCAGCCCTTACCCCACCCGGTCCTGCTCTCCAGGACTGTCCTTGGCCTAACCACCCCCCTACCTGGCTCACCTGCTCTCTCCCCTTTAATCACCTGTTGCCTTTCCTTCCTTTCCCTGCCTCTTCCCCACAGGAGGTCCTGAAGTGGGGGGGGGGGCAACGGGAGGGCCGCCAGGTCCTGGGGCCCAGGCAGATGGCTAGGAGTAACCCACCTCCGAGTGGAGCTGGAGGAAGGGCTACACCCACTGCTGATTCCCAAGCACAGGTGGGATCTGATAGTGGGGTTCCACCCCAGCATCTGCACTGAGCTCTGCTGGATTTGAAGAACCTTCCTACTCACCATGAATGACAAGACCTCTGCTCTACAGCTGACTGGTGCAAGATCACCTCAAGTTCCGTGTTCCTCACAGTCGGAGTGGGATTTACTGTGCACATTAAGTCTTCAAAAACTATTCTCAAAATCAAAATTGCTTTCCTAGGTTTGGGCAGATTACAAATGAGTTTGAGTTTAGTGTTTCAAATGTCCTTACTATAAAACCTGTTTGACTTATCATTATATTATTCTCTTCTTCTAATTGATAAAAAAAAGAAAAGAAAAAAAGCCAACCTCTAAATTTGCAGATTCTTCAAAACAGGAATTCCCTCAGATTTTGACTAATTCATATTTGGAGATTTTAAGTAACAGACAGCCAAGATTATTACATTAATAGAGATGCATTGCTTTAGAAATGTAGAGAGCGATTGATAGGTAAATTATATTTATATTTGGTTACATGTTTGGAGAGAAAATTACATAAAATAATTAAACTGGAAGGATGAAGAAGAGTTAGACTTGATAAATCTAAGCTTACCTTACAGAAAACCAAAATTTGCTTTGTAACAGCAAAGTTTCAGAATCACATAAGACGTGGTATGGAAACTGTCTTCCCAAAATTATCAAATGATTTAATTATAATTTATCTTTCAGGAAAAAAATGGCTCTATTCTTTTAACTGACCTGAAATAAGGTGATTTTTTTTTTCAAAAGAGCATAATGAGAATTGGGAAGTTACACTCTGAAAATGAGAACAAACCCCTGTTTCTCGTTATGTTCCACAGGCAGATTTTGAGTTTTATGGGGTAGCAATTCATATTTTATCTAATAATAGAATCTGACTTGGCACAATGAATTAAATATTAACACATTTCTTTCCTAGATATTTGAAAGCAGGAATGTGACAAAATCCAATGTTAATTGGTTTAATCCAATAAGGAATTTGATATATTTGAGTCTGACAACACACATTGGAAAGCTGAACATAATTTTAAAATAATGCTATCCTATTAAAGAAAAGTCTGATTTTCTTAAAAAGAAAGTTTTTATATGCCAACCTACCAGGAAGGAGTTAAAAATGAGTGTGGAGATGAGTAGCCTAAGCTTATCATTTATTTAGTTTATTTGCCATTTTCATGAGGAACTACTTTGAACGCCTCCAGGAGAGGAAGGGAGGGCACTGCCCTGGTAAGAAGAAGGACCTGTCAGGGCCCCAGCTCTGGAGGGGGATCCTGGCTCTCAGGGGCTGTGGGCAGCCTCAGCAGCTGGCTGGTAGGGGTCACTCAGTAACAAGAGTGATAAGAAACCACCAAGTCACCTGGGCACACCTTCTGAAGTCCCCAGCGCTGAGGTTAAGGAGTTACAGTTAAAGGAGGCTTGGTGGGTTCAAGGTGTGTGCACAGAATCCCGTGCCCCACATTCTTAATCTATGAAATGCAGATAGCCAGGTCTTTCTTTTGCAGGATATTTAATGAATAAATTAGACCAAACTTTACAAGGAATATTATTAGATTGGGTGCCTTTAGTCAAAACGACATCAATCAATCAGTCACATGGGCCATATAAGGAGCAGATCTGGGTGACTCTGTTTGCTTTATTTTTTCTTTGCAAACGGTCTTCTGATTAGGTAAAGGCAGATGTCTTGCGCATTTTGGGGAAAAATGAATCCAGGAATAAGAAATGGAAATTATTTCATGCTTATTATATATCAGGTGCTATACATGCTCAAAAGAGTTTGATCCTGACAATAACCCTCCCAGGGAAACTTTGTAACCCCCATATTTACAGAGGAGGAAGAAGATCCTAAGAGAATAAATAACTTCCCAAGTTCACACAGCCCAGAGTTGTGAAGTGGCTGTGTGGGAAACCATGCCCAAGACTTCTGGCTAGGAAGCCTCTCTTCCCCCCACATCTGAGTCTGTTCAGATTCAACACTTAAGAAATAACCAGGCTTTGTGTCAGTGTGGCCATGGGCAGCATGATGTCACTGGAACCCAACTACAGGAACTTGGGCCACACTGCTCGCGTGAAAGCGCTGTCTTCTTTAGCTATGCACGCAGCCCGGGATGTAGGGAACAAGGCAGTCACCCAACAGATCCAAATTGCATGTTTGTGTTTGTCACAGGCTCTGCCACTCCCAGCCATCTCTAGGGACACATCCCGTCCATTTCTTTCAGCCCTCTTTATACTCTAGACTGTCTCAGGATCGTTCTCATCTCAATTTTATGTGCACACAGCACCAGCGTCCTCCACTGTGGCTGGCTCAAGCCTGTGCTGTCCATCACTGTGGCATGATGGACAGAGTGCCAGCAGGAACAGAGGACCATGGTGGGCTACCACAGCTTCAACGTCATCAGTGGGTTCCAGGATGAAGGAGGCTCTCAGGAAATGCACTCTGGATTAACGTTCAAAAGACATGGGGTTTTTCACCACATGATTGATAAAGCATAATGCACCAATTAATAAAACTGCCCAGGAAAAGGGATGAGTGGGCAGATAGCATCTTTGAGGTGAAAGAAACGGGGATTTTCTGTTAGAGGAATCGTTAACCATAATCAAAAGAATGCCTCCTTCACTATCTACCTGTGTCCTTTCCGAGTGTGGTCAGGCCGTTTACTGCTCTTCTGCTGAGGTTTGCTCATTTCCAATGGGCGCCTCTGACCTGGCCAGCCTACACACCCAGGACCTTCCTCTGTGAATGCCCCCGCACAGTGCACCCCGGCCACTCACTCACCCACGGCCTCCTAAGCACACCCGGGTTCCCCTCTGTGCATCCTCCTGAGGACATTCTGTGGCTTGGATGGCCTCCTGCTTCCCCACCCATTCTCACCTCTGGCCTCTCCGGTGGTCAATGAGTCACTGTCTGCAGTCCTCAGCGCTCCCAGGGCCACCAGCATCTGGTGTCTGTGCGTGAGCCCAGGGCAGGAGCCATCGAGCCTGCCACTGCCATGCTGTATGCTCCCCTGGGGCAAATTATGGTTGAGGGTTTTAACAAGTGTCTCAATCTTTTCTTTTTAATGTATTGATTCTTTCGTAAGATAGTGGCAATTCTGATTTAAAGGTGTTGAAATATACTACAATGGTTTTAAAACCATTCTACCCCTCAAACAAACTAAAATGTGAGGGAAATATGTTGATCCAGCTACGCTGACGACCAGGCGGGTTTCCGCAGCAGTGGTTGATTCTCTAGGACTGAGATGTCGGGTGCAGGGACTCCTTCTCCCTCCAACACCCACCTACTCCTTCTTCCCGGCCTTGAACCCAAGACAGCAGACCTGCCTTCCCATCGCTACTCACCTGTTACTTTATTTTTCACTAATTTGCTTTTCAGTGCTGCGGGTGGAACCCAGGGCCTCGTGCGTGTTAGGCAAGTGCTTTTCCACCAAGCTGTGCCTGGGTCTCCAGGTCACTGTCTTCATCTACCCTCTCTGATGCACTACTCCCTCAGTTCTTCCCATCTCCCCTGGACCACATGGTAACTGCCTCACCCTCTGCTGGACAGCAGGCCTCTCAAAGCAGGGTCTCAGTAATTCTTTTATCCTCAGCAGTTAGCACTGTGCCTGGCACATAACAGGTGCTCAGCAAGCACTGGTAAAGCGACAGTTGCCCTTGGGAGAGTGGACGTTACCAAGACCACACTTCATCGTTACATGACTATGTGAGCAAGAGTCATCCAGTATAAGACAGTCTTTCATTTCAAAGGGACCTTAGAGAAGCACTTGGGGACCTGGGTGACAGCCCTTCCATGCAGAGAGTGGTGAGGGGAGAGATGGAGGCTGAATGGATGGAAGGGTGCCCCGTGCCAGCGGGGGCAAGACCGAGTCTCATCAGAGTCCCAGGGTGTGCAGCGTGGGTTCCAGTCCTGGAGATCTGTCCACTCTAACACCCTACAGATTTGGGTTCAAGGGCAGAAGGGCCTACTTGTGCTTGGGTGAAACGAGAAGAGTACCACACGGTATGACCGAGGTGAGCATGGTGTCCTTGGGGAGACCAGCCTGGTGTCTCTCAGTCTGGGTCCAGGGCTGGTCCCATTGCATAGCAGAGTGGTGTTCAGGGCCACTTAGAGGGTCGTAAAACATTGAGGGATTCCAAGGAGTTTTTGTCTGTGTAGATTACTTCTATCATAATTCAATCTATTTTTAATTACAATAGAAATCTTTAAAATATTTATCAATCATTCCAAAGCAACTCCACTAACCAACTACATGTTAACAGAAATAACATCATCCTCTGAAAAATAAATTTTACAAAGAAATCAGTTCAGGGAGAAAGTGGCCTGTTTTTCATTTCTGTAACCCTCCTCAATGTCTGGCTTCACAGACTGAAGCTGCTCTCCTGCCATTTCTGTATTCAATCCGCTGCTCTCTGTTGTTTTGTTTGAAGTAAACGAGGAAATCCTGGTTTTGAACAGATATACAGTTGAAAAATGAAGAGGCATTTTAGCAACTCTTCCAAACAATTCTGGAAAAGTTACTCTTCAGTGTTACACCAAAACTCAACAAGTGGCTGTTTCTCAAACCTTGTGACGGCAATGGGGCATATGAAACCTCCTTGTCAGCTTTTCTTACTTTGCTATGCTGAGATATGTTGGTCTATTTTGCCCTTTGAATGGATTTTTGACTGACGAAGAGCTTTATAACGCCACGTATTACTAATCATTTGAAAATGCTGTTTTGCCATGTCATGCAAATTTTTCAAATGGTAATACTTTTTTACTGTACAATGTCTAAAACCACATTAAGTGGAATGATCAGACTTTAGGAGAGAAGACTGTATTGGGAAGCTTGGTGGCAGATACAAGTTCTCTAAATTCTGCTTACAATTGTTTTTACTGAAAATATATATTGCAGGTGGTTTACCTTGAAAACACAGGCTAATTCCATCCATTTAGGAAAAAAAAAAAAAGAAAATCTGCCAATGTAGAGCCTGAAGAAGCACAGTAGTCAGCTGTGTCTCAAGTAACGAGGGCAAAGCATGTTCATGAGGCCAGCAGCCAGCCCAGCCCCCACCTAGGCTGCCCCAGGACTGGGTTCAGGACTACGCTGCACACCCTGGCACGTACGGACAGCTCTGTATGCCCACATTTTGCCACAGAGAACATTAAAAATTCACAGGCGAGGGCTGAAATTTAATTAAATAATTTTTATTGCTTAATCAAACGCATTCCTAAGTGGACCTGACATTTGTGGCAGTAAAAAATAAGACAACAATGAGGATAACCTGGTGCCACTGCTTCATCTAGCCAAGGTGCCGGCTGCTTTCCCACCAGCGTTTTTGTACCATTAGTGCAAAGGTCAACACAGTATTTTTTTTTAAAGGCAAGCTAATGTCTCAGAATTCAGTCAAAAATGGCCCTGGCCTTGCAGACCTCCCAGGAAAGCCAGCTCTGAGGAGCCCCAGGGGTCTGTGGACCACACGGGCGGCCTGCCGGCTGCAGGCTGGCACTGGAAGGCTCCTGAACAGCCAAGATCGCATTCTTAACCTTTTAATCAGTGTGGACTGGATTTTCCTACTGAGTGAATATCTGTGCCTCTCCTAGTTTAAAAAGCAAGTTCCCATATAAGTAGAACGTGCCCCGCACTTGCATAGTTCTGTTATCCAATGCTACAAAATCTGTAAGTCAGTTATAGTTGGTTCCATTTTTATTTTAAAAACCCCGATGCTCAGAGAAGTTTTGTCCTATGGCAAATAATTGTCAGACTCTAGGATTATAAGTCTGTCTGGCTAAATATCCAAGTGCTGTCTGATGCCCCTTTAAATACCCCGGTCAGTTTTAAATACATGTTTTAAATAGTCAATGCCGCTGGTTCACCAGTGGCCCATTTTTTGAAAAAAAACAGGGTACATTGATACATGCAAATCCTGATTTGAAATCACGGACATTTTGTTTTGTTTTGTTTTAGGAATTCTCGTGAATGTCCCCTTTACGGAGCTCTTCCAAGACCTGTCCATAGACGTAGGTCTGTGGTTCATGAGCTGAGTTAAGGACAGTGATTCAGAGCCATAGGCCGAAGCTTCTTCCTGGTGGCAATCCACAGTCACTGGTTTATTTGAACTCTACCAACACTGTGACCCTCACGGGTGGACTGAGGCCCTGCTGTCCTGAGGAGAGAACTGACCTCTGAGAACTCAACCCGCTCCACTCTGCTTTGGCCTTTGGGCCTCCCTCTCCACTGCTCCTCCCTAGGCACCAGGTAACCCAGACCAGGTGACTCAAGAGAAGCCAGTAGGAGGTGCGCTACAGTGCTACAGTGCTCTCCTTGCACGCCTCTCCCCCCAGGGCCAGACTGCGAGGTCTGTGAGCTCACAGCCTCTGTCCCCAGGACCCCAGGCCTCTGTCCTACCATCTGCTCCTTCACACCCCACCCACATGAACTAGGGCCACCACCGGGGACACTGATCTGCCCGCCGCGTTAGCACTGCCCACTCTGGCCTTCACCTCTGTCTTTCACAGCCCTCTTCCCCTTCAGGTACCCAGTGTCTGTGCCCATCCCCTGGTCCTCCCTCCGGCCTGCCTTCCTCCTCTCCCTGACTGTGCAAGCACCTGCGTGCTGAGGCCTCCTGAGGTCCCTTCCCTCTTGGGCCCTCTCTCCAGGAACTCCCCTCTGGCTGCCAACCCCAGGGCCACCTGCAGACAACACAGGGGCACCCCAGAGCTGCCCACTCTGCTCCCAGGTCTGCCTTCTGTGGGGCCTGCCTCCTGCCCAGCCAGAAAATGGAGTCGCCTGGAGGCCTCCTCCCTGCACCCCCTCCAGGGCCGTGAGCACCAGCCCTGGCACTTCCACTTCCTAAACATCTCTGGGACGTCCCAGCTCCCAGGTGGCACTTCTGCTTCCTTCAGACCTTTTTCCTCTGAGAATGACCTCCTCTCCCATCTGTCTTCCACCGGAGTATCAGAGTAAATGTCCTAAAACATATCAATATAAACATAAAGACAAACACAAAATGAGTATCCATATAAACGATATAGAGATAACACTTTAAAACCTGAAGATCTGTCTTGGCCGAAACCTTGCCCAAACATCCAACACCTTCAGAGAAGTGCTGGCTCTCAGGGCCACCAAGCCTGCGGTGGTCTGGCCTCTCCCCCTCTCCTGCAGTGCACTCCAACCTAGCTTCTCTCAGTTCCCAGGACACACCTAGCACTCTGACCCTCCCCACCCTCTGACTTGTTTCTTGGTGGAATGCTCCACCCCTCCCCATCTTCTTTTGCTTGGAATTCTTCTCCAGCTGCTCCAGAGCTCTATGCCAAAACCCTTCCACCTCCACCAGAGCACCTTAGGCAGGGAATTGCCTGCTTCCTCTTTCAGGACCCTGAACAAAGATGTAACATGGTGCTAATCACACTTTCATTTATGCCTGTCTCCCCACTTTGGTGTGAGTTCTTTAAAGGTGGACACCATGTCTTACCTTTAAATCTCAGCACTTGAGACCTACCTGGTACATAGAGAAATTTAATGTTTGTTAATGAAGGAATGGATGACTTGCTCTGGGTCATGTCTCAAGAGGTCACTTCTACAGATGTGAAGGGAGATCCAGGGCTGCTTTGACCCACCTCATGTGCAAAAGATAAGCTTGCTGTGATCTCAAATGTCCCTTTTAGTCTTTAAAACTATTTTGTGGCACTTATACAGTTTCATAAATCTACATATGGCAGTATTCTCATGTAGTAGCCATGAAACTTTAGCAGCTGAATTGGACTGTCCTGTGACCAGGCATTTAAAGGTACTTAACAAAATGATCATAGTTAATAAGTAGTGTGATCTCAGTGAGGTTGATTTCCATCTTATTTATCTTCATTTTGCTAACAAAATGAGAAGAGGGAAGGTGTTTTTCATGCTTTCAATATAGACACTATATTTTAATAAACAGTATATTCTTAGAACTTAACACACCCCAAACTGCAGTTAAAAAAATACATATCAGGTCTGCTAGAAACTAGACTCACAACTGCCAAAATGAGTCCACTGAATCACTGGGTACACACACACCCCCGCCCCCCCACGTTTTTCCAAGGCTCTGGCCAGGTTGCTAATTAGGTAACTTCTAATCCTAATTACCTAGTCAGCCTTAATGGCTTCACACACTTCTCGCTGGTCCTGTAGGGCCGCTTTTCAATTGTTAAAACAGCTGCTGCGTTTCCACCGGGGGAGGCTGGTCTGCGCCAAGGGGGAAGCGGTCCCGAGCGCCCTGCGGTCGGCAGCCTTTCGGTGGAAAGTGGGCCACGAATGCACAGTCTGCACACTCGCGTTCCGCCTCCGTCCAACCTCCGACCTTCTGGATTCAACCCGCTTCCCCATCCCGCCCCTAAGCCAACCCCAGAGCTCCCCTCTATTGTGCACCCGGTCTCCCTGACTGGGAGGGTCCCGCGCGCACGTCCTGCTGGATTCCGCAGCTTCGCTAGGGTCTGGGAGGCCTCCCTCTACTCCCCCGGGTGGAGAGGAGGCAAGACAGCAAAGTGTCCCCCATGCCGCCCGCGAGCCTCCAGTGAGAGCGCTGGGTCGCTGGGCGGGGTGTGTGGGAGAGAGAGGGAGGGAGGGGGAGGGTGTGTGGGAGAGAGAGGGAGGGAGGGGGGGGGTGGAGAGAGAGAGAGAGAGAGAGAGAGAGAGAGAGCGCGCGAGCTCGTGTGTGTGTGCGCGCGTGTGTGTGTGTATGTGTGTGTGTGTGTGTATGTGTGCGCGCGTGTGTGTGTGTGTGTGTGTGTATGTGTGCGCGCGCGCGCGCACGCTGGCGCGCAGCGGGAGGGAGGGAGAGGGGGACGGAGGGGGGGCGGCGGGCAGAGCCCGGAGGGGGCGGGCGGGCAGCCGGGCGGGAGGCGGGGAGGCTCTGGCTTGAGCAGTGACACTCTGGAGTGCACACACAATCCCCGCTCGAGCCCCAGAGAGCGGAGCGCGGAGCCGGGCACCGGCCGCGTTCTTCCCCTCGCCGGGCGCCCAGGGCCAGCGGCCGCCCGCAGACCCGCCCGCGCCGCGGCATCCTCCCGCACCCGGCCCGCACGCTCCGCGCCCTGGCCCTGCCCGGTCCCCGGCCCGCGCCGCTCCCGCTCCACTTCGCGGCAACTTCGGCGGCCGCACGCCGCTTGCTTTTCGCCAGCGTTTGAAGTTAGCGGCGCTGGCCGCAAAGTTGGGACACTGCGGCCGGCTGATTTTCCTCTCATCTGCTTCCGCCCTGCCCTCCCGTCCCCTCGGTTCCTGGGTACGGCGGCGCTGAGCATCTCGGCCGGAGCCGGGACGTGGACCGTTCCGAAAGCCGCACCTCAGGGTGGGACCTTTTCTCTTCCCCACTGGAAAAGCAAACCGACTTCTTTAAGGTAAGTGCGAGAGGAGAGCCACCCGACTCCGCAGCCTTAGCCCGCCACCCCAGTCCGGGCACGAGGGCGTTCACACCCGGGGCTCAGCCGGGGTCCGAGGAGGAGGCGCGCGCCCCCAGCTACGAAGGGCCCAGCGAGGTCCCGGGGACCCTGACCCAGAAGGGTAGCGGGCACGAGGGGCGTGCGGCAGGTCGTCCTCGGTTCTTCTGGTTGGGTTTCGTGGCGGGGCGGCTCCGTAGGGTCAGGAGGTGGAGGGAGAGCGCACGGGCCGGGAGCTCTGGGCGCCGCGTACCGGTGCGGTGGAGTCGGGGAAGCCGCAGCGCCTCCATCCCGGCTCGGCCTGGACGCTCTGCCCTCCTGCGGGGCAGGCTGTCGCCTCCCTCGCAGGACTCACGCCAGTTGTCTGCCGCCAGAGAAAGTCAGCAGGACCCGGCTCTGGGGGCGCCCGCGCGGGGGGCGAGGAGCGAAGGGTCCCGCAGCGCGAGGCGTCCCGCTCGGCCTTCCCGGGGACCCCGCTCGGCTCGGCGTTTGTCCTCTGCGTGGCTGGCGAGCGGGGCGGCCGGGACTGGCTGTCCTGTGACTCAGAGCAGAGCGCCACTGAGGGGACGCCCGCCCGCCGGGCCACCGGCGGCGCCCCTCGCCCCGTCTGTGCGCGAGTGGGGTTCGCCCCGGCCTGCGCCTGCTTTTCTCGGTGCTGAGCTTCGCCGCGGACCCAGCCGGAATGCATGACTTCGATTCCCGCTGCTTTGCGGGTACTTCGCAACTGCTGGATTTGGGGTGCGAGTTGTCTGCACGCCGCCCAGACCCAGGCGAGAGCCCCTCGGGGTCCCGCGGCGGCTGCGCCCGGCCGCCGAGACCAGGGAGCCCTCGGGCACCTCCGCGGGGCGCTGGGCTGGCGCGCGCCCCGGTCGCCTTCCCCTCGGGCCCCCTTCGGGGCGCTGTCCATCTCCTGCTCCGGGATGTCCGGCTCCCAGGAAGCTAGACCTCGAGCGGGAAATGAACCTGAGCCAATGTCTGGGTTTGTTTCTTGGAGTTCTTTTTAGCAACTTGGGTTGGTAAAGCTGTTTACTCCTCATCTTTCGGCCCCACTGGATCACAATGGAGAATTTATTTTTTCATTTGTCTTGCTGCTCTCACCAAACACTGCCCACTCTCCCCGCCCTCCTCCAGGCCTCGCTTCCTGAACCCTTTTTCTTTGGGGAGGAGGGAATCTCCCACCTCCTCCTCCCTCCTCCTCCTCCCTGGTCGGGGCGCCCGTGAGAACCAGGGGAGTCGTCAATGGAAGTAAATAAGACCCGCTCTTCTCCGCCCCCTTCAAACAAGAGAAGTCCTCCCTGGCTCCTAGAGGTAGAGATAAAACATCTCTCCCGAGGGAGCTGCGGAGGACTTGGTGGGTTGAATTGTTTTATTATCCTGAAAGAAGTGATGGATGGATGGGAGGGGTGCGATCGTGTGGAGCAGGGTGCTGAGGGCGACCGGTATTTATTATTATTAATTATGTTTATTAAGAGCGATAATAAGGCCATAACCCTAGCTCAGGACTGTGTTTACACTTGGTTTGATTTTTATGTCAGTCTCTTATTACCGTGGTTTCAGAAAGTGAAAACACCAAACGGAATTAATTCCTCACACTCACTCTGCATATGGGATTCATCAAACCCCCAAAAGATACTGTCATTTACCAAAGTTTCAATCCGTAAACTTTTAGAAGGTTGCAGTCTTATGAAATGTCATTTACCTTCCTCTGCCTTCTTAAAGTTTTAAAAAAATTCTCAACATAATTAATTATGGTCCCAATTCCCATTTTCAATCTAAACCTATATTCAGGATTACATTAAAATATCCCATCTTTGTTCTCTAAAAGCGATGCTTATGAGTTTGAATTCCTAGTTGGGGGAGGGGGACAACTGGGAATGAGGGGCCCAGAAGTTAGAGATTAGTACTATTTCAAATTTCTCTCAAAAACCTCTTGCTTCTTCCTTTAAAGAAAGACATTCCGGGCTCCTTCTCTGCACAGTGCCCAGCTCCACGAACGTCCTTAATCTTTTCCACACACTGAAGCATAACAGCTTGCAGCCTTGTCCCGTTATTGTTTTCTTGTTTGTGTCAGGATGTTTTATTCATTAAACCTGTATGTCAAAGGCTGAGGCTCAGCGTGGCACAACGCTCTGTTTTAATTAGTAACTATCATAAAAAAGAAGCTATAGCTCTGTAATGGGCCTAAATTGCTATGAATTATGTGTGGTTTAAATTACGCATTCGTTTCAGCAGAAATGAAACCACGAATATAAAACATCTTTTAATCACTTGCAGATTACAGCTTTTATCTCTGAAGACGTAACAAAATATATAATTGAAAAATACCCTCCGAAGAAGGAGGGAAGCCCCCACCCTTGGTTGTTTGCCCTGGGTCTTATTAGCACTCCGGGGTGAAGCATGAATGTTAAAGAGGAAAGACCACATCACCAGCTTGCCCAGACCCTGCCAGGGTCTGCATCAGAACTCGAGCTGTGGGTCAGTCTTCAGATGACCGTGGAGAGACGTCGTCAGTGGCATCCTGAGCCTGGCAGTTCAGACCTAAGTTTTCTCACTTGAATTCTTCCACCAGACCCTGCATAGGAAGGGAAAATGTGTTTTAGAACTTTAACTAATTGTTTGAGATGAAGGAGAGAGACAGAACTGGAGTGAACACAGAGTGGCCTTATTGCTGTCGCGGTTGGTGCTATTCAGCCTACTCAGAGAGCAGAATTAAAAAAAAAAAAAGCACAATAGTCTTGTTGCCACCCTTATTAGAAGAAAGGTCTTTTCCATCTGGGTGTGCTGGGTGGTCGCTGGGGATGGGGTAGTGTGCCTGGACCACAGCACAGGAGCCGATGGAGGGGGGTCAGTCTCCCAGATGGGGCCGTTGATTCCAGTGATCAAGCCCTGTGTCCCCAACCTTCCTGCTCCCTGTCTCCCTGTCTGTCTTGCCTTGGAGAGCCCTGCGCCAGCAGGGACAGCTGGTTGAGTAAGGAACCTGGCCACCCGCTAGGCACCAGGAAGAAGATGCGTGGCAGCCCGCTCAGCTTGCTCATTTGACCTTGAAATAATTTCTAAAACCTTGAAGTGTTTATTTTGGAATGATTGTTGTGAGGAACATAACTTATCCTTACCCTGTTGGTCCCCAACCATGTAGTAGAAACCACAGCACCTTTGAATAGTTACAGAGTAAACCGTAACAAATTGTTGCTTTGAAAACTGATTTCAAAATCCAACTCCTCCAGTATTTAAATACTCCCTTCAAGAATATGCTGTATTTGTGCAGCAAAGCAGGGCACATTCCGCTTTATTTTTGCTCTATATTACAAATGGAAAATGAAACCACGCTAGGGTGTGTGCCGTCGTACTTGGATGTCGCTTTCCACCAAGGAAGAAGAGAGAAGACTTCACTGCTGTTGTTAAACAGATGATCACGCAGTGGGACCCGAAACACAAGACTGCTGAGATCCTGTTGTGTCACGTAGTTGACCATAAACCCCAATATATTTTTGGGAAAACCACCCCATTTCAGTGTGCTCTGTGTGTGTTCAAATGTGTGCAGACTCATGAGTCCTGGAATTTGCTGTTCCAGAGCCCACAGGGCCCGAGCCAGTGCCGAAAGCAGGTATATTCTTGGGTACCCAAAGATGCATACCTTCCCTCTTCCTTTTGTGTTTTACTAAAAACTGAAAACCAAAAATCCATGAATTTTAGTTATTTGAAGTACCTAGAAAATATGAAATGTATGTAGTAATATAAATCCTGTCAAGATTTTTTCTAAAAGTTATTTTGCATTTAAAAAATTAAGGGTAAAGAATGTGAATAAAAGTAAACTAGCAATACAGCAATACATTTCCTTAGATTTTCCCTGTGGGCTGAAGAGATAGACCTGACCACAAACAGCTGGGTGCTGGGTCCTGATGTGGTGCCAGTTGTTTAAAGAACTCACTAAGCTCGATTTGATCTAAACTTCTCTCTGAATTCTACAGGCCTCCCGTTCATGGGAAAGCTATGGGAACTGTCCCTAGTTCACATGTCACTGACCTTAAGTAACTTCCTGATCCTTCCGAAACAGATTTATTTTAGTAAGCTGGTAACTAGCTCTTGGCTTTTGTTTATCAATATTTTCATGTAGAAACTTTGAACATGATGCTGATTTAATGTTTCATCTATTTCTCTGAAGTATTCTGGCCTCACTTGTGAAAACTCTGGATTGAATCTTTTCTTTAAAAAACAAATCTGTGGCTAAAGTAGCATAATTGGATAAATGTCAAATGTGTCTTGTAATTCTTCCTCTGAAATAACTTGCTGCCTTTTTAGAGTTATGAGAAAATGATTCATTTTATAAAACAAGGTTCTATTAAGTTTGGAAGGAACTCTATAAGAATATATTATGCACTATTAGAAATAAACTCATTTGAGTGGAACTACGGGGCACCGCCCTGCAGTGTAGAGGCATTTAAACATAATAACCAGGTTACAGAAACTGAGTTAGAAGCATGCACATTTCTGACTGGGAGGATTTCAGTTCACACCACATGCTGGTGACGGCTGAAGTGCATGGAGATGGTACACATTTGTGGGTTTCTTCTAAGAGGAAGTCATTACAACAACACTCTCTTGCAGCTGTGTGCTGGGAGAATACACACTCCGCGGCCTAAAGACGCAGCCCAGACAGGGACTCCAATCAGTGTGAGTTCTATCAACAGTTAAAAGCCATGTTCCTGTCTAGTGTCCTCTGAGGCAACACCCTTGCCTGCACAGATGTAGGTAAAGTGGTACTGAAGTAGATAGATCTGACCTCAGAAAGACCTGTGCAGTGGTTTTTAAGTCACGGTGACTTTTAGAATCATAACACAGGAACCATGAGCAAGTCTGTTTTATGCCCAGACTGGGGACACGGTGTTCCGACAGTTAGCACACACCAAGGACAGCACAGGGACTGACTTGGAAGCACTGTGTTTAAGAAGCACCCGGTTTGTTCAGGAGCAGCCCTTCTGCTTGGCTGCTGCCGGTGTGAGATGGCCTTGGCATGCCCATGATCGTACGTCACGCACACCACGGTGACACCAGCCCCACCGCATGCACGCTTTGGGGATGGCCTCCGTGCCTCCTGAGGTCAAGGCATGTGCAAAATAAACACTCAGATTGCCTTGGGGGACAGTGTGCATTTTACCCCAGCAATGAATGACATGACGTCTAATCAGACTGTCAGTCATGCCCCCCAAAATATGTCACTCAAACATAAATGTCCTCGGCCCATTCACATAATCTTATTTAAAATACATTTAAAGACACAGTGAAGACATGTTTATGGGTAGGGATACACTAAGGTGTGTACACGTGTTTGGCAAGGAGACCTGAGTGTGTCTGCGTGTCTGCGCCACAACTTCCTGTTAAATCACAGCACTCGCTCAAACTTATCAATATCATCAAAAGCTTCAGATTCACATCATTCAGAACTGGATCCCATAACTGAAGAGGCATGTGTGGCCACAGTGGAGACAGACACACATGGGGACAGCAGTGTTGGTGCAATGCCCGTCCCACTGGGTAAGGCCCACAGTGGCTCATCTCTGCCTGCCTGGGTCTCTGACATGCAAGTTCCACTGGTGATGTTTGAAAGTTTGAAAAAATAAGTTGCTTTATCGTGGAAAAATAAAACCACCTCTTAAATGGGAGATAAAAATGTAATCTGTAACAATCGCAATGGCAGGATGCTTCATATTAGGTGACAGGTGTGTCACCTACAGGAAAGCCACCTGTCCCAGGTGTTCTCAAGCCTTCTCAGGAGACTAAAACACAATCTCTTAATTATTAATGTAATTTTATTTTCAGAGTCTCCTGTAACTAGAAAATACCTTTCAATGGGGAACCGTAAGCTGACATAGTTAACCTCTTACAAAGGTGTTTAGTAGCTGGATAAAACTGATGGAAACGAGGCTACCTTAAGACAAATTTTAGGGAGAAATAATATTTAATTGAGCTTCTTCGGCCTTTCCCCTTCTGAACAGCCTACCTCTTCCATTTCTCTTTGGAAACTCTGTCTCGTATTTCAGTACAAGTTACCCCAGGGCCTGCTTCACTGGTCACACTCAGAATTGCACTCGGTTGAATTTGCTGCTGTTGCCATCTTGAGAATCTTACTTTGGAGCAGGGAGTTTTGCCCTGGGCCCCACAGATTCTGTAAACTGTCCTCATTGTGCCTTGGTGTGAATTCAGGCATAGAATTTCGATGTCCAGGAATTAGGCCATTGGAGATTATCTCGGCAAGTGTAGGCCCGGAGAATACTTGCATTTAAAAACTCGACGTTCAAGTAAAATGAAAGATGCTGGATACGCCTTCAGACGATGTGCTGGCTTCCCCCTGCGTGAATCCCGCCCATCTCACAGCTTCTGAAGACGTCACCAGAGGCCCTGAGAGGGCTGCCTTTTCACAGGACTGAGGTGCACGGTGCCACCTGAGGTGCTGGTGTTCAGGTCACTCCTTTAGCGTTCACCTCTGTGGATAAAGATGTGAGTTGTGAATCTTAGCTAGTGGACAGATTAACCAAAACTCTGGGACTCCACATGTCATAGGGTCAGTGACCAACAAAACCTGGCAGAGGTGACCGTCCCTACAAAGTGAAAAGGTAAGGCAAAGCTGTGACATCATAACCAGCCCTGACATCATCACGCCACCCCTGGATGTTACTAGGGAAACCTGTGAGGGGCGCCTCCTGTGCCCCGCGGTGGACCAGGACTCTCGAGTCAGTCCAGAGCGCTGAGTTGTACATGAAGGTGTCTTTCCACTGTTACAGTGCTCAGAGGTTTGGAGACCACACAGTGCAGACACTCTCTACAGAATGAGAGGTCTTGGAAAGGGGGGAACAGGAAGCTGAGAAAGCCCCCAAGCAAATGACCAAATTATACTGCCTATTGTGTGCATGTTTGAATATGCAACAATGAACTCACTGCTGTTTACAGTCAATGCACCAAGAGCAGCTTTTAAAAAGGAAAAAAAAAAAAGACGTAGGATAAATTTGACCACCAGCCATCACGTCAGGGTGTTAAGTGCTCTGAGATACCTAGGAGACAAGTTATCTGGAGAAGGAAACAAAAAACACATTTCTTTAAGATAAATAAAATAAAATATGTAAGATTTTTAAAAATATTTAAATATCCCTAAATAAACCAGTTACTCTCAAGCATTTCATAGTTCTGTCATCAATAGATGTCGAACCCATTATGTTCTGAAATTCTGAAAATGTCAGTATTCTGAAAGTTTTGAATAATGCTCTCCCAACTTTTTTCATGTATATTATTACATTTTGAAAATGTTCTTTGAAATGTTACTGTTTTTTCAGTAACACCAGTCATTTGCTGAAGCTGAGGTTGTTTCTTGTGCTTGATTTCATGGTGTGGATGACAGTGCGTGTTGCCACAGCACCCTGGTCCTGTAGCTCAGGGTTCTCTCTAGTGTGTTTCCACATCTGTCACTCTAGCAGCCTGTGCCGTGACGTCATATGCTCCTGCTCATGAGAAATCTGAGACGCAGTCTCAGTGAAGAGACAACCTAAACACACGGAAACTTTGAACAAAGTGGTAACTCTCTGGCTTCAGCAGCAAAATTGACAGAAATGTCTACCAATTTCAGGGTGAGATGAATGGTCACATTAATTTGCATGGACATGATTTGCTTAGAATTTCTCACAACTTAATGATTCAAAAATGCCTTTTATGTAGCCTAAGTCCACAAGCTCATCCCCATGGTATGCCATGCACTCAATGTTGGCTTGTTTGTTTGGGGTAGTAATTTATTAGTAAGTGTTTTAAGGAAGCTGGTTAAACTCTTTCACTTTTAAATTATTATTTAAGGTAGAATATGAGCACATTTCAGGATAAAAACTCCTCTGGTTCTAAAGGACAGACGGGACTGGCCTTGATAAATAGGTAGTAATGCTCCACATCTGTCCTTCTGGAAAGGCTTGCTTGACGGGGACATCACTGATGGTGAAGTGGGTGTCAGCCCCTGATCACAGCAGACCCCCAGGGAGACCTCCCTAGCCCCCCGACTTCGCCACTGCCGTCACACAAGTTACGCAGCATCGTGAAAGGCAAAGGATGTTATCGGTTCTCTGCATGAAGTCTGCTTATCGCCATGAAATTACCTCTCCAGGCAGATCCCCTGCCCTTCTTCAGCCTTCGATGAGTCTGACCACCAGCCATCACGTCAGGGTGTTAAGTGCTCTGAGATACCTAGGAGATAAGTTATCTGGAGAAGGAAACAAAAAACACATTTTCTTTAGTAAGCAGAGCATAATAAGAAAAATTTGGATTAGAGAAATGGGCTATAAATTTATCTGAGACTCACAATCCACGATATGGAAATGCTGCTTTTGTGCCAGGTGGCAGCAGTCACCACGCTGCTGCGGGATCCCCTCTGACATGGGTGGAACTTGCTGGCGGGTCACGGTGGCTCCAGCAGGGCTTATTGGTGGTTCACTAGCTTTCCACTACCCCACTGGCTGGGTGGCAGTCCCCTGTAAGGGGTAAGAGCTGAAGTTAGGTTCAGTTCTAGGACTTTTTAAATAGATGATTTCGACAGTATTGGATGGGATTGTACCTTTCAATGAACTGATGAGAGCAACTGCAGATGGATGGAAGAATGCTATAGATATTCTATCAAGGCCTTTATAACAGGAAAGACGACGCTCCGGCTCCGGAGGCGTTTACACACACCCATGTGAACACACGGCAGCCCTGAGCTCCGGTCGTCCTTCCGGGAAGATCTCCGCATTTAAAGTGTGTCCACACTTTCGAGGCAGGGACAACGGTGGGCAGCCTGATGACCCCCTTTCCTCCGGCCCTGCGATTTGCCTGCTGCAGCCTTCTCCTGATGTGTCCCCAGAGCAATGGTTTGTCGTCTCCCTGGTGGTTGAAGGCTTATATTCCTGTATCATTTCATCATACTTTGATATAATGTCTTCCTTAAAAATGACTGTGGGGTCTGTTTGCATCGTCTGTCCTCTGAAAGTGTCCTTTAAAAAAAATCATCTCTTAATCCAGAAATAATAATGCAGACCATTCCGGGAACCGGTCCTGATCCACAGCTTTCTAATCCGAACACGTGCCTCTCAAATCCTCCCGTGCGTCCAGACCTGGGAAGCCGCAGCACGTCCACTCTGAGCCGTGTTAATCCAGCTTTGTTTATTAAGCTGTGGATGTCCTCAGATACGGTGGATGGTCAGATGCACAAACTCCTTCTCCTCGCTCTGTTTGAAGAAAGCAGCTAGAAGGTGACCTGCTGTTGGGAAGGACTTTGCACTAGTTTGAGAGACTGGCCACACTCTCTGTAGGTGAATAGAAGACATCTTTGAAAAGCACATTCACGTCCTCTACTTCATTTAGTCTCCTAAATGTTCAGTCCGAGAACGGTTGTCCCCGCTTTGCCGACAAGGGAACAGTGAGAGAGGAGGGACTCCAGCTACAAAAGCCAACCTGGCTCAGACGACCGTGGGCCTGTCCACGCGAGTCCTCTTACCAGGGATATTTTCTTCTTTTGCTTTGGCAGCTTTTAAACTCCTCGAACTTGGATAAATGAAAGTAGCAATCGCATGATAGTGAAGGACAGAATCGTGTAAAAGAAAAAAAAAAACAAGAACGAAATAAAATTCAGATGTTGGTTAAAAAAAAAAATCAGTCCTGAATTGATGGGAAGCCAACATGTGGGGGGACTTCACCTCAGATACTTGAGCTAGGAGAGAGCGAAGGGGAGAAAGAAAAATGTCCCAGCTGGTGTGGTGGCCCTGGGTAATCCGGCTCGGGGAGGCTGAGGCAGGAGGCCTGAGCAGCTTATCCTCATGGAGAAAATGAAGCTTTAGGAAGGGTCCGCGGAGCTCACCCAGCATCACATGGCTCAGGGAGCTCACCTGAGCTGGGTACTGGGTCCTCCTGGGCCGTCAGAACCAGGGTCTCCTCTTTCCAGAGCCACACCTGCCTTTGTTTCCAGGGTGAGGGGCTGGGGAGGAGGGCCTGAACAATCACATGTAAAGACAGTGACTCTTCATTCCTTGTTTTTCCCACAAAAAAAGACAATTGCATACGTGTATACCCCCCCCCCCTTTTAATTCTAGAACTAAGGATTTAGGGTTTGGCCGCGATAACTACTCGGGTTCTTCTCACTTTCCATTATGGATTCTATCTTAATCTTGGTGATAGTTACCTTAAGTTGCTGTAATAGGCTGTTGATATTTTGGGAGTTCAAAAATAAAATGCGTCCTCACGGGACCAGGAAAGACGTCTACAACTGGGCTACTCAAAGTCTGAGCTTTGCCTTGGCAGAACCTGTCCCAGAACCCACCCAGACCCCCTGAGCCAAGGTCTGCTTCCTATGGGAAATCTGGGCGCGTGTGGGCACTGGAAGGACTGGGAAGCACTGGTCTAGGCCATTCCTCTGCTTAGGCAGAATGTATGGTGGCCACACCAGAAGGTCCCCTCCAGGGGGAAGCCCTGGCCGCAGGCCTGCGCCGCTGCAGCCAGACGTGGGGGTGTCTTACGCAGGAGAGGCAGCCCCTCCTGCGTGTGCTCCATCCTCCCAGGGCGGCTATGCCCATGCCTGCCCCTGAGCTCCACCCACGACGGTAGGACATAGTTCCACACTAGGACCTTATCATAAGCTCAGCAGTTCTAAAATTGTCCCAAACATCTACATCTGGCTTTGTACTCACCTCCATGGTCACTTGGTGAGCTGGCTCCCTGAGAGTGGTGGGGGTCAGTGGGTGTTTTCAGTTTCACCCGATGGGAGCCTCCCTCGTGGCTCTAGGGCTGGCGTCAGCCCTGCGACTGCCCAGGCACGGGTGGCACCCACTTCACCTTGGGGACGTCACATGCTCAGTTAGAAGATGGTCTGTGGACCGCGTGCAGCTGTCCGTGCAGACTTGGGTCTCGCAGGCAGGAGCTGCCAGAATGGAAGGGCCTGGCTGGGAGCAGGAAGCAGAGTGTGAGGACGGGGGGGGGGGACACCCGGTGGCAGAGTGGGTGGGGGGACTCCGCCTGCCCTGGACTCCCCCTGAGGGGGTGGGAGGCCACTGACCTCCTTTGAGCAGAAGAGTGAAACGGGTGGTTGTGACTCAGGCCGCAGGGTCAGTAATACAGACCAAGGACAGAGGGGAGAGGCTGGAGTGACCGGGGGCAGCTAGGCGAGCTGCCGCAGCTAGGATGACTTGAGTGTTGGCACTGGGCTGGAGGAGAGCAGAGGATTGGCAGGATTGATAAGATGTCACAGCACAAGGAGACGGAAAACCGGGTTAGCCTGAGACCCTGGTCTAGTAATGGAGGGACTGCACCCCAGCAGGGGGCGTAGGGGCACTGATTTTCTTTCTTTCTTTCTTCCTTTTTTTTTTTTTTTTTGGTACCAGAGATTGAACCCAAGGGCACTTTACTACTGAGCCACATCCCCAGCCTGTTTTATTTTGTTTTATTTATTTATTTATTTTTTGAGACAGAGTCATGCTAAGTTGCTGAGGCTTTGAACTCGAGATCCTCCAGCCTCAGCCTCCTGAGAGGCTGGGATTACAGATGTGTCCCACCAAGCCAAGCTCACATGCTGATTTTCACTCAGGTCGGACTCCAGCTGCCCTGTGGGGAACTTCTGCCACATTTCAGCCTCAGTGTGGTCCCTGCTCCACCCACAGTCCTGCCCTAAAGATCTTCTGTTGGAGGGAGGAATGGGGTGCTTGTTCCTCAGGCACACAACCACCACTGAACCAGCCCCCAGCCAGATGGATTTTCCCCCACAGGGACAAGAAGAAATATGAAGTACGGATAGATCAGGTGAGATAGGACGGGCCCAAGTCAGCGAAGTCTGGCTTCCTAGAGGAGGGATTCTGCCTCCTTGGCCTCTGGGTTCCTGGGGGATTTCAATAGGCACTTGATAAACAGGCGTCGGCCTCCTGACAGTGCACACTCGGCCCAGAGAAGAGACCATCTAAGCAAACACCACACCACGCTGCTGCCATCCTAGGAGAGTCTCCCACGGTTGGGTTCCTAGCTGTTTCGCAGTCTCCTGTGGAGAGTCTGGCAGCCCCTTGCTCTGCGGGAACACTGCCCTCCCTTCAGGGTGGCATCTTGTCAGATTAGCCCTTAAGCCACCACCTCCACTCTCCTTCGCACTAATGCCCTGCTGGCCTCTGGGACGAGCTAAAGGGCCAGCGGCCTCTAATCGTCTTTCATCTGATCATGGGCCTGAGAGCAGCTGGTGTCCTCCTGGGCTTGGCTGTGGCCACTTGTTCCTCTCCTGGTGAGATGCCCGAGCCGTGGTGAGCCAGGGCTGTCCTCTGCAGCAGATTCCCAGGTGCGAGGCCTGGGTGGCCGAGGTCTGTCCTCCCTGCCTCCCTCTGTGTCCTCGCTGGTTGGAAGTCCCTTCTCATCTGTGCTCAGCCCAGAGGGGCCTCCTCCCCCACTTCCTGCACTCACCTCTGCCTCTCTGGCTGCGGGGATCTCCTCCTGTGGCCTCCTGGGGTTGCTGGCCTGCCCACCTTCTCTACCCACTGGTGCAGGCTGCAGGAGCCCCAGGACCCTGCCCAGGGCACCCAAGTGGGGAGCCCTGCAGGCCACCCGATGCCCTTGGAAAGGCCCTGCTGAGGACCTTCAGTGTCTTATGTCACAGATCATAAAAGGGTTATTTGGTCAAACTTCATGGAAGATACGGCCCCTGTGTTCAGCAGACGGAGGGGCAGGACCCCAGACCAGGCCTGGCACGAAGCAGGGGTGCCGTGAACAGGAAGGAGCCGGCACCGTGCATGGGTGGTGGCCAGGGGAAGGGGAAGCCTTTCCTCCCTCAAGGGTCTCCTGAGACAGGTGGAAACCGGAGCCAGGTGCGCTGTGATGGGCGGTGGAGAGCTGGGTCCTCTTAGAGC
The DNA here is from genome assembly GCF_964194105.1 of Spermophilus citellus. Taxonomy (NCBI): domain Eukaryota; kingdom Metazoa; phylum Chordata; class Mammalia; order Rodentia; family Sciuridae; genus Spermophilus; species Spermophilus citellus. The sequence continues at coordinate 154,086,155 of NC_138189.1, forward strand.
TGTCCCACCACCGCGCCTGAGCCGCCTCCAGATCTGACCTTGCTGCTGCGGACCCTCAGCCCTGTGGCGTCAGCACTGTGTCCTGCGGCCATCGGCCACCATCTCCGTGAACACTTGCTCTGTCATCACCACGTCAGGAGAGGTCACTGGCTGTCCCCATGTCCTAGAGCCGTGTCCACCCCCGTGGCCTGCCAATCACTTGTCACACCTGCAGGGAGACGGCGGTGGACCTGTCTGCCCTCTTGTCCTCTGAGCCCCTGCCTTTCTCCTCTGCCTCTCAGTCACCTCCTGTGGCCCGTGGCTGTCCCTCTGCTGGGGCCTGAACGGTGTCCAGTGGCCTTGTCACAGGGCACATGACAGGTGTGGCTGGTGGGTTTACTTAGCCATCTGTTTGGATTTAAAGAGATCCAGCCACACATTCCAAAACATTTGACTTTCTCATCAAATTTCCCTCCATGACTTCTGTGTCTGCCTTCCTCCTGCTCCGTCCCACAGACCACCACTTTCCAGAGCTGGAACACACTCGAGACCCGGCCTCAACGGGACGCCCACCTTCACTTGGGGTAAGAGTCAAAGAAGCAACTGTATATGCATGTGTGTGTGTGTGAGAGAGAATGTGTGTTGTGTGTGTGAGAATGTGTGTGTACACGTGTGTATGTGAGTGTGCATGTGTACGTGAGAATGTATGAGTGTGCACGTGTGTATATGTGACTGTGTGTGAGGGTGTGTGTATATGAGAATGTGTGTGGTGTGTGTGTGTATGAGAGTGTGTGAGGGTGTATGTGAGAATGTGTGTTGTGTGTGTGTATGTGAGAATGTGTGTGTGCACGTGTGTGTATCTGAGATTGTGTGAGTGCACATGTGTGTGTGCACATGTGCGTGTGTAAGGAGGTTCCTCGGTACTGGCCATGACACTGACATCAGTGAGGACAGGTCTGTGCAGACAGGTGTGGGAATACCTAGGTGGAGACGTGCACATGTGGTGCACTCTCCTGTGTGTGCAGGACTGAGGACTGGGGATTGAGCTGCGGCCCAGCCCTCTTTGGTTTGGGTTTCGAGGCAGGGTCTCTCTGGGCTGCCCGGGCACCTGGCCTGGCTGCCCTCTGCCCCGGCCTCTGAGTGGCTAGATGGCGGCGGTGCTCGGGCTTTCTACCCACCTGCCTCGCTGCTTCACCCCGGCCCTTCTCCTCTGCTCCTCCTCGTCAGGAGCGCACCTCGCTCTTCCCGCTCTGTGCCAACACCTCTCTTGATAAAGGGTGGGTTGGACAGGCAGCTGCCCACATGTCCCCTGATGCCAGTTCTGCCAGGTGAGGTCCCTCTCCCTCTGCTTTGTCCCCTCTGTTCTGGCTCGTGCTTGGTCCTTCAAACATGTGTAGGTGCCTGTGGCTGACGCGGTGTCACATCCGACTCTGTCACTCTCCACTCCTCTGCGGAGGCTGGTGGCCTCCCTCTGCCGTGGGTGACTGCAGTCCCTTTGTCCCATGGCTCTGCTTTCAGGAAGATGAGGTATCTTCCCTCTGTGAGTCTTTCCCTGACATCCATTTCCTACCGGACAGACAGACAGCGTGGATGAGCGGTCCTCCCCCACTCCAGGGGCTTCATAAAGAGAACGGACCCGGCTCTGGCCACCTGCTGTCCAGGAGACTCCTCCCACTGAAGGTGGCTTCACTTCCTCGTTTTGGTCTCAGCATAAGTGTCATCTCCTCCACCAAACCTGGAAGTGTTCCGTCTGAAGTCACTGTTTCAGGCTGGCTGTGACTTCTGCACAGTGGGGGGAGCAGGCGGTCCTCTTCCCACTATGGTGCTGTCTGTGTGTTGGCTGTGACTCTCCTGAACACACACTTCATGCTGTGCCCTGGGGAGGCCTGGTGTGCAGCAAGGGGACAGTACACAGACGTCAACTAACAACGCGCGACGTGCTGACGTCCTGGCTGGGCGTGCATAGACCATTCGTCCCTGGGACAGTTCTTCTGGGCTCAGTTTGCAGTGTCCGCCTGGCGGCTGACAAGTTGGTGTTGGCGACTTCCTTGTTCTCTGGACTTTAGCTCTTTGGCATTCTATAGAATCTACAGAGTATCTTACTTCACTTCTTGACTGAAATAGCTATTTTAAAAAATTCAAAATTTTACGGTGCTGTATATCACGGGGACTGAGCCTTTGACGGCCAAGAGGGTTGTAGATGCTCCCGGCAGCTCCGCGTCCCTCTTGGTTCGGTGGAGAACAAGGTGTGCAGGTTGTGAGCCACTGTGGGGAGCGCGGCAGGTCACCAGGAAACAGGGGTCGCCAAGCAAAAGCAAGAACGGGTGGCTCCTGCAGGGTCTCCTGCTCCCCCGCCTCACCCTGGTGTGCTGAGGCCTTTGGCAGGAGGAGGCCGAGCAGGATGCGCACTCTGGCTCTGGGAGTTCCTCCCCAGGCGCGTGTCGGCGGATCCGCCTATCGTGGCCGGTTCCCTGGTTCGCGGCTCTTCTGGCAGCAGTGCTGGTGGGAACCCAGGTCACTTACTTTAAAGTAGGATCCTCTTTCAAGGAGCTCTCCTCTGCCGGCTTGGCCATGTTTTAAAGTTAGAGTGCCTGAGCTGGCCCCTCGGTGGGCGGGCACCACAGGACGGCGTGCGTGACAGGGTGGAGACTCTGCACCTTTGGCAGGTTCTGACCGTAAGTTGCTTCTCTGTATTAATTTAATATCCTTTTGGAATGAGAGTCAGCAGTCGTTCAGGGAAGAGCTTGAGAAGGTTGGAGGTGCCGCAGTGGACCTGTGTGTGCCGGTCACTCACCCAGAGATCACAGGGAGAGGAGCCCTGGAGCTCTTCCTGCGAGCTGCCAGCATGTGGACGGCTTCAGAGCACAGGACCCCTGGTGCTGGGAGTTGGGGGCCCACTTGGCGGGTGCCAGAGCCCGCGCCCCGGCCATCCAGGAACCTCCTGTCCCCTGCTGGAGTCCTCTCCCCAAGTGTGGAGACGTCAGGTCACAGTCTGCTTCCCTCCCTCACATTTCAACCATCGCAAAGGACATTTTTAGATTTTCTTCCACCAACCAGCTAACTGCAGTCCACGTTCTCATTGTTCACAAACACAACAAAACAGCCTCTGGAACGCCACTGCTGCCGTGAGGGGCACCCACACCCAGGCTGGCAAAGGGTAGCCGTCTCTGCCGCAGGGCCAGGACCCTGCTCCTGGGTCGCTGCAGCTGGGGTCTTCCTCCGACCAAGGCTGCATCGGTTCTTTACAGCGAGATGAAATGCTTCAGATTCATTATCCGAAGAGGCCTGCTCGATTCAACCAAAAACAAATACCCTCAAGTTTAAAAATAGAAGTGGAAAAGACTAAACATTTGCATTTGAAGAGGAAAAGAAAATGACAGAAATCTCTGTGGCAGACCACTCCTTGAAATTATCCTAAGTTATAATCATGCACTTTCCACTGTCTGTAATTAAACATTAGATTTCATTTATTCCAGATGCATTTGCTGCAAGTAATTCAGAATGCCCCTCCTTCTTTTTGGCCATGTACATTTATTTCAAGTCTGTGGCCTGGGTGCCATCGGGGGCCTGGTAGTCTTAAGGGAATCTCCATGTGTTGTGTTTTCTCATTGTCTACTTGGTGGACCATGATTATACTCATGAATTTGTCCTTTCTAACATGCAGCGTCAGTGCACCCTCGAGAACATCTTTAACAGGTCTGCTTGTGTCCTGCAAGGGACTGGCAGGGCCTTGATGTCAGTATTAGAGAGGGGAGGGAATTGCTTTTACCCGCTCCCACGTGTGGGGAGACTTGGCCGCTGCTCTGTGGAGCCCGCGGCTTTGAGAAAAGCCTGGCCTTCCTCTCCGTTCACAGAGCCTTGGAGCAGTTTACTTACCATATTCGCCAGTCCCTTGCACTGGTCAGGTGGTATCACTAAACAGCAGAATATAAATATTAAGCAAGTGTTTTAGTGGTTTGAAATTCCCTTACTTTAAGATTTTCAATGAACTTTTGTGTTTAGGTCCATTGAATATGTTTTTAAAGTACTAGAAATTATCCAGCCATTTATACTTATTCACTGTTTACAAGTTCAGTTTCATGTAATAAATTTTGGGTGTTCACTAAGGAAATCAGAGGTTTAATCAAGATTGGCAGATTGACTACTTGACCTGTGTCATTACAGATGAATTTTGCAGCTACACACCCTGGAGCAAGTTTCTTGCTTTTAAGTATATAGTGTTTTTGTGGCAGTAGAGGGAGTCGTCCTGGATGCTTGGTTGATACAGCGGTGAGTTACTCTGGTGCCTTTAAGTTTTCCTTCTGTTTACACGTGACTGTTTGACAGTTCACAAGCATTTCCACAGGTTGGTGAGAAAGGGGTGTGCCAGGTCAGTTTGGCCACTTATTTTAACTGAGTGAAGGTTCCACGGATGGAGAAGTTCACATTGAAGCCCAAGCTCTCTGGGTTATTTGTAAGTTTCATTAACCACTGTTTGCTCCACCCCTGTGCCTTGCAGACCCAAACATCTGTCCATTGGCATTTTCTCTAAGGTCCTCCAGGTCCTCCCTACAGTCAGACTCTAAGGAGTCCAGCAGAGAAGGCAAAGAAGGGGGAGGAGAAATCCCCTCACCTGCTCCTTAAGCTTTAAAAAGAAAGCCCTCCTGCAGAGGCCTTGGGCCTTCACCTCTTGCTGCTCCTCAAGAGCGCCCGACACCCCTTCTCACTCTCAAAGGTCCCCAGGACCACTGCTCCTTGTCTTTACTCCCACATCAGCTGGTCACACTCATGATGTCTCTGGATAGTCTGACCTGAACAATGTGTGTATGTGTGAGTGTATTGCGTGTGAGTGTGTGAGTGTGTGTGTGTGTGTGTGTGTGTGTGCATGCACATGAACCTTACTACTAAATCTGCTGGAAGACATTCACTTTGCAGCACACAAACCCTCTCCCCCTCCCTCTCTCGTAGAATGCATGGCTAATTGGGGGATACCTTATTTCAGAAACAATTTCTCCTTTTAACTGGGGACATGGTGGCATTCCAAAGAGGAGTCATCTCACATCATTTATTTCCCAAAGGTGGAGATACATCAGATCATTAGGATGCGTCTTTTCTCTCTTCAGCTTTGGTAGCACCTGAGGTGTGTGGCAGGTGTGAAGAGCTTTGACAGCACAGACCATGTCAGAATTCTAGGTGGCCTCTGTAGCATGGTCCACAGAACCTTCCAGGCCGGCGCGAAGCCGGTCTTCTCAGCCTTGGCTGACAGCACGGGTGTTCTGGGCTGAGTGACCTGCAGCCGAGCTGAATCAGTGTCCGGTGCCACCCTCCCTCTGCTTCTGTCTGAGCTGCAGCCTGGACAGTGGACAGACAGAAGGTTTCCTGCTGTACGGAGATGTTTCCTGCATTATCCACCAGATGGCCTTGGAAAAAGAATCACGCTGAAAGTGAAATTCTGGTTAATATTATTTAATTTAAACTTGCAATCTAGCTGAGCTCCGGATACCTACCAGTAATAAAAAGAAACCAGAGGCCAAGTTATGCCATTAGAGGGCACCTGTGTAACCTTAGAGTCTGTTCACATAGACCTGCTAAACCAGGCTGGTTCTTAGGAAGGATAAGTTGTTTATGTAAAGTGACCGATTCTTAAACTGAATGTCTGAGAGAGAACATTTTATTGGCAGGGAACAAAAATCTATAAAATCTTAAAACCACCATTTAAACAATCTTTGAGTAAAGCTTCCATTTTGTACAGTGAATACAAGTTACAAAAATATACACAGTGTGTCTGCAAAGTAATTTTTGGTTAGTTGTGTTTGGAGCTTATTTTAAACGCATTTTGTTAAAAAAAAATCCTGCCTGTAGAACTGGTGGAGTTGAACAAATGATTGAAGTTCCCTAATGGTTGAATTTGTTTTCCTCAACAGTTGAATGTTATTAGATGACATTTTGAAAACTGCAGTGTGGTGAAATTGAATTCTAGTGTTTCAAGGTCCTGCTTAATCATGAACACTTTTCAGAAAAATATCTATTTTGCCCATATTGTCCTGTTAATTAAGATGGTTTCAGAAACAAAAAGTGTGACCTGATGGAATTTTAGTTTAAAGAATATGATTTTTTTTGTTTAATTGGAACCTTATAGTCATACAGAGTTGCTGGGTTCATCCTGGCAAACTCAAGCATGCGTGGAATTGATTCCAGCTCACACTCCCTCCCTCCCCTTCCCCATCTCCCTGTTCCTCATCTCCTCCCTTCCCCACCTCTTCCCACCCCATCTCCTCTCTCTTCACCTCCCCCTCCCCCATCTCCTCCCCTCCCCCGTCTCCCCCTCTCCCACCCCCCCATCTCCTCCCTCCACTCTGCTAGACTTCCTGATGCTCTTCTATTTATGTTTGACTGGTTCTTTTTACTTATGCATAAAGGTGAGATTCCCTGTGGTATATTTATGTATTCATGCCACATGGTTTTTGAAGAGTTAGTTCTGCATTGCCTCCTTACCCTCCCTCCCTCTGCCACTCACCTCATTCTTCTGTGTTACTGGTCTTCCCTCTATAGGGCCCTCTCCTTCCTCCTGTCCTTTATTTTGCTCTAGCTTCTGCATGTGGGAGAAACACTTGACCTCTGCGTTTCACTTAGTGTGAGATTCTCCATTCCCATGCCGTAATTCCATTCTTTCCCTGTTACGTGTCTGCACCACAATTTCTTCTTAATCCACCCATCTACTGATGGCACCTGGCTGGTTCCACAGTCTGGCTGCTGTGGACATGAGGTGGCTGTGTTGCTGTAGAATGCTGACTGATTTTCTTGGATAAATACCAAGGAGTGGGACAGCTGGGTCCTGTGGTGGTTCCATCTCTAGTTTCTTGAGGAATGAGAGTGTGCTTTTGGTGGAGGAGGCTGGACACAGGCACCAGAACCTGGAACTCACTCCTTCTCTCCAACTTTCACGGCGGCTTGCAGCCAAGCCCACCCTTAGATCTGACAGCTTTGACCACTCTGCTAAGGTTCCCTGAAGATCTGAAGGTTGAAAGGCCCCAAATGCAAACCTTCTGAGCACCAGTGAGCCACAGTGGAAAATTCCACACTATGAAACTTCATCTCACTCCCAAAATTATTTAAAATATTGTATAAGTATTACCTTCAGACCACACATATAAGGTGTATAAGAAGCATAAATCTCGTGTTTAGGATAGGGTCCATACCCAAGAGACATCATTATGTATGTGCAAATATCCAAACTCCAAAATGAAAATAAACCCCAAATCTAAAACATGCCTAGTTGTAAGCATTTCAATAAAGAGGAGTCGACCTTACAAATACTTTGAGGAGTGCCTGGGATGCACAGGAGCAGAGCCTCATGGGGGGTGGGGCTGGGGGCCCTGCTCTGCATGTCCCCTCATCCAGAATTGCTCAGTAGCATTCAGTGCTAAGCAGCTGCGTGGAGATTGTGCAGACTGGATCCGGTTTACTGTGCTTTCAAAGTCATTTACGATGAGAAGTTCATATTTCCACCTCTAGTGTTTACTACGGGCCCCACCTGCCGATGCTGCTTTCCCATGTTTAAAATAAGAAAAATAGCCGTGCCCACCTCAGAGGGTCTTGGAGGCATCGGGTGCACACCACACCACGGGAGCAGTCAGAAGGGTGCCTGGCGGGCGGTGTGTGCGCGGTGACATTCACTAACACATCGTCTCACAGTTCAGCCCGGCAACTGGCTGATGTAATGAGAGGAAGTTCCCCAAGGGCCACTGAGGAACTGGGGCCTCTGTGGCTGTCGCTCCTCGGGTTCCGGACCAAGTGAGCTCCTGGGGCACTGGTCCCCTTAGCTGGCCAGTCCTGCAGTGGACAGCCATGTGGACAGAGTGGAGCCCCTTGAGGACGGCTGTCCTGGAGTGGCCAGGGCAGGGGTTGCCCTGACCCATCCACTCCACAGTCCCGGGAGCACGGAAGGCTACCATTCCTAACCGTTTCCAAAGAGACTTTTTTTAATTGTCTCCTCTGCAGTCAGGAGGCAGCGTTGTGGGCATGGTGCGTGCGACACAGAGAAGTGATTTTATTGTGCTCACACAGGTATTTTTATGAACATGTGGTTAAGGGTACAGACGGGAGCTGAGGGGGCAGAGAGGTGGTGAGCACCTAGCTCAGCCCATCACATCCTCTGCTTAGAGTGCTCAGCTGAGCGTGGCCACCTCTTGTGGACGGACCCTTGCTGATGGCTGTAGACACCAGGAGCTCCCACTTACACCTGCCCTGAGTATCCAAGGGAGAGGCCATTTCTGGGGGGCCCGGCAGGAAGAATCGTGCTCAGTCTCAGTAGCTCCGTCCCTCTGTGGAGTTCGTGGATCTCTTGCCCACCACTGAGCCCTGGCCCCGGCCCTTTGCAGTTTTCTATTTTGAGACAGGGTCTTGCTAAGTTGCTGAGGCTGGCCTCAAACTTGTGATCCTCCTGCCTCATCCTCTCAAGAAACTGGAATCACAAGTGTGCACCACTGTGCCCAACTTTTCACATTTTCATCTTAAAGACAAATGCATCCTTTCAAAAATATTTTAAGTTGTCTGAATCTATTTTTGATACCATTCAAAGAAAGGCAAAATTAGAGTCAAATGATGTGTTAAGTAGAGGTTAATTAGTTGTATCTAAAATAGTATCTATTTAAAATAAAACTGGCATTCACCTCATCTCAAATTGCTGCAAATATTTATTTGCATTAGAATTTTTCACTATTTAAATTACTAAAGTGTAGAAATACCGCATTTCTCTGAAGATTGAATTCCCTGATGTGCTCTAAGTCAGAGTGGTAAGGAAACCGTTCCTGACGTAGCTCTCTCTCTGAGAGCAAACGTGCCAGCTCCTCAGAGGCACAAAGCCCTGTGCAGGCACCTGAAGAGAACTCACCTGGTTGGGGCTCCTGACAGCCCCCCAGCCGGGGGTGAGGTGGGGAGACTGTGGCCTTGCAGCTCCCTGCGCAGCAGTAGAGTGGCCTGCAGTGCTGGAGACCTTGGTGGGGGTCGGTGAGAACTGCTGAGGGTAACTCCGTGAAAGTCCTTAGGACATGAGGGCTCGAAGGCCCGGCCGCCCTGCTGATTTCTAACACGGTGGGGCTTTACATGTGCCTGTGGCGCGGGAGAGTCTGGTGGCCTATACGCGTAGGCATCATTGATAACTTGCCTTGTGGTTTTGCACAGATCACCTGTGAGGGAGTTGGACGTCATAATCTCTGAACAAGTTCTGATATGAAAATCCAGTCATGGAATAAGCAGAAGACTATTCAGAATCCTCAGTCAAGGGTTTTGTACAGGGATTGAGTCCAGGGTGCTTTACCACTTTTCCACATCCCCAGTGTTGTTGTTTGTTTGTTTGTTTTTTGGTCTTGAGACAGGGTCTGCCTAACTTGCTGAGGTCCTTGTGCCTCAGCTTCCCAAGTAACTGGGATTACAGGCACGTGCCACTGCACCCAGCTCAAGGTTTCTTTTGTGTGGGGAGTACCAGGGGCACTTAACCACTGAACCACATCCCCAGCCCTGTTTTGAATTTTTATTTAGAGACAAGGTCTCATTGAGTTGCTTAGGGCCTTGCTAAGTTGCTGAGGCTAGCTTTGAATTTGAAATCTTCCTGTCTCAGCCTCCTGAGTTGCTGGGATTACAGGTATACGCCCCCACATCCAGCTTCAAATTTTAAGGAAGAATAAAATAATCTGTGTAGTAATTTTCTGGCTTTTGACAGGTCTCTGTGACTTATGTTGAAAATAATAGTTCAACCACATCAACAAGTTATAACTTGACTGCTGAGGTGAAGTCCAACTCACCTCTGGTAGCTTTGTGTCAGCTACAAGGGCTGACCCTGAATGACCGCCCTAGTTGAAGCGTTACGTGTAGACTGAAGCCACCTGTAGTGATCACCGTGGCTTCTGCCATAATTGAAGTGGGAAGTTAATGTGTCAAGTGTCTGAAAATCCTTTGAGCATCTGAAATTTTGGTGAATTCATTCTCAACATCATGAAATAGTTGGGAAAAAGCAGAGGGCAGATGCTTCCAGAGCATGTGTGCCTATCGGGGATCTGAGACACCCACGTGTGGCTCAGGGCCACCTCTGTGCTTGCTGCAGGAGGGCGTCGGGGAGGCTGCCTGCAGAACTAACACCGCCGTCTCTCTGTTGCCCAGGATGGTGCTGCTTGGCTGGAGTGTGCTGTGGCTGCTGCTGCCTCTCGGCTCCAGGGCCCAGAAGCTGCCCACTCGAGATGAGGAGCTTTTCCAGATGCAGATCCGAGACAAGGCGTTTTTCCACGATTCATCAGTCATTCCAGATGGAGCCGAGATCAGCAGCTATCTCTTCAGAGACACACCTAAAAGGTACCCTCCCTGCCACAGCTCTGTCCGTGAGCTCCTGGGGCCTCCTCCCTAGGGAAGTGCCTTGCAGATCCAGCCCGGATGGTTGCTCCCATGAGAAAGAAGGGTGGCCCAGGTGGGCTGAGGGAGGCCGCTGATCTTTGCTGACCAAGGCCTCCTTTGGGTGGAAGAGGAACCTTGGCACTATTTCACACTCCAGGAGGATTATTTTCTCATTTGCAGGACTGTCGGATTAAAATGCAGTTCATTGAATATATATGTTTCTTCAAGGGTTTGCATTGAGGTTTACAAGGATTATGTTTGTTTACCAAATATGATCCAATTTTGAGAGAATTAAATCAAACAGTGATTAAAAATTAATACTGTTCATTTCCTTTAGTCCAACATCATCAATAAATTGGGCTCACATGATAGTCTTAAAGATTTCAACCCTAAGAATTTACAGATGTGTGTGCACACATCATATAAATACTATGTAATAGACCAATTGTTAGGGAAGTGCCCCAGACTGAATCACTGAAACACACCCAAGGCTCAGCAGAAACAGTTCATGGTCAGGAAATCTGACAGTGTTCTCTCTCTGTGCAGAGAGAACGGCAGCAGACCTCCTCTGAACTGCAAGTTTATAAGTCAGAGTCTAGGTTATGCATCGGGTGGGCTCAGGTGGAGAGCAAGCTTCAAAACCTCAAGGACCACACAGGCGAGGGGCGGGGGAGCGAGTGCATTGCCACCGGCTCCTGGGGCTGGCAGCCCCTGTACTCGGAAAGGGAGCTCTGTGGTCGGGGTGCTGGAGGGTGTGGTCTGCCTCTGGGTGAGTGGGCTCTTGCAGGAGGGGGCGGGGTGTGGGAGCAGGGTACGGTGTCTGGGCAGAAGTGAGGTCAGCTTGACTCAGCTTCTCAGTTAACTCTGGTCACGATGACAGGGAACACGGACTTGATCTATAGTTGCTCACTTTGCCATTCTCCAGCCCCTTCATTGTTCACCTTGGGATAATTACATTTCAAAACCAGTTTCTCCTTTGACGCTGTGACACCTCGCCTGGCATTCCAAGAGACAAAACTGCCTGGTTCCACCATGATCCCTTTCCAGAGATCACGGAGGACGAGGCACAGTGGTGGTCCTTTTAGTTCGGAGGCAGCCCCTCTGCTGAGAGCCCTGTCCTGTGGTGGTCACTGGGAGGGAGAGCAGGGGATCGGGTTCCCTGTGGTGACGAGAGGGGGCAGGAGGACAGAAGGTTGGGGTGAATTTGTCCCATGTATTCTGCTCTGGCACCAGTGTCCCATGGTAAATGGAGTCCACACCCAGTGGGAAGGTTTGGGTACTTCTCCTTGCATAATGCCAGAAAAATCACTTGGTTGTATCTGCTTCTTTGTAAAATAGAAAGATGCAGCTGCGTGTATGTGGTTGGTGCCCTCGGTGCAGCCTGGGCAGAGGATCAAAAGTCTGCTCTGCAAAAAGTAGGCTGAGCTTAAAATCAAGACTGCTGACCCTTCCCTTCAGAGAGGGGAGTGGTCCATGAAACTCCCGGCAGGTCAGCAGGTCAATCATCTAGCTGTTCTCTCTGGCTGATGGTCAGCTGTTTTTCAACTAGCTGTTTTGCTTTTATAGGTCCTCAGTTTGTTTGTTTTCCCTTTGCCCACCCCACCCTCTAGCTCCAAATTCCTCTCTGGACAGTGAGGGGAAAATTCACTTTCACTCAACCCTGTACCTCAGAGAGAAGGGATTCCAGGGGTGCCCTTCCTCAAGCTGGACTACTGGGGTGCAGACGGTGCTCGGGCTCTCCAGCCAGGTCACTCATCAGTGATGCCCTCCCTGGGAAATGTCCTTCCAGGCCCTGAGCCGCAGAGGTCTTCTAAGTGCTGGGAAGTCTCAGTGGGCCTCTGGGACAGGGTAGCCTCACAAATTGCAGCAGGTGCCCCGAGAACCAAGTGCGGACCCCTGGGGTCCGTGGGGAACCTGACCCTGTGTGGGCGGAAGACAGAACAGCCAAGGAAGAGATGGTCTCCAGGAGACATGGGTAAGGCCTCGCGGCAGAGTGGGGAGGGGTCTGCAGGTGAGGCCGGCCCTGGGAGGAAGAGCCTTAACCGTGGAGGAGTGTCCCCCACAGAGGCCCAAGGCAGGAATCTGTGTGTCCAAGGACAGCCAGGGGCTGGGGCTGTGGCAGAGCGATTTGGGTCTCCTGAGACCTGGCCACTCAGGGCCTCATGCTCTGAGTGAAACAAGACGCTGGCGGGGGTCTCAGGCCGGGTGGGGACCGTCCACAGGCTTCGGTGATCCTGCTCCTGGAGGGAGGGAAGGTCCACAGGGTCGCTGGGGTCAGGAGGCCCCTCAGGAGGCCGTTGCAGGCTCAGGCAAGGGGTGCTGGGACCTGGCTGGGTGGCCACCGGTGGATCAAGGCGTCAGATTCTGGGTCTGTTTGAGAAGTGGAGGCTGAAGTATCTGCTGATCCATCCTACCTGGAGGGAGGAAGATGGTCGGAGGGGTCCATCCTCTGTCCTGACAGGCAGGTGGTCCAACTCCTCCTTTACTGCAAGGGGGACTGCAAGGAGAGAACCAGGGTCTGGAGTGGGTGCTGGGTGTGGAGTGGGTGCTTGGGTGTGGAGTGGGTGCCTGAGGTCTGGAGTGGGCGCCTGAGGTCTGGAGTGGGCGCCTGAGGCCTGGAGTGGGCGTCTGAGGTCTGGAGTGGGTGCCTGAGGCCTGGAGTGGGCGTCTGAGGCGCGGAGTGGGCGTCTGAGGCGCGGAGTGGGCGTCTGAGGCGCGGAGTGGGCGCCTGAGGCGTGGAGTGGGCGTCTGAGGTCTGGAGTGGGCGTCTGAGGTCTGGAGTGGGCGTCTGAGGTCTGGAGAGGGCGTCTGATGTCTGGAGTGGGCGTCTGATGTCTGGAGTGGGCGCCTGAGGCGTGGAGTGGGCGCCTGAGGCCTGGAGTGGGCGTCTGAGGCCTGGAGTGGGCGTCTGAGGCGTGGAGTGGGCGTCTGAGGCGTGGAGTGGACGTCTGAGGTCTGGAGTGGGCGTCTGAGGCCTGGAGTGGGCGCCTGAGGCCTGGAGTGGGCGTCTGAGGCCTGGAGTGGGCGCCTGAGGCATGGAGTGGGCGTCTGAGGTCTGGAGTGGGCGTCTGAGGTCTGGCGTGGGCGCCTGGGGTCTGGAGTGGTGTCTGAGGTGTGGAGTGGGCGTCTGAGGTCTGGAGTGGGCGTCTGAGGTCTGGAGTGGGTGCCTGAGGTCTGGAGTGGGTGCCTGAGGTCTGGAGTGGGCCTCTGAGGTCTGGAGTGGGCGTCTGAGGGGTGGAGTGGTGTCTGAGGTGTGGAGTGGGTGCCTGAGGTCTGGAGTTGGTGCCTGAGGCCTGGTTGGGTGCCTGAGGTCTGGAGTGGGTGCCTGAGGTCTGGAGTGGGTGCCTGAGGTCTGTAGTGGGTGTCCGTGGCCTGGAGTGGGCGTCTGAGGCCTGGAGTGGGCGCCTGACGCCTGGAGTAGGTGCCTGAGGTCTGGAGTGGGTGCCTGAGGTCTGGAGTGGGTGCCTGAGGTCTGGAGTGGGCGTCTGAGGTCTGGAGTGGGCGTCTGAGGTCTGGAGTGGGTGCCTGAGGCCTGGTGGGTGCCTGAGGCCTGGAGTCGGTGCCTGAGGTGTGGAGTGGTGTCTGAGGCCTGGTTGGGTGCCTGAGGTCTGGAGTGGGTGTCTGTCCCTGGAGTCTGTGCCTGAGGCCTGGTTGGGTGCCTGAGGCCTGGAGTGGGTTCCTGAGGTCTGGAGTGGGCGTCTGAGGTCTGGAGTGGGTGCCTAAGGCCTGGAGTGGGTGCCTGAGGCCTGGAGTGGGTGCCTGAGGTCTGGAGTAGGTGCCTGAGGTGTGGAGTGGTGTCTGAGGCCTGGTTGGGTGCCTGAGGTCTGGAGTGGGTGTCTGTCCCTGGAGTCTGTGCCTGAGGCCTGGTTGGGTGCCTGAGGCCTGGAGTGGGTGCCTGAGGTCTGGAGTGGGCGTCTGAGGTCTGGAGTGGGTGCCTGAGGCCTGGAGTGGGTGCCTGAGGCCTGGAGTGGGTGCCTGAGGTCTGGAGTGTTTGCCTGAGGTCTGGAGTGGGTGCCTGAGGTCTGGAGTGGGTGCCTGAGGCCTGGAACTCCCTCAATGTCTTAGAGAGCAGGGTCAGAAGGTGGGTGTACCTTGGGTTCAGGTTCAGGTTGAGAGGTCAAATCTGTTAGCACACAGGAGGGGAAGCCGGTCTGGGTGAGGTCACATGGGCAAGGGAGACAGAAGGGGTGTGCAGACAGAGCCCGGCTCGGTGCACAGGTGAGGTCCAGAGGGCAGGGGGAGCCAGGGGGCAGGGTCTGAGGTGTTGGACAGCAGGTGGGTGGTGAGTACAGAGAGCAGGGAGGTGAGAGGTCCCCAGCACCGTGGTCGTCCACAGGAGGGAAACCCGACTTTTCTTTGCCATGGACCCAGTGAGCAGTCCTTAGGGCTCACTGCAGCAGGACGCGCAGCATTTACAGCTCGGCAACATTGTGATCTTTATTCCCCTTTAAACACCTGCAGACCACCCTCAGGGGAAGACTTCTCCTCATGTCTTTAAATCCTGTTTAAATCATCAGTGTTCAATGGAGCAAGAAATTCTCATGATCAAGAGAAGACAGAGCTGCATCCTCCCACTGTCAGACAGGGTCCTTCATTTTCAAAACCGTCTCTGAAATGTGATGCCTTGTCCACAGAGGTGTGGACAGTAGAGCCAGGAGCACGTCTGCCACACTGGGGCTTGGTGTCACCCCCTTGTGGGTGGCCACCCTGCTAAGCCCCTGCGACGCAGTCGAGGGTGACGTGAACGGAGGCTCCTCTGGCTCGCTGTCTTTGCGTTAGGTCTCCTGTACTTGCTGACGGTGCGTCTGTCCTGCCCTTCCCCAGGTACTTCTTTGTGGTGGAAGAGGACAATACTCCACTCTCGGTCACGGTGACGCCCTGCGATGCGCCCTTGGAGTGGAGGCTGGGACTGCAGGAGCTGCCCGAGGACGGCAGCGGGCAGAGCTCAGGTGAGCAGCCCTGGTGAGGGCTGGGGAGATGGTGCAGCCAGGAGCAGGGCAGCCTGGGTCCTGGGAAGCTGCAGCCAGAGAAGGAGAGGAGGGAGAGGAGGAAGGAGCCAGGAGAAGCTGCCGGCATGCTCTGCTGGCCCCTGTGGCTACTGCAGTCTGCCTGGACTGTCGGCCCCCCCGGGGGCTTTGAAAGCTACCCTGGCTTGGTTTCTCCCTCAGATGCCATGACCTAACTGCCCTGGGCAGGTCCTTCGCAGAGTGGGGGAATGTGAAATCTCACACGTCTGGCTTTCAGTCTGCCGTGAGATGGCCCAGGTTCCTTCCTGTGCTGGTGGTCAGGCCTTCGTCAGGCCCTGGCACGTGCCAGCAGTGTCGAAGGATGGCCGAGTCAGGTGGCTTTGGTACTCCCGACACATCTGGACACTGAGCCTGGGCTGCTCGGACAGGTACTGGATTTTCTGGCTTAATGGGGTTGTCCACTCCTGCTGATGACAGTGAGATCAGCGAGCTGAGCCCACACCCATGGCGCACTCACTGTCCTGTGGGCAAGCTGACTCATGGTCAGGATTAACTGTCTCTAACAAGTTTGAAGCTCTGGACCTAAAAAGTACAGGTAACCTAAAAAATTACAGGTGATCTATACCCAACTAGATTTTGTGCTGAAGAAATAAATCCATACAAGCCAAATACTTGATAAGGTGATATTCATCATGGTCACACATCAAGCAACCATATTATTTTTTATGACATCACATTGAAGGAGGGAAACAGGATGCAAAAACTAGTGGTTCGTCTAGATCCATTTGTGCATGAGAAGCAATTTACTAACCTATGGAGAAAATAGGAGACAGTGACCCCCACTGCACTCTGGCACTGGGAGAAGGACGCGTGGAGGTGACCACGGCGGTGCAGAGGCGGCCTCCCTGCGTCCCCTTCTGCACCATCTCAGTGCTCTGTGAGGAGTGTGTGCTCTCTGTCGTGGAGAGCAAGGTGAGAACCCTGTGCACAGTCCAGGGCCGACAGACCACGTGACCTGTAGCCCCTGCTTTGCTCCTGTCTTGCAGGTGACCCCGAGCCCCTTGAGCAGCAGAGGCAGCAGATGACACACGAGGAAGGCACGGAGCTGTTCTCCTACAAGGGCAACGCCGTGGAGTCCTTCACCTCCTCCAGTTCCCCCGCGGGTCTGTACCAGCTGGAGCTCCTCTCCACGGAGAAAGACACGCACTTCAAAGTGTACGCCACCACAACTCCAGAGTCGGACCAGCCATACCCGGAGCTGCCTTACGACCCCCGGGTGGACGTGACCTCCCTGGGGCGCACCACGGTCACGCTGGCCTGGAAGCCGAGCCCCACGGCCTCCTTGCTGAATCAGCCCATCCAGTACTGCGTGGTCATCAACAAAGAGCACAATTTCAAGAGTCTCTGTGCAGCAGAAGCCAAGCTGGGGGCAGACGATGCCTTCATGATGGTCCCCAAACCTGGTCTCGACTTCAGCCCCTTCGATTTTGCCCATTTTGGGTTTCCTCCCGACCAGCTGGGCAAAGAACGCAGCTTCCTGGCAAAGGCTTCTCCCAAACTGGGCCGTCCCGTGCACCCCAGGCCCAAGGCGGACCTTCAGAAAGTCTGCATAGGCAGCAAGAATATCTTCACCGTCTCCGACCTGAAGCCGGACACGCAGCACTACTTCGATGTCTTCGTGGTCAACACCAACACCAACATGAGCACCGCCTACGTGGGCACCTTTGCCAGGACCCAGGGGGAGGCCAAGCAGAAGACCCTGGAGCTCAAGGACGGCAAGGTGACGGACGTGTTTGTCAAGAGGAAGGGGGCCAAGCTTCTCCGCTTTGCGCCTGTCTCTTCCCACCAGAAAGTGACCTTCTTCATCCACTCTTGCCTGGATGCTGTCCAGGTCCAGGTGAGAAGAGACGGGAAGCTGCTGCTGTCCCAGAATGTGGAGGGCATCCGGCAGTTCCAGCTGAGAGGAAAACCTAAAGCCAAGTACCTGGTCCGCCTGAAGGGAAACAAGAAAGGGGCTTCCGTGCTAAAGATCCTGGCGACCACAAGGCCCGGCAAGCAGTCCTTCCCCTCTCTGCCCGAAGACACGCGGATCAAAGCCTTTGACAGGCTCCGCACCTGCTCCTCGGCCACAGTGGCCTGGCTGGGCACGCAGGAGAGGAACAAGTTCTGCATCTACAGGAAAGAGGTGGACGACAGCTACAGCGAAGACCAGAAGAAGAGAGAGCAGAACCAGTGCCTGGGACCGGACACCAGGCCCAGGTCCGAGAAGGTCCTCTGCAAGTACTTCCACAGTCAGAACCTGCAGAAAGCGGTGACCACAGAGACCGTCGGAGGTCTGCGGCCCGGCAAGTCCTACCTGCTGGACGTCTACGTCATCGGACATGGCGGGCACTCCGTGAAGTACCAGAGTAAAGTCGTCAAGACCAGAAGGCTCTGCTAGGTCCCACGGGAGGGACCCCAAGTCACGTTACCTGTTGACTGACAGCTCCCACAGCCGAGAGAAGTCATCACCTGTGCTTATGCCACCGAAGGCAGGAGAGCCAGGGATACTGATGTTTACAGAGCAGCAGAGAGACCTGCTCCAGCGCCCCAGGTCACCTTGTGTGCGTCCGACATCACTGGACGTCCAAGACACGGCCCGCCTGGGAGAAACTGCCACCCCTTGCTCTGTCCACTGCATGAACTGCTTCTAAATTATTTTATTACCTAAAAGTCTAAAGTACGCCATTCATTGCACACATTCACAAAGGCAAACCATCCCTCTCTATAGACGCTAGGAGATTTATATATATATAAATTATTTTATAAAGTCTTGTTTTAAATGTCAGTGTTTCTATGATGTAAACTATTAAATTCTTTTGCTGTTAAAGGACAGATCTAATCTAATCTAAGTATTCTTAAGTGAACAGCCCTCTAGTAATTTACATATTACTATTGTAAATTCTTATTTGTTGAGTAAAAGGTTTAAATTCTGTATGTAACTCATGTACAAAGTCCACACACATTATATTCGTGTACATAAAATTAAAGATATTAGATTACCTACTGCCCATTTTTCCCGAGCAGTGACTCTGATGTACCCAATTTCTAATCTGACTCTAAAACTGAGCCTTTCTGTAGTTTGGCACCAAAATCGCCCCCTTTTCAATGATTAAAAGGGGATGCTGTGTCTCTACGGTTACACTGGCCCTAGAACAGCTATGAACGTGTGTGTGTGTGTGTGTGTGTGTGTGTGTGTGTGTGTGTGTTTCCACATTGAATGGCAGTCGGCAGTTGTGAGTGGTCAGAGCCACGAACGCTTGAGTTAAAGGAACAGGAGCACCAAACCCTGTCACCTCTCGAGCAGTCGCAGACGTTCCCACGACCCAGAGCACATCGCATTTCAAAGTGCAGGACCAGGATGTCCCTAGCACCTTCCATCTGCCCGAGTCTTAGCAAAACCATCATTTTGACCTTTAGCTGATGCGACTTAGCAAACAGCAACCAGGACTCAGAGCAGAACACGTGTGCGTACGAAGCTGCTGTTTTATAACAAGGACGGTTTGCTGCCTTATCTCTGGTTTTTGTGGGTTTTCAAAAAGCAACTGGGTGTCAGATGCAATCTAGGCAACTAATAGCGGAAACTGTTTATCCAATTCCACAGCAGGCAGTGCTAGGCGCCCGTGCTCCAGGAGTCTGTTCCCAAATCCCCAGGTGTCGCGGGGACCAAGAAGGGTCTGGAAGTCGCCGCGTCTGGCTGATCTGACTGCAGGGATTCTGTTACTGCCGTCATCTCCTTTTCCCATCCATGACCCCGCGGTGACAGATCTGAATGGTGGTGTTAGATGTCCTTTGCCATCTTTTGTAGAGTCCCCAGCTGATTAGGTCCTATGACCACAGTGGGGACAATGTGACCCTTCCCTTCTCACTGACCCTGGTGCTGGCCCGGCCTTTCGGGTGCCATTTTCCTGAGCAGCATTCTGTAGGGTAGAATCATGACGCTACCGTGGTAGAGGTGGCGGTCCCTATGAGGGGTGTGAAGGCCCAGAGGCACGCCAGTCCAGGAGATGGACACATCTGCACAACAGGGTGGCACCCGAAGATTTCAAAGGATGAAGGTCACGTACCCAGGGTCACGCAGGTAACCCCCAGAAGGAGAGACTCAAACTGACCACAACCCAGATGCCGTGCCTGAGTTGCAATCGAGGGGCCTGGGGCAGGATCAGCCTCTCCAGTTCCTCACCTGACTGACAGAGCCGGGTGCGAATGCTGGGTGGTGAGTCCACCCATTATCACTGCTCCTGAGGGCGACAGTCTTGGCTCGCTATTGCTAGTGACAGGGAAGCCCTGGGACCGGGCCAGGTCCAGGTGACCCGGCTTTTACTCTGCAGCCAGCGGCACTGGGGGTTCCTTCATAGTCTGGATCAATGTGAGAATTCTCTCATGGCCCCAGAGAAATTTGCCGTTTTCAAATCTTAGGAAAATGAGATGCACATTGTGGATTTCTATCATTGATGAATGGGTAAACCTAGCTCCTGTATTTACTAAAGTGCTTAGGTTTCAGGAAGATTCTGGTACACTAGAGGCAAGAAAGAAAAACTTGTTCTTAATTAACCAAAGAACTAGAAAAGGAAGCCCCAGCCTGACTGCCCGACCTGGCCAGCCTCCCGGCCCAAGAGGCCCATGCCACAGAGGAGGGAGGGTCTTCAGGACTTTGAGCTCACCTCCTGGCTATTCAAGTGCAAAAAAGAAAGACCCAAGAGAGAAGTAGAACCTTCTCATAGCCAAACAGCTAAGCTGTGGCTTTGTCCAGACTCCGGCATCCTAACCAGAATAGAAACCACCAATTATGTGTAAAGAAGAATCATCTAGGTTTATTTTCCAAAAAGAAATAGATTTTTTGTGTCATTTATCATTCCCAGGCAACATATTCTTCGAGACCATTTCAGATTTCCTTAAGAATGTGTGTTGCCTGTAACGGACCACTTCAAATTTGTGAAAAAAAAAATGGCCATTTTGTTATTTTCAGAGACACAAAGTGTTTCTGATCTAAGCGTGCATGCACACCAACTTGAGATAGTAACATCATTAGTAAGATCATGGCTTCAATGATTCTGTGAATTGAAAACTATTCAGACTCTATAAACAGTTGTAGCAGATTATTTTCTAGATTAAGTTACTCTATAATCATGTCTAGATTAATTTTTAAAACATGCCTTAAAGGATTAGGGTTAAAATGGATTATGCATTCTTGATTTTTGTTAGAACACATTGGAAAAAAATCATGACTTCAGGATTCCAAATAGCCAAATGATGATCCCTCAATTTGAGTTTGAGAAATGCTGGCTGGTTCTTCGTGTTTTGTGACCTCCTCTCTGAAACCACCCACACAGGCTTTGTTACACGAGTCGAGGGATTTGATGGGCCTAAAGAGCCCAGGACCCTTTCAACACCTCACGGATCTTTCCAGAATGTGCGGCTCTCCTGTCCCATTTCCAGCAGGGACACTGAAGCCTGGTTGACACCAGCTCCTGTGGTCCCACTCAGCGTGCCAGGACGTCGCACAAGCACGTCTTCACTGTGAGCAGCCCACACAGCTTTCCCAGAGTTGCCTCCAGGCGCTGGTTGACGCTGAGTGAAACTCACATCTGACAGGTCGTCTGGAGACCTCCCCCGCGTCCCTGCTCTGACGTGGCGTGCCACCGATGAAGCCCTCTGGGAAATGCCCTTTGCTTCTGTCCCTAGGACTCTCTTGCATTGAACTGGGCTGGGGAACCAGGAGGCATCAGACACACTCAGCGTCCTGTTCTCCCTGGGAATTCTGGCCGGAGCAGCACACGGTGCTGGGGCGGTGGGCCTCAGCTGCTGTTGTGAGAGTGGGAAGCCGAGAGAGGACATGTGTGTGCAGAGAGGCCCAGTTCATCTGCTCACTGTCTCTGAGAGATGGAGAAAAGCAAGGGGTCTCACGCGCCTGGCTTCACGAAGGCTTTGGATTCTGTCCTGTGTGCCCCTCAGGCGGGCAGTCCTGACCTGGAGCACCACCCTCTCCTGTAAAGCCCGAGACCGTTCCCATTTCCTGGGAGTGTTCCTCCCACATCTGGACGCCATTTCCTTCCCTTCTCCTGACATTCCTCCTTCCCAGCCTCTGAGAAACAATCTTGGTAATCAAAATTTGGGATGTCTTTTTAGATCTCTTGAAAATGTATTTTAAAATATTCTTTCAAAGTGCAAAAGAAACAAAAGGCTTTTGATTTCCAAAACAGTTGGCCCAAGCTTGAAGAGTTCAAGGTCTTAGGCTTGGTGACACTCTTGTCATTGTTTAGATTCCACCAGGCACAGGCCGGGAGGAGGGGGCAGTGCAGGGCAGGACACCAGGACCTGGGGAAAACACCCACTAAAAACGGAACCAAGAAGGAGATAGCCACCGAGGCTCGCCCTCGGCTGTGCAGAGAGGACCTCAGGCAGGGGAGGTGGTCTGGAACCTGGAAATGCAGCTTCAAATCTGAGCCAGCCTCCCGGGACACAGCCACGTCCCTGCCTCCTTGAACCTGGGAGCCACTTCCAAATGACAGTGACCGTGTAGGAGCAGGGGAGCAGAGGTCGGAGTGGACCAGCCCTGGCTGTGGGTGGTGAGGTCCAGACAGAACATCTGGGAAACACAAGGTCTTGCAGCTGAGAGCGGTGATCGAATGTGCTTTTCTTAAGCAGCAGTTTTAAAATATTGCTCTCCTCTCTCCTCCCATGAATACCTGCCAAGAGTAATATCCAATCAGATTACTGTGAAATAAGCAAATGCCCACTTCTTGCCTTCAATTCCTTCCTGGTGCAGTTCCTCCAACTGCATAAACAGGACAGCACAGAACAGAGGAACTGTTGTTTCAAGATCACTTCAAAACCCCCAAAATGTCCATATTTAATCTAACTCTTGCAGCACTGTGCTCATGAGGAAAAGAAGATTTAATAAACAGAACCAATTAGTACATAGCTGGCACGGAGGTGACAGTTTCAGTCAGCTTTTCACTGCTATGACCAAAAGACCTGACAAAAACGACGAGAAGGTTTTGGGGGCTCACAGTCTCAGGGATGTCAGTCCACAGATGGCCGACTCCATCCCCCAGGGCCTGAGGTGAGGCAGGACATCGTGGCGGAGGTGCATGGCAGAGGAACGTGGCCGGGGACACGGAGCCAGGAAGCAGAGAGAGCTCTGCTCAACAAGGACAATATGTGCCCCCAAAGGCACACCCTGGGACCCACCTCCGACAGCCACCTCCCACCTCCGACAGCCACCACCCAGTTCTTCCCATCGGTGATTAACTCACTGATCGGGATGAGGCTCTCATAACCTGTCACTTCTCCTCTGAACCTTCTTGCATTGTGTCACACATGAGCTTTGGGGGACCCTCACATCCACACAGTAACAGACTGCTCACTCTCCTCCTTCCATAAGATGCTCTCTGACTTAGCACAGGAGCTGACACATGGGCTACTCAGCAGGTTGGCTGATGCAGGCAGGAGTTAGAAGCACTCACTGCCCAGGAGATAGGGGAGTGCCTCGTGGCCTCTGCTGTACTGGCCTCGTTTGTGCCTCTGCAGGTCCACACCCCAGGACCGGGTCAACTGATTCCACAGGGACAGCAGCAGACAGCTTGGTCTCTGGGCCATCGGGGAAGGGGACCCACACAGTCACACGTTCCCATGCATCAAGCAGCTGTGAGGAGCCCAGCACATTTGTGTTTCCTGCTTTTTCTGGATGTAGTAACAACTCCAAGTGGGCGGTACACACATATAAACAATATTTAAATAGCAAAGTAAAATTCAACCCATGTTATAATGGCAAAATGTCGTTTTTGAAACATTTTTAAAAACTCCTATGGTCGACCACTCTTGGATGACAGTTGTGTCTCCTGCCCGCTGAGTGAAGCCTGCAATTCTTCCTCAGATAAAGGAAGAATGCACAATCATGAGCTCCTCTGAGGTGTCCCCGGGTGATCTTCAGCTGTGGAGAAAGACAGAAGCAACAGAAGAGTCAGCTGTAAATTTTCTACCAGTCCCGACGACTAAGAGCAGAGAGCTGTGCTCCAGATACAGCTTAGCCCAGAGCAAACTTGATCACTCCAAATACCAAACCCAGTTCCTTTGCCAAGTCCACGGGCAGGGTTCCGGGAGGCCTGAGCTGCAATGTGCAGATGAATACTTCGTTCTGGGGGTTTTGGTGCCAAAGCCTACAGAATACTTAGGTTCTGCTGGGGAAGTCTTGGAAGAACAGAACTTCTGTTTTTAATATCTCTGAGGACTTGAAGCACTCTTCTAGGACTTACTGGCTTTCATGAAGGTCACTCCTGCTTTAAAAGTCTCGTGGTGGCTGACTTATATCAAAAAGAGGAAAAGAGCATGTTTTGACTCCTCTGAGTTTTCTCTACAGAAGTTATGCAAGTTAATAAAAGAAAGAACAGCGGTGGGAAGGGCATAGACAGGGGACTGTGGGTATTTTTCTTCAAATTCTGTGGACTCGTGTCCTCTGGTTTGTAAATGAGAAGGGCAAGGTCTCCACATCTCCTCTGGGAAAAGCAGGACTCTGACCTGCAAGTCCACGCTGAGCGCTGAGCGCTGGAAGTAGTCTTTTACCCCCCTAACGGCCCCCAGTGAAGACTTTACCGTGGGCTTCTTGAGCGGACCAAAGAACCAAGCAATCACGGACTGTGCTCAGTCACAAGTCCACACAAGGTGAGGCGGGAATTCGCACCCAGATGCATCTGACTCCAGATGTATGCATCTTTCCCAGTCCTCCTGGGCAGCTGTAAGCACTCGTGCTTGCCAATGAACCAGAATTCACCAGAATAGAATTCATGAGGTGCAGACTGATAAAAAGAAAGGAGAAAGTTAAGTGCATTCAAGACTGGCCTGGACATTGAGAATAGATTGTCTTTGACATGGACCAATGAGAGCTAGAGTCAGAAGAGAAAGAGCCAACAGGGTATCCTTAAGTTCCTCTTGGGTAGAACTTCCCTGTCTTATAGCATCTTACGCTACAACAGCCTTGCCTGCTACCTGCCTACACAGCTAATTACATAGAAGTTGCTGTGGTACTTGCATATGATGTCATGATGTCAATAAAACTTTATTTAATGCCTTTGTGCTTTAGAGTCTACAGAGTCATCTGGGATCGTCTTTGTTTTGCTTCTGTTCTGCCCTTGCACGCACTCACTTTCTTTTGTTTGCATTTTCTGAAAGCAGTTACCTATGGGGCCTTCACTGTATGCCCAGCCCCGAGTTGAAGGTCACCTGCTGGGCTAAGGCCAGGTCTTAACCCACAAGATCACCTCAGGAGGTGGGTGCTGCTGTTTTCTGCCTTTCACTGGTGAAGAAATTGAGGAACAGAAAAGTGAAGTAACATTCCCAGTGTCACCCAGCTAATAAGAGGGTGGCCCTGAGTCAGACTGGGAATTGGTTGTAGTCAGGCCAAGGCGGAAGGAGCACACCTCACCTGCTTCCTTGGGGAAGGAGCCCACTGCCTCCCAGAGTCGCTGGCAGAAATCTACTTTCAGAGTTTGATAGACTGAGGTTCCTTCTAGGAGGACTCGTTTTGAGGGCACATGGGTGCTTGTGGTTGGAATTCTCCTGAGTCCCTTTACTACACCTTCATTCCCATGTACATTGTTTTTTATGTTCTTGGCGCTTAAGACGCTCACACAGGCGTGAGACCCTGGGTCCCAACCTCAGCTCAGGGAAGACGCTCAGATGCACGGCCACTGCCTCTTCCGGGCCACACGCCTGCTGGTGGGCCTGTGCCCTGTGTGAGCAAGGAGAGGGCAGAGGACAGGATGCAGGGGAGCCCTCGACCTGCGAGCTGCTCCACATGGCTCCCTTGGTCCAGCTTTCCTTACAGTGGGAAGGAGGGACTAAGTCCACGCTGCCACTTCTGCACACCACCAGCTGAAAATGACGTCTTCTAGCAGCGAGCGCTTGTTCAGACAGGCCTCGGCCTACAGTGTGACCACAGCACTGCCCGTGGCTTCAGCCTGCTCTGACTGCTGTCCAGGGAGAGAGTCTTGAACAGTCCTCTGGCTCTGGCCTTTCCTCCCTGTTCCAAACACAACATTGTCCTAGCACATTTTTGTTGTGAACGGTTATACCAAACAGCTTGGCAACCAGCTTCTTCCATGAGGCTTATATTTCGGCCCACGTCCCATGCCAGCACCACCTCACTGAAAGAAAAACACTGGTGTCCTGTGGTGCCTTGGGTGGAGGTGTGGTCCCTTGCAGGCAGAGGAGGCCTGACCCAGGACCCTACCAAGCCCCCCTCGGTTCCACACCGAGCCCCCAGGCTGCTCTCGGGGATACTCTTGCATACCACCTTCCTCTCCAGGGAAGAAAGGTGCTTCCGGAAACTGTGAAACCATTTCCAGCTCCAGCCCCTAGAACTGCGGGGCGCTCCCCTGTTGATGCAAAACAGCCCTGAGGGCTACAGCACATGCTATTCCAAGAACCAGACAGATGTACTTAGACTCAGTTCCAAGAAAATGTTCCTACAGTGCAGTTTAAGTGGGTTTACATTTCCATTGACATGGGAACCCTCTGAAGTGATCCCAGGACTGCTCCACAGGGTCGGGCTGACGTCTGGGAAGGGCCCCGAGGTTCCAGCACACAGACCCCAGGGCTGGTGACACAGTGGGGAACGCAGGTCACCCCAGCTTCTCCTCACGATGCAACCCCCCACCCCGGCCCCCCGAGTCTGATCCAATGAGAGAGAAGAGGCTGTTCTTGTTTTCCTTTTCTCAGTTTCCTTTTCCTGTGGCGAAAGCCCTTGAGTGTTGATGTGGACAGTGCCTCACTGTTGACGGTCAGCCCGAGGCAGGACCCCTCCAGAACCTCCCCAGCTCCTCGCTACTGCTTCACCACCAGCAAGATGAGCCGTGCTGCTTGTTCTCTCTCTTTCCCGCATTCTCCACCCTCATTTCTCATAGACCTGCTTGACATTTTTTTTTCAAATACCATTTCATTATTTTTTCACTATTTTTTCATGTTTTTCTACTCTGCGAGATTGTGTGTGTGTGTGTTTGTGTGCGTGTGTGTGTGTGCGTGTGCTCTTACTGCACAGAGGTTTGAAATATATGTACATATATAGGTATGTATTTTATATATTCATGTGATTTTACTTTCATTTCAATGGCTTTCTTCTGCACCTGTTTATTCTGAGCCTCATTTGACTTGTGAGTGGTATCATTATACACAGATTGCGTTCCTTTTTAATGCCTGATCTAGTTCATGTTCTTTATTGTTGGTGCTGATGTTCAATAACAATCTCACCATTTCTGTTGAGGTGGCAGTTAGTGTCACGTGTGTCAACATAGACAGTGGACATTTACCCTAAGGCTGTATCCTATTGCTAACATCAGTGCTGCTCCTGGCTCCCTGCTTCCTCTAAGAGGGGCTGGAAAGTGCTGGAATGCTTCAAATTCACACAGTAGAGATCCTGTTCTGAGCAATGCTTACAGCTCAGCCAAGTAACAGCACATCTCACCTCACATGATCTAGCCCCACCTGGGCCTCAGCAATACTTCAACACACAGGATTGGAGAAGAAAAATCCCAAACCAACAACCAAGCTCCAAAGAGCATCAACCAGAGGGGGACCTCACTCCTGGACATCTTCTCGTACATCAAGAATAGAAGATCCAAAACAAAGAGATAAGTACAACAAATGAACATGTATAAACGAGGAAGGGACTTCATCTCAATTGATGCCCAAGTCCAAGACCTTTGAAAACATGAGGAAACAGGCAACGAGTCTCCCCTCACAGTTCACAATCCCTCAACAAAGGATCTTACCAATTGTGATGTGGACAAATCCCAGAGAAAGCATATAAAAAACTGATTATTAAAATGTTCCAGGAACTAAAAGAAGATCTAAGGAAGGAATTAAGAGAGCAAATAGAGGAGTTCAAAAGCCATTTTGATAAAGAAATGGAGTTAATGAGAAGAAACTGATTAGAACTCCTGGAAATGAAACATACAATGAATCAAATTTAAAATTCACTTGAAAGCATCACCAACAGATTAGATTGCATAGAAAATAGAATTTCGGGTTTTGAAGGCAGAGCATGTGAACTTTAATACTCAGTATGCTGTAAAGGGGAGGGGAAGACCGTGATCAGGAACTCTGGGACAGCATCAAGAGAACAACCTGAGAGTCATTGGGACAGAAGAGAAATGGAGATACAGGGTAAAGGCATTAAGAACATCCTCAATGAGACAGTAACAGAAAAGTTTCCTCATATTAGAAATGGGACATTCACAAATGGGAGGCATATGGGGCCCCCCAATAGACAACATCAGAACAGAGCCTCTCCATGACACATCATAATCAAAATGTCTCATGTAGAAAGTAAGGAAAGATATTCAAACTGCAAGACAAAAATGTCCCCAATATCAAATTTAGAGGCAGACCAATAGGGCTCATTTCTGATTCTCATCTCAGACTCTCAGATATGGCTCAGTGGTTAAGCTCTACTTAGTTCAATCCCCAATACCAAAAGACAAACAAACAAACAAAAACTTCAAACATCACAACAACAAAAGAACAGAATTAAGTATAGCAAACAAATTAAAATGGCAGGAAGCTTCAAACACATATCCATAATAACACTGAATATAAATGGTCTCAACCCCAATTAAAAGACATAGATTAGCAGGATCAATCAAAAAACAAGATCCAACGATATGCTGTCATTCATCTCCTAGGCAGAGACATCCACAGACTGAAGTTACAAGGATGAAGACAAGATCCCACGCAGAAGGAGTCTGAAAACAAGCAGGAGCAGCTATTTTCACTGCTGACAAAGCAGACATCAAGCAAAAGTTTATCTGGAGGCCACTATGTACTAGTAAATGAAACCCCCCCCAAAAAAAAGAGAGAGAGAGGAGATATAATGGTATAAATATATATGCCCCAAATGTCAGTGCACCTAATCTCTCTCTCTCTCTCTCTCTCTCTCTCTCTCTCTCTCTCTTTCTCTCTCTCTCTCACACACACACACACACACACACACACACAACGTTAAATCCCAGATGGACCTTAATACAATAATACTGGATCATTTCAACACACCCTTATCATCAAAGGACAGGTCATCCAAAAAACTTTTAAAAAGATATTTTCAACTTAAATAATACTATGAATCAAATGAACCTAATAGACATCTACATAATATTTCACCTCCAACAGCTCAATATACTTTCTTCTCAGCAGCTCATGTAACCTTTTACAAAATAAAGCACATTCTAGGTAACAATGTAAGTTTTAGTAAAAAAACAATTTGAAATAATGCAGTGCATAGCATCAGATCATAAGGGAATGAATCTAGAAAACAATAGTGAGAAAAATAATAGAAATACAAACATGTGGAAATTAAAAAATACTTATTTAAATGAAGAATGAATAAAAGAATAAATGAGAGAAGAAATCAAGAAATTTTAGGAATGATAAGAACAGAGATACAATATATCAAAATCTCTGTCACAGTATGAAAGCAGTTCTATGGAAAAACTTATAACATTGAATGACTACAGTAAAAATTATGCTTCACTCCAAGAACTTAGAAAAGGAAGAACAAAATAATTCCAAAATCTGTAGGAAATAGGAAATAATTAAGATCAGAAATGAAATTAAGAATTAATTAATTAATTAATCTCCAGCAGGAGATTACTAGAGCTGATAAATGAATTCAGAAAAGTAGCAAAATATAAGAATTCAATACTCACAAATCAATAGCTTGCTTATGCTCCAACAATGATTCTGCTGAGAAAGAAATCAGGAAAACCATTTCATTCACAATAACCTCAAAACTAAAATACCTGTCAATTAATCTAATGAAGGAGGTGAAAGACCTCTACAATGAAAACTATAGAATACTGAAGAAAGAAACTGAAGATCTTAGAAGAAGGCAAGATCTCCCATGTTCTTTGGTAAACAGAATTAATATTGTCAAAATGGCCATACTACCAAAAGCAATATACAGGTTCAATACAATCCTAATTAAATATCAATCTCCATCAAAATATCTTCAGAGAACTAGAGAAAAACAGTCCTCAAATTCCTTCGGGAGAATAAGAGACCCAGAATAGCCAACGCAGTTCTTCATAGGAAGAGCTATGCAAGAAGACCAACATGTGTGATCGCAGGTAACAGTAACAAAGACACATGGTGTCGGCGTCACATGGACATGAACACCACCAACACAGGATAGAAGACTTACAGGCAAACCCACATGTCGATCCGTCATCTGATACTTGACAAAGGTGCCAAAGACATTTGTTGGAAAAAAGGTAGCTTTTTTTTAACCAATGGTGCTGGGAAAACTGGATATCCATATAGAAGAGTGAAATTAGATCCCCATGTCTCACCCTGCACAATCTTCAAATCAAAGTGGATCCAAGATTTAGAAATTAGACCAGAAAACTTTCGGCTGCTAGAAGAAAACCTAGGATCAACACACCATCTTAAGGTGCAGGCACCGACTTCCTTAACGAGACTCCTAAAGCTCAAGACATAAAACCAGGAATCAGTAAGTGGGACGGCATCAGATAAAAAAGCTTCTGCACATCAAAGGAATTAATGATTTACAGTGTAAAGAGAGACCTACAGAATGGGAGAATATCTTTGTCACCTGCTCCTCAGGGGATTAACATTCAGAATATATAAAAACTCAAAAATCTTAACAACAACAACTGCAAAACAAATATCCAAAACACATCCCAATCAATAAGTGGATGAAAGAACTTAACAGATATTTCTCAAAAGAAGAAAATCAAATCCCCAACAGATACATGAAAAAATATTCAACATCTCTAGCAATCAGGGAAATGAAAATCAAAACTACACTTAAGATTTCATCTCACTTCAGCCAGAATGGCAATGATCAAAAACACAAAAAATTATAAATGTGCTGACATGGCAGTGCACACCTGCAATCCCAGCAGCTCACGTGGATGAGGCAGGATGATCTCAAGCTTGAAGCCAGTCTCAGCAACTCAGCGAGGCCCTGCCTCAAAAATAAAACATAAAAAATGGTCTGGGGATACAGCCCAGTGGATAAGTACCCCTGAGTTCAATCAGTGTCGATGATGATGATGACCACGATGATGATAATGGTCTAATATTCTGGCGAGGATGTGGGGAAAAGCATACACTCATACATTGTTTGTGGGGATTTAAATTAGTACAACCTCTCTCTGGAAAGCATTATGGAGCTTTCTCAAAAAAAAAAAAGAAAGAAAGAAAGAAAGAAAAAGGAAAGGGAACCACCACATTACCCAGCTATCCACTCCTTGGTATTTTCTGAGTGAACTAAAATCAGGATACCCTAGTGTTACAACCATATCGACGTTTGTATCAGCACAACTCTCAATAGCCAAATTATGGAACCAACCCAGATGCCCATCAATATAGATGAATGGATTAAGAAAACTTGGTATATATACAGAATGGCATTTTATTCAGCCACAAATAAGATTGAAATTATGTCATTTGCCGGTACATGGATGGAAATAGAAAACATGCCACGTGAAATAAGCCAGACTCAGTAAACCAAGGTCAAATGTATTCTCTCATATGTGGAAGCTAGAGCAAAATTAGGGACAGAAGGAGGAGATCAGATATTGTAAAGATAGAGGGAAGATTAAGGAGGAGAAAGGGATCGGGAGGGAGGGAGGAGGTAATGCAGACTGGATTTAACAATCACATTATGTGTGCAGCTAAATGTACCTTCATGTGTGCCTATAAAGCATCAATCAAAAATGAAGAAGTAAACAAGTAAAAGAAGATTAACAGAGGAAGGGGAATGGGGGAGGAGGGGAGAGAAAGCCCGGAACAGGGACTGAAATGGAGCAAGTCAAACTCCATGCACGTGTGACTCTGTCAAGGTGAACCCAGTTACTCTGTGTAAGTCTCACGTGCTGATAAAAAGGCACAATGAAGCACATGAGGGCTCTCTCTATACAGGACCAAACTAGGACTTGGTGGTCCACGGAAAGCGGACAGAAGAAGACAGATGATAGCATCTGCCTTTGGGGTGAGATAAAATGAATGCTAACATCTGGGTTGTTGTACAAGCCCTGGATTTATATGTATTTACAAACAATGTACCTTTTATGTGAATATACTGCAGTTGTAAAGTTGCTTGTTAACACCAGGTAGAGATTCCCGCAGCCTTAATACACGGGACTTGGGTAATGCTCTTGTGTTGCAGAAGAGAATACCTTTTGAGTTTTCTTTCTCCTATTTCCTTTGGTATTCTTAGGTCATCCTTGCCTCTCATGATTAACTGGGAAAAACTTCTTTTCTTCCTAAGAGACAATGTGTACATGATTAAGAATTCTTGTCTTCATCGGGCATGATGGTGCACACCTATAATCTTAGTGGCTTGGGAGGCTGAGACAGGAGGATTTCAAGTTCAAGGCCAGCCTCTACAATTTAGTGAGGCCCTAAGCTAAACTTAGAGAGGCCTTGTCTCAAAATAAAAATTAATAAGGGCTGGGGATGTAACTCAGTGACAAACCACCCCTGGGTTAAATCCTCTGTACCAGAAAAGAAGGAGGAGCAGGGGAGGAGGAGGAGGAGGAGGAGGAGCAGGGGAGGAGGAGGAGAAGGAGGAGGAGGAGGAGGAGGAGGACAATGATGACGACTATTGATTTCTTACTATTTGATAAAATATAGCTGTAACATATTTCATTCTCTTATTTTTTGTGGGTATTATTCCTACTTGTTTTATTATTTACTCATTGTTTTATTCACATCTATTTTTTCCCTGACTCAAATTTTTAATTTATATTTTCCTTTAAAATTTTCCATTTATGTTAAAATTTCAAATTTATTTCTGTCAAGTTGTTTAGAGTGTTAAGTTACAGTTTTAAAATAGTTCACAGTTTACAATTTTTTTGTATTATCTTTTTTAAAACAACATTATATTATTAAGTTTCCCAAGAGCTTGGTTCTTCTACTGTCTGTTGTTTGTCCTATTTTCTCAAAGGAAGCAGCGTCTGGATTCACCGATCTTCTAATGGTTTCTTTGAGTTACGTACTGTTGGTTTCTGATCCATCTTTGTCTTGTTCTTTTTCTTTCTTTGCATTGGTGCTGCATTTCAACGTAGGCTCTGGTCATTTTCTCACTGTTCCACTTGTCTCTGCTGTGCTTCCAGGCGCTGTGGTAACTTTCCAAGCACCTTCCGGAGTGTTTACCTGGAGTGGGCTTGTCAAGTCCTGCTGCGTTCGTAAGCCTCACTGTGATTTCTCCTGTAATCTGTGAATTGGGGGATTATTTTCTTTTGGCTATTTATATAGACTTGATTTCATTATAGAGGAAGTGGTCTGCGTGCAGTTGATTCTTGAGAAGTTGTGAGTATTTGCTTTGTATCTGGCTCACATTCCATTTGTGTAAAGCCTCCATGAGTTTCCAGAGAACCCATGTCTCATGCCACCAAGTTTGGGTGGGCAGAATGCCTCTTCACAGGTCCATGAATTATGGTCCTCAGATATTGTCTTTTGGTCAACTCGATGCAAGTTCTCGGAGAAGTGTGCTGAAATATCTGACATGTCTGGATTCGCCAGATTTCCATTTAATGCTGTTGGTCTTTTGTTGTACATTGTGAACCTGTGATGTTGTGCACCAACAAGC
Organism: Spermophilus citellus; assembly: GCF_964194105.1. Classification (NCBI taxonomy): domain Eukaryota; kingdom Metazoa; phylum Chordata; class Mammalia; order Rodentia; family Sciuridae; genus Spermophilus; species Spermophilus citellus. Next base: position 154,119,116 of record NC_138189.1, read on the forward strand.
TCTTGATTTAAGAACCCAGTGAACTTCTCTAACATCTTTAAGGAACAGTGTTCACACAAGACGGTTATTTCCTTAACTAGCTCCTGTGTGAGACACTGATTCCATCCCAACTTTCTTCAGATTGGCATTTGTTGGGTACAAGTTTTTCCACCCGTGTACAATGTTTTAAAATCATCTTTCTTTTGAACAACATAATAGTAATATGAAATGAAGCTACAGACTCGGGGATATGTTGATTGAAAGGCCTGATACTTCCTTGAGTTGGATTTCACATTCTGGACTCTTCCTAATGGTCAGAAAAGACATTACCACAGAGAAAAAGTACCCAGTAGGGTTTTCCCACATTCAGTTCTGATGAGCTGGCGCGAGGGCGTCCTGCGGAGACCTGCACCCTCCTTGGCAGGCTTGCTTCATCCCTGAGTGGACAGGGCACCCCAGCCACCTGCAGCCTCTGAGCAGAGCCGGTCATGGGAGCAGCCCTTCTCCTCAGAGGTCATCACAGTACTTAACGTCCTCCTAGTTGAGACTTTAAATGGCTCTTTACAAGAAATGTCTGCAATGCTCACTGGGGGCGGAGAGGGAGGCTATGGAACCCTCTCCACAGCTCTCCCGCGGGAGTGCAGGGAGGGTATTGACACGGCAATTCCCCTGGTCCCCCAGGAGGGAGCCAGAGTTTGTGTGTGTGTGTGTGTGTGTGCTGTGTGTGTGTGCAGTGTGTGTGTGCACACGTGCTGTGTGTGTGTGTGCTGTGTGTGTGTGCACACGTGCTGTGTGTGTGTGTGCTGTGTGTGTGCACGTGCGTGTGTGTGTGTGTGCAGGTGCTCACACAGTGCTGGGGATTCAACCAGGGCAGCACACCTGCTAGACATGCCCTCTACTCCCAAGAGGCACCCCTTACACACAAGGTCCAGGCGGCCACCTGTCAGGCTGACCACGTGGACCAGCATGCCCTCGCTGACCTGCCTTCCTGGAGCTCAGAACACCTCCTCACTCTGGTTGTAAGTGGGACTTTCTCAGCCTGGGCTCTGGTATGAGGAGGACAGCCTCATGGTTTGGGGGTGAACTTCGTGGTGGGGATGTGCTGTACTTTTAATCACCAATTGAAATTCACTCCACACACCTTGAACTTGAAACACGAAGAGCACCAATGTGGCCGTGTCTTTGAGATGAAGCATCTAAGCAGAGTATACACAGGATGGACGGCAACCTCACCTATATACAGAGCATTGAACCACAAACAACATGATTTTAAATAAGATGAATTCAATTCACACACATTAGACGATTGCTTAGAAGAACGTAAGGTGTATGCCCTATGCATTTTTAAAAACCCATTAAACTCGAAAGCACAAAGAGTACATATGTCTTAATGTATGCAAATTCTTCAATCATTTACAAGGCCAGAGGACCCCTGAGTAGTTTGCAGATTTGACCAGAGAATCTACGAGTATTATAAATGTATGAGAACCTCATTGAAGGGGTTGTGCAGGAGGTGCTGACATAAGCAACTTTGTAAATGAAGACTGAGGGCAAAGGAAGCTGTGCTCAGCCGCTGTGGACTGATTCTCCACAGTGTGTGCACCGGGGGCGAAGGCTAAAACCGAAATTATGCAGTGAAATTGGGCAGCTAGGTCAATGGATGGCAGGTTCAGAAGGCAGGGGTCCCACTGTGGGAGCCAGAGTCGACAGGGAGGCAGGGAGGAGGGCAGGTGATTGGGGTGATGGGAGGGCCGGGGTGCCCGCGTGTGCCCACATATGGACAGGGTAATGAGGTGGCTGCTCACCAACGTGCTTGTCAGCGTTGGTTCACAGACGTGAGCGTACACACGTACATGGTCGGCCTGCAGGGCGCCATAGCGAGGAGCATCCCTGTTCCTGGTCTTGATTTCCAATGACATTCTCCCGCAAGAATTCGGGGCTCCTGGGAGAAACAGCTGACTGAGGACTGAGACTGCAGGGACACAAGCTGTCCTTTATGTCACCGCAAAGCAGAGTGCTGGAAAGTCCTAAGGAAGCTGGGAGCTCATCGCGATGGCTGTCAGCAGGACGGGGACCGGCAGAGGGTGCTGGCTCACAGACGCAGCATGAGGAAGCCATGTGTCACCTGCCTGTGGTGACCTAGGAGATGGAGAACAGAGACCCAGAGCCCTGCGAGGCCAACTTCCTCTGAAAGCTCTTCCCTCCACGTGAAGACCACGCCCATGGTTCCTTCCAAACTGTGCCTGTGGGAGGGAGGGAAGAGCTCAAGCCGAGGAAACCTGGCCCCAACACCAGTCGCCTCCGTCCACACCCCAGGAACGTCTCCAGACGAATTCCTGCTGCGGCCCTGCTGCAAAGTGCCTGACCACTCAAGTCTCCAAAGCAAGGGCCATCCAAGGAATTGCTGCCACCATGAGGGGACACAGGGAAAACCCAGGGGGCACTGTCAGGTGTGGGTCTGGTTGACAATGATATATTGGCACTGGTTCATTACGGTGACAAGTACGTGACGCTAACGACAGAAGTTCGTGGGCATGAGGAAGGCCCAACACTGACCCTGAGCTTTTTCTATACATTTAAAGCTGTTCTAAAAAGTTTAAAAAATAAACTTCAGAAAATATGTTACCCTAGAAAAATCTCAAAACTTGCTTCATGTGTCTAGTATTGAGAAATACAGTGTCCTAGTGAATCCCCTGGAATGTTCTAGGTGTGGACATACTCCCCAGTTTCCAGACACCTAGGCAAGAGTGTCCACCTTCTGAGCTCACGGGTGTGAAGTGGACAGGGAGTGCCTGGGAGAGTTTATTGACTTGCCCTTTCAGTCCACAGAGCACTCTCCATGAACCAAGCACCGTGCCAGGTGTGGGGTGTATAACGGGGAAACCTTCCCAGAAGGTCTAGCCTTCAGAGGGGAGGGCGTGCTGTCCAGGAGGCTCCTGCCTCCTGCAGCCACAGTGTGTGACCAAGAGACAGACACCCAGAGATTTCCTGAGCCTTGGGTCAGCAGGAAACGGGGAAAAAAGCACCAGGGCTATAGAAGGCACAGAAGCAGTCCCCATCATTAAGACACGACGTAAGAAAGCAGTGAGCCATAATGTCCCGCCTCACCTCAAACCCTGAGGAATGGAGCCTGCTATCTATGGATTGAGACCTCCAAAACTATGAGCCCCTAAATAAACCTATCCTCCACAAAAAAAAGAAAGGAAGGAAGGAAGGAAGGAAGGAAGGAAGGAAGGAAGGAAGAAAGAGAGAAGAGTTGGCAGAATGTGGCCCGCCCTTCACAGACGGGGCACTCCTGGCCCTCCCGGCCCTCCCTCCCGGCCCCCCTCGCCCTGCTCCGGTGCCGTCACACACACTGAGATGGGTCCTTTGTGCTCGGGCTCCTGCCTCAGCACAGCAGAGTAACTGGGCCACAGATGCAGATCAGAGCTGCAGACAGAACACAGGCACCGAGCACCAGGCCAGAGCCATCTGGTTATGACGGAGCAGCGTCCGGAGGTTGGCAGAGCACTCAGGGAGGAAGAGCCTTCTAATGAATCAGTAAACGCTTAATCCCCGTCTACACGGACAGGTGTGAGACAGGGATTTTTACCAAGAAAACAGAAATGAAACTAGCACAGGCTTATAATTGTGTCAACTCCAGCTTCAGTGTCGGTTCTCCATCTCCTCTCAAGGTCACCTTGGATCAGTTGCCTAATTAGGAAACCAAGGATCAGGAAGTTGAAGGCCAATGGCACAGTTCACAGCTGAGCTCTGGACTCAGGCTGACTCCAGTGGCAGGCTCTGTCCACTCTCCCAAACTGCCTTCCGGAGCTGAAAGCCCCAGGGACTGAGAGCATCAGCCACAGGGTCCCGGAGCCCCTTGTTCCCCAGGAAGCCAGCGTGCAAGCCGGGACCTCCCCACGTTCTCCACGCCCACCTCCTTCTCTGGTCCTCTTTCATTTGCCAGGTGCAAGGGAAGACCTGCGTCCCGGGTTAAGTGGACCACAGTACTTGTATAAAGAATGAAAGTGGGAATAAGAGTCCAGAGTTACCCTCTGATCTTGAATGGCTGCTTCCTCTGTGTTTTGCACTATTTCGCTGCTTTGAAGCCCTCTGGGGTTGCTTCATGGCTGACTTCCTTGGGTGATGCAGAAGTATCCCATGTACCATGAATGCACTGGAGAAATTAATAAGAGCAGGTTTTAGGTAATTCACTGTCACCTTCACAGAAGGCAGCGGGAGGGAAGACATAAGCCCTTCCAAAGAAAAAAGCCTGCATTCAAAATGTGCTGTGTGAGAAGGAGAGAGGAGAACAGCCTATGTTCCCGCAGCGGGCCACAGGCCCAGAGCCCTGGATGGAAAGCCCTCCCGAGCCTCTGAGGTCCTGGGCCAGACGTCATCAGACCTGGTGACTGCCGGTTCCTGTTTCAGGGGGCCACAGGGCCTGCACCCTCATGGGCTCAGATGCTGCAGAGAAGTTGGGGGCTCAGCACACTAACCAAATTAAGGGCTCCATTGTCCGGGTGGTGGCTGATTGCTTGGAAAGCTGACATTTCCAGCCCATTTACTTCCAACTCACCCCCTGCAAGGTGTTACTCGCCCGGCCAGCACCGAGTTACCTTGGTGTTTCGTTCCTATTGGATCGTTGTTCAGGCTTGTCACCAGGAGCTTTCATTAGTATTTTGGCTGCCATGTTGTTTTAACAGAGCAAATGGAATCTGGAAACCCAGACAAATCTCTCGTCATCATTTTCCATGGATAAAGGAAAGATGCTGTTAACCGAGCAGCCTGTCAGGCTGCGGTTTCAGCTGTATTCGGAGCTGGATCTTCACGTGTACAGTGAAGATGCTGTTGTTTCAGAAATTCTCATGAGCAGATTTTAACGGAGTCGGTTGAGTTTCCTACTAGGATAGAGTCTCAGTGTCAGGAACTGGGGGAGGTGGGAACCCTCGGAGCTGACCTCCTTTCTCTGGCTGTGTTAAGTCTTGTCTGCAGACCCAAAGAGGCCAATGAAAATTGCTATTGGGGACCACTGAACCACTGCAGTCTTGATTTTTTCAGTCTTTGACCTCAGCTGGCCAGGCCAGGGCTGAAGGCCTGCTGAGGTGTGCGGGTGCCTGCCTGTGAAATTCCTGGCTCTCTTTCTCGGAGGCCCTGCCGACCGGGCTAGACCTGCTACAGCAAAGTCAGGCTGAAGACAGCAGGCCCCTCCCGGTCCTGCTCTGCACCGGCCTTCATCCGGAGGTCCTTGGGGAACCTGGTACCAGCCTTCCACAGGGTGAGATCATAGCAGGAGCCATAAATAAACTCAAGGTTGCTGACACTCCTGCAGACAGAGGATCACAGAGGAAATTGCCCTGAAACCAGACCTGATTTCAGATAAGAGGAAACCTCAGCCTTCCCACTTGTTCTTCTTTTGTTGACATTAGTGTGACTCAAATTTCTCTTTAGGTTGCTTTTGTCTACTTATAAACCAGATTGGAGTCCTGAAAACAGGGCATTAACAGGGGCTTGGAAAGCACAGGAATTTTGAGACTATAAAAATCAATGACTTCCCTTTGACTACATGGCCAAGCCATGGTGGAGCGCTTATCACCTTGATAAAAGAAGAGGAGTGCGTATTACTAACAGCCCATGTCTCAGGAGTTGGTCAAGCCCAACTTTAAATGCTTTACCCAAACATGGCACTCTACCATGGGCCAACCAAAAACAGCTGTCCGAAACAGAGTGGCCATGCTCCTACGGGGGTCTGCTGAGTGTTCCCTTTGGGCACCTCTGAATGGTTTCCTGACACACACCTGTTGGGAAACACTCATGTGATGGTCTTGCTGTTTCAGTCTGAAGTTATTAGGACCATTTTGGGACCTCCCCATTAACAACATAGATAATGTGCTGCTTTGAAACATGGGCTGTAAATCTTCAATGTTATGAAACAGATGGGCCGAGATGATGAGAAATGAACAATATGAGACATTAATTCAGGATCAGAATGGACAGTGTCAACCCTCCACACCTGGTAATTTCTAGTAGATCATAAAACCACAGAGATCTAGACTGTGATGGACAACTAACCTTGGCCGAGTTCTCACAGACCACCCAGGCCGGCACCCCCTCTGAAGGTAAAGAGATGCACTCAGAGGCTGTTCCTAGATTCCTTCTCAAGGGCTTTTTTCCTAATGAATATGCAAACATCTGGAAATATTCTTCAATCCCTCGATTCACAGACACAATTTCAAAATCAGAAAGCTTTGACCCAATAATTATAATGATCCTTCAAAAGTGCCTTCAACTGTCAAAACTGCGCCATCCTGAGCTTCAGATTTGGTGTTAAAGTGAGCGTGGGGAGTGGCTGGTCTATTCCTCTACGTTGGCACTGATCATCAGAAATGCCTGGGCAGAGCGTTGCTTTACAAACTCCGATGGTGATACAGCCTTCGGATGAGAGCTGGGCCTGAGCGAACAAGGCCACGTTCTGCCCCACACAAGTCCTGAGGGGTCTCGCAAGGTGCGAAGGAGCAGTGGCCACTGTAACAGCGTGTGAGACTCGCCAGGTCCCTGTGTTTGCAGGCCTGTGTGGAACTAGAACACTGCTCCCAGAGCTACAGGCAGGGGGCAATATCAGATGCCCATGCCTGCACAGAGCCAGCTCCACATCCCCACGCCTGTAGGCAGGAGCCGTCCTCAGGCGCGAAGGAGAAGGGGCCTAGCAGGCTCTGGCAGGGTTTGTCACATGGGAAGTGGCGGAAGGCTTCTGGGGAGGCCAGCCCCTGCCGGCAGAGCAGATGGAGCCTCTCGGGCCCCTGTGCCACCAGCAGCAGTGGTGGGAGCCCCGGAGACGCCCAGGATGAGCTTCCTGGACCATTAACAGTCTGGAGCCATCTGTGAGGTTCTGCTGTGAGTGAGTCAAGGCAGAACCCCAGCAAAGAGCAAAGGTCTGAGGCAAAGTCCACGGACTGAGACATCCTCCTGTTCCTCCTAAACAGACACAGAGCCCACGTGAGAGAAGTCAGCAGGGAGCTCTGTCCCCTCCGCTCCCGGTCTGCTGCTCAGGTGACTGACTGGCTAGTGGGCCCCGTTGAGTGGGCCACTGGTCATCTTATTATCACAAATAAGCATATCTGCTACAGGTATTTTTGAAAATATAGGAGTTGAAAAGTGCCACCATCCAACCTTTCAAACACAAACACTATCGCCATTCTTATAGATGTGCTTCCAGTTCTCTATGCTTTTCTTTCAGACTTTAGTTTTATGTTGATCTTTGTGACTGTGATAAGATGTAATGGTCATACTTATGTATATGCACACACACATAGATATACACAGGCACACAGACACACAGACACAAAGATGCACACACACAGAGATGCACACAGATGCACACAGAGACACACAGATACAGATACACATAGATGTGCACACACAGACACACAAAGACAGACATACAGACACATGGCAGACACAGACACGCATACAGGACACACAGACATGCTCATGTTCATAGACACAGACACACAGATGCACACACAGACACACAGACATGTTCACGTTCATAGACACAGACACACAGATGCACACACAGACACACATATTTGTTTTATTCTTTCTAACATGTCTTTGGGGTGACTTCACCATTCTCACTCCATGTAGTTTAGAAGGATTTATTTTTCTCCTTCAGGGTGCTTAACCCTAGCCATGGTAATTGGCTTAAAGATCATTAAGAACAACAATAACAACAGGTAATCCTAGTGATAGCTGATAACAATCTATTCAGCACTTATGTTCTAAGAACGCCAATCCTTGTGGATCAATTGTTCACATGTACCTTTTCATGGACTCTCCCCTCATCCCACAGAACAAGGACAGCGAAGCAGAAAATACAGACACCTCCACAAACCACACAGTCATCGAGTGGCAGTGGAGGGACTGGAACTAGGCGGCTGGCTCAGGGTGCATGCCGGGATGCAGTAGGGCCTGCTGGGAGCAGGCCCAAGGTGGGGTAGTCAGGGGGCAGAGCAGGCTGTACCTAGTCCCCAGGCTGTCCTGGAGACCTCTGACCTCCAGACTGATCCCTAGGAAACATTCAAGACTCTTCATGGCTTCGTTATTTTAATAGCAAGATGAGAAACAGACCAAATGTCCATCGGTAGGATACTAATGGTCAGGGGAGTAAAAACAATCGGTGCAATGGCTGCATGGGGCCATCATAAAGAATGAGCCAGCTCTGTAAAAGGACTTTGCTAGTGCAATTAGGACAGAGGCCTCAGGCCTTGGAGGCCTCCTGACGTCAGGACATTGGAGGCTGAACTTGCCGAGAGCACTGAACACTTGCTATCAGAAATGTCATGAAAGAAGGACCTCGGAGACACCAAAGTCCTACAGATGTCTGCCTTTGGCCAGGCACACTCTGGGCAGGTGTTGGGATCTCACGCTGCTGCAGGGAAGCGCTCAGACCCCTTGCCTGTGGAATCGTCAGCCAGTGCAAGGCTCTGGGAAACTCAGCAGCAGAGCTCTGGCCTGTACACTGTCCCTGACGGCTGACCTCATGTCCCGCAGACCTGGGCTCCTCAGCTAGATGCATATCCCTGGGAACAGCCACACTTGCCCTCGGATGTCTCCCTCCTGCACCCCCTGGAGCCAGCGCTCGGCTCGCCTTCCTCCACACAGGAAGGAAGACCCCACAGCTGTCCAGGTGGCCTCTGTGGGGAAATTCCCCTCTTTCTCTGTCCTTCTCCCTCCTTGACTCCCACCCTCCATCTCCTCCTTCCTTTTTATAAAAATCCCTTCGATACCTCTGATTTAATTCTGTTGTACCTAAATATAAGTAATGGAATTGTTAAGCAGGCTGTGTCACCACAAATCTAAATTCACCATTAGAATACCACCTGTTTCCAACAGTGAAACCCGACAAACGGCGGGGCTCATCACTCTGCTGAGACACCAAGTAACAAGTGTCCTGCTCTAGAGAGGTGGCCCCCAAAGCTCACGTGTGAGGCAGTACGAGAAGGTTTAGAGCTGGTTTGTGAGAGCCTCAACCCAATTAGCCCCTAAAAGGGATTAGCTGAGTGGCCACTGAAGGCAGGTGGGGTGTCACTGGAGGAGCTGGGTCCCTGGGGGTGTGCCTGTGGGTATATATTCTGTCCTTGCTGAACAGAGTTCCCTCCCTCTCTCTCTCTCACCTCTCTCTCTCTCTCTCTCTCTCTCTCTCTCTCTGCCCCCCTGGTGTGATGTCCCCAGTTCTTCCCTCTGCCACACACTTCTGCATGATGTTCTGTCTTCTTTGGACCCTGAGGGATGAGTCAGCCATCTATGGATTGAGACCTCTGAAACCATGAGCCCTTCCCAATTTTTCCTCCTCTCGTTGTCCTCGTCGGGTCTTCCGGTCACAGCAGTGGAAACGCTGAGTAACGAGCGTTGGAGAGCGAGCACACAGACAGCAGGTGTGCTGAGAGGTGGCCGTGGAGGGCAGGCTTCAGAATCTTTGGAAGCAAAGGCAATAACTGACCTCTAGAGAGATTTGTTTTAAAGATGGGAAAAAGTTAACTTTAAGCCACAATAAAAGTGGAGATTCCTTCAAAGTGTAATGATGAAGGATCCCAGGAGAGTGACCTACCTGGCCACCGTACCAGCCAGCGTTGACGGAGATTGCTGCTCGCATCACACAGGAATGCCTTGGGGCCCTCAGAGAGGCCACGATTAATTACCAAAGATGAGCCCGATTCAGAGGAAAAACACAGGGAACTCAGAAGGCACGTGGCTTAAAGAAAGTGGTGCCTCCAGAGCTCTCAGCCGTCCCCAGCCTCGGCCTCTCTGAGCCTTGGGAAGATGGAATGACTCTGGGACTCCTCAGCCCCCCCTCACACTGAGAGGGGTCACTCGGACAGGAATTCCACCTCCCTCTGTGTTGCAGGCTGACATGGCCAAGCCCAGGACACCTTCAGGCACACCCACCTCATCAGCAAGAGTGACAGCCACCTCAGAGTCTCCTGCTGAAGAGACCCCAGTAACCTGAGGGCCAGAGACCAAGGCTCTGCTGGAAGACTGCCCTCAACCTTGGTAAAGACCTCAGTGGACACTGTTACCATAAAAGCCAGGGGGGCCCAGGCCTGGACCCCTGGGCTCTGCTCTGGTCTTCCCGGGACCACTGGTGTGCATTCACCTTGTCACCCTGAGCCGAGGATCTGAATCCTCCAGAGGCAGACGACTCAGGGCGAGGCTGTGAGCCAGGATGCACCAGGCTGACGGCCAGCCGCCGGTCCCACTGGGGGAGGCAGTCCCACCTGCCATCTCACTGCACCCTTGTCCCTCTGCACAGTCACTCACACTTGTTGGTGTCCTGTGATGAGCCCTAGAGCTTCCCCCAGACCTCCAGCAGTCTGGGAGCGCCATTTCTCAGGAGGCCAGCCTTGCTGCCTCTCCCTATTCCAGAAGAGAGTCCGGGGCTCAGTGCTTAGGCCCTGCCACCTCGCCTGCCTCCGCCCTTCTGCCGCGGGTCCTCGGTGGTGCGTCTCCCTGTGGGCCCTGCATCTCCAGCTCCGGAGGAAGCACCGACCAGCCTCCTGACATCCCTCCGGCCCTGTCACTGGTGTGGCTTTGCCAGCGCTGCCTTGGTCCTTCTGTGCCTCACCAAACGCCACGCGCCTGCCACTTGTGAGGAGCCCGCGGTCCCGAGGCGTAGGCCGTGATGGAGGTGCTGCTTCTGGTGACAGGGGAAGGCCCTGCTGCCTCCTCAGGAGGTGGAGCCAGAGGGAGAGAGCTCTGCCTCACCTGTGCAGAGCTCCTAGGAAGCCACCTCCTGAGCTGTCACTGCCAACCCTGGAGCTCAGGGGACACGGCCCCACCACAGCCAGGCTTCAAAGCAGACGTCAGGTCTGTCCCTTCCAGCTGCATAAGTCACACTGTCTTTGTTTTTCCCCCTAAGATTCTCCAGGCTGCTCTGCAGCAGTTATTTAGTTCTGCTCAAGAAAACTGCCAGTCGATGTCAGGGGACAGACAGATGTGAGTGTTGGGGACATGAGGCTCACGGATGGGCCCACTGTGCTGCCCCATGTGCTTCCTTTCCCAAGAAGCCATGTACCTGAGCCCCACCTGGCCTAAGTGACAGGATATGTCACCATGCTCCGCGAACTACCTGTTACCGGCAGGAGATGCAGGAGAAATGCAGACCTGAAATAATGTTCAGGGAGCCCAAGTGACCCTGAAGGACCATGTTTGTGACCTTACACCAGATCTGGAAATTCAGGGAGATAAGGTTGGTTCCTTCCAACCATAAAATCTAAAGAATTGTGGTTAAGAATCCAATTAGAACTGGTCGGCATGGGCTAAGGTGACCTAGAATTGTCATAGCAGTGGGGACTTCAACTCTGAGTCATCCTGCTGCCAGTTGGAAGTCAGGAGGTGGACCTGGGTGGGACCGTTGGAAACCTCTCTGGAGTCCCCAGTCACACTGGGGTGCAGGAGAGTCCCGGTGCCTCTCTTCTCCCTGCGAGGTCAGTCCCCTTTCCCTTTTCCGATCCCTTCAATAAACTCATGTCTGTCACTCTGAGCGACATGTCTGAAGTCTTTCTGACTAGATGGCAAGAGTCGAGGTTTGAAAGGGGGTCTTCACGCTGCCTCAGTTTCCCAGAAGTCCCCAGCTCTGTAACAAGGGCAAGGGGCCAAACCTCATCTGTCACAACCTGTGCCCTACTGAGAAACCGCTTCTTACATGGACACCGGACTTCTAAATCTCGACAACTTCTGCACATGATATAATAGCTAGAGACTTCCAGAGATGGATGTCTAGAGCCTGGAAAATGAGTGAAACAAGAACTTGTTAGGGAAACTCATGAGGGAACATCTGCCCTCCTGCTTGGCGTGCAGGGCCAGGGCTGTTATTCCAGCAGCAGGCAGCATGTAGTCAGACAATCATGATAAAACTGTCTGTTTTATTACGTTATCAGCAGCACTGCAAGTGCCCCTGAGGTTCTCTCTGAAACTAATTGAAACGTCTTAAGGAGGACTGCTCGGAAATCACACAGTCCTCGAGTCATCTTGGCTGGACACAGGGCAGTGTGTGCCTCGGCTCAACCTCCCCACTGCACCTCTATAAATATCACTGTCTGGTAGAAAATTCCAGATGAGAATTAAGGAAGATTCCATCCGTCTCTCTAGAACAGTCGTATCTGGTGTAGGGTCCAGGGATACCCATTCCTGGCTTGAGTGCATTTATCTAATCTCCTGACCTCTTACTTGCTTCTAATAAACAATGACCATTCTGCATCCAGTGACTGTCTCTACTGCAGTTAGCTAAGGTCGACTGTCCTGAACCTTGAAAGCCTGGACAGCCACTGTAGCATCACCTGATTCAAAAGCTCATTCTGCAATATCAGCTGAGACGTGACCTTATTCCATGAGAAAGGACTCCTCTTGACCCTTTGTAGGTGGTGGTTATCTTCAGTCTCCTAACAAGAAGTAACTAAAGTTACCAGAATCAATGATCTATCCTTCAAAGTAGGAGCTACTGCTCTGGACTCCTTTGGACAGACAAGAAGTATTTTTCAGATTCGTATCCTGAGCTGAGAGCAGCAGCCCCCTTGCGGCCATGACTTTAGCAAAAGCTGCGTTGGGCCTTCAATGGGTGTGCCTCATGTGGTGACCAGTGGGTCAGGTCAGGAGGCTTCCTGTTGGTGCCAGCACGTGAGGCGCTCTAGTCATGAGGGTTTCCGACAGCCTCCTCTGTGTTGGATGTGTGGTGTGCTCGGCTCTGGTGTGAAGCAGGAGGGCTTCGCTGGGCTCTGGTGTGAAGCAGGAGGGCTTCGCTCGGCTCTGGTGTGAAGCAGGAGGGCTTCGCTGGGCTCTGGTGTGAAGCAGGAGGGCTTCGCTCGGCTCTGGTGTGAAGCAGGAGGGCTTCGCTGGGCTCTGGTGTGAAGCAGGAGGGCTTCGCTCGGCTCTGGTGTGAAGCAGGAGGGCTTCGCTCGGCTCTGGTGTGAAGCAGGAGGGCTTCGCTGGGCTCTGGTGTGAAGCAGGAGGGCTTCGCTGGGCTCTGGTGTGAAGCAGGAGGGCTTCGCTCGGCTCTGGTGTGAAGCAGGAGGGCTTCGCTGGGCTCTGGTGTGAAGCAGGAGGGCTTCGCTGGGCTCTGGTGTGAAGCAGGAGGGCTTCCCTGGGCTCTGGTGTGAAGCAGGAGGGCTTCGCTGGGCTCTGGTGTGAAGCAGGAGGGCTTCGCTGGGCTCTGGTGTGAAGCAGGAGGGCTTCGCTGGGCTCTGGTGTGAAGCAGGAGGGCTTCGCTCGGCTCTGGTGTGAAGCAGGAGGGCTTCGCTCGGCTCTGGTGTGAAGCAGGAGGGCTTCGCTGGGCTCTGGTGTGAAGCAGGAGGGCTTCGCTGGGCTCTGGTGTGAAGCAGGAGGGCTTCGCTGGGCTCTGGTGTGAAGCAGGAGGGCTTCGCTGGGCTCTGGTGTGAAGCAGGAGGGCTTCGCTCGGCTCTGGTGTGAAGCAGGAGGGCTTCGCTGGGCTCTGGTGTGAAGCAGGAGGGCTTCGCTCGGCTCTGGTGTGAAGCAGGAGGGCTTCGCTGGGCTCTGGTGTGAAGCAGGAGGGCTTCGCTGGGCTCTGGTGTGAAGCAGGAGGGCTTCGCTGGGCTCTGGTGTGAAGCAGGAGGGCTTCGCTGGGCTCTGGTGTGAAGCAGGAGGGCTTCGCTGGGCTCTGGTGTGAAGCAGGAGGGCTTCCCTGGGCTCTGGTGTGAAGCAGGAGGGCTTCGCTCGGCTCTGGTGTGAAGCAGGAGGGCTTCGCTCGGCTCTGGTGTGAAGCAGGAGGGCTTCGCTGGGCTCTGGTGTGAAGCAGGAGGGCTTCGCTGGGCTCTGGTGTGAAGCAGGAGGGCTTCCCTGGGCTCTGGTGTGAAGCAGGAGGGCTTCGCTGGGCTCTGGTGTGAAGCAGGAGGGCTTCGCTGGGCTCTGGTGTGAAGCAGGAGGGCTTCGCTCGGCTCTGGTGTGAAGCAGGAGGGCTTCGCTGGGCTCTGGTGTGAAGCAGGAGGGCTTCGCTCGGCTCTGGTGTGAAGCAGGAGGGCTTCGCTGGGCTCTGGTGTGAAGCAGGAGGGCTTCGCTGGGCTCTGGTGTGAAGCAGGAGGGCTTCGCTGGGCTCTGGTGTGAAGCAGGAGGGCTTCGCTGGGCTCTGGTGTGAAGCAGGAGGGCTTCCCTGGGCTCTGGTGTGAAGCAGGAGGGCTTCGCTGGGCTCTGGTGTGAAGCAGGAGGGCTTCGCTGGGCTCTGGTGTGAAGCAGGAGGGCTTCGCTGGGCTCTGGTGTGAAGCAGGAGGGCTTCGCTGGGCTCTGGTGTGAAGCAGGAGGGCTTCGCTGGGCTCTGGTGTGAAGCAGGAGGGCTTCGCTGGGCTCTGGTGTGAAGCAGGAGGGCTTCGCTGGGCTCTGGTGTGAAGCAGGAGGGCTTCGCTGGGCTCTGGTGTGAAGCAGGAGGGCTTCGCTGGGCTCTGGTGTGAAGCAGGAGGGCTTCGCTGGGCTCTGGTGTGAAGCAGGAGGGCTTCGCTGGGCTCTGGTGTGAAGCAGGAGGGCTTCGCTGGGCTCTGGTGTGAAGCAGGAGGGCTTCGCTGGGCTCTGGTGTGAAGCAGGAGGGCTTCGCTGGGCTCTGGTGTGAAGCAGGAGGGCTTCGCTGGGCTCTGGTGTGAAGCAGGAGGGCTTCGCTGGGCTCTGGTGTGAAGCAGGAGGGCTTCGCTGGGCTCTGGTGTGAAGCAGGAGGGCTTCGCTGGGCTCTGGTGTGAAGCAGGAGGGCTTCGCTGGGCTCTGGTGTGAAGCAGGAGGGCTTCGCTGGGCTCTGGTGTGAAGCAGGAGGGCTTCCCTGGGCTCTGGTGTGAAGCAGGAGGGCTTCGCTGGGCTCTGGTGTGAAGCAGGAGGGCTTCGCTCGGCTCTGGTGTGAAGCAGGAGGGCTTCGCTGGGCTCTGGTGTGAAGCAGGAGGGCTTCGCTGGGCTCTGGTGTGAAGCAGGAGGGCTTCGCTGGGCTCTGGTGTGAAGCAGGAGGGCTTCGCTGGGCTCTGGTGTGAAGCAGGAGGGCTTCGCTGGGCTCTGGTGTGAAGCAGGAGGGCTTCGCTGGGCTCTGGTGTGAAGCAGGAGGGCTTCGCTGGGCTCTGGTGTGAAGCAGGAGGGCTTCGCTGGGCTCTGGTGTGAAGCAGGAGGGCTTCGCTGGGCTCTGGTGTGAAGCAGGAGGGCTTCGCTGGGCTCTGGTGTGAAGCAGGAGGGCTTCGCTCGGCTCTGGTGTGAAGCAGGAGGGCTTCGCTGGGCTCTGGTGTGAAGCAGGAGGGCTTCGCTGGGCTCTGGTGTGAAGCAGGAGGGCTTCGCTGGGCTCTGGTGTGAAGCAGGAGGGCTTCGCTCGGCTCTGGTGTGAAGCAGGAGGGCTTCGCTCGGCTCTGGTGTGAAGCAGGAGGGCTTCGCTGGGCTCTGGTGTGAAGCAGGAGGGCTTCGCTGGGCTCTGGTGTGAAGCAGGAGGGCTTCGCTGGGCTCTGGTGTGAAGCAGGAGGGCTTCCCTGGGCTCTGGTGTGAAGCAGGAGGGCTTCGCTCGGCTCTGGTGTGAAGCAGGAGGGCTTCGCTCGGCTCTGGTGTGAAGCAGGAGGGCTTCTCTGGGCTCTGGTGTGAAGCAGGAGGGCTTCGCTGGGCTCTGGTGTGAAGCAGGAGGGCTTCGCTGGGCTCTGGTGTGAAGCAGGAGGGCTTCGCTGGGCTGTGGTGTGAAGCAGGAGGGCTTCGCTGGGCTCTGGTGTGAAGCAGGAGGGCTTCGCTGGGCTCTGGTGTGAAGCAGGAGGGCTTCGCTGGGCTCTGGTGTGAAGCAGGAGGGCTTCGCTGGGCTCTGGTGTGAAGCAGTAGGGCTTCGCTGGGCTCTGGTGTGAAGCAGGAGGGCTTCGCTCGGCTCTGTTGTGAAGCAGGAGGGCTTCGCTGGGCTCTGGTGTGAAGCAGGAGGGCTTCGCTGGGCTCTGGTGTGAAGCAGGAGGGCTTCGCTCGGCTCTGGTGTGAAGCAGGAGGGCTTCGCTCGGCTCTGGTGTGAAGCAGGAGGGCTTCGCTGGGCTCTGGTGTGAAGCAGGAGGGCTTCGCTGGGCTCTGGTGTGAAGCAGGAGGGCTTCGCTCGGCTCTGGTGTGAAGCAGGAGGGCTTCGCTGGGCTCTGGTGTGAAGCAGGAGGGCTTCGCTGGGCTCTGGTGTGAAGCAGGAGGGCTTCGCTGGGCTCTGGTGTGAAGCAGGAGGGCTTCGCTGGGCTCTGGTGTGAAGCAGGAGGGCTTCGCTGGGCTCTGGTGTGAAGCAGGAGGGCTTCGCTGGGCTCTGGTGTGAAGCAGGAGGGCTTCGCTGGGCTCTGGTGTGAAGCAGGAGGGCTTCCCTGGGCTCTGGTGTGAAGCAGGAGGGCTTCGCTCGGCTCTGTTGTGAAGCAGGAGGGCTTCGCTGGGCTCTGGTGTGAAGCAGGAGGGCTTCGCTCGGCTCTGGTGTGAAGCAGGAGGGCTTCGCTGGGCTCTGGTGTGAAGCAGGAGGGCTTCGCTGGGCTCTGGTGTGAAGCAGGAGGGCTTCGCTGGGCTCTGGTGTGAAGCAGGAGGGCTTCGCTGGGCTCTGGTGTGAAGCAGGAGGGCTTCGCTGGGCTCTGGTGTGAAGCAGTAGGGCTTCGCTGGGCTCTGGTGTGAAGCAGGAGGGCTTCGCTGGGCTCTGGTGTGAAGCAGGAGGGCTTCGCTGGGCTCTGGTGTGAAGCAGGAGGGCTTCGCTGGGCTCTGGTGTGAAGCAGGAGGGCTTCGCTCGGCTCTGGTGTGAAGCAGGAGGGCTTCGCTCGGCTCTGGTGTGAAGCAGGAGGGCTTCGCTGGGCTCTGGTGTGAAGCAGGAGGGCTTCGCTGGGCTCTGGTGTGAAGCAGGAGGGCTTCGCTCGGCTCTGGTGTGAAGCAGGAGGGCTTCGCTGGGCTCTGGTGTGAAGCAGGAGGGCTTCGCTGGGCTCTGGTGTGAAGCAGGAGGGCTTCGCTGGGCTCTGGTGTGAAGCAGGAGGGCTTCGCTGGGCTCTGGTGTGAAGCAGGAGGGCTTCGCTGGGCTCTGGTGTGAAGCAGGAGGGCTTCGCTGGGCTCTGGTGTGAAGCAGGAGGGCTTCGCTGGGCTCTGGTGTGAAGCAGGAGGGCTTCCCTGGGCTCTGGTGTGAAGCAGGAGGGCTTCGCTCGGCTCTGTTGTGAAGCAGGAGGGCTTCGCTGGGCTCTGGTGTGAAGCAGGAGGGCTTCGCTCGGCTCTGGTGTGAAGCAGGAGGGCTTCGCTGGGCTCTGGTGTGAAGCAGGAGGGCTTCGCTGGGCTCTGGTGTGAAGCAGGAGGGCTTCGCTGGGCTCTGGTGTGAAGCAGGAGGGCTTCGCTGGGCTCTGGTGTGAAGCAGGAGGGCTTCGCTCGGCTCTGGTGTGAAGCAGGAGGGCTTCGCTGGGCTCTGGTGTGAAGCAGGAGGGCTTCGCTGGGCTCTGGTGTGAAGCAGGAGGGCTTCGCTGGGCTCTGGTGTGAAGCAGGAGGGCTTCGCTGGGCTCTGGTGTGAAGCAGGAGGGCTTCGCTGGGCTCTGGTGTGAAGCAGGAGGGCTTCGCTGGGCTCTGGTGTGAAGCAGGAGGGCTTCGCTGGGCTCTGGTGTGAAGCAGGAGGGCTTCGCTCGGCTCTGGTGTGAAGCAGGAGGGCTTCGCTGGGCTCTGGTGTGAAGCAGGAGGGCTTCGCTCGGCTCTGGTGTGAAGCAGGAGGGCTTCGCTGGGCTCTGGTGTGAAGCAGGAGGGCTTCGCTGGGCTCTGGTGTGAAGCAGGAGGGCTTCGCTGGGCTCTGGTGTGAAGCAGGAGGGCTTCGCTGGGCTCTGGTGTGAAGCAGGAGGGCTTCGCTGGGCTCTGGTGTGAAGCAGGAGGGCTTCCCTGGGCTCTGGTGTGAAGCAGGAGGGCTTCGCTCGGCTCTGGTGTGAAGCAGGAGGGCTTCGCTCGGCTCTGGTGTGAAGCAGGAGGGCTTCGCTGGGCTCTGGTGTGAAGCAGGAGGGCTTCGCTGGGCTCTGGTGTGAAGCAGGAGGGCTTCCCTGGGCTCTGGTGTGAAGCAGGAGGGCTTCGCTGGGCTCTGGTGTGAAGCAGGAGGGCTTCGCTGGGCTCTGGTGTGAAGCAGGAGGGCTTCGCTCGGCTCTGGTGTGAAGCAGGAGGGCTTCGCTGGGCTCTGGTGTGAAGCAGGAGGGCTTCGCTCGGCTCTGGTGTGAAGCAGGAGGGCTTCGCTGGGCTCTGGTGTGAAGCAGGAGGGCTTCGCTGGGCTCTGGTGTGAAGCAGGAGGGCTTCGCTGGGCTCTGGTGTGAAGCAGGAGGGCTTCGCTGGGCTCTGGTGTGAAGCAGGAGGGCTTCCCTGGGCTCTGGTGTGAAGCAGGAGGGCTTCGCTGGGCTCTGGTGTGAAGCAGGAGGGCTTCGCTGGGCTCTGGTGTGAAGCAGGAGGGCTTCGCTGGGCTCTGGTGTGAAGCAGGAGGGCTTCGCTGGGCTCTGGTGTGAAGCAGGAGGGCTTCGCTGGGCTCTGGTGTGAAGCAGGAGGGCTTCGCTGGGCTCTGGTGTGAAGCAGGAGGGCTTCGCTGGGCTCTGGTGTGAAGCAGGAGGGCTTCGCTGGGCTCTGGTGTGAAGCAGGAGGGCTTCGCTGGGCTCTGGTGTGAAGCAGGAGGGCTTCGCTCGGCTCTGGTGTGAAGCAGGAGGGCTTCGCTGGGCTCTGGTGTGAAGCAGGAGGGCTTCGCTGGGCTCTGGTGTGAAGCAGGAGGGCTTCGCTGGGCTCTGGTGTGAAGCAGGAGGGCTTCGCTGGGCTCTGGTGTGAAGCAGGAGGGCTTCGCTCGGCTCTGGTGTGAAGCAGGAGGGCTTCGCTGGGCTCTGGTGTGAAGCAGGAGGGCTTCGCTGGGCTCTGGTGTGAAGCAGGAGGGCTTCGCTGGGCTCTGGTGTGAAGCAGGAGGGCTTCGCTGGGCTCTGGTGTGAAGCAGGAGGGCTTCGCTGGGCTCTGGTGTGAAGCAGGAGGGCTTCGCTGGGCTCTGGTGTGAAGCAGGAGGGCTTCGCTGGGCTCTGGTGTGAAGCAGGAGGGCTTCGCTGGGCTCTGGTGTGAAGCAGGAGGGCTTCGCTGGGCTCTGGTGTGAAGCAGGAGGGCTTCGCTGGGCTCTGGTGTGAAGCAGGAGGGCTTCGCTGGGCTCTGGTGTGAAGCAGGAGGGCTTCGCTGGGCTCTGGTGTGAAGCAGGAGGGCTTCGCTGGGCTCTGGTGTGAAGCAGGAGGGCTTCGCTGGGCTCTGGTGTGAAGCAGGAGGGCTTCGCTGGGCTCTGGTGTGAAGCAGGAGGGCTTCGCTGGGCTCTGGTGTGAAGCAGGAGGGCTTCGCTGGGCTCTGGTGTGAAGCAGGAGGGCTTCGCTGGGCTCTGGTGTGAAGCAGGAGGGCTTCCCTGGGCTCTGGTGTGAAGCAGGAGGGCTTCGCTGGGCTCTGGTGTGAAGCAGGAGGGCTTCGCTCGGCTCTGGTGTGAAGCAGGAGGGCTTCGCTGGGCTCTGGTGTGAAGCAGGAGGGCTTCGCTGGGCTCTGGTGTGAAGCAGGAGGGCTTCGCTGGGCTCTGGTGTGAAGCAGGAGGGCTTCGCTGGGCTCTGGTGTGAAGCAGGAGGGCTTCGCTGGGCTCTGGTGTGAAGCAGGAGGGCTTCGCTGGGCTCTGGTGTGAAGCAGGAGGGCTTCGCTGGGCTCTGGTGTGAAGCAGGAGGGCTTCGCTGGGCTCTGGTGTGAAGCAGGAGGGCTTCGCTGGGCTCTGGTGTGAAGCAGGAGGGCTTCGCTGGGCTCTGGTGTGAAGCAGGAGGGCTTCGCTCGGCTCTGGTGTGAAGCAGGAGGGCTTCGCTGGGCTCTGGTGTGAAGCAGGAGGGCTTCGCTGGGCTCTGGTGTGAAGCAGGAGGGCTTCGCTGGGCTCTGGTGTGAAGCAGGAGGGCTTCGCTCGGCTCTGGTGTGAAGCAGGAGGGCTTCGCTCGGCTCTGGTGTGAAGCAGGAGGGCTTCGCTGGGCTCTGGTGTGAAGCAGGAGGGCTTCGCTGGGCTCTGGTGTGAAGCAGGAGGGCTTCGCTGGGCTCTGGTGTGAAGCAGGAGGGCTTCCCTGGGCTCTGGTGTGAAGCAGGAGGGCTTCGCTCGGCTCTGGTGTGAAGCAGGAGGGCTTCGCTCGGCTCTGGTGTGAAGCAGGAGGGCTTCTCTGGGCTCTGGTGTGAAGCAGGAGGGCTTCGCTGGGCTCTGGTGTGAAGCAGGAGGGCTTCGCTGGGCTCTGGTGTGAAGCAGGAGGGCTTCGCTGGGCTCTGGTGTGAAGCAGGAGGGCTTCGCTGGGCTCTGGTGTGAAGCAGGAGGGCTTCGCTGGGCTCTGGTGTGAAGCAGGAGGGCTTCGCTGGGCTCTGGTGTGAA
This sequence comes from Spermophilus citellus, assembly GCF_964194105.1. Taxonomy (NCBI): domain Eukaryota; kingdom Metazoa; phylum Chordata; class Mammalia; order Rodentia; family Sciuridae; genus Spermophilus; species Spermophilus citellus. The sequence continues at coordinate 154,139,424 of NC_138189.1, forward strand.
GCAGGAGTTCTTCGCTGGGCTCTGGTGTGAAGCAGTAGGGCTTCGCTGGGCTCTGGTGTGAAGCAGGAGGGCTTCGCTCGGCTCTGGTGTGAAGCAGGAGGGCTTCGCTGGGCTCTGGTGTGAAGCAGGAGGGCTTCGCTGGGCTCTGGTGTGAAGCAGGAGGGCTTCGCTGGGCTCTGGTGTGAAGCAGGAGGGCTTCGCTCGGCTCTGGTGTGAAGCAGGAGGGCTTCGCTGGGCTCTGGTGTGAAGCAGGAGGGCTTTCTCATGTGCATCGCTCCCAGAAATCCTCATGGTCTGGTACGGAATAGGCACACCACCTGCTGCCCTTCCAAACTAAGCCCGTCCTGGGAGCAGGCCCCGGGGAGCCAGGTGGTGCATCTGCTCCCTGAGTGAGGGGGAGAGGGCTCGACGGAGGGGGGCGTGCCCAACCCCGACTAGATCAGTGGTCCACCGACACGACCGAACCGCACCTGCCATTCAAGCAGCTCTTCTTGGTAGAGGTGGGAACACTGAGCGGCCAGCCATGCTGGCCGAGGCCAGGAGCACAGGACGAAGGCAGCCCTGGCCCTGGAGCCCTGTGTTCTCTGAGCCAAGATGTCAGCTCAGAAGGAAGCGTCCCATGCAAAAGGCCTGGATTTGAAAATTTGACAAGCCAGGGCCAGGGAGCTTGGGCTCAAGGAGCTAAGACGGACCACAGTCCCGCACTCCACTTCTCAGCCTCTTCCTCAACCAGTGTCCCGAGGCCCATGCAGCAGGCCAGGAGATGGTGGACTCTACTTCCTGGGCGAGCTGCGTGAGTGGACTGAGGCTGCACCAGCCCCTCGGAGCACATCTCTGGTTCTCTGCCCGTAACTGAACTGAGAACTGAAGATCCTGAGTCTTCCGCCTTTGTCCTTAAGTCTGAGAAATCAGACAGCCCGTCCCCTTCAGGTCCCTGCCCTGAGGGTCCACCACAGCAGGCACCTGAGCCTTGCCTCCAGCCAGCCTTGGTTCCAGGTGACCACAGGGTAACGTAAAGGACCGGTTGCCTTTATGGGCCACATTCCATTTTACACAATAAACAAATTGTCCCCAGGGCGTCGGACAACCAAAGTCAGGTCCCCCAATTGTAGGCGGTGATGCTGAAAGCCGTGATGCCTGACAATGTGAAGTCCACACTGAGAGCATGGGTACCGGGCACCCCCTAACCACCCGTCTCACCTAGTCTGCTCTGTAAAGCCCTGTTGTTCGGTCACCTCTACTTTTTGAACTTTATAAAAATGGATCAGAACCACACACACCTGGTTTTGAGGCAAGTAGCAGAACAGACTTGTGCCTGTAGGTTGAGAAATACGCCATCTGTTAGTCAGAGTCCCTTAATGGTGACAAAATACCAACTTGTAAGGGGAAATGGTTCCATCATTGTTTGGGGGGCTCAGTCCTTGGTCGGGAGACCCACGGCTGTGGGCCTGTGGGAAGGCAGCACATCATGGGCATGAGCGCTGGGGGGAGGTGCTCACCTTGAGGTGACCAGGAAGTAGAAAGAGACCGACAGCAAGACATGAGTCTCACGGTCCCCTTCCAGGGCACAATCCCAAAACCTCCCGCCTGGCTCCTCCTCTTAGAAAGGCACCACTGCCTCCCAGCAGGGCCCAGCTGAGGACCCAGCCTTTGACAGGCCATGGCACCATCCCCCAGAGTCCGTCCCGCACACAGTCTCCCCCCGTCCTTTCCACAGCCGGCCACCTCCCGGGGCTGTGGTGGAGCTTTGTGTTTTCGGAGCGTTCCCTTCTGTCAGCATGCAGTGACGCAGCCCCGTCACGGGGTCTGCCCGGGGTCAGTTTGTATGACACGTTTCATCATGTGAAGGAGAGAGCAGTAAAGGCGTGAGCTCGTGTTTTACATAAAGTACTTCTTGGCATGTTCATGCCGTGTACTGTCAGCTATGAGAGTGCTCAGAACGTCTCCATCGTCTCGTGACAAGAGATGAATGAATGAATGGAGGGGTGGGTAGGTGGATGGATGGGTGTGTGGATGGATGGATAGATGGAAGGATGGATGGATGAATGAATGGAGGGGTGGGTAGGTGGATGGATGGGTGTGTGGATGGATGGATAGATGGAAGGATGGATGGATGAATGAATGGAGGGGTGGGTAGGTGGATGGATGGGTGTGTGTGGATGGGTAGATGGAAGGATGGATGAATGAATGAATGGAGGGGAGGGTAGGTGGATGGATGGGTGTGTGGATGGATGGATAGATGGAAGGATGGATGGATGAATGAATGGAGGGGTGGGTAGGTGGATGGATGGGTGTGTGGATGGATGGATAGATGGAAGGATGGATGAATGAATGAATGGAGGGGTGGGTAGGTGGATGGATGGGTGTGTGTGGATGGGTAGATGGAAGGATGGATGGATGAATGAATGGAGGGGTGGGTAGGTGGATGGATGGGTGTGTGTGGATGGATGGATAGATGGAAGGATGGATGAATGAATGAATGGAGGGGTGGGTAGGTGGATGGATGGGTGTGTGTGGATGGGTAGATGGAAGGATGGATGGATGAATGAATGGAGGGGTGGGTAGGTGGATGGATGGGTGTGTGTGGAGGGGTGGATGAAGGTGGGGAGCAGAAGCCATGGCCTCTAGGACACGCTGGAGCCCTCCCTCTCTCGTCTAACCTCGTCTAACCGCTCTGCCGGGAGTGGACCCCGTGACTTCCTCCTGTGGTCAAACCCCACACAGTCTCTAAGAATCACAACAATCCTATGAAGTGTTCACCATCTTTCAAATGCGATTCCACATAGGCGGGGGGGGGGGGTGCCCCAAATCCCTAACACTTCTCCTGGAACGGGTCAGTACGCGCAATAGCAGGGGAGCTTCAGTTCTGCAGTACCTCCTGTGCTAGTGGAAAACTCAGACGCAACCTGAAGTCTGCGTCCTGCTCAACAGCATTGCCAAACTCGAGTCCTAACACTCGGGTCAAGAGTGCTTGCTGGATTTATTGCGCCGCCGCACTGCCAGATACAGGGCGTTCACCACAGGCTGAAGCAGACCCTGGGTCAGAGTGAAATTCATGGGGTTTTCCAAAGGGACAACCCTACAGTGGGGAGCAGAAGCCATGGCCGCTAGGACACGCTGGAGCCCTCCCTCTCTCGTCTAACCGCTCTGCCGGGAGTGGACCCCGTGACTTCCAAGGCCATGGCTCTTTCTGACTTCCATCCCGGGCCTGACCTGTGCTTCCTGTGCTTGGCGACAGAGTCGTGGAATTCTGTGTGCTTCAGAGTTCTCTTGTTTCCTTTTCTCCTCCGTCTCGCTTGGCCTCAGTGACCCAGCCGTAAGGTGATGCCAAGGCTACATACTTTAATAATGCTTAGCACACTGGAAGGATAGCCACCAGGGCTGGTTCTCATGGACTTGCCCAGAATCCGGATTATCTCCGGCCATTACTCATTATCCTCAGTCATTCAATGGGAACCAATTTAGCCTCTATTAGTGTACAGGTTTTCAAATATAGTTTTGAAAAGTTGTGTTTCTGTTCTTCCATCCATTCATCCATCCTTCCTTCCATCCATCAACCCACCCACCCACCCATCCATCCATCTATCCACACACACCCATCCATCCACCTACCCACCCCTCCATTCATTCATCCATCCATCCTTCCATCTATCCATCCATCCACACACACCCATCCATCCACCTACCCACCCACCCATCCTTCCACCCATCCACCCACCCACCTAGGAACCCTACACTTGCTGGGCACCTCTGCGCTCACACCACTCTGCACAAGTTGTCATGGATTGTACCACAATGCAGAAGATGGCTGAAGTTGTCTGATTCTTAGGACTTGTATTCATTTGTTTTCTTTAGGGTCAAGCAGGAAGATAATTCAACTTTGGTCTTTACCAGGGTCCCTTGTACACCACAAAGATTCTGAAAGTTATAGGTAAGCTCTAACATATCAGCAAGGTTCTTTAGGTCTGCTGTCGTTTTCCCATGCAGGTGACTGATGAGATGCCTGCACAGGGTGGCAGCTTAGATGGCTCCAACAGGATCAGCCATTCTGACCCTGCTGTGCCACCCTTGGGTGCAGACATCTTTGCCAAGTTCTGGGGGCGCAGGCTGGCCTCTCTGAGTGCCTTGCAGCCCCTCTTTCACAGTCTCTGCAGGAGAAGAGCGCACTTGCCCCACTGCTGGGGCACCCTTCCTTTCCCAGTTGGAAGGACGGTGGTCTCTCCTCTCTGCTCCTCCTGGGTGCGGCTCAAGCTTTAGGGACTTGAAGCCACAAAAGGGAGCCTCAGGTAGGGCTTCTGCTTTTTGCCTAATGAAATAAATTGCAATCCCCAAAGAGGAGAAAGGGATACTAGAATTCCCAGAATGTCCTGACTTTTGAAACCATTCTTGGAATCATCTCCAGGGCCCGGGAAATGTCTTGCCCTCAGCTGGCCAAAGACTGTCCCTGCTGCCCTGGGGCGTTGGAGAGGGGAGAACCTCGCTGGCTGGTCAGGCAGGACTCACTCCTGGGGTTGGAGTTAGGTGTTCTGCTGCAGTTTGTCTGTCTATCCCACAGCTCATGCTGAAACTGGCCGTCATGACAGTACTGAGCAGGGGGCCTTTACAGTACTTGACTAGCCACGAGGGCTCCACCCCCGAGAGTGGACTGTCGCTGGGCAGAGGGGCTGTGAGTGCCCTGAGGCGGGTTGCTGATAGAGAGGAGGTGTTGGCTGATTTCTCTTGTGCACTCCATAATACACAACATGTAGGTACCAAGCTTTCTTAGTATATCCTAATTAATTAATTAATTGGTGTCTGTGTCACGTTTGTTAAAGCTCTAAAAGATCATTTTAACCAACCTGGGAGACATGAATGGTCTCAGTAAAGGAAGTGAAAAATTACAGAAGAATTTTAGTTTGAATCCATCCCATTGATTGATTCTTGATTTTACTTCTTGCCCTTTAGGAGTCTTGTTACGGAAGTCAGTCTTAAGCCAACATGATGAAGATTTGAGCCTACTTTTTCTTCTGTTAGACGCAGGGTCTCTGTTCTAGTGTCTAAGTCCTTGACCCACTTTGAGTTGATTTCTGTGCAGGGTGAGAGAGAGATGTTCAATTTCATTCTGCTACATATGGATTTCCAGTTTTGCCAGCACCATTTGTTGAATAGGCTATCTGTTCTCCAGTGAATGTTTTTGGCTCTTTTGTCTAGTATGAGATAACCGTATTTATGTGGGTTGGTCTCTGTGTCCTCTATTCTGTACCGTTGGTCTACAGGTCTATTTTGGTGCCAACACCATGCTGTTTTTGTTACTGTTGCTCTGTAGTATAGTGTAAGGTCTGATATTGTGATGCCTCCTGCTGCACTCTTCTTGCTATGGACTACCTTGGCTGTTCTGGGTCTCTCATTTTTCCAAAATGAATTTCATGATTGCTTTTTCTAGTTGTATGAAGAATGTCATTGGGATTTTAATAGGAATTGCATTAAATCTGTATAATGCTTTTGGTAGTATGGCCATTTTGACAACATTAATTCTGCCTATCCAGGAGCATGGGAGATCTTTCCATCTTCTAAGGTCTCCTTCAATTTCTTTCTTTAGTCTTCTGTAGTTTTCATTTTAGAGGTCTTTCACTTCTTTTGTTTGATTGATTCCCAAGTATTTTATTTATTTATTTTTGAGGCTACTGTGAATGAGGTGGTTTTTCTAACTTCTCTCACAGTGGATTCATCACTTATGTATAGAAATGCATTTGATTTATGGGTATTGTTTTTATCCTGCTACTTTGATGAATTACTTTATGAATTTTTGAAGTTTTCTCATGGAATTTTTTGGATCTTCTAAACATAGAACCAGGTCATCAGCAAACAGTAATAGTTTGAGTTCTTCTTTTCTTATGCATATTCCTTTAATTTCTTTCATCTGATTGCTCCGGCTAGAGTTTCAAGCAGTATGTTGAATAGAAGCGGTGAAGGAGAACACCCCTGTTTGTTCCAGCTTTTAGGGGGAGTGCTTTCAATTTCCTCCATTTAGAATGATGCGGGCCTGGGGTTTAGCATAGACGGCGTCTGCAATGCTGTGGTGTGTTCCACTATCTCTTGTTTTTCTAGTGTCCCCGTTTGGACATAATTGATGGGTCTCTTTCTTTGTCATGTTTTAATTTATTTATTAAAGAAGTAAGGGGAGATTCAGATATGAATTAACAAACCATGAAACTAAGGTGAGTAATGGGACCACTATAATTTTTTTTTCAATATTAAGAAGCAAAATATGTGAGATCATTTCAAAACCAGGAATAAGTAAAAGGAAGAGATGAGATTTGAATGTAAGAATAAATACACACTTAGAATACTTGGTAATCGAATTAGGAAAGAGAAGCAGGTCATATCTAGACTAGACAGGATTTCTATTTCTTGTTGATTTGAGGGTACACACAAAGTGACACAGGACACTGACAAACACCACGAGGACCGAGGACACCCACAACAAACTGGCTCAAGGTGAATTAGCTCATGTGCTTGTTTCCTGGTGCAAGTACACGTTTGCACACATATAACTGGAAATGTGCTGAGGCCCTAGAGGAGAAAAATTAAAAATAGAACAAAAAAGGAGGTGCCTTTTCAAAATCCTAAGTATCTAGATGCCATACTAATAATAACGTTTACAGTTTACAGTACTTTTCTGAACTGTGAGTAATTGTTGAATGAGATTTGCAGGAGACTGTGCTTTGGACTAAGGGTCAACAGCCTAGATGAAGCCAGAGTGGACTTTCCTGGGCACATGCCCGAGTGAACTGGAAAAATGGCCCTGTTTTCCAAACCCCGGGGCTTCCAGCAACCGAGAGGTGGGAGCTAGAGTGACAGGTGGTGACCTGGAGTGCCCTGATGAAGATGGTCCACCCCTGTGTCCCGTGCTGGCCCCTTGTCCCCACTCAAGCTGCATCACAAGGCCACCTCTCGGCCGGCTCTGGGGAGAGAGGGTGCAGCCCCACTCTTGAGTTGCTTATTAAAGCCAATTAGATTATTAGACTAAGTGTGTTGGAATTTTTCTTTTTTGACATAATAAAAAAGAAAGATCTTTTCCACCCAGGAAAAGATCAGCTGACATGGACATGCAAGCACACAGCAGGCCCAGGTGAGTGTATATAGGGAGGGGGCTGAGAGACGAAGCCTGCAAAGCTCAACTTTAGGGTATTCTCAACTTTGTAGAACAAAAAAATATGTAGAGAAAATGTGTATCTGCATGAAATTTGAGTGATTATTTCTGAGTGGTGTGAAGCTTTTGTTTTATTCTTCATATATCTATGTATTAATAATTTATGGTGTTTGTGCTGGAGTTGGTCTGAATGTCAGTCTCTTCTCGGTGTAGAAAACAGTATTGCTAAGCTTTGTCACGAAAGGCAGCCAGCAAAAAGGAGAAGAAGGAGGCAATGGGTGGTTCTAGAAGGGCGTCCAGCATCGAGGGTTCCCCCTGAATTCTGGGATGTTTGTGATTTAAATGGCTTTTTAAATTTGAAATGTAATTGATATTCTGTAAAATGCACAGTTATAGGTACAACCTGAGAGGTCCCCCAAAAGCTCATGTGTGAGGCAGCACAGGAGTGTCCGGGGTGAGAAGATTGGGCTACAGAGCCTTGACCGATCAGTGGGTCAATCCCGTGGCAGGGGTTGCCTAGGCGGCAGCTGAAGGCAGGCAGGCGTGGAGGAGGAAGAGGTCACTGCAGATGGCCTGTGGGTTTATATTTTGTCCCTGGTGAGTGGAGCTCTCTCTGCTCCGTGGTGGCCGTGTCCTGAGCTGCTTTCCTCCCCCACACCCTTGGCTATGGAGTCGGCGGTCTGTGGACTGAGACCTCTGAAGCTGTGTGTTTTCCTCCTCTAAGTCCGTCTAAAAAAGCTGAAGCACCATCCTTGCTCTCCGCGTCCTCACGTGGGTGAAATCCGCCCCCGGGGTAGAGATGGTCGAGCTTGGGTGCAGAGGCTTCACTTATTCAAGTCACAATCCTTTTGCTGAGCATTTTTCAAAGTATCCACTGCCCAGTTGTTTGCTTCTTCCTCCAGCTGTGCCCGGGCTCTCTTCAGCCTGTTCTTTATGCCTGGCCTTGGTGACCACCCAGGAAAAGATCAGCTGACATGGACATGCAAGCACACAGCAGGCCCAGGTGAGTGTGTATAGGGAGGGGGCTGAGAGACGAAGCCTGCAAAGCTCAACTTTAGGGTATTCTCAACTTTGTAGAACAAAAAAATATGTAGAGAAAATGTGTATCTGCATGAAATTTGAGTGATTATTTCTGAGTGGTGTGAAGCTTTTGTTTTATTCTTCATATATTTTTGTATTTCAAGTGTCCTACAATGAACATGTTTTCAGAAAAATACTTTAAACAGTTACATATATTTTTATGTAGTCATTTTTAAGGAGGAGAACCATCCTTAATGAAACGGCGCTTTTGCAGACATTTCAATGAGCCGCTCTTGTGAACGTGGTCTTCTAATTGGAGCTTAGAGGCAGGGACCTGGCGTTCCTGTGACCTCCCCAGGAAGGGCCTCACCCTTTCAGCAGGCCTAACCTCTTCACTTAACCTCTGCTGGCCCTTTGTGAAGCGAGCACAATGGCCTTCCTTGGAGACTCACAATGGCCAATCGGCTGAGGTCTGCAAGTGTCTTGAAACGAACCCTGGATTCAATACCTTTGTGATCTGGGGTGTTACTTAGAGAAATAATGAGGATGATAATTAATTACCCTGAGTGTCCATGCTCCTGAGGTGAAAGAAAGCATGACTTCTTTATAACGCGTCCGGCCCAGATGTGGGTGGGGACAGAGCTGGATGAGAGGGCGTGTGGAGGGAGCCGGCGTGTGGCGGGAGCCGGCACAGAGGGGCCCCTTCCGGCCGGCACTGGTCCCTTCACTGGGTCCACCTGTCTCCTAACTTTTGAGGTCGACTGACGGTGGGCTGGTGGCCACGGAAGTGTCCCCAGGGACACTGTCACCTGTAGTGTGAGGGGAGGACTTGACTCCCTGCTGTCCTCAGGCAGCAGAGCGTCACCTAGCAAGCTTCCCTGCTGACCGCGGACAAGATCTTCCAATCCAACCCAACCGAGTTAACTTACCAGCAGCAATCGCCTTTCTGAGGGTCAGGAAAATAACAGGCTACACTGAAGTACTGATGAAAGTCAAATGGCATTGAAATAACTTCTAGAAACCAACGTTACCAACTTTCACATTTATAGATCACTTGCTTGTAGCAAATCAAAATGTATTAGAGGAAAAAACATGTCCTTTAAACCATCAAAAGCGTAGGCCCTGAGCTGGGGCGTGGGGTGGGAGTAGCGTTTTCCCTCAGGGCCGTCTTAAGCAGTGACAAAAGGCCCACTTAATTGTTTAAGAAAGTAGATTATGTCTTTGATTTCTTCTGAGGACTGGAAGTTCCAGGCAGTAGGGGACATGTGGTTTGTGTTGACTCTGCGTCTGTGTGATTCATTCCAGGGCTTGTGACCCCACTGCCCACCCCGTCAGCCCCAGGTGGGGAGGAGCCAAGGGGGGGGAGAAGGGCTATTCCAGGAGGAAATGCAGTGCACAGGCTCGTGTGACCCTGCCCATGCCCTGCAGGGATTCCCAGGCCTGAGGATCCTCATCCCTCCTGTGTCTCGGGAACACCCCTCCCTACACAGGGCTCTGGCGGTACAAAGCCTGTCAAGAGCAATTTTTGTAAGGTGGGTGTCATCTTCCAGAGCCACAGGCCGAGACTCAGACCAAAGCTGGCCCCCAGTTTCCCACACTCTCACCTGCATCACAGCAGCCTGGTGCCCTTAGGACCTCGCAGGAGGCCTGGTCCTGACAAGCTCTTGGCTCTAATTTCATGCTTTTGAACCTCAAATCTTCCGGGGTTTCCAGTGTTCTTAACCTGCTTTTTCTGCTTTGCCATTTTAATCAGGAGGTGAAAATATAACTCAGGATTAGGAATAACATCTCCATACTTGCTGGATATCGTCCACACGGCGCTCTTGGATTGTGTCAAAAAGAACCTGCAGCCGTGTTGTTGGAGACATGCACACATCGGGGCCCTCGCCTCTGTTCAGGAGTGTGAATCAGGAGCTCTTCAGACTTTCTCCTCAGCACTGTCCCAATCACCAAGGTAAAAGGAGAGCCCCAGGCGGGGAGCCTTGGGGCCCAGTGCTTCTCACTTTCTTGCTACTGAATGCCTTAGCTGTGGAGTAGACCTTGGGCCTCCAGTCAAAGAAGACTCCTTGTTCTATCAGGAACACTGATAACGGCAAAAGATGAGGCATGTGACGCAGTCTCGGCCGGGGCAGGACCTCTGTCTCAATGACCTAACGCCCAGAGCTGACCCTTGCCCTGAAGACCTCAGCCTTCTGCAATTTCAGTCTTATATCTCTCTGAGTATTTTTCATGTTTTCTAGAGTTAAATAAAGCTGAATAGCTAGTTGAGACTGGACTGAATTCTGGAAATTCTTCATATTATTTTGGTTTTTTGTTTGTTTGGGGTACCTGGGATTTAACTCAGGGGCCCTTGACCCTTGAACCGCATCCCCGGCCCTAGTTTGTATTTTATTTAAAGACAGGGTCTCACTGAGTTGCTTCGTGCCTCTCTATTGCTGAGGCTGGCTTTGAACTCGTGATCCTCCTGTCTCAGCCTCCCAAGCTCCTGGGATTACAGGTGTGCACCACCACGCCCTGCTAAACCATCTTTCTTGACTCACTCCAGTTAATAACCCGGCACATTGGTTGGAAAAAGGAGGAAGGTAACATCCAGTTTCCTGCATGAAACCCCAGGGCCCCAGCAGCCCTGGCCTCACCCTAGCTCTCCCAGCCTAAAGGAAGCTTGGTTTCAAAGCTCAGGATGCAGGCTCTAGCCCTCCTTCCGCTTCACAGATTCACTTATTGCAAAATCTGGTCCATTAGCCATGCATGCCAACAGCGGAGAGACTGGAGGTCCCAGACCTGGTCACTGAATGAACTTCAGGGAGCACCGTTTAAAGCTTGGCGTTAGAGTTGTGCCTCCTCTACCCTGTGTGCAGCTGGGGGGGGGGGGGGTGTACGCCTCGCCCGGCCACCTGTGGGAGGAGGAGTGCACTGTTCCCCTCACTTCATCCACACCGGAGCCAAGCCCCCCTTTCGGAGAGACAGCTGCACACTCTTGGTGTCTCTCTAGGCTCACTCTTGCTTTCCCAGATGGTGCCTGCTATGTGTCTCCCTGGGGTCCTGCCAATCTCGCTCAGCTCTTTCTCCTGGGGAAATACTGATGGACCAACCACAAAGAGTCTGGGCTGCCGCGACGAAGTCCTCCAGGATCTCTTCAAACAGACAACACAGGTCACTTCTTAAGAAAATACAGTGCTATCAACTGAGATAGAAATCTCAACCACCAATAATATGCCACTAATTTGCCTACCTAAAAGTTCTTGTGGAATGATAACAGCCTAGCCATTAATAACAACTACGTATGGAGCACTTAGGGTACACTAGGCTATTTATGTTTTATAGTCATTATTTCATCTACTCTGCACAATCCCAATAATTATTATAAAATTTATGATGAAGATTTTGGCTTAATACAAACAATACTGTAATTGAGACAAAATACCTACTCTATATTTTGCCAAATGATGTAATGCCCACAGAAATGCATGCGCTCTGCCGGTGCGTTTGCCTGCCTCTGGGAGCATCTGCGGAATCGAGGGAATCAATCTGCTCAGTGTTCTGTACTGGGACCTTTTCCCCAAGCTACCTAAACCTTCCTGTGCTTGTGCAGATGGAAGAGAAAGCCCGTAGGGATGGACCAGGGTTCTGGTCGCCGGCGTTCCTCAGGCTGCTAGTGCTGCTGCTAATGTTCCTGGTTCAGTCAGTCAGCTGAGCGGCAGCATCTCTGTGAGGGTCCCAGGAGTTCTCAGCAGAGGAAACGACACAGTAAATTATCAGACTAAAATCCCAGTCCGGCCTTCAACAGTGGGGAAAGGTTTGGCGTGAAGGACAAGCTAGAACTCATTTTTACAACATCTGATTAATACTTCTTGTTATTTCTTCTGTTTCTCTCTTGGGTGTTGTTAGTTGATGTCTATAATTTTAGCCAACTTGATACTCCTTCTAAACATGTTACTGTTTAACGTTTTAGACGTGTTTCTAGACTGCCTAGTGCAAGCTGTGTCTCTAGTGGGTAATTAGGTAATCAGATACCACTAGGCTTTGCATTTATAATTTTTAAATAAAGATCATTCATAAACATGATTAAGGAAAGCAAAGGGGGAATCCAAGATGTATGCCAACCATTGACAACAAGGCAGAGAAGGTGACCGCTGTCAGACTCGTCCCTATAGGGTCACTAGCAAGAGTACACAGTCTCATGGCTGTCACAGAACCATCAGGAGTCCCTTAGAGGAGCCCCTGAGCATGCTGCTGCCCTCGGAACACTGAACATGCCTCTTGGCCCTGGGCCTCCGAACCTAAAAGAGTCAAGGTCAGAGCAGGTATCTTGTGAATTCAGACAAAGACTCTGAGCAAAAATGTCTTCAACATAAATCTTCATCAGAAATTTTATAATAATTTTTGGGATTATGCAGAGTAGATGAAATAATGACTATAAAACATAGGTAGCCTAGCTTATACTACGTGCTCCATACATAGTTGTTACTAATTAATTGCTAGGCTGTTATCATTCCATAAGAACTTTTAAGTAGACAGATTAGTGGCAGAAAATTGGTGGTCGAGATTCCTATCTCAGTTGAGTATATATGACTTGATAGCACTCTGTTTTCTTAAGAAGTAACTCGTGTTGTCTGAAGAGATTCTGGAGGACTTCGTCACGGCAGCCCAGACTTAGGAATTTGGGGTCTGGGGTGGGGAAAGGAGTGTGTTAGATGCCGACAGAACATTTGAAGGCAGAATGAGAGTAGCAGGGGTGGGCAGAGCCAGGCCTGCTCATGATGGGCATTAGCTGATGGCTAGTGGCGGACGGGACTGCTGTTCCACACCCCAGTGACACCTACACAGGACCATCCCCACATGAGCAAGGACGGAAGAAGACTCCACATTAACTCTTCATGTAAATGAATCATTCACGTTACTTTTGGAGGAACACTTTTCTTTGTGCTTAAGCTTTTCAACTTAAAAAGATAAGACTGTTCACCACACGTGAAGATAGTGAAATGGAGTTTGAAGTCCAAAGGCTTAAAAAGCCATGAGAACTTCAGCCAGAGCAGCTATTATTAGTGAAGAGGGGAAGAATCTTTTAAGTGAAATACCTTGTGCTATTGTGTTCTGGCAAAAAGCAATGTTGGTTTTAAGTATGTGGAGGCATCTGAGAGCTGGTGTGCACACTGCAGTAATTTAGGTAAGGGAGCACAGTTGTAAAAGGAGCAGGAGAAATATTTAGTTTTGTTACTTTAAACAAAAATACAATTTTCTTTTTAATAATTTCTTTAATGCCAGTAAATATAATGCATAAACATCACATTGCATAAACAAATCCATATTTTTCTTTATAACAGCAGGGCCAAACACTGAAGAACCAAATTCCAAGTTGTATTAAACTGTTCTTCAGAGATGTTCTGTTACTTTTTTTTTTTTTCACTCATGGAAGATTGTGCAAGATCTATACAAATATGAACACACTATAATTATTTGTGCAGTGAAATTGATTCTCTGTAGTAGGATTAGAGGAGGGACATGAGGGCTCAGCTCCACCCCTGTTTGTGCACCACTAGGAAGAAAGGGTCAGCTGGTAATCAGGAGTCCAGCGCTGCAAGACTTGCGCCCAGACTGAAGTGGAGAGATCATTTCCAATGTAGGGTTCAGAGGAGCAAAGACAAGAAGGAAAGAACAAAGACATGGCACCACAAGCAGAGGCATTATAGGAGACGGGGAGGAAAGGGCATGTGGGCTGCTAGGTGGGTGGGCTGCTGGGCAGGTGAGCTGCTGGGCAGGTGGGCTGCTGGGCAGGTGGGCTGCTGGGCAGGTGGGCTGTAGGGTAGATGAGCTGCTGGGAGGGTGGGCTGCTGGGCAGGTGGGCTTCTGGGCAGGTGAGTTGCAGGGCAGGTGGGCTGCTGGGCAGGTGGAGTGCTGGACAGGTGGAGTGCAGGGCAGGTGGGCGGCTGGGCAGGTGGGCTGTTGGGCAGGTAGGTTGCTGGGCAGGTGGAGTGCTGGGCAGGTGAAGTGCTGGGCAGGTGGCTGCTGGGCAGGTGGGCTGCAGGGAAGGTGGGCTGCTGGGCAGGTGGGCTGCTGGGCAGGTGGGCTGCTGGGAAGGTGGAGTGCTGGGCAGGTGGAGTGCTGGGCAGGTGGCTGCTGGGCAGGTGGGCTGCTGGGCAGGTAGGTTGCTGGGCAGGTGGAGTGCTGGGCAGGTGAAGTGCTGGGCAGGTGGCTGCTGGGCAGGTGGGCTGCAGGGAAGGTGGGCTGCTGGGAAGGTGGGTTGCTGGGCAGGTGGAGTGCTGGGAAGCCGTCATGGAGAGACTCTGTCTTCAATCACATCACTGTATCCATCCATTAAAGATTACTGGACTTGGCCTTATGATTACTATTTGGAGTAGCTCCATTGAAGGAGGGGTTGGAGGAGTACTTGTCCTTTGCCAAGTAGTATCCTCAAAAAGGTGTGTTCCCTGTGCGGTTAGTTCTCCCAGTGTTCTTACACTTGTTCTCAGTTCTGGAAGCTCATGGACAATAGTCAAATGTAGAAGCTGGAGAGGCGTGTGGGATGGCTGGTGGTATGAGCCCACGTGGGTGCAGGTGTGGGGAAGCCTGAGGACACCCGGATGTTGACATGCTGATCCATTCAGGGCGTGTTTACTGGAATTACTTCGGATTGCCTGGAGGCAAAACGAGGGAGAATTAACTTTTAAAGTAATAAAAGTCTGTGTAAATCTAAATTCCCTAATCTTGTGAATAATTGCTCACTGTAGAGCCAGGCTTAATGAAAGACCCTAATCGCTGCTTTTGCACTACGGAGTGATGCGGCTGTATTGAAGTGGATAAAGGCAACACACTCTATGACGTTATTACCCCTGAGTGCACCACCTCATCCGGGGCTTAGCCGCCTCCCAGCTGAACAGAAACAGTTGACTTTGTGTGTTTTCTGAAAGAGGTCGGTGGGAATTTTGTTTTAACACATGCAGTAACAAAACATGTCTGCAGAGAAATAGAGGAGGTAAAGAACAAGCCAAGGAGACATCACCAGCACTTTACACACCATCGCAGGCCAGCAGTCAGTGTCAGACCACCTCCTCACCAGGGCAGGGTGGAAGTGAACTTGAAGTCCTCAGGCAGTATGCATACTGCAGGTATAAAACAGCAAAGAGAATCTTTTCTCCAGGGAGTCTCCCAATGACCATGAACTTGTGGGATGTTGATAGTGATTGTGAATTGTAGCTGATGACTCTCGTGAGCCTTGCAATTCACACAATTCTAGATTATAATAAAAACCTTTATCAGAAATTTAACTATCCAAGCAAGTCTAGGACAGTCATACCTTTAGCCATTCAAATAACAAATGACTCAAAAAGTCCACATGTACTTGTTTAGCAAGTGAAACTGAAATGCTGAGCTGTATATTTTAGCATGAAGAGTGCAGATCTGAGGTGAACTCCTTCATAAAGCCAACCTGGACGTAGACGGGCACCGTGGCCAGCCTGCGAGGGGAGAGGACAGAGCTGACTTCAGGAGGAGCTGGGGGGGGGAGAGACCTGGCAGCTTTCTCTGTGGGGCAGAAAGGGGTGGCTGGGAGGGCACGTGTGGGGGCAGGCTCCAGGAGGAGCACCCTGGGGGCCTGGACGTGCCCGGAGCCCTCAGATGTGCTGGGGAATCAGAATGCAGATCTGCAGGTTTTTTCCCCCAAGAAAACTTGCGATTTGTCCTGGCCTCGGTAAGTGTCACACTTCCTGGACTTGACAGCAACCGGTTGCTGTCAAGGGCTGTGGCAGCACGGGCACAGGCGGGCCCTGTGGTATTCTGGCTCGGTGTCTTTAGGCTTGATCCCTGATGTGGATTCATGAGATCCACTGTTAGAGTGGGCACGGGAGACTTCAGAGCAGAGAAGCAGAAGTCAGTCCTCTAACAACCCGTTTATTAAAAATCTATCAATCTTACATTTATTACTCAAGAAATGTACTTCATATTTGGTTTAAATCCATCCTCAAATCTTCATCACCAGATTAGCTCCACAAAGATATTGCATTTTACAAATTCCAAGAGATTAAAGGTGGGGCAAGAAAACTGGAGAAAGAAATGTGATATGACTTGACACTTGCTTTTCAGACAAGACCATTTTTCAAAGGGATCTTTTTAGTTAAGTATTATTAGACAAGAGCTTAATATCTGGACCCAAATTACTGGTCAAATTATCATGGCTTGAAAGAGTTGGTGTATTTTTGTGATGTGAATAGCCCTAATTGTTGGCAGGGTCTGAAATGGTCTTC
Source organism: Spermophilus citellus (assembly GCF_964194105.1). NCBI lineage: Eukaryota > Metazoa > Chordata > Mammalia > Rodentia > Sciuridae > Spermophilus > Spermophilus citellus. The sequence continues at coordinate 154,155,816 of NC_138189.1, forward strand.
CATGTGCTTTAAAATCTTTGTTATTATATTGCTCTCTACATTCTCTGGGGCAGGTGATTATTGGCCAGCTGTCAATTATACTTAGTGATGGAAGACATGGGAAGGAGAAAATTGAAGTCTACAAACTAGACGAGCCATTCCATCGACCTCTCGGTGTGGCTGGTGTGGATGTGAAGGTGGACTCTTCCCCACTCCAGCTGGGTGATTCTGAGCTCCCATTTCCACAATGGAAAACGGGACCATAATAAGCCCTACCTCTCACAGGACCCATTTTTAGATTTTTATTTTTAGAATGCTGTCTTTAAACGTGTCCCTCGGGCACTTGGCCATGCCTGCCCGGGGTGTACATCCAGTTGTGTGTGTGTGTGTGTGTGTGTGTGTGTGCGTGCACATGCACACGTGCACATGCACATGCATACGTGCACATGCACATGCGTCTGGGTGTGCAGAAGGCCCTCCACATGCCACCACTCATCAGAGCTGCCTTGGATTCTGACTCCTGTCCCTGGACAAGCTGGAGTACTTAGGCACAAAGGTGCTGGGATGACCACAGAAACTAGACAGAATGAAGAACCTACTGAAATTCAAATTGCATCATCATCTAAGGTTACGGCCAACTTCAAAGCCGCAGAGTGGAAGGCCAGGAATCCTATCTCAGCACCAGGCTCCTCCTACAGCGTTAGGCCTGCACCACAACCTGGGGAGGGCTGGCCAGCTGGCATCAGTTAGTCTTACTGGACATCGGAGTCTAGCCTTTCCTTTGGAGGGGTGGATGCTATGGGTTGAGTTGTGTCTCTCCAAAACCCCTATGCTGAACGTCCGACCTCTGGTGCCTTGGACCTTGGTTGAAAGCCAGGTTGTTGAAGGTCAATATTTATGATAAAGTCCATCTGGAGTGGGGTGGGCCTGTAACCTGAGAGGACCCTTGTCTTCCTAAGAGGCCAGGTGAAAACCCTGGGTCCAGACCCCTGAGACCTCTGCTGCCCTCCCCCAGGCCCTGTTCCCGGTGCTCCGTCAGCAGAGCCCTGACAACTAATACAAGGAGTAAAAATACAAAATCAGGAGAGAAGGACTTCCTGATTCCAGCAACATGTTATGAACGCTGAGGACCCGAAGGGCTCCTAGACATGTCCTGGCTCAGTTCTCTCCCTCTGAGTTGCAGAGGGATCCCTGTAGCAGAGATAGCCAGGTGTTTGAACAAGGCGGGCTCACGTTTCCTGGCCTCTTCGCTTGGTTACTTGCCAAAATGAAAGGGACAGTACCTATTACCAAGTCCAGGGAGATGACAAACAGAATGGAGGAAGAGACGACATTCAGATCTGGCCAAGGTCGCTCTGTGGGATGGTCAAAGAAGGCTTGAAGAGAAATCAGGGTGTGTGTGTGTGTGTGTGTGTGTGTGTGTGTGTGTGTGTGTGGTCTTGATTTTGAGATTAGAAAAACAAGCAAAACCCATGGGCAGAAGGACATCTGCCCTGGACAGGACAGTGGAGCACCTCGCGGAGGCCTGGACATGGCATGTTTGGGACAGGGAGGGAGGGATTGCTAGGGAACAGGGCTGAGCTGGAGGGAACCTGCTTCGACTTGGGTCCAGGTGACCACGGGTCTCCCTAGCACAAGTCCTGGCCAGTGGACATTCAGATCTGACAACAGCATCTGGTAACCCTTATCATCTTCTGCTCTTTTTGATTCCTCAAGGGTGTTTGAGTGAATGTGTGTGTGTTTGGGCATGCATGGGAGTGACCTCCAACTTAAGCCCCCAAATAATGTCCTGTTGTTTGAAAAGCATCAGCCTATTCCAGCTGACCTCAAGCTTTTCTGGGCAGAATACTGGGAAAACCATGAGAAAGAATTTCTATCATTCCCAAGAGGTAGAGGTGATTTTTGAAGGATATTACTCTATTTATCTTTTAAGATTCCTAAAAGAAAAAAATATTAAAAGAAGTTTTATACTGTGCAAGAACTCACCAATAACCATTTTTATTACACATGCATTAAGAATCCTTGCAAGGTCAACATAAAATTTTTATTTTTAGGATGCTGTCCTTAAAGCCTCTTAGATCATGCATCAATTACTGCAGAAAGATGGTGACTTACTGTTTCAATTATATATAGGTTGTCACAAGGCAAAGTGTCAATGACTATAAGGTATCTCACATTGCTATGTGAGGAAAATAGCTATTTTTTGAATTGAGGACAAACAAAATTCAAGTTAAAGCAATAACACTTCATAAATAATGCCTGTCCTGTCTCTTCCTTCCCATCCGAAATTATTAGATTTTTACAAATATCTACTTATTCTTGTTTTTTTAGATTACTATCTTTGTTATTTTTAATTATTTATTCTAATTAGGTATATATGGCAGCAGAATGCATTTTGATTCATGATACACAATTGCCGCACAACTTTTCACTTCTCTGGTTGTGCACCATGTAGCGTCACACCACGTGTGCAGTCACACGTGTACCTAGGGTAGTGATGTCCACCTCATTCCACCATCTTCCCTGCCCCCATGCCCCTCCACTTCCTCCACTTTGTTATTCTTTTTATGGTCTTGGGAATTATAATCTTTACTTTTGCTATGATTCGAATGTTGTATTCCCAAAATTCATGTGTTGAAGTCCTAACCTTCAGGGTGGTGGCATTAAGCAGTGGGCCTTGGGGAGGTGACTAGGTCACAAGAGCTCCTGAATGAGATTAGTGTCCTCCTACAAGAGCCCTGAGAGCGAGTGTCTGCCTTCCCAGGTGAGGACCCAGCTAGGTGGCACTCACAAGAGCCAGAGGCAGGCCCTTGCAGACACCAGAGGTGCTGCATATTGGTTTTAGACTTCTGCTTTCTAGAACTGTGAGAAACCTCTGTTGTTTACAAACTGCCCAGTTTAAGATATTTTGTCTTTGTAGTCAGAATAGACTAAGACAATTTTTTTTTCAAACAAATAAATGGGTCAACTTAAGCCAAAACCTTCATCTTGCATCAATAGTAGTTGCATATGAAACTGTATTAGTACAGTCTTAATAACATACTTTTTTCTAGATTTATTATCTCCTTTGCAACTTGCACACTGGTACTTTGTTTTCTTTGTTTTTATAATACACATTTTATTACTCTGTGGAAATAATATGCAGCTCAAATTCTTCCATCTAATTCAAATTAAAATAGTTCACAAATAACTGAGAATCAATCGTGTTCCCAATGTTTATCTCCAAGTTACAGATGTTTTCTTTCTTCATTTTTTGCCTCAGATGCATTAGAAGCTTTTTAAACTTTATAAGCAGAGTTAAATAAATAAACGTTTCCATTGGGAAAACCGTGGACTTTCACCAGCTGCAAACTTCACTGCACTGGTAAATTTATGTTTATTCTGTAATAAAACAGTAATGCACAGCGCTGGCCTGAATTCTGAGCTAGAATTTAATCTGTTTGATTGGACGAGTTCAGTGCGCGGTCCTTCTGTCCTCCGTAAAGCTCCCTCTGGCAGGTACCAAGCCGACAGCCCTCTGCTGAGTTATGGTTTGGTGCTCAGACTGGGACTGTCCATGGGATTATTCAGAAAGCAATAACCCATTTGGGGGTACTTTATCTTTTTATAATGGGATATTTAATTTTACTGTGCCTAGAAATATTTGTCAAAGAGCAAAAGGTTTTTTTTTTTTCTCCCAAAGAACTTGGGTTCTTTCCTCTAGTTTCCTAAAGTAATTAGTGATACTATTTCAGTTCCTTTGACTAGTATTTTCAAACGTCAGATGAATTTTAAAGGAAAGCCAAGGCCGTTCACAGGTCAAGGAATCATGTTTGAACTCAGGTACGGGACCCTGGAAGCTCTCGGTCAGGCGTGTCTCAGACAGACTGAACTGTGAACAGCATGTTAGGTGCACGGCACAGAGAGGCTTCAAATGCCAGCATGCGCACAGCTTCAGTCCTGAGAAGAGGCGCGTCTGAGCACCTGCTGGGAGGAACAGGGTGTTCTCTGTGTAGTGCACACTTTCACACACACACACACACACACACACACACACACACACACAGAGCAGTATTCCTATTTAATAAAAGAGGAAGGCAATGTTCAAAGACATTCAATAATTTTTCATAGAACAAGAGTTGTATTTTCCATTTTTAACTTTCCTTTTTATATTTATATTTTTCTTCACTTTTCCCCTTTATTTTATTATTTCAATTATACAGAAAATTTTGGGGAAAAAATTCTTCTGGTAAAGAAACTGAAACATTATGTTTAAAGCTTTAACAACCTTTAACAACCCCTCTGGTGCTGATCATATTTCTTTCACTAAACAAACAGATTGATACATTTAATGTGAGCTTAGCCCTTTTTAGACCCTTTTCAGTCTGCTTTGAGAAGAGTCAGACCCTGTGGGTGTTTCACTCATGTCTCTTCCCTGACAAGGTGTCCCAGGGTTTGTGAGTCCATCTTCACGTAAGTACCCGCTGTGCACACAGCTCTGCAGGTGCCTGTGCCATAGTGTGTGCTGGAGACAGGGACATCTGGCGCATTCAGTCTCCTGGTGCTGGTGAAGACCTCGTGTGCTGGCCTTCTGCTCCTGTGGGGCAGCCCGGCATCGCAGCGCAGTGAACCCTGGGAGGGTGGTCTTGACGGTAGCGTGGGCCCTACAGTGGGGTGGGACGCCTGCAGACCTGGAGAGCGGGCGCTTCCTGCCCAAGGAGCCCCACCCGGTCTGCTTATTTGGCGTGGGAGCACCAGGCCCCCAGCTGTGACGCTCTTGGGGCTGTGTCGGGCTTTTCTACCTGCTGGCGGGGTTACAAGTGGCATCTCCGTCCTCAGCTGGTCTCTCCTGGCTGCTGGAGACGAGAACCGTCTTTCCAACAGCTATTTATATTTTTACTTCTATCAATCTCATTTTGTTTTGGTCTGTTTTCCCCTCCAGGTTTTCATCATCTTACGGATTGCTATTTGTTATATTGCAAATGTTTTTCTTGGTCCATAAGTTGTCTTTTAACATCTTCAGGATGAATTGTTCAGAATTTTTGACGTTCATATGTTCTCCTGTATCAAGATTCTACGTTTTTTTGAATTTTTTATTCTCTAAGGATTTCTCCGTCCCAAGGTCATAATGGAGTCTTCTATATTTTCCCTTAGTAATTTGAAAGTCATTATTTTCCTGCGTTGTGATGTTATATGATGGTGTGAAGTATTGATTGAAATCCTTGGTTCCTCCAGGGAACTCAGTGGTGGAGGGCCAGCAGATGAGACAGATCCCTACAGAGATCAAAGTCAGGTTCCAACAGAGCCCTGGTGCTTGGTGGGCGCTTCCTGGTGTGACCCCAGGTGCCAGTGAAGAGAAACTACTTGATGCCTTGTCACCTTTACCAAGGGAGAGGGTGTGGGAGGAGACAGACGGCCCTTGCTGGGGAGTGTGTTAGAAGCCCAGTCTTGTCCCCAGCCAGAAAGGTTGAGAGAGTGAATGAGGTGTGTCTACTGAGGATATAGAGGGTGCAAAGCCAGAGACAAAGCCAGGATTTGCTGAGGCCCGAGGAGGGAGAGCCTCCTCCTTGCTGGGCTTGGTGCGTTAGACCTGGGTGCAGAGGTTTGATCTGCAGACTGGGCACCAGCACCCTCTTGCCTGTGAGCCTTGAGTCCTGGAAGATCCCAGTGCTTCCTCTGACTTCACTTGGGAGAGGGAGACCAAGCTGTGGCCCTTTGTGCAAGTGACCTGGGGTCCCTCCTGGAGGTGCCTTGGGCAGGGGATCCCCATGTGGACACCAGGGCAGCCCATGTGATGGCAGCTTCCAGGTGACAGAAGCAGCCATAGAGTCATGGCACACAGGGTGAGGGGCCTCTCTGCCCCTTGGCATCTCTCATGGGAAGAGGCTAGGGTGGCATTTAAGCTGGCAGAGGAAATGTCGGCTCAACAGAGCAAGAGGAGAGGGCGTAGGATGCACCCACATCCTTGCCTTCACCCCAACACCACTGAGGGAAGGAGGTGCCAGATCCTAACTCAGGCAGCCCAGCCAGTCCAGCTGGTGGCGCCCCTCAGCGTTCCCAAGCACCGCATTGCTCCGGACTCTGGCTTATGTCCGTTTTCAGATTCAGGACCTTTCTTTCCAATTCTCTCTCTCTCTGTGTATTTATATATAAATTAAGTTTAATGGGTATTTTTCATTATTTGAAGAATGGGGACATCTATTTAGATAAAATAGTTTTTGTTAATTTGTTAATATAGGGAATTAAAATGGTGGATTTTCTAATATGGAATCATCCTCGCAGCCTATTTTAAATCCGACACAGCCATTGTTGGATTCTCTTCACTAATGTATTAATGTATTGTTTAGGAGTTTCGTATCCAAGTTCAAAAGTGAATTGAATAATGATTTTCCCCACAGCGCTAGTGTCCATTTTTGCTCTCAGGATGTGGAAGGCCATGGGACTAGTAGTTTAGAATAAATGCTTGTTCTAAATTCTGGATTTGTTGACATAAAAAGGGGATTTTCTGCCTGCTAATCTCAATCTTTCTTGAGTCTGGAGACTTTGCCTAGGAAAATTGTTACCTGATGAACTAATTTTATTGGTGTTTTATTGGGTTTTCTACTGCTTCCTGGGCCAGGAAGCAGTAGAAAACCCCATTTGTATTTCATGGAAAAATTATTCAATGCCTGTAGGTGAGATGCCCATATTCGGTGGTCCAAGATCACGCGGGTCCTGAGGAGGCTCTCACAACTCCACGGCTCCTGAATCGCGTCTCCTAGTTTGTCTCTCATCTGTTTTTCACACCCCCTTTGGTTTCCACCCATCCCACTCATTTTCATTGTTTTCTGTTTTATTCCTTGTTTTATCATCATTGTGTTCTTCCTTCTGATTTCTTTGGGATAATCTTGCCTCCCCTGTGACATTTGCTTCCTGATGGCTGGATGTGGTTCATTCATTTTAAATCTCTTTCAGAAGTCACGCCACACGCCTTTCCAGCTGCCTGCCCTGTGCTCTGCTCCCCCAGGTGGCTCATGAGCTCCCCTTCTGGTCGACGTCCTCTGAATACCTGGTCACCGCTGATGTTCGTGTCACTGCCCTGTTGAGTGTAAAGGAATGATAAAGGGAGCTACAGGGACAAGGTGCAGAGGCGGGGAAGGTGGCAGCTGGCTCCTGTCCAGGCGGCCACGTTTATTTATACCAGCACGTTACATTAGGTCCTTAGTACCTTAACCACGTTACTGTTTAGAGTATCAGGAAGGTTGCTGGTTCTGCAGTGACATTGCACAGTTACAATATGCAATGTCAGGAGCTTTGTGCAGCTCTCAAGAAGGGCCATGGTCTGAAGTTACTGTTAGGCCGGCAGTTCCAGAGCTTGGTGAGACACTGTAGTTATCTGGAAAGCAAGTTCCTTTACTCCCGGGAGCTATGTGCCTGCAATCAAGGTGGAGGCTGACGAGGCTCTAGTGCACAGGCTTCTCAGCAGGACACTGTCACACCAGCTAGACATGGCACAGGTATTTAGTTATTTTACTAGTCCCTAGGAGAGACTGCAGGGCATTCTAAGGGTGGGAAACAGGGTGCCTGTTACTTCCCGGGTGTCAGCTTCCCTGTACGTTTCCATGGTTGGAATCCCTCTAGTTCAGGGTGTGCTGTCTGTGGGACTGGAGCCCGGGTTTCTGCTCAGGGTTAACAAGCCTTCTTGCCCCCCCCCCCCCCAAGACTGTTGAAGCTTGCTGCATCAGGCCTGCTTTGCCCTTGGCTTTCTAAGCCTTCAGTGACTCTGTTTTTATCAAGGATTTTAAACAACTGTTGAATTTTTAGTTGCCATAAATACAACATCACGAACACTTGTTCCTCAGCCACTGAAGGCGTGCGGTGCACTGGTGCTGAGGGTGCTCGCCATGCTGGGCAGCAGACTTCCGGGACTTCTCTCCTCCCAGCATGCAGCTCTCTGCCCACCCCGTCACTCCCTGGTCCCTGGTCCCCTGGACATTCTGCTTCTGAGTGCCACACTGGGCCTCTCCCCACTGAAGAGCACTTTGGCAGTCCACATCACGACTGGCTGGGTCCACTGGGCACTGTGTCCTGAAACTGCACCCACACTGTGGCCCGTGGCAGGGTGGCCTTCCCTTCTGAGGATGTACCTACTGGGTTTTGCTCATCCATTCACCTTTTAATGGACATATGGGTTCCTTCTGTCCCTGACAGTTACTTTAAAACCATTGATATTGATTGCAATTACTCCCATTTTGACTTTTTCCTCTTAATTTTTTCTCCTGATTATTCTTTCCTTCCATCTCTTTCCCTCTTTCTACCTCTCTGGGCATCCTCAGAGTTTTAGCGTACACATCAAGACATTTTCTTCAAAGCTTCTGGAACTGGTCCATCAATCAAGCTCCCAAGCTTTCAAGCCTCTGGTGCGTCTCCTGCCCTCCTCCCGCTCCACACAGGCTCGGCCTCCCTTCTCCAAGTCAGCACCTCTGGAATGAGACGTCCGGGCTGGTATGTGGAAAGGTCTTTCAGATTTTATACCCCTAACTGTGTAAATGCTCTTGTTTTGCTATTATTGTTTACCACAACATTGTATCTTCCTGCTGGATTGTATATTTGGTTTGCTTCAGAGAGACTGGGGTCACATGTCGTGAAGTCAAGTCTACTTGGAAAGGTCATAGGTCAGATGATGGCTTGTGTCTGTCCTTCCTAGAGTCGTGTTATGGTTATGGTGGCAGCTGGGTGCCCCCGTGGAACAGTGAGGCTCCTCTGCAGGATGTGCCCGCAGTGCCAGGAGCAGCTCCACTCGTCACAGGAGTACCAGCAGCCTTCATCCTTTATAAAAAGCGATGTTGGTACAAATTAGTGCTGCGAGTGAACTCGCAAACATCTTCAGTATGTATGTTCTTCAAGTAAGTTAAGTCTTCAACACCGGGTCAACTCACAGCTTCCTTTTAACTGAATTTTGCCATATTATAAGATTTGTCCATCTGCCTTTGAGATCTCTCCAGCCTCTGTATCAGCACGTGCATGAGAAATGCTCCACCCCACCAGGCGCCCGACTCTCCTCTGCCTCAGATCGGTGCTTTCCACTCCCACTGAAGTAGTGGGAACTCAGTCAGACTCTCTGAGGGCAAAATACACAATCACATTTGCAAAGACATTGACTTCTCCTGACTTGTGTTTTATTGAGAAATTGGACTTCATATTGGCAGGGACTATCTGTAAAAACGTGTTTGAGGGCTGGGGCTGGGCTCGGTGGTGGAGCACTTGCCTAGCATGTGTGAGGCACCGGGTTTGATTCTCAGCACCAATGTAAATAAATGAATAAAATAAAGGTCCCTCAACAACTGAAAAATATTTTTAGAAAAGTGTTTGAACTTGATGCCACTTAGGCACACTGGGAAAAGAAGAAAAATAATGTTCTGCTGCAAGGTGTTACTTTTCAAATCTCGATGTCCATTTCCCATGGAAAAATATATAAAGCAGGAGAATTACACAGCTCCACATTTCCCCTGCTGAACCTCATTTGGCAGAAATTGCCACAGAGATCTAAAATGCCTCTGTCTTTTGGTGTTGAATGTCGTGGGCTTCGGCAACATCAAGGCTTGTGAAGTTGGAAATCCTCCAGGGTCGTGTCCTGTGGCACACCCCCTCCAGCCACCAGCCTTCTGGTGATGAAACCCAGGCCAGGGATGTTCAGTTCTGGTGTAGATACTTAATGGGCTTTTCAACACGAAACCCAGTTTTCTTCCAAGGCTAGCTGAGAGGCACAAGTCAGAATCTTGTCGTTTCAACCTCTAGGGTCGCTGAGCTGAGTGCATCCGACACCCCCGATGGGAGTGCAGTTTACAGAGCTTTCTGGAAGGGTATTGTATGTCTCATGTCTTTTTCCTCTCTTATTTTTTAATTAACACATAATAACTGTGTGTGTTTAGGGGACGACGTGTGATATTTCTGCACAGACTTATAGCATGTAATGATCAGATGTATCCATCACTTAAACTCCTATTGACTGTATGGAAATATGGAGTCATCAGTGGCCAGCAAAGGCCTCCCCCGTGCTGTGGAGCAGTGGAAATGGTTCCTTCTGTTCATGGCACCCGGAGCCCACCTACTGTCTGCTCTCCATAACCCCACCGGCCTCGTGCCCCAGGCTCTGGAGGACTTGCACGTGTCACACCCATGGTGAGTGTGTGGTGCTCACGCCCCTGTGCCCTATCTCACTTACCCACTGTCCTTGGGCTGGCCCACGTTGCTGACACAGGATGTTATGGATGAGTGCTCTTCCACTGCATGTACACAGGCTGCATTTCCTTTATCTGCCCATTCATGAGTGGATGTCCAGGCTGAGGCCTACCTGTGGTGAGTCCCGCTGTGGTAGACCTTCATGTGTAGGCCTGTCCTCGGTGGGTGAGCTCATGTCCACTGCAGGTACACCCAGTAGTGGGACCCTGGACCACAGGGTAGTTCTACTTCCGGTGCATCCCAGGAAACCCCACCGTTTCCCGTGCTGACTGCAGGAGAGTGGCCTTCTCTGCATCCTGGCGGGCATCTTGGCTTTGGCCCTCTGGTGGCACCCGTTCTTACTGACTGCAGGAGAGTGGCCTTCTCCGCATCCTGGCGGGCATCTTGGCTTTGGCCCTCTGGTGGCACCCGTTCTTACTGACTGCAGGAGAGTGGCCTTCTCCGCATCCTGGCGGGCATCTTGGCTTTGGCCCTCTGGTGGCACCCGTTCTTACTGACTGCAGGAGAGTGGCCTTCTCTGCATCCTGGCGGGCATCTTGGCTTTGGCCCTCTGGTGGCACCTGTTCTTACTGGGGCAAGCGGATATCGCTGCAGCCGAAGTCACATTTCTCTGGTGAGTGCCCATGCTGAGCACTTAGTCATGGACCTGTGATCACTGGTGTGTGTGCTGACAAGTGTCCATTTAGGTCCGTTGCCCTTTTAAAAATCAGGGTTTTTGTTGTTGTTGTTGTTGTTTGTTTGTTTGGTGTTGCTGGAATTCCTAACATATTCTGCACGTTAACCCTTCCCCAAGGTGCACTTTGCATGTGTATTCTCTCCCATTCTACAGGTCTTCTCTTCCTTCTTGTTTCCTTTGCTGTGCAAAAAGCATTTAGTTTGGTGCAATCTCGTTTTTCTCTTTGGTTTCACTGCCTATAATGTAGGGTCTTATCCGAAAACTCCTTGCTCCGTCTGATGTCACGGGTGTTCTCCTGTGTTTTCTCCTCCTTTCATCATTCCAAATCTAGATCCATCGTCTTAACCCTTATCTTTAATCTGTGACTGCTGGTGGGTGAGAGGTGAGGGTCTCCCCACCCTTCTGTGGGTGAATGCGTAGTTCGTGGGCCCGGTGACTGAAGACCCCTCTCTTCAGTGAGATCCCCAGCACGCTCCGGGCCCAGCCAGTGTGGATGTGCGGGCTGGCTTGGAGGCCTGCTTCTGTACGTTGCTCTGCGTCTGCTTTGAGCCACTCAGGGCAGCTCTGATCACTCTGTGCCCGTCCTGTATTGTGAAGTCAGGTGGACTGAGGCCTCCCCTGCTTGGTTCTGTTGGCTCGGGAATGCTTGGCTGTTCTGCGGAGAAAGTCACCGGTGTCTGCGTAGAGATTGCAGTGAACCTGCAGATCCCTGTGGACACTTCAAGGATGTTCTTCCAACCCACGATATGGAGAGTCTCAGTGCTGTGGTTTTCACTGTGGGGTTCTTTCATCTCCTTGGCTAAGTCTATTCCTTGGTGTTTTATTTTTTGTAGCTGCTACAAATGGGATTGATTTCCTGGTTTGTTTTGTTAGTTTGTGATCAGTGTATTGACATATTGTTGATTCTGCATGTTGATCTTGACTTCACTGAGTTTAGCTAAGGACTCTAAAGCTTTGATGGTGTCTTCAGGTTCTTCTCTGTGCAGAGCAGGTCTCTGCCTACAGGGCTCCTTGATCTCCTCCTTTCCTGAACACCCTTTATCTCTCTCTCTCTCTCTCTCTCTCTCTCTCTCTCTCTGCTAGCTCTGGCCAGGGCTCCCAGTGCTGGGCTGGGTGTGAGGGGAGAGTGGCTGTTCTCTCTTATTCCACATTTTAAGGATTTCCACCTTCTCCCACCCAATGTAAGGTTGGCTGTGGGTCTGTCCCATGTGGCTTGAGTTGAGTTGTGTTTCTTCTGTATTTAATTTGATGAGAAATTTTACCATGGGGAACTATTGAGTTTCATTGATGGTTTTTATGCACCCACTGAGATGATCAGAGGGTATTTTCCTTCATTCTGCAGATGTGGTGTCCTGATGTTTTGGTCTGTGTGTGTTGAATTGTCTCTAGACCAAATCCCACTTGATGATTGGGTCTTCCTCTTTTTGGTGTGCTGTTGGGATTCAGCTTGCTGGTGACCTGTGGAGAATGTTTGCATCCTGCTCATCAGGTAGCTGAATCTGTAATTTTCTTTATGTTTGTGTTGTTGTGTCCTTGTCTGATTTTGGAATGAAGGCAATACTGGTCTCATGGCATGAGTTTGGAAGAATTTGTTCCCTTTCCATTTATTGGAATGGTTTGAGAAGATCTGGCTTTGGTTCTTCTTTATGAACTTGGTAAAATTTGACAGAGAAGCTGCTCCCTCTGGCTTAACTTTCCTTGGAGACATTTCAATGCTGATTCAGACTCATTGAACATGGGGTTCCTTCCTTCCCTCCCAGGGTAGACGCTCTTTCCGTGAGCTCCCTCTGGTAATGTTTTGCTAGTCAGGTTTCCATTTGTTTCAGGGTATTTTTTAATTTATCTTTAAATCTCTTCACTGACCTATTGGTCCTTCAGGAGCATGTTTAATTTCCATGTATTTGCACAATTTCTAGTTTCTCCTGTTGATTTCTATTTATTCTGCTGTACTCAGAGGAGATGCACGATATGGTTTTGGTTTTGAAAGATTTGCCAGGGCTTGCTTTGAGGCATAACACATGACCTGTCCTTGTCAGGGGAGATGAGAAGAATGTATACCCAGCACTGCTGGCCCATCTGCCAGCCCGTTTGAACCCTGACTCGTTGTTGTCATTGTTGATTTTCTCTGTGGGTAACATGCTGCTAATGAGAGTGGGTGCTGAAGTCCCCAGCCGTCCTGCGCTGGACTCTCCCCCTTCAGGTCTGATCACATCAGGTTATGCAGGGTGCAGTGCGGTGTTTGTGGGTTCTGTCCTCTCCTGAATCGAAGCCTTCATCGTGACATGGTGGCCTTGTCTTCCTACAGTTCTGAGCTGAAGTCTGCCTATGTGATGTGGAGAGCCGCTCTGCCTGCTTTGGCTTCTGTTTACAGGGGAGGTTTTCCCACCCCTCTCTGCAGTCCAGTGTGTCTTTACCCGTGGAATGAGTTTGTTGCAGGTAGCATACAGCTAGGACTTACTCTTTTATCCATTTTTACCCATCTGTACCTTTAAACTGAGGAATGGAATCTGCTTATATTCGTCATTATTGACAGGTAACCAAGTACGCCTGCCATTTTGTGAGCTAGTTTGGGTTGCGTTGTGCACTCTTGTTTCTTTCTCCCTCTCACTGTTTCTCTTTGTGGCTTAGTGGTTGTCCATATTGACCAGGTTCGGCTTCGTCTCTTCAGTTGTGCGTCACCCAGTGTGTTTTCAACTTCACATGTTCCTTATGGTGGTGCACATCCTCCATCCTTAGACGAGGACTTCTTTAAGTGCTTGTTATAAAGCCAGTCTGGTGGGGATGAATTCCTTCAGCTTTCCCTTGTCTGAGAAACACGAGGTTTATTTCTGAAGGGTAGCTGTGCTGGGTATGGGAATCCTGGATGGAGTTCTGGGTTTTTTGCTTATTTGCTTCCAACTCTCTGAACATGTCATTCGACTCTCTGCTCCTTTACAGTCTCCGCAGAGGAGCCTGCCATTGGGGAGTGGTGGTTCCCTTACAGGTGACTTGACACTTCTCTCCTGCAGTGCACCCTGTCCTTGGCTGCTGACAGCGTGGTGTCAGTCTGTCTTGGAGAGCACCTCTTTGGTTTGAGTCTCACTGGAGTTCTTTAACTTCGCAGATTTGAGTGTCCACATCTCTCCCAAGACCTAGGAAGTCCTCAGCTATTATTTCATGTAATATAATCTCTTTTCCTTTCTTCATGTCTTTTCCCTCCAATAAAGAAAATATCTGCTTGCTTAATTACGTCTCATAGGTCTCCTAACCCTTCTCTACTCATTTTCTCCCCCCGCCCAAACTTGTTAATCCCAAGATCTACCTTAAGGTTCAAAAATTCTTTCTGTTGCTTGATCTTGTTGTTGTGGCTCAGATGTTTTTTCTCCATTCACTGGAGTCCTCAGTTGCAAGATCTCTGTTGAGTTCTTTCCATGGCATCTCACTCACTCAGATGATGAACTCTTTCCTGTGTTCACTAAGCTGTCTGTCTGTCCTCTCCTGCACCTGGTTCACTAAGCTGTCTGTCCTCTCCTGTACCTGGTTCACTAAGCTGTCTGTCTGTCCTCTCCTGTACCTGGTTCACTAAGCTGTCTGTCTGTCCTCTCCTGTACCTGGTTCACTAAGCTGTCTGTCTGTCCTCTCCTGTACCTGGTTCACTAAGCTGTCTGTCTGTCCTCTCCTGAACCTGGTGTGCTTCCTCTTCCTGACATCCCACAGACTTCCTTTCTTTGGTTTTGTTGCTGGAGACACCCTGTGTCCTCCTGGGGGCCAGGTCCTCTTCCCTTCTCATGTCCGGTGTCCCCACACTAACGTGTGCATATCATGCAATGGTCACCTTTCCACCTATGTTTTCTGTTTCCTGGAGCCAGCGGGCTGACTGGGTGTGGTGTGTCCACTCTGATTCTAGGTTGACTCCGCAGTGTGGTTTTTGCTCATTCTAGTCTGTTGATCCTTCTCAGTGAGATCTGTACCTGGATCCATGGCCCAGGCTGTAGGCATTTGTAACTATAGTGGCACAGGATGGTTTTGTAGGGGGTTGGGCTGCCACCTGGCTAGCTGTTGTGCTGGGCAAGAAGTCCACAGACCCTGGGGACTGGCAGCTGTGTAATGGGCTCCCTGGTGGATAGGGCTATGGTCTGTCCAGCTGTCAGGCTGGACTTGGGTGTTCACGGGTGCCACAGTCTAGCCGGCTGTGTAGCGGGCTTGCTAGGGGTTTAGGTAGGCTTAGAGCCATGTTAAGGAGTATGTGGTTTTGCAGCCCAGGCAGCTGTTCAGTGGGCACCTCTGGCCTGCTGTCAGGTGGGGTGCAGGCCCAGAGCTCTGTTGGACTGGCCACTTGTGCTCCGGTACAATACGGACTGCTGCCTGGCCAGGTTCAGGCTCACGTGTGTGCAAAGCTGTGATCCAGCTGGCCATATGGTGTGCTTGCTGGCAGGGCAGGCTGGGTTCCTGGCTGCACCAGGCTGGGCACAAGCAAACACAGGACAGTGGGCTACTTTTACTCTGTGCGAGTCAGTCTCTTCCTTGGGAGACTGGGCACTGTGTAGGTGTGGAAGCTGGGGTCCCAGACTTCCTGCTGCACAAGGCTCTGAGTAACTAGGGTCACTTGTATGAGCCCAGGGCAATGATAGTGCTCTCCAGACTGGAAATGGGCTGTGGTGACCAGCTCCAGGCAGGACACTCTCCAGACATGGGTCAACTGATGGATGTCTCCAGGTGATGCTGAGCCATGGCTGCGTGGGTCCTGGAGGGCAAGGGGTGTACCACATGGGCTCCTGCACCTGTGTGAACCCTGGACTTTTCCACACTGCGTTCGCGACCTGGGGGCTGCTGAGTTCTCCTGGTGTGTCTGGGTCTGCAGTTTCCCTCTTCCCTACGAGGAGAGGTACATCTGGGCTCCTGGATGACCCGGGAAGGGGGACAGTGTTGATGTTTGATTTTAGATTGGCTTAGGGTGACCTTGCTGACCCTTCTCAAGGGGTGAACATGCCGACTGTCCCTGTAGATTGTGCTTTGCTGGGTACGGTTCTCTACCTCTTGTATATGTTGGTTCCAGAACTTAATTCTGGCCCCGTGATTTTTCCCTGTGTCTCTCAGGCTCACCGTGTTCCTTGGTTCTCTTCCAGGGTCAGCTGTCTTACTAACCTTGCTGTCACAGGTCAGTCTTGGCTTGTGGCTTGTGTGACCCCTGTTAGTGCTGTGTCACCCACTGCTGCCAGCAAAGGCTCTCCTGAGTGACATGTGCCTGGCTGTGCACACTGGAGGGCTGTCTCCATCTGGCTGCTCCAGCTCCACGTCCCCTTCCTACTAGGAAAATCAATGCTCTGGTGACAGAAAGGCCACTGAGGCCTGTTGCTAAGAAGGATGTCGCCCACTGCCCCCACTCACCGTGCCTGAGGCTGGGCCATAGCATGGACTGCACAAGATGTTTTTTTTTTTATTTATTACAAGTCCTCGCTGGCCATCTTGAGGAGCCTGGCCACCTCTGCAGAGCCAGAACTGTGTAGGTGTCACCCTGGCAGGTGGTCGGGCTGTTGTGTGCTACATCAAGGTAGCGGACTCCCTTCCCCATGCCTTGGTGAAGAAACTTAGCCCTCATCCAAGGTACTGAATTTGACCTGGCTCGGAGGACTCTGCGAGCCAGGCAGGGTGGCCGTTGGACCTGGCTGTGGGGCTGGAGAGCTGGCAGGACCGCAGTTTCCTTGTGTAGAAGGTGCAGTGGCGTCACGGACGGCCTTGCCTTTTCCCAAGGTCCGTGTTAATACTGCTCACATTCTGGCGCTGGCCTCACGTACTCCGCTCCCCAGTCCGTGGGGTGTCCACGCCTCCTCCCCACTCAGCGCAGGTCTGGAATGGCCGTTGTGCCTTTTTAGAAAGTGATTTTGCTTCTTTCTGGTCGGAGGCCCTTCATAGTAAAATTCTACAGCAATTCCGGGACTGGGGACTCAGGGATCAGTGTGATGCTCATTTCTTGTCTGTAGCTGTGCAGCACTTAAATAGAGTTCTGTAAGGACGGAACCCCCATGGCCCAGGAGCTGTCTAGACGTGCCATGGAGGGAACGTGGGACCCCGTGGCAGGGAGCCTGCTGCTCTTGCTGTGTGTGGTGTCCGTGGGTCCCTCCAGGCTGACACCCGTGCACCCTCCTTCAGCCTTAGGTCTCCGCTTTGCTTCTCCTTGTGTGAACTTCTGAGGAATGGTGGGAGTGCTGCTGGGACAGTGCCATCGCGCCCCGCGTCGCACGCCGTGTCTTATCGCAGTCGCAGATCCACCTGCTACACTTCATAAGTTAGGAGAGCTCACAATCCACACGCCAGTTTCATCAACAATTTTGTCACTGTGTCGGAAATATGTAATATTAATGTACTTTTGCTTAATTACAAAAACTTTAAGACACTAGAAACCAATGTTCATGACTATTATCTTGAACTCAAAGGACTTGTTAAAAATCATATTCTTCATTCAACTACAAAATATGTTACTACCATGTTGCAAACAACAGAGAGAAATTCTAAAATTAATGGTCTTTAAATCATGTTAATTGCTGTGCTTTCACAATTCAGCACACAAGAGAGAGTGGGCAGCTTACCTCTCTGGAATCGCAGGCGGCTTCCGAGCCTCACTGGGAACTGGTCGCATCAGTGTGCAAGGATCCCTCTTATGGCACGGTGACCAGGACATTGGTACCCAGCCACATGCTTATTTGAAATGTCGTTTTCCAAGGGAGAAGTTGGTCCTTGTCTCTGTGCCCATCTTTAGTCAGGGTTTTGGGGTTTCCAGAGAACGGTACTGTGAGCTGTGTCACTTGCTTATTTGGAGGGCCAGTCAGGATGGCGCCATTGACCACAGAGGAGTTCAGCTCCCAAGCCACGGTTTTGTTTTAATAGGGGAAAAGGGAGATCCGTTCTGTCTGATGTAAGAACGTTGGGATTGATTTTCTATGTTAACTACAGATGTTTCTTAAGTTCCATTCTGTGGATTAAAAGATTTGTGCATGAGTTAGACTGTAGTCCTAAGTAGGCCAGGAGTCTGCCAGACTCAGAGAGGCCTTCTGAGATGGCAGGGCTTGTCTCAGGGACCCTCCCTGCAGAGGAGACATCCTTGAAGAAATCATGGCTTGTTTTAGACACGGCTGGTTTGACCAAAGTGCAGCAGCTGACCACAGGAAACAGTCTATTGGTTTTTATTGTTTATCTAACAAAAGTAAAGAGCTTGGCTGACCAAATTTCCAGCCCCATGGTAGAGACTTAGCAGAAGGCAAGCAAGGGGTTGGGGAGGAGGAAGAAGAAGCTGGCCTGCCCTGGAGCCCCTGCTGAGCCAGGCCTGCTGGGCAAGTGTGACTGGAAAGTGGCCAGGCTGGGCAGCCAGGGACACTGGGACCAACAGCCCAGGCTTGGATCAGCTCTGCCATATCTTGGATGTGGGGAATTGGCTAATAAGGTCAGTGACCTTTCTAAGATTCATTCTCCTGTGTGTAAAACAGGGACTAGAAAATACGCCTTGCAGGTGGTGGGCTTAGGACAACTACCCCCACTTCTTCGTCAAACTTGGTAACAAGGACACGGGTCTCCTTGTTTCTTGAGGTCTTGATTTCCTCAGGAAGGGTCTGTCCCGTGCCACATAACAAACGTGTGGCTCTTGCCAGCTGGTCTATAGTAACAAGGGTTGTGGGCATGCGCTTAGCCATGGTGAGGAGAAGACCCTTCTCCATTCCCTGCAGTTCCGGGCGACCACTAAGGGTCGAGGAGACTCTCTGCCTGCCCTGGAGCCTGGAGATCTGGCCCTGGGAGGCTGACAGACACTGGAGAGAGGACTTGGCCTTCCGGTGAGTCTGCTTCTGTCACAGTGACAAACGCCAATACAAGCCACTTAAAAGGAGGAATGATTTATTTTGGCTCATGGTTTCAGAGGTTTTGGTCACGGTCACTCGGCTCCATTGTCTTGAGGCTCGTGGGGAGGCAGAACTCCAAGGCTGGAGCGAGAGGGAGCAAAGCTGCATCCCAGTCCCATACCCTCCTAACAGCACACCCTGGGACCTACCTTCCTCCCACTGGGCCCCGCCTCCCAGAGAGCCCACCTCTGGACAGTGCCACAGGCTGGGACCAGGCCTTCGGGCTTCCTCAGGTCAAACCTACCAAAGAGCAGGTCAGCTCTCCAGCTCCCACAGAGCCTGCCCCAGTGGGTGGCCAAAAGCCTCTTGCCCCTTCCTTCCCACATTCAGACTAGCAGGAGTCCCCCACTCGGACTGTGGCCTCGGGCTGCATCGGGGGACCCTTGGGTCATGATCCTTGTCTGCAGAGGGTGCTGTGGGTCTCCTGCTGTCTGTGTCTTGGTGGGCACTTGTTTATTCCCACCATCAGGCTCCAGGAGGTTGTGTGTCGTGTGCAGTCAGCGGGTCCCAGTGGGGCTCCAGACCTCCGTCAGCTGAGGAGAGGGTTGCACCCAGCTCGCAGCCCACGCTGACCTCTGCCAGCTTGGGCGGGAGGGCTGTGCCTGTCTTTGAGATGGATTTGTATCTTGGGAGGGGCCTCATCTTCTTAAACTTTGTTTTGAGGACACTTCTTGTATCCACAGTTAAGTCATAAAAGCTTTATCGATTTCAGTTCTTAGTCACAGATAGATCTGTTGGTTTATAAGAAAAAGAGGAGTTTAATTACTGCCATGAATATTAACTGTTTGGCCCAGCTGAAACCTGATCAGAAGGTCTGAAAGGGTGGCCTTGTGATGCACCCTGCAATCCTGGCAACGTGGGAGGCTGAGGCCGGAGGGTTGTGAGTTCAAGGCAGCCTCAGCAACATGGCAAGGCACTAAGCAACTAAGCAAGACCCTGTCTCAAAATAAAAAATAAAAAGGGCTGGGTATGTGGCTCAGTGGTTAAGCACCCCTGAGCTCAATCTGGGATACCATTACCAAAAAAAAAAAAAAAAAAAAAAAAAAGATTTGAAAGGATTTCTTTCTTTCTTTCTTTTTTTAGAGCTTTATGATCCAAACTGGCTTAATTGGAAACTGATATTCAGACACACACACACATTTTCTTTTTTAAGGCAGCATATTCTTTCAATTTGATCTGACAGGGGACAGACAGGAGTGGTGGGAACATGAGGTTAAGGGAATAATTGCATAAACTCGCCCACTGCTGACCCCTACATGCTTTCCCTTTTGAAAGCCGCTCACCTGCAGCCCTGCCTGGCTAAGTGGACAGGGTATGTTACACTCCTCAGCAAACTACCTGTCTCACCTTCAGGAGAAATAGGGAATGCAGGCCTGAAATAATGCTGATAAGAGGAACGCACTCTACCCTGAATGGGGAGACTTTTGTGACCCTTTTACAAACCAGGTCCCAGAACTCGGGCACAGGAAGATCATTTTCCCACTCACAAAATCTGTAAGAACAGATCCCATTTAGAACTGGTCAGCAGGGGCCAGTGACCTAGAGTTGTCATGGCAATGGGGACTTGAAAGTCTGAGGTTATCTTGTTGTCAGTCAAAAGTCAAGAGGTGGAACTGGGCAGGACTCTCTGGAAAGTTCCCTGGGACCCCAATAAAGCTGAAGGGCAGGAGAGGTGGACTGTCCCTGTCTCCTCTGAGAGGACCCACCCTCTCCCTGAGAGTGCCCCCTCTCCCCCTTTCCCATCCATAATAAACTCATGCCTGTGGGCGGACTTTGTGCTGCCTCAGTTTCCCAGGAGGTCTGGTCTGGACAGCTCCTCCCTCTGTGGGAAGTCGGGTTCACGGGAACCCTTTGCAACGCTGACCGACGGATTCTTCCCTCTTCCTTCTTGTTGGACCTTAGTGGGCTGTGGACCAGAAGAACCTGGGCTGCTTCCTGTGGGCGTTGCACCTGGAAAGGGATCCTCGGTGTCCTGCTCCCAGGCTGCTCCAGGCTGCTCTGCTTCCTGTCACCTGTCGGCATGTGCCCCAGGAGCAGCGCTGGCTTTGTGGGGGAGGGCCCTGGGTTACTTAGCAGCCCCTCAACGTTCTGAGTGTAAGGTGACTCACTGAGGTTTCAGGGACCTGTAGGTCTTTCCTGTTGAGGGACTTTCTGCCCTCCTTTGGCCCGGTATGAGCTGTTCAGGAGATGAAGGAAGGCGCAATGCCCACCTCTTCTCTGGTCCAGGGATGTCTTTCCCTGGTGCTATTGCTATTGTGGACTCTGTGTGAGAAGAGGACGGTCCAGAGTAGCAGTCTGCCACTCCCCCGTGGCTTTGTTTCACAGGATTTCTCTCTTTTTCCTTCTCTTTCCCGGGGATTAAACCCAGTGGTACTTGCCCACTGAGACACATCCCCAGCCCTTTCTATTTTTTATTTTGAGACAGGTCTCTCGGAGTTGCTTAGGGCTTCTCTAAGTTGCTGAGGCTGGCTTTGAACTGTGATCCTCCTGCCTCAGCCTCCCGAGTCGCTGGGATGACAGGCACCACTGCCATGTCTACCTTTCTTTCTTTTTGCTTTTTGAATTATACCAAATTCAGCTTATTCTTTTCTGCTCTGGAAGTTCAGTTTTATATTTTCACCACAACATCCCTCTGACTCTCAGGAAAATAAACATGAATAAATCTGTTTTCTTTTCCTTTTTCTGTCCTATGGAGCTTTTACTCTACTGTGGCACTTAGAAACTGTCATTAGTAATTGAGGCACAGTCAAAGAATTCAATAATACAATACCTGTGGTGAAACAATCAATCAATATAGAATTACAGCTCAAATCTTCTCTGAAATGAAAAAACAAGGCCCATATAAGTAGCCAGTTTTAATTTAATCACTAGAACCTGCTTCAGGCATATCAATGAAAAAAAAATCCTCCAAAGCAAACCTGAAATAGGAGAAATGTGTTGGAGCCCCTTTTCCTGTGGAGAGTGTGCACTGCTTTCTAGAATAAGCAAGTCAGGTGCTCCAGCATACTTTAAATATCGACTTTTGTATTTTATTTATTTTTTTAAGACTGGATTTAAACTTTTGATATAAAACAGACTTTTAATTTCCCGTTTTTCAAAGATAATATTGAAAGGTCACTCAAGCTTTTAAAGTTTTAAGAAATGACTCATGGTACTACCAGTGTCTTGTGGGCTTCAAAATCAAATTTCCGGTCAGCACTGTGCATTTTGATTTGGCAAACACATACTCTTTTTATGTGTTGTAATGGAACTTATTATGAAAATCTTTTTATGACCATGTTTGACTTGGTAGGTCTTCAGAACACTCTATTTAATAGATAAAAAGAACATTGTATGCTTTAATGAAATATTCTGAATGTTTGTGTCCATTTTAAGACAAACCTTTGGCTAAGACTCATAAAATATGAAGCTTTTCTTCTTATTGCTTTCAGACTCATCTAACAATTTGTATAATCCTGTATATTTGCCATTTACTATGTTTACCTTTTCCTAATTTGTAAAGGTGCCCACAGTCAGACAAGTGAATATTCTCAAGTGGGTGACATTGTTCCCCAGAAACAGCACAGGATTAAGAAGTGCCATGTGCCAAACAGCTGCCCCTCCTACCCATGGAGACAGTGGAGACTTCTGAGCCCAGAGAGACAGGGCAGAGCTTTTGCCTGTGGGCCCCTGTGGCTGAGCTGTCTGAAGGAGTGTGCATGCCTTGGGGAGATGCAGCCCAACCTCTGGATGGGGCCTGGTTCCAGGGGCCTGTGGATCTGGCCTGGTGGGGCTCCAGACCTGATGCAGAGGACCCCTGGAAACGCACTTGCTGCAGACTCTCCCAGATTCTCCTGAGGCCCAACCAAGAGCAAAGTGAATTCCAGTCTCATTTCTGACTAGTTTAAAATTTTCAGCTGGGACTCAGAAATGACTTTCAAGAAATATTTACTGAACACCTACTATGTGTTTCAAGGTCATCCAACTCCAGATTCCTCCAAACTTTGTGTTTTATTTATCAATTCATTTCCCCATACAGAAGTCCGGTATAATCTGTGGCAAGTCAAAGAGATTGAAACAGTCATTGCTACCCTTAAACTTCTTAGAAAGATTCATTTATTCTATTCTTTAAACTCTTCAAATGTTCTATTATATTTTTTTCATAATACTCTTTTTTTTTTCTATTTTTTAGTCTTAAATGACAATCTGTTTAGGAATGTTGTGTTTCAAGGCTCTCTCCAATCCTGAAGAAACAGTAAACATTTCTGTGGGTTGTGTGTCAATGCTTTAAGAACATCAATTAGGAACAAAAAATGGTGTCCAAGGAAAGACCTCTGCATTGGAAAATCACAGAAAAATCACCCCAGGAAATGAATAGAAGGCTCTGGGCTTGTGCTGACGGGTGCACGGGCTTCAGACACTGTGTCAGGTGATTCAGAGCCACAGTTTAGGATCTCCGGTCCCAAGCCTTTGGCGGCGATCATCAGTAGGTCTGGGGATTTTCAAACCAGGGAGAACTCAGGAGAGCGTGTCCTGAAAGTGCAAGAACTTCCCTCAGGGCCGGGAACTCCAGAAAGTCCTTTTGGAGGGTGCCTGCCGCTGTGTCAAGGCCCGGGTCCTGTCGCCTCGGAAGAGGAGCAGGAAGCCCTCCCGGAAGGGGGTGCGGTTCTGGGGAGCAAGGTCAGCCCCCGACAGGACAAAGGCGGCTCGGCCTGCGCCTGGGCTGGGCTCACCCGCTCCGCTCGCCCGCGGCGGCTCGGCCGGCTCCGGTCCGCACCCGCCTCGGGCCAATCAGCGCCCGGCGCCGGCCCGCGCCCCCCACCCGGCCCCGGCCCCGGCCCGGCCCTGCACCCGGCCCGCGTCCCCCGCGTCCCCCGCGTCCCCCGCGTCCCGGGCCGCGCAGGGCGGCGCGAGGAGGGGCCGGGCCGCGGGGGATCCTGGAATCGGCGGGAGGTGGGGATTCTGGGAGGAAGGCTCCATTTCCTCCTTCCCGCCGGCCTCTCCCCGCCACCCGCACCCCAAATTTCGACGTGTCGCTTCCCGGGCGCTGGCGCCGCGGCGGCGCGAGGCCCGCGGGGAGGATGCTGGGCATGTACGTGCCGGACAGGTTCTCCCTGAAGTCCTCCCGCGTGCAGGACGGCATGGGGCTCTACACGGCCCGCAGAGTGAGCAAGGTGGGTGCCGCGGCCCGCGCCCCTGCCCCGCCACGTAGGGCCCGCGGCGAGCGGTGCTGCGCGCGCACGGCCCGCACGGCCTCCGGCCCCGCGCCGCCGCCCCGGCCCGCCCGGCCCGCTCCGCTCGGTGCCCGGGCGTTGGGCGCCCTCGCAGCCCACGCAGGCCCGACCGCGGCCGGGCGCCTCGCCTCCCCGTGCGCGCTGCGGCTTCTGGGGGGCGCCCGCTCATCCGTCAGCCTTGGCTTTTTCTTTGCCTCTTTGAAATTTTCTCGGGTTTGGAGCTTTTCTTGCAGAAATTTTGAGGCGCGAGATGAGGGCACGCGCTGTGCACTGTCCACCCGAGAACGGGCTGGAGAGGTGGGGTGGTGGGAGCAAAGGCCGGGGAAGGGGTCTCTGGTCTCTGGAGTTGGAGTTCCAACCCCACGACGCCGGGACGTGTGCCAGGTCCTTTCACGGATCTGGAATCGCCGGCGCATGGCGAGGCCCGCAGGTAACCAGAGCCCCTCCTGCGGGATACCTGTGCCAGGGCCCACGCTGGGTAGTTACCTCCATCAGTTCACTTCGCTGGCGCCACACTCCTCTGAGATCAGCTTCCATCTCCATTTAAGAGGCGAGAAAACGGAAATTCTTACATTTCTTGCTCAGTTAATGACTTAAGTCTGAAGCTCAAGTTCTTTCTGGAATATGTGTTGCTTCTTATGGAACCACGGGAACGTTATGAACCCCTATCCCTGCCACCTTTTCAGCCCTTCCTCCCACCCCCTCCTGTTGTTTGCAGATGTTTCCAAAGATGGAGAAATGCAGGTTTGGGCAGGAGGGTCCCAGGATGTGCCCAGAGACACCAGCGTCCTATCATTGAGTGACCTTTCCCCAGCTCTGACCTGAGAGCAGGTGAATGGAGAAAGAGTGACCCTTCCCAACACTTCCTACAAGCCCTCCAGGGCAATGCTGGAAAAAAATCCACCGGAATACACTGTTTGGAATGGGAATTTGGGAGAATGCGTAAATGTGAAAAACAGAGGAAAATACTTTATTTGAATTAAAGGTGTAGTGAATGAATGTTGTGAATGGCCAGATGTTACAATACAGTTAGAAGCGTCCATACCCAAGGGCAGCCATGCAGAATGCCTTCTCTCTACAGAGTTGAAGTGCTTTTTTCATTTCATTCTCACAGGATGTGAAAAATTCCCAAATGGACTTTCTTTCTTTTTTTCTTAAGGTCTCTGGCATAAAAGTAATTACCCCCTAAAATTAAGCATAGTTTTTAAAGACTATTTAATGTTATGAATAGTAAGACACCAAAGTTTCAAAGACTAGACTTATAATTCTTGGGTTTTGTTTTTTAATACTATTTAAAGTTTAGAAACAGCTGGCCAATGCACTATCTTTTGGTAGTTTTATCAATTTCAACCATTTTTTTTGTACTTGGTTATTTGGAAGTACTTAATTATTTTGGGGCAAGAGGGCAAACAATTTCTGAAGTGGTCTTTTATTATTGTAGCATAACTGTTGCATTAGTGGAAGCTTATCTTTTCCTGGCTAGTGTAATTTTAATATATAAAACAGAGACTTCTGTAGAGATTGCAGATTGAATACTTATCTATACTTTAAAGAATATGCAGATTTTTGCACTAAATCCAAACAACGATTGACAGAGTTTAGTTGTGATCCTAAGATGTTTTCTCACAAGGTCATAGACTATTCACAGGTGCCAGAAATGACCTTAAAGTCAGCTTCAGCTCTACCTGCTGAAGTCCAACGGCATGCCTGGCCCTGGAGAGCAGATTTCAGCTGAGCCACGCGACTAGAGTGAATGTCAGCAAGGCACCCTTACCTGTTGGTGCTTAGTCTCCCAATTTTTAAATATTTCCCAAGTTACCCTAGGTCTAGGTGACTATAAATCAAGAGGTCTGGGAAGATAGATTGACAGTGGTGTTAAGCACCTATTTCATAGTTTCATGTTCTCCATTCTAAACAAATTTCCTAATATGCTACTTCAGCTATCTGTGTTGGAAATTCCAGATGCCTTATCACACTTTTATTACATGTATATGGGTATAACACTCCTGTTTTACAGAACCATTACAATTCAAGCCATCTGGTGATTTCAAATGCAGAATTGAATCCAGACTGAGCTTGGGGAATCTTGCTGGAGACTCCACCCATGACACTCACCAGGTGGATCTGGGATTCCCTTTCCAGAGTGCCTTGATTCTTCTCTAGAGTCATCCCTTTCTGGGCGGGGTCTCGGGAGCTGGTCCTGCAGCTGATCACCTAATTCCCTTGCTCTATAATGGTCCTAATGGAATTTACTTGGCAGTTACCTTTTTTTTTTTTTTTTTTTTTGCAGACCTGTTGCTTCTATTTTTTTTAATGTAAATTCCATGTAGTGGCAATAAGATAAGGAGTCTATTGGAAACCCTTTGAGTAGAAAAAAGCCTGAATTTATTCACAGTCTTACAGGTTGCCATTTGCTAATGATGATGATGACAATGATAATAGTAGCAATAGTAGTAGTAATAATAATAATAATACAATGGGTGCTTTTCACATGCCCGTGGGAGACCTTGTTTTAAGTGTCTGCCCTGTGACTTCATGAGCACACCTTTATGCTTTCATAAAGATGTGATATTTTAGGTTGCAAAGCACTAAATTAATGTTAGCTGCTCAAAATTGGTCTTGCCAGTATATACAGGAACAAAAGTTAAACAGATACCTTGCTCCTGACTTTCCTCATGGCCATTTTCTCTTGCTGGCCCATAGGAGTGAGTGATGGGCAATGCTGTTTGACATTGGGCTTGTGTCCCAGCAGGGAAGGGTAATTACAAGGTTCCTTCCAGATGTCAGATCTAGTGATCTTAAGGAAAGAACCCAGGTGGGGAAATACTGCGACCAGCTTTCCTTCCCTTTGGATTACTTTAGTCTGCAGGTTTTCATTCACATGTGGCCATGATTCTGCCAGACAGAGGGCTTTGCAGGGAGATGGTTTTACTGTGTGCAGAGGTAGACTGGGACATGGTGGTAAGCAGCTAAAATGGGAGGGTTACCCAGACAACAAGGGCCTGTGTGAGGTTAAATGAAGGGCTGGAGTACGGAGGGTGGCCTCCTCCTGGGTTGACCTCAGAGGTGACAACAGGAGCTGACCAGTGGTAGCACTCCTGGAGAAGGGAAGTTCAGAGGGCTTGGACTCAGTAGTCCTGGGGACAGTCTGACCAGTGCTGTAATGAGGTCATGTGTGCCTGGGAGAGGAGAGCCGCGGACATTGCAGGAACCAGCCGCAGGTGCAGGGCAGATCCCCTGGGCTGCAGGAGGCTTGTCAGGTTGCTGAGCATTTTCCTGCACATGCCTTGTGTCCTTCAACTCTTCCATTAGCTTGTAGGAACTGTTAGCAAGCCCACTCCCAGAGGGGACCTGAGGCAGAGGGCCAGGGAGCATGACACTATGTGGTGGCCCTCTGACTTTGATCTCAGGGAGTTGGTTGGATGAGAAGCTGTGCTGCTCCTTGGTCAGAATAGAGCTGAATGGCTTGTAGGCAGAGTGTTGGAAGTGCGGTTGAAGACCCGGCAGACCCCAGAGTTGCTGAAACATCCCCACTGGGATGTGCCTGCACAGAGGAGCCCGTGGTGCCTGGTACTGCCGTATGCACGCACAGGTTTTGAATTCGAGGTTCTGTTTACTCAGGGCTGGCACATATTGTCTCATTGTGTCATAAAGTGGTCTTAAGTGGTTGATGATTGTCTCCACTTTGCAGGTAAGAAACTTGCTCATTTATAACCTCTTGACCACATGTGGCAGTTTTCCTTAATTTTGATCTTTTAACATTTTTCTTGGGGCTGGGAATGTGGCTCAGGCGGTAGCGCGCTCGTCTGGCATGCGTGTGGTCCAGGTTTGATCCTCAGCACCACATACCAACAAAGATGTTGTGTCCGCCAAGAACTAAAAAATAAATATTAAAAATTCTCTCTCTCTCTCTCTCCTCTCTCACTCTCTCTTAAAATTTTTTTTTCTCTCCTTTCTAAGCCTTTCTTCATTAAGGTGCTAAAACCTTGTCTGCTCTTCAGAGAGATATTTTCTTTTACAGAAAATAACTTGCCTACCCTTAACATAGTGGAGCTATTTGGCAGTTAGATTGGGATTTTTAAAAGGAAATACAAAATAAAATAAAGCTGAAGCAAAAAGGAAGTAATTTATAAATGAAATAAAATGTGTCTGCACTTGATTTCTGGTCCCCTAATTGCAGTAAAGGCATGAAGAGATTGCTAAGGCCCAGGTCTCACAGGGTGCACTCCGGCCTGTTGAGTTGGCCCCCAGGGCCACTTCTCCCCACACTGCTCAGTACCTTTGCCTAAGAGCTCCTGATGGCACCCAGCATCCAGTGCTGCAAGGCCATCTTCATTGCTCTCGGCCCTCTTCACTCATGAATCCACGTTCCAGTTTGAACTCTCCTGATGCCCTAGATCTTGTCCACAGCTGTTTTTCAGGACAAAGGCTATTGACAGTCCTGGGGTATGAGTTTCCTCTGACTGCTGTGGCAAATCATCACAAACTTTGTGGCTTAAAACAACACAATTTATTATCTTACGCATCTGGAGCCAAACATCTAAACAGGGTGGGGTCACGGGGTCCTGGGAGACTCTGAGGGAGGCTCCACTCCCTGCTCTTGGTGGTTGGTCAGGGTGCCACGTTCCTGGGCTCCAGGCTCCACACTGTTCCTGGGCTCTGCCGTGGGTGGCACAGTTCCTTCCTGGACTCTGCCTTCCCTGTGAGTGAGTGTGCTCAGGTGATGCAGAATAACCTCCCCAGGTCGAGATTGGCAGTCAGAGGGCAAGGTGATTCTGGGGGTCAGGGTGTGGATTTCCTGCCCCTCACAGTTTCAAGTCTGATTCCTTCTGGCCCAGATTACCTGGGGCACTGTGATGCCTTCCTGGGTGGGTGTGTCTGCCAGGTTGGCCTCCCTGCAGGGAGACCTCAGTGGGTGGTTCCATAAGGTGGAGGAGAAGGTGTGCCTAAGGGCAGCAGAGTAGACAGGAATGGATTTGGATGGGGTGTCCCACAGCACTGCGCCACAGACCCTCGCGGTTTTGCAGGTGAGACGGCTGCAGCCCGAGGTCTGCAAATCCTGTGGCATCTACTGCCTCTGGGCTCCTCGTCACCGTCACCCTTGGTGCCAACTTTCTGTCTCACTAACAGGCAGACCCTGGTGTTTTCACGAGGTAAAACCTCAAGTAAGAAGTACCTGGAGTAAAGGCTGGATGCTCAGTTTGTGAAAATATAATGAGGCTGAAGAAAAAAAGTTGAACTTCAGGTTAGAAAAATAAGGGAAAAAAATGTGAAAAGAAAAGTGAGTGAAAGCAGGCAGAGGAAATGCCACCAGATACAAGCCACAGACAGCCCGGGAAGGCAGGTTTGCCTCAGGTGTCTTGATCAGGTCTCTTATAGTTTGGATGTGAGGTGTCCCCCAAAAGCTCATGTGTGAGGCAGTGTGAGAGGGTTCAGAGGAGAAATGATTGGTTCTAAGAGTCCTAACCCAGCCAGTGAGCTAGTCACCTGGTAGTAGGTACTGAGGTGGGGTGTGGCTGGAGGAGGCGGGGATTGGGGTGTGTCTTGGGGGTATCTATTTGTATCTGGTGAGCGCCTCTCTGTCTGCTTCCTGACCACCTGTGAGCTGCTTCCCTCCACCACACTTCTGAGACCTGAGGAATGGAGCCAGGTTCTTATGGACTGAGACCTCTGAAACCATAAGCCTGCAAATAAACTTTTCCTCCCTTAAAATTGTTCTTGTTGGGTCTTTTAGTTACAGCAGCAAAAACGCTGACTACAACAAGGTCAGAGGTGACTCTCTTAAGGAGACAGTGGCTTTGTCCCGGGGCCCACATTCTGGCCCAAATTTGGATGTTGGTTTACACTTCCTGGAGGCGCCATGGAGGAGGAGTGATTGCCGTCGGCCTGCAGGAATCCCCTCGTCCTGTTCCCATGGTGACTCAGTGGCCTGTGTTTCCTGCTTTTAACATGGATTGCAAATGGACACTAGTTTCTGAAGCTGGTGTTTTCTCACTTTCTTTCTCTGACGTTCCTATGAAGTTAGGGACTTGCCAGTGTGTTTCAGTCACACTCTTGTCTCCTTGATTGGCAAGTTGTTCCAAACGTGGTCTGTGGGCTCTTTCTCACCACCTACCTCAGGAGCTGGAAGGGATCTTAGAGCCAGCCAGGCCAAGCCCCTGCTTATGGATGAGGAAACACTCAGACTGCTCGTGACATTGTAAAGCAGCACTGCCTCTTGACAGTGGAGCAAGGACTAGCATCCAGCCACCCCAAGCCCTGTTAGTGCCTTCTCTGTGACTCGAGAGGAGCCTGCAGGAACCTTGCTCAAGCCAGGGAGGGAGAGTGTCCCACAGTGTGGCAATCAGACACTGCTGCTTGTCAAAGTCATGTCGAGGTCAGTGGGCAGCCAGGTGAGTGGATTGATTACCCTTAGTTCAGAAGCAGTCTGAGTAGCTACAGAGAGGCACCCTGCAGTCTGGCATTGGGGGGCCTGGCCCAGGCCTCGGCCTCCTGCAGGCTGGTTTGTGCAGGTGGACTTTGTCTTGAGTCGTGTTGTGCTGCAGGTGTGCAGTTCTGGAAGGTTGGAATTCGTTGCCAACATAGGAATGTAGAGATTCCATACATGAGTCTGAGTCATAGACTCCTCCAGGAACGGTGCAGGCAGTGGGCACCTTTGGGCCACACTGTGCCACCCTGACGTTTGGTTGGAGTGAAGAGCTCTCGATAGGCACACCCTTTCCCACTCAACTGGCTGTGTTCCAGTGTCTGGTGCTTGCGCTGGGATCCGCACCCGCTACCTTCCTGTGGCAGCTTCGAGGTACCTGAGTGAGGGCTGACCCTGGAGGCCATCAGAAGCCAGGAACTTAGAAGCTTTCTCACAAAGGAACCCCACACCGAAGGTGAGCCCTGAGACACAGGCCTGGCTGGATGGCTGGAATGTGGCCGGCCGGGGTCTTCCTGCTGGGGGTAGGAGCTTGGGCAGTGTGGCCTTGGGTGCATCCAGGGATGATGGAGGAGGCTGGAGGACGTTCAGGGTGGCTGGAAGGGGGATTTTCCCCATCATGAAGGGTGACCCCATACCAGAGTCTGGGGTGGACCTCTCCTGAGTCCCC
This sequence comes from Spermophilus citellus, assembly GCF_964194105.1. NCBI lineage: Eukaryota > Metazoa > Chordata > Mammalia > Rodentia > Sciuridae > Spermophilus > Spermophilus citellus. The sequence goes on from NC_138189.1 coordinate 154,186,846, forward strand.
AGGAGAGCCTTGACTTCGAGGGCTATCGGCAGTTCATTTGATTCAACTGACAGAAAAAATAGTCACAAGCATGTGGCCCAGTGCCCCATTCTCCTCTCCTGAATGTCACCAGCGAGGCCGATGAGGCTCGTGCTTACGTTAGTCTCTGTGGAAGTGCAGGATCGTGATCTTGACCCTAAGAAAGTGCTGTCATTATACCAGCCCAGCGGGCATAGTCAGAGTGCGTGGGCAGCGGTGCCCAGCCTCAGGCAGAGGCCTCTGTGAGCGCGGGCTTCGTGGGTGTGGGAGCCCATCTCTAGGTCCCATCTTCAGGTGAGACATGGCTACTTCTCAACCCTTGGGGCCATGTGTCTGTCCCAGAGGTGATGTGAGGCCCTGTTAGCCTGAACTGCAGTGAGGACAGGAGGCCCCTGTCCTCTAAATTCCCTTCAGTATCCTGAAAAAAGTAGCCAGCGGTCTCCGCTTCTGGGATATCTGTTTGGGTTCCTGACGAGAATCGAAGTCGTGGTTGAAGACTCCCCTGGTATTTCCAGGTCCTGGGATCACGGTGTCCTCCCGTCTGACTCTGGGCTCTCTTTCCTTGGGGCTGGTTTGTTGTTTCTTGATTTCTTTAAGCTTTGCAATGTGCCCTTGCTCATCCTAGGGTATGGGTTTTCTGTTGCTCTTTGGGTCATTCATGTTCCTTGAAGCTCTGTGCTGATGGCTTATCCCTAGGAGCATGTGGCAGAGGTCCCCCGAGCCTGGGGAAGTGCTCTGTTGGGAGATGGAGGCAGACAACAGGCTCCGTCTTTTCCCACCCACTCCTTCTGTCTCCACAGTCTCTGCTTGCTCCCTGGAGACAATCAGTGTCACCTGTCCATGGGAGTAGGCCTCTGCATACTTGGGGGTCTCACCAGGGTGCGTGGCAGAGGGTGGCTTCCGCACCCCACTGTCTGGTCTGGACCCCAAAGCCTAGCGATCTCTGTTTGAAACACGTCCTGTGATGCTCCTGCCGTGGGTTTGCACACAGTGCACACTTTGAGAAACCCGGTTGTAACAAGTGCCCGTGTGGCAGTTTGAAGATTGGCAGGCGAAGCTGAACTTTATTTATGAACAGCCGTCCTCTGAGAAAGGCAAGCCTGCTTCTTTCTTGTGCAAAGTAGGGTTGAATTTATGACTTTTATGGAAACCAGGTGGGTTTCTGCCTGGTGGGCCTGTCTCTCACTCAAGTCGGCAAACTGGGAGCTTCTGGTTTCAGGCCCACTTGCCTCGGGCTGTGGACGGCCTGGAGTGGCTCCTGCCTCCTCAAATCTGAGTTTGGCAGTTTAACCCTTTTATGTTGGCACCTGTGTGTGGAGTCTGATTTCTAGGCTAACAAGGAGATTAAGTTGGGCTTTGCATATGTAAATACTTCATGTTTTGTAAATTAGTTAATATTTTAAAATATCTTAATGCTAGAGTAAAGATTTGAGGAAGAAGACTTCCAGATGATGGAAGGGGGTTGGTTTTTGTAACTTGATGATTGAGCTGATCCGTTTCTGTGTGCCTGTTGCTCCTTAGGGTGAGAAGTTTGGGCCCTTTGCTGGGGAGAAGAGGATGCCAGAAGACCTGGATGAGAACATGGACTGCAGGCTGATGTGGGAGGTGCGTAGCAGGGCCCTCTGTGAACCACGAAATGTGATTGTAAGTCCACACGAGTGGGTGCTGATTTTCACTTGAGTATCTAAGTGTATATGCATCTTAGTTTTGACATTTAGCATTTAATAAAATTAGACTGCTGAGATATTGGACTCCTAGAGTTCTGGAATGGATAGCTCATCACTGAAGCAGCCTGTGGGGATGTGTGCAAGGGCCTGTCGCCAGGGAGTTTCCCTCTGCTTTGGCAGGCCAGCTGCGTCTGTGGCTGCTCCTTTCTGGGTATTAGAAGGGCCTGAGGAGACGAGCAGGGAGGCAAAGGGGCAGAGACAGCTGCAACAAAAATTCGGAAAACTGGGCCCCAAGAATTATATCTGATGGTTTTTATGAGGAGACCACAGGAGAGGGGATGTGTAGGTGGGAATGTGAGAGGCGGGACCTGGAGTGGAGATCTCCACGTGGAAAGGCTCTCAGGCTGTGGCGTCTGTGCCTGGTCTCCGGAGCAGACCAGGAGCAACCAGGAGGTGTTTTATGTGTGTCATGCAAGATGGTGTCTCCGCAGCTATTGGGTGGCCAGTCTGGAGTCCTGCAGGCAGAGAGGAGTGGAGGCTGCCATCTTCAGGCAGAAGTGCCTTTGGAAGCCATCGGTTTGGTCTCAAGCCTGGCTGCTTGGCCCAGAGACACACCCATCGTGGAGGCTGTCTCCCGTCTCAGAGTCCACCCACTGTTGCGGTTACTCACACCCTGAAGTCCCTGCGCAGCAAAGGCTGGATTTGCATTAGCTTAGCTGTAGCTTTAGCAGAGTCAACACACAAATCATGAGAGTGTGTGGCCTCTAAGCAAAATACACTTATAACCATCACCTGTGTTGCTGCCCAGGGTCAGGTGGGAGTGCCCAGAGGATTCTGAGAAGGTTCTGTAGTGCGAGTGATGGAGATGGGAATTACTAACACTCTCTACCCTATAATTTAAGTGGGAAATGTTGTAGATACTGCTTTAATTTAGCATGCTGTTTTAATAGTTTACTTTTACAAATCTAAAAATACTTTTAATGGCTTTCACTGTTCTTCTGTAAGGTCTTAATTTTCTCAGCAGTTAATTCTCTTGCCCTGAAGGTTTTCAGAAGTCAAATGTTTATGTGACAAAAGATAACCGAACAAGTCTCAAATGATGAAAATGGCGATATTTAACAGGTCGTTGGTGGCTTTTGGTATCTGCTTTAGGTCTGAAAATCCTGGTGTGGCAGGTTCCTGGTTTGCACAGCTGGTGTCGAGGCAGAGCTCATCAGGTAATGAGGTGACCTTTATTTGGAAAGGGAAGCTTGCAGATGGGAGACTCCAGGCCTCTGCATGGCTGGTGCTGGTGTGGCAGTGGCTGGCAGCTTGGCACCCTGTGTCTATGGCTCCTCACCATCTCTGCCTGAGGACTGTGTTTTCACATTGGTTTTACCGGTTGGTTTGATCATGTCTGTGTTCAGGGATGTTAAATTCGAGGAACGACCTTTCCATTGTATTTACTTCGTGCTGACACTGTGAGCGAGTGCTGTGTACTTCTTGCACAGTCTGGAAGGCTGGACGGGCACCGGCTGCCCCTCCAAGCCTACTCCCTGCTCTCAGGAGTGCCACAGTGCTGGCCCCTTGTTCAGGTGCCCTCGGGCCCTCCTGCAGCTCCTCCCTGGGCTGGCCTTCAGGTCCTTGCTGGCCCCTTGCACAGGTCCCACCCCTTGCCCTCCTGCCGCTCCTCCCTGGGGGTCATCAGCCACCCTCTGCAGCAGCAGCTGTCCTGCAGGGGGGATGAAGACTGCTCTGGTGCTGTGTTCTCTGTGGGAATGTCCAAAGCACTTGGCACCTTTGACAGTTGGGTTTAGTCCGGTCCCTTAGGACCTGCTACTTCTGAAAAGCCTGTGAGGACATGGCTCACCACAGTGCAGCTCCAGGTGGGAGGTCAAGCCCCCAGTGCTGTGGCTGTGGATGACGGAGGAGGAGTGGCAACGTGTCTGGAGACCCTGTTGCGGGACAGTGCACGGCGTTGCCCCTTCTCCATCATCCTGGCACTTCGCTTGTGGTGCCAGTAGTCTTGGTGGACATGGCCAGGAGCCCCAGTGGTCTTGGTGGACACGGTCGAGGCCTCCCACAGCGCTGCTCTGATGCGGGCTCCCTTCCTTCCCTGAGAGGCCAGTTCTTACCAAAGAAGCACCAGGTGGGAGTGGCCTCCTATGGTGAGCCCTGGGGCCATGGCCAGTATCCTGGGGTCAGATCACGGGAGCGCTGGGGTGTGTGCCAGCGGCTGCCCCCCTCCCCAGTGCAGCTTGGGACCCGCTACAGTTGCTCAGTCTGCTGTCCTGGCCACCAGGATCAGAGCTTGGCGTCTTGGGACTCAGTCTTGTCTACCCTGAGCACTTCTTGGTAGCCTCCCCTCTTGACTTTTTATTTAGCATCAAGTGAGTTAGCAGAGGAGTTCTGGGTTTCTCAGCCCGTAGGCCAGCAGTGAAGCTGGAGGTTGGGAGCCAGCATGTGGCCGTCCTGCTGCCACCCGTGTCACCAGCACAGCGTGGCTGTGCCGGGGCTCTGCTGTGCTCCCAGCTCCCTTCCACCTGAACTTTACCAGGCGCTTGGGCCTTAGGTACATTTCTCTCACCCTCTACTCGCTCACACTCACACGCAGGACCAAACTCCACCCGCGTGCCGTTGCCCAAACTCTCCCTGGTACTTTGGTTTAAATCTCCAAGTCTTTCACCCTCCACAGAATTTTCCTGGATCTTCCAGCCCCAGTTTCAGTCACTGGCACGGGCCTCCAGGTCGTGGCCTGGAGGGTGCCGGGGGCCTGCGTGTCTTCCTGCCCCTATTCCGCTCGTCTCTCGGGTGTTCTGAAGTGGGGGCCGGGCGTCCTGCTCTGATGCGGGGCTCCCCTTCCCTCCCGGCGTGGTGCTCTGGCACTTCCTGAAGAGGGGTGGGCAGATGCCAGCCTGGGAGCTCTCCAGACGACACTGACTTTCCACTGGAGTCCCTGCGGTTCCTCTGAGATCACGAAGGTCCCAGCCGGGTCCCCCTCTCTCCCTCCCACTCACAGTGGGTCCTCTTTGCCTCAGTCCTTAAAGGGCTCAGCAGATGCTGGTGGGTGCTTAGTGTGTGGCTGGCGCCCACAGAGCACTTGCCATGTCCGAGGGCGCCGGTGGCCCCTCCGTGGGCACAGTTCTTACTGGTTAGGCAGCAAAGGACTCATTGCAGATCACAGAAAACCACATGAAAACTGAAGTTTCAGGTACAATGTCCACATTCTGGGTGGATTTTATAGGGAAAACGTCTCTCACTTAGATTCAGGTTGATTCCTCGTATTGCGTCATGTACAACTTATGTAGATGTTTCTGAAACACCAGGAGCTCCAGGAGAATTCTCATAACAGCTTAGTCTTGCTGTTCCTGAGGCCATGCTCTTGTACCCAGAGGAGCACGGTGGGGGACTCGAGGCTGTGGGAGCACCAGCTTTTCCTGCGTGAGCCTGACATGGGCATGTGTAAGGTTCACATTTGCTAGTTCTCCTAAATCTAAACCCTGGAGACTCAGGGAGGAAAACCACTTTTTAAGTCTGAGGCAGTGGAATTATCAGGGCCACCAGTCTCCATGGTCTAACAGATAGCTGCATATTATAAAGAGTAGCCTGTCCAATGGTCTCAGTTTCATTTGTTTCTATTAGCAGAAAAGAATTTGTACTTGTGGATGAATAATGTGTTTTCAAAACCTAACTATCAAATACCTAATTATGAGAGTCCCGGGTGTTGTTATGTAAATTATCAATCTCCTGCAGTTACAGTAGGTTATTATTTCAGAAGGCTTCCACATGCCAGGTGAGCGGGCCCCTGTCTGTAGCTGATGAGTTTTGGAATCCCTTGGTGTCAATTAAAATGCACTCAGCTGGTTCCTGCAAGTCCTTCCCAGCCCTGGTCCCTGCTGCACTTTCCCACTGGTGACAGTCCCTGATTAGTGACCCTCTCTCTCAGTGGCTCATCCCATGAAGAACAGGTAGGACACAGATGGAGAGGAAAGCATCCACTTTTCATGGCTGTACAAAGACTCTTAATACATGGTTCCAGAAAATCTGGGCTGGAGTCTGTGACAGACCCAGGTCAGCGTGTGGACCTCTCTGCTTCTTCAATCTTGGTCTCTCTGCCACCTGTGGTGGTCCCCAGAGTGGGTTTTGAATATGTCAACCCATCTGCATGGGGAACTACGGCAGAGTGCCTGGATCAGAGGGTGGCAGGGAGCCTGGAGAGAGGCCACCAGGCAGCATGGACCTGCTCCCAGGCTAGGGCTGTGTCCCAGGGGCTGATGAATAGTGACCACAAGAAGTGCCTGGCCCAGGGACTGTCAGGGTCTCAGCACCAAGCTGAAGGAGGAGCCATGGAGAGGGACTGAGGCACATTTATTCTAGTTTATTCCTTCCATGGGATGAAGCAAGGCAGCATGAAGGGGCAGGGTGGTCACTGGGAACTCCTAGTCAGAGTCCTTTTCTTATTCTTAACAAGTGATGAGCTTGTTTGAAATTCCTCATTAAACAAACAAAGACAGAGCCCAACCCAACCCAGCAAACAAAACCCAGGGTGGGAAGCAGCAGCAGGAGGAGGAAGGCTGAATTGAGAATCACAGTTTTTTTTCCTGGGGTCCTAGTCAGCCTTTTCACTGAGTCTGAGAGGCTGGACATCTGAGCTCAGCCTGGGTGAAGGGTCAGCCCTGGAGGGAGGAGAAACAGGACAGCTGTGGAGATCTTGTAGGGCTGCACCAAGGACCTAGGCACATTGCTGGCTCCTCCTCAAGGCGTTTGTAGAATTACCTGGCAAAGGCTGGGAGTTCAAGCCGTGCTCTTCTGAGGGGCAGATGTTCTGCTCTCTCTCTCTCTCTCTCTCTCTCTCTCTCTCTCTCTCTCTTCGTACTGGGGATTGAACCCTGGAGCACTCTCTGAACCCTCTGCCACTGAGCCACATCACCAGCCCTATGTTTTATATTTTATTTAGAGACAGGGTCTCACTGAGTTGCTTAGCACCTTGCTTTTGCTGAGGCTGGCTTTGAACTCACGATCCTCCTGCCTCAGCCTCCCAAGTCACTGGGATTACAGGTGTGCACCACTGTGCCCAATGTGCTGTCTCATCTTGCTGAGAAGAGAGCCTTGCTGCAGACCACACTGCAGTGAACTGGAAGCACTGTGGGCTGGAAGGGTGTCCGCCCAGGCAGCCTGCGTCCAACCACCAATGCAGCTCAGCTTTGAGTCCGCTCCCTCCCTGATGGGCATTAGGAGAGTAGCTTTCACCCTCTGGAAGAGACATCGGAACCTACTTTGTAGAAATAAAGCTGGATCCTGTAAAGTTTTGTAATATGCAATGTCTAGCATTTAATAAAAAATGACTAAATTCTAAGAGATAGGACCATGTGACTAAAACCAAGAGAAAAACTCAGTAATGGAAACTGACTTAAAGATGATTCAAATATTGATTGGAAAAAGGGTGATTAAAATAATCCTGATCAACATGTTTCATCATGTGAAAGAGAAGATGGAATGCTGAAGTGTTTTATTGAAAAAAATTAAGCTGTATAAACAGCAAATAGATATTGTAGAACAGAAAAATAAACTGAAATTGAGAATTTGATATTTGAATTAGATAGAAGATATGATATAGCAAGAGACAGGATTAATGAAGAAGAAAAGAAGTTCATAGGAAATGTTTAAAATGAAGCCCAAAGACTAAAGTAAAGTAGATACTTGTGAAAGTATGTAGAATGGATGTTTGTACACATCTGTAGACACAGGATAGTAATGTCAGGGCCTTTTAGTGTTAGAAAGGGAAGAAAGAACAGACGGGCAGAAGCAATCGTGTTGATACAGTGGCTGGGGACTTGCTAGGACCATTATGACAAGTTGAAGTTTGGTTAACCTTAACAAGGGTCCATATAATTAAAACCACACCTAGGTAGATTTTTGTGAAGCTATTGAAAACAGCCAGGAAACTAAAAAGCAGAGAGACATTATCTATAAGAAAGCAATAGTAAGATTGGCAGCTGGCTTTTAAAATTAAAGGTAAAATATTGTAGGCACCTGACTAATGTTTTTACAGTGTCAAAAGAAAGTAGCGGCAAATCTAGCATTTTATACCCAGCCAGAATGTCATTAAGAAAATGAAAGCATAGTTCTCTACATGTCTTCAAATTGACCATCTTCCCAAGTGACTGATTATTTGGAGTTCCTTTTATCCACAGCATTAGCTACAAACCTAAGGTCTTGCTCAGTCTTTGAATGAGAAAACTAAGACCACTTCCCAACCACAATCAGAGGACAAGTTGCTACTCTAGATTCACTAATGGGACCAAAAAAAAAAAAAAAAAATCCAACAGGAAGCACTTATATACATGGAATTAAAATAGATTTCACCATCAAGGCAATTAGGAGATTTCCAAAGTAGAGCAATATGTAGCAAACTCTGTGAACCATTCAAAATCCGTCACAGCCGATCCCTTGAGTCACCAGTGTGGGCAGTGTTTGCTAACCATGTGAGGACAACTCTCCTGCTGGGGTGCCTCTTCAGGGTGGAACTGACAGAGTTTGAAGATACTGAATTGTAAAATGAATTTTTTATTCTGCTGAAAATCATCATTTTAAAATAAAGTCCTGTCCAATAAATTTCATCTCAATTAGAGTGGTGACCCTTCCTCAAAGTTGGCTGAAGTCAAATGTGACTCTGGGAGGCACTGGACGAAAGGTTCCCGTCCGACACAGAGCAGTGGCCTGGGAAGACCCTCCTCCCCGCGGTGCCAGTGGTTCAGACACGGGAACACAGTTTGGATCTTTATGTGTGTGATTAAGACACGAGGGGACGGGGGTGCTCCTAATGGTGGCAAGGACGTGGGGTGTGATGAGAGGGCGAGGATAGGGAAGATGGAGACATGACCTGTGGGAGAAGGGGGCAGTGAAGAAATCACTAACGGCACAGTGGTCTTATTTTTTTTTAAATTTTTTTATTGATTATTTAAAGCATTACATAGCTCATGATATATCATCTTTCATACATTAGACTCAAATTGTGTTTTGAACTCCCATTTTCACCCCAAATATAGATTGCAGAATCACATCTGTTACATATTCACATTTTTACATAATGCCATATTAGTGTCTGTTGTATTCTGCTACCTTTCCTATCCCCTACTATCCCCCCTCCCCTCCCCTCCCCTCCCATCTTCCCTCTCTACCTCCCCTGCTGTTATTCAATTCTCTCCCTTTTTTTCCCTCCCCCTTGCCCCTCATAGCCTCTTATAATTTTATGTATCCTTGAAGGTCTCCTACCATTTCCATATGCTTTCCCTTCTCTCTCCGTTTCTCTCCCCCCATTCGTCTTTGTTTACTGTAGTCTTTTCCACATGCTCTTCCTTCCTGTTCTGTTCTTAGTTGTTCTCTTTATATTATAGCGGCACAATTCACAATAGCTAGACTGTGGAACCAACCTAGATGCCCTTCAATAGATGAATGGATAAAAAAAATGTGGCATCTATACACAATGGAGTATTATGCAGCACTAAGAAATGACAAAATCATAGAATTTGCAGGGAAATGGATGGCATTAGAGCAGATTATGCTAAGTGAAGCTAGCCAAGCCCTAAAAAACAAATGCCAAATGTCTGCTTTGACACAGTGGTCTTATTTTTAGAAAATTCACATTCTCTGGGAGCCAATTGCTGTCCTCTGTTTTTTCTTGTTTTTTTTTTTTTTTTTTTTTTTTGCTCCTTTGCCGAATGCGGGCTTCTCTCTCCTTCTGATTTGCTTTTCCACTTATTTTGTGTGAGACCATCTTATCAAAATATAGTGGGAAAAATCTCTACCAGTTCTGGTCCAAGTTTATTTTTATTTCTTGTCTCAAAAAAGTGAATGTAGTGAATGTGGTGATGTGGACTCAGCACTTAATCATGCCCTGTGGGAAAGGAGGGTGTTTTCTCCCTTTGAGCCTGAGGTCTCTTCCCTTCGTGACAGTGCCTGAAATCCTCAAGTTGGCTTCTCGTTCTGTAGGACTCTGAGGTGAGGCTGCATCTCCGTGACCATGGAGATTCAGCATCAGCGCTACACACATGCTCTCTCCAGACACCTCATGTAACTCTGTGAGACAGGATCAAGGGAGACAGTGGGTCTGAGCCCTTGCTGGGTTCTGGTGTTAGAAGAGGGGTGTGTGTGGTCAATGCACATTTGATAATGGAATTAAGTCATTGGCTTCCCATGTGGCACGCCTATTGAAATTTAGCATGATACCTTTAAAATAAGATTCTGTCTTCATGACTTTTTTTTTTTAAAGTTGTAGTTGGACCCAATGCCTTCATTAAAAAAACAAATGTGATGCTGAGGATGGAACCCAGGGCCTCGCCCATGCTAGGCAAGTGCTCCCCTGCTCAGCCCCAGCCCCAGCCCCGTCATGGTGACCTTTGACATATTATACCTACGTGGAGGGTGACTTGGCTTTCTTCTGGTTGGGCATGTGAGAACCTCAACTTTAACCCTAAGGGTCTCTCCAGATTCCTCTGTTCTAACAAAATGAGGTGTGTATGTAGAGAATTGGCTGTTTCTCCCTCAGAACAGGCTGACTTCAGATCTTCCTGCTGAGATGCATAAGTAGTAGTGTTAAAATAATTAAAGGTGAATAAAGACATTTTCAAAAGACAAACAGCTTCTAAAATATGAAGACACAGACAACCTGAAAATAAAAAGGGAGAAAAAGATATAGTGCAAATATAGATGAAGAGACGTCAGTCTTCATCTTACCAGCAGCCTGCAGAGGACTTTGAGGAAGAAACGGCCCTGGAGATTCAGGGCCAAGTGAGTGTAGCCACACCGAGGAGGAATGCCGAGCACAGTCCTGGGGAGGCCCACGCCGCGGCTGCTGATTGAGGAGACTTCCAGAGAAGATGAGGAGGGCAGACGCGATACCTACACCCGCCTCACAGGTACGGGACACTGTGCGGGAGGAGAGAAGTCAGACCCCGTGGTGGAGCACGCCTCACAGTCCATCTCTGCTATCCTAAGTGCAGGCAAACAGAGTTCAAAGGTAGCGTCCCAATAAAAATCCTGGCACCTCCTTTGGTGGGGATGGAGTGTTAGGGTGGAAACAGACCCTAAACCTTGTATGGGAACCCGAAGGTCTGTGAACTGCGAGGTGGCCTTGACAGAGCGCTCTGCCGTCTGGGCTCCACTCCGGGCTCGGGGGGAGTGCCAACAGATCCGTGCAAGTGTGGGCGAGGAGACGATGTTTTTGACCACAGTGGCACTGGTGGCTCACTGGGACAGGGATGGCATCACGGGTGCTTCGTAGGTCAGGATGATGTCCTTCTGCCCCTAGTTCACATCACATGCAAAAGTCGGTGAACCTGTTGTGAGTGTGTGTTGGGTGAGAGCAGGGACCTTCAGGAGGGGTCATGGGTACCTTGGTGGCCCTAGGACAGGCAGGGTTTCTTCAGCAAGGCACAGCCAACACTACCCCTGATGGGAAAGGCACGTGGAGAGCACTAAAATGAAGAGCCATTGGTCAGAGCCACTGTAAAGAAGATTTAGAAGCGAATGTCAGGGGAGGAGACCTCGGCCATGCCTCTGTCTGAAGAGGGCTTATAGAGGAACACGTTAAAGATCTGGGAGGGTCGACCTGGAGGAAATGGGCAAACACTTGGACAAGTGTGTCACACAGGCGAATGTCCAGGTGGGTGGTAAACCATGCAACAAGGTCCAGCTCCTTCCATCACCGGGGAAATGCACCCCAGAAGCAGCAGTGGCCACGGCGTGGCTCAGAATGACTGATGGAAAAGAGGCGGTGACGAGCATTTGCAGGAGTCTTTCCACAGCCTTCAAGCAGTGCTGCTGGGTGTGAACTGGAACGATAGCTTTGGAAATGCCTTTAGTGGTGCAGCTGGAGCCGAACACACGTGCCTGCTGTGAGTATGCACATGCGCTTCTCTTATGCCAGGTTCAGGGCCAGGTAGAATTGTCTGTGAAGTTACCATCAGGGATTGTGCCTGCCTCACTGTGAGGGTGGCCCTGATGCAGGGGCCGGGGAGGATTTCTGCGTGCTGCTTCTTTTCCTTTCTTGCCATGCTGAGGATGGAACCCAGGGCCTTGCACGGGTCAGGTCAGCCCTCTGCCACCAAGCCCAGAACTTCTACTTTTCATTTTGAGACAGGCTCTCACTAAGTTGCTGAGGCTGGCTTTGAACTTGTGATCCTCTGGCTTCAGCCTCCTGAGTCTCTAGGACCACAGGCATGGCCACCATGCTTGGCTGGGGTGCTGCTTCTTGATCTGTGTGCTGGTCATGTGAGTGTTCACTGTGCAAGACTTACTGCAGCAGTGTGCCTAGAGTTTCTGCACCTCTCCCTCACTGCACTGAGTCCAGTCCGAAGCTTACTCAAAAACAAGACACGAAGGTTGAGATCTAGGGGCCTCTATGTTCTCTGTCAGTGCCAAGACCTGAGCAGAGTGGCAGCCAGGTGAAGTCCTGGGTCACATAACTAGCATGGCAGAGCGGTGAGTTTGGACAGTTCTAAGAGCAGAGACAATGTCTGGGGCTCGCAAGGCCACAGTCAGTAGATGGGGTTCATGTTGTACACAGGATGGGAGAAATGGCTACAGGTCACTGTGTCTGCCCTGCATGCAGCAGGCTGTGGGAGGTGAGGTGGCCGGTCAACCTGCTGTGATCCTGCTGGTGAAGGGTGGTGGAGATCTGCTGGGGACTTGGGCCATGGTGATGGAGTTGGCAGGAGGCAGTTGGCTTCCAGTTGGAGGAACTGACATGGTGGGTCCTGCGTGGATGGTGTGACTGCCCCTATGGCTGGAAACTGGACATACCTCTGAGATAGGGCAGTGGGAGAGTGAGCTTGGGGGAGATGGGAGGATGGGCTGGAGCATGTGAGGTGGACTTTGCAGAGAGGGTCTGGACTTCCCACTGCTGATTATGTCAGACTCCCCAGGTCTTTGCACAGTGTATCTAGGGTGTAAATATAATTGTATAAATGCTCATTTCACATCCAGTATTCAGTAAATATACTCAACAAATATGTTGAGCCAATGTGTGACCTGTTTTTACTATCTGGTGTTCTTGGGAAACATGTTAGGTGAACATTACAGAAAGAGAAATAGCTTATTGAATCCCTTAGTGTTTTGTGGGCTTGGGGTTGCCTCCTTTGTAGATATTTTTTCTTTTTTTCATGAACATGGTGATTTGACAATGCAGTTTTTGAAGAAGGTGATTTGTTGGATATTAAAGTGGACATTTTGTTTGCATGTTTTCCTCTCTATTTGCAGTTATTTTGTGATTACAGCTGTTCTGCTGTTGGGAACTTGACTCAGGACCAGGTTTCCAATGTGTTTTAGTTTTTGGTAAAAATGTTTTCAATTGTTTAACATCTTTTATTTTTTTCTTGTTTATAGAAGTCCTTTTAGGTGTTTGGAACAAATAAGTCTCTTTGCCAAATGTTTTTCTTTTGCAGAAGATAACATTTTGTTTTAGGTTCCAAATGGAACCACTTAGTGTAGACATTAGTGGGAAAATACCACCCAGGGAGCCCTGAATGCTGGGATGGCTGAAACAGATGTCACACTGCCACCCCGATCCAGCACTCTGGGTCGGTGCAGAGCAAAGTCAGTGGATGTCACATGCCTTTGTGAAGTCCTGATGTGATCTGTGTCCTTCTACCTGGAGCACACCACCCAAATCTGGCCACTCAGCCAAACCTGAGCAGACTAGGAGAGAGCTGGCAATTCATGACCAGGTTGTGATGAAAAAACAAATAAAAGCCAAACCAGCTTCTGTACTATTGGAGGGGTGCCACGGTCAGTGTGGTTCTGACCACAGCCTACAGCACTACAGGATTTCTACCAAATAGATGCATTTGTTGCAGATGATTGCAATTCCAGCTCCAGCTTGTGTACGTAATGAGGCAGTCCACGTGCCAGATCACAGAAGGTCCAGAGGTGGGTGAGTGGCTGCAAGGGGGGCTGATGAGCTCAGTGATACCACCCAAGACCTCTCCACCTTCCTGCAAGCAGGGATGGCAATGGCTGACCCCCAGTCATTGAAGTTATTAAATTCTTTATCATATAAAGAATTTAAGACAGTCATTACAAAAATGATCAACAAATTCCCAGAGAACACAGAAAAACAGTTGAATGAATTAAGGAAGTTGGTGCAGGATATGAATGAGAAATTCAAAAAGGAGACAGAAATAATTGAAACAAAACCAAATAGAAATCTTGTAAATGAACAACACACTAAATCAAGTAAAATGTTCAGTTGAAAACCTCTAATGGAGTAGACCACGCTGAAGACAGAATCTCAGAGCTGGAAAACAGAGTGGCCAGCCTTGAATGTTCAGAGAGCTTTAAATAAAATGAAAGAAGTAGCCATGATCATATTAAAACTCTAAGAGAACATTAAGAGACTCACTGGAATTAATAAGGGTTGTGAAATGCAGGCTAATGGAATTGATAAACTCTTCGGGGAATTAATGACAGAAAAATTTCTAAACCTTGAGAATCAGATGGACATCCAGACACAGGAGGCATTCAGAGCCCCAGTAGACAAAAATTTTAAAAAAATGAGCCTCTCTACAATACATTTATAATTTCAATGCCTAACATATAAAACAAAGAATTTTAAAAGCCTCAAAAGAAAGACATCAAGTCAAATCAAGAGGCTAGACAGTTAGAATCACTTCCGATTTCTCAGCACAAACTCTAAAAGCCAGGAGGCCTTGGTATGATGTGTTACAAGTCCTGAAAAAAAAATAACTGTAAAACAAGACTGCTATACCTAGAAAAGCTGTTTTTCAAAACTGAAAAAGAAATGAAAACTTCCAAGATAAGCAAAAATTTTAAGAATTCATTACTACTTAACTGGCACTACAAAAGTCACTTGAAGAATAATTTCACACAGAAGTAACTAAAAAACACCCAGAGTTCACAAGTGAACAAATCTCATTTGAAGAGAAACAAGACCAAATTAAACATCATAAGTAAATCAAAATGGCAGGAATTAATAAACATCTCTCTATAACATCATTGAATGTCAATGGTCTTGACTCTTCAATTAAAATAGCTTCAAAAAACAAGACTTAAATCTATGTTTTCGAAAGTGACCCACCTTATAGACAAAGACAGCCACAGGTTGAAAGTGAAAGGGTGGATATTGATGTGCTGTGGGAATGGAGCCTGAAAACAAGCAGGAGTGGCTACTGTTACATCTGACAAGCACACTTCAAATTAATCAGAAGAGATAAAGAAGGTAACTTTATGCTGGTAAAGCTAACAGTATAACAAGAAGATACACCAATAATAAATAGTTATGCCCCATAAGTGGGTATAATTAGTTACATCAAAGAGACAATATTCAATTTGAAACATCAGTTAGACCTCAGTACACTAATATTGTGTGATTTCCATGCACCTCTCTCACTATTAAATACATCATCCAGACATGAACTCAGTAAACTCTTTGGCCCTGAAAATTATTATAAATCAAATGGACTTAACAGACAGCTATAGAATATTTCACCCAACACTAATTGAATACACCTTCTTTTCACTGGATCATGGAAACTTCTCCAAAACAGACCATATTTTAGGTCACAAAGCAACTCTTGGAAAATACAAAAAGAGTTGTATTTTCACAATTTCCACAGTCAATTCTTTGCATCTTATCAGATTATAATGGAATGAAATTGGAAACTGACATGACAAAACCATACAGAAACTATATAAACACATGGATATAGAATACTACACTTTTGAACAATGCGTGGATGATAGAAGAGATTAAGGGAGAAATAAAAAATTTATAGACTCAACTGAGAATAGTGATTCAACCTACCAGAAACTTTGGGACTGTATGAAAGCAGTTCTAAGAGGAAAATTTATAACTGTGAGTGCTTACATAAGAAAATCAGAAAGATCCCAAATAACCTAATAATGTATCTCAAGGCCCTGTGAAAAGAAGAACAAACCAATTTTAAAATGAGTAGGAGGAATAAAATAATTACAATCAGAGCCGAAATCAATGAAATTGAGAATAAAAAAATACAAAGGATCAATGAAATAAAGATTTCATTTAAAAATAATTACTTCATTTGTTCTAATATGCTATACATGACAGCAGAATGCATTTATAGTAAAGATTTCATTCTTTGAAAAGATAAATAAGATTGATAAGCCCATAGCCTAACTGCCCAAAAGAAAAAAGAGAAGACCTAAATTAGGGATGACAAAGGAGAAAACACGACAGACATCAGAAATCCAGCAGATCATTAGGGACTATGTTGAAAACTTGTACTCTAATAAATTGGAAAACCTAGAAGAAAGGGACACATTTCCAGACTATGTTCCCAAACTGAATCAAGACAGCATAGGAAACCTAAACAGATAATAACCAGCAGTGATATAGAATCAGTGATAAAGAGCCTTCCAACAAAGAAAAGCCCAGGACCAGATGGATTCTCAGCTGAATTCTACCAAACCTTTGAGGAAGAATAAATGCGAATACTCCCCAAATTATTCAATACAATAAATAGGGATGGAACACTTCCAAATTCATTTTATGAAGCCAGTATCACACTCATACCAAAACCAGATAAGGACACATAAAGAAAACTCCAGATTAATATCCCCGATAAATTTAGATGCAAAGAACTCTTAATAAAATATTAGCAAATCATGTTTAATAGCATATTAAGAGATTACACATGATGACCCAGTTAGTTTTATTCCAGTAGGCAAGGATGGTTTAGTATATGCATATCAATAAATGTAATTAATCACATAAAAAGAATTAAGGACAAAAATTACTTAGTCATCTCAGTAGATACACAAAGGTCTTTGACAAAACTCAGCACCCATTCATGATAAAATCACCAAAGAAAGTATGGATAGAAGGAACCTACCTCTACATCATAAAGACTATATATGAAAAATACAAATCTAATTTATACTAAATGGAAAATAAATAATAACTAAAAGCATTTCCTTTAAAATATTGGACAAGACAAGGACATCCACTCTCACCACTCCTGTTTAATAATCCTAGACATTCTAGCTTGAACAGTTAGGCAAAGAAGGGAATAAAAGGGATAAAAATAGGAAAGGAGGAAGTCAAATTATCATTGTTTGCAGATGATATAATTCTATACTTAGAAGATGCAAAATCCCCACCAAAGACTGCTAGAGCTAATAAACAAGTTTGGCAAAGCAGCAGGTTACAAAATCAACATACAAAAATTAATAGCTTTCCTATATACCAACAACGAATATACTGAGAAAGAAATCAGGAAGACAATTGCATTCATAATAGCCTCAAAACAAACAAACAAACAAACAAACAAACAAAAAACCCCACCAAAAAGCAAAACTCAAGGAATAAATCTAACCCAGGAGGTGACAGACCTTTACAAAGAAAACTATAGAAAACTGAAACAAGAAATTAAAGAAGACTTAGAAGATGGAAAGGACATCACCATGTTCATGGATTCGCAAAATTAATATTGTTAAAATCACCTTACTACCAAAAGCAATTATAGATTCAATGCAATCCCCATCAAAATGCCAATGAGATTCTTCACAAAACTGTAAACAATAGTCCTACAATTCATTTGGAAGAATAAGAGACACATAATAGTCAAAGCAATTCTAAGCCAAAGAAGCCTGGAGGCATTGCAGTAGCTGACTTCCAGTTATACTACAGAGCTATAGTAACAAAAAACCCCTGCATGGTCCTGGCATTAAAACAGACCCAGAGACCAATGGTACAGAATAGAAGACACAAACCCACATAATTAATGGCATCTGATCCTTGACAAGGTGTAAACATACTTTGGAGAAAAGTCATCCTTTTTAACAAATGGCACTGGGAATACTGAGTATCCATATGTAGAATAATGAAACTAGACCTTTATCCTTTGTCAATCAAAAAAAATCAAATCAAAAAGGATTGAAGACAGGAATTAGACTAGAAACTCTGCAACTCCTAGAACAAAACATAGGATCAGCACTCTAGCATGTCAGCGTAGGTTATGACTTTCTCAAAAGACCCCTAGAGCTCAGATGATAATGCCAAAAGTAAATAAAGGGGATGGCATCAAATTAAAATGTTTCTGAACAGCAAAGGAAACAGATAGGAATGTGCAGAGAGAACCTACAGAAGTGGAGAGAATCTTTCCTAGCTACTCTTCTGACAGAGGGTTAATGTCTAGTACATATAAAGAACTCAAGACACTTTACACCAAAAAGCCCCCGAATAACCCAATTAATAAATGGGCAAATGAATTAAACAGGTACTCCTCAAAAGAAGAAATACAAATGGGCAACAAATATATTTTAAAATGTTTAACATTATTAACAATTAGGGAAATGCAAATTGAAAAGTACACTGAGATTTCATACCACACCAGTCAGAATGGCAATGACCAAGAATACAAATAGTAAAACATGCTGGAGATGATGTACAGAAAAAGGAACACTTTTACCTTGTTGGTGTGACATTTCATTTTTGGTAACAGGGATTGAAACCGTGGGCACTTACCCATGGAGCCCCAACCTGTTTTTATTTGTTTGTTTGTTTGATAATGAGGATTGAACTCAGGGGCACTTGACCACTGAGCCCCATCCCCAGCCCTATTTTGTATTTTATTTAGAGACAGAGTCTCACTGAGTTGCTTTGCACCTTTCTTCTGCTGAGGCTGACTTTGCACTTGCAGTCCTCCTACCTCAGTCTCCTGAGCCACTGGGATTATAGACAAGTGCCACCACATCAGGCTTCAATCTCCAGTGACTTTAAGATCAGTGAAGACTCTGGATTTCCTGGGAGGAAAGCTGGCTGGTGTGCGACGGTGGGCAGAGCTTCAGCACAGGCCTGCGGAGTGCAGTCTGTCTGCTCGCCCTTCCTTGGTTTCCTCTTCACATGCCTTTTATTCCTTCCATCCTGCCTCAGCACCACAGCAGAACAGTCTGGAAATGGGAGTTAGTGCGTGATCAGGATCGCAGACAAGCAGACACAGTTGCTGGGGAGGCGGCTGTGTGGAGGGGAAGCGCCCCTGTCTGCTGCCCTTGTGAGCGCTGCGTCTATAGGAACAAAAGTCCACTCCCAGGGTAATGAAAGAGTACTTGTGCAGTATGAAACGGAAGACCTGGGATGGCCAGGAGTGCATCTGAGGGAACCATTCAGCAAACCAAGGAGGCCTGCGAGGGTCCGGGCAGCTGGGGTGCTCTCCCCAGAGTGGCTCACAAGCTCATTCCCTTGATGCCACGCTTCAGTCCTGCAGCTGTGGAGCATCTGACAGTGGCCGGAAGGCCAGAAAGAAGGTTACAGTCCTGCCCTGTGCAGACTTGCTGCTGTCACTGAGGCCCTATGCATACACCTCTCTCCAGCACAGGGGTCGGGGACACCTTTGCCAATGTCGCCTGGTGCTTCCTGTGGTTCTTCTCTGGCAGCAGGCAAGCGTCTCGCTGGAAGTGCTGGTGTCATCTGTGCAGGCAGAGGCTGGCACTTGTCCCAACCCATGGATCCCTGAACAGAGCATAGGGTGGAGGGATGTGCAGTCTCAGCTCCTGGGCTTGTGGGGAGTGGGCTTCGGGTTGTGAGCTAGGGAGGGGCGGGCTGCTGGGGATCAGGGGAGAGGAGGGTTGCAGGACTGGGGTGGCATTCTGTGGCTTCTGCAGTCCTTGTGGCCCATGTTTCTACACAGAGGGGGTGTGGGCTGCTCACGAGTGTGGCTGGGCGTGGACTTCAGCTGGCTTCCATCCAAAAGAAAACTCACAGATATCAGATGTTGGCAGTTTCTGATGGGTCTTCCAATAAGGCCTGCAGTGCACACGACCATCTGTCTTGCAGGCCTCCGTCTGCAGCTCTGCTGCCCTGGGATGCTCAGCTCCTCCAGTTCCCCTGATGCTCGCTCCCTTCCCTCTGAGCTTTTCTCCAGCATCAGCTACTTCCTCTCCCCATTTCTCACGTCGTCACCGTATTTCTGGCCTAACATTGATTTATTGCTGGATGAGTAGAAGGAAAGCTGGCCACTGACATCCCCTGGTGGCAATCTTCAGAGACCTTCCTGTAGCTCAGAAGTCCATGGCTCCTCAGAACTGACCATAGGTGGTAGGTCCTAATAACCCAAACCCAAAGCCCCTCTGTGTGAGATTCAGGTTGTCCCCACAGTGGCACTGCTTGTGACTGAGCTTCTCTGAAGTTCACAGAGAGGAGAAGTTCTTCCTTAGCCCAGCTGGTGGTGGAAACTCTAAATAATACAAATCCGCGATGGCATTTTTGCACTTTAAAACATTGAGTGAGTATGCAGTTGTTGTCCATTGTCGCACCGTGTCATGTGAACCTGCTATGAAAACACTCAAATACGCAGTGATGAATGTGTTTTGATACTGATAAGATCAGTGTTGCTTTCCCATTTATGCAGTATTATTTCAGTTGTAATTTCATTTAATCTTCGACGACCCCAGGGTTAATGAGTTTCCTGTTCCTTGAATAAATGCAGTTGCTATGTGCTGCAAGTATGAGATACTCTTATATTTCAAAGACTTGGAAGATGACCCTGGTGGTGCCAGTGTGTGGATTTTGGCTGTTGTTAGGGAGCTTTGGAGGTGGCTCCTTATTTCAATTTGCAATTCCCTAATGAAATGTGATATAGAACAGTTCTTCATATACTTCTTTGTCATCTGCTGAACCAGCAGGCATGGGAAGGAAGGCTGGGGGGCGGTGCTGGGACTCTTATCCTGGAGAAGAGCAGCAGCAGCAGCAGGAGATGGTTGCTTCAAGTGACATAAAGTGATGTCACGGGAGAAGAGGGACAACAGCCCCTCACACAAACAGCCCAATTTAGGAGAGCGGATTCTAATTGCATGAATCTGGGGTCTCTGGCCTGATCCACTTGGGCTTGATGCTGAGCTATGCTGTTTTTCCAAGTCTGTTTGGAACCCGGCCCTCTGCTCACTGTCCTGGACCTCGGCACTTCCTGCCGCCACGCCCGAGCCTAGATTCACGGAGCTACACAGCCCCAACCACTCTCCTCAGCCACCTGCCTGTGTGTCCCTGGCAGCACTGTGTCTTCTCCTATAGGCTTTGCAACCACTGTGTGGTCTCAGCCAGATGTAAGGCGTGGCCTCCCAGAAAGCGTGCGCGCGTGCGCGCATTTGGTACCTGGAATTGAACCCAGGAGTGCTCTTCCACTGAATACATCCACAGCAGTTTTTGTTTTTTACTTTGAGACAGGGTCTTGCTGACCTCGAAATTGTATCCTCCTGCCTCAGCCTCCCAAGTTGCTGGGATTGCAGGTGTGTGCCACCACACCTGGCTTCCCAAAAGCTTTTGTGATTTTAAGCTGAGTCAATGAAATCATGCCCAGACTAGGGGGCCCATTTCCCCTGATGTGCTGATCTTGTTGCAGGTAAAGGGGACCTGGACGAATAAGTGCGTGTCTGTAAGAGGACCCCCAGGAGGCTGAAGACCCTCACGTCCCCTCAGACAGGAAGGAGGGATCCATATGGAAGAGAAAGCAGACGAAGGGCTCCTGCCTGCCTAGGCTTGCAGGCTCTCTGTAGGGGAAGTGCCCTGGCATGGGAGGGTGTGCTGGGGCGGGGGACCTGGTCACGGTGCTCCTCCTCAGCTTGGCATTTGGCTGGCAGAGCCCTAGAAGCCACTTCTGGTGTGCCACCATGTCACATTGCTGTCACACTGCAAATACTGTGTGGATCTGCATTTGGATTTGAATAGTAGCTGTTATGGATGTGAGGTGTCCCCAAATGCTCATGTGTGAGGCAATTCGAGAGGGTTCAGAGGAGAAGTGATGGAGTTGTGAGAGCCACAACCCAGTCAGTGAACTGACCTCCTGCTGGGACAGATTTAGTGATAGCTGGAGAGCAGGAGGGGAGGGTGTGGCTGGAGGAGGCAGGCATTGGAGGCGTGGCTTTGGGGGGTATATTTGTATCTGCCAAGTGGAGACCTCTCTTTGCTTCCTGATCACCATGAGAACTGCTTCCCGCTGCCACACTCTTCTGCCCTGTTGTTGACCTCACCTTGAGCCCTGAGGAATAAAGCTGGCTGTCTATGGACTGAGACCTCTGAAACCGTGAGCCCTCAAACAAACGTTTCCTCCTCTAAAGTCACTGTTGTCGGGTCTTTTGGTCGCAGCAGTGGAGAAGTTGACTGAACCAGTAGTGCTGAGGTACATTCGTGTTTGTCCTTGACAGGTGACATGGCTGGACGAGGCCTGTGTGCTCCCAGGCATGCCACCTAAAGCAAGACGTTGTCCTGGGAGCAGCTGTTGGCCCCTGAGGTTCTGCTGGGCATATTCTCTTAACCTTCTGAGGGAAGCTAACGGGGACGACGACGCACTTCTTGCACCTGGTTCCGGGAGATGCTGCCTGGTGTCTGTGAGGCCGTAGGCAGAGAGTGCCCTCTCTGCCTTGGGAATCAGGAAACCCAGTGAAGCTCAGTGGGGGAAGGCTGGTGCAGAGGGGGAGAGCGCCCCCTGTGGGTTTCCACAGCAAGCCCCAGGAGTTACAGTTGTTCTCTTGAGATGCTTCTTTCAGATACACAGTGACGTCACTCCCTAGGGGCTTTGTAGGGGTTCTGTGTTTGGGATTGGGGTCCCTGATGACTTCAGGGCTGTGGCAGGCTTGGTGCCTGGGAAAGTTTCTGTGCAAAGTTATAGGATGCCCAGTTGCTATGGCAATGCCCTCCATGCTAGAGTCTTATCAGCTTTGACCTTAATCTTAGGCACATAGCTCCTGGGAATAGAGGAATTTGCTTGCTTGATAACTATAGTGACTCACCAAGCTCCGGTGCTCCTGGAGCTGCCTGCCTAACAATAACTTCAGACAATAGACCTTCTTGAGAGCTGCATAAAGCTCCTAACATTGCATATTGTAACTGTGAAATGTAACTACAGAATAAGCAACTTTCCTGATACTCTGTACAGTAATGTTTAGAGTATTATTATGGTACTAATGACCTAATATAACTTGTTATAAATAAATGTGGCCGCTTGGACAAGGAGCCATTCTGCCACCTTCCCTGCCTCTGCACCTTGTCTCTGTCTACTCTTTATTATTATTAATTACAACTGGCAACCAACATTGGGGAACAAGAAGAGTTCTCTCCCTAGAAGCCTCCCAGTGCACAGAGTTTGGGACAACAGAATCCGCCTTAATAGAGACCCTTCTGGACAGACGTTGACAGGTAATGGGGGAAGGGGGTAGCTTCCTTATGCCCGGAACAGGCTTTTGACATGTGGCTCTTTCATTGGCTGGTACCTATCCCTAATCAGTAGGCTATGGGTAATTCTCTATTTCTGTCTGATGCTAAATGACATCATCAGGCCGAGCTTCCTCTTCTACTTAGTAAGGCTGGATATACCGTAAATAATGCTGATCTTACCGCCTTGCTGTCAGAGATAAGCTCTTATTGACCTTTTTATCCAGAAAGTGGAACTCTAAATTTGAAAAATGGGAGAAAATAGGTGAAACACTACATGAGAAGACACGAACTTCTATTCCTGTGCTTCAAACTTGGTTTCTTTGTACAGATGCAATAGATAAAACCTCTGTTTATCAACCTGCCTGCTCTACCTTCTGTGCCTGGCTCTGTGGCCCTTAAGTCCCCTACCGCTCCCCCTGTAGCGGTGGCACAGCCCTGGCAACAACACCCTGCCTGGAGCTCTTCTGGAGCCTCCCACACATGTTGCATCAATTCTCTAACTCTCTGCCATTGCCTCTGTGGCCAGCTATGGCAGCGCCCTACCCCCAGCTAGATCCCAGTTAACTGTGTGTTTGGGACAAGCTGTGGAGGAGGGGGAATCTCAATAACTTACCTGTCTGTCCTATTAAGATAAATTCTGCTAACCAATCAAAATATGAACAGTCACCTCTTGCTATATTTAAAGAATTACAACCTTTAAATGAGAGGGGAAATACAGGGTCTACTCTACTGTCACTGGAGCATGTTTATCAGTTACTGAAAGTAGACCTAAATTAACTCTTTGTTTAAATGAGCAGTCAATCGCAGGGTTATTGGACACAAATACTGATGTCATGGCAATAAATACTTTTATGGAATCGCTTTATGCATGGCCTCAAGAGGCCACCCTGGTCTGGGGCAAAGGAACCAAAAATAAACAAATGTTCAAAAACTCCCTGTGGCTACCATGCTCTATCCTTTCCAATCCACAACAAATCATTACTTATACTCAACCATATGTGGAAACTGTTACAAGATTTACAGATTTAAAACAAAAAGAAAAAAGAACTCTCCATAAAGTATGTAAACTACAATACCATGCTTTAAGCAAATTATCTTATAACAGAAAAGAAAAAAAAATGATTACAACATTTTTTACTTACCTTTTAACTTCTGCTGGTTTCTAACTTTCCTAGCCTTATATTTAAAATGTAAATTTCAAGGCCAACAAGATTTACTAGACTTATGAAAAACCAGTTAAGACAAAAGGAAAAAAGTGTCTCTTTTAAATTCCAACTACTTGGCTGGCTGTCTTATCTGTGTTCAGCTGGCTTTCTTGACTAGTTCCTCCCTAATGTTATAGCACAGAATCATAAAATCATAAAATGCCCCATAATCCTACCGGACAGGCTTTGGTTAAACAAGCACATTGTACTCTTAAAATTTGCCTTTTAATAAAGAAACAAAAAGGGGGAATCTAGCCTCTCTCATAGAAATAATGCTTTAAATATTGTTTTACTTTCAGTTTATGCACTCAACATACCGTTCAAAGTTTATACTCACAATTGGTCATCTGCTTTGGATAGACATTTTTTTCCCAAACAGCCATTACCAAAAATTTATGTAAAATACAGGTTTCCACCATACTCAGGATGACAGGACCCTATGCCTCTGATCACATGGGGAAGAAGAGAGCTATGCTCACACCAACAGGTCCAGTTTGGATTCTAGCTCCATGCAGGAGACCTATCAGTTATGAATGGACATTAGGGACTTCACAACCTGATCCCCAAGTTTCATTTGATTGTGGATGAGGAGAACACACCAAACAAAAGGACAATGATCACTCTCCTTGAAAGAGAAGGTACACTGAAAGACAATCTCAAGCTACTAGAATTCCAGTGACTTGGGGAGATACAAAATCATTAACAGCATCAACTCAACAACTTTTGGCTCAAATGGGGTTAAAATATATCCCAGAAAACTTAGTTACTGCTTTGATTGCTAATCTCACTCAGAACTCTGTAAATGCTTTGGTCTTAACAATAATGTTGTTCTGTTGTTGTACCCCAGCTGTGGAAATTCAGTACAGCCAGACTCCTTCACTTCTAAAACTCATTACAATATCTGGGTTTGCTTGTCTGAAATTGTTGTATACCGACAACAGTGTCTCATGGTACCCATGCTGTCTTAGCAGACTGTGTTCTTACCTTCCCCACAGGATTTAATAGGCCACCATCCTACACAACATATCCATAAAGGTCTATTCCCCTTGATAAACACTGTGATGATCCAGTAAACCTTCACTCTAAGGCAAAATTTGATGCTTTGACATTTTCCTTAGTGGATATCCCTGGACTAGCTGTCAGGGCTTACAAAACACTATAAAATACTGGACTGTGCTATGGTAAATGATATTAATCATACCTCTATGGCAATTAACCTGCTTCAGAAGAAGTTTAAACAAGATTGTCAAACCATACTTGACAATTGGGCTGCAATTAATTATTTGCTAATATTACATCATAAAGGATGTCAGGAGTTTAATAATATGCGTTGCTTTAACTTAAGTGATAACAGTAATTTTATTTCAAAGGAGTTAGATTACTTTAATGATATCATTGATAAGGTCTGACAAGATGATGGACGTTTAGACTTATGGGATTGGTTAACTGTGGTTACCCAACTTTATTGGGTCAAACAATTACTTATAGGTGGATGTTTACTAATGCTGGGATTGTTATGTTGTGCTTGCTATTGTCAATACCTACCCTATTTTTTGCCTCTATCAGCATTAAGAAGAAAACAAAAATTATTCATCCAAAAGGCCTTAAAAAAACAAGAAAGGGGAGCTGTAGGGGTTCTGTGTTTGGGATTGGGGTCCCTGATGACTTCAGGGCTGTGGCAGGCTTGGTGCTTGGGAAAGTTTCTGTGCAAAGGTGTAAGATGCCCGGTTGGTATGGCAGTGCCCTCCATGCTAGAGTCTTATCAGCTTTGACCTTAATCTTAGGCACATAGGGAGTAAAGGAACTTGCTTGCTTGATAACTACAGTGTCTCACCAAGCTCTGGTGCTCCTGGAGCTGCCTGCCTAACAGTAACTTCAGACAATAGACCTTCTTGAGAGCTGCACAAAGCTCCTAACATTGCATATTGTAACTGTGAAATGTAACTACAGAACAAGCAACCTTCCTGATACTCTAAACAGTAACATGGTTATGGTACTAATGACCTATTATATTATTGTACTAACCTACTGTTATAAATAAACACGGCCTCTTGGACAAGGAGCCATCTGCCACCTTTCCTGCCTCTGCACCATATCTCTCTGTCTACTCTTTATTATTATTCTTTACAGGGCTTAACTTAGCTGTTGTCAAGGTGAGTGGTCACTGGGGTCATGGAGACGCCTGGGAGGGAGGACTTTGACCCTTACGGTTGACCCTTATGCTTGTTTTCTCTGTGCACTGGTGTCCTGTCTAGGGAGAGGCATGGTGTGCTGCCTGTCTCTCGTAGCAGAGGGCCTGGGTTTGGCATTCCCCCCGGGTGGCTGGGATTCAGAATTGAGCAGGGAGTGAGGGCAACTTCAGAGTGGGTTTGTCACTGAGTGAGTACAGCAGTTTCCCACAGATTCACGTCTAAGCAAATGAAAGATAAATACGGGGTGTTTACCATCCTCCGTTCCTCTTTTAGCAATTATAATATCGAATATTAAATTCTTGCTTCCTGCTGAGGGTCTGGCATTTCATGAGAGAGACTTTTACAAGGTGGTTGAGACTCTGTGGACATTTAAGAAATCAAGAATTGTTTGAGAAACGGGCAATCTGCCTGACAGGAGGAGCAGATGAACATTTCTCCAGTGTTAGGATCATGGAACTTCAGCTGTTGCAGTGTGTACACCACAAGATTCTACAGCCGATTTTTGGGTGAAAATAATCATGTCCAGCCTGAGTCAGCGTGTGGAGAGCCTCATGGCTGTGCATGTGCCTGCTCTGCACCTGCCCATCTGTCTGACTCTGTGCTGCCCTCTTCTCCAGCTCCTTTCTGTTCCTGCCCTGTGATCGCCTTACTGTCAGCACGCTTGGAACCTATTTCACACTTAGGTCTGACCACTTGGCTTCTCCTTGCTGTCCCCTTGCCCTGGGAGCCACCTCTTCATTCTCTCCTCTTCCCTGAACTCAGGCCCCTCTGCAACAAGGCTGTGCCCGACTGTGCCACGCCCAGCCCTCTCCCTTCTCTGCTCTCTGCTGGGCTTTCCTGTCCTCATCGCCAGCCACACTCATCTCCCATGAACTTGTCTTGTGTCTGTTTCAGTGCGGTGAGGCCAGGGGCTTATCTGTCTTGTTCACAGGAAGAGTCTTCATCCTTAGTGGTGAAGAACTCAGTGACTATGGGGTGAGTGAAAGATTGTCCAAGCATCATGACATGACATACCTCATAGGACTCGTTGCCCTTTATTTTCTAAAATAGAAAATTGGATAGAGTTTGCTTTTCCTCAAATCTGCACAGGTGGATCTACAAAGTCTGTGGTCCTTGTGGGGGAAGGGTGCCAATTGATCCTCCAGTCATGCCTTCCTCCTGCGTCCTCTGCTGGATCCCAGCAGTATGTGAATACGAGCAGGAATGGGGACTGGGGCATGTATTTTATTAATGGGGTATATGCCCAGTAACCAACAACATAGGGGTTTGGAAAAACTAGATTTCAAGCAACCTGGATTCAAGAATGTCCAACAGACCCCTTCCCTCCAATTCAAAGTAGAGTAGGTGTGAAGCAATAAGTGGGGGAGAACTTGGGCTATCTCAGCAGTCTGTGAGCCGCCATGGAAAGAGGAAACGGACTCATTTAATCCAATCACCGAAGAGAGCTCTCCTTTTAGGATGTGATCCCATGACCCGGTGGAGGGAGGCACTGAAGGGATTGCTCCCCCCACTCCCTCAGTTGGGAACCCAGCAGCACCCTGACCATGGGAAAGGGGAGGGCTGCAGTACCCCCCACCATTGTGATCGTGCTTGTGAGTGAATACACTAGAAGGAGAGCTCCTCTGGACCACAGAGCCGCCATAGCACTGGGCGTTTCTGAGAGTGGCTAGACACTGCCACCTTGGATCCTGGGCCCATTGCTAGCATGGTAAAGGACCTGCTCACACAGGTCCACAGAAAGAACCTCACGTTCTGCCCTTGACAGACTCGGTGGGGTGGAT
This sequence comes from Spermophilus citellus, assembly GCF_964194105.1. Classification (NCBI taxonomy): domain Eukaryota; kingdom Metazoa; phylum Chordata; class Mammalia; order Rodentia; family Sciuridae; genus Spermophilus; species Spermophilus citellus. The sequence goes on from NC_138189.1 coordinate 154,214,890, forward strand.
CCTGGCCTGAATTGGGAACTCAGAAGCCTCTTCCGTTTCAGGTCCGGGGGAGTAAGGGGGAGGTGCTGTACATCCTGGATGCCACCAACCCGCGACACTCCAACTGGCTGCGCTTCGTGCATGAGGCACCCTCACAAGAGCAGAAGAACTTGGCAGCTATCCAGGTGAGCATGCTGCTTTGTGTTTGTGAGTTAGCTTTAATTGCACTCCCTGCTGGGCTCAGTCCCCAGGACCTGCTTCAGATAACAGTAACTAAATCAGAGGACAGAGCCAGTGGGAGCACTTGTGTACTACCGTGGAGATTTACCATAGCAATTGGCTCGCATGGCTCTGGAGGCTGAGTCCAAGATCTGTAGAGCCATGTCTCAGTGTGAGTTCAAAGACTGGAAGCTCCTACAGATCAGGAAGCCTCTGCTCCTGTCCCAAGGCTGTCCAGCAGATTCTATCCTTGCGGTGGTGGTGGTGGGGGGGTCTGACTGTGCTCTGTTCAGCACTTCCCTTGATTGGAGGAGGCCCACCCACATAATGGAGGTCAATACACTTTACTCACATACACAGATTTTAAATGTTAATGTCCTGTAAAATCATGCTTACAAAAACACCCAATTAACCATCTCCCATGACCCAGCTGAGAGGACACCTAAGAGAAACCGTCACAGGTAGGAAACATGTTGTTTGGAATCCTTTCCCTGGATCCTAATGTACCACTGCCCGTAATGTAAGGTTCTGATACCTAGGGCGATGGGGGAGTGGGATTCATAAATGGAAATTGAGACAAGAAAAAATTCAGGCATCAAAGGGCCCTGTCATCACAGGGCACTGCCCAGAGGACTGAGAGTGTAAGAAAAGCTTACATTCTGGGGGAGCTGATTTTCTGTGTGGCCATGCCTAGCCTGTGGGGTCCACAGTGGAAGTAAAGCTGCAGCTGGTGAAAGCAGGAAGGAAAGGGGCAGTGGGTGCACCAGAATGTGAGCGTCCACCAAGTGGTCCCTGGCTCCTGCTCTGGTAGGTGGCTGAGGACTGCTCTGGTCCATTCCGTTGTGAGGACGGGGTCAGAACTGAGAGAGGATGCACACAGTCAGGGGGAATGTTCCATCTCCTTCTGTCTTTATCTAGCCAGTCTTCTCACTGCAATAGTGTGATTCCTCTTGGTAATAGGGTGATTCCTCTCTTTTTGTGAATAGTGAGTCCTTATCAAGCAGCTAAATTGGGATGGAAAATAGGATCTTTGGTAAGCAGATATTCAGGCCATATTCACATTATTCACAGTGTTTATCAATCCAGCCTCAGATTAAACTGATTACTTTTTCTTTATATGTAGGCATTAATTTTTTTTCAAATTTATTTATTTTTTCCTGATTTCCTGAGGCCAAGTCTTGTCCGGGGCTCTTCAGTTATGCTGTAGTTTGACGTACAGACCCAGTTCTTCTTGGTACATATTCCTGTTATCAACTTTGCCTACAGAACATGAAACGTTCTTTTAGCCAAGCTATTGTTTTGGCACATTCTTCATTATCGCATTTGTAGAGAATGTCATTTAAATTATTTTCTTCCTTGCTGAGAAAGGTATTGAGCTTCTTCCAAATTTCTTCATGCTGGCTGTTCCTCCCTTAGGGTCAGTACTCTTCCCACTGCCTAGACTCCTGCAAGGGGCCCTGGTCAGGGGCCCCTGAGCCGCCCCTGGGGACACTTGCTGTTTCAGTGGTCATGTCTTCTGAGAGTTGACAGTGCTCCTGCTCACTAGTTGCCTTCAGTGCAGCATTGCCCTTCCTCTGTGTCCACCGTGCGTCTGTGCTGAAAGAACAAGTGTCCACAGGGATGACAGCTGTGGCTTAGGGCTCCTGCAGCATCAATGCCTGAGCAGAGGCCAGAGCTTGGTGAAGCTTCACTCTTGGACTCTAAATGTGTTGGAATCTTAATGTGCTGAGGCACTGTGAGGGTGTGTGGTGCTCAGGTGGGATGGCGGCTGGGATTGTAACATTGTTTGCCCTTTGGTAACAAGGGATTGAGTGCACTGTTGCCATGGTTTCTGTCATGGAACTCAAGAGGGACCTTTGTCAGCACCCATGAGGTAGCACAGTAGCTAGAGCAGTGGATTGTTGAGGGTTCAAGATCACATTTGAGCTAGGGCCAAAGAGCATGACAGCTGGGTCACAGCAACGTGAGCCTCCTAATTGGATGGGACAGTCTCCCGAGGATCCTGTTCCAGGAACACTGAGTTGGTAAGGGAAGATTGCAGTGTTTCCTGCATTACATTATGAATCACTTGCATTCCAAATTGCATCTGAAATTTGGGGTATTCAGGAAATTTTTTATTTGAGCTGTCTGTCCCGGGAGTGGAGTAAATGAGAAACATTTGTGGCTATGTGGCTGGTTTGGTGGAAAACTTCAATACTTGATCCAGGTTTTTTGGCTGAGGGATTAAGAATTTGAGGTCTGTCTTGGCAGAGGATCGCAGCTCCTTCTTGGAGATGCGATCATATTTCTAGTTTTGCAATTTATTTGATTTTGGAAAATTTGTTTTGGAAATGATGATTTGAGTGTATGAATTGCGGAAAAGGTATCCTGTAAGCAAACAATTCCTCCCACTTGCACACTTTCCTGAACAATCAGTCGAACTGTATGTTCATGCTTCTGGGAAGTTTCCAACTGTGAGAGAAAAACCTAAATATGAAAGATGCAGCTTAAAACGAACCCAAAGTATGCTTAAGCTCTGTAAGATGTGGGTGATTCTCTTTAAGTGTTAATTTTGTTTCACTAAAGGAAAAAATGTACATGTGGTATTTAAAAAAATCATTTGATTTAGTGTTGGGTATTCTCTTAAATTTTTTTTTCACAGACAATTATTTAGTTAATGCTATTCAGTTAAAGTTACTGAATTATGCCATTTAGAAATAAAACTCTGAATTGTCTGGAAATCTCAGAGGTGGAGGGTTACCTGTCAGGTTCCTAGGGACACATTTCCTGGCGTGGCTTTCCTGGGCCTCTGCTGTACTTCACCAGCCTAAATGAAAAGGCAGCTTGGCCACAGGGAGCGTGGGGTAGGGGTGACAGGGAGCGTGGGGTCGGAGTGACGGGGAGCGTGGGGGGGGACGTAACAGGAGGTGACAGGGAGCGTGGGGTAGGAGTGACGGGGAGCGTAGGGGGGGGACGTAACAGGAGGTGACAGGGAGCGTGGGGTAGGGGTGACAGGGAGCGTGGGGTACTGCGTGACGGGGAGCGTGGGGGGGGGACGTAACAGGACGTGACCAGGAGCGTGGGGTAGGGGTGACGGGGAGCGTAGGGGGGGGACATAACAGGATGTGACCGGGAGCCTGGGTAGGGGTGAAGGGGAGCGTGTGGGGGGGGGCCGTAACAGGACGTGACCGGGAGCGTGGGGTAGGGGTGACAGGGAGCGTAGGGGGAGGACGTAACAGGACGTGACCGGGAGCGTGGGGTAGGGGTGACAGGGATCGTGGGGTACTGCGTGACGGGGAGCGTGGGGTAGGAGTGACGGGGAGCGTGGGGTACTGCGTGACGGGGAGCGTGGGGTAGGAGTGACGGGGAGCGTGGGGTACTGCGTGACGGGGAGCGTGGGGTAGGAGTGACGGGGAGCGTGGGGTACTGCGTGATGGGGAGCGTGGGGTAGGGGTGACGGGGAGCGTAGGGGGGGGACGTAACAGGACGTGACCGGGAGCGTGGGGTAGGAGTGACGGGGAGCGTGGGGTAGGAGTGACGGGGAGCGTGGGGGAGAACGTAACAGGACGTGACGGGGAGCGTGGGGTAGGAGTGACGGGGAGCGTGGGGTAGGGGTGACGGGGAGCGTGGGGGGGGACGTAACAGGACGTGACTGGGAGCGTGGGGTAGGAGTGACGGGGAGCGTGGGGTAGGAGTGACGGGGAGCGTGGGGGAGAACGTAACAGGACGTGACGGGGAGCGTGGGGTAGGAGTGACAGGGAGCGTGGGGTAGGGGTGACGGGGAGCGTGGGGGGGGGACGTAACAGGACGTGACCGGGAGCGTGGGGTAGGGGTGACAGGGAGCGTGGGGTACTGCGTGACGGGGAGCGTGGGGTAGGAGTGACGGGGAGCGTGGGGTAGGAGTGACGGGGAGCGTGGGGTACTGCGTGACGGGGAGCGTGGGGTAGGAGTGACGGGGAGCGTGGGGGGGGACGTAACAGGAGGTGACCGGGAGCGTGGGGTAGGGGTGACAGGGAGCGTGGGGTACTGCGTGACGGGGAGCGTGGGGTAGGAGTGACGGGGAGCGTGGGGTACTGCGTGACAGGGAGCGTGGGGGAGAATGTAACAGGACGTGACCGGGAGCGTGGGGTAGGAGTGACGGGGAGCGTGGGGTAGGGGTGACAGGGAGCGTGGGGTACTGCGTGATGGGGAGCGTGGGGTAGGAGTGACGGGGAGCGTGGGGGGGGACGTAACAGGACGTGACGGGGAGCGTGGGGTAGGGGTGACAGGGAGCGTGGGGTACTCCGTGACGGGGAGCGTGGGGGGGGGACGTAACAGGACGTGACCGGGAGCGTGAGGTAGGGGTGACCAGGAGCGTGGGGTAGGAGTGACGGGGAGCGTGGGGTACTGCGTGACAGGGAGCGTGGGGGAGAATGTAACAGGACGTGACCGGGAGCGTGGGGTAGGAGTGACGGGGAGCGTGGGGTAGGGGTGACAGGGAGCGTGGGGTACTGCGTGATGGGGAGCGTGGGGTAGGAGTGACGGGGAGCGTGGGGTAGGGGTGACAGGGAGCGTGGGGGAGAACGTAACAGGACGTGACCGGGAGCGTGGGGTAGGAGTGACGGGGAGCGTGGGGTACTGCATGACGGGGAGCGTGGGGTAGGAGTGACGGGAGCGTGGGGTAGGAGTGACCGGGAGCGTGGGGTAGGGGTGACGGGGAGCGTGGGGTACTCCGTGACGGGGAGCGTGGGGTAGGAGTGACGGGGAGCGTGGGGTACTGCGTGACGGGGAGCGTGGGGGGGGACGTAACAGGACGTGACGGGGAGCGTGGGGTAGGGGTGACAGGGAGCGTGGGGTACTCCGTGACGGGGAGCGTGGGGTAGGGGTGACAGGGAGCGTGGGGTACTCCGTGACGGGGAGCGTGGGGGGGGGACGTAACAGGACGTGACCGGGAGCGTGGGGTAGGAGTGACCTGGAGCGTGGGGTACTGCGTGACGGGAAGCGTGGGGGGGGGGACGTAACAGGACGTGACCGGGAGCGTGGGGTAGGGGTGACGGGGAGCGTGGGGTACTGCATGACGGGGAGCGTGGGGTACTCCGTGACGGGGAGCGTGGGGTAGGAGTGACGGGGAGCGTGGGGTACTGCGTGAGGGGAGCGTGGGGGGGGACGTAACAGGACGTGACGGGGAGCGTGGGGTAGGGGTGACAGGGAGCGTGGGGTACTGCGTGACGGGGAGCGTGGGGTAGGAGTGACGGGGAGCGTAGGGGGGGGACGTAACAGGAGGTGACCGGGAGCGTGGGGTAGGGGTGACGGGGAGCGTGGGGTACTCCGTGACGGGGAGCGTGGGGTAGGAGTGACGGGGAGCGTGGGGTACTGCGTGACGGGGAGCGTGGGGTACTGTGTGACGGGGAGCGTGGGGTAGGAGTGACGGGGAGCGTGGGGTACTGCGTGACGGGGAGCGTGGGGGGGGACGTAACAGGACGTGACGGGGAGCGTGGGGTAGGGGTGACAGGGAGCGTGGGGTACTCCGTGACGGGGAGCGTGGGGGGGGGACGTAACAGGACGTGACCGGGAGCGTGAGGTAGGGGTGACCAGGAGCGTGGGGTAGGAGTGACGGGGAGCGTGGGGTACTGCGTGACAGGGAGCGTGGGGTAGGAGTGACCGGGAGCGTGAGGTAGGGGTGACCAGGAGCGTGAGGTAGGGGTGACCAGGAGCGTGGGGTACTGCGTGACAGGGAGCGTGGGGGAGAATGTAACAGGACGTGACCGGGAGCGTGGGGTAGGAGTGACGGGGAGCGTGGGGTAGGGGTGACAGGGAGCGTGGGGTACTCCGTGACGGGGAGCGTGGGGGGGGGACGTAACAGGACGTGACCGGGAGCGTGGGGTAGGAGTGACCTGGAGCGTGGGGTACTGCGTGACGGGAAGCGTGGGGGGGGGGACGTAACAGGACGTGACCGGGAGCGTGGGGTAGGGGTGACGGGGAGCGTGGGGTACTGCATGACGGGGAGCGTGGGGTACTCCGTGACGGGGAGCGTGGGGTAGGAGTGACGGGGAGCGTGGGGTACTGCGTGAGGGGAGCGTGGGGGGGGACGTAACAGGACGTGACGGGGAGCGTGGGGTAGGGGTGACAGGGAGCGTGGGGTACTGCGTGACGGGGAGCGTGGGGTAGGAGTGACGGGGAGCGTAGGGGGGGGACGTAACAGGAGGTGACCGGGAGCGTGGGGTAGGGGTGACGGGGAGCGTGGGGTACTCCGTGACGGGGAGCGTGGGGTAGGAGTGACGGGGAGCGTGGGGTACTGCGTGACGGGGAGCGTGGGGTACTGTGTGACGGGGAGCGTGGGGTAGGAGTGATGGGGAGCGTGGGGTACTGCGTGACGGGGAGCGTGGGGGGGGACGTAACAGGACGTGACGGGGAGCGTGGGGTAGGGGTGACAGGGAGCGTGGGGTACTCCGTGACGGGGAGCGTGGGGGGGGGACGTAACAGGACGTGACCGGGAGCGTGAGGTAGGGGTGACCAGGAGCGTGGGGTAGGAGTGACGGGGAGCGTGGGGTACTGCGTGACAGGGAGCGTGGGGTAGGAGTGACCGGGAGCGTGAGGTAGGGGTGACCAGGAGCGTGAGGTAGGGGTGACCAGGAGCGTGGGGTACTGCGTGACAGGGAGCGTGGGGGAGAATGTAACAGGACGTGACCGGGAGCGTGGGGTAGGAGTGACGGGGAGCGTGGGGTAGGGGTGACAGGGAGCGTGGGGTACTGCGTGATGGGGAGCGTGGGGTAGGAGTGACGGGGAGCGTGGGGTAGGGGTGACAGGGAGCGTGGGGGAGAACGTAACAGGACGTGACCGGGAGCGTGGGGTAGGAGTGACGGGGAGCGTGGGGTACTGCATGACGGGGAGCGTGGGGTAGGAGTGACCGGGAGCGTGGGGTAGGGGTGACCGGGAGCGTGGGGTAGGGGTGACCGGGAGCGTGGGGTACTGCGTGAGGGGAGCGTGGGGGGGGACGTAACAGGACGTGACCGGGAGCGTGGGGTAGGAGTGACGGGGAGCGTGGGGTAGGAGTGACGGGAGCGTGGGGTAGGAGTGACCGGGAGCGTGGGGTAGGGGTGACCGGGAGCGTGGGGTAGGGGTGACGGGGAGCGTAGGGGGAGAACGTAACAGGACGTGACCGGGAGCGTGGGGTAGGGGTGACGGGGAGCCTGGGGGCGGGTGCGTGATGGGGGTGTGGCGGGCCGTGGCGGGGAGGGTGTGACGGAAGGATGTGAAGTAGTGAAGTGAAGGGGCACGTGGGGGGCTGGATGGAAGGACTTGATGGAGAGGATGGGGAGCGTGGCGGGGGCGTGAGGCCTTGGTGGCTTGTGGATGGCCCCGGGGGTGAGGCTAGCTAGGAGCGGGGAGGCGTGGGGAGCTGTGGACTCCAGGTGCCGCTCAGAGCCAACCCCCCTCCCTGCAGAGCGGGTCTGCCACACTGTTGGTCCCCTTGCTCTGCTTTGCCAAGTGGGCAGTTAGGCGGGGTCTGCTCTGTGACAAGTGACGTTTCAGTATTGCGGAGGTCGAAGTCACATGTAGGTCTGAGGGGAGGGCGATCTTGGCTGAAACCCTGCTGTGGTGGACTCCCGCACCCCTGCTGCGCAGGGGCGAAGGGAGCTCCTGGACAGTGGCGGGAGCCCCACGCCTGCTGCTTATCACGAGCGACCTGTATTCCTGCAGGTTTCTCGAATCCATCTGCTAAATATCAGTACCCGAACTCTCAAGCGATTGTCCTCAATAGTGACATGAAATATCACTTTAGTGACTGTCAGGTCTGCCTGAGTGAGCTGTGTGCCTGCAGACACTCCCCAGGCTGGCGAGCCTGGGGTTGGTGGTGACCGCAGTGTTCCTGAAGGAGCCAGCTCCGGGGCAGCGCATTGGTGAGGGCTGTGTGCAGCTGGCCCACGAGGTGTGGGTGTGTGTGTCTGAATATCACTTTGGACACAGGAAACAGAGTTTTATCTATTAGTTCAAAACAAAGCAAAACAATAAAAATGCAAGCAGCTGGTCCTAGTTTGGTTCCAAACTAATGCTGCTTGTGGCTGCATATAGAAGGATTTTATTACTTATTGGTTTATTATTTTTATTCAGGTTGGGGTTTATTAGTAGGGAAAATAGGTATTTTTAGAAACATCTCAAGTTATAGAAGCTGTCCTGTGTTCATTTTCCTTGCTTCACTGGGACCCTGCCAGGAGAGTCATGATTGTCATTGTCTTCAAAGTATTGAATGCAGGAGGTTCGAAGTGACTTGCCTGGGTCTGTGCAGCCAGGGTGGGAGGGGAACCCAGGAATCTGACTCTGCTGTGCACTCTCTCAACCTTAAGAGTTGAAAGAATTTTGAAGGAGTAAATTTAGATTTTAAAAGTATTTCATGTTTCTAATGTTGGTATTACATAGTTTGGAAACTGCCGAAGAATTGCCAAACTCTCATTTTAAAAACATAGATTAAAATTATTTATATCGTGTTCCATGACCTTGTCAGATTCCAAATTCCCTTCCTCAGTTCATGGCAAGACATGGCACTGCTCTCCTTGCAGATAAGGTGAGCTCAGGCAGCATCCCTCTGTGGCTCTTGTTCCTCTGACTCCTCTTGCCCCATTTCAGCTAGTGGATAAAAGGTTGAAAATATGATGGAGGTAACAGAACTCTTGAAGTTAATAATAGCAAAATTTCAGAGTCAGAGCCAAGCAGGTTGGTGTAGGTCTGATTTTTGATTAGGTGGGACTTACATGCCTCTCCTCCCAGAAACTACAGAGTCGCTCCTGAAAGGAAAATGAAGAACTCAAGACAGGTGAGCGAGAAATGAAAGGCACCAGGCAGAGATATACCCGAGAGTTTATTTGTCAGCTCTGACAAATAAAGGACAACTCTCCATAGAGGGAGAGAGGCAAAATAGACTCAGGGTTTGGGATTTAATCAGGGATTAAAGCTGGGTGGTATTGGTATGAGGGAGTGGTGAGCTTTTCTCAGAAAAGCCCTTGGGCCAGGAAAGTGAAATTTTTCTTAAAATGGTGGCATTCACTTAAGATGGCCTTCCAGAAGCTAAGCAAGGACCTTACATCCTCCCCCCACCCACTTTTTGTTTGTTATTGGGTCCCTTAAGGGACAGGGCCATAGATCAATCTTCTATTACTTCTTCCTGCTGGGAAGGGGCAGCATCTGGACCCTTGTGAGGGGTGTGGGGTGCCATTGAGGCAATGGTGAGGGTCAGGAGGTGCTGGGCGATGCTGACTCTGGATGGCCCAAGTTTGGTGAGGGGTTGGAAGTCCTGTGACAGAAGCTGGTTCACAGTTTGGTTAGAGATCCTTGGCATCTCATCTTGAATAAATCTCATTGCGCAGGGGGCAAGCATTAGCAAAAGGCCTGTGGCAAGGAGAGAGGTCAGGAAAGGAAATGCCCACTGGAGAAGGGGGTTCTTAGCTGCCATCCTTCAGATACAATGGCAGTGGGAAGCTTTGAGGCCTAAAGGAGATCAGAGATAAAGGGGGCATTAGTAATTGAAGTTCCCTTGGTGGTAAGGAATCCGCTCTCCTTCCAGATAGCAGAGTGGGAGAGAAGCATGTGGACGGGGTATTTAGAGTCAGTGTAGACATGGAGGGAGGTTCCCTTTGCCAAAGTGAAGGCTCTGATGAGGGCGACCAGTTCAGCCTAGACTTCAGTCTATATGTCCAATGATACAAGCTGGAGAAAATTAAAGGTTTGACAGTTGATTTTGAAAGATTTATCAAACATCATATTTGTTTTTTAAATTAATTTTGTTAATTTATATATGACAGAGGAATGCATTACAATTCACTTTACATATATTTTTCATATCTCTGGATGTATACAAAGTATAATCACACCAATTTGTGTCTTCATACATGTATTTTGGATAATAATATCCATCACATTCCACCATCATTTATAATCCCAATGCACTCTCCCTTCCCCTCTCACCCCTCTGCCTTATCTATAGTTCATGTATTCCTCCCATGCTCCCTCTCCCTACCTCACTATGAATTAGCTTCCTTATATCAGAGAAAACATCCTGGCCTCTCTGGGTTCAGCTCTCTAGGTCTGTGTCCTGGACAAATGGTTGGCCACTTCAGGCCTAGTTCAGACAGTAATGGACAGACAGCTGAGCAGCATGTAGGCTGTGAAGGGAGCCCAGAGCAAGGGTGGCCCTGCGAGTGCTGGGAGGATGGTATTGGAGCTATACTATACTCTGATGAAGAGCAGGGTGGCCAAGTACAGTCTAATGGAAAGTACATGGTCCAAGCAACTCTGAGCAATAGTGTAGCTGGAGCAAATTTAAAATATTTTTTAAAATATTTTAAGTAGTGACTTTGGAGTTTGTGTTAAGTAAGACCACAGAATAGCACCTTTAACCAATTCTTGCCCCAGGTCAGGGTCTAGTACCCTGAAGGGTTTCACAGATGTGATCACCTTTAGTCCTTGCAGCTATCCTAGGATGTAGATTATCTTCTTTATTGTACAGATGAGGGAACTGGCAGTTTCAGATTAGGCTATTTGCTGGGCCACACAGCTAACTGATTTAGAAAGAAACCTTGATCCCTGGACATGCCCAAGCCCTATGCCCCTGGACATACTGAGTGCTGCTTCCTGCTATCAGGGAACAGAGCTCATTTATTGTCTACTTTTCTCTTTTTCTAGAAACATTGTAAAATATACTCTAGCAGAAGACAACTACAAAATATTGCAGTTTCTCCAAGAGAAGCAAGCCTACTAATACCTTTGTCTATATCTTTTTTTTGAGGGTATGTATGTATATATACACACAGACACACATATATTTTTTTTCCAAAATATGATGTTTGATAAATCTTTCAAAACCAATTGTCAAACCTTTAACTTTCTCCAGCTTGTATTGTTGGACATTTAGACCCAGAATAGCTAAAGCAGTCCTTAGCAGGAAGAGTGAAACAGATGGCATCGCAATACCAGACCTTAAACTATTCTACAGAGCAATAGTAACAAAAACAGCATGGTATTGGCACCAAAACAGACTGGTAGACCAATAGTACAGAATAGAGAACACAGAGACTAATCCAAAAATTACAATTATCTTATATTAGACAAAAATGCCAAAAATACACATTGGAGAAAGGATAGCCTCTTCAACAAATGGTGCTGGGAAAACTGGAAATCCATACGCAAAAACAAAATGAAATTAAACCCCTATCTCTCACTATGCACAAAACTCAAAATGGATTAAGACTTAGGAATAAAATCAGAGACCCTGCATCTAATAGAAGAAAAGTAGGCCTTAATCTCCATCAAGTGGGATTAGGCCCCAACTTCCTTAATAAGACTCCTTTGGCATAAGAATTAAAATCAAGAATCAATAAATGGATGGACTCAAACTAAAAAGTTTCTTCTCAGCAAAAGAAACAATCTGTGAGGTGAATAGAGAGCCTACATCTTGGGAGCAAATCTTTACCCCTCACATATCAGTTAGAGCACTAATCTCTAGGGTATGTAAAGAACTCATAAAGTTAAACACCAAAACAACAACAACAACAACAACAAAAAAAAACCAGGTCAATAAATGGACCAAGTACCTGAACAGACACTTCCTAGAAGATGATATATAATCAGTCTACAAATATATGAAAAAATGTTCATCATTGCTAGCAATTAGAGAAATGCAAATCAAAACCACTCTAAGATTTCATCTCACTCCTGTCAGAATGGCAGCCATTATGAATACAAACAATAGTAAGTGTTGGCGAGGATGTGGGGAAAAGGTACATTCATATACTGCTGGTGGGACTGCAAATTGATGCAGTCAATCTGGAAAGCAGTGTGGAGATTTCTTGGAAAATTGGGAATGGAACCACTATTTGACCCAGCTATCCTTCTCCTTGTTCTATACCCAAAGGACTTAAAAATAGCATATTATAGGGACACAGCCACATCAGTGTTTATAGCAGCACAATTCATAATAGCTAAACAGTGGAACCAATATAGATGCCCTTCAATAGATAAATGGATAAAAAATGTGGCATATATACACAATAGAATATTACTCAGCAATAAAATTATGGCATTTGCAGGTAAATGGATGGAGTTAGAGAAAATAATGCTAAGTGAAGTTAGCCAATCCCTAAAAACCAAATGCTGAATGTTTTCTCTAATATAAGGAGGCTAATTCATAGCGAGTTAGGGAGAGGGAGCATGGGAGGAATAGACAAACTCTAGATAGGGCAGAGGGGTGAGAGGGGAAGGGAGGGTACATTGGGGTTAGTAATGATGGTGGAATGTGATGGACATTATTATCCAAAGTACATGTATGAAGACACAAATTGGTGTGAATATACTTTGTATACATCCAGAGATATGAAAATATGTGTAATGTGAATTGTAATGCATTCCTCTGTCATATATAAATAAACAAAATTAGTTAAATAAACAAAAACAAAATATGATGTTTGATAAATCGTTTGAAACCAATTGTCAAACCTTTAATTTTCTCGTTGGACATGTAGACTGTTGCAAAGTTTTGATATTACAAACAACTAAGAATAGAAATAATTAGCCAGAGAGGATGTGCAAATGAAAATAAAATAGAGCAAAATGAAAGGATACTTACAATTATGGAAAACTCAAGCTGGGTACAGTGGTGCACACCTACCATCCCAGTGACTCGGGAAGCTGAGAGAGGCGGATGGTGAGTTCAAAGCCATCCTCAGCGATTGAGTGAGACCCTGTCTCCAAATGAAAAGGACTGGGGACGTGGCAGTGGTTAATTGCCCTGAGTTCAATCCCCAGTGCCACCAAAAGAAATGAAAAGAAAAAGAATTCAAAAGTATGGGCAGCAATGCAAAGATGAATAACAATCATAAAATCACTCATTGTATGGCATATTCAAATTATAATTCTGTAAAAACCAGTAACTGAGGAATGTTGCTTTTGAGCAGAGCAGAGCAGAATGGCAAAGAGCTTTGTGTTTTCATAAAATCAGCTGTGTCCTGAGGCAGAACCTTAAAATCAGCTGTGTCCTAAGGCAGAACCTTACGTGGATGTTGGCCCCCAGGTGGAGTCCCAGGGAGGCAGCTGGTCCTGAGGCCCAAACAGCAGTGATTCTGCTGTGCAGGGGCCTGTTCAGGGGAGTAAGCCGGGAATGGAAGGGATCGGTAGGTTACCCAGGAATGAGTGTCAGGATCAGAGTGTGAACTGTTAGGTTCCTGGTTTTCATGTCTGTGAACACTTCAAAGAAATTGGCACAGGCTCATCAAAATTGGTTGGAGATCATCTAGAGCTTATATATTATTATGTTAATTAAAATATTATAATAATTATGATATAATTATTCTTCTTGGTATTAAAATTTTATTTTAAGTATTTGCAGGTGTTCCATATCTGGGATGATGGGGCAAATGGATTAAAGTGGCTATTGGATATGGAGCACAATGTTGTAGCTAGGCTAGTGACAGGAAGGAGCTGATTTGAGTCACAGAGCACATAAGCCCTGTTTGGATCCTTTCTGGTTGGGCCTGGGATGAGCCCACACATGGCAAAAATAGTTCCACAGGACTCCAGAGATTAGGGACTGCTGGGGTCTGAGAGTCAGAGGGTTAGAAGGAGGAGGATATAATGGAAAGTTGTAGGAACTGTGGGCAGAGTAAAAGTGAGTGCAGTGTAGGTGTGTTAGTTAGCTTTGAACTACTGTGGCAAAATACTTGCAATTCTGTCATAAGGAGGAAAGGTTTATATTTGCTTATGCTTTCAGTGGTGTCAGTCTGTGTTTGTCTGGCTTTGTTGCTTTTGTGTCTATGGTGGGAGTACAGGTTGGAGCAACTCAGCTGACTCCATGGTGGCCTGAAGAAAAGAGATTGAAAAGGTCTGGGGTTCCAGTGTTGCCTTCAAGGGCACACCCATAATGACCTCACTTCCTCCCATAGGCCCCAGTCCCTCAAGGGCTGCCTAAGAATACCTTGCTTTTTCCTACCAGGCCCCTTGGCCCCGGTGGACAGTGGTAGGGCCTTCCAGTGGAAGGACACCCCTGTTAATGCACAGGTGGGTTGTGGCTATGTCTCTTCCTGTGGTGACCCAGCTGGGCAGGGGGCTGGTCTCAGAGCAGTGGTGCCACTCACTCCCATTGTCCGCTTGGCCGGGGTATTAAAATGGTGCTTCATTACAGAGCACCCTGATCAACGTGCTGTCTTCAGACTACAGTTTAATATTGTAAGGTCCTTGGGCTGGGGTTGTGGCTCGGTGGTAGAGCGCTTGCCTAGCAAGTGCGAGGCCCTGGGTTCATCCTTAGCACCACGTAACAGTAAATAAATAAAATAAAGATATTGTGCCCAACTAAAATACAAATATTTTTTTAAAAATATTGTAATTTCCTTGCTTTGCATCTGGGCGGCCATCGTAAGTAACAGCCGCTGTTTTCCTGCCCAAAGGTGTAGTGCCACGCCCTCAAACCTTGGCTGCTGTATTCTTTCTCACCAAAGGGCAGACCAACCCCAAACTTAATCACCCACTGTAGGACCCACCCAGCTCTAATTCCTGAGCCTCCCCCATAAAAGCCCCAGAACCCAAGCCTGTGTTGCCTCTCTCCACTATGGAGAGAAGGCCTTTATTTGTCACCTCTGACAAATAAACTCTCTGTGTGTATCTCTGTCTGGTCTCCATCTTTCACTTCTTGCTTTCCTGTTTCCTGGTTCCCTGCTTTCCTTTCAAATATAGTCTTATCATGTTTCAAAATTAAAATCTTCATATTTTGAAAGCCATCACAAGATTAACGACCACTGTGCTCTCTAGAAAGAGGTTTCAGTCAACTTCTTGGATATTGATCAGATAAGCACTAAGATTTATAACACTTCTGAGGTCTTTACTGGGTGAGTTCTTAGCTGCTTTGAGGAACCCCCTCAGCCAGTGTTCTCCAACCCCTGGGGAGTCCACTTCTGATTTAATTTAAAGAGACCTTTTGCTGAAAGTCTATGCTTTTTGCTTATTTTTGATGCACCATGTGTAACAATTATATAGAAGTTAATTTAATGTTGTTAATTAGAAATAACTTGTGTGTTTCTGGATTACAGAATTCAAAAACTTCCAAGATGTTCCTGATATTACACGAACACTCTTTAATTAACTGTATCTAATGGGTAGATTTCTTTCAGTGTTTTGAACCTTTGAATCAAGCCTCCTTTCCATAATTTTGGATGCATATAATCATCATTTCTGTCTCTTCCATAGAATTTTAGTTTTTTTTTCTGTTGAAATTACAAAGTAATCTCTCCTTGTTAAAGAGAGATTAAAAAAAAATCCAAACTAGGTCAACATCAGAGGTAGACTAGCTCCTTTCCCTTCCTTCGAATGATGGTGTATGAGCAGCTTGAAGCCCCAGGTTTGGTCTGCTCAGGATCCAGGTGCACATGCACCTGTTCATTCATTACACATACTCATTCCTGTGCTCTTCCTTTGCTCCCTTACCCTCTCCCTCCTGCTTCTGCTCTATGTCCTGCTGTTCCTCCTCCTTCATACATTGAAGTCAGGCAGGTGTTTTCCTGTGCCTCATTGAGTTTCCTGAGTGGAGCTTATTTTCTTGATCTTTCCTTTCTTTGCCCACCATGAAGGCTCAATAAATTCAGGCTATGCTCTGCTTCTCTTGTCCTCAGCAGCCAAACTGGGAACATTTGCTCAGCTGTGTAAAAGAGGCATTCTGGCACTTCCTCCTGGCATAGCCAGCTAAGTAGCCCTGTTCTCACTTCCCTGGTGATGGGCCCTGGCCTGGAGTGACATTTTGTACCAGTCGATTCCAATTGTGATGTTTCTCTGGGTTTCATTAGAAAGGTTCTGCAGTGTTGCTCTTCTGTGTCTGTTACTGGCTGAGGTTTCCTCTGTATTAGTTATCAATGGTGTCAACTGTCTGATTGCTATCTTCTGAATTTTCTAAAGTAATCTTTTGTATGTTGATGGTGGAATTGTTTACTCTTTTTTATTTCAGTGAGGTTTGGGAAGGTTGATGTGGTGGGGTACACATGACAGTTCAGTTGTCCCCTCAAACCCCCTAAAGATCTATTTTTCCTGCTATTTTTGGTCCTGCATTTTGAATATTCTTTCAGGAAAATAATTTGTTTGCCATTCCTCTGGTTTGGATAGGAACTTCAAAATTTTTTTTTCTGTTCCAGTTTTGTATTTAATGTTAATCATAATGAAATCATTGGTAAGATTTCTGCTATTTGTCTGGGTTTGTAAATGGCACTATTCTGTCAAATTGCTTTTATGGACCTCCGCAGAAGACCAGTTAATGTTGCAAAATTTTCTTTAAAAATATGTATCATTTTCCTTATTTCACTTCAGACATAAATGCACTATATTTACATAATATATATTTGTATATTATTTGCCAGATGAATGAACACTGTCACTTTCCATTTTCAGTGTCTAGATCAGCTGAGGATATAAAAAATGAAATGGTATCTTTTGGTGGGCACATGGAACTCGGTATATCTTAAAACAGTTTCTTAATTGTCATCTTCATTTTTAAAAAACTTTGTTTCAGGAAGGAGAGAACATCTTCTATTTGGCAGTGGAAGATATAGAGACAGACACAGAGCTTCTAATTGGCTACTTAGACAGTGACCTGGAGGCGGAGGAGGAAGAGCAGCAGATTGTGACTGTGATCAGAGAAGCAGCAGCTGAAGATTCTAAAGGCCAGTCATCAGCTGGCAGGAAAGGTATCACATCTCTGGTGATCTGAGAGAACAGAAGTTGTAGAAGAAGGTGTTTGAGCTGTTTGAGTTGTAGTCTTGTTATAATAGGGTGTTGATGAAATAGTTTTTGTCAAAAGCTCTCTCAGAAGGCATCGTCTGTGTGCTCATCTTTTATGTAGGAAAAGGGGTTGGGAGAGGTGACAGATGTACCTGTGGGATGGCCAAGGTCCAGGGCTGCCAGGGAGTCCCTATGTCGCACCCTGTCTCTTGTGAGCTGGGGTGACATGCAGTGGGATCTTTGCACCCTTGCCCTGGTGCTGCCTCTCACCTGCCTCAGAGCTGGCTCTTGGAAAGTTTTCTTCTTTTCTACACCTCGGGGGAAGGTGAATGCAGAGGTGAGGTGTGCTTTGCTCACTGGGCTTTGCTCTAGTTTGGGATTCTTTGGGAATCTGGAACTTTTGGAGGTCTTTTTCTGCTGTGATGTAGAAGCCAGCAGGACTAGTGGTTTGTCCTAGCTTGATGCTAGGTAGGCTTCCTGAGCTGCTTTCCTGGAGGTTTCTGTGCCTGTGTTGCTGGCCAGAGGCATGAGCGCTGCCCCCAGTGCCAGTGTGTGCTTCTGTGTTTTATGTGACTATTCAGGAGGTAGGTAATGACAAGCTCGGTCTATGATGTTTTTCAAATATGCCTTCAGCTGTTTGGATTTGGAGTGACAGCAATTTTTTTTTTGATTACAATAAAATTCCAGTTTATTTTTGGACAACATTGTTTCGTACATACATCAAACAGGCAAAAAACAAAACAAAACAAAACAAAAAAATCCAGTAACTTCATAGACAAAAAAAGAAAAAAGAAACATTTTTATCTTTGGTCTTTTGAACCATGATTTCCAAACCAACTACTTACAGTAGAGCTGAAGTAAATTCACAAAAAAAGTTACTCGAATGCTCAGAATTAAGATTTTTTTGTTGTTTTCGCTTTTTTTACGAGTTTTTTTTCCTCCTTTGAGATCATAAATGAACATGGTCACACCACAGGTCAGAAAGAAGTAGGACAGAAAATGCTCCCAAGGCTATTTTGGTCATCTGAGATCATGAAAAATGGCTGATCCCTAACAATATGCACAAAAATATAAAATGTAGATTAAAAATACAAATTTTTCTTTTTAAAATTACTTTTAAGAAAATAAGCAGAGCCTTGGAAGGTTTGGTTCTTTTTTTCCTGCCTTGTTGCAAATTTATATTGTGGTTTTGGTTGGGTGGTGAAGAGCAGGTGTCATCTGTGGGTGGCACTGCCTACAGTGGACAGGTACTGGGCCTCTCTACTCAAAGGTGACCACATTTACATTTGGAGACAGGAAGTGGAGGGTGAATATGTCATGGTGGTCTCTTATTTTTCATTTAATTTTCTGTTTTTGCTGTCTGGTCATCCTTATCTGGATATCTTCTGCTTCTTGGTATCAACATCATTATCAGCTCCCCATTTGCCTGTAGCTGCCTCAGCCTCCTGATCTTCATCTCCATCCTCTTCCTCATCATCACCTTTCTCCTCCTCCTCTTCCTCATCTTCATCTACATCATTGTTAGCCTCCTGCTCCCAATTTTCCTCATTAGCATTCCCATTAGCTGGGGCATCTCTTCCATTTTCTGCCTCCTTCACAACTTTCTTCTTCTCCTTTAAGTCCTTGGTGGTGATCTTGGAGCTAATGTCTACGCTATGTCTGACATGGTGGGGCCTGCTGGTGATCTGATGCAGTGGGTTAAAAAGGAAACTGAGTTCAGGGACTTTGGCAGTAAAGCCGCCAGAGTATGCATTGGTTGTGGTGAGCAGAGAGCTGGACCCAAGAACAGTGCAAAGATGGCTTTTCAGAGCAGCCACTGGGGCTGTATTATTTTATTTATTTTTCTCCTTTGCCCTAGGGCTTATTATTGTATATGTTATTTTAATTTAAAAATAACTTATCCTACTTCTGTTTTAATGCCCTGATTTTTGCTATTATCAAAATATTAGTTGTCATTTTTGTAATAAGAATTAGCAGATACTTAAAAATATTTTTTTAAGGGGCTGGGGTTATAGCTCAGCAGTAGAGCACTTGCCTTGTACATGTGAGGCACTGGGTTTGATCCTCAGCACCATATAAAAATAAATAAAGTAA
The DNA here is from genome assembly GCF_964194105.1 of Spermophilus citellus. Classification (NCBI taxonomy): domain Eukaryota; kingdom Metazoa; phylum Chordata; class Mammalia; order Rodentia; family Sciuridae; genus Spermophilus; species Spermophilus citellus. Next base: position 154,233,883 of record NC_138189.1, read on the forward strand.
ATATATTAATAAAAGATTTTTTAAATGTGTAAACCAGGTATTACTTTTTGTTGCTATTTTCATTTTGTAATTCTTAGTGACTCATAAAAGCAAAAAAAAAAAAAAAAAAAAAGCAAAATCTCAGCAAGAGAAACAAGAAGCCCTGACATCTGACAGTGGAGAGTTGGGTTAAATGAATTTGCTACCTTAGGGTTAAAAAACATACCTGGCCTGAGAAGATGTTGGAAAAGCCTCTACCATTTCCTGTGAAGTATGACAGTAGCGTAGCTGTTCTTCTGCTGCACAAAGACCCTTGGCCCTGGAGCCCCAGGGGAGCCGTGGTCTCTTCTGGATGGGATCATTGGTCGTTTTTATTTTCCTTACATTTTCTGAGTCTGGTATTCGAAAGGTGGAGTTACATGGCACACTGAGGGACTTGGGCAGAGCCCTGCAGGTCCTTCTGCTCCTATGCCCTGGTGGCAGTCTTTCCACCTGAGTGTCACCCCCTTGTGCTTCAGTACAGTTTGCCTCCACTGCACTTGTCCTTGTGAAGCCAAAAGTGAGCCACAGATGGCCTAGTTCAGGGAGGATTTTGTAGTTGAAGACTCTGATCTGGACAGTTAGCATCATAGGGTAAATTAAAAATTCAATTTGAATTTGAATTAATTTGGTGAAACACAAGTAAATTATTTTAGAAAGAATGTATTTCTCTCCAGTAATACTTCCTGTTATGTTTACACTTAATGTTCATAGACATAAAAGAGTTCATGTTATACTTAGTTAATTTGATTTCAAAGCGGGTGCACAAGCTTGCTGCTCTTGCTCTGAACTTTGGCCTCACTAATGCACTCCTTGTCAAGGCGCAGATCCCGTTGGCTGCACAGAGGACTTCGCCTGCCCACAGTGTGAGTCCAGCTTCCCCAGTGCGGAGATTCTTGCTGAGCACCTCCAGATGCTGCACCAGAGGCCCACCGAGGAGAAGGAATTCAAGTGCAAGATCTGTGGGAAGAAATTCCCAGTCCAGCAGGCCTTGCAAAGACAGTGCGTACACCACAGAGCATCTGTTGTGTCTGACCTGACTCGTGGAGGGGTGGGGTCCCACAGTGGCAGGCACCAACGTCTTTTCTGAGTGTAGCATATTATTTTTTACATGTTTGGATTGTGAAGTTGAAGTAAGCATTGCTGGTGTCGATTGTCTTTGTCCACTTAATGACTTGGCCTTGTTAATTGAGCTGCATGGTTCACTAGCTGACATCCAGATATGCATGATGGAGCCAGGGCTTGAGGTGGCACAGCAAGTCTCAGTCAGCTCCACTCATGTCCCCTCTGGAACCAGCTGAGAGTTCAAGGAGTGCAGATTTCAGAGTGTGAGGAATACACCGAGGTTTTGGAAAGCACTGTTTGTTCAAGAGCAGTCTTGGAGGATAATCTAGAGACAAATAGATCCAGAATGTGAGAATGTGATAAAGTTAAATGATCCTCTACTCTAAACTACTTACTGTGAACTCTTTATTACTTTAGCAATGTATGTTAATATCATGTAAGTGATCCTTGTCTTTCACGGGATCATGAAACCTATAAACTTATATTTAAGTAAGCATTGGTAAGAAATCATTAACACAGGTTAAACGTTCCTTTTTTTGGTTTTGTTAAAGTAAAATTCTAAAATATGCCATTTCGTATTGAGACCATTTCTATGCATTAGATACATCCATTTTTGCTAATAAAATTTGAGAATAAAATGTTTGACTTAAACTTAGTAAATGTTTAAGAAACCAAAATGTTTATGATACCAAGAGGTTAAGCATTTAGAGATTCTGTTGCAGTTTCTTAAGGAACAGTCAAGCCAGGGCCTGGGTATGTCCTGGTAACACTGCAGTCCAGTCAGCCGTATAGGACAGTGTTCCCTGGTCCCCCAGAGATACCTGTGCTGAGCTGGAGCCTGTTGAAACAAGGTGCTAGTGCACATTGAAAAAGAGGACAGAGGAGCCAGGAATCGCTACCATGGCTTTCCTCATGATGGGCCTCTTACCCCTGAGGTCATAGTCCCTCTCTCTTCCTCTAGTGCTCTTGAGTGCACAGTGGGCAGCAGCCTGGAAGGCCTTGCCCAGTTCCCAGTGCTCTGTCTGCCCTTCTTCAGCTCAGCACTGAGGTTTCATCTGAGTTACCAGCTGGCTGTTACACAATTTGGGTCATTTTGCATGTGCAATCCCTTGCTTCTCAGGGACTCAGTATTACGCTAGTTAAATTGAAGAATTTAAGCCTTCTTTCTCCCCTGCTTAGATAATGCATGAAATGACCCCAAAACTCTTGTGAGATGTGTGGCAAAGGCCTGGGATGATGGCTACGTGTCATGCTGTGCACTCACAGTTGCTTGTCCCCTTGCTGGTTGTCTTGTAGCTCTGAGCAGCACCAGGAGATGTGCCGTGGGGATGCCAGGTTCGTGTGCAGGGCTAACAGCTGTGGGAAGAGACTGAAGAGTAAAGACGCCCTGAAAAGACACCAGGAAAATGTCCATGCTGGTGAGCAGCTGGGGAAGCCGCACTCCGCTCCGCCTCACTTTGGGAGACTCTTCCCACCTTGCACAGATGAACAGTTTTTCTTTCACTGAAAGCTCCTCCTTTCAAGTTGATCTCAGTGGCATTTGTTATTTTCTTGTCACTAAGCTTGGGTCTGCTTGTGCCTGGTAATTAGACCCACAAAGCATTAATATTTCTTGATGATCAATCTCATATTTCCACATAGGAAATTGCCTTCTCATAAATTGTTGTCAAGTATAGATACAGTTTCAAACTTCAAGTGATGGATGCCCTTTCACCTTAATATTTTTTATATTTAATACAATTTTAATGCTTATTTTCTTGTATATTGAAGAATATTTCTAACTATATTTTGACATGGGAATTGAATACGTTTAGGTGAATAAAGCAATGCTATTTGAATTCCTTCTAGTGGCTAGCTAATCAACAAAACAAGTATAAAATTCGTCACTTGGATCTTACTGCTTAGCACTTGGTCGGTGGTCATTGGTTTGCAGACTCAGCCTGTCATAGGTAATGATCCGCGGGCTGCTATCCCCCTTGCCATGCCTGGGCTATCAGGAAGTGGGCACGGTATAGCTGGTTCCTCTTGTCTCCTCTCACATTCGGGGAAAGGTAATCAGTGCCCAGTGTCTGAACCTCGTTCTTGTGTCTGTTGTCTCTGAATCCAGCTTGAGTAAGGCAGGCAGAGGTCATGAGCATGGCTACTGCCTGCTGACAGCAGCTCTGCTGGGGTGTGGGCTGCACACTGTGCTGGCAGGCAGTCTGGGAGGTGCACCACAGCTGGTGCCCGTCGCCAGGACTTCCAGGTGTTGTCTGCTGTCTGTCCTTTAGAAGAACGTGTGGCTGAAGTATGGCAATGACATTTTTCTGAATTCAGGTCTACTGGGACCTTCTCCATGATCACAAAAGGCAAACATAACTTTTTCATAGAATTGCCTTCATAGTTTTTTAAAATGCTGTTCTGATTAAAGTGCTGTTCTTAATTTTCTGCATCTAGGTCTGCAGTGTGGTGTAACAGAGCTTTGATGTCAGTTTTTTTAAAAAATATTTTTATTTATTTTTATGTAGTGCTGAGGATCAAACCCAGTGCCTCACATGTGCAAGGGTAGCTAGTGCTCTACCACTGAGCCCCTGGTGTCAGTTAAAATATGTATATGTATATATTGTTGATGAACAACATAATATCTTTATTTTATTTTTATTTGGTGATGAGGATCAAACCCAGTGCCCCATTCATGCCAGGCGAAAGCTGTACCACTGAGCCACAGCCCCAGCCCTGAAGTCAGTTTTAAAGTCCATTTAAGAAGCCAGATGAGCATAGAAACCCTGTAAATCTGTGTTCCAAGTACTGGGCCTGTGCCCTTTCTGCTGTGCTGTGGGCATAGTTGTTTTTTTTTGTTGTTGTTGTTGTTGGTAGTGGTGGTACCTGGAATTGAATCCAGAGGTGCTTAACCACTGGGCCACACCCCCAGCCCTTTATTGTATTTTATTTAGAGACAGGGCCTTGCTGAGTTGCTCAGGGCCTCGCTAAGTTGCTGAGGCTGGCTTTGAATTCACTATCCTCCTGCCTCAGCTACTCAAGTTGCCGGGATTACAGGCATGTACCATGTGCCCAGCTGTGGGCATAGTTTTTTGAGGTTTCTTGTAACTGGCCTTGGATATTATAATATTGCAGTTTCTGGAAATTCAAGGTGATTTTGTCAAAAATAATTCATAAAAGGAAATAGTTTTGTTATTCTTCTTTCCATTTTGCAGATTGTGTGAAATGTGAAATCTTAGTGTTTAGGAAGAATATTCAGTGCTTTTGCTGGGTCTGGCACATGAGTTCAGTGTCTCATGCATGGCCTCTCTCTTGCCTTCTCTCTTCTCTGAGAGCCATGAAGACATTTGGGACAGAGCATTCCCTGCTGAGAGTGGCCAGTCAAGTACCGCTCCCATGGTTGTGGATCCTTCAGTACAAAGGGACGAAGGGATTCCAGGGTGCACAGGGTCTGTAGCTCCTGCTGCTGATGGGAGATGCCGAGAGAGTGTGGGTGTGGGCCACACTTCTCCACAGAGGCTGTGCATGAGGTGGGCAGGTCCTTGGGCTAGCTCCTAAAGGTACTTAACCTGCAGGGAGGGTGCTGTGGTCCTAGAACCTGGGTGACCAAGTGTTTGGGGCAGTTGAGGATTTCTTTCATGGTCACCACTATGGAATGTGTTTCTGAACATTTTTCTTTTTGTCTGGCCCTAGGGGTTGAACACAGGGCCTGTGCAACAGCCTGACAAGCCCTCTCTAACTGAGCTGTATCCCCCACCCAGCTGAGGATTCCTGACAGCCGAGAGTGCAAGTCAAATACCAGATTCACTTGCTACAGAAAAGCCACAGTGGCACCAGGGTCTAGTTTGGGTTTGTGCAGGTGCTGCTGTCCTGGAACCTCTGGGAGCTTGTGGAGTGGTGAGAACCTCTACACTTAGCCAAAAGGGGCCCACAGTCCAAGGGGCTGCTTCTGAACCCATTTCCTGCCCTTCTCCTTTGCTAGGTCCTATGGATGCTGGTGAGGAGAGTGTGATTATAGGAGATGATCTGTTTTCATAGCCACAAGCTTTTTCTGCATTTTTTCCCAAAGGAACTGAGATTCCAGATCTCAGTGGGAGAGGAGATATGAGGAGGAGGAAAAAGACTAGAGAGTGGGCAGGGAATGTGGTAGAGCTGGGGTGCTGAGTGAGGTGAGAGGGCTGCCTGAAGAAACCCACTTCTCTGCCCTCTTCCTCCTGCACCCACTGTAGGGAAGACAGGGCACAACCTTAGGGAACAGCCACAGTGCCGGATGGGGCAGGGGTGAAAAGGAATTCTGGGTGGAAGATGGGCAGTCCCAGCTGGTGGGAGCTGGAGAGGGAATGTTCCTTCCCAGTGGCCCTTTAGGTGGCTGTGTGTACGGAGAGGTTGATGGACATGTGGCAGGTGTTCATGCAGCTTGGGAGCCTTTTCTTAATCAGCAGCGCTCCTCCTTGTACAGCACCAAGGATGTGTTCTTGGCTGCAGTGCTGGGCGTGGTGTGGATGTGCTGCTACTCGGGATACCTGGAAATTCAAGATGAAAATTTTTATTCTTTTTTTATTAAAGTATGTTTTTCTTTTATAAACATTATCCTATAACAAAACCAAACTGTTTCATATTTCCGGTTTTGCTTGCTTTGGATTTGCTCCAAAGTAATAAAGAAGTGGGGAGAGGGGAGTATAGGTTGGACAGGAGCAGGTTTGGTCTGCCATGGTCAAGTGGGTAATGGGCCCACCGTTCACTGTACCATGTATTTACTTTTTGTGTATTTGAAATCAGTTAAAAGTTGACAGATCATTTTGTGGCTCTTTGTGGTGATAAAGATGATACTGTTACTGTATCACATTTAATCAATCTTTTCACATATTTTATCAAGTCTTTTCATTTCTATAACCACTGTGAAGCTTGTAAAATGAACCACTATAAATTTAATCCCTATATGAGAAGACAAAAGTCAGTTTTGTTTTGTTGTGGATTGTCAATATAATGTTTAATCCTGCTTGATTTTATCTTATTCTATTTCCTAACATTGATTTGCTAAAAAGTATGCTCATAGATTTTGTTAAAGTCTAATGATAGAATAATCTAATTTATGAATTCCATCTTTATAACCCTATGAGATGAAATAAAATATTCTATTGAAATATAAAGGGAGTAGAAAAAAACAACTTGTGAATTGATAATTCAGTTTTTCCCTTCATAAGCGGATTTGGCTCATTACAGCTTTGGCTTGATAGTTCATAGAGATGTGCGATTCTTGGTTAGGACATGGGAAAGGGAAAGAGGTCTGTTCCATGCACATAGAAGACAGAATATAAGTGGCATATCTCTTACATTTAAAAGAAAGGGTCTCAAATACCACTCGCTCTTTATGTGAGTTTGATGGATGGTTCTCCCTCCGATATGAATGGATGCTGGCGCCTGAGTTATGGGGTGGAATTTCATACCCTGTTGAAACTCCCTGTGGTGCCCCTTATTGTCTCATTTAATTCATGATGGGTTTTCATTTCTCTTTTAGGAGATCCTAAGAAAAAGCTCGTGTGTTCGGTATGCAGTAAAAAGTGTTCCTCTGCCTCCAGCCTGCAGGAGCACAGGAAGGTCAGTGAGATGAACCCACTCACAGAGACCTGTCAGCAGCTCGTGGTGTCTGCCATGTGAACTTGTGGCTGACTGACCCAGGACAGAGCTTTGTCATGAATCTAAGTGGTACCATATTCTAGAGCACAGAGCCAGTGTGCAGAAAGGCAAGCTTCCGAGGCTTTGAGCTGCTGTCATTGCTCAGCGCTGGTGAACACACTGTCCCTCCGCCCTGTGTCGTTTCTGGCCGAGGTTTTACCTAAAACACCTGCCTTGGCTCATGGCCTTGTCCGTTGCTGTTTGCTCAGGAAATATAAGTCAGTGAGAAAACTATGCGTTTTTGGAATGTGCTGGCAAGTGACCTTTGGTTTTGAAATGAGTGCATGTCATAATTTAGTCTGGCACAACAAAGGCGAGAGCTGCATTGTGTGATTTCGTGATGATGTGAATTGCCATGTAACGGTCCATTGAGTTTGATTTTACTCCATTCTGTTTTTCATGTTGATGTGGTAAATTGTGCACTGATACGATTGTATATCTAGGTGTTATTAACAGACGCAAATGATTCCTTAGGATAAAATGAATTTAACATTTTACAAAAAGGATAAAAATTTATTATTTTGTAGCAAAAATTAATCTGAAAAATAAATGGTAATTTTTACCTAAGAATATTAGCCTTGAGATGGGGATGTGGCTCAAGCGGTAGAGCGCTCGCCTGGCATGTGCAGGGCGCTGGGTTCGATCCTCAGCACCACATAAAAATAAAATAAAGATGTTGTGTCCACCGAAAACTAAAAAATAAATATTAAAAAAATCTCTCATTTCTCTCTCTCTGTCTCTTTAAAAAAAAAGAGAATATTATCCTCTAGTTAATAGAATGTATAATAAAAGAGTTAAAATTGAATTTATATTTTCATTAATGTCATTGCTAGGGTCCAAAATGTACATGTTATATTCTGTTAAAACAAAGATGAAAAATTACTTTTGTTGTGTTTTGTAATATGATTCTCTCTCTCTGTGTACATAGGTGTATTTCAAAATAACTTGATGGTACTGGAAATTCATTATGATTTTTAATCTAGTAGCTCCAACCATTTTTGTGGACTTAATTTAGCACTTGAGACAGTTAAATCATTTTGTTGACATGTCTGCAGTTCTGGTTTCTGGAACAGTTTTGATCCTCATATGGAGAAGTGATGGAACAGCCTGATTGTGAGTCAGGGTGGGGGCTGTGTGTGTCACTAGCCCTCAGTGTTGAACACATCAGTGTTGGGTTTTTGGTTTTGTTCTCTTAGTGCTATTAAATTCTTTTTTTGGTAAAGTTTCCAAATAGTGATTTTAATTAGATTATTTTAAAAATTTAAGTGTCTTGTGAATGTGTATCATTCCTCTGCGGGGGTCTTGTTGATCTTTGTATTACTCAGAATTTATACATGTACAGAAATTACCTTGGACAGTTTGCCTGGGTGCCATTGCAGATGTCCCTTCTTTTAGGTATCTCATTCCCCTCCCATCGCTTGTCTGGTTTCAGGAAGAAAAACCTATTCTGTCAAAAAGATCAAGCTACTGGAATAGATGTTTTCTAAATATCCTCTTACTTTTATTATTTTATGGTTTATTTCCCTGATTTGTTTAAAGAGGTTGAAATTTAGAATAGTTTACCAAATAGAGCATTTTAGCACAGTTCACTGTGGAGGATATTTCTGAACAATGTCCTGTTATCCATTTATTTCCTTCTCAACGTAAGAGCTTCTCCCCTAGAGGAGCATCTTGGTAGAGGGGCTGTAGTTCCTGTCTTTGAGGGGAGCCCTTATGGAGCCTAGTCCTTATTGACTTAACACAGCCCTTCCTCCCTAATAGCCTCGATGCTCAAGTTTCACCTTCCTGAATACTAGGCAGCTTGTATTGCTGACAGTTTTGGCCATCTTTGGTTGGGTATGTCTAATGCCTAATAGAGTTTAGCTACCCGGCATCACCCTGCCAGTAGATGGTGCTTTATGACAATAGACACTATCTTATATTAAAGCAAGGAATGTTGTGGTCCCTCTTGACAATTATTAGAACTTAAAAATGGTAACATATTATTCTCCCAATTAATAATTTTCAAAATATTTCTACATAGCTTTGGGTGTAATTAAATTGTATTGAAACTGCAATTTGAGATGAGACTAGATTCTCTGCTTCTGCTGGTGGGTGGATCTGTGCAAGCTGAAGGTCTCTGCAGCTCAGAAAACTCTCTTTAGTGTTGGGAGCTAATCAAGGCAGGGGGTGCCTGCTGGTGTCAGCTCTGAGGTCATAACTGGCAAAACCAGGTTCTTCTCTACTATTATTGAGTGATGTGTTGCAGCTGTTAATGGGGATTTGTGCTCTCCAGGGTCTTAGCAGACCCCAGCAGCTCACCAGTCACTTTCCAGGTACTTGTCTAGCACATTCCAAGAATGAAATCCACAGAAAATAACAGAAGGCAAGAGTAACATGAGAAGAAAAGAGACAGTGCTTCTATAGGAGTAAGAGGGGTGTCCCAATAGGGGTTGCTGCCTGAATATACAGTTTAGGGGCATATATAGCTACTGGTAGGGGCACTGATCAATATTCAGGCTAACCAGGTCTTGGAAAAGTACCAGCAATGTTGGTTTGGCTGATGACCTTGTGATTCTTTAGCCCTTGAGTTTGAATTTTCCTGTAATCTCCATTCAGGTCCACCACCACTTGCATTTTTCCTGCTGCTCCAGGACAAACGCTTGGCTAGAATGTTTGGAATGTTTTTGATTATTTTCTTGGAGTGACCTTTACATCTGGGTCAAAGTCTTAATTGAGGATTATTTCTTATCCTAATAGTGTCACCTATCATTTGACTTTAAATCTGTTTGTTGAGCAGCCTCGGGTATTTGGAAATAGCTTTGGCATGCTCTCTTGTACAGTACATGATCACTTTTTGTAATTTTGGGACTATCCTTTTAATTCAACCTTGAGAAGATTTTCCTATTTCTGAAGCTGTGAGCAATGAGAAGTGAACACATGAGTATCCAGCAGTGTTTCTTCTAATTGTTTGTTTTTCTTTGTGGACTAGTGATTTTTTGTGTGTGTGGTACTGAGGATTGAACCCAGGTATGTTCTACCACTGAGCTGCATCTCCAGTCCTTTTTATTTTGAGACCGTTCTTGCTACATGCTGGCCTTGAACTTGCGATCCTCTTGCCTCAGTCTCCCAAGGGGCAGGGATTACAGGTGTGTACCACCATATCTGACTGGATTGAAAAGAAATAAAGTTTTAAGTTATGTATGGCTCAGAGTCTTATCATATTGGTCATTTCAAAATTATATAAGGGGCAGCCTTTGGCACACATTGAACAGACACATTTCTTCTGAGCTCTGTGACACTTGTATCTTGCTCTTGAGCACTGGGCTCTGGAAAGGACCCTGATTAGGTGGGGGCCACACTTCTCTGCAGGATGGCCTTTGTACAGGAATCCTGCAGACCCCATAGCTCCTGTACATCTCTAAAGAGCACATGTCAGGCCCTCCCACAAGGGTGGCTTTTGCTGCTGCTGTTTCTCTACTTTGCTTGGCTTTTCTCAGGTGAAGTTTCCAGATCCCCAAGAGTCAGGCTAGACAGAAGCAGCAAGGGTTGCTGCCTTGGACTTGCCTCATGCCTGGCAGTGATGGTGGGCCTGGGCTGTAGGCTCCCATCTGTGGGCCTCATCCTTGTGTCTTCCCCTTTCCCCCTCTCTGCTTTGGGTCCTGTCCTAGTCACTTAGATTAGGCAAATGTGGCAGGGGACAGCCCATCCCCCCACATCACTGTGGTGCTACACTGGTCCAGGGTCTTGGTCCTCGGGTGTGTCTCCAGCTGTTCTGCATCAGGCTGCATGCTTTGTCTATCTGGGTCATGTTCCGACTGTGCCTTTGATGAGGCGGGCCATGAACATGACTCCACCAAACCAGTTCTGAGTCTTCAGCCGAGTTACTGGTGCTCTTGTTCATTGATGATCAGCATTTCCCATCCAAGGCTTTGTGCGGGGCTTTGCTTTAGGACCTAGAATCCTGGTTCTGGTAATAAACTGGACTTCCACTTTTTATGCCACTGACCCATTTCCCTGATCTTGAGTCTGGGAGGGAAAGAACCAATGTAATATTCAACTGTAACATTTATATTAAGTAATTATTAGCTAAAGTTATATCCCTGTTATTATGATTTTTTAAAAATATACATCTTATGGTATATATTTAAGATATGATATTATGGGATACAAACCCATACACATGTAGTAAAATAGTTGTTATAGTGAAACAAATTAACATATCACTATCTCACAGTCACCCACCCCCATTCCAGTGCAAGGGCAGCGTGACCTACTCCGGTTACAGTAGACCTTGAGTGCATTATGCAATCACTGCTATAGTCCTCAGGTCTTAGGTCAGACCTTTAGATGCTTCATCCTCCCTTTGCTTGGCTTTGGCTCCCTGGACCTGCGTCTCCGTTTTCTTTTGGCTGGAGTTCTCTTGTCGTTGGACACTTGCACTGAGAACTAAATGCCTTCAGAATCATCTCTCTTCTGGTCTTCTGCTGTAATTAATACTTTGCTCTGTGCTACATACGTTTAAGTTTAAAATATACTTGGTTACTAGAAAAGGAACAGTATTACCTGCAGTTTACAGATGTCTAAGTCTAAATTTGTGCACAACAAAGGAATTAATGTATTAGCTGTACTTTTTATAGAGCATATACATTTGACATGAACTAAGTAGGTCAGTCATTGCATATTTAAGCAGCTTTAGTCTGTTTCCTTTGGATGATGTGTTTTTACTAGGAATGCATTCATTGCATTTTAATTTATTCAGGGCAGTATGAGCAAATCAGAGCTGAATTTTACTGGGTCATTTGGACATGGCAGTAGCAGCTGCCCCTATGTTTGTGCTTTTGCTTGGGTTTCATGTGATTTGTTAGGCTTCAACAGCTGATTAACTGTTCACTAACCTCTTGCAGGTCCATGAGATTTTTGATTGTCAAGAATGCATGAAGAAGTTTGTCTCAGCCAATCAGCTGAAGCGCCATCTCATCACCCACTCAGGTAATGCTGCTTCTTCATTTGTTGAGATCCTGAAGAAGATCCTGTCATTCCCAGGACTCAGAGTCATGGTCCTGCTCTGAGTTCTGGCTTGGCTTTAACTAGTCATATGACTTTGAGCAAATTACTGAATGCTCTTGAACTCTGTTTATAAAGCAAAGGTGGTTGGACTGAAGGACATACAAGTCTTCACCGTTCCCTTTCAGTTCCTCACCTGCACCTCCTGGATCTCAGTTTCTCTATTCTTCATCTGTGCAGCGGAATCCTGGTGCCTGCACAGGCTAGTGAGGTCCCTGTTATGCTGCTGGCAGTGTCTCACACTTGGGAGGCTCTGCAGTCTCAGGGTCTACATTAATGGACACCTTACTTTCTAAATGCAACCCTAATAAGTCAGTGTCAAGAGGGATTTATAAATATGCTTTGGAGTATCTTTCTGAAGCCAGTTTCAGCAGCAGGAGCTGCACTTATGCAGACTTAAAAAAGTCAACTCTGGAAACATTTTTTTCTCAGTGAAGTCTCTTCTAGAAGTCAAGATGCCCAATTTAAGGCCATTTGAAGTCAGGATATTTTCTAATGTCCACCCTTTTTGGAGGTAGATGTAGGTGTTTTAGCAAATTAAAGTCAGATTAAAAACTGGTGGCCTTCAGGTGTGCTTTGATTGGCACAGTATTTTTTAAGTTAGTTATGGGCATCATTTGTAACAAGTCTTTCAGGTTACCTGGGGTAAAGGTGGACTGTTCTCCGTCTGAGTGCTGGGAAGTGGAAGCTCTGCTGCAGGGTGCCCATGGCCCAGCAGAGGCTCTTTCCTAACCCCCGCTGTCTCCTCCCTGCCTTAGGGTCTGATTTAAACTCACACATCTCAGCCCATTTTTCATCTGGATTTCGCCTTTGAACTTAAACTTCTTCACATGGAAGCTTTGGTTTTCAAAACAGGCCTGCAGAAGAGCAAGCTCACCTTCCACTTGCAGACAGACTCCGGTACCTGGCGTGATGGATAGGGTGGCAGCTTCCTTTAGTGTAACCACGTTTTAGATTACTTATGCTCCTGTGGTTTGAGGGTAGAACGTGTCCCTCAGACCCTTTACTTTGTGTAGACATGAGCCTTCTCCATTCATTTTTCACAGAAAGACGGCCCTATCATTGCGAGATTTGTAACAAGTCTTTCAAGAGGCTTGATCAAGTGGGCGCCCACAAAGTCATTCACAGTGAAGACAAGCCCTACAAGTGCAAGCTTTGTGGAAAGGGGTTCGCTCACAGGAATGTCTACAAGAATCACAAGAAGGTAAAAGCATATTCAGATTTTTTTCACTTATTTGCTGATAATGATTTTCAGTTGCTTATCCCTAGGCATCTGGGGCGTTCGGAGTGTGGTGGAGCCTAGAGAACATCTTGCTTCTACTCTCCTATGGCTCCTCAGACCACTTGGCTCTGCGGGGCTTCCGGCTTCCCTTCTCTACAGAAGCTGTCTGATGAGCAAGCATTACTGAGCTATTAAATCAATAAACTAACTCTCAGCTGTTAAATTAATTTTGACAGCTGTGGGGTGGTGCTGAGTGCCAAGACCTCTTTCTCCTCCTCCTTTTTTAAAAGACTTATCTCTACTTATGTTGCCTTTTGGAAATGTTCTCATCTTTGGTGTCCTTATGGTATATTTGCTAGGTCTTTTGCAATTTCTCTGACTTCTTTGGTCTCTGTCAGCTTTCTGTCACTGTGACAAAATACTTGAGATATAAGCCACTTATGAGGAGGAAAGATTTGTTTTAGAGCGTGGTGTCTGAGGCTTCCGTCCAGGTTGGTTCCTTTGCTCTGAAGCCTGTGGGGAGGCAGAACCTCCTTGGGGCGTGCTGGAACAGAGCTGCTGGCCCCATGGTGGCTGGGCAGCAGGGAGATGGCTGGGTTCGGGGGAAGGGGCTAGGGTCCCAGTGTCCCCTTCAAGGGCACATCCCAGTGCTTCACTTCCCCCACCAGACCCCATCTCCTGAAGGTTCTGACACCTCCCTGTATCATCAAGGTTGGGGACCAAGCCGGGGACAAAGTCTCTGACATAGGGCCTTTGGGCACATTTCCATGCTCTTAAGTCTCCCTTGGCCCAGGAGAATGGCCTGGGTGCTCTGGACATCTTCTGTGCTCTCTCCCCCTATGATTTTGACTGTACCCATAATGTTGCCATCAAAGCTGTACTAAAGAATTCCAGATGATTCACTTTCTATAGTACGCAAGCTTCAGACCCATATTTTAGTTGCTTGCTAGGTTCATAGCTGGGCATGCTTTTGACAATGTGTTCAGCATGCTCCAGAGTGGATTTTTCATTCTCTTTGCCCCAGATAACTGCTCTTCTGCAGTTTCTTTTTCTGTTAATGACAGAAGTACATGATTACCCAAGTCTCTTTCTTTAGTCTTGAGTCTTTACAGAATTAGGGCCAAATCATGAAGACCCTGCCTTCTGCACCCTCTCACTACCCTCATGAATGCCCCTTTCTTGTCAGTTTGCTTACATATATCTTTTGGGGCTGGTGATGAACCCCAGGGTAGTGCAGGTGCTGGGCAAGTGCTTACCACTGAGCTGCACCCTAGCCCATGCCTGCCCTTGCTATTCTAGCATCTTGATAGTTGGTTTCCACCCCATTTAGTCAGCTTCTTAGTTTTATTTCACGCCATTTAGTCAGCTTCTTAGTTTTATTTCTTCTCACTCCAGGGAAATCACCCAAGTCCAGCCTTGTCATGACTCCCGGTGACAAGTGGGGTTCCCATGCTCACTGTTTGTAGTGCATGCCCTGCTGCTGCTCAGGGTTCTGTGCAGCCCCCTGGAGCAGCTGCAGGCTGGCTTCCCTCTCCCTCCTCACATCATGGTCTCCTAGCTGGTTCTGCTGATTTCCCATCTTACCCTTGACCTTTGCTCCAGTTCTTGTTGCAGAACACATTTGTTTTATCGGTTTTGTGAGGATGATAAATAGTGTTTGAGTCGAATTCAGGAAATGTGTCCAAAGATACTCAAGGTCCTAAAAATCCATGTGAAAACATACTTGTGATGTGACGAATGTTTGCTATTATGTAACCTCATACCGTCCCTTTAAAACAGCTCATTACTTATTTTTTCACCTTCGATATTCTATGGGGATTATAGTGACCTCAGTATATTTATGAGGGACTTTCCAAAGACATGACTTGACCTCCTTTGAAATCATTTTAAAAATTATGACAGCAGTTTCAGTTTACTGGAGACTCAGCCGGACTGTTGATAGTATTCCTTGTCTCTGCCTGTCCCTGCATTCTGCCCATGTGTCTAACCCAGGTGTTATGTGTGCAGGGAGAGCTGTGTGCATTGCCACTGCTCTGGAATTGCATGGCTGTAAAAAACTCTCTGGCCGGTTTCCTGCTCACTCTCTGGAACTTCCAGCTCCTTTCTCGATGAAACTGATCCACCCACGTTTATGAGATTTTCACAGTTTGGCTGTGTTATGTGCCATGTGGGAATTCGGCATAGGATCTTTGCACCGTCTCTCATGCCCTCAGTCATAAATCACATGAAAGTACTGGTGATGCCTTGGAAAGGCAGAGGCATGGTGGCTGACCTTCCTGCATGGAAGCACATTCAATCCTCTGCCCTTGACATATGTGTTCCTGACGGTGTGCTGATCCGCTGTGTGTTTGGTATGGTTATGTGAAAATATCTGAACTAGTTCTCCAAGAATCATGTGAGAAAGGAATCAAGCTTTTCTTCTACCATTATTCATTCATGGCTAGTTAGGAGACTTCAGAATAAGGATGTGCCAAGGAACTCAGGAGAAAAACCATTAAGAGTCCATCAGCTCTTCATTATGTCCCAGGCCCAAGGTTTGTTATTATAAATAAATTAAATGTTCTTTTGGTTTGCTGGGTATGTATTTGGTTTGCTGTGCATTTTCATTATACTTGTCTTATTTTGGGCCAATTCTTATCTTCTATCATTTAGATTTACTTGAAAAAAGAACATTATCATTCATTATATAGTGAAGTTTCAAAGGAATGATTTCTATTTAAAAATTTAGCACCATGAAGAAGAATGAAATTATGGCATTTGCTGGTAAATGGATGGACTAGAGACTATCATGTTAAGTGAGATAAGTTAGACCCCAAACATCAAAGGTTGCATGTTTTCTCTGCAATGTGGAAATTAGTCCAAAGTAAGGAATGAGAGAGACAGAAACAGAGCAAGAGACAAAGGGGAAAGGGGTGGGGTAGGGAATTCTATCAAAATAGAAACATCAGTGAACTAGATGAAGGAGATTTAGGGAGAGGGAGAGGGGATGGGATGAGGGAAGAACAGCAAAAGGAGTAGTCTCACCTGACTTTCCTGTGTACGTGTGGGTGTACCACCATGAGACTCACCCTCATGCAGGTCCCCGAGACGCAGAAACAACAAATAGACAAACAGACAAAACAACTATTAGTGAATAGCAGAAAGATCAGTAGAGGGAAGTTGGGGGGTAGGGGAAGTACTGAGGACTGAATCAGACCAAATTATATTCCATGCCTTTGTAATCATGTCAAGGTGAATTCCAACATTATATATGACTAAAAAGAACCAATAAAAAGGGAAAGACAAAAATGAACCACAGCCACTGATTCTGTCGCCTTGCCCACAGTATAGGCTCAGTAGGTCACGGTGAGTCTTCCTACACCCCATCCTTTCTGATATTCACTTGATCTGGAGTTGTAAATCAAGATCTAGTTTAAAAAAATAATTTCTCTGGCTCCAGCTCTATTTTGGTGATGTAAATCTCAGTTGAGTAAGTTCAGGACCACTGGAGATAGCTAACCCTCCTCTTCCTTCCGTTCCCTCTCAAACTTAATGCAAGGAACAGGTGCACCTGTAGCCTCCTGCCTCCCACGCAGGATGGAGGTGCAGAGGACCGAGCCATGGATAATCCCCAGGGCTGGGTGTGTGTCTGTTGGAGAAAGGCCTACCTTTCAGACCATTTTGGCCTTCCAGGGTGGTACTATAGCAGCCACCAAGGATGACTAGTCACAGCTTTTCTTGCAGTGATTGTATCGGGCCCCTCAGGGCAGTGTTCATCCAGTCGTAGTGAATTTTACACCACGGCCAGCTTAGGAACCAATTTACTAGAGGTCCTGAATAGCCACTAAAAAATAGAAAGGGTACGAGTTAGGATCACTTATGAAATAGTATACGTGTGCCTGCATGTGTGTTGAATTTTGATTAAGGGATATTCCTTTGGGGCTGGGGTGTGGCTTAGTGATGGGGGCTTGTCTAGCAAGCAAAGGCTCTAGGTTTGGTTCCTGGAACTGTCCCCCACCTCCCAAAAAAAAGAACAAAACAGAAAAGAAAAAAATTTTTTTCATGTCCATCAAATTGCTTAGGTGAAATTCCGTTAGGTCTTAGAACAGGACAGGCCTCTCCCCCAAAGGTCATGAGCTGGTGTCCCAAACCTGGGAGATGAGGTGCCAGGTGGAGACAGCCTTGGTGATGGCAGTACGGCTGCCCTCCGGCCAGGACATGGGCACTCAGCGGCTCAGGTGGAGCTGTGTCTGCCTCTGTGTGGGTGCACAGGCCATCTCCAGCTGAGGGGCCTACGCTCTGAGGGGCACAGTTGCCGTCCGTATCCCAAGTTCTAATGGCAAGTCCCTTACCTTGTTTAAGTTGGAATGAGATAATAATGTTCTCATTATTATTATGATGAGATAATAATGTTCAATTTGTTTTAAAAAATTTAAATGTGTTCTTTATTCATTATTGAGGAATAGTTGCCAAAATATGTGTAGATCTGTGGTGTAAATGTGTTTTCATACGTGGATGCGGTGTACAGTGACTACCAGTCTGGCTAGTTAGCACAGCCACCGCCTGCTAGAGCTGTCTTTGGTGTTTCCTGGTTTGAGGTCTGTTTTGATTCTGAGTGACCTCACCACAGACAGCTAGCGTGAGGGGTGACGGGGTGCTAACCAGCTTGACTTTGTTGCTCCAGGGTGTGCTCCCAGTGTGATATTGCACAGTGCACACGTATAAAGAGCCCCGCTCTTGGCATTCAGGAGCACCTACACCACCATCATCATCATCATCATCATTGTCATCATTGTCATCATCGTCACAGCCTCCCTGCGCTGGAACCTGCCTCTCCTCCAGCTGCACCTCTGCACTCCCTCCTTCCTGCACTGCTCTGTGCCTGTGTGCATGGCTTTTAGGTCCACACAGAAGTGCCATCACGCTGTGGTTTCTTTACCCTGAGGCCCCTGACTTCAGTCTTCCTGCGCTTGGCTTGTTTTACTTGGTGCAGTGTCCCCCATATCATAGGTGACAGATGTCCTTCTCCTCAAAGGTTGCGTGTTATTCCATGTGTGTGTATACCACATTTCCTTACTTGCTCATCCGCGCCGATGGCTCTCAGGTTGAACCTGCAGTGAGCATGGGTGCGTGGGTGCCTTGGGGACACTTGGCTTCATTCCCCTTGGGTGTGTGCCCCTCCTGGGCTGCCCTTCAGGTGGCTGTTCTCCTCTGAGGCTTTCTGGTAGGCTGCATACTGTTGTCCTTTGGCTGAGCTCGCTCAGATCCTGACCATGTGCGGGGTTCTCCTGACATATGCTCTTCTTTCCTGAGACCGCACGGGAGAGAGATGCTATACTGACTTATGCATCACATGCTGAATGTAAAGGATGATGATGACCCAGTGAAAGCCCTGAGAAATGACCCCAGAAGAGCCAGCACTCTAGGCTGAGGTCACTGTGGCAGGTGATGCCCCAGGTCTGGGTGTCAGTGCGTGACATGCATTTGAGGGCTGCCCTACCTGACTTTCCCTGGACTGGCCGACATGCTGGTGGTCGTGTGGCGTTCTGGTAAATCACAGTCCCACTTCTTCCTCATGGGTGAGTTTGGCAGCCTGAAGACCCCAGGTGCTCCTGGAGCCCTCCGTGTTAGCACCCTGCGCTGCTCTCATTTCCCATCCCCTTTCCTTACCCTGAGGCTCCTGACTTCAGTCGAGAGTCCTCCTTCCCAGCTCTCCACTGTGCACCTGCTGGCCCACGTCCCCCAACTCCTGAACCTTCTCATAGCCTGGAGGAAAAAGACCGGAGGGATGGTGCATCTGTGACAGGTCCCAAGGGCCTGCTCCGGTGACTAATTTGCAGTGCCTCCCCGGCCCCCTGCCCCACTTCAGGCCTGCCCCCACTGGAGGTCCCTCTGTGTTGGAGGTCTGAGTGGAGGGTCACAGAAGGGCAGGCGGGTTCCTGGGCTGCCCCACGAGGCACCCTGACTGGAGCCCTGTCTGTGACCACCTGCTTTTCACTACCCTGGGAGAGACAGGCCACCTAAGGGTGCTGGTGGTTCTGGTTCCTCCTGGCTTGCAGGTGGCCCTGTGCTACATCCTCCCGGGGCAGGGGGCAGGTGCAGTGTGGGTGTTCCCTACAAGGACTCTGACCCCAGTTGGGAGTTACCCAAGGCCACCCTTACTACTGTCACCTTGGGTGAGGACTCCAACCTAGGAATGCTGAGGAACAGCAAGGACTGCTGGTGGAGTGGCAGGCTTTGGAGGGGTCGGAGGGAAGGGGACACCACATCATAGTGTCGGGTCACGTGTGGCATTTCCAGGAGACCAGTCCCAAGGGCCAGGGCCTCCCTCCTCTCACCTTCACATTTCACAGCCTTGTCTGTGGGAGAGGACATGCTGGGCGTGGCTTGGAGAAGAGTCCGAGAGTCAGCTGCCCACCTGGGAAACAGGTGTTGAGAGTTGATGGTGTCACAGGACTGTGCCCTTCAGCGGCACAGAGTTTGGCTGCCAAGGCTGTGGATAGAGCACAGTGAACCTGCTTCTGCCTGGATCCCTCAGTGTGCGATGGCCCCTCTGCACATGGGCCTCGAGCACTTCCTGCTGCCTTCTGAAGCGGCTCTTTCCTAGCTCTGTGGGAAAGCACCTGCGTCTGCATCAGCACCAGCGTCTGGTGGTGCCATCTTTTCACTGTCTCAGAACTGAAAAGGGACTCTCCTTGCATTTTGGCAATGATGGTAAAGTTGTGCTTCTTTTATAAATTTATTTTCCACCTCAGAAAAGTTCCCATATATGCTCTTTGGCCCCTGCCCCGCCCCCCTTTCTTTTTAAATTGCACTACTGGCTGCCTCTCAGTGATTTCCAGGAGTTGTGCACATGCCACAGGTGTTAATCCTTTGCTATTTTTATTTCAAATTCTTACCCCCCACTGACTAATTTTCATCTTTATGGTAAAACAGTTTTACCTTTTTATTTTGTGAATTATTATATGCACCATAGACTTTCGGGTTCTGAGTCTGTAGCTTCTGTATTTAATGTCTCATTTGCAAAACTTTTTGCTCCAAGATTATGCTAATATTTATCAGTGTTTTTAAAAATTATACCAGTTTATGTTTTTGTTGGTTTTTTAACCCTCCAGAGCTTATTATTTTTAGGAATAGAATGAAATATTGATGTATAAAACTCCTAAAGTACAAAAAAAACTATTTTTGGATTCCATTCTGTTTTGCAACATCCTACTGTCTTATTAATTGCAATTTGTAGAGTGTTTTAATTTCTGCTAGGGAGGATCTTTGTGGTTTCTCTCTGTGAGC
Source organism: Spermophilus citellus (assembly GCF_964194105.1). Taxonomy (NCBI): domain Eukaryota; kingdom Metazoa; phylum Chordata; class Mammalia; order Rodentia; family Sciuridae; genus Spermophilus; species Spermophilus citellus. Next base: position 154,254,158 of record NC_138189.1, read on the forward strand.
ACCCTCTCCTGTGGTGTTTCAGGCAGGTTACTTTTGACAAGCAGACTGCTATGCCTTCCTTTCCATCTTCCTGGAGATGGGTAGCCTGTAGTAAAAACAACCTGCTTCACAAAGTTCTTCATGTAGACACTTCCCCTGTGAATGAGTAGGTTCATGAATGGGCGGGCCATTGTTTTTCATTTTGGGCAGAAAAAGCAAGAAATTAAACCATGGTTCATGTTTCTCTGTGGTCAGCAACTTCATTCTCCAGCCTTGGATGTTCCATTTCACCCATGTCCATCTGCAGTTCCACAGCAGGGCTGATCCCTCTCCCTGCCACATTCTGTCCTTAGAAGATTAAATGAGAGGATTGAGAAAACTTTATTTAGCAAGAGCAAGAGATCATGGTGGGGCTTAGCACAGTAAGAGGGAATGTGTCCTCGGGCAGCGGCCACACTTGAGCAAACTGGGGGAGTGACTTGATCATGCATGCGTGTGCACACACACACACACACCATACCATACACATACAACACTACACCACACACACACACACACACACATATATATGCTACACTATACACACACCATACCACACCCCCCATACACACCACACCACACACACCATACCACACATATACACACACCACACCATACACACACAACACCATACCACACCCCCCCACACCACACCACACACACAACACACTATACCACACATATACATACACCACACCACATACACAACACAAACACTATACCACCCATATATACACCACACCATACACGCATCTATACACTACACACACACTATACTGCACGCATACACTACACCATACATATGCTGTACTACTCACATACCATACCACACATATAAACATACACCATACACATTCATACATACACTACACCATACACATACATACACTATACTATACACACAAAATGTACACCACACCTCCCCACCACACACACCACACATATACATACACTACACACATACTACACACACAAACACACACACACACTCTCTCTCTTTCTCTCTGTGTGTTCTATTCACCTGATCGAATATTCACCAAATATTATCATCTTAGTATCTGTAAAAACTCCAGGGACTTATATAGGAAATAATTTCCTTTTCAAGAATTTGCATTAATATTTGGAAGGTCAGTGTTTTCAACAGGACAGAGATTGCTTCAGTGCTGTTGGTGTGCTGGCTTTGGGAACCTAAACGTGATTGTCCATGGATGGCACATGAATCTGAATCTGAGGCGTGCTGCCTAGACAAACTGTCCAGTGGAGGGCTGGCGCCATCACTGTGAACCATAACACAGATGCCTGTGTCATCCAGAAAGTTCTGCTCTTCACCTGCTGCGATGAGTTGAGCCCTGTTCCTTCAAGAGTGGAAGCCAGAGATATCTGTTCCCTGCACAGCTGTATGACGTCCTCAGGTCCTGTGTGCATCCATTCAAAGAGCTGCTGTGTGGGTCTACATTAGCTGTGGTTACGGTGGCTGTCACAAAGAGGCAGTACTTGGAAGTCATGGTGCTCACTCCCTAGAGGCCACATGTGGTCCAAACGGGGCTTGTTGAAATGTCCTGGATCAGAGTCCTGGAAGTGCCATGGAGGGGCACTCCCTGGGCGGGTCTAAGCTGCTTCCTTCCCAGGCTGCTCTGATAGCCCATTGCTGTTCCTCTTCTTGGTGAATCCCCTGCCCTGCTCGGGGCACACTCGAGAATGTGGGGTGTATGAAATGGGGTTCTAGCTCTCGGGCAGGGACTGTTGGGCTGGCTGTGCAAGGGTGTGCTTCTGTGGGAGCACCACTGGAATGCACTCCCAACTCTGCAGTGTGGAATGAGCGGCTCCTTACTGCAGGAACTTGCGTATTCCTCATTATCTTTCTCAGTTCAATTTAGTTTTCTGAGGAGGAGGCCATTTAAAGTAGCCAGTTATAAATTTGACAGCAAAATTTTGATCCACAGTCTGTGTAAACAGCCAGATAGCACATATTTATATAGCTTTAGGCTTATTATGGGGCTCAGTGGGATAGTAATGTGCTTATGATATGCAGGCTTGGGTCTTCACCAACAAAACATCTTCACCAGCAAAACTCCTTTTTAAAAAGAATATTTGTAACAAATATATATTTGCTCCAAATTTATTTTATCTTTAGTTATTTTTACTAGTCTTGTGATTGTTCTCCTGCAACACAGATAACCCAAAGAAAAAAATGCCACTAACAGTAAATATTGTTACTGTGGAGAAGTACGTATTATTGAAAGTCAAAGTTGTAATTTTTAAAAAAAATTTATTTATGTTTTTGTTTTAGGTGGACACAGTATCTTATTTTATTTTTATGTGGTGCTGAGGATTGAACCCGGTGCCTCATGCATAGTAGGCAAGTGCTCTACCACTGATCCCCAGCCCTAGCCCCAGGCTTGTAATTTTTAATGGTGAATAGTGCTGATAAAAATTTTATTCTACCATCATGAAATAAATGTTTGAGCTGTGTGACTAGGAAGGTACTAATCTTCTAATTATTGTACATTATGGGAAAGACCTCCTGAAGCATTCTGCGACATCTCAACAGTTGCATATTTCCTAGCATTTTCTACGTCTGGAATAGTCATCAAACTTGGTGCATTACAATAGTTGGCATAGGAAGAGATAGGTTTCATGGCACTCGCCCAGAGCTAGTTCATTTGTCACCTTGGCAGATGTGGTATCACCAGGGACTTGGCGCCTGAACAGGGATGTTCTGCTGCTTAACATAGGATCTTCTGATAATAAATCAGTGGAAAGTTTGGCACTCATTATAGATGAAAAACTCAAGGATTAGACACTTCTAAAAAAGCTTAATTTCATCTGGCTGGACACAAAAAAGTTAAATACCTTCTGCTGGACACAAAAGTTCTCTCCTCTCAACGTGCCAGCATTGTGCTACCTCCATTCTCACATATCCCTCCAGCACCAGTTCTGTGCCTGCTCTCCCACAGGTGCTGCGGCCCAGCTTGCGGTGCTGCTGGATGGTTCTTGACAAGAGCAGTTGCTTGCCGTCTACCTGCTGCTAGTGGGCTGCCTAAGATGTACTGCTGGCCTTCGCTGAGAAATAATTTCCATAGGATTTCTTTGTCCTAGATTTGGAAAAAGAGAAGACTGATCAGGAGGGAATATGGTGTGTTTGGAAGATCAAAGCAATCCTGTGTTTCAGGTGGAATACTCTAAAAAAAAAATCTTTTGGTAATAGTTCTATCTACTGTAAAAAGTCCAAACATCAAAAATAAGTAAATAAGTAAAAAAGTATAAGAAGAATGCAAATGCTGTGTGGAGCAGCAGCCGCCTCCTGCTCCCAGCCCTCCTAGATGTCCTGCAGAGCCCTCCCTGGGCTCCATCTCTACAGAGTGTGCAGAGTGTGGTCCTCCATGCATGATGTTTGACTTCTACTTTTGACACTCAAAACATGTTACAGATGACTTTCCTTATTAAAGAAAGGAAAAGTACAATCATAATTTATTTTATCTTTAGTTATTTTTACTAGTTTTGTGACTGTTTTTCTATTGTTTTTCTGGAGCTCCCCTCTCCTCGCTGCTAAGCAGAACTCTCAGCATTTGCAACATCAAGCTCTTATTTTCTGCTGCAGATATTTCCTTTGCCTGTCACTAAAGAGTCTCAGTTTGCAATTTTGAGTTCCACTATAATTTAATTAACCACATTTACATATTTTGTGGGCATTGAGGCATTTTCCTTTTGTAAAAATTTGTTTGAACACTTGTCAGATGTGTTTCTGCAGAGGCAGCTGGCTAGGTGGGGTGTGTGTTTGTCCTTTGGTGCAGAGTGCTACCCTGCCCCCAGAAGGCTGGCAGCCCAGGTACAGCACATGAGACTGCCCCACTTTCAGCCAGACCTGAAAGATTCCCCTTTTCTTCATGTTTGGCAGCCGAGATACTATCTTTGCTTCTAATTTTCCACTTTTTCACTGTATTTGAGAATTAAATATTAGTACCATGTGTAGTGTAGATACCTTGGAATCCTGTAGTCCATACTGGAAGTGTTTTCCTGCCTTCTAGACACCTGAACTTGGCCAGATGGACTGCTGGTCTTCATGTGGACCCACTTGGTACCTGCTGGCCCTCATGTCTGCTAGTGGCTATCCATGGCTGCATGACTTGGCTGCAGACCCTAAAGTCATGCTGCTCCCTCTGTGTCCTTGTCCCTCCCTGCAGCCTCCTCCTTCTCCTTCTCCAGGACACATGGCACCCTGCCATGCACATGCTTGTGGACCTTCAGTGATAGCCCCACTGGCTGATTTATAGCCACTCTTCTCCAGTTTTCCTGCTCTTTGTGGTCCCCGTGTCCTGTTTCCAACACGGTCACCATGGCATTCTGTTAAGTGTGAAGCAAGAGTTGCCACTCAGCTGCCCAAACCCTGGACACTATAGTCTCTCTTGGCAGAGCACATCCTACATGCCTCATCTCTACCTCCCCCTGGTCCTCTGTGGGTCTTCCCTTTTCCCTGCTCTTCCTGTGCTGCACCAGGCGGGCCCCCTGGCTGCTTCCCACCTGGGCCCAGACCCCGCCCTTGCTGGCCTCCCTGCAGAGTCCCAGCCTATTGTCTGCAGCGCTGGCCATCTAACCTCTTCCTGCCCATTCTCCATGCAGGTGTCCCTCCCTGACAGGTCACTCCCCTGGCTCTTTCCCCACCAGCGGCCCACTCCAGGGTAGCAGGAACTATGTCTTTTCTCTTTGCTGCTGTTTCCCTGTCATCACAGCCAGAACCAGCACGCAGTGCCCCGAGGTACACAGCCTAGACAGGTCGCATCATGTGACAAGCAATGTTCCAGGGCCACCTGGAGTGAGCTGGCTGCTGATGTTCTTCTGGAGCTCACCTCTCCTTGCTGCTATGCATAGCTCTCGGCATTCGCAACATCAAGCTCTTATTTTCTGCTGCAGATATTTCCTTTGCCTGTCACTGAATAGTCTCACTTTGCAGTTTTGAGTTCATTTATTTCTGTTATCTGAACACCTGGTTCTCTACCATGATTACAAAGCCTTTCTCCACTCAAAAATTATTTAAAAATCCATTCATACTTTCTTCCAGCACCTTTAGGTTTTGTTCTTAAAGCGAGCTGGATCCGTGTGAATCTTAATGTAAGGAGTGAGAACAGGCCTGGCCTTGTCCTTGAACGTCCACAGAGCGGCTCCCAGCCCTTCAGCTAGCGGTTGGGCTTGTTGTCTGGTGAGCAGCGCCCACTCCCGTCCTGGGTGTTCACATGTTCTGTGTAACCAGGGAAAACTCCTCATTAGTGCTGTGTTCCATTCATCTGTTTCCATGCTTTCTTTTTAACTTTGGTGCTAAAGAATTCTGTGGCTAAAAAACACATTGGATTTTCTTTGATTTATCCTTACCTTTAATGTCCATTTCTTCCATCCTTTATATTTTTCACAACTGAAAACAGTGTAGTAATCACTTTATTACCAATGTTGTGTTAATAGATGATGCTTGGATCTTGTGTTTTAGACTGGCCATTAAGCTATGAAAATTTTAAGCAATCTGGTGTGCATAAAGTGACTTTAAAAAAGTATTCTCTGTATTTTTGTACCACATATATCACAGAACTCAGGTGCTCTCCTTTATTGTAATAAGAGTCTAGTTCAGTTATTTTTCTTTCACAATTATGGCCCTTCTCATCCTGCCATCCATGGCAGAATGAACCTCCTTTCACACGGTGTGCCCGGTGGGCTTATCTTGAGTGCAACAGAAAGCAGGGGCGGGAAGCTGCCCTGTGTCTCTGGCTCCGGGTTTGAGATCCGATGGGGGCCTGCCCTGCTGCTGCTTATCAGTGTGCCCTTACTTCCTGTGTGCCTGTGCCTCCACACTGCTTGATCTTGGATAGTTAATGACACCTTTCAAGCCTTCCTTTTTTCTCTGTCAAATGGTGACAACAGCAGCATTTCATTTGTCCAGTTGCTGTTGGAATTAATTGAAGTGATTCCTATGAGGTGTTCACCTAGCATTTGACACAAGCTAAGTATCTAGCGGCTGTCAAATAGGCTTAATCAGAGCATATCCCCTTCCCCGGTGTAGCATGGGGATGGGCAGCACTGAGGCCTGCCTGCTGAGGGCTGGGAATCACTCAGGGAAGCTTCAGCTCAGGGGAAGAGGGCCAGAGTGTCCCCGTGTAGTTCACACCTGGCTACAGGAGGTTGAGTCTTGAGGGGGGCGTCCACCATTCAGTCTGCAGAGTAGAACCAGGGAAGTTATCGTGTTCAGATTAGCAACTTAAGATAGCAGGAGCAATTTTATTGGCTATTTATCACATTTTTAATTAATGTAAGGGCTCGATGGTGCGCCTGTTTTGTGCCTGTGCGCACAGCCCCATGTTTGAGTGTCGGGAGAATGGTGCTGCAAGAGCCAGGACTCCGCTCCTTCCTCTCCACCCCTTGGCATTGTGCTTCCCTGTTCTGCTCTGCAGTGACCGCTGGCCCACCCTTCTCTTGACTCTGATGTTTCTCCTCTGCAGACCCACTCCCAGGAGAGGCCCTTCCAGTGTGAGGAGTGCAAAGCTTTGTTCCGGACACCCTTTTCCTTGCAGAGACACCTGCTGATACACACCAGTAAGTGCCTGTGTAGGCAGTGGGGAGCAGAGGGGCTTTCCCACCCTGTTCTTAGAGCCTGGGGATCTTGGGCCTCCCAGAATCCCAGCCGTACGTGGTTAGGGCATCTGTTCCTGAACAGGAGAGGACTGGCAGTCCTGCCTTTCACCTTTACTTCCTCTGTCATGACGTTTTTCCCCACAGTAAGATCAGTTGTCTTGTCTTTTCTTCCATGGATTTATAGTTTGTATATAGAGTGAGTCTCAGACTCAGTGGGGGAGCTTTGAGTTTTGTTTTCAAGACATCCTTTCCCTCTTAGTTGTGTCGAATAAGAAAGCAGGCCTGCCTCTTTTTTAGAAAATTTTTCTAAATTTATTTTGGTTGTAGATGGACACAATACCTTTAATTTATTTTTATGTGGTGCTGATGATTGAACCCAGTGCCTCACACGTGTCAGGCTACCCCTAAGCAGGCATGCCTCTTTAAAGCATGGGCATAGTGACATGATTTGACCAACTTATAGACTTTAAATTTGGAGAGGATCACAGTGCACATTGGATTTTGGAGGGGGAGGTTGGGGATTGAACCCAGAGGCACTTAAGTACTGACCCACATCCCCAGCATGTTTTGTTTTTTATTTTGAGACAGGGTCTCACTAAGTTGCTTGGGGCCTCACTAAACTTGTGATCCTCCTGCCTCAGCTTCCCAAGCCACTGGGATTATAGGCATGTGCCACTGTACTTGGCATAATCTAGAACCTTAATTTGAGAGGAATCGAGACTACTGAGACTAAGGAAGCAAGCCTGAGTGGGGTCTCTGACAGCAGGGTGTTGCTCCCTGCTGTGCTACCTCTAATTTCTCACAGATTTGGCAGAGGAGATTTTTTTTTCCCTTTTGGGCTAATGTCTGCACAAACACACTATGAGAGTCTAAGAGTTATACTAGACGCTATTTTAGAACTTTACAGAATTAACAGCCGTACCACTGAAGAACATCACTTCTGGGAAGGAGAACAGTACTGCTGAGCTGAGTTTTAAGGTGGATTCAGATGTTAAAGTGACCAGAGATGCACTGCACTAGCACATCAGAAACTAGAAAACAGTGCGCAGCGTGGGGAATATTTACACTTCTTTTAACTTGAGACCCTTTATCAGTTGAAAACCCTGAGCACATGGCAAGTTCCTGACACTGCGGAAGCCTTGAGTTTCTGGGACAATAGGACATCAGCTTTGTCCTGGAAGGAATTTCTCTGTCAAGTTCAGGTGTCTATGATGAAAAGTGGTGAAGACAGAGGCTTGCAAGTGCCCTGAGGTGGGGTGAGGATGTGTGTCACCTCCCTGGAGAGCTCCCAGGCTCTCAGACCTGCCCTGTCACCCCAGGCTCTGTGGGAACCTCCAGCACAGCTCCCACTCCCTCACAGAGGACGACCCTGTGGGACAGCAGCAGCTGCTGCCTGTTCCACTCTTGCTTAGTCTAAGAGAAGGGGCTGCAAATGAGATTAATGGGTTCTAAGATAGGGATTTGAAGAAGTGAGCCTCATTTTAAGATTTATACAGCCAAATTTGTTGTGATGCTTGGGATATTTTTCTGTGGCAAAATGAAATTTTGTTTTTCATAATAGCAAGGCATTTGATTCTTATCATCTTGAGAAATAAGGGTGGGTTCTGTGTGCCATGTCTTTTCTGTAATGTCCTCGGCACCTTCTGCACCTTTTGAGAGGCTTCCTGAAGCCGCCCAGTGCCATCTGTCAGGAGAGGCACCTTGATGTTTGAAGGGGAAGGTAGCCGTCAGTGAAGGCTTGGCGTGAGCAAGCGGAATAGAGAGGACCAAACACTAGGTCTGTGTTGTCTCACACAACATGAAAATTCAAAACACAAAGGCTGATGTTAGAAACTGGCCTCTGCATTCTGGCTTAAAATATTAAACCATTAGCTTATTACTTTGGAAATTTTTGCCGTTTTCTTGTATACTGAAAACCAGGAAAGGTTGCTTACTAACTTCTAGGTATTAGGAGGGGAAAAATATGATAAACTAAAGATAAACAAATCTGACAAAATAAATAAGACAGTCTCATCTGATGAAGACAAAGAAGTCAAATATGAAGAAGGTCAGAACTTCCTTGGTGTAACTTGGTAAAGTGTTTGTATGGGAACCAATAATTTGATTCATTTGATAGTTCAATAAAAATGCCTTGCAGTGATCTTGGGGTTTTTTTTTTCCTTTACTTCTAAGATCTTTCCAGCTCCTGAATTCATTTGAAATCGTTCTCATTAGCCCACATGGGGTGTTTTGAGGGGAGTGTGGGAGGGGCCAAGCCACTGGCCTTGCTGGACAGTGGCCTCATGTCACTGCCAGGGCCTCCTTCACCCAAGCTGAGCATGTCAACTGGAGATGCATATTTAAAGTGTGTTCGCTCTCCCTGTGGAGCATCAGCTGAGTCACTCCCATGTTTTCCAGTGGAGGAAACTGACAATATAGGTTCCAGGGCTTTCCTCCGGTCATGGGGACTTTCTGCAGCCACCAAGTGAGTCAGTACAGGTGGATGGGAGCTGCTGCATACAGTGAGCTTTCATGGTTACGAGAAACTGCCAGAGCTACAAAGGAACTTGGTAGGGGGTAATGGGGCCCTGCCTGTTCCTGGTTCTGTCATCTGACTCTGTTTCCCAGGTGAGAGGACTTTTAAGTGTCACCACTGTGAGGCCACCTTCAAAAGGAAGGACACATTGAATGTCCACGTCCAGGTAGTCCATGAGAGACACAAGAAGTACAGTTGTGAGCTGTGCAACAAGGCCTTCGTCACACCGTCTGTGCTCCGAAGCCACAAGAAGGTGAGTGGAAGCCTCCCCAGGGTAGAATTCTGTGGGTGCAGGCCAGTTCCCCCCACCCCTCAGCTGTTCCAACAAGATGACAGGTTAATGCCACCTCCTCAGAAAACGTAGCTTTCCCATTTTTCAGAATAGACGTGTTTTCTCCATGAAGGAAGCTCAGAGTCAAGTAGATTCTACATGACCCTTGGCTGTGTGGATTAGTGGGTCGTACAGATATTCAGTGAGTAGGAGCTTATCCATTTTTATACATTTGGGGGTTACTGTAGATTTTTTTTCTTTTAAAAACTATGCATTTTTTCTTAGTAAGTTTCTTTTTTCCCAGGTAATTCAGATTGTGTTGGGAAGAATTGAAGTAATTAGACTGGGCCTTCCTGGACTGGCCTGGCCCTTTGTCTTCACTCTCTAGGGCACAGGGAGGTTCCTGACAAGGACAGGGATTTCACAAGTCTTTGCTCAGCTCCTACAAGGTGGTGCCTTACTCAGAGCAACGTGGGGATGGTGTGATCTGCCTCACGCTAGTTGCATGGTACCTCAAGCATGTCAATAGTTTGTTTTCCATTTGTTGAAAACATGCATTTAAAGTACACTTTTGAAATAGCAAAATTCATTTTGTAACAAATGCAGTTAAAGGTTTTAATGTTGAGCTCAGGAATGACTGAAGTGTGCTACCAAGAGAGTTGGAGATGTGGCCCCCTGAGCAGGACTTTGGGGCCTGTCTTTAACCTGGCCCCTTCAGAAGGACGGACCTGAGCAGCTGTCTCTTCCATGTCTCTAATGTTCAAGGGTAATGAAGCTTTTTGGATGCATTACTTTTTTTGCATGTATTTACAATTTAAAAAATGTTTTTGTGGTAAGTGAGGAAAATAAGAATGGGTTTTGAAGGGTGATCTTGCTGTTGTATGCTAGCACACCACCACACAGAGGTGCGTTGTGGCGAGCCAGCCATGGGCTGTGTGTGAGCTGTGTGCATCTTGAACACAAAGTGGACTGGACTGACGATGCTGCTCTGTCTGGGCTGTGCACGTGGGTGTCCCTTTTGCTTATTCTGCCTTTGATCATCACGTAGCACATGAGATGGGTGTGGCCTTCCAAGCTGTCAGCAGACATCAGGAAGCTAGACTCAACCCCCTGAAACCTGACCCCTTGCCTCATTTGAATGGCTTCTCCCAATAAAACCCAGGTTCGAGGTGTGCTGTCTTTCTTTCTTGCCTGCCTTGCTCCCCTAATGGGAGCTGTGGCTTAGGAGCATCACTGAACCCAAAGAAAAGGTGCTTTCTGTGTCTGTGTCTGTGTCTTTATTTAGTCCCCAAATTCACTTGGAATGACCCTTACTGGTTTAGTCGTGTGTCGTAACAGTATGTTGCTCTCTTTCATCTCTTATGAGTACACAGCATGTTCCTCCAAGGTTACAGTAAGAAGCTTCTAGGCTTTCTTAGGCACATTTCAGGTAGTTGAGTTTTGTACTTTCAGTGTCTTAAGGTGTCTAAGCAGATTCTGTTGCTAATGATAAGATACATTTTTTAGTTAAAAGAAAAAATATTTTAATTTGTTTTATTGATGCAGCCTTAGTGTCTAGTTTGAAACCTTCCATACTATCTGGGATTTCAGCACATGTAACATGTAACTGAATAGTGAGGCAATGTCATGGCAGCAAAATTGCTGGGGTCTCATGAAGGTGCCACAGTTAGCGGGCCACCTCCTGTTTGAGCAGCCAGGGTGATAATAGCAGATGCGCGCTTTCCAGAGGACCTCAAACTGCCCAGAGAGGACTTGCTGTCCCCTGCCTTCTGTGGGGCGTGAGAAGACAGGTCTGTTGTAGGTCGGCTCCTCCTTCCCTCAACATGGGCCCAAGGTGCCAGGCAAAGGCTCTCCCCTAGTGCACAGGCAGGACTTTTGGTGAGAGAGAAAGTCAAGTACCTGCCACGTGCAGAATTAAGGGTGCCATTGCAGATGGCACCTTTGGTGGATACGGGGCTGATGAGGCTGTTTCTCCAACTTGCTTGTAGTATGAATTCTTTCAAGGGAAACAGTTGTGCAGGACTGAGCTATCTAATGTTAATAAGGTATTTTAGTTTATAGCCATTTTAAAAATCATAGACCCAATTGTGCACATTTCAATACACCTTTTTATACCATCATGTAATTTGCAAATTAAATACCAATAAGACATGAAACTAATTATGTTAGAGTTAGTAACTAATTGATTGAAAGATGGAAGTGTGTTTGTGTCAGTCCTTTGGGGTGGCCAGGTGGCAAAGTGTCTGCTGTCTATTCTGCTCTCCCCTGTTTCCCTTCTGAGAACATTCCATTAAAAACCCCTTTCCTATTCCCTTTTGGCTGGTCCATGGCAATGCGCATAGCAGTACCTGCCAGTAATTTGCAGGAGAGCAGATGCAGGCTCAGGTCCGGAAGCTCTGCTCGGCGATGGTAGCCCAGTTGGTTCACTCCCTGCTTTTTAATTGTTAGGTTATCATTGGGAAAACACACTGAAAATTGTCTCAGAGACCGTGTGCAGATACCTGCAGGAATTCCATGCCTCCCCTCCAGCCTTCCCATGAGAAACACTGGGGTCTGACAGAGGGCTTTCACTTCTCATGTATTGGAACAATATGTTTTGATATTGGTGGAAAAACTGGTCTCCTGATGAGAGGGGTCCAACTTTCATACCTCTACTTTCCAGAACGGTCTCTTTGCTTTAAATTACGGACATTGGTTGCCACTCACTTTTGAGGACACCACTCACTTCTCTTGGTGGGAAGGTCTTGTGCCTGGATGAAGGGTACTGAGAGCAGGGCTTCACACTGACTATATTTAGTTAACACCTGCTGGCTTGAGGTCTCATTAGATCTGTGTCCCTTTCTGCTTTGCAGTAAAATCATTCCAGATAATCATAATTAAGTAACAGATGGCTTTATTGATATTAATTCTGTCCTCAAGAGTTAAATGCACACAGAATGTAGGAGGTGCTTCCAGGAGTGGTCTTGGCAGAGTGGGTGCATTTGCCCCTCCTGGCTCTAGGTTTTGCTCATTTACGTGGTTTCCTGTAACTTCATCACATTTAGGTGGGTGCTCCATAAAGCCTTAAAAAGTGAACTACAGAACTGTTTTCAAATTAACACTAACACACAATTCTGATGGTTCATTTGAACCCATGGGAATATCCATGATAAATTGTTTAAATCTCATTGTGATTTTAAATCATTTTTATGAAACATAATCCTGGAAAATAAGGATTTACTATTGTCAGAGACACTTAATCAGCTCTAATTCTTCCTACTTGTCTCCCTTCCCTTCAGACACACACAGGAGAAAAGGAGAAGGTCTGCCCATATTGTGGCCAGAAGTTCGCCAGCAGCGGGACACTGAGGGTCCACATCCGGAGCCACACAGGTAGGGCATGGGCCTGGGGCCAGACACCCAGACATTAGCTTCCAGCTGGAGGCTGCCTTCCATAGTGCTGTGACGTCCAGTGCCTCACTCTAGACTGGTTTTGAATAACTGAATTTCCCCAAACAAGTAAAATGCCTGCAGTGGAAATAATTTTGTTGATGTTAAGTCGTGATATAGCCGTGGTTGACCCTGTGTGGGGTTGTTTTTTATTTATTTTTTTGTATTGGGGCTTGAACTGGGTTGCTTAATCACTCAGACATACCAACAGCCCTTTTTATTTTTTATTTGAGACAGGGTCTTACTAAGTTGCTGAGGCTGGCCTTGAACTTACCATCCTCCTGCTCAGCCTCCCAAGCCTCTGGGGTTACAAGTGTGCACCATCCGCACCTGGCTTGCCCTGTTTAGGACTCAAGATGAGGGAATAGGGAGTAGATGTCACCTTTTAACAAAGGCGGAGGGACTGCTTCTCCACCCCTTCCTGTAACTGTCACCAAATGTGGCCCCTTTAACTTTGAGAAGCCATGGAAGCTGCTCGGATGTCCTGGGCATTTACTGGGTGAGCACTATGCACTGGCTTGCTTCCCAGGGGCCCCCTTCTTTCTGACTGCATCTTGTGCAGTGCCTGCCAAGAAAGTGGGTACCCTGCTAAAGGGTTATTGAGTTACTAAGTGTTTTTGAAGGACCCTGTCTGGATTTTATCTGTCATTGAAAAAGACTTGAAAGCACGCTCTAGACTCTGACCACCCCTCAGCTCACCCGTCTTCGCGACTGGATGGTATTGCATGGGGAAATCCGCTGGCTGACTATGCTCAAGAAGCTTCCTCCTCAAGGCCATGGGATTTGTTTTTTATTGACCATTATATCCCCAGGACCTGTCGGTGCTAGCACAGCGACTGCTGTGAAGGCAGGAATGCCAGCACGCATGTGGCCAAAGAACCAAGTCCTTGATTGCTGGACACAGAGGAGGAGGGACAATGGTGCATGATTTATTATTTTGGATATTTTGTGCCTTAAGCTAATGGACATGTAGTCACTGTAGTATTTATTGTCTTAGTGGGGCCACTAGATGCTTCTAAATGACACACGTGAGCACCGTGGCTGAGCACTGTGGGATGGCTGTGGCTGTGGGGCTCCGCAGAGCAGAAGAGGCCTTTCTGCCGTGCACTGGTCAAGAGAAAGCACCACATCCAGTGATGAGCTGGACAGGATAGGGGCAGCAGAGGGCCTCATCTAGTCATGTGCTCTGGAAAGCACGTCGATGGCGGCTGCCTGTATGCAGCTTGCAGAGAGCGTGGAGGTCCTGGGCAGGCTCTGAGGTCCCTGGGCAGCCCTGCCCTATGCACTGGGGCTGTATAGAGCTGTGATTGAGGGTGCTTGGCAGACTGCATGGTGTCACTCCTGCTCACCATTTATGTGTGCATACAGATATGCATGCCTCTTAGAAGTCTTAATGCTTTTCTATTCACAACTGTAAAATAGAACATTATCAATCCAATGAGAAGCAGTCCCTACACAGAAGATTCAGGCTGGCCAAGCTCCTACTCATTGGCTGGCTTTGAATATCCAGATTCCAGCAAAGGCAACCAGGAGGGACAGGAAGGTGGGGCCCAGGTTGCCTCGGGGGTTCTTTGTGAGGGGGTGAGTAAAATCCTATCATTATGATACTCAGTGCTGGCTCATGGTAGACAATTGATTGTGGCAAGCATGGTCCCTAAAATCCTGCTATCACCTGGCACTTGTTAAGACTATGCTTCCCAAGTTAAGTGAATGGCGATCCTTAACACTGGATTGCAGGGTTTGACTTAATTGCATGATTTCTCATATTATTATTTGCTCCTTTTTTTCTTGGGTTTCTTTTTTCTAGCATTACTAAAAATTTTCATTTTTAATATCTTTGCTTTCTTCCAATTTTATTAAAATTTTAAATATTGAACATGTTGAAATTTTTATAACTTAGATTCATAAACATAATCCCAGTTGACTCTTGATAATTTAATATCATGTTTGGCACAATTATAATATTAATGTTTTATTTTCAGAGAAATGCATTTTAGATGGCTATGTTTCCAATTAAGCCATCTTTATATAAATATGTAAAAGAAACTCAGTTGAAAAATGTATTTGGGGCTGTGATTTGCATCCTGAATTTTGTGTGTCCCTACTAATTTCCTTGTTGAAATTAAACCATGGTGGCCCCCAGGATAACCTTTCTTAAGTTTTGTTTTCCTATCTCTACAGAATTGGTCTTTAGCTTTTGAAATTTGCTTTTCCTTTTGCATCAGGAGAATATATACAATAAAGATTATGAGCAGTACATTTTTATTAATAGAAAGAATCATCTTGTTCCTAGAAGGACTGCTTATAATAGTAGCAAAACAACACTGAGGACAGTCCTATAGAGCCAATGGTGAGGAATTGGCTGAGTGGACTATGGTATGTCCACGTCTACCACATAGATAATAAAAGTGGTATTACAGGGCATGTTAATTAACATGAAAGAAATGAAAAGGTATCAAAACAATAAAACAATGTTATGTTTTGTAATAATAAAGTATTCTTACATTATGCTCTTACAAATTATAAATCATTAACTGTGGTTATTTCTAAGTCTTGTAAATATGGATGACTTGAATTCCCTTTATAATTTTGTATGTTTTCTGAATTTCTATAACAACAGTTTCTTATATAGTAGACATATTTAGAGCATATTAACCTATCTTACGATCATGTCGATAACTTATTAAAACATGCATGCTTAAACATCTTATTCTTAAATGAGGCAGAGAAAAGAGGTGCATATAAAAACGTATATTGGAAATGGGAATGAGAATGAGCAAGCTGACAGGGTCAGCATGAGTGCAGTAAGGAGTTCACTGTGCCTTGCTTCCAGTGTTTCCTCCTTTGGAACTTAGACATTGAAGAATTTGGTATTGTTTTATTCTGACAACGACCATGCAGAATCCCTGAAGCACTGAGACTGCATGGGGCACATCCGTAGCAGGGCCTGGTCCTGAGCCTTCCCTGGCACAGGTCTCCCTGAGCTGGTGGGACATGTGCTAGGTGGCCGTGTACCCCTCAGGTGGTGCTGCTCAGAGGGGATGAGTCCGTGAAGATGCTGGCCATCCTCACCCTCCATCCTTCCCTGGAGTGCTGGGTTTGTTTCCGTGAAAAGGAGCTGCATGGCATTTGCTATTCTTAGGGATTTTTCTGGAGGATTTTTTTGTTTGTTTGTTTTGAGATTTTGGAAAGTGTATATATTTCTTATAAAGGAAGTATAGAAAATGGATCAGGTTCACCCAGTCACTCTTCACTTGACTAAACGCTTCTCAAGGGCTTCCCCTTGATTTGTACAAAATTTGGCCTGAAGTTCTCATGAGATGCACCAGTTGCCTCTCCAGTTTATCTTGCAGACCTTGCTTACAGAGCTCCCTTTGCTCTTCCAGACTCCGTTTAAGTCTGCTTTGTCCATGATCTGTTTCCTGTCCAGCCCTGGGCCCAGGTGCCCCAGGTTCTCATGCTTTTCTACCTGTTCCTGGCCATGGTGCCCAGGTCAGGGGCTCCAGGCCCCTGTGCCTCTGTCCCCACAGTACTCTTCCCTGTGTTTGTGTCCCCGTGCTCTGTAGGAGTCTGTGCTCTTTCTTACCTTAGAACTGTGCCCATTATTTTTGGCACTGGGAGAGCTGCCTGCACTGAGAGAGCTACCTGCATGGAGGAAGCGCCTGGGAATGCTTGCAGAGTAAACAAAAGCCCCTTTCACTTAGAGAACCGCAATCAAACAGGCTGCAGTGCTTTGAGATAGCTAGGAGATCATACATCAAATTTAATTTTTTTCATATGATATGTACCAAAATCTGTGGGATTCGTTTTGAGAAATACTAACATTAAAGAAGAAAATCTGACCCCCCCCCAATTTGTGATGCTACCCATTCTTCATCCTGTTGTGTCATTGAGTGGTTGGTTGGACATTATATGACCTAGCTCAATACCCTTGCAGCTACGAGGATCCAAGGAAAGGCTGACAGTATTATTTTTCCAGCAAGACTTGCTGGGACTGATTTCAGCCTGGAGTGGCTGCATCAAGAGTTCCTCATCAGAAAGAAAGTGGAGGACCCCGGCCCTGACAAGCGCTCCATGGGCTTTTGTGAGCTTCGAGTCTGCTGTGTGAACTGGGACCCCCTGCAGTGGTGCGGTACCTTCATGACCAGGACTCCAAGCTGAGGGTAGTGCAGGTCAGGCTCCTGCCTTTCCCGAGGGTTGGAGAAGGGACACACTCTCAAAGGTAGCATCTAGACCCATCCCTCATCTTCAAGAGGAGGAAGTCCAGGCCCAGAGAGGCAAATGACCTGAATCAAGGTGAAAAGACCCAAATCCTTTGACTCCAGCTTCTGCTGCTGTACCTGCATGTTCTTTTTTCTGCTCTACGGCTATTACAGTCACCACAAGAGTCATAGAGTCCCCAGTATGAAAGACAAGGAGTGAGATCCTGCCTCTGAGCTTATTTCAGCTGCGAGAGTTTCATGCTCTAGAGCCACCTGGAAGGTGCTTTAGTGCTCTGTTTCTGTTTTTCCCTTAGCAGTCCCAGGGCCATCTGTTCCTGAGTCCTCTGGAGTGGGCAGGAACATGCAGAGTGAATGTTCACTGGATTTAGTTTTTCAGATCTCTTCTCTATTTCTAGGAAGAGATGAGTGATGGGTGGCTGGACCTTTGATCACGTGGCAATACAAGGGGATTTTCATGGGACATTAACAGTCATTTAATGGGTTTTCCAGAGTACTAGGGTCAGTTTCATTTTGTTTTTATAGTATTCAAACTGTCAATTTGGGAAGCCAATTCTCTTTTTATGACATCAAATGCCACTTAGTTTTATTGAGGGGAAGGAAATAGTGCGCCCGCTCACATTTGTACTTACAGTCTGCCTGTTGGTGTCTCTCAGTGTTTCTGTCAGGTACAGGAAGCGCTGGCCTTGTGCAGCCTCCTTGGTGTGAATTTCTTTAGGAGGTCATGGTCATTGGCTCAGGGCTGATGTCTCTTCACCAGCACATGATGATTAGCTGTTGGGTTCCTGCCTTTCTTCTGGTTCAGGGAGGAACCTTCACATTTGTGTCCGTATTTTCATCCTTTGCTAACCATGTTTAAGAAGTTCCCTTAGCCCCACTTCCTTCATGGAGTGATTGATTTTTCTCTTATGGCCTTAACTAGCCACCAGTGGTGTCCTTGCTTCACCTCCTTCCCTGTGACCTTCCTCTCCCTCCTCTTCCCTCCACCGCCACTCTGAACAGCGAGGGTGGAATCACACCAGCTGGTTTACCAGTAACTTGGCAGTGTTAATTTTCATAACCCTTGTATCTAACCTCTGAGGTCCACTCATTCTTTATAACTTGGTGATTAGAGTAGGCACACGGCAAGCGTGCATCTACCTTCATAGGCTTTGAAATTCCACATGCCTGGGCTGGAGTGTAGAGGGGAGGGCATGCCAGGCTCTGCGTCTAGCACTGCGAAGGCACAGCAAAGCAAAAGCATGTACCCTTGACTTCCAGGGTGACGGGCAGCTGCAAAGTCATCTGTGTCCAGCCTCTCATTTGCACTGATGCCTAGCTGCAGTGAGAGGTCTGCTGAGGGTGGCACAGCATGTGTGTGGTTCACAGAGAGCTGAGGGCATTTCTGCTTCTTTCACATAGGATCCCTGCGCTCTTACTATTACTGAGCTCCCTTCCTTCCATGAAGTTGAAGATACCTTCTCAGTGATGTATCAGCCAGTAGGGGAATCAATGTGCTGGCCTGAGAACTGAGGGCTGAGCTTGTAGCCTTTGGCCTGTAGCCTTTCCCCATTCCAGTCATGGAGACACCCCACGCAGCTCTGTGCACTGTGTCATCACTGTCCATGCACATCCGCACCGTGGACCACAGCGTCAGCTCACAGCCGCCAAAGGTTGCTTCACCTCTTCAAATCCAGTTCTCACAGCTCAGCAGGGGACAGCTATGGTCCCAGCTGCAGGTGCTGTTTGAGAAATTTCCCGTGTGCCCAGTGTCCATGTGTGAGGTCACAGGAGCTGCTACTGGCTCTGCCTCTGCCCTGCGCCCGTTTCTGCCTGCATTTGGTCACAGTCGCCTGCACATGCTCATGGTTCACTGTGGGACCCTCTATCCACATGGTTGTCTTGCTTGTCTTTATATGCCCCAGCAGCAGAGTGTGGATCACCAGAACATGATTAGAGTCATCAGCCAGTGGGCGGGGGGGGGGGGCGGTGAGGGGACCCGCAGTGCAGCTGTGGCAGAGTGGAGGTGCTCTTGGGTCCACGTGATTATAGCTCTGTAATTTATCACTGGCTCCCTAAGTCAGATGAGAGGTGGCACTCAGAGGGTCAGCCAACATGGCCCAGCAGTTGCTGGGGGTCACTGCTTCTGCATCAGGGAGAGCTGGGCTTGTTCAGCAGTGGATCCAAGCTTGCGATGGGAATTGCATGGATTGCTCGTAAATTATGAGGGAAATTCTAGCAACTGCTTTCGGGTCTTCAGTGCTCTGGGCCAGAGGTTAATTACTCGCCTGGAGTCCCACCGCTGTCGTGGTAATACATCCCGACTCTGCTGGCCTGCTCCCAGGCACATTGCGCCTGCGGATGAGCACGCTCATAATTCACTGTCTGGGGAAATGTTTCTTTCTTTCTTTCTTTTTTTTTTTTTTTTGTAAATACCTGTGATCATATTGGAAATAAAGGATCTCAGCTTTCACCGTTGCTCTTCTTTGTTTTCCAATAATTACTCTGAGGAAATCATGCATTGTTTTCAGAGTGTTTGTTCCACAGGAGCTGTGACCAAGGACAACTAACTATAGGACAAGAGTGACATTGCTAATGCACAAATAAGACAATTAACAAATTAATCAAAGGGAACTTAAACTTGCATTCCACATTTCAGTCAGGCAGGCACTGAAGACTTGGTTCTTCTTCTGTGGCTTCCTGCTGCCAGTTCCTCCAGAGCAGCCCCCCCACTGTGCTCCTCTGGGTTTAGGGGAGCTTATTTCTGGTGCATGCTCTTGATTCTTCCTCTGGTGCTGTTTCCACACCGCCCTGCATGTCCTGGCACCCTGGATCTGAGTGCCCATTCAACCCCCAGCTGCTCTGAATGCCAGGTGCAGGCAGACTTCTGGTCTGAAGCTCCTCCAGAGGGAAACTGCTGGGTAAAAGCATTAGTGATTTTCCCACCGGAGCCTGACTCTACAACCAAACCAAATCACTAGTGAGCACACACCTCCCTTGGTGTCATTGCCCCTTGTCCTAGCAGTGGACATGCTCACAGCAGAGGTCTTGTTCTTGGTCAGAACCTTTGAGACTTTGGCTGTATTTCCTCCTGCTCTTGGTAAACACATTTAGGGCCTCCTGAGGTCATCTTGTGCCCTCTGAACAAGTCACAAATGATAGGTGTCTTTCGTACACCTAGGTGGCCAAAGCCAGAGCACCATGATCAGGGTTTTTTTTTATTTCCTTTTCCTACCTAATTGTAGTTTTAAATTAACTCTTTA
This sequence comes from Spermophilus citellus, assembly GCF_964194105.1. Classification (NCBI taxonomy): domain Eukaryota; kingdom Metazoa; phylum Chordata; class Mammalia; order Rodentia; family Sciuridae; genus Spermophilus; species Spermophilus citellus. The sequence continues at coordinate 154,274,468 of NC_138189.1, forward strand.
CCACCTTTTTTGCCCTCTATCTCATATTCTTTTGTTTGTTTATTGGTTTAATCAGTAAAATTCAGTTTCATAAGGTGCTGTTTTCACATTGGTGTGTGACTTGTCCTTAGGTGAGGGCTGGTTCTTCTAATATCTTCATGATTTTATTGCCTAGAACCATGTTGGTCTTGATGAATCATCTTCACACAGGCATGCATTAAATTGGAGTCTGATTTTTTTCCTGTTGTTTTAGCCCTGCTTGGGTACGCAGTTGCCCTCATAATGCTTCTTTTTGTTACAGACCGGAGGTGACTGTTTGGGCCAGGCTGGACAGGTCAGGTGCCCCACATGGCAGCCAGATGTGCTCTTCATTACCACTGGTCTCTCTGGATTCTCTTCCCCAACCTCCTCACAATGGAAGACTTTGAAGTCACTTCCATCTCAACTGCACTGGCTGTGGGAATCTGGAAACACCCCTTCAAGCCCAGTTGGGAGAGACAGAGGTCCAGGACCCTGGAGCCTGAGTTCCACTGCCTCAGGCCTGCCTGCATTCGGTCCCTGGCTTCTCCTGCTGGCCTTGCTGGGGTTCTTCTGCCCTCTTCCTCAGCCCACTGGTCTTTCTTAACTCTGTCTCAGTATTCTCTTGAAAAATTTAATCTATTCCCCACCACATTCCTAGAGCCCAGGTCTGTAGCTAGTAGATGGCAGGTGCTAAAAAAAAAAAAAAAAAAAAAAAACTGTTAAAAAATGAACAAATTAACTTAATGAAGTATCCACGAGGTAGCACTTTATAGTTACCTATTATAGTTGACATCATGTTTCTTTTTTGTTCCTTGATGTGTTTAAAGAAGACAGTGGGTTTAAACCTCTTTTGGTGTCAGAACATAATTTAAAGACTACAACATGCAAAGCCCTCCTCAGTTTTCAGTCAAATGTGGAGTTTGCTGCCCACACAGTGTTCATTAGATCTGATTGCCATGGCCAAGTGTGCTGGGGAAAGCCTGAGGTTCTGATATCTTAATTGCCGTCTAGATGGTAATAGGTCTCAGGCACAGCTAGTGTGACAACATCTGCATTCACATGAGACCTGCTGAACGATGAGACACATGTTCCTCTCCTGCCTCCTGCATTTTCCTGATGAGTGTTGAAAGCCAAAAGAACGCCTGGATGCACCAGCCCCAGGCCTGGTTCGTGCCGCCTGGGACTGGGAGAGGCAGGTCTTTGCCCTTCACTGGGGAAGCTCGCCCAGTCCAGGGGCCAGCGGTTGCAGTACTTCCCACCTTGGCTCTGGGGCACAGTGGCTCCAGCTCTGACCCCTCCATCTGGCAGCCCACTGTGAGTCCTTTCTGTGCCTGTGTATTTGTTCTGGACCTAGGACATGAGCACCAGGTTGCAGTGTTGTGGCATGTGTTCAATGGCTCCTCCAGTGAGGACTCCCAGCACAGACTGGGATACCGAGGGTCGCCGCTGGCGTGTTATTCCCATTGACATTGGCTTTCAGCTTTTTTCTAATTTTAAGATTCACTGATTTTCTTGCCAGTGAGAATTTGAATATTATGATTAGTCTAAGGGAAATAAAGATAGTGGCATCTAAATCTACCTGAGATATTTAAAAATAGGGCTATGTGGCACCTAGAGGCTGTGTTGGGTGAAGTCACACTGAAGGCTACTTCCTGTTCACAGCACAATTCTATGTGTAGATCAAAATGCTTCCAGTATCAGACTCCTACATAGGCATATAATATGTGGATCAGGTGAATGACAGTAATTATCACCTGTGGACTGCACAGGTGTCCTTCAGTTTCAGATTGTGGGATAGCAGAAAGCTCTGTTATTGGAGGCCGAAAGAGGCAGGGTCACCCTGAGCATGCTGTGACTGAGGGGTTTCTGAAGGTTAATATGGTCCACCCAAGACTGCCCATATCTGATTTTGTTTGCTAGCTGTTCTGTTGGCCTTTGGAAGGCAAGACCCAATTTAAAGCTATGAGGAGTAGATTGTCTTAGGAAAATCATGAAGTAACTTTATGTAACAGACTGCTGTTTTTATCATGTTTTGTGTGTACTCTGTATTTGATTTGTTGATTTATTAAATTATTAATAGGTATATAAGAAGGAAACATTTCAGCATTTAAATTATTCTTCATAATTTATGAAGAAGAGTATTTGAAAGTGTGTGGAATTCTCTGAGGCAGGCGTTACCGCCTGGGTGGCTCTTTCTGTCCTCCAGTGCTTGGCTTCTGAGCATAGGAGCCTCCTGGCTGCACCTGCGTGGCCAGAGGTCTTGCAGATGCTGGTGGACTATGTGCAGCTGTTGTGTTTTTTGCTATGGTTCTCATCCTTGCGGGGGTGTAAGCCATCGGGAGTGTCAAGGAGGTGAATCTCGTGGCTCAGGAACTGGATGCAGGGGAAGGGTGTAGAAAGGTGTCTTGGAGGGCCAAGTTTCTTTTTATTGCAATGAATTCCAGTGTGTGTATTTAAATCACACATCAGCGACAGGACACAGCCTGCCGGTCCAGGGTTATAGGGAAGCCAATTAATGCATCCATTTGTTTTTGTTTTTGTGGCAAGAACAGCTACAATCTACTCATTTAGCATGAATCTTGTATACAGAATAATTTTATTACCTTGGGTCTTATTTGATCCATGGATAATCAGGACAGAAGGTGAATGTGTGGGGAATTTGAGTTGATTGTGCAATATCCAAGTTAGGACTGGGACTCAGCAGGGACCTGGAATAAGGTAAGTATGGAATATCCCTGCAGGGCTAGCATTAGGTAGTATTTTCCTGGCTGTTTCCAGCCTTGGTTCTACCTTCTAGGTCTTGACTGTCATTTGGTCCAGAATTCCCAGGGGCTGTCAATCCAGGTTGATTTTCTCTCAGAATATGGAAATGTGGACCATCCGCGCAAGAAGCCTATTCCTATTTGTGCTGCTGTTATCACTTAGCTCTTTGCATTTTGGAGTGGTTGTCAGTGGTTTACAGTGCCCAGTGAAAAGGAAGGGTCCTAGGTGTCCCTGCAAAGAGGAGAGACTGGGAGAGGTCACTCTGGGGCCCTGCACTTGGTTCTAGGTGGCGCTACTCTGGAAGCAGCGTGGGAGGCTGCCCTAGGCCTGAGCCAGGAGCGTGGCTGCCTGTCTGGTGGTGCAGAGTCTGAGGCAGAGAAGAGGTGCAGGCAGCTCTCTCTCAGGAGCAGTGGCTGGTCAAGCAGTGGGTGTTCATGGCTGCCCAGCAAGGGAGCTCCCTGGAGTAATACATCTGTGCCAGCCTGCATCCAGTGGGACCTGTGGGAGAAGAGGGGGAGTAGGTACTGGGGGCAGGGGCCTGAGGGGATGGACAGATGGACAGAGCCTTGATTTGCATGATCTTTGAATGTCGACTGGCATGGTGCCATGTCGGTGTGTTGTTAAATCAAAGACTGTGCTGGTGACTTTAAGCTGTCATCCACTCTAGATCATCAGGCCTTGGGGAGAGCACCTCCAGGCAACTCTGGGGGATCACACCTCACTATAGTCTTGTCCTTGCAAAGTAGAATTTTGTGATGTATGTGTGTTTGCTTGTCTTAAAAATGTCCCGGCTGTCTTCTAAATCATAACTTCTGGGCAAGAGGTTCTTGGTTATATCAGAAAGCGAGGCATCCTCTCTGCGTAGTTCAGAGGCCAGTGGTTCTGCTTCATGTAGGTGTTTTACAAAAACCCTGAGATGGATTCATTTACGTGAAACTTTTTAAGCAAAAATAAGAAAACAACTTATTAATGAACTGGTTAAATTCAGACTCCTGTGGTGGGCAGTGGACAGTGCAGCAACAGAACAAATTGACTAACGCCAAGTACTTGTAGTGAGGTCTTGAACTGCGGAGACTTGATTGGGCTGGGATGGTGAAAGGAAGTGCAGTGAGCTCTGCTGGCCTGGCTCTTCCTGAGTCCTGGGGCACTGGGCCTCCCAGAGGCAGCCTGGGTCCTCCTGAGTCCTGGGGCACTGGGCCTCCCAGAGGCAGCCTGGGTCCTCCTGAGTGCTGGAGTGCTTGACCTCCCAGAGGTGGCCTGGCTTATCGTGAGTCCTGAGGCACTGGGCCTCCCGGAGGTGGCTTTGTCTTCTCAGGCTGTGTGGGAGCCTTCGTGAGGCAGGACAGGGCACTGGGAATAGGACATGGCATGCTCCGCCCTGACACTGTTCTGACCTGAAGTCTTTCTTTATCCATAGGTGAGCGTCCCTATCAGTGTCCTTACTGTGACAAAGGATTCAGTAAGAACGATGGGCTGAAGATGCACATCCGAACGCACACCAGGGTAAGACTGCTCCTGCCTCTCTAACGGCAGCTGTAACATCCATGATGTACAAACCACGCTCACAGTAAAAGGAAAGTGTCCGACTTTATGTAAGAAAAAAGTGCTGCAACTGAAATTGTGTTTGTGTTCATGATGGACATTTATAGATACGTGTTTTTGAAAGGCCAAAGGGGGAAAAATTTCCAGCCCCCAAAGTGTCTGATTCTTTGAATTGTGAGTCAGTTTCGGGAGTTATGAGTGACAGACTACCACTAAATAGATCTTTACAGTTTCATACTAGAAAATATGAAGGTTTTTTCTTGCAGAATACTTACGAGTGACAGGACGTCCTTGTGAAGACGAGTCTGTGAGCATTCGGCCAGTGAGTAATACTTTCAGGAAAGATATCACCAGTGACCGACCTTGCAGCCCGTGACTGTAGACAGAGCCAGGCCAGCTCTCTCAGAATTCAGTGGGCTGCCTGGGGTGGAGCATACCAGTGAGCCTCTTATGCTGTTCTGAATTCTGTTAATTTTCTTTCATGCATTTTTCTGTCCTTGAGCTTAGGCAGTTCAGACTCAATTTAATCAGCAGTGCAGGTGACATTTCCTTGGGACACCATGCAGTGAGACCCAGTGAGATGCCTGGTCTCTGAGACACACTGTATCCAGAGGGGCTGGATGTACCTGAAGGCTTTAGGTGGTATTTTGATGTAGAATTTGAAAACTTACCAAAAAAAAAATTGACCAAAGAATAAAGCTATTGAATTGTGCAATGTGGTATAAGCAGAAGGCTGAGGGAGGAGAGTTCCCTCTTTGGGGGTGTGGATGTGAGGCAGAGGAGTCACCATGACCCTGTGAGCTCAGGTCGGGAGGTCCTGCAGATGGAGTCAGGCAGCCATCTTGGAGGGTGACCACATCTTGCAGTGCTGTGCTAACATGTGAGACAGGCAGGCAGGGATGGAGGGGCCATGAGGACCTGGGGGACAGTCTGGCTGCCTTTGGTTTGAAGGGGCTGTGAGGACCTGGGGAGCAGTCTGGCTGCCTTTGGTTTGGAGAGGCTGAGTGGACTGGGGAGTGTGTCTGGTTTACAGCAGGAGAGCAGCATGGTGAGCTTTGTCATAGAACGCTTGCTCTGAGGCTGCTCTCCAGTGAGGACTGAGGGCAGCCCTGGAGACACAGACCCAGCTAGGAGGAATGGGACCAGGTGAGTGGAAGGGGACCCACACCACGTGGCCATAGATTTGAAATTGGGGAGCAGCTATGGGAGCAGCTTTGAGAACAGTGGTGGCGAGGTTTAGACACGGTACACACAGGTGGTGAGGAGAGGCATCCCCAGGGAACCCGGAAACCTGGCAGGGCCTTAGGGACCTCCACATTCTCCACTTAGAGACAGGAAACACTCGGTGGGTTTAGAGAGAAACCCTGGGAGGGAAGGAGGCTTCACACTGCATAGACTGAATACTTGAGAACTTCAACTAGTTCTGTTTATTTATTTTGTTTGTTTATTTGAATATTGTTTTAGTTGTTGATAGACCTTTATTTTATTTATGTATTTATGTGCTGATAATCGAACCCAGTGCCTCACACATGCCAGGCAAGTGCGCTACTACTAAGCCATAGCCCCAACCCCTGTTTATTTATTTTGATAAAGAGATTAAGAACAAATTTGATAACTTTTTTTTAAAAAAAAATCATTATAATTTTGGAGAAAACTTAATTTTTTTTTAAACTTCATGGGTTTCTGTGTTACGGGGGCCAGAGATGCGGCTTCTTGCTGCCTTTGGAAACATCTTAACCTGGGTCTAGATCAGCACATGTCAGTGTTTCTAGGGCCCCCCTGTCTGAAGGGAGTTTTCCATGCCTTGCCAGTGGCTCGTGTAAGATGAATGGCCTTGGAATAGAACTCTGTTTTATTTGGCTCAGAATATACACCTGCATGAAAGCAGGCCTTATTCTATCACAGGAAGCTGCTTTTCTTTTGTAAATGGGAAAGTGAAACCATTTGAAAAATACCTTCCTTTTCGGGACCTGACATCATTGTCTTGCACCTTTCTTTCCTCCTTTGAGAAAGTTCTGTGTAATGGCCATCACTCCACTTCAGAGTCTACTGTGCTCTTATTCTCTGTATGATCTGTGCTTCTGAGCTAGGGGGCTCTCTTGAGGCCACTAGCAGTCAAGTCTCCAGTCCCTGGTCAGGAGTATTTCTGGCACGCAAGTGCTAGGAAGTAAGGCCTGCTGGGCCAGGCATTCTATAATGAGACGATTGGCCCCTGGGTCTCCACAGCCAGGGTAGGAGGTGGAATTTGAAAATAAAGTGCATTTTATCGTCCTGACACTTTTATTGGCCAAGGTTCTTACCCCATGGGACAAGAGGCTGAAGCCTTATGTGGAACTCGATTCTGTTTCACTGTTGAGGTTAACAGAGTAGAGTTGCATCCATGTGAGGAACTGAACACTACTCTCAAGACCACTGGAAATAGTGAGCTTTTATAGGCTGTTCAGATCCCAGGCACCAACTGTGATTTTTCTGCAGTTTTTTGATGGTCTGTACATTCTCATTCAATATGACTCTGAAGTTCTTAGGGGGACAGGAAGCTAGGATTGCCCACCTAACACATAGTATACATGATAAGCTGGTCTCCAAGACGATGCCATCAACTTCCTCCCTCCCGCATGCATGAGCTGCCCTCTCATCACCACCAAGAGTCTTGTTTTCCCTTCCTGTGCACCTGTGCTGGCCAGAATGCACTTGACCAGGAGAATGCAGCAGAAGTGATATTCTGGACGCTAGGGCAGGCCAGTTGGGAGCCTGACACCTTTTTCTTGTGTTTCTTGGGATCAACCTTACATGCTGTCCAGACCCTAAGTACCATGGAGGGGCCATCTGGGCACTGCACACAGTAGGCCTCAGGAGCTGCCAGCCCTTCAGCTGCCATCTTGGATGTCCAGGCTAGCTGAGCCTTCAGAGGAGGTCAGTGGCCACCAACACACTGTGACCACCAGGAAGACTCTACATGAGAACCATTGCAGAGCCCCCCACTACTCTCAAGACCACTGGAAATAGCGAGCTATTATAGGCTGTTCAGTTAGTGAACAAAATTGCAACAATGACCAGATATTAAAGACAAAATAATAATGTGTCAAGTTTGGGGGTGGTTTATTGGGTAGTAATAGACAACTCCATTAAGAACTAAATATTGCACAATGCTAAATAAGTACTATTTTATTTATAGAGTGTGTTTCTATATTTTAAAGTGATGGACATTTCTGGTTAGAATGTTAAAGCAAGCACTTTGTAAATGTTCCTAAACAAAAACAAGGCGTTGGTCACAAAGTGCCATTTACCAATGGTAGTATTTTTTTTATTAAGGAAATATTAGTATTATTTTTTAAACGTTGTTTAAAAAATAATACTAACATTGTTTAGAAAGGCATAAATATTCTAGAAAAGATATGAGAAGCCCAGAAATGTGCAAACTTTAAGGCTTTAATCATAATTATGTATTATTTACTCCATAGATCCAAAGTCAGATGGTAGACTTCCTTATGTAACACTGAAATTTTAAAATTATACATTAAGTTAAAATAAGAGCTTTCTTTGGTTTTATTTGATTAACAGGTAACTACTATATGTATTGCAGGAGTCTGTGGTGTGATATTTCAACACATGTGTGTGGCGCTCTGTCTTATATTTGGTGTGCTAGGGCTGGCTGACAGGTGGGCGGTGCCCTCTGGCCGTGGCCTGGACCCGTGTGGTTCTTCAAGCTTCTGCCTACCTCTTCCACTTATCGCTCTCTTCAATCGGCATACTGGAGGGAAATAAGTGAAAATGATGTCAGCAGGGGATAAGGTTAAACCCACCTCCTTAGTGGAAGAGGAATTAGGTTCCTTGCGAGCTGAACTACTTCACTATTCAGGAGGACGCTTTTTAACTCATGGCTGTCACTGTGTCACTCATGGCATGTTGTTGTGCCAGAACTGTGAGATTGATCTCAAACTGTCCCCTCAGGTCCCTGGATGCAGGATCATTCATGTACCCTGCAGATTGTTACTAAGCCAGCTGTATCAGGACAGTGCCAGGTCCTAGATATGCACAGTCGAAAGTGTGGTACACAATGCCTGGGAGTTTCAGGGGCCCCCTGTGGATGGAGCGTGGAGGATATAGAAAAAGAGAGATGGGGGGCTTCTGGGGTAAATGGACGACAGACATTGGGGTCTCTGAATGCTGGAGGATGTCTTTGAGTGCCGACAACCCGTGGAGGGTCGGTGGCCACAGCAGGTTTTGTAGGTCTGCTCACTGCCATGGCTCAGCTGACTGCTGGCCTGTGCCAGCTTCACTAGTCAGCAGGTGGCTAGGCCAAGCTCTCAAGAAATATTTTGGGGGCTGGGGTTGTAGCTCAATGGCAGAGTACTCCTCTAGCATGTGGGAGGGAGGCAGGGGGTTTGACCCTCAGCATCACATGAAAAGATAAATGAATAAAATAAAGGTATTATGTCCATCTACAACTAAAAATAAAGATAATCAAAAAAGAGACTGGAATTCACGGGCCCTCAGACTGTCCTCAACCTTCTGGTTGCCAGCTTCCCTGCCCTTGTGGTTTGGGCAGAGGTGAGGGTGATTCAGGAGACAACCCAGGTCACTGTCCTTAGAGAGGGTGGGGCTTTGCCAGTGGCCTCCTGCTACCTCCACATGATCCTCTCCTCCAGTGGCCTCCACCAGTCTCCATGTGGTCCCCCTCCTCTACAGTGACCTCTTTAATTCTCCACATGGTCCCCCTCTTCTTAGTGACCTCTTTCAGTCTCCACGTGGTCCCCCTCTTCTTAGTGACCTCTTTCACTCTCCATGTGGTCCCCCTCCTCTACAGTGACCTCTTTAATTCTCCACATGGTCCCCCTCTTCTTAGTGACCTCTTTCACTCTCCATGTGGTCACCCTCTTCTTAGTGACCTCTTTAATTCTCCACATGGTCCCCCTCTTCTTAGTGACCTCTTTCACTCTCCATGTGGTCACCCTCTTCTTAGTGACCTCTTTCAGTCTCCACGTGGTCCCCCTCTTCTTAGTGACCTCTTTCACTCTCCACGTGGTCCCCCTCTTCTTAGTGACCTCTTTCACTCTCCACGTGGTCCCCCTCTTCTTAGTGACCTCTTTCACTCTCCACGTGGTCCCCCTCTTCTTAGTGACCTCTTTCACTCTCCACGTGGTCCCCCTCTTCTTAGTGACCTCTTTCACTCTCCATGGGGTCCCCCTCTTTTTAGTGACCTCTTTCACTCTCCACGTGGTCCCCCTCTTCTTAGTGACCTCTTTCACTCTCCACGTGGTCCCCCTCTTCTTAGTGACCTCTTTCAGTCTCCACGTGGTTCCCCTCTTCTTAGTGACCTCTTTCACTCTCCACGTGGTCCCCCTCTTCTTAGTGACCTCTTTCACTCTCCACGTGGTTCCCCTCTTCTTAGTGACCTCTTTCAGTCTCCACGTGGTTCCCCTCTTCTTAGTGACCTCTTTCACTCTCCACGTGGTCCCCCTCTTCTTAGTGACCTCTTTCACTCTCCACGTGGTCCCCCTCTTCTTAGTGACCTCTTTCAGTCTCCATGTGGTTCTTTTCTCTAGTGCTTTAGAACCAGAACAAGACACTTGTGACTACAATTGAAAGTCCTCTCATGGGCCCTTCAGACCTGGCAGAAGAGACGGGCATTTTAAGTGGATAACTTTATCCTGCCCCAGGAGAGAACAGAAGCACTAAGGCAAGGTTAAGAGCTCTCAGGCCTAACCAGACTGAATCCAAGAGTGTTGACCAAGGTGTTGCTGGGGCTTCTCCTCTTATTATCTTTGAGCACCCAAGTGACAAGAAGTGTAGACAGAATTGTGCCTGAAGGGATTCTTTGTGGAGTTTTAGGTAAACTGATTTATCTTGCTGTTGTTCTGAACATGGGGATAAAACCAGACCCCTGTGTTGTGAGTTGGAAATGCTCAGGCTTACACATGCTTTGCCTTGATTATCTAACATAATTTCTTAAGAATTAAAAGCAAAAGGGTTTGTCTTTGTGAGTGCTGTGGCATTTTCCATTTAACTTGCTCAAGGACTTCAAACAGTTGTTGCACACATAGCGAACTCCTGATTAAAGGAACTCTGGCTCATGTGGTGTGTCTCCAATTGCAACTGGATGATTGGGAAGAGCACCATCTAGTCCCCGTTGGCGGACTCCGCTTTACTGAGTTGGCTTCTATGTTATGTGCTTATACTGAAGGAATGTTCAGGAGAAGGTGGCAGCCCTTCTGGAGCCTGGGGAGGAGACAGCTCGACGGGGACCATGGTGGGGGTCTCAGGGTGTGGTGCTGCACACAGCAGCCCAGCTCTGCGTGGGAGGAAGGTGTCAGGAAGAAGGAGAGGGTGGTGGCCGTGTAGATGACTCAGTAGCCTTCATGTGAATGGGAAGGAAATGGCTGGGCACATAGGGTGCTCCAGGAGGAGGGGAGCAGCCGAGGCCCAGGCAACCCCGCAGCAGAGAGGCAGCTCCAGTGCCATGGCTGGGGGCAGCCAGCACCCCGGAGCTCACACACTGCCTTGACCTTGGAGCTTCACGCTGTGCTCCCCACGCAGCAGGTGCTGACATCCAGTAGCAGGGACAGTCATGGCAGTTTGTTCAGTCACTCCCCAGGGTGACTCAAGCATCTGTGTGTATCCACTGACATGGCATGGGACCCCGTGTTCTAGAGAATACGGTTTGAGAAACACTGATCTAATCCTCCCCACCCACAGCTGCCGCAGTACTTACAACTGAAAACTTTGAACACATGTCACAGTCAGCGCCAACCTGGCAGTGGCTGCTCACTGCCCACAGGAGGGAGCCCAGCGATGGGTGGAGGTGCGGTGTGTCCTGGCCTGCCAACTCATGCTTCTGCACCCTGTTCCGACCCAAACATGCAGGCCACACTGGGTTTGGCCTGTGGCTACCACGCATCTTCTCTCAGAGTTGACCACACTTTCCTGAGTCCACTGCCCCATCTGAGGCCTCTTCCCCCACCAACCCCTCCATGGGGGCCAGGGCTCCCCTGCAGCTCGGGCCAGCTGTGCTCTCTGTGCCTTGAGTTGTTGGTGTGTCAGTCACCCCACGCAGCCAGGTTTCCGCCCGCACAACACTGTTAGCCTTTTTTCTTCTCCACCCGTGCAGTCCTGCTGCTCATGATTGTGTCACGTGATTTGGAACCTGCTAGTGTTTATGAATCTTCCCTGTAAAGATGGAGACTTTCTAAACAGCTACTCATAAGTGTTAAAAAGGACAGAGTGTTGCAATCTGGCCTCAGCCACCAGGAGGGGAGGCCAAGTCAGAGGTGTACCCAGACCCACCTGTGGTGGCACCTAGGAAACCCCATGCCAGGCAGGTTCAGGAGCTGCGAGGAGCCGAGCCCTCTGTGCCGACCCAGGAAGATGGAGAGGTGGCACTGAGCACAGGCAGGCTTTCCCTGTTCCCAGCAGGGGTGGGAGCGAGAAGATGAACAGTGATTCTAGAGCCCCCGCTTGTAAGAAATAGCAACTGGGAAGTCAGACAGATGCCCACGCTCAGCAACTCCGTCACCTGAACTGTTTCTAGTTTTATATCACATTATTTTTTCACATTACAAAAGTGGCCTTTCAGGTTGAAACTAAGGAATTTGTAAGTAGTTGTTAAGTATTGCTGTCACCTCTGTAAGAAAAAGGTGCAGGGCATGTTTGTTGGTCAGCTTTCTGCTGTTGGGACAAAATGCCTGAGATAAACAACTTAAAAGAACAGTTTATTTTGGCTCATGACTTCAGAGGTTTAGACACATGTTCACTTGGCTCAGTCACTGTGGGCCTGAGGTGAGAACGTCATAGCAGGGAGCATGTGGTGGGGGGATGCTGCTCACCTCCTGATGGCCTAGCATCATAAGCAGAGGAGGACCCAGGTCCCTGTGCCCCCTCCAAGGGCAACACCCACAAGGGCATACCCAGTGACCTTACTTGCTCCTGCCAGGACCTGCCCCCTAAAGAGCACACCCCTCCCAATATCACCACAGGCTGGGGACCAAACCTTCAACTGTGGCCTACAAGGATGCTGAGGGACATTGAAGGTCCAAGCCATAACAGGGAACCATTCTAAAATTTCTTAGTAGTTTGTGTCTTATTTTTGGTGCAGTCTGGAGTCAGACTGTCACAGCTGGAAAGCATACTGGAGGGCATTTGATCCAACCCCTTTCAAAATGAGAGGATTTAAATGAAAATATGCTAATTGCCTGCAGTGGTCAGTTAGGCAGGAATCTTATTCTTTCTTTGAGGTATCCCTCAAATCAATGTGGTGACGAAATAAAAGAACCTGAGAAGCTGTTTTAGCCTGAGAACAGGTCTGTCAGGCCTGTTAAAGGTACTGGGGTGCCTGCCTCAGGTAGCAGACATATGTTCCAGAGCTGCTCAGTAGGCAAACTTGACCTCTGCAGAAGGGTGTGCTATCAAAAGAAACCTGGTGAGCAGGTGCACCTGGGTGGGCAGTCCACCGGATTGTATCCCTGACACAGCGCTGCCCCTGGCTCTGACAGAGGAGTTCAGGGTTACAATGTACACAATTGGCTAATTTTAAAATTGGGGTGGGAAAGAGAAGGGCTTTTGTTAAAATGGCTTCAAATGGGTCTTACATCCCAATTAAGGCTGAATACTGAATTCTGAAAATGGACACTGGACTTTTGTGTTTCTCATGGATCAGTCTCCAGCTGCCTCAGCATTTTGAGTTTTAGTGCTGTTTTAAGTAAAAGTGTTACCTCTTCTAAAAGCATCCCATCATCTTCTTGGGAAGATGCCATGCTCCTGGCTGGAGCTAGGGGCTGGCTGGCTGAGTGACCTGCTGTGTTATTGTGTTTTGTTACCTCAAGACCAAGGTCATTTATAAGTACACAGCTGATTACAAAATGTGGTTATTGAGAACATAGAATTTACTAAACAATTAGGATTCTATATTTCTTATGACTATTGGAACTCGCCTATCTCTTCTATAAAGATGAGAAACCTTATAAATAGATCTTCATTAATGTGGAATTGATAGAGTTTCTAAAAATATATAAAACAAATTGAATCATGTGTCTATTTAATGCTAGATGCAAATAAGCATATTTTAGAACGGATGGCTGTTTATTGGCTATTATATGCATTGTGATAGGAGCTTAGCTGTTCAGTCTTGTCATGAGAGCTTCCCAATGATCAGTGAACTTTGCATAGTATTTTCAGTTTCAAGAGTGTAAAATAGACCAGGCGGCTTCCACAGTCTTTGTGTTCAGCTTGCAGTCCTTTAGACAATCTCTGTGAGTTCAGCAAAACTGCATGCATCCCTCCAGATCCCTCCGACGCCTGTCCTTGTCTCAAGGTAGCTCAGTGTGGACCTGATCACCGTGTCAGACAGTGAGGGGTGGTCCAGAGCTGGTCGGTCAGATCATTGTGTCCCTTTCTTCTTCCGTGTCTGCAGATGAGGCTTCGTAGTCCAGCTTGAGCTGTGCCTGAGGGGGCTGCTGGCACTCACTCTCACATCCTCACTCCAGGCAACAGGAAGGCCCAGGGCAAGGGCTCTGTGGACTCCTGAAGCTCACTGTCACACTCCATACATTAGTTCCTGTTAGTAAAAAGGAGAATGTGGAGACAACTGGTATTTCTCCAGTCCCACCCTAGAGCCTTCTCTCTGGACTTGGGTTGGTTTTGTTCTGTTTCAGCTGGAATGTCCTCCTCTGTTTTCCTGCCTGCTTTTCTATCTAAACAGGATAAAAACAGAGGAAGCCCTATGCTTAGCTGTCCCTTCCTCATCCCCCTCTGGCGTCCACAGCCTCACCTTCTCCCTGAAGCACCCACCCTTGGGAAGATGCCATGCTCCTGGCTGGAGCTAGGGGATGACTGGCTGCTGGAGCTCACCAGGCACCTGCTGAGCTGACCACAAGGCATTGGCACAGGGCTTCTGGTGGCTGGCATGTCAGTCTAACTGCCTGCATTGCCCAGGGTGGTGAGGAGACATCAGGCCTGCATAGGATCCAAACGTGTGGTGAGAACAGCTTCATCCCCCTTGGGCAGCCCTGATGGTACTAATTAATCCAGAGCTTCTAGGATGTCTACATGTCTCCTTTGTGAAGTTGACTACCAAGAGAGTATGTGGAGCACAGCAGGTTTAGTTAAAATAAAATTCTATAAATATTTGGCATTGGAGCTGATTGCTCGTTCACCACCACTCTCTTATCTTTAGACTGTAATAATATACTTCAGGATTAAAAGGAAAGTACGTGCTGTCTGAAATCTATAAAGAGAGTTTTTCTTTGTTTTTAAGAAAGGCAATATACAATTAATTTTAAAAAGAAATAGGGTCATTATTCTTAGGAAAGTAATACATTTTTTCCATACCATTTTCTTCCTGAAACAATTTTATATTCATCATGCACTCTATTCAGAGAGTTTTAATTACTAAAGTATCATAAGAATCTTGAAATAACTGTCTATTTATATAAAAGTCCCATTACTGGCTTCCAAGAACAATGCCACACTGAGGTTCATACATAATTTCTTTCTTCATAAAGTCACCTAGTTATATTTTCATAATTTGTGAGCCTTTTTCAATTTGGAATTACATTATTTGTTCTCATGCGTATTGTGATAATAAGGAGAAGGAAGCAGGTAATGTGATACATAAAACACCTCACCATGTCAGTGTGTGCTGACCATTCAGATGAGCCAGATCCTAGGACATGGGGTTGGCCTCCCATGTGACAGGCAAGGGGGTCGGGCCAGGCGCAGGTGGGAGGTTCGTCCTGAGCCACGGATGTCCATGCTGCCTCCCCGATGGACCTCTGGCCTCAGTCGGTGGCCTGCGTCTCGAGGAGACGCACAGTTGCAGAATGCTCTGGTTTAAGTGCTGCTGGGGTTTGTGGCAAGGTAATGAGGAAAGCAGTGGCTGAGGGGCGAGGCCCCCATTGGTTCAGGTCAAAGTACCTTTGGGTGCTTCCTTCTGCTCCAGGGCAGAGCCCCTATTCTTGCTGTCCTCATTTTCACCCCAGCAGTGGCTGTAGGGCTTTGACAATGTGGCTGTCCCTTCTCATGATGAGGTGCAGCCTGCCGGAACCTAGGTTGAATCCTTCTGCTCCATTCCATCCTGACCTCACTGCAGAGAAAACGGCCTCCTCTGGGCCCTGCATCCTGCCCCTGGGCTTCCCTCTTTGGTCCTGACACATGGTGGGACCTTTCCTTGCATCAGCTCTGGCCGCGCCCTCAGGCCCGCTTGCTGCAGTCTCCATCACCTTCCCGCAGCACTCTGTCCAGTCCAAGCACATTCCTGGTGTGTGCTTTCTGTTTAGAGTCTCTTCCCATCAGGGACACATTGGTACTGTGGATGTGACCTCAGTCCTTCCTTAGTGACCTGCGTCTGATGCAGCACAGCTGAGCACTAGGAGAGTGCGTGTTGGTTGGAGGGACAGTGGAAGGTGTGGATTTGCATAAAATTTGTGGATGTTCCATGGTCTGTGGTGCCACAGTGGACATCCACTGCAGGAGGAAGTCAGCTGCTTTGTGGTTTTATGAGCATGTGGATATCCTCAAACATAGCCACGCGTTCCCTGAAATTGCCATTGTGTGGAATCAGCACATGTAGTCTTTGCATTCACACACACACACACACACACACACACACACACACACACACACATCCACACATCCCTAATTTAGTTTCCATGTCATTCTGTGTTCAAGGTTGTAAATAATAGAAACCAGGATGGGGAACAACTTACCAAACACCTTTTCATCACTGTGTTATTTATTTATCCTGCAAAGACACATTAGGCAGAGAGTGTTTTCCCATGGTTTTTCTTTCTAAAGCTCTGACTCACAGTGGTTTTGAGGGTGCTGATGGCCTGTGGTCTCCAAGCTGGATTGTGACAGATGAACAGGATGGATTACTGATTTGAGATTTGGTGTTCTGCAAATCATAAAGCAGGAGGAGTGGGGACTGGGAGGCTCTGGGGGCTGGAAACCATATCTGAAGGCTTTTACCCCAGGGTTAGTGGTGGAGCTAGGACAAGTTGTGAGTGACCTAAACCACCCGCCGGAGAACCCGTTGTTATCATGACAGAGTCGTCAGAGGTCTCATGTTCCTCAGTGCTGCTTTTCTGCTGCAGCCAAAGGTAGTAGACATTTGAGCAGCTCTTTAAGCTTTCTGGCCCCCTGCAGCTACAGCATGGGATGTGACCAGATCCCAGACATCTCAGCACATCCATGCCAGACAGGCTGGGTCCTGGCCCAATACCAGCACATCAGTGGGGCTGATTCCAGAGCTTTCCCCCAACTGGCCTCCACATGCACTGGCTAATTCCACTTAGGTCAAGCTCTGCTTTTGTCCTACTGTGCGTCATATCTGTGCACTGCCCATACACATACCGCCACACACATGCCCTACATGGATCTGGGGGCTACTGTGGGCTGCTGCCTCAGCCGCCTCAGCTGGTCAGTGAGTGCGTGCACTTGGTCTGTGTTAGAGTCAGCGCTGTGCTGAGATGTGATGGGCCTGGCCACTCTGGGCCTGCTACAGGCCTGCCTCTGCAGAGGTAATAAGGGAAGGCACTAAAATCAGCATGTGCTTTTACATGTGGAAGCAGAGTATCATGCCATCGCCCCCCACCCCCCAATGACATTCCACAAGGAAAACAGTCCCTAACATGCAGGACAGCATATCGCCAGGCAATCAGGCCTCGAGGACTGAATCTGAAGTTGAATGATAAATTCTGTCCCCGTTTTCCAGCTGGCAGGGCACAAGTGGGTTCTCCAACGCCTGTCCTGTGAGAGCATCCACTGGTGTTAGGCTGCCAATCTCCAATGTCCCTGTGACGGATGTGCATTCAAGGCTCCAGAGGACTGCCTGTACCCAGCCACCTCCACCTGGTCCCTGGGGCTGGCATGTGTTCTCTCTTGTCTGGGGGAAAGTCCCTTGGAGAGATTGACTATGCACTTTGTTGAGAGAGGAAAAATGTGTTTCTCTAAGCCTTTGGGCCTCGCTGTGGCTTAGTTCCTGTAGGTACGATAGGGGTGGCAGTACTGAGTCTTGTGCAGGTGTGTTCACTAGGCTGTCTGTACCTGGCTGCCAGTGCCCAAGGTCCCACTGCCCTTCTGGCAGGAGGCGGGCCACAGGGACCCTGTGGGCAGGCTTTTCTTCCATATTCAGTGCTCTGTAAAGGCATGGGACATCTAAACCAAGAAGCAAGCAAAGAAACAACAGGAGGAAATCAGCTCCATGTGCAGAGGAGTACTAGGAGCTGAATGCTGGGTGCCAGGAGGCTCTCTGGCCTGTGGGTTCAATAAGAGCAGGAGACTGCTTCATTCAGTCCCTTTCTTTACCTCCTAATTCTGACCATGCTAGGCATTTTCTGTACCCTATGCAGTTCATAAGTGGCTCTCTGGAGCTTGGCTGCCCTTGTTCCTCCACCTCCCCCTGCAGCACCTGCACCCTGACCTGGCCCCCTGGGCACACGAAGCCAGTCCTCCCAGTGGGGGCCTGCATAGGGGGAGGGCCAATGGAAAGCTGCTGCCTCCTTAGATGGCATGAGTCCTCCTGCAGTGGGATAGTAATCAGGGCCAGGGAGGGGAGGCTGTGTCAATATGTGGGGTGCATCTACAGGGTGACGGGTGCGTGCTGTCCCTGAATATCCATTATCCATTATCAGTATCCATTGCAGCAGGCTGTGGTCCTCACCACAGGTGCCACTGTTTACTACAGAACCCGACTGGGTGCTGCCCAGCTCTGAGGTGCCCCTCCTAGAGTGCTCCACACTGTGGTTTCTCAGGATGCTGGATCATCAGGGTTCCAAAGCTAGGCTGGTCCTGGGCCAATTCAGAGGGTTGGTCTCACCTGATATGGTTCTCAAAACAAATCAGCGAGAGGCTGCTTCTTAAGGACCACACTGGGCCCACAACAACCAAACCTGTGGTGAGAAGTCACCACTGCCTACAAAAACTAGGGAAGCTGGGTATGTGCCGAGGTCCTATACATGGCTGCAGGGTGACTGCTCCCAAGGCAGGAACTTGCTGCGCAGAGGCACAGGTGATATTGGGGTGTGCAGTGTCACCAGAGAGGACACAACTTTCACAGACCCTCACCTCTATGGAAGGGGATCAAGCTCAGGTATGCTCACAGAAAAAAGGTAAAGAGTGAAGGTACTGATTTTCTGAATTTATGAGTGCTCTGCAGTTGCCCTAGGAATTTAAAATGCTTGTGATACATCTGGAGAACCAAAATTCCCCTACTATTGCAGCCCCCCTGTTGTATCTTCTTTTTCCTGTTTTCTGGTCTTTCAGATTGACTGGCTTTTTTCAAAACGTGTAATGACCTTTGAGCAAGGTGGACTCTGGAGGCTGCTCTGGGGTCCCCACCTGTGTTTTCATCAACTTGGGGCTTGGAGGGCAGGTCTGTGCTCCAGCCTCCTGCCGCCCTTGCAGTGAGCCTGGTAGAAGGAGCACCCTGCTGGGTGCCAGCCTTAGCCGCATGGGTGACAACCCCTTCCTGCTGGGCTCCTGCTTTCCAAATCGTGTGGTGGATAAGTACACCGCTTTTTGGAATGAGCTGTCCCATTCCTGAGGCTTTGCATTTACACACCCTTTCTCTGCAGACCTCTGGGGGAGCCCTATGGTCTTATTCCAGGAAAGACTGCAAGTCTCAGGCTCACTGGTCGTCTTGGAACCGGCACACGGCACTGGGTCAGCTCTGCGTCTCTGTGATGGGCTGGAGATGCCTCCAGAACACAGAGCTGGGGGCTGTGGCAGCCCGTCTCCTTTCTTTTCACCCTCACTGGCGCCTCTGAGATCGACAGGGGCAATTGGTATTGGCCGCACATCACATTCTGAATTGTGCAGCGGTGAAAGCTGTGTTCGGTGGACACTGAGCTCCTGCAATGCCCTCTGCCCTGGAGAGCCTGCTGCCCTATGCTGAGGACCTGCAAGCGTTTAGCACATTTCTGCCTCAGTGACAGACTCGGTTATATCATCTGACCATGAGAGTGACCTCTGTTGCTGACGTAGCCCTTGTAGATTGAGTGTGGTGTGTAGGTCAGAGTACAGGAAAAGACCTTTGTACAGGAAGCAGTTAATGTTTCTCATCCGAAGTTTTTCTTGGGTCTTCACTGGATTAGAAAGCCTAAGCTCCAAATTTGCCAAGAATGTTCCATGGGAAAATCAGCCTCCTTGCAACTGCAGAGAGAGAGAGAGAGAGAGAGAGAGAGAGAGAGAGAGAGAGAGAGAGAGAGAGGAGGAAGAAAGGAAGAGGGAGAGGGAAGGAGAGGGAGTGGCTATTTTTTTAATTTTGTTTTTAGTTGTCAGTGGACCTTTATTTTATTTATTTATGTGGTGCTGAGAATCGAACCCAGTGCCTCACACATACTAGACAAGCCCTCTACCGCTGAGCTACCACCCCAGCCCAGGAGAGGCTATTTAACGTGCGAGACTTTGTCATTATAATTGTTACGATAGAGCGCAACCCATGGGGACGGACAGTACGTGACCGTAGATCAGGGCAATCAATCAGCACCCTGGGCTCTCAAGCTCCAGCAACTGGCTTTCACAGCTGACTTCCTTCTGTCATCCAGAAACCCAGCATTTTTGCCTTGGACACTGTTTGCCCGTCAGTGTGTGCGTGTGTGCGTTCATCTTTTCTACTGCTCCTCCATATGTTCTTAATATCTATCTTCCTTACACCCCTTCTCTTTCCCTTGTATCTTCATTATAACTTCATTGACATTTCAAAACTGGATTCATAATTTTTAAGATGGTGAGTATGACCTTTCCATTATGATGAAATTTTCCATTAGTCTTCGGTAAGTTCTGAAAATGTTTAAGCCGTTGGGATCATGCAGGAGAGAAGCCGTTTCTCTGAAGGTGACGAGGTGGCTGCCCTTTCACTGGGCCACCACTCTCTCCCACACAGGGAGCACTCCTTTCAGTGTACATCCCTCTTTGTTCTCAGAGCCCTCCCAGCTGACACGCCTGCAGCCTCCTTTATACCCTGCCCCACGTGTGCAGGAAACACACTGCTGTGGGGGGTGAGCCCTCCCGCCCCTAGAGCTGCTGTGTGCTTCAGTCTTAACAGGCATTCATGGGCTTAGATTTCCATTCGTGTGTGGTGCTCAACCTGAGCTACAAGTGTCCCCTGTCTCCTTGTAGGGCCATGAGAGCATGGCATGATAATGGGAAGACATAGGCAGTGGGAAGGTCCCATCCTAACTGAAAGTCCTTAAACGATGAGAATGAATCAAGGCTCATGTGAGAGGTTCAGAGGGAGGGCTGCCCGCAATTGGTGAATGCAGTGTCTGCACAAGGCAATCGGGCCCTCGTTCCTCACTGTCCCTCGCTCTGCACAGCAGTTCCTCATGCCCCAGCATGTGCGCCGGCAGCTCAGGCAGCTTGCGCATCTGCATCCACAGGTAGGAGAGGCGCCCCCAGACTTATCACAGTGGCGCTCTAAATCTGGCTCTGTGAGGACAGCGAATCCCATTCTCCATTGAGACTGACACCCCAACATGTCTGCCAACTGGAATCCCCTGCGTCTATTAAAAACGCTAAGCCCAGGCCACATCTCCCACCCTGAAATCATGGGGCCGGGTGGCTCCTCACTGGGCTGGGGAGCTCCTGCCTCCAGGCAGAAGGGGAGCACCCTGTGGGCAGGGGTGGAGGAAGGGAGGGCATGGGCAGCACAGCACCCCCACCAGGCCACAGCTTGCGGGGTAGGCATTCTCTTGAACTCTGCCCTCTCTACCTGGGCATACAACCTGGGCATGCTGTTAAACACAGACTTCTCCATCTGCACAGCCCGAGGGACCACAGCAGCTACAATGTTGCCTAACCACTGAGTCCAGTCTTCAAAGGTGTGCCACACTCTGCCTGGTAGCTAAGCCTGTGGCTGTCCTGACCACACAGTGCAGACAGCAGAATGTGTCAGCAGGGGGCGGGGCAGAGGTCGGTGGGGCACACCCTGGTGATCTTCACTGTCACCCTGTAACGCCTTGCTCCCTCAAACGGGCACGCCCCCCACAGGCTGCCCCAGCACACCTCAGAGCTCCTTGGAGCCTTACACCAGCACCTGGTGTGGGGCTTTCTGGGGTGGCCCAGGCCTCTGTGTTCATGATAAAGATTCCCAGATGACTTGAACTTACCAGTGGCTTGAAATCCAGTGGGCTAGAAGTTGGGAGTGCGAGAGAGAGGTTTCTCCCCCATGCTCCTAACAGACTCATTGGAGTCACGGCTACAGCCCCAGCGGAGTGAGCTTTGGAGCTGATTTTGAGTCTTGTTTGTGTGCATTGTGTTCGGTCACCTCAGTGGGGGTGGAGCTCCCTGGCTGCCCAGCATGTCACTTCCATACATTATTCTGTGGGCCTCAAGACCAAATGGATTGAAGAGGGACCTTGTTTCTGTTCAAAGACTGCATACAACACATTGATACAAAAATTAGTCTTTATGTAGTGTACATATTTTTAGTTTTCTATGTGTGGATTGCACAATTCATTTTCCCAGTTTACAGAAAGTCTGTTTTCCATTAGCTCCAATGCAAAGCCAATTATGGATGTGTCATGTAGAAACCTGCTTTAACTACTCTCCCAGCTGTTGAAACTAAGGGCATTGTTACTAGGCCATGGGTGTGTTGGTCATATGTTGAGAGATCACACTGGCTGCAAAAGTAGGAGGGTGAGGAAACGCCACATGAGAGACATCTGTGAAGGGGCCTCCTGGTGAGGCTGCCTGGTAGAGGGGGACACGGGGCCTGTTGTGTGCCGCTGGTCACACTGAAGCCTGCAGGAACCACGAGCGCCTGCTGTCCTGCGGCTGTGGGCTTGTCCTCAGCCATGGGTAATAGGACCCTGTGGGGCCACATTTGGCAAACCCTCTAAGTCTTACCTACAGTTTTGATGCTCTTTGGAACCCAGTCATCGTCTGGTGATCACAAGGCTAGTGTCACTAGAGAAAGTGAGGAATATGAAATGGCACAAGCTTCAGTCTCTGCCACGCTGGGTGCTCACATCCAGGTGACGTCCGATCCATGGTCAGGGCTGCCGAGGGGCACAGGGCAGGTGACATCTGGTCCTGTGGCCATGGTGGTCAGGGCCACTGCAGATCACTGCCTGTGGCTTATTCTCAGAGGATCTGCTGTGTGTGCAGTTCTATGAGAGGTGAGATGCCAGCCCCCACTGTGCAAATGTCCTGTGGTAGAAGAGGACCAGGACCCTCACTCCACACACAGCCAATAGCCTGGGTGAGTGGGCTTGGAGGGGCCTGGGAATCTGCTCCCCAGGCTGTGGTTTGTGGCTGATGGTTGCCCCTGACTGGAGCACAGGCCTTGCTGTTTACAAAATTCATCTCCCTGGTACCCAACGTGACTCCCCGACGTAGAGAAAGACAAGACCTTGGAAGGGAAAGGCCAGGGCCCTAGTGGGGAGGGGTTACATTTTAGAATAACACAGATAACTTTTTGTAAGGAAATTTCAAATCTACAGAAGCAGAGAGAATGAAATAATGATCCTCAACCAAATCAAGCAAGTACCAGTCCCTTTCCGTTAACCTCCCTGTACACCAGCCGTGAGACCTGAAGTTTTTATGTACTGCGGGAATGCTGTGTGACTTGAGGTGTCAGAGGCACCGGCAACATCCCTGGTAGGAGGTTTGCCGCAGAATCTCCTCTTCTGGAGGCAGATGGAACTCTGGGTGGCTGTGACCAGGTGGCTTTATTTAGACCAGTGCTGTCCAGCGCAGAGGAAGCCAGGTAGGTGGCTGAGTCCTTGTTTCTGGTCCAGCAGGCCACTGTCACAGCATATAGCATTGCTGTTGGGCCCCAGCACCTGGGCAGCTTTCTGGGGCTTCCTCTCTACTCTGTTTTATGACAGCCTGGGAGTCTGTCTTCAGCACAGGAACAGCAGCTCCTCTGGGCAGGGCCTCTCTGCTGTCCCCCAGCCTGGACGCATGGCAGCATCTGGGGAGGCTTGGTGGTCACAAGGGTGTAGGGAGGAGTGTGCTGGTGACCCCTCCGGGGTGCAGAGTGACGTAACTAGCGCCAGGTGGGGCAGCCACCCTATCAGCACGGCCAGGCGGAGGGTTAGTTCCTTGGCGAAGGCTGGGACATTGCAGGTTCACTGACGTGGCCTTGCACCACAGGTCTCTTCTTCATGGGAAAGTAGTGAGATGCTGCGCAGCCAGGATGGTCGAGGTTCAGTGAGCATACCCCAGGGCTTTTACCAGTACGACAGAGCTGGTCAGTCTAAATCTGCCAGTTTCATGTCTACCTGTCTGTAGTGTGTCCAGCAAGGGAGGAACCCCTCAGGAGCAACAGAGAAAATAGGAAGAGAGAAATCTGTCAAATTCCCGTTTATTGACAAATATCATGTTTAAGAAATTTACATCAGGGCTGGGGATGTGGCTCAAGCGGTAGCGCGCTCGCCTGGCATGCGTGCGGCCCGGGTTCGATCCTCAGCACCACATACCAACAAAGATGTTGTGTCCGCCGAGAACTAAAAAATAAATATTAAAAAAAAAACTCTCTCTCTCTCTCTCTCTCTCTCTCTCTCTCTCTCTCTCTTAAAAAAAAAAAAAGAAATTTACATCAAGTCTATGCTTCATGAATTTTCAAGAGTTTCTTTTAAATTTAGAGACGGGAAATGGCCATCAGCAGAAGGCCTCCCTGCTCTGGACTCTTAACAGTGAATAGGAAGGGCTGCAGATGTTGTAATTGGGAGTACTGAGTGGGAACAGTGTTAGCAGAAGGTGACTTCATGTCCTCCCAGCCTTATAAGAGACTCGCACCTCCACACCTGGCCCTCAGAGTGTCCTCCCCAGGTGGCCTGGGAGTCAGGTTGCCCAAGGACATCATGGCCTTAAGCGGGACTTGGCTGTTACAGCTCAAGCCTGGCAGACACAAGCATGTCCCTGGGGCGTGCTCCGAGGATGCAGGGGAACAGTGGCTGCATCCTCAAGCAGACCTGGTTTTCACGCAGCAGTCATCAGGGGCTTAAGGGCCCTGCGCACCCTCTGAGGAAGCCTGCTTCCTTCTAACCACAGACCAGTTTTCCTCCCTGAAGTGCGCTGGGATAGGCCACCCCTGTCAGTAAGTGGCACCCTAGCTTCCCCGACACCTTCACCTTGCCTTGACTTCACGGGAGAGCTCTTGTTATATTTCTCTTTCTTCTTGTGGGTTAGCGTAAAAGCAGCCATAGGAGGTCTTGGAATTATACCTGCTGCCTGTGGCCACTCTGCCCATGGCCAGGAGTCCTTAATGTCCCTCCTGTCCTGGGCAGGCTGCAGGGGTTCTCCCCAGCTAAACTGAGAGGGTTTCTCCAAAATTTATCAAAATATAACTTTGTTTACAGACCCCTCTTAAATGATGTTGAAATATATTAATTCAGTTGATGCTGGCTAAAAAAAAAAATAATAAAGTTGCTGTTCTTTTGTATAGATGGCATTAAACCCCAGATTCCTAGGTACAGGGCACAGAGCCCTGTGAATTTTGCCTTCTGAATGAATTCTGCCAAATGTCATTTGATTAAAGCCAGACTGATTAGACTACTGATTAATTCTGCTGTTGATAGATTACACTGCCTGGCTGATGAATAGATGGCCTCCATTAGCAGTGATTCCCAGTTACAGTGACAAAGGAGAAGCCCTTGTCAGTTAAGCTGCGTGATCATTCAGAAACAGCATTAATCATGAGCCATATCATTGTCTAGTTAATCCAGCTCACGAGTTGAAAGGTATAATTTATGCCACGTATTCTGCTCTGAAAGTGTTAGAGATCATTTCATAATGCCTATTGAAGCAGGTTTGTGCTCCTGTTAAAGGGTTTGTACTAGAGCCAGGTAGAGGAAGAGAAGTACTGGGCTTAGGATGAGACTGATGTGGTGTGTGGTGGTCAGTGTGCGGGGGGCTGGGGGGCTGGGAAACAGTGGTACCCAGACATGCCACATGGTACCAGCTAGCTGTGTGGAACTGTACAAGCACCTGAGCCGATCCACCCAATCCACCTGTAAGGAAGAGGCGTGTTTGGCTCACGGCATCAGGGGTTTGGCCCTTTGCTTTTAGACTGTGGTGAATGAGTGCACCATGGGAGGACAGGAAGAGGAAAAGGCCAGGGTCCCAGTCCCCTTCCAGTGCCCTCGCTTTCTCCCTCCAGGCCCCACTGCCTCCCAGGAGTGCCACAGGTTGGGGACTAGGCCTTCACCTCATAGGCCTTTGGGGGACACTTGCCCCGTGTAGCAGTAGTTCTCCAGCGGCATTGTGCCCCTGCACGTGGGCCTGTGAGTCGTCCAGTGTGCCCTTGAGGGCAGCGAAGCTCGGCCTCAGCTCTGCTGTCAGCTTTGTAGGAAGGTGTCAGAGCCTGCCTTGCTCCCTGAGCTTTCTGTCATGCGGTCCATTGCTGTGTCAGCGGCGCACAAGTACTTCACGAATTACAAGGTCCTCAGCGAGCCCGGGCAACCAGAGTCCCAGTCCTCTCTCACCCTGCACACGTGCCCGGGCCCTGCCGCACTGGAGTTGGGCTGAGGAGACTCAGGGACGCGCCAGACAGTGGTGTTCTCACAGGCCCCGAGGAAGGGGCCAGGCGTGAGTGGCGTCTCCCTGGGTGGTACCCTGCACCACTCGGCCTTCCCTCTCGCTCTCCCTCCGCTGTGCTTCTAGGCTGCCTGTGTTCCCGACGGGCGCACAGGGCCGCGAGCAGGCCGAGTGAGAAGAGGGTGAGGGTTTCCTTTCTAAGGAAGAGCGCACTTACCTCCCCCATCCCGTCCGTACATTGCTCAGCTTTTGGTGAGTGACCTGCAGCTGCTCTGCTCTGCCAGTTCAGGGCAGCTTCCTGGGGCAGGACTCTGCAGCACTTGCTTTGAATGCCACTCGCATGAGCTGGAATTCCTTTCAGAGGTGGGCATGAGAGGCCTTTCCAAGGAGCCTTGTGGACAGTGTGACCAGGATCTCTTAGGACTGCATTCCTTCTTGTGAGATGTTCAGAAAGAATCTCAGCTTCCTGTGAGTCGAGGGACTGCGAAGGGACAGACATTCGAAGGCACACCCGGCTGCCTTCCACAGGACTCCCTGGTCTGAGGACAGCCTTTCTTTCTAGACTGGTGTGGAAAGCTGACCACAAATACCTCTTGGAGCAAAACTAGGGACTCATGGATTCCAGTGGTTCTGGGTGGAGAGGAGGGAGGCCAGGTGGGTTGAGACCTGCTTCCTCCCTGGCCCTGGTCAGCCTGCGGTTCTCAAACTGCAGGAACTGGAGAAGCGTGAATTTCACCCCGTTTTCCCACAAGAACACAAGTAGACACACATTGATGGTGGTCTACCCATGGAGTCTTTTAAAGAGAAGGTAGGCGAGGAAAATGTAAGTGCAGTGACCTGTGACTGCCGGTAGCCTGTCACTGAGGCCATCCTGTGGGTAGCTCTGCTGTTCAGATACGCCAGTGCCCAGTACATCGAGGGCTGTGAGCGCCTTCTGCTGACTCTCTGCCTCTCACCGGGCACCTCTGCAGCCCGCAGGGAGCTAGAGTGTGAGACCTGTCTGGGGTGCAGCTGGGCAGCATCACTGAGAGGAGCCACCCTGACCTGGCCGCTCAGTCTTGCTGCTCTGGCTTCTCATCCTGGAGCTGCGCTCACATTCGCCCTTTCAGGGCTGGTCCTGTCAGGTTGCTCTTTGCCCAGCAGCTGCCCTAGGGTGCACGTCTTCAGAACGTTCAGTCTTGCAAACTGTAGGAAGAAGAGCTTTTCTTCTTATGTACTTCATATTAGTGTCTATGTGTTTTAAAATACATGTTTCACTAAATCACATGGCCGTTAAAAGGACCTTAATGAGCAGTCTCACAAACTCCAAGTCATTTCTACTCTAAATTCTTAGAACTACATTTTCCTTTTAATGTTTTTAAAACGCTTTGAAGAATTCGAAGAAATAATCAGTGCAAAGGTAATGCGATAAGGGAAGAGAGGTTGTTTATTCAGACTGGCAGGAGAAGCACTGATGACATCGATTGCTGAGCTGTGAAGAAGAGTGTTCTCCTAACAACTGTGACACTCATTCAAAGTGTCCTTTTACATCTTTAAAAGTACACACACTTCCATTTCTGGCCACCTGGCAGATGCTCCATATCCTGGAGAAAAGGCCCTCTGTGGAGCCTCCAGAGATGCTGGGTGAAGTAAGGCCAACAGCTGACATCCGAGCTTGTAAGGGCGTGACCGTGTCCCTAGGTCCCAGCCAGCCAACGTGCAGCTGGGCGCCAGAGAGAAGCAGAAGTGAGGAGGTGGGCCAGCAGGTGTGGCCAGGGCAGGTCTTCCTGAGACCTAGTGGTTGAAGGAGTCAGGGAAAGATGGAGCATTGAGCTCAGGTCATGGGACAGTGTGGAATCTCCTTCCACCACAGTGCTGAGACCCTCAAAGGACTGTGCGCAAGGTGATCCCAGGGACTAGTAACTATCCACCTTTGGCAATAGTGGGTGCTTTTAACTGGCTGGGAGTAACTGCTGGCTGGGAGAGCGTTCTCCTTGTTTGTAACCACAGACCTTTCTAACATACTTGCCCAGCCACAAGAGTCTCAGGCAGGAGGTACACCTGACACAGCCTTTGATTGGCAGCTTCCTAGAGTGCAAGGCAGGAACACACACACGTGCAGTCTGTGGGGCTAACCTTCCACCTCGGGGCAGGTCACAGGAGTCCAGCAGATAAAGACCACCAAGCATGAGCTCATGATTCCAGAACCACAGAAACAGGAGCCAGAGCAGGAGGAGGGGAAACCACGGGGAGCAGAACTAGATGGCCTTAAATTTAGATATGACATTTCAGGTGAAGAAAACTGGCAAACGTCTAGAACATTTTAAAATAAATGTGAGTTACATGAGTAAAAAGGTCATGTTGTATCTAAAGATTAAATAGAATTGGAAAAGAAACAAGTGAAACCTTTAGAAATGAAAAATACGGTAACAGCATTGAAAAGCTCAAATGGTCCTGTTAAACCACAGGTTATTAACAGCTGGGAAGAGAATCGGTCAACTGATTGTGAACAAATATCATAAAGTGCAACACAAAGACCTGGAAGTGGAAAAGAGGAATCAAGAGACAAAGAATAGAATGAGTCTAGTCTATATCTAATCAGAGGTGTTGGCTTTCATTCAAATTTTCTGCCCTGCTTTTATTTATTTATTTATCTATTTTTGTTTTCTAAGTGTCCCCCACGTATGTTCTTAAATGTTTTAGATCAACCATTTTACCCTGCACGGGTTCAGAGACTAACAACCCTGTTTCCGTCCTTTGTGTGGCTGTCCTTGGTTTTTCATTCAATAGCAAATGAGAAACAGTTGCTTTCAAATAAAACCAAAATTGACCACTAACAGGTCTTTGTAAGTCAGATACATAAGAAAGCAGGAAAACTAGTAAACAGATGTGTGTGTCCCTAGACCTCACTGAAGACGTAAAACAAGATCATCTCTTGGGCAAGAAGACCTTGGCCTGAGCCGGCCTTTGGGAGTGAGGACACCAGGGGGTGGAGCCTCGTGAGTGGGACCAAGGTCTCTCCCTCCACCAAGCCAGGACAGGCAGCCTGCAGCCCCCAAAGGGCCTCACTGGAACCTAGCCGTCCTAGCAACCTGACTATGGACTTAACCTCCAGAACTGCGAGGAGTCATTTTCTGTTGATTTGAGCACCCATCTGTAGTAATGCAGCCTGAACTAAGACCTGCATGAAAAACGCGGAAATGCTCTTCCTCCCTGTTCTGTTCTTAGTTGCTCTCATTATATCAAAGAAGACATTTGGTATTTGTTTTTTAGGGATTGGCTAGCTTCACTAAGCATAATCTGCTCTAGTGCCATCCATTTCCCTGCAAATTCTATGATTTTGTCATTTTTTATTGCTGCGTAGTACTCCATTGTGTATAGATGCCACATTTTTTTTATCCATTCATCTATTGAAGGGCATCTGGGTTGGTTCCACAGTCTAGCTATTGTGAATTGTGCTGCTATGAACATCGATGTGGCAGTATCCCTGTAGCATGCTCTTTTAAGGTCTTCAGGGAATAGTCCAAGAAGGGCAATAGCAGGGTCAAATGGTGGTTCCATTCCCAGCTTTCCCAGGAATCTCCATACTGCTTTCCAAATTGGCCGCACCAATTTGCAGTCCCACCAACAATGTACAAGTGTACCCTTTTTTCCACATCCTCGCCAGCACTTGTTGTTGTTTGACTTCATAGTGGCTGCCAATCTTACTGGAGTGAGATGGTATCTTAGGGTGGTTTTGATTTGCATTTCTCTGACTGCTAGAGATGGAGAGCATTTTTTCATGTACTTGTTGATTGATTGTATATCCTCCTCTGAGAAGTGTCTGTTCAGGTCCTTGGCCCATTTGTTGATTGGGTTATTTGTTATCTTGTTGTCTAATTTTGGAAGAAAAGATTAACTTTAAACAGAGACATGAGATGGGAGCGAAAGAGAGAGAAAAGGGAAATTGCATGGAAATGAAGGGAGACCCTCATTGCTATACAAAATTACATATAAGAGGTTGTGAGGGGAATGGGAAAATTAACAAGGAGAGAAATGAATTACAGTAGATGGGGTAGAGAGAGAAGATGTGAGGGAAGGGGAGGGGGGATAGTAGGGGATAGGAAAGGTAGCAGAATACAACAGTCACTAATATGGCAGTATGTAAAAATGTGGATGTGTAACCGACGTGATTCTGCAATCTGCATTTGGGGTAAAATTGGGAGTTCATAACCCACTTCAATCTAATGTATGAAATATGATATGTCAAGAGCTTTGTAATGTTGTGAACAACCAATTAAAAAAATAAAATAAAAAAAAACGCGGAAATGCATAAATACTGCTGCACACTGACACCTAAGCTAGGGTCATCCTGTACCATGGTATTTTTCAGCAGGCAGGAAAGCAGGTAAACTTTAGATGGTGTCAAACATACACAGTAAAAACCAAGGACAGCCATGCAAAGGATGGAAACAGAGTTGATAGTCTCTGAACCCATGCAGGGTAAAAGGGTCAATCCAAAACATTTAAGAACATACATGGGGGAAACCTAGAAAATAAATAGGATAAAAGCAGGGCAGAAAGTTAGTGTTAGAGGTACGTTCATGTATATCTGTAGTCACAAAACGTGCCTTCTTAAAACTTTGACCTTTGGATCACAAAAACTTGGATTGAAAAATTCTTATGCTGTTTGCAAGAGTCACTTCTTATGCGTGAGGATACCAACTGCTGGAAAGGGAAAGAATGTCTGTCCCAGGCAACAGGCAAATGCTAACTTTACATATTACAACGACATGGATCTAGAGGTGAAGAGGGTGATTCCAGACAAAGATGACTTCAGACACAGGAGGTCCTGCTTTCCATGAGGACAGCACAGACAGCCCTGACCTTGTGAAGGTCCAGCTTAGCAGTGGCACCCAAATGGCCTGCCTCAGTGGAGACTGTGTTGGGAATTGGATTCTGATCTTCTGGGTTTAGGATTTGCAGTGGGTGGGGGGCTCTTTCAGTGTGGTGCACAGCAGCAGGGAGCCCAGCTCCCAGCAGCCTAGGTGTTGGTCGAGCGAGGCATGTCAGATGCATGTGCAGCTTGTCCGACCAGGGCCCATGATAAGTTGGGGACAACTGAATCATTGAATTTTGTACACTCAAGTACCAAGGACATGTAGCATAAGAAGACCCACAAGCACACACTGGAAGTCGGAGTGGAGGATGGCTCATGAACTCTGTAGTGCTATCTGCTGTTCCCAGAAGTGTTGGGGTCCCATCCAACACTCTCCCCTTGGAAAAATGCCCTCACCCACAGTACGCACGTGTGCAAGATCATTCACACAACATTGTTTGCAAGAGGGAAATGTGGGAAAGATTTAACTGTCCATCAGTGGAGAGTAAGTGAATTGAGATATAGCCATTGAACGTGATACCACCCGGCATGAAAAATGAGTTGGGGCAATATATTGTTCAGAAAATTAAAGTGAGGACTGGGAGCTCATAAAGATATTTTGAGAAGAAAATGAAATTTGATTCAAAAGTACACACAAAAAATATAGCATGAATTCTTTCTATACTTTAAAAAGGCAAAATAATAGGCTATCTTGCTTAGGAACTCATCATACCCAAGTGGTAAAGTACAGAGACAGGCGAACGGTCCACACACCAGGGGGGTGGTCCCATGGCCCTGGAGGGGGAGGTTCTCAGGAAGGGTTGGGGCCCCAACAGCCTATCTGTTTGCTGGTGGGGCACAGGGGTCTGCCTTGCTACTTATGTGCTGTTTTCTGGTCTGAAAAAACTTATAATAATGTAAATATAATGTTTTAATATAAGAGGAAATGAAAAGCATATATTTATGCTAGCCTCAATTCAAAAAAGTACTTATGACAGTATTTTGAAGGTATAATTGAAAAAACAAAAACAGTAAGTGTCCTTAAATCTAAAATAACATTTTTACTATGCACTGAGTAGCAACCTGCCAGCCATTTAAAGAGAACAATGTCATTTATTTTAGTTCCAGTTCAGACTGAAAAGATGATCATATAATCAAGTTCCCAGGATCAAAGATGGTTAAGGAATTTGGACATTTCTTTTTCTCTTCCTTTTGAGATATATGTTTTCCTTAAGAATCTGTATTCAACAATTTTTTAAATACTTCACTTTTAAAAGTAATTTAGGTTAAAAAAAGAATATCTTATTAGGAAAAAAATGTCGGGTAACAGAAATTAGAATATGCGAACTAAAGTTGAGTTGTATCTTTATAAACTTACCAAATTGGGTTCAGGAACACCTTTGAGCTGGTACTTCAGCACCTAGATCGGAATCTCCTCGTGCTGTCTTCTCAGGACCCCAGTGCGTCTTACAGCATCCTAGGCCAAAAGGAGTAGCTGGAGTGAGGCAAAGGAGTTGGATCACAAAGGCCACCCCCAGTCCTGCCAGGACAGGATATGCCGTGCTGCTGGGGACATTTCAGTTGGGGTACTACCCCCAACCCTGGTGACTGCACCTCCCTGACCCTCTGGTCTCCCCACAGGAGAAGCCCTACAAGTGCTCAGAGTGCAGCAAAGCCTTCAGCCAGAAGCGAGGCTTGGAGGAGCACAAGAGGACACACACGGGAGAGAAGCCTTTCCAGTGTGACGTGAGTGGCTCCCCTTCCCCGTCTCCTGCAAGGCAGGAGCCACGTACCCCACAGCCTGTTGGTATCACCCCTCTGCCTGCCATGCAGCATGGCCTGTGGCTTTGGGTGGGGTGACCCCTGTGGTCACACATGGCCCTTGTCTCGCCACGGTTCCCTGTGGCTTCCTAGCAGCAAGTAAACGCTGCTCTTCCTTTGGATCTTCCTTCCAGAGTGCCATTCAAGTGCCTGCCACCTCTTTGACCGCTTACTAACATTAAACCAAAGATCTGGTTGATCATGGGTATTATTTACTTTGTTAAATCCAAATGGTGAATTTCTAAAATACATATGAAGCCTCTGTGTTAAATAATGCTGTCTATAGTTTCTGCTTCTGACCAAATTATGATTCATTGAAATGGAATCATTAACATAGCAGTTTACATGATTTTGAAAGGAAAAAAGACTACCGTTCTCAGTATCTGAGCATTGATTAAGTTGTGACAGAGAGGCTTCTTAGCCAGTGATGTATGTCTCAAGAAGTTGACAATTGACAGAGCTGGCACTGGTGTTAAGGAAAGCAAGAGGATGCTTACTTTTGACAAATGTCAAAAAGAGAATTAGTGTAGCTCAATTTTAGGAAGAAATCTCAGAGTTTTGACATGGGCTAACGCGACATGGATTCCCTGTAAATTTGAAGAACTGGGGAGCCAGGGGGCACAGTCTGCAGTGAGCAGCCCTGAGAGGACGGGTATGGACGCAAGACACTGTACTTGTCCTCAGGAAGCTTTGGTGCTATGGTTGGGCCGGGGTCCTCTCTCCCCAGTCGGCAGAAGGCTGCCTAGGAGAAGGAAGCACATGCAGAGGGTTCTGTTGTGCATTGGAGCTGCGGTCCTGGCCTAGGCATTTCCATAGCTCCACTCATTGCTGCTTTTCTTGGGAGCATGAAAGGCACCACCCATTTGAGTGACATAATCACACAGCAGCGCTGACAGACATGGACCTGGAATTAGATCCTGATGGTGCGTGGACATCTTCCCTCCATCACACACTGCCATCTTTTATCTGTCTACGTGGAATACGTTTGCCGAGCATCTAAAAGTGCAGTGTTGTTTTTCATGCTATAATTTCTTCTTGTCTCCTTCTGTCTGTTGACTCCTCTGAGTGCCAAGCTCTCCAGCCCTCATCTGCAGCCCGACTGGTCTGTTGAGTGAAGGTCCACGTTTCTGAGAACCTGCTCAGCTTCCCTGGACTGTGCCTGCTCAGCAGAGCATGGGCTGCTGATGCTCCCACAGCTGTCCTCCTAACTGCCACCTGGCAGCCCTGCTTCCCAAGGACACCAGTTCCTCTCTTCTAGGCAGCTCCCATGCTTCTGGCTGTGCATGGCACTCCCTCACGCTTCTGATCCCATGCTGGGTGTGCCCACCCAGCCTGCAGCCCTGCCAAGGGGCGTGTGGCTGCAGTTGTGGAGTTGAAGTCCCTGTAACACATGAGTTTCATAAGGAAGAATTCCAGGGCTGTCAGTTCAGTGATAGCATTGAGAACCATCTCTGGTTCCAAGACATTGTCATAGCAGCAGAACAGAGCTGTATGCACAGGGACCATTACTCCCCAGCCCCCCGCCAGGCAGCCTCCAGTCTGATTTCACCTTATGGGTTTTCCCATTCAGGACTGTTAACGTGAGTTCACGCAGTGTGTGTGTGCGCACTGGCTTCTCCCACTCACCAGGTGTTGCGAGTTCCCCTTGTGGCTGTGTCAGTGGGTTGTCCCTTCCCCTGGCTAGATGGTGTCCCACTGTGTTTGTCCTCCTGCCATGGACGGGCACATGGGCTGTGTCTGCCTCTGGACTGTTGTGGATAGTGCATTTTCAGTTCTTGGGGACACACCCCTCTCCAGGGTGGAACTGGGAGTCTCAGGGTGGTTCTCTTGCTGTCTGGGGAGCCGCCATGCTTCTCCCACAGAGCTGAACTGTTCATATCCACACGTGTGCAGGAGGCTCCCTGTTCCACTGCCTGCCCACACTTGCATTTCTGGGTTTTGCTCTTTGATTAGTTGCTTTTTTGTTTGTTTTCTTTTTAAGTTCTGGGTGTGGTCATTATTTACACTCCTCAGGACTAGCGGTGCTAAGCTTCTGACATGTGCTGTTCGACACACATTTGTGTGTCCTCTCTGGAGAAACGTCTGTCTAGTCCTTGCCGTTGAAAAACTGAATTGCTTATTTTGGTTGTTGTCGACTTCTAAGAGTTTGTTTTAATACATTTTGGATTCTGGACCCTTATCAGATATATGAAATGCAATCATTTTCTCCCATCGTATAGGTTTTCTTTTTACTTTCCTGATAATATTCTTGACAATAATATGTTTCCTTGATAATATCCTCACAATAATATATTGTCCAAGTTATACATTTTTCTTTATGTAATAATACTTTTGATGTATGAATCCATTCCCAAGTCAAAAGTTATGAAGTTTTTCACCCTTCTGTTCATTTTTTTTTCCTCTAAGTTTTATCATGTTGAGTCTTAGATGTAGGTCTTTGGTCCATCTTGAGTTAATGTTTACATATGGCATAAGGCAGGGATCTGGATTTTTCACTCTTTCACCATTGAATATGGTCTTAGCTATAAGTTTCACAAATGCCCGTTGTTATGTGGGGGATGTTTCCATCTCTCTTAGTTTTCTGAATGGTTTTTTGTTTTCAAACAGAAGAAAAAGTGCTGGATTTTGTCAAATGCCCTTCCTGCATCTATCGAAATTGACGTGTTCATTTTTTCCTTTGCTCCATTGATATAATGTACTTGTTTTTCTTTTTGAACCACTTCTGTAGCCCTGGGATGAATTCCACTTGGTTGTGGTTTAGGATCCTTTTAAGAGGCTGTTAGACATAGCTTGGGTTTTGTTTGAGAATTTTTGCCTCTAGATTCATAAAGGATCTTGTTCTGTTGTTCACTCTCTTTGTCTGGCTTTGGCATCAGGGTCATGCTCCCTCACAGAATGAGTTAGGTAGTGTTCTCCTTCTCTGAGATTCTTCTCCTTTCCCTCCTCCCCCTCTTTCTGAAAGATTGATATTCTTCTTTAAATGTCTGGTAGAAGTCAAGCACTTAAAGTCTGGGATTTCTCTTTGCTGGGATGTTTTAATTTGACTCAGTCTCTATTTGTTATAGGTCTGTTGAGACTTTTCATTTCATCTCGTGTCAGTTTTGGTAATTTATGTGTTTCAAGGAACTTGTGTGTTTTACCTAGGTTACCCAACTTGTTTATGTGCAGTTATTTAAAATACCTTCTTATAATCATTTTTACTTCTCTAGGGTTGGTAGTCA
The DNA here is from genome assembly GCF_964194105.1 of Spermophilus citellus. Taxonomy (NCBI): domain Eukaryota; kingdom Metazoa; phylum Chordata; class Mammalia; order Rodentia; family Sciuridae; genus Spermophilus; species Spermophilus citellus. The sequence continues at coordinate 154,310,129 of NC_138189.1, forward strand.
TGGCCTAATGTAAGCTCAACCATGTGCTTCTCAATGATTGCTTCTGACAAACTCTAGGATAAAATCCTCTTAGCGACTTGCCTGAAATATTGTTCTTTGTCATATTTTAATTTCTTCCGTCAGTACTGCTTCTAGGTATTTCTCCAACCAAAGGCCACCTCTAAATTCCATTTGCCACCCTCAATCCTCTTTTTCTCTCACCCAACACCCAGTCCAACATTATATTGACGGGCAGTGTTCTTAGGTGAGTTGGAGTCTGAGTGGTGTCACAGCTCCACAGCTGCACTGTAGCCGCCTGGAGCATTGCAGAGGCTGCTCAACAGACCACTCTCCTGTCTTTGCTCATAACGCTCATCTCAAACTTGCCTGTGTCCTCAAACCTAGAACAGTGTCTGCCATGCAAGAAGCTGATAAGTAGCCATGTCTTAGTTCAGTGCAAGTCATTGGCCTCCCTGACTCCCATCTCATGCTCTCATTTGCAGACTAAATGATATTCCAATTCAGTCTCCACTTGAACCCTTTGATGAATTCCTACCCCTAACAGGATGTCCTTCCATGTTCTTCTTTGGTCTCCAAGTTCTCCATGGGTTGTTTCCAGCAAGTTGATTCTCTAACCCTCGGGTGTGATAGGCCATATGTTAACATCCTCAGCCTCTCTGCGTTTCCTCTCTCCCCTCCCCGTCACAGCCCGCCCACCCAGAATCTGACACTCATGACCTCCCTCCAGATCCAGTCTTGGCTGCCTCTTCCTTAGAGCTGGGCCTCCTCAGTCCAGGCACTGATCCCACTGGCCCCCATGCCTCTCCTGACCGCATGGTCATGGCCCTGCTCCTTAGACTGTAGTCACGAGGTCAAGAAGTGTGTTCTCTGTCATTTTGTTCTCAACCAAAGCGGTGGGCTCATTGTGTGGGATTAAGTATCTGTTAGCTGAAGATGTTCCAATAGGGTTCCAATTCCCATCTCTCCAGCTACTTTCTGTGAAAAATCTTGTTTACTTTAAAACAGTCTAGAGCATAACTGGAGGTTTGGAGGGTTTTCATTCTGTGGCACGTAAGTCAGTATAAGGTCAGAGTGGGTCAGGGTTGGATAAGAGCTACAGTCGAAAGGAGAAAAGGAAGTGTCACTGTGCATCTTGTTCTCTCTGTTCTCAGCATGTGTAAACGTCCTTGCATGTGGCTGATTTTTTCAGAGTGTCCTTGGGGGCCTAATACCACATTGAAGCTACTGAAGGCAAAGCTTCTAGTGTCCAGGTACCTTCACAAGTGTGGCCTCAGGTGCTCCCTACCTGGCTCTCATCCTGCCCTCTGCTGGGCTGCACCCCTATCTCCTATGTGGACTTGGAGGGTGCCTTAATTCATGCCATGACTGGCAGCTGCAGCGACTTGCTTGGCCTCCTTCCATTCCCTGCACCCATGGCCAAGGTGTGAATGTACCTTCAGGGGCCTGCCTCCCATCATGCTGCTGCACCCAGCTCTCCCAGACCTTCTCTATATTGTCAGAGTCATCTCTGTTTTTAAATGGTGGGTAGGGAGAGTGTGGTTCCACGTGTCTTGGTGAAGCAATAGCCTGCATCACATATGGCCCGGGGACAGGGAGAGGCGAGACATAGCCCCAACATCCTGCATTCTTATCCTGGAAGTCACATCCTGGTTCTGGGGACCTGGGAGTCTGGTTCTTCTCCTGTGCCTCGTTTCCTCCTGTAGCCAGGGATGACAGCATGAACATCTACAGAAAAGACAGATGCTCTGTGAGCCCCAAAAGTGCTACATCTGAGGAGTTGGCAGTTGGCTCCCAGCCACCATGAGAGCAGTAGCGTGCATTGGGAAGACAGAGTGGGCAGTGGTCTTGGCCCGCAGCACTCAGGCCCTTGTGGAGCACAACATTCAACAAGTAAATCTGAATGAATGTCTCACTACAATCTCATAAAGACTGGAAAAGAGAAGGGAAAGAACTTGGGCTACAAAAGAGTGGTTAGGAAAGAACCCTCTGTGAAAGCAACTCAGTTCCTTAGGAAACTGAGGAGTCAGCTCCAGGAAGAGCAACTGGGCAGTGGGTGAGACAGAGGGAGGCTCAGGTAGGAGGGGCACCGGGAGAGGGGGTAGCCGGCCCAGGAGCAGGAGCAGGTGCAGGTGGAGCTGGAGGTGCCAGGCCCCTCAGGAGTGGAAGGAAAGCACTCTGCATCGGATTTCAAAAGAAAGCCTCTGAGATCAGAAGTTGTCCTCACTTGTTCACTTTGACCCTGGGTTTGGAGAAGGGCCAGAGAAAGAGGACATGGCAGATAGCTTTCCTGTCTTCCTCATGATGGCGAGTTAAGATATACTTATGAACACGTTTATGTCACTTGGAAATACTTTTCACAGATACTTTCTTAATTTGTTCAAAATTATTTCATAGACTTTGGGTATTTTCCTGCTCATAACAAGTCTGTCTTCCAGGTGGTCACATGAAGCCCGCCCTCAGCTGGCTGTGTTCTGCACTCCAAAATAATATTTGCTTTTTTATTATAAAAGACTACTTTTTAATATCAGAAAAGTGGGAAAATATGGAAACAAATGAGAACAATAAGACAATCCCATTTCTAGCTGATGTCAGCTGGCTAATTTTGTCAATCTCTTGATATTTCTCTTCATGATTATTTGTACTGATGCAGTTATACTCTTTATTTCCGTCTTATATATAAAATCACATTGATCATAATACCCATTTCTTCCCTCTGCTTTCTCTTGCCTCTAAACCTTTTTGAAAGTATGATTCTTCTTTGGCAGCCGGAAGACAGTCCCTTCTGATTGTATCCAAGTGAGCACCCCCATTAACTGTGGCTCGTGTTTGTCCTTTGTGCATGAGCCTGCATCAGCGCCCTGTGGATGACGCCTTAACTAGAGGTACCAGGTGGCATGCCTGGTTCTGGGAGGCCTCTGACCCTCCAGGACCTGGAGGACTCTGCTCAGCAGTGACCACTCCCCAGGGCCTCCCGTACATCCTGTCCTCCCTTTGGACACGTGTTTGTGTGGGGTGTGACTCTGGGAAGCATGGGTCTCCAGTGCAGGACCTATTGGAGGCTGCCCTTTCTGCTAATCTCAGTCCTTCCACAGGGTCTGACTCCCTCCCTGCCATCACAGTTCCTGTGTCTTGTAGTCTCCGTGCTCAATGCTCGATGTTTCAGGTCCCTCCTCCTTCCCCTGCCTCAAATGCGACACCTTGCTGTGTTCTCCAGTGACTGTGAAGGTGCATAGTCTGTGTCTGACTGTGATCCCAGAACTCATGCTGGTCAGCTGTTGCAGGAGGAATGCGTCCTCTCCTGAGCCTGGTCTGGGAGTCACCTGTTGCAAAGCCATGTGCCTACTCCAAGGTGTTTCTCCTCTTTCAACAGCTACACCCTCCTTCAAATCCCATCTGCAGTGGCTTTTGGCTCCCTCCTGGTGACACAGGCTATTCTGTCCAAGCTATTGATGCTGCTCCTTGCTAGAGAAGAAGGAAGAAAAAAAGGCACTGACATTTATAGTGTTCACAACATAACACCAATTTGCATAGCTTATTTTATTTAATTTTAAAATCCTGTGAGGTAACCACCATGTCATCCTTTTGCAGGGGAAGGAGGCAGAGTTAAAAGGGATAGTCTGTCTGTGCTGACCTCCTTAGTAAGTGACGAGCGAGAAGACCCCAGTGGTCATTCCACGAGTATGTATGAATGCCATCACTGTGGCCCTTGCCTTACACTCTGGATGCTGAGTGGCAGAACATAGAGACCCTGCACTCATGCCACCAAGCCTAGAGGGTGAGATGCTCAAGGAACAGTGGGCAGTGCTGTGTAGAAGTCACGTGAGCAGACCCAAGGGTCCAGACCAGATGGCAGGTTTTGCTTCAAGCTCGGTGCTCAGGGCAGGCTTCCCTGGAGGGCCAGGGACCTGAAGCTCCTGCACCTCCCACCACTCCACTACATGGCATCTGGTGGCTGCCCTCCCACCTGCCCAGTGTACACTCACTGTTCCAGTGCTTTCTAGCCTTGCTGTCCAGTGCCAGCTCTCCTAGAGTGCCACACAGCTCTTCTCTGGCACCGCATTTCTTTGTTTTCGCGTGTGTAAGCATGCTTCAGTGTAGAACAGATGGACTGCGAGGACACTTGTGTGAGTGGGGTTTTTGTGAATGATTCCACACTGGGAATTCCATTTCGTTTCCTTTTATAACTTCGGCAACAGTGCTCCATGTGTTCTGTGCTAATGTAGTTCATCGTTAGGCTGCTCAGTGCACACTGAACCTGGTGGCACCATGCAGGGCTCATGTGGAGCACACTGTGCATTCCCCAAACAAAGCCTGCATCACAAGAAAGAAGGAAGCGGAGGAGGGGCTGAGCACCCTCACCACACCCCCTGTGAAGTTCACCACTGGCTTCACAAGAGGGGCCTCCCAGAAGGGCACCCAGAGAGGGCGTCTGGTGCCGATTGGGAGGCAAGGCTGGGCCATTCAGAGAAACGCCACCTAGACCATAGGGCCTGGTGCTCTGGAGGCTTCCTGGGCTTCCACCATGGTAAGGAAGCTCTCCTCACCAGGGACTTGCTCTCTGCAGTGTTTAAATCCAGCTGCTGGTGCGATGGGGTGGTCATGGCACAAAGGATGCTGCCACACCCGCTCTGCAGTGGCTGTTAATTCAGAAACCAGTAAGGGGCAATGGGGGACTGAGAAAAGACAAACACATAAGAGAGAAAGCTGGGAGCAAGTGGGACAGTGTCCTCTGATGGAGCAGCAGTGATCCAGAGCTGGCTTAGCACGTTTAATACATAGGTTTTATCAAAAGGTTATTTGTGGTAAAGTTTCTGCAAAGCAGGCAATCTGAAGGACGCAGCACTGGCAAGACTTTAGGATCATCTTGTTAAGCTCAGAATTCTCTATCCCTGGGAGCTGTGCCTGAGCTCAAGGTCCAGGCTGATATAGCTCTGTACCTTTTTACAGACCTCCTCAGGCTGGGCATCACCATAGCAACTGGGCAATCTTGACCTGCACCTTGGCACAGGAAGTTCCCAGCACAAACGCAGCCACGAGGCAGTCAGAGACCATGATTCAAGTCACCACTCTCCACTGGACATGAGTAAATGCAATATCCCTGGGGACAGTAATGAATTTCTTAGTCCATTAGTTAGGTGTTAAATTCCTGTGAGTGCATACTGGATAGCAGGAATTTTCATAAAGTCTATTGTGAGAATGACAGTTGAGGCTTCTCAGTAAGGTGTGACTGGTGTCTCTGGGTCTCTTCTAGGTCTGTGACTTGGCTTTCAGCCTGAAGAAGATGCTGATTCGACACAAGATGACCCACAATCCCCACCGTCCTCTGGCAGAGTGCCAGTTCTGCCACAAAAAGTTTACGAGGAACGACTACCTCAAGGTGCACAGGGACCATGTCCACGGAGTGGCCGACAGCTAGATGGCTGTGCAGGGGGCCTTTTAGAAGGTGCCTAGAGAGCCCAGGCTTGCCTCTCACGCAGCGTGACAGAAGTGGCCAGAAGTAGCTGTGCTCTCAGAGCTCTTATTCTTCGACCTTTGGAGTTTGTAGATGCATATGTAAAATACATCAAAAGTATTGTATTTTCCACAAATGGTACAAATGGAGGGGAAGAAACCTCTGTAGCCTGCAGAATACTGCTGTGCTCTGTCTCGTAAAGTTGCAAAGACGAGTTAGGGTGTTCTGACTCTTTCTGTAAGGAAGATTGTTAGCACTTCCAGCTGCTGGGCCTCTTTACTTTGTTGTTTGTGTGTGTTTATCTTTGTGCATACTGTCAGTACTGGCTAGAGCACTGTTCTTACTAATTTAGACAGAAATCAAGGTCCCCTGCTCTTTCTTTGAAGAAAGAAAGACTAAGCATTTTCCAAGTCTCCGAGATGATGGCAGATGGATGCTTGCTCTTTTAAGAAACAGACCAAGAGTTTGTTATTTAACACTTCACACAGCAAATGAGTTTAAAATAAAGAGCTATTCGATAATGAAAGCCTCTACTAAATTGTTGCTCATTTTAGAGAATTCTCAGGCAACAAATTTCCACTCATCATTTAGATACAGAAATTTATGGTCTGAATAATTTTATAATAAGATCTTTGCAAAAGTAGCCATGAACTTTTAAATATTCCTCAAGCTGCCCCTCCTGAGTCTGCACTGCTTGTCTTTAGAAATCAGTGATATGCAGATGTGCATAACTGAAATAGACATGGCCTGGCCCCTGCACAGTTGGTGGCCTGCAGCTGGTGGTGCCAGCAGCCCTCTGCCTGTCATCCCGAGGCACAGCACAGGCATGTGCAGGCCCAGCCAGCCTCAGAGCATGAGTTCATCTTGCAAAAGACGTTTTCCAGAATTCTGGCAGAAGGTGACTCCGAAACACTCTTGAGTCACCTTCTGTCAACTTATATAATTAGGGATCCAGGATAAAAAGTGCTGGCCTGGCAGTTGCTAGGACTGAGTGGGACTGGTGCATGGGGGAAATCCAGCAGGGCACAGTGGCTCCTGCCAGGCTCCGTCCAGGGAGCACTGGACAGCAGCATATCCAACAGCTTACCTGGGAGAGCACGGTGCATCCTTACAATGGTGTCAGAAAAGCCTGAGCCACCCAGGACCAGAGGAAACTGGGGAAAGGCCCAAATCATGAGCCTCTGTTTGGGACCACTGCAAAGAGAGAAAGTGCAGTTCATCTTAAGGAAGTTACAAGGTCCTGATGAGTTCAGGCTGTCTGCTGACACAGGGCTGGACTTTGGAAATCTGTCTAGAATTATATTCATGCCCAGTTACAATTTTAATATGAAACATAAAAATTCAATATAGACATTTAAAACCTGTAAAATACTAAATTTTAAATTTATCAGAGATAGCTTTAAAAAAGATAAACCTTAGAATTATAATTTAGAATACGTCTAAGTATGGTTACTTGGAGTACTTTGTATCCGAAATTACAGACTATATTTTGTAAAAAATAAACTTGGCCTGTTTCTCTCTCTGTCCTCTGTTTCCATGGTGTGTCTTCAGCTCTGTAGCATGTTCAGTGATGATGGTGGGCGCTCGTGTCATCTACCTGTGAACCCGGTCATGTGCATTGTGAAACATGCCCCACAGGATCCTCTGGGCATGGCCTTCTCTATAATCACTCGCCCTGATTATGTGGCGAGTGTGAGACTGGAAAGGAGGCCACACGATAATCTGTGTAATCTCAGTGAGTGTCACAATCTGCAGGACTGCGGGGGAGCTGCCTGAAGTAGGGGCACTGCCTGCTGTTCCCGAGCAGGCCAAGAGGAGTGCCCAACCCCTCTGCTGCCCCCTGGAGAGCACGCGGGTCTTTGGGGCAAAGTGGGGGCTGCTGATCACTGTCCACTCTTCAGAGAACTGAGACCCACATGTCTTTACAAGACTATCCGTATGCTGTGACCCTCTGTCCAGAAGACAATTGTTGATCAGGTCAAATCTATTACCATTTGTGTTCTTTTAAACCGCTCTCCAATAACATAAAGAGAGCTTTTTAGACTTCATTGGTGAGTTTAAAACATAAGTAGTCGGGAACAAACATGCAGACTGCAGGCACCCGTTCTGAAGGTTCTCCTCTCCTTTCCTGCTCTGAGAGCTTTGGCTCAGAAGAGCCTTGGGAGAAAGCCAGCTTCTCAGGTGCCGGTGACATGGTGGTCACGTGGTTCTGAGAGGTCTTCACCTATGTGGCAGAGCCCTACCCTTTGCTGTCTGTGCCATTTGGGATGTTTGTACACCTTGGATTTCTTATTTTACAGTCGCAGGCGTAAATTTTCCTTTCTTTCTCCTGTTGGTCGTTGCTGGCTGTGGTTAATGGTGCCCAGTGGTCACGGATGATCCGCTCCTGAGGTTGTGAGGATGCTTAAAACACTTTTAAGAAACGTGTACCTCACAGCTGTGTGTGTGCGTCTGGAGGGCAGCCCTGGTGTGTGCTCCTCTGGGCCGTGCATAATTTGCTCAACTCTCTTCTTTCCTGTGCAGCCGACTCCTTGACTGGGCGTGAACATGGACCCCAGAGGGCCTCCAGCCCTGGCTGTGCTGTGTGTTGGCAACCATGGGCTGTGCTCTCTCGGAGCTACATGGGAGGCGTAGGTTCTGGAAAGACCACCAGCACTTTTCACCAGCCTGAGCACCGTTAACTCGCACAGTTACGTAGGAAGTGCCAGGTGGACATTTCCAAAGCTGCCTTGAAAGAAGGAGGTGTGCTTGCCATCGCCCCAGCTCCTGCCCCCAAGTTCCCACACCTTGGCATTTCTGGGTCTGCAGAGGTCCCTGATGTTGAGCCAAGTTGGTCCAAGGTACCTTTGCCTTGCTCCTGGACTTACCCAGAACAACGCATGAAAAGCAGCATCACTGAGAATCAGAAACCCAGTGTACAGCAGCATCTCAGCAAAATCACCCGACGCTCAGGAGAGCAGGTCATGGTGGTGGAAGCTGTGGCCACTGTCTTAGAAAGAAGCTGCAGCCACTGTCTTAGTTGCCACTTTTCTGAAAACGGCACGTCAACATTTCAGTGTTCTCACTCTCGTGAAGTTTCCCTTATACAAAAAACATACAAACAAAAATAAAGTAAAAACCCTGAAATGCTGTTCATCTCTAAGTGGTGGGGTTGGAACAGATGAGTGCACGTAACCTCGACCTCTCAGAGCAGCTGAGGCAGGGGTTGTTTGGGGCCGACGCGCAGCTCCGGCTAGCTGGGGCTTGAGACAGGCGTCTCCCGGGTGGTTCATTTGCTTCATGACAGAATAAAAGGTCCTGTGCTATACCAACTCTGGAGCCTGCAGCCTGGTCCACGTGCAGGTTCTGTAGATTCCCTAGGCCATGGAGTAGTACAGAACAGACATACCATCTTGCACTAAAGGGCACTGCTGATGAGTGCCCACGTTCCTCGTCCTCCTTCAAAGCAGTGCATGGCACATGCTGAAGTGAATGTTCATGTTTACTTGCAAAACAGATAGTATTTACTTACCTAGAGTAAAATAATTTAACTACCTAAATATTCAGTAGCATATTTTGCTTCTTAATTATGCAAACATTCAGGCAAATACATTTTTATTTGTGTACCCAAGCATATAGCATGGCAGCAAGAAATGACTCCAACATTGTAAATATGTCAATAACTCAAGTGCTTCACAGGAAAGAATGCAGGACTCCTGAAGCCTGATGGCACTAGTCAATGCACGAGTTCACATGGATGTTGCTGACCTTGATAAGAACATGTGCAGACTTCCTGGAATTAATTGACATAGAAAGTTCAGAAGAACAACCATTTGTCTCTTAAAATACTGTAAAAATTAAAAGAATCCCAGTGCACAATGGATTCCTGAATTATGTCCTTCTTTCACTTATGTATTTGATATTCTAATGAGACCATGTAATGAGTTTTTTTTTTTTTTTAAGTTAATTTGCCTGGTGTCTTTTACTTAAGATTTGGGTGATGTACTTTTTTATCTTCATCTCCTGTGACAATATGAAAACTTCAGGTGTGTTTTTAGGAAACAACTCACGGGTCCTCATTTTGTGTCTTGGGTGGCGGTGCTGAGCTGGGTGTGCTCTGCTCTGAGGGTGACCCTCCCTCCCTTCTCAGGCTCTTGCAGCCTGGTTTGGAGGGCAGTCAGTGCTCTAAGGGAAATGTGTCACTTCACACCTTGCCCTGGAGCTCCATCAGCTCTGAGAAGGGTCTCACAGGCCTGGCGTGCAAACAAGCTGTGGGTCGGCTTGGCCGACAGAGGGAGCCATGGGTGCTGCTGGCAAGGCCTCTCACGGGATCTCCTGGGCTTGGTGTGGGGGGACAAGTGTCGCTGCTGTGAGAGGGATGACGAGACTGGGATTAGTGTTGGGGTGATACTCCCCTGTGTGTTCCTTAATATTTGGGAAAGCCACCTATGGAAGAGGAAGGACATTGACTCAAACCCTATTTTCTTCTCTTTTCTGGAGTAAATATGAGCATCTAGATGGCTGAAATCAAATTTTGTGAAATGGAAGGAAACCATATGCTTCCTGTGCTCTGTGGGAATGTGAAGAGAGTGAGGTGGAGAGCTGGCCAGTTAACTGATGGAGCACTGTTATGTAATTGGAAAACTAATGAGTCTTCTTGGTGCAATATTACATGTAGTAATTAAGAATTCAAAAGAAGTATGGAAATTAACCAGTCTTTACTTTTGGTTTAAATATAGTCTTACTGAAGAATGAAAAGTCCTCCCTAGACCACACTTTCCGATCAGAAGGGTCTCCATGTAAGTGCCACCATGGATCCTCTTTACCTGACAGATACGGTGCACAGCTTCCTAGAAGACACCATAGAGCCATGCCAAGTGAGCCCTCAGTGTCCCTGTCAGCCCTACCTCACCCCCTACCGTGACCCCCATGCACCTACATCCTTACCTCACTCGCTACAGTTGACACCACAGATTTACATCCTTACCTCACCCTCTACGGTTGACCCCCTATGGTTGGAGCCTCACCTTACACCCTACAGTTGACCCCCCATATGGTTGGATCTGTACTTCACCCCCTACGGTTGACCCCCCTATGTTTGAATCTGTGCCCCACCCTCTACGATTGACCCCCTATGTTTGAATCTGTACCTCACCCCCTACAATTGACCCCCCTGTGGTTGAAGTATCACCTTACACCCTACAGTTGACCTTCTACGGTTGGATCTTTACTTCACACCCTACAGTTGACCCCTCATATGGTTAGATCTTTACCTCACCCACTATGGTTGACCCCCTATGGTTGGATCTCTACACCCTATGGTTGACCCCCCATGTGGTTGGATCTTTACCTCACCCACTATGGTTGACCCCCTATGGTTGGATATCTACACCCTATGGTTGACCCCCCATATGGTTGGATCTTTACCTCACACCCTACAGTTTACCCCCAGAGAGTTGAACCTTACCTCACACCCTACAGTTGACCCCTACATGTGGCTTCACCTCCCATGGTTTCAGGGACTCATAGTCACTGGACTTTGTAATACCAAGTGGAAAACCCAAGGAATAAGCAACTCATTGGTTTAAAATTGCTTGCCTTCTGGAATTAATTGGCATAATAATAATAATAATAATAATAATAATAATAATAATATAATTATAGTAATGTTGTGGTACTCTGCACTGTCGCGCCCAGGACATGACATCCCTTTCTCCAGCGTAGCCATGGTCAGTCACTTAGAGCCACCTGGGTTCTAAGATTGTTGGGCAGCACAGAACCTAGGTTCCAGTAACCCTTATTTTCCCTACAATGGCCCAGAGCACAGAGTGTGATGTTGTCAATTCAGTGTGCCCAAGAGAAGTCACAGTTCTCCAAGTGAACTGAACAGGGAAGGGAAGCACCCTGAAGTTGCCGAGACCCTCGTGGGAACGAGAACTGCATGCCTGGGGTCTGGAGCATGTTCCCCACAGCTGAGGGTGGTTTCCTGTGTACAGAGTGGACTCACAGTGACTGAAGACCTGAATGGAACCCCGGGACAGTGAGGCCTGCAGGAACAGAAGGGGGAAGCTTTACAACACTGGGTGTGGCAGTGCTTTCTCCATGTGACACCAGGCAGCAGAAGCAAACAGTGTTCTTCTAGAAATATATAAGCTTAAGTTAAAATTTCAAGAACATTGCAATTGCTGGCTGTGGTGGCACATACCTGTAAGCTCAGTGTCTATGGAGGCTGAGACAAGAGGATCACAAGATCAGAGCCAGCCTCAGCAACTTGGTGAGGCCCTAAGCAACTTAGCGAGACCCTGCCAAAATAAAAAGTACTGGAGGTGTGGCTCAGTGGTTAAGCACCCCTGGGTTCAATCCCCATATCCCCCCCAAAAAAAGTGAATATTGCAAATTAAGAATTCAAAAGATTTTCCCAGGGCTTATAGGCATAGTCTTGATTTTGCGTGTGTGTGTGTGTGTATGTGTGTGTGTAAATGAAATAAATGGAAAATGGTGACTTTCTAAATATCTGACATATTCAGTACTTCTTTAAAGAAATGGTCTATAACTTACATGTAACTTATATTAATTTTCATAGTTAATGACCACATTAAAGCTGGTGTTCAATTAGACCGCACTTAGCTGAGTTAATAGTGTACATACTGTTTCCAATTTGACCGAAATTGTTGAATTTGAGATGTGTGTCAACAGGGTTAACAGAGACAAATCTTCAAATATTATTTAAATATTGAATACATAGCATATTTTCAATTTCTTATCTACATATGTATATATGTTATAAAATTATATAAAATTAACACTTTAAGCTTGTTTTATGTATTATTTGCTATAACTGCATCACATATTATATGAGAATTTAAAATAAACATATAAAATTGAGGTTAACAGTACATTACCAAGTTTCATGTTTTGTCAGACATAATATAATCAATTGAAGATGTAAAATAGCCTGTATGCTTCTGCTTTTTAAAAATATTTTGTTTATTTAATTGTAGTTGGAGACAATATCTTTATTTTTATGTGGTGCTGAGGATTGAACCCAGGGCCTCGCACATGCCTCTACCACTGAGCCACAACCCCGGCCCTACTTCTGCTTTCTTAAACTTCCTAAGAAAGCGGTTTAACAAGGTACAGTGTAGCAAATCACTGACAATTTAGTTGTAAAGTATACTTTAGCTGATCCCCACAGCAATGGAAGTCTGCAGTTTTCTTACTTGGACGGGATTGAGGAAAGAGGCAGGGAGAAGGTCAAAGAAAGGAAGTTCCTGGATCACCCATGGCTTTGTAAAGATGGTGGCTTGTGACATCACCTATTAGTGGGATGACGTCAGCCTCCATAACAGTGAAGTGGAGGACGGTATCTGATCACCAAATTCTTTACAAGAAATAAATCAGTACATGCCTATACCTCTGCAAAGGATGCCTGACATGGAACCGGAGTTCAAGAAATGACCTTGCTCTAGTGTGTTGGCAGCAGAAGAGCTCAGGTAAGCCACTTACAAGGAAAGGTTCTCTGTGGCTGCTGGCTTCGGAGGTTCCGTCCATGGCCTATGGACGTGTTGCTTTAGGGCCTGTAACAAGGCAGGACATCATGGAGCAGCAGATATCTCAAAGCTGCTCACCTCATGGGGGCTGGCAAGCAAATGAGAAAGAGAAGAGGATCTGGGTCCCAGGGTCCCTTCAAGACAAGTCCTAAAGACCTGGCTTCCTCCCATCAGGCCCCACCCCATTCAGGGCATGCCTCCACTTCCTCCCATAGGGCCCCACCTCCTGAAGGGCACAGCGCCAGTGACCTCACTTCCTCCCACAAGGCCCCACCTCCTGAAGGGCACAGCGCCAGTGACCTCACTTCCTCCCACCAGGCCCCACTCCCTGAAGGACACAGCGCCAGTGACCTCACTTCCTCCCATAGGGCCCCACCTCCTGAAGGGCACAGCGCCAGTGACCTCACTTCCTCCCACCAGGCCCCACCCCTTGAAGGACATAGCTCCAGTGACCTCACTTCCTCCCATTGGGCCCCACCTCCTGAAGGGCTTGCCTCCCAGTGACCTCACCTTTTCCCACCAGGCCCCATCCCCTGAAAGTTCCACCCCTCCTGGGAGCACCAGGCTGGGGACCAGGCCTTCCATATGTGGGCCTTTGGGGACTTTAAAGGCTTCTCTAATGCCCTCATCATTCTGTATCTGCTATTGAGAAACCTCGGCCACTCCCCGTCACTCCAACTTCAAGCAACGCTGTCACAAGCCAAATTTGGGTTTTAATTTCCAGACCGTTGACATAGTCACGTAGATAGAAGCATCTCCTTTGGGAATGTTTTTGAAAATTCTTAAACACTATGCCTAATACATATTTAATTTATGATATAGTAAATAAACATTAATAACTTTAACATATTTAACACATTTTAACAATGATACTTATTCTTTTAACTCAACATTTAAAAATATTCTGGTAATTTATTTTTTATGGTATTCAAACTTACATTTTACTCTTTAAAATTTAATCTAGAGCTGAAGATGTAGCTCAGTGGTACAGCATGTGCCTAGCAAATTTTGAGGCCCAGGACTTAAAATTAACAAGTTAATCAAAAACTTAATCTTATCAATAATCAAGCTTGATTTTTATATAACTTCAGCTGTCCACCTCTTCATTAACAAAATATAGTAGTAGCATCCAAATGTTTAAAATAAGGGGGAAACCTTATATTATTCATATTTCAAATGATAAAACTCATTTAAAATGAAATTCTGCTATAAGTACCCAAAACTGGATTTTAATAATTTAATTCCCTTGAAAATTATGAATTCAAGCAAGTATGTACACATGAACACAAACACATCTTTCCTGTTTAGACACATTGTAAGAAAAGGCAGGAATGCTCTGAGAAAGTAAAAAATATGTAATTCACTCATTATGGCTGAAATAAGCTGGTACTTTGAAGGAAAAGAGGTCAAATGATATACTGAGATGAAAACAAGTTCAAATTTTTGAAAATTAACAGAGCAGAACATTTTTTTATTCATATAATAATTCTTTGGGATAGTTTAGGCTTTCTGTTTGCCCTGTAGAAAGTCCAATATTATGATATTTCATAATGTAGGCTATTTAATAATACAGGATACTTCTTAATACAGAACCAATAAAATTTGTAGAGAAATTACTGCAAAGACAGATCCTGAAATGCACAGGGAAAAGAAGATTAATGCTTTGATTGTTTCCATTTTGTTCACTTGTAATGAGCTTTGTGCCACACAAGGGTGATACTTTGAGTGACTGCAGTGTGTTGGATAGGTGGACCGATGCACACTGGACACACCACAGACATGGTGCACTCGTGAGAAAGGCCCCCTCTGTTCGGACCAGCAGAGTAGGAGGGCAGGTTGGCACTTCTGGAAAGGCTGGTTCCTCGTGTCCTCCTTGGTCTTGCTGTCGGTAGAGGCTCCAGGAGCATGGATTTGCTTCCCTGTCAAATTGGACGTGTTCCTGCAGCAGGCCAGAATGTGCCTTCCTTCCTTGCTGACCTCCTGGGGTGTCTGAATGATTAAACACCTCACCTTCCTCTAGCAGGAAAGCACCTCCTGGGAAATGAATGGTACGTGCACCTTATATCTCTGTTGTTTATTATTGTGATGGTTTGGGATGGAATCTTCTAGACCAAGTTGCCTGACCTTAGCTTCTGTCTCCACAACCTCCTGTGGTAGACTGTTACACATGACTCCCATGCTCCTGGTACATGAGTGATCGAGACCAGAAAGAACCTCCTTCCCTGCCGCAGTCCAGCTGCAGCAAAATAACTGGGGGGTGACAAACAACTTGTGAACATTGATACAGCAGGAGTAGGAGCCCTTTATTGTAGGACCAGAGGGATATTTATACATTCCACACAGCTTATCTTAATTAGCATAAACTAGATACATCAGTCAACCAATAAGGAATCTCCACACTTAATGGCTCGCTGGCCTTACTTCACAAACCACTCCCTCTGGCATTTTACCAGGAGCCATCCAGACTTGTTTATAGACCCTAACACCTCCCCACCTATAGAATCATGGAAAGCACTTCATCATGATTACCTGAAACTCCCACATTGGGGTGAGTTGTTACAAAGTAAGAGACACATAGAGCACAGAGTACATAGGAAGAGGTTTCTACCTTAACAAAATCCTGAAATATGCTGCTGGCTTTGGGAACAGCCATCAAGTATAAGCTGGAAAACATCATGAAGCAATTTGCATGACTTTCCTACAGTAAAGTGAAAGATAGAAATAGCACATAATGAAGTTGTGGGCTTAGCCAAAGCTTTTCCAAAGGCTGGAGTGGCTGTTGATTTCGCATAGCTGTGCAGGATGAAGAATGGGAGTCAGGACGGAACTTGGGAAGCAATGTTTAACTCCTCCAAAAATGTAGAAAAAATAAAGATAGTTCAGGCCTCGGTGGGTTGAGGAGAATTGACAGTCCCAATCTCTCCAGCCAACAGATTCTGAAATAGGAATGCACAGGGAAGTTAGATGAGGGTTGTGGTCTGTAGAAGCCCTGATTGGGACTTGGGGAAGTTGAAGGCGGTCCTAGAGACCTGCCATCCCAGTAGACAAATGTATTCTGGAATGCTAGGGGTGTGTCCACAACATCCCATGCAGAGAAGGAAACCTGGCTCACAGGAATTGTTCAAGTGGCATCTGGAGCACAGAGTAAGCCCTGCTTAGAGTCATTAGGTACCCTTGCACATCTGCATGGAGTAAAAGGGGCCTAGGCAGTACAAAATGAGCACACGTTGGAGGATGTTCCTTGAGCAGTAAGAACATGGAAAAACTGGTCAGCTCTTTGAGTCATGCAGATGGGTCACTTCCTGTTGAGAGCCACAGCCAAAGGGGCCCCAGCAAACTTCCAGCTGCCAGCAAACTTCCAGCTGCCGGCTGATGATTGGCTCACAGCAGCCCCAGCAACATCTAGCTGATTGGCTCCTCTGCGGTGATGTTCATTGGGCTGTTTCCCTGCCCTTCAGACTGCCAGCTGATGATTGGCTCACAGCGCCCCAGCAACATCTAGCTGATTGGCTCCTCCACGGAGCTGCTCATTGGGGGACTTCTTTGGCTCCGCCCACACGACCCAGCCAATCGGCCTCAAGAACAGGAGGATTGTGGGAGGTGGTGAGGGTTGTGTGGGGGTGAGAGGCTTGTGGGAAGCCGGTGGTGGCAGTTGGGCTCTGAGGGGTTTTTCCTGAGGAGCGGTTTTGTTTGGTGTTTTTAGTTCTAAAAATAAAGTTAGTTTCTTTTGACAAGTGGCTCCTGAATTGTGCCCAGCCAGACTGCGGCAACTTCCTAAGAAAGAGGAAGGCTCTCTCTGCAGAAGGAGTAAGGAGAGAGCCTCTGCTATGGAGCAGAATGGGCTCTAAGTTCTGGGGCTTTGATGGAAGCTCTGGAAGTACCAGTCCTGCTGGGTTCCAGAATTTCTGTGGGCCTGTGTGCCTCTTCTCCCACCTCCACTGGTTGACTGAGTAGGAACTGTTTTATTTCTCTGCAGGATGTCTTAGATTACCTATTTTTTTTTTAAGAGAGAGAAGAGAGAACGTTTTTAATATTTATTTTTCAGTTTTCGGTGGACACAACATCTTTATTTCATTTTATTTTTTTTATGTGGTGCTGAGGATCAAACCCAGCGCCCTGCGCATGCCAGGCAAGCACGTTACCACTTGAGCCACATCCCCAGCCCGATTACCTATTTTATCTCAGGTGAATCTGCACAGTTGGTGGGTTTTGAGTACTGATCAATTGGACAACTCACATCTGACTTCTGTGTGTAGTTGTCCAAACTGTTTTTCATAACATTTTAAAGATGGTGGTGGTTATACTTTCTGCTCTACTTATTATATGGGTTTGGTCTTGTTTTCTTATCAGTCTTGATAGAGGGTCATCAATTTTATTGATCTTTCCGGAGAGCCACCTTTTGGCTTTCCTGGTGCTGGGCTGTGGCTTTCTGTGTTCTGTGTCATTGAGTTCTGTACTTGGGTTTATTATTTCCTTTCTTCTGCTGCTTTGGGCTTTTTGTTCTTTCTCTGCTTTTTTACAGTAAATGTTTCAGTTATTGACTTGCGGCTTTGTTTTCTAATATGTAAACATTAATGCTATCAGTTTCCCTCTGAATAATGCTATGTGGCATCCCACAAAGGTTAGTATATTGTGCTTTTTATTCAGTTCAAAATGTTTCCTAATTTTCTTGGAGACTCTCTCTTTAGCTGAATCATTCAGTGTATTGTTTAATTTTTAAGTCTGGCTGAATGTCTCACGGGGGCAAAATTG
This sequence comes from Spermophilus citellus, assembly GCF_964194105.1. Lineage (NCBI taxonomy): Eukaryota > Metazoa > Chordata > Mammalia > Rodentia > Sciuridae > Spermophilus > Spermophilus citellus. Next base: position 154,327,862 of record NC_138189.1, read on the forward strand.
CGACATATACAGTTGACAGGAGAAATAAAGAATGTCCACGTGCTTCTGTCCCTTTCAATGCTTTATTCATTCAAATTACTCAATACAATTTCACTCTATAGGTTCTTAATCAAGAAAATTACAATCCTTAATGCTAGGCACTGCAATAGACATAATCAATTCACACCAAAAAATTCTAGATTAATTAATTTGCAGCAAACAATTCTAGATTAATTCTAAGCACTGCAAAACACTTAATCATGATAGGCTAATGACAGACATTTACTCTGTATGCTAAGTTAAAAAGTCTCAGGCCTTAGGCTTTAAGTCCAGCAGATGCGCACTCACTCAGACCACAGTGATCAGGTCCGGAACCAAGGCCAACTTTTCCTGGCGTAGAGTGGACTTCCAGTTGAGGAGAGTGTCATAGGGAGAAGTTTCGGCTCTCACCAAGGTCCAGACAAAGCGGTAGAGTCTGAGAGCAGTGAGGATCACGCAGAGGCTCAGGAACGATGACGACAAGTGATGTGATGCCAGGTCCTCAGCCGGCTCTCCAGCTCAAGTGCATCCTTGTTTCAGCTGGCTGAATCCCTGTTCATCAGCTCTATTATTCATACTAAATTTGGGGGCTTTTTGACTTTTCAATCCTTATCAGCCTCCACTGGATTTCTCAGTGACATCGTTTACCCTGGGGTCAGAAACATCTGGTTGGTGGTCTCCACCTGGTCTTCTTGCCTTTCCCTCTTATCAGGCGAGGACAGCCTGCCAGGGGCTTCACTCTGTTATCAGGGAGAGCGGAAGTGACTTGTTTGCGGCTACACTGGAGGGATCTGTGGGTGTGCCTGGTGAAACTACAGGTTTTGAACTGGAGTTTTAAAAATGGAGTTGCTTAGACTCAGGCCTAAGGCCATCCTCACACTGAGGGTCTTGCAATCTTTCTGTTGTTGATTGCTTGTTTAACTCACTATATGGCCAGGGGAGTACTTTATATGAGTCCACTTTTTTTAAACTTTCACAGGGCTTTTTTGCGATCCAGGTGTGCTCTTGAAGACAGTATCATGAGCACTTGGATAGACCGTGAATTCTGTGGTTGGGCTCTGTGCTCCTAGAGAGTCTCACACATGTCTTCAGGGACTCAAGGGACTCTGTGGTTGGGCTCTGTGCTCCTAGAGAGTCTCACAGGTTTCTTCAGGGACTCTGTGGTTGGGCTCTGTGCTCCTAGAGAGTCTCACAGGTTTCTTCAGGGACTCTGTGGTTGGGCTCTGTGCTCCTAGAGAGTCTCACAGGTTTCTTCAGGGACTCTGTGGTTGGGCTCTGTGCTCCTAGAGAGTCTCACAGGTTTCTTCAGGGACTCTGTGGTTGGGCTCTGTGCTCCTAGAGAGTCTCACAGGTTTCTTCAGGGACTCTGTGGTTGGGCTCTGTGCTCCTAGAGAGTCTCACAGGTTTCTTCAGGGACTCTGTGGTTGGGCTCTGTGCTCCTAGAGAGTCTCACAGGTTTCTTCAGGGACTCTGTGGTTGGGCTCCTGGAGCAGCTCATGGTGTCTTCAGGGTGTGGGGCCAGCGTTTGGCCGTCAGACCGGAGGTCGGGTCACATCCCACAGGTACGTCCACTTCCCCGGCCGCGCGCTGCTCAGCGGCTGCCCAGGTGTCCCTCCAGTTCTTGAGAACCAGCTGAGGACAGGACACGGGCCCTCAGTGTTGTCCTGGCTGTTGGCCTCGCAGTGGCGACGGCAGGGTGTCGAGGCCGGATGCGGACAGAGCGGGCACTGCGTCTGGAAGCAGGACTCCCCCTGGACCCAGTGTTTGTCCCAGGCCTCCAGCCGATGGACGAGGCCCCGCACACCCTGTCGAGGGGACCTCGCTGCCTCGGCCCCCTGACTGCACCTGCAGACTACATCGACAACCCCCCTGGGGCCGCAGGTGACCGGGTTTGATGATGTGACAGAGCACGATGGCTAGGCCGGTCGACGCAGAGGAGTGAACATGGCCCTCGCTGACCTGCCCTGGCCGGCCAGCATTGGGCATTGGATGACCGCCGGCACAGGGGCGCCTGCTGGGGGCTGCCCTGTCCTGCAGAGGAGTCCAGGCTTCATGTGGAGACTCCCCTGCCTTGGCGAGTCCAGCCCCTGCGCTCCAGACTGCCCAACAGGGCGCCAGGCGCGGTTTCCAGCAGTGTCGCCCACCAGTAGATGAAGTCCAGTCATCCGGGCTTTGCGAGGACTGCGAATTTAAGTGAGAATGCTTATCTTACACATTCTTTAAGATTATTCCCAGCTGAATATGAAAGGCTTTGTCCTCTGCATCACAAAGGTGGCCCCTGGGACTGGGCACAGGATGCAGTATGTCAGCCAGTTGTGCACCTGTGTGCCTGCAGTACACTTCCCTTGGAGTGTCCTCTTTAAGTAGCCATTTTCCCAGGGTTTTATCCCTGGAAAATGTTGACGGTCTCAACATGAGTTTCACTGCTATATTACACACCAAGAACCAAGGGTTTAAAAGTATCTTAAAAACAACTCTAAAGCTCCAGCCTAAATTATTTTTAAAATCATTTCCATGTGCAATATAATAATAGGTTTTAAAACTTGTGAGAATTTTGGTAAGGAGAATCTACTACTCAAAGCTTAAAGAAGTGGGTTTCACTTAGAAAGTTCCAGTTACTAAAGTCACAACTTTTGATTTATTGAGCATTTTATTGGTAAAGAGAAAAGGCTATTTAAGAAATCATGGCTTCTAATCTTGAGATTCCACAGAAAATGCAGCTTACAAGTTCTAGAGCAAAGTGCACCTCTGAGCACCTTCCTGTGGCACAGTTGTGCTGTTGTGACCTGTTTTCAAAGGAAACTTTCAGCATTCACCTCATCAACATCTCTTATAGTCCAATCCCCTAGAAGGTGGACAAAGGCCCATCTTCTTGATATTCCATTTTGCAGGTGTTGTACTTCTTAAGTAATGGTTGCTTCATTACTGTGGACTACTCTAAAGGGCATTTGGAAATGAAGTTGGAAGTTTTGGAGATAACCTGCACTTTTAAGACATCAAGAAATCTGGCCAGTCAGGCAGACCTGGAGGTTTTGCCTGGTTAGTACAACTGTGGTGTGTGGTGTTGACTTACCTCCCATCTGGGATGGCATTAAACTGAGGAAATAGAACATACTTATAGGCTTGTCACACGGCTTTTCCTCTGTTTGCTTCTATATACCACAGAAATGGTATAGCTGAGATGAAAGTTAAACTAGGGTACTTTACTCCAGTCCATCGTATTCTTCCAGTGTAAATTAGGTGTGTCTATCAGATACAAGTGCATAAGCATGTTACTGATCATGTTTCTGTCCTGTGTTGGCAGTAGAAAGACCAGTGTCAGATTGTCCAGAACACGCTGAATCTATCTGGATGCCACTGGATGGAGCTCAGTTAGCTTTGTGGATGGAACTCAACCAACCCACTGTAGGGAAGTCCCCAGGGAGGGAGGACAGAATGTGGCACACAGGCATCCTGAAACCAGACTCTGACATTCCTGGAGTCTGGAGGCAGATGCTTGGTTGACTCGTGCTCTGTAGGTTCTAGGGAGCAGCCTAAGTAGTGACAGCAGATTGCTAACAGACAGAGCAAGCCTGTGTGTCCTCAAGCAGACTGGCAGATAGTTGGCTTTGTGGGATTGTGGTGCCTCATGAAAGAACCAGGATGTTGAGATAAGGTTCAGGGATGGAGTACCAGCAGCTAGGGCAGGAAGGGCTGGCTGGAGGTTATACAGACCATGTCCTGCTGAACACCATGGGACCAGCAGTTTGTGTCTCAGATTCAACAGAAGTCTTATAGATGACAGTCTGCGTGCCACCACTAGCTAGTGTGGCATGGGACACAGTCTCAGGACTTGCTCATACTGAGAACCTACACATGTGGAGACCACCATGTCTGAACTTTTCTTCAGAACGTGCAGTGATCAGATGTGGCAGATACTGCATTTGCTGCAGCAGCCACCTGCCAGCAGTAATGCTCTTGACATCGGGAGGCTCAGAGGTTGCCATCTGAATTCTTCAGGAGGCTTGACCTTTGTTAAGGTTAACAGCACTGTGAAAATCTTCACCCTGATGAAGCCCGCACCACTCACTATTGCCGCCCAGGCCTCACAGGCTGCTCCCCTACTCTCCTCTGCATCTTCTGAATATGCTCTCTGTGGTCAGCCAGCTCCCCTGGAGCTTCCCATTCCCCTGAGTGTGTGTTACACCTTCCAACCTGGCTGATACATGTCTCAAATGGTGGGTGTTTGGGGTCTCCCAGTCCACAAACCTCAGTCATGAGGTGGGATTGGGCTAGGAATTCAAAGTTGGTTTAATTTGAAAATCAGCCAGTCATTTACCATATTAGCAACATAAAAGAAAAGATGTATATGATTATCTCAGATAAAGCATTTGACAAAACTCAACATCAATACTGATAAAATTCAAATCACACTTCTCTTTCTGGTAGAGCATAAGTCTGTAGCTGACTTTTCATGGTAGGATATAGGGTGAGAGGACACTTCCTCTTACACTCAAGTTCTCAGCCTTTTGTTGCAGATGTAGGTCTAGTCAGTGGCACTCACAGATAGCCCGATCACCTCCATGAGAAATCTAACTGAATGTACAAAACACAGCTCGCTAGAAAATGAGTAGGCCATGGTGGACCAATACAAGGTCACTGTAAAACACCAATTGCATTTTCATACCATAGAAATGCAAATAAAACTACAAGACCATTTAAAATGCTCTTAAGTGCTGGAGATATGGCTCAGTGGTAGCAGGGCCAAGACCCTGGGTTCAATCCCCAGCACCACAAAAAATAAATAGATAAATAAATAAACAAAAATGTAACAGTGTTAAAAACACCAACTGTTTTGGGATAATTGTAATTAATGAAGCACAAGATTTGAAACCTGAAAAACATTTGAGAAAAAATTTTAAAGTTGTAAATAAAGAAGATATATGCTTTATTATGGCTTGGAAGACTCAGTATTGCAAAAATGTAAGTTTTTATCAAATTGATATATATATATATTTTCAATGAAATCCACACAAAGATTTCAGCGGTCCTTTGTTTTTAAAGAAATTGCCAAGTGGATCCTTAAATTCATACAGAAATACAAAGCGTCAAGAACAGCCAAAACAAGGTTGAATAAAAGGAAAGCCTAGTGTTCCCTGGCTTCACCAGTAGTTCTGACGAGGGTCTTAGACAGCGAGATCAAAGGAGAACAAACTGGGAGTCCAGAAGCAGACCCACTAGTGGAGGGATGCTGATTTTGAGTAGAGGTGCAGGGCAAGTTCAGGGAGGACAGGGCTGAAGAGGATGACTGGGCGTCCACCTGTGGCCACGTGGATGGATGTCTCGGACGCACAGGCTGCACAGGACATCTAGGCATCCACCTGAAGTCCAGTGCAGATCCAGGAGTGCTGTACTGGTGACTGAGAGGCCATCAGCAGCATCATATCTTTAAATATTTTTAAGAAATGGTGAGTGACTCTTGGAAAAAACAAAGATTTAAACCAAACAAAAAAGCAGTCATTTCTCAAAATGGCAGCTGTGGTCCTGAAAAAGTCAGTATACGTTCAAATTATGCAAAATTATTTATACTTAGAATATCAAATGAAATTAGGTTCCAGGCTGGGATAATTAAATAGTGGCTCCTTCAAAATGTAATTCAATGAGGACTTGTTGAGGAATTGAATGGCAACGGGATTCTGACCTTAACCTCTCAGTGCATGCCTTCTACTTTTGTACATGTTGCTGGAGGCTATGGCAGAAAAGGATGAGATGCTTCAAACTTGACTCACTTACTCAGGGATGTTTTATTCTGTGAAATTCAGCTGAATTCCCAAAGCTCTCCAGCCTTATCTTCCCTCTAAGGCACAAGCTGCAGAGGAGAAGTGATGGCTGCCGCTGAGCCATAGCTCTGGGTACATGGCTCCCTGCAGGGAACCTGCCCTCTCCTCTGCAGGGAGATGCCATTCTCTCTTCCTCTCAGAGACAGCACTTTGGAAACAGCAGTGCACTCCTGAAGGCTGAGTGGTAGACACTGTGGACTGTGACATGGTGGTTTTCCTTGTAGAAAGCTTGGCCACATGTGGTCACATGTGGTCCAGGCCTGTCCTCAGTCTTCTCCTGCTGTGAGCCCAGGATCAGTTGCAGTTGTTCATCTGCTTGTGGCAGGAAGTCAGTCAGAATCTTTAAAACTCAGTGTGGTTTAAATAAGATTCCTCTGGAATACCAGCTGTCAAATGCATATTAACTATACTTATTTTGATTATCTTCTGCTCAATCCTGAGAAAGTTTTAAGGACTGATGTCTGTATTTCTTTACCATTTCATTGCTTATGTTAAATTCAATCAAAGAAAATGGTCAGAAATTCTGAGTAATAATTTTTATTCTTGAGGAGTACACTTGTTGCATCTTCTTGGGGTCCATCAATTTTGAAAGCACCAAAAACACCTAGTAAAACCCAAAGCTTCACCACAGTGTGAGATCACACACCTGGAGGCCCAGGGCCCTTGTGCCCAGATGTACAGCTGGGCCACAGGAAGCATTGAGGCAGGGCTGCAAAGTATTTATCTCTGTTTTTTATAAACCTTCCATTTCCAAAAAGGATGCAGGCGAGTTAAAGTGGGTTTTACTTGTGGAATGTCTGCGAGGGGTTAAAGAGAACTGCATGACTGCAGACCTCACAGGGCATTTCCTTGTCTCTAAAGGAAAGTAAGGGGAAAAGCTCACTCCTCCACGAGGCTTCACTCGAAGGCCAAAGTCCCGGGATTCTCCCTGTGTCAGTTCCTCACTTCCCCCTTTGTGACACCCCGTGGTCACAAGTCCTTCTCTTTAGAGGTAAGCAGGAAATGAGGGCTTGGCAGTACACAGCCTACCAGCTGGAAGGTCTCCACACCCACGTTCCTGAAGAGAAGGGCTTCCTTCTTGCCGCCTGCTTCAGGGCTCACTCTTCACCAGGTTCTGCTTCTGCTATCGGCCTGTGTCTCCATGTCTCCCTGCTGCTCCCCCCACAGTGAGACCCTCACCTGTGATGACAGGGCATGAAGTGGACCTGTTGGCCAGCCCTGCACACAGTGGATGGAAGCATAGAGGTGACACAGGCATGCACAAGTTGGGTCTGTCCAGGTGATCACAGCTGACAGTGGGGTCAGTAGGAATGAGCCTCTGAGAAGCAATGTGGGAGGCAGCACCCGGGAGAGCCTGCCCATACCACCAGGCATGGTGGAGATCCTGCCCCTCTGGCTGCTCACCCTGCAGTGGTGTCCCCAGTGTAGCACATGCAGCCCTCCAGCCAAAGGCCAGAGCCCAGTTCATCCGTAGCTACTTCTGCAGAGGGCTTGTTAGCTTGGAACTATTCCTTCAAAATGACAAGAATTTTGTGTCTCAGGTAGTCAAAGAAGGTTCATCCAGAAAGTGCCTTCTGTCCTGGAGAGAGTGTGGGACATTTGGGAAGTCACTGTTGGGTAAGGAGTTAAGAGACCCGCAGAGCGTGGGAACAGGCCTTGGCCTGCTCTATCCTCTGTCATACCATGATTTTATTCATCAAAACTGTTTGAAGGTTCCAAAGTTTTCTGACCACAGTGGGGAATTATTTATTATTATTCCCATGATATCATTTTTAAGGAAAGAAAAAAAAAAAAGCCTAAGTCTTGTATTATAATGGATTTGCTAAAGCACAATTTAAAAGGACATTTATTTGCTATGTAATTTTGACAAAAAATTCCTATTGTTTTCTTCTCTTTAATATTCAGGGTCTAGTTATTGTTACAATAATTGGTAACAAACATGCCTATAAATAAATAAAATTTTATATAAAATGAAAGTAGTTCCACGTTATGTCTTTGTAATAGATCAGGAAAAAATAAATACTTTTCTCAAGTTAGGAAGATCAAATTGTTATAATTCATGAAGCAAAATTTCCATTTACTCATTTATCATAACAATATAGATATTCACTCAATTATATATAAAATATATGTATGTTATACAAGCACACTTAGAAAAATGGGTAAACACACACACACATTTTAAAATATGACATATAAGACTATATAAAGTGAGGTATAGATGTCCTCTTTCACCACTTTATTCAACATCATCCTTGAAACTCTAACCAGAGCAACTAGATAAAAGAAAGAAATTAAAGGGATACAAATAGGTAAAAAAGAACTAAAACTATCACTATTTGCTAATTACCTCATTCTATATCTACAAGATCCAAAAAATTCCACCAGAAAACTTCTAGAACTAATAAATGAATTCAGCAAAGTAGCAGGATATAAAATCAACACCCATAAATCAAACACATTCCTATACATCAGAATATTTGCTTCTCTGAGTCTCACACCTGATTCTGCTTCTGATGACATTAAACATTCTTCATGAGACACATGGTATCATAGCAAATTAACATGTCATACACATCCTAAAGTATATAAAAGGGTGAATGTTAAAGGAGTACAGTACTGAAGTTATAATTTATTACCTATATTGGATGACAGCAGAAGTCAATTCTGATTTCAAGTAGTCTCCATACTTTGGGTGTGGCCACCACCTCAGATCTAATTGGATCATTACTGTTCCCATCTTGCACTGTGGTTGACAGAGCGGTAACTGCAGGAATGGAGTCAAACATTCTGTCTTTCACGTCAGCTGCTTTGGCCTGCACTGCTGATATGGTCAGTCCATGATTTCCTGACAGAGGTTTCACTGGCACGTGTTTATTTTATAGTCATCAGAACTAGAAATAACCTTCCCACTATCCTAAGCAAAATGCATGACATGTGATCAGAGTTCTGGTAAGGGTAGCCATGGTCAGCCCATCACAGAGTGAAGTGTGACCCATGACCTCCTGGTCCTCCATTCAGCCCCCTACAGTGTGCAGCAACACTGGACAACAGAGGGGACCCATGACCCCTGGTCTGGCCCCCTTAGAGTGGAGCTGCTGAATCCACTAAAAGAGAAGTTAGGAAAACTACCCCATTCACAATAGCCTCAAAACAACAACAACAACAACAACAAAAAACCTGGGAATCAATCTAACAAAAGAGGTGAAAGACCTCTACAATGAAAACTACAGAACACTAAGAAAAGAAATTGAAGAAAACCTCAGAAGATGGAAAGATCTGCCATGCTCCTGGATAGGCAGAATTAATAGTGTCATATTACCAAAAGCATTATACAGATTTAATGAAATTCCTATTAAAATCCCCATGACATTCTTCATAGAACTAGAAAAAGCAATCATAAAAATTGTTTGGAAAAATTAAGAGATCCAGAATAGCTAACGCAATCCTTGACAAGAAAAGTAAAGCAGGAGGCATCACAATACCTGACCTTCAACTGTACTACAGAGCTATAGTAACAAAAACAGCATGGTATTGGTACCAAAATAGCCTTGTAGACCAATGGTACAGAATAGAGGACACAGAGACAAACTCAGATAAATACGGTTATCTCATACTAGACAAAAGAGCCAAAAACATTCACTGGAGAAAAGATAGCATATTCAACAAATGGTGCTGGCAAAACTGGAAATCCATATGTAGCAAAATGAAATTAAACCTCTATCTCTCACCCTGCACAAAAATCAACTCAAAGTGGATCAAAGGCTTAGGCACTAGAACAGAGACCCTGTGTCTAATAGAAGAAAAAATAGGCCCAAATCTTCACCACGTCAGCCTAGGATCTGACTTCCTTAACAAGACTCCCAAAGCATGAGAAGTAAAATCAAGAATCAGTAAATGGGATGGATTCAAATTAAAAAGCTTCTTCTCAGCAAAGGAAACAAATGAGGAAAGAGCCTACAGATTGGGAGAAAATCTTTACCATATGCACCTCCAATAAAGCATTAATCTCTAGGATATATAAAGAACTCAAAAAAATCAACACAAAAAATAAATAAATAAATAAATAACCCATCAATAAATGGGCTAAGGAACTGAACAGACACTTCACAGAAAAAGAAATGCAATTGATCAACAAATATATGAAAAAGTATTCATCATCTTAGCAATTAGAGAAATGCAAATCAAAACTACTCTAAGATTTCATTCTACTCCTGTCAAAATGGCAATCATCAAGAATACAGGAAACAATAAATGTTGGCGAGGATGTGGGGGAAAAGGCACACTCATACATTGCTGGTGGGTCTGCAAATTGGTGCAACCACTAAGGAAAGCAGTATGGAGATTCCTCAGAAAATTGGGAATGGAGCCCATTTGACCCAGCTATCCCACTCCCTGGTTTATACCTAAAGGACTTAAAATCAGCATACTACAGGGACACAGCCACATCAATGTTTATAGCAGCTCCATTCACAATAGCTAGACTATGGAACCAACCTAGGTGTCCCTCAATAGATGAATGAATAAAGAAAATGTGGTGTATATACTCAATGGAATATTATTCAGCTTTAAAGAAGAGTAAAATTATGGCATTTGCCAGTACATGGTTGGAGTTGGGTAATATCATGCTAAGCGAAATAAGCCAATCCCATAAAACCAAAAACGGAATGTTTTCTCCACTATGCAGATGCTAATTCACAATAAGGCAGGGGGCACCATAGAAGAATAGCATTACCTTAGATTAGGTAGAGGGAAGTGAGGGGAGGGGAGGGGAGGGGAAGGGAGGTGGGATAGGAAAGACAGTAGAATGAAACAGACAGTATTACTGTGTGTATATATGTGACTACATGACCAGTACGATTCTGCAACATGTACACTCAGAAAAATGAGAAATTATACCCCCATCTATGTATGATATATCAAAGTGCATAAATGCATTGTACGGTCATTATAACTAATTAAAACAAATAAAAAAATTTTAAAAAGACTATATGAAGTGGTCAGAACTGCAAATTGTGACAAGAACTTTGAAGGGGCTGACTGTTGTGTTACGCATGGTAACAAAGTAGCCTGCAAGTTACCAGTGGTGCTGGCAGAGGACCCAGTATTCCTGGGCCAGAAACAACAGACAGCTGATTACCTCTGGCAAGAGCCATGCAGAGCATCATCATTTCTGCACTGATTTCTGGACCCTGAGTCCTGTGGCACAATGTGAAGAAACCAGACCTAATACCTGCACTCATACTAGGTTGTGTTAGGAAGAGGAACCCCAAGCTTGGGGAGCCCAGATCTTTTATAATATGCGGTACATCCACCTGCCCTGGCTCTGGCAGGAGGCACTCTTGGTTTGTACTGGACAGTAGTCCCACCTGTCCTTTACCTCGAGGAAGCCTGTTTCTGTCTCCCCTGCTGCTGGGCTAACATGTTTGACAGCGTACTACAGAGAAAGGAGCCAGTGCCTCTGTCCTGAGACGTGAAGGACAGGAGCCTTGTCTCCCAGCACCTCCAGGAGATTTTACTCTCAGCATTCGGTTTGGGAAGAGGCACGGGGTTCAGAGTTTGAAGATCATCTGCCTTTGATCCTTTACTGGTGGAGCAGAACTCTAAGGCATGCCTACGATGTGGACTTCCCATAGCACATTTCCTGGGCAGTATGTGTTTTGCACTCAGAGGTCACCCTGACACCTGGGACGCTAGGGAGCTGTTATGCTGGGCATGTGTCCCTATCACCTGCCCCTGGGAGCTGTTCTGCCAGCCTGGCTGTGGGCCCTGCAGCAGGCTGTGTAATGGAGCATTAAACACCAACAATCTGGCTCGTGTGAGGACTTCATCTCTTTAAGCTCCACAGGGATCTGGGCAAGCATCAAAATCAGCTCACCAAATGTGACTCGGGCTGTCTGTGTAGTCAGGAAAAGCCTGGAATGCCAGCGAGAGCACATGCAGCTGGGGAGCATCTGTCTTCAAACAGCATGTTGAGATACCCCCTCTAGGGCAGCAATATGGGGGCCACAGGCAGACCCCACCAGGCTGCATCAGCCAACGAAAACCACACGGAAACAGCATTTATGAAGAGCCCACATTCAACAGATTCACACAGGGCTTTGACCTACAGGGAAGAATTTCAGTTTACATGATAGACCTGAGATTTTTTAAAAATACCTTTTCACTGAATTGTGTATCAACTTGGGATTTGCATGCCTGGGGGCATAACTTTTGTTTTCAGTTCCTCTGGTCTCTGAATAAGGCTCAGAGTCCACTGAAGAAAGCATAAGTTGTGGACAGTTCAGATTTTAAATCCCAATTCTAGGCAAGTTGCCTATTCTTTCAGAACCTACCCTTTTCATCTATAAGCACAGATAATTATATATGTCCTATAGGAAGATTATGAAGTTTTAAAGAAAAAGCACATTTGAAATACTTAGTGTGCCAGAGCATGGCACATGCTTGTAATCTCAGCCACTCGGGAGGCTGAGGTGGGGAGATTGCAACTTTGAGGCCAGCCTCAGTAACTTAGTGAGACCTTAACTCAAAATAAAAAGGGTTGGGGATGTAGCTCAGTGGTAGAGCACCCATGGGTTTAATTCTCAATTGGTGTGTGGGTGGGGAACACTTAGTGTATGGTACTCAAGGTAGCTTATGGAGTGGCCCAGTGCCCAAGGCTTGCCTTTTGTTTGAGCTTTGGGCACTAATTCTGTGTAGCTGCGGGATTTTCTATCATGAGCCTTGCCAGATCAACACCCAGGCTGCCGTCTTCAGATTGAGCTGGGAAACAATGGCTGAGGAAATCGCCAGCCTCCTTGCTCTTCTGAAGCCATAAACTCCCATGGCCAGATCTGTGCAAGGGAGTGTGGGGAGAAGTCATTTGAGAAGAGCTGCATCAGCCCCTGGTAGGAGACACACAGAGACAATGTGCTGATCAGCCCCAATCTAGAGGGATCCCTGGTGTCAGATATACTCCATCAGTTGCAAAGATGTGTGCATGCGTGTGACCAGCATCAGCGTTTTAATGTAGATACAATTACCATATGCCCTGTGGATGAAGTCATGTTTCTAGGCCACATTTTCTGCCCACATTCACAGTATAAACTAAGCTAAGTATTGGGGTTTACTTCATCAGCACAGGCTCTTCTTTCTCTGAAAACACTGAGCCAGCTCTGGCTCTTTTCTGGGTGAACAGGATTTGTAAACTTTTGTTGTATGATCCATGCTGCCTTCAACTTTAAAAATGTGGCTTTGTTTGCACAATTAGTGTTCTTTGCATTTTATTTTAAACCCTCATGTGGGAAAAGTAAGCTTAGAAACAGCTTGTTGGAGTGTTTTTTAAAGATGCATTAGTGAGTCAAGTGTGTCGGTGTGAGCTCACATGAAACACAGTGAGCTCCCATTAGCCAAGTACAAGACCCTGAGTGCATACCATGGTACAAGAAGGTGTTCTATCATGTCATTCTAAATGTCACAATATCCAATTTATCTTTGCTTAATTATGATGGTCACGTATTTAAAGAAATGACATTATTTCATCTATTTACATTGATATTTCTTCAATACCTATCTCTAAAGATAGAATTAAGATGAATATGGTCCTAATTTACCCTTTACTTGTCAGTGAGATAGAATAATTCAGCTAAAAATTGGAAGAATCTGTGCAGAACGACTCTGAGTTCCCAAGAGCTGTGTCTGGCGCATCACCCAGCGCAGAGTGAGTGCTGAAGGATCACTGCTGGGCCCCTCCTTCCCTAAGGCTGGGTGGCTCTCCAGGCCCTAGGGTTGCTGTAAGGTCCACTCCTAGAGCTCTTCATAACAGAAGGCATAAGATGATGATGAGTGAGCAGCCAGCCCACTGATATAAAATGCTCTGTAGAGAAAGAAAGAAAATACAGCTTTGTCTCACGCCTTGGGCCTTTGGGGACTAATCGTAAACATGAACATTTTAGGATGAGTATATATATTTCTTGAAGTAATCAAATGAAAAAGTAGCTGTTTTGAGGTTTATTTTCCTTTGCCACTCAAACAGTATATCCTAAAACCTTGTCCAGAGTGTACTGTATTCTAATTCAAAGCCACCTGTCTTCTCCCAAGTCAGCAGCAGGATGCTGGAGACAGCTACAGACCTGTGACTGGCTCCAGTCTGCTGTGAGTTGAGAAATTAAATTCCAGCATTTTGGGATTTAAGCACAAACTGAGTCATGCTTCTAAGGGTCTCATGACTGAGAGTCATGAGCATGAGGCTCGTGAAGGAGTGGAGCCCAAAGTGGAATTTTGTTATGATATTGGAAGTACCAGAAGGTAGGCCTGGTCTGTGTCCACTAAGCACACGATCCGCCTCACTAGCTTGGTCTCTCCCCTGCTGGCGACCCAGAGGTGCCCCTGATCTGCCCTTCCTTTTCTTCTGTCACTCTCTGAGCTTTGCAACCTCTTAGCCAGCTGCACGTGCACGGATGTGTGTGTGTGCCTGTGTGTGTCAGGTGTGTGTTTAGGTGGGTGTGCAGTGAACTGGTGGGAGGTAGTTGTTCATCCATTAAGGTATTGAGACTCGCCATTCCATTCCGAGTTCTTGTACTGGGTACAGGAGATCTTTTATCTGTCCTAAAAGTGGTGGGTGGCACATGCATGTTAGGGGTGGATAATTGCTTCTCGGGAAGGCTGGAATCCAGTGCTCTGAGTCCTGCTGGTGTCAGGAACGTGAACAGTGGGGCATGGTGAAGGAGGCAGGGCGTCCCGCATACCTGGTGTGGCTCTACAGGAGGCAAGTGGCCTGGGTAACAGCCACCCGTCTCTCTGTGGGTGTCAACTGAGAACCAAGTGACTAGAGGCAAAGGAGCCTGCCCCTGGAGTCACAGTGACAGACTAGACCTTGAGGTAGCAGATGGCCACCTGAGGGGACTGGTTTTATTTATAGACAGTGAAGCCAAATTACTTTATTTTATAGGGTTACTTTAAGACAGCCCAACATTTAGATGAATAAAGTGCTTTAAAAAGCCAAGGTCCTTGTCAGTGGTCACTTGGAGTATGGCTATCCCAGCTCACCGGGTTGTGTCTAAAACTTCTCACTGTTACCTTTCTGATCAATGCCTGTACCTTCAGGGAACAGAATGCAGAGTGGCAGAGGCATGGGCATCCCTAACCGCAAAAGTCTAGATAGTTATGAGGCTCTGACATCTTTTCCCATCTCTTTCACGGACATAACTGTGGAATGCTAATTGTTCTTTTAAGTGGGTAGTACTTCTGAATTTTTAGAAATCAGAAATCCGGAATCTGCATTTATTTTTCTTATTTTAAACACTTCTTGGGCCAAGCAGTATTTATCTCTGGGCTGCCACTGTCAGCTGATGACCGTCTGATGAAGGACTCCCAGCTGAAAGGGATGATAAGACACATACACTCTGCCTGGCCACCCAAAGTCCCATTGGTCATAAAGAGCCACCAGGGAAACCTTGGAAGCTGTGCCCAGGACCAGGCCGTGGAGGCCCAATGGGGCTTCATCTTAGACTACCCAGCTCAGCAGTCAACAGGGGGCATGTGGCTACTCAGCTGCAAGTACTAGGGTGGTCGCTTCGAGGGTCCAGCTTCCTGCGGCTCCCTCTGAGGTGCAGACCAGCTGGTGTGTTCTGTGTGGGCACCTGAGTGTCTGCTGGAGACCAAGATGAGGGAGTGGCCGTGTTGGGGTGTCACGCCGTTTAGAGTCAACACATTGGCTCCACTGGGTGGGCAGCCGGAGGCTGGGCCAGGATCAGACAAGACTGTGTGTGATCCAGGGTGGTGCTGGGCCTAGCAGCAAGTGGGTGGGGAACCGCCACTGACCTATTTGCTGTTTTCCTTCCCTCCATCTGGCTAAGAAACATGCGCTGAGTTTCTCTCTGATGGTTTCTTCTTGTGGGCTCTGAATTTTGAAAGACACACTCCTTCCTGCACACAGGAGGAAAGCTAAGAAGTGCTGTCTCTGTCGGGTGCCTAAGTGGTAGTGCGGACCCTGAACTCACTGAGCGCTCTGATGTGTCAGGAAAATATCCTCACCCCACAGAAAGAGCTCTCTGTATTTAGCATCTGTTAATTCCGTCTTTACTCTCTGCGGCCTTCCTGATCATGCAGAAACTGTACAAGAGTCCTGCTCAAGTCTGGCGGCGTCTCTGACTGCCTTTCCTTTAGGCAAATATCTAGTGTATTGGACTGAGCATTGTTAGCTCTGAAACTCTCAGATTCAGGGGCTGGGGATGTGGCTTATTGGTGGAACCCTTGCCCAGCTTGTGTGAGGTCCTGCATTCATGCCCAGCACTGAAAAAAAAATAGATTCTAGGATTTTATGTTTCTACAAAAAGTGATAAAAAAAATCAAGATCACTACATTTAGTGCTGGATACGATGGCACCCACCTGTCATCCCAGCAGCTCGGGAGGCTGAGGCAGGAGGATTATGACTTCAAAGCCAGCCTCAGCAACTTAGCAAGGCCCTAAGCAACTCATGGAGGCCCTGTCTCTTAATAAAATACAAAAAAGGCTGGGGATGTGGCTCGGTGGTTAAGTATCCCTGAGTTCAATCAGTATATTTGAAGTGTCCAGTTAACCACTTGATCATCATCTTATAATCTTTAGTCAGATCACCTATCCTATGAAGCAGTGAATCATCTAATGTTGCTGTGTAAGGCGGTGGACTTTGTCAGCTAACTGTTCTGGATTAGTCTGTGAATGTAGTTTGGTGTCAGGGCAAGGCCAAGAGCTGTTCATGCAGCAGTACCCCCGCTCGCAAAGCAAGGAGACTGAGCCGCGGTACGAGGATCCTGAAGGACACACAGTGTGAGTGCAGTCCAGAGAGCAGGCTTCCGCTTCTGATGGGATGTCTCCTTTTAGCCAACGGCCTGGTCCTGTCACGAGACTCGGTATCAGTGATGTGAGGCATTGCTACATTAAAACACCACAGCCTTTATCTCATCTTTTTTTTGGATCTTTGTGAAGAATCAAGAATTTAATGATCAATGTCTGAAATAATTTCAAAATCTACCACTTTTTGGTGCGAGATCACTCATCACTACATATATGTGACTTGTACTGTTGGTTTCACTGACTCCCAGGAGTTGAGCACTTTCCAAAGGCAGTGGCCCCTGAGCAACCCCTGGAAGTCATTTGCTGCTGCCTTCTGTGGGGGATCCAAGGCCAGCGACAACTCCTGAGGGGAGACTGAGGGGCCAAAAGCAGAGCCGCCTGCACTGCCCTGTCACGTCGCTCCTCCACCTGGAGAGGGGTCTCTCTGTCTCTGCCTGTAGCCTCCCATCCTCTTCATCCAGCTCCTCTCCCTCTTGCAATAACCACGGTGGTTACAGTAGCCGCCATCTGGTAATGGAAGGAGTCTCCCTGTGGCAAGATCCTTCTGTGATCTCTTCTGCAGGTTTGATCTTGCTGTTAGGGCCAGGCTTTCACAGGGCACAGGGATTAGATTGTGGCCATCTCTCAGGGACCCGTATTCAGCCTACTGCAGTGGGTGGCATCTCGTGTGGTTTTCAGAAAGTTTCTTAACTCTCTCATAGAGTACCACCCCACACTCGGAAGGTCACCAAGGACATTCCTGCCAGCAGCCCCCTGGAGCCCTGAGCTGGCTGCCAGCACAGACTGTCGGCTGTGTGGGGGGCGTCTTGGCTGCCCAGCCCAGCTAAGCTTCCCAATAACTGTCGTCAGCCCACATCTGACTTGCACTGTGTTCTTAGTGGGATTACAGGGATTAATCCTAGTGAAGTGCTTTGAACACAGCATGACTTTTATGCTGGTTCATAAAAAGAGACCCAACTCTGCCTGCTCCTCTTGGCCAGATTCTACGGCCACAGAGCCTCGTGGCAAGACCACACGAAGAAGTTGTGCGTCATTGCTCCAGCTGACAGCATCAGCTCTGACATGGGACGAGGACGCTCGCACACGAGTCCCCTTCCAGTCACCCCAGCAGGCAAGACGTTCCAGCCCAAACCCCACGGCAGCCACCCAGACACGCCCAGTTCCAACTGCTGCCCTCAGCATCTAGGAGCCCAGTGACACAGCCCTTCGTCCTCTGAGTAGGGAGGCAGCTTTTTACAAGTCAGTAGTTACTGTCACATGGAGAATAAACACAGGAAATCAATCTACAGTATTTCTTCTCCATCAACGATTTCTCCATCCACATAAAATAGTTAAAAATTACTGGGAAAGTCAATATACATTGTTGAATGTGTGTGTAGATCCAGTGCCCTATTTGCTTTGTCACTGAACGCTACAGTGTTGAATACGTATGGCATTAATCACCAAGCGCCCTATCAGCTGTAGATGTGGGGACACACTTTGCCACAAAGGTGTCACAGTCATTTTTTGGGTGCCCGACCATGACATCAGCTAGGGTTATGGCCGTGGCTCTCGAGGTACAGAAACACACGACTTACTTGTTGCCCTTCCTCCACTAAGTTTCACACAGAGAAAAGTCCTGTTCTTCTCAGTCAGAATCTGACTTCCTATGAGCATCCCACTGGGGCTGGAGACCTGTGGAGTGCCGAGGAGCGGCCGGGGAGCAGCCGGGGAGCAGCCGTCAGAGCTCTGTCTCTCTTTCCTTTGACACACATACGCACTAGAATCGTTTCTCTCAGCATTGTCGTAGCTTTCCTCCCTGTTTCTTTCCGAGCTTTGGAAAGTGGAGGAAGCAGGGGCTTAATCTTGATGGTGCTTCTCTTGGCTCCCTCAGCCTCTCCTGAGCCTCCTCAGCAGCTGTGCAGAAGCTCTCTGCTGTTGGCACACCAGCGCTCCCTGGGATCCATCCGCACAGCAGCCCACTGCAGGCCACGGCCCAGTGCAGGGCTCCCTGCCTCGGCCAGACTGGATGCTGCTGTTTAGGAGAACGTGGTGGCCAGGTGCTTGGGAGGGTCAGGGCTAGGTTGTATGACGACCAGGAGGGGCTTGTACAGCATACGCTGGGGCCATCACTGTCATTCCGACAGGTGACTGATTCTAGGTTGTGCGATATTATGCACTTTGTAATACGAATAAGGACAGTAGATCTTATCAGGCTTATTCAATGTTGCTTTGTCCATAATTGCCTTTGTGTGCTTAAAAACCACACTGACATATGTGTGAGTGACAAAAATCCAACTCAGAAGACAAGTGATTATTTGTCAGGAAATATAAGTATTGTCACAAGATTTTCATAAGTACATAAACACTTAATTGTCCCATCCTTCCTAAGGCACCATAACATGTTACGCTTTTCCAGTATCTGGGGCAGATTCACTCATATCAGTGGAGAGAACGGGCAGAGGACAGAAAGAGGGGCGCCATCCCCAAAGAAGCCCTGACCAGTGCCAAAATGCAGGCCATAGCACTGGGACACCCTGTGGGTAGGAGCACACAAGACATTTTCTTAGCTAGACATAGAGCTCGCTCGTATCAGAAAGAGGAAGAGACACTGTCAAGAAATAGCACACGGAAAGATTTTCAGTGGCTCATAACAGTGAACTGGCTTTCCATTCTTGAAGAAAGTGTATGATTTAAGCACACACAGATGCTCCGATTGTGGATTCTCACCACCAGCTTTGCCCCTTGGCTGCCAGTGAACACCACAGGCCAGGTGGCTGGAGCAGCAGAACGCATCTCTCAGCATCTGGAGGCTGTGCTCAGGCACCCGCCGTGGGACTCTGGTGGGCCCTCCCGGGCTGGCACGAGGCTGCCTTCTGGCCGTGTCCTCATGTGGGGAGAGTGACTGAGCTCGGTCTCTTGCTCTTCCTGTAAGAACACTGTTAATCCTAGGGTCACTTCCTAGTGATCTCATCTAACCCTGACTCCTCCCAGGGCCCCACCCCTGTCAAAGTGGTGGTCAGGCTCCACACCTGAGTGGGGGAGACAGCAGCATGCAGTCTGTAACGACTACCTGTCCCCTTTTCATATGTGCAGAGTGAACAATTGGCTCTCCAGCTTACCTCCCATTTAATCTACACACCAGTGTCCACTGGGGACTAGACAGTGACCCAGAACTCTGTGCTTCAGACATGGAAAAACCAAGTGCAGAACAAGTACGTTTCAGTCATAAAGGTTCAACTAGGGCGAGGGACAGGACTGTGTTCTGTGTCCTGCTTTTCTGATTCGGGCTGTCTTCAGACACTGAAGGTGATGTTGTCTTCCACCTGGGAGGGCGGCACCATACCTCCACCTTTGACAGAGGTCAGCGCCCTTGCCAACTCATCGGCATGGCACCTGTGGGTAGTATGGAATTGGCTGGAGGCAGACACTTGCCAGAGTGGGCGTGGGCCTCCCCGTGGCCTGGCCCATGTGTGCTCTCCCACAGCACCGGGTCAGTTTCCGGTCCGTGCTTGCCTCTCCAGACTCCAGAGTCGCCTTGCTGTTGAGGAAACGGCCTAGCAACGGGTTGTCGTCCAAGTCACCCATGGCTTCGTGTTAAGGTGCCAGCGAATCTGTTCCTCAAAGGTGAGTGGATGCTCTCTGCCAGCAGAGCCAGCTGACGGGCGCTGTGCACATGCTGGCACTGGTTTTAATACCTGGCTTACAGGGTAATACCAGCCCAGCTTCCCTCTCTCCCTCCACCCTCCTGTCAAGGCCTAGTCATTGCAACAAGTGTTGATCTGGAGCTCATCAACTACAAACGAGCACCAGAACTAAGCGGAGCACTGTGCTCGTTTCTCTACCAGAGATAGGCAACGCACTGTGGTTGTCACCCAAGATCTTGCAGGGTTGGCTCAACAAGGGTGCAGCTGGGAAGAGGGTCCCAAGTCCCATTTGTTGGACACCTCACTTCCCTCTTCTCTGGAAGATCTTAGTTGTTTAGCTTTTAAAAATAAAAATGGCAATTTAAAAATGTATCTGGGCAGAGGAGAAATACTTTAGAATTGACATTCAGTCAATGAAGTTTCAGTTTCTTTGAATAACAATTGTAATATCCAAATGAGGGGCCGTGACAGGTGCCATCTGAAGAGCACTGCATAAGGAGGACCATGTTCCTGGGGACCTCATGGTTGTCTTCTTCGTTATCTGGTGGATTTTGTGGGGGGTGCCTCTCCTGGACTGGGGAATGTCATGCTCTACCTGTAGGAGTCCATGAAAGCGTGGCCACATGTTGGAGCTAATTGTGATGTGAATACTGACGTTTGCTCTCTAGGACAAGACATGAATACATCTTGCTCAAATGCACCATCATCACCGTCACAGCCCCTTGATATGTCTTGTTGACAGACGCCATTTAAAGTGCCAGGACAGTGGTGCCATCTGTACATGCCATGCCTCCAGAAGTCCAGTTTGCTCAGTTTTTGACTTTGTGTAATGGAATCCTACTCGAGTTTTCTTTCAGATCGCCTCTTCTCAGCATCATGTTTGTAAGACTGAGCCAGGTAATGGCATGAGGCCGAGGCTCATTTCTCACAGCCACTCAGTTTTATTTTATATGAATACGCCATAATATGTCATGCATTTGAACTCTGATGCAAGCTGGGTTGTTTCTGGTCTGGGATGTCTTGAACGATGATGCTTTCAACAGTTTTGCATGTGTGTCTGGGGGGAATGTATATGTCTGTCTAGAGCAGTGATTTTCAAATTTCTGTGTGGGAATCACTTGGAGAGCTTATTTAAACACCAACTGCTGGGTCCTGGCTCCATAGTCTGGGTGGGGCCGGAGTACCAGTGTCTCTAACAGTGGCAGGTCGGCTGCATTCCACCGAGTGGAGCACTTCACAAATGCAGCCCAGCTATAGGGGCAGGACATAGACAACTCCTAACAAGAGCATCTGCAATGTTACGATGTAGAGTGGGGGGACCTCTCAGTACACGTCATTATCTGCCAGCTCACATGGTGAGGAAATTGCTCCCATTTGCTCCTTATTGAATGAAAGGATTTAAGTTGGATCTTGAAGTATGCACGCACAGGAGTTTGTCATGCAGACAAGAGGAGGAAAATTATTTGATCAAGTGGAAAGCATTTCCAAGGTGCTGGTGGTGATAGGTCTTCCTGTATGGTCAAGCGCTCAAGGGCTGTTGGCCAGAAATAGGTGTGAAGAGGCAGTCTGGGCTCCATTTCAGGGATTTTGTCCTATAATCACAAGCAGTCTTAATATCATGATTTTAATGGCTTAATCAGCTAGCCAGAATATGTTGTAGAAAGTTCTCCGTGGGGGGTGAGATGGTGGGTAAGGTAGGTGAGGTGCCGGAGCCTGGCTGGAGCCACACAGAGAGAATGAGCCAAGGGAGCAGCAGAGGCCCTGGGGAGGCTCAGGAACCTGAGGGAGCTGCCAGCAAGACCCGAGCTGTCAGGGCTGGCCTATTCACCACCACGGCAGAGGACACAATTGGAGGACAATTGGGGTAAAGAGTAGCAAGTTTAGGTTTGGACACACAGAGGTTGAGCGTAGCAGTATCTGGAGAATAGAAATTTAGGAGATGGTCCGCTGGTTGAGCATGTGGGTCAGTGGACATGATCGACACCACTCTTGACAAGCACACTGGAGAATTTCCTGGGGTCATCCTCACATCACAGTGGCCTCTCCCGAACTTTCATTTCACTATTAAAAACCTTGTATCTTAAATTCTTTCTGTAATTAGAATGGCGATGTACATTGCAAAGTCAGAGGCAGGCTTCTCAAATATGAATGTGCCTCTGAGTCGTAGCTTGGAATGCAGAGTCCAACCCTGCTGGTCTGGGGGCTGAAATTCTGCACTTTACTGAGTTGCCAGATAGTGCCTATGTGCTGGTGTGTGGACCCTACTCCAAGTAGTGAGTTTACGGACGCATTCTCAGTTCATTTGAATAGAGCCATGCCACCTCTTGTCCATAACAGATGGTTGCTGGCTAAGTTTGAAGAAACCACAAGATTAGTGTACCCCTTTAAAAATGTCCTATATTTTAATAAGAGGCATGTACGTATCATGCCATACTGATTGACAGTCGGGACTCTTGCTCCCTATCCAACAGCCACAAGAGCCAAGCATGGCTTCCCTGAGATGGGCCAAGCTGTGTGTCCACATGTGCTGGCCCTTTAACCCAGCAGTTGTCGCTGAGCATGCCCAGGGCTCAGGAAGCTGCAGATGAGTGGTTAAACAGTCAGTCAGCAAGGCCAAGGCTGACACTGAGGCTGGCACAGCCTGGTCCACAGCTATTCCACATGTAATTGTCTTTGCAAACTGGGGACTATAAATCTTCTTTCACATATTTGCTTTTTAGAATATGAAACAGATTTAAGCCAAAAAAAGAACTAAATCTGTAAATTTATGAAAGAATTAAGAACCCTCTCACTTATTGTGTTTACATCGTAACAGGATTAGACTTTTAAAATGATGTATTGTCTCATTAAACTTATGACTAATGGAAATTCACAAATGCAAATATAATATATTGTAGATGTAAAACAGGAGTTCTTAAACCAGCATATAATAATTTAGGGACATATGCATTACTGACAACATTTGAAATACAATTGCAGAGTGAATAAGTATCTTTTATACATCTAAATAAGAGCTTGCTTCCTCATTCAAACAATCCTTATTGGTTTTCAGTGACAAGCTTGTTCTGGGCATGGAGGACATTCTACCCATGAAGGAAGATGATGGGTGTGTCTGCGTCCCTTAGTTCACGTTTAACTCTGGGACACAGGCAAGTCATCCAGTACGGCACAGGATATGAGTGGTAGGTCCCATGAGGAAGAAGCAGGCAGAAGTGCTGAGGGGTTCGCGGAGGACTCACAGAACAGGGCGAGGTGTGCTTCTGGAGAGTCACCTTTTACCCCAGTTCAGAGACATTCGCAGGCCTCGTTTAGGATGTGATCCAGGTGAGGGTGTTAGCGGTGCCTAATGATGCAGTAGTGGAAGGGGTGGGACCTTCAGTCCTGCACCGCGTCAGTGGCATTGGCTAAAAGGGCATGTGGGTGGATGGTCTGGCCTTTCTTGGTTGCTTTTTGTGAATTGAGGTTTAAAAAGTGGGTACAGAAAATGATCGATCCCACCTGTCCATTCTCTCATGCATAGTAACTCACTTTTTAAATGTATGCAAGAGCAGATAAAACTACTCATTTAGCATGGATTCCCACATGCAATATGAATTTATTACCTGTGGTCCTCATTTTGTATATTAGACCTCTATACTCGTACCTCCCACAAGTCTCTGATTTGTGACTTCTGACCAGCATCTCCCTGCTCCTCCCCTACTCCACACCCAGGACCCCATTTCCCATTGTTTTTTTCTCTATTGCTATTTGAGTGTTGTATTCAGATTTCATGCGGCAGTCATAATACAACGTTTTGTTTCTGTGTCTTGCTCTTTTTCACATGGTGTAATGTCCTCCATACTCATTTATGCTGTGGCAAACAACAAGTTCTGGCTCTTTTTAAGGCTGAATCACATTCCATTGAACATTTTTACTATTGCTCCTTTTACCTATTCAAGTTTTCATATCTTGACTTGTAAATAATGCTGCAATGAATGAGTGCAGGTATCTTTACAAGATGATGATTTCATTTCCTTTGGGTATGTTCCCAGAACAGGGATTCCTGAGTCTTATGGTGGTTCTATCTATAATTTCTTTAGAAACCTCTACATTGTTTTCCATAATGGACAGTGTACAAAAATTCTCTTTTGTCCACATCCTCACCAACATTTGTTATCATTGACTTCCTGATGAGTGTGAGGAGGTCATTTTTCAAAGTGATTTTGATTCACATTTCTCTGATGATTAATGATGGTAAATAACTTTTAATATACCTATTGGCTATTTTTTGGAGAAATTTGTATTCATATCTTTTGCTTACTTTTTAATCACATTGATTTCCCACCACTGAATTGTGTAAGTTCTTTACAATCTTGAATACTCACCCTTTATCAGATATTATGGTTTAGTATGATGTGCCCCCTCCAAGCTCCTGTGTTAATGCAGGAGGTGAGAGGGGGAGATTGAGAGTCATAATATAATCAGTGGATTAATCCACCATGGTTTAATAATCTGAAAGGACTGCTATTCTGGATAGTAACTGTAGGCGGTGGGGGTGCGCACTGGAGGAGTTGTGTCCCTGGTGGCACGCCCTTGAGGATGACGTCTTGACCCCAGCATCTCCCTCTCTCTCTGATCCCAGCAGCTTCCCTCCTCCGTGCTCTTCTATGACGATGCTTTGCCTTGCCTCGGGCAGAGCAATGGAGTTGGTTGACCATGGATTGAGACTTCTGAAGCCATGAGCTCCAAATAAACTTTCCCTTCTCTCGTTGTTCTGGTCAGGTGTTTTTGTCACATTAAATACATGGCCTGCAGACATTTTCCCCAGTGGGTAGATAGCCATTGCACTTTGTTGATGGTTTCCTTAGCTGTTCTGAAGCTTTTGACTTTGATGTCTTCCCAGGTTTCTGTTTTTGCTTTTGTAGTCTGACCTGATCAGAGGTGAAGGCCTGCAGGGATGCTTCGGTCACCTAGGAGCCCTCTGGGACTGTCTGGGGAGGGTACTATGCTACCAGATACTGGTCCCGTTTAGGTCTGACCTCCAGGCTGCAGGGAGGGAGCCAAAGAATCATTGCTGATGTCAGTGTCCAGGAGCTTTTCTCTAAACTTTTTTCTTAGAGTTTTATGATCTTTGTTTTTAGAGTTAAGTCTTCTATTCGCTGTGCATTGATTTTTGTATATGGTGCAAGATAAGGGTTCAATTTTATTGTTTTTGCACACAAAGGTTCAGTTTTCTAAGTCCTAGTCATTGGAGGAGCTGCCCTTGCCCTTTTGCGCACTCAGGTGCCCTTGTCAGAACTGAGATGATGGTGTATGTAGGGTTTCTGGACCTCGTAGGTCTGGTTTTATGACACTACGTCATTCTAATCACTGTAGCTTCATCACATAATTTAAAATCAGGAAGCATGAAGTCTCTAACGTTTTCTTTCTTGGATTTTTTTTGGGGGGCAGGGGGCTATTTGCAGTCTTTTATGGTTCCATAAAATTTTAGCATTGTTTTCTCTATTTCTGTGAAGAATTCCATTGGAATTTTGGTAGGGATTATGTTGAATCTGTATATCACTTTGGGGACTATGAACAGTTTAACAATATCAAGTATTCCAGTGAGCCCAGAATGCCTTCCCATTAGTATGTCTTCAGTATCTTTCATTGAAATTTTATATTTTCAGCATACAGATCTTTCACTTCCTTAAATTTATTCTTAAATATTTTAATTATTCATTTATTATATATTATTATAAATGAGATTGTTTGGTTTTCCGTGAGGTTTCTACATTTATATAAACATGCTACTGACTTTTGTGTGTTGATTTTTTATCCTGAAAATTTGCTAAATTAATTTAATAGTTCTAACAGGGTGTGTGTGTGTGTGTGTGTGTGTGTGTGTGTGTGTGTGTGTGTGTGTCTATGTGTGTGTGTGAGAGAGAGAGAGCGAGCGAGGACGTGCGAGAGATCTTTGTAGGTTTTCACAGTTAGCATGATGTCAGACACTGCATCCTGCCTTATATGGATGCCTTTATTTCCTTTTCTTGTCTTACTGCTCCTCCTAGTTCCAGTTTGATGATGAATAGGAATGGTAAGAATGCATATTTGCCTTCTACCAGATCTTAGCAGAAAAGCATTTTCCATTGATTGTAATATAAGTGTGTGTTTTTAATATAGCCTTTATTGTGTTGAGAAACTTTAGTTCTGTTCCTAAACTGATAAGAAAGGATTTCTGATATTTTTCAAGTGCTGTTTCTGTGTCAAATGAGATAATCATTTCATTCTGTTAATGTAATGTATTGTGTTGATTGGTTTACACGTGTCAAAATAGCCATATGCCATGGAATAATTCCACTTGGTCTTGATTTTATATATATATATATATATATATATATATATATATATATATATATATATATATATATTCATTGTGAAGTTATTACCCAAAGTAGGCTCATTAACATATAAATCATCTCACATAGTTGATTTTGTGGTAAGAATAGCTAACAAATCTCCTTAAGAAGATCTTAAGCATAAAATTATTGACATTGAGTATAGACACCATGTTGTACATAAGGTCTCCAGAATCTATTAATTTTGTAATTGAAATTTTGTATCTTCTGACCAGTGTTTTCCCACTCTCCACCCCCACATTCCAGGTCACTGTTCTTCTGTTCTTTGCGTTCCAGACTTTAAATTTCACGTACAAATGAGGTCATGCAGTATTTGTTTTTCTGTGTCTGACTCATTTAATTTAGCATAATGTTCCCTAGGTTCATCAATATTGTTGCAAAAGAAGGAATTTTCTTATTTTTTTCAGGCTGAGAAATATTTATTTTATTCTATATGCTACAATTTCTTTATCCATTATTTATGGATTTAGGTAGTTTCCATACCTTGGCTATAGTAAATAATGCTGTGATGAACAAAGTAGTACAAATATTATTTTAAGATAATTTTATTTTCCTTGGCTATAGAATTGGGAATGTTGAATCATGGGCTACTTCTATTTTAAAATTTTTGAGGAATCTTTGCACTGTGTTTCATAATGGCTATACCAATCTACCTTCCTCTAACAGTGTATAAATTTTCTCTTTTCTGCACATTCTTATCAACACTTGTTATCTTGTGACTTTTTAATTAAAATCAGCCTAATGGATGTGAGATGATATTTCATTACCGTTTTCATTTACACTTTCCTGGTGATTAGTGAGAATGAACACCTTTTCATGTAACCATTGCCCATTTCTTGTTTGGAAAAATGTCCATTCAGGTCCTTTGTCCATTTTTAAATTGCCCACTTTTTGCTATTGAGTTGTATGAAATTAAAATGTATTTTGAATGTTAACCCCTTATCAAATATATGATTTTGATTTTCCAATATTTCCTCCTATTATGTAGATTGTATTTTCATTTTTTGTTTCCTTTGTTATACAAAACCTTTTTTAATTTCATGTAGTCCTACTTGTTGATTTTTGTTTTCTTGGCTTATACCCAAGAAATCATTGTCAAGACCAATATATTTTCTGCTAGTGGTTTTATGATTTCAGGCCTTATATTGAAATTTTCAATTCACTTTGGGTTGGTTTTTATGTATGGTGTTAGATATGGGTCAAATTTCTTTCTTTTCTTTTCTTTTCTTTTCTTTTCTTTTGGAAAGTGGAGAGTCAGTTTCCAATGCATATATTAAAGAGGCTATCTTTCCCCACTGAGAATTCTGGGCACATTGGTGGAAGTCCCATATGCTGGTATCTCACAGTTTTGATTACTATTACAGTTTTGTAATATAATTTGAAATCAGACAGTGTGATGTCTCCAGCTTTGCTCTTCTTGTTCAAGATTGCTTTAACTATTAGTAGTCTTTGTGGTTCCATTGGAAGCTTAGGGTATTTTTTCTACTTCTGTAAGAAAATGTCATTGAAAGTTTGATAGGGATTGCATTAAATGTACCAGTATATCTGGAAAGTATTGACATTTTGACAATATTACTTTTCCAATACATGATCATAGGATGTCTTTCCATTTCTTTGGACCTTTTTCAATTTCTTTCATTGATATTTTATAGTTTTCAGTGTGCAGATGTTTTATCTCATTATTTTGTTTTAATCTTCATTGTTATGGTGAGAATCAGAGAATTCGAAGAGTTCAGCTTCAAAATTTTAAAGTCAGTTCAGATTAAGATGGCGTGTCTCCTGCATGTCCTGATGCTACCTATTTCAGCTTGCCACTGAAGTAACTTTGAGAGTGATGAGATCTCACTGGAGTCATAATGCACCCATGGCCTGAGTCCGAAAATGTCCATTAAACAATTAATTAAAAGATTCTGGAAACCCTGTCATTTTCTCAGTGTCTGTCTCTTAGCTCAGAAATGCAAAAGTCACACCACCCAGCGGAGTGAGAAGCCCCTCGGCAGGGTGTGCACTGCTTTCCAAGTGAGCCAGGTGTGGTGTCCTTTGTCCTGTCCCCTGGCTCCACGCGTCTGTCCTCCTACATTCAGTGAGCCAGAATTTGGCACCAGGATCAGAGGTGAAGGCCTGCAGGGATGCTTCGGTCACCTAGGAGCCCTCTGGAACAGCCTGGGGAGGGTACTGTGCTACCAGATACTGGTCCCTTTTAGGGTCTGACCACCAGGCTGCAGGACTTTGACGCGGGACAGCAGGGCTGTGAGGGTGGGGCAGCTGGCAGGCAGCAGAGATGTAGCCAGTTGCCCCGCACAGCAGCCTGCACAAGGGAACTGTGTTCTGTGCACATTCCAAATAAAATCACATTCTGAAACTCGTCAGTAGTGAGAAGCAAAGGAAATGTTAAAATCTGCTTCATCCTCTGGGTAGGGGGACAGAGGACACAGGACAGAAAGCTATGGGAGAAAGTGCAGCTCGGAGACCGATGCTTAAGAGGGCGAGAGCACCCGGGCACTGCCCTCCTCCTTCCCAGTGTGGTCAGTGCGGCCGTCAGGGGGATGACAGGGTAGAGAGGCAGAGGATGGGAGACACGTCCAGGAACTAAATGTGGAAAGAGCAGAAATAACGTCTGTGGTACAGGAAGACTAGAAACTGAAGGTGAAAAATAACAAGATCAGGAAACCTGCTTTAGTAAGAGCCAAGTTTTATAAAGTATGCTGAAATGTTCTTAGAAGGTTTAAAGATGTAACCAGAATAATTTAAAATTTGTCATTGATCATTTAATTCCAGGAAAAGATAAGCCAAAAATAATATGGCCAATCTAAAAATAATTAGGAAATAAACACAGGAATGTGGTTTGTGTGTTAATGAACCATCTGTCTGGTAGGAGACAGACTTAAAGCAACATTGTCACACACGGTGATAATTGCCACCAGACAATTACCAGCTGAATGTGACAGAGAAGTTGGGGTAGAAAATCTGAAAAGGTGGCACCTACACTGTCTGGAAATACGCGAAGGGACTCTAACTGAGGAGGCTCCTCCACAGAGCACAGAGGTATCCAGGTATAGAGCATTAAGAAGCAGTAAGGGGTCTGGGTTGGCCCAAGGGAAGACACAAGGGAAATGTGTCTAGAAAGTGAGTCGAAAGAATAGAGAAGGAAAATATTTCCCCTGGGATGTGAACAGGTATATATGTTCTGTATTTAACTTGTCTGGAGATGCGTTGGGGATTAGCCATTTTGATTTTAGGAAATCAAGTATAAAATAACTTTGACCACTCCCATGAGTCTGTGTTCAAATGTTTTTTATTATTCTTTCCCATTTTATTCCCCCAGTATATTTTAAGGATGGACTACTCATTGCTTCTCGCAAGGTATATGAAGACACCATTCACTTGGAGTTAGAGCAACCTGACCTCCAGTCCACATTCCTAGACACTGACCTTGCTCAGGATACTGCACTCAGGTAAAGCAGGCTGGGCAACGGCCTGTGGCTATGTTGATTCTTGAACCGGTTTCACTCTGGGGAAGATAGCCTTGTGCTTTGAGTATGCATTTTGATTTGGGCCCATGTGATCTAGCATTGGGCCTGGAACACAGAGCGCAAGTTAGTCCCATGATTTATGTGTGTGTGTGTGTGTGTGTGTGTGTGTGTGTGTGTGTTTTACATTGGCAACCATAGGTCTTTTCTAGTGGTGGACATTCTGGAAATATGCATCCTATTTTAAATTAAGGCAACTGGAGAAAGAGGCCTCATGTGCAGGCTGAGAGGGCAGACTGTAGCCAGAATGCCAGGTTTGCATGTTGGCTTGGGACCACATGGCCTCGCCTGTCCTCCATGAGTGTGGTGGAGCAGAGATTGGCTCCCTGTGAGGAGCCATGCACGTTGGCACGCCGGGTGAGGCGCTGACCAGCAGTGCTGGGAAACACTAGCACTTGCAGTTTCTCAGATGCAGCTCATGTTTGAGCTCCTTGTGGTTGGGGGTTAAGTCTGTAGACGAGAGGAGAGAATTTGCTGTATCTGATTACAAGCAGGAGTGCATCTTCCATCAAAACTCACACGTGACACATTGTGATCAGTTGTACCCCAAATTTCTGAAGTTAAAAGAGAGGAGAGTCAAGTGCCTGTGAGCCTGAAAGCCACCCTAAGTACAGCACACCACGCCCAGAAGGAACAGGTGTTGACATACTCGCTCGCTCCCTGGTCCACAGAACAGGCGCAGGCATCCAGGCTGCAGGCAGTGTGTCCTGTTCTCTATGGGCTTACGGCCCTGCCATGCACATACAAGGGCTCATACCTAACAGACTCTTGGCTCGTCACTATTAGTGGCCGTTTTCAAGCCCTCCCCAAGGTATTTCTGGAAGGCTCCTTAGTGTCCTTAGAGCAGCTGTGGGAACAGGACTGTGTGGCCTGCTGCTGTGATCTGCATGGGCAGCGGTCAACACTGCTGGCCACACCACCCTCGTGGAGGTCCACACGCACATTCCACTGTGAGGTCCACAAGCACATTCCTTGCAGGAGACGCTCTCCCTAGGGTTTGGCTTTCTATAGCTCCTGGAATTTATTGTTTTTGGAAGAAGAGAAGCCACAAGTCCTGACCCCGCCCCATGTGGGTGAGTTATTTAACATGGTACTGCCAGTGTTTCTGTTTCTCACAGCCAACTTGGGCTGCGTCCAGGCTTTGTCTCTCTGCTCAGCAGGATGATGGGCTGATGCCTGGTGAAAGTTTTGGTTTCCAGGTGTAAAAATTCCACATCTTTTATTGAAATTAGACTAGTGGCTATATTCTTCCCATAGTCCTGTTTTTAAATCCATTTCTTTTCTCAGCTTGATGTTGTTTCTCAGTATGACAAATATTCTGTACTCTGGTATGTAACTTGGGAATTCTTTGATTTAATTAGCCTGAAATCTTTGATGCCATTTAATTTTGACTTCAGGGGACAGACACAAGAGAAACTTATAACATATTTTTCCATAAAAAATCTAGTATTGTCCTAAAATAGCATATTGGTAGCTACACAGATAGACCTCATGGTTTTTTTTTTCAACTTCTACATTTCCAAATTAGTTTCAATATTGAAATTAAATGCTCTTTTAGAGTAAATTTATAACACAAAGTAAGTGTCAATACTATAACCAAAATGTCTAATTCTAATTCAGGTGAAGCAGTGACAGTTCTCATTAGTGGTATTTATTTCTTATTTGTACAATTTTTAAATGGCAGGACTCATAAAATAAACAATATACAACTGTTATTCAGGCCTATTATTTATGTACAAAAGATTTTGTAATTTAGCTTGATTTGGATAATGTTAAGGTATGTTTAAAAGAACCACATGACAGTGAGGAGACGTTTGGAAAGGTGAAGTGAAAATGCACTCTGTCTTTGTAAATCGTGAGAAGCAGTCACATTGCTCCATGAGACCCAAGAGGCTCAGTTCTCTGAGGCCTGTGGGGGCTGGGGGGTGAGGGAGCCGCCTGTGGCAGAGAAGGACCAGCCCTGTCTGGGGACGGGGTGGCTAGCTTGGAAAATCCAGAGCTGTTTCTTGTTTCAAATTCCTGGTTTCTTCAAAGTGAAGAGGTTCAGTGTGGAAAGTCACTGGAAGAGGACAGTCAGCATCCTTTTACAGAAGTGATTAAAATATTCTTTGCTTTGTTCTCAGTAGATGTGGTCCTGGTCAGTCGAATTTCCCGAGGCCCGTGGACCTGGGTTTACTTCAAGGACTAACTGTCCTCACGTAGGTCCTCCCAGACCTCAGGTGTGCTCTCCAAATGACAGTCACCTGTCATGCGTCTTCAAGGAACACAAATGTGGTGCAGATGCCTTCACTCAAAGCACGGGCGGAAGTCGGCACTCCATGTGGCAGGTAGGCGGCCTGTGCAGCCTGCATGTGGAGTGGGATGTCGTGGTGACCACAGCTGCTGGAAGAGCAGGAAGGAGGTGCCCGAGGCCACCAGGTGGAGGACAGACTGGGGAGAGGGTGGACCCACACAAGTCTCCAAGTCTCGTTTGAAAGTCCATCTGCAACTTACACAAGGAAATCGGATTGAAAGGGCTCGGAAATCTAAGTTGCCTTTTATCACAAATCCAGAGTTTCAGGATAATGTTTATTTTTTTCTACACCAAAGGGGATAATAGAAGTTTTATACCTTAAAAGGAAGAACAAAGTCTTGAATATTTGCCCTGAAAATAGAGCAGCAGAGCAGCACCAGGAAAGCCACTTGGGCCGAGAAGCAGGGGCGTGGCGGCTGGGAAGCTGCACCCCGTGGGGTCCACAGGCTCCAGACAGGTGCCACCCTGGCACCCCACCTCAGCGTCCTCTTGCCTGGAGGAGACACCTCTCAACAGTGAGCAACAGACTTCCTTCTCCTTTTGAGAGCTAGCTTGGCTACTCCAAGGGCAAACAGGGACGTGGCTGTCCCGCACCAGCCTCTCCAGTGTTTGCAGGGACCCCAGATGGGAACCTCAAGGTGAACTGCTGAGAATCCGGCCCTTTTAACCAGCCTACCATGTGTGTGGAAATCAGAAAGGAGTAAGATTCTACAATGAGTTAAATTCTTTGAGTCCTGCCTACACATTTAGCTATCACTTAAGTGGGCTTAATGGGCTACACTTAGGCTTCTTTTTTTTAATATTTGTTTTTTAGTTGTAGTTGGGCACAATACCTTTATTTTATTTATGTACTTTAATGTGGTGCTGAGGATGAACCCAGGGCCTCGAATGTGGTAGGTGGGGGCTCTACCACTGAGCCCCAGCCCAGCCCTAGGCTTCTTACAGTCAGGGAAATCATGGGAAGTCTTAATTCATCCTGGCTACCTGGAGACGACAGCAGGCCTTCTGCACATGTGAATCTGGAGATGAGATGAGGCCTGCGGTCACCGCTCATGAGATGTGGAAGGTGGAGGCCTCATGGTGGATTTATGGCAGTGAAGAAGCAGCAGAAGCAGGGACTTGGTGTGAGAGGTGGTCACCCAGTGGACAGCTGGGCAGCAGCATGGACTGTGGGCCAGGTAGATTAGAAGGTGCAGCTGCATGAAGCATCCCAAGGAGTGGCTACTGTGACTTCACATGGAAGCAAAACCGAGTT
The DNA here is from genome assembly GCF_964194105.1 of Spermophilus citellus. NCBI lineage: Eukaryota > Metazoa > Chordata > Mammalia > Rodentia > Sciuridae > Spermophilus > Spermophilus citellus. Next base: position 154,361,596 of record NC_138189.1, read on the forward strand.
CTAAAATTCACGTAACCTGCCTCAGGAGCACAGTGATTCAGCCCACGTCTTACCTGGGCTCCTCCCAATAGTACACAGACTCTCCTGTCCCCGTCAGGGACAAGCAGGAGACACCTAGGAGGCAGAGGGATGTGGCTCAGAGCCTCATGAGGGCAGTGTGTTTTGCAGTAGTCAATAGGTGATAATTAATTTACGCAGTCACTGGATCCCCTCGAGTGTGGGCAGAGAAGGGGCAGACAGTGAGGGACACCGTGGAGTGGACAACAAGCAGCCAACACCTCCCATGATTTGGGGTGGTTCCTGTGCTCTCAGCTGATCTCTCCTCTGTCCCTCACTTGTCACCTGTGTCTCCCACAGAGTTCCTGCTGTGTTCCTGCAGCATTCCCTGGTGCTTGCCACCAGCACTCGCTGCAAGGATGGCCAGGGTTGGAGGATTGGCCTGGGCTGCAGTGGTGAGTCCTGGGTCGGAGGAACCTCTGCCACCTGGTGGTTAGAGGCTGTGACCTTCAGATCCTTTACCCCTGTGTTGTCAGGAGATGGTGCTTCCCCGCTGTAGGGCTGCGTGCTTTCAGCCATGTAGCTGCTCTACATTCGCTGCCACCAGTTGCTGCAGGCACAAAGAACAGCCACACTGTTTCCAGCTCCGAATTTCTGTGTTTTCATGACTCCTTACTCTCTAGAATTTTGGTTCATTATTCTATAACCGCTTAACTATTATGATGTTAAAATTCAGACATAGTTGTACTCCTGACCAAAAATCAAGTAGACAAACAGAAGGGCCCGATTCACTCCTTATGGTTTGACTTAAGAGCCTCCAACCATGGGCTGGGCATGAGGCTCAATGGGAGCATGCTTACCTAGCATGTAAGAGGCACTGGGTTCAATTCTCAGCACTGCATATAAATAAATAAATAAATAATATAGCCCATCAACAACTAAAACAATATGTTAAGAAAGAGACTCCAACCTGGCGCACACAGACCATCATTTTGTGTTTCACTTTGGGTTCAGTAGTCAATGCATTGCATGATACAGGGGCTTGTGGTAGATGATTGCAGCCAGCTGCGGCCAGTGTGAGCGTTCGGAGCCATTTAGGGAAGGCCAGGCAGTGCCCAGGAGTTGGGTGGGCTGGGGGTACCAGGTGCACTTTCAACCTGATATTGTTGATGGCTGGTGGGTTATCTATGTGGGCCACGGTAAGCTGAGAGCCACTTGTAATAGCATGTTACTATGATTTTAAATTACTGGATATAGCTGTGCCAAGTCATTAAAAATAAGACTTGTCTGCTCAGTGAGATTTCCAGGACAAATGAGCATGTGAGAATGGGTGGCTGGGGGGAAGTCTCTTCACTGGACACACCCAGCAGTGCAGAGGACTCCCTTACCTCCTGGGGAAGGAGAGCTGAACGCCAGGACTCACCTGGGCTGCTCCGATCCTGCACCACATGGAATGGGATGGTGTGCCCACCTTGAAGGAACGCATTTCCACTATCTGGAGAGGGGAGGGGACAAATTAATTATGTTTATTTTGATGACGAGAATCAGAAAAAAAACACCAAAAATTAAATTTCTGCCCTAAGTATCACAAAATGAAAACAAAATTTCTCTTAAACACTCACTGAGATGCCAACCTTGCCTCCAGCAGCAATGTGCACTGCTCTGCAGGCTGGCAACTCATAGTCCAGGGCCAGCTTAGCTGAAGTCACACACGGCTTGGTGGGGCCTGGAAGTGCCCAGCACCAACCACAGCCCAGGCTCGCCACCAGCAGCATTCGAATTGTGGAGAGCTCAAACTGTTGCTTTATGGCAATAATATTGACACCACCTGTATTTCCTGACGTTGTTTGTGCAAGACAGAGAACTCATTACATTGACTTTATATTGAAGAAATAAATTTGAAAAGAAAGATTCTGTTCCAGCAGAGGCTGGTGTTCATACTGGTTCCTTGAGTGCCAGGCAGCTCATCAGTCACAGATACATTAACATGTTACTCATGAGTTTCTGGCGTTTACTAGGAGGTAAATATAAAGAAGTTCTTTGTCTAGATGTCATATGATATTTTAATGACACAGTCTGATAATAATTTTTACTCAGAAAATTATAGTAGTTGTATTTACTTTCACCACAGTAATAAATAAGCAAACTTCCATCTTACATGCAATCTTTTCTCAGTTTGTTACTTTATGAAAATTGCTTAGAAAGTGAATTAGGACTGTGTGAAGGACAGCCAGCACGCATTTCCAGGACCAGCGCACAGCTGGGGTGCTTGATGGAAAAGCCGCAGGTTGGCGGGTGGCTGGATTCGGCGGTGCATCCTGCAGAGCCAGCCCAGTCCTCCTGGAGGAGGGCCACCTCCAGGCCCACAAGTAATCTTAAATTTGTGCACTGAGCCGTGGAGCGTATCTGAGGGCTATTTGTATCCTAATTTTAGCAATACTGGGTCGGCAATTTGCATAAAGCATAACTACCACGATAGTGCCTCCTTCCAGCCTGTTCACGGCTGATGCGCCACCCTACGGAGCAGCGGGCTCCTTGTTCTGTGGAGCCAGTCCTGTGCAGCCACAGCCGCCGCCCAGTATGACCCACCGAGATACAGTTCCAGGCTAACTGAGCACAAGCCTTTTGGCTGCTTCCCTGTGCCAGGGAAAAGAGAGAGGGCCAAGAGTCTCCCTGTGATAAGAGACGTTGGGCATGGGCAGAGGAAGGAGGGCGCACCAATAGAGCAAGGGGGACCCCAGGTGTGTGGGCTCATTTCACAAACAACCCCACACGTTTCCTAGACGTCCATTCTTTGGAGCAGCTGAGTTAAACCACGGTCAATCCTATACGTAAAGCCAATGTGCACATAGACAGAAAGTTTCCATAAGATTTCATGCAGCTTCTAGTCTCCCAAGGCCTCAGGTTAAGAACTCCTGCTAGGATGGAGGAGGCAGCAATTAGAGCAGAAAGAAGATGAGGGTCATTATGTCAACCTAGTGTGATCTTTAGGAGGAAAAGAAAACTGGGTCATAATCAGAGGAAGAGGAATGGGGTACAGGTAAAGCCAAACAATGGACGGAAGTAGGGACGGCAGGACGTAATGTGAGAACTGTGGAGAGACTGTCTGGAAGATGTGTGATGTTGTGGGGAATTAAAGTGTATCCAAAACTGTTCAGAGGACCTGGACCCTTTCCAGAGCTTACTCTAAAGGAGTGAACTCTGCCTTGAAGGTCCTTGGCAGACTCTCGGCCGTCTCTCGGCCAAGGGTGCTGGTGTTGCTGATCAAGCAGGGAGCAGGGGTGTGGATGAGATGAAGTGGAAGGGAGGGGGGCACCTCATGGCAGGAGAAGCTGGGACCTGGCGTTTAGCCTGCGAGGGCAGTGTGCCTAAGCCAGGGCGAGAGGACTATTGCATGTGTCCTTCAGCCTTTCCACCTAAAGGGGATCATGGTCAGAGGGTCGGGGGAGTATGTGGTGGTGTCCTGATGTTGACTCCTGGCATGTCCTGGTGGGGTTGGCGATGGTATTTGTGAAGTTGAGGGTGTTTTGTGTGCACAGACCTCTTTACCCAGCCCAGACAAGGACTGCAGGGAGGGCGCGTGACCCATAGGACTCCTTCGATTCTAGATGTTTAGGCATGTCCATCAGGCACTTCCACGTCCACCAGTGTCACCGATTTCCTGAAATAGAAGAGCAGCCGTTCTCCCAGGCATATTTTGACAGTTGTGTGTTCCACCAGCAGTTGGGAGTGAGCAATCTTAATCAACTTTAAAAAAGCAAAACCATACTTATTCACTCTGTGTGCTGTGTGGAAACTCACTACAGCAGCCCTAGCCACAGACAGTCTCTAGGAAGCAGCTGTGGTTTCCAGACAGCATCTGAGGTGTTTCAGTACATTCTGCGTCTTGGCACAGTGAGCCTGCTCCGAGTTCTCTGAGCCTGGCTGTCTCCTGTCCCAATGATAACCTTACTTTGGCAGATGAGAACAACTGGGAACACGAGTAGATGAAAGAGAGATGGTTCCTGTGGTCTGGGCAGTGCCTCATGCCTTCTGCTGGACAGGTTCTTGCAGAATGAGGCTGAGGCTGGAAGCTCCACAGGGGATCTGGTTCTAACCCTGCTGGAGCAAACACCTAGTTCCTCTCACCCCTTCATGGGAGTCCAGGGTCCCACTGTGCCACTTTTTCTGAAGTGGAGAAAAGGTAGTGTCCATCAAAAGTAAAGAGTACATACTCCTGTCTCTTTGAAGCTGAGGTGCATCTTGCATGTTTTGTAGGACATTGCTCAGGCACACTCAGTCAGTTCATGCTTCTTGTCCAAAATTCCCTGGATAATTGTCCTGTAACATTTTAAGTAAGAAAGGATTGTATGATCACAATTGCAGCAAAGTTATTTCAGAGGGTGGAGCGCATAGCATGAGGTCCTTCAATTTAGGTGGTGGGTAAAATGGGGACAGAGTAAAGTGAATTCAGAGTAGAACAAGAGATGCAAGTCTCCTCCCTCTCGCACCACCTGGCTTTGCCGAGTGTCTGAAGAGGATTGAAAGTAGGTGTTTAGTGGCAGCTGTTGCTCGATACATATAATGATTTTTGAAAGTGCTCTGATTGAATGACAATATTAGTTTTCTAATAAGGAGTCTTTACACTTCTTTTTATCTTATGTAACTTTGTAAGAGGAAAACCTCACACTCCTAAAACAGCTTGTTCCAGTTGCCACATCTCAAACACAGACACAGTGGGAGGACCGCTGGGTCCACACACAGCTGCGAGGAGTGTGCTTTGTGAATGCTTATTGTGCCCCAGTGCAATACGAACATATGCTTTTAAAAACAACTTCTAAACAATTAGCTATCTAAATGATAATACAAAAATTTATATAAAATGTTTCCAATCAAGCTTATACTAATTTCTTTTTAAATGTATTAAGCATTTTGATTGAAGTAACACCACTCACAACCCTACCACTCGATGTCCATCTGATTTCCCAGGAGAGACTAGATTCTGTGCCTCATGTATTTTGCATAGAGTTCACATATAATTGAAGAGGAGCATGGTTCATGGAACCTTGCAGACTCTCTTTGCCCACTATCTGCAATGGATGTGGACACTGCACTAGTTGGAAGTCTTGGGACCCAATGCTTGTGTCTCTCCTGACCTACAAATTTGTATCTTGAAACCCTAACCCAAAATGGCAGCATTAGTAGGAGGAGCCTTGGGAGGGAATCGAGTGTCCCAGAGGTCAGCAGAGAGGGGCCCATGGTGGATCAGTGTGCTTAGAGGGAAAAGAAACAGTCTGTCTTCCTCAGCCTCTGAGCATAAGGGAGACGCCTCGTCTGCATGAGGGCCAAGACTGCCGGAAGCCAGACCTGCTGCACCTTGACCTGGCACTTTCTGCCTCTGAGCTGGTAAAATCACATGCTTGTTCTATAGGCCACAAGCCCATGTGTCTCTGTCACACACCTGAAACAGGAATCTTCTTCAAAAAGAAGCAGAGTGGGGTGTCCTGAGGCTGCCGTGGAAGGTGGCTCATTATTCAAGGGGTGCCTGGTTCAAACTCTCCAGGGAGAGGAATTCTGAATCAGCTGTTTCCCAAGCACTGCCGTCACCTGCAGCCTAACCTATCTGATATCAGCAATGTACAGCCCACGTGTCCTCATTTCATCCAGGTGCAGCCCTCCTGCTGCGGCAAGGACACGAGGCCTTGGACATGGAGGGCCGAGGCTCCAGCGGCCTCGGGAAGCGCCAGTGTGCGGAGTTCCAGGCCGGCAGCCTGGAGCAGGGGTGCTGCCCGCCCTGCGGCAGTCTGCGCTGGGTTTGAGGTGTGGCCCTATGTGGAAAGCTACGTAGCATGGCATAAATGGCAACTTGACAGGGGCCTGAGCTTTGTTGGTGGCACTGATGTGACAACACACCTAGGTGGGAACAGGGCAGCCCTCAGCCAGTTGTCTTGACAGATGTGAGCTGAGAGTGGGGGCTTCAGAGCACATGAGTGCGTTGTCCTGCTGGGGACGCTATGCTGGAGGGCTGGCTCTCCTGGAGAGGGCCCTCCGTGCAGGTGTCCCTGGTGGAGCTCCTTTAAGGCCTGCTCCTTTCCAGGTATGGAACCTCCGTAAACTAAGAGCTACAGACTTCAAAACTAGTGGTGAAACACAATTCCATTTTCTGTTTTAGAGTATCTTTTTTTTTTTTTTTTTGGCACTGGAAATTGAACCCAGGGGCACTTTACCACCAATTACATCCCCAGTCCTTTTTAAGAATTTTTTTCTTTTGAGACAAGTCTCCCTAAGTGACCTAGAATTTGCAATCTTCCTGCCTCAGCCTCCCAAGTAGCTGGGAATACAAGCCTGACTAGGTTTAGAATATATTTGAAAATGTCTCTATGCAAATTAAAAAAGAAATAAAACAATGCAGTGTATCAGTTACAGCATAAATCATTTTGGAATTTGGGTTTTTACATGGAATCTAAAAATTTTTTAAACTTAAAAATACAATTTTTTTTAAACTAAAGAATAATAAAGAAAATCTTTGGTGTGTCAATCTTAAACTCACATAGGGGCATTTTGTTTTTCTTCAAACATTCAATAGGATTCATTTACTTACCTGTATATTTATTTGGTACCAGGGATTGAACCAGGGGTCACTTAACCACTGAGCCACATCCCCAGCCCTTTTTTTATTTTTTATTTTGAGACAGGGTCTTGCAAAGTTGCTAAGGACCTTGCTAAATTGCTGAGGCTGGCTTTGAACTTGCAATCCTCCTGCCTCAGCCTCCTGAGTCATTGTGTTTACAGGTGTGTGCCACTGCACCCGGCTCAATAGGATTTTTTTTTTAATTTTTTATTGATTATTTAAAGCATTACATAGCTCATGATATATCATCTTTCATACATTAGACTCAAATTGTGTTTTGAACTCCCATTTTCACCCCAAATATAGATTGCAGAATCACATCTGTTACATATTCACATTTTTACATAATGCCATATTAGTGTCTGTTGTATTCTGCTACCTTTCCTATCCCCTACTATCCCCCCTCCCCTCCCCTCCCCTCCCATCTTCCCTCTCTATCTCCCCTGCTGTTGTTCAATTCTCTCCCTTTTTTTTCCCTCCCCCTTGCCCCTCATAGCCTCTTATAATTTTATGTATCCTTGAAGGTCTCCTACCATTTCCATATGCTTTCCCTTCTCTCTCCGTTTCTCTCCCCCCATTCGTCTTTGTTTACTGTAGTCTTTTCCACATGCTCTTCCTTCCTGTTCTGTTCTTAGTTGTTCTCTTTATATCAAAGCAGACATTTGGCATTTGTTTTTTAGGGCTTGGCTAGCTTCACTTAGCATAATCTGCTCTAATGCCATCCATTTCCCTGCAAATTCTATGATTTTGTCATTTCTTAGTGCTGCATAATATTCCATTGTGTATAGATGCCACATTTTTTTTATCCATTCATCTATTGAAGGGCATCTAGGTTGGTTCCACAGTCTAGCTATTGTGAATTGTGCCGCTATAATCATTGATGCAGCCGTATCCCTATAGTGCGCTCTTTTAAGGTCCTCAGGGAATAGTCCGAGAAGTGCAATAGCTGGGTCAAATGGTGGTTCCATTCCCAGCTTTCCCAGGAATCTCCATACTGCTTTCCAAATTGGCCTCACCATTTTGCAGCCCCACCAGCAGTGTACAAGTGTACCTTTTTCCCCACATCCCCGCCAACACTTGTTGTTGTTTGACTTCATAATGGCTGCCAATCTTACTGGAGTGAGATGGTATCTTAGGGTGGTTTTGATTTGCATTTCTCTGATTGCTAGAGATGGTGAGCATTTTTTCATGAACTTGTTGATTGATTGTATGTCCTCCTCTGAGAAGTGTCTGTTGAGGTCCTTGGCCCATTTGTTAATTGGGTTATTTGTTATCTTATTGTTTAATTTTTTGAGTTCTTTGTACATTCTGGATATTAGGGCTCTATTGGAGGTGTGGGGGGTAAAGATTTGTTCCCAGGATGTAGGCTCTCTATTTACCTCTTTTATTGTTTCTCTTGCTGAGAAAAAACTTTTTAGTTTAAGTAAGTCCCATTTGTTTATTCTGGTTGTTAACTCTTGGGCTATGGGTGTCCTATTAAGGAATTTGGAGCCCGACCCCACAATTTGTAGATCGTAGCCAACTTTTTCTTCTATCAGACGCAGTGTCTCTGATTTGATATCTAGCTCCCTGATCCATTTTGAGTTAATTTTTGTGGATGGCGAGAGAAAGGGATTCAATTTCATTTTGTTGCATATGGATTTCCAATTTTCCCAGCACCATTTGTTGAAGATGCTATCCTTCCTCCATTGCATGCTTTTAGCCCCTTTATCAAATATAAGATAGTTGTAACATTGTGGATTAGTCTCTGTGTCTTCTATTCTGTACCATTGGTCCACCCGCCTGTTTTGGTACCAGTACCATGCTGTTTTTGTTACTATTGCTTTGTAGTACAGTTTGACCTCTGGTATCGCTATACCTCCAGATTCACACTTCCTGCTTAGAATTGCTTTTGCTATTCTGGGTCTTTTGTTTTTCCATATGAATTTCATGATTGCTTTGTCTATTTCTACAAGAAATGCCGTTGGTATTTTGATTGGCATCGCATTAAACCTATAGAGAACTTTGGGTAATATCGCCATTTTGATGATGTTAGTTCTGCCTATCCATGAACAGGGTACATTTTTCCATCTTCTGAGATCTTCTTCTATCTCTCTCTTTAGGGTTCTGTAGTTTTCATTGTATAAATCTTTCACCTCTTTTGTTAGGTTGATACCCAAGTATCTTATTTTCTTTGAGGATATTGTGAATGGAGTGGTTTTCCTTATTTCCATTTCAGAAGTTTTGTTGCTGATATATAGGAATGCCTTTGATTTATGCGTGTTGATTTTATAACCTGCCACTTTGCTGAATTCATTTATTAACTCTAGCAGCTTCTTTGTAGACTCTTTTGGGTCTGTTAAGTATATTATCATGTCATCCGCAAATAGCGATAGTTTAATTTCTTCTTTTCCTATTTTTATGCCTTTAATTTCTTTTGTCTGTCTAATTGCTCTGGCTAGTACTTCGAGAACTAAATTGAATAGAAGTGGTGATAGAGGGCATCCCTGTCTTGTTCCAGATTTTAGAGGAAATGCCTTCAATTTTTCTCCATTCAGAATGATGCTAGCCTGAGGCTTAGCATAGATAGCTTTTACAATGTTGAGGTAAGTTCCTGTTATCCCTAGTTTTTCTAGTGTTTTGAACATAAAGGGATGCTGTACTTTGTCAAATGCTTTTTCTGCATCCATCGAGATGATCATGTGGTTCTTGTCTTTAAGTCTATTGATGTGGTGGATAGCATTTATTGATTTCCGTATATTGAACCATCCTTGCATCCCAGGAATGAATCCTACTTGATCATGGTGCACAAGTTTTCTGATATGTTTTTGTATTCGATTCGCCAGAATTTTATTGAGAATTTTTGCATCCAAGTTCATTAGAGATATTGGTCTGTAGTTTTCTTTCTTTGAAGTATCTTTGTCTGGTTTTGGGATCAAAGTGATGTTGGCCTCATAGAATGAATTTGGAAGAGCTCCTTCTTTTTCTATTTCTTGAAATAGCTTGAAAAGTATTGGTATTAATTCTTCTTTGAAGGTTTTGTAGAACTCCGCTGTATACCCATCTGGTCCAGGGCTTTTCTTAGTTGGTAGTCTTTTGATGGCTTCTTCTATTTCTTCTTTTGTTATTGGTCTGTTTAAATTGTGTGTGTCTTCCTGTCTCAATCTGGGCAATTCATATGCCTTAAGAAATTTATCGATATCTTCGTTATCTTCTATTTTATTGGAATATAGGGTTTCAAAATACTTTCTAATTATCTTCTGTATTTCTGTAGTGTCTGTTGTGATATTGCCTTTTTCATCCCGTATGTTAGTAATTTGAGTTCTCTCTCTTCTTCTTTTCGTTAGCGTGGCTAAGGGCTTGTCTATCTTATTTATTTTTTCAAAGAACCAACTTTTAGTTTTATCTATTTTTTCAATGGTTTCTTTTGTTTCAATTTCATTGATTTCTGCTCTAATTTTAATTATTTCTTGTCTTCTACTACATTTGCTGTTGTTTTGCTCTTCCTTTTCTAGATTTTTGAGGTGTTGTGTGAGTTCATTTATTTGTTGGTTTTTTCTTTTTTTGAGGTAAGAACTCCAAGAAATGAATTTCCCTCTTAAAACTGCTTTCATTGTGTCCCATAAATTCCGGTATGTTGTGTCTGTGTTATCATTTGACTCTAAGAATTTTTTCATCTCCTCCTTTATGTCTTCTATAACCCATTGATCATTCAATAACATATTGTTCATTTTCCATGTGATGTAGGATTTTTCCTTCCTTCTTTTATCATTGATTTCCAATTTCATTCCATTATGGTCAGATATGGTGCATGGTATTATCTCCACGCCTTTATATTTACTAAGAGTTGTCTTATGGCATAATATATGGTCTATCTTTGAGTAGGATCCATGTGCTGCTGAGAAGAACGTGTATCCACTTGATGATGGTTGATATATTCTATATATGTCGGTTAAGTCTAGATTATTGATTGTGCTGTTGAGTTTTATAGTTTCTTTATTCAGTTTTTGTCTAGAGGATCTGTCTAATGGCGAGAGCGGTGTGTTGAAGTCACCCATAATTATTGTGTTGTGGTCTATTTGACTCTTGAACTTGAGGAGAGTTTGTTTTATGAACGTTGCAGCTCCATTGTTGGGTGCATGCAAATTGATGATTGTTATGTCTTGTTGGTGGATGGTTCCTTTTAACAGTATATAGTGACCTTCTTTGTCCTTCTTGATTAACTTAGGTTTGAAGTTGATTTTATTCGATATGAGTATGGCCACTCCTGCTTGCTTCCGAGGGCCATGTGAGTGGTATGATTTTTCCCAACCTTTTACCTTCAGCCTGTGTATGTCTTTTCCTATCATATGAGTCTCCTGAAGGCAGCATATTGTTGGATTTGTTTTTTTGATCCAGTTTACTAGCCTATGTCTCTTGATTGGTGAGTTTAGGCCATTAACATTTAAGGTTACAATTGAGATATGATTTGTATTTCCAGTCATGCTTCTTTATTTATTTATTTTAGTTTGGTTAGTTTTGCTTTTTGGTTATTTTCCTCCCCCTTTACTGAGATACTTCCTGCTGTTAGTTTTGGGCACTATTTTTCACATCCTCTTCTTGTAGTGTTTTGTTCAAAATGCTTTGCAGAGCTGGTTTTCTTGCTGCAAATTCTTTTAGCTTTTGTTTATCGTGAAAGATTTTAATTTCATTGTCAAATTTGAAGCTCAATTTTGCTGGATATAGTATTCTTGGTTGGAATCCATTATTTTTCAGCGTTTGAAATACGTTATTCCAGGATCTTCTCGCTTTCAAAGTTTGTGATGAGAAATCTGTCGTTAACCTAATTGGTTTACCCCTGAAAGTAATCTGCCTCTTTTCTCTCGTAGCTTTTAATATTCTCTCCTTGTTCTGTACGTTGGCTATCTTCATAATTATATGTCTTGGGGTTGGTCTATTATGGTTTTGAATGTTTGGGGTCCTGTAGGCTTCCAGGATTTGGCAATCCATTCCATCTTTCATCTCTGGGAAGTTTTCTAGAATTATTTCATTTAATATGCTGTCCATTCCTTTGGTTTGAATCTCTGTGCCTTCTTCTATCCCTATGACTCTCAGATTTGGTTTTTTTATGACATCCCATATCTCTTGAATAGATTGCTCATGGGAATTAAGCATCTTTTCTGTGTTGACTATATTCTTTTCAAGTTGATAAACCTTGTCTTCATTATCTGATGTTCTGACTTCTACTTGATCAAGTCTATTTGTAATATTCTCGTTTGAGTTTTTAATTTGGTTTATAGTTTCCTGTAATTCTAGGATTATTGTTTGATTTTTTTTTAATATCTCTATCTCCTGGTAGAGCTCATTCTTTGCCATTTGAATTTGTTTGTTTAATTCATTTTCAAAATATATTTTTATTTCTTGGACTTGCTGTCTCATGTCTTCTCTAATATTCCTTTCCATTCGAGTTAGGTATGCCTTGAGTTCTTTCCCTATACCTGTTTCTGAAGTTTCTATGTCCTCCTGTAGAATTGAGTAGTCTTGCATTGTTTGTAATCCTTTTTTCCCTTGTTTTCTCATGTTGTCCACGTTACTTTCCAGCTCTTATTGATTGTCGTGTTTCTGCTCTCCTCTATAGATTTGTTTTGTTTCTGTATTACTCTGATGTCTCTCCTTTGTGTTGTTGAAGTATGACTGCTAACGTGGATTCCGCTGGGAAGGAATTCCGACGTTCGAGCTCCAGTGACGACACTACTCTGCTATGACGGGCCCCAGTCTCCTTGCCGGGGTGCCCTAATGGGGGGGTGTGACTGGACTGTCTCTGTGTGGTTTCAGCTCCCGGTCGTGGCAGGTGGGTAGACTCCAGCCGCCCAGTATCACAGGCCGCGGGCAGGTGATCCGTCACCAACGGGAGGGCGTTCTCCTACCGCCCAGTTACGCGGGCAGTGGGTGAACTGTCACCGGTGGGCCTGCAGTTTACAGCTGCCCAGTCGCGAGGGCCTTGCCTCTAGGCTCCTGGTTTCTCCTGCTAGCCTTGGTTTCTCCTGCTAGACCAGATTTCCCCTCAGTGATGATTCTCGGCAGTTCAAACTGTACTCTGTGCCTGTTTTGTTGTTGCAATCTGTCGGACAGTGGCGGTGGATACTTCAGCTGTCCAAGATGGTGGCCGCTGGTTACCTTAGTGGAGTGTCCCTTGTGGGGGGTGCGGCTGTACCGCTTCCGTCCCCGTCAGCAATCCCGAACTCAGCCCGGGGGTCAGTGCGGGCTTGGGCTCGGCTGGTGGGATACCACCGTGTCGCAGCCACTTAATTCCCTGCTGACTAGTTAACCCCTTCTCTGGGGCGCCACGCCTTCTGTAGCCGCGGGGCAGGCCGCAAGAATCAGACAGCCTGGATCTCCGGGGTCACACCGTTGGCTTTTGGGATCCCCGGCACTCTATGGTTTTGATTTTTTCTGCTTGCTCCTCCCCCAGCGCTGGCTAGACAGGTTTTGTTTTGGCCGCTGATGGGAGGGGGGGTTGGGGGTCAGGTGCCTCTAGCTCTCCTTTAGTCTTTATGCAGGCTCACTCTGATAGTCCCTCCTCCTGAAAGTCCAGGAGAGATTTTATGCGAAATCCCCCTATGTATGGGGGCTGAGCTGGGTGACACACACCTGTTTGTTGTTGCAATCTGTCGGAGAGTGGCGGTGGTTACTTCAGCTGTCCAAGATGGTGGCCGCTGGTTACCCTCAATAGGATTTTTAAAAATGTTTCTATTGGCTGCATTTTGGAAGATGGTACATAAATATAAAACCATTAATGGACCTGGAAGACATTCTATTCAGTGAAATAAGCCAGGAATCTAAAAAGGACCAACTCAAAGGAAGCAGAATAGAGTGGACTCCCAGGATCTGGAGAATGGGGTGTGACTGGGCGGCCAGGTCAAGGGGAGGGGGAAGTCCCAGATCCCTGTCCAACACTGTGATACAGCTAATAGCAATGTGTGCTACGCTTGGAAAGTGCTGAGTGGATTGTAAGTGTTCTACACACCACACACACACACACACACACACACACACAATGTTGTGCACATGCTGATTAACTTGATCTCGCAACTGTGTGCACTGTGTGCAGACATCAAACTATAGCACCGACATATATTATGTGTGTGTGTATAAACACACACACACACACACACACACATATAAATAAAAGTTAGACGACTTCTGTTCTTATTTATGAGGAAGTGACAGAAACCAGCTGCTCTCACCTTACTCTCAGTGGTTAAGTGCCCCCTGGTTCAATCCCTGGTACCAAATAAATATACAAGTAAGTAAAAGATTGCGTGGACAGAGGTTTTTCAGAGTTTGGTTAGTGGTCTGTTCGGACAGTCGCTGCCAAGAGAAGAGAAATAAGAGGTGAGCCCTTTCGACGGACCTTCCAGCCCTGAGGGCTTCTTCCCCAGGTGAGGCTGGGGGCCATGCTTCCAGGAGGAGGGATGGACCCCTGAAGCTAAGGTGGCTGGTCCAGCTAAGCCTGGTGCCAGGAGGAAAGGAGCTGTGCAGAGGGAGCTCTGAGGATCTGCAGCCCGGTCCCTGATTCTTTGGCTCTGGACTGACGGGTAGAGGAGGAGCAAGCTGCAGGGTGTGGGCTCCTTGCACAACAGCCTCCGTGCTGGGCCTCCCCACCATGCAGATGCTCTCAACACACACAGCTCTGACACCCCAGCCCTCTCCTCACAGAGAAGAAGTGGCTCTCTGTGGCTCTGACATCAGGCACCGGCCTCCCCAGGTGCCAGCTGATGTCCTCCTTAGCCAGCACAAGCTCTGAATGCCCACTGTCTCCCCATGTGCAGGAGTGGACATCCGACCCTGATGCAGGAACACACTTGTGTCAAAGCCCCTCCTGTGGGCTCCGTGTGGCATGTCAAGCGGGCCTCTGACATGCGAGGTCTGACACCAGCATGGGGCTTCTCTGCCGGCAAACGCCCCTTCGCCTCACTGGGGACTGGTCCTTGCTCAAGGTGCCCAGCTCTGGGGAGGCATCACTTCCTCTGCCAGTGGCCAGCACTCAGCTGGCTGCTTGTCTGTCGGTGGCACCTTTTCAATCCTGAGCTGGTGACAAGGGACTCTGAGCCTCTGAGGCTGCTCTCTCCAGCACCCCCGCAGCTGGCCAGCGCAGATGTACACCTCCCAACCCTGGAACTTGGTGACATGTCAGGCATGTGGCAAAGGGGACTGAGGCTGCTGATCGGCCGGCCTTGACCGGGGGGGATTACCTGGGCTGGTGTGCTTGAAGATGGGAGGGGCCTCTGGGAGCTGGCAGGGTGAGAAGTGGACTCGTATGCGGGGGAGCAGCCTGCCGCTCTTCCCCAGTTTAGCCCAGTGGGGCCCAGGGGATGTCTGGACTCCAGAACCATGAGATGAATCATCTAGTTGGGGTAAGCTGGGAAGTGGTGATGACTCGTGTGGCAGCCGGTAAAGCTAAGCCTGCTTTCTCTGCCCCAGTTAATGGGACCGGGCTGTTCCAGAAGGGGAGGAGGAGAGAGGCTGGCGCTGTGGGGTACGTGGCTTGGGATGATGTCATAGCCCAAGCAGGCATCTCCGTGTGGGAAGGCGATGCGGGTACTCTGGGGGCGTAGGGGCTGCAGGCTTGCTCAGGACACACTTGAGCACGAGCCTCTGCCAGGCCAGGGCGCCCTGGGGCATCTGCACTACCAAGGCACCACCGCCGCTCTCCGTCTTCAGCGTGGACAGCGTTCTCAGCCTGTCCAGAGGGAAGCACCTCCATGGCCACCTGGAGTCCTCAGCACACAGAGTCCTGCAGGTTGGCAAGGCCTTTGGAATCAGCGTGCTCAGTGCTTGCGAGCAGCCCTGTCCACTTTCAGATCAGCTCTGGAGGCCCAGGGATGGAAAGGACTCTGGGCCGGGGCTGGTGAGTCATCAGGACTGGAGGACAGTGGAAGTGCCTTGCCCCTGAGACCAGGGCGCCTGCTCCTCTGTGAGGTCCTGGACCTCCGCTTTTGTTTTCCCAGGGAGAGTCCACCGCCTTCCTCTTACAGACCCATTCCTGTGGCAGTCTGTGGCTCTGACGTGTGGGAGTGCTCTGGTACTTGAGACCTGTGCTCCCTGATGTCTTGGGCCGCACCAGAGCTGAACAAGCTGCGGAGCACAAACGGGGCTCCCGAGAGGAGGCTGGGTTTCGCCCTCACCCCCATTCCATGGCTCAGGGCCCTCTCTCCCCCAGCTCAGCAGAGGGTGCGGAGTATTTGTGTCCTCCAATTCCACGGAAGGGAGAGAAGCTCATCTTGCAATGGAAACACATGGCCACCCTGTGGCTTTTCCATTAGGAGACGATTGAAGGGCAGTTGGATTCACCCTGACTGCAGTGGAGCGGAGCGTCCCAACAGCGGTGATGAAGAGAGTCACAGGATGCTCATTGTCACACAGCGTCCCAGCAGCTCCCTCCAGAACTTCAGGGAACGTGTTTAAAATCACCAATTTGCTTTCCGGTGTTCTTTTTGGGAAAATTTATGTGTACTTTAAAACATGTAACCAGAGATATTGAAAAACGTGTTTTAACTGATAAAGAATTACTAAGTACAAAGGAACTTATTCCTGCTTTCCCTCAATGTGTAAAAAAAATTAAATCCCTAATAGAGTTCCAGGAACATTTGGGACAGGAACGTTGTTTTTCAAAGGAAAGTGAACTGGGCGGTGATAGAGGAAGGGAGCGGTAGCAGAGTCCCATTTGGTGATTGGCACCTAACAGAGGTCTTGTCGCGGGCCATTTCTGTGTCCAGACTCTGCATGATGTCCTCTTGTGCCCGATTAGGAACTGAGGAACTGTACCTTCTGATTGAAAAAGAAAAGGAATAGAAACACATATCTTTTTACCCCAGTTAGTTTTTAAGCAATTTCACAGAAATGGGAACGCTGGCGACCTGTTTCCCCAGCTTCTCATCATCAGGGTGCCAACTGGGGCCTCCACTTCCTGCCTGGCACCGGGGGATCTCTGGGCCTGGAGAGTCCCCGCAGCCCACAGCCCTGTATGGTGAGGCCGGCTTGCCTTGAATTGCCCAAGAGCCCAGTTCAAACAATGCGTTTCTAACAGGAATGGATTTTTAAATTTACAAGGAGAAGGGTAATAATGGGCCAACGCAGAGTCTAACTTACCTTTCTTCATATTCCTTGAGGAATTAGACTAAAACCAGAAGACAAATCAGTCACTAGGGAGTTGGAGCAGAGAGGATGAGGTGACAGTTGGGGATGTCAGCAAGCTCCTTCCCAGAGCCACCCACTCCAGGGACGTGTGTCAGGGCAGGACGACCTGCTGCTGTCTGCAGGGGAGGCTGAGCCGGGGAGGCCCCCCCATGGGCCTGGCTGGCCTCACCCTGCCTCTCCTCTGGACGGTCAGGTGATAACACCCTGAGCACTTTATCACGAGAAGTTCCCAAGGCAGCAAGATGTCTGGTGTCCCAGTAACACCAGAAGGCTCCCACCTCGGCTGTTCCACCAGTGACCTGCACTTTGCTTTATTGTGTCTGTCCACATATCTATGCCTCTGTTGGTTTTGTTTTATATGACACTTAATTTTAAACTGATAGTAAAAACATAGAAGTCAGACATAGCAATTGGCTAATGAGACCTTTGTGCACGAGTCGTGTTTGAATCAGGTTAAACATGTCTGTCTCCACAGTCGTTTGGGTAAAACTTCCTAGGTCCTTTCTCCCAGCTTCTGGAAGGAGTAGTACTCCACTGCTCCCCAGGGCCACCTCCTGCTCCCGTGTACAGCAGCTCCCTAGCCCTCCTGGCTCCCATCGGCTATACCCTACACCACGATGGCCTGCCCCGCTCTCCCTCCCTGCCTCCCCATCTCCAGTGACTACCATTCTACCATTCTACTCTCAACTTCTGCAAGAGATCGTCTTTGTTGGATTCCAAACACAAATGAAGTCAGGCAGTACTTCTCTCTGTGCTTGGCTCATCTCACCTATCACAGTGATTCCAGTTGGAGCCACGTGGTGTGAATGAGAAGATTTCATTTTTCATGGCTGAACAGAATTCCACTGGGTGTGTGGCCAGCTTTCCTTTGTGCATTCATTAGCTGACGGGCACATAGGCTACTTCCGTTCCTTGGTTCTGGACAGTGCTACAATGGACAGGATGTGCAGATGTCTCTTTGACATACTGATTTTTTCCCTGCTGGGTCCCATGGTGGGTCTGTGTTTAATGTTTGAGGAACCTCCATAATGGTGTGCTGATTCAGATGCCCACCCATGGGGTGCAGGGGTTCCCTTTTCTTCACATCCCCCAGCTCTGGTTATTTTCAGGGTTGCTGAACCAGCCATTCTTACCAGGTGTCTGGAGGTGACTTCTCCTGTGGGTTTGGCTGGATTTCCCTGATGACTGCTGACTCCGGAGCCTCACCAGCATGCTTTCCCAAAGCCCTCGCTGTCTTCGTGCTCTGAGACACAGAATCATCTCAATCATTGGCGTCGTCTTCCTGTTTTCTTAAATATTTCCCCAATTTGTAAGGAAATCCCGAGGACTCTATTTTTTTAAGGCAGATGCATCTTTGCAAGAACAATGCAAGGTAGACACGGCTGTCTCCATTTTCACAGGTGGAGAAACAGACCCGGGGTTTGAGGAGCTACCCAGTCACAGGGTTGCTTTGGCATCGTGCTCCCAGTGCATTTGTGGCCCACAGGTGACTTGTTCAGATGGAAGCTCATGGAGGTGTCCGGGAGAAGTCGCTATTTAAAGGCCCTTCCATGGACAGACGGATTCCATAAGTGGTGACAGGAGGTGATGACTTGCTGTTTTAGGTTGAAAAAGGCAAGTACAAGTGGAGAAGGCCCAGAGAGCAGTTGTGAACGGTGCAGGTGTGCAGCTGGAGGAGGAGCAACTGCTGTCCCACGGCACCGTCATCATAGTGCCGTGATTAGGGCTGACAACAGTTCACTAAATACCCCAAAATAGCCAGGAGAGAGGACTTTGTGTGTCCCAGCACAAGGTCAGGCTTCCTGTCTGAGGTGGCCAGTCTGCTTGTGGCACAGGTACCTCACGCTGCCACACCACGTGCAACACTGGCAGGGGTCTGTCAGACACATCCCAGACAGGCCCTTTCCCACGCCCACCCGGCCAGCGCCCAGGTGACCCACCAACTTCTCCCACATTCCTCCTCCAGGCTTTCCCGAGCTTTCCCCGCTGTGTGGGTCCTCAGTGCTGCAGCCAGCGCGACCCCTTCCAGGATCAGCTGAGCCCGGTCACTGCGTGTGAAGGGCCTCGCGCCTTCCCTGGAAAAGCCAGGCAGCCGCATGGGGTTCTGCGTGGTCCCTGTTACCTGACCAGCATCCTTCCCGTGCTCCACCCTCACTGCCTGCGCAGCAGCCTGCGTGCTGGGCCTTGAGAGCCAGAGGCAGGCCCTGGCCCTGGACCATGGCCCCTGGCCCTGGGCCCTGCACTCTGACCTGCCCCTTTGCCTGGAGCTTGCCTGTGCACCCCCAGCCTGCCCCAGCACCCCGGCCTGCCCCTGCACCCCGGCCTGCCCCTGCACCCCGGCCTGCCCCTGCCGTCCAGCCTGCCCCTGTGCTCCGCTCTGCCTCTGAGCTCCGCCTGCCCCTTGAGCCCTCCCCTGTGCTCTGGCCTGCCCCGCCCCTTCCCACTCTCTTCTTCTAGAAACACGCAGAAGTGCCTCAGGGTCTTCAAGTGTTTGCTGCAGCGTTCCCTCTGATTGTGATCCCCCAAAGCTCTTTTTCAATTTTTAATTTTTTTTCAGTTGTAGATGGACACAATACCCCACTGTATTTATTTATTTATTCATTTTTATGTGGTGCTGAGGACTGAACCCGGTGCATCACACACACAAGCAGGCGCTCTGCTGCTGGGCTACAGTCCCAGGCCTGTCCCAGAGGTCTTTGACCCTACAACCACACACACTTTCAGGTCCAGGCACTCCTGACCCCGCAACCTGAATTAATGAATCTTTTAATGGCAGTTTTCTCCTGCTAGTTTGCCGTTCACTGATCATCTGCTGTGTGCCTCTGGTTGGAGGAGGAGCCTGTTGTTGGTTGCTAAGGGGACAGCTGGGCCTGGCACAGGGCAGGCGGTCTCTGTGGATTTGCTGAATACCACAACTTGGGCACTCAGCCGACAGTTCCACTGCGTGTCTGCTTTGAGAGAAGTGAGGGCAGAGGAGGCTACATTGGAACTCAGTAGTCCTGGCCCAGATTCTGACCTAGTGTTCCTGGCCATCCAGGATGGACGGTCTCCAGGATGGACGGTCTCCAGGCCTGAACTTCAGCACACCCTCACACCTCTGGTACCTCATGCTGTGAGCACTGGTGACATTCAGAGTGACCTGTGCTGGAAACTGCAGCAATATCCTCAATGCCACCCTCTCCCAGTCCTTCCAACCAGGATCCCACGACCTTCACCACTGTGCACTCCTAAGGGGCTCCACGTCTGCGCACATTTCTGCCCTTCCACGCCACCTGCCACACCCTGCGCCCGCCTGTCGGCCCGCCTTCCCTCCTTCTTTCTTTCCTTCCTGGTCTTGCGGCCTCCACCCCAGTCCTTGTCCATGTGGCGGCTGTTAGGGGCTGATGGCGCCTCTCACGTTCCCTTCAACACTGCAGTCCTGAGCTCCAGGCATCAGAGTTTCATCTTGCTTGGCAATCGCGTCTCTGGAGAGGCAACCAGGTTAAATGAAGTCATTGTGGTGGGCCACCCCAGTAAGTCTGGGGTCTTGCAGAAGGACACTCTGGACACAGACACATGGCTGGGAAGACCAGCGAGGAGAGAGGGTGCAGACAGCCATCTGCAACCAGGGAGCAGCCTCAGGGCCCTCAGCCACAATCGACGCTGCCAGTAGCTTCTGCTGAACTTCCAGCCTCCGGAACTGCCGGAAAACATGCTTTCATCTTTTAAGCCATTCAGTCGGTGACACTTCATTATGGTAGCACTAGAAAGCTGAGATGGCAGCCAATAACTTTTTAAAATGCATTTAAAAATCCTTATTTCATAACTACTCTTGGTGGTTACCAAAGCCCAAAGGCCCTGTTGCTCCTGTGGTCCTCAGCACCCCGGGGCTCACTCCGGCTGCCTCCCTCCTCCTCCCTTTCCTTGCTGCCTGGTGAACAGACTGTTGCTATGGCCCTGAGCCGCTCTTCCAACCGCAGCTTTCCCCTGCACCACACCCGGCGTCGAACTAGATCAGTGCCTGGCTCGCATCTTGCTTCACATCGTACATCGAAGGATCAAGCTCTTTGATTCACCAGACTTTTTCCTGTCACCTGCCATCACCAGATACCTTACGGTAGCGGGTTCTCGTGGGTTTGTTTGCAGAAAACAAGTCATTTATAGAAGAAACCCCCAGATGAAGTGTTCCAAGACATCGCCAGTAAGTCAGAATTTAAGATGAGGGTCAGAAGCAATGAGTAGCTAATCCTAGTTCCCTAGATCAGAGCACGCCACAGAGCTGGAATGATGCACCGTCCAGGTTAAAATGCCAGCCCGCCACCCCTCCCCGCCCTCCCTGCGCAATGCCCTGCACTCGGCCATCTGTTCCTGGACGCCGTGTCTTCTGTGTGAAACAGTGTCCTCCTCACAGCCCCAGCCACATCCAGATATCTCAGGTGCCTCCAGCTCATGGCGTCTTCCCCTGGACAAGGGGACACTGGTACTGGCTAGCTGTCCATCACCCCTTAGGCGAATGCTGGTGGACAGTCACCAGGAGCCATGTCTGGGACCAGGGAGGTAGGTGTGGTGGTGGGGTAGGAAGGGCCTGCTTCAGAAGGCTGGACGTTCATGGAGGAGGCAGGAGACGACCCCCAGCTCCCACACGGTCCCTTACGTGGCTTCCTTGTGCAGCTCCCTGACTCCACCCTCGTGGGCCCACAGGCTGAAGGATGTGCCGGGGAGAAGAGCCTGCGATCAGAGTGAGGGGAGGACCTTCTAGACGAGCATGAATTCAGGATTCATTAGGATGAAAGCCGTGTTCAAACTCACAGGACTGGGGAGCTCCCAGGAAGGGAAGCCGCGTGGCCCTGTGGAGGGGTCAGAGGAGGGTGCTGAGGCCAGGCTCTCAGGGAGCCCAGTGCTGAGCCTGGGGAGCAGGACTGGGTGAGTGTGCTCTGCAGAGGGAAGTCCGAGGCCGTTTCCCAGGCCGCAGGGACGGTCTGCCGTCTCATAGGACTGGACATCTGGGCACAATACAGACAGGAAGTTGGGATTTAGGTTTAAGGACCTAGGGGTCAGAGTTACCTCGACAAAGGCCCCTTTCACGATGATAGGGTGGAAACTGGACTCAAGTTGGCTGAGGGGTGAACAAAAGGACAGGCACAGACAGCGCCTGGCAGAGCCCGGCTACGAAGGGGGGAGGCCCTGGGGTGGAGCTCCCCAGAGCCTGCACGGCACCCGCCATCCACCCGCAGGACCCACAGTCTCACGCCCTGGTGTACCAGAAACAGTTCCCCACACAGTGTGCCACCCGTCTCAGGGGACAGGCTCAGCGGCTTTCCTCTGGCTCTCTGCAGAAGGGGCTGGGCGCTCAGCATGGTGCGATGGCCATGCTGGGCCACAGTGTCCTCAGCCCCAGGAGACCTGGCTCCTTTTCCTCCAAGGCTGGTGACATTCCCCTGATTCTCTGAGATAATCCCACAAATTGCTTTTTTTTAACTTAAACTTCCACAAGCAGATTATCTTATTTAAAACCCAAAGGACCTTAACTAATGCGATTTCCTCCATTATGACTATGAAGTAGATCAGGCTTAAGAGCCCAAGGTCCCTAAGGCCAGAAAGGCCCAGCTCAGCCAGGAGGGGCACAGAGTTCAGATGCCTGCCTAAGGTCACCCAGGAAGCCAGGGCCAGGCCAGGACTCACCTGGCAGCTCCTGGCCACTGTGGGCACACGGGGGTCCAGCCAGCTGGCTTCTGAGGCAGAAGTGCAGGGCCAACCCAGCAAGAGCAGCAGTATGCGCCTTCAGGTGGAAGAGCCGGGTGGAGAGCCGGTTCTGCAAAGAGCCAGGCCCAGGTTTCAGCCAGGCTGGCGTGGCCACGCAAACCCTCCAGACCTCCCTGTTGTGTCCCGGGGCTTCTGAGGACTCGGGAGGTCTCTCGTGCCAAGGGCCTGAGGGTGGCTTTCCTCTTTGCTAGCTGAGCACCCACGTGCTTCCAGATGTCATGGAGGGATTTGGCTTTGAGAGGAGTGTATGCAGAGTCCAGGTGATGCCCAGGACTCCTCCAGACTCTTCCTGAAAGGCCTTTGGGATCTGACTGCCCGGGAGCAAGGACAGGCATGGATTCCCTCCACACGGCCGACGGCTGGCGGTAAAACCAAGCAGACCTGCTGACTGTACTGGAAACACTCCACCCTGAGTTGTTATCAAGAAGTTAAAAACGGCTGAACTAGAATGTGAATGCTTTCAGACTTTCAGGATCCAGTAGAGTCAACTAAGGGGATAGGCCAGCCAACACCTGTGACTTGGCAACACATGTTTTGAAGCAGGTGACCTTACTTGCCACTCTAGTGTAAATTGAATCTTTGTCTAATTTCAATAGGCACCGGCCCATGACAAGCACCCACATCTGAATGACAGAGGAGCAGGGGGAGGGGTGGAGAAGGACTGTCAGCAGGGTCAAGGGGTAGGTCAGGATGATACTCTAACACTCTTCCTTTGAACCTTTCACTGAGCACTTGAAATGTGGCCAGTCAGCACAAGTTCTGGCCCTTTCTCAAGGGAGGCCCCCGTCCATCTTCCTCCTGCTGCTGCCCTCCCCACGGCCCCCACCTAGGTCCAGCGTAGCTCTGCACTTGATGGGATTGGAAAACAAGTGTTGATCACATTCAAATGTGATCCTATTGCAGACTTCACGCTGGTAGCGAAGGAGATTGATTCTAGAATGGTCCGGCCAGAGGCTCCCCGCCTGGATGGTGTGGGCGATGGCCACATATTCCCACAGGTAAAGTTTGTATGGGTCTTTTCCCAACTGAAGTCGGTGCTCAGCATAGCCCAGAAAGAAACAGGAGTGTGATTTCAGAGTGCGTGTCCTGCAGCCGCGTGAGGTGGGTGGAGCTCCCTTCCCAGGAGCAAACTGTCGGACACCTGGAACCTTACAGCTGCCCTGGTCATGAACAGCACAGACTTCAGATTGTCCTGGTCCTGGACTATCAACGTGCAAGGCACCCTGTGCCTCCCTGTGACCCGGCAGAACCCTACCCAGCTCCTGCTCAGCTAATAATCAGGTTCGTTTTCCTGAGAGTCGTGGCACTGTGAGGACAGTGACTGTCTGGTTCCCGTCGTACGTATTCCCACATCCAGGAACCTGTTGGGGACACGGGACCCCTTTCCTCAAAGAGTCACAAGGAAGCAAGACTGGCTTGGAGCCCAAGGGGGAGACCTGAAGCCAGGAAGAGAAGGTGAGAGGGCGTGGAGGAGGACCGCAGGGGGCCAGCCCAGGTTCACAAGACTCCCCAGTGGTGACAGGGACTTGCTCCCAGAGCCCCACTCCAGCTGGAGTTGCCCTGAAGACCGAGTTTCCCTTTCTCCTGTACACGCAGCTCCAAGAGGGTCTCCACTGTTTTCTGCTGCCAAATGAGGGGACCTTTCTCCTGTTTCCACAGACGTGAGACAATGTTAGGTGCCAAGAAAAATGAAGCCTTGGGCTCTCTGGAAGCCGCCGGGACGTTCCAAGCACGTGCACTGCAGTGAGTTACGCTCTGCCGCTTTCCCAGCTGGCCTGTTAGCACAGTCCATGTGTGTTCAACGGCTGGCTGATGTCATTTAGCCACGGGGAAAAGACAGGTGTGCTTATTGCCATTGCAGCAGTGCAAAATGATAAATCATAGTTAGACTTGCATTAATTCCTTCTTAGAAGATGTATCAGAATAAACGGGGGGAGAAAATAGATATGTCGCAGCGTGGTGCCTAACTCTGTCATGAGTCGTCTGAGGCCTGAGTCGGAGGTTGTGCGTCTTTCCTTCTACAGGGACCTGAGGAAGAAGCACTAGGGAGCCTGGACCAGACCGTGCCATGGGGTCCAAGAGGGTTCCCACAGTGCTCGGGGGGGGGCGGGGGGCCCACAGCATCAGAGATGGGAGATACCTGACCTCTGTTGGGGCAGGGATCGCCAAGATGTGTTTTGTGCCATGAAGCCAAAACATCACGCGACGCACAACTGCTGAAGGGACTTCAGGAGACCCAATTCCCTTAGATCAATGGTGACTTTGGGAAGGGCTGGAGCTGGTCAGTTCCATCCAAATGCCGCTGTAAGGGAAGGAGATGCTGTAGCCGCTGAGCTGATCCTGAGGACTCCCTCCAGTGAATGGCGCTCCTGTCTCTGTGGCCAGTGGTGGGGTCCTCACGAGTAATGGTCACATCTATGCCTGCACTTCCCTGCCGGGGTCGTGTGACCCGAGTGCCTTGGCAGTCAGGGCTTCACAGCTGTCAGACGGCCGGCGCACGGGAAGCAGAGCCCCACTCAGGACTTCACATAGCGGTAGCCTCCACACAGCTGGACGCTCACCACCTGCTGCTCGCCCCTGTGCAGGCTGCCATCTCTGCCATCAGCTCAGTTCCTTCCCCAGTTACTCTGTGGCCTCTGCTCCTGGGCCATGCCCCTAAGCTTCCTGGGGACTCAGGAGGCCCCGCCTGACCTTTGGCCCGGGCTGGGGTTGCCACAGACCCAGTCCAGGTGAAGGGCAGGCTGGGCTTTAAGGGGAGTGCGACGGGCGGCAGGGCTGTTACACCTCTCCCCGGGTCCCCACGCCAGGCTCCCCACCTGGTCCCCTCCCTTGTGACACACTCTTGTACTGCCTGCTCAGCACACACAAAGGGAAGTTCATTGCAGCAGGCCACAAAAGTAGCTCCCAAGGTTGCTGTGACGGTATCTTCACAGGCATTCAGATTCATTTCGACTTAGACATAGAGTTGTGGTGCCCACACCCGTGATCCCGGGACCCAGGAGGCTGAGGACAGCCTCAGCAACCTGTGAGATCCTGTCTGAAAATAAAAATGCAAAGGGCTGGCATGCAGCTCGGTGGTAGAGCTCCCCTGGGTTCAACCCTCAGTACCAGCAGAAAGAGAGAGAGAGAGAGAGAGAGCGCGCGCGCCAGAGAGGAAGTTGAATTTTCTCACACTCTGACCACATGACTTAAATCTTTGAGATGAAATTTAAAAAGACTGAATTTTTTTAAACATTTTGGAAAGGTAGCAGAATACAATAGTCACTAGTATGGCATTATGTAAAAACGTGTGATTCTGCAATCTGTATACGGGGTAAAAATGGGAGTTCATAACCCACTTGAATCAAATGTATGAAATATGATATGTCAAGAGCTTTGTAATGTTTTGAACAACCAATAAGCAACAACAACATTTTCATATGAAAATCTTCCCTCCGGGTGACTGCTTGAAAAGCATCGCCCAAAACTTAGTAATTTAGAAGGGGGTGGCGAGCGAAGGCCCTCGTTTGGCACGGCCTACTCAGCGCCTGCTGAGATTGTCACAGTGCGTCCCTTCTGTCAACTCTCACTGCCACGGTTTAACTCAGGGAGTGGCTGCTTGCTTGGGACCTGCATTTCCACTTGTCACCCACCCCGTGATCTCCCCATCACTGCTCCCTGTGGAGATCGGGCCTCCTCTTGCCCCGCAGCCCAGCGCCTGCACGTCTCCTCCCTGAGTCTCCTGATGAAGCCGACTCCTGGGCCTGGCCTGAGCCCCTCTGTACCTTGCTCCCGGTCCCCCCACAGCATCAGGCCTCGCCAGGCTCTCTTCTCTCCTCCAGCTGCAGCTGCTCCCAAACGCTTGTCCCTCCTGGCCGTGCTGCGCTCGCTGGCTCTGGGGCTTTCTCCAGCCGGTAGGTCTCTGGCCTCAGAAGGATGGCCCCAGCGAGACGACCTGTGAGTCTTGGCGTTCCTTGTCATTCCAGAGTCGTGCCATCTCCAAGTCTGTTCTGTACTCTTCTCCGCTCCACCTTTCCATCTCCCAGGGGAAATGAGGCAGCTTGTGCTTGGGAGAGCATGGAGTCTGAGGTGGGCAATGGGGCTTGGGACACCCGCCATTTTTTAGCCGCGTGGGTTCTAGGTGCTCAATTTCTAGGCCCCCAGGATCTTGTGAAGAGGTGGGATGTGGCCTGGAGAATGTTGCGCAAGGCCTACGATGTCACGGGTATTGGAGCCGCTCCCCTCACTGGCCCCTGCCTGAGTAGCTTGTGTCTGCCCTGGGTTAGGATGGCGCGTTCCTGGAGTCCACCATCTTCACACCAAGGCGGCCAGCATCCACCTCCAACCCCCGGCCTTGCTGACGTCTGCACTGGTGGTGTGGACGCATCCCGAGTGCTGCTCACATTTGTGCAACAGGACCGTGTCTGAAAACGAAAGGGAGGCCAGAGAAGCTTTCTGCGTCTTGGGGAGCAGCAGGGTGCTGAAGAACGAGGAGGAACCTGAGCTCTGCAGAAGACATGCTGCTGCGTAAGTGTTCGCGGAGCCCCCAGAGGGCCCCAGCCAAGTCCCTCCAGGGCCTCAGCCCAGTTGGGAGCCACAGAGCAGGGGTCTTTGCTCCCAGCCTTGTTTTCAGGTGAGCAAGTAAAGACGGAAAACAAAGCTTACTTCACTGATCGGAGCTCACATAGGTCATTGCCAGCAAAAGCTGTCACCACCTGCAGAACCACACATTCAAGAGGCACCTGCAAGGCACATCTTGGTTAAGAAAGGAACGCTGTGTCATGGCGAGAACTGCTCGAGAGAAGACACAGACCTTTGATGGAGAAGAAGAGCAAAACGAAATATCTAGAGTCAGGACTGGTGTTCTCCACTAAATCATCACCAAAATGGACCAGGGGGTACTTACTGAGAGCCTGCTGTGTCCAGGCAGCGCCAGAGTGGGGAAGGAGGCCCTGGAGGAAGGCTGCGTCCCCTCCCACGCTCCTGTTCTACTGGTGGACACAGACAATAACGGACACAACAGTTGAAGGCTCTAAGAAGCATGAGATCAAGGTGCTTCCTGGGGAGCTGCCCCTAAAGCTGATTCCCACATGAGCCAGCCACAGCACTGTGGGGAGAGGGTGCCTCCTACACATCTGTGGGCTCGGAAGTGGAGCCACTACCCTGTGTGGTCACCATGGACAGGCCGCCAGTGTGCTGGACACTGCTGAGCATGGAGCCGGTGGACTGTGCTGAGCTAAGAGACAGACTGGCCAGTTTCGCAGGCCTGGTAAGAAGACAGGGTTTATTTGGGGTGAAAAGACAAAAATAAATATTTCAAAGAGAGAAGTGATGTTGGTTTTCACTGTAAAGAGCTCACACTTGCTCTGTGCAGAGCAAGGGCAGAAGCAGGTGTCCAAGGAGAGGATGCAGGACTGGACAGAGAGGAGTAGCTGCAGGTGCAGAGGACAGTGGGTGGGGGGCACTCTCGAGGGAGCCCACAGGTGCCCACAGGGGGTCTGCCGGGGGCTGCAGGGCAGGGCGTTTGCTGGCATGTGCGACAGATGGGCTCCCCTTCCCTGAGGCCAAGGGGTCCAGGGGTGTACCCCTGAGGGGCAAGAGCATGCTCAGCCAAGGCCACACAGGGTGAGGGACAGGCAGGCAGGTAGGTGCTGCAGCAGGCTGAGAAGAGTGGGACACGCAGGAACATATGAGGGCCTGTGGGGCCAGAGGGGTAGAGGGGTCCTGCACCCCACGGCAAGAGGGTCAGAGAGCCGCGGGGGTGCCGAGCCTGGGGGTGCTGAGCCTGGGGGTGCTGAGCCTGGGGGTGCTGAGCCTGGGGGTGCCGAGCCTGGGGGTGCCGAGCCTGGGGGTGCTGAGCCTGGGGGTGCCAAGCTGCGAGGCCAGCAGGCAGCGCTTCCATGAGGGCATGTGCAGGAGAGGAGGAGCCCCAGCCTACTCGCCCACCTGCTGTTGACAGGGTTCTACCCCGAGGTCGGCTGTGGCCCCTGAGAACAGGGCCCTGGGGCAGTTGTGAATGTGTGATGCTGTGGTGGCCAGGAGACGGAGATGGAGATTGGAGACACGCTTCTTCTCAAAGGACTCTAGAGTAAAGTTGATTTCTCACTGGAAACTGCTCCCAGGTCGGAGCCAGAGGCACTGCTCACTGCTGGCTGCGGCCCTGAATGTTGAATTGAGAATCGGAATGAGAATGCTACGGCCAGGTCTTCTCTGCACCTGGGGTGATTCTGACTGACCCTTTACCTGGGGCGGCCCCGGGAAAGGCGGCCGGAGCTGACTCAAACTGCTAACACTTTTGCCAAAGCATTCGTTTCTGGCAGGACCTGTGCTCTGTGAGCCTGCGGCAAAGCTTCTGGAGCGTGAGCTGCAAAAGCCACAGAAAGTCAGAGCCCATCACTCTCGGGACACCCAGAGTTCTCCGTGCAGGTCGCAGGTCGAGGGGGGATGGTAGTGAAGCTGAGGCACACGATGGCTGATCGTCTGTCTGGGGTTGAAGAGCCAACTCCAGCCAAGGTGGAGGGACTCCTGACTTCTCATGTTGTGCTGTAAACACCCCTCAGCCCCATTATTAAAACACAATTGCTACCATATGGGAGTCCAGGGACTCAAGATCCTCAGGCTGAGCCACTGAGTCTACTTTATGAGTGTTTTCCATTGATCAGGCCCCTGCAAAGGACAAACCCCTTTATCTTTAAATAGATTTGGTTGTAAAAATCAGTTGTCCCCTGGCAAGGTTGCTCCTGCTGACAGGCAGGATGTCTTCCTCAGGCCACAGGCAGGTGACACTGCTAGTGCACGTGGCCTCCTGCCGGGTGCTGGGAGCTCTCCTGCATGGGCTCAGGTGCTGAGCCAGGGCTGGACTGGGAGAGTTGTGCACTCGCGGGCTGGTGGGCAGGTTCACTGCAGAGAACTGAACAATGAAACTCACACTCAAAATCCTAAATGCAAACCCCAGTGGTTGGCTGGACCAGTTTCCCCGCTGGGTGGTGAAGAGCTGGGCTTTGTCGTCTGGGGAAAGACCCTGAAAGGAGTGAGCTGTGACAGGAGGGGTCAGCTAAGGCTGCAAATGGGATAGTCTGCGCAGCAGAGCGGCCTTGCTTGACAGTGCTGAGGATGGACGCGCAAGGCCAGGCCCTGGCAGGGCTGGTTCCCAGGGAGGCTGCCACAGGGGTCGGTTCCATGCCTCTGCCCTGGCTTCTCATGTCCACAGCCATCTCTGGCCTTTGTGGCTGGTAGACGTGTCACCTCCATCTCTGGCGTGATGGGTACCTGACATTCTTCCTGGAGCCTGTCTCCAGACAACCCCTTTTAGAAGGACCAATCATGCTGGCCCTGGGGAATGAACCCAGGGCTCTCTACCACTGAGCTATATCCCCAGCCCTTTTTTATTTTTTATTTTGAGGCAGGGCTTGCTAAGTTTCCTGGGTCAACAGGAAGGGACCTGATGACAAGGCCTTTTAATATAGTCATGTCAGCGCATACCTCTCCATTGTGCCAGGACAGTGTGATTTGCTTTGGATTGAATTTGAGGCAAGCTAACTGCAGTCTGAGCAGATGAGTCCTATGTCATGTTTAAGAAATACACATCGTCAAATGCCACTCCCCCGACTTAACTCCAGGTAAAACCAGGGGGTCGAGGTAACTTATTTTCATATATTTTTTTTTACTTATTATAATTTAAGAATCCTTCTGATTCCTTTGCATTTGTCTCCAAAGCTATGATTAATTCAAATCCCAGATCCTCAATTAAAATACGCCATCTCTTAGCAAATAGCCACTCTTGTATGAAGTTTGAAATTTCCTGGAACAGGCCGGGAGGCCCGGAGCCCCATGTCCTGATGTGCGCCCTCTAGAACCCAGACCTCAGAAGGGCCTGAGCAGGAGCCAGGTTAGGCTCAGATTCCAGTCTCTTCATATTCAGAGGGATTTGTGGAAGATCATCGCTGGTAAAAGAAAACTGGAGAGATGAGATTTCCATAACCTCAAAATAAAGTCTTCTGTTTATTTAGTTTATCTACTCTTAGATCATTTGTCTGGGCTTACGGGGCCATTTATAGTTATAAGGCAGACATTCAGAAGCTGACTGCTGCGTTTATGTGAAAACGTCTTTTCTCTGGCACAGAAACCCACCACTATGATGCTACACTTTTTTGCCAAGATGGATGAGGGAAGGAAAGTCACAATCTCATTAACTCTGTTTTTTCTTATTATAAGGTAACGACTTTAGAAAATGAAACTCTGAGTATTGTATTTCGTGTTAATTCTGGGATATAAATCACTTACATTAATAGATTTAAAGCTCACTTGAAACTATCTCAGAGGACGAAGGGCTGATGGCCCAGTAAACTGTAAAATGTGCTAAAAGCAATAAATCCTGCTCCCTGAACTCAAAGGGCATGGGATTCTCACGTCCAGCAATCTCGGAATGACGAACCAGGCAAGCCTGTAACGGCCAGCAGAGTGACGGGGCACACCTGTCATTGCAAGTTTTGAGACAGAACCGTGAACACCTGCAGACAGCTGTGTCTCTTGCCAGCACGTGGACCCTGCGCAGCAGCCTGAAGCCACCCGGAGCCACTGCGCAGGACAGCTGCACACCCGTGCAGTGGAGCGCCTTGTTCCAGTGAGGTCATTCAGGGGAAAATCGCGTTGGCTGAGACACAGTATTAAACTCCCTTTAGTGCTGTGAAGGCTACTGGCCCCTGGTTCTCATCTGTATACCCAACATGTCAAAGTCCAATCGGCAGAAGGACATGAAGGATTATATGAAAGACCCCAAACAACCTGTCTTATGGCTTTTTATTAACATGGTTTTAAAATATGCTCAGAGTTTTATTCACATCTCCTTAAGAGGAAAGACTGCCGTAAGTGGGAGTTTTCCAGTCTTACAGTCTCGCTTTGGTCATTCGTCCTGATGATCGTTCCTCATCAAAAGCCACAACATCACAGACTCTAATGCTCACATCAAGGTGATTCAAAGAAGTAACAGTGGGGAGCAAGTCCTTGCTGCGACCTTGGCGAGCGACCTTGGTGAGCGTGCTGTCCCCGGAGCGAGGAGCCAGGGGCCCTGAGCATCTGGAACCACTCACTGTCTGGAGCGCACCCAGCACACGGTGCCGTCTCTTGGTATTTACACAACAGAGAAAGCTCCTGAGAGAACAGGCTTTTTTTGTTCATTTAAGTCCACCTTATTCTAGAAATGCTTGATTCTTAGAGATTTGACGTTCTTGAAGAATTTATTTCTCTTTATTTCTGTCTGACTCTCCATGATTGAGAGAACCACACTCCAAAAAGCAGTTTCATATTCTGGTCACCTTGACAACGCCATGCCCTCATTGTATTTTGACAGAAACTATTTAATCTTCAAACTTATAATTCTCATTGAAATTGCTCCCTTTGAAATGACTAACTAGTAAAAAAATTACAGTTTATTAATTCATTATTAGGTCCAGTATTGAATAAACCATTTAGTATTTTTTATTACCTAATTGGTGACACATGGCATCAAATTGAATTTTAAATGGTTTTTCATGTGGTAATTTCTAAAAAGAGGATCTGGAATTATGAGGTGAATTTAATAAATTGCAATTTTGTTGAAAAATTATGGGAACCAATTAAATAACCTAAAAGTAGCAGATTTCTTGCATGAATGAGTTTGTCAAAATGAACCCAAATACTATGTATGATGCCATTGCTCTAATAAAAAATAAAAATAAAAAAGTTTTTAAAATTTTACTTAAAATTAATGAGTATGGTACCTGAACATCAAACATTATTGCTCAAATTAAATCAAAAGCAAAAAACTTATGAGAATTAGTATCGTTTTACATTGATGTTGACAAAGCTAAACAATCGTTCATTTTCTCTACATTTCTGTCTTGATGGAGGCCGGGGCTGACCGGGATGGAAGCACGCTAGCCTTTCCTTCCACACTGGTGCTCTGGTCTCCTACAGGCTGGACCCAGTGGACAGGCTCAAGAGCACAGTCCTGCTCTGATGGAGACGGTCCAGGCGGGGCTTCTGGGATTGCTTACGGAAGTTCAAGCTCGCGCAGTGGGGAGAGGATGTCCAGCTCGGGACGTGAGAGAGGACTGGCCCTGTGTCTGCAGGCCGCGCTCACCAACAGCGAGCAGCCCATGCTGTTGCCTACAGAGAAGGCCAAGAGGAATCGTCTCCAACAGACGCACCCATGGCCAGCAAAGCCAAGGCGTCAGTTGCCCTTCAGTGTTCTGGAAATGGTTTCCAGTTTCTCAGTCGCCTCCCAACTTTCATGGTAGAACTTTTGATAAGTTAGCGTTGAATTTGATTTTTAAGTATGATTTTTTTCCTTGTCAACAACTTCTCCGAAATCAGACCATTATGTTCCTTTGGCAGGTTTTGAAGCAGGCAGTTGTCATCTGCAGAAAATCACCCGCAATATTAACTCTGCAGCTGGGCGTAATCACCAGTAAGCGGTCCAGCAGGCAGAGGGCAGGGGGCGTGTGGGCCGATGGCGACCCCAGCCTGGTACGGTTGCTGCTGCGCCCGTGCTCCAGGCCTTCGTGGATACTGAGATGACACTGAAGGAGTAAAGGTTTTTCTTTTTGAATGTAGTATCTCCGCAGAAGTTTTCAAATGCACTCTTGTAACTTATTGAAACAATATGCTTTTGGATAAAGTTGAAAATGGCTACCAAAAACCAATCTTAGATTTCTTGAAAAGTTTGAAAAGTAGGATTTCTGTCTCCCACCAAAATAAATGACTCTTTTTCTGCTTAGTGCTCCCCTGCTGCAACCCACAGCTGTGGTCTGCAGATGAATTTCTCATCATGTTCAGTCATGATAGGTGTAAAAAAACTAATTTTGGGCAATTTGTCACTGGAGAAAAGGAAAATGGTTTATATTAATAAAAGGAACCATGAGATACTTCCCACATGTTCTGCAGACCTCGGAGTTGTGTGACACTCTGCTCACAGTGGTGTGAGCGCGTCCAGGTGCAGCTCAGGGGACCAAAGACTGCGCTGCCGGGGGTCCTCAGAGAAGTGCTCTGGGGACGCCGTACCCAGGGCCTGAGCCCGACTCTGAGGTGGAGGCTCCGGTCCTCTGTGGGCGGCTCTCCCTGTGGAAGTGCCGCAGCACAAAGCTTGGGTGTCCCAGCGCTGTGGTCCCCAGCAGTGTGTGCTGCACACAGTGACATGGTGACTTATGCAGGAATGCCTAGGAGCTGCTTCCGTGAGCAATGTCCAACACAGAGCACAGGGGCTTTGAGCAGTGGGCAAAAGTCATCAGCTTTGGCGGATCCCTGCAGCATGGCAGAACCGTCTTTCTCTTGATACTCTGGGTTGGACGGACTCACTCCCAGAGCCTCTGGATTGTTAGTTTTATATCGGAGTGTCTTAAAACAATGCTAGAGTCCATGAGATCTGATGGTGGGGTAGCAGGGTGTGAAGTCTGTCACTAAGTTCCCGGGGCAGCCCTTGCCCAGCGGGCACGGGGCTCTTGTTCAGGCCCCAGTGAAAGAAGGAGGGCTTGACGCCTGAGTTCAGGTGGACAGCTTCTGGGTTCTCCAGCAGGAGGCCCACTGGAGACCCGCCTGGCATTCTGGGTGCAGAGCAGCCCTGGACTCTCGAGCCCCGAGCCCTGCGTGTGGAATCCTGTTCTCCCGCTGTCTGCAGTGAACGTTTTAGCACAGGGAGCAGGGTGCGTGCGGCTGTGGAGAGGGCCACAGGGTACATCGCCCTGCATTGGAAGCAGACGCACTTCTGAAGATAGAGGGTGGCTAGCTACGAGGAAACAGCTCTCGTTCTGATTTTTGTAAGTCAGTCTCTCCACTCCCACAGCCTGCGTGTGAATCTACCACACAGGCACATCGCGAGTGCAGCATGGAATCCGAGTGTGCGCACCCATTTTTATCAGTTAGTGAAGTTTCCTCCTTTTAAGTGTTGACTATACTCATCCTGCATCAGGAACGAGCGAACACCGAGTCCCACTCACATCATAAAAAGAAAGAATGCCCGGCTTCCTGATCACACCCCCTGGGTCTGGAAACCTGTTCCCTGCGGTCCCCAGTGGCACACGGCCCGCTGCCCTGGAGGCTCGTCCTGGAGTCGACTCTGCTCTTTCTGAGCAGCACTCCACCGGGCAGCTGGCCCTTCCTCCTCTCACCTGGCCTAGGCAGGGGAGCACTGTGGGGGCCTGTGAAGAGGGGGGGATGGAGAGGTGTTCCTGTGAGACCCTGACTGCAGCAGAGGTCGAGGGTCTCTGGAGGTCAGTCCTCCCAGGGTGTTCCCCCGAAATCTGTAAATGCTGGCCAGCACCCAGATCTGGCATCGGACAGTGGACTGACCGTGGAGGGCGAAGCCTGCATGAGGTGTGCACAGTGGACACCTGGCCCTGCCTCCAGGACGGCCTCCAGTCTCCAAGCTCACGGTGCAGTCTGCCCTCCTCCTGGGGTGTCCCACAGGAGCTCCCTGGGGAGGCCCCTGCTGAGCAGGGTGGTGCACTTGCACGGGGAGCTGTGTGCAGGGGCCCTTCCCGACGTGCCTGCTACCTCGCCCCACCCACTGCTGGACTCCACCAAATTTACTCTTATTCCCCTGAGTTCCTCATTTCTCAAATTTGAATAAATCTGGAGGCAGGGGAGTTGAAAAAAGATAAAGATCTATGGAACCAACTTAGGTGCTCATCAGCAGATGGATGAATAAAGAATATATGGTTTATATACACTGTGGAGTATTACTCGGCCATAAAGAAGAATGAGTTTTTGTCATTTGCTGGTAAAAGGATGGATCTGGAGACTATCTTACTTAGTGAAGTAAGCCAATCCCTCAAACCAAAGGGCGAAAGTCCTCTCTGATATATGGGTGCTAACACACAATGACAGGAGAGGCAGGAATAGCTGTTCAGTGAATTAGACAAAGGGGAGTGAAGGGAAGGGAGGGGGAATAGGAAGGGACACATCTGACTCAGCTTCCCTGTGTGCAGATGCGCGTGGACCCCCGTGGACCTCAACGCGGTAAATCCAAAGACTGGGGGCCTGATTAGAATAGGACGGACTCCATGTCTGTATAAATATGCAGAATAGGCTCTGCTGCCGCGCATATCTTAAAAGAACAATTAAAATTTAAAAAACGAAAACAAATAGACGCAGGACTGTGTGGGGGCTGAAAGGGAGGGAGGCAGTGGCTTGGCAAACGTGGCTTCCAGTCACAGAGGGGCAGAGGCAAACCAAGATCATGGGTGGTAGCACCCACTGACCCCAGCTGAGTGTCAGACGCTGGTGACAGTGACACCAACCTCCGGAACAGTCCAGAAAACCACCGCCAACAGGACAGGGCGGGGCCGTTGCCTGAGCCACTGAGAACCAGAGCTCCCAGGGTCTGCGAGAAAGGGACCCAAGTCCTCCCCCTCTGCCATCCGTGTGGCACTTGGTGGCACTTGAGGACGTGAGTTTCAGTCCAAAACTCAGGAGCCCGCCGTGCGTGTGGGGATCTTCCTCTCAGGACCAGAGGAGCAGGGTGCCTTCTGCTGCGCTGGCCAGTGCCTTCCCTCCGCCGGCCCACCCTAACCTGAAGGAAAGAGTCTGGTCCTGTCTACTGTCCCTTCGGTCTGTCCCTCCCTTTGGTCTTTTCCACTTTGAGTTTGAAGCGAGGCCCACAAACCACCTCACTGTCCGAATCGTCGGCTGGAGGTGCGCAGGCCGCCTGGCCGCGGCTGGGACTGGAGCTGGAGGGTCAGACCTCCCAGTGATTCATGGAGGAGCCTTGGCTTCGGGGTGACTCGACTCAGGGACAGCTGAGCTCCGGAGGAGGGGCTGCAGGTCACCTGCAGGCTCCAGGGTGATGAGAGCGACTGAGACGATGGCAGGGCCAGTTTGGGAGCGAACGCCGTGGGGGTGTTGGAGAAGATGAGGACAGGGGACGCAGACGGCTGGCCTGTGGCCAAGGGCTGGGAGCTTGAGGACCTCAGACGCGACTCACTGGTGCTGAGGTTTCTCTCGATGCCGTGATGGAGTGATTCTGTGTGAAAACCAGAGGCCTCTAAAAATGGAGCTGTTGGGAGGGTTATAAACCAGAGCAGCCACTTTGGAGGACAGTCTGTCACCGCATGACCTGCAGTCCCCACGGGTGTGTCCTCCTGAGAGGAGGGAGGATGAGCAGCCATGTAACCCGCGAGCTGCCCACGGAGGGAGAGCAGAGGCCCTGCCACACCCACAGGACAGAGGACGAGCTGGGTTCCACACAGCAGGCTGGCCTCGGGCAGTCAAAGACGCCAGCCAGAGGCACAGCCCCGTTCCTGAGAAATGTCCAGAGGCAGCAGTTCCGAGAGATGGACAGGAGAGCGTCAGTGTGGACAGGCTCTGGGCGGGGTGGGGGACGGGTGACGCCTCAGGCCTCAGGCTTCTGTGGGCTGATGAGACATGAGGACAGCTGCATGCTCCATGAGGATGGTACA
Organism: Spermophilus citellus; assembly: GCF_964194105.1. NCBI lineage: Eukaryota > Metazoa > Chordata > Mammalia > Rodentia > Sciuridae > Spermophilus > Spermophilus citellus. The sequence goes on from NC_138189.1 coordinate 154,398,514, forward strand.
GATCTGAATATCACCCGTCTTGCTCTGCAGAGGCATGGCCCCAGGAGAAGCAGCCTGGAGGCAGGGCAGCAGGGAGACCCCCGCAGCAGAGCCTCCTGCAGCAGAACTTCAATGTAGGCTGCTCCTGGCAGAGTTCCACGGCCCCTGTGCCCTGAGGCCCAGGGCGTGGTGTGGTTCTCCTGCAGTTTGCTGCATTATGTGGGCAGGTGGAGAGTGTGCTGTCTGCCAGGAAGGACACGGGGAGAGGTCACCCTGCGGATGCTGCTGGTCTGCACAGCCTGAGCGCCCAGGGCAGGGGGACATCCATGAGCCTACGCAGAGTGCTGGGACACTAGAAGACACGATGCTCCTGACCGAAGAGCGGTCCCTGAAGAAGAGGCCGGGGGTGAAATGACACGTGGTAGAGCCAGCGTTCTTGAACTTGAGGGAAAGGCGGCCATGGTGGGCTGTCTCTAAACTGAGTCCCCGAAGTGATGCCGGGGGAGGTCGCGGGGACACGGTGGAGAGGAGACGGGGACTAGCTCACGCCCACGCCCACGTGCCACCCGGGCGGGAAGTGGAGAGGAATTCAGACTGTGACTGTGTCATTCAGAGATGGGAACTCACAGGGAATCTGGAGGACGTCTGGGGAGAAATGTGCAACTAACAAATGGAACTTCAGAGAGAAGCCCAGAGGCCCCAGGGACACGCCAGGGCAACGGGGAGGAAAGTGACCCCAGAGCCCAGGCCCTGAACCACAGCCACGCCTGTTGATGGGGACAGAGGACAGGCAGCTTTGTCAGCATGCGAAGGCCACGACGTCAAGATGAACAGGAATTCTCACTAGCGCCGCATAGGACACAAGTCAGAAGGAATCGCCTCCAAACCAAGAGACTTTTCTATTCCTTCTTGGCTTATTACACATCACAGTTGTACAGGAGGCCGGGCTCCCTTGGACCATGCCACGCATGCGGGTCCTTCTCTGGGTCGGCCCTGTGCCCCTCCTTCCTCCCTCCCTCTTTCTGCAGGCACTGGCCGCCCTTTCACTCGTTTACTCGTTTATCTGTGATTGGCGCTCTGTACTGCGCAAAGGTGAATTCACTGCGTTACCTGTACACGTGCTCACAGGGCGACTCGACTGAGATCATTCCACTTTCCGCCTCTTTCCCGTCTCTCCTCCCTCCCTCCCTCCCTCCCTCCCTCCCTCCTGCGCCACTCATCTTCCCTATGTCTCCACCATATTCGGACCCCCACCTTTCCCTTTATTTTCTCTAGCTCCCCCATGTGACCCCTAACAGCTGAGCCTGGCTTATCTGACTCAGCATGATGTTCTCTGGCTCCATCCATCGGGACCCAATGTCATGATCCCGTTCTTCCTGATGGCTCAGCAGGACTCTGTGGGTAGGTAGGCCACATTTTCTCTATCCATTCATCTGTTGACGGGCACCTGGCTGGTTCTGTACCTTGGCACTGTGAATTGTGCTCCTATCAACACTGAGGTGGCTGTATCGCTGTAGTTGCTGATTTTAGTTGTATATATATGATAACAAGGAGGGCAATAGTGGGTCATACAGTGGTTCCCATCCCTGGTTCTGTGAGAAGTCTCCACACTACTGTCCCAAGTGGCTGTAGTGACCTGCAGTCTCAGCAGTGCATGTGTGTGCCTCTTCCCCACATCCTCACCAGCACTTATTATTTGTCATCTTGATCACTGCCATTCTGACTGGAGTGAGACGGAATCTCAGTGTGGTTTTGATGTGCATTTCCCTGATTGCCGGGGATGTTGGACATTTTTCACATATTTCTTGGCCATTTGTGTTTCTTCTTTTAAGAAGTGTCTGTTTAGTTCTTTTGTCCATTTATTGATGGAATTATTTGTTTTTTTGAGTTATTTATATATTCTAGATATTAATCTCCTCTCATAGGAGTAGCTGGCCAAGATTTTCTGCTATTCAAAGAAGCTCTTTTGAAGAGAATTCTAAAATTACTTCTAGAACAATGTTCAGAGTGAAAAAGCTTCCTCTTGGGTAAACCTCAGTCAATCCTCACGAGTGTCATTAGCTGCAGGTCTAGACTCGTCCTTCTCTGAAGGTTAGAACAAAGCTTTCTCACTTCTGTGGTTTGCTCGTCTATCCTGTGCTGTGAAGCAGGGCACTCTCTCAACAACAGAGCCACTCCAGTCAACTCTCAACCTCTTTTTCCTTTTGCTCAGTATGGGGGTGCCATACTGAACCCCAGTATTGAACCTAGGGCCTTGAGCAGGCTGGGCCAGCACTCCAGGCCTGGGCTACCTCCCCAGCCCTTTTCATTTATAAATTCTGAGGCAGGGTCTCACTCAGTTGCCAAGCCTGGCCTCCACCTGGGGATCCTCCTGCCTCATCTCCCGTCGCTGGGTTCACAGGTGTACCCATCGGGGCCGGCATCTGCTCAGGTTTCTGTTGTCATATATGAACCTGGCCTACCTGACTGTCACATTTGAATCCTGTAGTCTGAATGATTCATATTCAACTTCATTTGCTAAACGTAGTGGTTTTAAAGATGTGTGCACGCTGCTCTCTGACCTGTGGCCTCGTGACTGTCACGTGCTCGGCCGGGAGTGAGACACAGGTCCATCCGTCCTCTCTTAAGGATCTTAGGGTGGTTCTCTGATTGGACTCTTTTTTGAAAACACCCTCCACGTCCACTTTTGTGGGCCTTATTTTTTATGGACGCATGGCCTCCTTCCCCTGGTAAAGACTTAGGAGTGTGATTACTGGTTACAGGAAAGGCGGAGGTTTTTCCAAAGGGCTTTTTTCGTTTTTTCAGAAATGGATTGGAGCTCCATCTCCTGCACACAGTCCCCCATGTGTAGTCTTGCCAGACTGTCGTGATGCTGTACCATTTTACACAAGATGACAAGGACCTTCCACGCTGAAACCAAGTCGCTCGCTGAGGAGACGGTCGGCAGATGGGCAGTCCTGGTGACCTGCACAGCTTCTGGGACGGGGTGTGGTCGGGCCATGCCGGGGTGGGATCTCTGTCGGGGATTCTCCTTACACTCGCATCATGTCATGCCGTGGCTCTTCGGGAATGACCTAAACTGTGGCTGAATCCCGTAGGTGACGAATGGAGACCCAGAGTACTCCCGCGTGCCACTTCATGTGGTGCCAGTACTGGAAGCAGTGGCCAATTGGGCATGCATGGCGGGCTCTCCCAAGGGTCTGGCTCAGCAGAGCCCACCCCCAGGTTTCCTCTTGGCAGCCGCCTTTCTGTAGCTCTTCAGCATGTCACAGGATGAAGCTGTATTCACTTCTCATCAGCAACAAGGGCATTGCCGACTCACCGTCACTGTGTGTCTGGTGGTCCAGCAGGGCAGCTCTGATTCGGTGAAGAGTTAGCAAACGGCCTGGTTCTCCACCAGGAGACCGAGATCTCTGATGAGGCTGTAAACCTGGGTCTACGTGTTCCATGAACCGTGATCAAACCAAGATGGCGCACTTCAAGATATGCTTTAAAACCAAGTGATGGGTCTGGGCCCAGAGGGAGGGAGCAGAGCAGGCAGTGGATGTGGAAGACGATCTGCTCAATGAATCTTGTAGCACAGCTGCTGAAGAAAAGTGGCTCTGTCCTTGTGCACCTGACCCTTGGCTTCACCATTCTCTGTCTTTATTTGTGTGTGACGCAGTGGACAACCTAGCTCACACTGCCAATGCTCGGCCAGTGGCCAGCTGCTGACCCCCAGGAGAAAAGCTGAGCCAGTGAACCAGACTCCAGCAAGGAGGATGCCTGCAGCCGTCTGGGGCAGAGAAGGTGCTTGGCTGGTTCACACTCTTCTCGGCACCAGATTGCAATGTCCTCCCACTCAGAGAGGAAGGAGCAAAGGCGCCATCAACAAAGCCTGGTCACTTGCCCTCTGGGCGGGGAGCTGGTGGCTGGGAGGGCAGCTGTGGAGAGCAGCACACAGGCCTGTCTAGGAGAGGCAGGCGCTGGGCTCCACGTGCAGATGGGACTGAGCTTATCCTAGGGGGTGCGTGGACTCAGGGACGTGAATCATAATGAAAGAGAGAGCGCGCGCACGAACTCTTCTGAGAGCACAAGCCTACGAGAGGGTGCACTCAGCCTGGCAAGGAGGGGTGGCCCAAACTCGGTGACGTGCTGGCTTTTGGGTACTTTCAGTGTGCACAAAAACATCCATAAAGTGGGAGGTGGGAAAGTCAGGGTCTCTCCAGGGGGAGGAAAACCTCTCCACCTGTTCATGTCAAGCACATTTCTAAGATTACAAAGTTGTGAAGTATGACTTTTGCATGTTTGATTGCAAATTTCTCTGGTATATTTTTCTAAATGGTGAGAATGGTTTTGCTGGAGACATGGTTTGCCAAGCCTCCTGGCCAGCCCTTATGGAGCCACTAGGAACAGGAGCACCTGCCGTGGTGGCACAGAGCAAGCTCCACCCAGGGACTGGAAGAACGCAGACTCGCCTTCCTGGGCTGTTCCTGTGGACAGGCCCTGCCTCCCCAGAATGTAGCAAGGAGCCCTGGGATGCCTGGTGTGCCTGGGGACCCTGCATGGCCTGGGGAGGGACCCGAGCCACAGCAGCTTGGGGCCACACGTTTTGTCAATCTTGGATGATTTCCAAGACGGTCAGGCCTCGTTTCCCTGAGACCCCCCTGACTGCACGGAGAGGGGTGCTGCGTGGAAGGCACTCGGGGTCCCTGTGAAGACTGGCAGAGAGACCCCTGTGTGTTCTCCCCTGGGCACCCCCACGATGACAGAGAGCAGGGAGCGGAGTCCTGAGTGCAAGGAGCCTGCTGTTTATCCTGGCGGAGGAGGGCGGGCTGGGGGACGTCTTCCCTTGAGTGGTGGAGTCGCTGGTGTGAGGTGGACACAGCCCTTCCATCAGGTGTCCACTCGTGTCCCTGGGGGATCCTCACAGAGGGGCCAGCGGGAGGACCCATGGCAGTGATTGCCCTGGTCCAAGCTCTTGGTCCCCTTTCTCGGTCCCCGTAAAAGTCCAGACGTCTAGAGGCAGAAGAGAGTCACTGAACTGGAGAAGGAGGAAAACAGGCAGAGATCTGCTGCCCCCGGCCCTGGGAGGCTGCCTGGAGCGCCAGGCTCTCAGGGCTGGTCTGGGTCTGCGCACTGGGCCGGGGGCGCCGCCCTCTTCAGCAGGAGGGCCCAAGGCACCGGCTCGTGGCCGAGCGCGTCTCACCTGTGTTCAGCAAGGTCACAGGTGCCCCCTGTGGAGCATGGCTGGAGAAGGCGGCATGGCGCCCGCCCCGCTCCCTGAGCCCACAGGCTCTCTCTCCTGCTGTCCTCACACACCCTGTGACAACCAGAAGCCTCCCGGTGGGTGGCTCTTGGTGCAGACGCCTAGAGCCCTTCAGGGAATCTAAAGGGCTCTCACCTGGTCCCCAGCTGTGACTCGAGTGCCCACCAGGTGCCAGCCTTCTCCCTTGGGATGGGCAGGCGGGCCCGATGACATGCAACCTGTGCTCACAGCCCTAGGCCACCTCAATGTGGGGGTAGAAGTATGGAAATCTGGAGATGAGACATGAAGATGTGTGAGTGTAATGGGATGTAAGGTCATGACTGAGGCGCCCGAGTTTCAGGGTCAGGAATGCTGGCCTTGCCGGGCTCTGGCTTCCTGGGTGAGGGAGGTGCTGCCATCCGCACTGCCAGCCTGGGAAACGAGCGGCCGGTGAGCTCAGAGCTTCTGGCGGTGCCCTGGCTGCGTCACGTGGTGGGAACTGGTGAGAGCTGGGGGCAGTGCAAGACAAAAGCCAGCCGGGAAGGGGCGCACAGGACGAGCCGCACTCATGTGTGGTCTCAGGGAAGTTTCTGGACCTCCTTTTCCCTCCAGTAACCAGAGAAAGCATATTTCCCCCTAAAATATAGAAATGAAGAACTGGGAGGAAAGGCCGGAATCTGAACAGCCTTTACTAAGGAGAAAACTCTATTTGCTTAAACCGTTTTTTCTCCCCTGATTATTCCAAGCTTCTGGAGAGTCGAGGAACACAGTTTCTCCCTGTGGAGAGGAACACAGTTTACTTTGCCTTCAGCAAAGTTGTTGGTGGTGACAGTAAAGTAGGCTGAATTCTCTTTAATGCTTGTGTGTGGCAAGGAGACACCAGAAACATGTCCTGTCCTCGCTAAGAACTGACTGCCATACCCAGACCTACGGCCCAGTGGGGACTTCCCGACCGGGGCCTGTGTTGGTCTGAAGCTCTGGCAGCCGTGCCGTGTCTCAGGTCTGTCTTGGGCAGACTGCCAACCACAGCTGTTATTCCGGGGGCACTGAAAAGCAGACGTACTTTTTGTTTTCCCAAGGACGTGCAGCAAGAGAGGTCACTGGAGAAGCCACAACTCCTGTGTGTAAAGGCAGCGGCCATCACCCAGCCAGGTGGGCGGAGGTCACCAGGCCACTCGTACAAAGCCCGATGCCTACCTGCTGTGCCTGGAGAGACGCTGGCCAGATCCCATGAGGGAAAATCAGGGAATATTCCAACCCCTGGACGTCTCTGGGTCTTTGTTCAAACTAGTTTTGCTGTAGACAGATTTGTTGGCTATGATGCCCAAAGTGCTCAATAAGTGAGAATTAATATTTGCCTGGAGCTGACGGACATAATTTTCACTTAATTCTGCCTCTCTGTTTATCAAGTTTTAATGAAATTTATTCAAAACACAGGGAGTCAAAGTTTATCTAAAATAATGTTGATTTTCAAACTTAAATCAAGTAAGTTGGTTTCTAGACAAGTTATGTATTGGGTACAAAACCCTTCCTTACTACTATATCCCATTAGTTTTGCAAAGACATTCTATGTTTGCCATAGTGGAAAAAATGAAATTATACATGAAAACTATTAAAGCAATCATTAAGGATCTTTGCAAATTCTTCTTCATATATCAATATACTGTTGAATAGATACTTAATATTTACTAAACAAACACAGACTTTTTCATGCCTTTTTCTCTTTTACTGTGAAAAGTATGATGTTTTTATAAATACACGTACCCATGGAACTCACTATTTATACCACCTGCTTAGCTCTCACTGTTCTTAGTAGGAATCACATGCCTAATTCACACAATGGTTTCTAAGACTTTCCAGTTGGAAGCGCCTAATGGACAATAGTGGACACTGATGTTCAAGGTGATGGAGAAAGATCTTCTTAAAGACTGTGGCTGGTTTTGTATCAAATTCTAAAACACAAAAAGGCAAGATTCCAATTTCAGTATCTTATACAACTGAAAAAAAAATTGGTCCCGTTCCTGGTTTTGGCATTCGGGGACCTTCCTGTGGGTATGCTGACCAAAGGCTGCTTCTGCTGCATCGGGACATTGCTGAGGGACAGTGTTTTCAGCCTGCAGGAAGCTGTCTTTGTTCTGTATTTACAGAGGGCCGCTAAGCCACCTCTGCAAGGCTTTCATGGGAGTCTGTGTGAGGGCTGTGTTTGGGGGGTGCTGCTTACGGCAAGAGAATTCTGCCAGAGTGCTGCAGAGTGCTCCTGGCTGGCACAGGGGGCTAGAGGACCTCGCGAGGAAACCGTGTGTGTAGCTGACCTGATGCTTTCCTGGAGCAGCAGTGGCCACTCTGGCCACGTGACTGCTGCGTCCCTTCCAGGGGAGAGGCCCAACTCACAGAGTTTTATTTTGCAGTTGATCCTGTGATCACAAGATTCCAGTTATCCCACACCCTAAGAAGCAGGTGTGTCATTTTTTACACTCAGGATATTTTTGATTTTACTTGAAATGTCATATCAATTGGGGAAATAAATGGGAGTAGTCTGATTCCCTTTTAAAAATAAAGACTTTCTGAAGGCAGGAATTAGGGATATGGGAAGGGCAATGGTTGAGTGAGGAGCCGCCCTGTGCTGGCCCTAGGCTCAGGCCCTGTCTCCCAGGCGGGAGCCAGGCTGCTCCAGGTGGGTGCTCCCAGCTGCTGAGATTCCCAGTGCTCCCAGGAGCCAGAGCCCAGGGAGCCCCGGCGCCGGGCTTGCCCTCCTGTCCCCGGCCGTGGATCTTGCTCCTGAGCCATCCTGGGGCTGCCTTTCCTTTCCCTGGTAAGCAGTCTCATCTGACAGAGGGGGAATGTGTTTCTGATTTAGTCACATCTGAAAGGAATTTTTCCTGGAAGAAAGATTATGTCTATACCCTGCAAAACATTACGCTTCTCTGTATTCCAGATCTCTGGTTATTTTATTTAAATGTGAGAAGTTAGGATTTTGTCTTTAGACCTGAGAAAAAATCCCTTGAGGTCATAGAGGGGGAAAAATCCCAAACCAACAAAATCAAACAAATAAGTGGGGAAAAAATATAGATCCTAAAAAAGTAAAGTGGGCACGGAAATAACAGTGAAATCTGATTCCGCCTCTGAGCTTCGCGTTCTGCCAGCAGCTGTTCTCAGTAAGAAGGTAGGATTGCAAGATTCAGGGCAGAGTCTCAGGGCGAAGAGAAAGCCAGGCCAGGGCTGCTGGGAGCTCTCGGTGCTCCTGTATTCGAGGATTCGTGCAGCTCCCATTGATGTGGCCACTTCACTTTCCCTCCTTGTCAGAACTGTGCTTACAGGTGATGAACGCACCCAGGGTACCGGAGCCAGCGCTCCCGGGAGGCTGGTGCAATGTCAGAGGATGTGCTTTCTCCGGAGAAGACGTTTCTTTCCATTGTGTTCTGATGAATACTTTTCAAGTTTTGTGGTCTTGATTTCTTCAAGACTCCACTACATTTACATAAAATGTAAATTATTATACGAAATAATTAAGTTGACATTTCCTGGTAGAGGGAAAATTTGCATGTGACTGAGATAAATGATGGAAAAATGGAGTCTGAGGTCAGGGACACCCACTGATGGCCAGTTCACGCCTTGAGCTCCACAGCAAACCAAGGCCCCCACTCCCAGCAAGCAGTCAGGTGCAGGGGAGAGACTTGTGCATCCCAGGGTGTCAGAGACACTGTGTCTCTAAGAACATTTTCTAAAAGACAGAAATGAACAGTTTAGAGGAGATGTGCTTGGTTTCCCAAACATGGCAAGAGGAAAACTACTCACTGGTCTTAAGATCCATGAAGCTGAAAGGAGAAGGTGAGGGTTGGAGGATGTGAGGCAGCACAGAAATAGGAAGAAGTGGAAAGCCTGGAAGAGCCCCGAGCGCAAGTGCAGTCAGTGCACCTTGTGCCCACTGCGATTCAGCACCCGGAAATAGCCAGCGTTTTTGTTCCCCAGTTTTTAATAAGTGCTTTACAGTCATTATTGTGCATTGTCAAAACGGCCTCTGTGAGAGGTGCTGTTATGATCTGCTCTGCACAGGAGGAATGGCACACCCAGGCTTGTGCCCCTAGTGCTTAGCAGAGTGTGCATGAGAGACGGATCTGATGGCCACTCTTGGGTAAAGTAGACGGGTCTTTCCCTAACAGAAGGACAGCGTCGGTGAGGCTGAGGTGGGGGCCACATGCCCATGCTTGGCACCCGCCTGGTGCCCTGTGTGCCCTGCCCTGAAGCAGTGCCCACACCCCACTGCCCTGTGGATCAGTCTTGAGAGCCGTGTCTCTGGGCAGTCCCAGTGACGAGCATGAGGCCCCTGCACGGACCACCCAGGGATTGGCAGGTCCTAGCCCACTGTGCTTTGCCCTAGGACCAATGTCAGTAGACAGTCGGAGGGAAGAAAAGTGACCAGATGTTCCAGCTACCAAAGAAAAATCAGCGTCCCTGGAAGCCTCCTCCGGCCTGAGAGTCCATGTGAGAACTTTGTGGAGGACGGGGCCCTTCTGGCCTCCTGTCTGGCTCCCTTTGGGAGGGGTTGGTTGGGTTGGGAGGGCGAGGCGAGCGCAGGCTCTGCTCTCTCCCAGCCTCCGTCTGCCCACAGAGGCTCTGTGGTCCTGCAGCCTGCCTCAGCCACACAGGGGCCAGCTGCCTGCAGGATGTCTGTCTAGGCAGAGGAGCAGGTCATGGCCCAGGTTGCAGGACTAGTGAGCCCACTCAGCTGACTCTCCCTGGGTTGTTCCTGTGTGTTTCAGCCAGTTCTAAATCAAGGAGATGTGAAAAGCTACGTTTATCGCCCCTCCAAAATCCTAAAAAAGCAAAAACTAGCAAACTCACTGTTGAATAAATGGGCTAATCAGCGTCCTTCTCATACTGAGGGCCTATGCATGTCTATGCACGTCTATTTATGCATTAGCTTTCGTCTGCTAGAAGATAAAATGGAAAGGGTCTCATTCAAAATGGCAATAAAATGTAAAAGACCTAGAAATGATCCCCAAATGGAATGTATGCAAAGTAGCCAAGTATATGCAATGAGCCATAGACATTAGGAAGAGCTAAAAAGTCTCCGTTTTCGTCCATCATCATCTTACTGCACCCAGCAGTTCCAGAATGACCAGGCAGCGGCCCCCGCAGCACCGGGCGCGAGTTCATGCTGTCAGGTCACATCCCTGTCCTGTCTCTGGGCTTTAGTGGCTCTTTTTTCACAGCATCAGATTCTTCAGCCTCTTTCTTTAATGCCTCTGGCTTCTGTGCCTCAGGCGTTTCTTCCCTGCAGTGTCTGGAGGGCTTCGCCTGCGTTTCTTTGTGGAAGGGCCATGTTTCTTTCGCCCATCCCCAGGAGCCGGGAATAGGTCCGCTGGCCCTCTGCTTGGGAGGCAGTCACCCCTGCCCCCTCTCCCTGAGGTGAGATGCTCCTCCAGAGTGTCCCCACATCCTGGACGATTTGGCCTTTTCTGGGTTTGGAAACTCTTCCACGGTTTGCCTGTCTCACCACTGCACCTTGGGGTTTTAGTGGCTTTGGTCTAGGTGTGAGGCACAGTAGGACAGGCCTGCCCCTGCCCACAGTGAGCTCTTCCACAGAATTCCTTCTCATCTGCACTGTTCGTGAGTCCCTGGGATGGCTGTCCTGGACTGTGATTGACAGCACGCGTGTGCACCCTCCCTGAAGCTGACGCGCTCTGTGCCGTCTGCCCAGCCTTTTCCCTCACCAGGACTCCCCTTTCCCTCTCGGCAGTGGGTTGGTTTCCTGTAGTGAGTGGTTTGTCCTTTTCTTAAGTTTAGAACTAGCTGTGAATGGAATTGTTTTCATAAATGAAGTCTTCTCTTTCATTGTCTCCTAACTGGCTCGTATTTTCATATGCAAAAGCTATTGATTTTAAATTCTTTAAATTTGAGACAGGGTCTGGCTAAGTTACCCAGGTTTCCTGGAACGTGTGACTCTCCTGCCTCAGGCTCCTGAGTGGCTAGGAGGCCCAACTGTGCCCGCCTAGGGGTACAGATTTTTATAAGTGGAAATTAAAACCTGTGATTTGATTAAATTCTCCTTGTTCTATGGCAATTTTCACACATTCTCTAAGACTGCATGTATAATCCACATGGACAAATAAAAACAGATTTTTCCAATTCTGTGGCTACCGTGCTCAGCTTATCCGTCCCAGTTCAGCCAACAGCCTTAAATCCCGAGGGCCTGGAAAGTCCCTGGGCTTCTTCCTGCCCTTCCTGTGAGAACCTCGATCCTTCACCAGTAGGAAGAGAATGGCTTGGGGCCGAAGGGACATGTGTCTGTGTGGCTATTTAAAATGTATACACCAATAGCTTTTTAAAATTGACAATAATTACCTGATAAAATTCATCTTTTCAAAGTTTATAACCTGATGTTTTTAGTATATTACCATCATTGTCTAATTCCAGAACATTCCAGCATAAAAAGAAATCCAGTATGTTATCAGCAGTCACTCCCCAAACCACACACCCCATCCCTAGCAACAAGAGCAATATGGAACTAACAGGCAATCATAGGAAAGTCTCAGAATATAACACTAATTTACAAATGTCAACTGCTTTCTATACATGAGTCATGAATAATTAAAATTTAAAGTTTCAAATAAAATACCACTTATGATAACACTAAACCTGGGAAATAGGTGAAACATGTACAGTATATACATACAGAAAACTGCAAAACTCTACTGAAAGAAATCCAAGAATATCCAAATTAATAGAGAAGCGTTTTGTTCATGGATTGGGAGACTAAATATTGTTAAGTTGCCATTTCTACCCAACTTGATATAAGATTCAACATCTCATCCAAAATCCCAGCAAACTGTATAATTGACCGACTGGTCTTAAAGCTCACATTAAGGATAAAAGACCCATAATAGCAGCCTGATACTAAAGAATGACCACAAAGCAGAGGATTCACACCCCTGGATTCAGGGCCTGCTATAGAGCTTCAATAATCCAAATCGCAGAAAAGAATGGACCCCGACCCAGGGACACAGGGAAAGCTCAGAAATGGGCCAGATAAGTACGGTCAATTAATCTTGGACAAAGCAGCCAGGGCAGTTCAATGGGGGTAGGGGGTCTTTAACCAATGGTCCTGGAATAATCAGGAGTTTCCCATGTCAAAGGAGAAGAGAGGAGAGGAAGGGAGGAAGAAAAGAGAAGAAAGACAGGCTCAAAGACACGGGACAGACAAGGCCCGTCTCTCCAAAACCCAGCTCCAAGTGTTCACAGACCTAGAGGTCAAGCGCAGAGCTGGGGAACCCTGGGGAGAGGGTGGGGGACCCCGTGGCTTTGTCAGTGAGCTTTAGGACAGCACAGAGGCAAGAGGCGCATGGGACTAACCCAGGAAGCAGAAGGAGCTTCCGCGCCACAAGGATGCTGTTCAGAGGAGAGAGGACAGACAGGCAGAAGGAGGAGTCTCAGGAACCCGACCTGATAAAGGCAGGTCTGCCAAGCACACAGAGAGCCCGGGAGCTCGGCCAGAAAGAGAGCCTGCTCCAAACAGGGGACAAAAGGCGTGACAGATGCCAGCCAAGAAGACACGCAGATAAGGTCATGGAGGTGCTCAGCAAGATTTGTCCTGAGAGCACTGAGCCTTGAGCTGATGGTGGGCTGCTGCTGCACACCCGCGGAACCTAGTGGGCAGCCAAGAGCCGAACCCAGCCACGCTGCTGGGCAAGACCGACCCCAAGGGCACAGCCAGTTCCACACTCTGCTCCCCCCACCCCAAGCTCAAGAAATGTCACCTTAGGTGTTACGCAGCAAGCAGTCATTGCCTACTCAGCAGATCTGAACTGTGAGCACAGAAGAAACCTGCATGCAGGTGTTTATGTCACTTCCAACAGCCACACTGGAGGCAGACGGCGGGTGGGAGAGCAGTCCTCAGCGCGGTCACACAGGCCGCAGACGGGTGGACGAGCCCACGGCCTACAGGGAGCTCGGGCAAATCCCAGTGCATGCTGCTGAGTGAAAGGAGCCAGCCCCAAGGTGGCATGCTGAGAGACTCCAGGGCTGAACCACAGAGGGCGGGCAGCCCACAGAGATGGCGGAGAGTGAGGGTCAGCATCCAGGGAGAGCAACAGTCTGTGGGTGGGCCACAGGGTGTCCCGTCAGTGAGGCCAGCCACCCGAGCAGCTCGTCACAGCACAGTGAAGGAAAGTGAACACCCGCACACACTTGGAGCATCTGAGAGGGCACTGGACTCTGGACGTCTCTGAGGGAAGGGGGCGGTCCTGAGTAAATTTGGAAATGAAAACTCTTCACAGTATCTTTGTGGTTTTTTCCTGTAGTTTTTGATGAACCTACAATGGATTAGCTCATCCTGAGACCTCAGGCCTGTGCTCAGGGAACTCCAGAGCCCAAAGGCAGGTGAAGACGGATGCCCAGGCCCAGAATTCACTCTCCTCCACCTCTGACCTCTGACCAGGGGCACTGGCAGTGCCACCCACATAGGGAGGAATATTCATGTCCCCCTGTCTCCTGGGAGCACACTCAGGCCCACAGGGGACACAGCAAAGCCACTATCTGGGGCCTCGAGTCTGTGCAACTTGATGCACAAAAGTGACGTTACGTGTCTTTAAACAAATCAGCTGCACTGCTGCAGACGATGCCATCATCCTGGCTCTCAGAGTTTCACTGAGTACCAGTGGTCCCACACCCTCAGCCCCTTCGCCCTGTTGGAGTCAGGCTACGTTAGCTGCACTCAGGGGGCAGTGTAAAGAGCCTGCCCAGCCAGCCGGGCTCACGGGTTGAAGTCTCACCCTCTGATACAACATTAGGACGAGCTTTCTTTTATGTGCAAAATATTTTTGAGATGGCTCAATGCCAGTCTCCAGAAAGAGAGAAGGACACCAGAAACAAGAACATACATATCTCAAAAATGTATCCATTCATGTTATTTAAGTGCACTTAAAAGGCAACCTGCAGCATCACCGTCAAAAGATAAACGGAGCAAGAGCAAGAGGATTCGGGGTGTGTGTGTGTGTGTGTGTGTGTGTGTGTGTGCACCCACACCCTTCTTTCCAAGGAGAAGGTGCTGGGGAAGAGAAAGCCTCTATTCTAAGCAGTGAGCCTCAGAGATCCTCGGAGTTACAGATTTTGCAATTTTTAACTCTCAGGAGGAAGCAGCCCAATCCCCACCCCCCTGCCACCCCCAGCCCTGCCTGGGATGGACCCAGTGGTCAACATCAGTATGGAACGGAAATTGGTCTCTTAGCTTCCAACTGTCTCTGAAAGGTGACATGGTGACAAATGCTGTGTGACTCACCATGTTCTGTAGGTTGTCTGACTTTCAGATGGATTTGGTGGAAGACTACACATGATTTTAGAAGAATGGAGAGGTCTGAGGGGAATGAGGTCAGGGTGCCGCAGTCTGGCTGGGCACAATGCACGAGCCACTTGTCAAGCAGAAACGAACGTTATTTTTACAACACACGCTGCACCACAGGAGCCTTCAGGAATTCCCTCAGAGCCCAACTGCCACCACCAGCTTTGGGGGAGCCTCTCAACCCCCCACTCCTCCCGCTCTTGAGGCCGATTGGCTGGGTCGCGTGGGCGGAGCCAAAAGAGTCCCCAATGAGCAGCTCCGTGGTCTGAAAGGGCAGGGAAACAGCCCAATGAGCATCACCAGAGGAGCCAATCAGCTGGCAGCTGGAAGTTTGCTGGGGCCGCTGTGAGCCAATCAGCTGGAAGTTTGCTGGGGCCCCTTGGGCTGTGGCTCTCAACAGTCCCTGTCTCCGGGTGCTCAGGGGAATCCTGCTAGACTCACCCTGTCTAGAGGTTCTTCATCAAGACCCACAACACCCCCACACACCTTGGGGTGCAGGTTCACATGGCCCTGCACGGGGCCTGGCAGAAGCCATCTTGGACTCCTGCACTCTCTGCATCTCAGTGATGCCGTCTGATGCCCCAAACTCGGTCCTGCATCCATCCAAATAACAAAGACAAGGTCTTGAAAAAAAGGACCAAGAAGCTTTTTTGATTTGCTGGCAAACAGGGAGGGTAGTGGACTGTGTGGGAGACGGGCAGCACTCCAGGACCAAGCTCTAGTGTGGTCATCAGTGGCTCCAGTTAGCCTCCAGTGATGGTCAAGAGACGGCCACTGCTCAGACTCATGGCACCTGCTCCCAAGCCTGGGTTTCTTGATCCTCGTGGTCACTGAGTGGAAGGACAGATAACCCAGACTAGGACAGTCTAACTAACGTTGTCTCCCCCACTGTTGGGGTGGGGAGGGGGGAGAAAAGCCAGAAGGGAAAAAAAGGGGAAAGGTCAGCGTCACAGTCAGCCCTCTGCAGTTAAGCCTGAAGTGACCCCAGGACATGTTCAGTCCTCAGGCCAAAATTCTTGGTGTCTCTTGGTCTCTGTCTTGCAAACCTGTCCCGTCTGCTACAAAAGTCCACGGTTAGAATTGGTCTGAAGGGTCCCCTCCTTCTGTCTGCCTCCTACTCCTGCAGAGGAGGCTGCTCAGTGTGAATCACCCAGTTCCTGGGCTCGCAGATGAGATGGCTGTCATCTCCTTCAGAGGACAGGAAGATCGGTGACCTTGAGGGCCTGGGCTTCTGTGTCCCTGATTTCTGCCCTCTTCCACTCTCCAGGGGTTCGGTCACTCCCCTCCTGGTGCGTCTAGCCCCCAGTTCCCACAGGGGCCCCTGGGTGTGCCAGGGAAGGGCCGCCACGCACAGCAGGAATTCCTGTGTAAGCCAGCTGCCCCAACGGGCCGCCCGGGGTCTGTCTCTGGGGTCCCACTCCCAGCATTAGCTGCCAAACACGCCCTCCAGGGACGTCCCCTTCCTCACCTTCCTCCTTGTCCGGCCTCTGTCCCCACACTGTCCTGAGCAATAGTCATGAGGGCTGCCTCCCTCTAAGGAGAACATCCTGTCCTCCTCAGCTGGGCTCCCTCTCTGCTCTCCCCCATGCCTGTCCCTGCTCACTGCCCACAGTGGCTGCTCATCCAGGGAGCACGGAGGGCCATGGACCCCACACCCCCTTCAGTAAGTCCCCCCACCACCCTCTTGCCCTGAGTCATCCTGCTTCCTTTCTCCCAAATCAACTCTGTTACCCATTAACTCAATCATAATCTCACAGATTAACGTGTGCGTGCCCATGTGTGTGTGAATGTGCAGGTATGTATGCACGCATGTGAATGTGTGATGTGTGTGAATGTGTGTATGCATGAGTGTGTGTGTGTGTGTGTGTGTGTGTGTGTGTGCATGGGATCTGTGACCTGCTTGTTGAGTTTCTCTTCTCCTGCTGCAGCACAACCTCTCTGAGCCACGGGGGGTACGTCTGTTTTGTTCACTCCTTGGCCCAGGGTGGCCTGTGCTCTGCTCTGTGCAGACCCAGCAACCTCACAACACCTTGAGGTCTCACTGTGTTGGAGACGTGGGACTTCCAAACAGACAGAGCAGAGAGGACAGCTGAACCCCCCAGCCTTCAAGGACACTCTGGGGGGCCATGCGGGGAGGGCTTCCCTGGCCCTACTAAGAGCTCATCTAGTTGAAGGTCATTTGAAAAGCCAAGCTGATTTCCCAGTAACAACTGCTGACCACAAAAAAGGGCTGTGCTTGGGATGTCCCTGGGTCTGGGGAGGGTTTTTTAAACTTTTTTATTTGTCCTAATTAGTTACACAGGACAGTAGAATGGACTTGGACACATCATACATAAGTGGCGTGTAACTTCTCATCCTTCTGGTTGTACATGATGGAGAATCGCACAGGTTGTGTGATATATGCACATAGGGTAATAGTGTCCGGTTCATCCTACTATCCTTCTGACCCCCACGCCCTTGCGAGCTGGAAATGCCACTCGTGGTTAAGGAGTTCCTCCTGGGTGGACGTTGGAGTCCCTTGCCTTTGCCATGTTGGTGTTCTCTGACCTGCTCCTCTGCGGCTCTTCTGCATCACCCTTCACAGGGAAAGTGTTGGAAATGCTGAAGCGACTCTGGCTTATTCCAAGGCCACGTCTGATCGTGAAGCACGTAAAGGTTGTGGGTTTTTCGGGAGGCTGTTTACATCGCAGCACTCTCTGGGTTTTAGAATCAGACAATCACTGTGGCCCATTCCTAGTGCACAGTGCCTACAGTGCAACCCTGTCTTTACCTCTCGAGTTCACAAGTACTCGGATGCCAATAATAAAATGCTCGGTGATCATGATAGCCAGGCCAGCCAGCCTGCAGCCGTGAGCATTCCATTCATTTCTGATGAAAACATGAATTGCCACAAAATCTCTTCACACATCGTCATCTCTCTTCAAACTATTTAAATACTTGGACCATTCAACTCAATAATTTCAAATAAATGATCAGAAAGGGCTAGCTCCTCTTGATGCGCAAAACGGCAAGTGGTCAAAATGGCCAGCGCGACACTCGATGTCCCATGTTGGAGGCGAAGCCACAGTCAGCCAGGATAGGGTCTGGGAGCACGTTCAATCCTCCTGCAATGCGTTCCGGTCCCACTGCTCACGAGCCCAAGGCAGCCCCCTCTTCCCCGAAGGTCCCTGCAGGCTCTTGTTACTGTCCTGTCTGAGGTTTCTGGGTTTTGTCTGCCACTTCCTTGTCTTAAAATCCGTTCCCCTGGATTCTGACCTCTTATTTCCTTTATTGTAAATCTTATTAACTTTATCTTAATATTTGATATATTGTCTTTGAAACAATAATTTCACCTATCTTGTTGAATGGAGTTTTACTAACTTCTATCTCTTATTTTCCTTACTTAACCATCTCCACTGCAGCCAGGTGTGGTGGCGCACGCCTGCTATCCCAGTGGCTCCAGGGCTGAGGCAGGAGGATTGTGAGTTCAAAGCCAGCCTCAGCAAAAGAGAGATGCTAAGCAACTCAGTTTAAAAATCACAAAATAGGGCTGGGGATGTGGCTCAGTGGTTGAGTGTCCCTGAGTTCAATCCCTGGGACCAAAACAGAACAAAACAACAAAAGACTCCGTGGCATGCCTGTGGGCAGCTGTGGCTGAGATGATGCTAACCCACCTAATGTGCAGACAAGAACGCAGCTGGGAAAAGGGCCTGTGAACGCAGGGAAAGCTCCGTCGCCCGGCCTCCTGCTCCAGCCTCCAGCCCCGCAGGTCCCCAGCAGCCCCTCTGCAGGGCCTACAGGAGGCCTCCCTTCTCACCTGCCACAGGCTCAGCTGCGGGAAGGGACGGAGCACGCCCTGGCCCAGACTGCTCGCACGTCCCCTCTGCGGCCAAGGGTACAAGCCTCAGCCAAAGCAAACGCATGCTGTTCTCCTGTGTTTACTCAAGTGTGAAGCCAGGTCCCATGTGATGGAAGGTGACAGGCACTAGAGTCTGTGAAACCAAGAAGGAGGCAGGAGACGGAAGTGGAATGAGCACTGGATGCTAGGAACAGGCAAGGCAGGAGAGGTGGGAAATCCGTGGGTTCTCACGCTCTTCAGGAAATGCTTTAATTCTCTTTTCCTTCTACATCGCATTCAGGAAGACTTAGTTTTGTCCAATAAGAAGCAAAGCAGAAAAATCATTTTTGAAATTGAAGAAACAAATGTTCTGCAAATGCATTATCTTTCTTTTATTTAAAATATAACTGGATATACAGCTATTTTTTTCTAAATGTAAACGACTACTTATCTCGGATGTAGTTCGAGAATACCTATGCCTCAGAAAGGAAAGGAGATAAAAAGATGTGGAGGTGACTCATGATCCCACCCCAGATGAGGCCCTGACAAGCATTTTGCATCTATTTTTCCAAATGTCCTTCGCCGGGCTCTGGGAACCATCAACAGGAGGCTCTCTGCAGCCTGTGTCCCCTAGAACAGTCTGTGATGGCCACCGCTCCAATCTCTCATCACAGTGAACCTGCATTTTAAAGGCTTTGTGATATCACACAGTAGGAACGTCCCATGGGTGAAGAGGCAGGAGGACGAGAAGGACAGAGTGTGGCCTGGATTGAGGACTGACAGAGCAGTGGCCCAGCTGAGGCTGAGACGGCGTCCTGGACTGGGCTTCAGGCTGGGCCTGTTGTCGGTGAAGGTCTGGGAGCCAGTGTGACATGAGTATTCAACTGGTGTCGATTGAAGCTTCAAAGGGTCATTCAGGCTACTCTATGGGACAGGGAGGCTACCCCAAAGGACCTGTCGACAGTATATGCAAAAGAAGGGTACGTGGGATAAGGTGTGGCAGAGCCCGTGGAGGCATGGGTGTCTGGGTGAGCTCGGGCCACACTCCCTGGAATTGCCGATGGCCCGGAGATGGGTCTGAGGGAAAGGAAGGAAAGAAAGATGATGCACTTAGGTGACTCGGCCCATGGTGGCGTGACTCACTGAGAGGAGGGACCCTGGGAAAGAACACCTTCTGAGGGTGCACGTGAACATACAGGGGAGATTAAAAGATGGGCCTCGACGGCCAGTGTTCATGCCTGTCACACCAGCAGTTCGAGGCTGAGGCAGGAGGATATGACTTCAAAGGCAGCTCAGCCATTGGAACCTAGTGAGGCCCTAAGCGACTTAACAACACCTTGTCCCAAAAGAAAAATTGAAAGGGGGCCTTGGCACGCAAATCAGTGGTAGAAAGCCCTGGGTTTCATCCCAGCACCAAACAAACAAACCAAAACTGGGCTTGGGCCTCAGTGGTTCGAATTTGGAGGGAAATTACAGTCAAGCTGAACGAGTTCTCCCAGGGAGAGGATGTTAGGGTCTGTAAACAAGTCAGGATGGCGCCTGGCAAATGTTAGGGTCTGTAAACAAGTCTGGATGGTGCCTGGCATTTTGCCAGGGGGAGTGGTTTGTGAAGTGGCGCCAGGGAGCCATTAAGTGTGGAGATTCCTTATTGGTTGACTGCTGTATCTAGTTTATGTTAATTAGATAAGCTGTGTGGGATGTATATATACCCCTCCTGTCCTACAATAAACGGCTCCCACTCCTGCTGTATCAAGGTACACAAGTTGTTCGTCACCCCCTGGTTAGTTTGCTGCAGACGGACTGCGGCAAGAGGATGTAAAGCCAAAAAAACTCAAAACGAGCCACAGGGCATCCCAGAATTTATGAATGAGAGGGATAAGAAAGAGACCCAAGAGGACATGAAGAAAGAGGAGCCAGGGGACAGGGAGAAGCAGCCCAGATGGGGACCCCCCCAAGGCAGACCAGGGAGAAGAGAGAGTGGTCCACAGGGAGAGAGGACAGGTCTTCACGGGCCTGCGCCAAAACCAGGTTCAGACCAGAAGGACCCTAACCTGACCTGCCTGGACCCTGACCTTGACCTTATCTCTAACCCTAACCCAAACCCTAAGCCTAACCACCCTCACCTTAGCCCTAACCTTCATCCTAACCCTGACCTGCCCCAGCCCTAACCTTGACCCTACTGCAACCCTAAGCCTAACCACCCTCACCTGAGCCCTAAACCTGACCTCACCTGAAGCAGGTGAGGAGGGAGTGGGAAACTTCTGGCATCAGGGTACAATAGCAAAGGTGAAGTCCTTCGGTGTGGAACACATTTGAAATCTGTGTGTGACATATTTTAATAAGACATTGAGTAAAAACCAGCCCCTCCTCCAGCGTGGCGGAGGGACGGGGGCATAGGGGACTTCTCAGAGGCCAGAAATGGTGGGACCTATTCCAGGCAGGTGCTCTGGGGCTTCACTCCCTGGGGAGCTTAGGGGCTCCAGTGAGCCGTTTTATTCCTTTGTAGATGTGTCCTGTGTGGTGGGTCCCCTGGCCCTGGTGGTGTCTCTCACCATCAGATCCCCACCCTCCTGGCGAGGCACTTCTAGGCAGGTGCCATGCCTACACCTGCGGGCTTCCCAAGCAAAAGGCCATAGGGTGCCTGGTGCAAAGTGGAGACTCAGAGCGAAGCAGAGCAGTCCAGAGGTCACAGGTGTGCACGGAGGTCATGGAGAGTGCCTGGGCAGTGAGACCTTCAAACGTCAGCACTGGGGGGAAGTGCAGAGCCATGTGCAGGCAGAGCCTGGAGATGTGGGAGGAGCCCACGGGTGTGGCCTGGAGGCTTATATCAGGGGGGCACGTGGCTCAGCTAGAATATCACATAAATCAAAGACAAGAGCACATGAAAGGAGGTGCGACGTCCCACAGATGTAGAAGACGATGGCTCACACTCAACTTAGAGCTCCCCGAGCGTCAGCCAGGCCCCCGAGTTGTGAGCCCCATCGCATTTCCCAGCATTCCTTGCAGTTGGGCAGGGCCAGGTGACGAGTTCCTGTCAACAGACTGAGAGCAGAAGCCGTGCCAGTCGCCTCTGCTGAGCAGCAGGGTCCTGTTCCGCCCTCTCTCCCAGAGCAGCTGTTCCAGCCAGACCCACTGTTTGTCTAGACGGATTCTTAGCTCACCCCAGAATAAGCACCACTCCGGGTGCACCCCTCGTGCACCCCTCCTGATGTTCTGTCTCCTGGCGTTTCTTATCCGTATTCCAAGCTTCGCCAACAGTTTTACTTGTTCATGCTCACATTCCTTTAAGACCCCGTTTAAAATTGTGCACAAAGTACTGGGAACTATACGTTCGGTGGCCGTATACTTGGTTTCCTGTTCCTGCTGCTGTCTAAGACGGTGGCAGTTGTGGCAGACTCTTACCAAGCCAAGAAGGCAAGGTATGATTTTGAAATTCTGAGTCCATTTAAACCCTCGTGTTACACTTGATTGAGGAGAACTAACATTTGTCTTTCTGGTGGAAGAAAACTAGCCCCAAGCCCTTGCATGCCAGAGCTAGAATGTCAGAACCCAGAAGTGTTTTGCTGAGTTTTCCTGAAGTGGTTCTTACATTTATAACATGCGGCATGCAGTTGATATAAATCTTCTATTTCTTGGCATTTCTAGACTAAATTATAAGTCTATCCTGTTTCAATTTAGGATAGACTTTCATAAATGTTTCAGAATTTGTATATAAAAAAAGATGAAGTGCTTCCCTATTTCTAGAATCAATTAAGCAAAATAGTTACTAAAAGCGATGTGATCATTGATCAATTTCTTTAAAAACTCTGCATCTGATTTGCTCCTTGGCAAAGGTTTTGAACTAGATGACTGCTAAGGCTCTCCCAGTTATGAAAGCCCATTCATTTCTCCTTTAAAACTGCTTTGTCATCAAAAGTACTTTTAGAAAAAATACAGGGTTGGAAGGTTTACGTCCAGGAGTGCTGGAACCATCCAGGCTGGAGGCCCTCAGAGCAGGCCTGGGAGCCGTGGGGCTCGAGGGACCTCAGGTGGCGAGGTGCCCCCAGGTGGGGGAGAGAGTCCACCAGGCTGCATGGAACCTTGCAGGACAGGAGGGACAGGAGGGACAGGGGGCCTCAGTGGTCAGTGGGGAGGCTGGGAAGCAGCAGGAGCCCGAGCAGGGAGCAGCCCTGGGTCCACTCAGCAGCTGGGACGGGAGGGACTGGAGTGATGGCATGAGGACTATTTCACTGAAGGAAAGGGAGTGGATGAGGTCATGTGCCCGGCCTGTGCGCGCACCCCGTGGGCATAGAGCTTCCAAGCTGGGGGTCTCTGGAGTAACCAGGAGCACCCGCGGGGTGCTGTGGGGTTTCAGGAAGGCAGCGCCGCGCCCCTTGACAGTGGCCAGGAAGTGCGCCCTGTCCTCACCCTCCCTGAGGCCTGCACTCAGAAGTAGCTGAGCAACCGCAGTGTGGGTCAGGCAGCTGAGGCCTCCCGTTCCAGGCAGCAGGGGACAGTCCAGCTCGGTGCACTCACTGTGGCAGTTTTCAACGGAGAAACCCGTTGCTGCTGGGTGGGTGCCGCAGCCTGCGTGACACAGCCAGGTGCTTCCCATTGCTTCCTACACAGGACTGGGGACGCCTGGGCTCTGCGGAGTGCACAGACCAAACTGGTCAGGTTGGAGGTGAAGACACGTGTCCCCTCCCCACCCAACCCCACTCTGATGGGCCAGGCTGGCCCCTTCCCCGCGTGCTCCTCAGTGCCGGCAGGGCCACCACCCAGCGGTTCAAGCCTGCCCTGCATGGCCTTGCTCTGTGGTTCTCCTAGAGGACAGGCCAGCAGGCTTCTTTCCACACGGCACAGTCCAGTCTCCTGCAGCCAGGGTTTCCATCCAAAGGTCCTTCCAGGGGTTCGTATGAGATGTGAGAAATAGAAAGTCCCACGGTCCCTTTTCAGAATATAGTATTTAGCTTTAAATGTGACAGTACCAGGGATGTAAGACACACAGCTGCAGAGTGTGACCTAGAGTGGTCACCAGCAGCAACTCACACAACAGCACCCTGGCCTGTGAAGGTAGCACACTCAAAGTCCATGCACCTGGGTAGCCCTTGACAAACAGGAGGCAGAGGAGGGGCCAGCCCGACAGCACAGACAGAAGTCCCTCTGTTAAGTAACTGAAGCCGGCCGCAGCGGCACACGCCGGAAATCCCAGTGGCTCAGGAGGCTGAGGCAGGAGGATCCCAACTTCAAAGCCAGCCTCAGCAACTTATCAAGGCCCCAAGAACTTAGTCAGACTCTGTCTCTAAAAAATAAAGAGGGCTGGGGATGTGGCTCAGTGGTTACACGCTTCTTGGTTCAATTCCTAGTAGCAGAAAATTAAAAAAAGAAGTCAGAACTGCATACAGGCCCAAATGCACTCAGCCAGGAAAGTCTTCCAGCCTCGAGAGAACACAGGGAGGCAGAGAGCATTGGTGCATTTCTGTAAATAATTCCACAAGAGACAGTAACACGTAGGCAAAGCCTGGGGAGATGGTATGCCCCGCAGGGCTCAGGCAGTGAGGGACCTGGGAAGGGACCTTGCACACTGGGGGGCCAGACACTGATTTGTGACCGCTCTGGGTGTGCCTGCTCACCCAGACACTGGATCCTGAAGACCCTCCATAAGTCCCCTGTACCTGGTCCATTCTTTGAGTTTGGGCAGGAGAGTGTTTTTCTCACAAGATAAATGCGTTCTGGGAATGGTGTGGCCCCAACCTGAGAGACCCCAGCCTCTGTGTAAAGTGTGTTGGGGTTGCCAAGCATCTTAACGCAGACCCTCTCTGCTGTTTCAGGAAACCCGTTAAGAAGGGGTCTTCTGGGCATGTTTCTGGAGTAGTCTCCCACACTCCCACACTCAGTCCTGTCTCCATCTTGAATGGTCCTCGATGGGTTGCTCGGGACCCAGAGAGAGTAAGCTATTGGGCAGCAGGGAAGGAGGTCCGAGAGCACACAAGTGCTTCTGCTCCTCTGCCCTTCCAGACAGCCCTGGCGTGGACACCTAGCAGATTTCCCAGCTCTGTTTACTTTGGAGCCTTTCGTGCTCTAGAGTTGCCAGGTGCTGTTGTCTGAGAAATCTTTGACCCTGAACTGAGCCAGAAAATCCTGGCTCTGGAAGCTGAGTTGAGATGGAGGAACTCGTTCAACAGACGCTGGCCGTGAGCCAACAGCACGATCAGCACGCGCAAGGTCCCGTGGGCCATCTTCGCCAGCAGAAAATCCTCCTGGGCTGCAAGCTCAAAATCGCAAATTATAAGCAGAACTTTTGAATGAAAATGGCTCAAATAATTCTATAAACAAAGGATGAAAAACAGCAACGGTGTCTTACACTGGATGACACCTGGCATCTTTCTGCAGCATTTATATTGACATTTCTATGTACCGCCAGGACAGGTGTGCACTATGGCTTTGAGCCACGTGGGTTTTCTCTGATTTGGGTCTTGTGATCTATGTACCCGGACCACCAAGGGCTTTCCTGGTTCAACTTTTTTTTTCTTTCAAGAAACTTCAGAAATTTCAAATAATAAATAAATAGTCCTATAGTGAAGTGGAATCACAGCAATAAGAAGTGGCTTCTAATATATCATTCTTACCATCATCTCCTTATTGATATTTAATTTAGTAGCTGAGCCCTGTGTTCAGGCCAGGACCAGCTGAGGGATCCTGCTGCTTAGGAAGCCCCACAGTGCCACAGCAGGGGGACAACCCAGGTGTTGGTTGTGCAGGGAGTCGCGTGGGGGGGCACTAGTTACCCCTCCAAGGGAGCAGCTCTGCAGGACATGGGACAGGACTGAGGACTGGGTGAGGCAGAGCTGCCAGCTCCCTCCAAATTCATCACCCAGCTGAGCCACTCTTCTTCTGTGGGACAGCAACCTACAAGGCTGCGAGGAGGAGCCTGGGGACCCTTTCGAACCTCCTCCTCCCAGAGGGGCTGTGCATGCTCAGCCAGGGAAGGGGAGCCGCCCTGTTTGATAAGATGCATGTTTGTTTACCCTAGCCGAGTTCACTCTGCCCCATTAATAGAGCAATGAGTTCCTATTGATCAGTTTCCACAATCACGTAGAACTCAGGTCCTGAAGCCTAGAGGGGGACCCAGCTTCCGCTGCCGACATTCCGAAACGTGGCCGCCCAGAGCAGCCGGGGGAAGTGGCACAGCCCGTGCGGTTCATTACAATCTACCCACTGTTTCCTCAGGAACAGGAACTGCACCAAGAAAATCATTCTTATTTTTTTCACCTTGTGGTTTAGCCAAGGAACGGACTCTAATTCCCTAATGGCCTTTGGGCTGCAGTGGGCTACGGCGTGGATTGTCCCCAGCTTGCCTGACCAATGTCTGTGTGTCGAAGGTTACAAAACCGGGATCATTCTCCAGAGGAGTGACTTTTGTTCCAGATAGAACCTGCAGCCCAACCTGTCTACAAACTTGCAGATTATTCTTTAGTCATGTGGATATTTAATATTGTGAAATACGCTTCCTATAGGCTATTGATTAGGTCTCATGTGAACATCACCATGGGGACTCACATGGGGGACTACGTCCTTGGATGACTTACAGGACAGCATGATACAGTATATTTGAAAGACACATAAGGTGCTTACCTTTCAATAGAAAAATAGAAAACAATTGAACCCAGTTTTTATGTTGTCTCAGATATTTTCCTGAATAAAACTAATTTGCCAAGTAAGCCGAAGCAGCCCCTTGTCACTCGATACCAGGATGCAACGCAGGTTTTCTGTATTCTACTCCAGACACTTGCATGTCTGATGGGTTACTTTATGGCTATGATGAAGAAGCAAAGATTGATCAATATACAAACATTCATTTTATTCCTAAATTCTAGTAATGAATAAACATAAAATAAAATTAAGAAAACAATTCATTCACAATGTCATCTAAGAAAATTTAAGAATAAATGTAACAAAGTAAGTGCAATCTGAAGAACTTCAAGAACTGGAACACTCAACAATGCGAAGATATCGATTCTACCAAAACTAGTCGACAAGTTAGGCAAGATCCTTTCAAAAGTCCAGCGAGGTTCCTGTTGTCCTTGTTGTTAAGGTGAACAAGTGAATCCTTGTTCCAGAAATTAATAGGACCTAGAATAGCTACATATTTGGAAAAAGGAGAACAAAGTTGGAGGGTTCACAGTACTGACTTGGCTTACCACAGTGTACAGTACCTAAGGGAATAACACTGGGCACGGAGATGGTGCTCTAGACCCCCTTCTGCTTTGTAGATACATGCTGGCTCCCCCTGCCCTTGTGGAAAGGTTCCTGCCGTGACACCGGCTGAATCAGTCAGGGTCACTCCAGGTGAACTGGACTGGCTACCAAATAACCACACAGAGACAGAAGGTACCTTTCTTGGGGTTCAGTGATGGCTCCTCGACTTCAGTTTCAGGAGAGAGCACGCCTAAAACCCTCCTATTTGTTGGGGAGAAAGACATAAGGCAAGGGATTGGGTTTCGGGGGTTGCTTGGTGATGTTTTGTGGTCAGCAGATGGACTGACGTCTGGGAAGCCCACACCCATCTCAGGTGCTGTGTGGGGTCATGGCAGAGGGAGTGAAAAGGACACGTAGGTCCCCGGCCCAGTCAGAGCAGCAGCTCAGTCCCGTCCCCTGTGCGCTCAAACGCGCACGGCTCACGCACAGCCACGGCTGGCTGGAGGCAGGTCACCCTTTTCTGTGAGTCTGAAATCACTCCAGGATTCAGAAGCAGGCCACACAGCACAGCATGGTCCTATTGATGCCACACGTCACCTTGCTTCCTCCTGTGGGCCTGGGGACTGGACCTTAACAGCTGGCACCGCAGCTTGTTCATGCTGCTGCCAAGGGGGAGGGGCGATGCCCGGGCAGAGGGATGCATGTGGGCGGGTTCTAAGTTTCGAGGGCTACCTGCACTAAGAGGGCGGAAGGAACATGGCGAGCAGCTAGCTGTATGGTAGGGAAGCTAGCCGCCTGCTGGAAATGCAAGATCACGTGGAAGATACAGATCACTAAAGTCAACACCAAACGAAGCAGGAGTAGTCATAGGGTAAAGAAATCAAATATGTTCAAAGATTTCTTTCAAAGAAAATCCCAGGTCTGAGTGATTTTATGGGTAAACTCACTCAAACTTGAAGTAGAAACACTATCAATTTTGAAGAAACTCAGAAAATAGAAGAGGGTGCATGTAACTTGAGCTAGTTTTATGAGTGGGCCATAGCAACATACCAAGGAAGACCTTGCAAATGAAAGAATTATGACCAAGGAGCCTCATAAACACAGAAACAAAAAATTTAACCTAATATCAGCAACCAAACACAGCAATATATAAAGAGAGAATTCACCACGAACAAGCAGGGCTCGTTCTAGGAACGGGAGGTGTGGTACCTTAACAGAGAAGGGGACATGGGGTCAGGAAGGCCCCGGGCAGACCACAGCAGGTCAGACTCCTGGAGTGGACCACTGCAGAGAAATGATGGAGGGTTCAGAACCGAAGCAGCCGAGCAAGTAAACCTGGGGCCCGAGGAGAGCCTGCAGGGGATACTGAGGGACGGGACCTGAGAATGGCCAATGACCAAAGGCCAAAGATGGGCGGATGACCCAAGTCAGGATGGGATCTCCACCTGCACCACCCCGCTGTGGACCCCCTGTGAAGCCAGGGCGTGGCCTCCGCTCTGGCAAAAGCTGGAGAATGCGGATTTAACAGAGTAACCTTCACTTCCTCATTTAAAAAGACACTGAGAGTAAGACAGATAAATCAGAGATGGGATACAGAGCGCCAAGCAGGTGACCAGGACCTTACCTCCAGGGGCACAAAGAATGTAGTGGACAAAATGGCAACGTAGGTGTCAGCAGGAGGTGACGACACCCTGAGTGTACCCGGAAGATGTGGAAAGGACAGAGGGGCAGGTGGGTCCCTCCACCGTGGGAAGTGGGTGGACCGTGTCTTTGCTGGGACACCAAGAAGTAGCAGTGTGCTCATGTTGGGGCTTTTCATAATCTTAACTGTATACACACATCCTGGGGATTGAGCCCAGGAGCGCTTAGCCACTGTGCCACATCCCAGCCCCCCCCCCCCCGCCCTTTTTGAGACAGGGTCTTACTAAGTTGCTTTGAACTTGGGACCCGCCTGCCTCCGCCTCCTGAGCAGCTGGGATGCAGGCATGCCCCTTCTGCACCTGGTCCAGTTGGTTTTCTGAAACTGTATACATATACACGTTGTCCTCTTCTGCGTTCTTTTGCTTGAACGGAACACCTTAGGCTGGGCAGTTTATAAAGAATACAGAGACAGTCGGCTGCCAGTTCAGAAGGCCAGGACGCCCGAGGCTTCTAGTGAGCTCCTTCTTTCCATGGTGGACTCTGCAGAGCCCTGAGCAGCACAGGGCATCTCATGTGGGAAGAGCCATGCAGGGGAGAGGGACACAGCATCTTGACCACAGAGACGCTCCTTTCAAGATAACCCACGAACCAGCGCTATAGCCCACGTCTGTCGCGGTGACAACTTCCTGACAGAATCCAGGTGGGAGCTCCTGCCCACGATCAGCTGGCCTCAGGGTCTTCCTGTAGCCAGGCAGCACATAATGGCCGGAGGGTGTGTAGATAAAAGACTGACCTGACTGAGTAAGAAAGGGAGGGGAACCAGAAGGCCCACGATCCTCCATGGGCCTGCCCAGTGATCTGGAGACCTCCTCCTGCAGAGCCTGCTCCCAGAGGTCCTGCCACCCCAACAGACCATCTCGAGGCCCAGCCTTTTACAGGTGAGCCTCTGGGCCATGTGCAGCCCCAGTGATTCAGGGATGCACGGGAGGACTGCTCTGTTCAGGAGGGCAGGGCCTCTGAAGAGCTCACTGTGGGGATTAATGGTTGACATGGGTTCTGGTAGGGACATTGAAACCACAGTATACACGTATAACTTTGATGATAGACTCCATCAAAACATCAGTCTCATCACATGAAAGTTGTTGTCAAGCACTTCTGTCGGACAGTATTGTCTGACATACGAGCAGAGATGAATGCATATGTATTCCTGCTTAAATGAAACGCAGAGTCTGATACGTTAAAATCTAATAGTGGTTACCTTTGGGTAAGTTTCATGTGTCTTATAGCTTCTGAATTTTTAATAATGGACACGAATCACTTTTTTTAAAGTCAGAGCAAATACCCAGTAAGACTATTTTTAAAATGAAGCATCTATAAAAACAAAAATAAAGCCAAAAAAAAAAAAAAACTTGACAAGGTCCAAAGCCTTTTTCCAAGTCTTGTATGCCTCTAAATCTCTTTTAAACACCCACACCCTTCTCTGGTTGGAGCTCAGTTCCTGTCCACAGGAAACAAAGGTGAGTGCTGTGTCCTGGGCAGAACCTCAAGAGGCAACAGCCTCAGGGCCTGAGCCCCAGTGCTGCGGGGAGACCCACACAGACGTCCACTGAGCCTGGCGGACAGGAAGAGCCCAGGAAGGCAGGGAGCCAGCAATGGCCACCGGCAGCAGCTATGGAGAGTTCAGAGGCAGCTGCAGAAGTTCCTCTTGGGCTGTGCTGAAAACGGACAGCCCCACAGACAGCTGACCCTCCACAGGACTCCGAGTCCACAGGGATGATGCTTAGTAGGACTCTCGTTCCCAGAGGCCAATCTCAGTAGGACTCCCAGTCACAGGGTCTATTTATGTTCCTGTCAGATGGTTGGGAAGTCGAAGGGCACAGACTGTGACCCTGGACCCACCTGGCCATGTGCTGGGAGGGCCATGGCCCGTTTGGGAGCCATCAGTGAAGGGCGTTTTCAAGGTGCTCACACGGAGCTGCCAGCCTCCCGTGACCACCGCAGATGTCTGTCGTGGTCACGGCCTGTTTCACGTCTCCTCCAGGCAGTCAGCAGCAGAGGTCCGCAGGAGGGGCTCAGAGGGGCAGCGGGCCCAGTGGAGGGCAGCAGGCCCTGCAGAGCAGACCACAGAGCTGGGAGGCGGAGGGTCAGACCCAGGAGGCCATGTTTCCTGGACCCTGCCCAGGATGACTGTGGGACCAACAAACTTTCTGAGGACCGTTTCTGGGAGCCGGAGAAGCATCCGGCCCCTCTGTAGCTCCAGACTTAAAGGCTCTCGGCGCCGGGAGTGGAGCAGCCTGCTGAGCGGCTTCCCCTGAAGACGGCTTCCGCGGCCCAGCAAGGGCGTCACCTCGTTTCCACGGGCAGTTTTGGCTGAGCCATGTTAACTCAGAGGACATCAAGTCGCACTTTGGCCAGCGACGTCCGGCTCCACAGGTCCTCGCACTGTCCCTGTAGACCCTCTCTGACCGCTGGTTGGCGGGCGGCCACTCCGCCGTGGTGCTCCCTCACATGCTGCCCTCCACCGCGGGAGCCGCCGCCCTGACCTCACCCGCGTCGTCAGTTTTCTCGTTTTTAGGTAACAGGCGATTCCAGGGCCACGGGCCCTTTCTTCTCCCCTCTCTTACTGAGAACTGGGATTGACTGTGGTGCTTTTACTTTAAAAACACCGACGGTGACAGGTGGAAGTATAATGGCCTTCACTGTCCCGCTGTTCCCCGTGCAAGAGAGCGCATGGGGTTCTGAGGCTCCGGCGTGTCCACGTGTCTATTTTTAGACATTATTTCATTGAAATATTTTTTCGTGATAAATAATGAGCGCTGTTCTTTCTCCCCGTCTGGGCTCCAAACTTGAGGGAAAGTTGCAAAACGGATGGACTCTGAGCGCAGAGGATCAAAGTGCGGCGTCCCTGGGGCGCGGCCAGGTCTAGGGCCAGGAGGACACCAGGTGGCTGTGGCTCCCAGCAGCCAAGGAGACCCGCGCCCACCCAGCTGCAGCTGGCCAAGCCTCCTTGCGAGGCTGCTCTCCTGGTCCCCCGAGTGGCTGACCCAAGCCGCCTCACCCAACCTTCCAGGAGCATCCATGGCTGTGCTTGCACCAGTCCATGTGCTGAGTCTTAAATGAGCTGAGAACCACACTCAAAGGGATTCAGGCAATGTCGCAAGACAGGCTTCTTACAGGTCCCCAAGGGTGAGTTTTATCACTGCAACCTCGGGCCGGTTTCACCATAGGATGTTAAATGCATTATTCTTGTAATGATGGTAGGAACCAGCCTCAGGGAGCAGGGTCTGCACTGTGGTGTCTGATGCCCAGCACAGGTCAGGCTGCTGGAGGTCCCGAGGCCCTGGACAGAGGTGAGATGTCATGCCACTCCCAAGACCAGGGGAAGGATGGAGACGTGAAGGGAGTTCCCACAGCCACCCAGCTGTCACTCCGGGTGCCTGACCCTGCCTGGGCTGTCCTCCAGGGGAAGCTGCCTGGGATCCATCTGGTCTGTGGGTGGTAAGTTCTGCTTTTTAATGGCAATGACGTACAAATTCAATCAAAGTCAAATTTGGCTCTAGTAGAAAAGTAGGTATCTCCCTGTTCTTGCACACTTGTCCCCGCTTCACTATAGACAGCAGTTCTGTCCTGTTAAATGCACACCGACTCCCACCAGCTGCAGGATAAGGAGCCACCCAGTTATTTAGAGAAGGTCACCAATCACTTCCCTCCTTCTGAAGACGAGATTTAGCTGAAGACGTGGGTCAGGACCGTGGGTCAGGAGTTTCCGCAGTTCGTTCCTGACCAGATCAAATTATGGCAAGGTGGACTTTAAGCAAGAAATTCTGAAAAGTGAAGGCGAGAATTCACCGAGTATTTCATCCAGTGACTGAGCTCGCTGTGGAGCTCCTCATCGTGTTTAAGAATGCTTTCTGTGCCAGTGGAAGTCACAGCCTGAGACACTTCAGATGGCCAGTCACCACCCATGTCGCGTGATCTTGTGATGCTAGCAAACGTGACATAACACGTGTGCTCGATGCCCCCACAGGCAGACGGAGGTTCAAACTCAGGGGTGGACAGGAGGCTTGCCTAGGCCCAGGGCTCCCGACAGCTGGCCAGCCGCACACCTAGGATACAGAGGGACAGCCTTCTCTTTTACGTCCCTGCCGCTGCTCTGCCCTCCTACGGCCTGCCACAGCTGTGCACTGGTGCTGGTCCTCCAGCCTGAGGACCGCAGACCCAGGGCAGGTCCTCCAGCTTCGGTGCAGGCAGATTGCCGGCTCAGCCCGGGGACTGAGAATCACAGGTCTCACAGGCTGCTGGTCAGCTCTGCCACTTTGTGTCCTGCACCTGGAGAGCGGCTGAGCTGGATGACTGGGAGCCCCTCCTTGGCCTAGGGGAAGCTCCCGCTGATACCCCTGCTTTTGTTTCTGTTTGGTCTCTTCCAGAAGCCCCCCTGCCTCTTCCCCAAACCCCGGCTAGTCTGGTATTGGCCTAGGGAGGTCGTCACAGCCCTGATCTGACCCTGCAAGTCCAGCCCTCTTTCATCACGTCCACTTCAGTGACTGTGCGAGGGTTGAAGATATCTGCTTGTGACAGAGGGTCCTCCCTGGAACCAGATCAGATGGACCTTTGCTCCTGGGCAGTTCCCAAGTGGCCGGGACCGGTCACTTCCACGTGGCATGTGCAGGTGCTGGACAAATGCAGTGCTCTTCCCAGCAGCACCTCATGGGGCCCGGAGGCCTCTCGGAAGAGCTCTGCTTCCTCGCTCTGGAGACCCTGACCCTACTCCTGCCGCAGCCCTTGTCACAGCGACTTGCCTCCTTGGTGACAGAGCACAGGCTCTTCCCCTCCCTGCCTGCTGAGGCTCCAGGTTGGGCGCACTGGGCTTCTTCCGCGTTCTCAATACCCTCTCCGCCACGGCCTTCGGCGCTCGCCGTCCCACACCTTCCCAGTCAGCTTCAACTCTTTCCCCTGTCCACACATCCGCAGGGAGCCAGCCCAATCAGGGCCCATTCTGCTCCTGCTGGGCTTGCTCTCTGTAGTCCTGCTGCCATGATTTAAAATCACATGCTTCAAGTATCATTTGCATTTTGTCTCCTTCCCTTGGCTTGCAAAGCCCAGACCGGCAGGTCTTGTGTCTGGTCCTGCTCACCATGGGGCCTGCAGGGCCTAGTAAACAGCCTGACACTCAGCGGATGAGCTGTAGGCAGCGCTGCCCGTGTTGTGCCGGGGCCTCTTCTGATGGGCAGTGTGGACACAGCAATGCAGGCCTTTCACACAGGGCTCACCGGTCTGTGAATGCTTAGAACCAGGCCAGTGCACACTGGAACTCTGGAGGGACTTGCCCTGTGGGAGTCTGGTCTCGTGGACGCACTGGGAATGTCCTCTGAAGAGGAGGGCCCTGGGCTCCTGCTGCTTGCTGAGAGCGAGGGCCTTAGACCTCGCCGTCCTCTGAAGATGCGTTGGCCCGTTCTCCCTGCTGCTCCTCTTCCCCGGCCGTGCTGCAGGCTCCGAGCCATGGGCCTTCCTTTCTCCTGAGTGGCATCCACACCAAGACTCCCTGCTTACTGTCCCCCAGTTCTCTGTCCTTAGCTCTCTCCCGGCGCTCGCCTTTCATGGGAATATCCACTGAGAATCGACTTCTCTGTTTTCTCAGCAGTAGAGCATCCTTCCTTTCCAGACTTTCCCTGGAATGGCCCCCTCTGTGAGGGACGCAGAGTGCAGTGCAACATTCCGGGGGCCTGAGAAGATGATTCCGAGGTGGTAAGGTTAGGTCACAGTGGAGAAGAAGAGCCTCAAACAAGCAAACACACATGTTCCCACGCGGCGGGTGGTGACGGCTGTGTCCTTCCAAACACTCCCGACCTGCAGTGACCTGCACTTATTGAGTTTCTGTTGGTTGGAATTCGAGGCAAGTAATATTTTAGATTTAGTCTTCTCTGCCTTCAGTGACGATTCTCCTGGAAGTTTCCCAATTTATGGCTTCACTTTCTAAAGTAACCAAAGGGAGAACATCAAAGCGTACAATTGTCCTGGGACGCACAGACGGCGAGGACTCCAACCTGCAACGAAACCCCAAGGTCCTAAAGTGTCTTGTAAAGGAACAGTCACGCGGCTCAAAGCCCGTCCTTGGCCTTGCCGTTCTCGGTGCCCGCTGGACACACACGGCTGCTGCTGCTGTGACCTCCTGCCGCCCGTGAACGTGAGCTGGCTGTGATCAGGGTGATGCGACCTTGCTTCCTGAGGTAGCGTTTGAGGACTCCATGGACCACCGTCCTTAACCTCATCTGCGCTGCCTCAAGTTTGAAATATGAAACATGATGAGAAGCATTCTATTCCCACTGCACTGACACTGAAATATGATCGCTCCCGCGTCCGAGGAACCTTTGACAAACCTTCCCAAGTTCACCGATCTGATGGTCAGCAAGGAATCCACACTTTCCCCTTTGGAGCTTCACCATGAACCTTGAGTGGGTGGTTCACGATGATGCACACCGACGTGAGACACGGATTTGAAAAGTCGTGTGAAGGTCACTGGTTTTCTTAGGGAATTTCCTCTCCACTCATTCGTTAGGCTGCACTCCTATGTTCCCATTCCTAAAAGACATATGTATTGATACCTCACTCCTCGGCTCCTTCCTGGTGCTCTGACGTGACCGTGACCTCATATCATCACGGTGGGCCATGGAGCGCAGGGCGGGCACTCTCACTGATTGGCAGCTCTGCGTCCAGACAGTATGCGTAGGACGGACAGAACCAGGGCCTTCGGACATACACGAGTGAGTACAGAAAGAACTGCCCCTTTCAAAACACCTGCACTGAAGGAATGTCACAAGCACTGAGCAGGAACAACCTCAGCAGCTGCAGATGAGCGGACACCTCAGAGGACCGGGATGGCCAGGCCAGCGCTCCCAAGGGACTCCTGTGAGGACCCTAATGACGAGGCCAGCGCTCCCAAGGGACTCCTGTGAGGACCCTAATGACCAGACCAGCACTCCCAAGGGACTCCTCTGAGGACCCTAATGACCAGACCAGCACTCCCAAGGGACTCCTGTGAGGACCCTAATGACCAGACCAGCGCTCCCAAGGGACTCCTGTGAGGACCCTAATGACCAGGCCAGCGCTCCCAAGGGACTCCTCTGAGGACCCTAATGACCAGACCAGCACTCCCAAGGGACTCCTGTGAGGACCCTAATGACCAGGCCAGCGCTCCCAAGGGACTCCTGTGAGGACCCTAATGACCAGGCCAGCGCTCCCAAGGGACTCCTGTGAGGACCCTAATGACCAGGCCAGCGCTCCCAAGGGACTCCTGTGAGGACCCTAATGACCAGGCCAGCGCTCCCAAGGGACTCCTGTGAGGACCCTAATGACCAGACCAGCGCTCCCAAGGGACTCCTGTGAGGACCCTAATGACCAGGCCAGCGCTCCCAAGGGACTCCTGTGAGGACCCTAATGACCAGGCCAGCGCTCCCAAGGGACTCCTGTGAGGACCATAATGACCAGGCCAGCACTCCCAAGGGACTCCTCTGAGGACCCTAGTGACCAGGCCAGCGCTCCCAAGGGACTCCTGTGAGGACCCTAATGACCAGACCAGCGCTCCCAAGGGACTCCTGTGAGGACCCTAATGACCAGGCCAGCGCTCCCAAGGGACTCCTGTGAGGACCCTAATGACCAGGCCAGCGCTCCCAAGGGACTCCTCTGAGGACCCTAATGACCAGGCCAGCTCTCCCAAGGGACTCCTGTGAGGACCCTAATGACCAGGCCAGCACTCCCAAGGGATTCCGGTGAGGACCCTAATGACCAGGCCAGCGCTCCCAAGGGACTCCTGTGAGGACCCTAATGACCAGGCCAGCGCTCCCAAGGGACTCCTGTGAGGACCCTAATGACCAGGCCAGCGCTCCCAAGGGACTCCTGTGAGGACCCTAATGACCAGGCCAGCGCTCCCAAGGGACTCCTGTGAGGACCCTAATGACCAGGCCAGCGCTCCCAAGGGACTCCTGTGAGGACCCTAATGACCAGGCCAGCACTCCCAAGGGACTCCTGTGAGGACCCTAATGACCAGGCCAGCGCTCCCAAGGGACTCCTGTGAGGACCCTAATGACCAGACCAGCGCTCCCAAGGGGCTCCTGTGAGGACCCTAATGACCAGGCCAGCGCTCCCAAGGGACTCCTGTGAGGACCCTAATGACCAGGCCAGCGCTCCCAAGGGACTCCTGTGAGGACCCTAATGACCAGGCCAGCGCTCCCAAGGGACTCCTGTGAGGACCCTAATGACCAGACCAGCGCTCCCAAGGGACTCCTGTGAGGACCCTAATGACCAGACCAGCGCTCCCAAGGGACTCCTGTGGGGACCCTAATGACCAGGCCAGCGCTCCCAAGGGACTCCTCTGAGGACCCTAATGACCAGACCAGCGCTCCCAAGGGACTCCTGTGAGGACCCTAATGACCAGGCCAGCTCTCCCAAGGGACTCCTGTGAGGACCCTAATGACCAGGCCAGCTCTCCCAAGGGACTCCTGTGAGGACCCTAATGACCAGACCAGCGCTCCCAATGGACTCCTGTGAGGACCCTAATGACCAGGCCAGCGCTCCCAAGGGACTCCTGTGAGGACCCTAATGACCAGGCCAGCTCTCCCAAGGTACTCCTGTGAGGACCCTAATGACCAGGCCAACTCTCCCAAGGGACTCCTGTGAGGACCCTAATGACCAGGCCAGCTCTCCCAAGGGACTCCTGTGAGGACCCTAATGACCAGACCAGCGCTCCCAAGGGACTCCTGTGAGGACCCTAATGACCAGGCCAGCGCTCCCAAGGGACTCCTGTGAGGACCCTAATGACCAGGCCAGCTCTCCCAAGGGACTCCTGTGAGGACCCTAATGACCAGGCCAGCTCTCCCAAGGGACTCCTGTGAGGACCCTAATGACCAGGCCAGCGCTCCCAAGGGACTCCTCTGAGGACCCTAATGACCAGACCAGCGCTCCCAAGGGACTCCTGTGAGGACCCTAATGACCAGGCCAGCGCTCCCAAGGGACTCCTGTGAGGACCCTAATGACCAGGCCAGCGCTCCCAAGGGACTCCTGTGAGGACCCTAATGACCAGGCCAGCTCTCCCAAGGGACTCCTGTGAGGACCCTAATGACCAGACCAGCGCTCCCAAGGGACTCCTGTGAGGACCCTAATGACCAGACCAGCGCTCCCAAGGGGCTCCTGTGAGGACCCTAATGACCAGGCCAGCGCTCCCAAGGGACTCCTGTGAGGACCCTAATGACCAGGCCAGCGCTCCCAAGGGACTCCTGTGAGGACCCTAATGACCAGACCAGCGCTCCCAAGGGACTCCTGTGAGGACCCTAATGACCAGGCCAGCGCTCCCAAGGGACTCCTGTGAGGACCCTAATGACCAGACCAGCGCTCCCAAGGGACTCCTCTGAGGACCCTAATGACCAGACCAGCACTCCCAAGGGACTCCTGTGAGGACCCTAATGACCAGACCAGCGCTCCCAAGGGACTCCTGTGAGGACCCTAATGACCAGGCCAGCGCTCCCAAGGGACTCCTCTGAGGACCCTAATGACCAGACCAGCGCTCCCAAGGGACTCCTGTGAGGACCCTAATGACCAGGCCAGCGCTCCCAAGGGACTCCTGTGAGGACCCTAATGACCAGGCCAGCGCTCCCAAGGGACTCCTGTGAGGACCCTAATGACCAGGCCAGCGCTCCCAAGGGACTCCTGTGAGGACCCTAATGACCAGGCCAGCGCTCCCAAGGGACTCCTGTGAGGACCCTAATGACCAGACCAGCGCTCCCAAGGGACTCCTGTGAGGACCCTAATGACCAGGCCAGCACTCCCAAGGGACTCCTGTGAGGACCCTAATGACCAGGCCAGCGCTCCCAAGGGACTCCTGTGAGGACCATAATGACCAGGCCAGCACTCCCAAGGGACTCCTCTGAGGACCCTAGTGACCAGGCCAGCGCTCCCAAGGGACTCCTGTGAGGACCCTAATGACCAGACCAGCGCTCCCAAGGGACTCCTGTGAGGACCCTAATGACCAGGCCAGCGCTCCCAAGGGACTCCTGTGAGGACCCTAATGACCAGGCCAGCGCTCCCAAGGGACTCCTGTGAGGACCCTAATGACCAGGCCAGCTCTCCCAAGGGACTCCTGTGAGGACCCTAATGACCAGGCCAGCACTCCCAAGGGATTCCGGTGAGGACCCTAATGACCAGGCCAGCGCTCCCAAGGGACTCCTGTGAGGACCCTAATGACCAGACCAGCGCTCCCAAGGGACTCCTGTGAGGACCCTAATGACCAGGCCAGCGCTCCCAAGGGACTCCTGTGAGGACCCTAATGACCAGGCCAGCGCTCCCAAGGGACTCCTGTGAGGACCCTAATGACCAGGCCAGCGCTCCCAAGGGACTCCTGTGAGGACCCTAATGACCAGACCAGCGCTCCCAAGGGGCTCCTGTGAGGACCCTAATGACCAGGCCAGCGCTCCCAAGGGACTCCTGTGAGGACCCTAATGACCAGGCCAGCGCTCCCAAGGGACTCCTGTGAGGACCCTAATGACCAGGCCAGCGCTCCCAAGGGACTCCTGTGAGGACCCTAATGACCAGACCAGCGCTCCCAAGGGACTCCTGTGAGGACCCTAATGACCAGACCAGCGCTCCCAAGGGACTCCTGTGAGGACCCTAATGACCAGGCCAGCGCTCCCAAGGGACTCCTCTGAGGACCCTAATGACCAGACCAGCGCTCCCAAGGGACTCCTGTGAGGACCCTAATGACCAGGCCAGCTCTCCCAAGGGACTCCTGTGAGGACCCTAATGACCAGGCCAGCTCTCCCAAGGGACTCCTGTGAGGACCCTAATGACCAGACCAGCGCTCCCAATGGACTCCTGTGAGGACCCTAATGACCAGGCCAGCGCTCCCAAGGGACTCCTGTGAGGACCCTAATGACCAGGCCAGCTCTCCCAAGGGACTCCTGTGAGGACTCTAATGACCAGGCCAACTCTCCCAAGGGACTCCTGTGAGGACCCTAATGACCAGGCCAGCTCTCCCAAGGGACTCCTGTGAGGACCCTAATGACCAGACCAGCGCTCCCAAGGGACTCCTGTGAGGACCCTAATGACCAGGCCAGCGCTCCCAAGGGACTCCTGTGAGGACCCTAATGACCAGGCCAGCTCTCCCAAGGGACTCCTGTGAGGACCCTAATGACCAGGCCAGCTCTCCCAAGGGACTCCTGTGAGGACCCTAATGACCAGACCAGCGCTCCCAAGGGACTCCTGTGAGGACCCTAATGACCAGGCCAGCTCTCCCAAGGGACTCCTGTGAGGACCCTAATGACCAGACCAGCGCTCCCAAGGGACTCCTGTGAGGACCCTAATGACCAGGCCAGCGCTCCCAAGGGACTCCTGTGAGGACCATAATGACCAGGCCAGCGCTCCCAAGGGACTCCTCTGAGGACCCTAATGACCAGGCCAGCGCTCCCAAGGGACTCCTGTGAGGACCCTAATGACCAGACCAGCTCTCCCAAGGGACTCCTTTGAGGACCCTAATGACCAGACCAGCTCTCCCAAGGGACTCCTGTGAGGACTCTAATGACCAGACCAGCGCTCCCAAGGGAACCCTAATGACCAGACCAGCGCTCCCAAGGGACTCCTGTGAGGACTCTAATGACCAGACCAGCGCTCCCAAGGGACTCCTGTGAGGACACTAATGACCAGGCCAGCGCTCCCAAGGGACTCCTGTGAGGACCCTAGTGACCAGACCAGCGCTCCCAAGGGACTCCTGTGAGGACCCTAGTGACCAGACCAGCGCTCCCAAGGGACTCCTGTGAGGACCCTAGTGACCAGGCCAGCGCTCCCAAGGGACTCCTGTGAGGACCCTAATGACCAGGCCAGCGCTCCCAAGGGACTCCTGTGAGGACCCTAATGACCAGGCCAGCTCTCCCAAGGGACTCCTTTGAGGACCCTAATGACCAGGCCAGCGCTCCCAAGGGACTCCTGTGAGGACCCTAATGACCAGACCAGCGCTCCCAAGGGACTCCTGTGAGGACCCTAATGACCAGGCCAGCTCTCCCAAGGGACTCCTGTGAGGACCCTAATGACCAGGCCAGCGCTCCCAAGGGACTCCTGTGAGGACCCTAATGACCAGGCCAGCGCTCCCAAGGGACTCCTGTGAGGACCCTAATGACCAGGCCAGCGCTCCCAAGGGACTCCTGTGAGGACCCTAATGACCAGGCCAGCGCTCCCAAGGGACTCCTGTGAGGACCCTAATGACCAGACCAGCGCTCCCAAGGGACTCCTGTGTGGACCCTAATGACCAGGCCAGCGCTCCCAAGGGACTCCTGTGAGGACCCTAATGA
Organism: Spermophilus citellus; assembly: GCF_964194105.1. NCBI lineage: Eukaryota > Metazoa > Chordata > Mammalia > Rodentia > Sciuridae > Spermophilus > Spermophilus citellus. Next base: position 154,439,022 of record NC_138189.1, read on the forward strand.
CCAGGCCAGCGCTCCCAAGGGACTCCTGTGAGGACCCTAATGACCAGGCCAGCGCTCCCAAGGGACTCCTGTGAGGACCCTAATGACCAGGCCAGCGCTCCCAAGGGACTCCTGTGAGGACCCTAATGACCAGGCCAGCGCTCCCAAGGGACTCCTGTGAGGACCCTAATGACCAGGCCAGCTCTCCCAAGGGACTCCTGTGAGGACCCTAATGACCAGACCAGCTCTCCCAAGGGACTCCTGTGAGGACCCTAATGACCAGGCCAGCGCTCCCAAGGGACTCCTGTGAGGACCCTAATGACCAGGCCAGCTCTCCCAAGGGACTCCTGTGAGGACCCTAATGACCAGACCAGCTCTCCCAAGGGACTCCTGTGAGGACCCTAATGACCAGACCAGCTCTCCCAAGGGACTCCTGTGAGGACTCTAATGACCAGGCCAGCGCTCCCAAAGGACTCCTGTGAGGACCAGGATGGCCAGACCAGCACTCCCAAGGGGTGAGGGCTCGGGTGACCCCTGGGACCCAGCACCACCTCACTCCTCCACACTGGCTCCTGGTGTGTTCCTGCCAACACAAATCTCTTGATGTTGACCAGGTTCCGCAGACGCTTCTGCACAGGCCTCTCTGGAGGCAAGAAACTCCAGTCACAATGACACTGGGACATTTGACAAGCAGAATGCCCCCAGCTAAAAAACTGATGCACTCACTGCCAGACCCTGCGGCTTCGGAGGCTGAGGCGGAGCGTCTCTTGGGAGGCCTTGTAGCAAGACCCTGTCTTCAGTGGTTTCTAGAGAGAGAGCACACATATGATAAAGTTCATGTCAGCACTATTGCCTTTATCATTCCATTTCTAAAAGTTTTGATTTCATTTTTGTGGTGCGGGGGATTAACCCAGGGCCTCACTCACGCATGACAAGGGCTGTGACACTGGGGACATCTCCAGGCCACAGTCCCTACTTTTGCTGGGGTCCTCTGAAGGATGAAGAAGCTGTCCTTTGCTGTGATTCCAACTGTGGCAGAATCAAGCCCTTTGACCACACAGAAATATCATACAATTGATCTCACAATGACCCTGTCATGTGTTATTATTTTTTCTTTTTCTCTTTCTTTTCTTAATTATGAAACTAAGATCACGGGGAGCCCCAGCGCGTGGCTGTGGTGCCTGGCAGATATGCCGCCCTCCCACTCTTCCTGAGTGCCCACTGGCCTGTCTGAGCCCTGGTGCCTGCACAGCTTTCCTTCCAGCGAGACTGACAGGGAAGAAAGGAGCACTCTCTGAGGCCAGAGGAGCCGTCAGACGCTCTCTCCCTTAAAGATTCAAAGAACCCAAAACAAGTCAATTGGTAGTTCACTAAGACAAATCAGCTGGAAGGCCAGCGTCCCAGGATCAGACACGAGGAGGCTTCTTAAACATGACAAGCACAGGAGCAGGCAGCAAGGATGAGGGGGAAGAGAAGCAGAGAGCAGAGGAGGGCCTTCCGCTCCGAGCTAGGACCTGCCCAAGGAGCCTCGCCTCGGTGTTCCTTAGTGTTTGTAAAGACAGCAGCCCCGCAGCACAGCCTCCCAGAGCCCTTCCTGCCCGCCAGAGCACGGGACGCCACGCCCCATGCAGAGGGAGCCAGAGGAGCCTGCAGCCCAGCCCCAGGCCTCGCCAGGCCACGGCGCCTGGGGCACTGCAGGACTGGCCCCCTCCCAGAGCTCTGGAGGCGACTGTGTGCCCAGGTGGAAAGAAGAGGCGTCCCCGAGACCCGTGTCACAGGGCTGTGCACCACCGAGGGTCTCGGGTACTCGGTGCGGGTACCTCAGCGGTACTCCAGGTCCTCCCATCTCAGTCTGGCAGGAGCAAGGGAGGGGCGACGGAGCCACCTCCCCAGGGACCAGAGGTGAGAGGGAAGTGTGTCCCCACTGTTGAGCTTCCCCCAAATCCTGATCTACAGCACCGACAGATTGGAACATTCTGGAACTCGCGTTCCAGAGCCAGGAGAACCACGGCGAAGAGAACCTAAAGGATGGCCTCCCTGCTCTGCATGCCCCTCGTCCATCTGTCAGAGCGGCTCCAGAATGGCGTCTACTTCCCACTGTGTCTGCCCATGGGACAGATCTCACGCACTTCTTATAACAAGTTTTCAAGAAATCACTTTTGAATAGAATGTCCATAAAACTGTTATTCAACACGCATACCATGTTGTGACATAGGTGGACAGTGGAGTGGCCACCACAGTCCAACCTGTCGACTCCTCCCCCATCCTCTCACATGGCTACCTTGTGCGTGTGAGACCCCCGAAGCCCAGCAAGCTCGCAGGGTACTCACAGCGCTGCTGGTTCCATCCTCCTGCCCGTCCAGCTCTGGATGGTCATCTTATACACGGCGGCCTTGTGCCTGTCCTCCAGATGGCTCCACTGCCCTCCCCCAGCCGCGAGCCATCACCATCCTGTCCCCCACTATTTGAGTGTGTGCGTATCTGGCCTGTTTCACTCAGCATGAAGCCCTCCCGGTTCACGAGTGTGACACAGAAGCAGCGTCCTCTTCTAACTCGGGTCCACATTCCACTGTGTTAGCCAGCTCTTCAACACTGACCAAAACACCAACAAGGACGATTGAGAGGGACAAGTTCATTCTGGACTCACAGCCTCAGGGGCTCAGTCCTCCTCAGCCAGCTCCACTGACCTGGGTTCAGGTGAGGCGGGACACGATGGTGGAGTGTGCGGCAGAGCAGAGCTGCTCAGTCCAGGACAGCAGGAAGCAGAGAGCTCACGAGCCAGCGCAAGAGACGCACCCTCAGGACACACCCACGGGGAGCACCTCCCCCAGCCCCGCCCACCTCCTACGTTACCACCCTGTGACGTCGGATATCAACCCCAGGTGAGCCAACCCACTGATCGGTATGGCTTTCACAATGTCACTCACCATCTGCATTAACACGGGAGCTTGGGGGACATCTCATATTCAGTCCATAACAACCACAGTTTCTTTTACCCATCATCCCTGACGACTTGGCTGGTGCATGTCTTGGCTACCGCGTGTGATCCTGTGGTGAATATGGGACACAGGTGTCCCTCCCAGGTATGGATTGTGTCCTCTCTGGGCCAGAACTCGGGATGTAATCGCCTTAAGGGGAAGTCACAATTCCCACTCAGATGAGGAGCCTGAGTTTAGTTTACTTGCCCAATAGTGCACGACGGGGAGCGCCAAGGTTACACCGTCCAGGGTTCTTATCTCTCTGCTGATCCAGATATCGTCGAGTGAAAAAGAAGGAAGAAAAGCAGAGGACGCTGTGAGCCTGACTGGAGGAGCGGTCCCCCATGGACGCAGAGCCCAGTGAGGGACACTGGCTGGCTGTCGGGTAGAGGCTGACAGTTCCCGAGACACGGCCGTCCACAAGCACCGGGGTGAGTTTGCAAGCATGTAGACACATGTGGTGACGAGGAATGACCATCCAGGGGCATTACTCAGGATCTCGAGGGGAGCCACAGATGTCCTGCTCTCAGAGCACAATAGTAAGTAACAGAAGGACCCAGGGTAAAGCCAGGGGCTGACGCCCCACCAGCTGTGGGAGCGGGGAAGTCCCTCTACGCCTCTTGGGTGTTTTTCATCATGTGCAAGATCAAAGGGACAGGGTGTGGATCTCAGGGACAACTCAGCTCCGAAGGCAGATGGGTCTTCGTGGCACTTGGCAGGGTGCTAGGAGCCACAAGCAAATATACGATGTATGGCACCTTTGGTTGTAAAGTGACGCCAGCTAGCCACTGAGATGATTATGTTAAGATTTACATTCATATGGAAATTGGACTCCCGCTGTTCACCTTGGCCTGCTACCGGACTCATGTTACCAGACTCTTGGAGAGTTCCCATTGGTTGGGGAAGGATAGTAGGAGGAAATTCCGGGGGAGATCCGGGGGACCCCGGGTTCCGGGAGACGCGCGGTTCCGGTGGACGCCCGCGTGGGAGGACCGGGTTTGGCTTGCCGGCGCCTACAGAGTCTTGGCGGCTTTTTCAAAATAAAGTTTTGTTCCTGCTTGAGTGGCTCGTGATTCTGTGCCCAGCCAAGACTGCGGCAGCAGGGCACAGCGAGTAGTAAAGACTTCCTGGGAGACTCTCCACACAGGCAGATTGTAGCCCTCTGGTTTTCTTCCTCCAGCGCCCCTGGATCTCTTGTGTGAGAAGGAGTGCTTGAGAAGTCCAGTTAGGAAGCACCCGGGACGAGGTGGGGAGCGTCCAGGTACATGGTGCCCAGACACACCATTCTGTCTCGGACTGCTCAGTCGTTCTGGGCTCTTGGCCTTGGCTGCAGTTACTAGATGGCCTTCCCCAGTCGGAGTTCTTATCCTCTACCCGCACAGTCTCCTAATCAACCGGTGGCTCCTGGTGACCCTGCTGGGTGCCCACCCACTGGGTGCAGCCCGCTGTCTCCTGGGTGACACTGACCTACAGACCATGTGCTCTTCTCTGCTGCAGACGGTGTCCCTGAGAATAGAAGTTACATCTTACTCATGTCTTCTCCCTCACCCGTTGATGGTCACACTCACCTTGGGTGAGAAGGACAGGCGACCACTGATAAAAGTCACCGAGACTTCTAGACTGGAGCTATGGCGCATGCTACGGGTACCGAAAGGCTTGGCTCCAGGTTCCTGGTGCGAATTGTGCTCAAGAGCAGAGGAGATGGCTCGGGCCATCTGTAGCCGAGGCCACAGCAGCAACACCCAAGTGACAAGTCGTCCCTGAGCCCTTGTTCCTGAGTCACTGTAGCTCAACCAGCTTCAAACCCTCACCCACCCACTTGGGTGCCGAGGATCTGGAGAAGCCGTTCGTGTGTGCTGACTGTCTTGTGAGTCCCTCGAGCCCACCCTGGAAATGGCCTGCCTCTCTCAAGCCTTCTGTACTCTGTACCACTGGCCTATCAGCTGGCCTGCTGGCCTCTACGTCCTGACTGGGAGTACATGTTTGGCTGAGACCCACAGGATGCATCCTGAGGTCTCAGCACGGGCCTCTCTGGAGCCAGAATCCCTCCGGGGCTCATGTTGATTGACGGAGTACCAATACTGCAGGCTCAGAGAGCCTGAAAATCAGGGGTGACGTAATCCTTGTCCTGAGGGGCTACAGGGCTGCCGAGGCTCGGTCTGCGCTGCTCACAGCCCCTCCTTGGTCTCTCCTCTTGTCCACCACTTCCTTTTTCCCTTTAAGATAAAGGGATCCTGAGGTGGATGACTTGGTTTGAACCCCAGTTCTGCCAGGTCCACCCTTTCGCCCTGGGTTGGCTGGTCTCCTGCCCACAGGTCAGCTTCCAAACCCATAGACGGAATCACATGACCTACTTCAAAGGGTCACTCCCAGACTTATAAATAGGGTCCCAAGTGCACAGCACCCAAAGGTCCTTTAAGATGGCCTGCAAGTCCTCAGATGTTTCCTCTGTGGTCTGATCTAGCCTCAGTTTGCCTGATGACCTACTGTGGCTAAGATGCTAAAGTCGTGTCCCCCCAAGCTCCGGGGCCGCTGCCTGGAGACATAGAAGTGAACTGGGTGGGGGGAAGTGGACGGAGGTTTCTGAGATCTCGCTCTGTTGGGTTCCCAGGTCTCTGTGTCGGCAGGCTCCATATTGATTTTCAGTAGCTCAGGGTTAAAATCAACGTCCCCTTCCCCCGAGTGGCCACAGTGCAGACATCTGGCCACTCTGGCACCTGTGCAGACATCGCCAGGTCCAGGTGAGCTGTGGCACACATGTGGACGTGGTTGCTCGTCACGACTGTGAGTGCACACAGCCCTCGGATTCTGGCTGGAGCTGTCGTCTAAGGTTAGCAGAGGTGGTCACACGCGCTGGGCGAGCAGGCCGTTAGGAGCACGTCAGCACTACTTCAGTATGACTGCTTCTTTGGAAGGCTCTGACTTTTATTTTCTGAGGTTTCTAACATCATCCTATGAGTGGGGTTGAGCCATGGCCTGACCTTCTTCAAACTACGGAAGATTTGGGCACAAGAGGATTGAAGAGTCTTTTTACTAAGTAAACCCTGCAGCTTTTTCTGATTTTGAAAAGTCAATGATGATTGTTCTAAAAATGATACTCTAATTAGAAATTATATTCAACTAAAAAATGAGAACTGTACAACTGAAAAAGAAACCCATTCCTAAACTAACTGAACAAATTAAAAAGAAGCCCAAGCTACCCAGCCCTTAAGGACACGGCTGGTGGGGCCGTGCCCCAAGGATTCCTGAGGGCTGGCCAGTGAGGCTGGTTGCACGATTGTTTCCAACTCTCCAACACCATCAGCTAGCTCAGCCCCGTCCAGATTTTGTCTTCACTGGAATTTCTTGTCCTAAGCACAAGGGAAAAATCTAGATCTTCACAGTGTGACTGAATAAAGGATTACCCGAGGAGGAATCATATCTGTGTTTTTGAAATGATGGAAGAGGCATCAGAGAGACTATCAGGCAAAACAAAGGGAATTTAGGATCTCACTCTGCCCAGGGCTGCCCCCACTGGGCCACTGTCAGGTCTGCACTAAGGGGTCATTCCACCCAGGGACAACAGAGGTCTGCGCTGAGCCAGCCTCAGCAAGGGACCACATTCCACATTCTGGTGGAAGGAAGGGGACGTGCCCTCAGAAAGTCTGCTTCCCAACAGCCACGGTGGTCACCATAAACGTGATTAATTGGCTTCTCGTCACCAACAAGACATTTAATTCTGAGACAGTGGCAAAGATGGATAATAGGACTTCCCCATTCTGAGCAGCTGCAGTTTGTGGATGCAAATCTAGGATGAAGGAAGCCGCGGCTGAACTGTGTGACACTGCCAGGGACCATGCAGTCCTTCACGACCCTCCTCACATCCAGCCACATGTCGCTCTGGCACAAAACTTGTATTTCTGTGAACTGGCAGGGAATTGCTTCACTTCACTCAGGGGACGCCCCGACATCCACACCCTCTTCCTCCCTCGCACCTCAGCATAATCCCTGGGTCAGCCACTGGGTAACGACTGCTCTGCTGTCACCGCCTCCTTCCTAGCACAGCAGGACAGTTTACTTGAACCCAGACCTTTCAGAGTCAAATACAAGAAAGGACCAAAGGGTGGGAGTTTTGTTGCCATTAGACGCGTTTCACAGCAACCAGGGGTCTCCTCGGTGAGCAAGGGAGGTCAATAGTTACCCTCTGCAGCTGGAAAATGGGATCACAACAGGGTTTCGCAGGCCCAGATCTGACCCACAGGGTAAACCTTCCGTACCCTTTTACATCCGTTCATACATGCTTTGGATTTGACCTTAAGTGTGATGTAGGTGGAGTTCCACATGCTAACATCTTGATTTTTGTAAAAGGTTTTTCCGAATCTGGACAGAATAATGCCACAAGACAACCGAGCGCCTCATGCAATAAGTGAACAAAACACAGACTCTCCATTTCTTCAAAATCACCAGTGGTCTGCAGTGACAATGTCCAGGGAGGTCTCCATTTCTCACCATCACCAGTCGTCTCCAGTGACAGTGTCCAGGGAGGTCTCCATTTCTTCACCATCACCAGTGGTCTCCAGTGACAGTGTCCTGGGAGGTCTCCATTTCTTCACCATCACCAGTCGTTTCCAGTGACAGTGTCCAGGGAGGTCTCCATTTCTTCACCATCACCAGTGGTCTTCAGTGACAGTGTCCAGGGAGGTCTGCATTTCTTCACCATCACCAGTGGTCTCCAGTGACAGTGTCCCAGGAGGTCTCCATTTCTTCACAATCACAGGTGGTCTCCAGTGACAGTGTCCTGGGAGGTCTCCATTTCTTCACCATCACCAGTGGTCTCCAGTGACAGTGTCCAGGAAGGTCTCCATTTCTTCACCATCACCAGTGGTCTCTAGTGACAGTGTCCAGGGAGGTCTCCATTTCTTCACCATCATCAGTGGTCTCCAGTGACAGTGTCCAGGGAGGTCTCCATTTCTTCACCATCACCAGTGGTCTCCAGTGACAGTGTCCAGGGAGGTCTCCATTTCTTCACAATCACCAGTGGTCTCCAGTGACAGTGTCCAGGAAGGTCTCCATTTCTTCACCATCATCAGTGGTCTCCAGTGACAGTGTCCAGGGAGGTCTCCATTTCTTCACCATCACCAGTGGTCTCCAGTGACAGTGTCCAGGGAGGTCTCCATTTCTTCACCATCACCAGTGGTCTCCAGTGACAGTGTCCAGGGAGGTCTCCATTTCTTCACCATCACCAGTGGTCTCCAGTGACAGTGTCCAGGGAGGTCTCCATTTCTTCACCATCACCAGTGGTCTCCAGTGACAGTGTCCAGGGAGGTCTCCATTTCTTCACCATCACCAGTGGTCTCCAGTGACAGTGTCCAGGGAGGTCTCCATTTCTTCACAATCACAGGTGGTCTCCAGTGACAGTGTCCTGGGAGGTCTCCATTTCTTCACCATCACCAGTGGTCTCCAGTGACAGTGTCCAGGAAGGTCTCCATTTCTTCACCATCATCAGTGGTCTCCAGTGACAGTGTCCAGGGAGGTCTCCATTTCTTCACCATCACCAGTGGTCTCCAGTGACAGTGTCCAGGGAGGTCTCCATTTCTTCACAATCACAGGTGGTCTCCAGTGACAGTGTCCTGGGAGGTCTCCATTTCTTCACCATCACCAGTGGTCTCCAGTGACAGTGTCCAGGAAGGTCTCCATTTCTTCACCATCACCAGTGGTCTTCAGTGACAGTGTCCTGGGAGGTCTCCATTTCTTCACCATCACCAGTGGTCTCCAGTGACAGTGTCCTGGGAGGTCTCCATTTCTTCACCATCACCAGTGGTCTTCAGTGACAGTGTCCTGGGAGGTCAACATTTCTTCACCATCACCAGTGGTCTCCAGTGACAGTGTCCAGGGAGGTCTCCATTTCTTCACCATCACCAGTGGTCTCCAGTGACTGTGTCCAGGGAGGTCTCCATTTCTTCACCATCACCAGCGGTATCCAGTGACAGTGTCCTGGGAGGTCTCCATTTCTTCACCATCACCAGTGGTCTCCAGTGACAGTGTCCTGGGAGGTCTCCATTTCTTCACCATCAACAGTGGTCTCTAGTGACAGTGTCCAGGGAGGTCTCCATTTCTTCACCATCATCAGTGGTCTTCAGTGACAGTGTCCAGGGAGGTCTCCATTTCTTCACCATCATCAGTGGTCTTCAGTGACAGTGTCCAGGGAGGTCTCCATTTCTCACCATCACCAGTCGTCTCCAGTGACAGTGTCCTGGGAGGTCTCCATTTCTTCACCATCATCAGTGGTCTCCAGTGACAGTGTCCTGGGAGGTCTCCATTTCTTCACCATCACCAGTGGTCTCCAGTGACAGTGTCCAGGGAGGTCTCCATTTCTACACCATCACCAGTGGTCTCCAGTGACATTGTCCAGGGAGGGCTTCATTTCTTCACCATCACCAGTGGTCTTCAGTGACAGTGTCCAGGGAGGTCTCCATTTCTTCACCATCACCAGTGGTCTCCAGTGACAGTGTCCTGGGAGGTCTCCATTTCTTCACCATCACCAGTGGTCTCCAGTGACAGTGTCCAGGGAGGTCTCCATTTCTTCACCATCACCAGTGGTCTCCAGTGACAGTGTCCTGGGAGGTCTCCATTTCTTCACCATCACCAGAGGCCTCCAGTGACAGTGTCCAGGGAGGTCTCCATTTCTTCACCATCACCAGTGGTCTTCAGTGACAGTGTCCTGGGAGGTCTCCATTTCTTCACCATCACCAGTGGTCTCCAGTGACAGTGTCCAGGGAGGTCTCCATTTCTTCACCATCACCAGTGGTCTCCAGTGACTGTGTCCAGGGAGGTCTCCATTTCTTCACCATCACCAGCGGTATCCAGTGACAGTGTCCTGGGAGGTCTCCATTTCTTCACCATCACCAGTTGTCTCCAGTGACAGTGTCCTGGGAGGTCTCCATTTCTTCACCATCAACAGTGGTCTCTAGTGACAGTGTCCAGGGAGGTCTCCATTTCTTCACCATCATCAGTGGTCTTCAGTGACAGTGTCCAGGGAGGTCTCCATTTCTTCACCATCATCAGTGGTCTTCAGTGACAGTGTCCAGGGAGGTCTCCATTTCTCACCATCACCAGTCGTCTCCAGTGACAGTGTCCTGGGAGGTCTCCATTTCTTCACCATCACTAGTGGTCTCCAGTGACAGTGTCCTGGAAGGTCTCCATTTCTTCACCATCACCAGTGGTCTCCAGTGACAGTGTCCAGGGAGGTCTCCATTTCAACACCATCACCAGTGGTCTCCAGTGACAGTGTCCAGGGAGGGATCCATTTCTTCACCATCACCAGTGGTCTTCAGTGACAGTGTCCAGGGAGGTCTCCATTTCTTCACCATCACCAGTGGTCTCCAGTGACAGTGTCCTGGGAGGTCTCCATTTCTTCACCATCACCAGTGGTCTCCAGTGACAGTGTCCAGGGAGGGCTCCATTTCTTCACGATCACAGGTGGTCTCCAGTGACAGTGTCAGGGAGGTCTCCATTTCTTCACCATCACCAGTGGTCTCCAGTGACAGTGTCCAGGAAGGTCTCCATTTCTTCACCATCACCACTGGTCTCCACTGACAGAGTCCTGGGAGGTCTCCATTTCTTCACGATCACAGGTGGTCTCCAGTGACAGTGTCCAGGGAGGTCTCCATTTCTTCACCATCACCAGTGGTCTCCACTGACAGTGTCAAGGTAGGTCTCCATTTCTACACGATCACAGGTGGTCTCCAGTGACAGTGTCCAGGGAGGTCTCCATTTCTTCACCATCACCAGTGGTCTCCAGTGACAGTGTCCAGGGAGGTCTCCATTTCTTCACCATCACCAGTGGTCTCCAGTGACAGTGTCCTGGAAGGTCTCCATTTCTTCACCATCACCAGTGGTCTCCAGTGACAGTGTCCTGGGAGGTCTCCATTTCTTCACCATCACTAGTGGTCTCCAGTGACAGTGTCCCAGGAGGTCTCCATTTCTTCACCATCACCAGAGTCCTCCAGTGACAGTGTCCCAGGAGGTCTCCATTTCTTCACCATCACCAGTGGTCTCCAGTGACAGTGTCCAGGGAGGTCTCCATTTCTTCACCATCACCAGTCGTTTCCAGTGACAGTGTCCCGGGAGGTCTCCATTTCTTCACCATCACCAGTGGTCTCCAGTGACATTGTCCAGGGAGGTCTCCATTTCTTTACCATGACCAGTGGTCTCCAGTGACAGTGTCCAGGGAGGTCTCCATTTCTTCACCATCACCAGTGGTCTCCACTGACAGTGTCCAGGGAGGTCTCCATTTCTTCACGATCACAGGTGGTCTCCAGTGACAGTGTCCAGGGAGGTCTCCATTTCTTCACCATCACCAGTGGTCTCCAGTGACAGTGTCCTAGGAGGTCTCCATTTCTTCACCATCACCAGTGGTCTCCAGTGACAGTGTCCAGGGAGGGCTCCATTTCTTCACCATAACCAGTGGTCTCCAGTGACAGTGTCCTGGGAGGTCTCCATTTCTTCACCATCACCAGTGGTCTTCAGTGACCGTGTCCCAGGAGGGCTCCATTTCTACACCATCACCAGTGGTCTTCAGTGACAGTGTCCAGGGAGGTCTCCCTTTCTTCACCATCACCAGTGGTCTCCAGTGACAGTGTCCCGGAAAGGCTCCATTTCTTCACCATCACCAGTGGTCTCCAGTGACAGTGTCCAAGGAGGTCTCCCTTTCTTCACCATCACCAGTGGTCTTCAGTGACAGTGTCCAAGGAGGTCTCCCTTTCTTCACCATCACCAGTGGTCTCCAGTGACAGTGTCTAGGGAGGGATCCATTTCTTCACCATCACCAGTGGTCTTCAGTGACAGTGTCCAGGGAGGTCTTCCTTTCTTCACCATCACCAGTGGTATCCAGTGACAGTGTCCAGGGAGGTCTCCATTTCTTCACCATCACTAGTGGTCTTCAGTGACAGAGTGCCGGGAGGTCTCCATTTCTTCACCATCACCAGTGGTCTCCAGTGAGAGTATCCAGGGAGGTCTCCATTTCTTCACCATCACCCGTGGTCTCCAGTGACAGTGTCCTGGGAGGTCTCCATTTCTTCACCATCACCAGTGGTCTCCAGTGACAGTTTTCAGGGAGGTCGTCATTTCTTCACCATCACCAGTGGTCTCCAGAGACAGTCTTCAGGGAGGTCTCCATTTCTTCACCATCACCAGTGGTCTCCAGTGAGAGTGTCCCGGGAGGTCTCCATTTCTTCACCATCACCAGTGGTCTCCAGTGACAGTGTCCCGGGAGGTCTCCATTTCTTCACCATCACCAGTTGTTTCCAGTGACAGTGTCCCAGGAGGTCTCCATTTCTTCACCATCACCAGTGGTCTTCAGTGACAGTGTCCAGGGAGGTCTCCATTTCTTCACCATCACCAGTGGTCTTCAGTGACAGTGTCCAGGGAGGTCTCCCTTTCTTCACCATCACCAGTGGTCTCCAGTGACAGTGTCCTGTGAGGTCTCCATTTCTTCACCATCACCAGTGGTCTCCAGTGACAGTGTCCCAGGAGGTCTCCATTTCTTCACCATCACCAGTGGTCTTCAGTAACAGTGTCCCGGGAGGTCTTCCTTTCTTCACCATCAACAGTGGTCTCCAGTGACAGTGTCCAGGGAGGTCTCCATTTCTTCACCATCACCAGTGCTCTCCAGTGACAGTGTCCTGTGAGGTCTCCATTTCTTCACCATCACCAGTGGTCTCCAGTGACAGTCTTCAGGGAGGTCTCCATTTCTTCACCATCACCAGTGGTCTCCACTGACAGTCTTCAGGGAGGTCTCCATTTCTTCACCATCACCAGTGGTCTCCAGTGACAGTGTCCTGGTAGAGGTTTCCATTTCTTCACCATCAACAGTGGTCTCCAGTGACTGTGTCCTGGGAGTTCTCCATTTCTCAACCATCACCAGTGGTCTCCAGTGACAGTGTCCTGGGAGGTCTCCCTTTCTTCACCATCACCAGTGGTCTCCAGTGACAGTGTCCAGGGAGGTCTCCATTTCTTCACCATCACCAGTGGTCTCCAGTGACAGTGTCCCGGGAGGTCTCCCTTTCTTCACCATCACCAGTGATCTTCAATGACAGTGTCCCGGGAGGTCTCCATTTCTTCACCATCACCAGTGGTCTCCAGTGACAGTGTCCTGAGAGGTCTCCATTTATTCACCATCACCAGAGGCCTCCAGTGACAGTGTCCTGGGAGGTCGCCATTTCTTCACCATCACCAGTGGTCTACAGTTACAGTGTCCTGGGAGGTCTCCATTTCTTCACCATCACCAGTGGTCTCCAGTGACAGTGTCCAGGGAGGTCTCCGTTTCTTCATCATCACCAGTGGTTTCCAGTGACAGTGTCCTGGGAGGTCTCCATTTCTTCACCATCACCAGTCGTCTGCAGTGACAGTGTCCTGGGAGGTCTCCATTTCTTCACTATCACCATTGGTCTCCAGTGACAGTGTCCAGGGAGGTCTCCATTTCTTCACCATCACTAGTGGTCTCCAGTGACAGTGTCCAGGGAGATCTCCATTTCTTCACCATCCCCAGTGGTCTCCAGTGACAGTGTCCTGGGATGTCTCCATTTCTTCGCCATCACCAGTGGTCTCCAGTGACAGTGTCCAGGGAGGTTTCCCTTTCTTCACCATCACCAGTGGTCTCCAGTGACAGTGTCCCGGAAGGGCTCCATTTCTTCACCATCACCAGTGGTCTCCAGTGACAGTGTCCAGGGAGGTCTCCCTTTCTTCACCATCACCAGTGGTCTTCAGTGACAGTGTCCAAGGAGGTCTCCCTTTCTTCACCATCACCAGTGGTCTCCAGTGACAGTGTCTAGGGAGGGATCCATTTCTTCACCATCACCAGTGGTCTTCAGTGACAGTGTCCAGGGAGGTCTTCCTTTCTTCACCATCACCAGTGGTATCCAGTGACAGTGTCCAGGGAGGTCTCCATTTCTTCACCATCACTAGTGGTCTTCAGTGACAGAGTGCCGGGAGGTCTCCATTTCTTCACCATCACCAGTGGTCTCCAGTGAGAGTATCCAGGGAGGTCTCCATTTCTTCACCATCACCCGTGGTCTCCAGTGACAGTGTCCTGGGAGGTCTCCATTTCTTCACCATCACCAGTGGTCTCCAGTGACAGTTTTCAGGGAGGTCGTCATTTCTTCACCATCACCAGTGGTCTCCAGAGACAGTCTTCAGGGAGGTCTCCATTTCTTCACCATCACCAGTGGTCTCCAGTGAGAGTGTCCCGGGAGGTCTCCATTTCTTCACCATCACCAGTGGTCTCCAGTGACAGAGTCCAGGGAGGTCTCCATTTCTTCACCATCACCAGTGGTCTCCAGTGACAGTGTCCTGGGAGGTCTCCATTTCTTCACCATCTCCAGTGGTCTTTAGTGAGTGTCACGGGAGGTCTCCATTTCTTCACCATCACCAGTGGTCTTCGGTGACAGTGTCCCGGGAGGTCTCCCTTTATTCACCATCACCAGTGGTCTTCAGTGACAGTGTGCAGGGAGGTCTCCCTTTCTTTACCATCACCAGTGGTCTCCAGTGACAGTGTCCTGTGAGGTCTCCCTTTCTTCACCATCACCAGTGGTCTCCAGTGACAGTGTCCCGGGAGGTCTCCATTTCTTCACCATCACCAGTGGTCTTCAGTGACAGTGTCCCGGGAGGTCTCCCTTTCTTCACCATCAATAGTGGTCTCCAGTGACAGTGTCCAGGGAGGTCTCCATTTCTTCACCATCACCAGTGGTCTCCAGTGACAGTGTCCTGTGAGGTCTCCATTTATTCACCATCACCAGTGGTCTCCAGTGACAGTCTTCAGGGAGGTCTCCATTTCTTCACCATCACCAGTGGTCTCCACTGACAGTCTTCAGGGAGGTCTCCATTTCTTCACCATCACCAGTGGTCTCCAGTGACAGTGTCCAGGGAGGTCTCCATTTCTTCACCATCACCAGTGGTCTCCAGTGACAGTGTCCCGGGAGGTCTCCCATTCTTCACCATCACCAGTGGTCTTCAGTGACAGTGTCCCGGGAGGTCTCCATTTCTTCACCATCACCTATGGTCTCCAGTGACAGTGTCCTGGGAGGTCTCCATTTCTTCACCATCACCAGAGGCCTCCAGAGACAGTGTCCTGGGAGGTCGCCATTTCTTCACCATCACCAGTGGTCTACAGTGACAGTGTCCAGGGAGGTCTCCATTTCTTCACCATCACCAGTGGTCTCCAGGGACAGTGTCCAGGGAGGTCTCCGTTTCTTCATCATCACCAGTGGTCTCCAGTGACAGTGTCCTGGGAGGTCTCCATTTCTTCTCCATCACCAGTGGTCTGCAGTGACAGTGTGCTGGGAGGTCTCCATTTCTTCACTATCACCAGTGGTCTCCAGTGACAGTGTCCAGGGAGGTCTCCATTTCTTCACCATCACTAGTGGTCTCCAGTGTCAGTGTCCATGGAGGTCTCCATTTCTTCACCATCACCAGTGGTCTCCAGTGACAGTGTCCTGGGATGTCTCCATTTCTTCGCCATCAGCAGTGGTCTCCAGTGACAGTGTCCAGGGAGGTCTCCCTTTCTTCACCATCACCAGTGGTCTCCAGTGACAGTGTCCTGGGAGATCTCCATTTCTTCACCATCACCAGCGGTATCCAGTGACAGTGTCCCGGGAGGTCTCCATTTCTTCACCATCACCAGTGGTCTCCAGTGACAGTGTCCTGGGAAGTCTCCATTTATTCACCATCACCAGTGGTCATCAGTGAGAGTGTCCCGGGAGGGCTCCATTTCTTCACCATCACCAGTGGTCTTCAGTGACAGTGTCCCGGGAGGTCTCCCTTTATTCACCATCACCAGTGGTCTCCAGTGACAGTGTCCTGGGAGGTATCCATTTCTTCACCATAACCAGAGGTCTCCAGTGACAGTGTCCTGGGAGGTCTCCATTTCTTCACCATCACCAGTGGTCTCCAGTGACAGTGTCCTGGGAAGTCTCCATTTATTCACCATCACCAGTGGTCATCAGTGAGAGTGTCCCGGGAGGGCTCCATTTCTTCACCATCACCAGTGGTCTTCAGTGACAGTGTCCAGGGAGGTCTCCCTTTCTTCACCATCACCAGTGGTCTCCAGTGACAGTGTCCCGGGAAGGCTCCATTTCTTCACCATCACCAGTGGTCTCCAGTGACAGTGTCCCTGGAGGTCTCCCTTTCTTCACCATCACCAGTGGTATTCAGTAACAGTGTCCAAGGAGGTCTCCCTTTCTTCACCATCACCAGTGGTCTCCAGTGACACTGTACAGGGAGGTCTCCATTTCTTCACCATCACCAGTGTCTTCAGTGACAGTGTCCAGGGAGGTCTTCCTTTCTTCACCATCACCAGTGGTCTCCAGTGACAGTGTCCAGGGAGGTCTCCATATCTTCTCCATCACCCATGGTCTCCAGTGACAGTGTCCCGGGAGGTCTCCATTTCTTCACCATTACCAGTGGTCTCCAGTGACAGTGTCCAGGGAGGTCTCCATTTCTTCACCATCACCCGTGGTCTCCAGTGACAGTGTCCTTGGAGGTCTCCATTTTTTCACCATCACCAGTGGTCTCCAGTGACAGTTTTCAGGGAGGTCTCCATTTCTTCACCATCAGCAGTGGTATCCAGTGACAGTCTTCAGGGAGGTCTCCATTTCTTCACCATCACCAGTGGTCTCCAGTGACAGTGTCCCGGGAGGTCTCCATTTCTTCACCATCACCAGGGGTCTCCAGTGACAGTGTCCAGGGAGGTCTCCATTTCTTCACCATCAACAGTGGTCTCCAGTGACAGTGTCCCGGGAGGTCTCCATTTCTTCACCATCACCAGTGGTCTCCAGTGACAGTGTCCTGGGAGGTCTCCATTTCTTCACCATCACCAGTGGTCTCCAGTGACAGTGGCCTGGGAGGTCTCCATTTCTTCACCATCACCAGTGGTCTCCAGTGACAGTGTCCTGGGAGGTCTCCATTTCTTCACCATCACCAGTGGTCTCCAGTGACAATGTCCAGGGAGGTCTCCATTTCTTCACCATCACCAGTGGTCTCCAGTGACAGTGTCCTGGGAGGTCTCCATTTCTTCACCATCACCAGTGGTCTCCAGTGACTGTGTCCAGGGAGGTCTCCATTTCTTCACCATCACCAGCGGTATCCAGTGACAGTGTCCCGGGAGGTCTCCATTCCTTCACCATCACCAGTGGTCTTCAGTGACATTGTCCCAGGAGGTTTCCATTTCTTCCCCATCACCAGTGGTCTTCAGTGACATTGTCCCAGGAGGTCTCCATTTCATCACCATCACCAGTGGTCTCGAATGACAATTTTCAGGGAGGTCTCCATTTCTTCACCATCACCAGTGGTCTCCAGTGACAGTGTCCTGGGAGGTCTCCCTTTCTTCACCATCACCAGTGGTCTTCAGTGACATTGTCCCAGGAGGTCTCCATTTCTTCACCATCACCAGTGGTCTCCAATGACAATTTTTAGGGAGGTCTCCATTTCTTCACCATCACCAGTGGTCTCCAGTGACAGTGTCCTGGGAAGTCTCCCTTTCTTCACCATCACCAGTGGTCTCCAGTGACAGTGTCCCAGGAGGTCTCCATTTCTTCACCATCACCATTGGTCTCCAGTGACAGTGCCCCAGGAGGTCTCCATTTCTACACCATCACCAGTGGTCTCCAGTGACAGTGTCCAGAGAGGTCTCCATTTCTTCACCATCACCAGTGGTCTCCAGTCACAGTGTCCTGGGAGGTCTCCATTTCTTCACCATCACCAGTGGTCTCCAGTGACAGTGTCCTGGGAGGTCTCCATTTCTTCACCATCACCAGTGGTCTCCAGTGACAGTGTCCTGGGAGGTCTCCATTTCTTCACCATCACCAGTGGTCTCCAGTGACAGTGTCCAGGGAGGTCTCCATTTCTTCACCATCACCAGTGGTCTCCAGTGACAGTGTCCTGGGAGGTCTCCATTTCTTCACCATCACCAGAGGCCTCCAGTGACAGTGTCCAGGGAGGTCTCCATTTCTTCACCATCACCAGTGGTCTTCAGTGACAGTGTCCAGGGAGGTCTCCATTTCTTCACCATCACCAGTGGTCTCCAGTCACAGTGTCCCGGGAGGTCTCCATTTCTTCACCATCACCAGTTGTTTCCAGTGACAGTGTCCCAGGAGGTCTCCATTTCTTCACCATCACCACTGGTCTCCAGTGACAGTGTCCAGGGTGGTCTCCATTTCTTCACCATCAACAGTGGTCTCTAGTGACAGTGTCCAGGGAGGTCTCCATTTATTCACCATCACCAGTGGTCATCAGTGAGAGTGTCCCGGGAGGGCTCCATTTCTTCACCATCACCAGTGGTCTTCAGTGACAGTGTCCAGGGAGGTCTCCCTTTCTTCACCATCACCAGTGGTCTCCAGTGACAGTGTCCCGGGAAGGCTCCATTTCTTCACCATAAGCAGAGGTCTCCAGTGACAGTGTCCAGGGTGGTCTCCATTTCTTCACCATCAACAGTGGTCTCTAGTGACAGTGTCCAGGGAGGTCTCCATTTCTTCACCATCATCAGTGGTCTTCAGTGACAGTGTCCAGGGAGGTCTCCATTTCTTCACCATCACCAGTGGTCTCTAGTGACAGTGTCCAGGGAGGTCTCCATTTCTTCACCATCACCAGAGGCCTCCAGTGACAGTGTCCCGGGAGGTCTCCATTTCTTCACCATCACCAGAGGCCTCCAGTGACAGTGTCCCGGGAGGTCTCCATTTCTTCACCATCACCAGTGGTCTCCAGTGACAGTGTCCAGGGAGGTCTCCCTTTCTTCACAATCACCAGTGGTCTCCAGTGACAGTGTCCCAGAAGGTCTCCATTTCTTCACCATCACCAGTGGTCTCCAGTGAAAGTGTCCTGGGAGGTCGCCATTTCTTCACCATCACCAGTGGTCTCCAGTGACAGTGTCCTGGGAGGTCTCCATTTCTTCACCATCACCAGTGGTCTCCAGTGACAGTGTCCTGGGAGGTCTCCATTTCTTCACCATCACCAGTGGTCTCCAGTGACAGTGTCCTGGGAGGTCTCCATTTCTTCACCATCACCAGTGGTCTCCAGTGACAGTGTCCAGGGAGGGCTCCATTTCTTCACCATCACCAGTGGTCTTCAGTGACAGTGTCCAGGGAGGTCTCCATTTCTTCACCATCACCAGTGGTCTCCACAGACAGTGTCCAGGGAGGTCTCCATTTCTTCACCATCACCAGAGGCCTCCAGAGACAGTGTCCTGGGAGGTCGCCATTTCTTCACCATCACCAGTGGTCTACAGTGACAGTGTCCAGGGAGGTCTCCATTTCTTCACCATCACCAGTGGTCTCCAGGGACAGTGTCCAGGGAGGTCTCCGTTTCTTCATCATCACCAGTGGTCTCCAGTGACAGTGCCCTGGGAGGTCTCCATTTCTTCACCATCACCAGTGGTATCCAGTGACAGTGTCCAGGGAGTTCTCCATTTCTTCACCATCACCAGTGGTCTCCAGTGACAGTGTCCTGGGATGTCTCCATTTCTTCGCCATCAGCAGTGGTCTCCAGTGACAGTGTCCAGGGAGGTCTCCCTTTCTTCACCATCACCAGTGGTCTCCAGTGACAGTGTCCTGGGAGATCTCCATTTCTTCACCATCACCAGCGGTATCCAGTGACAGTGTCCCGGGAGGTCTCCATTCCTTCACCATCACCAGTGGTCTTCAGTGACAGTGTCCCGGGAGGTCTCCCTTTATTCACCATCACCAGTGGTCTCCAGTGACAGTGTCCTGGGAGGTATCCATTTCTTCACCATAACCAGAGGTCTCCAGTGACAGTGTCCTTGGAGGTCTCCATTTCTTCACCATCACCAGTGGTCTCCAGTGACAGTGTCCTGGGAGGTCTCCATTTATTCACCATCACTAGTGGTCATCAGTGAGAGTGTCCCGGGAGGGCTCCATTTCTTCACCATCACCAGTGGTCTTCAGTGACAGTGTCCAGGGAGGTCTCCCTTTCTTCACCATCACCAGTGGTCTCCAGTGACAGTGTCCCGGGAAGGCTCCATTTCTTCACCATAACCAGAGGTCTCCAGTGACAGTGTCCTGGGAGGTCTCCATTTCTTCACCATCACCAGTGGTCTCCAGTGACTGTGTCCAGGGAGGTCTCCATTTCTTCACCATAACCAGCGGTATCCAGTGACAGTGTCCCGGGAGGTCTCCATTCCTTCACCATCACCAGTGGTCTTCAGTGACATAACCCAGGAGGTTTCCATTTCTTCACCATCACCAGTGGTCTTCAGTGACATTGTCCCAGGAGGTCTCCATTTCATCACCATCACCAGTGGTCTCCAATGACAATTTTCAGGGAGGTCTCCATTTCTTCACCATCACCAGTGGTCTCCAGTGACAGTGTCCTGGGAGGTCTCCCTTTCTTCACCATCACCACTGGTCTTCAGTGACATTGTCCCAGGAGGTCTCCATTTCTTCACCATCACCAGTGGTCTCCAATGACAATTTTCAGGGAGGTCTCCATTTCTTCACCATCACCAGTGGTCTCCAGTGACAGTGTCCAGGGAGGTCTCCATTTCTTCACCATCACCAGTGGTCTCCAGTGACAGTGTCCAGGGGGGTCTCCATTTCTTCACCATCACCAGTGGTCTCCAGTGACAGTGTCCAGGGTGGTCTCCATTTCTTCACCATCACCAGTGGTCTCCAGTGACAGTGTCCCGGGAGGTCTCCATTTCTTCACCATCACCAGTGGTCTCCAGTGACAGTGTCCCCGGAGGTCTCCATTTCTTCACCATCACCAGTGGTCTTCAGTGACAGTGTCCAGGGGGGTCTCCATTTCTTCACCATCACCAGTGGTCTCCAGTGACAGTGTCCCGGGAGGTCTCCATTTCTTCACCATCACCAGTGGTCTTCAGTGACAGTGTCCTGGGAGGTCTCCATTTCTTCACCATGACCAGTGGTCTCCAGTGACAGTGTCCAGGGAGGTCTCCATTTCTTCACCATCACCAGTGGTCTCCAGTGACAGTGTCCAGGGAGGTCTCCCTTTCTTCACCATCACCAGTGGTCTCCAGTGACAGTGTCCCAGGAGGTCTCCATTTCTTCACAATCACAGGTGGTCTCCAGTGACAGTGTCCAGGGCGGTCTCCATTTCTTCACCATCACCAGTGGTCTCCAGTGATAGTGTCCAGGGAGGTCTCCCTTTCTTCACCCTCACCAGTGGTCTCCAGTGACAGTGTCCCGGGAGGTCTCCATTTCTTCACCATCACCAGTGGTCTTTAGTGACAGTGTCCAGGGGGGTCTCCATTTCTTCACCATCACCAGTGGTCTCCAGTGACAGTGTCCCGGGAGGTCTCCATTTCTTCACCATCACCAGTGGTCTCCAGTGACAGTGTCCAGGGAGGTCTCCATTTCTTCACCATCAACAGTGGTCTCCAGTGACAGTCTTCAGGGAGGTCTCCATTTCTTCACCATCACCAGTGGTCTCCAGTGACAGTGTCCTGGGACGTCTCCATTTCTTCACCATCACCAGTGGTCTCCAGTGACAGTGGCCTGGGAGGTCTCCATTTCTTCACCATCACCAGTGGTCTCCAGTGACAGTGTCCTGGGAGGTCTCCATTTCTTCACCATCACCAGTGGTCTCCAGTGACAATGTCCAGGGAGGTCTCCATTTCTTCACCATCACCAGTGGTCTCCAGTGACAGTGTCCTGGGAGGTCGCCATTTCTTCACCATCACCAGTGGTCTCCAGTGACTGTGTCCAGGGAGGTCTCCATTTCTTCACCATCACCAGCGGTATCCAGTGACAGTGTCCTGGGAGGTCTCCATTTCTTCACCATCACCAGTGGTCTCCAGTGACAGTGTCCTGGGAGGTCTCCATTTCTTCACCATCACCAGTGGTCTCCAGTGACAGTGTCCAGGGAGGTCTCCCTTTCTTCACCATCACCAGTGGTCTCCAGTGACAGTGTCCTGGGAGGTCTCCATTTCTTCACCATCACCAGTGGTCTCCAGTGACAATGTCCAGGGAGGTCTCCATTTCTTCACCATCACCAGTGGTCTCCAGTGACAGTGTCCTGGGAGGTCTCCATTTCTTCACCATCACCAGTGGTCTCCAGTGACTGTGTCCAGGGAGGTCTCCATTTCTTCACCATCACCAGCGGTATCCAGTGACAGTGTCCTGGGAGGTCTCCCTTTCTTCACCATCACCAGTGGTATTCAGTAACAGTGTCCAAGGAGGTCTCCCTTTCTTCACCATCACCAGTGGTCTCCTGTGACACTGTACAGGGAGATCTCCATTTCTTCACCATCACCAGCGGTATCCAGTGACAGTATCCCGGGAGGTCTCCATTCCTTCACCATCACCAGTGGTCTTCAGTGACAGTGTCCCGGGAGGTCTCCCTTTATTCACCATCACCAGTGGTCTCCAGTGACAGTGTCCTGGGAGGTATCCATTTCTTCACCATAACCAGAGGTCTCCAGTGACAGTGTCCTGGGAGGTCTCCATTTCTTCACCATCACCAGTGGTCTCCAGTGACAGTGTCCTGGGAGGTCTCCATTTATTCACCATCACCAGTGGTCATCAGTGAGAGTGTCCCGGGAGGGCTCCATTTCTTCACCATCACCAGTGGTCTTCAGTGACAGTGTCCAGGGAGGTCTCCCTTTCTTCACCATCACCAGTGGTCTCCAGTGACAGTGTCCCGGGAAGGCTCCATTTCTTCACCATCACCAGTGGTCTCCAGTGACAGTGTCCACGGAGGTCTCCCTTTCTTCACCATCACCAGTGGTATTCAGTAACAGTGTCCAAGGAGGTCTCCCTTTCTTCACCATCACCAGTGGTCTCCAGTGACACTGTACAGGGAGGTCTCCATTTCTTCACCATCACCAGTGTCTTCAGTGACAGTGTCCAGGGAGGTCTTCCTTTCTTCACCATCACCAGTGGTCTCCAGTGACAGTGTCCAGGGAGGTCTCCATATCTTCTCCATCACCCGTGGTCTCCAGTGACAGTGTCCCGGGAGGTCTCCATTTCTTCACCATTACCAGTGGTCTCCAGTGACAGTGTCCAGGGAGGTCTCCATTTCTTCACCATCACCCGTGGTCTCCAGTGACAGTGTCCTGGGAGGTCTCCATTTCTTCACCATCACCAGTGGTCTCCAGTGACAGATTTCAGGGAGGTTTCCATTTCTTCACCATCAGCAGTGGTATCCAGTGACAGTCTTCAGGGAGGTCTCCATTTCTTCACCATCACCAGTGGTCTCCAGTGACAGTGTCCCGGGAGGTCTCCATTTCTTCACCATCACCAGTGGTCTCCAGTGACAGTGTCCAGGGAGGTCTCCATTTCTTCACCATCAACAGTGGTCTCCAGTGACAGTGTCCCGGGAGGTCTCCATTTCTTCACCATCACCAGTGGTCTCCAGTGACAGTGTCCTGGGAGGTCTCCATTTCTTCACCATCACCAGTGGTCTCCAGTGACAGTGGCCTGGGAGGTCTCCATTTCTTCACCATCACCAGTGGTCTCCAGTGACAGTGTCCTGGGAGGTCTCCATTTCTTCACCATCACGAGTGGTCTCCAGTGAAAATGTCCAGGGAGGTCTCCATTTCTTCACCATCAACAGTGGTCTCCAGTGACAGTGTCCTGGGAGGTCTCCATTTCTTCACCATCACCAGTGGTCTCCAGTGACTGTGTCCAGGGAGGTCTCCATTTCTTCACCATCACCAGCGGTATCCAGTGACAGTGTCCCGGGAGGTCTCCATTCCTTCACCATCACCAGTGGTCTTCAGTGACATTGACCCAGGAGGTTTCCATTTCTTCACCATCACCAGTGGTCTTCAGTGACATTGTCCCAGGAGGTCTCCATTTCATCACCATCACCAGTGGTCTCCAATGACAATTTTCAGGGAGGTCTCCATTTCTTCACCATCACCAGTGGTCTCCAGTGACAGTGTCCTGGGAGGTCTCCCTTTCTTCACCATCACCAGTGGTCTTCAGTGACATTGTCCCAGGAGGTCTCCATTTCTTCACCATCACCAGTGGTCTCCAATGACAATTTTCAGGGAGGTCTCCATTTCTTCACCATCACCAGTGGTCTCCAGTGACAGTGTCCAGGGAGGTCTCCATTTCTTCACCATCACCAGTGGTCTCCAGTGACAGTGTCCAGGGGGGTCTCCATTTCTTCACCATCACCAGTGGTCTCCAGTGACAGTGTCCAGGGTGGTCTCCATTTCTTCACCATCACCAGTGGTCTCCAGTGACAGTGTCCCGGGAGGTCTCCATTTCTTCACCATCACCAGTGGTCTCTAGTGACAGTGTCCCAGGAGGTCTCCATTTCTTCACCATCACCAGTGGTCTTCAGTGACAGTGTCCAGGGGGGTCTCCATTTCTTCACCATCACCAGTGGTCTCCAGTGACAGTGTCCCGGGAGGTCTCCATTTCTTCACCATCACCAGTGGTCTTCAGTGACAGTGTCCTGGGAGGTCTCCATTTCTTCACCATGACCAGTGGTCTCCAGTGACAGTGTCCAGGGAGGTCTCCATTTCTTCACCATCACCAGTGGTCTCCAGTGACAGTGTCCAGGGAGGTCTCCCTTTCTTCACCATCACCAGTGGTCTCCAGTGACAGTGTCCCAGGAGGTCTCCATTTCTTCACAATCACAGGTGGTCTCCAGTGACAGTGTCCAGGGCGGTCTCCATTTCTTCACCATCACCAGTGGTCTCCAGTGATAGTGTCCAGGGATTTCTCCCTTTCTTCACCCTCACCAGTGGTCTCCAGTGACAGTGTCCCGGGAGGTCTCCATTTCTTCACCATCACCAGTGGTCTTTAGTGACAGTGTCCAGGGAGGTCTCCATTTCTTCACCATCAACAGTGGTCTCCAGTGACAGTGTCCTGGGAGGGCTCCATTTCTTCACCATCACCAGTGGTCTTTAGTGACAGTGGCCTGGGAGGTCTCCCTTTCTTCATTCTCACCAGTGGTCTCCAGTGACAGTGTCCCGGGAGGTCTCCATTTCTTCACCATCACCAGTGGTCTCCAGTGACAGTGTCCCGGGAGGTCTCCATTTCTTCACCATCACCAGTGGTCTCCAGTGACAGTGTCCAGGGAGGTCTCCATTTCTTCACCATCAACAGTGGTCTCCAGTGACAGTGTCCCGGGAGGTCTCCATTTCTTCACCATCACCAGTGGTCTCCAGTGACAGTGTCCCGGGAGGTCTACATTTCTTCACCATCACCAGTGGTCTTCAGTGACATTGTCCCAGGAGGTCTCCATTTCTTCACCATCACCAGTGGTCTCCAGTGACAGTGTCCTGGGAGGTTTCCATTTCTTCACCATCATCAGTGGTCTCCAGTGACAGTGTCCCGGGAGGTCTCCATTTCTTCACCATCACCAGTGGTCTTCAGTGACATTGTCCCAGGAGGTTTCCATTTCTTCACCATCACCAGTGGTCTTCAGTGACATTGTCCCAGGAGGTCTCCATTTCA
This sequence comes from Spermophilus citellus, assembly GCF_964194105.1. NCBI lineage: Eukaryota > Metazoa > Chordata > Mammalia > Rodentia > Sciuridae > Spermophilus > Spermophilus citellus. The sequence goes on from NC_138189.1 coordinate 154,464,397, forward strand.
TCACCATCACCAGTGGTCTCCAATGACAATTTTCGGGAGGTCTCCATTTCTTCACCATCACCAGTGGTCTCCAGTGACAGTGTCCTGGGAGGTCTCCCTTTCTTCACCATCACCAGTGGTCTTCAGTGACATTGTCCCAGGAGGTCTCCATTTCTTCACCATCACCAGTGGTCTCCAATGACAATTTTCAGGGAGGTTTCCATTTCTTCACCATCACCAGTGGTCTCCAGTGACAGTGTCCTGGGAAGTCTCCCTTTCTTCACCATCACCAGTGGTCTCCAGTGACAGTGTCCCGGGAGGTCTCCATTTCTTCACCATCACCAGTGGTCTCCAGTGACAGTGCCCCAGGAGGTCTCCATTTCTACACCATCACCAGTGGTCTCCAGTGACAGTGTCCAGGGAGGTCTCCATTTCTTCACCATCACCAGTGGTCTCCAGTGACAGTGGCCTGGGAGGTCTCCATTTCTTCACCATCACCTGTGGTCTCCAGTGACAGTGTCCAGGGAGGTCTCCATTTCTTCACCATCACCAGTGGTCTCCAGTGACAGTGTCCAGGGGGGTCTCCATTTCTTCACCATCACCAGTGGTCTGCAGTGACAGTGTCCAGGGAGGTCTCCATTTCTTCACCATCACCAGTGGTCTCCAGTGACAGTGTCCAGGGAGGTCTCCATTTCTTCACCATCACCAGTGGTCTCCAGTGACAGTGTCCAGGGGGGTCTCCATTTCTTCACCATCACCAGTGGTCTCCAGTGACAGTGTCCAGGGTGGTCTCCATTTCTTCACCATCACCAGTGGTCTCCAGTGACAGTGTCCCGGGAGGTCTCCATTTCTTCACCATCACCAGTGGTCTCCAGTGACAGTGTCCCAGGAGGTCTCCATTTCTTCACCATCACCAGTGGTCTTCAGTGACAGTGTTAAGGGGGGTCTCCATTTCTTCACCATCACCAGTGGTCTCCAGTGACAGTGTCCCGGGAGGTCTCCATTTCTTCACCATCACCAGTGGTCTTCAGTGACAGTGTCCTGGGAGGTCTCCATTTCTTTACCATGACCAGTGGTCTCCAGTGACAGTGTCCAGGGAGGTCTCCATTTCTTCACCATCACCAGTGGTCTCCAGTGACAGTGTCCAGGGAGGTCTCCCTTTCTTCACCATCACCAGTGGTCTCCAGTGACAGTGTCCCAGGAGGTCTCCATTTCTTCACAATCACAGGTGGTCTCCAGTGACAGTGTCCCAGGAGGTCTCCATTTCTTCACCATCACCAGTGGTCTCCAGTGGCAGTGTCCAGGGCGGTCTCCATTTCTTCACCATCACCAGTGGTCTCCAGTGATAGTGTCCAGGGAGGTCTCCCTTTCTTCACCATCACCAGTGGTCTCCAGTGACAGTGTCCAGGGAGGTCTCCCTTTCTTCACCATCACCAGTGGTCTCCAGTGACAGTGTCCCAGGAGGTCTCCATTTCTTCACCATCACCAGTGGTCTCCAGTGACAGTGTCCAGGGAGGTCTCCATTTCTTCACCATCACCAGTGGTCTCCAGTGACAGTGGCCTGGGAGGTCTCCATTTCTTCACCATCAACAGTGGTCTCCAGTGACAGTGGCCTGGGAGGTCTCCCTTTCTTCACCCTCACCAGTGGTCTCCAGTGACAGTGTCCAGGGAGGTCTCCATTTCTTCACCATCAACAGTGGTCTCCAGTGACAGTGTCCTGGGAGGGCTCCATTTCTTCACCATCACCAGTGGTCTTTAGTGACAGTGGCCTGGGAGGTCTCCCTTTCTTCACCCTCACCAGTGGTCTCCAGTGACAGTGTCCCGGGAGGTCTCCATTTCTTCACCATCACCAGTGGTCTCCAGTGACAGTGTCCTGGGAGGTCTCCATTTCTTCACCATCACCAGTGGTCTCCAGTGACAGTGTCCAGGGAGGTCTCCATTTCTTCACCATCAACAGTGGTCTCCAGTGACAGTGTCCCGGGAGGTCTCCATTTCTTCACCATCACCAGTGGTCTCCAGTGACAGTGTCCTGGGAGGTCTCCATTTCTTCACCATCACCAGTGGTCTCCAGTGACAGTGGCCTGGGAGGTCTCCATTTCTTCACCATCACCAGTGGTCTCCAGTGACAGTGTCCTGGGAGGTCTCCATTTCTTCACCATCACCAGTGGTCTCCAGTGACAATGTCCAGGGAGGTCTCCATTTCTTCACCATCACCAGTGGTCTCCAGTGACAGTGTCCTGGGAGGTCTCCATTTCTTCACCATCACCAGTGGTCTCCAGTGACTGTGTCCAGGGAGGTCTCCATTTCTTCACCATCACCAGCGGTATCCAGTGACAGTGTCCTGGGAGGTCTCCATTTCTTCACCGTCACCAGTGGTCTCCATTGACAGTGTCCTGGGAGGTCTCCATTTCTTCACCATCACCAGTGGTCTCCAGTGACAGTGTCCAGGGAGGTCTCCCTTTCTTCACCATCACCAGTGGTCTCCAGTGACAGTGTCCTGGGAGGTCTCCATTTCTTCACCATCACCAGTGGTCTCCAGTGACAATGTCCAGGGAGGTCTCCATTTCTTCACCATCACCAGTGGTCTCCAGTGACAGTGTCCTGGGAGGTCTCCATTTCTTCACCATCACCAGTGGTCTCCAGTGACTGTGTCCAGGGAGGTCTCCATTTCTTCACCATCACCAGCGGTATCCAGTGACAGTGTCCTGGGAGGTCTCCATTTCTTCACCATCACCAGTGGTCTCCAGTGACAGTGTCCTGGGAGGTCTCCATTTCTTCACCATCACCAGTGGTCTCCAGTGACAGTGTCCTGGGAGGTCTCCATTTCTTCACCATCACCAGTGGTCTCCAGTGACAGTGTCCTGGGAGGTCTCCATTTCTTCACCATCACCAGTGGTCTCCAGTGACAGTGTCCAGGGAGGGCTCCATTTCTTCACCATCACCAGTGGTCTTCAGTGACAGTGTCCAGGGAGGTCTCCATTTCTTCACCATCACCAGTGGTCTCCACTGACAGTGTCCAGGGAGGTCTCCATTTCTTCACCATCACCAGTGGTCTCCAGTGACAGTGTCCCGGGAGGGCTCCATTTCTTCACCATCACCAGTGGTCTCCAGTGACAGTGTCCTGGGAGGTCTCCATTTCTTCACCATCACCAGTGGTCTCCAGTGACAGTGTCCTGGGAGGTCTCCATTTCTTCACCATCACCAGTGGTCTCCAGTGACAGTGTCCAGGGAGGGCTCCATTTCTTCACCATCACCAGTGGTCTTCAGTGACAGTGTCCAGGGAGGTCTGCATTTCTTCACCATCACCAGTGGTCTCCACTGACAGTGTCCTGGGAGGTCTCCATTTCTTCACCATCACCAGTGGTCTCCAGTGACCGTGTCCAAGGAGGGCTCCATTTCTTCACGATCACAGGTGGTCTCCAGTGACAGTGTCCAGGGAGGGCTGCATTTCTTCACCATCACCAGTGGTCTCCAGTGACAGTGTCCTGGGAGGTCTCCATTTCTTCACCATCACCAGTGGTCTCCAATGACAGTGTCCAGGGAGGTCTCCATTTCTTCACCATCACCAGTGGTCTCCAGTGACAGTGTCCAGGGAGGGCTCCATTTCTTCACCATCACCAGTGGTCTTCAGTGACAGTGTCCTGGGAGGTCTCCATTTCTTCACCATCACCAGTGGTCTCCAGTGACCGTGTCCAGGGTGGGCTCCATTTCTTCACGATCACAGGTGGTCTCCAGTGACAGTGTCCAGGGAGGGCTCCATTTCTTCACCATCACCAGTGGTCTTCAGTGACAGTGTCCTGGGAGGTCTCCATTTCTTCACCATCACCAGTGGTCTCCAGTGACAGTGTCCTGGGAGGTCTCCATTTCTTCACCATCACCAGGGGTCTCCAGTGACTGTGTCCAGGGAGGTCTCCATTTCTTCACCATCACCAGTGGTCTCCAGTGACAGTGTCCAGGGGGGTCTCCATTTCTTCACCATCACCAGTGGTCTCCAGTGACAGTGTCCAGGGTGGTCTCCATTTCTTCACCATCACCAGTGGTCTCCAGTGACAGTGTCCCGGGAGGTCTCCATTTCTTCACCATCACCAGTGGTCTCCAGTGACAGTGTCCCAGGAGGTCTCCATTTCTTCACCATCACCAGTGGTCTTCAGTGACAGTGTTAAGGGGGGTCTCCATTTCTTCACCATCACCAGTGGTCTCCAGTGACAGTGTCCCGGGAGGTCTCCATTTCTTCACCATCACCAGTGGTCTTCAGTGACAGTGTCCTGGGAGGTCTCCATTTCTTTACCATGACCAGTGGTCTCCAGTGACAGTGTCCAGGGAGGTCTCCATTTCTTCACCATCACCAGTGGTCTCCAGTGACAGTGTCCAGGGAGGTCTCCCTTTCTTCACCATCACCAGTGGTCTCCAGTGACAGTGTCCCAGGAGGTCTCCATTTCTTCACAATCACAGGTGGTCTCCAGTGACAGTGTCCCAGGAGGTCTCCATTTCTTCACCATCACCAGTGGTCTCCAGTGGCAGTGTCCAGGGCGGTCTCCATTTCTTCACCATCACCAGTGGTCTCCAGTGATAGTGTCCAGGGAGGTCTCCCTTTCTTCACCATCACCAGTGGTCTCCAGTGACAGTGTCCAGGGAGGTCTCCCTTTCTTCACCATCACCAGTGGTCTCCAGTGACAGTGTCCCAGGAGGTCTCCATTTCTTCACCATCACCAGTGGTCTCCAGTGACAGTGTCCAGGGAGGTCTCCATTTCTTCACCATCACCAGTGGTCTCCAGTGACAGTGGCCTGGGAGGTCTCCATTTCTTCACCATCAACAGTGGTCTCCAGTGACAGTGGCCTGGGAGGTCTCCCTTTCTTCACCCTCACCAGTGGTCTCCAGTGACAGTGTCCAGGGAGGTCTCCATTTCTTCACCATCAACAGTGGTCTCCAGTGACAGTGTCCTGGGAGGGCTCCATTTCTTCACCATCACCAGTGGTCTTTAGTGACAGTGGCCTGGGAGGTCTCCCTTTCTTCACCCTCACCAGTGGTCTCCAGTGACAGTGTCCCGGGAGGTCTCCATTTCTTCACCATCACCAGTGGTCTCCAGTGACAGTGTCCTGGGAGGTCTCCATTTCTTCACCATCACCAGTGGTCTCCAGTGACAGTGTCCAGGGAGGTCTCCATTTCTTCACCATCAACAGTGGTCTCCAGTGACAGTGTCCCGGGAGGTCTCCATTTCTTCACCATCACCAGTGGTCTCCAGTGACAGTGTCCTGGGAGGTCTCCATTTCTTCACCATCACCAGTGGTCTCCAGTGACAGTGGCCTGGGAGGTCTCCATTTCTTCACCATCACCAGTGGTCTCCAGTGACAGTGTCCTGGGAGGTCTCCATTTCTTCACCATCACCAGTGGTCTCCAGTGACAATGTGCAGGGAGGTCTCCATTTCTTCACCATCACCAGTGGTCTCCAGTGACAGTGTCCTGGGAGGTCTCCATTTCTTCACCATCACCAGTGGTCTCCAGTGACTGTGTCCAGGGAGGTCTCCATTTCTTCACCATCACCAGCGGTATCCAGTGACAGTGTCCTGGGAGGTCTCCATTTCTTCACCGTCACCAGTGTTCTCCAGTGACAGTGTCCTGGGAGGTCTCCATTTCTTCACCATCACCAGTGGTCTCCAGTGACAGTGTCCAGGGAGGTCTCCCTTTCTTCACCATCACCAGTGGTCTCCAGTGACAGTGTCCTGGGAGGTCTCCATTTCTTCACCATCACCAGTGGTCTCCAGTGACAATGTCCAGGGAGGTCTCCATTTCTTCACCATCACCAGTGGTCTCCAGTGACAGTGTCCTGGGAGGTCTCCATTTCTTCACCATCACCAGTGGTCTCCAGTGACTGTGTCCAGGGAGGTCTCCATTTCTTCACCATCACCAGCGGTATCCAGTGACAGTGTCCTGGGAGGTCTCCATTTCTTCACCATCACCAGTGGTCTCCAGTGACAGTGTCCTGGGAGGTCTCCATTTCTTCACCATCACCAGTGGTCTCCAGTGACAGTGTCCTGGGAGGTCTCCATTTCTTCACCATCACCAGTGGTCTCCAGTGACAGTGTCCTGGGAGGTCTCCATTTCTTCACCATCACCAGTGGTCTCCAGTGACAGTGTCCAGGGAGGGCTCCATTTCTTCACCATCACCAGTGGTCTTCAGTGACAGTGTCCAGGGAGGTCTCCATTTCTTCACCATCACCAGTGGTCTCCACTGACAGTGTCCAGGGAGGTCTCCATTTCTTCACCATCACCAGTGGTCTCCAGTGACAGTGTCCCGGGAGGGCTCCATTTCTTCACCATCACCAGTGGTCTCCAGTGACAGTGTCCTGGGAGGTCTCCATTTCTTCACCATCACCAGTGGTCTCCAGTGACAGTGTCCTGGGAGGTCTCCATTTCTTCACCATCACCAGTGGTCTCCAGTGACAGTGTCCAGGGAGGGCTCCATTTCTTCACCATCACCAGTGGTCTTCAGTGACAGTGTCCAGGGAGGTCTGCATTTCTTCACCATCACCAGTGGTCTCCACTGACAGTGTCCTGGGAGGTCTCCATTTCTTCACCATCACCAGTGGTCTCCAGTGACCGTGTCCAGGGAGGGCTCCATTTCTTCACGATCACAGGTGGTCTCCAGTGACAGTGTCCAGGGAGGGCTGCATTTCTTCACCATCACCAGTGGTCTCCAGTGACAGTGTCCTGGGAGGTCTCCATTTCTTCACCATCACCAGTGGTCTCCAATGACAGTGTCCAGGGAGGTCTCCATTTCTTCACCATCACCAGTGGTCTCCAGTGACAGTGTCCAGGGAGGGCTCCATTTCTTCACCATCACCAGTGGTCTTCAGTGACAGTGTCCTGGGAGGTCTCCATTTCTTCACCATCACCAGTGGTCTCCAGTGACCGTGTCCAGGGTGGGCTCCATTTCTTCACGATCACAGGTGGTCTCCAGTGACAGTGTCCAGGGAGGGCTCCATTTCTTCACCATCACCAGTGGTCTTCAGTGACAGTGTCCTGGGAGGTCTCCATTTCTTCACCATCACCAGTGGTCTCCAGTGACAGTGTCCTGGGAGGTCTCCATTTCTTCACCATCACCAGGGGTCTCCAGTGACTGTGTCCAGGGAGGTCTCCATTTCTTCACCATCACCAGCGGTATCCAGTGACAGTGTCCTGGGAGGTCTCCATTTCTTCACCATCACCAGTGGTCTCCAGTGACAGTGTCCTGGGAGGTCTCCATTTCTTCACCATCACCTGTGGTCTCCAGTGACAGTGTCCAGGGAGGTCTCCCTTTCTTCACCATCACCAGTGGTCTCCAGTGACAGTGTCCTGGGAGGTCTCCATTTCTTCACCATCACCAGTGGTCTCCAGTGACAATGTCCAGGGAGGTCTCCATTTCTTCACCATCACCAGTGGTCTCCAGTGACAGTGTCCTGGGAGGTCTCCATTTCTTCACCGTCACCAGTGGTCTCCAGTGACTGTGTCCAGGGAGGTCTCCATTTCTTCACCATCACCAGTGGTCTCCAGTGACAGTGTCCTGGGAGGTCTCCATTTCTTCACCATCACCAGTGGTCTCCAGTGACAATGTCCAGGGAGGTCTCCATTTCTTCACCATCACCAGTGGTCTCCAGTGACAGTGTCCTGGGAGGTCTCCATTTCTTCACCATCACCAGTGGTCTCCAGTGACAGTGTCCAGGGAGGTCTCCATTTCTTCACCATCACCAGTGGTCTCCAGTGACTGTGTCCAGGGAGGTCTCCATTTCTTCACCATCACCAGCGGTATCCAGTGATAGTGTCCTGGGAGGTCTCCATTTCTTCACCATCACCAGTGGTCTCCAGTGACAGTGTCCTGGGAGGTCTCCATTTCTTCACCATCACCAGTGGTCTCCAGTGACAGTGTCCTGGGAGGTCTCCATTTATTCACCATCACCAGTGGTCATCAGTGAGAGTGTCCCGGGAGGGCTCCATTTCTTCACCATCACCAGTGGTCTTCAGTGACAGTGTCCAGGGAGGTCTCCATTTCTTCACCATCACCAGTGGTCTCCACTGACAGTGTCCAGGGAGGTCTCCATTTCTTCACCATCACCAGTGTTCTCCAGTGACAGTGTCCCGGGAGGGCTCCATTTCTTCACCATCACCAGTGGTCTCCAGTGACAGTGTCCTGGGTGGTCTCCATTTCTTCACCATCACCAGTGGTCTCCAGTGACAGTGTCCTGGGAGGTCTCCATTTCTTCACCATCACCAGTGGTCTCCAGTGACAGTGTCCAGGGAGGGCTCCATTTCTTCACCATCACCAGTGGTCTTCAGTGACAGTGTTCAGGGAGGTCTCTATTTCTTCACCATCACCAGTGGTCTCCACTGACAGTGTCCTGGGAGGTCTCCATTTCTTCACCATCACCAGTGGTCTCCAGTGACCGTGTCCAGGGAGGGCTCCATTTCTTCACGATCACAGGTGGTCTCCAGTGACAGTGTCCAGGGAGGGCTCCATTTCTTCACCATCACCAGTGGTCTTCAGTGACAGTGTCCTGGGAGGTCTCCATTTCTTCACCATCACCAGTGGTCTCCAGTGACAGTGTCCAGGGAGGTCTCCATTTCTTCACCATCACCAGTGGTCTCCAGTGACAGTGTCCAGGGAGGGCTCCATTTCTTCACCATCACCAGTGGTCTTCAGTGACAGTGTCCTGGGAGGTCTCCATTTCTTCACCATCACCAGTGGTCTCCAGTGACCGTGTCCAGGGAGGGCTCCATTTCTTCACGATCCTGGTGGTCTCCAGTGACAGTGTTCAGGGAGGGCTCCATTTCTTCACCATCACCAGTGGTCTTCAGTGACAGTGTCCTGGGAGGTCTCCATTTCTTCACCATCACCAGTGGTCTCCAGTGACAGTGTCCTGGGAGGTCTCCATTTATTCACCATCACCAGTGGTCTCCAGTGAGAGTGTCCCGGGAGGTCTCCATTTCTTCACCATCACCAGTGGTCTCCAGTTACAGTGTCCTGGGAGGTCTCCATTTCTTCACCATCACCAGTGGACTCCAGTGACAGTGTCCAGGGAGGTCTCCATTTCTTCACCATCACCAGTGGTCTTCAGTTACATTTTCCTTGCAGGCTGGCAGGAGCTTCCTCAGCACCCCTCATAGGGCATTCCCTGCCACTTTTCCTTGTTCCCCTTCCCCTCTCCTCCATGTTTTGGAGAGGCCAGGGCCAGGAGATTCAGACTTTCAGGAGATGGAGTTTGACTGCTGTTTGTGAAAGGAGATGAGCACAGTCATTTTAGGCTGTGAGTTAAAGTTGTGAAACTCAGTTTAGGCACTGATTTCATTGTAAGTGGAGTAAAAAGTCCACACCCCGATTAATGGGAAGCCATTTTTGCTGTCTCCCAGTTAGAAGTTGCGGGGCACTGAATCCGGCACTGTTCCATTCAGGAGGTTCACCGCTTCCTGTGTTAGGAGGAGGCACACCCAGGACACAGGTGCAACTGTAGCACTGTAGACTTCAGAGCAGACAACCAGCCAGCTGCCACTGTGGAGCCGCAGCCACCATCACGGTAGACACTGTAGCTGCGGGAGCCCGCAAGCACGTGCTTGACCTGCAGTAAGTTCCCCTGCAGGGCTTGCGGTCATAGCCCCTGCCCTGGAGGGGGACCCCCTGACTTCCCAGTGGGTACAAAACTTCTGGGGGTCCTGTGGCCTGCACACACCAGCCTGACCCGGTTCTTGCACATCTATTACAAAGCTCCACCAGCTGCGATTAAGTTCTCTTTGGGCACTTGTGTATTTAAGGTGGGTTTCTGTAGCCTCCCTACTGGAAGGACAGTTAGTATGGATACAAACTCCTGGGCTGATTATTTCACTAATTCAGTGTGTTTTAAACACGTGGCACTGTAGACTGGTCTGTATGCTGCTGTTGAGAATCTTAGGCTTGTGTGCTTTGTTCTTATTTGTGAGTGATCTGGACTTTCTGTCTAGGGTTCCTAGTGATTTTCTCTCTCTCTTTTTCTGGCACTGGGGATTGAACTCAGAGGCACTCAACCACTGAGCTGCATCCCCAGCCCTGTTTTGTACTTTATTTAGAGACAGGGTCTCACTGAGTTGCTTAGTGCCTTGCTGTTGCTGAAGCTGGGTTTGAACTCGCCATCCTTCTGCCTTAGCCTCCAGAGCCACTGGGATTATAGGCCTGCGCCATGGTGCCCAGCTGATTTTCTCTCTTTAAAGTGTCCAGTTGACAGGTTTCAGTCAATTTTCCTAAGTCAATCAAGTAATTAATTAGTGCAGGTTCACACATATCTCTGGAAACTTCTCTCATTGTTCTAGGTACTAGTTAAGCCTTATTTCTACCACTTCCTTCTGAGGGAATAGGCGCCCAGGGCAGGACCTCTCTGCCCCCTCTGTGCTGGCCACACCCTGCTGGCAGCTCTCCTTTCCTTCCGGCCATTGCTGTCACCCCATTGTCTTCCAGCCTGACCTTACACACTGCTGGGTCTTCACCCTTCCCCCCACATGTTCCAGGACCCCGTCCCTTTCTACTACTCCTTCTCCCGGGTTCCACCAGTGCTCCATGGCCGCTCCCTGTCCTCCGCCTGGCCTTTGCTGACTCTGGAGGTCTGGTTCGAGCCTTCCTTCCTGTTTAATGCTTCTTCTTGGGGTACTTCCATCCAGCTTGGGCGCCATGTTTTCTTGTGTGTCTGGTTGACCGTGGGCCAGTTTTCTCGGTGGGCTGCTGAGGTGCTTAGCTCTGTGCTCTCTTGTGGGGACCCTGTCTGAGTGTCCTACGACACTGTCCATTTTGTAAGGCCTTATTCCTGCATCAGCACGGGGCTCGTGCAGTGGTGCAGGTTTGTCTGGCTCCCTCTGCCTCGGACCTGCCCTGGTAGTCCAGTGGACTGTCGATTGCCTTTGACATGTGGCACTTTCTTTAAATATTTTGTATCCATTTGTATTCTTCTGTACCTGTCATTTCCTGATTTTTATTAAGGCACCATAGTTTTACACGATGCTGGGCTCACCTTGACCAAACTACACCTGCAGGGGTTCGACTTCCTCCCCTGCGTCCTGTCCCGCCTTTCCCTGCCTCCTCCTTCCCCTCTCCTTCCTCTGCTCTACCGACCTTCTCACCTACCCTGTGGCGGCAGCCCTGTGGGACAGCCCGGTGTGCCTGGGAACGCTGTGTCTGAGGACCCTTCATTCCATCAGCAGCCCTGGGGGATCTTAAAGGAGAGGTGTGAATGCCCAAGGTTGGAAAGGGAGATCCATCAACTCTGTGTTGGAGACAGAACTCCTCCCTCCCGCAGGAACTGGCAGGTGGGCAAAGCACAAGTTCTGCAAACCCCTTTGACCTGTTTCAGTGCAATTTCAACAGAGCACTGTTTTAAAAAGTATTATTAAGAATGACTTAAAAAGTGTCACTAAAAATCCTGGACAATGGCTAATCTTGTCGAACACTGTGATAACAGGCACAAACTAGAACTTTCTGGGGAAAAACAGGATTTTTGTTACCTGTTCTAGTCAGCTCTTGCTTCGCTGTGACAGTGTAGAGGTCTCCTGCCACAGATGGCTGACTCCCCTGCTGGGGGTCTGCCAGAGGCAGCCCTCCGTGGGAGCCCAGGAGAGAAAGCTGCGTGCTCACAGAGGGGTCGGGAGCCGAGGGGCCTCAGGGAAGAAGCCCTTTCAGGCGGCAGGACGGGGTTGGGAGTGGAGAGAGGCTCCACCAGGAGTGAGCAGTGAGTGGAGGAGGAAAGTCAGCCTCCATCAGGGTCCGCAGCTCCAGGTATCAGGTCACTGTGGCCCCGGTTGGCCCCTCTGCCTTCAGGCCACCTCAGGGTGGGGAAGAGAAAGAGGAGGGGAGGGGCCCAGGTCCCACCATCCCCTCAGCGCTCTCCCCCTGACCTGGAGACCCCCATCACCTGGAGACTCCTCCACTTCCTGAAGTGCAGGCTGGGGACCCAGCCCTTAATGCATGGGCCTCGGGGGACTGTGGTCCCAGCCACAGCAGCTGGCTTTCGTGCAGTGGACAGGAGGACCACAGGCGATGGCCAGATGGAAACTGTTGTCCTCCCCGGCAGGAAGGAGTCGGCTCCCTTGTTTATACTCCATAAGCCCGGGTCCAGCCGTCTCCAGTGTGGATGACAGATGTCTATGTCAGTTGTGGAGACCCTGTTCTTCCTCGTTAGGGTCTTGTTCCTCTTCATAAAACTCTGTTGTTATTAACTGAAGCATCATTTTCATGCACACTGACTTAGAACATAAATAAATATCGAAGGACATCACCTCTTGTTCCCATAGCAACAAATTAAAGACAAATACTGTCCCTTGAGCGTGTCCTTCCTGATGCACAGGCTCCTGTCAGCACACAGTTCTTGGTCTCTCCTGAGAAGGGCGAGCGCCCCGTCCGCCACCACTGGGAAGCCTGTTAGTTCTGCACCCACGGGTTTGGGCAGGAGTGGAGGAGGCCGAGTTCCGGGGTGGGTTCTGGGTTCGGATCTGGGGTTTTGGCTGTCTGGCAGCTGTGAGTGAGCACTGGAGGGTTCTGAGTGCAGGGGTCACAGGGTCCTCGCAGGAGATGCTCCGTGGGGTGTGCAGGTGACAGAGGGACGTCAGGTCATCCTGCAGCCACCGCTCTAGGGTCCAGGTGTTCTCTTCCCCTCTCCAGGTCTGGGTGAGAGGTCACGTTAACAAATCCGTGACACGTTCAAATTCAACTTTTATTGGTGGCCAGGAATGGGATGGAAACCAAACTTGACACAAACTCCTCTTATGGGAGTTCAGGCGTTTCTAGCCTGATGTACTTGGGTGGCTCCTTTTCTTCCTCCTGACATTGCTGGGAGACCTGTTTTGGAGACTTGGTAGGGAATACTGCCTCTAGAAGAAATCCATCGCCACGTCCAAGAAGATCACAGACAAGTCCACCACTGAGCTGTTAAAGGGTGGGCCCTCAGGACCAGGGTCAGGCCCTGTTCATGGGAAGTGGGCAAGAGGGGTGCAGCCTGGGCAGGCAGAGGGCCATGCTGTCTCCTGGCCCCGGGCACTGATTCTGCGCTGTGCATCGCAGGCCTTAAGTACCACACAGGGCGGTGCTGACCACGTGGCTGGGACTCAAGGTGCACGGCGCACTGAGACTGAAGCCATCATCCCTGTCACCCGTGATGCTCAGCTGCGTGGGGATCCACTGAGTGCTTTTTATTTTTTCCATGCAACACGCTGTTTAGTAAACTCTTTACAGAATTACTTGAAGGGATGATGTCTGCTTTAAAAAACGTACCTTTTATTGTTTGGGGGACACTAAATGCTTTCCACACAGAAGAAAACACTAGTTGGCAGGTCAGCAGGATTTGAGCATCCCTGACATGACACAGGAAAATGCACCATCACTGTATGTCACGGACCCACGGCTGGAAGCCCCGGAGCAGCCTGCCAGCAGGAGCCCTTTCGCCCAGGAGCATGGCTGCCCTTGTTTCCAGAGCCTCAGTGAGATGCAGAGCCACCGTGTGAGGCTCCTGTGAAAGCTGACAGTAAAACCCGAGAGCACGCAGCCTCCACCTGCAGGGAACCAGGATGGAGGCCTTTCATCCAATCTGACCAAATCACTGGGGTGGCCCACTTGGTCCCATTGCGCCAGGAAGGATTTTCCTCTCCTGCCTCTGAAGTGCCGCTGGTCCTCCTCCAGGTGGCCCCTCTTGCTCGCTCAGCAGTGCCCGTGGCAGTGGCCGTGCTGGACGGTGACACCAGGTGCCGGGCCTCCTCGCAGGAAGAGGTTTGCCCACTTGGTGCCGTCCCTGCAGGCCCTGCGGCCTCTCCAGCTCCGTCTCTGCAGCTCAGCTCCTCTCTGGCTCTGTGTGTGCCCCAGAGTCCAAGAGAAGGATGCCTGGATGTCTGGGCAGCATTTGTTTTCATGGGAAGTTCTTCCTCCTTTCCAACGTCCTCCCCAGCCCCTTGTCCTCTCCCCATCCCTCCTGCCTCTCCTCCCACACTCCTCCTCTCTCCACTTCTCCTTCCTCCTCCTCCTTCTGTGACTTTCAGGACTTCTGTGCACCTGAGAGGTGTGCACCCAGCCTCCTGAGAGGTGCGGAATGCAGGTAGACGCCTTCACTCCTCTGCCCGAAGCCCTCGGTGGCTCCTGCTCCCCCAGGAGCCCCATGGGTTTTGCAATGTTTTGAAGGGATGCCCCTTTCTGGGAGGTTCCTAGGATTCGCTCCTCTCCTTCAAGTATTTCTTAGAGATCTCGTCGTTTCCAGGAGGATCTCGACTGGCCACTCTCTTTAATAATGTAGCCCATTAATGATCCTTCATCTCCTCTGTTTCAGGTTTTCCTAACTTTAGCCAAGATTTAACCTGCTGGACATGCACTTCATTACTGCATTCACTATCTGTGTCCTGAGCTGCAGCGTGATTCTATAAGTATGCGGCCAATATTCGAATTAATGAGGGCATTCACACTGACCTCATAAGGCACTGGAAATGGTGTCCAATGTTTTCCCCAGTTGAGAAGCATTGCAGAGATCACCTGCCCAGGTGTTGTGCTCTGTCCACCCCACACACCTGAATTCACCAGTGGTCATCCAGGTATAATTCTGCTTTCTGCATTGTATTTCTTGTATGCTTATTTTAGCTTAACTCCACAAAATTGTCCCCACTACAGGATACCTCAACACCCATCATGAAGAGACTACAAAAATGTAAACCCTTTGGATGTAAAAGCTATAAATTATGTGCTATTCAGTATGTGAGAACCAAGAATCAGGAGCTGCGCTTGTCCCCTGGTGGGGCGGCATAGGGATCATCCGCCCTGTGCATATGTTCAGATGCATGTGTGCACACAAAACTGGGTCAAATTTAGTAAAAGGAACATCTACCCAGAGCTCACACAAAAGAAATTGAATTTTTTTTCCTTTTCCCGTGTCTCTTCGAGGGTAACTAAAGTTAATTCTTGAATTTTTAATAAGAGATCGTAATGACAGGATCTGTAATTCCCTTTCTTCTCTTCTACACAAACCTTATCAAGTCTCCTGGTTTCAATTATCACCTCTATTTGTATAATTCCCCAATCTATTTTTTCAATCTTGACCGCTCTCATGAACTCCAGTCTCACATTTCTAATTGCCGCAGGGTGTTTCCATCGGGGAGTCGGGGACTCCACAGACCCCGGCCCAGCGCACCCCGCGTCCTCCGTTACCAGGGAAGAGGAAGGGCTCTGCTTAGCCATCCGTGTCTGGTCAGACCACCAGGCCTTCCTCTCCTCTCCAGACATTTGTAAGTGGCTGTGGGTTTCCCCTGGGCCCGGAGGCCCTCCGAGTTCCAGTCGTGTGTCCAGCCTACCTTCATCTCCACCTTCCATGGCCACATATGATGAGCACTAATATTCTGTCTTTTAATCTTTGCCCTCTTAACCACCTCCTGAGATTCATTAATCCAATTTGTTTTAAATAAAATGCATGACTTTATTCATGCTATACTTTGGTCAGAATTATAAAACATTATTCTTGGAAAAGTTCCCAATTCTATGGGAAAATTAAAAAAAAAATTCCAGCCTTATCCCTTTTTAATTTTAAGCAAAAATTTGTTCCAGCCTGTAAGTTAATTCACACCATTCTCCAAACATGTCTAGTCACTTCCCATCTTGTCTTATGCTGTGGTTTGGGTGTGACTTGATGTCCCCCAGGGTCCCTCCGGTCCTCAGGGTGGCACTGTTGGGAATGAGGGGGTGTGGGGAGATGGGCCTAGTGCAGGTCCTTAATCCCCTGGGCCTGCCCTGGAAGGTAGCTCCCCTGGGACTCCGGGTGTTAAACCAGAGTTTGGCTCCACCCAGGTCTCTTCCTGCTGGTGGTCACCATGCTGGGCTAGGACTCTCCATGCAGCTGAGAACTGAGCCAGGGAGGCACCAGGCCCTGCAGCCTCCAAGCTGAGAGCTACATCTCTGTTTCACAAATAGCCTGTATTAGACATTTTGTTACAGTGAGGAAAGCCAGCACACATTTCTTCTTTCATCAGCTGCCTAAGTCCCAGCCTAACCTTCAGGCTAGGCTGAAATTTCATTTCTGCAGTGAATTCCCCCTGAGGACCCTGACCTGTGATGACGTGGCACTCTCAGGATGTCTGGGATAGTCTTGGTTCTGTGCAGTGGGGTCCTCCACCTGACATTTCGCATATCTGCAAAACAAGAGTAGGGTCACGTAATGTCTTATATTTACGACCATGCAAAATCAGACAAGCATACAACATGTCACATTTACATAATTGGCCTGCAGTTGACTGTTTCTTAACTATTTCTTGTTGCCATTGAACAATTTAATCTCCCAACAAGTTCATTAGAGAGACTGAGAGACCATGATTATGCTTCTCTTAGCACCACAGTTCTACAACTAGAAAGGTTTTGATGAGTCCAACCTCAGGTATATCTGCCACCAGACAGGATCCTCGATAAGACCAGGCGCAGGTCACCAGGGAATGTGCTCCTCCAGGATGTCCCGTCTGCAGGGGGCCACCCTCCAAGGTCTTCTCAGGGTGCTTCTCCCGAGGCCCGCTCAGGAGAACGGCCCAGTCAAGTTCTCCGGGGCAGCAAGCCTGGTGTGGGAAGCAGTGGCTTCCTCTCCTCCACAACCTCTTTTACCCCATCCCCCTTCCCTATCCCCCTTTCTTCTACACACGTCTCGCCCTGGCAGGACCGTCAGGGGCTGTGGGCACTGCCACACTGTCAGCCAGTGCTCGTGCGCAGTTCTGAGAGGCCCGTTCCTGAATGCTCTGGCCTGAGCAGGAGCTGCCCATGAGGCGGGGGTCCAGCAGCAGGAGGAGCTGGCGACCCACCCCAGCCCATGGGCCTGGTCCAGGTCTGCTAGAGCGCACAGAGCACAGGTCTGTGCAAGCAGAGGCCAAGGGCTGGGAGGGGTCACTCAGAGGTTACCAAGGGTGAGAGAAGCCCTGGCAGCCCGGGGAAGGCTGCCAGGGCTCCGAGACAGGCAGCCAGGAGGACCTCAGAAGGGGCAGGAGCCAGAGAGGAGTCAAGAGGAGGCGCAGGGGCGCAGCCGGATAGCGGACTGGCACAGGCGGAAGCCGCTGGCTGCAGCAAGGCCCGATGCAGGCAGGACATCAGCCCCAGGCCATGCCCCTGGACACCACCCACTCCTGATGCCCGCTCCTCTTATGACCCACGTCCACAACAGGCTTTGCGTGCCCTTCCGCAGGAGGGCCTGCATTTCCCCGGGCACTGTCCCCTGCTCCTGAAAGCCAGGGCCTCAACTGGTGCCTTCTCCCCCAGAGCCAAGCATTTGCATCCAGAGCTGTCGTCATTGGGGGCTTTCCTTACAAACTGTTTTCTACTTAAAAAGTAGCACAGAGTGGAGAGAAGCAAACGAAGTCTGCCCCATCTGGAGGAGAGGCTGCTCCGGGTGTGAGAGGCTGAATGTGCGCCATAAAAGACAACCAGACCCTGGGATGGAGAACAGTTTTCTGCATTAAATTCGGGACTCAGGAGAGGCACAATTGCATGCCATCGCAGTTCCTGAAAGGCCGAGAGGAGGAAGGGGACGATGTGCTCAGTGCATCGACGTAGCTCCGTTTTAATTTTTGGAAAGTCTCCTCCAGACGGTAAAACAGTGTCAGTGACATCACAGAAAGCTGCCCTTTGACCTTTCTCTGATTCTTTCCACATGGCCTCTAAAACCTGTGATGAACACTCTTCCTCTGTGCAGAGCATCTGTTTGCAGAGTGCTGTCTGGGCAGAAAGGAAAGGAGGAGAAGGTTTCCAGAGAGCCTGGGGCAGCCTTCTTAGGTGGACTCCCTGTGCCTGTGCCTGGGAAGGTACTTCTGCATCTTGGAAGTTTGCTGAGCGACTCTGACCCAGAAATTTTCGTATTTTAAAACTGGCGGAGGCTGGGGATGTGGCACAGTGGTGAGAGCTTGCCTAGCATGCACAAAGTCCTGGGTTCAGTTCCCGGCACACACAATAAAAAAGAAAACTTCAGATAAAACTTGTGGGAGGAAACTTATGTTGACCATCTCTGAAACACGGTGATTATGAGAAGCCCCCCACACACTGACTCAGGAAGTCTCCAGTGAGGATCAGAGCAGTTTCAGGTCTGCACAGTGAAGCGGACTCTTAATCTTTCTGGTTGCAACTACGGGTCCTGCTTCCTATCGTGTCCCTAACCTGACCCGTTGCTCCTGACACTTTAGGACAAGGGCAGTTTTACAGTCTGGCTGAGCTGCTAAATTGGCCCTGAGTTTCAAAAGTAAAGAAAATGTCACTTCATTTTCCTCTCTAAGATCAAGAATCTGAAACACTGTGGATGTGTTATGTGTGTATACATTTGTGAAGGAAAATATTCAGTATTTATTTGTTTCCAACTTGCTTCTGCGGGAAGCAGTGGAGACACCCCATCTTATTAATGTGTGGTTGATGTCTGTGGTAAACCCAGACTCGACAGTGGCCAACATCCCACCTGCCAGCAGCAGCACCACAGACGTTCTACGTGGAGGTCGGAGCTCTCCACCTGCTTGGCAGGACTCCCTTTCTGTTTACAAGCAGAAGGTGCCTTTCCCCTGGCCAGAAGGACAGCACTCCGGCCCAGCCTGCAGCCCCAGCTCCTCCTGCTGTGCTTTTCTTCTCAGGTGCGCTCACAGGCTCACAGAGAGCCCAGGCCAAGCCCTCCAGTCAGCGGTCGCACAGCACGGCGGGTACTGGGCAGAGCTGAGCCAGCTCAGGGGAGATCTCTGCTGGGGTCCCTGGGGGAGCGGAGCTACTCTACACGCCCCAGGTTGAGCCTGAGGAAGCACTATTCCTCCCAGTGAGAAGAAAAAAAATGTTTTATTTGATTTTTAAATATACAAAACTTTGGGGAATAAATTAAATAGTAAAATATGTTCACAACAAAACAAATTATGGTAATTATATTTATATAAGAAAATACATGTGTGCACTGATTTCTGTTGTATGCCCACACCCACTGTGTGTGGGACCTACAGTGACATGAGTCTACCAGTTGCCTGTGTTCCCAGGTCCCCCTCCACGACACTTTGGAAGCTGGCTCAGAGTCGGGGGTGTTGGAGCTGGGCTGGGTGTGCTCATGTGGCTCACAGCTGCTTCTGCGTGGAGCTGATGTTTCTCAGGAAGTTTCACGAGCTGGCAAGTGCAGAGCTGAGATTCCGCCCGTCTGACTCAGAGGCTGATAACCTTACACCCCACCGCTTTGGCAGTCCATCACAGGCTGCTTATTTTTAGTAGATAAATACTGTGTATATTGAGATATAATTTGAAGTTTTAATCTATATACATTGCAGAAAGAGTCAATCGAACTCACTAAAATATCCACCACTTCTCCATATTAGTTTGTTGTTGTAGCTGTGACAATGGTTAAACCTGCTCTGTGGGGTTTGGGGGCTCAGGGCATCATGGTGACTGTGGTCACGAGGCAGTAGGCAGACTGCTAAGCTATTCCTTTGCCAGTATCGCCCACCACCCCAGACTTTTATTGACCACCTTTCATTCTCTGCTTCTGTGGACGGTGGGATGAACTCTGGGGATCCCCACAGAAGTGAATCTGGTCTCTGGGCGCCTGGCGGCTGCACAGAGCAAAATGTCTTCCAGCTCCACTCTTGTTACCGCTGCAGGATCGCCTCCCTCCCAGAGCCAGCTGTAGGGGCCACAGGCTTTCGTCCTCAAACCAAAAGGCAGACTTGCTACCCTTAGGCCGTGTCCATGTTTGACCCTCCTTGCCTCCACCTGCTCCCCCGCTCTGCCCAGCTGGCCGCTCGTGGCTGCCCCGCTGCACAAGACACTCGGCAGAGACTTGCCTTCCGTGCAGAGGAGCTCTGTGCTCCTGCTCGCCCGTCCTTGACTTGGCTCCTCCCTTCACATCTACAGTGCTGTTTGCTGTAGTTCCAGACTTAACATGGAACGTGGATATTGACACAAATAAGACAGAACTTTGAAGTTTCAGAGCCATCTATTGATGAGGTTTTAAGAATGACTTACTGTACTTGAAAATTTAAAATGTCCTTATTGCTTACTCTATGTGCAGGAACTTTGAAGGACACCTTCCTGATAGGTTGACAATGCTGAAGATTCATCTGCCACTAGCCAGAAAGAGTTGCGATGATGTAAGACACTTTCTAGACTATCGACAATAAAAATTCTGACACATCAGGCATAGGGTTCTTGAATATTCTCTCAACAGAAATCGCAACATCATTATTATGAAGAAATGAACAAGGAGTATACAGGTGAAATGGCAGGAAATAATATCACATAGAACTGTTGGGAAATTAATGAAAATCTTTTAAAATGTTTTTTTTTAAATTTTTGTCAGCTTCTAAAAATGTGTCATTGATGGTGAGGCCTTCTGTCATTGACCCTGTATCTGAATTCATGTTAATAATGCTAAGGACTTTTTTCTTAAGACATTTGAAATTGTATAAGATTCAGACTCCCCAAAATTTAGATGAGTCCTTGGGTAGCTATGATTCTACCCACATGCAGAAGGAACAGACGGGCGCACACGCTGCCAGATGGGTAGCTTTCCTGGGTGACTCGGCCAGCGCTGGCCAGCAGCACGACTCTGGATCTGCACTGGACACCAGCCGCCCAGGCCTGTCCACCTGGACTGCACTCAGGTCTCCAGGGAGCGTGAAAATAAAACATGGTCACCTGGCCTCGTCCTGCTCGGCGAGAGCACCAGCTCCTGAGCCTTGAACCTGGGCAGGCTGTCAATGCCCCAGGTCTGAGAACCGCGTGTGCTGCGTCCTGCCCACAACACTGGTGGCTTTGTGACAGGGCCGCAGGGCTCAAAGCAGGTGTGCTCGGGGGCAGTGGGACTGCGGGAGGCTCTGCCAACACACTCAAGGGTTTTGTGTCCCAGTGGTCCCTAACCTCACAGCCGGTATCACTGAAGATGCCCGTGAAGCTCAGCTCCACCCACGTTACAGGCCAGCCTCGTTCTGAGAAGCCCAAGGAGGCAGAGATCCACGTCCCAGATGTAGAGTAACTGTCACCTGTCACCCATGTGCTCTCCACGCCCCTCTTCAAGTGCATCCCATCACGGGGCTCAACTTGAGCAGAGGACCTTTAGGTGACAGAATTGTCACCTAACGTCCACTTCTTCAGTAAACTTCTTACCTTTAACATTCCTCAAACTATTCCATGTGCCATCGATGGGACTCCATACACAAACAGGCTCATGTGCTGTGACTCACAGACGACTCGTCCTCAGGGCCTGTGTCATTCTTCTTGCGTATTCTTGGACATCAAAGATCAGAGTTGATCTTAGACTGGAGAGTAAGCCGAATATCGTAAACAGGTGGCAGAAAACTAGCGATAATGCTGGAAAATCATGAGATAAAACATGGAGGCTAACAGGTGTGTTCATCCTGTGTGTGGCCCAGGGGCTGCTCCTGGCTGGGCGAGTGTGCCCATCTCGGACGCCACTAGAAATCATGTAGCTTTGGACGTACACATGCTGATATTTGGTGCTGTTCCTAATACCAACACAAAACCCAGAAACCTGGGGGAGAGCCTTCCTGCCACAGCATTTCCAACCAAGTGGGCACCTGGCTTGTGGCACCTGTCAGGGTGGGGGCTGCCACCGAGCTTGCATGTGGCTGTGACCTTTCCTGTCACTGGTGGGCAGGGCGCCGTGCTCTGGTCTGGAGCGCACGAGGTGTCTCGCAGCCCCTGGCTGCAGTGCTGGGGCAGGACTGACACCTGTCAGGGAGCTGCTGCCCTGAGCCTGCCTGCTCCAGCCCTCTCTCTGCCACCGTGAGGCGCCTGGCCTCGTGTTTCACTGGCACGTGCCAAGTCATCGGGCACAGCGGCCATGTGTTAGGGACGCACCACTCTGGAGGCAGGCGAGCCAGGGAAGTGCTCTGGTGCTCAAGTGCAGCCCAGCCTGAGCGCCCCGCACCTGCAGAGGATGCCACCTACTCACGTCCCGTCTGCAGAGCCAGACTGAGGACCCCTCACTCGTCACCACTGTGCCCTAGCTGGCCTGTTGGAGACGCTGACCTCCGCTCAGAGGGCACGGAGGAGGCTGGGGAGACTCCCTGGGAGCACCGCTGACAGACGTCACTCACTCATGTCACTGGGAGACTCACTGGGCATGTGCCACCTACTCACGTCACTTTGATGGAGTCAAAGGAAAAAATCTGACTTTTGTTTCTGTTTCCAGGACATTGCTATAGGCTTTAACCAATTGATTAAACGTTATGATGTTAGTCTGCATTGTTTCTCGACCTCGGAAAAACAGGCTAGAAACATGCGAATGCCTGGTTCTCAGGGCAGAGCAGTTGGGTGGGTGGTCACCATCCCAGGGCAGAGGCGGGGTCAAAAGCCAATGTGTAGTGAATCCAGCTTCTTTACAAAGTGACCAGCGAGAGGGGCAGGATTCACAAAGGAGGCAGGATGTCAGAGACAGTGTGCGTGGGACCAGGGCAAGGGCAGTGGACGGACCCAAGCCCAGGAGAGAGCACTGCAGTCCAGACCTCGCCAGCCCGCCAGGCCTGTCCGTGGGGCTCCTGGGCGTCAGGGAGGATGCGATGCCCCACACAGCCTTCCTGGGCTGGGAACGGCCGTCTGGGGAGGCTCAGGTACTGAGCGGCTGGGTCAGGGAGCTCCTGGGCCCCAACAACGTCAGGCAGTTGTCCCCAGCGGTTCCCTGTGACCTGGGCTCCTGTGTGGCCACACTCCCCGTTCCTCACACTGACCGGATGGGTCCTAAAAATCAGGCTGATTTAAAATGAAGGGCTCTTTCCTATTATACAGTTTCAACCCCGCACGTGACCCCCAAGGTCCTCTGGTGGTCTGTACAGCCTCCCGGCCTGGCCTCCCACACACTCCCCACCTCGGGCTCTGTGACCCAGGTCTGCGCACCTGTCACTCCTACGGAGCAGCTGACCCCCTGGTATGCCCGGGTCTCCTGCAGCTGCGTCCCTGACGGTGCTCCGGGACTGGAGAGGGGATTTCTCACCTCACTGGACGGTTCCCCTTTCCCATTGTCGCATCTTCCCCATCTTTAGGAAGGGACATATTCACCCAGGAAATAATACTAAAAAGTGAGCAAGCATGAACTGCTTCTGTTATTGTTGTACAATATTGTCTAATTTGAGGAATTTTGTCTCTGAGACTGAAGAAGTGGAGTCAATCCATCAGTCATAAGTACATTTTCTTGGGGGGTTGCACCCCAACACTCTACTTTGACATGATTCCTGTCGGGTGCGTTTTCCTTTAGGCAGAGCCTCAGCTGCTTACATTTCCTGGGATGAATATGCTCTTAAGAGCCTTTCCTAATTGAGCAATTGATTAATTAGCACTTTCCTAGCTTCACCAGGGAGTGAGAATTTAGAGGGTATTACTGTGCTAATCAGCTCACACCTTTCCTATTTTAAACTGTTTTCAATTTGGGGAATACAAATCCCTGAGACAAGAAAAAATAAGTTTGAAATCTTCTGCTCCATGCCAAATGCAAAGTAGGTCACCCCACCGGCTTCTGCTTGCTGACCTGTGCTGAGCAAGGAGGCGCTCCTCTGTTTCAGGCCCGAGGAGCACTAGCGCTCGCAGGGGGCAGGGGGACGGAGCCTGCTTCCTCCTTCCCTGATCCTCTCTTCCCAGGGACTCAGTGCAGTGCCACGCCTGTGGTCCCAGCAACTTGGGAGACTGAGGCAGGAGGATCTCAATTTCCAGGCCAGCCTCAGCAACTTAGGGAGACCCTGCCTCACAATAAAGATGAAAGGGCTGGGATGTGGGTGAGCACCCCTGAATTCAACCCCAGTTCCCCCCCAAAAAATAAATCCTATTCAGGCCAAGAGCTGGAGGACCTACTCATGCCATGTGACGTGGGGAGGACTGTCCCCAGGAGTCAGGGTGTGGGTTTCCCAGGTACTTTGAACAGCCGCTGAGTCCAGAGGCTGAAAAGGGCCATGGGAAGTGGTGCTCTCAGGACCCTGTCACTGTCCATGTTCCCACTCGGCAGAGGCCACCAGAGGAAGCTTTGTCTCTGACTGTTCCTTCCTGTCCCAGGAGCTGGCCAGCGTGGCAGTCGCTGTGCCTGGGGTGGAGACCTCACAGTGGCTGCTCCTGGCCTGGTGGGTCTCTGTGACTGCCCATGTGTCCCTGCGGGTTTTGAAGCTGACTTTCTGACCTGTCTACCCATCTCTCCTGGGTGGGGTCAACATGGGGCCGTCTTCAGAGCTTACTCAACCCTGAGTGATCAGGCGTGAATCCGGGTTCAAATGCTCAAGAAGAAATGAGCTACTTGGCATCTCGTAGCCCTGGGTCCCCATAGACCCTGCCCAGGCAGTGCTCCCGGTGCCTACTCCACATGGAGCCTTCAAAATAAAGTGACCCACACAGCCACCACCAGCTATCAAGACACAGACATCCTCTACTCCGCTCTGGAAAGAAGCCTGGGCCTGGGCTGACGTCCGCGCGGTGAGGACCGGGCGTGCAGGCGGCGGTGGCCTGTGCTGGCCCTGTTCGGGCTTGCGCCTCTGCTCTGCCTGCCTCCTCCCCTAGCGGTTCTCCAGGTGTCTCCCAGGGACACCAACACAGACACCTTATGAACCAGGGCTTCCTTCCCTGCGGAAGTGGTGGATCGCCACCCACTCTCCAGGAGATGGTCAGGCCAGTGCTTCTCAGAGGGGGAGGGTGGCTTCTGGGACACACTGGCACCTCTGGGACGTCCCGGCTGCCTGGCCTGGGGACGGAGGCTGCTGGTGGCTCCTGGCTGAGATGCTAGATGGTCAGCCGCCATTGAGGACGGCCCCAAGGAAGGCGCGTCCTGCCTCAATACTTTGATTTTGTTCAAAGCGGCAACCGTGGAAAGCCCTGGAAGGTGGAGGCAGACCAGCGGGTAGACCAGAAGTCTCTCCACCGTGGGACTGCACAGAGGGAAAGAATCAATGCACCGTCTACAGGGGACGTCGGGATTCAGTGGGGACTTGTCCTCTCGCTGTCTACTCAGACAGTGTTCTGTCGCGCTTTTCTCCTTCAGCTTCTAAGGACCTGGGCTGAAGGACTCTGAGGCTTTCCTGGCGGTCAGCGGCTGAGATGGGCTGGGGCCCGGGCAGCTCCCTGTCCCCTCCTGCTGTCCAGCCTTAAGTTGCTCAGTAGCTCCCCCTGCTGGGTTCTGCTCTCCTTGTCAGCATGACTCACGGCCTGATGGTGACAACCTTCTTTCCTTGGAGGGTCTGGCAACGGGAGGGCTCAGCTCCAGGGCAGACCCGTGGGCAGGAAGCTGGGGGCAGTATGTGTGGCTGGTGCCCACCGGCCCAGCTGAGGGTGGCTGAAGTCATTCCTGCAAGGTCAGCACGCCAACGCAGGTGGACGTGAGGGCCAGTGGCTCAGCTGGCCATTCTGCAGCAAGCCTTTGTCTGCCTGTTGTTTACTCCATTTCTCAACAAGCAGGTAGGACTCTCTTTACTTGTTGACCATCTCCACGAAGCCGTCCTTCCGAACACCGTTTGGTTCTTGATATCACAGTGCCTGGGAGGTGTCAGTGTCAAGGTTTTTCTCTGAACTTTCTCAGGGACTTATCCATGCCCTCGAGGCTCAGCTGGGAGACTCAGGTCCCACTTCTTTCCATCCGGAGTCCTCCTCATCCTCCTCTGCCTGCCCCCCTTGCTGGCACTTAACTCCACCAACCCCACGTGTGGACAAGAGGAAGCGTGGGCTTTGTTCCCCTCCCCCTCTCCACGCCTGGCACCCTGCACCACCCTGCAGCTCCCAGTCCCTGGGGGTCCTGAGTCCTCGGGGCTCTGCTAATACAGGCATGTCCCCCGTCCTCTCTCTCCTGAGGGCGCCATGGTCTGCTGCTCTTACTCCCCAAGCCCCAGATCCTCTGCGCCCCTCTCCCACCCGCTCTTAATTCACCTTCCCTGTGATCTTCGTGTGTCTGCGGTGACCACACCGAGGAGAGCACTCACATCAGGATCCAGGCCAGGGCCCTCTGACTTCAGTCTGAGCTTGTCCACTCACAAGGACAGAGACAAAGGTGTGGCCCTCAATTGCAAGAAACTCCCTCCCCGCTTGAGCGGACCTGTGCTACACTATTACAGAAGAATACGGCAAATGCTGGAATAAAGAGACCAAACGCATCCTGTAACCCTGTACCCTGAAAACGAAGAGTGATAAATGGTACACATGGGTCTTTAAAGATTGCATTTTAAAATCCTATACGGCAACGGGTCCCCAGAGACCACTCAGGCTCACTTTCTTTCTTTATAGAAGGAAACTAAGACTCTCCGAGGAGGCCCAGGGGCTGGGTGAGCCCACAAGGTGTGTTAGTGACCAAGCTGGGACTGGGTCAGCTCTCTTCATTGCTAGCCACGTGGTCATTCCCCTCCCCTAAATAACCCATGTGGACTCCTAAAAGAATACCAGAGAGCAGCTCAGATACCAGCTGACATTCTAGACGCTCTCTGCAACATTAATCAGTAAAACGTAATTTCTCTATTTGAGGGATTTTACAATGCAAAAATTAAAATGTAGCCTTTTATCCACTCTCCCTGAGAAAAAGCCCCCAGATAGCATATACGTGATGATGCTAACTATGTGCAGAATCAAGTCCATCTACCCAGAGACTTCAAAACCACCAGCTCTCCCAGAGGGACGTTTTCCAACTTAATGTGAATCTCCACAGTTGTTTCCATTTCTTTTCCTCATTTGGAAACAGCCAGAGCTCACGGATTTGCATGATGCCAGGGAGAGCACTCGTCCCCAGTGCACCAGCATCTGCAATCGGCCCTCGCCAGTGGGTGGTGAAGTGGCTCATTTCGAGAATGTGCATGAAAACCCCTTGTGTTTGGTGGATTCAGAATGGCTTCTAACAAAGACAGGAAGCGACTGAGCACCCGGCCACCCCTTGTTGCTGCACAATTTTGTCCTGGAAAGCTTAGTTCTAATATCAGGGTTTACATTTTTAATGTAGATTATATCTAATGTATTCACACACTTCAGGTCCCATCCAGTTGCATATCATCGTTTTATTTAAATGGGCGTCTTGACAACCAAGCAACAGCATCCACTGCAAGGGACACTGAACAGGCCCCTGCGTCCTGTGGGCTGTGTTGGCCTTGTCTCCCTGGCCAGGTGGAGCAGGTGCGTGAGTGCAGCGGGACGGTCCCCTCCCATCACTTCCCTTGGTCACCTCAGACTCCTAAATAAACCCGACTAAGCGAGGCCCAGCTGTGCTCCTGTCACGAGGAGGGCCTTTGTCCTGGAGGCCACCCGGGACCCAGGAACCTCACTGGGTGCAGTTCTCCTTGCGGTCCTGGCCTCTGAACTAAGGCTGGTCTCTCAGGACTCTGTCCACCGATGGCTTCCAGCCACATGAGAGGCACCAGTGCCAGGCGGGCTCAGGGCGGCCACCGTCCTGACAGGCACCTCTGGGCAGGGAGAAGAGGCCAGGCAGCATGGCCACAGAAGGTCCTGCTCCTCCCTGATTTTCCTGCTGTAAAAGGACCAAGACTCAACACTAAAACAAAACGGTGTTCTCTCTGATTCTGCACTGGACTCTGCCCAGCACCACGTCCACGCCCTCCCGGGGAGCCGTCCATCCACAGTCAGTGGATGGGCACTGATCAGATGGGTGAGCCCCTGACTCGCCCCAGCCTCGTGCAACACGCTGCATATCAGAAGGGAAATGGAGTGCCGCTTGGCTTGAGCAGAGTCCTGCCAGGGGACAGGGAGGGTCCTGAGGGAGAGGGGAGGGACCGGCCGCACCACGGGAGCCAAACGCACCTGTGCCTCCAGAGCTGTGTCTCTGTCAGTTGGCCCAATGTGATGCTGGCAAGGAGAAGCCGGCCGGCCGGCCCTGAACAGGAAGTCCCGTCCTCCCAGACCACCTCTGACTCACCACCAGGAAGTGGGTCCACAACCTCAGGCGTGGCCCAGCCCTGGGCTGTCCAGCAGCACTGCTGACCCCGCCAGGCAGGGGATCCACAGCAGTGCTGCCTTCAGCTGTCGGGTTGTGTCAGCGCCTCACCATGGAGGGGCTCCTCGGGCCGCAAGCCTCGCCTGTGGAGGGCTTCCTCCATTTCGGCCAGCTCCCCCACCCCCGGTTCTTGTTTTCACTGGTCACGACAGTGTACGCTAGAGAGGGCTCTGGTTACACACTCGAACAGGCACACAGCACTCGGTCCACTTCCTTCTCCCCTGCTCCCCTCACAGGACCAGAGCCTCAGACTCACAGGAAGTGGGAGGTGCCAGCCAGCAGCCCAGGCAGATGGTGCTCAGCCGGCAGAGTCCTAGCATCCCCAAGTGAAGAAGTTCTTAAGATGGATCACACAACAATGTCAATGTCCTTAGCAGGACTTCACTGGACTCTTAAATGGTCAAAGTAAAGAATTTTGTTATCTGAACTTTACCACAATTAAAAAGTGAAAGTATCAGAAAACTTTGTTTGGACCTTAAATCTAAGAATTGATGAGAGGGGGCTTGTCCTGGCCAGGACAGCAAAGGACAGGCCACTTGGCCTTTCCCTGCTGTCCACAGATGGCACACCTACCGCAGAGGCCTGAGGCCATCGCACTCAGGGGGACACACTGAGTGGCAGTGACTGCAGGTTTGATCTCACCTCGGGCCCTGGCTCACTGTGTGGCGAAGACACAGAGGGTACAGGTCTCACGGCCATCGACCCTCACACACCTGCTGGTTGACAGTCAGAGCTGTGTGTTCACAGCAGTGAGACCCGAGCAGGCAGCCCAGCACGTCGGCCACGCAACACCCTCCAGCAAGGCTCGCCACGGTGCAGCCATGTCTCATGCAGAATATGGCCATCGGCCTGCTTAGGCCAGGTCCACCTGGTCCTCTCTCCACTCCACCCCCAAGTACGCCATGGGAGGGCGTATGGCTCCCTGGGAACAGACGGTCTCACCAGTACCGGAGCCAGGAGAATGTTCTGCCTTTCCCTGTCTCCTCCGTGCCGTAGACTCTGGGGCAGAGGAGAGCATGGGGCGATGGACGCCCTGCTCAGTGCTCCACTGACCTCGACCCGGGTCTGGGGCGGGGGTGGGTGGGCTGCCTCTTGCACACGGCCTATGCGGCCTGCTTCCCAGGCCTCCCACAAGTGGAGCTGCCCAGTCAGCTCCCCGGCGGCCCCGACTGACTCACCCTCCAGGAACCTGATTCATTTTCATGACGACTTCTTTAGCATGAAAGTGGGTGTCTTCTTTGCAAGCAGAAATGGCACAGTGTGTTTTCACCATAATAAGAGTGAACTCTATTTGGCTAAATTCTCAGTTTTTGGCTCATTTCAGTTTCGTGATGAAAACACATGAACCTCCTGTGGTTTCCTCTGCTCACTCGCCTGTTCCTCCTCAGGTGTGCGATTTTCTGAGCTCATAACCTTCTCGTGTTCTGTTTCTGCTAGAAAGCCTGGAGAAGGCTCGCTCCAGGCAGGGTAAAGGTGGCTCTTCTGGCCAGTGCTGTCCCCTCAGCCTCTCCAGCTGCCTGGGACAGACAGATGGCCTGTGCTGGGGGCCGCAGAGGGGTGAACAGGCAGAGACCCACAGGGGCCATAGGCTGCAGGGGCCATAGGAGGCTCTGCTGAGCAGATGGACGCACTTCACACCCAACACTACCCCACATGCTTTTCTGGAAGGTGATGCCTGCCAACAAAGTCTTTGTGCACCAAGGAAATTTACAGAACACAAGGAGGAATCGACCCTTAAGGCCAGGCTGCTTCTTTGAATTAATAAAAGTATATGGACATGAAGACACAGAGCGTGTATTTGTTCAAAGACAGGCATTCCCAAAAGAACCAAGTACAGAGGACCTTTGCATAGTTTGGTCAAAAGTCGGGCCATCTGCGTTCTGGGGGTACTTGAAGTCCAGGGTTCCAAGTCCTCCTACTCTTTATGGTTTTCTCTGAAGATGGAATATTTTTCTGTGAATCATTTTACAGCAAAGACTAGAATTTATGATATGAGAAAACATTGTATTACCTTTGGGAAACGGACTTGCTCAACAGGGCTCTGAGCACAAATCTGCTCTCAGTTCCCTGCGTGGAGCCGGGGCGCACCGCCGGCCGGCGCTCCGCCTCCTCCAGGCGCTCTGCAGGCTGACGGGCACTAAATCTTGGTGAGCTTATGAACTGAACAGGGGACCGCCACGACTCCCCGCATCCCCGGAGCGAGGGGCCTGCGGCTGACCTCCCACCCCTGGGCTCTCTGGCCTCTTCCCTTCACACTTGTGTCCATATTTCATCTGTGCTAGCCCGGCTTTGCTTTATGATTTTGGTTAAGTGTGAAGAAAATCAGATGGTGGCTGGAAGGAGCTCAAGTTATTCTTCACCAAAGGCTAAGTTTCTGCCAAAATGTATTTGTTTCCCATAGCGAATCCCCAGCAGGTAGGTTTGAGCATGTCGAGTGAGCTTTATCACGGGCCAGTCTAAGTGATATCAGATGCAGTTCTCCCTGCAGCAGACAAAGAAAGGCACTCTGTGTTTGGATTTCAAACTGAGAGCACCAGGGCTTGAGGAGTACAGTGACCCCAGAGAGGCAGTACTGGGGGACAGGCACGGGCTGCTTGGCTGTGCCTCCGTCCCTGCAGCTGGGGACGGTGTGGGCATACACTCCACTGAGAACCCAGATTCTGGGCCTGACTCACCAGCTTGACACCCAAATGAAAATCATCTGAAAATCAGATGATTCAGCTAGAAGTAGGTGACATGGGCTGACTGTCACTGTGAGGAGCTCTGATCCTCCTGCTATGAAGGCAGCTCCCTGCTTGCTGGCTGGCTTGTTTCACAAATTTCACCTTCTAGCCAGCAAAGCACATCAGTTTATCATATTGCCCTTAATTTTTTAACAGATTTTTGTGTCTGACACGATGCCAAGAATCCAACTGGAAACCAGAATATTGATGGCATTGATGCAGCTCGCTGATTTACACACGGGACAGCTGGACTTCTGAGCACGAGTTGCTGGTCAGCCTGGTGAAGGCCTAGGTGAAGACACTGCAGGCTGACCCCTCTCTGTGCATGGAGGAGCTGGGTCATCATGGGCCAGCACCCGGCTGCGCTTCATGCTCTGGAGCAGAGTTTTGTAAACAAATACCTACTGCCTCTCCTTCTGTCCCCCCAGAGGCAGACTCGTGAGTGAGCCAGGGCACCAGGGAGGTCAGGGAAGAGGCCACATCCACACAAGTCCAGGCAGAGATGCAGTGAGCACGCCCGGGTGTGTTAGTCCCGGTTAGTGCACACGCTGCCCATCTGGGAAGGCCAGTGAGGGCTCCCTCCCAGAATGAGCACAGAGGGCTGTGAGGAGGCTGGCCGGTGGGGCCCCTAGCTCCCCAGGGGCTCCAGGGTGCTGCCGGGCTGCGAGCACAGTGCACATCCATACTGTGACACGTGACCCCATGCTCAGCTCAGCTTATGCACAGGCCAGAACGAGGACAGCTCAGTGTCTGCGGACGGATGAAAGGACACCCCTGTGAGGTACCACATACACTGGGGCCTCCTCCAGCCTTCCAGGGAGTGGAGCTCTGACACCGGCTGCCAACGAGATGAAGCTGGGCAGTGCTGCCGAGTGAAATGAGCACCGAGGAAGTGCAGAGACCCAGCTCCACGGGGGCCCAGCGCAGGCCCACTCGGGGCCAAGGCAGAAGGGAGCCGCGGGGTGGAGGCGCTGGGCAGTGGGCAGCAGCTCACCAGGTTGGAGGGGCTGGAGAGGAAGTTCTACAGACGGTGCAGAGGAGCTGGCACGTGGACTGACCAGCGAGCCAGAGCTCACAGGAGGCATGTTTGACCATAATAAAAGGCACATGATAAACTCTCCTAAAAAACATTGCAGACCGATTCAGCAGGTCTGGGAGGGATCTGCTGTATTGCAACCCAACGCGCCGGGGAGGCCCACAGGCCGGCTGGGCCACAAGGAGTAGCAATGCTAAAGAAAAAAAATAGACCAGAAGAAGAGTCTCTGACCACACAGGCTTTCTAAATAAAAGATTCATGAAACGATATAGAGATTATGATCTAGGGACTTTGAAAGGGAGAAGACCCAGGCCCTGGGTTTGGACGAAGTGTGTGCTTCAAGTGCTGCGGGGTCCTCTGCGTCCTGACCACACGTGGGTGGTCAGTAAACTGATGGGCACCTGAGATCTTCCACCCCATGCAACAGCAGCACCTTGAGATTCTGTAAGGAAAACGGCCTGTTAACGCACCCAGTGCATCTCCATGTCTGTAGCTTCGCCAGTGTTTCTCCGATGCTATTTCTCTCAGTAGCCAAACAGCAACGCCATAATTCCTGATTCCAGCACGCGGCTCATCACTCGTCACAGGTGCTCTTGGGCAGGACCGTGCTCCAGGCACTCAGGCAGCCAGCCCTCTCCACACTGCTCACTCCTCCTGTGTCACTGTGAGAGCCAAGAAAGCAAGGGCCGGTTTCCACCAAACCCGGGTCCTTCCCTTGGGCGGGCACGGGACGTGGGGTTCGCAGGCTGCCTTTCACTCTGGCCCGAGGACGGCTGTGCTGGGCCTTTCCTGTCACTTTGAGGGATGCTGGTTTTAGAGAACAAATTCCCAGATCTTTCCTTAGGGGCTGTTAGTTTCTGAACTCTCTGCAAGTCTCAATTTCCTCCTATGTAGAACAATATGATCAGTAACACAGACATTATATATCATCATCATTGCATATGAGTTATACATACTAGATTCAAAAAGATTTCAGGTGAGGTTATAAATCCTTACATGTGACACATACATGTAGCATTCCTTCTCTTTTCTTTCCTTAACGTGAAACGTGGCCGGGCATGCAGGACTCTGGATACGTGGGGAGGCCCACGGTATCAGCCTCTGCAGTGGGTCTCACCTCTGCACTGGGCTCGGGAGAGGGGAGTGGGGAGGGCGTAGTGGGCTGCTGCCTGCCCTGGATGCCGGACGCCGTGACTGCTCAGGCACATTAGCAGAACTGACTGCCTGCCGTGCCTTGCTCCTTCTAGGCACTGGTTGGTGATTTGGAACTCAAACAGTATTTTAGTTTGAAATCTGTGAGGTGAAAACTGGCATGTCGACATGTCCATCACTTGTTCATTTTGACTTTTCTATTACAGTGAGAATTCACTGGGAAGAAGCATTTGTCTTCTAAAACTCCAGGGCAGTGAAATGGAATCGGCCCCACCTGTTCTGCTCAGGATTGACGTGTCTCCTTCCCCAGCTTCGTCCCCTCTGTCCCCTGCACTCCATCCACCCATGACAGTGACTGCATTACCGCTTCCAGATGCCGAGCCCACCCAGCCCCAGAAAGGCCCAGGCAGGTGGGTCATGATTTGTGAGGCTGTGTGGATGCCAGGGACCCTGGGACACCAGGGTGGTGGACACTGGCGTGGACACCAGGGCTTCTGGGAGGCCCAGGAAGACAAGGAGGCTCAGTCACAGCAGAAAAATACATACTGAAAATAAACCATCAGTCCAGAGAGGCTAGGAGGTGGCCATGAGCCAGGACGGAGGCTCGGGAGGGGAAGCAGGTGACAGGAGACCGACACCGCAGCCCCTGACCTGGCTGCAGGGCCGCCTTGGTCGGCACCGTTTTCTTTTCTTCCACCTGTTGGTCTGCTTTATCGTCAGAGCCTTCCTGCTGTGAGCTCTCCTCCTCGGAGACCCCTCAGATCTCACTGGAGGGTGGAACTTGCCCAGGAGCCTGGGCAGGCGGGAGTGCACCCCAGCGGGTCTGCAGAGGGAGCGAGGGAAGGCTCGATAGAGGCAGCGGGGAGGGTGCGGGAGGGAAGGCCTCTGGCCCTCGGCCCACTCCTTTGACCCAGAGTGGGCAGCTCTGACCCGAGGACAAGCTCGACATCTTTGAGAACCCCCTCACCACTCCAGGTCGGTGAGGTGCTTCTTCTCCCTCCCGAGGGCACCTCCCGGAGAGCTTGGTCTACCTGCAGGGCTGCTCACACTCCATCACGTCCCTGGGAATTAGGAGTCCTCCAGAAACTTTGGACCACGTTTCTCACCAACTATTGGAAGATCATGCAGAAGTCTGGCCCAGCCCCCCGGGGGGCGATGGGAAAGCCCAACCACACACAGATGGTGAGTGTACCTCGTCCAGTGGGTCAGGAACCCCAATGTGGACTTCTTCAGAGGTTCCGTATGAACGTTCTCACACCAGATTCCCTTTCTCAGTACTCTGAGCTTCTTTCAAAGCGTCAGGACCGTGCACACTCCCTCACCGTCTGGGCACACACATGCGTTCCTTTAGCGTGCTCTTGGGTCATTTTCTCCTCGCCATAGACCTCAAAGGGGACAAGCCAAGCAAAGTCTAACCGGGGGTTTTGATGAGTGGGAGACCGACCAGAGTCACGTGGGATGATGGTCTGGATCTGGAAGTCCTAAGCAATCCTCGGTGCGGTGACACAGGAGACAAGCTGAGCACCCCTTCTGCGGACAGCGAAGACCACAACTCGGAGAATTGTCCACGGACAGTCTCCTCAGAGACGTGCAGTAGAAGCACCTGAGACTGCGCCTGCCAAGCCTGTGGGGTCACCTTCAGGATCAAAGCATTATGTTCCTGAGTAAAACAAAAGTATTTTTGAGATAAAAAAGGGATTAAATTGGGAAAGAGGCTGACCTTTGTTTCAATATGGATGGGAGACACCTGCTGGGGTCAGGCAGAATCTCACCCCAGAATAAGACCCAGTCTCCAGGACAGGGATTACCATGGTGCCCTCACTCCCCACGGCAGCTGGGATTGGGGGAAACTCCAGCGTTGATGAGTTCTGTGGACCTCATGCTTGGTCGTATTCCCCCCGCTGAAGAGACAATGAGTATATACCAAGGAATGACGGCAGTCAAAAGAGGTTGCAGTTTCTTCTCTTTTTTCCTTTTCTTTTTGGCACTCTGGATTTAATCAAGGGACACTTCAACATTGAGCCACATCCCCAGCCTTTCTATTTTTATTATGGGGCGGGGGCTGGGAAGCGGCTCTCGCAGTTGCCCCAGGCACACAGGGAACCCTGCCCAGGCAAGGGCCAGCCTGCCCCGTGTTGGTGGACACCATCCATGCCGTGAGGTCAGCTATCCCAGGACTGCAGAGCTGAGTCATTAGACGCATGGGTTTTCAGTGCCCAAGGAGTGTCTCCATCATGTGGTCAATAAACACTGTGCTTGGCGCGGAGAAGGGCAAACTGTGATGTTTGCGTTCATAAGCATCATTCACTTACTACTTCACTCATGGGCCAAGAGAACAGGGGCAAAGAAGGACTAAAGAATATGGAGTGTCTGTGGGTCTCACAGCAGTAAAACTTCCAGACAAACTGAGAATCTGAAAATCCATCCACCAAGGAGACTTCTGTTTCTGCAGTTCTCCTCTCTGGAAACTAAATGATATGCTAAAATTGAAATATTAAAACTATGAATCAAAGCACAAAATTAACATTCAGCATGAAAATTTACATGATTTTGCTATTTGGTAACAGCATGATTTTATTTTCAAGGTTTCCACTTATTGAAGACAGCAGGAATTATTTTATGTGGGCCATCTTAATCCTCAAAGAAAGAGACAAAAAAATCCTAGGACTCACTGTGCTTTAAATTTCTACGCTTATTTTAAGATGAAGACCTAGACCTTGAAGAGATTTGGTGGACTGCCAAGTTCAACCAAAGGGTAAAAGGCTAAGTCAGGAGTTTGGACGTAGTTCATTGACCCTCCGTGGTGTACCACCTCAGTTCCCCAAACCACCACCGCTGGCCCTCTTCAACCCCGGACTTCAAAACAGATTCCTCTCTGACATCGATCACTCTGTGCCCCCAGTGGTCCCTGTCAGGCAGCCTGTGGGTCGATGGCATTCCCTTTATAATTGACATTTTTGAAAATTAATTTTTAAAAAACTATCATGAGAACTGAACTAAAGTCCTCCAGATGGCTTTTAGTTGCTATTATTTTAATTCAAGGTGAATTAATCCAAATGAAAAAATGTCTCGGATGCTCTACAAAATGTTTTTATTTACTATCCGTATGATCTTCAGAGCGTCCAGGATCACTTTTAAAACAGAAGAAAACAAAGCCAAGGCTGGGTTGGGGCTCCGTGGTAGAATGCCAGCCTGGCATGCAGGACCCCTGCTTCCTTTCCCGGAGCCACCGAAGGCCAAGAGCAGGTGGCTGAGCTTGGGACTTCCACGTCAAATGGAGAACGTGGTTTTAAATCTCCTTTTCTGTCAGTGAGATTAAATTTTTATACATGTGCTGTAGGATAGTTTCTAGTTAGTTTTTCTATGAAGAAAGTCAAAGGAATAAAATGTCATTCTTTCTTAAATTTCTTTTTGAAGGAATTGGAAGTCTTTTTGTTGTAGTGACTTTATGATAGGTCTCTGAAGTCAGAGTGATTTTTAAATCCTAATTTTGTCAGTTACAGGGTAATGACCCTGAACTTTTTTTTTAACCTCAGTCAGTTTACTCATCAGTAAATAGGAATAGTTGGAGTATTTATTACTAAGATTGCTTTGAAAACTAAGGAGATAATTACTTATGTCAGGTTTATAAAGAAACTTCCACTATGGTGGGTTCAAACACTTTGCATCATGGAGAAATTTCATTTGCAATAGCTGCTACAAACTACAGACCTCATTGCTTAGAATCGTGCATCTGGGAGGAGCAGTGGTGGGCTGGGAGGTACTTAGGCCCTGTACCCTGTCCATTTTCTGGTTGATAAGGTGTCACACACCCTAGTTGACATGTGATAAGTTCTCCCAGATTTTCACAGTCTCCTTTTTGAGTGTCAGTTTGGTGAGAAAAAGAAGTGTAATTGAACCGGATTCTAAAAGCAGATTTTCTGCTGTTGGGATTGCAGTTTTCAGGGCCCATTTGTGTCAATCTGTCTAGCTCCACAGTAGGCCATGCCTGCTAGTGTTTGTGGCTCAGCAGCAGACCACCAGGGCCACTTCCTTCCAGGCACCTGTGTTACAAACTCGAAGAATGAAATCCATAGAGGAGAAAAAAACAATGTGGGTCCACCTCTTGGCCTTTGATTGACAGCAGTCCCCACTGCCATGACCAATCAGGCTCACTTTGGACCACTCAAGGTCCAGTTTTACTTGGACCCTGTTCTTAGAGATTTTATGGCTGGGGAATCATTCTTATCTCCTGAGTTCTGGGATCTGCTCTGTGCCAGGGTCACGACATTCTCCCCTGCAAGGTGACCTGTGTTCCTCTTACTTGAGGCCTGCATTTCTCCTGCGGATCACAGGGAGTTTGCTGAGCAACGTGACATATCCTGTGGACCTGAGCCAGGCAGCTCAGGGAAATGGCTTTTCAAAAGCCAAAGCATGTGGGGGTCAGCACCGCGGACCAGTTTATAGAACCATTTCCTTAACCCCGGGTCCCCACCACTCACGTCTGTCTCCGGTCATTGCAATGTTCCCAGATCTGGAAGCACAAGGTGAAGGTCCTCACTACTCAGGCAAGTCACAGGTTCATCAAGACGGACAGAAAAGCAAAAGGAAGCTCTGGTTGCAGGGCTCCTCACTGCCTCCCGATCAGACCTGGACTGGCCTCACCCACCCAGGTGAATTACCAAGTCGGAGAAGGGTTCTGGTCTTTTGGATTAAACTCTATGCATTTTGGGAGATTTACATTACATTTGCATAATAAAAAGAGTAGAAAACTAGATCTAGCCTGCAGACCCTCAGAAAAGCTAGGAGTGGGGGACAGAGAGCAGAGGGGTCCAATCACTTGTCTTTTGGTCTTATTTTTTAACCTACAGGACATTCTATCTCATGCAAAAACTGACTTGGGTAATTAAAAAATTTCTTAACATCACCTGTTTCTATTTTGGAAGCTTTCTCTTATATGTAGGTTAAAAACATCTATAGCATTAAAATTTTATATTTATTTCTTTTTGTTTTTTTAATTTGTTCTAATTAGTTACATAGGACAGCAGAATGCCTTTCAACTCACTGTACACAGATGGAGCCCAACTTCTCTTTTCTCTGGCCGTACATGATGCAGAGTCACGCAGTTTGTGCAATCATACATGTGCATAGGGTGATAATGTCCTTCTCCCTCCACCATCCTTTCCACCCCCCAAAACATCAAAAATCAAATAACGCAATCGAATAGGCTACGAAAATGAATAGACACTTCACAAAAGAAGAAATACAGTTAACAAATATATGAAAAAATATTTAATATCTCTAGCAATTAGAGAAATGCAAATCAAAGTTACTCTAAGATTTCATCTCACTCCAGTCAGAATGGGAGTTATCAAGAATATAAACAACAATAAGTGTTGGTGAGAATGTGGGGGGAAAGGCACACTCATACCGAGCTGGTGGGACTGCAAGCCCCTTCCCCTCCCATCAAAAGTCCCTCCATTCTCTTAGCCCCCTCCCCCATAATGGATCAGCATCTGCACATCAGATAAGACACTTGGTTTAGTTGGATGGCTTATTTCACTTAGCATGATATTCCCCAACTCCATCCATTTTCCTGCAAATACTGCAGTTTCACTCTTCTTTAAGGCTGAGGAATATTCCATATACCACAGTTTCTTCATCCATTCATCTGTTGAGGGACACCTAGGTTGGTTCCATAGTTTGGCTATTGTGAACTGATCTGCTATAAACATTGTTGTGGCTACGTCACTGTAATATGCTGATTTTAAGTCCTTTGGGTATAAACTGAGGAGTGGGATAGCTGGGTCAAATGGTGGTTCCATTCCACGTTTTCTGAGG
Source organism: Spermophilus citellus (assembly GCF_964194105.1). Taxonomy (NCBI): domain Eukaryota; kingdom Metazoa; phylum Chordata; class Mammalia; order Rodentia; family Sciuridae; genus Spermophilus; species Spermophilus citellus. The sequence goes on from NC_138189.1 coordinate 154,503,016, forward strand.
AATCTCCATACTGCTTTTTGCTGAGGCTGAATCAGGGTACTGATAATAGGTAATAATTAGATATCATCCCCTTAAATGTTTGTCATTTCACAAAACAGTAAAGTGAAGTCAAGTGTATTCCTACATCTAGGTAGACTGTGTAAATACTTAGATGCATGGATTATACAACGTGCAGATTTCAGGAAATGGGGACTGTGGCTCTGAGTGACATTCACTGGAAATGATAATAGAAAGTAAGGAATTTGCTCAAAGTCAGCGGAAGCTCTGATTTTCCAGAAGCGCAGAAGTGATCATTGCCTGCCTGACGTCTGCAGCATTCTTGGGACCTTGCTACAAGCACTTGCTTGTGTGCAGCTGAACGGTAGGGCTGTGAGCTGAGGATCGCCATGTGCACACAGACGCACACTTGTCTTTCCTTGGTAAACGAAGAGAACTGAATCCAAACACACCATGCTCATCATTTGTTTAGTGAAGTGCCACTTTCTCTTCTTGTTTGTGGTCTGTCTGTTACAGAGACATCATGTATTTCGTTGATCGAATCAAGCATGGTGAAAGCAAGCAACTGCCAGATGGATTTTCTTCTTAGTAAGAGACATGGGGAAAGTCTAGCCCTCCCCTGCGGTGTGCCAGGTGGTCTGGGTAGGTGAAATCACCGAGAGCATCTGCACCATCCCGAGGTTGGGACAAGGACCTTGCGAGATGCGGAACATGCAAGACACAGCTAAGCACACGTCAAAAGATGCAGCTGGTGTGCGTGAAGCTGCAGGAGAAGAGGTTCCGCAGCAGCACAACTCACTAACGTCAACGTCAGCAGAGAGCACCCTGTGAAACGCACAGCACGCCTGGCGAGGGCATGGTGCCATTGCCCTGACGCCAGCCAGCCTCAGCTTTCTTTTCCTCGCTCGGACTTTGAGAATTTGTTGGGTGCAAGGCTTCTGTTTGGATAGGTCAACGCTGATCTTTTTTGACCTTTAAATTAATCAACCTAAAACATTAGAGAAGACTTGAAATATCAACTCAACAAATATTAAATGCTAATCATCTTTCTGGAATTTAAAAATATTTAAATACCATAAAACTTGTTGAAATTAGAATCACTCTTCAAATTTCTTTTTTATTTTTACCTTTTTATTGTCCCGTCAATGTTTTTTTTTCTTGATATTTACCATTTCAACCTGCCCCATCCCCAGAACTCAAATGCCCCCAGGGTGACTACAGTTCCACTCTGTCTGCTGACCTGCACTGCCACCCAGGGGCTCAGTGACAAAGGGGAACAGGGCTCCAGCCACACAGGCCCTGGGGCGGGGCAGAGCCTCACGGAGGCTGGTATGTGCCAGGTCTTGGTGACACGCATACTGGGGAAGAGTAGAGTCGTTTATTAATAAAAGCCAAGCTTTGGGCGCTGATTCGTGGGCAGCACTCCTGAGCTGCCTGCTGTTCCCCTCCATCACACCCTGGTCCATGGAGCTCCACCTCTGAGCACTGCTAAGGCCACAGTGGTCACCTCCCTGCAGTACTCAAGCCTTGCCCCCTGCTGGGGTAAACTACCTAGTTCTCTGAAAATGTCCATTTAACTTATCAATTGTTGATCAACCAGTTACTTGTATTGATTGATCAGCCATTTATTTTAACCAGTGCCTTCCATTACAAACCACACCATGCGATACCTATGAAGTTTACTCAGTTTCTCCCGAGTGGGTAACACTTCTTCCCACCTTCCTCTTCCCCGACACAGTTCTGATCAGTGTCCCCCCCATTCCTCTGTCCTCCTTTGTCCCCCTCGCCCTCTTCGTCCCTTGGATAACTCATGCCTGGAGCAGTGCCCAGCACTTGATACCCCGCAGCAGTTTCTAGCCTTGGCTGCTGTGTGGTCAGCGTTCAGTGCTGGGACCAAAGGACTGACAGAAGCTATTAGAGGAAAAAAGTTTAGTGGGGGCTTATGTTTTCAGAGGTCTCAGTCCTCAGGGCCTAAGGTGATGCAGGACATCATGGCAGAAGAGTGTGCAGAGGAAAGCAGGACATGGAGCCAGGAAGCAGGGAGAAGGGGGGGGAGAGAGCACAAGCATGGCTTGCACCCGTGCAAGCTCCACTTAGTAAGTGCAGAATGCATGCCCCAAAGCGCACCCCCTGGCCCCACCTCCTCCAGCTGTACCCTACCTACTGGCCTGCAGTCACCACCCAGTTATTCCTCTTGGGGACAATTCACTGATTGGGCTGAGTCTGGCACAACTCAATCACTTCACATCTGCACTTCCTGGCAGCGTCCCACACATGAGCTCTGGGGACGCCTCAGACCTAAACCAGAGCACTGCACATAAGAATCCCTACAAACCTCTGTGAACGTCCCCTCTGCAGATTGTGGCTTCTCTGGTGTGGGATAAGGTCTGCTCACTGGTATCCCTACGGCGTCCCAGGGGATCTTGATCGGCTCAGAATCACAAGACAGACAGCAGCAGCAGGGTGACCACGGGACGCCGGTAGGTGCCAGGGTGAGCACACCAGCCAGGCTGAGGGGTGGCAGGGCCACTTCTCCCAGGAGCGGTTCTTGGGCTAGACTGGAATGGAGAACACAGGACAGTTGGAGAGGCCAGGGACAAGGAGGAGGAAGGAACGCTGTCATCTAAAAAGAAAGGACATGTGGGAACAGCAGTTCAGATGACCCAGCAAGGCCAAGGCACTGGGCATGATGGGTGGGAGGGGACAGGCCAGCGGAGCTCTTCCTGGTGCTCAGTGCTGGGTGGCACCCCATGGAGCCAACAGGAGACCAAGGGGACCCCATGCACATCTCAACACACCTTTGGAAGACCACGATGGGCGAGTTGAAAGATAACCTAAAGGGACCCCAGAAAGGCCAGTCAAGGTGCCCTTGCAGGAGTCCACGGGGAGAAGGAAGGGGCGCAAGACGGGAGGTGTGCCCCTTGCCTTCAGGTTGCTGGCCAGAGCCATCGGCAGGGCTGGGGTCCCTGCTCTAGCCTGTTAGCAGAGAGCACCCTGGGAGGGCTGAGGACCCACCAGCCCAGGCTGTGCCTGGAGTCTCAAAGGCACCCCAGGGCAAAGACGGGTGCAGCTGATGGGTTCATAGGTCTGGACCTTCTGAGAACTCTCAGCTTCAGAGAGGACCCAGGAGCCTCCTGGGAGATGAAGGAATCCTGCAGACGAAAAATTTCAAGGAAGAGCATTCAGGTGAGCCAAACAGGGACAGTGGGACATCACCACGAGTTGCGGAGGTGCGGGGTCTCAGGGTCGCGGAGCTGCATGCACACACACGATTTCCTTTCCGCCCCTGGGGAGGGGACAGTGGGGGCTCCAGTGGCAAGGCTGGAAGACAGGCTTCCCCGGAATGTGAGCAGACGTGGTGCGTCGTGCCAGCCAAGCTGCTGAGGACCCTGTGCACGGTGCGCCCTTTCCCCTCCTCCTGCCTACTTCAAACAACAGTGCATCTCCAAGGTTTGCAGAGCCCTGAAGGAACGGCCCCTGGTCTCCAAATAACCCCAGAGGGAGGCCACCAAGAGCCCAGATTTGTGCTATCGTGTGAGCAAGAGGCGTGCTGACTTGTGCTGCTCCCTGAAGTCGCCACAGCTCACGTGGCCGTCCATGAACTCTCCTGCTGGCTGGTGGAGCCTGCTCCCCGTCCATCCAGGTCTGTTTCTTCGAGGCCCAGGCCAGCTGCCTCCTCTAAATTAATCCTTTTAACCAGCCCTTTTCTGAATGCTTGGCATAACTTTTAGTCACTTGACTGGCAAATAATCATGCTTTTTTTGATATTCCTTATGATTTGAATTGACTCTTCTTATATCTTCTATTTCTTCTCCCTCCGGGACAAGCAGGTGTGCATTCAGTATATTTTTGCATATATTTACATGTAAATTTTTACATATATATTTACATATGTCTTTTTTCCCAAAGGATAAAAAGGATATATGTAAATACATCCTTTTAAATTTTTTCTTCTCTCCATTAAAAAAATTAATAATTTCTAATGTAAACTCCAAAATATTAAAGAGAAAATGGGGGGAAGTTTGAATTTTAGCATTGGTTAAGCCACAACATAACAGCAATGTGGCTGGGCAGGACCTGGGCCCCTCTGTGCCTGCTTGGAAGGCGAAGGCTCATGTTCTAGAAAGGACAGCAGGGCGGTCAGCTGGGCTTCTGTCCTCCCATACTGACGCCATGGCTCCCTTCATAGCTGAGCATTTCAGAAGCTGGCACACCTGGTCCAAGCCCTTGGCTTCATACCTGCCAAGGTTGGCTGAAGTCAGTAAACAATTTGTTTTGCTTGTCCTACCCACGTGTTCATGAGCTGCTTGTGATTTTGCTTTGGGGCTGACTAATCTCACTCTCGGGATGAGACTGGTTCATCTGCAGACGGAGGAGGTGTGCTCTGGTGGCCGTGTGAGATGGCCGGGGTTCTGGGCTCACGATGGGACTGGGGTGGGCACAGGGTGGACACTTCTGCATGGTCTCATTCTCAGGCTCGCAGCTAGTGGCTCGGCCTTCCCACTTCCCATCCATCCACTGCACTCTAGACTGCAGCCTTATCTCAGAGTCTACAATTTTGAGAGGAAAAAAGGGTAAAGTAAATGTTTTGATTTCATTTCTTTTTTTGGAAGGACTCGTTTCTACAAATTTGAGGTTGCAGAAATCAAGGCTGAGGCACAGAATCAGGTTAGGACATTTTTTCTAGAAGAAGGTGGAAGTGTTGTGCGATGGCCAGAGGCTGGTGAGGCCCAGAGGGGCTACTGGAGCTCCCACCCTGCGGGCCCAGAACAGGGGGCCTCCAGGGACAGCACGTGGCCCTCGTCCTGGGGAGGCCTTACTGAAGAGGAAAAGGGCACAGCCCTGGAACTGCGCCTGGTTCCTCCTCCCCAGAGGGGCAGCGCGTGGGGTGGGGGAGCTTGTCCGGGAAGGAGCTTGTCGGGGGCGGAGCTTGTCGGGGGCGGAGCTTGTCGGGAGCGGAGCTTGCCGGGGGCGGAGCTTGCCGGGGGCGGAGCTTGCCGGGGGCGGAGCTTGTCGGGTGGGGTGGAGCTTGCTCGCCCTCTGGGGCCGAGGGCAGAGCCCCCTGCACCCGATGGCCCCTCCCCGCGGCTCCCCAGCACCTGGAGTCTGGCCCCTGTGGAGAGGGAACAGCTTCTAGTTATAGGTCCGAATCATCCTAACCCCAAACCATGTGGACGTGCAGATACTTAAGCTCCATCCGTGTGTGATATTCATGATCAATAGCTGAAGATTCCGAGCCACAGGCAGCCATTTGTCTCCTGGAAGCCAGTCGGTATCCTTCAGGCGTGGACAGAGCCCGGGGCTCCCTGATCCCAGGCACAGGTGCCTGCCTTTAGAGGAGACCTGGGCTGAGATCTGGGTGGCACGCAGAGCCTGGCTCAGAGACATCCCTGAATAAGCGAGACATCTGACATTTTAAAACTTCTTTTCTGAAGTTTTCAGATGTGAAGTTTTTAAAAAACTTTTAAAATAAAGAAAATTGATCTATTGACTGAAAAACTCATTTATTAATGAAAACTCCTATTCAGAAAGGAATGGATGGGTACATTTTCATCATTACATGTTTCTATGAGCATGTAAAGTTGAAATCATAATCAAATCAGGAGAAAGACAATTTCTTTGTAATGCATAAGATTGGCGAACAGTCATTATTTACAGATGGAATCTTCCTTTACTGAGAAAACAAAATCAGCCGAAAGACCTTTCGGCCAGGACTCCAGGACTCCCAGCCTGGCGCTGCCTGCTGCGGCCCTTCCTCCTGAGCAGGGATGTGGCTCCCCATGGGAAATCAGTCCCTAATCAGGTGGCTCAGTGTTGACTCTGAGTGCCCCCAATGGGGGTTGTGCTGGGTGGGCAGACTGCAGGGAGGAGCCTTCGGGAGCAGGACCCACAGCAGAGGAAAGCACCCTGCTGGCAGGAAGTCCGTGCAGCCACCTGGCATGTTGTCCCCGTGATGTTCCGAGAGAGAGAGCAGGGGACGCCCATGTGAAGACATCAGTGGTCTCATTCATGCAGCGCCCGGGCACCCTTCATCCAGGGCAGCTCCAACAAATGGAAGAATCTCCGTGTTAGCACCCTGCCGGAGTCGAAGGCGGCACCATGGCACTTAGGAAGCTGGGATGAGGTGCCACAGTGACAGGGGCAAGCAGGCAAGGACACCTGGCACTCCCACTCCACCGCAGCGCTGTCAGTCCCTGGGCGAGGCTCAGCGTGGCCCCCATGTGCTGCTCAGGTGGACACCTGGTAACGCAGGTCACACGCCGTCTCTGATGGACAGACCCGGGGCCCAGTCCTGCAGAGTCCCTTGACAGGAACACCTCGCAGGGTGGCGGGAGCTCTCCTAGACCCAGCTGGTCATGAGAAATCCTGCTCAAGCCTTTATTTCCATAATTGCATACCTTCTGCTAATTTTAGAAAATCCTACTAGGCTGTGTTACAATACTGATGTTTGACACCTTAGGACGGATATTTCTTCAATGCATGAATAGTTGTACTGATAATTTTTCTCTATATTTACATAATAGGAACAGTGAGAGAAAAACTTCCAAAATAGGCTGAGATTATTCAAAACCACCTCCCTCCAAGGGCTTGGCATAATTGTCATGATTTTTTTAAACGGTCAGCAGATTACCAAAGAAAAACAAAGACAAGGCTTTGGGCTTGTCCAATCCTCAAGCCGTTGACTGAAATCTGACCTCCTGGCTGAGGGTTTGAAGGTGGCCTTCTTAGGTAAGTACTAAGGTCCAGGACAGTACAAGACCGATCCCGGTAACCAGCAGGAAAATAGTGCTGCATATACATGCTGCTGTCTTCTCATGGCTCTGAGAGAGGTGGATTGGAGATTGCAAATCCAGGCTCTCAATTTAGAATAAATTAACAAAAAGATTCACGTTTCAGCCAAGCAAATCATTGTATGAAACTAATTGTTGACAGATGCCATTAGCTGCAAAAAAAAAAAAAAAAAAAGACTGGGTTTGGTGAGGATCTAAGCAGGCCGATCACAGCCCAATGAGCTGCAGACCCAGTAGGAGCAGCCAGGCCTCCTCCCACACCTGTGCTCACAGGAACACCTTGTGCTCAGGTGAGCTGAGGACGCAGGGGTCACTGGGAGCAGCTCCAGCAGTCTCTTTCATGGCAGCCAGGAATTCTGCAGAGATGCTGTGTCTCAAAAGCCTGCTCCACGTTGTACCGACTTAAATTTACTGAAAATCTCAACGATTTCCAGGTGTGGCAGAGGCTCTTAAATGTCATCCTCCTGATCTAGTAAAACATACCAAGTCCCCCTTACCAGGAATTTATTCCTTCAATAAAATCAGGGGAGGACGGGGCCAGCACTTGGTCCAGACAGAACTACCCCGCAGCGCCAGGCCTGCCTTAAATAAGCCGCGAGGGAACGAAGCTTGCCCCATTGGCCTCCCAGGCCCCCCACAGCTGGGCCTGGAAGACGAGGGGCCAGGCAGCCCACAGGTCAGACCCTCGCCCTGCTTCCTGGCTAACGTGCGTATCCTCAGGCTTGTTTTCACATTAGTCAGTGTTTTCATTAGCACCTATTAACGGTGAGTGTTCATGAGTCTGGTGTGAGGGTCCTTGGCCTGCGTGCAGCAGGCGCTGGCTTGAAGTGCCTGATGGGGTGGCTCCCGGGGGCGGTTCCTGGGGAGCCTTCACAGGGGCCTCTCACTTTCCCGTGTGTCTGTTCCGCCTTCACCAACTCGAGCTGCTGAGGGTGGAGCTCAGCCCTTGCAGGCTCACCTTTGAGAGGAGCCTGGGCCTCCTCCCTGCACAGCCTTGCCCCCCTCTCCTCACCACACCCCCGCCAGGCCACTGGCCCTCCCTAGGCCACTGCCCCCCCCTGCACCTGCAGGTTGCCTGTGCAGCAGCCCAGCCCTGCTCTACCCTGCCCTGTCCTCCCAGGCACACTGACTAACAGAACGAGGCTCGTTCCAGTCTGAGTAACAAAATGGCTTCCTAAGCCTGTGACATGGAGGTTATTTATTTAGAACATGAACACTATGTGATTTTATGACTGGCTTTTATAAACTCTCAGAAATTATCGAAAACTCAGAAAAATACTTATGCTGCCTCTCCTACTTATTCCCACATTTTCATTGTTGTAGGATTAATATTGTGAGTTTTCCCAAAACGCTTTAAGCAAAAATCTCTGATATAAAAGTCATGTGTGGTTGGCAAAGGCGGCAGCTTGCCACGTAACTCACTCCACAGCTGCTCTAGGAACAGTCTGCCCTGGATGTGGCCGAAGCCCTGTAGGTCAAGTCGTGCGTGGACGCAGCGGTGACACCTGATGGCGTTCTCTAGTCCTGCAAAATATGCACTCCTCCCTCGAGCACACAGTGAGTCTTCAGACCAGGAGAAGCCGCAAAAGCCTTACCTCTGCCCCTTCTCTTCCTCCCTTTTCACAGCAACTGTGGGTCCTCAAAGGAACTGACCACGCATGCTGGTTTTGAAAAACATCTTTCATTTCGATGGATTTTTTCAACTTTCTTTTAGTGCGGTCGGCAGTACTAATATTGATTGTGGAAAGCTGATCAAATTTGTAGTGTCAAAATATATACTGGAAGATCAGAAGGTAAGAATGTGATAAGTAACACTATCAATGATAGATTCTTCCCAGAATCACAGAACTTTAGTGTGAAAAGCAGCTTAGGTATGGTTCATTTGACTCCTTCCTCTCATAAATGAAGAGATAAAATGACTAAGACAATTTTAAATAGATCCAGAAAAAATATGATTATAAAAATAAACTTTACATGATTTTGACCTTTTATTGGTGCATTGTAGTTAGAGCAGAGGAGTTCCTTATGACACATGCACATGACTCAGAGGATTTTAGGAACATTCAGTAATCCAGCTTTCAGACCTAACTGTAGCTTAGGGGAAATCCGCAGAGCAATGGGTATTTTGTTGCTAAGTTCGTGAAGATCGAGAGGTGACAGGGACTAGAAGATCCCGGGCACCACCTTCCCTCTGGAGGGACTCCCCTGGAGGGAAAGGATGCTGCTTCCTGCTCTTCCAGGTTAGCGGCCCTGGCTCTCCCGTGGGCCCTCCCGTGGGTCCTCCCGTGGGCTCTCCCGTGGCCCCAAGCACCCTGGCAGCCCTGGCTTGTACCCTGCCTCAGAGGCTTGCTCTCCAGAGTGCCCACTGCTGGGCTGCTGGTGGCAAGAGGAGGACCATGACTTTGACGGCCACTCCATGCCTGAAGAGGAAGCAGGCCATTGAGGGAGGCGGGCAGCCCGCTGTGGGGTGCTGGTGACCCTGGGGAGGAGCTTTGAAAAGGGGCAGAGGGATCTGCACCCTGTTTAAGCCGCTGCTTCACCAGTGCTGACTGGTGATAAGCCCTTCCCCTTCCCTCCTCCTGAACAATTCTTCCTTCACACTGAAATGTCCTCCATGAAACACGGATTAGTTGTTTTAAACTCTTTAGCCCTCCACATTACTGGCACACGGCTTGGCCCTGCTGGCCTAGGAGTCAGGACACCTGAGTGTAGGGTCCGGGCTGGGAAAACAACCAACAGTCAAAGTTCTGGGCTTACTCTCACGGTTCTCCTGAGTTCACAGAACCTCCAGTATGAGGAAATACATTACTTAGTAGCATTTTAAGCTAATAAGCTTTGTTTTATTCCAGATTCTGACATCTGAGTTGGATGGCTGAATGTAGAAAAGAAATGAGAGGCAGGCTTCCTATGTTCTTTGTTAGGAGTCGGCATGCACTTCATTCCATGTAAATCTACCGTCTTTCAGAATCAGTGTTAGTGGGGATGTGTTTTAAATCAACGCCACATTTGCCCTTTTGCCACCAAAATGAACAAGCAGTCATGACGTCACCCTCCGGATGGGGAATGGCTTCGTGCTCAGTAGTACAGGCTGCAGACTCATCTGGTCTTCTGTGTCCCTGGAAGCAGAGGTGACAGAATCACTCTGCAAGTCGCTCTGGGGTGTGCTGCTCCTGTGGGACAGAACACCCAGACCTCCTCTCCGCCTCGCTGACCCTCGCTGCCCGCCAGCAGTCCTGGGGCAAGGCCTGGTTCACAACTGCGCTTGGCTTTCTTTGCGGCTCGGAGGCTCTGGCTGACTTCCTGGTTGCTCCCTGCAGTGCTCCCTGGTGGGGCTGGGTCCCCTCTCTAAGGACGAGGACGTGGCAGTAGAGGAAGAGCAGCACTGTAGGGGGGCGTGGGAGCATGCAGTGGACGTGCCCAGGCACCCCATCAGTTTCTCGATGCCTCCACTCACGTGAACATCTTTCCTTTTCAGATGCATTTCCTTTAAACAAGAAAAAAAATGCTGCCATGTTTTAAGAGAATCCTAATGGTTTAAGTTTACGGTCCTGCGTTTTGGCTGTATTGTTAATATGGATGGATGTGACGCGGTGGCCCGGCATGATGGGTACCAATGGGCACGTGTCCTCTACCTGCGCCCTGTCCTGGCTCAGACGATTCATTGCTTACTACAGAAAGCGAGGATGTTCAGGCCTCACTCTAACTAGGAGATCAAAACCTCACAGTGCTTTAATTGGAATTGAAAAGTGTCCCATCTAGATCCCTGGGTGGCTGGAAGTCACCTAGCTGCTAACAGTGACCAGCTCCAGTGCACTGAGCCTGGGGCCATGGGGCTGAGGGGTCTCTTCCACTGGACCCACAAGGCCACAGCTTGGGAGGCACTCGCCTCCCAGCCATCAGGGTCCTCCCTGTGGCCTGTGATTGTGTGTTCCTCCCAGGACGATGCTGGCCTCTCACTGTGTAGAGAGCAAGGCACGTCTCGTCTGCACCCAAGTGGGTCTGGCCTCCTTCCATGCTGCACAGAGAGTCCCTCCTGGATGTTGTCCGCGTCACTGCACACGGGCCTCGACAGCCCCCGGTGCAGCCACCAGCCTCCCCCCTGCCTCTGACTCGCGGCTGCCCATCTTCCCTCTGGCCCCTCCTCACGCCATTTCCAGGTCCTTCCCTCTGCACCCGCTAACACTCCCCTGTCTCGGGTCCTGGGATTCGGGCCACCAGCAGTTGGCTCTGTTCCTGTGCCCGGTTCTGGTTCTACAGCTGTGTGTCCAGCGCGGTGGCTGCTAAGCACGTGTGGAGCTAGAAAGGCGTCACGACCTTATTTCCAGGTCACTAATTGGCTAGCCACTTGTCCTGTATGACTACGATCACCAGACTCTTGAAGAACAAGATCCTGTGGTGGAAAAATGATTAAAATAAAGAAAATGTTTAGATTTCAGAACCTGTTTTTAGACATTGGATGATCAAAAATTGTGGGGTCTCTGTCCTGGAATGTTTTGGAAGAAAATCAACAACCTCAGTCTGAGAGTTTCACCTGCTCTGTTCAGTGGCCTTAGGACGCACGCATGGTCCTCGGCCATGTCAACTGCACTTGGAGGTCCCCCCACAGTGGCTCCGGACTGGGGGGTGGAGTCTCCATCGCTGGGGCAGGCCTGCACATGGCGTGCCTTGGATCCACGGGCTGTGTGAGGTGTGCGCTTCACCGCAGCCCCTCACTCACCGTCCTGCTGTGGCAGCTCCCTGTACGTACGTCACAAAGGCAGATTGATTTGTCTAGGCACTGCTCGGTGTAAAGCCAGCCTACGAATATTAAGATATTCTACTGATGGAAAGTGTGTAGAAACCTGTGTCCACACACTTCTGCCTCCACCGGAGGTCCTTCAGCTACGCCAGCCCCAGGGAAAGACCCCAGTGGAGGCCCAAGTGCGCTCCGAGAGCCGTCGGCACATCATGAAAGGACAAGCTCAGTGACTTGCTCAGGAGTCACATACAACTTCACACTCAGCAATATCTGTCACTTCAAGAAGAACTCTGACCAACAGTGACCCAGCAGGTGGGCCACAGCCCTCAGAGCCCAGCAGCCCAGGAGGGACTGGCAGCTTGGCTGTGGCCCTGGCTTCTTGGCCTTCAGGCCTTGCTCCTCGGCCACAGGCCACTTGGAGGGGAGGGAGGGTCGTCCTGTGCTGGGCAGTGGTGGGCAGCAGGTCCTCAGGGGTCACCTGCTGTTCTGAGGAAGGGAAACACAAATCCACCTGCTACCAAGAGACTAAATCAGCTGGGCAGCCGGGAGGCAGAGGCAGGAGGAGCATGAGTTCAAAGCCAGCCTCAGCCACAAGCCCTAAGCAACTTGGAGAGCCTGTCTCTAGATAAACAAAAAAAGGGCTGATGGTGGGGTAAGTGCCCCGGTACCAAAGCAAAAGAGAGAGACTAAGTGAGTCACCATCCGTAAATCCAAACTGTTTGAAAACACAGAAACCCACTGTGAAAATGTTGACTTCTGCAAGTTAGTGATGAGTGGTCTTCTGTCATTTAGACTTGAGAACACCATGCCACCGTCCGACTCCTGAGTGGCCTGCTGCAGGGACCCATAGTGCTACCTGGAGGACCAGGACAGCGGGCCCATCTGGGCTCACATGGGCAGCACCGGATGGGGACAGGCTAGCCATGGCCCATTCCCCCACATTCACATTAAAGCACCTTTAAAAGACTCCAGGTAACCAACAAGCATCAGCGAGCCCAAGAGAATGAACAGGAATCCAACATAAGGAGCTGAGGAGAGGGACGAGTGGGATCCAGGGACAGAGCAGCTGAGGAGAGGGAGAACTGGGATGCAGGGACATAGTAGCTGAGGAGAGGGAAGAGTGGGATCCAGGGACATAGTAGCTGAGGAGAGGGAGGAGTGGATCCAGGGACATAGGAGCTGAGGAGAGGGAGGAGTGGATCCAGGGACATAGTAGCTGAGGAGAGGGAGGAGTGGGTCCAGGGACATAGGACCTGAGGAGAGGGAGGAGTGGATCCAGGGACATAGGAGCTGAGGAGAGGGAGAACTGGGATGCAGGGACATAGTAGCTGAGGAGAGGGAAGAGTGGGATCCAGGGACATAGGAGCTGAGGAGAGGGAGGAGTGGATCCAGGGACATAGGAGCTGAGGAGAGGGAGGAGTGGATCCAGGGACATAGGAGCTGAGGAGAGGGAGAACTGGGATGCAGGGACATAGTAGCTGAGGAGAGGGAAGAGTGGGATCCAGGGACATAGTAGCTGAGGAGAGGGAGGAGTGGATCCAGGGACATAGGAGCTGAGGAGAGGGAGGAGTGGATCCAGGGACATAGTAGCTGAGGAGAGGGAGGAGTGGGTCCAGGGACATAGGACCTGAGGAGAGGGAGGAGTGGATCCAGGGACATAGGAGCTGAGGAGAGGGAGAACTGGGATGCAGGGACATAGTAGCTGAGGAGAGGGAAGAGTGGGATCCAGGGACATAGTAGCTGAGGAGAGGGAGGAGTGGATCCAGGGACATAGGAGCTGAGGAGAGGGAGGAGTGGATCCAGGGACATAGTAGCTGAGGAGAGGGAGGAGTGGGTCCAGGGACATAGGACCTGAGGAGAGGGAGGAGTGGATCCAGGGACATAGGAGCTGAGGAGAGGGAGGAGTGGATCCAGGGACATAGTAGCTGAGGAGAGGGAAGAGTGGGATCCAGGGACATAGTAGCTGAGGAGAGGGAGGAGTGGATCCAGGGACATAGGAGCTGAGGAGAGGGAGGAGTGGATCCAGGAACATAGGAGCTGAGGAGAGGGAGGAGTGGATCCAGGGACATAGGAGCTGAGGAGAGGGAGGAGTGGATCCAGATACATAGGAGCTGAGGAGAGGGAGGAGTGGATCCAGGGACATAGGAGCTGAGGAGAGGGAGGAGTGGGTCCAGGGACATAGTACCTGAGGAGAGGGAGGAGTGGATCCAGGGACATAGGAGCTGAGGAGAGGGAGGAGTGGATCCAGGGACATAGGAGCTGAGGAGAGGGAGGAGTGGATCCAGGGACATAGCAGCTGAGGAGAGTGAGGAGTGGATGCAGGGACATAGGAGCTGAGGAGAGGGAGGAGTGGATCCAGGGACATAGTAGCTGAGGAGAGGGAGGAGTGGGTCCAGGGACATAGTACCTGAGGAGAGGGAGGAGTGGATCCAGGGACATAGGAGCTGAGGAGAGGGAGGAGTGGATCCAGGGACATAGGAGCTGAGGAGAGGGAGGAGTGGATCCAGGGACATAGCAGCTGAGGAGAGTGAGGAGTGGATGCAGGGACATAGGAGCTGAGGAGAGGGAGGAGTGGATCCAGGGACATAGGAACTGAGGAGAGGGAGGAGTGGGATGCAGGGACATAGTAGCTGAGGAGAGGGAGGAGTAAATCCAGGGACATAGGAGCTGAGGAGAGGGAGGAGTGGATCCAGGGACATAGTAGCTGAGGAGAGGGAGGAGTGGATCTAGGGACATAGTAGCTGAGGAGAGGGAGGAGTGGATCTAGGGACATAGTAGCTGAGGAGAGGGAGGAGTAAATCCAGGGACATAGGAGCTGAGGAGAGTGAGGAGTGTATCCAGGGACATAGGAGCTGAGGAGAGGGAGGAGTGGATCTAGGGACATAGTAGCTGAGGAGAGGGAGGAGTAAATCCAGGGACATAGGAGCTCAGGAGAGTGAGGAGTGGATCCAGGGACATAGGAGCTGAGGAGAGGGAGGAGTAGGATGCAGGGACATAGTAGCTGAGGAGAGGGAGGAGTGGATCCAGGGACATAGCAGCTGAGGAGAGGGAGGAGAAGATCTAGGGACATAGTAGCTGAGGAGAGGGAGGAGTGGGATGCAGGGACATAGGAGCTGAGGAGAGGGAGGTGTGGATCCAGGGACATAGTAGTTGAGGAGAGGGAGAAGTGGATCCAGGGACATAGGAGCTCAGGAGAGGGAGGAGTGTGATCCAGGGACATAGGAACTGAGGAGAGGGAGGAGTGGGATGCAGGGACATAGTAGCTGAGGAGAGGGAGGAGTGGATCCAGGGACATAGGAGCTGAGGAGAGGGAGGAGTGGATCCAGGGACATAGTAGCTGAGGAGAGGGAGGAGTGGGATGCAGGGACATAGTAGCTGAGGAGAGGGAAGAGTGGATCCAGGGACATAGTAGTTGAGGAGAGGAAGGAGTGGATCCAGGGACATAGTAGTTGAGGAGAGGGAGGAGTGGATCCAGGGACATAGGAGCTCAGGAGAGGGAGGAGTGGGATCCAGGGACATAGGAACTGAGGAGAGGGAGGAGTGGGACGCAGGGACATAGTAGCTGAGGAGAGGGAGGAGTGGATCCAGGGACATAGGAGCTGAGGAGAGGGAGGAGTGGATCCAGGGACATAGTAGCTGAGGAGAGGGAGGAGTGGTTCCAGGGACATAGGAGCTGAGGTGAGGGAGGAGTGGATACAGGGACATAGTAGCTGAGGAGAGGGAGGAGTGGATCCAGGGACATAGTACCTGAGGAGAGGGAGGAGTGGATCCAGGGACATAGGAGCTGAGGAGAGGGAGGAGTGGATCCAGGGACATAGGAGCTGAGGAGAGGGAGGAGTGGATCCAGGGACATAGGAGCTGAGGAGAGGGAGGAGTGGGATGCAGGGACATAGTAGCTGAGGAGAGGGAGGAGTGGATCCAGGGACATAGGAGCTGAGGAGAGGGAGGAGTGGATCCAGGGACATAGTAGCTGAGGAGAGGGAGGAGTGGGTCCAGGGACATAGTAGCTGAGGAGAGGGAGGAGTGGGATCTAGGGACATAAGGAGCTGAGGAGAGGGAGGAGTGGGATGCAGGGACATAGCAGCTGAGGAGAGGGAGGAGTGGATCTAGGGACATAGTAGCTGAGGAGAGGGAGGAGTGGATCCAGGGACATAGGAGCTCAGGAGAGGGAGGAGTGTATCCAAGGACATAGGAGCTGAGGAGAGGGAGGAGTGGATCCAGGGACATAGGAGCTGACGAGAGGGAGGAGTGGATCTAGGGACATAGTAGGTGAGGAGAGGGAGGAGTGGGTCCAGGGACATAGCAGCTGAGGAGAGGGAGGAGGGGATCCAGGGACATAGCAGCTGAGGAGAGGGAGGAGTGGGATCCAGGGACATAAGAGCGGAGGAGAGGGAGGAGTGGATCCAGTCATAGCAGCTGAGGAGAGGGAAGAGTGGATCTAGGGACATAGTAGCTGAGGAGAGGGAGGAGTGGGATCCAGGGACATAGGAGCTGAGGAGAGGGAGGAGTGGATCCAGGGACATAGGAGCTGAGGAGAGGCAGGAGTGGATCCAGGGACATAGCACCTGAGGAGAGGGAGGAGTGGGATCCAGGGACATAGGAGCTGAGGAGAGGGAGGAGTGGATCCAGGGACATAGGAGCTGAGGAGAGGGAGGAGTGGATCCAGGGACATAGCAGCTGAGGGGAGGGAGGAGTGGGATCCAGGGACATAAGAGCGGAGGAGAGGGAGGAGTGGATTAAGTCATAGCAGCTGAGGAGAGGGAAGAGTGGATCTAGGGACATAGTAGCTGAGGAGAGGGAAGAGTGGGATCCAGGGACATAGGAGCTGAGGAGAGGGAGGAGTGGATCCAGGGACATAGGAGCTGAGGAGAGGCAGGAGTGGATCCAGGGACATAGCAGCTGAGGAGACGGAGGAGTGGGATCCAGGGACATAAGAGTGGAGGAGAGGGAGGAGTGGATCCCGTCATAGCAGCTGAGGAGAGGGAAGAGTGGATCTAGGGACATAGTAGCTGAGGAGAGGGAGGAGTGGGTCCAGGGACATAGGAGCTGAGGAGAGGGAGGAGTGGATCCAGGGACATAGAGGCTGAGGAGAGGGAGGAGTGGGATCCCGGGACATAGTAGCTGAGGAGAGGGAGGAGTGGATCTAGGGACATAGTAGCTGAGGAGAGGGAGGAATAAATCCAGGGACATAGGAGCTGAGGAGAGGGAGGAGTGGATCTAGGGACATAGTAGCTGAGGAGAGTGAGGAGTGGATCCAGGGACATAGGAGCTGAGGAGAGGGAGGAGTGGATCTAGGGACATAGGAGCTGAGGAGAGGGAGGAGTGGGATCCAGGGACATAGGAGCTGAGGAGAGGGAGGAGTGGATCCAGGGACATAGGAGCTGAGGAGAGGGAGGAGTGGATCTAGGGACATAGGAGCTGAGGAGAGGGAGGAGTGGGATGCAGTGACATAGGAGCTGAGGAGAGGGAGGAGTGGGATCCAGGGACATAGTAGCTGAGGAGAGGGAGGAGTGGATCCAGGGACATAGGAGCTGAGGAGAGGGAGGAGTGGATCCAGGGACATAGTAGCTGAGGAGAGGGAGGAGTGGGATCCAGGGACATAGTAGCTGAGGAGAGGGAGGAGTGGATCCAGGAACATAGTAGGTGAGGAGAGGGAGGAATGGATCCAGGGACATAGGAGCTAAGGAGAGGAAGGTGTGGATCCAGGGACATAGCAGATGAGGAGAGGGAGGAGTGTATCCAGGGACTAGGAGCTGAGGAGAGGGAGGAGTGGATCCAGGGACATAGGAGCTGAGGAGAGGGAGGAGTGGATCCAGGGACATAGGAGCTGAGGAGAGGGAGGAGTGGATCCAGGGACATAGGAGCTGAGGAGAGGGAGGAGTGGATCCAGGGACATAGCAGCTGAGGACAGGGAGGAGTGTATCCAGGGACATAGGAGCTGAGGAGAGGGGGGAGTGGATCCAGGGACATAGTAGCTGAGGAGAGGGAGGAGTGGAATCTAGGGACATAGTAGCTGAGGAGAGGGAGGAGTGGATCCAGGGACATAGGAGCTGAGGAGAGGGAGTAGTGGGATGCAGGGACATAGGAGCTGAGGAGAGGGAGGAGTGGATCCAGGGACATAGTATTTGAGGAGAGGGAGGAGTGGGTCCAGGGACATAGTAGTTGAGAGGAGGCAGGAGTGGATCCAGGGACATAGGAGCTCAGGAGAGGGAGGAGTGGGATCCAGGGATATAGGAGCTGAGGAGAGGGAGGAGTGGGATGCAGGGACATAGTAGCTGAGGAGAGGGAGGAGTGGGATCCAGGGACATAAGGAACTGAGGAGAGGGAGGAGTGGATCCAGGGACATAGAAGCTGAGGAGATGGAGGAGTGGGATCCAGGGACATAGGAGCTGAGGAGAGGGAGGAGTGGGATCTAGGGACATAGTAGCTGAGGAGAGGGAGGAGTGGATCCAGGGACATAGGAGCTGATGAGAAGGAGGAGTTGATCCAGGGACATAGTAGCTGAGGAGAGGGAGGAGTGGATCCAGGGACATAGGAGCTGAGGAGAGGGAGGAGTGGGATCCAGGGACATAGTAGCTGAGGAGAGGGAGGAGTGGGATCCAGGGACATAGGAGCTGAGGAGAGGGAGGAGTGGATCCAGGGACATAGGAGCTGAGGAGAGGGAGGAGTGGATCTAGGGACATAGGAGCTGAGGAGAGGGAGGAGTGGGATGCAGGGACATAGGAGCTGAGGAGAGGGAGGAGTGGGATCCAGGGACATAGGAGCTGAGGAGAGGGAGGAGTGTATCCAAGGACATAGTAGCTGAGGAGAGGGAGGAGTGGTTCCAGGGACATAGGAGCTGACGAGAGGGAGGAGTGGATCTAGGGACATAGTAGGTGAGGAGAGGGAGGAGTGGGTCCAGGGACATAGCAGCTGAGGAGAGGGAGGAGTGGATCCAGGGACATAGCAACTGAGGAGAGGGAGGAGTGGATCAGGGACATAGGAGCTGAGGAGAGGTAGGAGTGGATCCAGGGACATAGCAGCTGAGGAGAGGGAGGAGTGGGATCCAGGGACATAAGAGCGGAGGAGAGGGAGGAGTGGATCCAGTCATAGCAGCTGAGGAGAGGGAAGAGTGGATCTAGGGACATAGTAGCTGAGGAGAGGGAGGAGTCGTATCCAGGGACATAGGAGCTGAGGAGAGTGAGGAGTGGGATCCAGGGACATAGGAGCTGAGGAGAGTGAGGAGTGGATCCAGGGACATAGCAGCTGAGGAGAGGGAGGAGTGGGATCCAGGGACATAAGTGTGGAGGAGAGGGAGGAGTGGATCCAGTCATAGCAGCTGAGGAGAGGGAAGAGTGGATCTAGGGACATAGTAGCTGAGGAGAGGGAAGAGTGGGTCCAGGGACATGGGAGCTGAGGAGAGGGAGGAGTGGATCCAGGGACATAGTAGCTGAGGAGAGGGAGGAGTGGGATCCAGGGACATAGTAGCTGAGGAGAGGGAGGAGTGGATCTAGGGACATAGTAGCTGAGGAGAGGGAGGAGTAAATCCAGGGACATAGGAGCTTAGGAGAGGGAGGAGTGTATCCAAGGACATAGTAGCTGAGGAGAGGGAGGAGTGGTTCCAGGGACATAGGAGCTGACGAGAGGGAGGAGTGGATCTAGGGACATAGTAGGTGAGGAGAGGGAGGAGTGGGTCCAGGGACATAGCAGCTGAGGAGAGGGAGGAGTGGATCCAGGGACATAGCAGCTGAGGAGAGGGAGGAGTGGATCAGGGACATAGGAGCTGAGGAGAGGTAGGACTGGATCCAGGGACATAGCAGCTGAGGAGAGGGAGGAGTGGGATCCAGGGACATAAGAGCGGAGGAGAGGGAGGAGTGGATCCACTCATAGCAGCTGAGGAGAGGGAAGAGTGGATCTAGGGACATAGTAGCTGAGGAGAGGGAGGAGTGGTATCCAGGGACATAGGAGCTGAGGAGAGGGAGGAGTGGGATCCAGGGCCATAGGAGCTGAGGAGAGTGAGGAGTGGGATCCAGGGACATAGGAGCTGAGGAGAGTGAGGAGTGGATCCAGGGACATAGCAGCTGAGGAGAGGGAGGAGTGGGATCCAGGGACATAAGTGTGGAGGAGAGGGAGGAGTGGATCCAGTCATAGCAGCTGAGGAGAGGGAAGAGTGGATCTAGGGACATAGTAGCTGAGGAGAGGGAAGAGTGGGTCCAGGGACATGGGAGCTGAGGAGAGGGAGGAGTGGATCCAGGGACATAGTAGCTGAGGAGAGGGAGGAGTGGGATCCAGGGACATAGTAGCTGAGGAGAGGGAGGAGTGGATCTAGGGACATAGTAGCTGAGGAGAGGGAGGAGTAAATCCAGGGACATAGGAGCTGAGGAGAGGGAGGAGTGGATCTAGGGACATATTAGCTGAGGAGAGTGAGGAGTGGATCCAGGGACATAGGAGCTGAGGAGAGGGAGGAGTGGATCTAGGGACATAGGAGCTGAGGAGAGGGAGGAGTGGGATCCAGGGACATAGTAGCTGAGGAGAGGGAGGAGTGGGTCCAGGGACATAGTAGCTGAGGAGAGGGAGGAGTGGATCTAGGGACATAGGAGCTGAGGAGAGGGAGGAGTGGATACAGGGACATAGTAGCTGAGGAGAGGGAAGAGTGGGATCCAGGGACATAGTAGCTGAGGAGAGTGAGGAGTGGATCCAGGGACATAGTAGCTGAGGAGAGGGAGGAGTGGATCTAGGGACATAGTAGCTGAGGAGAGGGAGGAGTGGATCCAGGGACATAGGAGCTGAGGAGAGGGAGGAGTGGGTCCAGGGACATAGTAGCTGAGGAGAGGGAGGAGTGTATCCAGGGACATAGGAGCTGAGGAGAGGGAGGAGTGGGATCCAGGGACATAGTAGCTGAGGAGAGTGAGGAGTGGGATCCAGGGACATAGGAGCTGAGGAGAGGGAGGAATGGGATCCAGGGACATAGCACCTGAGGTGTGGGAGGAGGGGGATCCAGGGACATAGGATCTGAGGAGCGGTAAGAGTGGATTCAGGGACACCATGCGAGGTCTGTGCTGAGTGGCCTGGGAGGGTGTCTGACAGCTGCTGCAGCTCCCTGTGCCTCTTCTTCTTGGTAAACTCGTGATGACAGCCGCGTTTTTGTGAGGGTGGAGGGTTAAATGGGGTATACATCTGCAGTTTCTGACACAGAGTTACTAGATCAGAGTCAAGTAATGACACTTTTAAGTTTCAAAGTTGACATGAAGGGCAGTGTGGTTGACATAATGGTGCAGATCTAACCGATGTGTGGAAAGAGGGAAAGCCCCGTCAGAGCATCTGCTGTGGGCAGGGGAGGTCCCCGTTTCCATGCGAGACACAAGGAGAGCAGTCCAGTTGAGTCCCAACTTCCGTGACCCAGGTGCTGCTCCTGGGGACAGCTGCCCCACACCTCTGTCTGTCTCCTCCCCATTTGAGCTCAGGAGTGAGGGGCAGAGATGCCCCAACTGTGGTCTGACCTCCCAGGACACCGGGGGGCATAGGGTGATGCTTGGATTAAACTCCCACCCCCCATGTACACACAACCCCTGCACATATACACAAACCCCATGTACACACTCCCCCTGTGTACACACAATCCCCACAGACACACACCCACATGTACACACAATTCCACACCCACCCCCCAAGTACACACAACCCCCACCTCGCCCCCACGGACACACCCCCACATACACACAAACCCCCCACACACAATCCCCACAGACACACACCCCCATGTACACACAATTCCCCACCCAACCCCCAAGTACACACAACCACCCACATACCCATGGACACACAATCCCCCACATACACACAACCCCCATAACCCCACCCCACGACCCTCACACATGCACCACCCCAGCCCACCCAGGGCCTCCTAGCTGAGGCTGGTCTGACTCCTCTTTGCTCCCAGCTCCTTGTGCCCGGGGTCCAACGACCTTTGGGCCTCAGCCAGGGGAGGTGGAGTCCCCGACAAAGCCAAGAGCAGACGCCATGCTTTTTCTCAAAATGTGCGTCCACCTCTTTCCTCCAGGAAAACAACGTGTGCTGACGGGGGAGGGAGGCCCTGAGCCTCCTGCAGAGGGCCGCTGGGTGGGCAGGGGCTGAGACCCTGGCTGACCGGGACCCTGCGCGGCCAGGCCCGAGCCGAGCCCACGCAGACTGAGGTTCCTGGGTCACTGAAGGTCCTTGGCAGGCTGGTCCCCGCTACCGCAACCAGCCACACGCTTTCCCACGCAGACAGAGACCCCAAGCCACCCTCAGCCACCAAGGACATTCTTCCAGGAAATCCGACGTCCAGCGGCCATTTCTCCAGTCAGGGGTGTCGCCAGAGGACTGTCCTACCGGGTCCCCTACCTGAGGACAGGAGATGTGTGGGCAAAGGTGCGTGGCTCTGCTTTCTCAGCTCCATGAAGCCCGTGCGGAGGGCTGGTGGACCGCCTGTCTGGGTCCCTTGGGCCTCGGGCTCCCTGACACTCACGCCCACCCTCCCTCTCAGAACCTTGGTCCAGCTAGCGCCACACCACAGGCAGGACAGGGCTCTGCGAGGAAAGACCACTGTGCTTGAGAGAGCTGGGGGGAAAGGCCACCAGAAGGGACAGTCTGGAGGAGAACCAGGAGACCCCTCAGCTGCAAAGCCAGGCCCAGGAATCGCCCAGCGGGAGCGGAGCCTCCTCCAGGCCCGGTGGGGCCCCTCACCGTGTGCACCTTGTGCCGCCCGGTGCCCCTGACGGGGCGCCCTCCGCAG
Organism: Spermophilus citellus; assembly: GCF_964194105.1. Lineage (NCBI taxonomy): Eukaryota > Metazoa > Chordata > Mammalia > Rodentia > Sciuridae > Spermophilus > Spermophilus citellus. The sequence continues at coordinate 154,525,295 of NC_138189.1, forward strand.
ACTGTGGTGCAGGGTCTCCACCAGCTCAGCTGAGGGCGTGGGCACAGAACAGGGAGGATGGGAAGACTTCCCTTACAGCTTCAAGAAGACGGGTGAAAGCAGCCTGGGGCCTGAAGGGGTGTCCCCTGGGGACACGCGACCTGGTGGGGAGCATGGGTGAGCGTCTCAGTGCTGACAGTTCCTCCAGCTCAGAGGCTTGCAGATGCAGGAGTAGAAGCTCTGGGCACCTCTCCTTCCTAGACAGGACTCAGGACGCATGTTCTCCGTCTCCCAGGCCCCACGGATGGGCAGCCAGGTCAGGGCAGCACCTGTGGGCGTCACAGCGCCGGTGGTAGGAGCAGTGCTGCTGACCTGAGGCGGGGCCAGAGCTGCAGGCTGGGGAGGGCCTGTCCCTGCCCACTTGCCTCTGTGCGGAGCAGAGCCCCGGGGAGTACAAACATCCAGTGTCCCGGGCAGTTCACATAATGATCAGCTGAACCCCGACTGGATTGTCTGACCACCCCACGGGACACAGCCATGCTGTGGCCTCAGGGAGAAAACATAATTTAAAGGTCCTTTATTTGAAGTCTCATCCAGAAATGTGGCATTTGGAAACTGAAGACATGATTCCCAAGATGAAGGCCAGAGAGAGAAGATGTGGGTTGGCCTTGGTAATAGGGGACTGTGGTGGAGGAAAATAGAGGGATGGCAAGTGGAAGATGGCCCAGGACAGGGACTGGTGGAGTCCCCATGTCAGCAGCCCCAGGGAGAGGCTGGGAGCCTAGGCCAGCATTTCTAGAAGTCTGTGTCTCCTTCCTTCAGCCATAAAGTCAAGGGCCAGGGGGCCACAGCCATCCCCCAGGCCTCCTGCCCAAAGGCAGCACTAGCTGTGGGCAGGTCACCCCACGGAGACCCTCCGCTCCTCCCTGTGCACAATTCCTCCAGACCCCGCAGCCCAGGAAGGTTGGAGAGCAAAGATGGAGTAAGGCCTGCTCTAGAACCAGAATACAGCACCCAGGGATAAGCAGGTATGAAAGCACATCTGCGCTAAGGAGGCAGAGGATTCCCAGAGGAGGGAGGACGCAGCCTCAGAAGAGGGCTGTTCCCCAAAGGAACACGCTCCAGCAACTCCACACCCTCCCCTGGAAAACACAACTCAAAAGTTAAAGGTATCTCCCATGTTGCTCCGGAATTTTTTTGAAAATTTTCTAATTAATGTAGTTTGGCAAAAAAATTTTAAAAATCAGAATGATATACAATTCCTTTAGAATAAATATTTATCAAAAGTATTGGCTGCATAAAAAAATAAGTTAACATGATGGGAGGATTTATGTAGTGCAGTTTGAGGTGAGAGTGATGTCTCTTTATCCCTCATCTTGGACAACAAGAGGTCGCCTTTAGATGATGATAATGCAAAATCAGCGTATTTGACATCCTAGTAGTACATGGGTGGCGTGGGGCTCGGCCTTGGAGACAGAGAGCAGGGGTCAGACTCTCAGGGTGAGTGCTGGCTAATTGCAAGCATCACATACCACTCCTAACTTTGCCTCAGCTTGCTCATCTGTAGAACAGGAATAAGAAAGACTTATTTTGCTGGAATTCATGTAAAGTGCTTAAAATTGTGCCTGGGATGAAGCAAGCCAACACTCTACACTTTTGCTCTTGTTATGCATACCACATGGCTTCATTAATTATAGCTCTGTGAGGTTATCAGGGAATGCAAAGAGCAGGATAATCTACAGTGGGTTTGGTAAAAACATCCAGAAATCATCTCCCTTTACTCAAATTTGTTAATAAGTTATCCTCCCATATGCTTTTATATAATGTAAGAAGTCACCCTGAGCGTTGTAATTGTAGAGGAGAAAGGGGCAGGACGGGCCTGTGATCATGTGCAGTGGTTTTGGATAAATGTCTCTTAAGTTCCTTTTCAAATTTGAATGTTTCCCTGGGAAAACCAAATGAAACCTTTACAATGTCACACGTGTGCCGTGTATCCATGGCAAGCCTTTCCACATAAATTTGAGCTGAACTTGACGTAGGTAAAATAATCCAGTTGTGGGTGAGGTGGAGAGAGATGGCAGATGCCAGGGAGCAGAGCCCGTGCAGGCACGCTCTCTGCCTGGGGAGGGGCCGCGGGACCCCAGTGGCCAGTCCGGCCGTCTTCAGCGTCACACCTCTCTCCTTCTGGAAGCAATACACCAATCTGCAAATAATCTACATTCTTTTTCAGTTCTTGGAATTTGAACAACTTCAATTTTCTAGCTCTGACAAAGATTGCTTTCCTCTGGAGCTCATTATCGAAAGGTTTTTACTTTCTTCTAATTCTTCTTCCTGAAAATTCCTGTTTTATTTATAGAAAGATGATACAGATATGGATGAACAAATTGATGATGTGGGATTTGTTAGCATTATCTTTTCATTTCTTTCTAGCCTAAATAAAATGTTTGAAAATAGAAACTGTCTTGTACATAAGCAAGGAAAAAGAATGGGTTAATAATCTGGTCTCTGAAACTCAGTGTAGGCCTTAACTGAACACCTGACTAAAGTCACCCAGAAGTCATTTCCTCCCCTTGCGTTTGATTTATGTTGGCCTCACTGGGATTGAAACAGAGGAAACTATGTCACAAGCATTTATGAACCTGTCAAAACTAACCCGCTGGTACGCTGTTACGGTGACTGTGATACACTGACATTTTTACAAATTAAGAATCAATGAGACTGAACCTGAAAGGTAACTGACGAGTCCAGTCCTGCCCTTGGAGTCACCTTCCTCTCCAGGGTGACTCTTCGGCAGGAGACGAGCCTCACACCTCCTGGAGCAGGACCCTAGACCGGGTAAGAGTGTCTGGATCAGCAGTGACCTGGCCTGAATTCCACCTCTGCCACGGATCAGCCCAATGATCACGGAAAGATATTCTGCTTTATGAATTTCAGTAAGATTCAAAATAAGTAAAACAAAGGGTGGCTTTTCTGCTGTCTCCTGTGTGGGTGAAATGAGACTCACGTGGTTCTTCTCCACGTGTGGATGAGCATCTGCTGAGCTGTGAGGACTATTCGGGGCGAGTGCCGGTGCCCGTGGGGGGGGGCGTGGGAGACATAGCCGAGTCACATGTGTGAAACGAGAAGCTGTGGGGACGAGTGTCCAGGAGAGGAGACTGCTCGTGCTGCAGGCCTGCTAGCATGGAGTCAGGAAGGCGTCCTGGAGCGGGAGTGACCCAAGGAAACTGGGGAGTCACTCCAATGACAATCCAGGGGAGGTGACTGGCTCGGGAGAGGGGAGGCAGGTGGGGCTGCGGCCTGGTTGACCGTCCCTTCCTGTGCTGGGTCGCTCCACCTTGACTTGCTGCTCCAGGTGGGGAGCTCCTGCTGCATCCCAGCCTGCACCTCCTCTCCGCCCTGCATGTGGCTTCTCTGAGGACCCGGGTTCCTCCCACTCCTCCACACTTGAACTCCGCTCACCCTCCTCACCAGTCTCCCGACCTCTGGTTCCCGACTTACACATGGTGTGCAAGGCCTGTCTGCGGAAAGGTGCAGAGCACCTTGGCCTTGTCACCAGATTCAAAAGAGGGGCCACCCGAGACATGAGCCACGAGGCCACAAACTGTGTGCCCAAACCACAGCTCTTTTGTTGTCTTATAAAGAGTCGAACATACAGATACCGCTAAACGTGCACAATATTGTCAATTAAACCAAGAATACAGATGCTCTAATTTCCTTTTTTGTTCTTATTTTGTTAGATAGATAGATAGGTAGAGATTTGAATGACAGTCTGGTTTGATAAAGCCATTTTTCACTTAGAAAATTTCAGCTGAAATTAACCTTTTGAAACTTGGGGACTATTTTTGTTTCAAAGTAACTTTTTATATAGATGTAACAAGCATGTATTTTAATTATAGGTAAATATGCCCGTAATGAAGAGTAGAAGAAAGTGCCTACCATCCCTGGTTGGGGGCCAGCACCGGGAAGCAGATGGGCCTGTAGGAGTCCACCGCCTGCTGGCCAGGGCTGCGGCTGGGGCTTGCCAACCAGGCCGCTCTCTCCAGTCCAGGGGACTCCCTCCCCTCCCCAGGTCGGCTGCTTTCTGGGGCCTCCCTGGCGCCTCCGTGTCCAAATGTCTTCCTCAGGGAGGGACGCCCCTCGGATTAAATCTAGGCCACCCTCTTGGCCTGGCTTTCACTCAGTCACCTCCCTAGGAGCCCTGTCTCCAGTCAGTCACATGCTGTGGCCCTGGTTAGGTTCCCAGACACACACTTCAGACCCTAATAGCAAGCTGTCCACTCTAAAGCCACAGAAACTCTCTCTCTCTCTCTGGGGTGACCAGACCCTAGGGGTTGACAACAAGGAAAACAAGCAAATCCAAACCAGAAAACCAGAAGGCCTCGTGTCTGTGACAGCTGGGGGGCTGGGGGGATGGCACTCTGGCCTCGAAGTCAGGGCGAACTCTGGGAGCTGGGGACCAGAAGGTCCTGGGTCACCTGGCCTGGCGGGGGTCTGCTCATCCAGTGCTAATACTGTCCTCCACATTCCTGGGCACCCAGAAGAGCCTACAAGAGTAGGGTCTTGTTGACTGTGAGCTGACCTGTCTCCCAGCTGACCTCTCCGTTTCTCTGCTCTGGTGTTGTTGAGGGTCACACAGCATGGCCCCGAGGGCCTTCAGAAGGACCCCTCCCTGGTTACAGTTCCACATCCTGCTGCTTCTCACAAGGTAGGAGCCTCTCCCGTGGCATCAGCTGTTAGATCACGTTGCCTCCACAGCACAGAGTGGTGCCAGCCTCTGCCCTCCTCGGGATCAATGTGGAGGGCGGTCATTTGAAGTGCTCTCCATCTTGGGAAAACACTGGGTTCTCATTAATCTAATATGCATCTTAGTAAATTCATTTTATAGACGTTTAGTGCCCTTCTTTTTGAGCTATTTATTTTTTCAAGTAATTTCTCTGTTGAATCGTTTACATTTTCACAGGTTTGTATGAGTTTTTTGTAAATTAATCATACTAACATTTGTCCTAAATTATTTTAGATATATTTATATTTGTACATGATAATTTTGATCACCTGAAAACATTTGTGTGCCTAAAATCAATACTTTTCCCTTTAAGAAGATTCTTGGGTTCTTCCCATTCTACCCAGAGACTGGATTAATTCATAATGTGTATGGCACAGCTTTGCCGTGAAATCCCCTTTATCTTTCCCATTAGCTGCACCATGTCTATAACTCCATCAGCTGAAGCGGAGCAGCCCGGAGGTCAGCAGTCACTGGTGCCACGTGCAGTGGTGTAGGAACCACCAGCTCCTGACCCTTAGCAAGACTACTCGTCCTCAAAATGAGGACAGTCATGACGACCTCGGAGGGTGGCTGGGGGGACAAAACGGTGTGACAGACGTGGAAACCCAGTGCTGGCGAGAGCTGTGGCCTGGGCCTCTGCTGAAACCAGTGTCCTGTGCGCTGCAGGGTGGGCGTGTCCTGGCCTGAAGGAGCCTCTCTGAAGCCGTCTAAACTGCACAGCTCAGACACGCTCACACGCTGCACAGCACAGCTGTTCACCTGCACGCGGCTCTGACAGCCAGCAGGCACGGCTGTCCCCCGGCTGTGGCTCTTCCTGTCGGTGGCATTTCTCTGCAGGACACCTCTGTGGTGACAGAAGGTTCTACAAGTCCTGTGATCACTCAGCCACCTACAAAAGATCATCAGGCTCAAAACAAACCTTCCACCTTCAGCTCCAGAGAACGTGAATCTAACACTGACCTTGCTCTGGTAATTAGTGACTTGCTCAGCTGATTGTGACAGTAGCACACTTGAACGACTTACACCACAGAGGAGTCTGCTGAACCAAGGAGTGGCCCCCGGTCTCTGGGCCCCGAGGGCCTCTCTAGTTCCCTGCTGCCTGCTCCCTGAGCTGCCCACCAGCCCTCGCACCATTGCCTGTCTGGGTCCCTGGTTTGTTTTGGTCAGGGTCCCTCCCAGGTGGGGCCTTATGCTCAGCCTGGCTACTGTGTGTCCACAGTGATGCCGCAGCAGGACTGGCCGAGTGGGGACACAGGATGTGTCCCGTGGGAGCCCCACTGGAACTCCAAAACCAAGGGGAGGCATCACCCGTGGCAGAGAGCCGAGTGGCCACTTGGAGAAGGCGGAGACCTGCACACAGGACAGCAGCAGCTGCTCCCTGGACGCGTGGGGCTGGGTGGATGACTCCCGTTAGAGTAGAGGTCGGTCCAGGGAGGACTGGCTTGTCCCCTTACCAAGCTCCCAGCCTTGCTGACTCCATGTTCTCCACATCACACCTGCTCCGTGCAGGCTGTCACCCCAGTGGCCTGCCCCACCTCTGAGGGTCTCCCACGATGGCTGGGACGGCAGCGTCCTTAATTGGAGTCAGGAGTAAGAACTCGGCTCTCAACGCCCGAGCCGCCTTCCATAGCTCCTGGAGTGTCCAGTGCTCTTCGTGCCCACAAGTTCCTGCGGGAGTGATCCATTTGTGTGTTCTGCTGACGGTCTAAAAGCCTAACAATTACGTTCGTAATTATCTTCCTTTAGCTTGGTATTCCGAGCCTCACGAATTCAGACACATCCAACCAGGAAAAGAGATCTTAGGAGATTGTGATGGAATCTAATTTCTTCCCACCCAAAGGGCAATTTAGCAATGTTGACCATTTAAAGGGCCAAATCAAACAGGCTAATGAGGGATAATTCACTTTCCCTGACTTTGGGTTCAGCTTTGGACAACACGGGCATCGGAACACTGCCACCATAATTACTATTTGGCTTCCAGAGCTATACAAATGGATAGTCATTTTCAACGCTGCTTCCAAAAACAGCTCCCACATTGTTCCATAACTGCATCTCCCTGCCTGCCTATCCTGGTCTCATTAAAATGCTGGTTTTGATTAAGTAGCCTGTGCACAATTAGCTGTAGTATCGTAAAACAGGCGGATCATGCTTCTCCCAGAAATGCTGGTGGAACCGTACGGGACAGTCAGAAGAGCACCTCCAGGCATGGGGATCCGTATCTCCTGGGCACAGCTGTGGCTGTAGACTTCGGAACTTGGGAAACAGGAGAGAGCTGGGTTCACGCGGCTCCCTGCTGCTCCCGGAGGTGTGCCCTGCCCTAGGGCGCGAGTGTGCCTGGCTGTGCCTTTGCTGTGACTGGCTTCCTGTCTTAAGGCCACATCACTTTGACACTTAGGCCCTAGCTTTCCTGGCAGGTACCTCTGTGCGTGGCCCGGTGCTGGCTGTAGATCTCCGTGAGGCTGGAAGACAAGGGGGTGGGATTAAGGGTGAGGCTGTTGAGACAGAGAAATCTTCAGTCTGAACCAAGGTGGCTGCGACTTTAGAGCCACACCTGAGTCCTCAGCCACCAAGCTGCTCTCTGAAAAGCTGAAGCAACAGTGGCCAACGGCGTGGGTGGCAAGTCCATCCGGCTCCTGAACCCGAGGGGCAGAGGACTCCGATGCCCTGAGGAAGGAAGACTTCAGCCCACACCACCATCCTGAGCCCTGGGGACCCTGAGTGACAGCAGGGCGTCTGTAAGCCGCGCTCCCCCAAAGTGAGATCAGGCAGCCGCCCTGTCCAAACACAGTGGGCTGGACACTGGCTCGACCTCCCCGGGCCTCCACTCTCTAATCTGAAAACACCTGCCTGGGGGACTCCACAGGAGGCACCTGAGCTTTACCTGTGAGCCCTTGGCCGGCTGAGAGCAGGGGCTAGGGTGTGGCCCAGGGGTGGAGTGCTTGCCTTGCACACAGGAGGCCCTGGGTTCGAGCCTCAGCACTGCATAAAAATAAATACTTAAAATAAAGGGGTTGTGTCCATCAACAACTAAAAAGTTTAAAAAAATAAATGAAAACTAAATGTTAGCAGCCCTTACAGGGAAACTCTGAGGCCAACTCCTCCTCTCACCCCTGGAGCCCTGGTGAGGGGGAAAAAGTCCAACACGGGGCCCGCCCAGACAGAATGGAGGAGCTCACCGCTGCAGAGAAACTCAAGGAGAAAGACTCAAAACCAGAAATACTCTGGCTACACCTTGAAATCACACATCTCTAAAGATCTAGAACCACTATAGGCGAATCCCTGGAGCCCACGGGTCAGTGACACATCAAGTTCTGGGATGCTTCCTTCTCCATGGTGTTACACATCTCCTTTTCAAAACCCGCAGCAGGGACTCTGCCAGGGTATTTGAACACCGCTGTCGCCGTCTTTGCAAGGGGAAACACGTTCTGTTTTTTAAAATGAGGACTTCGTCGTAGCCTGTCTTCGACGGCCCTGAAGCTGGCCCTTGCTGTCCCCATCAGCTTGGGAGAAGAGTTTGGAATTTGGACACAGAGGTCCTAGTCATTAAAAATGGATTACTTTAATGGCTCCAAGATGAATGTCATTCTGTTTGCAAACGGCCTTCCACTCCTCAATGTCACCCAGAAGCCAGAGAGCCATGCGTCCCAGCGTCAGTGCTGTAACGGTCAGGGAAGACCTTTCCAACCCGAGGAGAAGCAGAGGAAGTCCAGCCTCCTGAAGGAGGTCACAACGGAAGGCAGCAGAGGTGGTCAGGCAGGTCAGCTGTCCTCTTGGCACGGCCATCGCCCTTTCACTGTTCCTTTCTGGCTGATCCAGGATCCCTCAGATTGGTCCCAGGGAAAACAAGCATCTCCCGCTGGACAGCACACACTGTTGTCAGGAGTCCCACCGAGGACCACTGTGGCCTGCCTGTGCATGTGGGCCGGGGGCCGGGGGGGTTCTCAGCCTGTTGTCATGGTTTGGACCTGGAATGTCCCCAAGGCTTGAGTGTTGAGGCTTGGTCCCCAGGGCAGCAAGGCTCAGAGGTGGGACCTCGGGAGGTGAGTGGATGGTGAGGGCTCTGACCTCCTGTGTCACCCTTGAGGGAAGGAAGCCTGGTGACAGAAGGGCACATGTCCCTGAGATGCCCCTTGGTTTCCAGGACCTGAGTGAGACAAGGGAACAACAGGGCCCAGGCACAGGAGCCTGGAGACGTGCAATCCAAGAAGCAGAATCCGAGGGACACGGATGTTCCCCAGGAGTGCTGGGGACCAGGACAAGTCAGCCAAGTCCTGCCCTGAGGTGGCCTTCGAGGCGTTTGTCACAGTGGTGTAATGTGACTCAGACGCTTGGCACCTGGAGTCTCTATCATGTACAAAGATCAGAAATTTCAAATGAAACTCATCAATTGCAGGTAGTGGCTGAGCACACCCTGTGCCAGAGGCCAGGCCAAGTTCTTCACCGGATTGTCCCAAATCCTTATCACCAGAAAGGTACGGCAGCATTTCCCCGTTATCGAGAGGGAGCTCCGACTCACCGAGGTCAGAGAGCTTCACCTGGGTCACACAGGCAGCAAGAGTCACAGCCAGGTCCCACGACGACGTGGATCTGATGTGAAGGTCACATCTGTTTTATCATCACTAGTTTTTGAAATGTTTTTAGAAAGTAAACCTCAGAAACACGAGTCTCCTGGGTCAGAGACAAAGGACCTTGTCACTCTGTCATCAGGAACAGGAGCTTCACAGTCACCCAGTTCCTCTGCCCGCTGGCCTCAGGGCAGATAGGAGTGTCCAAGCACATGCTGGGCACAGAGTGGGCTGTCACAGCTGCAGTGCCCCAGGCCTATTAGGCCCTGATTTTCACAGTTGCTGCCACAGAGCTGCTTGGCGTTGCCCTGGAGGGTTCTGCTGATTTATGACACTTTTCAGCCAACAAACCTCCCCTCTACTTAGCTGCTCCCTGCTCAGGCGCTGACAGTGCAGAGCAGAAGGCTACTCCGCTCCAGATGTGCTGAGGCCAGGAGGCACAGAGGCCAGGAGGCACAGGAAAGACCGTCCCCGGGGCCTGAAGCCCACCACCCAGGCCCTCAGCAACTGCGGCTGGGTCATGATGCACCTCGTCCTCCTCAAACCTGCTGACCCAGCCCAGCCTCTCCCCCTTTCCTGAGCTCTGAGTCCCGGGGTAAACTGCAAGAGAATGGGATTGGTACCAAAGGTGGATTCTAATCTCCACCTGTTACTGTAGTCAGACGGTGTCGAGTTAACGCTCAGAGGCTGTTAATAGCGACTATCTTTACCTCTCTATGTCTTTTGTGTCATTGTTCAGGGGAAGCAATAGTCCATCGTCCAAAACACATGCAGGGGTACAAGTTTCAGACAGCGATTGGCCTCCCTTTCCAAAATCTCTCCCCTTGTGCAGAAACTCGGCCAGCACCTGGCAATCCGTGTTTGGTCAGGAATCGGGATATAACCCTGCGTGACTTCAGATGAGCAAGGGCCTTGTGAAGAGCACCGGTGACCTCCCCGGGCTACACTGTGTCAACAAAACCTGCATCGTGTCTGTGATAACCAAGTTACAGGAGGGGAAGGGGCAGCTGACCGAGACTCCACAGCCACAGTGGTATGAAGCTGCTCCCGAGTAAAGGCTCTACTTCTTCATTTCAAAGGTGATCTCTAAATGTAAGAAGTACTGCCGCTTTCCCACGTCCGTGCACTGGTTTTCATTCTCCTTTGAAGTCATTTGAAGATGAGTTTCCAGTTATCTCTCTGGCACGACGGACAATTTGCTTGGAATTTCCAAGTGGAATGGGCTTACACCAGGCCACACGTAGAGGAGACATGAACTTCAAAGGCCTAGAAAACGTCTGACCTCTCAGGAAGTAGTACCAGAACGCCTGACCGAAAAGGAGTATTATTGCCAGAGTCGGCCACAGAGAACCTGGGGAAAGCGGTGCCGGGGTGATGGCAACCAGGGTTGCCTGGCCTCCTGCGGACGTGCCATGCTTTCTAGAATAAACAGATGAGCACAGGCATGGCGCTTCTCCCAGAGCCCTGCATCCATCTCCAGGATGTGTGGCTGCAGGGGCCTGCGTCCCTAGCATCCCCAGAAGAAAGGCGGAGCACCGAGAACGCGAACCATTCTCGATGGAGACAGTCTGTGCACTGCACGTCTTCACACAGAGAGCCAAGGTGCATCTGGAAGCCGGAGGGGCAAAGCCCGTGGGAGGATAATGAGCAGCCCCGCCCCAGGGAAGCCACGGCCTGACCACGACTCCAGGCACATTTCATGCCCTGAGCCTCTTGATCCTGCCTCTCTCCCTTCTTCCCCTGGAACACCTCAGACCCGAAGCTCCCCATGAGGCACAGAGGGCACCGCAGTGGCTCCTTTCTGCAGAGTGCTCTCCAGGTCCTCCGCTGGTAACAGCGCTGGTGGGCAACGGGCCCTGAGGGCGGGCTTGGCCATCTCTCCCAGGACTGCCTGTCCCCATCCAGTGTGGCCATTGATGTCCCTGTTGAAGTACTTGAATTTAGAGATTTATAAATTCACAGATACACAATTTCTATAAAGTGAAAACTCGCCTCAGGATTTGGAATCAGGTTGAGCTGCTTCCGTGACAAATTCAGCTTTCCAACAGGTCGCTTCTGTTCTGGTCTGGGCAGCTTCAGAGTGACTCGCACCAGAGCTGGAGTCAAAGGGCCTTGACCTCGAGCCTCCCAGGGGTGCATGTGGTGGGACCCCACAGGCACCGACAGTCACGCCTGGGGGAGGAACGTTGGTCTCCTTTTTCACTGTGTCATGATGATGGTGTGATTTAGGGTGACAATAAAGAACACATGGTTAGAAGGGACCTGGGAGGCGATTTCCTTCACCACCGTCATAGCAGGTGAAGGAAAGGAGACGGCGAGCGGGAATGAAGGACGGACACCAGCAGAGATCCACACGAGAGCTGGTCAGAGCTGACACATAAAGGCCATCTCTCTCTAGAGAGGAGAGAGGCCCGAGGTGTTCGCATGCTCAGCTTTGGTGGGGTCGGGTTTGCAGCTGTAGCTGTGGGGCTATGGGACAGGCTCGGGTGCTGGCGTCAGAGCTAGGCAGGTGGGAAGAGCGTGGGATTGGCTTAGGTCGAGCACCGTAGGTCTTTCCAGAGCCATGGGGTTGTGTCCTCCTGGGATGGGCTTAGGGTCATGGTACCATGGGTAGGTCACTAATGGGGGTAAGAGGAAGTACAGGACAGCGAAACTTACAAGATGCTGCTCAGATGTTAAATCAAGACCCTATACCTGGTGTGCGTGGTTTATTTGGTGGCTTAATTTGCATGTGTGTGAGAAGCAAATTGTGTCCTTCAAGCAGCTAAGCCACCTTCTGCAGAGCTCAGCACCTAGAGGTGCCCTGGCTGGGCTCCAAGGGGGGCAACTCGAGCTCCCCTCCGGGAGCTCTGGCTGTGGCTTCATGAACTCTGTCAGGGCAAAGCCTGCTGGTGACCCTGAGCCCAGCAGACTCCGCCGAGGGCATGCTGCACCCCACCCGCACTGGGGGTCACAGACCAACCCCCCAGCGGTGCGGGGTCTCCTGCAGGAAGCGTCTCTCCCAACCCAGCTGCTTCTCGCTCTAACCAGGTCGGAGACCTCAGGGGAAGGGGAAATTGGCCTTAGGCAGGTTGTGTCTTGTTAAGGCTCTTTACAACTTGCCACTTATGACATTCATGTCCCTAACAAAGGGGGTTGGTCAGGTGAGTGAGGGGCCACACGACCAGTCTACACTGTTCACGTCCCATCTGAGCTTTTCGTTTGCTTGTGTGAAGAGCAAGCAGACACGTGGCCATAGGTGACCACAGGACTTCTGAACCCAGTGTTGGGGCTGCATCAGGGACGGCTCTGGACTCCTCCCAGCCTGCAGGAGGTGGCCACACTGTGCTGGGGGGCAGGCGGGGGTTACCAATGCCTCCAACAGATTCCCGTCAGCGGCCGAGGGCTTTCTCTCTTTGAAGGAAAACACATTGTTCATGAAGAAGCAAGGAACTCGGGGGATGTGAAGAGGAGAGCATACATGTGCAGGGGAAATTGTGGGGTCTAATACGCACACTCAAAAATTTGCTCAACAATCTACAGTTTAAAAATATAGACACACTTTCCCTGCCAAAAGTGAAATTGGTCAGCATTTATGATTTGAAATATCCATCCCATTCTTCATACAGGCACAAACCTAAATCTGTAGTTCTCCTAATTCTCACAAAGCTTGGCACGATGGTCGTAAGCCCGCACAGAATTGCCGTGGGGACCCTGTTCGTGGCCTTCAGATCTGGTGCCTACCACAGCCTGGAAGGGTCATGGTGTTTGGAGCAGGTCGTGATGGCCTCTCGGTGGGCAGAGCTCTCAGGACAGTGTGCAGCTCCAGCACTGGCACCGGCCCGGGGTCTCTGCCCAGCAGCACTGCTGTCCATGTGGGGTGCGGCTCTAGCTCCAGGCTGCTCACAGGAGGGCAGATTGTAACCCTGATCTCAGGTCCCTGTAGCTCTTTGGTTGATCGTGTGGAGAAGCCCTGGGGCTCCCGCTGTGTTGCAGTCCTCTGCAGTCCGCCCCGGGGAGAGGTGCCTGGTGCGGCACAGGCAGGGTCTCCAAGACCTCTGCTGCCCCAACCACGAGCACCTGGAAGAGGCGACAGCAGGCGAAAGTCAAAGAACCGCTATTCTCAGGAGTTTCCCACAGATGGGGACACTCACCAAACCTGGGCACACGCAGCCCCAGCGCAGGGTCACACCAGACCTGCCGTCTGCCCTCGAGCATGCCACGGCCTCCCTCCAGGAGATAGTCGTCCACAAAATGCCAGGGAGATGCCAGGACCAGAATCCTGATGATGAGCCTGGCCTCTGGGCTGCAGGGAACCCCAGGATCTCAGAGCCATTCAGAAAGCAGACGGGTCACAGAGCCCAAGCTGCGTCTCAGGTCAGTCTTCCAGAGCAGCCGCGGGCTCCAGTACCACTGTGCTGGGTCAGCTCACCTACGCCGAAGGCCAAGATCCTGGGGAAGAGCTATTTAATATGCACATTATCTCATTTTAACAATCTTAATTAAACAGACACTCTAAAAGGTTACAACATCCACCTCAAAGTTTAATAATAAATTCCAAGTCCATCTTGAGAGAAGAATGTTGGTTCAGCAAGAAAAGACAGAGGTCAAATGACATGGAATTGCAACAGGAGACAGACATTTTGAAGATCTCCCACAACTTGATTCCACCATATTCTGCATATCTGGGTACAATCATGGGAATTTTGAATTAAAGAGCTATCCATGTTTTAAAGCTGTAATCCATAGCTTTTAAAGTGGAATATTAAATGGCTAAAATAGCTCTCTCCTGTTCCATGCTGCAACTGTGATTATATGTAAATTTCTCTCCAATTAGAGAAAATGAGTGGGAAGCGCTGAACATCGCCCACACTGGCTGTCAGAGGAGTTGGTGTCACCGCGAAGGCCACTTGATTGTGTATGCGCCACTTGGCTGTGTTTGCAGATGTGGGGGGATTATAGACGCTCGTTGAGATATCGGAATGGAAAGAAAGCGAGTTTGTTTGTTTATTTTAAGCATCTTTTCTCTGGGTGCCCAGAGCGAAGAGCTCCCACGGGCAGTGTCCTCTGGTCGAGTCTGCCCTCACAGGTCACCTCCAAACAGCCACCCCTTCAATCACTAGCTAGGAAATTTGGGGACTCCTGCCATGTAAAGGTGTCTCCTTGGGTTAAAACTGCAACAACCCACACAACCAGAAAGGAAAGCCAAGGTGTAACTTGGGCCAATTGTTAAAGCAAGTGACCCAAACAATGCCCAGGTACAGAGGTTGTGGTGACCCACGGTGCACAGTGTGCGACTCACAGGCTCGGGGGAAAGAAAGGACACCAGCAGGAAACGGAGCCGAGTGCTGTGGCTGCGCACCTTCTCCCCAGCCAAGGTGGGCCGGTGCCTGGGGATGTGCCATAAGAGATATAATAGCATGCATGTTAAGGACAGTGGCCACTAAGTGCAACCCCCTGTTCCGGTCCAGGTGACCTGGGAGGCAGGTGTGGAAGTGCAGGGTGGGCTGGGCCAGCCAGCAAGGCTCCCTGCCGCAGCTGTGACGGCCCCTGCATTTAGTGACGTGCCCCTCCAAGGTGCCTGGTAGATCTGTGCACTGGACCATCTTCCACTGAGGTGACAGAGGAGCCTGAGATCCGCTCCTGCCTGAGTTAGACCTTGCCCCACCCTGTTCTGCACGTGCAGCCAGCAAAGAGGGCCTCGGGCTCCTTCCAGACACACGGCAGAGCACGCCTTCTTTAGAGCCGTCTCTCGTGGGTGTGCCTGAAGTGGTTCTGACCTGCTAACCTATCTGTCAGGGTGATCGTGGTGCCAGGCCAGCACATGGCAAGCACTGGAAAGAGGGCAGTTTCCACTTTTCATCTCAAAGAAAGAAAACATTTACATAAAAGTGCCGTATGTTTTACTGAAAAAGTGTAAAATGTAAAAATCACTTATGAAGTGCAAAGTGACGACACCCACGCTGCAGTATGCAATATTCCTCTACTGAAACGCAGAGCAAACTCCTTCTGATGTTAAAAATAGTTCATCATAAAATCACAAAGGAATCGGGGGCTGGGTAAGTGCTGCCCCTGGAGCTCGGGTGTTCGCTGGGCCTGTCACGCGGTGGTCTGCCGAAGGCGACAGGTAGCGGGAACCTTCTGATGTTCCATTTAGAGGAAGGACCTGAGAGCCGGTGCTCTGTTCAGCTCTAGCCCACAGGCTGAAAGGTCACCATGAAGAGCTGCCCAGGGAGTTGAGCGGTTGCTTGAAGGATTCATGTGCAGTCAGCAGGTGGGCGGGGCGGACCCAGGCCCGCTGTGCCTCCTGGACTCTCCCAGCCCCTCTGGTGGGGAGCGCCCTTCTCCCTTCCAGGGCTGCTCTGGCCCAGGTGCTCAGGGCCATCAGCCTCGCCTTCCAGGCTGACCTCAGAGGCAAGCTTGGGATTCCAGTGCCCTGGGCGCCGCTTCACAGTTATTTCCACATAAACACACACACGTGCACACACACACACACACACACCAATGAAAGTCGTGCTTCAGGTGGAAACAGGGTAACGCGGGCATACCTCAGGGGACACATGGTGTTGTCACCCGTGACCACACTCACAGACCTGAGCATCGGCTCTGGGTGAAGTCACTGAAGAACGAGGTCACGGAGGTGTGTGGAGCGTGATTTTACTCAGAGAGAGGACAGAAAGTGACACGGCCTAAGCCAAGCCCGAAAGCGACAGCCATTAAAACCTCCCGAGGTCCTGCACACCTGACCTTCCGCCTGGCCTCCTAGGTGTCCGTCCAGTGCCCCGCGGCACACACAGTGCTTCCAAGACTTCAGCCTCGGGGACCTTGGTAGAGTAGGCTGTTGGCAGGTCTGGAGTGGCTCACCAGCCCCAGGGACAAGAGGCCGCTCTCTGCAGTCCAGGGCTGCCGAGAAGAGGAGCAGGGGACAGAGCTGAACGCACAGGGCACCCCACAGGGGACTAGGTGCATGGGGCACCCCCACAGGGTGCTCACGGACAGGTGCATGGGGCACCCCCGCAGGGGCTCACGGACAGGTGCATGGGGCTGCGCTGCAGCAAGAGCAGTTGGCTCTCCCGATCTGGGTCAGAAAGAGGGGTGTGGTTATGGTCAGGTCAAGAGTGAGTCCATATGGCTGGATGGACCAGGTACACCCTGGGATAACTGCAGAGAGGCAGGCCCACCCAGAGCCAGGTCTGGACAGAGTCCACAGGTGCTCTAAGGGCTCTGCCCATCTGCAGGAGAAAGCAGCCGGCCCTCAGGGGTCTCTGGCCCTGTGGAGCTGAAGCCACCCAGGTGGGCCTGGGCAGGTGGACACTGGGCTCCTCTACACCAATGTGGCCTGTGCCTCAGCCCCCAAGGGTGCCTTGTTTAATTATGACATATGAAGACTTTTAAAAATCCATAATTAATTTTCTGTATTTATCTCTCTTTCCCCAAATATCTCACCATGAAAGTTAGAATCCTCACTTAGAAGTGTCTGCATGGCTCAGCCAGGGGGTCACCACCCTCCTGATTCCACTGCTGTCGGGGGAAACGTGTCCGTGTACGAAACACTCAGCCTGCGTGTGTGAGAGTGTATGTGTGTGTGTACATGTGTATGTGTGAGAATGTATGTGTGCTGTGTGGGGGTATGCTATATGTATGTCGTGTATGTCTGTGGGTGGGCTTGTGTGGGTTTATGTGTGTTGGCATCATACATATGTATGCATGTGTGTGGGAGTATGTGTGGATGTGTGTGGATGTGTGTATTGTGTGTTTACATGTGAGCATATCTGAGAGTGTACATGTGTGTATGTGTGCATAAGTTTGTGTATAGATGTGTTTGTGAGTGTACACGTGTGCATGTGTCTATGTGTGTGTACATGCATGTGTGCACCTGTGCATGTGTGTGTACACATGTGTACATGTGCATGTGTGGTCTGGCACTCTTGTGTGCTCTGATCCTGGATGGCAGGACCTTGGCTGACCCCCGCCCTTCTGGGTGTTCCCTCCAAGCCCTGGGTCACTGCAGCCACCCTCTGCAAGGGGCACAAACAGGTGGCATTGAGTCACCTCCTGGCCCTGGGGGTTCTTTTATCAATTTCCAATCAGCAGAGATTTCTAGAGGGAGACTACCCCATCCAGCAAGGGAAACCTGCTACTGTCTTGGCTGTCATCGGTTTCGGAGCAGCTGAGGTCCTGGCTGTCATCAGTGACCTCTTTGTACTTTGAAAGCATCTCAGGGTGTCGGGTAGCGGGGGACTGGGACGAGCTGTTGAGCAGCCACATCCTGCAGCCTTCCCTGCTTTTCCTTTCTCTAGGAAACTCAAGCACAGCAGCTGGGAGCTGGCTGGGTGTGTGGGTGCCGAGGGAGCCCTCCTGAGAGCAGCCAGGTGGACGCCAGGGCAGGCTGCTGCCACTCGACGCCGCCCCGCACCAGACTCCGTGCCCAGCAGAGGAGGCATCGACCCCACTGGGGAGTGCAGATGGACCAGGCGTCCCGAGACCCAGCTTCCCACAGCGACCCACCCCTCGCAGCTCTGGACGCAGGCCATCAGCTGCCCAGGGAACAGCACCGTCCTTCTCTGTCCACTCTGCTGAGGAAGCTGCCGGTCCTGGGGTAAACGTCAAAACCCTGTGGTGCCTCCCAGCTCCCTGGCAGCCACAGGTGCCCACGTGGGCCTGTGTGTCTCAGGCCAGGTCGTCCACTGAGGGTGGGAGAGCCACTGCCCCTCAACGGTCCCTTCTTTATGACCCCGCAACATCTCCATGAGGCTGAGAGCCACCGCAGAAGAGGCCGGGCAGAAGGAGGAGAGGTGCCCAGCGCCCTGGAGTCAGCCTGAGGTCTCCGTGGGTGAGGGGGAAGCCAGGCCTGCGGGCGGAGGAGGGCTGCGTCTGATTCACGCCCCTCAATCTGGGCTCACAGGGGAGGACTCACAATGGCAGGCAGCCCAGGAGATGACACTTTCCTTCTGCTCTTGTACCCCTGGGTGGCACCATCGCGGTCCCTGGGTGGTGGGTGCAGTGACAGAGTACCCAGGGTGGGAATGCCCTGTGTGCCATGGTGAGGTGGAGACTGGCCTCTGGTCGCAGAACAGAGGCTCAGGTCAGGAAGGGACAGCCGCGCAGCTCCACAGGCAGTGAGCTGAGGGCCCTGGGGTGGCACTTGGCTCAGGACAACCACCTCGCAGGGACCTTTCAGTGCTCAGCTATTCAGACCCACAGTTCCCCAGAGGTTCATCGCTAGCTTCTTTAAACTTGCAAGGAACATTTTAAATGCATGCAAATAAACTATTCCAGGCATAGGAAGGGTTTAAATAAACATTCTCAGTGAACCTAGCCAATCTTCTGGAATCAGAAACTCACAAAGATTATGTTGTTAAAGAGAATGATAGACAAATCTTTTTTTTATAAATAAACATAAAAACTCCAATCAAAACACCAGCTTGCTTAAACCAACAGTACACAAAGTAGACACATTACACATAAATAAGTATCCTCTGTGTGCTGAAAATTGCTGCGTATCAGGAATACTTGATAATCGATGTCACATGTCAATTCCAAAGAGTTTTGACTAAATTTTGTGTCACTTCTTTAGTTTAAAAACCTCTTGGTAAATGAGTATATATCTCTTCAGAATAAAATTACCTATGTAAAGCCAAAAGCCAACATTGAATTTAAATCTATAACTTCAGATACATTTTATTTAGTTCAGGATTTAAGAAGTCTTACTGCAATTATTCTGTAATAATTATTATTATCTGTAAATTCTGTTTTATTAAATAAAATTAGATGCGCAAAAGAAGTAGCACTATTAAGATATAAAAATGTTATCTTCATATAATTAAAAGGAAGCACTTCGTGGCCATCAAATGAAGAGTGGTGAAGTGAATTGGAGCATGATTTCAAAGTCATTAAAAATCATGTTTTAGAATACCAACTTGGAAATTTACATCCCAAAATGTCAACCAATCGACCTACTGAACAAGGAAGCTCGAGGCACCGTTCTGGGCAGCCGGTCGGGCGGCTGCGGAGCGGCCTCTGGCCCCGCGGGCTCACTCCGGGGCCGGTGAGGGAGTCCCGCCCGCAGTCCCAGTGTGTGGGGGCACCTGGGTGACTCGGACTGTCTCCAAACAAAACACAAAAGGGCTGGGGTGTCGCTCAGGGTTGGAGGCCCCTGGGTGCGGTCCGAGCACTGCAAGAAGAAATCCCCCCCTTCCAGTGTGGACACGGAGACAGAGACCCGCTGCCCCGCTGGTGTCCACAGCGCCTGACCTCTCGTACCCCGGTGGGTGCCTCAGACACGGTGGTCAGTGGGGCCCGTCTGTCCTCGAGCTCCTCTACAGTCTCCGACAGGGGACATGAGGACTGGGAGCTTCAGCTGGTTCTAAGAGAGTAGAGGGCTCCCCGCTTCTGTGGCCGGCCAAACAACTACTGCGCATGCGCACCCTGCCTCCGTGGCCTTGAAAATAATGGATGCGCATGCGCACCTCTCTGGAACTAGCTGCAGACCCGGGCCGCCGCCTCCTCCACCCTCCGCAGCCTGCCGCACCAACTGCAGACGCCCAGCTATCCTGCCAGGACCTTGTCCGTCAGGACCCCTGGTCGTGACTTCTCTCTATGGTGTAGTGATGAGAGCCACACCAAGGTTAAATTTGAAATCTGTGCTGCTCTGCTATTAAACTAAATGGTATATCATCAAAACCAGCAAAGAATGAGACCGCTGCCAGTTACCTCCGCATCCAAACCATACCCAGCCCCCAAAGCCGTCTTGTAATTTGCTCCGCGAGAAGAGCAGACACTCGTTATTTGTAGAGCCAGACGTATGATTATCTGGACAAAGATATGTACCATCCCTGAAGGCGTGATATGCTGCTCCAGGCTGACAAGCCAAGTTCGGCTCATTCTTGTCTTACTGACTCAGGCTATAGCAAATTTCATTAAGCATCTTGTGCATCGTGACCTTGGAAAGAACATCTGATGCGGTGATGATCCCTCATGTGCAAGCGCAGGTCCTACCGTGAGCAGCTGTGCCCTCATTTTGTTTTATGTGTACTCTCCCGTGTGGAGATGTCACAGAGAATGACAGGCACAGTGAGAGCTGTGGACCCCGGCCACGGTGAAGAGCGAGCTCTGGTGAGGGGAAAGGAAGCGCAGCCTGGCAGCCAGGGACAGCAGGTACTCCGTCCTAGCAGCTCCTGCCCCAGCAAAGCAGAGCAGTCCCCCAGGCCCGAGCGGGGGTCCCTGAGAGGAGGTGCGCCCTCCTGGCTGGAAGAGGAGCTGGCACAGCTCCACTCCCTCTGGCTCCCACCAGGTCTCCTCTCTGAGCACTGAGTGGCTGGGCACTCAGTGTGAGCATCACCATGACCGGCAGTTCTGCCATCCAACAGAGAGGCGCGGGCCTTCTTCCTGGTTAATTCTAGTCGGCTGTTAGTATTATAAAAATAATCTGTAGCTGTCTATTTTAATGTTTTGTAGGCCCAGGTGTAAAGGCAGGGGAAGGAGGTAGGACTTGGCAGTATTTGGGTTGGAACTGCTCCCTGCACGGGCTGTGATCAGAATGGGGCTTCTCGCAGTTCTGTAGAGGTTGACCGTGGTGCCTGGTTAGGCTGGCCTGGGGGGACCATGCGCGATCAGTGACTGTGCCTGCACAGACAGGCCTGCGAGTGGCCGTGAGTGTGTGGGTGAGAGGGTGGGTTGGCTGCAGTCTCCTCTCCTGCCAGGGAGATAGGAAGGCATTGAGAAACCAGAAGAGGTCACTCAGAAATAGAGTTGCTAAATGAATAAGCAATTAAATGTCTAAAAGTTGAAAATTGCTAACCTCAGGGAGTAAGTTTGGGGACCACTATGGACAGGAGGTATATCTCTCTCTCTCTCTCTCTCTCTCTCTCTCTCTCTCTCTCTCTCTTTTCTTTTCTTTAAATAAACCTTGCTGAACTCTGACTCTCTCAGATCATCTGTGTCATTTGTGAACAGTCTAAACAGAATGTAAGAAGGTGCAGAGCCACTCTGGACCAGGCCTGAGCCGCTGTGCGGGGCCTACCCCTGCTTTCCAGACCTTCCCAGCTACCTCAATCCTATCGCCCTCAATGCAGCTCAAAAGCGCTTTTTGTTTTCTCCAAACTGTGGTCACAAATACAGCTCAGTCTCTGGACTCCTCCAGACAACAGCCCAGCGGTGCACAGTGGATCAGGTGACCACCATATCATCTCCTGTCACCCTCTGCGGGAGGCTGGTGAGGCAGCCAGATGGGAGACTGAGGCTTGGGGGATCGAGGTGGCTCGGCTTGCTGTGCCTTGCTGTGTCATAGTGTCCAGGTCAGTGCTGTTTCCTGCAGCATGTGACACCCAGGAAGAGCTGCGGTGCCCCACCAGCTGGGGCAGCATGGCTGCGATTCACCGTGTTCTGGAGGTTCCCGTGAGCTGCCTTGTCCACCTGGCTGTGCTCTGAGGCTCAGCTGGCTTCTAGTCCACCGAGGTCCACCATCCACACACACATGAAGACCTGAAAAGAATGTTTAGGTTTGCTTTCTTTGCCTTGTTTTATAGCATGCACATCTCTAAATGGGCAGCAGTAGCTGAAGATACAATCATTCACGATATTTCCATCTTTTATTTTTATTGGTACCTGGGTTTTTTTTTGCAAAGATTCCATATGAATATTAAGTCAAACTTCATGAAATCCTTGTTTGAGGCACAGTATTCCATCTCAGTCCACATGGAGTGAGTTGCTGGCATCTGAATGAGGCGTGGATGATCGACGGGAAACCTACCAGACGGTGGAGTCACGCACCATGAGCGCGAGGTCGGTCGGGGTGTTTCCTGAGGTAGGACCACACGGTTTGGGGGCCGAAGCTCCTCAGTGCCCTGAAAGTATCAGAGCCGGGAGGGAGGCAGGGCCTTCATGCTCCCTCTCAGGCTCTAGGCTCAGGCCTGCCTTCCCCTCCTAAGTGAGCGGTGCTGAAAAGGCCCCACAGGAATGGAACCTGCGGGTGACAGCTGCGTGACCAAGCAAGAGCCACTGCTTTAACAGTGCAGGTCCCCCCAAACTGTCCCACAGGAACGACGAAGGAGGTAAAGACACTGGAGGCCCTCTCCATGCAGACGGCTCTTCCCTGGGCGAGACTTTGTGCAGGAGTGGGACTCCAGGACAGACTGGGTCTCATGGGCCAGCCCTGATTACAGTCACACCTGCTCTGTGTCCCTCAGAACCCAGGGCCATCGACACAGCCCTTCACACAGCTGTCCTGCTGCACCAGTGAGGCCGGTCGGGGGCCAACTGATGCTAACACAGGCGCAGGGCAGCTTCCTGACTGCCCGCCTCTGGTAGGGACACCCAGGGCCTCATCAGTAGGAATCACCAAATAGATTCTCTTTTCCCCCTTAACTCAACCAAGTGAAAAATATAAGCATTACTATCGCCTAGAGATAATGAAAACCAAAGTGACCCACGAGCGGTTTCCATCTATATGGACGGGTTGACGACTTTCCTGGTGAGAGAAACCGTCCTAATGTCCCCTCATTTTCCTGCTGCAGCATCCCTGTCAGGGACTCTGGTGACCAGCATTAGAGAATATGGCCTCATTTTCTTCCCCAGGGAGAACAGCCTCATAAAAATCTTTCTAAAGTCTTTAAAAATATTCATGTATAATTCAGAAACTCAAATCACTTTACCAACTAGAAATGTAAAGTCATCTGCCCTCATGAGCCCTGCAGTGTCCTGTGTGAAATGTTAATATCCAGCAAATGCTTCACGTTGCTCACACCCATGGAGCGGCAAGGTGCGGTCAATGCCCGGTTCTGGGGGAATGTGGCTGCAGTTGCAGCGGGTGGACTGCGCGAGCCCCGGCGCCGCAGGACAGCGATCCTGGTAGGTGGTCGGCCTGCGCTGCCCAGTCCTTCCGCAGACCGGCTGGTCCTGGCCCCCAGCAGGAGCTCAGCGTTTTGGAGACCGGCGCCCTTCGGAGATGTACCTGGATTTGCAGTAATGTCCTCCTGGTTGGCTGATTTCGTGTGTGTGTGTGTGTGTGTGTGTGTGTGTATTTTAGTTGTAGGTGGACACAGACATGTGTGTGGTGCTGAGGACTGAACCCAGGGCCTCACACATGCGAGACCCACGCTCTACCGCTGAGCCCCAGCCCCAGCCCCCCCTTTACACTTTGAGCTCATTTCTGGTTTCTCTGTTAAGAGAAAGAACCCTGACCGCCCTGCGGCCCTGCGGCACCTGGCTCCCCAGAGCGCCGGCCAGCACTGGGAAGCCGGTGGTGGCCGCGGGCTCCTCGAGGTGCGGTCACCTCCCTGCAGCTCCGTCTCCTCGGCTGGGAGCACCGCCTTCCATTCACAGGGACCCTCCCCGGGGTTCAGAGCTGGCTGAACAGGGGCTTCCAGAGCTGTGAGACCCGGGGAGCACCCTCGCTGGGCGAGGGACACCTCGTTTTTTTCAAAAGACTTTTTTTTCTTTTTTTTACATTGAAGACGGGCACAATACCTTGTTTATATACGTGGTGCTGAGGATCGACCCAGTGCCTCACACATGGAGACAAGCACTCTAGCACTGAGCCCCACCCTAGTGAGACCTCTTGGACCCTTCACCTTCCATCAAGCGCAAGTTGCTCAAAAGGCAAAGATCGCTCCTCGGAGGACAGAGGCTGCACCGTCTCCCATCTGTCACGGAGCCTGTGAGCAGCGTGGAAGCCCAACCTGCTGCTGGCTAGGTGTGTCTCACCTTTGGGCACACAGCACTGCCCCTCCGTGCCCTGCCTGGGCACACAGCACTGGCCCTTCTGTGGCAGTAACCACAGGCCAGATACTTCTTCATTCACTGAAGTGTCAGAAAGACTTTCTTATAAACACCGTAATCGAAAACAGTCTGCACTTTTCCTCAGTCAAGAATACAGCCATTTCAAACAAAACTCCCATTTTTCTGTGTGAATATACAAAAGCCTGGCTTTGCCCAACAGACATTTACCAGAACAGAACACATGATTCTTGATTTTTTCCCTTCACAATGGGAAGAACAGCTGAAGACTCTTAATTGAGACGACCAGAGCATACACAAAGTCCCTGTAATTCTTTCAAGAAGAGAGCTTTTTTTGGAAGGACTTTGAGAAAATAAAGAGAATAAATAAACTCTTGGTGGATGAATTCTTTGCTAAATTAAAGCCATCCACCTACCAAGTCAACAGAACTCTTTTCTTTTAAATTAAGTTCCGTGTCATCACAGGAAATTCTCCGCTTCTCTCGCTCCTCCTATCAGGTTAGTTATCGGACCTTGTACTATTTATTCTGTGGTTCAGAGCTGGGGGCCAGTGGCCTCTGGTCCTCGGCCTTGCTGCAGCTGACCCTGAGGACGGCCCTCGCCGGTTCCTCCTGCTGGGGACTGGAGCATGCCTGTGCACAGAGCATGCTCACAGTGGAGGCGAAGCTGCTGCTGATCCCAGCACAGCCGTGAGATTCACACTTTTGCCCTTGGATTCTCTTTCCTGCCAGCTCTGACCTTCAGTTCAAGCCGTGTGCTGCTCTCAAAAGGAGCAACCAATGCAGTCTAGAGGCGAGGTCAGACCTAAGGGGAGGGCAGGATTATGTGCACTTCAAGTCGCCTGCCTCTGAGATCATCGGCCACAGGAATCCTTCTTTGGTCTGGGGTTTCTGTGGAATCATTCTGTAAAGTAATGCATATGTTATGAGAGAAATCTTTCCTACTCACAAATGAAGCAAACTGGTTTCAACACTAGTAATTAACCAGGATTATGAATTTTAATTTACTACTATACCAGACATGGGTTTTCTGTGTGTGTGTGTGTGTGTGTGTGTGTGTGTTTGGCACTGGGGATTGAACTCAGGGACCCTTGACTGCTGAGCCACACCCCCAGCCCTACTTTGTATTTTGTTTAGAGACAGGGTCTCAC
Source organism: Spermophilus citellus (assembly GCF_964194105.1). Lineage (NCBI taxonomy): Eukaryota > Metazoa > Chordata > Mammalia > Rodentia > Sciuridae > Spermophilus > Spermophilus citellus. The sequence goes on from NC_138189.1 coordinate 154,550,487, forward strand.
TGAGTTGCTTAGTGTCTCACTTCTGCTGAGGCTGGCTTTTAAATCCTGGTCCTCCTGTCTCAGCCTCCTGAGCCTCTGGGATTACAGGTGTGTGCCATATGTAATCCCAGTGGCTAGACATGTTTATGTTGCATAAAGCATGTGAAAGCTCTAAAAGCCACACCTGTTCTCCCAGGACAAAGATACATGTAAATAAATCGTCATTGTTGTGTGCTGTGAAAATACCTTGAGGTGACAGTAGAATTGAGGCCTCACCTGTGGTTCTTGTGAGGTTTCCAATATTTTCAGTGTTTTAAGTGAAAACTCTGGATCTGCTTTTATGCTGCTATATGCCACTTCAAAAGCCATCAGACACAGAAGTGGTAGGAATGTTCAATACCAGCGGAGCGCGGGGTTCTCCAGGTTTGCTCCTGTTTCCTTCACGGTGATTTAACCATCTATTTCACCTCTGTGGGCGAAATGCAAAAGCCAGGCAGACCATGCCTGCAGCTGACCATGCCTGCAGCTGACGGTTTTAAACAAGAGACGATTCATGTTCCGGACCCACAGACGGAGGCTGCAAGAGCAAGCGTGCAGCCAGAAGTAGAAAAGGGCCATGTGTCAACTGCTCTGTCAGCTCGTCACCAGAGCTGTGCCTGTGTCGTTGGGTCTTCAAAGACCTCTCCACAGGACCCCCAGGAGGGTCTTCCACTGTGGCAGGACACCTGGTCTCCGCTCAGCTGGAAGGGCACTCATGGTTCGCTGGCCCGTCCACCGCGGGGTGCTGTCTTGACCTGTGGTGCCATTTGTGTATTTTCAAGTGTGATTTGATCTTGTGTGATGTCCCGTCCACGGCTCCTCCGTGCACCACCCAGGTCTGCATTTGGGTAGAGGGCACGGGAGCATTTAGTTCACCGAGTTGGAGAAGAGTGAAAAACCAGCCCATGAGTGTGTACCAAATGCTCCAGGGACGGTGGCAATGGCAGAGCCGCTCACTGGGAAGGAGGAGATGAGAACACGACAGAAGTGGAGACAAGAATTCCTTCCACTCTAACATGCACGCCTCAAGTTTCCACGGAAACTGTTGGTGGGGAGATTCGCATCTTGCATTTGTTTGTGTGTGTGTGTTTAGCAGCCAACCGCTGAACCACTGTGGCTTCAGGCACCAGGGTTGGGGGTGCTGTGGGTCTGCTCCAGTTTAATGTCACCCGTGCTGGGGTTTTAGGTTTTGTTTGGAAAAAAGCAGGGCATGTTAGGACAGGGACCTTATCTTAGGTTCCCAATCCTGCGTGCTCAGTGCCGGCGGGAAACAGGCCTAGGGAAGGCAACCTGTCTCAGAGCCCGCCTGGAGGGGCTCTCCCTGGCCTTAAGAAGGCAGAAAACAAACCTCAGCACCCTTCTTAACTTCCAGGGAACTTCCACATTGAGCCAACTGATTCCCCGGGGTCAGCGGTGGAGGTGACAGGTCCCTGTCCCCGAGCCTAGGTGAAACAGGAGTCTGCCACGCTGAGAGTGTTGCTCTGTCCTGGGGCGGGAGTGGACGAGGAGTGTCTCCTGGAGACTTCCTTTCGTCCCACAGAGTCAGACACCAGTGTGGTGGCATGAGGTCCCTTTATCTATACAGCAACCAAGCTGCTGTTTAAGTGACTTTCAAGAGGTGCCACGGAAACTCTGGGTCAGGCTGCTTCAAGCTGTAACCAGGAATTCTTCTCTGAGCCATGGCTTGGTCCAGGAGAAAGCTCTGGCTGGGAGGACTCCCAGTCCCTAAAGCGGTCCATCTCCTGACCAGCCTCCCTTCAGGGCACTTGCCTCTGGGACCCTGCCTCCATGAACCAGGGCAGCCACAGTTAGGTGGTTTGCAGACAGGAAGGAGGGCATGGGGCTGACTACAGAAACCAACAGCACAAAAGAGTCTCTTCCCTGATCCAAGGGACGGAGAGGTCATACACACCCAGGTGAGTGGAGGTCACCCGCCCGGCGTCCCTGCAAATCCCACGAGCCCTGGCAGCTCCACTGGACACCATAGGCCAGACACGCAGGGCCATCAGCCCTGTCCATGGGCCTCTAGGCTGCCAGCCTGAGCTCCCTCCAGATTGACACTTAGCCCCCTGATCCACAAGAGTTGGCCAACAATGCAGATCCAAGTGTGGTCCTTCCAAAGGACGGGAAGGGATTCTGAAAGCTGTCCTCACATACGGACTCTGGAATACCCACCCAGCACGAGCAACCCAGGCCTCGGTGTGCTGTGCGGTGACTGTGCTCTGGCCAGGCCTGCTCCCTGGGCTGCCTGTGTACAACAGGGCACAGGTCAACTTCTGACATCTTGGCTGGGCTCACCGTCAACTGCGGTGTTTTTCCACACAGTCTCTCCAAAAGCTGCACATGTTAGCCGCAGAATCATGAGCATTCTGGGGGGAAAAATATTCAAAAGCTATTTATAACTTTATTGAGTTGCTTTTGGAGCGTGGTCCTGGATTAATCATAGCATTATAAAAGACACTATGATTTCAAACACTTTTCTGTAATCAGTCACATGTGGAACTGAATATATAAAACTTCATTGTAAGTTTCAAAACTGACATAATAAAACATTCTTACTTTTGATAGGCCCGTGATGAAGACCTCGGGTCCTGGCTCACCTCGGTGAGTTAGGCAGAGAAGCTGGAAATGCCTTCCCCAGCTCCGCCTGCGGGCACCTCCCAGGAGTGACGTGGTAGCTCCCCTGATGTCAGTGGGGACGTCAGCTGTGGTGCCAGCCTCCTGGGGCCCCCTCTCCTAGGGAGTGACTTTGACAAGCTGCCAGTCCTTTCTGAAATAAGGATGATGATATTTACAAGGATGACTCCTTCCAGTCTTCTACCTGATTTAAATATAAGAACCCACTGAGAAAACATCCCATGCTTCCACTTCAGCTGCCTGCAGTAGATTGCAGGGCGCCTCAAGCTTGAGTCTTTTCACGGTCATTTCCGGCCCTGGCCAACAGCCTCTGCCCTCCAGTCACTGTGACAACTGGACCTGGGAGGCTCACGTGTGCCTGAGAGTCCCGCAGGACTGCAATGAGTCACCAACACCTGGCAGGCATGGAGCAAGCCACCAGTTACACGCTGGGCTCTAGGAAGGACTCGAGGTTTGTCCAGAGTGATGTTCTGCCCATTCCTGACCCGCCATTTTGTTTAAAAAAAAATGCTTTCTGAATGGTTAGCCCAGCTGCTTTCCTGAGATTGCCTTATGGAGCATTTTTTCTTTAACATTCAGATACTCTTTTCACTTTTAATGTAAATGAGAAAACTGATGATGAATGGCTTAAGGAGCACAGGTTGCCTCTGCACACACACTGGACGGCAGTTGTCTTCCTCCTGCCTCATGAGCACCCAAGGGCCCTTCCACACCAACCAGAGAACCTCAGCTTGGGGTGATCCTCACTGGAGAGCTCCAGCCATGCCACATGGGAAAACATGGCACGGAAACGAATTCCTGCATCTCTCAGTGGTAACTAAACCTGCAACACACTTGCAGACAGAGCCAGACGGTCACTCACTGTCCTCAGCTCCACCACGGGGGGTTGTAGAAGCCCTGCAGCTACAGCTATCTGAGGGATTCTGGAACCGCTCAGGAGTGATTCTGAGTAATTCAGGGCGATTGTTCTAAGGAGAAGTCAAACAGCGTCAGACTTGGTGGATCCTAAAGCTGAAGAGGGGCGAATGGAAGGCTGCAGCTGCCGCGGGTGCTCAGGGTGGGCCCTGCAGCCCGCAGCCCACGTCCTCCTGTTGGAACCCCAAGTCTGCAGGGTCTGTCCTGCGGGAGCCAGGCTGGACTGCCAAGGGGTTATTGAGTCTTAGTACGACGCACCACCTGGTGTTCAGGGGTTCCAAATAAGATAGACTTAGAGTGATAATGTGTATGATCAAGATAATGATCCATCCATGACCATCAAGATACCGTGAACTCAGGGTGCGTCTAACTATAACTGGTGGATACGGCACGTGAGACTGATCATTGCTCTGCTGATCCTTGAAAATACTGAGAAATAAACACTTTAAGCATTGCTTTGAGTTAAATTCGATATGAAATTCCACTTTTACTAAAAACACACTTTCTATTGTTTTCTTTTTATCAGTTTGAATAATTTCACTACAAGAAGAAACAGTGAGAACGTGCAGCTCCCTAGAGGGCTCTTCCTGGAGATGACGAGAGGCAGGACCCCTTGCTCCTCCCAGGGCTGTCTCTGGAAGGCTGCTTTGCAGCAGAGGAGGAAGTGGGCACTGCCTCAGAGAGGGCGAGAGACACAGAGGCAGCACAGAAACCCCGGCATGAGCGGTGGGGGACAGCAGGGCTCAGGTGGCAGAGCAATGGCATCGTGGGCTTCGGAGCTCGCCTCACTGCCCCAAACGCTCCGCAGGAACCAGATGTGGAGGATGTGTGCCTCCAGGGCCCAGCAGCCCTGGCCCCAGGTTCGATGGGCTCCAGGGGAGGCAGGGACATTGCCTGAAGTGGACAAAGGCTCGTCTGTATTTCTTTCCAAACCCAAACAGTTTGACTTACAACAGCTCCTCAAGGCTCAGGGCTGCAGCCGCGGAATCCCATGGCGGATCCTGTGGTGGGGGCAGCCATGTCCTCCTCCAGCTGAAGGTGGGGTGAACGGAGAAAAGGTGAAGAGCCGAGCTCTGTTTTCTAACTCCCCGGCCCATAGGGAGAAGATGAAGGCAATTTAGGAAAAAACAAAACAAAAAGAACATCCCGATAAGTTAATCTTTATAAGGTAAAAGTTTTGTAGAGAAATCTTTGAAGAAAGTGGCTCTAGTTTGCTTTTCAGCAGCTCCTGATGATTTTTGCTTTTCTAAAAAGGTGGGTGGCGTCTCACACAGGCCTGCTCACCCCTGAGCCCAGCCCGAGGAAAACGTCCCCATAGGAGGAAACCAGTCGGGTCAGCGGCAGGAGGGGCTGAGCTCTGCGGAACTGCACCGACTGACTGCATTTCTGAGAAGCCCACACCAGCAGAACGGCCAGCTGAGGCCCATGAGCACTGCGGCTGGCTTTATTGGTTTGAAAATAAAACCCCCAAATTCCAAAATCCATCAAAATGGAACTCCTGGCCTCCTGCCACCCCAGACGGACCCCTCCACAGTCTTCTACTGCACTATCGAAAACAGAGAGATCTTGGTTCCTGGACTCACCCATGACCAGGATCGGCGCACTTTCTTCATAAAGTGAAGCCCACATCAGCCGTGAGGAAGTGACCTCTCTTGAATCATCACGTTAGGGTGTGTGTGTGTGCTCAGGGTTAACTTGGGATTCCGCTTTGGCCGTTTCTTAAAAGCACTGCTGTGCATGATGTTGGGGGCAGCGAGGCACGGGAGGGACTGTGCCCACCACTGGTGTTGAGCTGTGGAAGGCTCTTCACGGAGCAGCTGAGAAGGAATTGTACCAAAGGGGGAAGGGAAGCAGACACCCACCCTTAACAAGGTCTCAGAATTCAGGAGGGGTGACTGAGGCCCTGGCAGGGAGCTGTCCACAGCCAGTCCCCCGTGAATCCCTGTTGGAGGCTCTGGGTGGTGGTGCACACTGTAGGCCAAATAGTGTAATGCCAGATTCGTGGGACCCAATAGACCTCCAGGAGCCGAATCCGATGCAATCACACAAGAGTCTTTATTGCAAGCTGGAGCCTGGACTCAACCGTTTCTGATGCAGCGGCCCCAGGGAGTGAGTCCTGGTCCTTTGTTCAGTGAGATTTTATAGGTTTGGGGGGATACTCTATGCGTCACAGCATCACACAGCAAATCATTCCATACACGGGAAACTCAAACAACAACTCTTCACATTGATTAGCACATTCGCTGGCGGGAACAAGTTGGGTAGGGGTGATTGGTTAGTATAAGAGGGGGATTCGTTTGAACTGATTGGTTTAGGCCACGAGGGGTGTACTGCTGAACTACATGGTTTCCCAACATGTTATCAACCACCATAAACTACTGGGGGGTCACCTGGCATCCCAGGTATTTCCCTGTCTCATGCTGATTGGAGGTTGCTAGGGGGTTGCTATGGGTCCCCACCTAGCCTGACTGAGTCAGAGACACCTGGCACAGCAGACCTCTCCTGTTATTTACAGACAAACAACTCAGCAGGGTGGGTATGTGCCTAGGAGTGCTCCATGGGTTTTTCCAAGGACAAGGGGCATGCCCCCTTCTTAGGACAGGCCTTGAGGGAGAAGCTGTTTTCAAAAATGGAGTCACATCAGTTTCTCAAGAGGAAGAGCCATTTCATTTTGGAATGAATTTCAAAAGCACTGGGGTAAACAGCCCTGTTCTGATACCTCTGATTCCCACAGCGTGAGAGAGTTGTGTCACTAGAGGGGACCTCAGGACCGGCCTGGCAGGAAGCGCACCACCTCCGGGGGTGGTAGCTGAGCTCTGCTGGGGAAAGCGTGGAGCTGGCAGGCGGCTGCTGGTGCAGTCTGCTGAGGGCAGCACAGGATGGCACCCTCTCTGTCCTTCCTGCACTGAGGTGAGCAAAGGCAAAGGGGTCAGGGGCCGTCACAGGGCCTATGCAGTGGGGACCCCACACCTCTCAGGAGTGGCTGATGGGGTGGGAGACCTTGGACAGACTATGGACCTGCCAGAGCAGGGCTGAGCTGCAATCATCACAGAATTTCACTTCCAACGTGGGCTGCCATGGGCTGGATGAGCCCCGTGCCCGTTCTCTTGTATACTTCACCCTCTTCAAGCAAATGTGCCAGGGCAATCACAGTGAGGCTCAGTGCCGTGGGAAGATGTGGAAGGTGCCCCTGTTCCCACTCCTCGGCAGATGGAAAACGTCCCCAAGAAAGAATCAAAGAAAAAAGACAAGCATTTCTAATATTCCAAAAGTATAAGAACTGGTCATGAATGTATGTTGTTCTGATCTAGTGTTTGTTGATACTAAATCTGATGATTCAATCAAGAAAAGTATGAGCACTTGAGATCTTGTGACCAAAGGAAATGTCTCAAAAATTCAAAGTTGGAAGTAGCCTGTGTTCTGAGACAAGGAAATATGAGGTCATCAACAAAGGACGTTCACGGATAAAAGGGAGACACAAAAATGGAAATATGAGTGCAAAAAGAGGAACTTGGAATGCTCAGCTGTTGGGAAGTCTTTCCAGGTGAACGTGTGTGTGCCTGTGGCAGGGGCAGATATCTAATGACCTCAGTGTGGGACACCGTGGTGTCTCTGTACCCATCTACGGGGGTCCTTGCAGGGGACTTGCAGCTTTCCACAGTAAGCATCAGAAGCTGCGCATCACGTCGGCAGCCCTGTTTCCTAGAGTCCTCGGGGGTTCCTCTCCTGGTTGGGGGCCCTCACCTTTTACTTGAATCACTGCTTTTTTTTTTTTTACACCTAATACCTTTATTTTATTTATTTATTTTTAGGTGGTGCTGAGATTTGAACCCAGGGCTTTGCACATGCTAGGCGAGCGCACTACTGCTACCCCGGCTGGAATTACTGCTGCTACAAACTTTAATAACTGCTAAGTCTGAGAGAGCCACTCTAACATGATGACCACTTCACAACATAAAGCCTCCCTTAGTTTACCTGGGCTTCTGAGACCTTAGCTATTGTCACCTGAAGAGGAGCATCTCCAGCCGGCGGCTAGCTGACCACCACATCACAGGCCCAGCAGCCGCAGAGCCTGGAAGAGGCCGGGAGTGGCTCCGGGTGACAGAGGGCTCTAGTGCTCCCAGAGTCTCTGGGTCCCCAAGTGCAAGACCTCGGTGGAGGAGTGCCCGGGAGGGGGGCCCTCGGGAAGGAGCTGCCAAGCCTGGTGCCCAAGCTGCGAGGAGGAGGGTCCCCAGCAGGAGGCCAGCTCGGGTGGGGAGGGGGTTTGTGAAAGCCCCAAGGACTCAGAGCCCTCCTAGGGAGAGGCCTGAGCAGCTCCGGGGACAGGACAGCACCACCCTCAGAGTCACCAGGTGTTACTGGGGGAAGGATGAGCAGCACCCACAGACGGGGAGACGGAGAAAACCAGGCAGGACCCCAGCAAGAGCCGGGACGCCCCGACACAGGACTCTGAGTCCATGCAGACTGACCCTGAGGGGGGTGGCTCAGGGGGAGACGTTGGCCTGCTGCTAAGTCACGCACAGAGAGAGCCCTTTTGACCATCCCCAGCTCCACAGGTGCTCACCCAAATGGACAGTCCCCACACGCCTCTCCAAACAGGGCAGGTGAGAAGTTAAGAACACTCAGCATCAATGTCGTCGATTAGATATTTTTGTTATTCTCCAGAGAATCATCTTTTCTTTTATAGAAAATAAAACCTAAAACAAATCATCTTAAACGAGTTACACTACCAAAGCAATGTTTACCTCCCTCGAAAGTCCAGACACAACAGTTCCCACTTTATTAAATATTCACCAACTGATAGCCAGTACTTATAATATACGATGCATTAAAAATCATGGAAAAGTCACTTTAATACTAATTTTTCATTTGTAATTTTTGTTATATATTTTCTCAAAACTCATTGCTAAAGGGATGGTTTTCTACATTAGTTTTAGGACTTTGAATAGATTTATTTTATGAAATCTTTGGATCAGAATCGTCAAAACATGATTTTTTGTTTATGCATAAAAATATTTTAACTTTTTAAAATTAGAATATTCACATTCCTCACCTTACATTTTGACCCACATCTTACAATTGATTCCTTTGCCTGGTTCCCTCCTCAGGATTGTTTCATAGGTATTCTGAAACAATCAGCCATCTCTTACTATCTCAGCTTCAAATGCAAAGGAAAAGGATGAGCAGGTGGAAGAGGAACAAGAGATCTCTGTCATATATATATATATATACACGCAAGTATTCTTTATTCACAAACCTTCTCCATTTTCCTGGGAACCATGGTGGCATGGTGGTTTCAGCCTGTACCACAATTTTTAAAAATTTGTTTTAATTAGTTACTCATGATGGTAGAATACATTTATGCACTTTGATATAGATGGGATATAATTCCTCATTTTTCTGAGTGTACATGTTGTAGGATCATACTGGTCATGGAGTCACATATATACACACAGTAACAATGTCTGTTTCATTCACCTATCTTTCCTATCCCCACCTCCCCTCCCCTCCCCTCCCCTCCCCTCCCTTCACTCCCTCTACCTAATCTAAGGTAATGCTATTCTTCCCTAGTACCCCCTGCCTTATTGTGAATTAGCATCTGCATAGTGGAGAAAACATTCAGACTTTAGTTTTTCGTGATTGGCTTCTTTTGCTTAGTGTTATATTCTCCAAGTCCACCCATTTACTGGCAAATGCCATAATTTCATTCTTCTTTAAAGATGAGTAGTATCCTATTGAGTATATATACCACATTTTCTTTATCCATTCATCTTTTGAAGAACACCTAGTTTGGCTCCACAGTTTAGCTATTGTGAATTGAGCTGCTATAAACATTGATGTGACTCTGTCCCTGCAGTATGCTGTTTTTAAGTCCTTTGGGTATAGACCGAGGAGAGGGATAGCTGGGTCAAATGGTGGTTCTATTTTTTTTTTTTTTGAGAGAGAGAGTGAGAGAGGAGGGAGAGAGAGAGAGAGAGAGAATTTTTAATATTTATTTTTAATTATTGGCAGACACAACATCTTTGTTGGTATGTGGTGCTGAGGATCGAACCCGGGCCGCACGCATGCCAGGCGAGCGCACTACCGCTTGAGCCACATCCCCAGCCCAAAATGTTGGTTCTATTGCAAGTTTTCTGAGGAATCTCCACACTGCTTTCCATAGTGGTTGCACCAATTTGCAGTCCCACCAGCAGTGTATGAGTGTACCCTTGTCCCCACATCCTCGACAACATTTATTGTTGCCTGTGTTCTTGATGATTGCCATTCTGGCAAGAGTGAGATGAAATCTTAGAGTAGTTTTAATTTGCATTTCTCTAATTTCTAGAGATGTTGAATACTTTTTCATATATTTGTTGATCAATTGTATTTCTTCTTCTGTGAAGTGTCTGTTCAGTTCCTTAGCCCATTTATTGATTGGATTATTGAGTTTTTTGGTGTTAAGTTTTTTAAGTTCTTTATAAATATCCTAGAGATTGATTCTTTATCAGAGGTGCATGTGATAAAGATTTTCTCCCAATCTGTAGGCTCTCTCCTCACATTATTGATTGTTTCCTTTGCTGAGAAGAAAGTTTTAATTTGAATCCATCCCGTTTATTGGGATGGATTATTACTTCTTGTGCTTTAGGAGTCTTGTTAAGGAAGTCAGATCCTAGGGTGACGTGGTGAAGATTTGGGCCTAATTTTTCTTAGATTAGGCACAGGGTCTCTGTTCTAGTGCCCTAAGTCTTTGATCCACTTTGAGATGATTTTTGTGCAGGGTGAGAAATAGAGGTTTAATTTAAAAAAAATTTTTTTTTAGTTGTAGTTGGACACAATACCTTTATTTTATTTATTCATTTTTATGTGGTGTTAAGGATCAAACCAAGTGCCCTGCACATACCTGTTGAGAGCCACAGCCAAAGGGGCCCCAGCAAACTTCCAGCTGCCAGCAAACTTCCAGCTGCCGGCTGATGATTGGCTCACAGCGGCCCCAGCAACATCTAGCTGATTGGCTCCTCTGCGGTGATGTTCATTGGGCTGTTTCCCTGCCCTTCAGACTGCCAGCTGATGATTGGCTCACAGCGGCCCCAGCAACATCTAGCTGATTGGCTCCTCCACGGAGCTGCTCATTGGGGGACTTCTTTGGCTCCGCCCACGTGACCCAGCCAATCAGCCTCAAGAGCAGGAGGATTGTGAGAGGTGGTGAGGTTTGTGTGGGGGTGAGAGGCTTGTGGGAAGCCGGTGGTGGCAGTTGGGCTCTGAGGGTTTTTATTAGAACCTTTATTTGATATCCTAAAAGGTCCATCAGATCCAAATTCACCCCGAATGTTAACGCCTGAAGCAAGAAAGGCATTAAAAATCATTGAAACATATATGGAAAATATGCATTTGGATAGAATTGATATAAGTTTGCCTTTATTATTTATTGTACTACCAACAAAAATATTCCTACAGGAGTATTTTGGCAAGAAGGTCCATTATTATGGATACATTTATCTTATTCTCCTAACACTATTCTTACTAGGTATCCTGAGGCTGTAGGACAATTAATGCTCAAAGGAATAAAAACAGCAAAGGGAGTATTTGGAATTTCTCCCAATAAAATTATTACTCCATATACTATGAATCAAATTGATGAATTAGCTAATGAGTTAAATACTTGGGCAATAATCATGTGTAAATCTAATGTTTCATTTGATAACCACTTACCATCTAATCCTTTATTGTCTTTTTGGTCATTGCTTCCTGTAATTTTTCCAAAAATGACAAGAAAAACACCTATCATGAATGCTCCAAATATATTCACTGATGGGTCAAATAATGGTACAGCAGCAATAGTTACACCTGATCAAACTTTTACATTTTTAGTACCCAAACAATCAGCTCAAAAGGTAGAGCTTATTGCAGTATTACAAGATTTTGTGATGTTTAAAGATTCTGTATTTAATTTATTTTCTGATAGTCAGTATATAGTTAATGCTATAATATCCCTTGAAGATGCTGGTAGGATTTCCCCTTCTTCTACTGTTTTCTCTTTGTTTTCCACTATACAAAGTTTAATCTGGGACAGAAAAGATCCATTTTTTATAGGACATATCAGGGCACATACAGGATTGCCTGGAGCCCTTAGTTTGGGCAATGATTTAGCAGATAAAACTACACATGACATACATATTTTCTCTACACTAGAAGAAGCTATAAATGTTCATAAAAGGTTCCATGTCAATGCTAATACTTTACAAAAGCGTTTTAAAATAACTAAGGAACAAGCTAGACAAATAATAAAACAATGTCAAAATTGTGTAACCTTTTTACCACAAGTTAATCTTGGAGTCAATCCTAGAGGATTGATACCTAACCATATTTGGCAGATGGACGTCACACATTTGCCAGAATTTGGAAAATTAAAATATTTGCATGTTACAGTTGATACTTCTTCTGGATTTTTGATGGGCTCCCTTCATGCTGGAGAAAAAACTAAAGATGTTATAGCTCATTGCTTACAAAATTTTGCCACTGTGGGCATTCCAAAACAGTTAAAAACAGATAATGCCCTGGTTATACTTCTACCTCTTTTAAACAATTTTGCTCATCATTTGGCATTACTCATATAACAGGAATCCCATACAATCCACAGGGACAAGGCATAGTTGAAAGAGCTCATCAAACTATTAAAATGTACTTATTAAAGCAAAAAGACAGAATTGGGAAGGGGTATATATTCCCCAAAGATAAACTTAAAATAACCCTTTTTACTCTAAACTTTTTAAATTTGGATTCATCAGAACTTAGTGCTGCAGAAAGGCATATGTGTCCAAAAAATGTACATAAGCCCAAGGTACTTTGGAAAGATATTCTAACAGGACAATGGAAAGGTCCTGACCCAGTAATTGTATGGAGTCGGGGGTCTGTTTGTGTGTTTCCACAGGAAGAACAGCAGCCGATTCGGATTCCAGAGAGATTAACTAAAGTCCTGACCCAGTGATTGTCTGGAGTCGGGGGCCTGTTTGTGTATTTCCACAGGGAGAACAGCAGCCGATTTGGATTCCAGAGAGATTAACTAAAGCAATTTCTACAGACCAAAAAGAAGATGATTTGGCTCAAATCCATAACAGCTGATATCCAAAACTCCAATTTGGCTATCCTTACATCTGCGACAGAACCAGAATGCTTTTTTCAATATCTATTTTATTATTGCCCTTTCCCATATCATGAAGTTCTATTTTGTTTTTTGAGCTCATACAGACCTAGGTTAATGTTTTGCTGATCAGTTCTATTTTTTTTTTTTTTTGACTATAGAGTTTTTAAACATTGCAGTGGAGATTTCACCTGTAAAAAGTTATAAGGCCTTTACTATTATGTTATGTGTTATATGTATTATATTATGTGTGCACACTTGTGTTTTGTGTTATATGTTTGAATGTACGTATGTCCATATATCATATTTGATGAGCGCTCATGAAAAAATGGATCCAAATTTTTTTTTTATTCACGTGATTTAAATGGTTTAATTTAAATTGGGTAAATAACTATTAAGAATTGTTTTAATATGTAAACAAAAAAGAAGGTTAACAGATCTGTTTGTTTACTTTCACCTTTCCTTTTCATTATATTTAATAATTCTCTTCAAGATAATGTAAATTGTTAAGAAAATTGTTTTCTTTTAGTGGCTTCTGGAATGTTACATAATTTTTTCTTTAGCCATTATTGCTGGAATTCCTATCTTCATCCCAGTGCCGGTGAAGACAAAGATAAAACTAATCTACAGCTTCTGCAATAGCCATCACTGAACTGCTTGCAGAATTTGCCTAAACTATGTGCAGAACTTGCAGAACTTGCCTAGACTTGCCTAGACTATGCATTGTGAACTATCTGCTGGTGCAGCGACTTGTGGTAGTGTTGGGGTATTTTTGCTGATGATGTCATTGGTGGTACAATTTTTCCAACAAGAGCCATCAGTTGGCTTGGTGTATCTTCCTCCCTTCTGCTTGTCATGACAAAGACCTCTCCACAGGTGTGGCTGTATATTGGACCGGTAGTCAATGACGGGTAAGATCCAATTACAATGGTACCAACCTAAGACAGGAGGCTGACGCCCTGAGGTCAGCTCATCCGAAGACGGGTAAGGACCATATGTAGTATTGGACAACCTAAGGCAGGCACGGTCCCCAAGCCACATGCTTGTTGTTTAAACAGAGAGGGGGAGATGTTGAGAGCCACAGCCAAAGGGGCCCCAGCAAACTTCCAGCTGCCGGCTGATGATTGGCTCACAGCAGCCCCAGCAACATCTAGCTGATTGGCTCCTCTGTGGTGATGTTCATTGGGCTGTTTCCCTGCCCTTCAGACTGCCAGCTGATGATTGGCTCACAACGGCCCCAGCAACATCTAGCTGATTGGCTCCTCCACGGAGCTGCTCATTGGGGGACTTCTTTGGCTCCGCCCACGTGACCCAGCCAATCAGCCTCAAGAACAGGAGGATTGTGAGAGGTGTTGAGGGTTGTGTGGGGGTGAGAGGCTTGTGGGAAGCCAGTGGTGGCAGTTGGGCTCTGAGGGTTTTTTCCTGAGGAGCTGTTTTGTTTGGCATTTGTAGTTCTAAAAATAAAGTTAGTTTCTTTTAGTTGTAGTTGGACACAATACCTTTATTTTATGTATTCATTTTTATGTGGTGTTGAGGATCAAACCAAGTGCCCTGCACATACCAGGCAAGCACTCTACCACTGAGCCACAGCCCTAACCCCAGGTTTAATTTTATTGTGCTACATATGGATTTCCAGTTTTGCCATTTGTTGAATAGGCGATCTTTTCTCCAGTGAATGTTTTTGGCTCTTTTGTCTAGAATGACATAACCGTATTTATGTGGGTTTGTTTCTGTGTCCTCTATTCTGTACCATGGGTCTACACGTCTATCTGGTGCCAGTACCATGCCATTTTTGTTACTACAGCTCTGCAGTATAGTTTACGTTCTAGTACCTCATGCTTTGCTTTTCTTGCTAAGAATTGCTTTAGCTATTCTGGGTCTCTTATACTTGCAAATAAATTTTGATTGCCTTTTCTATTTCTATGAAGAATGTCATTGGGATTTTAATAGGAATTGCATTAAAAGTGTTCTCATAACACTTTTGGTAATATGGCCATTTTGACAATTTTAATTCTGCCTAACCAGGAGCATGTCAGATCTTTCTGTCTCTGAGGTTGTCTTCAATTTCTTTCCTTAGTGTTCTGTAGTTTTCATTGTAGAGGTCTTTTACCTCCTTTGTTAGATCGATTCCCAGGGTTTTTTTTAAGCTATTGTGAATGGAGTAGTTTTCCTAATTTCTCTTTTAGTGAATTCATTGCTAATATATAGGAATTCATTTGGTTTATGGGTGTTGATTTTATATCCTGCTTTGCTACTTTCATTTTTTGGTTCTAGAAGTTTACTGGTGGAATTTTTTGGATCTTCCAGATATAGAATCATGTCATCAGCAAATAGTGATCGTTTGAGTTCTTCTTTACCTATTTGTATCCCTTAATTTCTTTCTTTTGTCTAGTTGCTCTGGTTAGAGTTTCAAGGATGATGTTGAATAAAGTGGTGAAAGAGAATATCCATGTCTTTTCCCAATTTTTAGAGGAAATTTTTCAATTTTTCTCCATTTAGAGTGATGCTGGCCTTGGGTTTAGCATATATAGCTTTTACAATGTCCTGCTTATATATATTTCCCTTGAGAAGTATGAAGTGTCCTCCTTTGTCTCTTCTGATTAACTCTGGTTTGAAGTCTACTTTATCTGAGATGAAGATGGAAACCCCTGCTTGTTTACGCAATCCCTATGAGTGATAAGTTTTCCCCTCCTTTCACCTTCAGCCTGTGATGTCTTTACCCGAGAGGTGATTGGATTAAAAGCAAGACCCAACAATAAGCTGTCTTCAAGAGACTCACCTCACGGTGCTTATTTTTCCCACTGGTATCTCTTGTGCCCCCGACTGCACTAGGCCAGAGAGGTCACACAATGGTTCCAACGTGTGGACGAGGGTGGTGCATCCCAGGCACAGGGCTGTGGGTGGAGCAGGTGGGAAACCAGGCCTGGGGCTCCGGAACCCCAGGTGGCCGAAGGAGCCAGTAGGATGGGAGGAACTGAGAGAGTCAGACTAACCAAGAACCGACTTTGTTCTGAACAACTTCAACAACTTCTTCTCCTCCTCCTCCTCCTCCTCTTCCTCCTCCTCCTCCTTTTTTTTTTTTTTTTTTGGTCCTGGGGTTGGAACCCAGGTCTGCTTTATCACTGAGACCCATCTCCATCTCTTTTCACTTTTTATTTTGAGATGGGTCTTGCTAAGTAGCTGAGGCTGACCTGGGACTTGTGGCCCTCCCTCTCGGCCTCCTGAGTCACTGGGGTTACAGGAATGGCCCCCTGGCTTGTTATGAACTTTTGAAGTCATTTTACTCATCCTGATCTGTAAGAATTTTTCTGTGAAACTTCTCTTAGCACTTAATATCACTGATCTTTTATGAGCCTTTTTGATAAAATGAGCACGCCAAGGTCATAATTTGGATATTTTTTCAGTACTGCCATTATTTATTTTTAATTATAGAGGAAGACGGTGGTATTATTACTGTGTCAGAGACACCTAAGTCAATGTTTGATTAAGATGCCAGAGAGGTGCTGCTGGGGAAGCTGCCAGCCCGTGCTGTGCTGAGACACTGTTCTTGGGAGGAGGCAGGACTTCTATTCAAATCGCTGGTGATGGCTTATGCCTTGGCTGAAGGACACAATGAAGGACAAGCCTGAGAGTTCTGTGCCCTGAGACTGCTCTCTATAGTGACACAGCCAGCTCATGGAAGACCCGGGAGTTGGAAGTGAAAGTTATGGCTTGGGTTTTCTGTTATGGGGACCCATTTCTTGGCTGGCATCTAAACAAGCCTGCGGACATGACATATTGGGAACTCTAATCCTCAAAACAGTGGCTTTCAAACTTTTCAAATAATGCCATATTATTTGGGGGAATTACTGTCTTTGGGAGACTAGTAGAATTTAGGACTCACATCAATTGTAGACTTTGAAAATACCACTTTCACTAGAAAACTTTTGTAAAAAATGCCCTGTGTGGACAAAACCCAGGGACTTATAAAGAGGAGAGCTGCTGAGAGAGAAGTCCCACGCCCTGGCTGAGTCCTGCCCTCTCCCGGCTCTGCAGAGAGCCAAAGCTCAGCAGGAGCAGCTGCCCTGGGCGGCTCCGCAGTGCCCTTCAGCAGGACAGCTTGGGAGCCCCGCAGCAGAGCCTGGCTCACAGCATACAGGCTTCCCAGTTACCCCCCGTGGGGCACAGAGCCAGGAAGTGGTATGAAGTACATCTGAGATATAGATATTTTCATCGTTGAGCCCCAGAAGCTTGATAAATTGCTCCGGAGCTTTACTTCACAAGCTTTACAGAGGCCTGACTGGCTGATACACATCGTCTGTATGTACGGTGTACAGCACTGATTCAGTACATGCACACACTGTGAATGACTTCCAAATCAGATGGTGAGCATGTCCATCACCTCCCACAGCTCTGTGTGTGTGTGTGTGTGTGTGTGTGTGTGTGTGTGTGTGTCCTGGGAACATGAACCATCATTGCTAACTGAGTCATGATGCTGTAGGTGAGGGTTCTGGACTTGCTCATTTTGTAATGAAAGCGTATTCCTTTGCCCAAAACCCCCCTTTGCCCCTTCTCACTCCTGGTGACCACTCATCCGCTCTGTTTTTATCAGCTGGACTCTCAGATTCTATATGCAGGTGAGTTGTGCAAAGCCTGGTCTCGCCTGTTCCAGCCTCATGACCTCCAGGTCCGTCCAGGTCATCCCACGTCTGTCACACCAGCAGGGTCTTCTCTGCAGAGCGGTTTCACCTTGTGCATGAGGTACCTTTCTCATCCCCGTGTGTGCTGACGGGGTGGGCTGTGTCTGCATTTGGTGCTATGAACGGCGCTGCAGGGGCCGGCGTGTGGGCTGATGGGGGTGAGCTGTGCCCTGACACTCAGGGACCTCTGTGCTGTTCTTACCTGCTGTTCTCATCTGCTCCCAGCAGTGGTGTGCGGGTGTGCCTCTCCTCTTGCTCCCCACGCTGGCCCGCACGTGACTCTGCCGCAGCCCCCAGAGGTGTGAGGAGGTACCTCGGGAGGTTTGGTCCCATCCCCAGGCGGTTCCTGAAGTCAAGGGCCTTTTCATAGACACTTGGCCGTTCTGACGTCCTCTCTGGGAAAATGTTTGGGTCCCAGCCCGCCTTTCAGTCTGTTTATCTGTTTGTTTGCCCTTGGTGTGTGAATTTCTGTGTCTTGTGGGTCTGGACGGGAGCCCTTGTCAGATACACGGTGTGCCAGGGCTTCCACCCACCCTGATGTGGTCCCATTTGTTCTCTTTGCTCTGGCTGCCTGTGCTTTTGATGTTGTATCCACAAAAATATCACGAAGGCCAACAGCAAAACAACAGAGGGCCCTGCCTTCATGAATCTTGCATTAGATGAGCGAGATGTCTAACACACGTGTCAGACTGCAGACTGACCACGGAGGGACGCACGCAGCCTAGTGTCTGCACACATGCCGTGTGTTCAGGATGAACAGCAATGAAGGGCCATGAAGAAAGCATCATGAGACAGTTGTATAAAAAGAAGGATCGCCACACATCACAACCCACAGCAGTCACAGTCACAGGGCAGGAAGCAAGCAAGGCACCCTTCTGGCCGGCTGCCCCCAGGGCCTTGGGTCAAGACAATCAGTCCTCAGTGAACCTGCTGAACATAAGATCAAACAGCTCTAGAGTCAAACAGTGCTCAGGTCTGGGGCAGAGGGCAAGGCCTGAGAAGTCTCAGGGTCTCCAAGGCGCTTTGAGCATTCGGCACGTGCATCAGTCCAGGTAAGTAATTAAACCAGGTTAAGCCCCAGTTTCTTCTCTAAGAAATAAGGTTAGGTAATGGGAAGGAGAAGGAGAAAAATGTGCAGGAGATCGTGATCAAAAAAGTAAAATGTCATAAAAATTAGTCTTTATGCTCTAATATAAGGAAAAAGGCAAAAATCACCGGGGAGAAAATACGCGAACCTCAGGTGGGTTGAGCGCGAGTGCAGCAGGTGCACACCCCCCCAAGGCCCTGCGGCCAGTGCTGCGCAGCCGCCTCCTAGGGGTCGGGGTCCCCTGCAGCAGTCAGCAGTGGCTCTCAGGAGGAAGGCAGCAGCGGGCAGTGAGGCAGCTCTGTTACCCTTTGCAAGTTCCCGTTTTTCCAGAAGGAACCCACAATGTCCTCGACCCTGGATGTGGAATACCACACTCGTGGCTCCCGTTTTGTAATGGCATTTCTTAATGGACGGCTCTTCGATGCACAGTCCATCATACGTTCAACCAAACGTCTCCCTCTGGATGAGAGTGATTTACCTTCTGTGTGTTGTGCCTGACACCTGACGTGCCACATACGGCGTGACTTTTCCTGGGCAGAGGATGCTCTCAACGCTGCCTCCCTTCTGCCCGAGGCTGGGGCTGGGGCTGAGTCTTGGCCTCAATCTTTGAGGCCTCGGCCACTGCCTTGGGAAGAGCCCGCCCTGAGTGGCCCCCGCCCCAGGTGACAGAGAGAATGTCGCAGACAGGAGACACTGAGCTGCAGGGTCAGGCAGGCCAGCTGAGGAGGCCGCCCTGAGGAGCAGGGCCCACAGCTCCCTGTGGCTGACCCCCGGAGTGTCCTGCAGAGAACAGACTGCCCTCTCACCAAGTCTGCCCTCTCTCGATCTCCTGTCCATGTGGCGCCTTTTAGACGTCTGCTAGTATTCTCTTATTGACTGGTTGGCAAACTCCAGTTTTTTAAATATATTTATGATATCTTCCAGCCTTTAGAGCAGATTAAAGTCATCCATGGGCTCTCTGTTCTGCAGGTGAGTAGTGCACATAGTTAACATTAGAATCTAAAAGAAACTGGCTAGAATTGTTCCCACCCCCATCTCAATTCTAGTCCTCCTGTGTAAGCAAAAAGTTTGATATTTTTTCTGCCCTCATTTCCTCTTTTACAACCTGAAGCAGGGAAAAAGCCGTTAGCCCCAAATCACATACTGCTGCCTGTAGCTACTAATTTGCACAATTGCAAAGTCCTGGGTTAAACAAATATATCTAGAGCAGGAAGAAAATCAGCACTTGGCATCGGCTGCCTGATATTCCACCAGAACCGAGGCGACCCGCCAGCTCTGGGTTTCCACAGCAGCATCCAGTTCTCTTTTCCAGTATCAGCCATTTCACTCTATGCTCTATTGCCTCAGAAATCTGGGGGAACTGGTGAGGAAAGGAGGGAGAGGTGGAGGGAGGGAAGGCAGGGTGGAGGGAGGTACAGGGGTCCGTGGAGGAGGAAGCAGAGTCTCCAGTGGGGCTCCACCACGCCCTCAGCAGTGGCAAGCCGAGGCTCAATCTCAAATGTCCAACAGCCTCCCCCAAGTCTGCTGAGAGCATTCATCTAGAGCTGTCCGTGTAGGTACAGGTGAGTTGATAGTTAGAGCTGAACATAAAACACTGAAAAATATTGCCTATTAAAATAACTGGCTATGAGGAAAGCAACTGGGTAAAATCAGTAGAGTGGAGCCATGGAGATTCTGCAAAGAGGGGAACAAGTTCTAACACAAGCCAGGGAACAAGCCTAAGGCCGTTTCTGGATAAAGCATTCCTGTGCTCTGAGTGCTGGGAGCGGCGTTGGTTCATGGTGCCTTGCAGAGTGGTTTCCTGTGCTCTGGGGGGCTAAATGATGCCAGGAGCTCCTGTGTCTGCATCCAGGCCTTTCCCTGGGAATGCTCTCAGAATAACCAGATCTTCTGGAGGAGGAGAAGCTACCAAGAAGCTCCATTCTTGATCACGTTCCCGTTTGTCTTTAGTTAATTCAGACATCTGGACCCTTATAAATGACTCCAAACTGACTTTCTTTCTGAAAAGAAGATGAATTAAATTGGACCATTGTAGTGTTAAACCATTGTGTCAGCCTTTTGTCACTATGAAAAATCCCTGGGAATATCGACTTAGAGAAGGAGAGATTTATTCTGACTCCTGGCTGCAGAGGTTCAGTCCCTGGTCAGCAGCTCCATTGCTCTGGGCTGGGGTGAGGCAGACATCTCGGTGGAAGAACATGGCAGAAGAAAGCTGCTCAGCTTCTGACAGATGCAAAGTGGGAAGGGGAGAAGATAAACCATCAACCTGCTTCCTCCATCTAGGCCCCCCACCCCCCAGCTTCCAACACCTCCAATAGCACCATCAAATCATGAGTCAATCCATGGGCTAATCCCCTGATGAGGTCAGAGCCCTCGAGACCCAGTCCTTCCCACCCAACCTCTGGACATGGCTGCACTGGGAACCAGGCTTCAGCATGTGAGCCTGGGGAGGTCCTTCCAGAGCCAAACTCCAACACATACTTAACAAAGTTTCAGGAGCACCTACTGAGTCCCGGTGCTACCCTAGACATTGGTGCAGAGTAGAGCGGAGGGAGCACAGATGGCCAAGCCCAGTCCAGTGGGGAGGCTGGAATTGCTTTCAGTCTGAAAATAGAATATTGATGTTGTGGGTTACTGGCCAGAAGGATGTTCTTTTATTTGAAATAGTATATGTATAAAAATATGCTAACTTCGTCCCAAGACACTAATAGCTTAAACACCATCTTTTAAAAATGTTGTCAGTTGTTATTTTTCAAACTGGCCTAGTCCTGGAGAGGGTGGACTCTGTTTTCTCGTGTCTTTTGAAGCTCTCCCAGGGGAGGACAATGTTTTGAAATGCTATCTGGTGATGGTTGACTCCTGGTAGCTCTGGCTGCCCTGAAACCTCCCCCACTGCAGGAGCATCCTTAGCTTCAAAGGAGCACAGAGGCCACCAAAAGCAAAGGTGACAAAGTTCGGCTTTTGACTTCTAAAGCCAACAGTTGATGCTCTCTTCTTACAGCAGAGATGACAGCTGTAAGAATATGGTCTCTTTAGAAAAAGAACAGAATCCTCTCAAGTTCAAATAATAAAAATAAAGGCATTTCAAATAGCAACAAGCAGAGCCTGCTATTCAAGGATCCCAGGGTTTTAAGCCCACACCAAGGGGAAGAAATGAGCAACATAAGACTTAGGGATGGTTCCCACACAACAAAATGGAGAAAGCCACTGAGCTGCACAGAAATCCCGTGGCAAGGTGCTCAGCCAGGGGAACCCGCGAACAACCCCCTGCACCTGGAACCTGCAGTCCTGAGACTCAAGGGCCCCTGCCCAGAAGCCCCAGGTCTGACTGTGCAGAGCAGGGCCAGGCAGACCGCAGCTGAGTCTCAGAAGGTCCAGCGGGTGCCCTGCCCGCTGTCACAGGCCAAGGTCCGCCAGGGCTGCGCCTGCGGCCACACTGGCCAGGGGAAGGATCTCCAGGGAGAGAACACGGCCTCTTAACAGTGGGTCCTGCGGGGCTGCAGCCTGAGAGCAGCGTGGACCATGTCCTTTCCCACCCTGAGATCGGCCTGGCGACAAGGGCAGCAGACTGCAGCTGCCCGCCAGGCCAAGGGAGGGTCAGCACCACTGCCGTTCACTGGACAGCAAAGCCCCAGGGACGTGAGCTGCCCCTTCCCGCGGCCGCGGGCTGTTGAGAATGGCTTAGTCACTGGGCCCCGAGTAAAGTCGTCCCCAAGAAAGGGATGCCTTCACTCAGGGTGTGGATATGGATTCATGCCACTGAGCGGCTCCTCAACGCCACGCCGGCTCTTCTCTGGGCCCCTTCCCACAGGCGCCTGCACTCCTGGGGTGGCGGTGGGGACGGCGTTCACTGTCGCAGCACCGACGACAGGCACCTCCCACGTGCCACTGCACTGAGATTTAAGAGGTCAGTATACAGTCTCCCCACTTAGAAGGAGAAGCCCTGGGACTTAGTCCAGTGGGTGGTCTGCTGTGCGTCGTCGCCTGGAAGGTGGAGAACTGCGGTCCTCTGTGATCCCGGGACTTACAGCGTCCTGGAGCTGTGCTCGCGATGGCCACTTCTCCGGAGACTCTCGGCTGTGTCGGGATGCGGCCACAGTGTCCCTGGAGGGAAACACCCCTGTGGGGCCACCAAGGAAGTGACCTCCTGAGGAGCTGTTTCCAGGGCCTGGCCCACCGGCGGGGAGGCCCAGTGCAGAGGCCCACAGCGGCCCAGCAGGGCTGCTGCGGTGCCCTCCAGCTGCCCGGACAGGGAGTGTCGACTCACAGCTGAGCATGAGGATTTCAATGCCGACGTTTTTGATTAGCTCTTCTGACCTCAGGAGGAATGGGGTGACCCTGGGGGAGGGCACTTGGGACTTGACCACCTTCTGAAGTAGTAGATCGGTGACTGAGCACCAAAGCTCCGCAGGTCGCTGCTGAAACACCCACAGGATCTAGATCTTCTTGGTCGGTTTGAAGAGCCCCGGGGAGGGGCGCTGGGGTGATGGGGACCCAGCTGTGTGCACACTCGGGCTGACGGTGGAGGCTAGGCCATGGCTACCTGGGAAACAGGTAACTGTCCCGAAGTGCTTCTAACAGAACGTCCATAGCAAGTGCTACTAACCGAGGGCCGTTTTGATTATCATGTGTGTCGCTGACACACCCAAGATGCGTTTTCCAAACCCAGTGTTCTCCACAAAGTTAGGCCAAATTTTAAAAAAATACTTCAACTATTTTTTGATATTTATTTTCTAGAAAAGATGTGATCACCAATAAAAATGGCTCCCTGTAAATAGAATGAACGATTTCTCCTTTGAATATGATGTTTTCTCTGTCAACATTGTCATAGAAGGTGCATGCAGCCTTTGACTTTATATATCACATTTATTACTATGAACAAACACCTTATTTACATAAAAACCAGAAAACAGTGGAAGAAATTTTATGAGGGTGAGAATGTTTTGAGTAAATATGCATTTTCCACTTTCCGTCCATTCAAACACATAAAATACCTATTTTAGTCAATATTAGATCCCTACATGTATGGCTGGGTGTCATTGACTGGAATAATACAGAATGCTCTTTAAATTGTTTTTATTAAAACTCAGAGATATCAGCAGTGTTTCAAGGGAAATAGGACCAGCTGAAGAGGTTCAGGTGTTTTACTGCTGTGAATGCTACCTGTCCTTTGAGCAGCCTTAGGCAGGACCACGTGGTGAGAGGGCCTGCCACATCCCAGAAGGTGTGAGTGCAAGGATCTCGCTGTCCACTGGGCTGTCGGCCGGGCTGCGGCTCAGGCGCCATTATGAGCCTTTGCTTCCCAGAGGGAGTCTGGTTCTTTTTATTTGATTAGAAAGCATGAAGCTCACTCGGTTGAAATGGCTTCACCAACCAAAACATCTTGGAAGCCAGGGGTTACCCTGTGGTCTGTTGGGTAAACAGTTGACACATCAGTCTCACTGCCAAGTGCTTGCGGAATCCAATTTCACTGATTCCAGGTGCTCAGACCATTTGCTTATTTACTCCACTAATTGATTTTTACAAGTTTTTTTTCATGATCCTTCTTTTCCAAATGAGCTAATTTCTTCTGTGCTTCCACAAAGAGCTGGGTTTCTAGCCACAGAATATGACTGCCAAAGGAGTCTGGCTTTCAGATTCTGCTCGCCAGCATCTTCTCAGAAATGTGTTTTTGGAGGTTAATAGGTCTATTTAGTCCTCAGTGGACCTGGGTCACCTGGTGCTCCCAAGCCGGCCAGGCTTACGAGAAAGCCAGTATGCTCCCAGAATTGGGACAACACGTCTGTGCCATTACCTTATCCAAACAACCGGCAGGCCTGAGGAAGGATGCCCCTGAACTGAGCTTCTGTGGCTCCACCTGTGCAGGTGAGGCCAAGAAGCACAAGAAGCTGACGGACCAGGATTCCACAGTAGGAGGCCGAGGGGCCCCAGAAACACTGCGGCAGAGGTGTGAAGGGGTCTGCAGAGCCTCTGAGAGCTGGAGAGTGCCTGGTGTGGAGGAGGACACGCTCTCCAGCTGCGAGGTGACGCAGGGTCACCAGCAGGCACCTGTCGGGCCTCGAACTCCCAGCCGACTTCCCCGGCTCACAAACATGCACCTGCATACAGAGCGGGAGACACAGGTTTGTGGTCTTCCAAGGATCTTGCCCAACTAGCTTTGGGGGCAACTTGCTGTCACTAAGGAGTTAAGCATTCTTAAAAAGGACTCTAAATTCCACACTCTAGGCAGTTCTTTTAAAAACATCAAAATAGATAAAATCAAATGTGACTGTGTGGGGAAGGTGACTTCTGTCCAGGGAGCATCGAGAGGAAGGCCCGCACTGTGGGTTTGGAAGTGTTTGTGGACCATGGTCAGCGGTGACCCTGTTAATGGATGAAGCCCCAGAATAATGGATTCGTCTTGGAACAACAGTTAGAAGGCGATTCGTTGATACACTTTCTTAGGTGAAGTTGCTTCGAAAATTAGCAAATAGGATGAACAAAGTGAAAAGCAAAGCCATGATTTCCCATTCTGCTTCACTTGAACACTCAGTCTACAAATTCTTTGGCGCTGAGTCACCAGCCCAGGGTCCCACTCTCATCCACCTGGGTCTCTCCTACTGGCCAGGCTGGCCGTGTCATACGCTTAAGGCCCCTCATTCCTGTTGCTCCTCTGCACTGGATCCACCTTCCCCTGCATGTCCACTCTGCCCTCACCAAAATCCTGCCTGCTCTTCAGAGCCCAGTTCTACAGTCTTCGCCTGGCACTCCATGACCCCCCCCCTCAGCTCCAGGGGTGCCGACACCTTCCCACTCAGCCCACTGACCAGCAACTTTGTCTGGTTATTAATGCTCCGTTTAGGTTGACAAATGTCTATGAACTTGTTTTGAGTTTCAAACGTCTAAAAGGGTTCACTCAGCTCCCCAGTCATCAGTGACCACCCAGGAGCATGAAAGGTAGGGCTGTTCGGGAGGGCTGCTACCAAAGGGCAGGAAGCTTTTTGGAGTGGATTTGTTCATTATTTTCGTTTTGATAATTTTGCAAATGTGTGTAGAAAAACATTTATGCAGTGGAAGAAAATCAAGCTTTCTCTTCCTTCCTAAATAACTGCAATTGCTTACCCCAGGAATGCAGGGGCACAGCATAGGGAAGACCCCAGAACTCGAGGCTTGAGATCAGATCAGGTCTCAGCCGGTCACATCCTCGTCTGTGTTGGCTTTAGCACATGCTTGCTTGTATCACAAGCCTAAAACCTGAAGATGAAAGATATCACCCGAGCTGCAGTTGAGACCTTTACTGCCTTAAGTTAGCGTTCATGTGGTCTCCAAGAAGGTCTGAGCCACAGAGAAGCTGGGCACTGCAGTCCCAACCTGAGGTCTGAGGCCCCGCTGAGCCTGAGAGGTGGCAAGGAAGGGCTCCCCCTGCATTGAGCGGGACTGAACTCGGGGTCCCATCTGCCTGTGGTGAAGTGGTGGGACCCAGCCGCCGTGCTTTCCTGGGCAGCCGCGGCGAACGCAGTGAAGAAACACCTGTGTTTGCTTCCTCCTCCTCCCGGGCTTCCAAGCTTCTCAGCAGACATCAGAGTCAGCAGAGCAGTCGCTTTGAATCTTCCAGTAGAGATTATTCCCAGCCTAAAGTCTCGTGTCCAGCAGGCAGGAGCCTGATCTCCTCTGACAGAGCTGCAGGCCCAGGTCTGAGAGGGGGGAATCTCAGCACGAAGGGAGTTTCCCCTGGGCACATGGCCCGGCTCGGCTCTTCTGGATACCAGCTAAACTCTCCAGCCCTTCTGAGAGCCCTGCACACAGGACACCACCCCTCCAGCCCCACGCTGCCTTTCCTTCCTGCAGCCAAGTGTGTGTATGGATATACTTTGTGCATGTGCTGCTGTGTGATGTACAGACCATGCGGTGGGATTGCTCTCTATATTCCTCTGCCCCCAAAGTAAGAGCCCTTTTTAGGTAGGACCCTTTCACTCGATTTCCCCTACTCATGTTCATTTCCTCAGCTCCTAGAACGGTGTGTGGTACACAGTAGGAGCTCTGTAAGTTAAAAAAAGAAACAACTTTTGAATGAAAATACAAATTCACATTCAAAAGTGAAAGGGGAATACATTTATTTTCAGATACCCACGGTCTCAGAAACTGCAGGTCACATGCACATCTCGGTGGACAGCGTCACACAGACCACCTGCAGGGGCAGCAGGTGAGAAGGGAGAGGGAGGAGAAGACAGGACCCAGGCACAGGGCTCCAGCCTGGGGGTGAAGAGTGGGCGCCAAGGCAGTGGCTTTGCCTGCCCAGAGAGCAGCCCAGTCGGGAGGGCAGGTGCAGGGGGCAGCAGCAGGGAGGGGAAGCATGTGGCTGAAAGGTGGCATTTGTGGACGTGTGGACTCTGGAAAACTGGAAGGTGAGTGGTAATGTTGGACCAAAAGGCACAAAGAAAACTAAGCTGACATTAGGTGAAATGATTAACTCAGGGAATAAAGCTGCATAAAAAATAAACTCGCAGTCGCTCCGTGGTGAATGACGGTCAATTCTACTGCAGCATCTGCAGGCTAAGGGGAAGCCAGACCCCGGGCTCTGGAGCTGGAGGGGTGGGAGGGCAGGCGGCCAAGTGCACACGGGTCACAGCGCAATTTCCAGGACACAGAATCTGGAAATGGCAGTGGAGTTCTGCCTTGGTGTCCGCAGGGACTGGTCTCCAGGACAGCAACCTACAGACACTGCCATCCCTTATGGAAACCCGCGCAGAGTGGCAGTGACCTCACAGCCCTCCCACACACCTTCGGCCATCTCGGGCCGCTCCTAAACCTACTTCAGGGCACTTCCTGCCTAAGTCCTCAAGCTGGGTTCCTCAGGGACAAGAGGAACGTGTCCACACTCGCTCAGGACACATGCAACTATGTCCCAGATGCTCTTTACCCACGGTGTTTCCGTCCACGCTCATGGAGCCCAGGATGCAGAGGGCTATGGGTTGTGGATTAAACAGAAGAGCAGGAATTAAAGATCTGAAGAGCTGCCCTCTGGGCCAGAACTAGGCCTTCTGCAGACTGACTATGTGTATTACAGCCCGATAAGAATATGGATTTCCAAAGAGAAGCGATCTTAGAATTACCCAAGTGTGAGAAGGCCCTGGAGCCTGGCTGCTCTAAACTGGTGCCTGGAACCAAGTCACCACACCTCCCAGGGACACAGGATTCTAGAGTAACCTGTCACAGGAAGCCAGCAGCAAACCGGGCAGCGCAGCATGGGCCTTTCCCGGAGGGACAGGAGGGACAGAGGCCCCTGCACCCAAACAGTAGCAGTGGGCGATTTCCCAGCCTGCCCACGGACCGACAGGAGCAGCTTCCTAAGGTCTCCCCACAGGGAACCACATTTCTCTACATAATGTGCTTAAGCTGCTTTTCTGAAGGTTTTATTATGGGTGACCCTTATAAATTCCATGGGCATCTGAAGGGTGATGAAAATGTCTGCCTATTGAATTTTACAGAATTCCAGGTACCTTCACCTAGTGTGCTCAACCAGGTACTTATAAATCAAATTTTAGCCTCTAATAACTCTATTTAGAAATTTTAACATACTCTGAAGGAAAGATAATCCTGGGGTTTATTGCCAGGCGCATTCTGCAGACTCTGCCAATATTTGTTAAATCAAATTGGAATCTCCAAATCTAAAATTTCTCATTTTCCTGAATGCAATTTTAAAGGTTTCCTAAGGCTTTGTAAGAACCTAAGTCGTACACACATTAAAAAGTTCTGTTGGACTCAGGTAAAGTTGGCGTCAGGCAGAACTTTTACTTCTGGAGTGGAGCTGTTTTGAATTTTCCTTTTTATATCCTGTCTTCTGTGTTTTTCTTTGTTATGTAAATGAAAAGCAACACACAACCTACTATTGAACTTTTCAAAGCTTTGAACAGAGAACCTGGGTACCATTCTGGCTCTTTATTCGAGTGTAGAAATATTTGAAAATCTCAAATGAAAGAGTGTAGAAATAGAAATATTCTAATAAGTAGGATATTTAGTATTGTCTTTATTAAAATTGTCTTTGCTTTTGTTGCTGTTGTGGTTAATAATCCATTTCATACCACTTCCCCTATATTTGATCACAATTAAGAAATCCTGCTCATTTATTTTAAATTGTTGTTGGCCCAGGCAATTTGGAACTGTTTTCTGGGCATTAGCAGAGCTGAGGTTCTGTAAGAAGACATCAATGTGTGCAGGAGTTCCGGTACCACAGAAAGAATGACCGAGACTTGACCTCTGCCCAATCTCGACTGGCCTTCAACGAACGAACGGGGTTCAAATCCAGCTAAACTCTCATTTCATCTAAGCAGCTGCTGTCTCTGTTTTTGCAAATCTTTGCCTGGCTATAATAATACAGGATCTAGATTTGCATAACAATTGGACCCCATCCCCAGAACTTGAAGGGTGTCCTAGTCAAATGCAGACTCCATGGGCTGAGTAATAATGGCTCTGGAATAGCTGCACCCCGTCCAGTGAAAAAAGCACAACTCTTTGAAACCACTTGAAGCACGTCTTCTTCCGGTTATTTGCTCTTTGTGGGACACGGAAACACAGCGTGCAGTCCTGTGATCACACGGGGACCAGCAAGGATCGGCTGGCTGCTCAGTGCCGTGCTGGGGGCAGCTCTGCTGTCCCCTGGAAGAGCGGACAGACCCCTGATCAGACCTAACTTGTGAAGAGTAGGGCTGGGCAGGCTCTGCCTCCAGCGATCTTCGACGCCCACTCTGCAGTGCCTGGCTGACCTTGACATGTAGAAGACGATGCTCAGATTAAGGTCATACTACTGTTGATTAAAAAGTAGCCCCAGAAGATGGAGCCGGTTCTCTGCAGGTTGCTGCTCGATGTTGCTGGGTTCTGGTAACTGCTAAAGGATCCCATGGCAGGGACACAGATACGCCTGTTCTCCTTTTTCAGTGCAGCCTGGACTGTGATGGTAAGGCCCGGGTCTGCGCCTATGGGGCTCAGACGGTCCTGTGGCCAAGGCCTGGGCGGTGATCTCACCAGCCTGGCCAACCAGAGGCTGCCAGGCTGGACAAGTCTGGGCTCCGTCTGGCTGTTCCCAAGCTTACGGCTCTCCTGGGCCTTCACTTCATGGAGTTACGAAGGGTGAGAAATTCCACCCCAGGGAGCTGTGTTTATAAAGTTATTCACATCCCATCATCTCCAGAGATATGAACCCAGCCATGTCGAAAATTACCCTCTGTTGTTAATCCTTGAAAAAAAAAACTAGACAATTATTTCTGAAAACACAGAACGCCTCATATAATAAAAATTAAATTCCCATTTGTGATTCAATTTCTACTCATTAATTATGGGGAAATTAATAATTACTAAATTGCCAGCAGTGAAAAAATAAACCATTCATTACTGGAGTAGTAGGGTTATGAGGAATGACCAAGGAGATCACTGTCTTTGGGGTTTTCAGGGTCTAAGACTCTTCTACACACACACAGTCAGCTCATCAGCCTACCTAGTTCAGGACAATGTGAGTCCCTTTTACATATAGAGACTTATCTTCATTCTCATTGATTAATAATCTAGCACATTTTTCTGACACTCTGTCTCACTTTCAGAGGCGAAGCTATCCAGGGAAATGAGTTTGGGTTCCAAGGCTCAACACTGAGTAATTTGGAAGGATGCCAATTAAAAACCATATGGCCCAAGGAGTGTCAGTGGATGTCAGCCAAAAGCGGAACACAGGAAGGGGAGAGGGCAGACCCGCAAGCTCATCTTGAGGAAGGACTGCTTGGCCTCCCAGAGGCACCTGTCTAAAAGGGCATGTCCTGAGAAGGCTGTCTGTGCAGGTTCTGCATGGTCACTCAGGCTAAGTCACATGCAGTCCTAGTGATGGACACATTCTGGTCACTTAAGGACATCTGGGAGCCTTAGTTAGGTAAAGCCAAGCTACACTAAGCGAGCCACCCCACGCTCAGGGCCACATAGCCATGACGCTGGCCCTCTGTGGCCATCCTGTTCACTTCCCGAGGTACTGTGCTGGCCCGGTGAGACTCCACTGTGTGACTTTCTAGTTGGAAACCCTGTGGCTCTGCCTCGGGATCCTCTGCATCAAGCCGTGGGCAGAGCCTGGGTTTGCCGCCCTTTGTAACCGGCCCCGCTTCCCTTCTGGGTCCCTTCCAAACGTGACTCGTAGGTGACTCAGTGGGAGGCCCTCTGGTTGCCTTCTGTAGGTATGAATGAATGCATGAATCTTGTCACTCCGAGGCCATTCAAGTCCTCACACTTCCACTGGTATTTGCCATGGCATACTTTACAGAACTGAGTAGCGTTGAAGGAACTATTGGAACAGGAAAACCACTGAAAGTTTGCCAATCTTTAACAAAATAGGTTAATTTTGTTTGTTTCTGCATTTGTGATCATTACATTTAAACTGACATTAGGATAAAATACAAAATCTGATTTTCGCAAAGTGTAATAAGGGAGGCAGAAGCAAAGGGAAGAATGAAAGCTTGAT
The DNA here is from genome assembly GCF_964194105.1 of Spermophilus citellus. Classification (NCBI taxonomy): domain Eukaryota; kingdom Metazoa; phylum Chordata; class Mammalia; order Rodentia; family Sciuridae; genus Spermophilus; species Spermophilus citellus. Next base: position 154,581,413 of record NC_138189.1, read on the forward strand.
GTGGCCAGATCTGCAAGTTCCACTCTGTACATGTTTAGGAAAATAGTCCACAAGCTGAAGTCCTTGGAGTGTGGTTTGCATGAAGTAATCGAGAGGCTTGTGAACTCAAATGCCCCTCGACCAATGTGTCTCCAATTAGAAAAGGCATCAGATGGATTCAATGTTTATTGCGTCTGAAGTGTGGCATGAAACTGCCAGAACCCATTGTACGTTTGCCAGGGTTCTGAGTTTTGGCTCCGCTATGCACAGCCCTGCGAGAGGGTGTAGATTGCATGGGGAAACCATGGATTCGCGTGTCCATTACAGCAGAGTTGCACGATCCACACCAGCATTGCTCCCGGCTGTGTTCGTTGGACTGTGTCCAACCAGCCGAGAGCAATATTCAAAGGGACCTCCTTCCATCCAGATCCCCTGCTCTGTTCCTGCCACATGCCCCAAAGTACAGCAAAATAAAGAAGCCGGCAGGTTGTCATACTGTGTGAGTGCTATAACTCAATGGAAATGTCTGTTTAAACCAAGATTATTTAGAAAGTAGATTTACACGACTGGATTTCTGACTACCATACAGACATGGGCACATATAGGTAGTAAGTCAAATCTATTAAATTATTTATTAGTTATATATGCACATATATTACATTATAGATATATCAATAATTTGCTTTTTCCAAATACCTAGAAGACTGGTTTTCACAGAATAACATTGGGCATAGCTGACTAATTGTCTCTTTTTTAGTATGGTATCTTAAAGTCTTCTGTCCTAATATTGATTGGATGCAGGAACAAATCTTTTTTGGAACCTCGTTGACCTGTTAACTAGTTCGATTCTTTTCATTAGATTTTCTGTTGATATTATTTGAGATTTTTACATCTAGTCTCCTTTGTTCCACCTGCTCGTCATCTTCAGGAGCAGAATCCGCCGTGCGCTCCAGGAGTCTGTGTGGCTTCTTTAAGTCTCTATTACTGATTTGCATGTGTCTTAGTAGGGCTCATGCGTTGGGAATAGAATCGCCAGGTGAGATGAGTCCTGCTGGGTGCTGAGAGGCTGTCATTGCATTAGTGTCCCACACAGAGGGACGAGGCTCCACAACAAGGATGCACACCAAAGTGGCCCTGGCTGAGCCCAGCGTGGTGCATGCCTCAGCCTCGGGGGAGCTGCAAGCAAGCCCACCCTGCAGCACGTGTCAGGGGCCTGCCGCGCCCTGGGAGTGGAGCACCAAGGACACCCTGCCACCACTTGGGAAGACAGAGTCCGCTGTTAGCCAAGAAGTAGACGGGAAGGCGGCGGTCTGTAGCCTTGCTCCACAAGGCAAGCGGAAGAGTGGTGCTGGTGAAGCCAGCGCTTCCCTGGGGGTGGGCCTGGACTGAGCCTCCCTGCCCCAGCTCAGGGCGGCACTTACGCCAGCTTTCCCCAGAACCCCGCAGTGGCTGTTTGACCACGTGGACACGCTGATGAGCTCTCCAGGTTAATTTACACAGACCCAAAGAGCTGAAGACACCTGCTGAATCCGGGAGGAAGGTGTCTCTGGGATCAACACCGCAATCCTGAAAGGACTGGGTCAGCATGGCCTCCATCTGGGAGTTGCCAGCGGGAAGGTGACAGGTGCGTTGACACGTTTCTGAGCCCTGCTAGTGACAGCCTGTCTTGTAAAACCAGCTTCCCCAAGCCATGGAGCCACAGAGGGCCTGAGACAGCACCTAACACATAGTAGGCAATTTGTCCCTCGACTTGGAGACTGGCCACAGTTCCCTGCATTTTACTGAAATCTGCTGCGTGTACAGATGTGTATCAATGACACCTAAGGCTGCCGTCCATAGCTCCTTCTCCGTCTTTTCAGGGATTCTCTGCTGCCTAAACCCAAGACTTATTTGAATCTCAGTCATTTGTACAGTCCCAGGAAGAGGACAGAAGTGAAGCCCAGCAACGTGTGCCTGATATATAGGAGAAATGAACCCCAAGCCCCACAAACCAAGAGACAGTGGGAGTGAAAGTCCACCTAACTCAGCCGTAGAAGAAAACTAGCCTGGTCTTTGGGGACTGGTTTCCTTTCACTCTCGGACACACCCTCCTCTTTGTAGCCAGTGGATGGAAAAGATCCAGGAAAGACCCTTTGCTTCTTACCCAGAGGCTGCTGCCCTCACCCTCTGCGGGGACCTGTGGCTCCAAGCTAGACTCGAGATAGGAGGAGACCCCCAGCTCCCTGGCCAGACAGCCCTCTTGGCAGCAGTTCATGAAATATGCGACGGAGTTTCACCCTGAAGTTTCTAAAGCATGAGGATGTTATGTTAGCCTGGCGGGGGAAGAGTACAGCAATCGTCCACTCCGTTTCCAGTGAGAGTCAGGTCCCACGTCACCTGATGCCATGCCAGCAGTCTGTTTTGAAATTGACAAAACTACATGTAAATGCAAAAGGCTAAATTACGCAAGGCATGGTGACGGAGGAGACTGCAGGCTGTGTTTTCAGGTGTGGGTCTTACAGCAGAGTGGGGACACGGGCAGGACCCGCCTGCGGAGCCGCAGTGGCCACAGTCAGCCTGGTGGCACAGGAGCTGCCCTCTGTGGGGACAGCACTCCCTTCCCTGAGCCTCGCCAAGTCTGCGTGAGGTCTGCACCCTGAAGGGGAAGCAGCAGGCACACTTTCATTTGTCACCATGTCCCAGTGTCCACCCGGCCTGGTCACACTGTGAGTCACTCCCGCTTGCGTGGTGGTGGGCAGGCACGGGGCTGTAGCCTGGCAGCTCTTCCTTCGGCTTCTCAGACTATCATCGTGGAAGGGTGAGGGTGTCTCATCCCCGCAGGGCACTGACCCACTCACCAAGGGTCCCGTCCCCACCTGACCACCTCCTGGCGTCCCACCTGCAAAGGCCAACACCTGGGAGCCTCAGGGTGCAGTGCTCAGATCATAGCTCACTGTAAATGCCCACATTACGGGTGACCGCGGGGCTCTCCTGAGGCAGAAAGACTGAGCACTCAGCACGACTTGTTTTTGGAAATACCTGCATCATCTTCCAGGAAATCAATACAAAATGGTACTTAGCAGAATAAAATCTGACGCTCGGTTGGGAACCACTGGCTCCATGTTTTGTAGAGTCAAACAGCACAGAGTTACTGTCAGGGCAACATGATAGTAATGACCTCAAATAGTGGAGAAAACAAAGTACACGTTTTTGACCACAAAAATTTGGAGGAGACCAGTGTAACATTTTCACACATTTCCTACTCTTTGAGAGGGATCCAAGTAGTAGATATATCTGATGCCATCTCTGGATGGAAAGCTGTAGCAACCCGCAGCAAGCGCCCTGCTGGGGCCCGCTGACGGCTGCACGCAGATCCGCCTGCCCAGAGGCCTGGGAGTTGGCGCAGTTGTGGAGAATGCCACGGGTGTTTTAGATTAGAGGAGATCACAGTCCTGATGTGTTGAAAGGTTCATTTGAGGTTTCTAGAAGGTTCCACGCCAAGTTTATTTTTTGGAAGTGTGTCTAAAGCTTTCCACGCTTCCAGACCTTGGCAGAGTCCTCTGAAGGAGCAGCCCTCATTCCCTTGGAGAATGAATCCCTCCGCACAGAGCCCTTCTCTTTCCTTCCTCTGTCTAGCCCTCCTTTGACCCAACCGAGGCCTGGGATGGTCTCAAGAGTTAGAGAAAAGCCAGACAGAGCCCTGCCTTGGAGCCCCTGGTGGCTAAGATGAATCCCTTGACGTGGCAGGAGGAGTGACAATTGGAAGTCACGCGGCGGGGCACACGGTGTGACTGTCACTCCTGAATCGTGTGTCCATGGGCACATCTGTGGAGGGTGCTCTCAGGTCGCACCTGGACACTGATCCCTGTAGACGGAGAGAGTGCCAGGTCTCAGCTGGTCTCTTCACAGCCTGCGAGTGTCCAGTCTCATTCTAGACTGTCACCCTGATCAGCCCAAGTTCCTGGCAGCAGGCAGCATGGGCTGAAACCCAAAGTCGTTGGCACTGAAGGTGGAGAGACAGGGCTTTGATGCAGCCTGAGACTCAGCGGGGTTCCCCTAGAAAGGGTCCTCACTGCGACACAGTTAATACCCCGCACTCTCCCCTTGGTTCCCAGAGGACCACCCGTCTGGATTTGCACACCAACTCTAAGTGTAAGTACTGACTGACTTCAGTGTGTTACTTTTAGAAAGAAAAATGTCTCCACTTGTGCAAGGAGGCAGCCTCCTGTTTCAGCACCAGGGACCCAGGGTGCACACGGTGGTTTCCTGGCAGCTGGGGTCATGGAAAATGCAGTTCCCCTTCAGCGTGGCCACTCCTCCTGGGCCTGGGTGCTAAACTCCGAGGACAGGACCTCGTTGCCTCTGAGGCAGACTTGGCCAGGGGTCGAGTCTTCTCCATGGTCCCGCCCACTTCCTGAACATTCTCGATCCTTAGCTGCTCTCCGATTCCTTCTTCAACCCACCCATGCTGCCTCCGTGTACCTCCTCGGTGTGTTGCTCTCCCTGCAGAAGAACCCGAGCATGCAGGCACACAGTGAGACTCCCAGTGGCTGAGACCTGAGGGACGTGTGCAGGCCACGGGAGACCAGCAGCTGTGCCCCAGGCTAGCAGCCTGCACGCCTCTCCGCCCAGGCCCAGCAGACACAGGGACCTGCCGAGGTCTCTGGGTCCTGTGAGGACACTGCAGAAGGCAGCCTCCTCACCCCACGGAGGCCACCCTCCTGAGAGTGGCCTGCACACCGTGGGCACAACGTGGGCTGCCCCTTCCTCTGGATGCCTGGAGGCACTGGGCGCATTAAAGCAGCCTGACGGTGGTGGCGAGAGCTGCCGCGGCAGAGTCCCAGCAGGGCGCTCCCTGCCAGCCTTCCCTTCCTCCCTTGGACCCTGCTTGGGTTCCAGGTTTCTCCGATGGTGGCAGCACTGATGTCTCTGCTTCTGGACAGAAGCTCCCACCAGCAACTCGACATCCTGAGTGAACGTCCCCCAGGTCCACCTGGTGAAGTCCCCAAATCTCACCTCCTCAGAAGATTGTCCCACACTGGGCTGTGTCTGGGCCCAGCAACCTCACCGCGAATGGGCCCCTGAGGAGCAGGCGCGGGATCCCCAGGCCAGACCTGCACACCAGGCTCAGAGACGGAGCCGGGCCTGGAGCCCAGGAGCTTTTGCCCCCGCCAGCCTCTGCTCTCCCCGAACAAGCCCAGGTCTTCCTAAGTGAACCTCCCTAGGGAGGAAGCAGAAGGGGAATCAGAGGTGTGGCCGGGAGTTTCCTAAGCATCATATTACTATTTCTTTGCATTGTTACTGTAGATATTCCAAACTGTGATTTTTGTAACTTAAAATTAATGGAAATCACTCCAATCTTGTGCTAATTCTTCTAAAGGAAGAAAAGGAAACATTTTAGACATTCCTTTTCAAACACAGAATGCATTAGAAGTAAAGTATTTCTGTGTTATTTTCTTCCACCCCCCCCCCCAATTTATGTTCCAAACGTCCTTTATAAATTGGCAACTTACATTCACAGAGAGCGTTTGAGGCTGTTTTAAATAGTTGTTTTAATAGACCTGGGAAGTGGCCTTAGTAAGGGGTACTGAAGGAAAGGTCTCCTTCGGGGTCTCTCTCAGTCTGTATTTAACTTGGAAGCAGCACCTCCCTGGCTGGCAGAGGTTCTCTGTGGGGCTCCAGCCTGTGGCGTGAGGGTAGCTTTTGCCACAGGCATTGACTTCTTCAGGAGCAGAGTTTTCCCAGGCCTTTCCTTTCACGGTGAACTTCACACGTGGTTCTCTTTGCTTTTCACCCAGAGCGAATAGCAGTTCCCCATACGCGGCCGGCCCAGCGGACATCCGAGGTGTGCGTATTGTGAGGCGACGGCTCCCCTCCACGTCCGAGTTTTCGTCCCACGTTTTGATGGTGGGTTGGCTTGGTTGGATGAAAACATTAAGTAGGAGCTGTCAATCTGCTTTCTTTTGGGGTCTTTTCTGTTCCTTTTGAAATCAGCCGCAGCCGGCTTTCTGTGGTGTCGTACCCAACCTGACCTAATTTAATGACCGTGACTTGTGTGGTTTAAAGACAAACACTGTTATTCAGCCCGTCCACTGTGTGCCTCCCTGCCATCCCTGGGACCCTCGGCATTGGGCATTCAGCACCCTGCTCGTCTCTTTCTGGGCTAGCACAGTTGTGTTTTTCAGTGGTGTCGACATTCACCAGTTCCCTTTGATGCCACGTCTTTGCGGCATCTGTTTGTGTGCGGGGGAATGTGGCCCTTTGTGGGACCAGACTAAACAGCCTTTGACTCGGGCCACATGGCGTCACTGCAGTGCTGTGCAGGCCCCACACCCTCATTCAGACAGCGGGACGGGGGCAGAAAGCGGGGTGGCCGGGACCGGCTTGGAAACATGGCATTCAACGTGGTGCCTGTGTGCTCCCAGGCCCAGAGGACCAGACGCAGTGGAGAACACCATGCAGAACCTTCTCCTGCCCAGAGCCACAAGCCTGGGAAGGGAGGGCCTGCCATTTCAGTGGTGCCCTCTTCCAGAGCACAGGGGCCTGCAGAGGCCCACAGCAAAAGATGGCACTCTGCTGCCAACCCAGGCAGCTAATGAGATGAGCGATCTCGGCAGGGACAGTGCCAGCCAGCGAGGCCCACAGGAGCGTTCAGATCCACCTGCGTCGGTCTGTTCACCTGCTTAAGGTCACTCACATGCACCGTCCCAGGGGCCCTTCACTCCTCAGGACAGGCCGAGTGCCTGCGGGACACAAAGCCCAGAATCAGATGGAGCCTGAGCAGGCGGAGGCCGCCAAGGTGCTGTGCAGCCCTTGCTGCCTGGACCCTGGACCGCCGCGGCTCTTGAAAGGCTCCCAGCACGAGGCCTTTACCCACTGACCCGCAGACGTGAATAGGCCCATTCTGCCCCACGCAGCACCATGTGAAACGGCTCAAAACCTGCTGCTCCACAAACAGACCCTTCCACTAAAAAGAAAGGCAAAGAAATTCAAGAATGCTGTTTCCCTTCTCAAACTTCGGCTTGCCAGGACCCATGAAAAGAGATTTTTATCTTGCAAATGAGGGTAAAAAAGAAATAATTACGAGGACATCATTAAGGAAAAAGTTCCGAACTGTACCAATAATATTGTACCTTAAACAAACAGGGAGACTGTTTATAGATGCCAAAAGCCAGAACCCTGCAGATTAGCAGTGCTCAGCCTCACTCTCTCGCTTCTTTCACACATTAAACACCAGGAAAACCACTTCCTGCCACGTTGGTCTTTACCCAGTGACAAGGCCTTTGAAAAACGGCTCATCAGTCAATGAACACAAAGCACAATTATAACGAGACAACGTAAAAATCCTGCACAAAAGGGCCTAATTCACACCAAATAATTAGTGCGCTGTGTGACGTCTAATGTGGGCCATGGGAGACCCGTGGCCTCTGAAGTAGCTCATGGCTGACAGCAGGGCTTGCCCCTCAGCCCTCTGAGCTGTACCTCCCAGCTCTCCGGAGTCAACCAAAGACGCAGAGAACCGGCTCTGAGTTAATAACACTGTCGCTGACCACAGAGGGTGAGCAGGGCCAGGTACCCACCAAGGACAGCAGAGTCACCACCAGAGAGGCGGCTTTGGTGCCGGGGACCCTGGGATGTCTGGACAGCCATCACTTACGGGGCTGAGGAAACCGCTGAAAGGAGCTCACATTTTAGTAGCAGCTATATAATTATTTCCTGCCTACAGTTTGAGATAAAAGTAACTGATGTTCCACTGTGACTACTAATCAGTTCTCACCTGCAAAATTTAGCTGAAATTTAAATACCAGTGTGCCATTGCTCATTGATTCTTCTGGTTTATGACCAGACCCCAAAAGTTTATCTACACATCTAGGATGACATGTGGGCAAGTTAGCACCAAGACTACAGAAATGGAAAGTAAGTAGAATAAGATTTTGATAAAGACGTCTTAATATTGCTAGAACTTATGAAAACAGCTGTAATTGTCTTAACCAAAAATTTCCCCTGAAATTTAAATGAAATATCACACATTTAGAATTAGGAAAAATTCAAATTCCTTAATATCTTTATTTCAGGTGAAAATTCGAGCTACTAAATCTTAAAATATAATTTAAAGCCAGAGTAAATATTCAGTGTTGATTTGTAGATAAATGAACCAAAGAGTGAACAAAATAGGGTCCCCAAATAGAACTAATGAGGAAAAAACTTGGTTCATAAAATAACACAGAAAAGCATTTCCAACGGCAGGGACATAGTCTCTTCCTTAAACACTGTCCCAGGCTCGTCCACCATGAAGGGAGCTAGCTCAGGTCTGGGGACAGGACTCAGGCCAACACCCACTGTGGCGGGAGAGTCTGGCCACCCAGCAGCCCTGCTGTGGCTGGGTGCTGAGGGGCTCCTGGGTGCCCTCGGGCTCAGGGAGACCCAGTCCTACACAGACGGGCAGGGCCAGGCTTGGGGGACCCGAAAGGGATCCAGGAAGGACGGGCCAAGAGGACAGGCCTCCTCAGACCGAAGCACCGTGACAGCCGGGCTGGGGGCAGAGACCCAGGAAAGCCGAGATTTTATCTAAAGTGGAAGGTTAAAGATTTATACAGGGACAAGTGTGGCCACCACACACCCCAGCGGGGTCGGTGTGGAAGAGCTGCCGAAGGGGACAGACCTGTCTGTGGCGCTTTAACAGACAAAGGACACCCCAGACACGGGACCCGGGCCTCTTTCTGTGTGGACGTTGGCATCGGACAGCCTGCTGGCCGCAGAGGTTGGGACAAAGGACTGTGCAGCAGGGCCCGTGGCACAGGGGGCAGGAGGGGCAGGAAGGTGCTGGGAAGGAAGGCCTGTCGGGGGCACAGGCTGCGGCCTCCTGGCAAGACGGAGTCAGGGCTGAGCATGCACCTGTGCTTAGGGCAGGGTGCGTGTGGGCACCACGTGAGCAGGCAACAAGCCCCTCCCACCACAGGACAGGCAGGACACCGCCACCCAGGAGCTTGGTCCAGGGCCAGCGCAAACTGACCAGGAAGGCGTGGGGAGCTCCGGCACCTGTGTCCTCCACCACCCACCTCCAACGCACCCCAGCTCCACACTGGGTCCCCAGGAAAACCTGACAAAGTCAGAGACACTGGAGCCCTAGGGCAACTTGAGAGGACGTGGACATACCACCTGAGGCGGCTGCACACTGGTTTTCTTTATTTGGAGGCTGTTAACATTAAACCGCATGAAGCTTGCAGGATAACATGGGTGACTCCTTCTGTGCCCAGGGTCTCAGGACACTGAGACCGAGGACAATGTGTCGATCTTCCATCTTCCTGTGGGTAGGTACTGACACAACTGGCCAGGAGCAGTTGGGCTTTGTCTTACCTGGCGCACTACGTGATCATAGGTCAAGGAGTGACAATGCGGATCGTCCCGAAGCAGCCCGGACACCCGGAGACCAGGAGGGCTTCCATTTCACACCTGACCCTGCGGCAGGCAGAAGCCAGCTCTCCTGACCAGGTAGGAGATCTTCCCAGCACGAACCTGGCACCTGTGAGTCCTGTACATGGCCAAGTCAGCAGTGGTGAGCTGCTGTAGATGGATCATGCTGATCAGAACTGTGTCTACAACTCATTGTGTGTCTTGTCTGCACTTCTGTAAAAGACAAGCACTACAGAGGCAGATTCCCATCACTGCCTTCAACTAAAGAAAACACTAAGACACTTTTGAAGCATAAAGTGGTATGTTTTGAAGTTGTTAATAAAGAAAACGATTCTTCCTTAATCAGATATAACACATATTTTAAAAACAGAAAACATGATTAAATTTAAAAAGACAATTTTTTGTGAGGGTTTACATGGAATAATTTGTACCCTGCAGACAGGGGTGACTGTGGAGGACGGGGCTGGTCTCTGCTGTCTGGCCTCAGTGGCTCCTCTTTTGTCCTGCTCCTGAACCCAGTCTTCCTGCCCCTCTCTGCACCCCGTCTCCACAGCCAACTCTTACCCCATACCTGCCCCTCCTGACCAGCACCAGCAGCCAGCCATCTGCACCGGCACGGAACAGGCAGGGGACAGACAAAACTTAGTCTCTCTATTTTGATTTAAAATGATATGCTTAGGTTCATGTTGGATTTTTAATTAAAATAACCTTAAGAGCTAATTCAAATCATTACTAAAACAATACAAGTTTATTGTTCTTATATTCAAGCTAAAAATCATAAGCATAAAGGCCTGTGCTAAAGGTGGTGATGTATGTGTGCTTCTGTATTATTCACACCCACATGTGAAAATCTACCACCAAGAAAGGGCATGAATTACTGTCACCTAGTCCCCCCATCCCCCAACACAAATATTTTTTGAAAATGAATTATAGCATATCACCTGTTTTTCACTTAAAAACACAATGTGGGGCTGGGATTGTGGTTCAGTGGTAGAGCACTCGCCCACATGCACAAGGCACTGGGCTCGACCCTCAGCACCACATAAATGTAAAATAAAGATACTGTGTCCATCTAAAACTAAAATGTAAAATAAAAAAAGAGTCTTAGGACTCTCAAAACAAACTCTTAAAAAAAAGACACAATGTGAGGATGTGCTGCAGACACAGTGTGTGTGCTCTCCCGTGGACAAAGTGCTTTGCTCTTTCAAAACTGAGGCTCGGGTGCTGGGGTGCTGCTCAGTGGTGGAGCACTCGCCAAGCATGCGTGAAGCTCTGGGCTCCATCCTCAGCACCACATAAAAATAAATAAATACAATAAAGGTGTTGTTCCATCTACAACTAAAAATATATTTTTTTAAATGATGCTAGTCAGGGTTAATGACCGTGTAGGTAATTTACCACTCACAGCTGGAACAGTAAATTGGTTAAAATTTCTGGAGCAAACTTGATGATGTATTTAAAGAGCTTTAAATATAATATAAGGTATAGAATTTGAATGTTCACTTCACACTTTGATAAGTGCAAACATCCATTACTAAGACAGTTATTATAATGCATTCTACAAGTTCTCAAAACAGCAAGACCAGAATGAACAAAGAGGTCTCTGGTTAGAAATCCATAATACCCCCTACCACATCGACCATCTTGCCCTAAGATCACGTAGGTCAGGAGGAACAGGAAGAACATGGAAGTTCTTCACAGGTCGGCTGCACAGCTGGAGTAGCTGCTGTCCCCAGGGGGCCAACTTTGCCTGAATAAAGTATTAGAAAATGAAAGGGACAGTTCCGACCACAGGGGGAGGACCTGTAGAACGGAACTCACCCACAAGCTTTCCCCTTTTCCCTTTTGTTTTTCTCTTCTGCTGCTGGGCACGAGGATCACACCCTGTGTTCAGATGGTGCCTTTGCTGAGGCTGCAGAAGCCACCTCCAGTGTCCCACCAGCTCCAGGAAAGGCAGCTTTAGAACTCGGATCTGCCCCGCAGCCGGAGCCCTCCTCTGCCCACCCACGTGGGTGTGACCTCCGCTCTCCTGTCTCTGGAACAAGGCCAGGTCCTTCTAGCTCCACAGGAAGCTCTTCTGGGGCCTTGCTGCCTCCGCTGTGTCTGCCTGTTCCACCGCCCTCCCCTCCAGTGGCTGTGGCCTCTCTCTGGCCTTCCTCTGCCCCCAGGGTGGGATTCCTTCCTGCTCCCACCTGGGCACCTCCCCGCTCCCTGCTCCTCAGAGAAGTCACCTCCTTCACCTCTGCACACCAGCTCCCGGGGCCTGGGCTGCTCTCCCAAGAGCGGTTCTCTCCCTTTCTTCTCGCCTGTCACTCCCTGGGGCGTCCACCTGGGCTGGATGAGCTCCCTAACTTCAGCTGCCCCTGGAGGTGCCAGCCCAGAGCAGTGCTCACTCCGACTTCGTCTCCCACGAGTCACTTTGCCACAGGTGATCCTGCTCCTTCACAGAAGCTGCTCTGGAAGCAAACGTCACCTGACCTGAGCACAGAGGGGATTTCTCCGACCTCTGAAACGTCCTGGTGGACACTGGCTGTGCTCAACCTGTGGAGCCTGGGCTTCATGCACGTGGGTGTGAGTGCACAAGAGGCGTCAAGCCCAGTGGGTGACCACAGGTGCCTGTGGTCCTTGGATCTCACCCCATACCTGCACCCAGAGAGACTGCTCTCTTCCAAGGGACCCCAGGACACATGGTCCAGAGTTCTCCCACAGAGACACAGAGACAGATATTTAAGTCGCTTTTCAAAGGGCCCAATTTGACTTTCAGATTTCACTTCTGTGCTGAATGGATTCCCCCCACCCCCGCACCAATTACAAAGTAAAGGTGCCTAAAATTAGGGTTTTGTGTTGCAAGATCAAAGGTTTGGTGGTGCCTGAGCACTTCCCGTTGGTGACAGTCTAAGATTCCCCTCAACACCTTCCCAGTAGGTGCTGTTTTACGTGTTCCAACCTGCTTTTTAAAAGACTCTGGTCATTCGTCAGCAGGGAGCGGTCAGCCAGAGAGTGCAACTGCATGATGTTTCTTCTGGAGAATGTAGACACACAGTGAGGGAGTTGGGTGTTTGGAGCATTCAGCTAAAAGTCCAGAATTAGCTTTCACCTGTTCTCAGTAATGTTCTACGTTTCCACCAAAGGTGAAAAATGATCTTGGACAGAAATCAGTAGATCTCTCCTGCAAGGCAGAGGAGAAGTACATTCTTTCTGCCAGTCTTTAAGAAGAGTGACGACTCAGAATTCATAGGACTATTGCAACAGGGATCAGTGAACACACACGGGGCTGTGTTGCTGTAAGTGTGAACTTTGACCCTTCTTCTGGAAGATATATGTGAGAGAACTTGCATGACTTAAACCAACTTCGTGAATTTCAAAATGCATGATGATTTCTTCTCAAATTATTTCCCATGAAAACGTAGCTTAAGAAATAGTATGAAATATCCCCAGTGAGCACCTCTGCTTTCAGGATCAAGGGTGCCACGGTTCGGTTCACTGTTTGTTCTGGTGACCAGTTGTCCTGACCGGACATGTCAACAAGAGCTCAGTGATAAACTGTCTAGGAAGGTGGAAAAGAGGCGATAGAAGTTGACTTCAGGTCCTCCTCCCCTTCCCCTAGTGCCCAAATCAGGTGGCCAACTTCTCCAGTGGTTTCCAACGGGACTCAGTTAAACTGCCCGTGGATATCTATCTGCCTTTTGCTCCGTATTTGTCTGGGTCTCGTCTCTGACACGGCTCTGCGAGCTGGACCTCTGGGCTCGGTTGAGAATAGCTCTCCTTTTATTACAACCTGAAGGGCGAAGGCCAGAGAGGAGTCAGGAGGGTAGTCCTGACCTAGAAATAAACAAAGGGCTTTCCTCTGCAACAGGACAATTTAAAACACGTGTCCATGAAACGTCCGGGGGCTTCTGCAGGGCTCCAAAGATAGACACAGAAGGTGCACTTTGCCTCCTGCTCCCTGGAGCTTTGGACTCAGGTGTGCAGAAGGAGGCCATAGAAGACCACGAAGACGGATATGTGGTTCCCACAGTGGGGGGGCGAGCACTCCCCCTCCACGCTCCCCGTCCTCATGGACTGCAGAGGAAGCAACAGCTTCCTGCCCCACTGAGCCCTGGCTGCACCTGGACAGAAATAGACCCCACTGCTGACCCTGGGGGTAGCGGGAATCTCAGTGACCTGTCCACGCCACTCTCTGCTGTAGTGTCCCCTCTGCCCTCCCTTCCTTTGGACTGTGAACTGCCTGCCTCGGAGCTTCCACCTGAGGACACCTGGGAAGGCCTGGGGCTCCCTGGCTTTCCGTGCTCTCCACAGGCTGGCTCAGGCGCAGCATGGCTGGCCCCCTTCAGGCCCTGAGGCTCCTGGGTCTCTGCCTGGCCCTGTGGGCTGGGCGCATTTCCACACCCTTGGGTCCCTCAGCCACCCATGCCACAGTGCGCGGAGGCAGTCTCTGGGCCTGATCTCAGTCGCCACACACTGGAGTGAGTCCATGCATCTGCCTGCCTGATGTCCAGCACTTGCGGTGGCCCCCGTGGGTGGAGCCAAGGGCTTCCTAATGCCTCCGTCTATATTGTTTTGTCACATGCTATTGTCAGGATTGCCCACCAATGCCTTTTTTTTTTTTTGATAATAGGATTTTTATGAAAAAAACACTGGTGGAGAACACAGAGCACAGAATAACCAAAAAGACTGATAGTCGGGCTGGGGATGTGGCTGAAGCAGTAGCATGCTCACCTGGCATGTGTGTGGCCTGGGTTCGATCCTCAGCACCACATACAAACAAAGATGTGTGTCCGCCGAAAACTATAAATATTAAAAAATTCTCTCTCTCTCTCTCTCTCTCTCTCTCTCTCTCTCTCTCTCAAAAAAAAAAAAAAGACTGATAGTACTCCTAGTTGGGAAAACTCGATGTTGTGAATTTGTAAATTTTCAAAACTGCATCTGCATATTTAATGCATTACCCAATTAAGGTCCCATGGGGTAGTGCTTTGAAGTTTGATAAGCATCTCTAAAATTTACTTTAAAGGATAACTAATAATAGGGGAAGAAGTATTGAAAAATAATAAAATTAAACAAACATGCCCAAGCAGACATTAATATATATTCCTGACTCAGGAGTAAATAAATCAATGCACAAAATGATAAATCCAGAAACAAAGTTAGCAAGAGACTCCGAGATCCTGACTATCGATGATGAGAATGACGGATATCTAGCTAGTGGTGTCTGAACAGCTGCTGAGCCACTGGGAGAAACTGAATGAAGTGCCCAGGTCCGTCAGTAGATGGCCAGAGAGCGGTCCCTGGTATCTGAAGGCCATAAGCGGCAGGATATCAGAGCCAGGCCCCACACAGCTGTGATGTGGCAGCCTGGGATTAGAGACGGACACGGGCAGATGTCAGTCACCAGCGTTGGTACCCAGAGTCAGGGGTGGACGGGCCTCACCCCTGGGTCCTGCAGGAGCATTTCTGTAAGTCAAGGCACAGAAAGGTGCAGCAAAGCCTCTTAGAGGACAGGAAAAAGGATGCCCAGGGAGGGGCGTGCTGTCCCAAGAGGAGGCCTGCGGACAGGAGCCCAGGGCCCTGGGCTTCACTGGGGTCTTAAGAAGTTTCCAGAGGGTCCCTCCGGGTACATCTCTTCACCCTCAACTGATGACAGGCTGCACGAGGTATCTAGGGCCTGCTGGCACAGCCTTGCCCACAGGCCCACAGGCACGGCCTTGCCCACAGGTGCCCGGCAGACCCTCGGGGAACTCGCTACAACAATGAGATTAAAGTGAGACTAAAGACCTAAGGCAGCTCAGTCACCTTGGCCCACAGTGACTGTTCTAATTGGAGCTTGTTTTTACTGATTGTGTGGATGGTGGGCTTTGCTTTTGGTTATCCTGTCTTTCTGGGTCTGGGGATCTTTGGCTGTGTAAAGGGACAGAAGTCCCCATCCAGGGTCATCTGTGTTCTTCTAAACTTCTGGGAAGAGTGCGCTGCCAGCAGGACCGCCGGTAGCAGGTCCCTTGCTGAGGATGGCATCCTGTCGACCAAGACAGGCAGGGCCAGAGCAGCCTGAGGTGAGCGGCCTGCTCAAAGAGAGCATGGGGTCCCCACGCAGGCCCACTACAGAGCCATCCGTGACGTCACCACCCACCGCTCCTGTCCATCCATTGCCCGTCGGATCCACACTGTCTAAGAGGACACATTCCAAGAGCAGAGAGCACAAGGGAAGAGTGACTTGGCTGTGTAGATGTTGACACTGGACAGTGACAAAGAGAAAAAGCACAGTTCGTCTGGTTCTTCAGAGAAAGCATTAATCTCCAGGAAAAAGACTTCTTCCCAAGAGTAAATGAAGCCACAAATAAGAATAAACTCCAATCCAAATGCATTTAGCATAAGCAACAAATGACACACAATAGCTGGTCTCATTTTTAATAGAGAAACATGAAGATGATTTTTATAAAACTGGTAAGTGTGAAATATTTATATTTAATATTAACATTGATGGCCTTTTAGGGAAAAGGGATGTTTCATAGATGATTATTGAGCAAATTGGGTTAATTTTTCTAAAAACTTTTAAAAGTGGCTTTGTCTTTAACCCATCCATTTTACATCTGCCAATTTCTTCAAAGGAAATAAAGAAAAAATGTGTCTGCATTCATTTAAACCATTAATGATGGCAATTTTTTTAAAAAAGAAAACCATAGACACCCAGTAGATAATGAGCACATAGAGCGCATTGGATCCACGCATGTTATAATGTATGTAGTATCGTGATTTCTAATACTAAGAAATAAACACGCTTGTTGACTGGTATTAAACAGAAGCACCTGGGCGTAGGGTGGTGTCTTCGGTTTCTTTGTTGGGCACTGGTGAAGGGCTGTTTTAGGGTCGGGCGATGCTGGGTGGAAGGGACTCTGATGAACGCAAACCGGTGGCCATGTACCCGCTGCACGATCGCGTTCCCAGACCTAAGATCACGCATCTCTCTAACGTGCACATGTGCTCTGCATGCTGCCTGGGAAGTTCCCATGGTGTCCCGCCTGGAGCCCCGTGTGTGAGGGGTACTTTTAAGTGTGGTCCCTTCACAATG
The DNA here is from genome assembly GCF_964194105.1 of Spermophilus citellus. Classification (NCBI taxonomy): domain Eukaryota; kingdom Metazoa; phylum Chordata; class Mammalia; order Rodentia; family Sciuridae; genus Spermophilus; species Spermophilus citellus. The sequence goes on from NC_138189.1 coordinate 154,597,848, forward strand.
AAAGTAAACAGAATATAAATCGCATTCTGCACTTGGTGGAGCTATTTATAGTTTCTAAACAGTGAAACGAAGCCACGCCCTTGGGCAAACGAACATACTGCAAACCAGGAGGAAAACCAGGGAGACCTTGGTCACAGGGCGAGTCTCACTGTGCAGGTGCTGTCCTGAGGCCTGGTGGGTTCTTTCCAGACTGCTGGGGACGAAGGAGGGGCTGCGGGGCGTCCATGCTGTGACTACCCACTGACCCCCTCCCTCAAATCCACCCTCTGCAGAGTGCGCTCCAGGAGTTGGCACTTGGCCTTCATCTAGAGGTCCCTATCAACGCTGCTCCGTGCTGGTCTCGCCAAAGCCCACACCAGAGTCCGCCTGCGACTGGGCACTCAGAGGGAGACCCTGGAGTGCTCCCTCAGGACCAGGCTGGCGACCTGAGCTGGTTCACAGGAGCTGGCTACATCAACAACGAAGAAAACGGTGAAAGAAGCACACAACACACAGAAATGCCTTTTCCTTGTACAAACCTGGGACAGCTCTGACCTTAAGGGTCTGGTGGAAAGGGGGCAGGCCGGAAACCCTTTTTATTGAGGAGAAAGACATTCAAGAAAGTTCCACCCAAGTAAGGCCAGGGATTGGGTTCCGGGGGTTGCTTGGTGATGTCTTGAGGTCAGCAGATGGACTGACGTCTGGGAAGGCCACATCTCAGGGGCTGTGTGGGGTCAAGGCAGAGGGAGTGAAAAGGACACTAGGTCCCCGGCCCAGTCAGAGCAGCTCCTCAGTCCGTCCCCTGTGCGCTCAGATGCGCACGGCTCACGCACAGCCACGGCTGGCTCACAACCTGGCGTCCACTGTCAAGGGCTCACCACAGGAGGACTCCAGCCCCATCCCCTCCGTCCTGCCCTTCTGCACTGTGACACCCTCTGCCCTGAGGAGGACCTCGCCGGGTGGCTCTCCACCTCCAGACATCCTGCCTGTCACAGAGGCCCCGGCTCTGGATTCTCTTGTGCAGCACCACAAGGACCAAGACCCATAGACTCATGAGGAAGGGGTGCGGGACCCTGGTCCCCTCCCTCCCTGTGACGCTCTTCCACTCTGAGGGCCACAGGGTAGGGGCACGTGGAGGCTCAGGGAGGGCGCCCTCCGTGCTGCTCTCCACCTGGGACCACGCGACCCACAGGCAGGGCAGGTGACCGTCCCGGGCCAACGTGCCCTCGTGGGGCTCACTCCTGGAGGTCGTCAGCACTGCCAGGAACAACGGAAGGAGCTGACCGAGTCCAGCCATCACCCAGAGGAACCTGCGGAACCAGGAGTGGCTGGCACGGTATCCACCTGTCCTGAGAGGAGACCTAAAAATGGCTGGACCGCGCCAGCACAGACGCCCTGCAGAGCCAGGCTCCGGTGTGGACAGGAACCTCCTGAGCAAGGGACAGAACAGAAGGGGAGACAGGCCAGGTGCTGCTCTTCATGAGAGGACAGTGCGTCCTTACTGTCGGGCCATCTGACACCCTGCATGTGAAGAGGGCCACACAGAATCATGTTCTAATACTCAGAGGTGAAGGAAATAGGAGAATTCTGATAACATTCAGGACGATTTAGGAAGAGTGACTTTTGATAAAAAATAATTTAGATTTCACACATTTAAGTAGAAAATTTAAGTGGAAAACAGATGCAGAAGGAAACACTCATATATTAAACACACTATATCAACTGTTATTTAAATTCACAAACAATGCTTCATTAAACTTGAGAATAAGCATCTTAACTGCTTCAGTAGCTCAGGACATAAAATGAGCCGAATCTGGAAGATGGGCTTGTTGGTACAAGTCAGTAAATCATTGTAACTTTTTTGGTTTATTGAAATAATAAAAGCACCTTGAGGGACTCCCTTCAGTGGGGGTCTGGGGTTTGAGTGGCCATGGGCCTTGGACCAGATTTGGACCGTTTCTGTCCTCTCCGAGTCTGAAGGGGTGAGTCTGGTGTTTCTGCACAGACACATCTGGCTTGGAGGGGTCGGAATGCGCTTGCCCTACGGGGCTCAGCCCCTCTGTTCCCGGCCTCGGGTGCAGAGATGGGGCAGGTAGGCGGATCCGAGGGGCCCCTCTGTCAGAGGCACTCCGGGCAGGACAATACTTCCTTTCAAGGCACCGGTCTTCCTGATTTATATCCTCTCCTCTTCCCATGTGGCAAACTTGCCCGAGCCATTGGTCTTTTCCTGCCGGGTCCCTGTGTCATGACACCGAGGCCCTCTGCTGTGCACAAACATTTGTAAAAGGTGACCAGCTTTTCCCTGTGGAGCATTTAAATAACAGAACCCACACTTTTCATGAGGATCAGCCCAGAAGGCGGGCGCCGCTCCCCGGGTCCGTGGCGGGTCTGTGCCCAGGCCGTGCTCACCTGAACGTGCTCTGCTCCTGGGAGTCTCCCTCCCTGGGCGAGGCGCTCCCAGATTAGGGGCTGGAAGATCACACTGGAGTTGGAGGTAAGCCAAGCCATTTCCATTTCCATTCCCCAATCCACAGTTCCTCCAGCGTCCACTTCAGAACATCGAGAAAGAACGGCCGGCTACTTCTGATCAGCCTCGTATTTGGTGTGACGTCTTCCTGGAGACACTCCAACACTTGGGGTACTCTGGGCTGGGAAAACGAAACGCTCATATTGTCTGGAATAGGAAACCCAGGCTGAGAAACCCGGCGGGGAAACCTGGCGGGGAGAGCCCTCTGGCTCTCCACCACCTCCTCTCGGCTGTGAGCAAGGGTGGAGGCCGCCCAGCCTCCTCTGGGCCAACTGACACACAGGAAGGACGACACACAAAGGAGGCATGGGCCTTTCCTCGAGCTTCTGGAGGCTCCTGCATGTTTACTTTTTCAAAACATCTCAGTGTGGACGGTCCACCTCCCTGTCTCCACCCAGCCCAGCTGGAGCAGCCCTGAGGTGCTTTGACAGCTCCGGATCCGAGTAGAGACAGGCTTAGGCTCACTGTTCTCTTCGTTATGTGGTCAAAGAACGTCAGTAAGTCTGGAAGCCTAGTCAACAGGCATGGATTGATGTTCTGATGCTCAAGTGAGTCAATGTCCCTCCAAGCCCCAGTGTGCTGCTAGGGAGTCACAGAAGCCCACAGGGCATCCAAGCAGCACCGAGACACCAACAGCCATGTTATCCAGGGGCTTTGGACTTAGAGACTGAAGAACTTGGAGAGTCACTCAGAGGGTCAGATAGCAAAAGGCAAAGAATAAAAACTAAATGAAGACAGGAAATGCAGAGAAAGGCGATCACTCGGGGGAGCATGGCCGAGCACTTCTGGGTGCGGGAGGAGGTCGAGGTGTGATGGAGACGGCCTCTCAGCTGCACAGAAGTCACCAAGAGGTCCTGGGTGGGGTGCTCCCCTCTGCTGATTCCCGGACCTTTCAAAATGCCCAGTGAACATTTATCACCTTCATGTTCATAGGAAAATAAGATAGACAGCTGGAGGAGCTGCCCGTGCTTGCGGCTCTTCATCAGGTTCACTGAGCAGCTCTGAGATATGCGCCCCTGGAGACTGTGGGAACGAGAGAGGCAGTTAGGTGGACGCAGGTCAAGTGCTGGCTCCAGCGCTGACCCCCACATCTGCCTCCCATCCCCTGGTGCCTGTGATTGACGCCAAGTGTGGTTTAAAGCAGAAGACCTGCCCTGGAAAGCCATCAGTCCAGCCTGCCCCAGGAAGAGCTGCCGTGTGGAACTCGTAGATCCACACACGCCCACCTCGCTGCACCATCACCGAGACTTTTATTTTTTTCTCTTCTTTTCTGAGATTTCTCTAAATTTCAGGTCATTTTTTCTTCCTTTTTTCCTTTCAGTAAACATTCCCTTTGAGGAAATTCAGGAAAAACCGCAATATCACAGCCATAATTAATGATTCAGTGCAGACCCCCACGGGGTACACTCAAGCCACAGAGTGGATAAAAGGTCTTGGCCACACATTAATCTAAAGTTATAAAACACTGTGCATAGAAAGCAGCATGTGAGCCAAAGAAATCAGAGACTTCCGCCCATCCTCAAACCACCCAGTGGAGACCAGAGCAGGCTGAAGCTCAGGCTGTAGACTGTCGAATATCCAAAACCGCTGGTACTTGCTGCTCTGAGCTAATGGAGAGTGATCACATCAGACGTGTGATTTCAAACATAATCACCGTACAATATCATGTTGAACAAAATAAACAGTATTAAGACAATACTATTCAGAGGTAAAATGGGAAACTTCTGTTTGACGTTAGCTTTTTCAATTAGAAATCTTGTCTTAACTTTTCTAGAAGCATTTTAACCAAAAACTACTTTCTGATCCCTCAAGAAGAAACAAAAGAGTAAAAATAAGTAATTCAATAATCTTATGATGAATAGAGCGAGATATGAGAAAAATCCCAAGAAAAAGGAAACACTAAATGAACCAGGCAAAATTCACTTTCGCACTCTGGCAATCCTGTGCTCATAAGACGTGGCCGTGGTGGGGACTCCTGGTGGCCGCAGTGGAGCTCCACTTTCCAGGTGTCCTTGGGTCCCGGGTATGGCTCGTGCAGACACAGGGGTACCCCAAAGGGCAACAGGCGTGTAAAGGCCCACGAAGCTGCTTCTACTGCGCCCACTTATGTCACATGCACAGACTGGCCTTCTTGGCTCTTGGGGACAAAATCCCCAAGCTACAGCACTGAGGTCCGCTCCTTCTAGATGAGCAGAACGAGCCCAGAACTCCAGAAATAAGATAGACAGCTGCTCGGTGAATGCTCCCGGGATGAAGAGATGCAAGCCAGGGGCAGTTCCTCCAGCTATCTATCCGACAGATTCCGGGATGTTCCTGGAATGTAAAACTCGTTCACATTATGAAATTTAGAAAAGAGATTCTAAATGAAGTTTCTGGGAAAGCATTGTGATGATGCAGTCGCACACTAAGAACTGACCCCCACAGGCACCCCCACAGGGCAAGCAATGTCCACAGGTGCTGCAGCGGACCCACCGCAGGCAGGCAACACTGCAGGTAGGCAGCTCCACAGGTAGGCAGCACCTAAGGCAGGCAGCTCCTCAGATAGGCAGCTCCTCAGGCAGGCAGCTCCGCAGGTAGGCAGCACCTCAGGTAGGCAGCTCCTCAGGTACGCAGCACCTCAGGTAGGCAGCTCCTCAGGTAGGCAGCTCCTCAGGTAGGCAGCTCCTCAGGTACGCAGCTCCTCAGGCAGGCAGCTCCTCAGGCAGGCAGCTCCGCAGGTAGGCAGCACCTCAGGTAGGCAGCTCCTCAGGTACGCAGCTCCTCAGGTACGCAGCACCTCAGGTAGGCAGCTCCTCAGGTAGGCAGCTCCTCAGGTAGACAGCACCTCAGGTAGGCAGCTCCTCAGGTAGGCAGGTCCTCAGGCAGGCAGCTCCTCAGCTAGGCAGCACCTCAGGCAGGCAGCTCCGCAGGTAGGCAGCACCTCAGGTAGGCAGCACCTCAGGTACGCAGCTCCTCAGGTACGCAGCACCTCAGGTAGGCAGCACCTCAGGCAGGCAGCTCCTCAGGTAGGCAGCACCTCAGGCAGGCAGCTCCGCAGGTAGGCAGCACCTCAGGTACGCAGCACCTCAGGTACGCAGCTCCTCAGGTAGGCAGCACCTCAGGCAGGCAGCTCCTCAGGTAGGCAGCTCCTCAGGTAGGCAGCACCTCAGGCAGGCAGCACCTCAGAAAGGCAGCTCCTCAGGCAGGCAGCTCCTCAGGTAGGCAGCACCTCAGGCAGGCAGCACCTCAGGTAGGCAGCACCTCAGGCAGGCAGCACCTCAGGCAGGCAGCACCTCAGGCAGGCAGCTCCTCAGGCAGGCAGCACCTCAGGCAGGCAGCACCTCAGGTAGGCAGCTCCTCAGGTAGGCAGCTCCTCAGGTAGGCAGCACCTCAGGCAGGCAGCTCCTCAGGTAGGCAGCACCTCAGGTAGGCAGCTCCTCAGGCAGGCAGCACCTCAGGTAGGCAGCTCCTCAGGTAGGCAGCTCCTCAGGCAGGCAGCACCTCAGGCAGGCAGCACCTCAGGCAGGCAGCACCTCAGGTAGGCAGCTCCTCAGGTAGGCAGCTCCTCAGGCAGGCAGCTCCTCAGGCAGGCAGCTCCTCAGGCAGGCAGCACCTCAGGTAGGCAGCACCTCAGGTAGGCAGCTCCTCAGGTAGGCAGCTCCTCAGGTAGGCAGCACCTCAGGTATGCAGCTCCTCAGGCAGGCAGCACCTCAGGTAGGCAGCACCTCAGGTAGGCAGCTCCTCAGGTAGGGAGCACCTCAGGTAGGCAGCACCTCAGGTAGGCAGCTCCTCTGGTAGGCAGCACCTCAGGCAGGCAGCTCCTCAGGCAGGCAGCACCTCAGGTAGTCAGCACCTCAGGTAGGCAGCTCCTCTGGTAGGCCGCTCCTCAGGTAGGCAGCTCCTCAGGCAGGCAGCACCTCAGGCAGGCAGCACCTCAGGTAGGCAGCTCCTCAGGTAGGCAGCTCCTCAGGTAGGCAGCACCTCAGGTACGCAGCTCCTCAGGTAGGCAGCACCTCAGGTAGGCAGCTCCTCAGGTAGGGAGCACCTCAGGTAGGCAGCACCTCAGGTAGGCAGCTCCTCTGGTAGGCCGCTCCTCAGGTAGGCAGCTCCTCAGGTAGGCAGCACCTCAGGCAGGCAGCTCCTCAGGCAGGCAGCACCTCAGGTAGTCAGCTCCTCAGGCAGGCAGCTCCTCAGGTAGGCAGCTCCTCAGGTAGGCAGCTCCTCAGGCAGGCAGCTCCTCAGGTAGGCAGCACCTCAGGCAGGCAGCTCCTCAGGTAGGCAGCTCCTCAGGTAGGCAGCTCCTCAGGTACGCAGCTCCTCAGGTACGCAGCACCTCAGGTAGGCAGCTCCTCAGGCAGGCAGCTCCTCAGGTAGGCAGCTCCTCAGGTAGGCAGCTCCTCAGGTAGGCAGCTCCTCAGGCAGGCAGCTCCTCAGGTAGGCAGCACCTCAGGTAGGCAGCACCTCAGGTAGGCAGCTCCTCAGGTAGGCAGCTCCTCAGGTAGGCAGCTCCTCAGGTACGCAGCACCTCAGGTACGCAGCACCTCAGGTAGGCAGCAGTGTAGGCAACTGGAAGAAGGTCACCTCTGACAGCAGAGGCCAAGTCCAGGCAGGGCGCGTTGCTATATTCATAGGGAATGTTCCTCTCACCTGTCATAATGGAGTCTAATTGCAGTTACTCTTGATGGGGTCCTGTGTAAATTGTTCTTTCTGTCAAAAAAATGTACTTCTGAGCACCTTGTCGATATTTATGGACTTGGGCCCCTGTCCTTGCTTTTAAACCGAGGTCCCAAAGCCCGGGTGGTGCTCAAGTCTCAGATGGAGACGGGCACCGGGGAGCCTGGAGACGGCCCGGCTGTGACTAGCCTGGGCACACTGCTCAGGATTCTTTGTGATTTCTGATCTCTGTTGTGCTTCCTGTTTTTTTCACATGAGCAGCAAAGACCCCAGAGTTCCACTGTCTGTTGTGAATCAGTCACTCTAACCGCACATGCATGTTTGACAGTTTTATTCCCGACACCTCCTTGTATCCAAATCCTTTCCCCTGCGGCAATTCTGAAACCAGCATCTGTCCCACACCACTGCTAAGAAGTGAGTATATGCCCAATAGACTCGCCCCGTGGGGGAGCGGAGGGGAGGCAGAGGAGGGAGGAGGGGGTCCAGAGGGCTGTCAACTTCCTTGACGTTGGTAGCATGTTGCATATGCCCAGGGGAGGCCCTAAACAGTCCCCTAGACCACAGTCCTTCATAGGAAGCATGGAGGCCGGACCAACCGAACCGGAACAAGGTGTGGGCCTGGGTCTCGGCTTCTCAGACCACAGGCCTCTGGATGAGAGTCCCCAGATCTGTGTGGAAGGCAGGCCCCTGGCCCCACCCTGGCCACCCGCCTTGAGGAACGCACAGCCAGCGGGAGAGTCCCACGCAGGCCACCCTGGAGCCACCCCCCAGGGGACCCGTGTTCATGGGCAAAGGCGAGTCTCACTGAAGCATTTTTAAAATAAGCATTTCCCTGAGATTCATGTGTCTTTCCCTCAGCGCATCATTTCGCTGTTATTTTTTGCAGCGCAGGGATATTGTTACTGACAATCCTCTCCCTTCAGGGGTTGAACAGAGCCCCTGCTGGCCTGCACTGGACTGAGGAATGACGTCCCACTTGTCCAGTCTCTCGGATCTCAACATGCAGTGGAAGTCAACAAACCAGGACATCAAAGCACTGAGATTAATTCTCTCTTTACTTAAGTGAGCGGCAGGACAAAAGGTCTGTTTCTATCATTAAAAATGACATCATGCTATTTCCCCCAAAGGAATTCTTAAAACTTGAACTGCAACAGGTTATGTGAGAGACTTTTTGTTAAAGTTAATGTTGATTCCATCGCCTGGTGCCTACAGCTGGGGAAACTGAGGGGCATTTGACTTTCCGCCACGGCCTTCCTTCAAGTTCAGGTAGACCACTTTACCGGTAAACCCACAGGTGTTGAAAACTAGTTTGGCAGAACCTGTCTGAGCAGAAGTGATTCACGAATCAGGGAGGTCCAGAGAGCTCCGCCCAGTACCCAGGGAAGGGGAGCCTACCTGGAGCTGACCCCGAGGTGGGGCTGACTGCAGCAGCTCAGCAGTCACCCTGGGGACTCAGGGACCAGGTTCCAGTGTGCCCACCTCCCAACCAGCCCAGGAAGCAGTCTCCACTGCAGTTGGTTTACCCATAAGCATCCAGCAGGCGCTTACCTCAACCAGATGCTTCCTGGGCTTGCAGTTCTGCTGGGTGCCAAGGAAGGACCACACCTGACTGTGGCCTCACTCTAACAATCCAGATGTCACGTCTCGGGGGTTGCTTACAGGGACTCTGACCTGCCACACACTCCCTGTCCCCCTCGGCTTTCCTTTGAAGTCTCAGTAGAAGCCCTCATGACCCCATAACTCTTCATTCTTCATGCCTTCAAAACCAATATCACACGGACACCCCAAGTTCTGCTGTCCGCTCGCTGCCCACTGGAGCTGTATCAGGACTCACTTGGCCCCAGGCTGTGTCAGCTCTGAGTGCCTTGAAAGCTGGACATGAGGACAATTCCCTAGGCCGCCCAGAGTCCCCAGGGATCTCTTACCAAATGGCGGTGTCCTACAAAGCCTTTGTGCCCTTGAGCCCATGATGAATGGGCTGAGAGGCCCTTAGACACATTTCCTTTATTTCAGGGCGAAGACCTCAGCTTCTTTCTTCGGTGCTGATCTTGTTGGCAGTCACACCTCCTTGACCACAGCTTCAAATGTTGCTCTTCTGGAGAAAGTGAAAGTTTCTCTGATTTTTATGCTGCACTTCTTGCTCCAAACCTTACTGTAAATCTGGCTAAAAACAGCCGGAAACATTTATTCCAGAGCCTGAAGATCATGAGGCCTTGAAATGTCCTCTGCCAGATCAATCAGTCCATCGCCGTGACCTCAGCCTCACAGTTTCAGGGTCTTTGCCACAGTGTCACCCTGGGCCCGAGTGCAGCTCCCTGAGTTCTTGCTTCCAACTGAGGCCTCGGGAGCATGCCTTCTCTCTTACCCTCTGCCAGCACCGGGCTCTGGGTGCCCACCCTGCCCACTCAGCTCTGCTGATGGCATCGTGGGCTTCCTCCAGGCCGCTCATCCAAACTTTCCCAATTTCCTCCCACAAACCACTTGCAAAGATTTCTGAAGCACATCGGCAGGCACAGACACCTGGATGGGCTCGTCTTCTAGGACCAATCCTACCATGTCTTCCAGTCCTGTCACCTGACAGCCAGGGCAACTGCCACACTATGTATCTTCCAGAATTTAGCCACAGTCTCGGAGAGAGGAAAGGGGAAATTCTGCTCAAGATTGAATATTCAAGTCCTGCAGAGGGGCGCACCTGGACACATAAGATATGAAGAAAATTCAATCATAAAAAATTTACTTTTTCTGAAACCGAAATTTTTGCACACATTCGTGATCTGAAATTCATACCTACTTCACACATGAAGGACTGACTTCAATTAGGTCAGCCGCCACCTAACTAGGTAAAGGAGGCAGTCCGTACGTCTAAGTTTAGAGAGAGAAAGAAAAAGACTGACTTGAGGAAGGAAACTGTGCTATTTGCATTTCTATAATGTAAGATAATATATAAGTGGCCCCTAAACATTCCACTGCTGGCTCTTCTTGCTACAATCTAGCAGCTATGGCCTCTGGTACCCACTCAGGCCCACAGGTTGTTTCCTTATAGCTCACTAGCTAAGGATATTCTTAATATTTTCAAATGGTAGAAAAACAAACCAAAAGATTGTGCAGAGCACAGTGTGCTGATCTGAGGCACTCCATGTTGAATGGAACAGAAGCTTCTGCCCAACCCTGAGCCATGCCGGTGTGCCAGCAACTGTTGGCCATGAGCTGCTCCACTTTGAGTCCAAATGCTAAGACAGTGCAGCACTGCCCCTCATTTGTGCAAGTACCTGACACCACCTGCCCAGCACCCCAGAAGGCACCAATGGACAAATGACTTATAGGCACCAACTTACAAAACAAACCCAGGAGCACCTGGACTCGGGCACACCTGAACCACGCTGGAACACCAGACACGGGAGCTAAGACCCTAAAATGAGGAGCCCCCAAGACTGTAGATGGCAGCACCCTGACCACGTCCCAGGAAGTCATAGCTGTTGCCCAGGAAGTCACCATAATGACTGACCTCCAATTTCCTGTCCCTGGGGGCTCAGCACAGCAGGTTCACCTGTCCATCACAACTCAAGGCCACTCCAAGCTGACACTCTAACTGAAGCCAAGACTGACCGCCTGGACCTCTGCCTCACAGCTTGGCCCAACCGTCCATTAAAACCCCTCTGGGACCACCCAGAGTGGCTCTTGGCCTCTGCCTTCACCTCTCTGCGCTGTGCTCTCGGCTCACACGTAGCCCTCCTTAGTCTGTCCCCTAGGTAAGCGTGACATGTGAAGGGTGACATGTGACTTGAGTGCTACAGATACTAGAAATTAAGATTGGGATGGGATAAAAGGACTTGCATTTGCCTGGCTTTGACCACCAGGTGACCTGGTCACCACCATGGAAAGCGGTGTGACCTGTGAGTTTCTTATTGAGCGAATCCCGGCGTCACGGGGACAAGTACAGGCCTTTTTTCTGTTAATGACAGCTTACTACTCTAACATTGGAAAACTATATGAAATTCAAGTTCATTTCCCCAATACAATGTTATTGGAGTAGAATGGTACTATTTGTTTGTATAGAATCTGTGCTACAATGGAAAGGTCAGAGAGTTGCTGCAAACCCTACGACCCCCACGACCCCAGATATCTGGTAGACATCAATCTACAGAGTGAGTTTGACCCAGTACCTAACTTCCAGGTTGAACAAGCCACAAAACCGGAAGGGTCATCAGTTAACCGGTAGGCCTGCTGGCCCTCCCTGGTGCTGGACATTGAACACCTGCTTGCTGCCTGGGTGAGCCACCCTGTGCGGAGCTCTGAGCCACCTAAGTGCCATCCGAGCCAGAGCTGATCTTCTCATCTTGAAATTCTGCCCAGATGCTGCTGGGAATTGTTTCTACGGCTTCAATGTTCTCATCTTAGTTTTTAAACTCACAGAAAAAGTTTGGCTCTATTTAACGTGTGTGCCAGTTAAGAAAGAAGCCACCGCAGGTTGCAAGTGACCCATAAATTGTGATGTGCTTTGTTCACCTCTGAAATAAAGACCCCGTCATAGAAAGATGCCAGAATTGTTCCACGATCAGTAACAGGTAAGTTCTTCACGGATTTGTGTCTGGGAGAGTGAGTGCAGTAGTGGTCTTCAGGGCGTGCCGCTAGGCAGGAGACTGTGTCCACCTGTGTCCCTGATTCTCACATGTCACAGGCAGGGCCGTCCCCATTCTGCAGAGGGGGGAACGCCGGGGAGGAGAAGGGGATGCTGGTTCACGGGGGTCGGCCACAGGGGCAGCTCCCAACCCGGGTCACCTGGTCTCTGCCTTCTCCTCTGCGCAGGGCCGCCTTCCCCACGACTTCCAGTCGCTGACCACCCACCAGCCTCTGTGTCCTCTTATTCTTTGTGAGAAGCCCCCACGTGTGAGCTGCTTCAGGGGAGCTCAGCTCTGTGCCACCCTGCGGAAGCCTCTGGGCAGCAGGTGGATGGGGTGGCTTCAGGTGATGGAGGTGTGGAGTCCAGCAAACAGAACTGACCTGCGCTGACTCCTCTGGCAACATCCGCTCTCATTTTCTGACCCTCGCTGGCCAAGATGTTACCTCCAGTGCTTTCCTCTCCAGGAGAATGAGTGGCTGGACCTGCTGGGGAGGCTGCCCTGGACAGGAACCTCTCACTGGACGGTCAGCTTGGTGGCTGGACCTGCTGGGGAGCCTGCCTGGACAGGAGCCTCTCGCTGGACGGTCAGCTTGGTGGCTGGACCTGCTGGGGAGCCTGCCTGGACAGGAACCTCTCACTGGACGGTCAGCTTGGTGGCTGGACCTGCTGGGGAGCCTGCCTGGACAGGAGCCTCTCACTGGACGGTCAGCTTGGTGGCTGGACCTGCTGGGGAGCCTGCCTGGACAGGAGCCTCTCACTGGATGGTCAGCGTGGTGGCTGGACCTGCTGGGGAGGCTGCCCTGGACAGGAACCTCTCACTGGATGGTCAGCTTGGTGGCTGGACCTGCTGGGGAGGCTGCCCTGGACAGGAACCTCTCACTGGACGGTCAGCGTGGTGGCTGGACCTGCTGGGGAGGCTGCCCTGGACAGGAACCTCTCACTGGATGGTCAGCTTGGTGGCTGGACCTGCTGGGGAGGCTGCCCTGGACAGGAACCTCTCACTGGACGGTCAGCTTGGTGGCTGGACCTGCTGGGGAGGCTGCCCTGGACAGGAGCCTCTCACTGGATGGTCAGCTTGGTGGCTGGACCTGCTGGGGAGGCTGCCTGGACAGGAGCCTCTCACTGGACGGTCAGCGTGGTGGCTGGACCTGCTGGGGAGCCTGCCTGGACAGGAGCCTCTCACTGGACGGTCAGCTTGGTGGCTGGACCTGCTGGGGAGGCTGCCTGGACAGGAGCCTCTCACTGGACGGTCAGCGTGGTGGCTGGACCTGCTGGGGAGCCTGCCTGGACAGGAGCCTCTCACTGGACGGTCAGCTTGGTGGCTGGACCTGCTGGGGAGGCTGCCCTGGACAGGAGCCTCTCACTGGATGGTCAGCGTGGTGGCTGGACCTGCTGGGGAGCCTGCCTGGACAGGAGCCTCTCACTGGACGGTCAGCTTGGTGGCTGGACCTGCTGGGGAGGCTGCCCTGGACAGGAGCCTCTCACTGGACGGTCAGCGTGGTGGCTGGACCTGCTGGGGAGCCTGCCTGGACAGGAGCCTCTCACTGGATGGTCAGCTTGGTGGCTGGACCTGCTGGGGAGGCTGCCCTGGACAGGAGCCTCTCACTGGATGGTCAGCTTGGTGGCTGGACCTGCTGGGGAGCCTGCCTGGACAGGAGCCTCTCACTGGATGGTCAGCTTGGTGGCTGGACCTGCTGGGGAGGCTGCCCTGGACAGGAACCTCTCACTGGACGGTCAGCTTGGTGGCTGGACCTGCTGGGGAGGCTGCCCTGGACAGGAGCCTCTCGCTGGATGGTCAGCGTGGTGGCTGGACCTGCTGGGGAGCCTGCCTGGACAGGAGCCTCTCACTGGATGGTCAGCTTGGTGGCTGGACCTGCTGGGGAGGCTGCCCTGGACAGGAGCCTCTCACTGGACGGTCAGCTTGGTGGCTGGACCTGCTGGGGAGCCTGCCTGGACAGGAGCCTCTCACTGGACGGTCAGCTTGGTGGCTGGACCTGCTGGGGAGCCTGCCTGGACAGGAGCCTCTCACTGGACGGTCAGCGTGGTGGCTGGACCTGCTGGGGAGGCTGCCCTGGACAGGAGCCTCTCACTGGATGGTCAGCGTGGTGGCTGGACCTGCTGGGGAGGCTGCCTGGACAGGAGCCTCTCACTGGACGGTCAGCTTGGTGGCTGGACCTGCTGGGGAGCCTGCCTGGACAGGAACCTCTCACTGGACGGTCAGCTTGGTGGCTGGACCTGCTGGGGAGGCTGCCCTGGACAGGAGCCTCTCACTGGATGGTCAGCTTGGTGGCTGGACCTGCTGGGGAGGCTGCCCTGGACAGGAACCTCTCACTGGATGGTCAGCTTGGTGGCTGGACCTGCTGGGGAGGCTGCCCTGGACAGGAGCCTCTCGCTGGATGGTCAGCGTGGTTGCTGGACCTGCTGGGGAGCCTGCCTGGACAGGAGCCTCTCACTGGACGGTCAGCTTGGTGGCTGGACCTGCTGGGGAGGCTGCCCTGGACAGGAGCCTCTCACTGGACGGTCAGCGTGGTGGCTGGACCTGCTGGGGAGCCTGCCTGGACAGGAGCCTCTCACTGGATGGTCAGCTTGGTGGCTGGACCTGCTGGGGAGGCTGCCCTGGACAGGAGCCTCTCACTGGATGGTCAGCTTGGTGGCTGGACCTGCTGGGGAGGCTGCCCTGGACAGGAGCCTCTCACTGGATGGTCAGCTTGGTGGCTGGACCTGCTGGGGAGGCTGCCCTGGACAGGAGCCTCTCACTGGATGGTCAGCTTGGTGGCTGGACCTGCTGGGGAGGCTGCCTGGACAGGAGCCTCTCACTGGATGGTCAGCTTGGTGGCTGGACCTGCTGGGGAGCCTGCCTGGACAGGAGCCTCTCACTGGACGGTCAGCTTGGTGGCTGGACCTGCTGGGGAGGCTGCCCTGGACAGGAGCCTCTCACTGGATGGTCAGCTTGGTGGCTGGACCTGCTGGGGAGGCTGCCCTGGACAGGAGCCTCTCACTGGATGGTCAGCTTGGTGGCTGGACCTGCTGGGGAGGCTGCCCTGGACAGGAACCTCTCACTGGATGGTCAGCTTGGTGGCTGGACCTGCTGGGGAGCCTGCCCTGGACAGGAACCTCTCACTGGACGGTCAGCGTGGTGGCTGGACCTGCTGGGGAGGCTGCCCTGGACAGGAGCCTCTCGCTGGACGGTCAGCTTGGTGGCTGGACCTGCTGGGGAGCCTGCCTGGACAGGAGCCTCTCGCTGGATGGTCAGCTTGGTGGCTGGACCTGCTGGGGAGGCTGCCCTGGACAGGAACCTCTCACTGGACGGTCAGCTTGGTGGCTGGACCTGCTGGGGAGGCTGCCCTGGACAGGAACCTCTCACTGGACGGTCAGCTTGGTGGCTGGACCTGCTGGGGAGGCTGTCCTGGACAGGAGCCTCTCACTGGATGGTCAGCTTGGTGGCTGGACCTGCTGGGGAGCCTGCCTGGACAGGAGCCTCTCACTGGATGGTCAGCTTGGTGGCTGGACCTGCTGGGGAGGCTGCCCTGGACAGGAGCCTCTCACTGGATGGTCAGCTTGGTGGCTGGACCTGCTGGGGAGGCTGCCTGGACAGGAGCCTCTCACTGGATGGTCAGCTTGGTGGCTGGACCTGCTGGGGAGCCTGCCTGGACAGGAACCTCTCACTGGATGGTCAGCTTGGTGGCTGGACCTGCTGGGGAGGCTGCCCTGGACAGGAGCCTCTCACTGGATGGTCAGCTTGGTGGCTGGACCTGCTGGGGAGGCTGCCTGGACAGGAGCCTCTCACTGGATGGTCAGCTTGGTGGCTGGACCTGCTGGGGAGCCTGCCTGGACAGGAGCCTCTCACTGGACGGTCAGCTTGGTGGCTGGACCTGCTGGGGAGGCTTCCCTGGACAGGAGCCTCTCGCTGGATGGTCAGCTTGGTGGCTGGACCTGCTGGGGAGGCTGCCCTGGACAGGAGCCTCTCACTGGATGGTCAGCTTGGTGGCTGGACCTGCTGGGGAGCCTGCCTGGACAGGAGCCTCTCACTGGATGGTCAGCTTGGTGGCTGGACCTGCTGGGGAGCCTGCCTGGACAGGAGCCTCTCACTGGACGGTCAGCGTGGTGGCTGGACCTGCTGGGGAGGCTGCCCTGGACAGGAGCCTCTCGCTGGACGGTCAGCTTGGTGGCTGGACCTGCTGGGGAGGCTGCCCTGGACAGGAGCCTCTCGCTGGACGGTCAGCTTGGTGGCTGGACCTGCTGGGGAGGCTGCCCTGGACAGGCTCCTCTCGCTGGACGGTCAGCCTTCATGGCCCCACTTCTCTGAGGTCCAGCAGCCTGTACTGGGCCTTGCAGGCCTCCGTCTTTTCCTTTGAAACTTCACCCCTTAAACACTGAAGATCGCAGGAGACTCCCAACCTAAGTTTCCGGGTACCCAGTGAGCAGCCCCTGAAGGGCACCCGGCAGTAGTCATTCCCTCCTCCCTCCCTCCAGTCCTCCCAAATGGACTTTGCCAGTGCTGCGGTGCCCTTGGGACTCTCCTCTCTGCCACTTTGAGATTTTTAAACGTGTGGATGGACGGCGGCCTCCGGGCTGCGCTCTGGGGCCCACCTCGGGTGAGTGGTGCCCAGGGAGGATTTCTGGGCAGCCTCTGGCTGTTCCGACTGGGCTTAGGCCAACAGCTGGGTTCTGCCTGGGATGAGGCTGAACAGCGAGTGGTGGGTGGCCGCTTCCTTGGTGCCCTGCCTTGCCGTCAGAGTCCCCGAGACCCCAGGAGTGCCACCAGAGGGGCCCTCAGCTGGGCGGGGTGCCTCCCATGGGAGGGTGTGCCCTCGGAAGGCAGTCGGGGGGCCTCACCCACGTCCCTGTGAGTGTGACGGTTCCTTTGGGGAAGCCTCTCTGCGGAGGCCCTGCCCCCTCTTCCAGCTGGGGCAGCCCGGTGCTCCCAGGCGTGACAGTGTGACTGCGCCCTCTGCCTCTGTGCCCGCCTTCCTGGGGTTCTCCCTTCCGTCCACTTCAGACCTCCCTGCTCTGACCTCCTGCTGGCCACCCTGTGCCGGGAGCCTGGCCCTGCCGACTCCTGGTTCAGGGCTCCCTCCAGGACCTGTCCTAGGTCTGCAGTGGGCAACACTGTTTTAGTCTGGGTTTTGCTGCTGTGACAAAAGACCTGACCAGAGCAATTAGAGGAAGGAAAGTTATTTGGGGCTCACGGGTTACAGAGGTCTCGGGGCACAGACAACCGTTTCATCCCTCGGGGCCTGAGATGAGGTGGAACATCCTGGCAGAAGGGTGTGGCGGAGGAGAGCAGCAGGGGACATGGCACTAGGAAGCAGAGAGAGACACTTCACCCACCAAGGACAAAATATAAACCCAGAGGCACACACACCCCCAGGGACCCTCCTTCTCCAGCCACAGCCCAGCTGCCTACAGTTACCACCTACTTAACCTCTGTCACGGGATTCATGCACTGATGAATTCAGACTCCTGTGACCAATCCTCTGACCTCGGAATTTTCTGCATTTCTCACACATGAGCTTTGGGGGAGACCTCACGTCTAAACCATGATAGACGCATTATTACGGTGACCCAAACAGCCTGGTACTGTTGGGACACACGAGTCCTCTGCACCAGTGCCTACAGCAAAAAGTGAACACTCAAGCCGGCTGCGGGGGCTCAGGCCTGTAACCCCAGCTACTCAGGAGGCCGAGGCAGAGCCTCGGAGCAGTGTCCTGAGAGGCGGCGTGGTCTCCCTCCGCACTTTGCACCTCTCCTCCCATCCCGTCATGATTCGGAGGTGACATAAAGCACGGGGCATGTGTGGCCGGCTCCCCCTCCTCGCTGCTCTGAGAAAGTCCCAGGTCATAGGTACCCTGTGCCTTGAACTAGGTTCAACAGCAGAAACCCAGGTCAGGGGTCAAAACCATGATTGTGACTAATTAAAATGTTGATTCTCAAAGAAGCCTTCACATATGCACACTCAACACACGGCCCAGTGCAGGGCTGGCTTTTGGTGACCAACCTGTGGAGTACCCCAGTCTCATTCAGGGGCAGCCCATAGGTTTCATGTCTGTGAATTTACTCAGCTGCTCATTTAAAGTCATTAAAGATGTTTTCGGTGTGTGAAGCCCTGATCCTGGGTGTGCCAACAAAAGCCAGGGTCATGACCCGCGATCACTGTGGGCCACGGCATTTCCTGGCGGCGTGTCCTGCTCCCAGGACCCACATGGCACTGCCCCAGCCCTGCTGTGGTGGGACATGCAGAGAGGGACAGCCCCAGGCTGCAGGGCTGTCAGGGGGTGGGGCAGGCGGCTGAGCCTTTGGGTCCCTGCCCTCTGACAGACCACAGCCCCGGGCCACCCGCGCAGCCATCACAAGCTCTCCTGGCCAGCACTCCTGGCCTCCTTCACGTGGGAGTGGCCTGGAGCTCCAGGCTAAGGTTGTCATTTTCCTCCTGCTAGACCACCCACAGGGCCACCTGGGCACCTTGGGATTTAGCACCTTCCTCACCTCCTGCTAGACCACCCACAGGGCCACCTGGGCACCTTGGGCTTTAGCACCTTACTCACCTCCTGCTGAGACCACCCACAGGGCCACCTGGGCACCTTGGGATTTAGCACCTTACTCACCTCCTGCTGAGACCACCCACAGGGCCACCTGGGCACCTTGGGATTTAGCACCTTACTCACCTCCTGCTGAGACCACCCACAGGGCCACCTGGGCACCTTGGGATTTAGCACCTTACTCACCTCCTGCTGAGACCACCCACAGGGCCACCTGGGCACTTGGGATTTAGCACCTTACTCACCTCCTGCTAGACCACCCACAGGGCCACCTGGGCACCTTGGGATTTAGCACCTTACTCACCTCCTGCTGAGACCACCCACAGGGCCACCTGGGCACCTTGGGATTTAGCACCTTACTCACCTCCTGCTGAGACCACCCACAGGGCCACCTGGGCACTTGGGATTTAGCACCTTACTCACCTCCTGCTAGACCACCCACAGGGCCACCTGGGCACCTTGGGATTTAGCACCTTACTCACCTCCTGCTAGACCACCCACAGGGCCACCTGGGCACCTTGGGATTTAGCACCTTACTCACCTCCTGCTGAGACCACCCACAGGGCCACCTGGGCACCTTGGGATTTAGCACCTTACTCACCTCCTGCTGAGACCACCCACAGGGCCACCTGGGCACCTTCAGATTTAGCACCTTACTCACCTCCTGCTGAGACCACCCACAGGGCCACCTGGGCACCTTCAGATTTAGCACCTTACTCACCTCCTGCTGAGACCACCCACAGGGCCACCTGGGCACCTTGGGATTTAGCACCTTACTCACCTCCTGCTAGACCACCCACAGGGCCACCTGGGCACCTTGGGATTTAGCACCTTACTCACCTCCTGCTGAGACCACCCACAGGGCCACCTGGGCACCTTCAGATTTAGCACCTTACTCACCTCCTGCTGAGACCACCCACAGGGCCACCTGGGCACCTTCAGATTTAGCACCTTACTCACCTCCTGCTGAGACCACCCACAGGGCCACCTGGGCACCTTGGGATTTAGCACCTTACTCACCTCCTGCTAGACCACCCACAGGGCCACCTGGGCACCTTGGGATTTAGCACCTTACTCACCTCCTGCTAGACCACCCACAGGGCCACCTGGGCACCTTGGGCTTTAGCACCTTACTCACCTCCTGCTGAGACCACCCACAGGGCCACCTGGGCACCTTGGGATTTAGCACCTTACTCACCTCCTGCTGAGACCACCCACAGGGCCACCTGGGCACCTTGGGATTTAGCACCTTACTCACCTCCTGCTGAGACCACCCACAGGGCCACCTGGGCACCTTGGGATTTAGCACCTTACCTCCTGCTGAGACCACCCACAGGGCCACCTGGGCACCTTGGGATTTAGCACCTTCCTCACCTCCTGCTAGACCACCCACAGGGCCACCTGGGCACCTTGGGCTTTAGCACCTTACTCACCTCCTGCTGAGACCACCCACAGGGCCACCTGGGCACCTTGGGATTTAGCACCTTACTCACCTCCTGCTGAGACCACCCACAGGGCCACCTGGGCACCTTGGGATTTAGCACCTTACTCACCTCCTGCTGAGACCACCCACAGGGCCACCTGGGCACCTTGGGATTTAGCACCTTACCTCCTGCTGAGACCACCCACAGGGCCACCTGGGCACCTTGGGATTTAGCACCTTACTCACCTCCTGCTGAGACCACCCACAGGGCCACCTGGGCACCTTGGGATTTAGCACCTTACTCACCTCCTGCTGAGACCACCCACAGGGCCACCTGGGCACCTTGGGATTTAGCACCTTACTCACCTCCTGCTGAGACCACCCTCAGGGCCACCTGGGCACCTTGGGATTTAGCACCTTACTCACCTCCTGCTGAGACCACCCACAGGGCCACCTGGGCACCTTGGGCTTTAGCACCTTACTCAGGTCCTGCTGAGACCACCCACAAGCCCACCTGGGCACCTTGGGATTTAGCACCTTCCTCACCTCCTGCTGAGACCACCCACAGGGCCACCTGAGCACCTTGGGATTCAGCACCTTCCTCACCTCCTGCTGAGACCACCCACAGGGCCACCTGAGCACCTTGGGACTCAGCACCTTACTCACCTCCTGCTGAGACCACCCACAGGGCCACCTGGGCACCTTGGGATTTAGCACCTTACTCACCTCCTGCTGAGACCACCCTCAGGGTCACCTGGGCACCTTGGGATTTAGCACCTTACTCACCTCCTGCTGAGACCACCCACAGGGCCACCTGGGCACCTTGGGCTTTAGCACCTTACTCAGGTCCTGCTGAGACCACCCACAAGCCCACCTGGGCACCTTGGGATTTAGCACCTTCCTCACCTCCTGCTGAGACCACCCACAGGGCCACCTGAGCACCTTGGGATTCAGCACCTTCCTCACCTCCTGCTGAGACCACCCACAGGGCCACCTGAGCACCTTGGGACTCAGCACCTTACTCACCTCCTGCTGAGACCACCCACAAGGCCACCTTCCTCAGGGCTGGACAATGTGAAGGGCGTGTTTGTGGCAGGGTCTCCAGCTCTGCCTGGTGCAGCTGCACTGGTTCCCGCAGTGTGACCCTACCACAAGTAACAGCATGCCTGGTTTGGTGGATGGACGGATGTGCCCTTGGGCCACCTGAGTCTGGTGGCCTGTGGAAGATGACGCCCCGCACACCGTGCACCACTGGACTGACCCCAGAACATCTCCTGCTCAGCCCCATGACAGAGGTGAGGAGCACAGTTTCCGCGTGGGAGAGCAGTGGGAAAGACCTCTGGCTGAACACACTGGGCACGCTCGAGAACCAGTTCCTGTTTCCTTTGCCACGTCTCGTGGTGTCGCTTTCCTGCTCTCTTTGGGAGTAGTCCAGTTGCAGTTTCTGTGGCTTAGGTTTCTTCCCACCCTATGAAGAAAGCCAGAGACGGTAGGAGTGGCCAGGGGTGCTGTCCAGGGACGCCTCCCCCGGACCCTTGACCTGGACCCACACCCTCCCCGACTCCTGCTCAGCATGTGGCCGTGTCTCTGCCTTTCTGCTTCTGAGGGGCTGCGTGGGAGGATGACTGGACACTTGGTCGTCCTTCCACGAGCCTCCCATCCAGCGGGGAGTGAAGACTACCCGGTCCTCGAGTGTCGGGTGCAGCTGATGCAGACAGGTGGATGGAGAGGCCCAGTTGCTGCATCAGGAGTGAGTGCTGTGACAGGGAGGCTCCGGTCAGGGCCTCTGACCATGGACACTCAGTTTGGAGGCTAGAAGTCCATGATAAGATGGCGCCAGGGTGGTTTCAGGAGAGGCCCCTTCTCCTGGCCTGCAGATGGCAGGCCCTGCCCAGTCCTCCCCTGGTCTCCTCCACTCGTGCTGAGGGAGAGGGAGCACCTGTGCTCAGGCTGTGCCCACGCCTGGGCCCTCACATGGCTGCGGTCACCTCCCTGAGGCTCGCCCTCCACACACTGTCTCGTGGGGGCAGCGGCTCAGCCCTGAACCTCAGGGGACGCGGTGGTGTCCACAGGAGCTCCTTCAGCTTCTCCATGTCCAGCAGGTGACTGAGAGCCAGCTACAGCCTCTACTCTCAGTGTCCTCGTGGGGAAGGTGACCAGTGTGCACTCCTCAGAAGGACTGCGAGGACTGAGTCGAATGGAAAGTGCAGTGTGCCCGCTAAGGATGTGGCACGCGGTGCTGAAGTGCCACTTCCGTCACCGTGACTCTTATGATCCACCGACTGTCCAGGGCAGTAAGTACGCCCACGGTGGGAAAGACCAGCGAGACCTGGGGCTGGGGATTGTCCTGGGTGAAGTGGGAACCCAGCATCTGGGGAGGGTTGACTTCCCGTCACAAAGGTCGAGGTCCAGTCCTGTTCTGGATTCACTTCCGACATGAACTTGAACAAGTTTTAAAACCCTTTTCAGATTCAGCGTTCTCACCTGTGAAAATAATGACGTTTTCCAGGTGTGAAAACTATATTGCGCCATGGAGGGAGGGCACTGCAGCCGAGCAGGTGAGCGGGAACTTGATGAAGCCAGTTGTCATTACCAGGCCCTGACCGTGCACCTGGGGCATGGGAAACCCCCGGTGCATTTGGGGACAGAGAGGGGTAGCAGGCTCATGCCAGGCAGAGAGGCCCCCATGTGGGGAAGGGAGAAGGAGGGGCAGAGGCTCACCGGAGTCGGCCCCTGCTGCACCACAGCCCCCCAGAGCCCATGGCTAAAGCAACACTTGGTCAGTCTCATACTTTTGGTCTTGTGTAGCCTGGGGACAGCTGGCAGCTGCACTTGAGGAGTGGGTCACCTGGTTTGGGCCTCCTGCGCCAGACTCCTGGGCTGCTCCCTCCTGCACCCCCAGCCCAGTGACCCAGCAGGGCCGTCTGCAGAGTGTGGTGGCCCATCCTTCCCTGCAAGAGGCCCAGAGGAAGGAAGGTGAGGTGGCCCCCGCCTCCATCAGGCCTGGGTACTCCTGCTGCGTTCCGCTCACAGCAGGGAAGGCAAAGCTCGGCACACGCACACACACATGTGCACACACAATGCACACACATGCACACACACATGTGCACACACACATGTGCACACACAATGCGCACACACAATGCACACACATGCACACACACATGTGCACACACAATGCTCACACACACATGTGCACACACAATGCACACACACATACGCATGCATACGTGCACACACACATGCATACATACATGCACACACATGTGCACACACAATGCACACACACATACGCATGCATACGTGCACACACACATGCATACATACATGCACACACATGTGCACACACATGCACACACACACACATGCACACAGACACACACACGTGTACCTCTGAAGAGGAGCCGTGCAGCGTGTGCTGGACAGATCATAAAGCCGGCGCATGCACCGTGCCTCTGACTTCGAGGTAGCGGGCTGCAGACTCAGGGGTTTGCAGTCAGTGTGACAGCCAGAGGACACAGGAATTCACTGCTGTCAGACGTGGGTCCCCGGGTCTCCTGGACTCACTTGCCTAGGGGAAGTGGAAGGCTGTGCTATTTGAGAGGATGAAGAAGAAAGAGAAGCATCCGAAGAGAACACAGGGAGGGCCTGGGTCACCAGGCTGCGGCCGCTTCCTGTCAGGGTGCCAGGAGAGCCTGGACTCAGGCAGGCCCTCATGGTCGCACTTTGGCCTCTTCCTCTGTAGCTGAGCAGTCGGATAAGACCCTGAGGGAGAGTCGTGGGCTGTCACACACTGACCAGGCTGCCGGAACATTCCGGATGGCACCACCATGGGAAGTCCTGTGGGGTGGAGTTGTTTTGAGACAGCTGTGAAAGGACATTTGTGCAGAAATACTTCTGCATTAGTAGAAAACAAACTAACAACAACATCTGAAAGCAGGACGCCCTGGGGTGGGCACGGTTGAGGGAAGGCCTTAGAGAAGATCCTGAGCACAGACGCTTGGTGGCTTGGTGGCTGCGTGGGGACACCACTGGGGACGTGGGGAGCCCTGTGGTGGGGCCACGCCAGATGGCGTGTCTTTGCATCTGGTTTCTTGGGGTCTTGCAGCCCACTCAGCTGTGCCCTGAAGAGAAGGCCGGTGTTCTGTGGGAACCCCGGGAAGGCCAGAGTGCTGCCTGGGGAGGAAGGAGAGATGTCCTGCAGAGCTCTGAGGGAGGGCCACCTCCAGAGACCCTGGCCGCCCCAGCAGGCTCGCCTGGGAAGGACCCCGCCTTAGCAGTCCCCAGATCCCTGGCTCCCAAGTCAGGGTCCTCAGGTGGGCTGCCCCCGGCTGACAGAGCCTTCGCTACCTGCTCTTTCTCTAGGAAAAGGGGTCTAAGTCATTTTTGCTTAAGGGGTTTGGTTTCCTGACACTCAAGAAACTAAGGGGGGACAGTCCCAGCAGGCCCCAAGCCCACGGCGCCCAGTAAGAGCAGCCTCATGGTCCTGGGGGAGCTGCTGTCCCACCAAGTCCCACAAAGTGGCCTTGTGGGGTCTGGCTGTCTGGGTTCTGTGCAAGGTCAATCGCTTTATTTAAAACATAATAAAACGATGGCAGAAGGAACTTGGTGACCCCGTCTCAGAGTTTCCCAAAGGACAAAAAGAATTGAGGGCTTTGAAAAGTGAGTCCCAACTTTTATGGGTTTTCTGTCCCCAGGCCCCAGACCAGGCAGGCCCTGCCCTCCCCAGGGTATTGAAATGCAAATGCGGGCCCCGAGGCTCCCTGGGACCCTGCTTCCACACTGGAGAATAGTCTGAGCAGCCCATTCAGAGCCCTGAACGTGAGCCTCACCCTGAGAACCCGCTCACTCGCCTGGTGCTCCCAGAGCAGCGGCCAGGAGCAGGGGGCCACAGAGCAGCCCCTGCTGGACGGGAGGCAGATGTGCAGATGGGCTCGGGCCAGAAGCAAGGGGTCTTGCTGTCTGGGCGCTCGCTCGGCTTATTTATTTATTTGAGGTGGGTTCTCTGTATCAAAACCTCAACTTCCTTTTTGAAAACTGAAATGTGAAAACGATTTTAGTTCACGTTGCTGCCACATTGCTAGTGACACCAAAGAGCCAGACAGCGCGTCTTAGCGATGAGCCATGGTGGAAGGAATCACAGCAGTAATCTTGTACCATTTCTCCAGTCTCAGTCTCTCCGTCTCTCTTTCTAGTTACACAAGTAATAAATAATTTAGCTCAGACACCGTGTAAATTAAGTTTTAAATTAGCTCGAAGCACTCCACAGCCCACAGAACTCAGGTGGGTTCTGCCCCCTCCTGGGCTGCGGCAGCGCCAGGCGTGGGCTCCTCTGGTGGCTCCAGCCACAGGCCCGGCTCCCGGCTCTCCTCCAACAAGCTGGGGCCTGGGGGCACAGTGGGCCTTCAGCCCAGCCTGGCTCCTGGGGGCACTGGACCAGGTCATGTGTTTATTCTCCAAACAAACCAGAGCTGAAAAAATAAACAGGACAACACGAGGAAACACAGCCACATGCCCTGTGTTCAGACAGAGGCGCCCCGGGACACCCCTCAGCTGCCTCGTGTCTGTGGAAGGCAACCCACCCTGGGCCCCAGGTCCCCGCGCTTGGTCTCCCTTCCCTCTGCTCCTCACTTGCCGCGTTGGTGACAGCAGGCATGGAAATGCAGGTGGCCAGGGGCCAGGCCAGGGCCGGGGAAGTGCAAGTCCTGGGGTTGCAGGAAGCCATGGTGAGCCACACACTCGGGAAAAGACACTTCTTTTCCTTTATCCAAACACCCATATCTGATTACGGAACTTAAAACCAGCAAACACCATCTCCACTCTTCTGTTTTTACATATTAACCACTTTATCACAAGCATGGTTGAGACTCTCTCCCAAAGGAGCTTCTCAGCCCTTTCTCGGATCTCTCAAGAGGCCGTGGTGCAGACAGGGACATACCTGCTGCTTGTATACTCACCCGAATTATCAGTGCTGTGGACTGAGCACAATGAGGGTAGTTACTAAGTATCATCAAGGTTTATCCAATCACTCCTGACTCTAGGAAATGCTGGTTTCCTTGGAGCACTGTGATTCTAGTCCCCTGGTAATATCCACTACGTTTGGAAAATAAATGAAGAGATACACCGTGATTTTGCTTAAAAAATTACAAATAGTTAGCGTCTAGCATAGTACGGCTCCAACTGATCAAAAAGAAAGGTGTAAGTGGATTTTTTAAAAAATCAAAGAAAAACAAATGATATTTCAAGAAATTGTGGGTGAACATTGATTCATTTCAGATTTTAAAAGAAGAGGGAAAGTGTTGGTCACTCTAGGGGGAAAAAGAACACCACCATATTCAGGAGGAGGATGTTATGATTACGAGGCTTTCGGTGCTCGGAGGCTTTGAGCAACCTGGCTTCCTCCTGGTAGATCCTCGCCTCCGCAGCGCCTGATTGCTGCGCCCTTCGTGGTCGTAAGCAACCTTGAGCTGCTAAGATACAGAGACAAGGGCCTTCTGAGGAAAGGAGGGATTGGGGATCTTATTCCTTTTCTGATGTGTTAAAATAAATTCTACAGGGAGGACACAGCTCAGCCCGAGCCCAGAGGGCACCTTCTGCTGAAATAAGCTCAGGTTGGCCTTCCTTCCTTCCCTCCCTCCTTCCCTCCTTGCCTCCCTCCTTCCCTCCTTCCTTCCCTCCTTCCTTCCTTCCCTCCCTCCTTCCTTCCTTCCTTCCTTCCCTCCTTCCTTCCTTCCTTCCCTCCCTCCTTCCTTCCCTCCCTCCTTCCTTCCTTGCCTCCCTCCTTCCTTCCTTCCTTCCTTCCCTCCTTCCTTCCCTCCTTCCTTCCCTCCCTCCTTCCTTCCTTGGCTCCCTCCTTCCTTCCTTCCTTCCTTCCTTCCTTCCTTCCTTCCTTCCCTCCTTCCTTCCCTCCTTCCTTCCCTCCTTCCTTCCCTCCCTCCTTCCTTCCTTGGCTCCCTCCTTCCTTCCTTCCTTCCCTCCTTCCTTCCCTCCTTCCTTCCTTCCCTCCTTCCCTCCTTCCTTCCCTCCTTCCTTCCTTCCCTCCTTCCTTCCCTCCTTCCTTCCTTCCCTCCTTCCTTCCCTCCTTCCTTCCTTCCTTCCCTCCTTCCTTCCCTCCCTCCCTCCCTCCTTCCCTCCTTCCTTCCCTCCTTCCTCCTTCCTTCCCTCCCTCCCTCCCTCCTTCCTTCCTTCCTTCCTTCCCTCCTTCCTTCCCTCCCTCCTTCCTTCCCTCCCTCCCTCCCTCCCTCCTTCCTTCCTTCCTTCCTTCCTTCCTTCCTTCCTTCCTTCCCTCCTTCCTTCCCTCCCTCCTTCCTTCCTTTCTTCCCTCCCTCCCTCCCTCCTTCCTTCCTTCCTTCCTTCCCTCCTTCCCTCCTTCCTTCCCTCCCTCCTTCCCTCCTTCCTTCCCTCCTTCCTTCCTTCCTTCCTTTCCTCCTTCCTTCCTTCCTTCCCTCCCTCCCTCCCTCCTTCCTTCCTTCCTTCCTTCCCTCCTTCCTTCCCTCCCTCCTTCCCTCCTTCCTTCCCTCCTTCCTTCCTTCCTTCCTTTCCTCCTTCCTTCCTTCCTTCCCTCCCTCCCTCCCTCCTTCCTTCCTTCCTTCCTTCCCTCCTTTCTTCCTTCCTTCCTTCCCTCCTTCCTTCCTTCCTTCCCTCCCTCCCTCCCTCCCTCCTTCCTTCCTTCCTTCCTTCCCTCCTTCCCTCCTTCCCTCCTTCCTTCCTTCCCTCCCTCCTTCCTTCCTTCCTTCCTTCCTTCCTTCCTTCCTTCCTTCCTTCCTGTCTTCTTAGAGTAATTACTATGAATTACAAAGTTTAAATTTATAAAAGCCTTTTGAAAAGATAAGTATTTATTTTCTTCGTTTTGCATTTAGCTGTGCTGGTCCGAGCACAGGTCTGGTGGTCCTATGAGGTGGTTTTCAGTGCTGATATGGTATGTGCGGTATCTTAGAGGGTCCATTTGTCCTCCGTCCTCCAGCTGGGACTTATCTGAGGAGCTGGTGCCATCTACTGGACACAGCTCCAGGAAAACCCTGGGCCATTGTCCCCTGCAGCGAACCTCCCAGGGGCAGCTCTTCCCAGGGATGGGAAACAGTTCCTGCCTTCCGTTTTGATGGGGCAATTTAAAGCTTAACACCTACAAGGCACTCATGCCCCCCCTTGCCCACATGTGGAGGACAGCCCCAGGTGGGGAGGAGCCGCAGCCAGAGGACAGCCTCACCTGCACTTGTGCACAGACTACCAGAGATTCATTCTCCCCAAATAACAAGCAATATTAGTTCTGGAAGGGCTCAGACAACTGCCTACGTTGTAACTGAGAAAAATAAGACTAAATGTGGCATCTTATTCAGATCATCATCCTATCCCTGCCAAAGCTAAACCAGAGCAGACCGACCAATGCTCTTCTCATGGCTTCCCTCTCTGCACACCCTTTCTTACCATTTTACTTATAAAAATGAAGCAAAGTGTTGTAATACGTGAAGGGATGTCGCAGGTCCCAGGGACGGTGGGAGAGCAGAGAAGCAGCGCACATTCCTACCCACACACTCACGCTGCGGTTCCTTGGCTCAGTGCACAGAGCACCAGGCTGGCCAACCCTGCAGGCTGGCCAACCCCGGCCCACGCACGGCAGGTGAAGAAGGGTGACTTCCGGCTCACTTACGTTCTGCCGGCATAGCAAGAAAGGACGCGTTAAGCTAAGTATGGCTTACAAAGTGCTTAGGGAGGAGGAAGGCCGTGGGCAGGGGCACAGCCATGCAGCGCGCTTGCCCGGCCTCTGCGGCCCTGGGGTTGAGCAGGAGGAACAGAACTTCACTGGCTGACGTGAGGGTTGGAATTGGCTCTTGGCTTTTTTCAGACCCCTACTGAAATCCCTGTCAGTAAGTTAGCTATAAACAATGTGAATACCAACCGCACACACCCGAATGGGCACCCAAGGGTGACCATCACCTGCACACACCCGAATGGGCACCCAAGGGTGACCATCACCTGTGGACTTACATGCCCCACATGTCTGCACACAGGCAAGGGGCTGCTGATTTGGTTAAGAAAAGACACCAAATCAGTAACAAGTAGGGCAGCCCCAGAGAGAGAGAAAGACTCTATCCACAGCTTGCTGTGTCCCCGGCACTGCTGCAACTGTGACTTGTGACTCGCTCACTCAGTCCTGAGACACACCTGAGTCACAGGTGTCACTGTTGACTCCAGCTCAGACAAGAGCACACCCAGCCCAAGAAGCCCGCGGTCGCTCACCACGCGGGGCTCCACAGTGTGCCAGGGAGCTGCGGCTGCCCGGCCCCTGCGGTTCGCCAGCCCCGTTCACCACGGCCGCCCCGGGAGCTGGCCCTTCACTGGGGCGTTTCCCGAGGCTGCCTGGTGTGCGCCCTCAGCAGATGAGCCTAGGACGCGGGAGGACAGGGCTGCTGCTCTGTGAGGACAAGAGAGCTTTGCGGCAGAGCCCCCACTTTGATTTCCTAGAATACGGTGGTTGTCCTGGATAGGTGTTCTTGTTAAAGTAGAGGGGTTCATCATCGTCAATGCCAGTGAGCAAACGGCTTAAATAAACTGAAGGCTCTTAGGGTTCACTTCTGAAACAGGGTTTATAAGTGTAATTCACTTGACCCAGCCGTCCTGCGAGTCTCAGTGACGTTCAACAGCATAAAGGGGTCGTGAAGCCAAAACTATTGGAATCTCCATCACATTTACATACCATGGACAAAAAATTGCTCTACAAGTTGGTGCTTTCACTCCAATTTATAATTCCTGCAAACAAATATGTGCCTGAATGAAATTGGGAACGACCAGAGCTGAGAGTCTGTGGTTTGCTCATTCATCAGGAACGTCTGCAGTGCTCAAACCCGGGTTGTTCACTCCACCCTCGCTCAGGCCAAAGCTCTGCATAGGACCTCGGCAAGGGCAGAGGAGGAGGCCGCAGAGGGAGCCAAGCACATCCTCTGCCTGCCGTGGATGGTCAGTCAGGATTTGGGAATGGTTCTAAGCAGAGTTTGAGTTACAGATATTGAGGGCAGAGTCGAACTGAGAAGCTGAAAATAGGCAATCAGACAGAATAAAAGTTACTTAAGAAAGTAATGCATGTTCTATTAAAACTTAAAGACCTTTGGAAAAGAAGGGAAGAGACTAGAAATTACTTTAAAATGCTCCAAGTAGATGAAAGATTATTATATGGAAAATACGGTTTTCTGTCATAGTGCATGAGTCCTCTTATGGAGAAGGAGACTGAGATTTCAGTGGAAGAACTGTGTTAAATCATAAATTATTGATCAACGAGGAGGAATGTCCATCGGGACAGACCATAAAGAACTCCAATGGCGTCTCTGTGGAGATGTCATGCGATGCGTGCTCCCTGTGACGGGAGGCTAGAGACGCGCTGCCACTAGGCAGCACAGGAATGGTGCTGCATGCCACCCCTAGACCTGCCTTCCTGCGGATGCTGCCGTCCGCTGACTCCCACCACCTGCACACACTCGGAGCCTTTCCCTCCTGTCTCCCACACCCCACACGAGGGCATCTTGAATGCAGAGGCACACGACAGACGCTTAGGGGAGGCTGCCAGTGACAGTGGTCCCTGAGTCGCCTGCCTGTCACTGTGGCCCTGACGACCGAGCACCCCTCAGTCTCGACCTCATCCCAAGGCCCCAGAAAAGAGCACCAGGTGAACAAGGTCCTCGAACCACAGCACAGACCTTGTTTTTAGCAGACAGCTTCCCTTGGGCACCTGTTCCCAGATGTATTTGCACTGGCCAAGGCAAGTACACAGGTCACCTGAAGTGCTGCTCAGTGCAGTTCTAGACTTTTTTGGTGATATTGCAAAAAGTCTAACGATGAATGGTAAACTCCTGATGGTGGATTCCATACAAGTTTGCAGTCTGTGACGGGCACGTTCCAAAAGGTACAACACAGGCCTGCCCTGCATCCAGACAAAAATCATAACAGAATGCATTAAAAATAAACAAAATCAAATGAAATTGGAAATTTAATCAAGTTTTGTGGTTTACTTGCCTAGAATCGACTCAACTATGTTAAAAGATGATCCCCTTTGGTAGGATTTCCTGGATTTACATTCTACCCCCTAATGAAAAGAGGTGGGGATATGGTCCACACAGACATAAACAAAAATTCTGCTTATACACAAATACATGTGCTGTGTATACATACCTCGGGATAGATGGCTTTATTTAGGTGAACTACATTATAGGGCTTAAAAAGGGCCTCTAAATTTCTTCTTTCCCATAATGAGACACGGAGGAGAAGAGGATCCCTTTACAGGGGCATTTCCTGCTGCCAGCTCTCAGCACAGTGACGGGACTCGGAGACCAGGCCATGGCAAGGCGGGCTTGGATAGGCTGTTCCCTCGGTCCCCACGCGGACGCAGTGATGACCGGCGGCAACTGAGAGGCTCATCAGCGGTCAAGGGCAACACCAAGCCCTCCCCTGGCAGGCCTCGCCCCAGAGCCATGCCGACCCGTCCTGGAGACCGCATCCTGAGGGAAGGGGCAGCTCTTGGCCGAGAGCTGGTGACTTGGACCACAGTGCCATGAGGGCAGATTTCCTACCACGAACAGAGCCAGAGCGGGACAGTCTGGTGTCCAGCTGCCACTCCATGTTAGGTGTCCATGACGCCTGGGTGGCCTGGGACCCGGTCTGCATGGCAGACAGTGGGGACCTAGCCACCCTTCCTTTACTCTTGAGACCATCAGGCTGGTGAGAAAGGTCTATGGATTCCAAACAACAGCTTTTACTGACGTCACTGTCACCAGTTTACCCCCATGTTCCTAGTAGATGGAATCAGGAGTTTACAGATCGAATTAAAATTCTCCAAACCAAAGATCACAAAGACCTAAGACTGACTCCATGGAAGACGGAAATGCAGTTTGGACGTGATGTTCCAAGTCACCAAAAGCTGCATCAGCTCTAACCTTCATGGAGGAAAGGAAGCGAAATCAACAGCTACGCTCCCTGGGAAATCCCCCAATGCTGACTTCGGAGGAGGCCTGCAGAGGAGGCCCCCGCAGAGCGGAGGCCTCCAGCCCTACGTGAAGGGCTGCACACCTCCAGGAGGAAGCAGGAGTCACAGAGAACCCAAGAAGCAGTTGCTCACATCAAAGCCTAATGACTCCCCGTGAGGAGGACGGCTTCCCATGGCTGGATGAAAACGCCGTTGGCTGAGAAAAAATAAAGTGAATTAGAAAGAAAAATGTACGACAGCAGAAACTTGAGACAGGCAGAGGTGAATCGTTTCTATTAAACGGCCTCCACAGGCCCGGGTGTTTAAAGTGGGGCACGTGCTGAAGGCCTAAGAGGACCCCAAGCCATGCTCCGGGTTATCAATCACTAGGGCAGCAGAGGGACTGACCCATGACTGAGGGACTGAGTCACTGAATGCATCCTGCAGTGACAGAGTCTCATCTATAGGACCAGGTCCATGGGAAATATCCCTCTGTTGAGTCCTGAGTTTTTCCAGCAATTTCTCAAAAAAAAAGAAAAGAAAAGAAATTATGTAATATATGCTACTGTGTATCACTTGGTAGGCTCTTTGGACCAGCAGAAAAAACGTACATTTTAAACTTAAATTTTTAATTTTACTGTGCCTTCTGTTAACACTTAGGATTGTGCGTCTTCCAAACGGAGTCCGGTGGATATGGCACTGAGGGTGGCCTTGGCCGGGCACATGTGTCCCATGGAGGCCAGACTTTCTTCTCTGCCTCTGCTCCAGTGGGAGCCCAAGGTGAAGAGGAGTTGCAGAGTGAAGCTCAAGGGCACGGCCTTGCTCCTCCTCTCCCCGGCTCAGGGTGAACCGGGCACCCAGAGGACAGGCATTGAGGCCCCCCGGACATCTCTGCCAGCAAAGGGAAGGGTCTGCCACCAGGCTCTTCCTGCCTGCCCTCCAGACCCTGCCCTCCCGGCTGCTGCAAGGATCCTCAACAGTGGACACTGAGGTGTCTTTTCTCAGACACTTGTCCTCCTGGCTTCAAGGCTTCTGAGTGACCCACCCGTGCCCCTCTGGAGGTCTGTGATGGCAGCTCAGAGAAGGCCCGCCAGGGCAGGACTTAACAGTGAGTCACAGCACATCGCTTCCACTTGAAATGGTTGTCTGCCTTTTAGAGTAATCTTGAATGTTTTTCTCCTGTAGTTGCATTGCCCTTCTGTGAATATGCAATTGTTTGTATGGAAGCTTGGGGACACTATCATTCACATTGCTTTATAAATATAGATCATTTACGACTCATGAATAAATTTTTGCATTTTATTCTGTTTCTAGACCTTGCAAATTGAGCGTTTGAGTGTAGACTTTCACAGTCCCTTGACGTGAACTGCAGCTCGGAGACAAGGTGAGGCGGCTTCAGAGCCACCTGGGTAAACTGTGACACATTTTTTTAAAGCAAGTATTCATTAGCCCCCAACCATTGTGTCTAATCCTTTGTTACACACTATGAAGTGTGTATGTATGTAGGTATGTGTCTATGTAGATTACATATGTGACATTAATGTATACTGTGTGAGCACATGTGTGTCTATCTTAGATTACACACATGTATATATGTGTGTGCATAGATTACATATATGTAATATTAATACACATATGTATGTATGTGTACATATAGGTCACATTTATTTATAGTATTAACATATAATATTGCATATATGTGTGTATTTATTTTACATAGATCACGTATATGTAATATTGGCATGTAAAATATTTGCGCATATGCATGTAGATTACACCTATGTGTGATATTCATATGGCAATCTGTGCCCTTGGGGAGTTAGCATCATCTTCTCAACCCTCTTCTGTGGCAGGTTGTGTTATTATGCTCTGTGTAAACATGGGGAACCGAGTTGGGGACAGGTAAGCCAGCCACCCCATTCTCCTGCCTCTGGGAGCTGAGCTGCCCCTTACATGGCCGTGCTGTTGGGGTGAAAGCACCCACTTCATGTGGATGGCACTACCCCTGAGATTCTCAGGTCCCAGGTCAGATCACTCAGACCTGGGCAGCTGCGCCCAAGCCAGCTGTTGGCTCATCGTGCACACGTGAGGGGTGGCCTCTGCCGCTCAGCTGTGCGCGGTCTGGAAAGGGATATTCGAAGCATCCCCTGTTGAGCATGGGTTACGGGTGTGGCTGGCTCTCCCTGGAAGGGCCTCCCTCCCCACCCCTCAGCCTGGGTCAGCCTCTCCACTTTTGTTGACCAAAAGATCTCACAAGAATGATTTTAGAGGAGGAAAAGTTTATTTGGTGCTCGCAGCTTCAGAGGTGTCGGGCCACAGGAAGCCGACTCCACGGCTCTGGGCCCAGGTGAGGCAGAGCATGGCGGCACAGGGTGTGGCGAAGCAAAGCAGGTCAGGACATGGCACCAGGAAGCAGAGAGCGCTCCACTCACCAGTGACAAAATACACACCCGAGGTCCCACCCCCAGTGACCACCTGCTCCAGCAGGCACACACATACCCGCCTACAGCGACCACCCAGTTAACCACAGCAGGGTCCCTGCACCGAGCAGGGCAAGGCTCCCAACCCAGCTGTCTCACCCCTGAAGTGCTCTCATGGCCTCACACATGAACCGAACAGACACTTCTCAGAAGAGGACATGCAATCAATCAACAAACATGTGAAAAAATGTTCAACATCTCTACAATTAGAGAAATGCCTATCAAAACTACCCTAGGATTTCATCTCATGCCAGTCAGAATGGCAGTCATGAAGAATATACATAACAGTAAGTACTGGCGAGGATGTGGGGGGAAAGGCGCACTTATTGATGGGGAACTGCAAATTGGTGCAGCCAGTCTGGAAAGCAGTATGGAGATTCCTTGGAAAACTGGAATGGAACCACCATGTGACCCAGCTGTCCCACTCCTCAGCTATGCCCAAAGGACCTAAAATCAGCACACTGCAGGGACACAGCCACATCAATGTTCATAGCAGCACAATTCACAATAGTCACTGTGGAGCCAACCTATGTGCCCCTCAGTGGATTAAGAATCTGTGGCATAGACACACAATGGAATTCTACTCAGCATTAAAAGAGAATAAAACCATGGCATTTGCAGGTGAATGGATGGAGCTGGAGAAGATGATGCTAAGTGAAGTTAGCCAATCCCCAAAAAAACAGAGGCTGAATGTTTTCTTTGATATGAGGAGGCCGACTCATGATGGCAATGGAGGGGGAGCATGGGAGGAATGGAGGAGCTTTAGATAGGGCAAAGGGGAGGGAGAGGAAGGAACCTGGTGGCAAACCCACCAGATGTTCCAGCACAAGACGTCCAGGTGAGTGAGAAGTCACTTTCACAGAATCAGTGTAAGTCGGGAGCAGTTCAGTGCACAGGAAAGCACATGGGTCTGGGGACGAAGGCTTCACTCAGCCGACCTCTGCCACTTACTGGCCAGACAGTATTTGCAAGCAAGTTTAAAACAATTCTTTGGTAACACAAGGAAGCAGTATTTTCCTGTTAAGATCCTGATGGTTTCCAGCTCCCTGTGGAAGACCGGCACAGCAGTGGGATGGAGGGACTTTATAGTGGTTTCTAGGAAAGGACCCTTTTATTGAATCCCTGATTATGCTTATGAGAGATCGTGACTCAGGGGAAAGTTTGGTGGTCCCAAAGGCATCCAACTGCCGATAAGATTTCCAGCACAGAATCCTCTCAGAGTGCTCAAAAGCATCCCAACAAAACCGCTCAGTTCCTGTCAGTTACTCTGAAGACAGGCCTCTGGCCAGCATCCCCTCACCTGGAAGTGACCCCTCACCTGGAAGCAACCCCTCACGTGGGAGCGTCCCCTCACCTGGGATCATCCCCTGCAGCAGGCACAGCTGCTGTCTCCCTAGTCAACAGCCTCGTGTGCTGACAAAACCCAAAGTTTCTACTTCTTCAAATGTGCTTTTGATGTCAGGCCTTCATCACATGGGGTGGAAGGGCAGGAGGAGCAGGGCACAGGGGAAGTGACCGCAGCCCTCTCCTCTGTGGTTGGTGCTCTCTGGGCTCCGGGAGTCCCTCCTTCTCCTCTGCATGGGAGGTGAGAGCCACGTGGTGCCGTGGAGGGAGCAGGGGTCAGGGTGAGAAGAGCTGTTGAGAGCCACAGCCGAAGGGGCCCCAGCAAACTTCCAGCTGCCAGCAAACTTCCAGCTCCCGGCTGATGATTGGCTCACAGCGGCCCCAGCAACATCTAGCTGATTGGCTCCTCTGCGGTGATGTTCATTGGAGATGCTCATTGAGCTGTTTCCCCGCCCTTTCAGACTTCCAGCTGATGATTGGCTCACAGTGGCCCCAGCAACATCTAGCTGATTGGCTCCTCTGCGGTGATGTTCATTGGGCTGTTTCCCCACCCTTTCAGACTTCCAGCTGATGATTGGCTCACAGTGGCCCCAGCAACATCTAGCTGATTGGCTCCTCTGTGGTGATGCTCATTGGGCTGTTTCCCTGCACTTTCAGACCACGGAGCTGCTCATTGGGGGACTTCTTTGGCTCCGCCCACGCGACCCAGCCAATCAGCCTCAAGAACAGGAGAATTGTGGGAGGTGTTGAGGGTTGTGTGGGGGTGAGAGGCTTGTGGGAAGCCGGTGGTGGCAGTTGGGCTCTGAGGGTTTTTCCTGAGGAGCTGTTTTGTTTGGCGTTTGTAGTTCTAAAAATAAAGTCAGTTTCTTTTGACAAGTGGCTCCTGAATTGTGCCCAGCCAGACTGCGGCATTTGGTGGCTCGCACGGGGAGCAACTGAGGGTAAGTAAACTGCTCACCCCTGAGGGCAGGGCAAGAGGATGGGTAGCCATTCTAAGTTTCCTCTTTTGTTTTGCTTCATTTTTGTTTTAAGTTGCCTGTCCCTGGAGATGAGTGAGACGGAAGAAAAACCGCTCACATCTGAGGAAAAACTATTTGGGTCTGAGGAACAGATAGGGAGAAAGGACGGATGCACATGTCAGGAGGATAGAAAGGCTATAATGAATTTTTGTTGTTCCCTTTTTATTTCATTCTGTCTTGGTTTGTTTGGCATCATCTTGTTGGGTTGTATTATTGTAGAAATACGGGATCAGAAATTAATGAAAAAAACTGAAAGACTGTTAAGTAAATTGTTAGAGGAAGGAGGCATCTCAGTAAAATCAAGTGCAGTCAGGGCATACGTTGATATAATACAAAAATGTAGCCCATGGCTTTTTAAGGAGGAGTTGTTAAATATATCACAATGGAACCATCATGGTGAAGATTTAAAAAGAATAGAAAAGAACAGCCCAGGGACTTTGCCAGTTGGCACATTGCCATTGTGGACGTTCATATCTGGTTTGCTTAGTCCAAAGCCTTCAATTCAGACAAAGGTAGAGGAAGGAGAAGACATATTGATTCAAGTAAAAGAGAAGGTCTCTCAAGTTAGACAGAGGAAAAGATTCAAGTAAAAGAGAAGGTCTCTCGAGCTAGTCAGAGGAAAAGATTCAAGTAAAAGAGAAGGTCTCTCAAGTTAGTCAGACAGAGGAAAAGATTCAAGTAGAAGAGAAGGTCTCTCGAGCTAGTCAGACAGAGGAAGAAAGTGTAAAGCAGAAAAAGCCATCAGGGGAAAAGTTACAACAGGAGACTGCTACTAACACCTTTCTATCAGAGGGCGTAAGTGTCCAACCAACAGCACCACCTCTACAGGAGACTGCTACTAACAGCATTCTATCACCAGAGGGCATAAGTGTCCAATCAACAGCACCACCTCCATACACTGGGAGGCTCCCAACCCCCGCAGTTGATAGTTGGGATCCTGAGACAGGATCTCAAGTATTAACATGCCCTGTATTTGAGGTAGGAGGGCAGCGAATTTACCAGGGTTTAAATTTCAAAACAGTGAAGCAGCTAAAAGAGGCTGTAACAACCTATGGTCCTCAAGCACCCTTCACTGTAAGCTTGGTCGAATCCATTAACAACTTGAACATGATGCCAGCAGATTGGACTAATATGTGTAAAGCTGTGATAAATGGAGGATAATACCTGTTATGGAAGGTTGCCAATGAGGAATTTTGCAAGGAGACGGCTAGGCGAAATTCAGCAGTTGGTTATCCTCAGAGAAATCTAGATATGTTGTTAGGAAAGGGACCTTATGAGGATCAGCAGCAACAAATTGCATATGATCCTGGCATATACTCACAAATTGCTGTAGAGGCGATTAGGGCATGGAAGACTTTACAAGGACATGGAGGTTTACAAGGTCAATTATCTAAGGTAATACAAGGAGCTAATGAACCTTACACTGAATTTGTAGATAGGCTTACTCAAACAGCTACCAGAGTTTTGGGGAATACATAACAAGCAATGCCATTAATAAAACAACTGGCTTATGACCAAGCGAATCGTTGGTGCAGAGAAGTCGTTAGACCATGGAAACATGAAGATTTAAACACATATATTAAATTATGTAGAGACATTAATGAACAAGGGCAAATCGTGGCAGCTACAGTAAAACAGGCTTTAGATGCCAGGCCAAGAACATACTACAATTGTGAAGAAACAGGACATTTTAAAAGGAATTGCCCCATAGGAGGAGGGTTTAACAAAACTAGGTATCAAAGGAGTAGAATACCGGGTATTTGCCCACGATGC
The DNA here is from genome assembly GCF_964194105.1 of Spermophilus citellus. Taxonomy (NCBI): domain Eukaryota; kingdom Metazoa; phylum Chordata; class Mammalia; order Rodentia; family Sciuridae; genus Spermophilus; species Spermophilus citellus. Next base: position 154,636,156 of record NC_138189.1, read on the forward strand.
CATAGAGGGAGACATTGGGCTAATGAATGCCGTTCTCAAACCACCATAGAGGGTACTCCATTACATTGGGCTAATGAATGCTGTTCTCAAACCACCATAGAGGGTACTCCATTATCAAAAAACGGACAAGGACCAGGTGTCTATCCACGATATCATGGAGAAAGGCATCGGGCTCCATTGCCAAAAAATGGACAGGGGGGCCCCATGCTCCGGGGCCCAAAACCACAAATATACAGAGCACTGGAGGAACCCAGCAACCCCATCAGGGTAGTGCCCAGGACACACTGTCCATCAGATCCCTCATCAGACAAACCAGAGGGAGCGCAGGGTTGGACATCTGCGCCTCCGCCAGATCAGTACTAACTCCAGAGATGGGAGTTCAAATCATTCCCACAGGGGTAAAAGGACCTCTTCCCAAAGGAACAGTAGGCTTATTATTGGGACGCAGCTCTTCTACTCTAAAAGGACTTATGATAAGTACTGGGGTAATTGATCCCGATTATGAAGGTGAAATAAAAATTATAGCCAGTTCTCCAAAGGGTATATCAGTAATTTCACCAGGAGATAGAATAGCACAGTTACTAATAATACCAAGCCTACATGATAAATTTTCCAGTCGTGCTGTAGAAAGAGGTTCCAAGGGATTAGGCTCCACAGGTGTAGATTGGGCTATGCTTTCTTTAAATTTAGATTCTCGCCCCATGTTAAAACTAAATATTCAAGGACATGAATTTAATGGGCTACTGGATACAGGTGCAGACCTTAGCATCATCTCTCGTCAAGAATGGCCAAAACATTGGCCATTACAACAAGCCACTCAAACGCTTCGAGGCCTAGGAGTGGCGACTAATCCCGATAGAAGCGCAATGGTATTAGATTGGAAGGATCCTGAAGGATTTGAAGGAACTATACAGCCATATGTATTGGATCATCTTCCCGTAAATTTATGGGGACGAGATGTCCTAGATCAATTAGGTTTGACATTAACAAATAACATCAATCAAAATGCACCCACTATTAGGGCTAGACAAGGTTTTAGGAAAGGAAAAAGATTAGAAAAACAAGAACAAGGTATAGCAGCACCAATTCAAATAGATCAAGGAACAGACAGACATGGGCTGGATTTTCACAAAGGGCCACTGAGACAATAAAAATTACATGGAAATCAGAAAGACCAGTGTGGGTTCCTCAGTGGCCCCTGACTAAAGAAAAGATACAAGCAGCCCATGATCTGGTCAAACAACAATTAGCGGAAGGACATATACAACCTTCTGTATCTCCCCATAATACTCCCATTTTTGTCATCAAAAAGAAATCTGGTAAATGGAGATTATTGCAAGATTTAAGAGCCATTAATAATGAGATGGTTATTATGGGACCTGCTCAATCAGGGATTCCTCAATTGTCTGCTTTGCCAAAAACTTGGTATGTTTTAGTTATAGATATTAAAGATTTTTTTTTCAATTCCAATTCATCCTGAGGATAGTCCACGTTTTGCATTTACTATCCCTGCACTGAATCATGAAGGTCCTGATCAGAGATATGAATGGAAAGTACTCCCTCAAGGGATGGCTAACAGCCCAACTATGTGTCAAATTTATGTTAACAAAGTAACCCAGCCACGTAGAAATCAAAATCCTGAACTAAAAATATTTCACTATATGGATGATGTATTATTAGCACACAAGGCTAAAAACACATTGCTAGAATGTTATGCCACACTTACAAACTTATTAAAAAATTATAATCTAGAGATAGCAAAAGATAAAGTACAATTAAATTTTCCAATTAATCATTTAGGAGTTCTATTATCCTCAACCATGGTCCGTCCACCAAAAATTCAAATACGAGTAGATCAACTCAAATCACTTAATGACTTTCAAAAGTTATTAGGAGACATAAATTGGATAAGGCCTTATCTAGGTATTCCAACAGGAGAGTTGGGAACTTTATTTGATATCCTAAAAGGTCCATCAGATCCAAATTCACCCCGAATGTTAATGCCTGAAGCAAGAAAGGCATTAAAAATCATTGAAACATATATGGAAAATATGCATTTAGATAGAATTGATATAAGTTTGCCTTTATTATTTATTGTACTACCGAAAAAAATATTCCTACAGGAGTATTTTGGCAAGAAGGTCCATTATTATGGATACATTTATCTTATTCTCCTAACACTATTCTTACTAGGTATCCTGAGGCTGTAGGACAATTAATACTCAAAGGAATAAAAGCAGCAAAGGGAGTGTTTGGAATTTCTCCCAATAAAATTATTACTCCATATACTATGGATCAAATTGATGAGTTAGCTAATGAGTTAAATACTTGGGCAATAATCATGTGCATATCTAATGTTTCATTTGATAACCACTTACCATCTAATCCTTTATTGTCTTTTTGGTCATTGCATCCTGTAATTTTTCCAAAAATGACAAGAAAAACACCTATCATGAATGCTCCAAATATATTCACTGATGGGTCAAATAATGGTACAGCAGCAATAGTTACACCTGATCAAACTTTTACATTTTTAGTACCCAAACAATCAGCTCAAAAGGTAGAGCTTATTGCAGTATTACAAGATTTTGTGATGTTTAAAGATTCTGTATTTAATTTATTTTCTGATAGTCAGTATATAATTAATGCTATAATATCCCTTGAAGATGCTGGTAGGATTTCCCATTCCTCTACTGTTTTCTCTTTGTTTTCCACTATACAAAGTCTATCTGGGACAGAAAAGATCCATTCTTTATAGGACATATCAGGGCACATACAGGATTGCCTGGAGCCCTTAGTTTGGGCAATGATTTAGCAGATAAAACTACACATGACATACATATTTTCTCTACACTAGAAGAAGCTATAAATTTTCATAAAAGGTTCCATGTCAATGCTAATACTTTACAAAAGCATTTTAAAATAACTAAGGAACAAGCTAGACAAATAATAAAACAATGTCAAAATTGTGTGACCTTTTTACCACAAGTTAATCTTGGAGTCAATCCTAGAGGATTGATACCTAACCATATTTGGCAGATGGACGTCACACACTTGCCAGAATTTGGAAAATTAAAATATTTGCATGTTACAGTTGATACTTCTTCTTGATTTTTGATGGGCTCCCTTCATGCTGGAGAAAAAACTAAAGATATTATAGCTCATTGCTTACAAAATTTTGCCACTGTGGGCTTTCCAAAACAGTTTAAAACAGATAATGGTCCTGGTTATACTTCTACCTCTTTTAAACAATTTTGCTCATCATTTGGCATTACTCACATAACAGGAATCCCATACGATCCACAGGGACAAGGCATAGTTGAAAGAGCTCATCAAACTATTAAAATGTACTTATTAAAGCAAAAAGACGGAATTGGGAAGGGGTATATATTCCCCAAAGATAAACTTAAAATAACACTTTTTACTCTAAACTTTTAAAATTTGGATTCATCAGGACTTAGTGCTGCGGAAAGGCATATATGTCCAAAAAATGTACATAAGCCCAAGGTTCTTTGGAAGGATATTCTAACAGGACAATGGAAAGGTCCTGACCCAGTGATTGTCTGGAGTCTGGGGCCTGTTTGTGTGTTTCCACAGGGAGAACAGCAGCCGATTTGGATTCCAGAGAGATTAACTAAAGCAATTTCTACAGACCAAAAAGAAGATGATTTGCTCAAATCCATAACAGCTGATATCCAAAACTCCAGTTTGGCTATTCTTACATCTGCAACAGAACCAGGATGCTTTGTTCAATATCTATTTTATTATTGCCCTTTCCCACATCATGAAGTTCTATTTTGTTTTTTGAGCTCATACAGACCTAGGTTAATGTTTTGCTGATCAGTTCTATTTTTTTGACTATAGAGTTTTTAAACATTGCAATGGAGATTTCACCTGTAAAAAGTTATAAGGCCTTTACTATTATGTTATGTGTTGTATGTATTATATTATGTGTGCACACTTGTGTTTTGTGTTATGTGTTTGAATGTACGTATGTCCATATATCATATATGATGAGCACTCATGAAAAAAATGGATCCAAATATTTTTTTTTATTCACGTGATTTAAATGGTTTAATTTAAATTGGGTAAACAACTGTTGAGGATTGTTTTAATATGTGAACAAAAAAGGAGGTTAACAGATCTGTTTGTTTACTTTCACCTTTCCTTTTCATTATATTTAATAATTCTCTTCAAGATAATGTAAATTGTTAAGAAATTTGTTTTCTTTTCGTGCCTTCTGGAATGTTACACAATTTTTTCTTTAGCCATTATTGCCAGAATTCCTATCTTCATCCCAGTGCTGGTGAAGACAAAGATAAAACCAATCTACAGCTTCTGCAATAGCCATCACTGAACTGCTTGCAGAACTTGCCTAAACTATGTGTCACTTGTATGCATTGTGAACTCACTTGTATGCATTGTGAACTATCTGTTGGTGCAGCGACTTGTGGTAGTGTTGGGGTATTTTTGCTGATGATGTCATCAGTGGTACAAATTTTCCAAAAGGAGCCATCAATTGACTTGGTGTATCTTCCTCCCTTCTGCTTGTCATGATCCTTCAGCTAAAATTTGGGAGCCAACAGAGGTGAGGCAAAGAACCTCACCCCCCGCTGGTACCTCTTCACAGGTGTGGCTGTATACTGGACTGGTAGTCAATGACGGGTAATATCCAATTACAATGGTACCAACCTAAGACAGGAGGCTGACGCCTTGAGGTCAGCTCATCCGATAAGGGTTAAGGACCATATGTAGTATTGGACAACCTAAGGCAGGCACGGTCCCCAAGCCACATGCTTGTTGTTTAAACAGAGAGGGGGAGATGTTGAGAGCCACAGCCAAAGGGGCCCCAGCAAACTTCCAGCTGCCAGCAAACTTCCAGCTGCTGGCTGATGATTGGCTCACAGCGGCCCCAGCAACATCTAGCTGATTGGCTCCTCTGCGGTGATGCTCATTGGGCTATTTCCCTGCCCTTTCAGACCACGGAGCTGCTCATTGGGGGACTTCTTTGGCTCCGCCCACGCGACCCAGCCAATCGACCTCAAGAGCAGGAGGATTGTGGGAGTGGGGGAGGCTTGTGTGTTTGTGTGAGAGGCTTGTGGGAAGCCGGTGGTGGCAGTTGGGCTCTGAGGGTTTTTTCCTGAGGAGCTGTTTTGTTTGGCGTGTGTGGTTCTAAAAATAAAGTTTGTTTCTTTTGACAAGTGGCTCCTGAATTGTGCCCAGCCAGACTGCGGCAAAGAGCAATGGACGTGCCCAGAGCACAGGCTGGGCAGTGGTCAGGCACTCTCTTCGAGGCAGGGTGTGGGGGAGGGCCATGTGCTAACCCCAGCTGCCTCGGAGCTCCACTTCCTGCTGAGTTACCATGTGGACGGAGGCAGATTGTTTAATGACCCTGACCTTCACCTCCTCCTGTTAAATGAACTATGCAATACTACCATGTCGACTCCACAAGACAGCCGGAGAGTCAGATAGGAGGGAGCAGGACCAGACACTAGCCTGATGCCTGGAACACAGTAGGTGCTCCGGGATTCAGCACATGGGTTATGCACCGGGCACTCAGCCCACGCTGGGCCCTGTTCCAGAGCTGTGTGAACACTGACTTCGGATCTCGAGGGTGTCCTCAGCACAGACTCTTGCTATCCCTCCTGGACAAGTATGGCACTGGGAGGTCAAGAGCCTACCCAAGGTCACTCAACTAACAGAGACATGGGAATCTAGAGCCCAAGAGTCTGCCCCACCCGACCAATTTGCTTCCTCTCAGAATGGACCGTGAACTCTCCAGCAACAACAGAAGTTAACTTAGACAATTTAGAATAAAATGACATTCACCAAGTTAAATGAGTCAGCAGGGGCTCTGAAGTGTGTTGGAGAAGCCGTGCAGAGCTACCGACATGCCACCACTCACCGGGCAGAGACAGGACATGGCCAGTGCACAGCAGGTCAGCCACCAGCATGCACTGGCAGTGAGAGATGGTGCTGACCTCAGGCCAACACCACCAGGCCAGCAGATCCAAAGAGACCGGCAGGCGGAGTTTCCGGAGCCTGGGGGCAGGTCCTGTGGGCAGGCCCTCACTGGAGCTGCCTCCAGCGGAGACACCTGGACCCCGCCAACCACAGGACGGGGCGCCCTGCCTGGGCCTCCTCCACAGCCTTGGTGTCACCCACATGGCTCACTGGCCAGGCAGCAGGCAGGGGCCTGGCTAAGTCCTCTTCCTCGGTTTCCACAATGTCAACGTTTTGGTTGCCAGGACATGAGCTCTGTGATATTTTGATTCCCTCCAACAATTTCCACAGGCCCTGCTTGTGCGTGTGTGTATGTATGTGTGAGTGTGCGTGTGTGACTGTGTGTGTGTATGTGTGCACATGTGTGTGAATATGAATGTGTGTGTATGTGTGAGAGTGCGTGACTGTGTGTGTGTGCATGTGTGCACATGTGTGTGAATATGAGTGTGTGTGTATGTGTGAGTGTGCGTGTGTGACTGTGTGTGTATGTGTGCACATGTGTGTGAATATGAATGTGTGTGTATGTGTGAGTGTGCATGAGTGACTGTGTGTGTGCGTGTGCACATGTGTGTGAATATGAATGTGTGTGTGTGTGAGTGTGCGTGAGTGACTGTGTGTGTGCGTGTGCACATGTGTGCACATGTGTGTGAATATGAGTGTGTGTGTGTATGTGTGAGTGTGCATGAGTGACTGTGTGTGTGCGTATGCATGTGTGTGCGTGTGTGTGAATATGAATGTGTATGTGTGTGAGTGTGCATGACTGTGTGTGTGTGTATGTGTGCACATGTGTGTGAATATGAGTGTGTGTGTGTATGTGTGAGTGTGAGTGAGTGACTGTGTGTGTGTGCATGTGTGCACATGTGTGTGAATATGAGTGTGTGTGTGTATGTGTGAGTGTGCATGAGTGACTGTGTGTGTGCGTATGCATGTGTGTGCATGTGTGTGAATATGAATGTGTGTGTATGTGTGAGTGTGCGTGACTGTGTGTGTGTGCATGTGTGTGCGTGTGCACATGTGTGTGAATATGAGTGTGTGTGAGTGTGAGTGTGCGTGAGTGACTGTGTGTACGTGTGCATGTGTGTGCGTGTGCACATGTGTGTGAGTGTGTGTGTGTGTGTGACTGTGTGCGTGTGCACATGTGTGTGAGTGTGTGTGTGTATGTGTGAGTGTGCGTGTGTGACTGTGTGTGTATGTGTGCACATGTGTGTGAATATGAATGTGTGTGTATGTGTGAGTGTGCATGAGTGACTGTGTGTGTGCGTGTGCACATGTGTGTGAATATGAATGTGTGTGTGTGTGAGTGTGCGTGAGTGACTGTGTGTGTGCGTGTGCACATGTGTGCACATGTGTGTGAATATGAGTGTGTGTGTATGTGTGAGTGTGCATGAGTGACTGTGTGTGTGCGTATGCATGTGTGTGCGTGTGTGTGAATATGAATGTGTATGTGTGTGAGTGTGCATGACTGTGTGTGTGTGTATGTGTGCACATGTGTGTGAATATGAGTGTGTGTGTGTATGTGTGAGTGTGAGTGAGTGACTGTGTGTGTGTGCATGTGTGCACATGTGTGTGAATATGAGTGTGTGTGTATGTGTGAGTGTGCATGAGTGACTGTGTGTGTGCGTATGCATGTGTGTGCATGTGTGTGAATATGAATGTGTGTGTATGTGTGAGTGTGCGTGACTGTGTGTGTGTGCATGTGTGTGCGTGTGCACATGTGTGTGAATATGAGTGTGTGTGAGTGTGAGTGTGCGTGAGTGACTGTGTGTACGTGTGCATGTGTGTGCGTGTGCACATGTGTGTGAGTGTGTGTGTGTGACTGTGTGCGTGTGCACATGTGTGTGAGTGTGTGTGTGTATGTGTGAGTGTGCGTGACTGTGTACGTGTGCATGTGTGTGCGTGTGCACATGTGTGTGAATATGAGTGTGTGTGAGTGTGTGTGTGTGTGACTGTGTGCGTGTGCGCGCGTGCTTGCTGGAGTAACTCACAGCACAGCGTTGACCACCAGAGCAGTGTGGCCCTGCCTGGAGTCCACCAGGTGCCCCTGTCCTCCTCACACAACACAGGGGCCACCTGGGGGCCTGGCCCTGCTCCACGAGTTTCCTGATTGAGGTGCATCCAGAGCAGAGGAGGACTGCCCACACTCTTCACTGGCTTCCCTGAGGAAGGATTTCCTCGCGCACTTGGCGTCCTCCCCTCCCCACTCGGCCAATGCTTGGCTTGGCTCTCTGCTCCTGGGAACCACAGAGGTCAGCTCTGTTCTGCAGGGCGCAGCCCACATGGCCATAATAGGGTCACACTGTGGGCCCTGACCCGCGCTGGGCCCCCTGAGCCACAGCTTACAGGAGATGGACCGCGTTGTTAGTTGAAGTCTGGGTGCAGCCGTTGGGAGGCAGAGCTGAGATCCCCAAGGCAGTGGTGGGGTAGAAGCAGTGACCAGGCACGGGGACCTGAGAGGACAACAGAGCACCCTGTGGCCTGGGGGACTGAGAGAGGTCCCCACCCGTGGTCCAAGGGTCCGCTCTGTCGGGCTGTCAGATGATGTTTTCTGAACTGGACGTTTGCATTTTGAGGGGAGTCCCTGCAGTGAACAGAGTGCAGATCCTATGTCAGGGGAGGTACAGGGAAAGCAGATGCCCTGGCCCCTCCATCTGGAGAGATGGACACAGAGGTGGGCTTGGCCTGGAGACTTGGAGGCCAAGACAGGGAGAAGAGGTCCTCAGGGAGATGACAGACACCTTTGGGGGCCACAAAAGTCACCCACCTATGGGTACTATGGAGTTCTATGAAGGGGTCCTATGGAGGCCAAGCCCACAGAGCCCCAACCTCCTCACAGGAGGGTCTTGGAGCCAAGGGGCCAGCCTGTGCTTCAGTGTCCGGGGTCCCGTGTGGATCATGCCCTGGGACCCTAGTCCCCTGGCTCCTGTGCTCATAGGGATGGTGGGTACAGAGGAGGTGTTTCCGTCCCTGACCAGGTAGGAGGATGCACAGTCAGGCAGGTCACTTTTAGCAAACGCTAAAAGTGAACCACTGCTGAAGGAAATCACCTCGGCCTTTAAAGACAGCACAGTGTGAAATTGAAAAGAAAAGAGAGGTCAAAGGTACCAACAAGAACAAGGAGAATCGCTAACCAATCATGAGCTGGAGCTTATAGACTCTGCCCCTGAGCTCACAAAGCAGGCTTGATCTGCAGCTCCCAGGTGGGGACCGGGGATCAGAAAATCCAGGGTCTTGGTCATAATGAAAACAGCCCAGAGCCGGGTGCCCAGCACATCACCTATGATCACCATTAATACCAGGCACTCCTGTCCTTCAGTATCCACAGGGACTGGCTCCAGGAGCGTGAACACCAGAAACTTCAGGTGCTCTGGCCTCCTGAGCACTGGGAGCCATCTCCACGTTGACGTGACACCGGGGACCCTCCTGAGCACTGGACACCATCTCCTCGCTGACGTGACACCTGGGACCCTCCTGAGCACTGGACGCCATCTACACGTTGACGTGACACCTGGGACCCTCCTGAGCACTGGACGCCATCTCCACGTTGACGTGACACCTGGGACCCTCCTGAGCACTGGACGCCATCTCCACGTTGACGTGACACCTGGGACCCTCCTGAGCACTGGACGCCATCTCCTCGCTGACGTGACACCTGGGACCCTCCTGAGCACTGGACGCCATCTACACGTTGACGTGACACCTGGGACCCTCCTGAGCACTGGACGCCATCTCCACGTTGACGTGACACCGGGGACCCTCCTGAGCACTGGGAGCCATCTCCACGCTGATGTGACACCTGGGACCCTCCTGAGCACTGGACGCCATCTCCACGCTGACGTGACACCTGGGACCCTCCTGAGCACTGGACGCCATCTCCTCGCTGACGTGGCACCTGGGACCCTCCTGAGCACTGGACGCCATCTCCTCGCTGACGTGGCACCTGGGACCCTCCTGAGCACTGGACGCCATCTCCACGCTGACGTGGCACCTGGGACCCTCCTGAGCACTGGACGCCATCTCCTCGCTGACGTGGCACCTGGAACCCTCCTGAGCACTGGACGCCATCTCCTCGCTGACGTGGCACCTGGGACCCTCCTGAGCACTGGACGCCATCTCCACGCTGACGTGACACCTGGGACCCTCCTGAGCACTGGACGCCATCTCCACGCTGACGTGACACCTGGGACCTTCCTGAGCACTGGACGCCATCTCCTCGCTGACGTGGCACCTGGGACCCTCCTGAGCACTGGACGCCATCTCCACGCTGACGTGACACCTGGGACCCTCCTGAGCACTGGACGCCATCTCCTCGCTGACGTGGCACCTGGGACCCTCCTGAGCACTGGACGCCATCTCCTCGCTGACGTGACACCTGGGACCCTCCTGAGCACTGGACGCCATCTCCTCGCTGACGTGACACCTGGGACCCTCCTGAGCACTGGGAGCCATCTCCACGCTGACGTGACACCTGGGACCCTCCTGAGCACTGGGAGCCATCTCCACGCTGACGTGACACCTGGGACCCTCCTGAGCACTGGACGCCATCTCCTCGCTGACGTGGCACCTGGGACCCTCCTGAGCACTGGACGCCATCTCCACGCTGACGTGACACCTGGGACCCTCCTGAGCACTGGGAGCCATCTCCTCGATGACGTGACACCAGGGACCCTCCTGAGCACTGGACGCCATCTCCACGCTGACGTGACACCTGGGACCCTCCTGAGCACTGGACGCCATCTCCACGCTGACGTGACACCTGGGACCCTCCTGAGCACTGGACGCCATCTCCTCGCTGACGTGACACCTGGGACCCTCCTGAGCACTGGACGCCATCTCCTCGCTGACGTGACACCTGGGACCCTCCTGAGCACTGGACACCATCTCCTCGCTGACGTGGCACCTGGGACCCTCCTGAGCACTGGACACCATCTCCTCGCTGACGTGACACCTGGGACCCTCCTGAGCACTGGGAGCCATCTCCTCGCTGACGTGACACCTGGGACCCTCCTGAGCACTGGGAGCCATCTTCACGCTGACGTGACACCTGGGACCCTCCTGAGCACTGGACGCCATCTCCACGCTGACGTGACACCTGGGACCCTCCTGAGCACTGGGAGCCATCTCCACGTTGACGTGACACCTGGGACCCTCCTGAGCACTGGACGCCATCTCCACGCTGACGTGACACCTGGGACCCTCCTGAGCACTGGACGCCATCTCCACGCTGACGTGACACCTGGGACCCTCCTGAGCACTGGACGCCATCTCCACGCTGACGTGACACCTGGGACCCTCCTGAGCACTGGACGCCATCTCCTCGCTGACGTGGCACCTGGGACCCTCCTGAGCACTGGACGCCATCTCCACGCTGACGTGACACCTGGGACCCTCCTGAGCACTGGGAGCCATCTCCACGCTGACGTGACACCTGGGACCCTCCTGAGCACTGGACGGCATCTCCACGTTGACGTGACACCTGGGACCCTCCTGAGCACTGGACGCCATCTCCACGCTGACGTGACACCTGGGACCCTCCTGAGCACTGGGAGCCATCTCCACGCTGACGTGACACCTGGGACCCTCCTGAGCACTGGACGCCATCTCCACGCTGACGTGACACCTGGGACCCTCCTGAGCACTGGACGCCATCTCCTCGATGACGTGACACCTGGGACCCTCCTGAGCACTGGACGCCATCTCCACGCTGACGTGGCACCTGGGACCCTCCTGAGCACTGGGAGCCATCTCCACGCTGACGTGACACCTGGGACCCTCCTGAGCACTGGGAGCCATCTCCACGCTGACGTGGCACCTGGGACCCTCCTGAGCACTGGACGCCATCTCCACGTTGACGTGACACCTGGGACCCTCCTGAGCACTGGACGCCATCTCCACGCTGACGTGACACCTGGGACCCTCCTGAGCACTGGACGCCATCTCCACGTTGACGTGACACCTGGGACCCTCCTGAGCACTGGGAGCCATCTCCACGCTGACGTGACACCTGGGACCCTCCTGAGCACTGGACGCCATCTCCTCGATGACGTGACACCTGGGACCCTCCTGAGCACTGGACGCCATCTCCACGCTGACGTGGCACCTGGGACCCTCCTGAGCACTGGGAGCCATCTCCACGCTGACGTGACACCTGGGACCCTCCTGAGCACTGGACGCCATCTCCACGTTGACGTGACACCTGGGACCCTCCTGAGCACTGGACGCCATCTCCACGCTGACGTGACACCTGGGACCCTCCTGAGCACTGGACGCCATCTCCACGCTGACGTGACACCTGGGACCCTCCTGAGCACTGGACGCCATCTCCACGCTGACGTGACACCTGGGACCCTCCTGAGCACTGGACGCCATCTCCACGCTGACGTGACACCTGGGACCCTCCTGAGCACTGGGAGCCATCTCCACGCTGACGTGACACCTGGGACCCTCCTGAGCACTGGACGCCATCTCCTCGCTGACGTGACACCTGGGACCCTCCTGAGCACTGGACGCCATCTCCTCGCTGACGTGACACCTGGGACCCTCCTGAGCACTGGACGCCATCTCCACGCTGACGTGACACCTGGGACCCTCCTGAGCACTGGACGCCATCTCCACGTTGACGTGACACCTGGGACCCTCCTGAGCACTGGGAGCCATCTCCACGCTGACGTGACACCTGGGACCCTCCTGAGCACTGGACGCCATCTCCACGCTGACGTGACACCTGGGACCCTCCTGAGCACTGGACGCCATCTCCACGCTGACGTGACACCTGGGACCCTCCTGAGCACTGGACGCCATCTCCACGTTGACGTGACACCTGGGACCCTCCTGAGCACTGGACGCCATCTCCACGCTGACGTGACACCTGGGACCCTCCTGAGCACTGGACGCCATCTCCACGCTGACGTGACACCTGGGACCCTCCTGAGCACTGGACGCCATCTCCACGCTGACGTGACACCTGGGACCCTCCTGAGCACTGGACGCCATCTCCACGCTGACGTGACACCTGGGACCCTCCTGAGCACTGGACGCCATCTCCACGCTGACGTGACACCTGGGACCCTCCTGAGCACTGGACGCCATCTCCACGCTGACGTGACACCGGGGACCCTCCTGAGCACTGGACGCCATCTCCTCGCTGACGTGACACCTGGGACCCTCCTGAGCACTGGACGCCATCTCCACGCTGACGTGACACCTGGGACCCTCCTGAGCACTGGGAGCCATCTCCACGCTGACGTGACACCTGGGACCCTCCTGAGCACTGGACGCCATCTCCTCGCTGACGTGACACCTGGGACCCTCCTGAGCACTGGACGCCATCTCCACGCTGACGTGACACCTGGGACCCTCCTGAGCACTGGACGCCATCTCCACGCTGACGTGACACCTGGGACCCTCCTGAGCACTGGGAGCCATCTCCTCGCTGACGTGACACCTGGGACCCTCCTGAGCACTGGACGCCATCTCCACGCTGACGTGACACCTGGGACCCTCCTGAGCACTGGACGCCATCTCCTCGCTGACGTGACACCTGGGACCCTCCTGAGCACTGGACGCCATCTCCACGCTGACGTGACACCTGGGACCCTCCTGAGCACTGGACGCCATCTCCTCGCTGACGTGACACCTGGGACCCTCCTGAGCACTGGACGCCATCTCCTCGCTGACGTGACACCTGGGACCCTCCTGAGCACTGGACGCCATCTCCACGTTGACGTGACACCTGGGACCCTCCTGAGCACTGGACGCCATCTCCACGCTGACGTGACACCTGGGACCCTCCTGAGCACTGGGAGCCATCTCCACGCTGACGTGACACCTGGGACCCTCCTGAGCACTGGACGCCATCTCCACGCTGACGTGACACCTGGGACCCTCCTGAGCACTGGGAGCCATCTCCACGCTGACGTGACACCTGGGACCCTCCTGAGCACTGGGAGCCATCTCCACGCTGACGTGACACCTGGGACCCTCCTGAGCACTGGACGCCATCTCCACGTTGACGTGACACCTGGGACCCTCCTGAGCACTGGACGCCATCTCCACGCTGACGTGACACCTGGGACCCTCCTGAGCACTGGACGCCATCTCCTCGCTGACGTGACACCTGGGACCCTCCTGAGCACTGGACGCCATCTCCTCGCTGACGTGGCACCTGGGACCCTCCTGAGCACTGGACGCCATCTCCTCGATGACGTGACACCTGGGACCCTCCTGAGCACTGGACGCCATCTCCACGCTGACGTGACACCTGGGACCCTCCTGAGCACTGGACGCCATCTCCACGCTGACGTGACACCTGGGACCCTCCTGAGCACTGGACGCCATCTCCTCGATGACGTGACACCTGGGACCCTCCTGAGCACTGGACGCCATCTCCTCGCTGACGTGGCACCTGGGACCCTCCTGAGCACTGGACGCCATCGCCTCGCTGACGTGGCACCTGGGACCCTCCTGAGCACTGGACGCCATCTCCTCGCTGACGTGGCACCTGGGACCCTCCTGAGCACTGGACGCCATCTCCACGTTGACGTGACACCTGGGACCCTCCTGAGCACTGGACGCCATCTCCACGCTGACGTGGCACCTGGGACCCTCCTGAGCACTGGACGCCATCTCCACGCTGACGTGACACCTGGGACCCTCCTGAGCACTGGACGCCATCTCCACGCTGACGTGGCACCTGGGACCCTCCTGAGCACTGGACGCCATCTCCACGTTGACGTGGCACCTGGGACCCTCCTGAGCACTGGACGCCATCTCCACGCTGACGTGACACCTGGGACCCTCCTGAGCACTGGACGCCATCTCCACGCTGACGTGACACCTGGGACCCTCCTGAGCACTGGACGCCATCTCCACGTTGACGTGACACCTGGGACCCTCCTGAGCACTGGACGCCATCTCCACGCTGACGTGGCACCTGGGACCCTCCTGAGCACTGGGAGCCATCTCCACGCTGACGTGACACCTGGGACCCTCCTGAGCACTGGACGCCATCTCCACGCTGACGTGACACCTGGGACCCTCCTGAGCACTGGACGCCATCTCCACGTTGACGTGACACCTGGGACCCTCCTGAGCACTGGACGCCATCTCCACGCTGACGTGACACCTGGGACCCTCCTGAGCACTGGACGCCATCTCCACGCTGACGTGACACCTGGGACCCTCCTGAGCACTGGACGCCATCTCCACGTTGACGTGACACCTGGGACCCTCCTGAGCACTGGACGCCATCTCCTCGCTGACGTGGCACCTGGGACCCTCCTGAGCACTGGACGCCATCTCCACGTTGACGTGACACCGGGGACCCTCCTGAGCACTGGACGCCATCTCCACGCTGACGTGACACCTGGGACCCTCCTGAGCACTGGGAGCCATCTCCACGTTGACGTGACACCTGGGACCCTCCTGAGCACTGGACGCCATCTCCTCGCTGACGTGGCACCTGGGACCCTCCTGAGCACTGGACGCCATCTCCACGTTGACGTGACACCGGGGACCCTCCTGAGCACTGGACGCCATCTCCACGCTGACGTGACACCTGGGACCCTCCTGAGCACTGGACGCCATCTCCACGCTGACGTGACACCTGGGACCCTCCTGAGCACTGGACGCCATCTCCACGTTGACGTGACACCTGGGACCCTCCTGAGCACTGGGAGCCATCTCCTCGCTGACGTGACACCTGGGACCCTCCTGAGCACTGGGAGCCATCTCCACGCTGACGTGGCACCTGGGACCCTCCTGAGCACTGGGAGCCATCTCCACGCTGACGTGACACCTGGGACCCTCCTGAGCACTGGGAGCCATCTCCTCGCTGACGTGACACCTGGGACCCTCCTGAGCACTGGGAGCCATCTCCACGCTGACGTGACACCTGGGACCCTCCTGAGCACTGGGAGCCATCTCCACGTTGACGTGACACCTGGGACCCTCCTGAGCACTGGACGCCATCTCCACGCTGACGTGACACCGGGGACCCTCCTGAGCACTGGGAGCCATCTCCTCGCTGACGTGACACCTGGGACCCTCCTGAGCACTGGGAGCCATCTCCTCGCTGACGTGACACCTGGGACCCTCCTGAGCACTGGGAGCCATCTCCACGCTGACGTGACACCTGGGACCCTCCTGAGCACTGGGAGCCATCTCCACGTTGACGTGACACCTGGGACCCTCCTGAGCACTGGACGCCATCTCCACGCTGACGTGACACCGGGGACCCTCCTGAGCACTGGGAGCCATCTCCACGTTGACGTGACACCTGGGACCCTCCTGAGCACTGGGAGCCATCTCCACGCTGACGTGACACCTGGGACCCTCCTGAGCACTGGACGCCATCTCCACGCTGACGTGACACCTGGGACCCTCCTGAGCACTGGACGCCATCTCCTCGCTGACGTGACACCTGGGACCCTCCTGAGCACTGGACGCCATCTCCTCGCTGACGTGACACCTGGGACCCTCCTGAGCACTGGGAGCCATCTCCTCGCTGACGTGACACCTGGGACCCTCCTGAGCACTGGACGCCATCTCCTCGCTGACGTGACACCTGGGACCCTCCTGAGCACTGGACGCCATCTCCACGCTGACGTGACACCGGGGACCCTCCTGAGCACTGGGAGCCATCTCCACGTTGACGTGACACCTGGGACCCTCCTGAGCACTGGACGCCATCTCCACGCTGACGTGACACCTGGGACCCTCCTGAGCACTGGACGCCATCTCCTCGCTGACGTGACACCTGGGACCCTCCTGAGCACTGGACGCCATCTCCACGCTGACGTGACACCTGGGACCCTCCTGAGCACTGGACGCCATCTCCACGTTGACGTGACACCTGGGACCCTCCTGAGCACTGGGAGCCATCTCCACGCTGACGTGACACCTGGGACCCTCCTGAGCACTGGGAGCCATCTCCACGCTGACGTGACACCTGGGACCCTCCTGAGCACTGGACGCCATCTCCTCGCTGACGTGGCACCTGGGACCCTCCTGAGCACTGGACGCCATCTCCACGTTGACGTGACACCTGGGACCCTCCTGAGCACTGGGAGCCATCTCCACGCTGACGTGACACCTGGGACCCTCCTGAGCACTGGACGCCATCTCCACGCTGACGTGACACCTGGGACCCTCCTGAGCACTGGACGCCATCTCCTCGCTGACGTGACACCTGGGACCCTCCTGAGCACTGGACGCCATCTCCTCGCTGACGTGGCACCTGAGACCCTCCTGAGCACTGGACGCCATCTCCTCGCTGACGTGACACCTGGGACCCTCCTGAGCACTGGACGCCATCTTCACGCTGACGTGACACCGGGGACCCTCCTGAGCACTGGACGCCATCTCCACGTTGACGTGACACCTGGGACCCTCCTGAGCACTGGGAGCCATCTCCACGCTGACGTGACACCTGGGACCCTCCTGAGCACTGGACGCCATCTCCTCGCTGACGTGACACCTGGGACCCTCCTGAGCACTGGACGCCATCTCCTCGCTGACGTGGCACCTGAGACCCTCCTGAGCACTGGACGCCATCTCCTCGCTGACGTGACACCTGGGACCCTCCTGAGCACTGGACGCCATCTACACGTTGACGTGACACCTGGGACCCTCCTGAGCACTGGACGCCATCTTCACGCTGACGTGACACCGGGGACCCTCCTGAGCACTGGACGCCATCTCCTCGATGACGTGACACCTGGGACCCTCCTGAGCACTGGACGCCATCTCCACGCTGACGTGACACCTGGGACCCTCCTGAGCACTGGACGCCATCTCCTCGCTGACGTGGCACCTGGGACCCTCCTGAGCACTGGACGCCATCTCCACGCTGACGTGACACCTGGGACCCTCCTGAGCACTGGGAGCCATCTCCACGCTGACGTGACACCTGGGACCCTCCTGAGCACTGGACGCCATCTCCACGCTGACGTGACACCTGGGACCCTCCTGAGCACTGGACGCCATCTCCACGCTGACGTGGCACCTGGGACCCTCCTGAGCACTGGGAGCCATCTCCACGTTGACGTGACACCGGGGACCCTCCTGAGCACTGGACGCCATCTCCACGCTGACGTGACACCTGGGACCCTCCTGAGCACTGGGAGCCATCTCCACGTTGACGTGACACCGGGGACCCTCCTGAGCACTGGACGCCATCTCCACGCTGACGTGACACCTGGGACCCTCCTGAGCACTGGACGCCATCTCCACGCTGACGTGACACCTGGGACCCTCCTGAGCACTGGACGCCATCTCCACGTTGACGTGACACCTGGGACCCTCCTGAGCACTGGACGCCATCTCCTCGCTGACGTGACACCTGGGACCCTCCTGAGCACTGGACGCCATCTCCACGCTGACGTGACACCTGGGACCCTCCTGAGCACTGGGAGCCATCTCCACGCTGACGTGACACCTGGGACCCTCCTGAGCACTGGACACCATCTCCTCGCTGACGTGACACCTGGGACCCTCCTGAGCACTGGACGCCATCTCCACGCTGACGTGACACCTGGGACCCTCCTGAGCACTGGACGCCATCTCCACGTTGACGTGACACCTGGGACCCTCCTGAGCACTGGACGCCATCTCCACGTTGACGTGACACCTGGGACCCTCCTGAGCACTGGGAGCCATCTCCACGCTGACGTGACACCTGGGACCCTCCTGAGCACTGGACGCCATCTCCACGTTGACGTGACACCTGGGACCCTCCTGAGCACTGGACGCCATCTCCACGCTGACGTGACACCTGGGACCCTCCTGAGCACTGGACGCCATCTCCACGCTGACGTGACACCTGGGACCCTCCTGAGCACTGGACGCCATCTCCACGTTGACGTGACACCTGGGACCCTCCTGAGCACTGGACGCCATCTCCACGCTGACGTGACACCTGGGACCCTCCTGAGCACTGGACGCCATCTCCTCGCTGACGTGACACCTGGGACCCTCCTGAGCACTGGACGCCATCTCCACGCTGACGTGACACCTGGGACCCTCCTGAGCACTGGACGCCATCTCCACGTTGACGTGACACCTGGGACCCTCCTGAGCACTGGGAGCCATCTCCACGCTGACGTGACACCTGGGACCCTCCTGAGCACTGGGAGCCATCTCCACGCTGACGTGACACCTGGGACCCTCCTGAGCACTGGACGCCATCTCCACGCTGACGTGACACCTGGGACCCTCCTGAGCACTGGACGCCATCTCCTCGCTGACGTGACACCTGGGACCCTCCTGAGCACTGGACGCCATCTCCTCGCTGACGTGGCACCTGAGACCCTCCTGAGCACTGGACGCCATCTCCTCGCTGACGTGACACCTGGGACCCTCCTGAGCACTGGACGCCATCTCCACGTTGACGTGACACCTGGGACCCTCCTGAGCACTGGACGCCATCTTCACGCTGACGTGACACCGGGGACCCTCCTGAGCACTGGACGCCATCTCCACGTTGACGTGACACCTGGGACCCTCCTGAGCACTGGGAGCCATCTCCACGCTGACGTGACACCTGGGACCCTCCTGAGCACTGGACGCCATCTCCACGCTGACGTGACACCTGGGACCCTCCTGAGCACTGGACGCCATCTCCTCGCTGACGTGACACCTGGGACCCTCCTGAGCACTGGACGCCATCTCCTCGCTGACGTGGCACCTGAGACCCTCCTGAGCACTGGACGCCATCTCCTCGCTGACGTGACACCTGGGACCCTCCTGAGCACTGGACGCCATCTTCACGCTGACGTGACACCGGGGACCCTCCTGAGCACTGGACGCCATCTCCTCGATGACGTGACACCTGGGACCCTCCTGAGCACTGGACGCCATCTCCTCGCTGACGTGACACCTGGGACCCTCCTGAGCACTGGACGCCATCTCCTCGCTGACGTGACACCTGGGACCCTCCTGAGCACTGGACGCCATCTCCTCGCTGACGTGGCACCTGAGACCCTCCTGAGCACTGGACGCCATCTCCTCGCTGACGTGACACCTGGGACCCTCCTGAGCACTGGACGCCATCTTCACGCTGACGTGACACCGGGGACCCTCCTGAGCACTGGACGCCATCTCCTCGATGACGTGACACCTGGGACCCTCCTGAGCACTGGACGCCATCTCCACGCTGACGTGACACCTGGGACCCTCCTGAGCACTGGACGCCATCTCCTCGCTGACGTGACACCTGGGACCCTCCTGAGCACTGGACGCCATCTCCTCGCTGACGTGACACCTGGGACCCTCCTGAGCACTGGACGGCATCTCCACGCTGACGTGGCACCTGGGACCCTCCTGAGCACTGGACGCCATCGCCTCGCTGACGTGGCACCTGGGACCCTCCTGAGCACTGGGAGCCATCTCCACGCTGACGTGACACCTGGGACCCTCCTGAGCACTGGACGCCATCTCCTCGCTGACGTGACACCTGGGACCCTCCTGAGCACTGGACGCCATCTCCTCGCTGACGTGGCACCTGGGACCCTCCTGAGCACTGGACGCCATCTCCACGCTGACGTGGCACCTGGGACCCTCCTGAGCACTGGACGCCATCGCCTCGCTGACGTGGCACCTGGGACCCTCCTGAGCACTGGACGCCATCTCCACGCTGACGTGACACTGAGGCCATGTGACTGGTGCAGAGGTTGCTGGGCTGCCTGGTTTGGGAATGGTGAGGGGAAGAGGTCTGTGCGTGTTTGGCTCAGACTCAGCCCTTCAAGTGTCTCCTGTGTGTTGCTGTCGACTTGATGCAGAGCTGACCGAGAGGCGCCCACAGCTGCCTGTTCTCCCCCTGGTCCCTCCTTCACATCCGCCACCCCCAGGAGCAGCGCTGCCACCTTCCCAGCACACAGACGGGGACCCTGGAGCCTTCACCCATTACCCAGGGTTCCTCTTCCCAAGTGAGGGCGCTGCGTGTGAGCGAGGCTGTGTGGGCTGTCCTGTGTCCTTGGCCACAGCCTGTCCCTCATGAAATCCCTCCGTCCTGAGAAATCGCCCCTGGGCGGGGGGTGAACGGCAGGGACTCCATAGACATTCTCTGCAATTAACTAGGAACCAAGGACTCTTTCCTGTCTCGCTGGAGAAGTACGACACTCAGAATCTCAACAAACATGTTACCAACAAAGTGTGTCCGTGCGCAGCAGGTCAAGGCTGTGGGAGGATTTTTGAATTTTGAGGATGGGGTTGAAAGCACAAAAATTACAGGAAGCTTCTGAATCATCATATTTTCAATGACATGAAGAATTGACTTGAGTTAATGACTCTTCTAATAATGACCAGCCAAAGCTTTTAAAATGTCAAGAAAAACAATTTCTACCCCTTCAGAATCTATTCTACAGGCTAGTAGTGTGTGTGTGGGTATGTACACGTGCACGTGAGTATGTGTACACGCATGTCTGCTGGCCTCCTTCCTTCCTGCCCAGCATTCATCTTTTCAAGTTGTGAGCAGGTGCACATTCACGCTACGAGAGCAAATGCCAGGCAGCCGTCCAGCCTGTCCGGTACCTCAGTAAGATGCCACACAGCTGTCCGACGCACCTTGGTAACACAAGCACATGTCATGGACAGCACACAATTCAGGCACAAATTAAACTGTGAAAACCTTGTCATAGGACCCTGATGGATCACAAGCACTGAGCTGGCCCACAAGCCCTGGGGCACACCTGAGAGAACAGACTTCACCCCGCGCCTGCTGAGTTCCAGCAATGGGCCAGGCACCGGCGCTGCCAGGGACCGCGTGCTATCGACCGTCCCAGCAAGTCAGGGGCTAGACACTCTGCTCTTCTTTTTCATTTGAGGAAACTGAGTTCAAAGAGATTGAGAAAGTCACCTGAAGCCACTGAGCTGCTAAATGACAAAGCAGATGATCAAAATGGTGAATCCAGAAACATTTTCCTGCAACACACAATGCTTCAAGAAGAAAAAATCTGTTTCTAGGATAGAGAGACTTCCTTTTTCAATCAGGCAAGTCACGTGACTCCCTCTACACTGATGGAGTGAACGCCAAACATGAAGAAAATTGGTCTCTTTTTCTCAAATACAAAGAGAAAACTCAGACTCATTCCAGGCAGCAAAGGGCCCCTTCTGGAGATGTTTTCATGAGTCATTCCCCAGGGATTCCGTGATCCGACCCCAGCCGGCTGAGTCCCACGTGGCAGGGAGACTGCCACCGTCCCTGAGAGTGACACTGTGCACTCAAGGCCCTTCTCTTGAAACAGCAAAAGGTGAACTAAGCCTCTTCAGCATCAGCAGCTTCACCGCGGGACCTGGGATAAGCTCAAACCTGGTCAGATGTTACCAGGTTCTCCTCCAGGATGGATCCGTAAAACTTCACCAAATTCCACCCTGAGGGTGGAGGCCTGGGCAGCCCTGGAAGCTGTGAGCACATAGTCCCTTTCAAAAACGGACTTTTGGGACCAGGGAATCATTTTCTTCTGTGGATCATTGACAACTCTAGTGCTGTTTCCCAAATTCCTAAAGAGTTCATAAATGGATGATGTAAGTCACTGTTAGTGTGTGGAGGGATCTCCTATGAGAACGACATTTCCCTGAACCAAGCAAGGCATGATCTCTCTTTACTTTTTTAAGAAATTCTCATTTTAGGAGCTATTTATTTGTTTCAGTAAATACCACATTTGACTGTGTCCTACGAATGCGGATGTGACCTGAAGTGACATGAAAGCTTCTGAGAGCACTGGACACATCTCTGAAGGCTCAACTTGGTGGGGCTCGCAGCAGGCCCTTCTGGAACAGGGATGAAGGTGGCTGTAGGAGGTGTGGGCTCTGGAAGCCCGAAGAAAGGCTGAAGTGGTGTGAGGCTGCTCACCCCTCTGCTGGAGCCCCAGGGATCCTCCTGGGGCTGCGCAGTCCTGTCCTCCCACCAGCCCTCAGGTGCCTCGCAGCGGCCCCCTGGCTGTGCCTCGCCCCGGCTCCCTGGAGGGCGTGTCCTGGAACCTGCCCCAGCGTGGGCCAGTGTGCCCAGCACGCGTGCAGCTGAGGCTGCCTGTGCCTGTGGTGCAGGGCAGGTGCTTCCTCGCCCAGCACCTGGGGAACTGCCTCCAAAAGCCGAGGCACAGTGAGCCACCTACACTGACCGCCAGTCCCCACGTGTGTGCAGGTGTGACCTAAGTCCCTACAGCTCGAGGCTGCTCTCACGCCTCCTCTGTCTCAGCCCTGTCATTCGATGCTCGTTCATTTATGAACTTTGCTTTAGATAAATGAAGCACACGCTGGAAATGCTCTGCTGTAACACAGTGGGTTGATTCATCCCTGGGTGACATCAATTTCTCCTTGTAGGACATTTAAGTAAATGAAAGTTTGTCCCAACTCCCACTGACTCCATTCAAATTAAATTTCATGTTGAAAACCCACAAAGGTGAAAGGACATGTAAGCTTCTATAAAGCAGCAGTGGATGTCTGCATGCATGCTCTTCCCTCAAAACTATGTTGGCTCATAAATCAGGATTGAATTTTTACAAATCAAGCTAAACATATCAATATTGAAACGTTCCTTAATGTTTGAAGTGTGTAACTGTCAGTCTTGCTGCAGAACGACCATTCCAAAATCCCAGTGGCTCACGACATCCTCAGTGCTGCTCATTTTGCACACCATGGCTTGGGTCAGCAGCCTGGCTCTGGCCCCAGGTGTCTCATTTCTGCACCAGGCTGCAGAGGAGGCTCTTCACGACACGGCCTGGTGCACACTTGCAGAGGCCTGGACCGTAGTGAACACTTCATTTAAAGCTGCTGCTGCCTCCGTGTGGCGCATGTCAAACTCCACCAGACCACGCACTCACGGGGCAGGGACACATGCCCTCCCCAGGCAGGGACGTCGTGTGAAGGCATCGGTGGAGCGCAGAGAGGACCCACCGGGCTAGCAGCACGGGAGGCCCCCCCCCCCCGGAAGCCCGGAGGCATGGGGGTGGGGGAGCCGTTTGACTGAGAGTCTTTGGTCAGAGAAGTGTAGCCTGGAATCAGCTTCCGGAGGACCTCCTCCAGGGAGACCCGCCTCCAGGGAGACCCGCCACAACCTCCTCCTCCCTCTCCCTTTACGCTGCTTGGACAGATCGGCAGCGAGCTTTGTAAGGACGCCCCCTTGGGCTGAGCAGACTCTTGGTTGCTTCTTGGTCACAGAGAGCTGCGGGTGCACGGGCACTCTCAGCTGTAAGACACGTTTGTGTTTCAGGCTGCCGACGCTTGGCCTGGGGTTCCTTCTACAGTCTGACTGTGTTTTGACATCCATTTGCTCTGTCCTGCTCCGTGTACTGACCGACACTCACTCACCTCTCTCCGGTGTGTCTCTGAAGTGTCTCTGGGTCCTAAAGTGTCTCTGAGACACCTTCATCCAATCAAAAGCTTTGTGTTCAGACTATTAATTCAAAATTCCCTCCTAAATTGAATCTTGGTTTTGATCAGCCTTTATGGCTCAAAGACATAGCTGGAAATGAAGAGTTTCGCTTTCCAGCCCTGTACCCCGCGTCTTCAGCACGTTGGTTTCTCGGGCAACGACCGCATGGTGGCCAACGCTCTTCGTTTTCATGCTCCTTCCTCTGTTACCTTATCAAATGCAGATTCTAACAACCACCTGGCACTAGGACCATTGGAAATCCTTTCTTCAGAAAGCCTTAAGTGTGTCATGTGGCTGTTCGCCTCCCAGGTGCACCCCCCGTCACCAGCCTCCTGAGGAGTCCCCACTGCTACGTCTCTGGCCTCCAAAACTGCCACACTCATTTGATTCAGATGGTACTCCACTTTGGGGCTGGGGTTGTGGCTCAGGGATAGACCACGCCTGGCACATGCAAGGCTCTGGGTTTGATCCTCAGCACCACATAAAAAATAAATAAATAGCAAAGATATTGTGTCCAACTACAACTGAAAAATATATGTTTTTAAAAAAGATATAGTACTCCACTTCTAAGTGCTCAATCCTTGCTAATCAGCTTTGCTACGCAACAAATCTTGTGGGTTCATGAAACCAAGAATTGGTTCTTGCTCTCCTCTCATGTAGGCAGGGAATGGGAGGATGTGGCCCCAGGGACTTTGCTTCACTCAGGTCAGTGGGCCTCGTCCTCTGTAACTCAGGCTGAGTTGCAGGCCTTACATAGAACACATGCATTCGGGGGATGAGAAGAAAAACAACTCCTGGAATTTCCTGAAAAGCCTCTAACTGCAGGGAGTGTATCCCACCTGTCCACATTCCAGTGGCCGACGAGAATCAGCTGCTAAATCCAAAGTCCAGGGAAGGAGGAAAATGCCCACCCTCCACACCAGGAAGCAGAGAGAGCCCGGCCCTGGCGGACAGCAAACCTGTCACAGGAAGGGAGGTCAGAGGTCCCCGTGAACCCAAGGTGCCTGCCAGGTGTGCAGCTGAGCAGCTTCTGCAAAAGTCTGTGGAGCAACCATTCCCAATAAAGCCAGCTGAGACTGCACTCGCTCTGTTCCCAGGGCTTCAAAAACAGCCTGAGATTTAAACACAGTGCTGGACCTCTTTCCAAGTTTCTGCCGTCAGCGGGTGCGTTAGAAAGCCATTCTGCCTACGCCCCTTCTGTCTCCATCAGGCCAGAGCCTAGCAGCTGCGCCGTGACTGCCCTATTCACAGTGCTCCACGGCACACACCTGCACGACAGGCCACCCAGCAGGAGAGAGGGAGAGATCCGAGCCAGACCCGCCATTCCTGTGCATCGCGCCTCCCTGACCCTGCTGTCCTTCCTGCACAAGGACCAGCCAAGGCCTTGGAGGCCAGCCAGAGGCAGGGTGTGATGGGCACCCTGGGGCACTGAGGCACTCTGGAAGTGTCCCCCACAACTCCAGTGTGCTGGCTGGAGCTGACCAGCAGGAGGCCTCCCATGCTCCCTCACTCGGGGCCTTCCTCCTCTGCCCACTGCCTGCTGGCCGATTGTATGTGAGGCTCTTTGTAAAGTGGTTGACTTCAGGTGGAACGGCCTCCACCCTGGCCCGGCCTCCACCCTGGCACAGGATGCTTGATCTCGCAGAGGGTGGGGTCAGCCTGGTGCGGGGAGCTCCTTTGGTGAGAGGCAGCAGCTGTCCCTCTCTCCCAGGGCTCTGGTGTGCACAGCTGCACTACCTCCCCTCCTCCAGGGCGCTGCCCACCCGCCTCTTCTCCTGGAACACCATCTTCCACTTCCCAGCATGGTCCCTGCCTGGTGACCTTGTGAAGCTGACCCAGGAGGTGAGCCCCTCTGGCTCAGACTGCAAGAGGCAGACCGGTCCAGGTGAGCACACCCAAGTGCCCAGATGCCCCCGGAGTCTGGAACTGGGAAGAGAAGCACTGGGCAGCCTCTGCGTGTGGAGGTGGCGGGAGGGTCCTAGCAGGCAGCTCCGTGGGCACCGCAGCACACCAGGTGGCCCCACACGTGTGCTCCCCTGGACGTTATGGCCTGGAGCCTGGTCCCTCTGGCGATGTCCACCTCAGGCAAAGCCCCCTCCAGCCTCTGCTTCCGGCTACATCTCTGATCCATGGGTCTCTCAGATGACCACTGACCACCTCCTCTGTATTCCTCCCAGGCCCTCCTTAGAGTTGTATTTGAACAAATGGGGGGAATAAGCACAAGCTACCGTTAACTTTCCATGTCACTTTGGGAGGTAAAGTCTAAAGAGCAAAAATATCACCTAAAAAAACTAGTCTTGGTGGCCCCGAGGTGACTTTTGTCACCATAAAGTCCCCCTGATTTACAGCTACGCTGGGCTTTGAGGCTCCCCCCACATGCCACGTCTTTCTTGGTGCCCTGAGCTGGGATGGCTGACCACCCCATGAGCTTGGGCAGCTCAAACCGACCACTCCCCAGATCTGGCTGTCCAACCTAGAACGACCTTCGCTGAGGAGTGTCAACAGCCCCCCCGGTCTCACCCCACCACCTGTCCATCCCCTCTGCTGAAGTCCTGTTTCTAGGAGGATAGAAATGTCACACCCCTTCTTCTAGCTGGTCCAGTCCCCAGCCCCCAGGAGGGGGCACTTGGGATGACAGACATCCAGGCCCCCAGGGACGCACATCCCCAACCTCAAGTGGCTCCTATTCAGGTGACATAGAAATAAAAAGGAAAACACCTCATCTAACGTGGCTAAAATCACACCCGATTCATTTATTGAAACAGACGTGATGTACCAGTTGAAACGATGACTTGTGTGGTTGGGTGGGTGACGTAGGTGGCTCAGGGACTTTAAAGCGTGTTCATGTGGTGAGCTCCCCAAAGTGGTTTCTCCGGCAACTGAGTCGGGTTTCTGACTTCACGTCAGAGAGAGTTCCTAACCCTAACATGGAAACTAAAGTCCACTTCACCCACTGTGCTTTTATAAACGCCAGTGTTCGCTCCCGGAGGGTCCCGCTACAATTAAATCTGGCAAAATGCCTCGGGATGCCACGTGACATCGTGCCACCCATGAAGTCGGTCCCTTCCGTCCCTGTGAGTCAGCAGGAAGTCCACGCTCTGTGTCCCCAGCCACGGCAGGGCTGTGCCAGTCCTGCAGCAGGAGCAAAGCTGTGCCAGGCAGTGTGGGCCCTGGCTCAGTGTCACAAGTCCTCCCGTGGCAGGCCTGTGCGTGGCTCTCCAGAGGAGCCCCAGGTGGCAGGCTGTGGCAGTGGTGTGGCACTTCACCAGGAGTCGGTCTAGACCCGAGAATGTAGGAGCTTCTGCTTGGCATTAAGCCCCTAGTGACCAGGTGGTCACACCTGCACCATGTGAGCACAGACTGCCGCGTCTCCAGGGTCCGGCTGCTGGCCCGCCTGACATTGAGTCCATCTCGAGGTGAGGAAGGGTGCAGCCAGGTGGCCTCATCAGCATCTGAGACAGGCTCTGCCGCCAGCCGAGCTGAGTCTCTACCTTTTCAGCCCAGGCCGTGTTTATTTGGATTCCAGGGGGAAAGACACAGCCCAGGAGCCTGCAGGTGACGGGGTGTTTGATCCTCTCCCTGGAGAACCCCCAGGCGACTGCACACACGTGTGGGCCAGCAGGGGACATTTTCTGCATGGGCAGTCATCTCTCTTGTAGCTTTGTTATTTCTCTGGACAGCCTCAGTACTGAAGAAAATGCAGTAAAACATTTGTTTTTCTGAGAAGAGTCTTGTCCTTTACTGCCAATGGCTCCTAAAGGGATCTTCAAGTTTTCAAAGGAAAACCTTCTTAGCTCACAGACCCTAGAACAGCGTGACCATGTAAGACGAGGTTCCCAGCCAGAACAAAACGCAGCGCTCCAGGGACCACAGCCTGGGGGACAGAGCCGTCCACAGAAGAGGCGCCAGGAGCACCGGCCCCAGGTCACCCCGTGCAGCCCAGCGGATGTCATGAGCACAGGTGACACCCCGCCTCGATGGGGGCAGACGGAGCCGGCAGACGGCTGGAACCTCACAGCAATGAAGAGTAGCACTTCCCTAGGAGTTGAGCAGAATCAGGACAAAAAGAAAAAGATCCAATGCTTGATTTTACTTTGATTTCCAAGGGTCACAAATGATTCCACACAGACAGCCCCATGTGTGACTTGAGGACATGCCCTCTTCAACAGAGGGCCTTCTGTCAACCCTGTGCTGATCTGCAGGTCTGAACCACAGGATGGAGCCAGGACAGACGGGCCTGCACGCACTCCCTGACCTCAAACACGACAGTAGAAAAGAAAGAGGCTACAAGACTAAAAAGACTAAAAATGAGGCAAAATATCTCAATAGAGTGGGCTAAGATTTTTGGTTTGGGGCTGCAGTTTTTTTGAGCTAATATCAAGTGGCTGACTAAGAAGCCTCTGTACTGAGTCTTCACAGTCCACGAGGAATCATAAAGAAGCTCCCTTCTGCAGCCCCCACCCCTGCTGCACATGCATACACACAGGGGTACACACACAGACACATGCACACACGTGTGCACACACATGCATGAGCAAACGGAGGGACAGACACAGACAGGCATGTATGCACTTAGGCACACCAATAGGCTTGTGGGCACATAGGTATGCATGGGCGGGCACACAGACAGGCATGCAATCCCACAGGAACCTGCACACAGAGGCACACTCACACACAGGATGCTCACACAGTGACACACACACACAGAGGCATGCTCACACACAGAGGCATGCTCACACAGTCACACACACACACAGAGGCATGCTCACACAGTCACACACACACAAGCATGCTCACACACTCACAGAGGCATTTACACACACAGGCATGTTCACACAGTGACACAAACATAGAGGCATGCACACACAGGCATGCTTACACAGTCACACACACACACAGAGGCATGCACACACACAGGCATGTTCACATAGTCACACACAGAGGCATGCACACACAGTTACATGGCATGCAGAAATGCATGCAGTCGTACACACATAAAGGCATGCATATGCAGGCTTGACACACAAGAATACATGCCAGGCATGCACACATAGTCATTCACAGCACTGGTTTGCACACACAGGCACACACACAGGCACACACGGGTATGCACAGTCATGCGCACACAGAGTGATGCATGTGAAAGCTCACCCTCCTGCCATCGTCACCAGGCAGGTGTCTTCCCTTTCCTTCTGTCCCCTGTCCCTACAGGCATGCTAAGTGTTGCTAGGGGGTCACTTGGAGGGGTTGTGGAAGATCTCAAGTCTCAGATGGCCACACTCCAGCTAGTCAGTCAAAGAAGTTCTAGAGATCATTGTGTACAAAATGCATTCTGTGGACATGGATTGGAAAAACAGCCAGCCAATTTAGTGTCTGGGCAGGAGAAATGGAGTGTTTGGAGGCTGGAGCACAGCATAAGGAGATAATCAGAAAGTCGGCAAAGAATGATGTGCCAAGATGTCCACAGGAGCATTATTTAAAATTGCAGAATAAGCAAAAAAATCTGGATTCAAACCAAACAGCCCCAAACAGGAGATGGTTAAATAAGATGTGCTATTAAACAGACATTAAATATGCTCTCAGAATTCATTTAATTAAATGGCAAAATACATATGACATTCTGTAAAGTTAAAAAACATACACAACCATATGTAAAGTGCATTTTAAATCCGTGTCAAAAGTGCTACATCCAAAACGAGCTGTGACTTGTGAGGCACACTTAGGACGATATAAAGTACTTTTCCACCACATCTGGAGTTATGAGGGAAGGACAGGAAAGGAAAGATCTATTGCTTAGGGACGAGAGAAATCCGCTAACAGACAATACAACTTATTCTTTCTCTCACAAGGAGAGTGACTTTCAAGTTCTAAAGATGGAATATACAATTAAAACATGGACATTTCAACCCAAAACAGCAACAAGGGCCAGCCGAAGCTCCGTAGGAGCCCAGGGCATCCTGCTGGGTTCCACATGTCTGCGACGTCGGGAGCACCTGGCCTACGAGGACCTTCATCAAGACACACAGACGCACACAAGAACGACGATGACGACGGTGAGGGTCTGGGCCTCAGAAGGGCCAGTGGCACCTCACGTCCTGGGAGAAATTTATAGGTGTGACCTCGAAGTATTCGTGGGGACTGTAAGAAGTCAGATCTTAAGAGGCTTCTACGGAGCACGAAGAGCAGGTTGTCAGGGCAATTGTTTATTAGGAAGATGGAAGATTGGCACATTTACATAGATTTGATCCCAAAGAGATGTCACAGCAGATCACCCCTGGGAGGACTTGTATCACCACTTGGAGGACTTGTGGGAAGGCCCCTGGCTCAGTGCCAATGCGATTTGGGTCTTCCCATCCAGGCAACCCAACAGAACCCAACACACAGCAATTAGAAAAATGATCCAGAGGCTGTGCTGGTGACTTCCTTTCATGATTTGGTAAAAGATGATTTAAAATAAACAAGATAAAGGATCCCTGGGATCCCCCAGCAGGAAGGTGGCAGAGTCTCACCAGCTGTGGGAAGAGTGGTCAGCTCTGCACTGAACATCCTGGAAACTCTGGGGCCTGGAGCCTGAGACATACGCAGGCCAGCGATGGCCGCTTCTCAGAGGAGTGAGCCAAGACACAGAGCAAGCCCTGGGGGAAGCCACGACACTGCTGTGGAGGAGGAGGCGCAGTTGAGAGGCCCAGTCCTGACCACTGGAAGAAAGTGGGCAGGGGTGGAGCGAGCGCCCTCAGTCACTGGTGGAGTCCTGGGAGCTCTCCAAAGGTGTGGCAGGTGGCTGGCTAGCCTCTGGGCACAGACCCTGGGAGCCCTGCTGTGCAGGGGTTTAGAAGATGCTGCACTCAGGCTGCAGACGTGGCTCAAGTGGTAACGCGCTCGCCTGACACGTGCAGAGCGCTGGGTTCGATCCTCAGCACCACATAAAAATAAAATAAAGATGTCGTGTCCACCAGAAACTGAAAAATAAATATTAAAAAAAATCTCTCTCTCTCTGAAGAAGAAGAAGAAGAAGAAGAAGAAGAAGAAGAAGAAGAAGAAGAAGAAGAAGAAGAAGCTGCTCTCCACAAGTCTGGGCTTCAATCAAAGGCCCAGGCCCACCTCAGTTAGCCAGTCTCACTGGCCACTCCCTGGGATCCTGCCTCCACCTCTCTGGATACCTGGGACCATTCTATTTTCTTTGTTCTACATGTAAAAATAATAGAAATGTTGTGTCCGCCGAAAACTAAAAAATAAATATTAAAATTTCTCTCTCTAACTCTCTCTCAAAAAAAAAAAAAAAACCAGAAAAGCATGTTGGAGAACTATATCAGAAAGAGTAAGACAGAGTTTTAGGCCAGTTTTTAAGGGTCCGCGCTGTAATTATTGGGGACATTTATTGGCAATTCTGGAGAAATGGTGCCGCTGTGTTCACAAAACACTAGATCATGGATTGGAGGTGATTGCGCTTCCTCTCCAGAAGGAAGGCTCCAGGGGGTTTTAAACATGACCATCATCAAATGCAGTAAAGGCCAACACCAAAGACCTGAGGGCCTGGAGCCACTTATCACCCCATCGCATCCCAGGAAAGAAGATCAGTCAAAATGGTAGCCTTTAGCCTAAACGCAGGGAGTTGATTTCCTCCCCCAGGATCAACTCCAACCCCCCCCCCCTGAATGATGCTCTGAAGTTGGGAAGCAGTTCTCAAAAAGAACATTATTTATGGAATGAAAGGAAATTCTAAATCCTTTTAAATTCCATTTTTTGGTCATTTCCAGAAACATTTTAGTGCCACTTTTGATATGGTATAGCTCATATCAACCCTCTAAAAGAAAAACAAAAACAACAAAAATCTCTTAAAAATCATCAATTCTGGAATTCTAAGATCCCACAGTGTATGTCCATAACACAATCTCCACATTGCCATTTTTCATGCAGCATAAGGGAAAATTCCCCTAAACAAGTTAGGATACAGTGTTTTCAGTAACCTGGAATATTCACTTTATACTTATTGAAAGGGCTTTTAAAACTTTTGTTTTTGACAAATAGGAACTGGTCGTATACTCTAGCAGGGTTCCTGCAATGCCTTCCACACGCCCCGTGGGCCAACCAAATCCCACCACCCCCCTGCCCGACCCTGAGGCTCCCTGCGCTGCCTTCAGACTGGCTCTGCTTGGCTCTCTCACGTGGGGGGCAGGGGTCCTCAGCTCTCTGCACCTGGCTGATCTCACTTAGCCTGACTCCAGTTCACTGGTTCACTGCAAATGACACCATGGCTTTCTTCCTGTGGCTGAATGATATCCCTCCACACATGTGCACCACGTTTTCACCTTCCTCTGTTGGTGGGCAACCAGGCTGACTCCACAGCTCAGCTGTTGTGAGTAGGGCCATAATAAATTGGGCCTTCGGTGTGCCGAGGTCGTTCCCCTTGACCGTGCTCCCCAGAGTGGGGTAGCTGGGCCCCAGGTGGGTCTAGTTCCCAGTCCATCTCTTATCTCACCACTGGTATGCACAAGCCGCTTTTCTCCAGGTCCTCTCCAACATTTGTTTCTTTGTTTGCTTTTTGAATTAGTTCTTGGTTTTTGACTTTTTTTTAAATAATAGCCTTTCTACTGGAATGAAATGGGATCTCATTGATGTTTTACTTGCTTTTCTCTGAAGACTCAAAGGGATTTTTAATACTTACTGGGGTAGAGTTTCTGATCTGACGTCACGCTACAGCCTATGTAAAATTAAAGTATCAGCAAAACAAATCGGCCAGGGCCTTCCTAGGGCTCTCTGTTTTCCAGGTCAGACCTCTTAAATGATTTTGGCTCAGGCTTGAGTGACCGACTTCACCACACCCTCTGCTCCCTTCGGTGTAGGACCCAGACCTGACCCCAGAGCTGTCTTCCACGCTGCCAGCCATCTGCCAGCTTCAGGGTGCCTGGACCGGCAACGGCACATCGGACCAGAGATGGACAACGTAAGAAAGAAGCATACTGGGTCCTTCAACTGTGCTAGGTCTTCAGAGCTGGGAGACGCTGCAGAGGAACATGGGCTGCGCTCCCGGTTCTTACGCGCATCCCAGAATGTCTTCATGGCTCACCTGGGCTTCTAAAGATGCAACCGGAAAGTGCTCACCACACCTGGAGTAATGAAGAGCTTTAAAAAGAGAGCCGGCCGGGCCCAGCGTCCTCCAGCAGCGGCCGGAGGGCAGCCCACCTGGAGACACATCTTAGGGCTGTGGGTTTTTCATGAACTGTGCTCATCTAGTTCCCACGTCCCCAAGATATCAAATAATTGGAAGAATGTCCTTGTTTCTCAGAGTTTGTATCTTGAAGTGATAATCTTACTATTTTTTTTAAGAAAATATTTTTGTTGGTGTTTCAAGTTTACAAACTAAGAGCGGAAACAGGTTCCAACATTCTGAGGATGTGAACAGAGTCCTGCACAGAACTGTGATGTGAAATCCCGGGTTGACCCTGACGTGGCACAGGGTCAGGAATTCTCACACACTGGGAAGCTCACACCCTAAGTCTCGCGCACACCGCGTGGAGCATGCCACCTCTGCTGGGCCTTAGCGTCCCAGCCCCCACAGCAGTGGGGACTCACACCGACTGTGAGAACATGGCCTCCACCAAGCAGAAAGCACAGGAAGGGAGGATGGTGTCTAGAATCTACACGGGAGATGCTTCTAAATGCTAAGCTCTCCTTCACGTGCCACACGCTTTTGTAACTGCGTTTTGAGGATGGGAGATTGGGAAAGAAGAAAATGGTTAGTTAAGTTTTTACTGGGTCCTGGTACATATTTTTGTTATTTCTATTAAGATGTGACATTATTATCAATCTTCAATCAAGACCAAGAAAAGCAACCTGAAATCAAATCAGGGGAAAATGAATTTTAGTAAATATAAAAACCTAAAATCAAAACTTTGTTAAATGCCTTTATTTCAAATAGGAAAATGGGTTGAGCCAGAGACGACAGCCCAAGGGTAGGCACCGGCCAGCACCCGGCAATCAGGAGGAGCTGGGCCACTGACAGACAGCAGGCCCAGGGACAGGGACGGCTCACACGTCCCCAGCATCCTACCCGGAGGGAGGCAATGGGGCTGGACTGGCCAGCCTGAGCCCCGGGCTCCACCCCCAGGCACCACAGGATGAACCAAGAGGACACTCACCTCTGCACGTCCCGGAAGGCTTCCCTGTGGGAGGGAACGGACATGGTGTTGGCTTAGCCAGAGCGGGCTCCGTTCAGTGATGGGCCAGGAAGCAGTGGAGGTGTGGTGGTCAGTGCAGTGGAGAGAGCCTGGGGGAGGAAACGGTGCTGAGAGCTGCAGGGGCGTGTGGGAGGGGTGCAGGGAGGGGCTCCAGGCAGGACTGAGGGCCGGCTCACTGCCCCACCAGCACCAGTGTCACACCTCCACACCACCCACAAGGGCCCTGGCGGGAGGGCGTCCTAGAGCGGAGCCTGGGGACACCCCTGGTGCACACGCAGCTTCCTGCTTCGCTGTTTAGAAGTGCAGGTTTCTAGTTGCTCCGGTGTCTGCTCGAGGCTTTCTACCGAGTTTCATCATTTTAAAGTACTAAATGTTTTCATTAAGTGAAACCCCAAATCCCATCTATCATCCCAAAAGACAGAGTCAATCAGCGTAGCTCCCACGCAGACACCAGAGGCTCTCAGGTACCCGGGGACCCTGAGGGTGGAAGGCAAAGTGTCCTCCTTGGGGTTGGGCACCGTCAGCGGCCCACACTGCACCACTTTCCCCTCCACTGTCACTAGGAGAACATGGAGGCACCACACAAGGATGGCCCGACAGATCTCACACCAGGGCCTGCTCCTCGGCTCTGGGGAGGGAGGCGTCTGTGGATCTATCGCTGGAACACAAGAATTCCAGAATCCATCCCAGAGCAGACCCAGAACAGAACTGGGGGGAAGAGCCAGCGGCCGAGAGCGGGATGCCCCGGCCCTGCCAGAGCCCAGGCTGTAGACATCCCAGCCACTAGGGGCCACGGACCCACCAGGCGCCTTCACACAGGAGAAGTGTCCACGGCCTTCTGTTACAGCTCTTCGTTACCCCAGTGTGGTGAGCACTTTCAGGCTGCATCTTCAGAGGCCCAGGTGAGCCTTCGGGAGCCTGTCACCCCTTCTGCTGACCAAGATGGTGCCCTGGAACAAAGCCTGCACTGGCGGGACCACTTCCTCCTAGTCCAGCTGTGTGCAAGAGCAACTGCCAACGCGGAGCAGAGACATGGGATGAGCAAGGTGCTGCGTGACCAAGAGCAAGCGTCGCTGCCCGGGGTAGCCCCTGGCCTGCAGGAGGTGCGCCCACCACGCTTGCCCGGGGTTCAGGACCTGAGTAGTAAGAGGACACTGTGACGCCTCTGGCCTCCGCCTCCTGACTGCTGGGTTCTGAGGACCGGGATGTGTACACAGCTGGACGTGACCTCTTACCCCCAACCTTGGAAGGTAGGGTCATAAGGGGCGCCATGTGCTTGGGCATAACGGAAGGAAGCGTGGGCCTCCGTGACACCACGGCTAAGAACCAGCCAGGCCAGAGCCCGGCGTGGAGGCTCATGGTCACACGTGACTGGCCCTCCCTGCGACGGCATCAGGGGAGGCCGGGCCAGGAGGCACAGCAAGGAGGATGGACACGAGCCACCAGGGCAACCTGTGCTGTCCTGACAGGTGGCAGTGACAGGAGGAGGTGACAGCTACCACAGCTGAGCAGAGGAAAACGGTCAGCAGGAGTGCAGGGCTAGTGGCCATCAGGGTCTCGCTGTCCCAGCTCCACAGAGACACCTGGAGCTGGTACAACTGTCTGAAGGCCACGAAGGGAGGAAGTGGCCTCAGTGCACCATGCCCTGGACAGGATCCAGGCAAAGGGGAGACACAGCAGCACTGGCACTCGCACACCACACTGACCAGGAGAGGTGACTGATGTCCCAAGGGCAACTGGACTCCAGCCTCAGAGGGACGTGGAGGGAGTGCCCTCCAAAACACATCAACAAAACAGGTTGTTAAGGAAATTTCCTGACCACCAACGG
Organism: Spermophilus citellus; assembly: GCF_964194105.1. Classification (NCBI taxonomy): domain Eukaryota; kingdom Metazoa; phylum Chordata; class Mammalia; order Rodentia; family Sciuridae; genus Spermophilus; species Spermophilus citellus. The sequence continues at coordinate 154,672,532 of NC_138189.1, forward strand.
CAGAGGGACCAGCAACAGGGAGACAGGAAGCAGGTCCCAATAAAAATGTCTATTTAGAAACCTCTTTCTCACTGAGGGCCCAGCCACAGATGTCTGCTCAAGGCTAGATCCTCTTGATGAGTAAAGGTGACTGAAGGGCCAAGCCCTGGGTCGCTCTACTCAAAAACGTGTCAATGCATGTCCTCTAGGAAGCACAAGCATGAACTTCACAGACCTAAAACCTTGCAAAAAAGATTAACTAAAATAAACAAGAAAGCAAAGAACACAAGCAGAACTAACACAACAAAGCCCAACAGAAAGCCCCAAATCAAAGAACCAACCCGAGACCGCAACCAGAACCACCAAACCACCAACCACCAAACGCGCTAACTATGGGAGTCCCACAGGTCACTGCCTAGAGCTTCCTGTGCTTGTGGACAAGCTCCCGGCCTCGGCCGGGCCTTAAATCCCCGCTGGCTCAAGTCCCTCACAATGCTGGCCCCTGTGAGGTCACAGCCAGGAGTGGCCCGCTCACACCCGGGGGGTGGCCCACGGTGGCATCTCCCACTCGCGCCTCCGGGACCTTGGCCACCTTCCTGGTCACAACAAGGAGGGCCTGTGGAACCTCGGTGCTCCCGTGTGTTCGGGACCCCAACCTCTCCTTGCTGAGAAAGGAGGAGCTGGACCAGGCCCCGGGGCCCGTGCCTCGCCAGTACACAACTCTGTCGTGGCTTTCGCCCCGTGAAGACCCCAGCCCAGGTCCTCTGGAGCCATTCAGCGCCCGTCTCCTCCAACTCGGACAGACTGGCGTCCAGAGCGTGGTGTAAAGGTAAAATTTCTAAGCTGATTCTAAGCTGCAAAAGTCTGAGTTAAAGTGTAAAAGACCGGGCATTGTAAAGTTTCTAAATGGCAAGGCCGGGGCTAAAAAGTAAAGACTAGGTATTGTTAAAATTCCTCTGCTACCCCCGGAACCTGTAATCCCTGTAGCTGTTAGGACAATACCTGAACTGCCCAGTAAATATTTCTCCTGGTCCCCTGGTTGTTTAATAGCTAAGGGCTCCAAGTAGCTCGGCACGTAAGCATCTAGGCCCCCAAATCAATCAGTTTAAATGTGTACCCCGCTTAGGAGTGACCAATCACCCCTGCCCAGACTGTTCCCGCCAATGAATGGACTAATCCTGTCTCGGAGTTGTTGTTCAATTTTCCCGCGCCTCATGATGATTTGTTCTGATGTATGCAAAGCCCCCCGCCCTCTCGAAAAAGTGTACTTAAGCTCTGCTTGACCTCTGCTCTGGGCTCTGGGCTGCTCTATCTTCCTGAGTGAGCCTGGAACCTCAGCATGCTGAATTAATAAATCCCCTTTTGCCAATTGCATGGAGCCAGTCTCTTGTGTGGTCTCTTTCTCCGATGCTCCGCCGGACCCTTACAGTGGTAGCAGTCCCCTCACGCCAGGACGCTGTCGCGGGTCGCTCTGCCCCCTGAGCCCCAGGACCACATTCCCGACCTCTGTGGGATGTGGGAGCCACGGCAGGCGCCTGCCTCGTCACTGCCCCACAAGGTCCTATCAGGTCACTCGCCAGAACCCTTCCTGCAGCCCACAGGAGAGAGAGAGGAGGGTGGGTCTCCTTCCAGGGATGAAGGCCGAACCTGCCAGCCAAGAACCCTAGGGCCAGCAGGTGCCCATCCTGGGGTGCAGAGAGACGGAGGCGTCCCTGATGCCCCGGTCCCTTCCGCTGCTCTGTCCACAGAGCCTGGGCTGGCTCCTTTGGAACCCACAGACTGACCGCTCCCCCCTCTGGGACCTGAGGCGTCCACGTGTCAGGCACCAGGAGGCCGGGTGTCCAGGGAGGTCTCGCTCTCTCCTTCCAGCGAGGGACCTTGTTGCCGTGTCCCCACACCACACGGCTGAAAGGGCCGAGGACTGGGCTCACCCCTTCAGTCCCTTTCCCCGCTCTCCTCCCTTCTTTCCTCCTTGGTTCTAGTTATGGAGACCTGCCCTGAAAGCTTGTGCTCCTCAGGCTGATGCTGCTGCTGCTGCTCACAGGCCGAGAGGGGCCAGGAGTGAATGGCGGGCGTGTTGACGCCCCACCTTGGGCCCAGAGCCAAGCTGGAGGGGACGGACAGGGACGGAAAAGGCCCCACCTGTGGCTGCCCATGCATCTGCGGCCCTACCTGGCTGCCCAAGCCCCGGGGGCCAGCGCTCGACTCCTGAGCCACTTTCCCAGCCCTTTCTAGTGTCTTCGACGAAGGATCTCACACCCTTGCCTAGGCAGGTCTTGAACTGGCAATGCCCCTGCTCGGCCTCCCCAAGCCACAAGTAGAAAGGCAGTCACCACCTTGCCCTCCGTGACATGTCTGTGTCTGTGTCTGTCTCTGTGTGTCTGTGTGGGGGGGTGGGGGGTGGGTGTGTGCATGAGCACACCTGAGACCAAGCGCGACCACGTGTGGTGCAGAGGGTAGAACCAGGGCCTAGTTGCCGGCCAGAGGAGGTCCAGCCCTGAGGCGCACATCCCCTTGGGGAGCCAGGGCCCCAGGGCCTCACCCTCCTGAAGGACCACAACACCACACCCTCAAAGGAGGGGAGTCTCAGCAGCACTTTTGGAGAAACACACTCCTCCAACCACGGCCCTGGGAAACCAAAGGCAAGGGGCTCGGTCTCCCCTGCACCTGCCCTTCAGGAGAGGAGTCCCTGGTGGTGGACTGAACGACCTTAGGCAGGGACTCAGAGATGGGTGAAGACACAGGGTCTCTGGAAAGGTCTGTTCCTGGCAAGTACAAAAGCTGGCCTCACGATTCTTGTCCACGGGGAAGGGACCAATTCAGAAGACTCCGTGGAGGGTCTGTGGTACCAAACCCACCAGGAACACACGGGTGGCTCTGTGACATCAGAGACCCAGGGGGAGGGGGTGGGGTCCGCACCTAGTACAGGATGGAAGTGAGGCTGCCCTCCATTCACATCAGACGGGGATCTCTGACCCACGTCAAATGGAAACCCCACGGAGATGGCAAAGAAAGGGGGGCAGAGCCCACACCCCGAGTCGAAGGGATGGGAATTGAGAGGTTCACTCCGAACACTAGACCCGGAAAACGGCTCCTCCCAGCCAGCCCTCCACTCCTGCGGGCTGGGGGCTCTGGCCACACACCCTCCCCTGCCCACACCTGCGCCCCAGCTCCCCCGCCAGGTGGTCCTGCTCCCTGCTCAGCAGCCCTGGGGAGCTCGGGGTGGCAGGCTGAAGGGCCCGTCCCTGGGTCAGGACGCTCACAGGGACCGTCCCGCGCAGCCGAAGACCTAGAGAGGATAAAGCTTCACCAGGGTAAGAGCCAGCCCCTGGCAGGTACATTCAGAGGAGGGAGCAAGCGGCAGCCCCCAAGCCTCTCTGGAGGAGGTACCCACAGCTGTACCCTGACTGCCCCCGGACCCTCCTCATGCCAATCTGGGTGTCACCCCAGGATGGGCTTGGGCTGGTGGCTCCTCCTGTCCACGGTTCACTTCCGAATGTGGTGACCGGGCTCCATCAGTGTCAGGTCAGGCACAAGGTCTGCCTTTCTCCCCGCCCCCACCCAGCCTCCTCCCCTCAGTCAGAGTCTCCTCCCCGGGGACCACTCTGGGTCACCTGTTGCCCTTGGGGACGTCCAGAGGGCTCTGTGGTCACTGCTCCCTTACACCTTTCCCACTGTGACACCACCACCCACTCTCCCACTGCTGCCAGGAGGCGGCCAAGGAACGCAACAGCTGATCCCCACGGAGCACCCAATTTATTCCAAGATCCGTGGGACTCGGGAATGGATGAAGAGCTTATTGGGAAGCATCTCTGCCCCAGAGGGTGGGAGAGAGAGCAGAGGAGAGCAGGGCCGGGGCACGTGTACGAGGAGAAGTCCCTGACGTGGGATCCGGGTGGGGCGCAGGGGCCCACTGGTGTCCCGGTGTCCTCCTGCCTGAGGGGTCCGGGAGGCAGCGGCCAGGGCAGGTTGCACTTCTCACTCCAGCAGCTGGCCCTCGTGAGGGAGACCCCGGGCCACCTGGCTGTGGACACAGAGAGGGGCTAGGAGTCAGAGTCGCCCACCCTGTGGCACCGCGGTCGACCTAACCCTGGTGGCACCCCCCAAGGGCAGAGGGTGTCCATCCATCCTTTGAAACGACACTCATCAAGGCACACGTGAGACCAAAGGCAGCACCGCTCCACCTACTTGGCTCCGTGGGCGTCTCAGCTGGGCGATAGTCAGGGAGCCACTCTGTTTTTGAAGAATCTTCTGAAGGCCTGCCCTCTGGTGGGGGCAGGTCCCGGGGGGTCCCTGGGTGGTGGTGGTGGTGGTGGCGCTGGCCCTCCAGCTGCGGGAGCCACTCTGTTTTTGAAGAATCTTCTGAGGGCCTGACCTCTGGTGGGGGCAGGCCCCGGGGGGTCCCTGGGTGGTGGTGGTGGTGGTGGCACGGGCCCTCCAGCTGCGGGAGCCACTCTGTTGGAGCGTCCGGAGCCGGTCCTGGGGGCCTGCACGCAGCAGCACAGCCTCGCCAGACAGGTGGCCATCCCCCGGAACACTCCCCTCCATCCCCTGGCAGTGTCACGGCTCAGGCCAGGGGTCCTGGTGCCAGCAGGGGGTTGCTCGGTGGAGTTGGAGCTTGGATCCGGTGCCAGGGCCTGGGAGGACCCGGGCAGAGGGGCCGTGGGGCCTGCAGTAGGGACGCTGGACGACAGGCTGCACAGCATGATGGCGGGCAGGCTGGCTCTCCTGCTGCCCACCTGCCCTGAAGGCTTGAGCTCCTCAGGCTGCTGCTGCTGCTGCTGCTGCTCACAGGCCGAGGGGGGCCAGGAGCGAATGGCCGGCCTGCTGACACCCCACCTTGGGCCCAGAGTCAAGCTGGAGGGGATGGACAGGGTCGGGCAAGGGCCCACCTGTGGCTGCCCAGGTATCTGCAGCCGCACCTGGCAGCCCGCCCCCCGGGTTTCCTGGTGGCCCAGCAGGAGGTAGGTGGCCATGGCCTCGTTGAACTGGCGCGTCGCCACCGACACCCAGGTCTCCTGCAGCCCGTAGCCCAGGTCCAGCATGGCCAGCAGGATGGAGGTGTCCGGGCGCTTGGGGAGCAGCTCAGCGGGAGGACTCGGGCAGCGTTCCCCATCCTGGCTCAGCCACGGGTGCCCCAGGATCTGCTGCAGCGTGGGCCTGTGCGCGGGCTCCAGGGTCAGCATCCAGGACACCAGGCTTTGCGCCTCGTCGGACAGGTGGAACGGGAGGTGGTACCTGGCCTGCAGCACCTGCTCCTTGGCCTGCGCATAGCTGTCCCCGGTGAACGGGACGCAGCCCGTGAGCATGAGGACCAGGAGGACACCCAGGCTCCAGACGTCCACCGCGGGGCCGTCGTAGGGCTCTCGCCGGTGCAGCTCCGGGGCCCAGTAGGCCACGGTGCCGCAGAGCAGGCCCAGCTTCTCTCCGGCCCTGAACCTGCAGGCCAGGCCGAAGTCGCACAGCTTGGCGCGGCCCGCGGCATCCAGCAGCACGTTGTCCGCCTTCACGTCCCGGTGCGCGACGCCCTGCGCGTGGCAGTAGCCCACGGCGCTGGCCACCTGCCCGAACAGCGTGCGGGCCTCGTCCTCCCACAGGCCCACGACCTCCGGGATGTGCTGGCCCAGCTGGCCCCCAGCCATGTGCTCCATCACCACGTAGGCAGTGCCGGGGGTCTGCACGATCTCCAGCAGCTGCACCACGTGCGGGTGCTCCAAGCCCTTCATGATGTCCAGCTCCGACAAGACCCAGGACAAGGGGGCCCCCGCCCCCTTCCGCAGGACTTTCACGGCCACCTTCGTCCCCGTCAGGATGTGTCGGGCCAGGAAGACCTTGGCAAAGCTGCCCTGCCCGACGACCCCCAGGGGCTCATAGCGGCCCGTGAGGGCTTCCTCCAAGGAGGAGCTGGCCGCGAGGTCCCGCCACACCCTCTGCACCGCACTACGCTCACTGCTCTCTCTAGACATCCTCCGCCCCACGCCCACTAAGGCCGCTGGCTAAAAACAAACACAACAAACAAAGCAAAGAACACAAGCAGAACTAACACAACAAAGCCCAACAGAAAGCCCCAAATCAAAGAACCAACCCGAGACCGCAACCAGAACCACCAAACCACCAACCACCAAACGCGCTAACTACGGGAGTCCCACAGGTCACTGCCTAGAGCTTCCTGTGCTTGTGGACAAGCTCCCGGCCTCGGCCGGGCCTTAAATCCCCGCTGGCTCAAGTCCCTCACAATGCTGGCCCCTGTGAGGTCACAGCCAGGAGTGGCCCGCTCACACCGGGGGGTGGGGGGGGGGGGGTGGCCCACGGTGGCATCTCCCACTCGCGCCTCCGGGACCTTGGCCACCTTCCTGGTCACAACAAGGAGGGCCTGTGGAACCTCGGTGCTCCCGTGTGTTCGGGACCCCGACCTCTCCTTGCTGAGAAAGGAGGAGCTGGACCAGGCCCCGGGGCCCGTGCCTCGCCAGTACACAACTCTGTCGTGGCTTTCGCCCCGTGAAGACCCCAGCCCAGGTCCTCTGGAGCCATTCAGCGCCCGTCTCCTCCAACTCGGACAGACTGGCGTCCAGAGCGTGGTGTAAAGGTAAAATTTCTAAGCTGATTCTAAGCTGCAAAAGTCTGAGTTAAAGTGTAAAAGACCGGGCATTGTAAAGTTTCTAAATGGCAAGGCCGGGGCTAAAAAGTAAAGACTAGGTATTGTTAAAATTCCTCTGCTACCCCCGGAACCTGTAATCCCTGTAGCTGTTAGGACAATACCTGAACTGCCCAGTAAATATTTCTCCTGGTCTCCTGGTTGTTTAATAGCTAAGGGCTCCAAGTAGCTCGGCACGTAAGCATCTAGGCCCCCAAATCAATCAGTTTAAATGTGTACCCCGCTTAGGAGTGACCAATCACCCCTGCCCAGACTGTTCCCGCCAATGAATGGACTAATCCTGTCTCGGAGTTGTTGTTCAATTTTCCCGCGCCTCATGATGATTTGTTCTGATGTATGCAAAGCCCCCCGCCCTCTCGAAAAAGTGTACTTAAGCTCTGCTTGACCTCTGCTCTGGGCTCTGGGCTGCTCTATCTTCCTGAGTGAGCCTGGAACCTCAGCATGCTGAATTAATAAATCCCCTTTTGCCAATTGCATGGAGCCAGTCTCTTGTGTGGTCTCTTTCTCCGATGCTCCGCCGGACCCTTACAGTGGTAGCAGTCCACTCACGCCAGGACGCTGTCGCGGGTCGCTCTGCCCCCTGAGCCCCAGGACCACATTCCCGACCTCTGTGGGATGTGGGAGCCACTGCAGGCGCCTGCCTCGTCACTGCCCCACAAGGTCCTATCAGGTCACTCGCCAGAACCCTTCCTGCAGCCCACAGGAGAGAGAGAGGAGGGTGGGTCTCCTTCCAGGGATGAAGGCCGAACCTGCCAGCCAAGAACCCTAGGGCCAGCAGGTGCCCATCCTGGGGTGCAGAGAGACGGAGGCGTCCCTGATGCCCCGGTCCCTTCCGCTGCTCTGTCCACAGAGCCTGGGCTGGCTCCTTTGGAACCCACAGACTGACCGCTCCCCCCTCTGGGACCTGAGGCGTCCACGTGTCAGGCACCAGAGGCCGGGTGTCCAGGGAGGTCTCGCTCTCTCCTTCCAGCGAGGGACCTTGTTGCCGTGTCCCCACACCACATGGCTGAAAGGGCCGAGGACTGGGCTCACCCCTTCAGTCCCTTTCCCCGCTCTCCTCCCTTCTTTCCTCCTTGGTTCTAGTTACGGAGACCTGCCCTGAAAGCTTGTGCTCATCAGGCTGATGCCACTGCTGCTGCTGCTCACAGGCCGAGAGGGGCCAGGAGTGAATGGCGGGCGTGTTGACGCCCCACCTTGGGCCCAGAGCCAAGCTGGAGGGGACGGACAGGGACGGAAAAGGCCCCACCTGTGGCTGCCCATGCATCTGCGGCCCTACCTGGCTGCCCAAGCCCCGGGGGCCAGCGCTCGACTCCTGAGCCACTTTCCCAGCCCTTTCTAGTGTCTTCGACGAAGGATCTCACACCCTTGCCTAGGCAGGTCTTGAACTGGCAATGCCCCTGCTCGGCCTCCCCAAGCCACAAGTAGAAAGGCAGTCACCACCTTGCCCTCCGTGACATGTCTGTGTCTGTGTCTGTCTCTGTGTGTCTGTGTGTGTGTGGGGGGGTGGGTGTGCATGAGCACACCTGAGACCAAGCGCGACCACGTGTGGTGCAGAGGGTAGAACCAGGGCCTAGTTGCCGGCCAGAGGAGGTCCAGCCCTGAGGCGCACATCCCCTTGGGGAGCCAGGGCCCCAGGGCCTCACCCTCCTGAAGGACCACAACACCACACCCTCAAAGGAGGGGAGTCTCAGCAGCACTTTTGGAGAAACACACTCCTCCAACCACGGCCCTGGGAAACCAAAGGCAAGGGGCTCGGTCTCCCCTGCACCTGCCCTTCACGAGAGGAGTCCCTGGTGGTGGACTGAACGACCTTAGGCAGGGACTCAGAGATGGGTGAAGACACAGGGTCTCTGGAAAGGTCTGTTCCTGGCAAGTACAAAAGCTGGCCTCACGATTCTTGTCCACGGGGAAGGGACCAATTCAGAAGACTCCGTGGAGGGTCTGCGGTACCAAACCCACCAGGAACACACAGGTGGCTCTGTGACATCAGAGATCCAGGGGGAGGGGGTGGGGTCCGCACCTAGTACAGGATGGAAGGGAGGCTGCCCTCCATTCACATCAGACTGGGATCTCTGACCCACGTCAAATGGAAACCCCACAGAGATGGCAAAGAAAGGGGGACAGAGCCCACACCCTGAGTTGAAGGGATGGGAATTGAAAGGTTCACTCCAAACACTAGACCCGGAAAACAGCTCCTCCCAGCCAGCCCTCCACTCCTGCGGGCTGGGGGCTCTGGCCACACACCCTCCCCTGCCCACACCTGCGCCCCAGCTCCCCCGCCAGGTGGTCCTGCTCCCTGCTCAGCAGCCCTGGGGAGCTCGGGGTGGCAGGCTGAAGGGCCCGTCCCTGGGTCAGGACGCTCACAGGGACGGTCCCGCACAGCCAAAGACCTAGAGAGGATAAAGCTTCACCAGGCCAAGAGCCAGCCCCTGGCAGGTACATTCAGAGGAGGGAGCAAGCGGCAGCCCCCAAGCCTCTCTGGGGGAGGCACCCACAGCTCTACCCTGACTGCCCCCGGAATCTGTGACACGGGGCCCTCCTCATGCCAATCTGGGTGTCACCCCAGGATGGGCTTGGGCCGGTGGCTCCTCCTGTCCACGGTTCACTTCCGAATGTGGTGACCGGGCTCCATCAGTGTCAGGTCAGGCACAAGGTCTGCCTTTCTCCCCGCCCCCACCCAGCCTCCTCCCCTCAGAGTCTCCTCCCCTGGGACCACTCTGGCTCACGTGTTGCCCTTGGGGACCTCCAGAGGGCTCTGTGGTCACTGCTCCCTTACACCTTCCCCACTGTGACACCACCACCCACTCTCCCACTGCTGCCAGGAGGCGGCCAAGGAACGCAACAGCTGATCCCCACGGAGCACCCAATTTATTCCAAGATCCGTGGGACTCGGGAATGGATGAAGAGCTTATTGGGAAGCATCTCTGCTCCGGCCCCTGCCTCTCCAGTGTGTGCCTGTGGACGTGCCTGTGGACGTGCCTGGTTCATGGGCACACACCTGTGTGTGTGCGGTGTGGTTCTCGGGTCACAGCAGGGCCTTTTCCCAGGGGACCGGTCCCATCTGTAGGCAGAGCCTCCTGAAGGCCCTCTTCTCCGTAGTGCTGCATGGTGGCCGACCTTCCAACAGGACTGTTGGAGCGAAAGCCCTCAAGCCCCAGGTGCAGGACTTGGTCACTAGATGTGCCCTGCGTCAGGGGAGTCCTTTTGGTTCATCCAAAGGACATCATATGGGGACTCAGAGCTGGAGGAGGACAGGAAGAGCTCTGGTGAACGCAAATTCATGGCAATTGTCAACACTGCGCTGCTTTTGTCTTCCCCGTGGCTGAAGAGAATGATGTATGAAAAAATCTCTCCAGGGCTGAGCACAGGTTATTGAGCCCAGGAGGCATGCTCTGCAGCTCTGTGACACAGGTGACTGCAGGGGGCATGCTAGGACCCCATGGACGTGACGCCGCTCTGGGCTCACATCACTTGGTCATGTTAATTGGAACCCCAAGGAACCCCAAGGAACAGCTGTGGCATGACCCAAATGAAAGGGAAAAGCAACAAATATCGAGGGAGGAAATGGCAGGAATGAGGCCAAGCATCCATGAGACCTCTAGGAACACACAAGAGATGGCTCCGGTGCCCTCCCTTGTCAGGACGTCCTGTCAGGAAAGCCCACGAAACACTCCCTGGAAGCACAGGAGGACCAGGGCCAGGAGGACAGGCTACAGGAGCCCCCTGAGGGAGACCACCCAGCCCTGGCCGGATCTGGGGGAACAGGGCCAGGCAGAGGGAGTTGCAAGGCCCAAGGTCGTGGGCATGATGAGTGAGCTCAGAGGGATGGAGGGACAGGCAGGCCTGGGTGACCCCGTCCTGGAGCAGGAGCAACGGAGAGCCAGGTGTGGGTCTGACCCAGGTCACACTGGGAGCCGGCAGCTCTGGTGTCCACTCTGCAGATCAGGAAACTGAGGCTCAGGGAGGCCGAGACCCCTGTGAGTGCCTGCCTCCCTCCCTGGACGCACGGTCCTCACCCCCAGAGCACTGCCCTGGACCAGACTCACACGTGCTGGGCTCCCCACCTCCAGGTGGCCACTAAAGTGGGGTCCAGATAGCTGACCCATATGTCGGGTCATTCACCTCTTCCCCACGGAGTCCTCAGCTGGCTCCCTGCCCCCACAATGACTTTGGCCCGTCTTCTCAGCGCTCTCCAGAGGACAGCTCTAGGCACTTCTCAGACGGTGTTGCTCGTCTTGAATTTGACGGCTCTGGGTCCTGTGAGGGCTTTCCACTTCCTGGGTAAGGAAAGCGCCCGTTGTCCTCCAGAATCAGGAGACACACACAGAGCCCCCCCAGAGTGGTGGGACCTGGAATGCCTGGACCCAGAGCAGACGGACCCAGCTGGAGAGAGCACTCGTGAACTGGACGGAGCCCTGAGGGGACCGTCGGGATGTAGCACAGAACATCAAGAAGCTGAAGAAGGAAAGACGGCCATGAACATCACAAAGCCCCAGAACCTCGTCTGGACTCGAGGGGAGAGAAGAAAGCCCGCAGGAGAGCCCAGAGGGGCACCCTGCAAGCCAGGACGAGCATTCCCTGCTGACGCCAACGTGGGTGGGCTTCCTCGGACCCTCCTCGGCACCTCACAGTTGACTCAAGACTGTGGCCGGAGAAAGGAAAGAGGACGTGGGTGCTAACTGAGTGCCACCACGTGGCACACGCTGCCCGTGTGTCTCAGTGAGCCAGTCCCCTGGCCTGGAGGCTGAAACCGCCACTCCCTTTTTGGCATGGGAGGTTCACGGTATCTCACTGGCTTCTGGGTGCTCGGGGTTGGCACAAAGACACACACAGTAGGTGCTCAGCAAAGACCGTTGAGTGAGCACGGACCTGCGGCTGGCAGAGTCCAGGTTCACGTCCACTGTGGCACAGAGGGGAGGAGGAGGAGAATGGCTCTGAATTGAGGCCCTCTGACCCCAGGCCCGCACTGAACCCACATCCCAAGCCATGTCCGCACGTCCCATCGTGGTTTGGACCTTAAAGGGCTCCCATAGCTCGGGTGCTGAAGGTCTGGTCCTGGGGGCTCATGTCATCCACTGTGTCTCGGAGGCCAGACGTGAGCAGAACCAGAACCCAGCAGGGAACTGGCGCCCACAGGGTGGGTTCTGGCCTTTCTTGGCCCAGTTCCTCCTCACTGTTTTCCTGGTCTCGTGCACTGTATCTGGGAGTGTCTGATTCATTTTCTGATTTCTCCAGTGGCTCACATCAAAGAGCCCGCCTGGGATCAGAGGGGAAACTTGGGACTTGCTGTTAGAGCCACGTGGAGCCTGTTGACTATGGGAGCCGTGAGATGGACCAAGCGGGGCTCACACTGTGCGATGGACACCAGGTGATGGGGCTGGGGACAGGAGGTCCTGGTTTGCATCACAAACACCCCAAAAGCTTGAAGGCTTGCAACCCAATGCAGCCGTGTTAAGAGGTGGGCCGTGGGCAGGTGACTGGACCACAATGTCCCTGACCTCAAAATGCATTATGAGGGTACATTACTCGTGGGACTCTTAGGAAGTTGTGGATCTTAGGGGGACGGGGCCTAGTTGGGGGAAATAGGTAGTTGGAGAAGGGCCTTGAAGGCTGCCTGCTTTCGCAAGCCTCTTGCCCCGATGTTCTGCCTTGACAGGGCCCAGGACAGCAGGGCCAAGCAACCACACTCTTTCACCTCTAAACCATAAATCAAAGTAAGTCTTCATTTTTTGGTGGGGAACTGTTGGGAACTGAACCCAGGGGTGCTTTGCCACTGAGACTCATCCACAGCTATTTTTTTACTTTTTATTTTGAGACAGTCTCACTAAGTTGATTAGAGCCTCACTAAATTGCTGAGACTGGCCTCAAACTTGTGATCCTCCTGCCTCAGCCTCCCAAGCTGCTAGGATGACAGGTGTGCATCACCATGCCCGGCTCTTTCTTCCTTCTAAGTCATTTTGCTCAGGTATTCTGTTGCAGTGATGAAAAGCTAATTATCACACCTCCCAAGGCTGCTAGGGCAGCCGTCTGTCAGACATCAGGGGACAGGACTCCAGGAGAAAGCCCCACACCCTCTCGCTGACTCTGAACCCTGAGAGTCCACCCTGTTAGTCCAGCTCTGTTTACGCAGCGCGGCAAATATTCCCTGCTTCACCTGAAACACTGGGCAGTTTTCAGATCTGTCTTAGTCAGCTTTTTCACTGCTGTGAATAAATACCTAACTAGAACAGCTGCAGAGGAGGAGAAGTTTATTTAGAGGCTCACGGTTTGGAGATCTCAGTCCATAGAAGCCGGCTCTATTCCTCAGGTGAGGCAGAAGGTCATGTTGGAGGAGTGTGGCGAGGAGAGTGGCTCACATGATGGTCAGGAAGCAGAGTGAGAGAGAGTAAGCTCAGCTCGACAAATAGAACCCCAAGGCCTCACCCCAGTGTCCACCTCATCCAGCCGCGTCCCCAATGCCCACCACCCCCAGCCACGCCCTGGCCACCTTCGGTCACCACTCAGTTCATCCCATCAGGGGATTCAGCCATGATCAGGTTAAGACTCTTGTAATCCAACTGTTTGTCCTCTGAACCTTCCTGCACTGACTCTCTGCGTTGTGCAGGACATCTCCCGTCCTACCACACCACCACCACGTCACAGTGATCACTACAGCTAAACAGAGATGCCCGTCACAAACGCAGGACCAAAAGGCTAAACCTACTTTACATTTTATAGTAGCTGCATCAGTAGCTAGTTTACCAACAGTTGGAGGGTTCTGAAGTGGAATTGACATCCACCACTACATGTAAGGGGACAGGGCGGGGGTGGCTGGGCAACGGAGGGCTGGCCCAGCACGTGCAGGCCGGCTCCATCCCCAGCACTGCACACAAGAGCACTTCTGTGTGGCGGAATAATACTGGATGGTGATGAAATCAACCCCAAAGTCAATGAGCAATCAAGTTTCTGCAATCTCTGGTACATTGTTTTTTATAGAAGAAAAGCCACAAATGTTACTAAACTACCAAAACACTACAAATATTAACACAATGCCTCAATCACCCCTGTAGAAAATGGCAGAGTTCATAAAACTCAAGTGAAAGAAAGCTTGTCGGAGGACTTCATCAATGACCAGGATGTCCACAGCTGGTGGTGGCCTGAGGTCCCTTACAGGCATGGAGCAGGTGTGGTCACCCACACCCCCAGAGTCAGGCCGTCAGATGCATTCAGCCCTGTCCCTTCTGGGTAAAGTAGAAGAGGCATCTTTCATTTTAATCTAAGACTGTGAATTACTATAAACACATAAGGCTATCACTAAGCAAAGGATCAAATCTCAAACAACTTACTCTTTAGTTAAATATTTACTGATCTGTAGCACATATCTGGCCCTGTTAGAATCTGTCTAGTCTTTAAAGCATATGGTTGGAACAAAACAGAGACCCATGACTCTGCAATTTCATAATCCCAACGAATGAAGAAACTCCGGGGACAGTTTTAAAAACGCGCTCTTGAGGACAAGACAGGGCCATCTGAAGGGTTCCACTGGGCCACAGGGTCCAGGCCTGTGTCTCGGGCCTGCTGCAACCAGCACTGTGGTCCAGCCAGTGGACACGCCCAGTACCCCCAGGGCTCTGCCCTCTCGGGGATTGCGACTCCTCACGCCCCTCCCTGTGTCCCCCAGGACACTCGAGGTCACTTGCAGTTTCTAGAAGTGTGCCCAGATGGGACTGTGGGAATGCAGGCTGTGGTCTTTCTCCCTGGGGTCATTGTTTTGAGGTGTGTTCCATGTGGCCTGGTTCTTCCTCACGCTGCACAGAACCCATCTGAATGGACATGCGTGGTCTATGACGCCTGTGGACAGGCACGTGGCTGTTTCTACCTGGTGTGGTCGTGAGTGAAGTCGCTAGGTGGGGCTCGTGCCGGTCTCCGTAGGTCCCGCTGCACTTTCTCTTGGATGTATGCCCAGGTCAGCCGCAGGACAGAGGAGATACTCGGGAGCGAGAGCCTTCACCAGGTGTTTTAGTCGGCTCTTTTGTTGCTGTGACCAAAAGACCCGACAAGAAAAATTAGAGGGAAAGTTTATTTGGCTCTTGGTTTCAGAGCTTCCGTCCACAGGCAGCCGCCTACTGCTGTGGGCCCAGGAAGGGTGTGGAGAAGGAGAGCAGCTCAGGACACAGCACCAGGAAGCAGAGACTGAGGGGGCTCACCAGGGACAAGATATGTGCAAAGTGACGCCCCAAGGACCCGGCTGCTCCACCCCCACACCCACCTGCAGCTACCACAGTGGCTGGCAAGGGCCCTGCCTAACAGTGTGCAAGGGGGTTCAGGCCTGGAGGGCCAGCGTGGTCAGGCAGTGGAGAGCCACCGAGACCGGACAGAGTGGGGTGGCCTCTGTGCACTGGGGTCGTGGTGACTGCGGGAGTGAGGCAGTGCTACTCACAGGGCATGTCGGCAGGTGAGTGGAGGGACAGGGCACTGGCCACAGACCTGTGCTGAGACACAGGCGGACGGGGAGATGCAGGATCTCAGCCTGAGGGACACTGGGGTGGCAGGGTCAGCCTTGAGGAGCCACAGAGCCTGTGCCTAACGGAGAGGAGCTGGGTAAAAGGAGGACAGGAGCAGGGGCAGGACACACCCTGACCAAGGGCTCACCTTAAAGACTGGAGACAAAGCAGAAACCACAGGGAAGAGCATTGACTGCGGGGACGAGCACTTTCAGGCATTATCCAAGGCAATCATGGGACCCTTCAAGTCAGTCTTCATGGTGACATGAGCATCAGGAAAGGAAAGTGGTTGGGCTTCCGTTCACAGCATGAGCATTGACTACTGAGACACGCACTTTGAGAAATCAGTACTTTGGTCCTCAGGCTAACGCAAAGGCTTTGTTTAGAAATTGTTTTCTTTCATACTTGCAGGGAAGTCTAGCGCACAGGACACCAGGTCAGTGCCACACAGGCCTTGCTTCCTGAGCTGCTGTCTGCCTCATCCACATGCGCTGTTACCGCCATGGTCATCCTTAGAGCTATCTGAGACACCAAGCCAGGCACTAGGCACGCTGTCACCCTAGCGGCCCAAGGAGCAGGAGGATCGCAAGTTCCAGGCCAGCCTCAGCAATTCAGCAAAACCCTGTGTCAAAATAAAAATCAAAAGGGCTGGGGCTACAGCACTTCTCACACACAGCTCCTGTCAGTAGTGGGGCATTGAGTTCAATGTCCAGTACAGAAAGAAAGAAGGAAGGAAGGAAGGAAGGAAGGAGGGAGGGAGGGAGGGAGGGAGGGAAGGAAGGAGGGAGGGAAGGAGGGAGGGAGGAAGGAAGGAGGGAGGGAAGGAGGGAGGGAGGGAGGGAAGGAAGGAGGGAAGGAAGGAGAGAGGAAGGAAGGAAGGAGGGAAGGAGGGAGGAAGGAAGGAGGGAGGGAAGGAGGGAGGGAGGGAGGGAAGGAAGGAGGGAAGGAAGGAGGGAGGAAGGAAGGAGGGAGGGAGGGAAGGAAGGAGGGAAGGAAGGAGAGAGGAAGGAAGGAAGGAGGGAGGGAGGGAGGGAAGGAAGAAAGAAGAAAGAAAAGAAGGAGGAGGAGGAATCAGCTCAAAGATTCAAGCAATTCTTGAGTGTTTTAGGAAATCAAACTATTAAAATACCCTTCAGAATGTGTTTGAAACTGTTTTGTTTTAATATTACATTTTTTAGAGCGAAAGTTAGTCACCTTTTAGAAAACTTCCCTGAGAAAAAGGCTAGTTTCAAGTTTTTAAAGTCTATGTGTATGGTGACAGATTTCACAATGACACTAAACTTTAAAAACTCTCACTTGTTGATATTTGTTGGGACATTAAAGAATACTCACATCATGTTGAAGAGTTACTAACAGCTCCTTCCTTTTCTAACTATGTATCACACAAAGCCAAACTGTCTTGATAGACACCAGCCAGGATGCTGTGAGGCACCCCTGGGCCGGCAAAAGGGGAGGGGGTCCCACTTTTGTCTGTGAAGCTGCATGTCACAGCCAGTCACCGAAATGCAAAACAGAGCGCCTCTTCCCATGGTGTGTGTGTGTGTGTGTGTGTGTGTGTGTGTGTGTGTGAGAGAGAGAGAGAGAGAGAGAGAGAGAAGCTATACTGTGTGAACAGGTAATGCATTTTCATTTCTTGTTTAAATGAATTAAAGATCTTTTTAAAGTCTTCAGTTTTAATTTCTACAATGATATATACCAATAGGTAGAACTTATATAAATAACACCTCTTTGGTGGTTTTTGATAATTTTTAAGTAGGTGAAGGGGTCCTGAGATCTGGCACTCTTTGCTGTTTGCCCCCTTGGCCACCTGAGGGGGTTTAAGCATGCGTCTCCATGGCAACTCCCTGGGTGGTGTGTACCCTCAGATGGCCCACTCAGTCATGCCCTGGAAGGAGCAAGCTCTCTGCCCTTCCGGGTCTTTACAGAGATTCATGAAAGCAGGAAAACCCATTGTCAAACCATATCATAATTGTCAAACAATGTATCAGCATATGTTAGGGTTATAATTCGTGTGGTTTTTTGAAACTGAAAAGTTATACTATCCTTTAGTTACAAAATAGTCATAAAGTATAAGTCTGAAAAATAAAGATTCCATAACTTCTCAAATCTCCCCACCCAGAGATATTCACATCTCACGTGTACTCAGATGTTTTCCGCAGGCACTGAGCGTGAGTGTGCGTGAGTGTGCGTGAGCAGGGAGGGAATGACCCTCGTGTTCTCAGCCACAGGCGCTGCATGCTAAGAACTCTAGCCGGGAACTCTGTGGATTCTGAAAACCCCTGGGAGCTGAGCCGGAAAGCTACTGGATAAACTCAAGTGTTGCTTTCATCTGGTGGACCCTGAGCCGCCTTCCATGAGTGACCTGGGCAGAGTGGACGCCAGCTGCCTTCAGGCAGGAGGTCAGGACCTGGCACAGCACCTGAGCCCTCCACTCAGCAATGACAACACCGTCACACATTCCCGCAGTGAGGTGGCCTGTCCCAGTGCTCTTGGTCTTCGCGTCACTGAGAACCTCTTGGGTGAACGTCTGATAGCCCCATGACCCCTCACCTGATCTATCAGTCTATCCTCACGGTGAACGTCTGATAGCCCCATGACCCCTCACCTGATCTATCAGTCTATCCTCGGGTCTCCCTTAGAAGAGGCCACGCACCAGCCGACACCTCTGTCCTGGGACGCGTCAGGAGCCATCAGCATCAGAGGCTCCTTCAATCAACTGTGGGAAGCACTCGCTTTCACAGACCTGGCGGAGGGCAGCGTGCTGGAGAGGGACAAGGACCACGGGACGCTACACTGAAGTGGGACCTGAACGGACTCCAGCTGCAATGATTTTTTCTCACCTTCTTTGCAAATGTCTCCACTGACGCTTTTGATTATGTTATCTGCTCTCCTGAAATAGAAGGTCGGTAACCGTGTGGCCTCCTGAATGATCTGCTGTGTGATTTCAGGTATCAACGACAAGTTCTAGCGGTCAGATTTTGAACAATGACATCTAGAATAACTTGAGGCCTTCCTTGTAGTTTTTGTTATACTATATTGAAAGTTACATACATTCAACTTAATACAGTTTATAAACTTTAAATCATTCTTGATTTCAAAGTTGTCCTGCATGCTACCATTTACGCCTGGCACGAATGTGAGCTGGAACAGCCTCAGATTGGCACTTATCAACTAATGTAAAGGTCGATCAATTTGAGTCAATAAGAGCATCACACTGTCATGTTTTCAGTTTAACAATGCTAATCTAGTAAGTTATCTGGGTGCACACTTAGTAACTATTAAGAGCACCTCCTAAAAGCAGGCATTAGTTTCAGAGTTTACCAAAATCAGTTTAATTCAAGTGAGCATAAGTGTTTGGACTTCAGACCTCCATCTCCAGGCGTGTCAGCGTCCTCACGGCGTCTGAAGTCCCCATGCTCACGTCCAGGGCACACAGACAGCATTGCTTCAGCTCTGTGTGGGCACAAAGCCACCCAGAGCTCTTTATGTGGCTAAGAGAGCCCCAGCCTGCATGCCAACGGCACTCTTCTCAACACAAACTGCTTTTGAAACCAAGCATCCATTGGCTGAAGGAAGCATCTGCTGCTCAGGAGATTGATCATCCTGGGGCCTGACCTAACTGGGAGATTAGATATGGTTCTCTACTCTGCACAGCACAGTCCACCGAGAGAATAACAAGCCCCAAGAGAACAAACCTCTTTGAAAAACAGGTGCACCTTCCATTCCCGTTCTCTGGGGACAGCAGTACACAATCCTGCGCATGGCAAGGCTCTGAGTGGAGAATTCAGGAGCACGTCGGGATGCTTTTCAGTCCCACCTACACATTTTCCTTTATCCCATAAACCACATGACCAGTGAGACCTCTGCCATGAGCCACGAGTCACAGTGGCCAAGCCAGGGACATGCGAACGGCATCACAAGGTTCCTGCTGAGACCAGACACCCACTTTCCCCCTCGCAGCCTCACCCCACTGCGGGGCTCACTGCATTCCTCTCCTCAGCCTTTGACAACTGGGCCGTTATTTGTGCCATTCACCCACATGCCAGGCTCAGGTCGTCCATCCAAAACCCAACAAAGGAGCCAGACTCCTGTGAATCCCAGCCCCAGGCCAGCCCCTTCTTCCCGCAGACACACTCACGCCCCTCCCGGGGACCTCACCCTTTGTGTTCCTTTAATCTGCCGTGCATGGAAACAGTGGCCATTCATGGACTGTAAGACACAGGCTCTGCCTGCATAATGAACCAAGCTGCCCACTGGCCTGGAGTCAGCACAGCCAGGCAGTCGGCTCCAGCTGAGCCCGAGGCAGCCCTGTCCCCACCCACGGGCTTTGCTCTCGCTCCTCTCACCCCTCCTTGAACCCTGCAGGCGAAGCCAAGCTTGACTGTCTTCTTTCACTGAAGACAAAGAGAAGACAGGCGTGCAACTGCAAGTGTGCAAGCAAAACCCACGCGCAGGTCTTCAACTGAAGTCCAGCTGACCACTCAGGCTTCCCGCCTGCCCCAGGCACGGTTTGCAGTGCTCACCACCGACCTGCGACCTCTACTTCCTAAAGCCTGCAACAGCTTACATCCAGAAACAGCCACAATGAGGCTCCAAGGACAGTCACTGCAGGTTCATATGCCACAGGAATCGTGCCAGGTGGGTGCAGATCTGTGTCCACTCAGAAGTCAGACTGCTCACCATTAATTTCTGGTCCCATATATATTCTGACCTCACATCCTTTAATATCCACCATTTTGGGCACTATGTCACTGCAAGAGGAAACAATTCATCCAAATGGAAATCAACAGCAACATGTTGGTATTTTAAGGACAGATCAAGTTAGTATGCATGAGTTTCTGACCTTAACTTTAAAGACTTTCAGACTTAACTGAGTGAAACATGAGTAAGACGGTACAGGGTTCACAGGGCCGCATGTAGGGGCATGCTGATCTGCTCACAAGTGTCACCACGCTGTCGAACACGCCTGCAGTTACTCATAGTACTAAAACCTGATGCTCGGAAGAGCTTATGCTACAGGATGGCACGCACTGTGACCCCTGAAGCTTAGCACATGCTGTGGATGTCCTGGGCCACGAGTGAGTCTCTGCTAGAGGGAGGGAGGGAGCTCCCCGAGGCAGGATGGAGGGCCACTCAGCCAGTCGACCAACACCAAGACCTGGCAAAGTGCTGGGCCTGGGGCTGGGGGCATGGCCCTGTGTTCACAGCAGGGCTGGGACGCCAACGTGACACAGTGAGGGGACCTCCTGGGGCTTGGCAGCTTCCCTCTGAACCTGATGCTGATTGTGGAACCAGAACCAGGCTGCCCTCAGATGCGGTGCCCTGACTCCAGAGCTCCCAATATCCACCTGCCACACGGTGCTCTAGGAAAGGGCCCAGGTGTGACCTGACATGACCTGGTGACAGGAGACCGTGAGCAGGAGCCCTCTGACACTGCCACCTGGGTTCCAGGGTGCCCGGTTCCAGACCTGCAGTGCCTCCCTGTACGTCAACACCACAGGCCTTTCCTGCTTTCCCCACATGACCCGAACTGGACTGCACGCTCTCCACCCCAGTCCCCGGCCACCACCATGGCCGGAGGGCTCTGGGCACTGCTCAGCCCTGCAGGGACCCTTGCTGGGCATGGCCTCCTCTGGGTGTCACTCACCTGGTGCTTCCCTCTGCCAACTCGAAGCACCAGGCAGAGCACTGAGAAGGGTGTCAACTCCTCCTGGGTCACCTGCCCTTCCCCCTTCCACTACCGTGTCCCCTCCCTCACTGCCTATCTCACGGCCACTCCACGGAGAAGCCCCAGATCACTCCACACACACAGCTCCAGCACGGCCTCGGAGGACCCGAGCTCATCAGGACAGTCACACATCCAAGCATCTCCAAGGCCTCTCCAGTCCCACTGAGGTGATGTCCTCCAGCTCCCTGTTCGCTGCCCCTGGCAGGGCTCCTTCCCTTCATGGCTGAGTAACACCCACTACCTGCTGACGAGCACCTGGTTCACCCCACACCTCGGGAGACGTGGGCATGCAGGTGTCCTGTGGCCTGCTGACCCCCTCTGGAGGGGCTCCTGGACGCAGGGCAGCTGGACCCACGGCAGGGCCACCTTTAGTTTTCTGAGGAGCTGCCCGCTGTGCTACCTGCATGCCCCGGGGTGTAGCTGCTCCTGTTCTCAGCCCTCCCCAGCACTGGCTGCTGTTTTAGAGCAGATCTCCTGGGGTGAGATGGGTCTCACTGAAGGTGTCAAATGCATTTCCCTGGTGGCTGATGAGACTGGACAATTTTTCATATATTTGTTGGGCACTGGTATTTCTTTTTCTTTTGAGAAGTATCTATTCAGATCAATCGCCCATTTTTAAATAGATTACATGTAAAAACAAACAAAAAAAAACATTTTTCTTACTGCAGGTTAACCATTCCAGATTTATTGGGTGTTTTTCTGTACAGTTAACAATAAGTACTATGCTAGAAGGATTTCAGAAAAGTTAACTCATTCTATTTTTCAAAAACATTTTAATTGAATGAGCAAATAAATGTTTTTTGAAGACATGCATAATACTGAGAGCATGTTTATGTAAACTATTTTTTTAAAAATTCCCATCTGCATAGCTGAAAAATTAGAGAACAGATTTTTCTAAGCTGTTTTTGAGTTTTCTAAACTCCAGACTAGTCCCCAAATTAATGAAAAGGTAGAAATCATTACTTTGATTAGTTCCTAAACTACTAGAAAGATGAGTATTATTACAAAAGAGTAAAAAAAAATACTGCTTATTTCCTTGTTTTGGGACTTAAAAATTCTTTCAAATGCATAACCTTTTAATTGCTTCATAAGAACACATAATTGCACCAGAAAAAAATGGAAGTTTAATAAGCCCTCTTCAACAAGAACTTCATGTAACTAATATTAGGTAAATGGAAATAAATCAACAATGTATTTTTTGGTTCAGATTCTCATCTTTTTAACAAACCTTTTTTTAATGACAAAAAAAAATGCCACAAACAAAAATTCTGGCATTAAAATAAGCTGAAGTGTTAAGACTTTTAAATCCCTCCTTAAAAGATATACAAAATGAAACTTAAAAAGAGACACATTCACCATTTAAGTCATTATACAGTTACTAATATGAGTAAAAGTGAAATTTACTTCCTAACGATGCAGTGAGACTTATTTTTTCCATCTTCCTTATTTTTTAATGGTATGATTTATTTTTTCCACATTTTTATTGGTATATTGTAGTTATACATAATGGTGGGCTTTGTTATTACCAATGTGTACATGTATAAAATATAACAATATGATTTGGGGTCAGAAGGAAATATGAGGGGGAACAAATGGAGATTTAGGAGATTTTTATTTTTTCGATTTAATTATAAAGCACCTGAAAACACATACATGTACACACACGCACACACACACACACACACACTCATAGATCTACAAAATAAACTCTAGGGAATCAGTATACAAAATTATTGATTTAATCCCGTCCCTTCACTTAAACTGAAAAATAAAAAGTAGAATAAGTCTAGAGTTTTTAAATATTTATTTATCGTGTATTGTTATGCACGATAGCAGAATGCATTTCAACTCCTAGTACACATACAGACACAATTTTTCACGTCTCTGGTTGTACACAAAGCAGAGTTACGCCCTTCGTGTCTTCATACATGTACTTGGGGTAATGATGTCCCTCTTTCACCCCCACCCCCCCTTCCCTTTAGCCTGTCTAAAGTTCCTCCCTTCCCCCCATGCTCCGCCTCCATCCCCCTTACAGATCATCACAGAAAACATTCAGCCTTTGCTTTGGGGAGGCTAACTTCCCTTACCATGATATTCTACAACTCCATCCATTCACCTGCAAATGCCATGACTTTATTCTCTTCTAATGCTGACTAATATTCCATGTGCCTATGTAGGGTTTCTTTATCCATTCATCTACAATATGCCTAAGTTTTTATGACAAAATATTTTTATTTTTTACAAAGAAAATTCCCAAAACTGACATAGTTAAATTCCTTATATGTAAAGAGACTTTTTCTCAAAATCTGCTACATGAAAGTCCTATTAAAACATCATAAAGACAAATATCCCCACCATTTGATGAGATTAATAAAACAACTCCAGCTATGTAATGGGAATGCGCTCAAGTCCATGACAATAATGATCTGATCACCTGAAATGTTTCCTTTTTCCACATAAGAATGATTAACATACAAATTAAATGTTACTAAGGACCCCTAACCTGTCTCTGTAATTCTCAGTCCCTCTGTGTGCCCGCAGTTAAAGGACACCAGTCCTGCAATACATCAAGACTCCACCTGCAGCCTCAGCCTTCCACACACAGGAGCACCTTGGGAACAGGAACCTCCCATTCTAAGTTGCCCTGGGGCAGGTGCCCAGTTCTGAAGGCTGAGAGCAGGACAGCTGTGTGCACACTGCCCCCTTCAGGCGGCTGCAGGGACTGTTTGTTTGTAAATGTTCACACTATGGGCAGAGGGTACTGAGGGGGGAAACCTTAGTCTAAAACCAGTTTGTTTGGCGTTTCTTTTCATGGAAAAAAAAATAAAAACCTTATAGAAATAAAAGCACTTCTCAGCATGTTTTCAAATAGATACAATTTAATAGGAGACTAGGTCAAGAAACCTAGATGCTCAGGCTCAACTACATCTTCCACTGACTAGACTGGGAAGTGCAGACTGACTATATAACTGCTCTGGACCTCATTTTCCTCCTCAGTAGGACTATTTCACTAAGTCATTAATGAAGTTATTTTCAGTATAAAAATCCCACGTTTCTAGATTTAGAAAATTCTTGAGTAAAAGGTCTTGAAAATGTTTTTGGAAATGTGCAACGTAGGTTCTATTTTTCCAGTTACATCTTATGAGTGTTTAGTTACTCGCTCTGATTTTCCTCAGGAAAGAAGCTCACGCCTACACTTCTCCCCACCCCAATGGCCTTCCAAACACCTTAAGACGACTGCGTTGCATGGAGAAGAAAGTAAACTCAGAACCAAGAAGCAGCTTTAAGAAACAGTGTGAGAAGTGTCACCCTATAGACAGGATGAGGCCAAGGCCAAACCCAAGTCCTCAAACCCTCTGCACCTAAGGGTGCCATGGCGAAGCCCAAGAACAGACTGCGTTTGGGCAGCTTCTCCACCACAGCGTGGACCAGCACCTCCCTGTCTGGTGGCTGCTGTGCTCCTCCTCCAACTCGCCTGCCATCAGCTCAGTTTGTTTCCGAGATCTTGCTAGGATGTTTCCCTTCTTATCAACCTCTTTGGCACCATTCCGTGCTGGCTCTCAACTTCCTCCCCTGCACACGGAAACAGCCATCGCAGTCTCCTCCTGTTCAAACAGTGGTCTAACCCGCATCAGAATCACTTGGGGAACTGGTCGAACTCGACACCTCCTCCACCCACACTGCAGACCAGCACTGGCCAACAGAAGCGGAATATGGGCCCTGTGTGCCATTTTTTATGTCCTGGCAGAGACTTGAGAAAAATGAAAGAAGTGAAATTGTGCTTTTTTTACCCAAAGCGTGTAGATATAATTCCGATTTGTAATCAAGTAGAAAACATTGTGATACTTTATTTACATCCCCTTAGTCTTTGAAATCTGGTACTTCCCATCTGCAGTTTATTTCAAGTGCTTAAAAGCCGCCTGTCACTAGGGACCATCAAACTGGACTGGATGAGCCTTGGGAAGAGAACTAGGAGTCAGGAATTTGCAAATACCCACACACTGGATTCTGAGGACCAACCCTCTAGATTCCCCATACACAGTCCATCCTTCAGCCACCACCAACACTTCACCTAAACATTCCTTGAACACGTCAGTCCTGAGAACCTAAATCCCTGGTACCTCCACTTGAGTCAGCTCAGATGGACACTGAACTTCCCTAAAAGTGGCCTTGTTCCTCCATCCTGACTACTGTCCAATTAGAAAATATTGTGGGGTCTTCCATGAGGTTTTCCTAGATGAACATCAAATGCTCAATCTTGCAACAAATATTTTTAAACATTTACAGAGGAATACCATTATTACAGGGTAAAAGGAAAATCAAAGTGGAGGACACTGTTCAGACATACCCCAAGGCCAAGTGCCCATAGCCCAAACCTGTGTCATGAGGATCTTCCCCAATTGCTCTCATCACAGACACAAGACTTAAGCTAATAAACTATAGACAAACCAGCTTAAAAGCTGTTGGCCCTAAAAAGCAAGCACAGCAGGCCAAGGACAATCACAAAAAAGTTCACAGCGCTTCCTCCTCCATGTGCCCACTGGGCTGAAGCAAGCCTCTCACACACTCCCACTTGGCTAAGTCTCCTGTCCTCCTTGTGCTGCTTCTGAGGCCCAAGGTCAGGAGCTTTCCTGCCTCCTCCTAGCCCGAGGCCTTCCCCACTGATCTAGCTTGCATATCACCTGTGCACACACTGAAGGTTTTCCTCTGGTTTAATCCTTGGATCATGATAAACAGTGTGTTACAATGTACGAGTTACACATTTTTCTGAATACAGACACACAAACGAAGCAATACTTTTTTAAAAGCCAGTCAGCAGGAGCTGGGGTCCTGGCTCAGTGGTAGAGCGTGTACCTAGCATGCGTGAGGCACTGGGTTTGATTCTCAGCACCCCATATAAATAAATGAACAAAATAAAGGTTCATCATCGTCAAAAAACATATTAAAAAAAAAAAAAGCCAGTCAGCATGCTACCTGCGACTGGCTACCTAATGACAAGGAACGCAGTGTGTCACACTGGAAGGCAGCTGTGGGGCTGGGAGAGATCCTGCTCTTCCCTCTCAGTCCAGCCTCCGTGGCTATAAGGGAGGGAGGTGTAGTGGGGCCCCCCTTTCCATCTTCTTCGTTACTCCATCCCAAGCAGCGAGTAAACCTTTCCAAGATTCGGAGGAGCTCAAACACAGTGCCTTCGCTCTGCTTGGCAGCTGGCCTGCATCCTGGGGTTGGGCCAGCTCTGTGCCCTTCTGAACCTGCAGATCCTGACCCCAGGGCTGTGGGGGGACTGGCATGTCATCTCATGACTGGTCCCTGCTTGCACCTCTGGATTCCCCCCCCCCCCAGGCAGTGCTTCCTCCTTTCTGGCTTCATGGTTCTCCTCTGGACCCCCCAGCCTCAGCAGCACCGTGTGTTCTCAAGAGCAGACCTGCTCCCCTCTGCCCTTGACGCCCTGCGCTGGTGAGGGCTCTTCCTTGGCCCAGAGGACTCATCTGGGAGTTCACTGCTTCCTGGAGTCTCTCTCCACATCAAGTGCTTCTAAGGCCACAGATTTGGGTCCACATCTCTCACCTGGCCAGGAGCCCCGACCACCCTGGCTGGGAAGGGCCAGGTGGCCAGGTGTGAAGCATGCTGTAGAGGGTCTCTTCTGGGAAGCTGGCCGGTGCGACCTGTTTTTACAGACCTGTACTGCTCTTGTGAACAGGGACCCAAGGGCAGTCCCAGATGTAAAATGCTGGGTGTCAGCTACTCTCGTGCCATCAGCCTGCCATTTCAGAGGGGTTCATTTCCTTGCCTCGCCTCCCTGGGACACCCCTCTGCAGAGACGACCTGCTTCCTCTCGTGGAAATGAAGTGCGGCTTGTCCAGCCCGCATCTGGAGGCCTTCCTCAGCAGAGGTGAATTCCAAGACAATAAAGATCTCAGTCCAACGCAAGCTGCTTGGCAAAATGGTCAAACAGATGAAATGAATGTGGTAAAGTACGCGAAGCTGTTGTAGATCAGATCAGAGGACAAAAACAGGCAGCCTGCAGCCAGGCGTGGTCTGACCGTCTGACGCCCCCACCCCCACCCCTGGCTCTGAGCCTTGTGCCTCGGGGGCCACAGTGCTTTGCCAGGTGGGAACAGAACTGTACACTCTCATGGAGGTTAAAGTTTGCCCAACTTAATTTTTTAAAACAAGCATCACTAGTATTACTGGCTTTCAAAGCCATAATCATGGAGAATGGAGAGATCTCTAAAGATGTGATTTTAACATAAACAACAAAATCTGAAATTTAGCATTTTTAGACTTTTATAACCTCACAAAGGCAACCTGAAGTATAATTATATACATTTAATAAAAACAAGTAAGAAGTTATTGACTACTTAAACCAAGAACTTATCCCTAGAGACTGAGGAACTAAGGTTGCTTAATGAACAGTCGGGTTCACAGGAAAATCACTCACAAGCTCACACCAACACTCTGGACAGTGCAGACAGCAGCGGAGGAAGCCTCTGTGCTTGGTCCTCCCACCCACAGGGCGAGCATCTGCTGGGCGATGGGCCTTCAGAGCTCCTGAGGAGGGCTGGTTGGCTGTGGATTCCTCTGCTGTGCTTGCCAGGGAGCCAGGAAGAAGGTCCCCCAAGCAGCAGCACCCCAAGGAGCAGCACAGCAGTGGCCACGCCCACGGGCCCTGCAGCTCCACCTCCACACCAACCGGGGCTCGCTCGCAGGAAGCTCCCAGCAAAGAGCAGGTGCATTTCCATCATAGTGTATTTACACTTTTAATGCAGAAATTCCACCAAGAAGAGCTGAACCGTGTGGTCTTTGGAGTCAAAAGGAATTCTCGCCACCAACATGATCTACTAGTGCCACGTGGTGGAAGAGAGGGGAGATGCAGGGCAGCCTGACAGCTGTTGTGACGTTCATGCTGTGAAGAACTTTGCACACCAAGCAGCTAAATGAAAGCAGGGAAAAAAAAAATGTCTAGCAAGATATTATCTTGAGGCGTTAACAATTGAGTCTATATTCCAAAATACACAGGTGGTCACTGAAGATATGAAACTTCAGTGTCCTTCACTAGTCAAAGAATTTATTTATTTTTTTTCAGAGTGGAAATTAGAAGTTTATTAAAGGACAGCAGAAAAGACTTCTCCCAGAGGAAGAAGGGGACCCAAGAGACGGAATCCCCAAAGCATTTATTTACCATGCATATTATACAGTGGGAAATATTCTTAAGTAGAATCATGGATCATTTCAGCTATTCTTTATATATCCCATGCCAAAGAACCTCCCTTCCCCAAGCTTTCAGAACAAAATTCTTAAATAGTCCCTCAAAACAATAGTCAGGTGTCTGCAGAGAAAACAGGACTGAGGCAGGACAGGAGGGACATGCCATCTGGCATGCTGTGGAGACGTGCCATCCTCCCAGGAGCCTCAGGAGCAGCACCAGGGACCACATGCGTGGCTGGCACACGGCAGGAGCCTCAGGAGCAGCACCAGGGACCACATGCGTGGCTGGCACACGGCAGGTCCCGGCATCCACTCGCTGACACGTTCCTGGGGCTGCTGAGCCTTGGGGGCCACACCTGGCCATCTGCAGAGAGCTTCCAGGCCCTGCTCCACTGGATCGCATCCATCAAACACCCACGTGCTCTGGCTCCTCACTGCAGAGTAGTTAACCCTCCTTATCAGCAGTTCTGCATCTCTGGATTCAACCATGCGTCAAAAATATTTTTAGGAAATTGTCATCTGTATTGAGCACGTAGACGCTTCTCGTCATCATTCTCTGAACCTCCCTGTATAACAACTATCGACACAGCATTTGTCTGATTAGCTGTAAGTAATCTAGGTGTGTAGAAGGGACCTGAGTTTCCACAGGTTCTGCCGTCTGCAGGGTCCCTGGACTTCTTCGTCCCATTCAAGATCAGCTCTGCCAAACCTGCTCTGATTGGCAGGAGGTTGGGGAACGTCAGTGTGAAAGCTTTGAAGCCGAGCCCTGGGAGCCCTGGCTTGTCCTGCTCCTCCCATGCTGGAACAAGACCCGTGAAGCAGACCCTCTGCTGACGTGCTGAGGGTCCTGAGAAGAAATGCTTACTGCTGATGTGCTGCATGGCAGAAGCCACGGAGCACGTCCCGTCCTGGCTTAAGCACATCCTTGGAGGTTCCGGGCTTATCGATGGTACTAGGACTCCCAAGACCAGATGTTCCTTCTGGACTCTCATTTTAGACTCTGATGGGCTCAAGGGGAACAACTCTTCATCACTCTATCTATGGGAAGCAAACCGAGCCAGTCCAGGTCTGGCCCAGAGGCCCAGCAGACGTGGAGTCTTGGCTTCTGTGGCTCTACATGGGGTGGATGCTGGTGATGTTCTCCCAACTGTTGGGTCAGAGCCCCCCCAGGAGGCCTCAAGTAGTAGGAAGCACTAACCCAAGTGTTACTTCTTAAGGAAACTGTCTTTAAGGGGCAACAAAAATCAGACGGACTCCTCAGAAACTCTACCACAGTACACAGGAACATGCAGCCACACCTGAGACCACTGCTCTGGGAGGCTGAGGCAGAGGGACCCCAAGTTGAAGGCCAGCCTCAGCAACTTAGTAAGACCCTGCCTCAAAGTGAAAAAAATAAAAATGGATGGGGTGTAGCTGAGGGGTAGAGCTCCCCTGGGTTATTCCCCGGTATCCCAAAAACTAACATGCAAATGACACAAGCATCTAAGAATTCAGCCCTAACAATATTAGCCAAGAAGAAATGAAGGAGGCTCATGCTTAAAATGTCATTTCCAGAAGTCTTACCTCCAAATCTCGACTGTGAGCAGAGCTCTTCACTGTTGCTCTTGACATGGATCAGGCTGTGACATGCGTGTGTTCATTGCAGTCACCGGAGCAGCAGGACTGAACGCGCGGAACCCTGCAGCAGCCTGACCCTTGGGGTGCAGCCTTTGCTGCACTTCCCCACGCCACTGGCTGTCTTCCTTGGATCTCCCCATGGCCAGCCTGCTGAGCCCAGCGAGGGCCCAGTGAGGGCAGTGCTGGTCCATGGAGTGAACTGCAGATAAGACCACCCAGCTCCTACCACTGAGACCGGTATGCAGGCCCAGAACATCGAACCCTGGACTTAAGTCTGCATTACAGGTAGAGTCAGCACTGGAATAAACCACAAGTGGAATGGTCAGGTCATTTTTCAGTTTGCCACACAAGGACACATGTGACTTGACACTTGAATGTCATAAGTGCATAAGAACGCTGCTACTAATGAATTTTGGTGGCAAAGAAAGATATTTTAATGATTAGCAAAGCATTCAATGTTTTGGAAAGTCACTGCTATCTGCAATATTTTCAAACAAATTTGCCAAAAAGAGGACCAGAATTTCCACCCATGCGTTTCCACTGAAGCGACTTCTACTTTCCTGCTCTGCTCACGTCAAAAAAACTCGATGAATTTTTCATCGTAGGAGCGGCCACTCTCCACTGCCTCTGATGCTCTTTGAAACCCAAGCTTTCTGTTGTGCCCAACTCAACGTCCTCTCCATTCACACATGATCATCATCCTCATTAGGAATAACACTGTGGCTGACCATTTCCAAAAGGCCCCGTGACCTCCTCAGGCAGCTTCAACACTCTCAGGAAGGGGCTTTCTCAGCAGCACTCACGACACTCCTCTTCCACACCAGCCTCCGGCAGAGACAGAGGGACCCGAGGCTTGGCCCCTATGCTCAACAAGTACACAGTGGATCCCAGGTGAAGTTCACACTGGGATGGACAGACGCACGTCAGGGAACCTTCTGGGTGCCTCCTGGTTCTGTGCAGCACACTTTCCCCACCTGGTGAGATGGCAAGCTTCAGATGACCACTCCTCCCAGCACATTAAACATGGACAACAGTGGGCACAGAAGAGCAGCAAAGGTGAAATGGGTTAATACAGGGCAGGGCCTAGGACAGTGCCTCACATCAGCATTCAGTGAACAGAGACAGAATGAGGTCAGACTTGGAGCAGAGATGAGAAGAGTTACAGCAAGGACAAGAGCACAAGAAGGCCTACAACCAGCGAGCCTGGGACAGACTACCACCCACGCCTGGACCTTGCCCAGCGAGGCTTACCTGAAGTCTGTCGTCTGTCTGCCGTGAGGAGAAGAGCACCATCTGCTGTGCCTTGGACTCAGAGACCCTCAGGACTCCCCAAGCCTCCACCCTGGCCCAGCAGGAACGCGAAGACACCTGCCACACAGAACCCACCCTACCACCAAGCTGCATCGACACCTCTCCCATTATCGCAATGTTTTAAGACAAATTAAAAAGATACAGATTGAACTTTATTCACCATTATCACTTGAAACTTGATTTATAAACCATTGAAAGTGTTTCAGAGTTCTGTATTACAAGAATTAAACAGCACTATTATCCCCTGCTTCATGGGTTCAACTTATATATATATTAAAACCAAACAGCATTGTCCCATGTGGAAACTATACAATATAATAAATGACAGAGGCCCCAATAAAGCATTTTTCATTACTTTCAGGATCTAAACAAAGATTTTGAATGTTCAGAGCTCTTTTGCTATATTATTTTATATTCTAAAATCTATCTATATTTGAGTCAATTATTTGACCAAAACAATTGAGAAAAGTAATTAGCTTTGTAGCAAAACACTTTCCACCTACAAGATCATGTTCAAAGGAATTCATGTTGCAATGCTGACCGGATCTGCTGGCTGCTCTGAACAACGTGCGGTGCACTCTCCACATCAACCCTGAGGCAGGCCACTCAGGTATAAACAACAGTTACACAGAGTTCATCCAGAATGGCTCACCAGCAAAAGTCCTCCATGAAACAACACATCAACTGCAGCTGCCCGGGTTTCAGAAAAACCACACGGAGAATTACAATACAGCATCTTCTTCCCCCTCAGTCATTGACAGGAATTTTGTAGGCCACCATGCTGTTTACTTTGTGGATCGTGGTAGTAAATGAACGAAGACGGACTTCCTCGGAATTGGTAATGAACTGTGGTCCCGACTCTTCCCATTTCTCAGGGACCACCAAATCTTTGTCTGTGTAAATCAGTAGATCAAATGAACCTAAATCGGGATAAGATCATTAAAATATGCTGTTTCCAAGGTAAATATACGCTCGCTCTCTATTACAGGGCCACATTCTGAACTACCCATTGTTAGAAAAGATAGTTTAGCCTTGTCTCTAATCACTATTTTATTTTCCTCTAAGGAAATTTATTTCAGCACAAATTATACTCTTCTATCTTACCTTAGAAAAATTTAGGATTTTTAAATTCTGTAGAAAACCATGGAGATACAATAGGCACACAATCACATGACCACTCCTGACCCTCAGCCACAGGAGCGCTGATGTCCTGCGGTACCTGCAGTACACCAGCGCCTACCACAGTGCCTGGCACAGGGAGGCATCTGGCAGACGCCTAACAAAGTGACTGGGCTTGATAAGCAAGACAGGCACCACACAGCAGTGTGCAGACAAGCAGGCGGCGGGAGGAGCCACAGCGCAGCCTCCGGGGACTGCTGGGCAATACTTCCTCTCCTCTTCAGACCTTCCCAGGGTTCCAGGACACACACACACGCGGGCACAGACGCACACAGAGCTGCTGCCTTGTGATGCTCCCCACTTACACTACAGGGTTCTGACTGCTGCAAGTTAACAAAGGGTGATTCTGCAGGCAGTAGCTCAGCTGTTCCCCGGGAAACAACACTCAATGTGAACGGGTGTCATACGTACAAGAAACTTCCAACAGCGGCAGAAACGTCACTGTCGCTGTGATCTGTCTGATCACTGAACGGATCTCATCCTGGATGGCTTTCTGAGACTTCTCTCTGGGAGCACTGTCAAAGACACCGAATCAATCAATTACGTTAGGTTTTAACAAGTGACTTAAAACACTGGCAAGTAAGATTATTTACTTTATTAAATGCTTCCAAAATCAAATATGTAATGCATTAAAAAATTAAAACATAAATGAGCAAAGGTCCCCTAGTGGGCCCAAAGCATATCCTGGCGATTGTGTACATATCCAATCATCATTCAGGGCTGTTCTTGGATGCAGGTCATTTAGTAGGAGATGATTAGAAAATCTGCCAACCACTTCAAGGCAGAAAAATTACAATATCTATTAAAATAAAAATTAGTAGTATATAAAATATTCAACTGGAATAACCACCTTGGTAGTTTTGAGTAATGTCTAAATATATAATATGTTATTGCTTCTAATAAAATGTTAAAATCGTAATATCAGAGTATTTTTATTAGTTCAAAAAATTCCCTGGCCAGGTACAGTGGCACATGACTGTAATTCTGGTGACTTGGTTGTAGGCTGAGGAAGGAGGATCAAGTTTGAAGCCAGCCACAGCAACACACAGTCCCTAAGCAACTTAGTGGGACCGTGTCTCAAAATAAAAAATAAAAAAGGACTAGGGATATGACTTTGTGATTAAGTGCTCCTGGGTTCAATCCTGCTACCAAAAAAAAAAAAAAAAAAAAAGCGGGGGGTGGGGGGAATCCTGAAATAGATTAAAGGCTTTAAAAGCAAACTACATTTCATAATGAAAACAGTTCAGGTTTGAGAGACATCTCCCACATAAGGAGTGTGGAAACTTCACGAGTTTATAGTGTAAATATAATGGTCTATGCCATTAAATGAAGCACAATGGAGCTACATCCTAAGTCGGGAGACTGCCTGGGATCATCCCCACAGTGAAGCACCTCTGAGCAGTTGATTCAATGGCCCACTCAGTCTATCACACGCTGCTTCACACATCCCATTGCAAACATTCAAGTGGGAAGTTCAATGATTTAGACTAAAGGCAATTATGTCATCAGTATGCCTGTTGTACAAATTTATGAAATACTAAAGTGAGCAAAGGAAATTTTCCACAGAACATTAAATATCTAATAAACTATACTTTATGTGAGAATAGTTCAATTTAATTAGAACTTTAACATAGTGATCAAATTCTGAAAGGAATATACATCAAAGAGGGAATAATTTGTCCTATTTACCTGTCATCTTTTGCAGTCTTGTCACACTCAATATCAAATTGCCACCTTTCAAGGACCTCCCCACTTTCAATGTTCGAGATGACCACCACCAGCTTCTGAACTGAGCACTTGTACAGCCAATCTGCAACACACAGCAAGGTGATGTCTGCATTTGCTATGCTCCAGAGCACTGCCGGCAACTCCTCCCTAGGCCCATGCTCCGTCCTCAATAAATGCCTGCTGCTGGTATTCCAGCCCTCTGCTCACTGCAAGAGAACTCATTCTGCCAAACATCTAGCTACTTTCCCAATCTTCAATGTTGGTACCAGTGTGATCTTGGGTGCTGAGGGCAGAGTGGGGGGTGGGTATTATAATTGTGATGTATGTCATGGAGAGAAAATTACAGAAGGATGGGAGAATAAAGAGGAAAATATGGTAAATTTAGGGGGGCGATAGAAGAACTATTTAGCTCTAAACATTAGCAGCATTAATGTATTGTTATTTATTATGTTGTTTCTCCCCTCTATTTTGCATATGTATCTTTTTTTTTTTTTTGGTGTCAGGTGCTTCTCTGCGTATTATGAGATGTAGCACCATCCTTGACCTCTATCCACCAGAAGCCAATAGCACATACCCTAGATCTAACAGTCTAAAGGAGAATATTGCCAATATGCTCTGGGGACCCCAGCTGCCTTTTCTTGCAAACGTCTGCTCTAGTTGGTGCTGTCAGAATAGCCAGATTCGAAAGGCCTGTAGTGAGGTATGGGGGTGAACCCCATCCTCAATTGCAAGAAGTGCATCCAGAATGGGGGTCCGGGCTGAGTCACTAATGGTTGTTCACGACGAATAAACAAAATAGAGGGGAAAAAGGACAGGCTACAAAGACTGAAAAGAAAGAACATGGGACCTCAGAGGGCTGCAAGCAGTCCAGCACAACTTCAGCAAAGACAGGGAGAATGGATTACATGCAAAGCCATGCAAACCGGCCTCAGGAACCAGGGGGTGAAGCAGGGCACGGTGTAGTCAGACTGTATTTCAAAACTGCCACCCTGGCTGTCATGAGGAAATGGACTGGAGATGTGCGCAGGGCATCAAGGACACTAAGTAACTTGAGTGGGAGACAAAAAAGCTCACAGGAGGGTAAACTGGTGGTGATAAAGAAGCTGCTCAGTAAAAACTGTTAACACTTACTGGATTAGATATGGGAAAGGAGAGGAACTCTCCAGGAGTAGCTTCCAAGTTTATGATCACATTTCTGAATGGATAACTACAATCTTGGAGACGATCCTGTACCACTGTGAGTCAACCACAGGAAAGTTGTTAGTGAAGCTACACACACGACAGAGAGAGTGTAAAAGGAGATGCCCCAGACGGAGCCCTGGAGGAGGCGGCCAAATTTTTGGTAAAAGGGCAAGAAATAATTTTATAATACTTAGTGTTTTAGGCTCATGGACCACAGAGGTCTCTGTTACATATTCCTCTTTTTAATACTCTTTAAGTTCATAAAAAGATTTCTGTGGGCAGAACAAAAACAAGCACCTGTTAGATTTATTGCAAGGGCTTTGCAATTCCCAGCATATACCAACTACTTTTTATTATGCTGAAAAGGGAGACTGGGTGGTAATTTGAAGGAGACTTGGAGTGAGTACTAGTGCATTCTTTAAAATGAGAAAGATGAAGCCAACAGGAATAATTCAAATCAAAACAGAGAAGCAAAACATGAGAAGAAATAGGACAAAGTCCTTCAAAGAATAGAGGAAATGGAATTGAAAACAACCAACAATTTGACTTTAAGGAAGAACAGTTCCTCTATTCTAACTAAAATAAAAAGCTAAACAAAGATCTAGATAGACATGAGGTGAAGTGTTACCGGAAATAACCCCCAAACCCAAAAGCCTTCAGCACAGCTTCCTTCTCTAGCAATGCGACAAGTACTTGAGTGCAGCATCATGAATGACCATTGATGACTCAGCCCAGACCCCTGTTCTGGATGCACTTCTTGCAATTGAGGATGGGGTTCACCCCCACACCTCACTACAGGCCTTTCGAATCTGGCTATTCTGACAGCACCAACTGGAGCAGACGTTTGCAAGAAAAGGCAGCTGGGGTCCCCAGAGCACATTGGCAATATTCTCCTTTAGACTGTTAGATCTAGGGCATGTGCTATTGGCTTCTGGTGGGTAGAGGTCAAGGATGGTGCTGCATCTCATAATATTCAGGAAAGCACCTGCCACTAAATAAATATCCAGGCCAATGTCAACAGTGCTATGCTTGAGAAAACCTATCCTAGGGAATAAGCCCATATTTTCCCTGGTCTGTCAGTCTTGATCCTCCCCCATCTGCACAGTATGGGGGTTCCACTCCTGCAGATGTGATGCCAATGTCCACAGCTTACCTGGGGCATAATGCTGCTTAAAAGAAACACGCTGACAGTTTGGTGGCCAGTCACTGAAGACCAATTTAAAACTGAACTGTAGTATAAAGGCAATTAAACAATCTGAATACAACGATGATTGATGAATTTAAAAATTCATAAGAAAAAACTAAGGGCCACTAAGTACTTTTTGGACTAATATTTTGGAAGATCAAATGGCAGAAAGACTCTACAACACACAAAAATTAGTAATCAGAATTACAGGCGGAGAGAAAGAAAAACCAGGAAGGATTCTAAAGAGATAACAGACTCGGAGAATGAGCACTGACTCAAAGGAATCACAACAGGTTTTTGAGCTAAACGACAAGAGAATGCTGAGCTACTAAAGGCTCCCTGGGTCCCAGGCAGCATCTTCACAAGGCCGAACGGAAGCAGCTGAGGAGTGGCCACAGAAGCCACCCGTCGCTGCCCCCTGGGCGGCCCTCGGCTCCCGCGGTCCTCCTGCGCACCCAGGCCGGCCCGCGCACCTTTCAGCTGCTCCACCACGCTGCTGAGGTACTTGATGAGCTCGGGGTCGGTGGTCACCAGCAGGGTGAGCCCGTACTTCTGCACCCGGGTGAAGGTCTCCGAGGGGTAAATGCCGCGCTGATACAGGATGCTGTTGATGCCGAACGCTGCAAAGGACAGGGACCCCCACGGTCAGCGCGCGGCGCCCGGCCCGCAGCACGGACGGCGGGACGCGGGCAGCCTGCGGGCGGCAGCCCCGGGGTTCCCCGGGCGAGGCCACCTGCGGCGCGGGGCGTCCCGGCGACCCCAGCGGCCCCGGCGCCGGGTTTCGTGGGCCTCCGGGAAACGCCGCCGCGTCCGGCCGCACTGAGCCCCCCACCCGCCGCGGGCCGCGCCCGGACTCACAGAAGAACTCGGCCACGATCTCCGCGCTCCCGCGCAGGGTGATGCCCTGCTCCCGGGTCACCTGCCGCGCCATAGCGAGTCC
Organism: Spermophilus citellus; assembly: GCF_964194105.1. Lineage (NCBI taxonomy): Eukaryota > Metazoa > Chordata > Mammalia > Rodentia > Sciuridae > Spermophilus > Spermophilus citellus. Next base: position 154,709,726 of record NC_138189.1, read on the forward strand.
ACCACCGAGACGACCGCTAACCTGCGACTCCCGCCACCTGGTTCAAAAGTAACGACGCGGCACGTCGCTGGTGTTGCGCACGCGCGAACGCCCAGGCCCCGCCTACGCAGACGGCTAAGCGCAAGCGCAATCGCTCAGCACCGCCCCAGCGTCAACTACGCGCACGCGCAATCGCCCCCAGTCCCTCTCCCGCTCCCGCTGCCTGCGCTGCGCAGGCGTGAAATCCCAAGCCTCACCCAGGTCGCCCAGAGTGAGCATGTGCGAACCTACAGGCCCCACACAAGCAGAGCGCCTAGCCTCTGCCCTCTGCCCTCTGCCCTCTGCCCTCTGCCCTCTGCCCTCTGCTCTCTGCCACCTGTCTAATGCTCTCTGCTCAGACTTGACAGGCCATTTGCGCAGGCGCTGGGCGGTGCGATCCGTGGTTGGCCACCCTGCGAGGTGTGCGGGTGGCGCCCCGGGCCCAGGACAGCAGGGTCCAAGGGATTTCAATCCGCTGCTAGGATCTCCCTGCGCGTTCCAGCGTTGCAGCGTTTCTTAGCGCTGTGGACGAAGGGCGGCAGGGAGGTGAAGACCAGGCAGTGTGCAGACGGGGACAGGTGTTTACACAGGGTGAAGAAGGTGCAGCGGCCAGGGCATTGTGGGGACTGCTCTCAGCGGCTGGGACGGGTGTCTACACGGGGTGAAGCAGGCACAGGGTGAAGCAGGCACAGCGTTCAGGGCACGTGGGGAGGGACTGCACTTAGCAGCCGCGACAGGTGTCTATACAGGGTGAAGCAGGCACAGCATCCAGGGGAGTGTGGGGAATGCTCTTAGCAGCCGGGACAGGTGTCTACATAGGGTGAGGGAGGTGCAGCGTCCAGCGCAGCGTGGAGACTTCTCTTAGCAGCCAGGACAAGTATCTACACAGGGTGAAGAAGTGGCAGCATGCAAGGCACGTGGGAACTTCTCTTAGCAGCTGGGAGTGGAGGCTACACAGGATGAGGAGGTGCAACACCAGGGCACGTGGAGACTGCTTAAAGCAGTTGGGAATTACTGCTAAATGAAGTCTGAGCAGCTTGAGTTGGACCAGACTCTGTTGTTCAGCCAAGTGAGAAAGGCCTGCTGCAGCTTTGCACATAGCATCCCAGGGATCAGCCCTGCAGGAGGAGTCTGGTCAGAGCCAGTGGCCCTGGCTCAGGCTGGGGAGAACTCTCACCAGAGTGCCAGCCCCTTTCAGGCCCCTGCTTGTTGTACTGAGGTTTCTGTTGTCTTGCTAGACTCCTTTGTACAGTCTTCCTTACCTGTCAGATCATGATGCACTGGGGAGATGTTGTCTTTTGAAAGCGCTCACTTGATTATATCAGATCAGGTCAGAGACCTCCTTTTTATGAACCTAATCCTGGACTGACAGCTGCTAGTATTCAGCCCACATCACCTACACCAGATGTGCTCACTAGGACAGGAGTTTCGGCCACCATCTTGCAATTCCACCTACAGAGCATGATGTGGCAGGTTTTGATCAGGTTGAGCCAGAACATAGATGTAGTGGGCTGTTGTGACCTAGTAGAACATCTTCCTTACATTCCTAGGCCTGTGTGTGTAGATCAAACTTGGGTGTGAAGAGCAGTGAGGCCGGGGAAAGCAGGGGGCTAGGAAGTGGGATGTTCATGGCTCCTTCCACTGGGAGGTTGGGTCAGGACCAGGGGTCTGGCACCACTGTGATGGAGGGTGGTACTCACCTGTCCACATGAAGGTGCTGCATGTTTAGGGAACTTTATACTAACCCAGCTCTACAGGAAAGGATTTCTTGGTTTTAGGGTATATAATTTGTTAGTTTTCTGCAAATAGTTATTACTATAACTTGGAGATTCTAGAAATTAAAAGGTGGACAAAAAGTACAGTTTTTAATCCATAAAGGAAGTTGTATTAAATATCTGTGTTAGGAGATGTAAGAAATCAGTAAGGTTTGGCACATACAGTCTGTGCCTTTTGAAGAGTATGTAATCTACTTTTGTTTAATATAGTTGCTTAAAAGGCTCACAAATTTGACCCTCTCTGTCTCCTGCCAGCCTGGGTGGCTCTTTTTCAGAGGACAGCCACATACAGCATGACCATATCTTGATAAACAGGGATAGCTAATATCAGGGGGTGATCTTCCAAGAGTACAGTGGAAATACACAAGTCCTATCTAGTACTTTACTGTGCTTCCTCTATTGAGGTACGTGTGGGTGTGCAAGTGTGGGTGGTGTGTGTGGGTGTGCAAATGCTCCACTGGAGAGTTACCTGGTGCCACTCTGCTGCAGGGTGCAGGTGTGCAGAAGGCTGTTCTGGGTTTGTGTCAGTGCTCCTGACGACCACAAGGGGGCAAATGCACAGCATCTGGCCCAGTCACTGCAGTGTGCTCTGCTCTGGCTAGGATTCATTTTCACTGTCCACATTCCTAACTGGCTAACATCTATCTTAACCTAAACGTTGCCCTAAACATTAAAGAGGTTTTCTTTGGCTCCTCAGACTGTGTAGGGACCTGACCTGAAGTTGGGCATCTCATGAGGCTGCTTCAGTGGATTTCCTTCATTGTTAACAATTGCATAATGGGTTCTTTATTTTTTCCCTGTATGTCAAAAATACATCACATCAAGTTGGGGTGAATCTGAGTTTGTTGGGCAGGAGACTTAGCCAAGTGGGAGTGTGTGAGAGGCTTGCTTCAGCCCAGTGGGCACATGGAGGAGGAAGCGCTGTGAACTTTTTTGTGATTGTCCTTGGCCTGCTGTGCTTGCTTTTTAGGGCCAACAGCTTTTAAGCTGGTTTGTCTATAGTTTATTAGCTTAAGTCTTGTGTCTGTGATGAGAGCAATTGGGGAAGATCCTCATGACACAGGTTTGGGCTATGGGCACTTGGCCTTGGGGTATGTCTGAACAGTGTCCTCCACTTTGATTTTCCTTTTACCCTGTAATAATGGTATTCCTCTGTAAATGTTTAAAAATATTTGTTGCAAGATTGAGCATTTGATGTTCATCTAGGAAAACCTCATGGAAGACCCCACAATATTTTCTAATTGGACAGTAGTCAGGATGGAGGAACAAGGCCACTTTTAGGGAAGTTCAGTGTCCATCTGAGCTGACTCAAGTGGAGGTACCAGGGATTTAGGTTCTCAGGACTGACGTGTTCAAGGAATGTTTAGGTGAAGTGTTGGTGGTGGCTGAAGGATGGACTGTGTATGGGGAATCTAGAGGGTTGGTCCTCAGAATCCAGTGTGTGGGTATTTGCAAATTCCTGACTCCTAGTTCTCTTCCCAAGGCTCATCCAGTCCAGTTTGATGGTCCCTAGTGACAGGCGGCTTTTAAGCACTTGAAATAAACTGCAGATGGGAAGTACCAGATTTCAAAGACTAAGGGGATGTAAATAAAGTATCACAATGTTTTCTACTTGATTACAAATCGGAATTATATCTACACGCTTTGGGTAAAAAAAGCACAATTTCACTTCTTTCATTTTTCTCAAGTCTCTGCCAGGACATAAAAAATGGCACACAGGGCCCATATTCCGCTTCTGTTGGCCAGTGCTGGTCTGCAGTGTGGGTGGAGGAGGTGTCGAGTTCGACCAGTTCCCCAAGTGATTCTGATGCGGGTTAGACCACTGTTTGAACAGGAGGAGACTGCGATGGCTGTTTCCGTGTGCAGGGGAGGAAGTTGAGAGCCAGCACGGAATGGTGCCAAAGAGGTTGATAAGAAGGGAAACATCCTAGCAAGATCTCGGAAACAAACTGAGCTGATGGCAGGCGAGTTGGAGGAGGAGCACAGCAGCCACCAGACAGGGAGGTGCTGGTCCACGCTGTGGTGGAGAAGCTGCCCAAACGCAGTCTGTTCTTGGGCTTCGCCATGGCACCCTTAGGTGCAGAGGGTTTGAGGACTTGGGTTTGGCCTTGGCTTCATCCTGTCTATAGGGTGACACTTCTCACACTGTTTCTTAAAGCTGCTTCTTGGTTCTGAGTTTACTTTCTTCTCCATGCAACGCAGTCGTCTTAAGGTGTTTGGAAGGCCATTGGGGTGGGGAGAAGTGTAGGCGTGAGCTTCTTTCCTGAGGAAAATCAGAGCGAGTAACTAAACACTCATAAGACGTAACTGGAAAAATAGAACCTACGTTGCACATTTCCAAAAACATTTTCAAGACCTTTTACTCAAGAATTTTCTAAATCTAGAAACGTGGGATTTTTATACTGAAAATAACTTCATTAATGACTTAGTGAAATAGTCCTACTGAGGAGGAAAATGAGGTCCAGAGCAGTTATATAATCAGTCTGCACTTCCCAGTCTAGTCAGTGGAAGATGTAGTTGAGCCTGAGCATCTAGGTTTCTTGACCTAGTCTCCTATTAAATTGTATCTATTTGAAAACATGCTGAGAAGTGCTTTTATTTCTATAAGGTTTTTATTTTTTTTTCCATGAAGAGAAACGCCAAACAAACTGGTTTTAGACTAAGGTTTCCCCCCTCAGTACCCTCTGCCCATAGTGTGAACATTTACAAACAAACAGTCCCTGCAGCCGCCTGAAGGGGGCAGTGTGCACACAGCTGTCCTGCTCTCAGCCTTCAGAACTGGGCACCTGCCCCAGGGCAACTTAGAATGGGAGGTTCCTGTTCCCAAGGTGCTCCTGTGTGTGGAAGGCTGAGGCTGCAGGTGGAGTCTTGATGTATTGCAGGACTGGTGTCCTTTAACTGCGGGCACACAGAGGGACTGAGAATTACAGAGACAGGTTAGGGGTCCTTAGTAACATTTAATTTGTATGTTAATCATTCTTATGTGGAAAAAGGAAACATTTCAGGTGATCAGATCATTATTGTCATGGACTTGAGCGCATTCCCATTACATAGCTGGAGTTGTTTTATTAATCTCATCAAATGGTGGGGATATTTGTCTTTATGATGTTTTAATAGGACTTTCATGTAGCAGATTTTGAGAAAAAGTCTCTTTACATATAAGGAATTTAACTATGTCAGTTTTGGGAATTTTCTTTGTAAAAAATAAAAATATTTTGTCATAAAAACTTAGGCATATTGTAGATGAATGGATAAAGAAACCCTACATAGGCACATGGAATATTAGTCAGCATTAGAAGAGAATAAAGTCATGGCATTTGCAGGTGAATGGATGGAGTTGTAGAATATCATGGTAAGGGAAGTTAGCCTCCCCAAAGCAAAGGCTGAATGTTTTCTGTGATGATCTGTAAGGGGGATGGAGGCGGAGCATGGGGGGAAGGGAGGAACTTTAGACAGGCTAAAGGGAAGGGGGGGTGGGGGTGAAAGAGGGACATCATTACCCCAAGTACATGTATGAAGACACGAAGGGCGTAACTCTGCTTTGTGTACAACCAGAGACGTGAAAAATTGTGTCTGTATGTGTACTAGGAGTTGAAATGCATTCTGCTATCGTGCATAACAATACACGATAAATAAATATTTAAAAACTCTAGACTTATTCTACTTTTTATTTTTCAGTTTAAGTGAAGGGACGGGATTAAATCAATAATTTTGTATACTGATTCCCTAGAGTTTATTTTGTAGATCTATGAGTGTGTGTGTGTGTGTGTGTGCGTGTGTGTACATGTATGTGTTTTCAGGTGCTTTATAATTAAATCGAAAAAATAAAAATCTCCTAAATCTCCATTTGTTCCCCCTCATATTTCCTTCTGACCCCAAATCATATTGTTATATTTTATACATGTACACATTGGTAATAACAAAGCCCACCATTATGTATAACTACAATATACCAATAAAAATGTGGAAAAAATAAATCATACCATTAAAAAATAAGGAAGATGGAAAAAATAAGTCTCACTGCATCGTTAGGAAGTAAATTTCACTTTTACTCATATTAGTAACTGTATAATGACTTAAATGGTGAATGTGTCTCTTTTTAAGTTTCATTTTGTATATCTTTTAAGGAGGGATTTAAAAGTCTTAACACTTCAGCTTATTTTAATGCCAGAATTTTTGTTTGTGGCATTTTTTTTTGTCATTAAAAAAAGGTTTGTTAAAAAGATGAGAATCTGAACCAAAAAATACATTGTTGATTTATTTCCATTTACCTAATATTAGTTACATGAAGTTCTTGTTGAAGAGGGCTTATTAAACTTCCATTTTTTTCTGGTGCAATTATGTGTTCTTATGAAGCAATTAAAAGGTTATGCATTTGAAAGAATTTTTAAGTCCCAAAACAAGGAAATAAGCAGTATTTTTTTTTACTCTTTTGTAATAATACTCATCTTTCTAGTAGTTTAGGAACTAATCAAAGTAATGATTTCTACCTTTTCATTAATTTGGGGACTAGTCTGGAGTTTAGAAAACTCAAAAACAGCTTAGAAAAATCTGTTCTCTAATTTTTCAGCTATGCAGATGGGAATTTTTAAAAAAATAGTTTACATAAACATGCTCTCAGTATTATGCATGTCTTCAAAAAACATTTATTTGCTCATTCAATTAAAATGTTTTTGAAAAATAGAATGAGTTAACTTTTCTGAAATCCTTCTAGCATAGTACTTATTGTTAACTGTACAGAAAAACACCCAATAAATCTGGAATGGTTAACCTGCAGTAAGAAAAATGTTTTTTTTTGTTTGTTTTTACATGTAATCTATTTAAAAATGGGCGATTGATCTGAATAGATACTTCTCAAAAGAAAAAGAAATACCAGTGCCCAACAAATATATGAAAAATTGTCCAGTCTCATCAGCCACCAGGGAAATGCATTTGACACCTTCAGTGAGACCCATCTCACCCCAGGAGATCTGCTCTAAAACAGCAGCCAGTGCTGGGGAGGGCTGAGAACAGGAGCAGCTACACCCCGGGGCATGCAGGTAGCACAGCGGGCAGCTCCTCAGAAAACTAAAGGTGGCCCTGCCGTGGGTCCAGCTGCCCTGCGTCCAGGAGCCCCTCCAGAGGGGGTCAGCAGGCCACAGGACACCTGCATGCCCACGTCTCCCGAGGTGTGGGGTGAACCAGGTGCTCGTCAGCAGGTAGTGGGTGTTACTCAGCCATGAAGGGAAGGAGCCCTGCCAGGGGCAGCGAACAGGGAGCTGGAGGACATCACCTCAGTGGGACTGGAGAGGCCTTGGAGATGCTTGGATGTGTGACTGTCCTGATGAGCTCGGGTCCTCCGAGGCCGTGCTGGAGCTGTGTGTGTGTGTGTGTGTAGATGATGGCTAGGTTATGGGGACACACACACACACACACACACACACACACACAGGAGCGGGAGGCCCCACTGTGCTGTTGGAGAGTCCTCTGTGGTGCAATCTAACAGGCTAGAAATCCCGGTCAGACTTCCAGGCCGGCCAGGCAAGTGAGCAACTCAGGTGATGTTTCTTCAATGCACTTGAGACAAATCCCTCCTCTTTGGGGGATCCTATCTGCTCCTCAGACTTTTGACTGACTGGGATGAGGCACACCCCCGTTATTGAAGCTAGTCTGCTTTGCTCAAGGTCATCTGAAAATGACTTCACAGAGACATCTGGACTTGCACTTGCCCAAACAGCTTAGTGCGTGGGCCCAGCCAGCCAGGTTGAGAGGTGCAACTGACCCTGGCAGGGTGTCCTTCCTGCTGGGCCCCTTTCTGACATCCCTTCTTCCAGCACTGGTTTGGGCTTTCACTTCATGACTTGTGTTGAGGTTCGCTGCAGACTCAGATTCTCTGCACGGTTCCATGCTCAGGAGGGCTCTGGGCACCATGGCCCTCCACACCTCTGACCAGAGCCTAGTTCTCATTGATATTTGACAGAGTGACTCATAGAATGCACGAGGATTTGGGACAGTCCCACAGGAACAATTCTGAGAATACAGCAACCGTCCTAATGTGATGCCTGGGCCTTCATAGTTGGTTGCTTTTCAACTGGTGAATGTAGCCTTGGCTAGGAGTTTCCAGTGGCTTCTGCAGTTTCTCCCCCGCAACAGAACAGGACACTCCAGTGCTCCACACTAATGCTTGCTTGGCTTCAGTCGCATTTAAAACGTACACATTGTTCATGTAGCTGAACATTTAATTCAGCATTTTTGTTTTGATGTTTGTAAATAAACTTGGCTGATGCTAATTTGTTGAGAGCCACAACCAAGTCAGGATGGCGCCTGGCATTTTGCCAGAAGGAATGGTTGAGGGGTAGTGCCAGCGAGCCATTAGGATAATGATGGTTAAGTTAAGCTGTGTATAATTATTGGGATGATGGCTGATTGCTGTAACTGGATGATGCTGGATTGGGGCACGCTGTGTATTCAGTTGTGTATGTAGACCTCTGCTGTCCGGCAATAGGGTGGCTCCTGCTACCTCGGGTGCCCGCTACTTTTGAGTTCTTGTGGAGTTCCCGTTGAGTTCCGGTGGAGTTCTCGAATAAAGGAGTTCCTGTTTGAACGTACAAGTGGCTCGTGACCTCCCGGTTATTTGTGCCCAGCCAGACTGCAGCACTAATTTCTCCTTGATTTCACCCTTTTCTTCCTCTGCCTCCTCGTGCACACTGTGTCGCTTTCTTCAGTGCCTCTGGTGGGGTCCTCCTGACGGATGGCTTGTTTCATCCCTAGTGTGTGCCTGCTGTAGGCCCCGTGATGACCCTGTCCCTGAGAGGCAGTGATGTGGAGAGTGCAGGCTGTGGCTGCAGAAGGGGGCAGAGAGGAGCCTGCTCCCAGAGTCTGTGTCCTGCAGTGTTGGGGACAGTTCTGGCTTTGAGAACCACGTGGATGGTCAGCACACTTGAAGATGCAATGAGTTAGTTAAAATTAACCAGGATGAAGAGAAATTCAAGGAAAAGCACCAACACCCCAAGTCAGCCCAGGCTTGTTGCACATGGAGTGGATGGCCATACTGCACGAGGCGAGGACTCGAGAACTTACCTAGTGACTGTGGAGAACAGTGTTTTTTCCTATGTACTCTAAAGCTAGAGACAAAAACCCATCTCTACATAGTTTCCTGTTAGTAAATCTGTCCCCACAGGGTCATAGTTTAGGAATTCTGGAGCTACGTAATGTGTATTGTAGGATCAAGTAAAATGTCATGGACAATGGCAGCCAGGTCCCTCACAGAGAGGAATCAGTGGGGTGGGCTAGAAGAAAGCCATTGCAGTGACCGGAATGGGATGTGTGAACCCTGGGTTTTGACACGTGTGTGTAGACATGTACACAAATGTATGGAGGCTTCTGTGCATGACGAAGGGCATGGAGGTGCACACTTGAGCACCTGCACACGCCTTTCCTGGGTTGGTCCATTAAAGAGCTGGACACAATCGTGTCTCAGTTACGGAATGTCCATCCATTGTCCAGATCCTGGTCTCCAAATGCCATCCTGCAGGACAGGGCGCAGGCTGTCCTCGAGAAGCAACAGATTCCACAGCTGGAGCAAGGAGAGGGCACGACAGGCCTGGAGTGGTCCGTGGTGCTGGGCCCCGAGGGAGGACAGGGTATGCCAAGGCATGGGGCCAGTCTGAAGGGCTGCCGGTGGCCACATCCAGGGGACGACAGAGCGTAACAGTGGTGATAAAGTGGGTTGTGGCCCACAGAACCGTCTCCACAAGTCCACGCTGAGCGCTCTCCCTGTAGTGAGTGGCAGCTGGTAAGTGTGTAAGGAAGACTAGAGGCCACCTTTTGGCAAATGGCACCACCATGGTTTCCAGCAAGAATCACAGTCAATCCCGAATCAGCTGCTGGAAGGCGAGAAACTGAATGGGCACCTAGTCTCAAATATCTACAAAATCAAATCTGTTCAAGGGAAAACGTAAAAACAGTGGGGAGGGAGGGGCTCCTGATAGACACCGCCTTCACCAAATGTCACACATGACGAGACCCCTGGCTGGCGTCCCTGGGGTAAAGCTCTGCAGAGGCCCAACTTCATGGCTGTGACTTTTCTGCCAAGGTGCACACAGGAATTCAGTCCTGGGGGAGCCCAGGCAGCCCCAGCAAAGAGGCACATCACCACCTTGTCAGGTTCTGAAGGACGGAGATCAGGGCTGCCCCAGACTGGAGGACACAGAGACATGGACATGGTGCACTGTGCGGTCCTGACCGCAGTCCAGCACGCTTTGGGGGCAGCTGTCGACATGTGAGTCGTATTGTGGGTTGTTTGACACCATCAAGCTACTTTCCTCATCTTGGTCCTTGTGCGTAGTCGGATGTCAGCATTTGTAAAAGCTAGATGGAAGGTACATGGTGGGGTCCTTTTACAGTTCTGCAGCATTTTTTTTTTTAGGTCTGAAAAGTATGTTTTTAATTAAGAGAAACCAAAATTTAATTTGAAAGAATAAAAAAAAAAAACAGACCTGAGAACCGTAATTGAGGAAAGACAGAAAACAAACGTTGTCAGTGAGGAGACAATTAGCACGTGACGATGGCTGGGCGGCGCCCAGACCTCCAAGGAGCCGGCGTGTGGGTCGAGGTGATGCTTTCTCTTTAAAACAGCACCATGCGCAGCCCTCAACCTTCTGTAGGGCCTACGCTATCTTAGTTCCCCAAAGTGGTGACATACCACCGGCTGAGTCACGTCCAGCGATGCGGAGACCAGCGGTCACACCTGGTCTACTACTCTGCCACTCGGACGGGCTCAAAGCCACAGCACGAGATTGTGTCACCAAGTTACACCGGGGAGTCACTTGCTCCAAGGGAGTTGGACGGTCAGGGGGTGAACAGAGCCTAGTCCTCCCCTGTTTCTGGTGGAGGAGGACAACCAGGTGGCAGTGGCTCAGGGAGGACGGCTGTGTCCTGAGCTGGGCCAGGCGGGGCGCTGGCTAGGTGACCGCTGCCAGCTGCATAGTCACCGGAGCTTGCGTGGATCAAACCGTGACGCGGCCAGTCGGGCTTGCTGAGCTCAGTGGCTGCTGGCTCTCCCTCGCATTCTCCCCCCTGAGCGTAAGGAAGCAAATATCAGCTAAAGTACAGGGACGAGTCCTGGGAGCTCCGGCTGTAGGGGGCTCCTGAGAGTTCCTCCCTGCAGCTGCACAGCTCCCCTGACAGATCCACAGCCTGCTTCCCTCTCCCCTTCCCTCCAGAGATCACTCCTTTAAAGCACAGGAGCATTTTCTCTGATTCGGTCATCCACCAGAACCTGCTCACTCCTGCTCTCCTAAGCTTCAGCTTCTGGTCACGGTCTTGGTCCTTACATTATCTTCACATTCATGAACTCAACCCCAAGTGGGTGGTGCTGGGGACATCTTGGCATTATGTCCCATAGCTCCGCACTCGAGGGGCGCATACTGGCCCCGAAGGCCAGCACCCTCATCACCACCACAAACTCCCCACATCAGGTTCTGGCACAACTGGACCTGGTTCAACAATTCTGTATGACACACTGATGTCCGATGTGTCTTTCCCTGGGTCACTCTTTCCTCCCATGCCGCCCTCTGGTCTTCCTGACATGCCGAGTGCCGTTCATCCAGGGCCGGGCTCTCAGCCTGGAAGGCTCTTTCCTTCAAGTGGTGCCCACCCCAACCCTCACCCCTGCTCTGCTCCTTCTCCTCACTGCACCTGTCTGCCTCAACCTTCTATGATTACTCATTTTGGTTTCTGTGCACTGCCACAGTCTGGCTGGGCACAAATAACCGGGAGGTCACAAGCCACTTGTAGGTTCAAACAGGAACTAACTTTATTCGAGAACTCTAGGGGAATTCAACGGGAACTCCGCGAGAACTCAAAAGTAGTGGGCACCCGAGGTAGCAGGAGCCGCCTTATTGCCGGACAGCAGAGGTTTATATACACAACTGAATACATAGCGTGTTTCAATTTAGCATCATCCAGTTACAGCAATCAGTCATGATCTTAATAATTCTACACAGCTTAACTTAATTATCATCATCTTAATGGCTCGCTGGCGCTACCCCTCAACCACTCCTTCTGGCAAAATGCCAGGCGCCATCTTGACTTGGTTGTGGCTCTCAAGAGTGCACTCTTTCCATGGAAGTCAGATTTCCCGGGGAAGACTTGTGTCCGTTTTTTCACGTATCCTGAGTTCCCAGGACAGTGTGTGGCCCTTCACAAGTGCTCAACAAATACTTCTTGAATGACCACCTTTGAAGCCTTGGGACGCTAGCATGCCCTTTGGGTTCCTGTGATTTTAGATGAATCAGGTTTTATGTGTTAAGGTTTCATGGTTAAAGTTTCTCTAGGTCACAGTGATGTCACTGGGGTTCTGAATCTGCACATCGACAATGATTTTTCTAAGATTTTATATTAGTAAGGCCATCCTTCCAGTGTTAAAGTAAAATCCTAATCTATCATAAATCTGACAGATGTGGTCATGGCTGTCAATGGCTGTTGTGCATCACTGTTAAATCTATGTCACACATTTTCTAGACAACGTGTGCATCACTCTTCTGGATCTGGTCCTTGTGCTGTGCCCTGGTGACATAAATAAGTCACTCTCCCAGGTGCTGAGGAGTAATGGTGATGTAGCTTTCATATTTGGAGGTGTACCTGACAGTTATGGGAAAGCCCCGTCTGGGCGTTAACTAGGAGGAAGCGCAGGCCTGGTGTGGCTGAGGCAGAGACAGAGGGGAGGAGCAGCAGGTAGTCCCCTGCAGCGGGGCCGGCACAGTCCCTGTTCCCAGTGTGGAGCAGAGGTGGGGTAGTGTCACTCTGCTGCTGTGTGGAGGAGGACTGCGACACAGAGGCCGGCCAGAAGACCAGGGGACAGCCCCGACTCAGTCCTCGCGAGCGGGCGAAGAGCTGCGGCGACCCCAGGCGCTTCACACGCAGGGGAAGGCGATGTCCCTTCTGAGTGGGCAAGGCTTGAGCAGAGGCTTTGTGCAGAGGAGACAGAACCGGGAGCTTTGCTGTGGCTCTATTGATCCTGAATAGACATGTGTAGATGGAGCAGCTGCCTTGCAGCAGGCAATTGGTCTGACGCTCTGTTCCTGGAGATTTATAGAGAGTGTTCTCAGAAGAGCAATTGAAGTCATGTTCAAAGACGGCAAACAGGACTTTTAATATGAAGACGAGGAGAGCCTTTCGTTAGGAGCGGGTCGATGCATTCTCCTGGTGAGGGTGACTTGGCCAGCGGCACGCGTCTCTGTGGGGACGATGAGAGAGGAAAGAGGCTGCTTTGGAGAGCCTGGTTGTCACGGCCCGCGGCGATGAGCTGGCTCAGATGCAGGCACCTGCTGCCTACTGCCTGCTCTGTTGCTGTCAGCTGACCCAGTGTCCCTGCCAAAGTGTGGCTGTCCCTGCTGCAGAGTAAATGGATAGTCACACCTCAGCCACCAAGTGCAACCCATTTCTCAGAACTCTCTGCTCCCTGCAGCAGCTGGCCCAGGAAGTCGGACTGCAAGTCTGCCTGCTTGCTTACGCATCCTGGGTCACAAAAACAGGAGGAGACCCACCCTGAGCATCCTCAGGAGATGAGGTAAGGGTGATCTTTTAAAGGGGAGCAGCTTTGACAAGGAGCAGCTTTGCTAATTCTAGTGCAACTACCACCCCTGGAAAGCCTCTGGCTTTTTTCTCTTAGAGATGAATCCTTGTTAAGTAGAAATTCATGTTCTTTAAAAAGGCAGAGAACAAGAAGTATGTTATAAAAGGGGATCTTTTCAATTCTTATAAACAGAAAAGTGTGAGTTAATCTTGTTCTTTAAATTCATGAATAAAGTATTGCCTTCTCCAGTTTGCGAGGAGCTAATGTTACAATTCAATTTAAAATTTTCTTAACAATCAAAGTGACCTGTACCTATTTCTGGTGTTTCCCACAGTTTTATTTTGGATTTTAATTGGGAAATTGAGGTTTTGGTTTAGGTAAAACAAGGGCTTCTTAATTGTTTGGGGTGGGGGTCTTTTCATGCCCAACTTCACAACTCAGGGGTGGGTCTCCAGGTCCCTGATGACCATGCGGCCCGGCCTGGAGGTGAACGCAGTACGGCCTGGAGATTCTACCTTTCAGAGTGGAGGACCTACAGTCTTCAGCAGAGGCACACACCCTGCTCTTCACCAGCTGCACACACGACTGCTCCTCACCAGTTGCACACACGTCTGCACACAAACATCCTCAGCCTGAAAGCTGAGGCCCCGCAAGCCCCTCTGCCTTCTGCCCAGGAGGAAGGCGGTAGCTTGGTAAGCTCTGCCACCAGCTGGCCACCTCCGACCCAGAACCCCTGTTTGAGCTCTGAGCTCCCAGTAGGAAACCTCTTCAAATGCTCTCTCAGATCACCAATACTTTATGTTGTCAACTATTTAAAAACTAAATAAATGGAGAAAGGGTTACATTGGGGGAAATTCCGTTTTGAGCAGAGAAGGGTCTTGATGAGGGCTTTGGAAGGTTATGTCCAGTTGGGACTGTGCACTTCTGAAAATCGAGGTGATTAACTGGAGATATCAACCAGTGGACAGATTGTGAAAAGTCACACTCAACAGATGTAGAAAGTGATCCTGACACATTCACAGAATTCATACCTTTGATCATGTGGAACTCACATAAATGAGCATGATTACTGTCAGCAAATTTAAGGACTGAAGTCAGCCCACCTGTGCCACACTGTTGGATGAGTGCTTGAACCTCAGAGCCTAAGAAGAATGCTGTGGTCACATGACAGAAGACAGCTTCCTGAAGAGCCCTGTGACAAAGGCATACTCTACACATTTTAGGAAGAGCCATCAATTTCCTCTCCTCGATGTACACTAGGAGTGAATCATCACACTTGCGTCCAGCACTGCACAGTGCACTTCACAGAGGAGCTTGCTCATGATTGTGTGTGAATTGGTGTTATAAAAATGCCTGGAGTCCCTCAGCCACATAAACCTCATGCACAAGTGAGGGTTGGATTCTCTGCTTGTTCTCCATAAACAGCAAGCCAGTCCCTGCTGCGCTGAGCCCCTGGAGAATTCGCCAGGCACCTGTGGCTTCCGAGCCAGGCTCCTTCTCTGACTGGTCCAGGACCCATCCACACTTGGCAGGTGGCACAGGATGGGGTGGAGAGGAAGCCAGCCTTCAGTACCAGCCTGACCACTGCTGGAGCCCTTCCCAGCACCTCTCTGCCTCGTCCAGCACGGGCCTCATCTTCCGGTGGCTCCTTGTCCCTCACCTGTTGCTCTCTTCACATCTTCTGGGCATCTCCTGTCATCCAGAATCCCTCTGCCCAGCTGTCCCTTCATACCTAGGAGTGACAGTATGCATCTTGTCCTTCTAGATTCGGTGTCCTCCTGGTGCACACAGGCTGTCATCTGCCCACTGGGATCCCGTGTAACCCCATAGTAAACTCAGTAAGTTTTTCTGAGGTCTGTCCCAGGCCAGCCCTCTAATTTCAATATCAAGTTCACCGAGCTCCGTCAGAGATGGCTAGTAGATGTTATTTGCACAGCACTCTGGCTTGTTGGAGCTGGCCCTAGAAAGACTTCCCTGACATGCTCACAGGTGACAAGGACACAGTGGACGACCCAGCCTTTGCTCCCCGGGTCTGGATCATCCTACCTTGCCTTGGGGTAAAAGGCTGCAGTGTCCACCTCAACAGATCTGAAAGACCCTGCCGGAGCGGTCTCTCCTGGCCTTTCACAGTGTCATACCTGCTCTGGCTCCACTTCTGTAGGGTCAGGTGAGCATTTAGGGGGTCCAGACTGCTCCAGAGTCTGGGACACAGGCTAAGTACAGCTCCAAATGTGTGCTCACTTTGGGGACAGGTCTTTAGGACTGCGTAAGACCATCCCTTAAAACTGTCCCCACCCACAGTCTGGGCTGATGGGACATTGAAAGGGTATGCAGCCTCTAGGAGGAACTAACCTCCATTGCTGTGTTCAGCATTTGGAGTTAGTGTGTCCTCCCTGAGCACCCTCGGCTCCACACTGTGGAGCCCAGAGGAAGCCAAGTGACCATTGGACTCTCATAACGGACCCAGATCTGGAAGTTTTGGCTTCAGAAGAGCAAATGTCACTCGCTGTGGAATCATCAGGGACTGGCTTGGTTGTGTGCAACGTCTGTGCTGTTTATGGAGAGCGTTTTGTGGCCAAGTCCATCACCTAAGAAAGGAGCAGACCAGGGATAGTTGCTACTCTGCCAAAGGACGCACAGGTGCCTAACCTCAGGCCAGTAAGTCCACGCAGCTCTGCTGCTGCGCTCAGGGGCTGCTGGAAGCTGTCTCCAGTCATGTGCAAGCTTGTGGGCTCCCATGCGGTCTCCCTCCTGCTGGGAGTCTGGAGCAACCAGGTCAAAATCAGTCACGAAAAAATCAAACATAAAACTTGGATACTTGCAAATAATAGGAAAACAAACACAGGAAAAGTAAAAAAAAAAAAAAAAAAGTACAGAAGTTTGGAAGAGTGACAGCACATATAAACAAGGTAGCTGGTCCACACTGTGAACCGGGGGTGGACGGAGCAGAACACATCCTTCTCACTGGTCTGCGCTGGTCCAAGCTGCCGTTGCACCACGGTGTCTCCCGAGGCCTCTGCGGGTTCCGCCCGCCCTGCCTCCTTCCTCTGATAGGTGAGCAGTTTCTTATGCACATGTCCTCGGTTTTCTGTCTGTGGCTTCCACAAGTCAGTGTAACAGCATAATGATATCTTCTTTTAAAGATTTCACTTCATTTGAAAGAACTTTTGCACGAATTTTTATATATCTTATGAGGAATTTGGCGTCGGAACTCATCAGAACTAACTTTCTTCATGGATGTGCCGGCTGGTGAGAGCTCTCTCTTGTACTCCGGGAGCCCCTGGACACTGAAGGGTGACCCTCTGAGGCCAGGGCAGGGGCTGGGTTCCCTCTCAGCTGGAGTGCTAGCAGCCGTGTGCACCACTGTCCAATTTCCAGCTTTTTGCAAACCTACCCCGCTTCTCCCAGAGCATGAATCTGGACACATGCATTAGCATTTCTGCCGTCCCTGTCCATTCAGTGTCACTCCCCCTCCAGAGCTCACATGGGGCTGACCTCTGCTCTGACCTTGAGGATGCTGTATTTATATCTGCATGACTTTGACTCTACCTTCTCTCTAGCAGAGTGGAGGAGGGAGAGAGAGGTGGGAATCATCTTGGAACTGACCAGGCCTCACTGGCCTCGAGTGGCCTAGTTCTTTCTACTGAGGACCAACCAATAGACCAATGAGCTCCCAGACAATCTGCAAGTGAACATTTGCAAATTCAAATGATTCTGTAAAGTGTGTTTTTAAGCAGATGGGAAGCAATGGATCTGCTGAGCCCCTCTGCAACCTCCAGAACATGGTAATTCAGCTTCAGAGTTTTTAGTGAATGACAGATGTGGATTGACTACCACCGAGAGGCCAAGGAGACACAGTACAGGAGGCCACAGCTCTGCAGATGAGGAGCCCAGAGACCTAGGAGACACCTCCAGTGGTCACGGCTCTGCGGACGAGGAGCCCAGAGGCCGAGGAGACACGGTTCACGTGGTCAGGTCTCTGTGGTTGATGGGACTCATTTTAGGTATGTGGCACAGGATGTGTGCTTGGTCGCCTCCCTTGATAGACTCCTGAGGTGGTTAGCCTTTGGGTGGGAAATGCGATTAACAGGAACTGTGTCTGCATGTGGCTTCATTTGATCATAGTCCTTCAGTCGTCACTCTGTCAGCGTGTTCTTGGCAGTTTTCTTGGATTCGCCAGCTCGTTTTCATGTCACTTGTGTAGTTTCTGCCTTTGAGGGTGATTTTGCAGTCACAAACCTTCCAACTCTACTCTCGCTATTCAAGTTTTGTGTTTGCTGTGTGTGACTTTCATGTCAACTTTGCTCTGTGTCTGATTCTTGGTTAATATTTCTGTGATTTTCCCACACACCTGGAGCCTCCACATTGTCCAGGGTAAATCTATCATGATGCCATCGAACACTCGGCACCAACTTAAGACTCACTTTCATAAAGTGGACACATCTCTGAGATTGCTATTTTAAAACTGACATGGGCTGTGGCTTAACTGACCCTAGGTTTTTCCAAAGTGCCCCGGGGACAGTGGTGTCTCTTGACGCTGACTCTTCAGACTCTCAGGGTCACCTCCCACACAGTGCTTGCTTTGGACATAGCAGTCACACCACCTACTGCGGTGAGCCAATGAGGGTCAGGGCAGTGCACGGGGGTCCCCTATCCAGCACAGACTGGGGCGTGTGGTGCTGCCCTCTGCCTCAGCAGGGTGGCTAGACAGGTGTGCCTTGCCTCTGGTGCCTTGTGCTCCCTTGTGCCAGCTGCCCACAACACCCAGTCGACACTCGAGGGCACCGCCTCCTGCAGTCTACTGGGACTGTCCAGTCATCTAAGTTACGAGGCCTCAGTCCCATGCCAGGCACAGAGCAGGACCCAGGTCAATGTCCATGCAGAGTCAAGAGCACAAGGAAGCCAGAGGACAGGCAGTTTGTTCTTGAGATGTCACAGGCTGAGGGGTGCAGAGACTGAGTTTTCTGGAGCAAGGGACCCCCCGGCAATTAGAGCAACTGGGGACCTCCGTTGGGATGCACCACCCATCTCAAGGCTGCCAGCTGATTTCCACTTCCAGTCTCTCTGACATCGGTGAGAACATCTGCAGACAATAGTAACACACTTTATAGGTGCGTTATTTTAAGTAAAATTAGCGGTGTCGTTCTTTATGAGTGTTGCACTCAGTCAGGGCCTGGGAGCCGTGGCAGCACAGGTCGAAACTCAACAGCCTTCTCAGGAGCGGGTTTTCATAGGACAAGGAAAAAAGGAGAAGAAGACAAAAGAGGAGGGAACATGAGGTCCACAGACAGCTCCGCTGTTCATGGAAGTTTTAGAAACGGTTTAGACCAGGATAATTAGCAAGCCGGCTTCACTGTGCAGAGTAGCAGAGATTTCCAGTGACAGCAGTCTCAGAGAGTGATCCTGAGGGAGCAAGGAGAGGGTAAGTGGAACAAGCCTTGAGGAAGTAGCCAAGATGTGACAAGTGACAAACTGAAGGTCATGACAGAGGAGGCGGGAAAGCGTGAGACACGTAAAGTTCCCATCTATGAAGTCACATGCCTGCATGTGTATGTCTCTACCCATGCCCACAAACGTCTCTATAGAGTTCTGAAACTGCTGGAACAGTTGGGGTTTTCTGGGGAGGTGCCTGGGAGGAAGAAGATGTTCCAAGAAGGAGCACCAAGAATCTTCAAAGAATCCTCATGGGTTTGGGCCAAATACTCTTTTCTACTATCTTTTACAAGATGTCACGGGTTAGAGCAGAACGCAGGGGGAATGAACCTGGGGACCACGGTGCTGGGAAGGATGGTGTTCCAGCCACCTGCAGAGGAGAGGGGGGCTGATGCCCACCAAGGGCTGGAGGACTGCAGGTGGGCAGGGCACTCTCTACAGCCCTCCCAGGCACGGCAGGTAAGCTCCAGCAGGCCTCCGCAGGCCCAGACGGAGCCCACTCACGGCTCATTCACACAGGCCTGAGTCGTTATGGGAGGATGAGAAGGCTCAGCTTCTCAACAGCAGCATCACCTGCTGCCTGTGGACCTCTCGGATTTCTGGACGTGTGAAGACAGTGGACATAACAACACAAAAATGAGAGAAATGGCAGAAGAAAGGGGTTCAGAGGTGGTTCTGATGCCAGCCTTGGCCAAGAGGAAGGGAAAACAGTGTACATTTAGAAATGGGAAGGGAGGGCCAGGCCCCCAGGGGCCACAGGACCCTCTTTCACATGCCCCTCATCCTGGAGTTTCAGAGCCCAGGACGAGAACTTACAGAAATACAGGAGAGGACCGACAGCCATCGCTCCTGGCTGGAATGGATAGAATACATAACTGAAAAGATCAGGAAGAACACAAGAGACTTAAGGGCAGAATCAGCCAGCGTGATGTTCTCGGAGTCTCGCCAGCACCTGCGAGCACCTGTGTGTAGCACGTGGAACACGGAAGGGTCTGGCCCAGTCCAACAGTGCGGAAGTCATAGGGAGTCTGCTCCCAGCCCCCGATGAAGAGGTCAACATCGACCAGCACAGCACCATTGGGATGATCCTAGAGCACTGAGAAACTGAGTTTCTGAATAGTCCACAATTCCAAGGAGAAAGCGTAAGAATGATTATGAAGTATTTGAAGTGAATGATAATAACAGTGTGTGATTCTCAGAAAGTGGAGTCTAAGTAGAAATCAGGAAGGAAGAGCTGAGTTCCGACTTCAGCTGGAAATCAAACACTAAATTAAGAGCAAATAAGTAAAATGAGCAAAAAAGTCAACACAAAAGCAGAAATCAATGAAATGCAGCATAAACAGACAGTAGCTGTAATCAGCAAAACCCATGTAGATTCTCTGAGAATATTAAAAAAGTTGAGAAACTTGTAACTGGACTGATCAAGAATAAGAGAAAAGCCTGACGTTGGTAGGGGGTGCCTCTCCGTGGAAACCACGTCACGTCTGTGGGAGGAAGTCTGAAACCAGGCCAGACCCGGCAAGCCCTCAGAAAACACACAAACTCCTCTGGGGAAAAACACAAATGTCCAAAACAGGGACGAAGTCGGAAAATCTAAATGGCCCAATGTCTGTTTGAGTTTATAGTTAAGATCTTTCTTTCTAAGAAAATTCCAGACCAGTCTGGATTCTCTGGAGAATGTCACGATCCCTTAAGGAGGAAGTGAGACTGACTCTGCCGTTTCTCCCCTTCTTTCTCTCTCTTTTCTCCCTTCCTTCCCTTTTCCAAAAAGCAGAGGGGAAGGGAGAAGGAACACTGAACCCCCATGGAGCCTGGGGGAGACTTCTGCGGAACTAGATGCGGCAGCTCAGGCCGTAAGCCGCCCAGAGGCACACTCCTAAGAAAACACCCTCCCTTCAACCCAGCAGTGTGGGAAGAAAGCGCCCCTAGGCCTGGGGGTTCTGCAGGAGAGTAAGGAACCCTCGGATGCCCAAGCACAGAGCAGCAGGAAACGGGAAAGTATGGGATCTTCACACAGAGCAGAAAAGGCCTTCGAAGAAGACCCAAGAGCTACTCTTGATGGAAGAATTCAGCAAACCGTGACAGGTTCGTTCTGATGGGATTGGCCCTTGCACACTGCAGCTCAGGTGTGTGCGGAGGGAAAAGAGCACCTTCTCCCTGGCAGGAGGGCAGAACACACCCACCTCACCAACGTCTTCCTGAGGTTCTGGCCCAAGGATCGAGTGGGAAACCCAGGCCTTAAAAACCAGGAAGAAAGAGCTAAACTCCCCACACAGACTGCTCCACGCAGCTTCTCAAGAGCAATGAGAGGGGAAAGTGTCTCCTGGGTTTCAGTCCCTAGACCCCAGCTCCGTGCCCTGGGGCTTGAGGGAGGCAGGACATCATGGTGGAAGGGTGTGGCAGAGGGAAGCAGCTCAGGAAATGGCATCAGGAAACAGAGAGGGAGCTCTGCTCAACACGGACAGAATATAAATCCCCGAAGACAGCCCCCTGGCCCCCCTTCTCCAGCCACACCCCACCAGCCTACAGCCACCACCGGGTACCGCCTGTGGGGGAGTCTGACACTGGCCAGGAAAGGCTCTCAGAACAACCACCTCACCTCTAAGCCGTGCCTTGTCTCGTGTTGGCGTGCCTTGTGAGCTTCTGGGGACGCCTCACATCTAGACCATAACACACACAACAGCTGTTTATGTAGAAGGCCCTGAGGAGTCCACAGAACTCTCAAGATGGCTAGTGGATCTGGCAAAGCTGCAGGAGGGCCTACAGAGGCCAACCCAGCTGCTGTGCTAGATCCCAGCAATGGAGATCACGACCTACCGTGAACACAGCATTACTGGGCCAAGACTCCTGTTGACTGCAAATTTCTGAAAAAGAATCAGAACCCTGAACTGACCAGAGGTGGGCAGTAGTGAAGCACCAGAGAGCCCAGTGTCGTCACCTGGTGTTCTGCCTCAAGCTGGTCTGCAGATTCGACAGGACCTATGCCATCCCAGCAGACCGTGGAAGTTGGTCTGTCTTCAGAAAAAGGCAGAATTATCCCAGTTGTATGTGGAAAAGGCAAATATCCAGGAAAACCCAGCTTGAAAAAGGAGAACAGAACTGAGTAACTTTCACCAGTTAACTCCAAGGCTACCATGAAGTCAGTGGCCAGCCCACTGCAGATGGACCCCTGGTCCAAAGCATGGAGACTCCAGAAGCAGACCCCTATCTATGGTCAGGGGCTTCAGACCATGGCACTGGAACTGCTCCGAAAGGAAGAAGTCTGTCTTCAATAAGCGGTGGTGGAAAACCAGGATCTACTTGGAAACACATAGATAGAGCATGACCCAAGAGTTAATGAACAATCAAAGGGGAGGGATGGGGTGGAAGCGGGATGCAGGAGAGTGCCGGGGAGTAACATCGGCCAGATTCTATGCTGTGTCCTGTGCATGTAGGAATGTGTAACCAAAAAGCCCACCATCACGGACAACTGTGATGCACGGATAGAAAATATGGGAAAATGACTTTAAAAGGCCCATGAACTTAATAACAGAAGACAGAAGAGAAAGAGACGGTGTTTCTCTTACTGTTCACTTGTCTGAGAATCTAGCAATCACCTGGAAACACAGGGTGGTGACGCAGCCCTCCGCAGCCTGGGCTGGTGGTTGGCCAGGGCCTTGTGGTTGGCCAGGACGTCCACGAGTGCAGGACGGTGGGTGCCCTTGGAGGCAGGAGGACACTGCACAGTCTCCAAGGACGCATGAAGCCACCGGCTCCACACTGTTCCTACACGGGTCTCCTACCCTCTGCCCATCCTTTCAACTTGTCTGTAGGTCTGTACATTTATCTCATAAGGACACATAGTTGCATTTAAAATGTCAGTCATACCAGTCTCAGCCTTGAAGTGTGATTTTCAGGCTGCAGTCTGGAGCCCTGTGGGTGATAGGCGTGAGACAAGACTCTAAGACTCATCGTGTGAGTGCAGCAGAGTGCTCCCCAGCTGGATGAGGGGCCCTGCCGGGAGCTATGCAGGAGCAGACGCTGCAGTTTCAGCCTCGAGCAGAGCCAGGCCCTGCAGACTGTGGGACACACGCGCTTTTCAGGATGCTCTGTTGTGGGAAGTGCAGATATTTTCACAAAAAAATCATTTATGTTAACATGGGTTCATTGTGCTTAAGTTCTGTGCTCAATAATTGGTCTTTGTAAAGGTCCGTTGTTCAACCTTCAGGTTTTCATCTAGAGCCAGTCAACACAATCCACAGTGAACCTGGACACTGCAGGGGCTTGCAATTTTGTCCAGGTCCTGACTTTACAGAGGAGGTAGATGGAGGCCCGAGGAAGCAGTGATCTACCCAGACCTTATAATCTGAGCAGACTTCCGCAGCTTCATGGCCAGAAGAGAGGAGGCTGAGGTCACTTTTCTTGCCCCAATTCTCCTGCCTACGACTCTCGGCCTCTCACAGCAACAGCTGAGAAAGCAGCAGCGGGATTCCACTTCTGGCAGGAGAGGAGAGGGCAGGAGGCGGATGCTGCACGGCCAAAGGACACACCTGAGAGAGATGCGCGAGGATGACAGCAGGCACCTTCCAGCAGCAGGCTGTCTCCTGAAGGCAGATAGTTGCCAATCAAAGGAAGAAAAAGAAAACTAGTCTATTCCTTTACAGTTTGAAAAATGACCTACGTTTTGTAGTCATTTTCCATAAGCAAATAAAAGCCTTACAATCTACCAAGCCCTCAGGTCATGATTGGTTGCTTTGTTTTCTTTTTTAAAATCTGTTCTATTAGTCAGACATGACAGCAGAATGCATTTCAATCCATGGTACACAAGGGAGCACTCCTTTTCAGTTCTCGTTTGTGCACCATGTAGTGTCACACCATGTGTGCAGTCACACATGTACCCAGGGTAATGACGTCTGTCTCATTCCACCATCTGTCCTGCCCCCATGCCCTCTGCTATCCTTGTTTTCTAAATGAAATCATCGTTGTTTTTACAAAGTCTATCTAAGAACTGAGTCTCTACCTGGAGCTGTGTATTCACTAGGAAAAGTCCAGTAGGCAACCAGATTCTCAATTTGGCCTTTGAAATAGGTGACACTTTCTACAGAAAGAGAACATTGCATTCAGAAGTCAAGAACACGTTGGCTGACAGGCTGCACAGGTCAAGGCCAAGAGCTGGAGGCCCAGGCCTCCCAAGGCAGTGCCCACTCAGTGCTGCTCCCTGTGGTGTCCTGGGGACTCTCCACAGAGGAAGAGTCCCAAAGGGGGCTTCTTGTCCAGTGTTTGAAATGCAAACAGTAAAACTAGTCATGATCCAATCGCTCCTTCATTTTTTACCAAGAAACCAGTTAGGAGATTTGAATCGATGGTAAATGACACATAAGAGATTTAGAAATTAAGACCATTTATCAAATCTCGAGTTTAATTAGAAAAAGATGAAAAAGTAGTATATTGTTAAAAGATTGCCTTAAATTACAGATTATACAACTTCTTGGGTACTTGATCTTTTTAATCAAATTCAATTAATCCAAACTTAAAAATGAGTCATTTGAAAAGTCTTGCCCCAAAGATACCAGAGTCAGAATGTTTCTCAGGGTTAAAGGTTGATTTAAAAAGAAATTAGTATTTCATGAAGCCAAACTGGATTAGGGATTCAGAGGAAATCATGCACTGTCAGAACACTTTGTAATGCAGACATTAAGTGAGGACGAGGGGAATGTTTCCATAAGCACCAAGTTCACATGCGTCCCTGTGTTTTGTGCTGTGTGGGCCCCAAGTCCCCCTCCCAGTCCTGTCATCTCTTTATACATGACCATTTTTGGTGTCTTCTATTTAGAAAAAATGTTAGCATCTTATTTTTCAGAGATAATATCCAGAGAGTAAAATCTGACAACTTCATGATCAAATTCTTACTTTCTGATGTAGCTGAACAATGTTTCTTTGAGTTTATTCTGGGCCCAAATAATATTTCTGGGGAAAAAATATGAGTCTTGGGGTCATCAGAAAAGACTGAGTCTTGGCCAGGCAAGTGGTGCTCACCTGTCCCCCAGCTCCTGGGGAAAGAGAGGCAGGAGGACTGCAGGTTCAAGGTCAGTCAGGGCAACTCAGCCAGACTCTGCCTTAAATTAAAAATAGAAAACAAAACAAGCCAAGGCTGTGCCCACTCCCCAGGGTCTTCATCTGCAAAGTGACCAGAGCCCTGCGGAGGCCTCTCATGAAGCTCAGCCTGAGGCCTTGGGCCTGAGGCGATGCAGCTGGAGGCTGCCTTTCACAGTCACAGGGATGCTGTCCTCAAAACCCTGCTAACCAGCTCCTCTACACTCCTGCTCCTTCCCAGCCTCTGCTGGGCCTGGCCAGCAATGCCCCTGTGCCCCTGGACTCTGCTGAGTCCCTCTGGTGGGAAGAGGGATCCCAAGGGAAAGATCTGCAAGTTCAGGCCAGCCAGGGAAGACAGGCAGGGACCAAGCAGGAGGCTGTGGGGGGGGGGGGGGTGCAGGAAGGGACCAGAGCAGGAGGCTGTGGGGAGGGGGCAGGAAGGGACCAGAGCAGGAGGCTGTGGGGGGACAGTAAGGGACCAGAGCAGGAGGTTGTGGGGGGACAGGAAGAGAGTAGAGCAGGAGGTTGGGGGGGGGGTCAGGAAGGGAGCAGAGCAGGAGACTGTGGGGGGGGGAGACAGGAAGGGACCAGAGCAGGAGGCTGTGGGGGGACAGTAAGGGACCAGAGCAGGAGGTTGTGGGGGGACAGGAAGAGAGTAGAGCAGGAGGTTGGGGGGGGGGGTCAGGAAGGGAGCAGAGCAGGAGACTGTGGGGAGGGGGTAGGAAGGGACCAGAGCAGGAGGCTGTAGGGGGACAGGAAGGGACCAGAGCAGGCGGTTGTGGGGGGACAGGAAGGGACCAGAGCAGGAGACTGTGGGGAGACAGGAAGGGACCAGAGCAGGAGGTTGTGGGGGGACAGGAAGAGAGTAGAGCAGGAGGTTGGGGGGGGGGGTCAGGAAGGGAGCAGAGCAGGAGACTGTGGGGGGGGGGAGACAGGAAGGGAGGGACCAGAGCAGGAGGCTGTAGGGGGACAGGAAGGGACCAGAGCAGGCGGTTGTGGGGGGACAGGAAGGGACCAGAGCAGGAGACTGTGGGGA
Organism: Spermophilus citellus; assembly: GCF_964194105.1. Classification (NCBI taxonomy): domain Eukaryota; kingdom Metazoa; phylum Chordata; class Mammalia; order Rodentia; family Sciuridae; genus Spermophilus; species Spermophilus citellus. The sequence continues at coordinate 154,735,617 of NC_138189.1, forward strand.
GACAGGAAGGGACCAGAGCAGGAGGCTGTGGGGGGGAGACAGGAAGGGACCAGAGCAGGAGGCTGCGGGGGGGGGGGGGGGGGGCGGGCAGGAAGGGACCAGAGCAGGAGGCTGTGGGGGGGAGACAGGAAGGGACCAGAGCAGGAGGCTGCGGGGGGGGGGGGGGGGGGGCGGGCAGGAAGGGACCAGAGCAGGAGGCTGTGGGGGGACAGGAAGGGACAAGAGCAGGAGGCTGTGGGGTGACAGGAAGGAACCAGAGCAGGAGGCTGTGGGGGGGGGGGGGAGGGACCAGAGCAGGAGGCTGTGGGGAGACCGGAAGGGACCAGAGCAGGAGGCTGTGGGGAGGGGAGACAGGAATGGACCAAGTAGGCGGCTGTGGGGGGAGGGGAAGGAAGGGACCAGAGCAGGAGGCTGTGGGGGGACAGTAAGGGACCAGAGCAGGAGGTTGTGGGGGGACAGGAAGAGAGTAGAGCAGGAGGTTGGGGGGGGGGTCAGGAAGGGAGCAGAGCAGGAGACTGTGGGGGGGGGGAGACAGGAAGGGACCAGCGCAGGAGGCTGTAGGGGGACAGGAAGGGACCAGCGCAGGAGGCTGGGGGGAGACAGGAAGGGAGCAGAGCAGGAGACTGTGGGGGGGGGGGCAGGAAGGGACCAGAGCAGGAGGCTGTGGGGGGATAGGAAGGGACCAGATCAGGAGCCTGTGGGGGACAGGAAGGGAGCAGAGAGGAGGATGTGGGGAGACAGGAAGGGACCAGAGCAGGAGGCTGTGGGGGGGCCAAAAGGGACCAGAGCAGGAGGCTGTGGGGAGACAGGAAGGGACCAGAGCAGGAGGCTGTGGGGGGGCCAAAAGGGACCAGAGCAGGAGGCTGTGGGGAGACAGGAAGGGACCAGAGCAGGAGGCTGTGGGGAGGCAGGAAGGGACCAGAGCAGGAGACTGTGGAGACTGGAAGGGACCAGAGCAGGAGGTTGTGTGGAGGCGGAAAGGGACCAGCGCAGGATGCTGTGGGGAGACAAGAAGGGACCAGAGCAGGAGACTGTGGGGAGACAAGAAGGGACCAGAGCAGGAGACTGTGGGGAGACAGGAAGGGACCAGAGCAGGAGACTGTGGGGAGACAAGAAGGGACCAGAGCAGGAGGCTGTGGGGGGACAGGAAGGGACCAGAGCAGGAGGCTGTGGGGGGACAGGAAGGGACCAGAGCAGGAGACTGTGGGGAGACAAGAAGGGACCAGAGCAGGAGGCTGTGTGTGTGTGGGGGGGGGGGGGCGAAAGGGACCAGCGCAGGAGGCTGTGGGGAGACAGGAAGGGACCAGAGCAGGAGGCTGTGGGGAGATAGGAAGGGACCAGAGCAGGAGGCTTTTGGGGGACAGGAAGGGACCAGAGCAGGAGGCTGTGGGGAGACAGGAAGGGAGCAGAGAGGAGGATGTGGGGAGACAGGAAGGGACCAGAGCAGGAGGCTGTGGGGAGACAGGAAGGGACCAGAGCAGGAGGCTGTGGGGGGACATGAAGGGACCAGAGCAGGAGGCTGTGGGGGGACAGGAAGGGACCAGAGCAGGAGGTTGTGGGGGGGCAGGAAGGGATCAGAGCAGGAGACTGTGGGGAGACAGGAAGGGACCAGAGTAGGAGGTTGTGGGGGGGCAGGAAGCGAGCAGAGCAGGAGACTGTGGCGGGGGTGATTCAGGACGGGACCAGAGCAGGAGGCTGTGGGGGGACAGGAAAGGAGCAGAGTAGGAGGTTGTGGGAGGGGGGCAGGAATGGAGCAGAACAGGAGACTGTGGGGGGGGGGCGGAGACAGGAAGGGACCAGAGCAGGAGGTTGTGGGGGGGCAGGAAGGGAGCAGAGCAGGAGGCTGTGGGGGGACAGGAAGGGACCAGAGCAGGAGGCTCTGGGGGGACAGGAAGGGACCAGAACAGGAGGCTGTGGGGAGACAGGAAGTGAGCAGAGCCGCAGCCCCAGCTTCTCTAGTTCTGATTTTTGATAGCTTCCTATTTGATAAGGATCAAAAAAAATTTTAGAAAGTCATCCCTATGTTTAAAAATTCTTGAACTTATAGGGACAGCAAGGAACCAGCAGTGTGTGTGTGTGTGTGTGTGTGTGTGTCTGTCTGTCTGTCCTGGGAGGAGCAGAATGATGCCTGGATGTGGCTACCTTGAACGGATGATGGCACCACTCCTGGCCTGTGGCTGGTGAGGAGAGACCTGGAGCAACTGCAGCCAGAGGGCAGGGGTTCCCATCTCAGTGGGATAAGCAAGGTGTGCAGGCTGGAGAGAGGAGGAGTTCCCTGCCCTTGCCTGGTTCCTGCTCCACTTTAGTTGCTGTGTTTTATTTCCATCTTTATTTGAAACAAATCCTGCTGTACATGATTTCTCTAGCTTTCTGAAGAATTCTCAGTGGTGGCCCTGCCTGGCCCCTTACCCCTACAGCCCAGTCTCTGTCTCGGAGAGGTGCTGATGGCAGACAGTGCACCCTTCAGAGTCCCAGGAGACTGTCACACACTCCCCAGGCCCAGAGGTGGCTTCTGACCTGCTAAGTGTGCAGAGCTGCTGGTCTCCCACCCACTCCTAACTACTGTTCCCAAAAAAGAAAAAAGTTGATGACCTGATTCTATAGAAGGAACAGGCCTGTGTGACAACAGGAAGCCTGTTTTTCACAAATCCTTTAACCTACCATTTACAAATCAACCAAGAGTGTCTCCCAATAGTGTGAGAATCACATTAAGTTTTATATGTTTTCAGACCTCACTTTGAGCCATTTGTTCAAACTACACAGCTCAGGTATGAGAGGAGATTCAGCTTCAACAGTATCTATATTGTGAAAATCATATAACTCAGAATTTTATCCAATAGGACTGATTAATCCCATATGGACTTTGTGAAAATTGGAGCAAAAGCGATTTGAACCGTGTACAGCTAGCCACTCTATTTATTTTCGTTTCCTGTCAAAGCCAGAGGCCTCAGGTTTGACATGGCTTTCTGGATAGTACAGCCGGTCATGATGCAAACTTAAAACATTCATTAAACTGAACTAAAAACAGACACACGGGGAGCCTTGAAAACCCAGGCTTATCTTTTACCAAGTAAGGTCCGGGGAGCATGTGAAGAATGCTGTCTTCAGGTGCTGTTCTAAAATAGCTCTGGCACGACGGCTGGAAAAATCCAGCTCAGGACTCACTGTGTCACAGCCAGCGCCAGCAAGATCTTATTTTGCCTAAGTGCCTAGATGATAATCAGATGATTATTTTAATCAGAATTCTCTTCTCTTAAGGGTTCATAAAATTGTGCTAGCTTTAGAAACGGCCTGCAGGAGGACTCTCTGGCTCACCTATCACCCAGTGTCAGTGTGGCAGGGTGCCTGTGGTCCTGACAGCCTCCCCTTCACTCTCCTGTGCACAGAGGTGAAGCCTGAGCACTCATCCTACACGGGGCCATGCGGGAGTAATGCCCGGCCACCCGGGCTCCCCTGCATGGACAGTGGTGACAGTCATTTAGGTGGGAAGATCTGCAAATGTCCAGGAACACGCGGAGTGGGGGCCACCGGTGTTGTGGCCAAATTCTAAATAGTTCCTCAGAGCCAACATACTAGAACAATTTACTGTCTTCATTAGATTTAATAATCTTACTCCAAAGACAACTTGCTTGTTGCATGAAAATACTCTGCATTCACAGAACAGCTAAGGATTAAAATAAGTGAGAAGAGACATGAAGGTACACACTAGAATTGTCGTGCGAGCATTCTCATCAGTGAACAGGGGACAGGACTTTGCCTGTCACCTTCTAATGTCAAGGGGAAGCCACCGAGTCAAGAGAGCAGATTGAATGAGCACGACCCATTTCACTGACTCAGAAACAGCACCCAACTGTGGGCCTCAAAGTCAAATACGAGGAGGGACGCCGTAGGAACAAGCGCTCAGCCCCAGTGGGAGACCCCGGAGCAACCTGATCCACAGGGGACCTCAGCCTCTCAGCCACGGGCCTCAACCCAGGGGAGCCCAGAGAGCCGGCCTGGGCAGAGAGAAGGAGGCTGACCAGCTCCCGCTGACTGTACATCGCATGCACGCTGCCCTGTGTTCACAGAAGGCCTTATCTGTGGATGCCATGTCCTCATTAGTCACAGTGAACCTGGAGATGATCTGGATGTCCACCTGCAGAAGGAAGGGCACAATATGGTGCATCCACACCGTGGAATTCCATGCAGCAACGGCAGTGCAGCAGCTGCCCAGCCTGCAGCAGAGACGTAGGCCGAGAGCCTCTGAGGAGCCTTGGTCGGGGCCTCCATTCACACCAGGCTCTTGTGGAGTCGGCGGTGAGCGCAGTGGCCACCTGACCAAGTGGGAGCAGGAAGAAAACCGCAAAGATGCCAGAGGCATCCTGGGGGGTCCAAGCTCCGGGTGGCAGGAAGATGGGAGCCAGGCTGCAGCGGGCAGGGAGAGAGGCACAGTGAAGCAGGACGGCAGAGCGACTGGCGGGGCGTTCCTGACGCCATGCATTTCAGAACCCAGAGCACTGTGTGGTGGAAGACCAGCCTCGGCGCAAGCGACAGACGGGGTTGACCGTGACATGCAGCGATTGCAGTTCACGGAGCGCAACAGTGCAGCACGGGACGCACAGTCTTGACAGGACCAGGGACCGTGCAGGGCGCGGCCAGGACCTGAACTGTGTATGTGCCCAGTGTCTCTATCACTGTAAGACTGTGCCAAAATAAAGACTCTAAAGATTCTCATATTCTTAGCTTTCCAATAACAACTGTAAAATAAAGACTTGCAGATGTATGGGGCATCTTCTCCTGGACCAGAGGACAAACATACATAGCTCCTCCCTGACGCCAAGAAATGGCCTTCCTGTCTCACAGCAGCTTTCTTTGAAGAGTTAACTGCATTCAGTCTCACTTGCTGCTTTCTATCCTCTCTAGTCCACACCTACTGTTCTCCAACCATCTGAACCAGGCGCACTGGCTCACGCCTCTAATCCCAGCTACCGTGGCCACTGAGGCAGGAGCATCAAAAGTTCAAGGCCAGCCTCAGAAAATTAGTGAGGCCCTGTCTCAAAATCAAAGTAAAAAGGGCTGGGGTGCCACTCCTGGCAGAGCGCTGGCCCAGCGTGTGGGAGATTGAGGTTCCACCCTGCACCACAGGAAATGGGCACTCCGTAGCCTCTCCAGGGCTTGCTTCACAGAGCCAACCTTGTCTACAGTCCCGCAGTGTCTGGGCTCCCAGAGCTCTGAGAGAAGCTGAAATGGAGCGCCAGGCAGGCTGTGAGTGTGTTCCTGTCAGTAGCCCCTTAGGTCACACGCGACCATGGGACAACCCCTGTAGGCGCGGGAACACTGCCACCACCCCAGGCCTTTCCTCTGTCCTGCACTCAGACCCTGTCCTGGCTGCACTCTGTCTGTCCCAGAACCTGGTGTCCCCGGAGCCACACAGCTGTGCTCTCCCGCATCACCCTCTGCCCCTCAGCCCACGTGCTCGAGCTCCTCTCCACTGCCAGTGGTGTTCCTCTGTGGGGGACGGGTGTGGACAGAACTGCATGTGGGAGCAGTCCCGAGAACTTTCTTCTCAGCATCCCTGCCTGCAAAGGTCCTCTACCCATGGCACAGCAGGCTGGTGGAGCCCCTGCACACTGTCCTGCGCCACACTGCCACCGAGACCCCAAGGCACCCACTCGGGGTGTGTGGGCTCTGGAGCCCCCTGGCTTGCTGGCCCTAGAGGACAAAGAGGAGCCTGGACTTCTCCGGCAGGACACTGCCTCCTAGTCTACAGACTGCTGCTCCAGACTGCACGCGCTGCAGGAGGACTGTGCACCGAGCAGGAGAGCCCCGGTCGAGGCCATGTGGGAGCCCTAGGCGCTCACTGCTTCTGTTCTGTAAGGTTCCTGGTAAAGCCACCTGGGCCGGAGTCTCCGCGGTGCAGACGGTTGAATTGTAGATCTAATTTCATTGGCAGGTACAGAACTTCTTAGTTTCTACTTACTCTCGGCTGATTTCACAAATCACATTTTTCAGGGAGTATGCACCTTTCTCCTGAGCAGTCAGGGTGGTAAGCTGCTGCGTGTCCTCTGCTCTGCAGTACGGCCTCCCACTCTGCAGCTGGTGTCCACAGCTAAGCTCCGCCCTCGGTCAGTCCTGCTGGTGGGTAGCACGGGGTCTGCTCGTGTCTGCCGCAGTCCTCTCTCTTCTCCTGCCCCTCATTTCCACCTCTCACCACCCTCCTCCCCACACTTCCGGATCTGATCTGCTCTTCTCGTCTACTTTCTGCAGCGGAATCTCAGGGTTTTGATTAGAATATCCCTCTTCCTGAGACTTGTGTTGAGGGTGAACACTGCTTCTCCTGAGGTCTGAGCTGCGCCCCACGACTTCATGTCGTGTTCTCACACTCACATGTTCATGTATTTCATACTTACTCTCCTATTTTCCCTTATGACTTCTGTAGCTTATTTACTGCTTAATTTTCAAATATTTGGAGATTCGCCAGTTACCATTCAGAATTTAATTTCTACTTCAATTCCATTTAAGTCAGAGAATGTGCTCTGCATGATTTCAGTCCTTCAAGATGTTTAGCAACTTGACTCGCGGCCCAGTTCATGGCCTAGTTTGGTGAGTAGTTTAAGTGCTTTGAAAAATAGTGCACTCTGTAATTGCTGAGCTTGGTGCTCTATAAATGCCAATGAGATGAGGCTGGTAAAGAATATCATTCAAGTCCATCCCCTGCCCACTGATAGCTTCATCTGCTTCATTTACAAATTTCAGGAGAGGAGTTCAAATCTCCAGCTGTGACTATGCTTCAGTCTTCTCCCTTTTCCTTCTGTGGGATTCTGTGTTAAGTATTTTGAAACTGTGATTAGAAGAATTTGCATTTGGAGTGATTATGTTTTGTGATGGATTGACTCCGGTTGTTATTAAATGTTTTCTCTATTCTTGGTAATTCTTAGTGACTGGAAGGTCTTGCTCTGATGCCAGTATAGCTACATGGGTTTTCTTGGTTTTCTAATCCTTTTATTTCCAAACTTTTCCCATCTTTGGGCTTAGATTGTCAACAAGATAGATTATAAAACAAGACTTTGTTAGTGCCTGTTCTGTGGGACCCATGTTTAAACGCAGCCTGACACACCTGCACTTCAGCTGGTGCTATGTCACATCGCATGTCACGTGGTTGCTGGAAGGGTGAACCTACGCCTTCCACCCGGCTGTTTGCTTCTATCCCACATTTCGTGGCTTCTGTATCATTTTTAGTCTCCCTGTTTATCCGTCCCTGGGCTTTCCCCCTGTGGTTACTGCCTGGTGACGGCTGAGTGCCCTCAGTAGCCCTCACTCCCTCCTGTCACACCCCCTGGTCTCTGTGCCCACACTCTGCATTCCGATGCGTTGCTCCGTGTTTGCTTTCAACAGTGGCATCTTTTAGAGAAAAGGGTTGGAGCTGGACATGCTTGTCCACGGTTCACTGCCGCGCTCCTGCCCTCCACGCGGCTCTGGTCCTCAGTGAAGGACAGTCACCCTGCGTTCACAGGACAGGCTCGCGCCTCGCCTCCTCTGGTGGCCGCTTTCCTAGGTGACGCACTCGTCTCCTCTGGGCTCCCGGCGGGCTGCCCAGGCCTCCCATGACCTCCCTGGTGGCCCACGGGTCCCCAGCACCTGCTGTCCCCCTCTGAGGCTGCTCTGAGGTCCCTGGGTCTTCGGAGGTCTGACCACGATGTGCTGTCTGCTGCTCACCGAGTTTCTTACTTTTTGGTTTGAAATCTCGGCCGGCTGGGAAGATGTCGTGGCTGGGGTTATGTGTCTGTTTCCCACTTACAGGGTGCCGCCACGAGCATCCTGGGCCACTGGTCTTCTCCCCGAGATGTCTGCTCTGTGTTGGGTTCTGCTAAAAGGACAGGTTCCTGCGCCCTGAGATGCGGTCCAGTTCTGAAGATCCCACGGCCCTGTGCTGCTGTCCTTCCGTTTCCTCCCCGGCTGTTAGTGCCGCCACCAGGTCTGCGTGGGAGGCCTGGGGGTGAGAGCACTTTTGTGTCCACAGAAAATCTGAGCTTGTATTAAAGTTCCCAGACAGGGTTGGTGGGATGGCAGGGAGGCTGCTTGGGTCCTCCGGTGTCAGTGCCCCCTCCGCTGTTTTCCTTTGCCAACGACAGACTTGCCACAGGGTCGGCCCCTGATCCTCCGGCTACCCCCAGAGACATGGGGGTCCTACCTGTGGTAACCAGGGGAGACCTGCGTTGGGCAGTGCCTTCAGACACACCTTCTACAACTCATGGATGGCTCCAGTGCAGATACGATTTGTGGTGCATCTGCTGATTCCTCACACTACAGTGGACAGCTGCCGTTCCCCTTCGACAACCCAACCAGAAGGGTGCCGGGCACTCGGCCACTCCGCCCTCCCTGGGCACCCTGGTCAGCCATGCTTCCTCTCAGGTCAGCCCCTTATCCCTGCTGTGGACTCCGCCCCTGTCTCCAGGGCCAGCGCCTGGCCTCTGCCCTCTGCCCCCAGCTCCCTGGCCGCACTTCCTCCCCAGCACGGCTTGGCTCACTCTCCTCCATCTGTCAGTGATCCCAAACCTCTTTCTTGCCTAAGCTCCAGGGACCACATAATAGCTTTCAGCCTTTTTGAAATGTGGGATAGCTTTTGGGATTAGGGTCTTTAAAGAACAAAGAACAAATGACTTCAGGTTCTCAGAATGGAAAACAGTGAAATTTTAGGGCAGGAATGTTTATTTTAAAAGAAAAAGGGGGGCTGGGGCTGGAGCTCGTGGCAGAGCACTGGCCGAGCACGGGTGAGGCCCTGGGTTCCATCCTCAGCACCACATAACAAAGTGAATACATAAATAGAGTTATTTAAAAAAGAAAAAGAACGCATACTAGTTGGTGACCATGTTCAACATGTCACTACAATCTGCAGCCCAAGGAAGAACTTAAAGCCTCATACAGATTCTTCCATCATCACGATTTACAAATGTAATTTTCATTCAAGGACAAAAATCATAGTTTCATAGATGAAAAAGTGAATCTTAAAGTGGTTAAGATATCTTCACAAACGACATTAAAAAATCCTTGTTGAGAATCAGAGTCGGCCTGTGGAATGACATTTGCGATGGCAGTTCTTTGACCATGGTGATACCATTTGGTTTTCTCACTGCTTAGGAAAAATCATTGTGAGCACAAAGTTGCATTTTTATTAGGCCAGAGACGCATTTCCTGCTGTGCTGCTCTGTGTGCAGCCTGCACCTACACCCTGATGTCTGATGTCTCCACAAAGGAACTGTCGCGGTCCTGTTGTCTTCTGTGGAGCTCCAAACAGGTTCCCATTCTATCCACAAAGTATTCCTGGCCCTCTTGCCGATCAGAATCGCCAAACATTCGGCATTTCATCACATCGGTGTGGATCATAGATGTTTATTAAAACGAAATGCATGCCCACCCCAACTTTCTAAAGCACAGTCCACGTATTTTCCCAGTAGAAATTCCAAGGCAGGTCTTGCACCTCTCACACTTGCAGCCATCTAGGCGAGCAGAATGCCCTGGTTAAGGGCAGTGCCTGTCAGGTGAGGGAGCCTCAGTCCCTGGACTTCGCGAGCACAGCCAGAGTTTCTGCAGCCACCGCTCCACAGTGACACAAAACACTTAACACCTAACAAATACTGGCCTGGAGTCCTCCAGTCCCTGAGCCTGCACGTCAGAGACCACGGACGTTTACGAAGCCTGTGAGTCTCAGAAGAGCCAGCTCACATCTGAAGCTCACCTTGAAATACCTGGGCCTAGCTAGCATGGCAGTCTGCACGTGTCACTCAGCCTGAGGGGCGCCCAGACCAGACTGTTGCCTTGGTAACCCCCACTCCAGGGATGGTCCCCGGCATTCTGTCCTCCAGAGACTGCCAGCTGGGACCCTCACCAGAGCCCTCGTGGTTAAAGTGCTGAGCGTGAGCAGCAGGCTCCACGGCACGGTCAGGCTTGCTGCATGATGGGTGCTGAACAAGGGTCACCCTGAGGGTACACGAGGTGCCTAAGTCTCAGTGACCCCTCCCACCCTTTCTCGGAAGCTTGTAACCCAGAAGCCCTGTGCCCTGCCTCCTCCAGAGCCAGGCTTGAGGTGTGGGTCTTTCTTGCTGTGGGGGGCAGACGCCAGGGCAGAGCAGCGTGTCTCCCGACAACAGGGGTCAGACCAGCCAGCCCTGACCCCAGCATGCTGCAGAGTGGGTCTGAGTGAACCTGCGCCCAGGGTGCTCTTCAGCACCTCCAGCCGACAGGGCCGAGTGTGACTGAGCTCTCAGAGGAACTCACACTCACGGTTTTCTGCATGCGCCGTCCCCGAGTTTATTCAGTGATCTGACTTGAGATTTGCATTCATTATAATCCGGCATCTCCAGCAGCTGCCAGTGTTTCTGGAAGGACCCCAATGGCTGCACTGACTCGAGTCTGTTGCGTGGGCATCTCGGGAGCCGGGGCCCATCCAGAGTTCCTGCGGTGGAAGCTCCTCTGGCACGCCTGCAGCTTCGCTGATCCCCCCGGGGCCCTGGGGGATAGGCTGTGGCCCGAGTTTGTTTTATGAACTGAAAAAGCTTCTAGCAGTCAGCACAGTGCAGGGCCCTGACTAGGGACTCCAGGGGACGCTGCAGCCTTGGTCTCCCACATAAACCATGACTGGAAACCTCACAAAGGAAAGACCAGCAGAAGGAGCTCAGACGGCCCCCATCTTACACCTGGGAATTCACAGATATTCTGAATTAAGGACAGTGTGCAGAGAAACACTGGCTTCAAAATAGCCCCTTAATAAGGACGCATTAAAGAAACCAGTGACCCCCAAGTCATTCAGATGCACAAATGACTCTGGATTCCCTGCAGGGCGCTCACTTGTGAGCTTCCGTGGCCTGGCTCCCACGGCCCACGCCACCCGCCCACGCCTTCTGCTTCCCCACCCTGCACCTGAGCACTTTCCTCCACGCCGGCTGCCTCGCCTGGTCCAGGTCATGCATGACTCCCCTGGTCCCCTCCTGCTCAGGCCCCTGCTTCACAGCACTGAGAGTAAAACTCTTTGCGGCTGAAGGCCCTGGAGCAGTCGGCCTAAGTTCACTGGTGGAAGCCAGAGGTGGGGCCAGACAGAGGACCAGCACTCATCTCCAGACCCAAGTCCAGGGAAACCCAGTCAGGACACGGGGCTGCGGGCAGGAGCAGTCGAACAGGGAAAACTTCTGCATCTGTTGTTGGTTAAAAGCAAGAGAAAGTAGTTCTGATTCACTTGGGCTCCGTAAAGAGAAGATACTGGGAGGCCCCTTCTCCCCACTGCGCCCGAGGTCGAGCCCAACAGGTAGGTGAGCCTCAGGAAGAGAAGAGCCCACTGGAGGTTCTCCACGGGCCCCAGAGCAGCGCTGTCTTTTTCCTCTGGACCCGCTCGAGCCTCAGACCCTGATATGACCAGCGTGGCACTGCCGAGGTCACCTGCTGCCCCTGTCACCTGAGACTGGCCATGTCCTGCGCCAGGCAGTCAGCGCCATGGCTGCAGCACTGGGAGGGGAGGTGGGCACTCCTGCAGACCAGCAGGTAGAATCGTACCTGAAGCAGAACCAGCACCGGTTCACTACCAAACCACCCAGCCCATCCTCAGACAGATCTGATTAAGAAAAATAGTGGGCTGGGCTGGGCTCTGCGCATGTGTGAGGCGCTGGGCTCAATCCTCGGCACCACATAAAAATAAATTAAAAAAAAAAATAAAGATATCATGTCCATCTACAACTAAAAAATATTTTAAAAAGAAAGAAAAATTGGCTATAAACCTCTATTGAAATTAGTGAGGAGAGACATTACCATTGTGAATTCTAGACAGAAATGAGTGGTGCGTACTCTTGAATCTCAGCAGTTCAAGTCAAGTCCGTTAGTTCATTTTTAAACACTGAAGGATGATCAAAAGGAAGGAGAAATGTTACTAGGAGCTTTTCATGAATTTTAAGAACAGATATTGGGTTTTATAATGTCCTGGTAGGAAACTGCTATAAAGTCGCTGAAATGGTGACTTAACACAAATTTAGTTCTGCAAGTTCTTGTAACGTCCCCTGTCTCTGCAAACCACGTAGAGATCACAGGTAGGTAACCCTGGCCCCATCAGAGGAGCTCAGGGCAGCACAGTCAGGGAGAACACCACAAGATCCAAGGGCCACAGAGACCTAGATGAAGCTCCTGGGTCACAGAAAGGGGACAGACTGCTAGTGACTGGCAGACCCAGAGGGTTCAGCCCTGAGCAGAGCCTGAGACACTGGTCCACAGGGAGCACGGCGGCTTTCCTGACCCTGCTCTTCCAAGGCTGGTGACCCTCTGCCTCCTCCTCAGCTCCATCCTGCCCCTGGCACTCCAGACCCCCGCGGGAGCTCCAGGGCGTCAGGCTGCAAGGCAAGAGCTTGAACGCCACAGTGCGTCCCTCCCTCCCTCTGGAGGCGAAAAGTACTCCCCAGCCCAGTGGACACTTGGCCGTGACAAGGCCCGGCACCACACACCGCATCTAAAATGGCACCACTGGACTTTGTATGCAGATGTCGGCCGTTGGAAGTGCTCTCGCCTTAGGAAGATAAAAGTTAGAGCCTCTGAGCCATAGAGAAATCATGTCAATCCCCAACAAGTGCAGGCATCCAGGAAGTCCAGGGACCCCTGCAGGGTGGGTGCTGTCAGTACAGTGGACGTCACCCTCAATACTTCACGCTTGTCACTGCTAGCGGGAGTCTGCCAAAGAGCCGGTCAGAGCGACTTGAGCACCACGCCACTATTTCCACCCGGACCTCCCTCCCGCGGTGATGTCTCGGGCCTGGGAACTGGCGCTGATCCTGCGGGTCATGGACTCTGTCGACTCAGTGCTCAGGAGATGGCAGAGGACTCCGTACTCCTGACTTGGTAGCTTCACGCTCTCACTCACTGTGATTCGGACATTCCACATTTACAACGTGGTTCTGTGAAGGAGTGTTAAGAAACTTGACTTATTTAGACCTTTTAAATCTTCAATGTACCGTCCCAGGTTAAGGTAAAGACGAGGAGAGGTCGGAAACAGAATGCAGGTTCTCTCCCACGCTCTCTCCTCCCGCCCCGCCTCCCCTTCATGCAGGGCCCACTGGGCATCAGCCGTGACAACATGAAGGTGCAGGTGCCAGAGGAAAGCCTCGCCAGGCTCGGCCGTCTTGGAGGATGTGTGGCACGTGTTTTGGAGCCGCTGCGAGGCTGTCTGGGACTGGTGGTCAGGGGCACAGGTGGGGGAGGCCTGGGTCTGAGAGACCAGGACCACAGCCGTCTCTTCTCCTGGTTCGAAGCTCCTTCTGGCGCCCTGACCACTCCACGGCACCCAAGCTCCTGAGGGCAGGAGGCCACTCAGGGTGCCCACAGCAGTGGACTTCTGCTGTGTTCACCCTTAATGGAGGAGTCCTGGCCTGATTCCCCAGAGGACTTGCACCCGAAGAGCTGCTTCTGATTCAGGACAGGACAAGCCCCTAATATTAGGAAGTCAGTGCTGACTGAGTAAGTGGGAGGAGGAGAGCAGAGAGGAGCCTGCTAACTGAGGTTGGAACGTCGGCTGGGGCGAGAGAAAGCGAGAAGAGTTAAGCCACTGATGTCCGGACCCAAATCCCTTCAGGCCACTGTGTCTGACCTGGTGCCACCATAGTGACATGAGACAAGTGATGTTCAGACCTTGGTGACACGCAGGGGTGCTTGCTGCTCCAGCTCTGGAGTATCAGGCAGGGCTGGTCCTGGCTAGGCCAGCTGGGCAGGGGCAGGCTGCCCACTGGTCTACAGAGAGGTGACATGGGCCCACCACCGGTGGCTTGTCCTGTGGCAGGCCTTCCTAGCATGTTCCTTGCTGGGCAAAAGCAGAGGGCCAGCACCACCAGTCCAATAGCCAGCACCCCACAAGACACCAAGTAGAAACAGGAGCTCAGTCCTGGAGCAGACCATGAGGCACGTGCTGCCCGCCTGACCCCAGGCCTCCCAGAAGTGTCAGTGAGGGCCACGGGATGGACGTTAAAGCCGACTCACCTCCGGTACTAAAGGCAGTGGACACCTCGTGCTCACTTTGCTGCTGTAGCAAGTTAGCCTCCGTCTAGCAACAGGGACAGCACAGATGTACTGTCCCCCGTCTGCAGCCAGCTCTTGGACTGGCCTCATGGGTTTCCTGCTCTGGTTTCATGGATAGAAATAAGGTGCCAGTCGGCTGGTTCTCGGCAGGATGCTCACTCAGGCTGTGGTGGTGGGAGAGGCTGTCCATCAGCTGGGGCCCTTTCTCAGCATGAAGGACACCACATGTTCTGGCCCCTCCACCTTCAAAGCCAGCAGAGTGGGCTGGGCTCTTGGCCTCAGCTCTTGCTGACCCCCGCCTCACTTCTGTCGCTTTCAGCCAGGAAACTTCTCTGCCCTCAAAGGCTCATGTGGTCAGATGGGACCCTCTAGGTAGTCCAGGATAACTGCCTATTTTAAGGTGCCTGATCTTGATTATACCAAGGTAATCCCTTTTGCCATACAACACAACACTCATGAAATCCAGGAATTTGGGTATGGACATTGGGGGCCATTTGCTCACCACGCCTGGATCCCAGGGGTCACCATCAGCCCTTCCTGCCAGCAGCCTGTGACAGTGTGATACTGGTGACCCCACTGTCCAGCCCCACATGGAACTTCTCAGCTGCCAGCAGCTTGTCAGCCATGTGTGCTGCTGGGCTTGGGCATACACAATGACGTCCCTTAGGGAGCATCTGCTGACTACTCTTGGCCACAGGATGGGAGGTTACCCTTGAGCCTCCTGCCCCCAGAGCTGGACACAGCTCAGTTCTGTTGCTGGGTCCACCTCGCTTATGGCAGCCAAGAGTCGCTGATGTGACACACCTGTGGCCAAGACCTGGGCAGAGCTCAGTGCCAGTGAAGACACGGCATCCGGCTTCTGATGGCCGGAAGGGACAGGGGCAGACGACGGCAGCAACGGAGCCCGGTGGATGTTCATGCTGTCACAGGCTCTGGGCCCACACTGTGCAGGCAGAGCTGGGGAGGTACGCTTCGTGTCCGGCCTTTTCCTGTGGTCAGTCAGTCTGTGTGCTGCTGCTCTGCTTGCTTGTCAGTCCCTGCTCCATTCTTGGTGCCACTGTGGGAGCAGCCTGTGCCATGTCAGCAGCCCACCAGGAGCTGGTGCGGCTTAGCTGGTGGTGGGCACTGGAGCCTGGGGGGCACTGGAGGATCCTCGCACTGAATGTCCACCGTAAGCCATCAGGTGGCCCAAGCCACACCTCTCCCACCCAGAGCCCTGCTAAGTGCCCCATGTCCACATTTTTTCACCTCTGTCCAGCGGGGCTTGAGTCTACCCTGCAAGCTAGAGGGGGAACATCAGCACCCACATTGCCAGCAGGTCTCCACCAACCGCTTCCACGACCTCTTCCTCCTGTTCCCAGGACAGACACACCCGGTCCCACGTAGCACCAGAGCATGAGCTGTGCCTCCACCAGCAGCCGACCCCACGCCCTCTGGAGGTAGGAAGCCTGCGTTAGTTAGTGGAGAGATGGAGGCGCTCTAGGTGAGGAGCCGCAGGAGTGGCCAGCCCCAGAGAAGGGGTGCAGCTGGTCTCTGCAGCCACACAGGCTCCAGGGAAGGAGACCACCTCTAACGGGACCATGGCACTGCCTTGGATCTTCTCTGTTCCCAGGAAAGACTGAGCCCTTCCTCCTCCTCTTCAGTGGGCCTTGGGACCCCAGGACTCTGCACCAGTCCCCTCCCCAGGCCCCCTCCCCGTGCTGGTCCTTTCCTGTGGCTCCGTGGCCTGTAGCAAGAGCTCCTCGTCTCTGTCTTTGCTCCCCGTGAGCAGCACCACACTCCTTCATCTCATGGGGGAGAACGCCCTCTCCTCCTGGCACCTGCCGGTCACTTCTGCTTCAATACGAACGCTCTCGGCCAAAGCCGTCACCTGCTGCTCACACTCAAGGCTGGGAGGCCACTCCTGTGAGAGCGTGCTGTTCTGTGTCTCGGACAGCACGTGAGGCCACAGGAGCCCAGGAGGAGCTAGGTGCCCAGGTCTGGACCGGCTCCCCTCCGTCAGGCTGTCCCGCCATCCTGATGGCCACCATGCAGGGCCTGGCTCAGGCCACCTGGGGGTGTGGTTGCTGGAGAGTGCCGGTCCTGATGCCCACACTTCCTTTCTGCAGAGACGGGGCTGTGCAGACTCTGACCCCAGGAGCACTGCCGTGGCTCATTCTCTGGCCGTGCTGGGTCTCAGAGGAGCATGCTTGGTGAGTTTGCTCAGGACTTGAATCACTCTGATCACTTAATGCACCAAGCATTCTTGCTCCAAGAAAGGGAAGATTCCGTTCTTGTTAAGAAAACAAGCATTACAATTGGTTGGCAGGCCGCAGCTGGAATCAGTTATGAAAGGTCGAATAAACAGGCACATGTTTTCATAAGGCCTTTTAAAATGCAAAATGCCTATACATAGTAAAGTAATCCTGTGGTGATACAGCTGCAGGCGGGTCTTGTACACGTCTGTTTAATGTAGAAGAGATTAAACTAATTCAGGCTGAAAGTCAATTAACTGCACACTAATCTCCTGCTGAAAGCTCCCAAGTAGGATTCAATCTGTTACATGTCAACCTAGATTTTTTGCAGTCACTGAAATACACTTGGATTAAAAAAATAGGCATGGTGATCTGTGACCTTCACAGTTGCTAGGATTCAGCTGAATCTGCTGGAAGCTTCCAAGAGAATTCTTTTATTTTTAATGGTAAGAGCTACGTGGGACACAAGGACGCTCACCCTTGGCCAGTGTCGACATCTTGTCCTTGCTGTCACTGCTGTGACTCTCGTAAGGAACTCGTCTAAAGCTCTGAAACGTCAGCAGAAAAGGGAAACGGTCTGCTGCAGCTCGGCCGAGTCTGGGCCTGTTGCCCAGAGACCTTTCCCTCCAGAGTCAGTTTCCATGAACGTCAACCAGAGTCCAGGACAAACCCGGCCGAGGCCGCTCTTCATGGACCATGTTCACACCTGGGCCTGATTTAACGCACAGCCCCTTTCGTGTGGAGGCGAGGGCTTCTGCTCGGAGCCACTGGTCTGCAGAGCCCTCTCCAGGCTCTGCCGGCTCCGGGTGCCCTCAGGGCCAGTGCGCTCTGCGCCCGACTCCCGCCGGCCCTGCCGCAGCCCTGCTCCTGGTTTCAAGCACTTCACGGGCCCTGCTGGGTCATTGTTGAGGGGACTGTTTGGACTGACTTCTCCGGGTCGGCTCTGTGAGGCCGGCACCCGGCCATCTTCCTCACTCTGGCCCGGCAGAGGCCTGGTGGCCCGACACAGTGTCCAGTGAACACCAGTGGGCTGAGTGGACCGATTTTCTCTACTCCGTCACCTCCCATGAACTCTGCTAGAAATTCTTTTGTTCATTAATTCCCCAAATAAAAATACTGAAGACGAATTAATAAAAATAAAATATCGCCATAGAGGTTTACAGTCCCATGAATGTTTCCTGCGTGAGTATTTCTGCCTTCCGTACTACCTGGAAAGCAGGCATCTCAGTGTCCCCCAGAGCCAACCTGAACCACGGGGGATAGTCCTGACCCTGACCCACCCTGCGCATGGCCCTGAGTCCTTCGCCTCGGCACTTCTCCGTGTGGGGCTGGGAGAGCGGGCGCGGGGAGCTCTGTGGGGCTCTCGGGCAGCTCCTCGGTGAGGCCCGACCTCCAGGGCACGGATGGGATGCCACCTGCCTGAGGGAGCACAGGCCACATAAGTCAGCAGATGCCAATGCCTCGGTGACAGCTCGGTGACAGCTCGGTGACAGCCCCTCACCTGTGACTCGGCTCCGCAGTGATGTCCCTCAGCCTGGCACAGCCTCCACATCTAGGGGCACTGTGACTCCCTGCGCTCGGCACCATGCCGCTGTCCCAGGACGAGGGTGTTTGGAGGCGAGTTAATGGCTGCAGGGACCACCTGGGACCACCACTCTCCACCCCCCCTGCTTGAAATAGAAGACCAGAGTCCCCTCGAGTCTTGGCATGCGTGTCACTGCCCACGGGGTGGCACCTGCCAGCGTGCCAGCAGATGACGGGGGCCAGAGGCCCCTCAGATGCAACGCTCAGGTCTCCTCCTGAGCCGACGGTGTCCACCCGCCTGTCCATCTGCCCTCCAGTTTCTTTTATTTTTTATCCAGAAAACAAGTTGGGTTCTGTTTCCTCTTAGTTTCCACAACTGAACTTGGTGTCACTTGGCGTGAAGTCTCCTCGACTGCTTCATGATACCGGTTCTCTTCCTCTCCGTACTTCAGGGAGCCTCCACCTGCTCTTGATTCTTTTAGAATCTCTGTGCCCGGGGATCTGACAGGCCTGGCACTCCCCCTCCCTTCTGTTGTCTAACCACTGTGCTTCGCCTCTGCCTGGGCTCATCTCTATGGCCACATCCCCTTTCCTCAGTCCCAACAGCTGTGTCCACTGCCCCAGGAGGTAGGCATCAGACGCAGCCCACAAGCCAAGAGATGTGTAAAAAATTTAAAGCCAGAATGGGGCTGTGAGTAGACCCTGCTGGGATGGACTGGCCCGAGCCCGCCGTTCTGGGGACCCTGGAAACACGTGAGCAGAGCCCCTCTTATCTCGCGTCTCGTTTCTGGGACGCTCTGGCTGGTTTAAAGGTCCTGATGTAAGGAAAGCAGGGTCCTTTCCCTTCGGCCTGGAGTGGGCTGCCCCGGCTGCTCTCCCCGGGCATTGCTGCCAGGAAGGCTCCTGCCACCCGGCTCTGCGCAGCCCTGGCCTCTCCTCTAGTCCAGTGCCCCCCACCGGGCAGGGAGGGGCTGCGAGTGCTGGGCCAGGTCCTGCGCCTGCCTGGGGGCTCTACACCCGGGGCATTCTCCCTACCTCCACCCATTCTCCCTTGGGGCTCATCTGGAGGTCGCTGGGATTTTAATGGTGTCACTCGCGTCTCTGGGTCTGCGTTCCCTTCTGGATGCCTTTTTGCTGTGTATTGTGTCACTTCTCACACCTCCAGCTCATCGATTGCTTCAAGTCACCTTGTACTGTTTACTAAAAATGGAATGAAATTTAATAGAGATAATTAGGCCATGTTTTCATATTCACATACTCAGATTTCCCCATTGCTATGGGTCAGGATCAGGATATACACCTCCAGAACTCCTGTGCTAGTGCAGGGTGTGCAGAGGCAACACAGATGGTCAGACCTGTCACCTGAGTAGTAGACTGATCCGCTTGAAGGACGGATCATCGAATGGGCTGACTCGGCGGTGACAACAGGCAGGTGGGTGACGGGAGGTGGTGCGTCCTGGAGCTGTGCCCTGGAAGGGGGCATCTTCACTGTGGCTCCCCCCTCCCCACTCTGCTTCCTGGCCCCCAGGAATGGAGCAGCGCTTCTCTGCCACGCCCTTCCACCGAGATGCTCTGCCTCACCTCCCACCCAGAGCAGTGGAGTCCTCTCACAGGGACCGGACCTCAGAAACCGACTTTCCCCTCCAGGTGTTTCTCGTTGGGTGCTTTGGTCACAGTGATGAAAAGCTAACACGCCGTCTGTTCTTATTTCACAAATCTCACCCTTTTTCACGGTTGAGAGAGCTTTGCCTATGACCCTTAGGATGCAGGGGTGCCTCACGCTGTGCTGGATTTCTCTTGGTCAGTTTCCTTTCTGAGCGACCTGCAGGCGGTCTTCCAGATCTGACTGTCTCTGGAAGATCTTTTCTTCTTTACTGAGTTTTCCCTCACACTGCTATGGCCTAGAACCTACGTGTGAGGGGAGTGAGTGGGGGAAAGGCCCCGGCTCCCTCCATTCAGCTGCTATAGCCACGCACCTTCCACTGGGTAGCTCAGAAGCAGCCGCTTCTCACAGTGTGGGGCCGGAAGTCCATGAGCAGTGCCTGCTGATTTGGGTCTGGTGAGGACGTTTCCTGGCCCACAGGTGGCGCTGTGTGCTATGTCCTCCCACAGTAAGGACCACCTGGTTCCTGGGCCTCTTTGACAAGGACACCAACCTCATTCATGAGAAGCCCCTTGTGACCCCAGAACCTCCCGAGCTCTGGGAGTCAGGATTTCAGCATCCGTGTTTTAGGGTGACTCAGAGCTCCCTCTCAAGGCGCCCGGTGGGAGCCCCGGTGCACTTCTGCAGGCCGAGCACTTTCCATGGCAGAAGTCTTCAGCTGGTCTATGGGGACTCAAAATGACAACTCTGGATCTGTAGTGGCACCAGATCGGAGTCCTGGTGCACGCACAGGAGGTGTACATGCACACACACACACACACACACACACACACACGGATGTGTTTTAGGAAAAAATCCAAGTTTTTAACGATGGGTGCTCCTGGAGAGGGAAAGTAGTGCATCTCTTACATCATGCATCTATGCTACTTGGGTTTTTTCATGCAGCTGTGTTGGCGCTTAAAGCCATTTCTAGCACTGAAACAAGTGCTTTCTGCTGTGAGGGCCAGTTCATCACTGCCGGCCGGGAGGAGGCAGGCCTGGACGGCCCTCCGGCTCCTGCAGCAGCGGGCCAGACGCAGGGTTCTTGGGCAGGCACTGACCTCCCTCAAGGGAAGGTCCAGGACTCTCTGGAGCTCACAGTGTGTAGCCCCGGCTGCCATGGAGGGGCACGGCTGCAGTCAGCCTGGCACTGGAGAGCCGTGTCGTGGGCTGGACTCCCAGGCAGAGGCCTCGTTTTCCCTCACAGAGCTTGGCAGTCCTGTGACTGACCACCAGAGCGCTCGGAGCCAAGAGCAGCCCACTTTTAGCAAGCAGACACCAACCTGCAGCAAATATCTGTTCTGTTCTCCTGTTTCCACTTCCCATGTTCTTCCAGTCTCCTCTCTTTCCTTAATTCCCTCATTTATTGGCTTTTATCTTCTGTATTTTTGTAAGTTTCCTAAAATCTTATTTAAAACAAAGCAGGGTATAAATAACTGAAAGCAGAAGTATGCAAAGCACACAGTTCCAGGGCACAGTGACATTTCCATTTATGACCTAAACTGACCGATTTGACTGCTGCTCCTAAAACCACCCTACTTTAATTTCCCTCCAGAGCCCTGGGGAAGCCATTTACTCTACATGCTGCAGCGTCTATTAAGCATCAAAGGATCCTGTTGAGAAGAGAAGGAGAAAGCACCAGACTTTCCCATGGGTCTGCAGATGGGAGGTTTCGCAGGATGGCTGCGCAGGATGAAGGAGCGGGCATCAGTGTCAGCAGACAGCGGAGGCCTGAGCCCTGGTTTGTGTCTCCCACTAGCTAAGCCCAACTAGACGCCTTCATTCACACTCGAAAGCCGTTCTCTATGCCGCTGCTTCTGAGCCCCAGGGACACACAGAGGAGTCGTCTACTTCCACAAGCAGCACATTGCCTCCTGTTGTATTACCGTTCTCGGAGGAGGGAGACCCGAAGCCCGGTGAAGAGGGCGTGCTGGCCAGGTGGGCACCACAGTGCTGGACCACACCACAGCCCCCACCGAGCCACAGAGTATCAGGAAGGTGGAAAAGACAACCCCAGTCAAACCAGAAGTAGTTAGGACCCAGCCCCTGGGCAGTGGCCCTGTGCCAGGCCCAGGGAGGACGCACAGGCTGGCACACAGCTGCTCCTCAGTGTGGGCACTTCACGGGCACCCTGGGCCGGTGGGTGGCTGTAGCCCCTGCAGGGGAGGGAAGAACTGCCCACGCTCCCCTAACTGTCCCTTGCTCCAGGTGCCCCTGGAGGCAGCAGGCAGGCAGGCCCCCGGCAGTCCAGGAGACCCCTGCTCTGGCAGCCTTAGCCAGCAGCAGCCCTGCGAGAGCCAGGGGAGGGGCTGGCCCAGGAGGAGGCCACAGCGGTGCGGCCCCAGCAGCACAGCATCCAGCTGCAGCTCTGGGCCCCGCTCCCCACTCCCTGCACACTCTCCCTTTGTGACGTGGGGTCTGGCCATGCTGCCCAGGGGGCCTCTCACTCCTGGGCTTGAGCCACCTCAGGTGCCCCTCACAACCAGCCTCCCCCGCAGGGTGGGGAAAGTGTTCCTGGAGAACAGCCTGGACGGACGGGCCTTCCCAGCTGTGGAAACCACCTACGGAGACAGGGTTGGCAGGTGGGAAGCTGCACACCTCCACCTGCCGACTCCACAGGCCTGGGGGAGAGGAGAGGAGAGCACCCGGGAAAGCCACATCAGGACCCGAGCACACCCTGCACCCACTCTTACCCAGGCTAGTCTCCCTTGTGGTAAGAACACTCGAAATGAGACCTCCAGGTGGCAGTTCCGAGTACTCAGCGTGGCCGGCCTCGGGCTCTGGCCGTGTGACAGGCTCCAGGACTTTTGGCTTTGCTTTCTGGATGACTGAAACTCAGTGCCCTGTCATCACTCCCTCCCCGTGAGCCCCCAACCCACCCCTGGCCACTGCTGGGTGCAGGCACCACGTCCCATCACACGTGTGCCCTGGCCACCCCTGGCCACTGCTGGGTGCAGGCACCACGTCCCATCACACGTGTGCCCGGCACGTTCTCCACCTCATCCGCCTCGAAATCCCCGGCTGTGTCCAAGTCCCACCCACCTACGTGACTCGTCTCGGGCCCCTGCGTGTGACTGGAAGCAGGACTGCAGGGTCACGGGAGGGCACTGCTGCCGGGGCTTCCAGGCACCTCCCTGTGGTCTCCAGCCCCCGTGGCGCCACTTCAGTCCCCACCCAGTCTCTGCACGACCTCACCAACCTCAAGATGTCTCTGGCACAGATGGGGTCCCCTCTCAGAGGTCCTGGCTGGTCCTCGGGGTCCATGTGGGGAGCCGAGTGCCTCCCGTGTGGCTTCTTTGGAGAAGCATCTGATGTGCTTCCGCAGGCTCCACGTGGGTGCTGGCCTTCCACGCAGTTCTAGGACTCCCCTACCCACGTGGGCTGGGACCCTCCTGGACGCGTGGCCCGCCATTCCTACCAGGCTTCCGGCTGCCTTCTACCGCTGGGCTTCCCTGGCTGTGCGGACGCTCTCTGGTCTGAGGCCACCCTGAAGGTCTCTCTCGGGTTGCCTTCATTCTCGGCACCACCTCCAAAGCTGCGGTGGGCATCTCCCCGGGCTGCTTCTGGTAGTTTGTGGCTTCGGGCCACTTTCTCCTTGTAATCGCAATCACGTCTGTGGACTGAACAGATGGCAGGTTTCACTGTGGCTCTGCCCACAGAAACGTCTCGTGGGTCGTGTCCACCTCCCTCCCTCACCCTCTGCCCGCCCCACGCTCTGCCTCAGCCCAGGTTGGGTGGACCTGTGTGCATGGTGCAGATGGGGGGAACCTCCTTCCTCCGGTGGTCCCCAGTTTCTCCTGTGATGACCGCTGTGTCCTCAGGGCTGCGGCTGAAGATCAGCAGAGCAGGCAGGGGCTCCCCAGGGTCTCTGTGCTGTTGGTACCAGGACCTTGCCGTTCTGTGTCCTGGACCTCACAAGGTAGCTGGCAATCAGCAAGTACAATCCAACTTCTCCTTCGTGCCTAGAGGCTCAGATTTCGGAGCCCATGTTAAACTTTAGGGTACTTTTTCTATTTGGAGGGGATGGCGTTGAATCTGTAGATTGTTAGTGTGAGTATTTTAACAAAAGTGCACCCTCCAGCGCGTGGATGTAAGAGTCTTGCACTTGCGGGTGTCTCTTTTGTCTCCGTCACTGATGTTTTATGACTTCAGTGTTCAGGTCCTTCACCCCTTTGATCAACTTTGATCCTGCTATGAGGTGTCCCCAAAGCTCTTGTGTGGGATGATGTAGGAGCGCGCGTTCAGAGGCGAGATGCTGAGAGCCTCAGCCTCATCAGTGGACTGTCAAGGTGGAAGGGCTCTGTGGTGCGTGGTGACGGTGGACAGGTGGTGTGGCTGGAGAAGGTGGCCACAGGATGTGTCCTGGGAGTCAGAGGGCCTCCCCAGGCTTCTCTCCCTCTCTTCCTGGCTGTCACAGCTGAGCAGCGAGGCTCCACCACGACCTTCACCCTGATGTCCTTTCACCTGGGCCCAGAGCAGTGGAGGTGGCTGACCACAGGTGGACCTCTGAAACCAGGAACCAAAATCAACCTTCCCTCATCTGGGCTGCCCTTGGTCACGGGGTAAATGCTGACCTACACAAACCCCAACTGTCTTCTTTCTTTTTTGCCTTATGAATGGGATGATTTTCCTCACTTCCTTGGGGTGGTGGTCATCAGTATTTCGGAACATGATGGCACTGCATGTGGATCTGGTGCTCTGCGGCTTCACTGCCCTCGTAGTCTAGACATTGGTGGGGGAACCAGGGGCAGCCACGTGTGGGCCTGGTCTTCAGCCCACAGCAGCAGCTTGACTTCCCCTCGTCGCCTCTTACCCAACTGGCGGGCGGGACTGTGTGGAGGACAAGTGGTGTGCGTGGGCGTCCTGTGCTGCCCTGACCCATGGGGGAGACTTCGGGGTCCCACCATTGAGCATGAGGTCCCAAGCGTGGGATCGGATGGGTGCATCCCTGAGGGGTCGGTGTGGGTATGTCACCATGGGGGTGGCACAGGTATGTCCCCGAGTGTGGGGTCAGCATGGGTGCGTCTCTGAAGGGTCAGCGTGAGTCCCCCTGGGGTCTGTGCGTGTGTCCCCGAGTGCTGGGTCATGCTACTTCGTGGCACACTGGCTCCTGTCCCGGGTGGGAGTCTTCCTGGGACAGCGTGCGCACGGTGTCCGGAGTCCGGCGTCCCGTGGCTCGCGGTGGCTGCTCGCCGTAGCACCCTGGTCTGGGGTGAGCGCCTCCTGTCAGCGCCCTCACGTCCTCAGGGCCGCCGCGTTCCCTTGCAGGGTTTCCTATGGTGTCCTTGTGTAGCTTTGGTGCTCAGGTGACAAGAGCCTCCTGAAAGGGGTCAGCAGTGTCCCCCTTAGCATCTTGGTCCTCTCACCCACCCGCAGAACTCGGGGGAGCCCGCGGGGCCTGGGCGTCTCCTTCTGCAGTGCCTCCTGGTCGCACAGGGTCACCAGGACCTGCCCCTTGCCCCCGGGCCCTGTCAGCCGCCTGGCCGCTGGTTCGCCCCTTTCCCTGTCAGTCCCCCTGGATGTCTGACGATTTTGTTGATCTTAAAAGTCTGCTGAGGTTTTTAAAATCAAATTTGCTTTTAAACTAGCACAAAAATACAAATATCCTATGTATGAAAGGATACCACGTGCCACTGGGACAGGGTGGGGGCGTCTCCAGGACCCATCCTGGTGGCCTTCAGCTGCCCGGGACGCGGCAGCCCCTCCCGCCCCGGGAGCCTCACCCGCTGTCTGTGGTCTGTCCATGCCAACCTGGGGCTGAGTGGCGTCGGGCTGGGGTGGGTGGCCCTGGCTCCGTGCAGGTGTGAACCCTCTGAAGTGCCTTCTCGGAGCTCCTCCGATGCGTGGCGGAGGCCGGCATGCTTTGTCCGTTGCCGTCTGTCTGAAGAGAGTTTTAATTTTCCTTTTGATTTCTTCTTTGACCCCCTGGTTGTTCGGGCGTGTGTTACTTAGTTTCCACGTATCTGAAGTTTTGGGAATTCTTCCTGTTATTAATATCAAGTTTCATCCCACCTGGGGTAGGAAAGATACTGGATTTCATTTCCGTCTGAGGTTTGTGAAGAGTCGTTCTGTGGCCCACACACGCTGAGCCCTTGAGCAGAGATCGCTGCTGGCTGCCGTGGGTGGACCCTCTGCAGGGTCCTGCTAGGTGCATAGGGTGGCCAAGACCACCGTTCCTGTTGATTCTGTCTAGATGGCCCCCGGAGGCTTCACAGCGAGGCGCTAGGTCTCCTCCCTCACTGCGCGGCTGTGTGCTCCTCCCTCCAGGTCTGCCACCTCCGTTTCACACGTGAATGCTGTGACGTTGGCTGTGTGTTGGTGATTGTCACAGCCTCTTGATAAGTCAATCCCTTTACCCTTATATGACAATATTGGTCATGTTCAGTTTGCTCCAGAATTTGTTTGGTCCTTTCTGATGGTTCATATCTCTTTATTAAAAAAATCATTTTCTTCTCATACTCGCGTCCAAGGTTTCGTGTCATGGCTAACTGTGTTCTGTCGTAGTTCACGGAGCTAAAGGGACACTTTGGATTCTCTCTCTGGTCATCCACAGACATCCATCTCTGGTTGAGTGTGAGCCTTGGCTTTGCTCCCTGGATGGTGCTGTGCTTCCTTGGTTCCTCATGGTCCTCTGGATCTCGATTGTCTGTGTTCTCCCTGGAGGGAACACTCTGCTGCTCTGGTCTTGCTGACTGGCTCCCGGACACGAAGTCCTTTACCCGGACGCTGAGAGAGACTTTGGGGTCTGTGTGTGTGTCCGTCCCTCCCTGGGGAAGACCAAACGTTGTGCCCTTCTTTAGTGAGTATCTGTCAAAACAACACGCGGCACACTGATCCATACACCAATTAAAATACATTTAAAAAGTAAAATCCTAAAAACATCTTTCTGGAGAATCCCAGAGATTGACTGGGAAAGAATAGCAGCCTGGTCATTCAAATGGAGATATTGGGTGGACTGAGATGTGAGCACCGAGACCCCAACACGTCTTGGAGGTGCCCTGGTCAACAGAGCCAGAGCCTCTTTCCCTGCCTGACGAGCAGCTGCCCGCCTCGGTCTTCCAGCGCCTTCCCCTGGGCAGACCTCAGACAGAACGCTAGGGCCGCTGTGTCCCACTCCTTCACCTTGCCCCAGGGCCAGTGACCGAAGTCAAGGCCAGTCATGTCACGGTGAGGACAGAGCAGAGACTCGTCTGGAAAGTCAACACAGGTACCCACAGAACTATCCTGTTTTTTTTTTTAACGTGACTTTTAATCTGAGGAACATCATGGAAATGGGTCCTAAGAATTCCAGACCAGGGAGGAAGGAAGAGAATCCGAGACGGGCAAACTGGTACGCAGGGCTACGCTTTCCCTCAGTGAACGTGTGGAGTCCTGAGCTACGGCTGAGAGCAGAACTGTGAGCCAGGAGGAGGTGGCCGTGCGAAGACCTGGCCAGGGAAGCACCTCCCAGGGTCCCCAGGAGGTCCGCGTGTGCCCACTCCAGAGCCTGAGACGTCCACTGCTTCCTCGCGTCCAGTCGGGGCGGCTGAAGCAGCACCCTTCCTGGAGGGGGGAGACATTCCATAACTGGGCTTCCTGCTGTCAGAGAGCCAAGGAGAACGTGGCTCCTCCAGAAGGAGTGAGGTGGGCAGGATGGCCACAGTGGCGGCCGGGCCAGCGTGAGCGGTTCCGCCTGCGGGATCTTCAACACGGTGACTCACGGGGAGACTTGGCTAAAGTCGGTGGATGGCCTTTATCGAGGTCCTGTTCAGTTTGCTTAACAAAATGAAACCCTCTGACTCCATCCGAGAGGCCCAGCCCCAGGCCACATAGGAGCGGCTGAGTTAGGGGTCCACGTGAGCATCCACTGCAGCTGGAAACCTGGGAGAGGGA
This sequence comes from Spermophilus citellus, assembly GCF_964194105.1. Taxonomy (NCBI): domain Eukaryota; kingdom Metazoa; phylum Chordata; class Mammalia; order Rodentia; family Sciuridae; genus Spermophilus; species Spermophilus citellus. The sequence goes on from NC_138189.1 coordinate 154,762,908, forward strand.
GGCCTGGCCCCTCGGCCACTGCTCCACGCAGCCTCCAGGAGGAGGTTCTGCTGTCTCAGTAAACGTGGGTGGGACTGGAGAAAACGTGCTGACCCAAGAACAGGCGTGTGGGATCCAAAGCAGCAGACCACACGGTGAAAGAGGGTCTGTGGCCGCAGAGCCTCGGCAGAGACAGGAGGGACGACCGAGCAGGGTGGGTGCTGCAGGCCCGCCCTGGAGCCACACAGTAGTGTCTTCGCATGGCTCTGAGCACCGACACCACTGTCCACAACAAGAAGTGACCATTTCAGGTGACGGACGTGCCAGTCAGCTTGATTTGACTTGCCCACGTTGAATGCAGAAATCACAGCTTCACCTGGTACCCATGAGTGTGCACAATGACAGATTTTCTATTTATCATACATAAATAGTAAAGTTAACCACAAGGTAAAGACCTACTGAGGGGTCAGCTGGCCGCCAGAGTTTGACTCAACTCCTTGAATGTGCCCTGGGCACCAGGTATCTCAGTGGCTCCTCCTCAGCTCACACTTGCTCAGCTGCACAGATGTGTCCAGAGAGGACATCATCCAGCACCCATCCCCAGACTTGGAGGACCTTGTGTTCTTGCAGCAGGGGGAACATGAGAGTCTGGGGACAAGTGGCCTCCACTGAGATAGCACTGATGAAGCCCTTGTGCCCACCTGAGGGGTTGCAGACACCAATGCCCCACGCAGACTCTGCAGAAGTCCTGGGGCCACGAGTCCCATTCCATTCCCACCCAGCTTGCCTGTGTGGTCTGTGCAGACAACACTGCCTGAGTCTGTTAGCCACTAGCCACAGCCACTGAGGCTCAGGAGGACTCTGCACGCAGACATCAACACGCTCCTCGTGCCTGGCACTCAGTCCCACACAGACACCCACAGTGCACACACGTATGCACGGCACCCATATGCACCTATACACATGTGCACACCTCACGCACACCCACTCACAGCACACACACTTACACATACACCTCATGCACACCCACACCACACTCACACCACACTCACACCCCCACCGACCAACCCCACACATATGCACATATATACACATACGTACCACACACACACTACACACCACACCCACACTGCACACACACAGACATACACTCACACCCACACCCACACTGCCCACATACCCAGACCCCACAGCCACACGTACACGTGTACACGTCACACATATGCACACACACTGCACACACACACGCCTCACATGCACGCGGCACACGAGCATGCACCTCGAGCACTGCCCTCAGCCCGCCAGAGGAGAAGGGAGGCCGCCCACTGCTTCCGGCCCTGGCCCTGGAGGTTTGGCCACACCACCCACGGTCATTCTGCAGGTGCGTGGCCGACGTGAGGCTGCAGGGGCTGCTGAGCCAGGCGGGGCAGTCACCCTCGGAGGTGAGTGCTGAGGGCCATTGCCAAGTAGGAACGACGCATCGAAATTTCCTTGCCAGCGTACCCCATGTTATATGGATTTCTCTGTTGACATTGCATGTCAGGTGACCTTGCTCAAGGACCAAGGCGGATCCGGGTTTAGAGCTGATCAGGTTTGAGGAAGTATCCCCGTCCTTGGGTTTAGGGCGTTCCCGGTTTAAGACAATAGGGGTTTTAGGGAAGTTGGAGGTTGAAGATTATTTTTTTTATTGGTTGTTCACAACATTACAAAGCTCTTGACATCTCATATTTCATACATTAGAATCAAGTGGGTTATGAACTCCCATTTTTACCCTACACCATGGAGTATTACGCAGCACTAAAAAATGACAAAATCATGGAATTTGCAGGGAAATGGACGGCACTAGAGCAGATTATGCTTAGTGAAGCTAGCCAATCCCTAAAAAACAAGTGCCAAATGTCTTCTTTGATATAATGAGAGCAACTAAGAACAGAACAGGAAGGAAGAGCAGGAAGAAAAGATTAACATTAAACAGAGACATGAGGTGGGAGGGAAAGGGAGGTTGAAGATTATTGCTGCCGGGATTAGGGTGTTCCTGCTGCTTGTTCCCGTTGAGTTCTCGTGAGATTCAAATGGGATATTGGAAAAAAGCCTCGTGGAGTAGGTGAATTGGGCGGAGGAGAACTGGGATTGCCCCAGAACGTGTGTGGAGGCCGGTGTGGGTTCGGGAATAAAGAATTGCTGTTTGAATCTACAAGGTGTGTGGTGGCTCGTGATTCTGTGCCCAGCCAAGACTGCGGCAGGTGGGTGACCAGGAAGACTGGGGTCCTTCTAGCTCTCTGAAGTGCCAGAGAGCCCCGCCTCTGAGGCGCCTTGACACTGTCCAGGACAAGACCAGCGCCCCACCCTTCAAACAGCAGCGAGGGCCTGAGGACGTGGGGAGATGGCTATGCGCCTTCCTTCCACCTCATGAAACCGTGTGGCTGCCAGCCCTCCTAGGGCCTGACCCCAGCAGGCACAGAGCAGGAACAGTCTCTGCAGGGCACGTGGTGGCTGACCAGTGCCCGGGAACAGATGGTCCACCCAGAGAACCATGGAACAGCTCACTACTACCCCAAGGAGGGAAACCCCTGAGTGGAGACCCATAGGCAGACTTCCAGGAGCTGGGGACCCGCCAGGACCCCACAGGGGGTGGCCACCTCCGTCTGCAGAGCAGCCTGGCTGGTCGAGACCCAGCGCAGCTCTGAGGTGCCCAGTAAGACGAGACCTGCCATTCCTGTGACGGACACCGTGGGATCCTGGAGCACGGCGCTGGCATGTGAAGGTGGGGCCTGCAGGCCTGGACCCGGCAGGGTCAAGACAACGGGCCGTGTGGACAGCCCAGCTGGCTGTGCTGCCCCTCCAGACAGCCTCCACCCTCCTGGGTTGGCCTGGTTTGCAGAGGGCTCAGTGTGGCGTGCCTCGGGAGGCAGAGCGGCTGATGGACATGACATGTTTCACACCCACGCTCCAAACAGAGGCCCAGTTACCCCAAAGCCATGTCCCTGTGTGGACCAACTCTGTGAGGGCAGAAGTCCTGCCAGCACAGCGCGCCTGCCCCACAACAGGCCGCCGCATCCCCAGGTCCCTGGAGAAAGCATGAGAGTGGGCATCAAGACAGACAAGGCAGACAGGTGGCCCTCAAGCACGTTCCATGTCCAGAGGACAGAAGAAAGCCACTCCAGCAAAGCTCCTGACCAAGGTGAGGTACAAGACTCCCACGAACCATTAAAGCCCCTGCGCAGAGGAGCCAGGCAGGAGCACCGGCACTGGCTTCCCCACACACCTCCCTGCCAGGGGCAGAGCGCTCGCACCGGCAGGAGCTGGCCGAGCCGGGAGAAGCCCACAGCTCCAGGGCCAACAGGAGGACACCGTTCTGGGAAAGTGGATGTGCAGGCACAAAAGAGTGAACAGACCGCTCTCTCCCATCAGGGTTGGCGAGAAGTAGAGGAGCCTGGGCTGGCAGAGGCCACCAGAGGGGGACACAGTCAAGCCTTGGACTCCAGAGTGAGCGAGGAGTGTTTTTAAAGAAGGGCCCAAAAGTGTAGGAAAAGAAGCGAAAGTGAACCCCTGGGACCACACGGAGCTGAAAGCCTCTACAGCCACGGAGAATCCCGCAGAGCAGGGAGACACTGCTCTCTACGTCCACGGAGGGACAGAGGCCCAGCAGCCACAGCCGTTCAAAAACTCCATCACAAACCCCAGACCCTGAAAACGGCAGTGGACCTAAAGATCGACTTCTCAGAATGGTCCTCAGGAATACGGGAAAGAAAAGGTCAGCCTCACTAACCCCTGGGAAGTGCAGATCAAAACCATGGTGCCATCTCGCCTCATCCCAGTAAGAATGATCATCAGGAGGGTAGTGAGTGCCTGCAAGTCTGTGGGGACAGGTGGAGCGTTGCACCCGTGGGTGGGAATGTGCAGTAGCACAGGTGTTACGGAAACCATGAGGGTCCTCACAGAATTAAAGACCAGCACCCTGCAATCCAGCAGCCCCACTGCAGGGTGGTGTCAGGTGAGGGAGTCGGTGTGTCCAAGGACAGAACGGAAGGCACCGTCCAAGGGCAGCTGCAGTATCTTCCTGCATCTCCAACCAGGGGCACCCAGGAGAAGGAAGGTGTTCAGAGCTGGGCAGGGGCTCCCACAGGAGCAGCGGGTGGGCTCCAGGAAGACTCAGCAGACTTTAATGTGGCTTCCAACAACAGAGCATCTAAATGAGGGTGGCCCAGCCCGGTGCACCTGAAGGAGAAGCTGGTGAGCCTGCCGTCCCAGCTAGAGCTGCAGTGGTCATGGACTGACAGGTCCAGCAGGCAGAGGACTGGGAAGGGAACCCGGAGCCTGCACCCGACCAGCTCCATCTAACTGCCGTGGACCGTGCTGCACCGACAGCACAGAGCACGTTTCTCCAGGCTCACCCGGCCCTTCACGGAGACAGACTGCTCCTGTCGGAACACACCTTTGCCCCAGCAGACTGAAAACAGGTGATACAGCACACCGCCCCAACACAGCGGATCAGGTCCAGAAACCAGCAACAGGATGATGCACGGAAAATCCCCCAATAGTTAGAAGTTAAGCAACACACTTCTCCACAGCACGGGGGTCAAAGAAGAAATCGCGAGGGGAATATTAAAATATTTTAGACTAAATGGAAATATGTGGGGATTTGGAGGGTACAGCAGAGGCAGTGGCGGTAGGGGGTCTACAGCACGGAGCACGTGCCCGGTGATCGTCCGGGGATTGTAGCAGGGAGTGTGTGTTCAGGAAAGAACAGAGATTTGAAACCAGTCCCCTCAGCTCTGCCTTACATCAGCAGACAGGAAGGGAGCCCAAGATCAGTCCACTAGCTGGAGCGCGTCACACCCTGACTTGGAAGAGAGCGTCAAAGGTAAAACTTCGCCCAGTACAAGAAGAGAGCAGAGGCGTCCCCTGCACGAGGAGACAGCAGGGAGCCTTTGGAAACGAGGAGGAGACACCAGAAGAGAGAGTGGCGGTGGCCACTGTGGACTCGTGGAGGGTCAGCAGATGGACCAGGCTGTGGGTCCTAGCTGTGGTCTCACCTGCAGTTCTCCCTGGTCTTCAGAACCAGGGATTTCACCCAGGGCTTCCCACCTGCCAGGCAAGGCTTAGCACCAGGCTGCACCCCAGCCCGATGTTACAGTTTTATCTTGAGACAGACTCTCACTAAGTTGCCCAGGCTGGCCTTGAACCTGTGATCCTCCTGCCGCAGCCTCCCCGAGTAGCTGGTAGCCTGCACTACAGGTGTGCACCCTGCACCTAGTTAACGATTTCATTTTTATAAGCCGTAGGTAGTTTTGTGCTACCCAAATGATAAGACATAAAACATTTCCTTATACATGAAAATATGATAAACTTTATTCAGAGACGTGAAAGTCAGAACACCAGGATGCGACATTTTTCCTTGAGCTCCACAAAGATCAAACTGTTGGTCACTATCCAACATGGAAGAGAAGGCTGAAGACAGGCATTCATATGCACTGTTATTGGTGTTTCTCAAAAGTAATTCGCCACATCTATCACACTTTTAAGTGCCCAGGCCATTCCCTCTTTGAAACAGCGTCCAGTCAGCTGTCCTGCCGTGAGTCACGTATGTGCTCGATACGAGAGGAATGTGCACTGTGCAAACCTGAAGACGAAGGTCCTTCCAGTTGAGGACCTATGAAACGCCTCATGAAAGTTCATAATGTGGATCTTCTGGGAAATTCCGAACAATAAAGATGTGTGCTATGGTGTTGATAATAGAAACTCACCCGAAATGTAGTATTATTAAGTAAAAGTGCAAATTGGATACCTGCTCAGGCAGATGGAGAGAGAGGAAACCCACACAGGAGACGGGTTCCCTCAGTGTGGCAGAAGCCACTGTCTTCGCTGCCTACAGGCTAGTGAAGCCCTTCTCCTCCCAGGGTGACCTGGTTAGTCGGTCCCTAGGCTGCTGGCCACTTCTGTCATGAAAACAAATCGTCTGTCATTAGTGCAAAGTCTGGGCGAGCCCAGCTCAAGCCTTGATTCTACAGACTTCAGAAGGCCCACCTGTCCATCCTGTGCTCAGACCCGGCCAGGAGGCCTTCGGCGGGGAGGTCCCTAGGGGAACAGAGGTGAGGTCACTGCACGCCCGTCCTCTGTGTGGTCTGCTGCTTCTCCCTGGACCCACAGGGATGTGGACCTGCAGCCCTGACTTCTCAGGGCTCCCACCCAGGTCCAGCCTGGCCCTTCTGCACCCTCACCCCCTGGGCAGCACCAGGCCTCCCTCACCTCTCGGGGGTCTTCTGAGGGCCAGGCACCAGCCTCTGTTCACGTTTCTCCCTGCAGCCCTGGCCGGGGGCTCCAGGCCACCTTTCAGGCTCTCCCCAGGCCTCTGGTGGTGCCGCCGCGCCGCCCTTTCCTGGCCCCGAGGGCGAAGCCAGGACTCACTCATGGCGCCCCCTCCCACCCTGGCTCTGAGTCCTCGCGCCCTGACCTGGTGACAGTAGCCAGCCCAGGAGGGGCCGGGAAGACCAAAGCCGTCCTGCCACTCCACATGCCTTCCTCACGACCTTCTCTGGGATCCCCAGCCTCCTGTTGGGGGAGGGCGGGGAGGGCGGGTTTGGCGGCCGGGGAGAAGGCCTTTGTGTCTGCCTACCTCCTGGTCTGATGTCCTCATCTTTAGGCCTCAGAAAAAACGGGCAAGGACAGGGAGATCCCCGTTGGCCTCCCGTGAGCGTGGGAATCACCAACGGCTCCGACCCGTGGTCTCTCCCAGGTAGGCTACCACTGTGACACCCATGCTCATCCGACAGCAGCTGCGGCGCTGCCTCCAGAAGATGGTCAGGCTGGAGGATCGACAGGAGAACATCCGGATTTTTGGCTTTTGACATTCAATAGCAAAAGCCAAGTACACAGCAAGCAATTCAGAGAAGAAATAACGAGATGGGGCCACCCTGACCACCCAAGAGGCAAGGAGAACCGGGGCAGGGCTGGGTGGACAGGGGCCTTCTGTGCCCAGGCCTGAGGCTGCAGCTTCATGGAGCAGCCCGGGAGGCGGGAGTCAGGCTGACCTGGGCCAGCTGCAAGCAGGGCTCCCGCGGGGCACTCAGAGCTGGCAGGTTCCTGCCTGGACCCAGGCCGTGGTGCACGTGTGTGCACACCCAAGTGAAGACAGCACAGGGCACGACTTCTGGAAGAAGATGCGAGAAACCGTTTAATGGTGCTGGTCCTTAGGGACAAGCAGGCAGTCTTGGGGAAGGTGGACGCTGACTTTCCCCCTAGAAACGCCCGTAATGTCTGGACATTTTTGAAATTCACTCATTGGACACAGAAAGGATACATTATTTTACAAGAACATAGTCAAAAATTCACAGGGAACATACAGAAAATAATAAGTATTAAGAAAACTATTTATGTAAATTTTGTAGTTTCCAGAAAAATGACAAAAACAAAGTAAAAATTCATCGGGGCAGGAAGCAGCCAGATGTAGCCAGGAGGAGGGGCAGAGAGACCCCAAGTTCCAGGGAGGGGCAGCCGAGGGCTGCAGTGCACCCCGCGCTCTCATCCAGGCCCTGGAGTGGTGCCCAGCCGCAGGGCAGGCAGGCGTGAGAAGCAGGAGCCCTGTGCACCCAGGAGAAGCAGCAGCCACGTCCAGGCAGGCCCACGGCACTGCAGGGAACGGAAGCTCATCAATGGCACAAAAATCAGGCTGGACTTTGGCCTGTCAAGTAAGCTCTTCACACGGAGGAGTCACTAGAAGGCAGGGGTTCCACGTCCTGTGGAAGTTTCCTGAGAACTAGACACATTCATGAAAAACAAGCTGGGGTGCCCTGCAGAGGCAGAGGCAGGGTGCTGCCCACCAGGACCTCTGGGCTGTGCTCTGGATGTGGAGCAAAGGGAGCTGCTCAAGTACCTGTGGCTGACGGGTGCAGGTGGCCCTTATGTGGGGAGCTGGTTCTCAGAGGAAGCCGCAGCTGCCCCGAGCTCCAGGATCATCCTAGAGCCAGAGAGCCAGGAGAAGGGCCTCTGAAGACCAGCTGCCCACTGGCAGGCTGAGGGGAAGTGAGCACCCCGTCGGGTCACAGCTCATCCCGGACGGCCTCCCTTTTCCTCCCCTTGCCGTCCGTCTGCGGCCAGGCCTCTGGGAGCCTGCGTTCTGAATGTCAGTCCTAAGTGTCTCTGTGCCGGCAAAGCTCCCACACCTCAGGTCTCCGACGGCCACGTGTTCGGAGCACTGAGCATGGTAGTCAAAGGTCAGCGTCACTTAGGGATGGCAAAATACGAGTCCACAAATATCCTACCTCCCTCTTCTACTAAAGAATAAAACAAGACACCGAGCACGCTGATTATCTTTCATTTAGGGAAGAATCCACAGTGACAACTTGTTATGTGCAGGTTGGAATTAGACAGCATGTGCTGTTTATCCACCTGAGCGGAGAACTGAACTGGGGGAGAGCCGGGAGCAGTCCAGTCGCAGTGGGTTCCTCCTGAGGTGTTGGCGACACCTCCTGCTCCCTGCACAGCCAAGGTCCTGACCAGACCGGGAGGCTGTCCCCCCTATCCGCCGTGGAATTAGAGTGGTCCAGAGACTTTAAGGGCCTCTCTGGGAGTCGCAGGGGCAGTGAGTCCCGAACAACCGTGTGGGACCGGCCATCCCAGCTGCTCTGGATGCTCTGTGTGGCCCTGCCGCACTGGACGGCTCCTGACCACACCTCCTCCTGAAGGCCACCTGAGGCCCGAGGGAAGAAACTGGAGGTGGAGGTCTTCTCTCAGCCAGGGCCTGGTGGCAAATCCCCTGTGCCACAGGTTTGACAGCCAAGGTGCCTGTCCCCTGGAAGGAGTTCCACTCTGACACCCGCGGGCTCTGGGCCAGCCCTGTGCCATCCAAGCAGCTGATGAAGGCGGGGATCCCGGATTCCCTCTGCAGAATTCTGTTACCGCCTTGTGTGAACCCCAGCTTCTCTTCAGGATCCAGTGGTCCCTCGTCCCTTAACTAAAACAGCACAAAGCTAGGAGCAGAGCACTGAGCATGGCCGAGGGCCACGTCTCACAGCCCCGCTGACCATTCTCCTGGAACACGCGTAAGAGCGAACCCTTCATCCAGCCCTCCCCGAGAGCACGCTCCGCAGCACACAGCGCTCCTCCCCTCATGGGGCCCGGGGGCCAGTCAGGCCCAGACGCTGGAGCTCGAGGAGGCCAGCCCCGGAGAGGTGCTGCCCCAGGGGAGCAGAAAGAGAGTTCTCACCAGAGGCAGCTGCAGAGAGATGAGCAGACTCCACAGAGTCCTCGGGCAGTTTGCGTGCTGCAGCCTGTGAAGCATACGGCTGGCCAGCATCTCCTTGGCAGCCCAGCGGGGTGGACGGTCAGCTCCCCACCATGGCAAACACCAAGGGAGCGGCTGGTGAGGAGAGCAGGTTCAGTTTGGCTCACATTTCGGACGTCCCAGTCCAGGGTCCTGGGCTGCCCTGAGGCCTGTGGTGGAGCAGCAGGGGGGCCCATGGCCCTGTGGCGGGGAATTGAGAAGGCAGACCAGGGTCCATGCCCTCGGGCACCCCCCAGGAGCTGAGGATCCCCCTGGGCCTCACCTCTGCAAGTCTCCACCCTCCAAAAGCACCAAACTGGGGACCAGGCCTCCAACATCGGGGCTGGGCCGTTAGGGACGCTCAAGACCCAAACTGAAGCAGTGGTTTTCATGGAGGTCAAGGGTAGCACTCCAGCAGTCCTGCCGCCCTCTTCCTCTCCGGGCACCACCCTGAGCCAGGCCCTCCCAGTGCAGGACGCTGGACGCTGGGGCGTGCTGAGTCAGAGGGGGAAGGCGGTGGAGCCTAAACTCAGCACAGCCCAGACACGAGCCGACCCCCGTCTATGCTGCAGCACACACCAGGCCATCTCGGGGGACACGGCCTCTGCCAGGAGCGGTCCCAGGGGTAGGTCATTCTGACGTTTAGAGGGCGAGCCCTGGCCCCGGGGACTGTAGGAGTGCAGCCACCTCCTTAGCATACTGAGTCCCTCAGTAACGGGGACTCCTGCACTTGTGGGTTTCTATAAGGCATCACCACCTATAATCTGTAAACCAAAGGGTGAAGTAAATCTGCATTTTTACCACTGCCTTATACATCCCCAGGAGGGGAGATCTGGGGTTCTTTCACATGTCCATCTCAGGACAGTCACTTCTCAACTGTGTCTGGTGGAGAGAGGGGACTGCCCTTGAGCAAGTAGGTTTGCATTCAGCAGGTGCTTCCTCACACCTGGCTTTGGCAAAGGTGCAGACACCTGGGTCACCTTCCCATGACAACAGAGGAGCTAAGGCAGCCAGAGGTTGGGGCCGCAGCTGGGAGGCGCAGAGCCATGGGGCCCCGGCAGCACCTGCGCTGGGCTGCGGCCATTGCTCCAGCCTCCCTCCCTCCGCCTTCCTGCAGAGACAGAAGGAGCTCCTTCCTTCACAGTCACACAGCGGCCACGCCCAACTTTCCCTGGGAAACCCAGTACATGACCAGAAATCTCCACAGGCAGTCGAAATAGAAAGCAACCACTTCCCACCTTGAAACCAGAAAGCACTAGTAAGACATGCTCTTCATTTCTGCACAAACCACTCCAAACAACACACGCTCTTCAGCCAGGGATCCCGCTTTGTGCCTGCACAGCGGTCCTGAGACCCCCATCCCTCAGCCCAGCTCTCTGACCAGTGATCATACTCCAGGGGGCACTGTGGTCCTGAGACCCCATCCCTCAGCCCAGCTCTCTGACCAGTGATCATGCTCCAGGGGGCACTGTGGTCCTGAGACCCCATCCCTCAGCCCAGCTCTCTGACCAGTGATCACGCTCCAGGGGACACTGTGGTCCTGAGACCCCATCCCTCAGCCCAGCTCTCTGACCAGTGATCATGCTCCAGGGGACACTGTGGTCCTGAGACCCCATCCCTCAGCCCAGCTCTCTGACCAGTGATCATGCTCCAGGGGACACTGTGGTCCTGAGACGCCATCCCTCAGCCCAGCTCTCTGACCAGTGATCATACTCCAGGGGACACTGTGGTCCTGAGACCCCATCCCTCAGCCCAGCTCTCTGACCAGTGATCATGCTCCAGGAGACACTGTGGTCCTGAGACCCCATCCCTCAGCCCAGCTCTCTGACCAGTGATCACGCTCCAGGGGACACTGTGGTCCTGAGACCCCCATCCCTCACCCCAGCTCTCTGACCGGTGATCACGCTCCAGGGGACACTGTGGGCCTCAGACCCCCATCCCTCAGCCCAGCTCTCTGACCAGTGATCACGCTCCAGGGGACACTGTGGGCCTGAGACCCCATCCCTCAGCCCAGCTCTCTGACCAGTGATCACGCTCCAGGGGACACTGTGGTCCTGAGACCCCCATCCCTCAGCCCAGCTCTCTGACCAGTGATCATGCTCCAGGGGACACTGTGGTCCTGAGACCCCATCCCTCAGCCCAGCTCTCTGACCAGTGATCATACTCCAGGGGACACTGTGGTCCTGAGACCCCCATCCCTCAGCCCAGCTCTCTGACCAGTGATCATGCTCCAGGGGACACTGTGGTCCTGAGACCCCCATCCCTCAGCCCAGCTCTCTGACCAGTGATCATACTCCAGGGGACACTGTGGTCCTGAGACCCCATCCCTCAGCCCAGCTCTCTGACCAGTGATCATACTCCAGGGGACACTGTGGTCCTGAGACCCCCATCCCTCAGCCCAGCTCTCTGACCAGTGATCATACTCCAGGGGACACTGTGGTCCTGAGACCCCCATCCCTCAGCCCAGCTCTCTGACCAGTGATCACGCTCCAGGGGGACACTGTGGTCCTGAGACCCCATCCCTCAGCCCAGCTCTCTGACAGGTGATCACGCTCCAGGGGACACTGTGGTCCTGAGACCCCCATCCCTCAGCCCAGCTCTCTGACCAGTGATCATGCTCCAGGGGACACTGTGGGCCTGAGACCCCCATCCCTCAGCCCAGCTCTCTGACCAGTGATCACGCTCCAGGGGACACTGTGGTCCTGAGACCCCCATCCCTCAGCCCAGCTCTCTGACAGGTGATCACGCTCCAGGGGACACTGTGGTCCTGAGACCCCCATCCCTCAGCCCAGCTCTCTGACCAGTGATCACGCTACAGGGGACACTGTGGTCCTGAGACCCCCATCCCTCAGCCCAGGTCTCTGGTCAGTGATCACGCTCCAGGGGACACTGTGGGCCTCAGACCCCCATCCCTCAGCCCAGCTCTCTGACCAGTGATCACGCTCCAGGGGGCACTGTGGTCCTGAGACCCCCATCCCTCAGCCCAGCTCTCTGACCAGTGATCATACTCCAGGGGACACTGTGGTCCTGAGACCCCCATCCCTCAGCCCAGTTCATAAGGGAAAGGTGAAATGGAGGGGATGCCTATATGACAGACAGGCTGCATGCCTTCTCCTGTGTGCGCCCCTCGTTTGGAGGAGTGTGGCCTGTCTGCAGGAGTGGGACATGGCTCCCACCCAGGATTCTGTGTTTCCAGTACCAGCAGAGCCCACACCGGCCGTCCTGATCTGGGCATCCTCCTGGGTGCAGGTTATGAATGTTGTGTGTGGTGACATCGAGACACTGTGAGGAGGGGCTGCCACTCACTGTGTGGTGACATCGCGGCCCAGTGAGGAGGGGCTGCCACTCACTGTGTGGTGACATCGAGGCCCAGTGAGGAGGGGCTGCCACTCACTGTGTGGTGACATCGAGGCCCAGTGAGGAGGGGCTGCCACTCACTGTGTGGTGACATCGAGGCCCAGTGAGGAGGGGCACCACTCACTGTGTGGTGACATCGAGGCCCAGTGAGGAGGGGCACCACTCACTGTGTGGTGACATCGAGGCCCAGTGAGGAGGGGCACCACTCACTGTGTGGTGACATCGAGGCCCAGTGAGGAGGGGCACCACTCACTGTGTGGTGACATCGAGGCCCAGTGAGGAGGGGCTGCCACTCACTGTGTGGTGACATCGAGACCCAGTGAGGAGGGGCTGCCACTCACTGTGTGGTGACATCGAGGCCCAGTGAGGAGGGGCTGCCACTCACTGTGTGGTGACATCGAGGCCCAGTGAGGAGGGGCACCACTCACTGTGTGGTGACATCGAGGCCCAGTGAGGAGGGGCTGCCACTCGCTGTGTGGTGACATCGAGGCCCAGTGAGGAGGGGCACCACTCACTGTGTGGTGACATCGAGGCCCAGTGAGGAGGGGCTGCCACTCACTGTGTGGTGACATCGAGACCCAGTGCGGAGGGGCTGCCACTCACTGTGTGGTGACATCGAGGCCCAGTGAGGAGGGGCTGCCACTCACTGTGTGGTGACATCGAGGCCCAGTGAGGAGGGGCTGCCACTCACTGTGTGGTGACATCGAGGCCCAGTGAGGAGGGGCTGCCACTCGCTGTGTGGTGACATCGAGGCCCAGTGAGGAGGGGCTGCCACTCGCTGTGTGGTGACATCGAGGCCCAGTGAGGAGGGGCTGCCACTCACTGTGTGGTGACATCGAGGCCCAGTGAGGAGGGGCTGCCACTCACTGTGTGGTGACATCGAGGCCCAGTGAGGAGGGGCTGCCACTCACTGTGTGGTGACATCGAGGCCCAGTGAGGAGGGGCTGCCACTCACTGTGTGGTGACATCGAGGCCCAGTGAGTAGGGGCTGCCACTCACTGTGTGGTGACATCGAGGCCCAGTGAGGAGGGGCTGCCACTCGCTGTGTGGTGACATCGAGGCCCAGTGAGGAGGGGCTGCCACTCACTGTGTGGTGACATCGAGGCCCAGTGAGGAGGGGCACCACTCACTGTGTGGTGACATCGAGGCCCAGTGAGTAGGGGCTGCCACTCACTGTGTGGTGACATCGAGGCCCAGTGAGAAGGGGCTGCCACTCACTGTGTGGTGACATCGAGGCCCAGTGAGGAGGGGCTGCCACTCACTGTGTGGTGACATGGAGACCCAGTGAGGAGGGGCTGCCACTCACTCTGTGGTGACATCGAGACCCAGTGAGGAGGGGCTGCCACTCACTGTGTGGTGACATCGAGGCCCAGTGAGGAGGGGCTGCCACTCACTGTGTGGTGACATCGAGGCCCAGTGAGGAGGGGCACCACTCACTGTGTGGTGACATCGAGGCCCAGTGAGGAGGGGCACCACTCACTGTGTGGTGACATCGAGGCCCAGTGAGGAGGGGCACCACTCACTGTGTGGTGACATCGAGGCCCAGTGAGGAGGGGCACCACTCACTGTGTGGTGACATCGAGACCCAGTGAGTAGGGGCTGCCACTCACTGTGTGTTGACATCGAGGCCCAGTGAGGAGGGGCTGCCACTCGCTGTGTGGTGACATCGAGGCCCAGTGAGGAGGGGCACCACTCACTGTGTGGTGACATCGAGGCCCAGTGAGGAGGGGCTGCCACTCACTGTGTGGTGACATCGAGGCCCAGTGAGGAGGGGCACCACTCACTGTGTGGTGACATCGAGGCCCAGTGAGGAGGGGCTGCCACTCACTGTGTGGTGACATCGAGGCCCAGTGAGGAGGGGCTGCCACTCACTGTGTGGTGACATCGAGGCTCGGTGAGGAGGGGCACCACTCACTGTGTGTTGACATCGAGGCCCAGTGAGTAGGGGCTGCCACTCACTGTGTGTTGACATCGAGGCCCAGTGAGGAGGGGCACCACTCACTGTGTGGTGACATCGAGGCCCAGTGAGGAGGGGCACCACTCACTGTGTGGTGACATCGAGACCCAGTGAGGAGGGGCTGCCACTCACTGTGTGGTGACATCGAGGCCCAGTGAGGAGGGGCACCACTCACTGTGTGGTGACATCGAGGCCCAGTGAGGAGGGGCACCACTCACTGTGTGGTGACATCGAGGCCCAGTAAAGAGGGGCTGCCCCTCACTGTGTGGTGACATCGAGGCCCAGTGAGGAGGGGCACCACTCACTGTGTGGTGACATCGAGGCCCAGTGAGGAGGGGCACCACTCACTGTGTGGTGACATCGAGGCCCAGTGAGGAGGGGCACCACTCACTGTGTGGTGACATCGAGGCCCAGTGAGGAGGGGCACCACTCACTGTGTGGTGACATCGAGGCCCGGTGAGGAGGGGCTGCCACTCACTGTGTGGTGACATCGAGGCCCAGTGAGGAGGGGCTGCCACTCACTGTGTGGTGACATCGAGGCCCAGTGAGGAGGGGCACCACTCACTGTGTGGTGACATCGAGGCCCAGTAAAGAGAGGCTGCCCCTCACTGTGTGGTGACATCGAGGCCCAGTGAGGAGGGGCACCACTCACTGTGTGGTGACATCGAGGCCCAGTGAGGAGGGGCACCACTCACTGTGTGGTGACATCGAGGCCCAGTGAGGAGGGGCACCACTCACTGTGTGGTGACATCGAGGCCCAGTGAGTAGGGGCACCACTCACTGTGTGGTGACATCGAGGCCCAGTGAGTAGGGGCTGCCACTCACTGTGTGGTGACATCGAGGCCCAGTGAGGAGGGGCACCACTCACTGTGTGGTGACATCGAGGCCCAGTGAGGAGGGGCACCACTCACTGTGTGGTGACATCGAGGCCCAGTGAGGAGGGGCTGCCACTCACTGTGTGGTGACATCGAGGCCCAGTGAGGAGGGGCTGCCACTCACTGTGTGGTGACATCGAGGCCCAGTGAGGAGGGGCTGCCACTCACTGTGTGGTGACATCGAGGCCCAGTGAGGAGGGGCACCACTCACTGTGTGGTGACATCGAGACCCAGTGAGGAGGGGCACCACTCACTGTGTGGTGACATCGAGACCCAGTGAGGAGGGGCACCACTCGCTGTGTGGTGACATCGAGGCCCAGTGAGGAGGGGCACCACTCGCTGTGTGGTGACATCGAGGCCCAGTGAGGAGGGGCTGCCACTCACTGTGTGGTGACATCGAGGCCCAGTGAGGAGGGGCACCACTCAATGTGTGGTGGCATCGAGACCCAGTGAGGAGGGGCACCACTCAATGTGTGGTGACATCGAGACCCAGTGAGGAGGGACTGCCACTCACTGTGTGGTGACATCGAGGCGCAGTGAGGAGGGGCTGCCACTCACTGTGTGGTGACATCGAGGCCCAGTGAGGAGGGGCTGCCACTCACTGTGTGGTGACATCGAGGCCCAGTGAGGAGGGGCACCACTCAATGTGTGGTGACATCGAGACCCAGTGAGGAGGGACTGCCACTCACTGTGTGGTGACATCGAGGCCCAGTGCGGAGGGGCACCACTCAATGTGTGGTGACATCGAGACCCAGTGAGGAGGGGCACCACTCACTGTGTGGTGACATCGAGACCCAGTGAGGAGGGGCACCACTCAATGTGTGGTGACATCGAGACCCAGTGAGGAGGGACTGCCACTCACTGTGTGGTGACATCGAGGCCCAGTGCGGAGGGGCACCACTCAATGTGTGGTGACATCGAGACCCAGTGAGGAGGGGCACCACTCAATGTGTGGTGACATGGAGACCCAGTGAGGAGGGACTGCCACTCACTGTGTGGTGACATCGAGGCCCAGTGCGGAGGGGCACCACTCACTGTGTGGTGACATCGAGACACTGTGAGGAGGGGCACCACTCACTGTGTGGTGACATCGAGACCCAGTGAGGAGGGGCACCACTCAATGTGTGGTGACATCGAGACCCAGTGAGGAGGGGCACCACTCACTGTGTGGTGACATCGAGGCCCAGTGAGGAGGGGCACCACTCACTGTGTGGTGACATGGAGACCCAGTGAGGAGGGACTGCCACTCACTGTGTGGTGACATCGAGGCCCAGTGAGGAGGGGCACCACTCACTGTGTGGTGACATGGAGACCCAGTGAGGAGGGACTGCCACTCACTGTGTGGTGACATCGAGACCCAGTGAGGAGGGGCACCACTCACTGTGTGGTGACATCGAGACCCAGTGAGGAGGGGCACCACTCACTGTGTGGTGACATCGAGACCCAGTGAGGAGGGACTGCCACTCACTGTGTGGTGACATCGAGGCCCAGTGCGGAGGGGCACCACTCAATGTGTGGTGACATCGAGACCCAGTGAGGAGGGGCACCACTCAATGTGTGGTGACATCGAGACCCAGTGAGGAGGGACTGCCACTCACTGTGTGGTGACATCGAGGCCCAGTGCGGAGGGGCACCACTCAATGTGTGGTGACATCGAGGCCCAGTGAGGAGGGGCACCACTCGCTGTGTGGTGACATCGAGGCCCAGTGAGGAGGGGCACCACTCACTGTGTGGTGACATCGAGGCCGAGTGAGGAGGGGCACCACTCACTGTGTGGTGACATCGAGGCCCGGTGAGGAGGGGCTGCCACTCACTGTGTGGTGACATCGAGGCCCAGTGAGGAGGGGCACCACTCGCTGTGTGGTGACATCGAGACCCAGTGAGGAGGGGCACCACTCGCTGTGTGGTGACATCGTGGCCCAGTGAGGAGGGGCACCACTCGCTGTGTGGTGACATCGAGGCCCAGTGAGGAGGGGCACCACTCACTGTGTGGTGACATCGAGGCCCAGTGCGGAGGGGCACCACTCACTGTGTGGTGACATCGAGGCCCAGTGAGGAGGGGCACCACTCACTGTGTGGTGACATCGAGGCCCGGTGAGGAGGGGCTGCCACTCACTGTGTGGTGACATCGAGGCCCAGTGAGGAGGGGCTGCCACTCACTGTGTGGTGACATCGAGGCCCAGTGAGGAGGGGCACCACTCACTGTGTGGTGACATCGAGGCCCAGTGAGGAGGGGCACCACTCGCTGTGTGGTGACATCGAGGCCCAGTGAGGAGGGGCACCACTCACTGTGTGGTGACATCGAGGCCCAGTGAGGAGGGGCACCACTCACTCTGTGGTGACATCGAGGCCCAGTGAGGAGGGGCTGCCACTCACTGTGTGGTGACATCGAGGCCCAGTGAGGAGGGGCACCACTCACTGTGTGGTGACATCGAGGCCCAGTGAGGAGGGGCACCACTCACTGTGTGGTGACATCGAGACCCAGTGAGGAGGGGCTGCCACTCACAGTGTGGTGACATCGAGGCCCAGTGAGGAGGTGCTGCCACTCGTTGTGTGGTGACATCGAGGCCCAGTGAGGAGGGGCTGCCACTCACTGTGTGGTGACATCGAGGCCCAGTGAGGAGGGGCACCACTCACTGTGTGGTGACATCGAGGCGCAGTGCGGAGGGGCACCACTCACTGTGTGGTGACATCGAGGCCCAGTGAGGAGGGGCACCACTCACTGTGTGGTGACATCGAGGCCCAGTGAGGAGGGGCACCACTCACTGTGTGGTGACATCGAGACCCAGTGAGGAGGGGCACCACTCACTGTGTGGTGACATCGAGGCCCAGTGCGGAGGGGCACCACTCACTGTGTGGTGACATCGAGGCCCAGTGAGGAGGGGCACCACTCACTGTGTGGTGACATCGAGGCCCAGTGAGGAGGGGCACCACTCACTGTGTGGTGACATCGAGGCCCAGTGAGGAGGGGCACCACTCGCTGTGTGGTGACATCGAGGCCCAGTGAGGAGGGGCACCACTCGCTGTGTGGTGACATCGAGGCCCAGTGCGGAGGGGCACCACTCACTGTGTGGTGACATCGAGGCCCAGTGAGGAGGGGCACCACTCACTGTGTGGTGACATCGAGGCCCAGTGAGGAGGGGCACCACTCACTGTGTGGTGACATCGAGGCCCAGTGAGGAGGGGCACCACTCACTGTGTGGTGACATCGAGGCCCAGTGCGGAGGGGCACCACTCACTGTGTGGTGACATCGAGGCCCAGTGAGGAGGGGCACCACTCACTGTGTGGTGACATCGAGGCCCAGTGCGGAGGGGCACCACTCACTGTGTGGTGACATCGAGGCCCAGTGAGGAGGGGCTGCCACTCACTGTGTGGTGACATCGAGGCCCAGTGAGGAGGGGCACCACTCACTGTGTGGTGACATCGAGGCCCAGTGAGGAGGGGCACCACTCGCTGTGTGGTGACATCGAGGCCCAGTGAGGAGGGGCACCACTCACTGTGTGGTGACATCGAGGCCCAGTGAGTAGGGGCTGCCACTCACTGTGTGGTGACATCGAGGCCCAGTGAGGAGGGGCACCACTCACTGTGTGGTGACATCGAGGCCCAGTGAGGAGGGGCACCACTCACTGTGTGGTGACATCGAGGCCCAGTGAGGAGGGGCTGCCACTCACTGTGTGGTGACATCGAGGCCCAGTGAGGAGGGGCTGCCACTCACTGTGTGGTGACATCGAGGCCCAGTGAGGAGGGGCTGCCACTCACTGTGTGGTGACATCGAGGCCCAGTGAGGAGGGGCACCACTCACTGTGTGGTGACATCGAGACCCAGTGAGGAGGGGCACCACTCACTGTGTGGTGACATCGAGACCCAGTGAGGAGGGGCACCACTCGCTGTGTGGTGACATCGAGGCCCAGTGAGGAGGGGCACCACTCGCTGTGTGGTGACATCGAGGCCCAGTGAGGAGGGGCTGCCACTCACTGTGTGGTGACATCGAGGCCCAGTGAGGAGGGGCACCACTCACTGTGTGGTGACATCGAGGCCCAGTGAGGAGGGGCACCACTCAATGTGTGGTGACATCGAGACCCAGTGAGGAGGGACTGCCACTCACTGTGTGGTGACATCGAGGCGCAGTGAGGAGGGGCTGCCACTCACTGTGTGGTGACATCGAGGCCCAGTGAGGAGGGGCTGCCACTCACTGTGTGGTGACATCGAGGCCCAGTGAGGAGGGGCACCACTCAATGTGTGGTGACATCGAGACCCAGTGAGGAGGGACTGCCACTCACTGTGTGGTGACATCGAGGCCCAGTGCGGAGGGGCACCACTCAATGTGTGGTGACATCGAGACCCAGTGAGGAGGGGCACCACTCACTGTGTGGTGACATCGAGACCCAGTGAGGAGGGGCACCACTCAATGTGTGGTGACATCGAGACCCAGTGAGGAGGGACTGCCACTCACTGTGTGGTGACATCGAGGCCCAGTGCGGAGGGGCACCACTCAATGTGTGGTGACATCGAGACCCAGTGAGGAGGGGCACCACTCAATGTGTGGTGACATGGAGACCCAGTGAGGAGGGACTGCCACTCACTGTGTGGTGACATCGAGGCCCAGTGCGGAGGGGCACCACTCACTGTGTGGTGACATCGAGACACTGTGAGGAGGGGCACCACTCACTGTGTGGTGACATCGAGACCCAGTGAGGAGGGGCACCACTCAATGTGTGGTGACATCGAGACCCAGTGAGGAGGGGCACCACTCACTGTGTGGTGACATCGAGGCCCAGTGAGGAGGGGCACCACTCACTGTGTGGTGACATGGAGACCCAGTGAGGAGGGACTGCCACTCACTGTGTGGTGACATCGAGGCCCAGTGAGGAGGGGCACCACTCACTGTGTGGTGACATGGAGACCCAGTGAGGAGGGACTGCCACTCACTGTGTGGTGACATCGAGACCCAGTGAGGAGGGGCACCACTCACTGTGTGGTGACATCGAGACCCAGTGAGGAGGGGCACCACTCACTGTGTGGTGACATCGAGACCCAGTGAGGAGGGACTGCCACTCACTGTGTGGTGACATCGAGGCCCAGTGCGGAGGGGCACCACTCAATGTGTGGTGACATCGAGACCCAGTGAGGAGGGGCACCACTCAATGTGTGGTGACATCGAGACCCAGTGAGGAGGGACTGCCACTCACTGTGTGGTGACATCGAGGCCCAGTGCGGAGGGGCACCACTCAATGTGTGGTGACATCGAGGCCCAGTGAGGAGGGGCACCACTCGCTGTGTGGTGACATCGAGGCCCAGTGAGGAGGGGCACCACTCACTGTGTGGTGACATCGAGGCCGAGTGAGGAGGGGCACCACTCACTGTGTGGTGACATCGAGGCCCGGTGAGGAGGGGCTGCCACTCACTGTGTGGTGACATCGAGGCCCAGTGAGGAGGGGCACCACTCGCTGTGTGGTGACATCGAGACCCAGTGAGGAGGGGCACCACTCGCTGTGTGGTGACATCGTGGCCCAGTGAGGAGGGGCACCACTCGCTGTGTGGTGACATCGAGGCCCAGTGAGGAGGGGCACCACTCACTGTGTGGTGACATCGAGGCCCAGTGCGGAGGGGCACCACTCACTGTGTGGTGACATCGAGGCCCAGTGAGGAGGGGCACCACTCACTGTGTGGTGACATCGAGGCCCGGTGAGGAGGGGCTGCCACTCACTGTGTGGTGACATCGAGGCCCAGTGAGGAGGGGCTGCCACTCACTGTGTGGTGACATCGAGGCCCAGTGAGGAGGGGCACCACTCGCTGTGTGGTGACATCGAGGCCCAGTGAGGAGGGGCACCACTCACTGTGTGGTGACATCGAGGCCCAGTGAGGAGGGGCACCACTCACTCTGTGGTGACATCGAGGCCCAGTGAGGAGGGGCTGCCACTCACTGTGTGGTGACATCGAGGCCCAGTGAGGAGGGGCACCACTCACTGTGTGGTGACATCGAGGCCCAGTGAGGAGGGGCACCACTCACTGTGTGGTGACATCGAGACCCAGTGAGGAGGGGCTGCCACTCACAGTGTGGTGACATCGAGGCCCAGTGAGGAGGTGCTGCCACTCGTTGTGTGGTGACATCGAGGCCCAGTGAGGAGGGGCTGCCACTCACTGTGTGGTGACATCGAGGCCCAGTGAGGAGGGGCACCACTCACTGTGTGGTGACATCGAGGCGCAGTGCGGAGGGGCACCACTCACTGTGTGGTGACATCGAGGCCCAGTGAGGAGGGGCACCACTCACTGTGTGGTGACATCGAGGCCCAGTGAGGAGGGGCACCACTCACTGTGTGGTGACATCGAGACCCAGTGAGGAGGGGCACCACTCACTGTGTGGTGACATCGAGGCCCAGTGCGGAGGGGCACCACTCACTGTGTGGTGACATCGAGGCCCAGTGAGGAGGGGCACCACTCACTGTGTGGTGACATCGAGGCCCAGTGAGGAGGGGCACCACTCGCTGTGTGGTGACATCGAGGCCCAGTGAGGAGGGGCACCACTCGCTGTGTGGTGACATCGAGGCCCAGTGAGGAGGGGCACCACTCGCTGTGTGGTGACATCGAGGCCCAGTGCGGAGGGGCACCACTCACTGTGTGGTGACATCGAGGCCCAGTGAGGAGGGGCACCACTCACTGTGTGGTGACATCGAGGCCCAGTGAGGAGGGGCACCACTCACTGTGTGGTGACATCGAGGCCCAGTGAGGAGGGGCACCACTCACTGTGTGGTGACATCGAGGCCCAGTGCGGAGGGGCACCACTCACTGTGTGGTGACATCGAGGCCCAGTGAGGAGGGGCACCACTCACTGTGTGGTGACATCGAGGCCCAGTGCGGAGGGGCACCACTCACTGTGTGGTGACATCGAGGCCCAGTGCGGAGGGGCACCACTCACTGTGTGGTGACATCGAGGCCCAGTGAGGAGGGGCACCACTCACTGTGTGGTGACATCGAGGCCCAGTGAGGAGGGGCACCACTCACTGTGTGGTGACATCGAGGCCCAGTGAGGAGGGGCACCACTCGCTGTGTGGTGACATCGAGGCCCAGTGAGTAGGGGCTGCCACTCACTGTGTGGTGACATCGAGGCCCAGTGAGGAGGGGCACCACTCACTGTGTGGTGACATCGAGGCCCAGTGAGGAGGGGCTGCCACTCACTGTGTGGTGACATCGAGGCCCAGTGAGGAGGGGCACCACTCACTGTGTGGTGACATCGAGACCCAGTGCTGAGGGGCACCACTCACTGTGTGGTGACATCGAGGCCCAGTGAGGAGGGGCACCACTCACTGTGTGGTGACATCGAGACCCAGTGGGGAGGGGCACCACTCACTGTGTGGTGACATCGAGGCCCAGTGAGGAGGGGCACCACTCACTGTGTGGTGACATCGAGACCCAGTGCGGAGGGGCACCACTCACTGTGTGGTGACATCGAGGCCCAGTGAGGAGGGGCTGCCACTCACTGTGTGGTGACATCGAGGCCCAGTGAGGAGGGGCTGCCACTCACTGTGTGGTGACATCGAGGCCCAGTGAGGAGGGGCACCACTCACTGTGTGGTGACATCGAGACACTGTGAGGAGGGGCACCACTCACTGTGTGGTGACATCGAGACCCAGTGAGGAGGGGCACCACTCAATGTGTGGTGACATCGAGACCCAGTGAGGAGGGGCACCACTCACTGTGTGGTGACATCGAGACCCAGTGAGGAGGGGCACCACTCACTGTGTGGTGACATCGAGGCCCAGTGAGGAGGGGCACCACTCACTGTGTGGTGACATCGAGGCCCAGTGAGGAGGGGCACCACTCACTGTGTGGTGACATCGAGACCCAGTGCGGAGGGGCACCACTCACTGGCTGCCTTGGCAGAGACATCTTGGCAGCTGAGCTGCGGGCTCCTGCTCCTGGTGTCCCCTTGGCCTCGCTCACTGGGGCTGTTCTGTGGTGAGATGCAGCAGCTGAGGCCAGGAGAATGGGCCAGGAGATCGCCTGTAGGAGGCATGCTTGGGGACGCTGAGGCCCGCCTCATCCAGCGCCACAGACACACAAAACCCTGATCGTAGGCAAGAAGTCTGGCTGCACTGAGCCGGCCATGGTTAATTAAATGACCTGATGCACACAGACCACTCCCTCTTTCACTGCTGTCCAAACACTGGTGGTCACCACTGAGGCCGCCCACCGCAGGTGCCAGGGTGGAGCTGAGCCGCTCACACTCGTGACCTCATTAATGCCCGCACACACCCAGGGAGGTGCTGCCCTTCAGAGATGAGGTAGAGGCTGGCGGGTTTCCCCGGGACGCGGTCAGCCACCCTTCTGCGTGGCCGTCCAGCACTGTGATGCGGCTCCAGCCACCCTGACAGCTCTTGTCACCTGTCTTCACCCCGTGAGACCATAGCCATTCCGTCATAAGAACACTCCTTTTTCCAGTGAGATGTGAAGCTATTTTTCTTTCAAGTAGAATAAAACATACCCTGGAGCGTTTTTGCCCACCCTCCTGGCCTGCTGGCTTTCTGCCAGGGACAGATGACCTCGCCTACGTCCACACACCTGTGGGGCAGGCGGGGCAGCAGGCCTCAGGCTCCAGCAGGCAGGGCTGGGAACAGCCTCTGAGGCCCAGGACGTCTGACCGCAGTCCAGCCAGTGCTGGCCACCTGCCTTCAGGAAGCCTGGTCACTGTGCCCAGCTGGGCCCTGGCCCCGGAGCTGGCTCCTGCCCTGCTCTTGTGATCACCTCCTCCCTCTCCTCCCAGAGTCCTGTGAACCAAGGCGGAGGCCTGAGAAGAGCCTGGTCTGTGGTTCGATGCCCCCATGCCCCTGCACGCTGCCCCCGAGCTGAGCCACAGCCTGTGCAGCCTCCCTGCTGCCTCTCAACTCCGTATCCCACGGCCCCGCGGCCCCCACACTGTCTGCTGCCTCCTGCTGGAGTGGCCTTCGCAGGGGCACCACCCTCCACCCCACGCCCCACTTCCTCCCTCGGCATCATCTCGGGGCCTCCTCCTGGGGATAGCAGCCCTCCTCCTCCTGCCCAGGGGACCCGCTCTAACCCGATTCCCCGCGCTCGCTTCTCCCGTCTGGTGGGAATGGTCTGTGTGTCGGTATTCACTGATTAACTTTGATCTTTTTATTTAAAAAATTCAACTAGCTCTATTTTCCTGGTACTTGGCAATATTAGAAATTCAGTTTAGAATTTATTGAATTAAGCTGAATGACTTCCCCACATACAAACGGCATCTGAGAAATAGAAGAAGCAGGGCCTCATTTCCAGGTCCTCTGGGGCTGAGTGCAGTGCTCCGTCCTGTCCTAAAAGGAGCACGTCCCTGTGGGGAAGGTCAGAGGGCATGGTCTTGGATCAGCCTGGGCGGAGCTCAAGGGAGCTCCTTCTTGTGCAGCCATGACTGTTGACTTAGGAGAAGTGAAAGAGAAAGATTTTTAGGAGAGTCGTAAACTGTTGGTATTGACAGGCGGCAAATCTGTGCTCATTTCTACTGCGACCAGTGCGTTTCTCCAGTGTCCAGAACACAGCAGCAGTTTGCATCTGAATGAAGTCTGTTCCTCCCAGCAGTGACCTTTGCTAACTGCATAATGACCTCAGTGCCTGGTGCTGTTCCAGAAGTGGGTTATTAAACGCAGATGCAGGAAGCCACCTTTTTCCTGATGGACTCTCCATGGAGAAGTAATTAAATGCTTACCAACAAAGGATGACAGACTTCCACAAGACAGGAGGTTAAACGTGTTAAATGAATGTGACCTTTTACCTTAGAAAAATCAGGGAAATGGAGACTATCTTGTTTATCTTCTGCCTGAAAGGGGTGGATGCTCATGCTGAGTACTGAGCAAGACCATTTGAAGCCAGTCTTTGGGTCTGCTGCCAGTTTCTCACTGGATTCCAGAAGAGAGTCCTCTCCCCTGTGGTGAAGAACACCTCGCCCATCTCTCTGGAGCCAGGGTGTTTCTTGGAAACCCTCTGCTCCTCCTCTTTTTCCCCTCAGGGGTTTACCCAGGAGCCCCATGTCCACCAACCTAGAAACGGGTCAGCCCCGTCCTGCGGCCTCAGTCGGGGTCTCTCTTCCTTGTTGGCTCTCGCACTCTTCCAGGCATTCACAGGACATACTCAGACACCCCGGTCTCCGCCTGTCTGGGGGACCACGCTTCTCATCCTGGTGGTGCTGTCCCCAGCCTCCCAGCCTCCCAGCCCCGCTCCTTCCCGGTCCTGGGCCACCCAACCTGGCTCTGCCTCCTCCTGCCCAGCGCCTGCCTCCCTCTGAGCACCCGGGTCCCACAGCTCGGCTGCAGGGGCTGGCCTCCTCCCGCAGTCTGACCACATGTCCCGGCCCTCCTTCACCCACGGAAGGAGACGACAGAGGTCTCCCACGTGACAGCCACCGCTCTGGAGAGCGACCCCGCTGGGGGCCTTCCTGACCCAGCCCTCCCTGCTCTCCTGCCGCAGTCTGCTTGGGCACAACATCACGAGCCACTCAAGCAGGAACAAACTTTACTTTTGAAACTGCCACCAATGCCCCGTACGCTCCCGGGACGATTGCCGACCGACCCATGGGGCGTTCTCCCGGATCCCAACCGGAAGTCCCTCCTCCGAAATTCCCTCCTACCGCACTTCCCCAACCAATGGGAACTCTCCAGGAGTCCTGTAGCAGGCCGAGGTGGACAGCAGGAGTCCAATATCCATATGAATGCAGAATCTAAACATAATCATATCATCTCAATGGCTAGCTGGCGTCACCTTTCAACCAAAAATGTGATGCATCATATTACTTGGCTGTGGCTCTTAGCATCTCCCCCCTTCTGTTTAATTAAGCAACAAGCAATGTGGCTTAAGGACCGTGCCTGTTAGGTTTGTCCCATTCAACATATAGTTCTTACCCATCATTGGATAAACTGACCTCTAGGCGTCAGCTTCCTGTCTTAGGTTGATACCACTGCAATTGGATCATACCCGTCACTCACTACCAGTCCAGCATTCAGCCATACTTGTGGATAGGCCTATGCACCAGTGGGGGGGTGAGGTTCTTTGCCTCACCTCTGTTGGCCCCCAAAATTAGACCATCACTAGTAGAAGGGAGGAGGATACAGAAATGCCACGACACCAAGCCAATTGATGGCTCCTTTGGAAAAATTGCGTCACTGGTGACACCATCAGCAAAGATATGCCAGCACTACCACAATTCGCCGCACCAGACGATAGTTCACAATGCATACAAGTGATATATAGTCCAGGCAAGTTCTGCAAGCAGTTCAAAGCGGAGGAGTCTATCAATATGTCCATTTCCTCCCAAAATAAATCGACTCCTTGATTGAGCATTACTTGTTGAGTTATTATTCATTGATGCATAAGTTTATACAGTTTGTTGTAATAGCTATCGTAGTGTAAGGGTCCGGCGAAGCGTCGGAGAAGGAGAGACCACACAAGACTAACTTCATGCAATGGCAAGGGGGATTTTTATTAGGGATCCGTTCCAGCGCGCTGGGGCTCCATGCTCACTCAAGAAGGGAGAGCAGCCCAGAGCCCAGAGCAGAGGTCAAGCAGAGCTTAAGTACACTTTTTGAAGAGGGTGGGGGGCTTTGCATACATCAGAACAAATCATCATGAGGCGCGGGAAAATTGAACAACAATTCTGATACATGATTAGTCCATTCATTGGAGGGAACAGTTTGGGCAGGGGTGATTGGTCACTTCTAAGTGGGGCACACATTCAAACTGATTGGTCCTGGGGCCTGGATGCCTACGTGCCATGCTACCTGGAGCCCTTAGGTATTAAACAACCAGGGAATCAATGGAGATATTTACTGGGCAGTTCCCGCATTGTCCTAACAACTTTACAGAGATTACAGGTTCCGGGGATAGCAGGGGAATTGTAACAATAAACTTTTACCTTTTAGCCCAGGCCTTGTAATCTAGAAGCTTTACAATGCCCTAGTCTTTTACACTTTAACTCAGACTTTTGCAGCTTAGAATCAGCTTAGAAATTTTACCTTTATAGTAGAAGCTGTAGTTTGGTTTTATCTTTGTCTTCACCGGCACTGGGATGGAGATGGGAATTCTGGCAATGATGCTAAAAAAAAAAATTATGTAACATTCCAACAGGCACTAAGAAAACAATTTTTTGAACGATTTACATTATCCTGAACAGAATTATTAAATATAATGAAAAGGAAAGGTGAAAGTAAACAAACAGATCTGTTAACCTCCTATTTGTTCACATATTAAAATAATCCTCAACAGCTGTTTACCCAATTTAAATTAAACCATTTAAATCACGTGAATAATAAAAAAAAATTTGGATCCATTTATTCATGAGCGCTCCTCATATATGAAATATGGACAAACACACACACAGACATACAACACAAAACAGAAGTGTGCACACATAATATAATACATAAGACAATAGTAAAGGCCTTGTAGCTTTACCTAGGTGAAATCTCCATTGCAATGTTTAAAAACTCCACAGTCAAAAAATAAAACTGATCAGAAAAACATTGACCTAGGTCTGTATGAGCTCAAAAATAAAATAGAACTTTATGATGTGGAAAAAAAGCAATAATAAAATAGATATTGAAAAAAGCACCGTGGTTAATGACTGTCGCAGATGTAAGAATAGCCAAACTGGAACTCTGGATATCAGCTGTTATGGATTTGAGCCAAATCATCTTCTTTTTGGTCTGTAGAAATCGCTTTGGCTAATCTCTCTGGAATCCAAATCGGCTGCTGTTCTCCCTGTGGAAACACAAAAACAGACCCCCGACTCCAGACAATCACTGGGTCAGGACCCTTCCATTGTCCTGTTAGAATATCCTTCCAAAGTACCTTGGGCTTATGTACACTTTTTGGATACAAATGTCTTTCCGCAGCACTAAGCCCTGATGAATCCAAATTTAAAAAGTTTAGAGTAAAAAGGGTTATTTTAAGTTTATCTTTGGGGGATGTATACCCCTTTCCACTCTCCCAGCCCTCCCTGCTCTGGTTGTGCTGGCTGACACCCCACCCCCCTGGGCCTGGTTCCTCCAGGCCTGCGACAGGTGAGCTCAGGGACCACGGGACAGAGGCCAGCCTCGCACCTCCAGGGAGCCCGTGGCGCACGCCTGCCCGCCGGGCCCAGAAGGCCCAGTGCCACTGCAAGGGGGTGGCTCGGGGACCTAGCCCACCCAAAGGTCTCCTGAGCTCACATGGACACGGTGACCCAGTGTGCAGAGTGACACCTTCTGAGTCTAGAACGCCACTCCCACAAGTAGGGACACCACCTAAATACATGGAAACCCATTAACTGTGGAATCTCACGTCTCTGTTCTGCATGACCGTGAGGTAGCACTTCACAGGTTTTTATCCTAATTATGTATTTTATACATAGAAGCCTTTTATTGATTATTTTATATTTTCCCACCTATCATACTCTCCTATAAGCCAAATACATACATAGAAATTAAACTTTTAAAAATGTTTCTGTCTTGGGACTAAAATACCTTGAATGTTTAAAGGAGTTTTCTGGCTTGACATTATTACACCTATTATTGGTTCATAATTAACCAAAGGAATATCCATCACATTTCAATTAACCGCTAAAGTTAAAGGTATACTTCTATTGGAAGTGCACATGAACAGGACAAATTTTTCAAATGGTTCAATTACTTATAAATAAATGAACTATAATCTACATGTTCTATGATTCTTTATAGATGTATACCTAGTTTTTAATTATTTTTATAATTAAAAGTACTAAATAATTTAGTTCATATAAATATGTATGTATAAATGAAAAATGTAGAGTATTGGCATCCATTCTTTGAGATCCTTTCTAGTTCTATGACCACACTCCTAAGAGTTTTAGGTTCTCATTAGTTTTTTTCCTGATTTTTGTGTTGGTTCTCTTTAGTTCCCATGACAGTGGGATCCGCTGGACGTCACGATGGCGGTGCGGAACACATCATTTCCAGGTGTTACCGCTGTTGACCGGTGACGAGTCCTTGCTTCCCCGATGTTGAAGAATAACACCAAAGAAGCACGCCGAGGCAAGCTCAGAGTAGAGATTAGAAGTTTATTAAAGGACAGCAGAAAAGACTTCTCCCGGAGGAAGAAGGGGACCCAAGAGGTGGAATCCGCGGAAGTGCAGTTGTTTCCCCTTCTTATAGTTTTGGGGATGGAATGTAGGTTGGAAGGCCCAGGGGTGGGACACTTCTTTGTGATGGGCTATCTTTAAGTTTGCTGGGGGCTGTTCATTAACACTTCTTTGAGGTGGACTTTGGCCTAGAGCCTTTATGGGACTTCATTAACATTCCATGAGTTGTCCTGTGTTTTCCCTGAGTCATTCCCAGCATGGCCTCCATTTTAGATTTTACTCGGTATTAGACCCGATTTACCTAACTACACCGACTACCTAACTTTAAATCTGGCTTCATTCCCCCCTCTAATTTGGGAACTCCTTACTGCTGTAAGGAAGGGGGGCGAATAAGATCTTTCTGGCTTCTTCAGGCTGACAAAAGGGGCGATGTTGGGGCAAGCAGTTTGGAGTCCCCTTTTAAAAATCGGGTC
This sequence comes from Spermophilus citellus, assembly GCF_964194105.1. NCBI lineage: Eukaryota > Metazoa > Chordata > Mammalia > Rodentia > Sciuridae > Spermophilus > Spermophilus citellus. The sequence goes on from NC_138189.1 coordinate 154,792,892, forward strand.
TATCGAGTGGTCCATGATAGAAGTCTGATTGAGAAGTAATAGACTGGAAGGCCATCTGAGTGATGGGTGGTCTATAAGAGAAACAAGAATTCATTAGTACTGGAACCATATTGATGCAGCAATAAATGCCACAGCACAGGAATATGCCAATGAGTATGATGGCAAAGACAAAGACTAACAATGTTTTCCACCAGGAAGTACCAAAAACCAGGAGCTAAGATATTGTTTCCATGACAAAGTTGCTGAGGACATGGCTTCTATCTGAGCATGTAAATCTTTAAGGATATTTGTCACATTGTCAGAAATGTCAGGGATGTAAACACAACATTTAACTTTTAGGGTTACAGTTGTCCTTCCCTTAAGATATAGTTTAATAATTTAATGTCATCTGATCTTGCAAAATCCTTTTACTAGTATGACCTCTGTGTCTAAGAGAAATCTTTAATTCTGTTACTTAGGGCTGGATAACCATACTAGCAAACATTAAGCCTACCTGTGTTGGTTAGAAATAAAGGCCTTAAGCTAAAAACTACTCTGGCAGTTCCTTTTGATAATTATCAGGCATTCCTGTCTGAGAATCTCTTTTGTAGCCTCTAGTTTACTTATTTATGGAAGTTACATTTAACTATTATTGTTATTAAAATGTCCAGGAATAGCTGTGTTTTGGCTTTGACTGTCTTTGCTAAGTGTTTAAGATGAAGCAAGTCAAACTGACTTTTGTTTCTACCTATTGTTAACAGTCAGCTGAGTTACCCTGGGAGTCCTCGGGAACTTCACAGCAGCTTCTCAGTTCTGCTAGTGCCATTTGCACTAGGATGGGTCCAGGCCTTGCTTGACCATGTGGCTTCCCTTGGAAGCATCAGGGAAGTCTCCCTTTTCTGATGACCCTCCTCTTCACAGCAAATGCACTGATTGGCTTTCGGTCCTCCACTGGTCTCATTAATCTCCCTGATCAGGAGGTTATGTGGCCTAGAGTTGCAGAGCCCTTTGAAGAAGTCCCCTATTCCCTGATTCAGACTGACTCAGAGGGCAAGAGCCAAATATTGGTTTTCTTGGCCCTTTTAATTTAACTTTAATTTAAAAACATAATCTTAAACATCCAGCAAATAAGTTTCAACAGCCTTATACTAAGAGTACTGGACTTTAATGTCTATCTCTCTATCCTGTAGGTGATAACTTCTTGTCTTAAATTAACCCAGGTTGTGAGTTCTTAAAGCAGTACCTCTTTAAAACATTAACAGGCAATCCTTAGACCATCTAAAAGCAAACTACAAAACAAAACTAACTAGGGTAAAAACATATTTAGTTTATGTAATAGCTACCTTGAATTCTGGCAGAGTTATACATTATAATCCCCTGTTTGATATCCTGGCAATCCTGACAAAAACCAACTTTTGGACACAACTTTAAGTGTACTGAAATCTAGCCTACTTCTTTCATAGTCACTTTCACATGTAGTGAGATGGGACATAGAGCTTTATCTCAAGTAAGGTGGGGCTCATAAATCTTATGTACTGTAGTTCTGAAACTGATCTTTGTCTTTTTAAACATCATTTTACAAAGCCTACATAAATTGTTGCTCAAGATCACATGAATATTAGCTAACACAACATAATATCACATCTAAAACATGAATTAAAGAAAGGCTGAAAGCTTTTAACCTTTTGTAGAAAAGTAGCAAAGTACTTTTGTGTTTTGCAATAAAACCTTTACATAGATTAGGCTCTCATTGACTTAAAAATACATTTAAATTGTATCTCAGTGTAAAAAGTAACATGGAACTTTACATAACTTATTGATAATAAGTAAAGTTATAGAACACAAATGATAAATAAATTTCCAACATGTTTTTCTTTTAAGCCTAAAATTACCATATAACTTTAGAACACCAGCTTGATATAATGCTCTTTCTAAAGCTTCTACCTTACAGACTTGTACACCTGGAAGATATGAACACCAATTACATTGATGTTTTTATATTAACCAAGTTTAGCTTTTAAAGAGATAACATAGCACAATTCTCTAAAACAACAGCACTTGTTTAACCAGCTGTTTAATTTCTTTAAGATTACTTGCTCAAAAACTTACACAGACCTTCTTTATATCATTTACTTAAACCCTCTTAATTACTTAATCATATAGACTCTTATCCAGAAATCTAGAACCTTTTAGTTTCTCCTTTTTTATCTGTTAACCTCCTTCTGTTCACATTTTGAAATAATACTTGTAAACTTTTGAATTTAAGCAGATTTAACATTTTATTAAGGCCTTTTTATAAGCTTAATTTTAAAGACATCTTTACTTTCATCTGTTTACCCAATTTAAATTGAGCTATTTGAATCACGTGAATCAAAGATATTTGGATCCATTTTTAATTTTTCATGAGCGCTCCTCATCTGTCAATTGTCATATCACTGCATGACATATGGACATACACACAGACATACCGACATACAACACGTAACACAAGTGTAACACATAACACAAAAGGCCTTGCAGCTTTCTCAGGTGAAATCTCATTGCAATGTTAAAAAAAAAAAAAAAAAAAAAAAAAAAAAAAAAAAAACTCCAGTTGGTCAAAAATAGAACTTATCAGAAAAACATTAACTTGTCTGTAGGATAAAAATCATGAGCTCAAAAAAAAAAAAAAAAAAAAAACATAGAATCTAAGAAAAGGCAAAAGTCCTAGAAAAAATTGACCAGCCAGTAATTAGTAAATGTCACACAATTTACTCTTTGGTTTAATCTAGTTTGAGTTCAGGTAAAAGACACCTTTACCCTTTTTTTTTCCTTGGGCCTCAGATCTGTCTCCTACTGAGTGCTCCAGGCTTCTTCTATTCGAATATCGACTTAAGTCCTGGCTGAGGTCTGGAAGGAACTGGGAAAACTGGAATTTTGAGCAGAAACTTCATGCCTAAGGCATTTTAACCATAAGTCACAATTTTCAGGTTTGGAAGTTGAAAATATGGTAAAAGTTTAAGATACAATTTACAAAATTTCATCTTTATATCTTCCTACACTAGAAAAACTTGCTCACACAAAACTGAAAATAGGATCTTAATAATATAAAAGCTACCACAGAAGAAATTTTTTCAGGATCATTAAGCCACTTTCTTTGTTCTGAAGTTCCTAAAGTAGTATTAAGTTACATTAAATCGCCTGAAAAATTTTAAAAGGGAACCACACAGTACCATGTATATCCAAAATTAAGCTTTTAAAAATTCCCAAGACTGTTGCTAATTAATGTCATTTCAATAAGCCAGACCAACATTTTAATTCAACACTTTTTCCTAAATCTTACACACTGAGAGAAACAGATACCAAATCATAATTTACTATCCTTGCCCAAATCAATGCACTGGTATACTTAGTGAAATCTCCTTAGGCTACCCAGTTCAAAAATTGATGAAAAAATAAAACTGAATGATTGGGAGTTACTTGCCAACTTAGAAGTAAAGTTCTTTTAATTTTCTATCCTAAGTATTTAATTTCTCCGGCATGAATTATCTGAAATCAAACTAATCAATTACCTAACCCTAACTTTTAACTGCAAGATTACACAATGCTTCAAACTCATTTAGATACCAGATGTTACAATGAAACATCTTTTAGACACACATTTAGCCTAGATTATCCCCAAGAAACAATCTATAATAACCTTTAAAACAGACCAGATAAGAAAAAATCTCTCCAGGTTTTGAACTTCCATTTAATTATGACTCCTATCAGTGGCACCTTAGATTTCCCATGAGTGGACCAGATGTTCTCACATAGGGGCAACTATAGGTGTAAAATCAAGGGTCTCAGTGTGACTGACTTTACTGCATTCAGGTGGAGTAATCCTTACAGTGCAGGGAAATTATGAGGAAATTTCCCCAAAGCGAAAATGGCTCTGGCAGCTGCTGGGAATTCCTCAGTTTCCCTTTCACTTGCAAGATTAGCTCCTTTGGATAGATCCAATCCCAGGCAATCTGGCATATCTCCTAATTTTCCAGTAGAGTCAGTTTTTATCTGCCTTAGGTCTTGAAGGGGGAAGGGGGAATGTACTTTGATCGGCCCAAATTTTTCTCTTGATTCTTTTTCCTCAGTGAGTCCAAGATTTTTCTCTTCATGGCAGATATCATAGCTAAGTCTACTTTACACTGTTGGCATAATTTAGGATTTTCCCTTAGAGCAAAGAAAATCTGAACATACGGCACCTCACACCATTTCCTTTTTTGTAATTTTTATCAAACTGTAAAATTGTATTAAAATTGATATTTTCCTCTGGTGGCCAGTTTTCTCCAGAGAGTTTGCATTGAGGCCAGGCCAAGAAAATGAGGCGCTTTTTCTTGAGCATCTGAGGTTCAAATCTTTCCCAATTTTTCAATACGCAGGCTAGTGGTCCACCTGGCATATTGGAGAGAGAGAAGCTCCTGTCTAAGTGAGAAGAAAACAAGATTCAGGCGCCCACGCTGCGCCAGAGAAAACTGTTCTCATTAGGGATGTCTCCCTAACCTTGAGCTTCCTAAACGGTCCAGAAAACCCGTCTCTCACCTTGCTTTGCCAAGGGGTTTCTGGTCCCCTTTAGCAAAGTGCTAGGGTCTCAGTTTGCCCTGTGCCAGAGACCCTGGGAGGATTCAGACTTAAGGGCCTTACTGCTTTCCTCCCGACCACTAAAAACCCATTGCAAAAGAGAATCGTGTGCTCTTTTGTTGTTGTCTTTGCTCTGTAGACTAAAGGAGCCGCCTAAGTGTTAAGGGATATCTACTGGTTGTAAGGTAGCAGATTACCTTAGAGTTGATTCTAAAAATGCCTCTCTAGTAGCTTAAGGAACACAGAACATTTTAAACATTGGGGCGGTGAAACAGACTAGTAAGTTACCTATGCATCTTAGGGAACCTGGGCAGATTTTACTAATTATCTCATGCCTTTCTCAGTCCTGCAACCTGAATTGCTAACATTTCTGACCTGCGAAGGAAGGGAAGCATCCAGGAGGAATGGATGCGGGGTTGGGAGTGTTGCACGTAGCCCATATGGAGGCAAATGTGATTGGGGCTTTCCCTCAGTGCCATTCATCTACCGATCACCCTAGATACCCATGAGGGCTGTCGGAAGGGGGCTCAAGAGAAAGGAACCTTAAGAATCGTCTGAGAGTAGCCCAGACCGGAATTCCGCAGTTGTTCCAAACTCCTTCCTCCACCTCCACGCATCCGAGGCAGACCGGGATTCAGGACACTGTGTACTCACGCCAATTGCTCTCCGGGCCCAGACAGAAAAGTTGGAAGCGGCTTTGGCAGAACCCAACATGCCTGCTCTGTACCGAACAGGTGATTGAGAGGTGCCTAGGCCGAGAAACCTCTCACCCGAGTCTTGTAGAGTGGCGGCTGCACTAATTGCGTTTAAGTAGCCGTCGGGTGCCCACCTTACCCTCCAGAAAGAAAGAGAGAGAAAGATGCACCTCAGACAGACATGGGGTGCGTGCACTAACCTCGGTGTAGAATCTCGGTGGGACCTCCAATATGTTACTGCTGTTGACCGGTGCCGAGTCCTTGCTTCCCCGATGTTGAAGAATAACACCAAAGAAGCACGCCGAGGCAAGGTCAGAGTAGAAATTAGAAGTTTATTAAAGGACAGCAGAAAAGACTTCTCCCGGAGGAAGAAGGGGACCCAAGAGGTGGAATCCGCGGAAGTGCAGTTGTTTCCCCTTCTTATAGTTTTGGGGATGGAATGTAGGTTGGAAGGCCCAGGGGTGGGACACTTCTTTGTGATGGGCTATCTTTAAGTTTGCTGGGGGCTGTTCATTAACACTTCTTTGAGGTGGACTTTGGCCTAGAGCCTTTTTGGGACTTCATTAACATTCCATGAGTTGTCCTGCATTTCCCTGAGTCATTCCCAGCATGGCCTCCATTTTAGATTTCACTCGGTATTAGACCCGATTTACCTAACTACACTGACTACCTAACTTTAAATCTGGCTTCACAGGTAGCGGCCCTCGGTGGGGAGAGTCCCTGTGGGAGTCAGTGCATGTGCACAGGAGATGGAGGGCACAGCATCAGCCTGCGCCGACTGGCAGCCCCTGCTCCGTCCATGCCCTGTGGCCTGCGAGTGGCTGTGGGAAGCTGCTCTGCTGCCCTCCCTCCTGGGTGGCACACCAGCCTCAGGGAACAGGAAGGGGCTCTGAGCAGATCCTGTTACCGCTGGTGACTGGTGAGTCCTTGCTTCCCCGATGTTGAAGAATAACACCAGAGAAGCACTCCGAGGCAAGGTCAGAGTGGGAAATAGAAGTTCATTAAAGGACCGCAGAAAGGACTTCTCCTTCTCCCAGAGGAAGAAGGGACCCAAGAGGTGGAATCCCTGGAAGCAGGGTTGTCTCCCATTTTTACAGCTGAAGTCTTCATTTAGCTTTCTGGCATTCCTGTCGCATTCCTGTCCTTTGTTCTGACATGGGTGGGGCATGGGTGGGCCAAAGGAGTGATCTGGGCAGGAAGGACTTCTGAGTCAGCATCTTCAAGTTTGCTGGGAGTTGTTCATTAACACTTCTTTGGGATGGCTCTGGCCTTGGGCTTTTCCTGGACTTCATTAACATTCCAAGAGTTGTTCTGCTTTTCCCGGAATTCATTCTAAACAGGGCCTCCATTTTGGATCTTACTGGGTATTAGACCTGATTTACCTAACTACACTGACTACCTAACTTTAAATCTGGCTTCAACCCCACATGGCACAGGAGCAGGAGACGGACGGGATGGCAGACAGCCTTGACCAGGAGAGACCGTCCCTCCTCTCCTGGGATGCCTGGTTGCAGCTCCTCTGGGCACCTTTCCAGGAAGTCTGGAATGCGGTGGCCTGCTGGTCTCTTGGTGGCTGGCTGTGGGAGCCAGGACTGCAGACAGGCCTCCCCACTGTCTTCTCTCCCCCGGCTCTGCACCGAGGGGCTTGTCCCTCCCCTTGACACCATCACGCTTGCCAAGAGCCAAAAAACTCATGTGTTTGAATGTCAGCTCTACCGTGGTGACTGTTTGTCACATGGGCTGCAGAGACAAAGGTTCTTGAGCATCCAGAGTGCATTTCAAGCCCAAGGCTCCTGAGACCAAAGCTGCAGGAGAAGTGCTGCCCAGGTTTACTGGTGTGCAGAGAGGGCATGGGTAGCTTTGTCCCTCAGAGGATGGGACCTGACACCAGACCCCACCCCATAACCTAGCAGTGACCACACAGTGAAAAGGTCGGGCGAACGTTGGAGGAAAAGACCACCAAGAGACCGTCTCATGCAACAGCAAAGGGTTTATTGGGGGTCCAGCATGCTGGGGCTCTGAGCTCACTTCTGAGGAGCAAAGAACAAAGAGCCCCGAGAACAACTTGAGCAGAGTTTATATACATTCTTTGGAGAGGGCAGGGACTTTACATACATCATAGCCTCCTTTAGCAAATCATCACATACCGCGGGAAAATCAAATAACAACTCTAAAACATGATTAGCACATTCATTGGCGGGAACAGGTCGGGCAGGGGGTGATAGGTCAGTCCTAAGGAGGGGTATACATTCAAACTGATTGGTTTAAGCCCTAAGGTGTAGATGTGCTGAACTGCATGGTGTCGGGGGAGGGGGTGGTTAAGCAACTAGGTGGTCAGGGGAGATTTCGACACACATCTAATGGGCAGTTCTGGGAATTGTTTTAACTGCCACAGGAATTTCAGGTTCTGAGTGCAGCTTAGAAACTTTACAAAACCTGGTCCTTTACATTTTAATTTCAATTTCTTTTATCCTTTCAACAGGACAGACACTCGGGAAAGGTTTGTGCAGATAGGTGCTGCCCACTGAGAGGGCCTCGTAGAGGAAGGCAGGCATCCGGAGACCCGGCGGCCTGGGGAGCTGGCTACAAGCAGGCAGAGGCCCCCTGCCTCCAGCCTCAGTCCAGGTGAGGCTCGGCCCTCCCCACCTTCTCACCTGTCGATGGATGTGAGTGCCTTTCCTCTAGGCCTTCTTTTGAAGACACTTTTAAGGCTTGTTAGACTTTGTTTTTCTCTCTTATCTTTCCAAATACTTTTAGCTTTCCTTCTATAATAACAGCCCACTAAACCATGCACCTTCTTCCTCTGACATCAATTTCTCAATACTTATTCTAAAACTCTTTGTTGCATTGTTGAAATCAAAATCACTTTGCTGTTGAGCCTGATCTTGAAGCTCCTCAAATTTTTTAACTTTGACTGGAACTTTTACGCCCATGGAGCGTCATATTCTGAACACTTTTAAAAATAAAGTTATAAATGCTTTTTACACAAAAAATAAGTAAAATTATTATAATAACTTTAAGCTCTAATGAATATATTTCAGAAACCATGAAAACTGAATAGAAAGAAGTCATGTTGATCAGGCGTTGTGGACTTGGGAAGTGTTTAAGTCGTCTGATACAAAAAGATCTGATGTAGAATTGTGTGATGTTGGAAATGGATGGCTTAAAATTGCAATTATGTGAGATATAAAGGACCCGCATATTACGAACAGCGCTTCGATTGCAGGGAAGTTCAACTGCTTTGAGAAGCACTGCAAACCCTCGGAGGAGTGGTCTCTCGGGGACTCGCTCCTTCTGACCCCCTAGATGTAAACCTCCCTGGGCGTCTCCAGCTCAGTTCACCCTGTTTCCGTATCTAGAATACTTACAGGGTTCTCCCTTTTCCTCATTACATTCTGAGTTAGGTCACTGATATTGACTAGATCCAGCTGCAAAGTGAGAAACGACCACCGGTTTTCATGGGTGGTTGTGTGTGCCCCACGCCCAAAACGCAGCCGGGTGTCAGTTCTTTGGCACTAGGAGCAGTGTGTGCTGAACCTTGATGGACAAGATGCTTTGTGCCGAGGGTCCTCTGTCCCTCGGCCAGGGCCCTCACGCACACGGCCTGCCTCCACACTGTTCACGACCCCTATGAAACCTTCCAGAATTTCCACTGTATCAGGAATTGAGACAAGCACCAGGTGCTCTTGGTTCTCAACTGCAGTTGATCCAAGGTTCTGCTTTATTTAAATATTCTTAAATACTCCTAGAACTCTCCACATGGCTCTTAGGCAGTTTAGTGAGCTTCCCCACCAGACTGTGTGGTCATTCTTTCTGCTCAATGACAAAGTGACATCTCTGTTCGAAAGGCAGCTTTTCATTTCTCGTTCTGTTCTTCCTGTGTGCTTGCGGGACACAAGACCACTGGAGTCTGGGCGTGTGTGTGTGCACGCAGGTGTGCGCGCAGGTGTGTAAGCGAGCCTTTTCTTTGCCACACTGTGTCAATGGGAAGGGTCACGTAGACAAATCCTTCTACTTTGGTTGAGATTCTTTTGCAAATTGTTTTGTGTATAGAGTCTCCCGCCAACCAGCACCGCTCAGTCAGTGGCAGGTCCCGGCCAGGGACAGCCCGTCGAGGTGTGTGGAGCAGCACAGTCTCCCTCGCCTCCCTCCAGCACGGTGTGACCGCCAGCCAGCGGCCAGGACGCACCCTCCACTTTCCTGCAGTGACAAAGGCTGTGAGGACGCTTGGCCCCCTGCCTCCTCTGGGCCTGCAGCAGCCCACGGAGCCTTGAGAGTGGCTAGAGCCTTGGCTGCTTTCATTCCTGAGCCTTGGAGGCGATCTGGACGCCCCTGGGCATGACACTGCTCCCTGGGGAGAAGCCAGCCCCTGCACAGCAGGCTGGTGACAGATTCCCAGCTGGACTCCTCTCCAGGACCCGTGACACCATCACTTTTCATCTGTGCCCAGAAAAACAAAGCGAGGACGGGCTCAGGCAGCAAGGGCAGGCCCTGACCTGGAGGCGGGCAAGGGAGGCAGGCGTGGGCCGGACCTGCAGGGAGACTGGGCTGAGTCCATGGCTGCAGCCTCGGCCCTGTTGCTCCGCGCCCTTCTGGTTCCCTTGTGTAACAACGATCCCATCATGGAGCACACTCCAGGGTCCCCAGAGCCAGCTTGGAGGTGGGAGAGAGGGGGTCTAAGCCTAGGTGGTCTCCTCCTTGGCCCCCTCTGCACCACCTTGCTGCTGTGGGCTGTGAAGTTGGGGACCATGTTTCCCACTCTCCCTGCCCCACCGCAGTCCATCCCCAGCATCAGGAAAATAGCCTGTGTGTGGCACGGAGGGGAGCCTGCTGCCACTGTGACCGGCTCAGCAGGGGCCCTGGTGACAGGGGTGTCTGGAGGACACTGATCCACCTGCAGAGCAGCCTCTAGGGAAAGTCACTTCTTTCTTCTCCTTCGTGTTACTGTGACCCCTGAGTGGTGGGTGGAGGCAGACGTGAGGCTGTCCATGGGGACACTAAGGGTCACAGGACGGGACTAGCCGGGAACCTTATCCAGACAGGCACATGTTGGGGAGGGAGAAAGAGCTGGTGTGCCCTCCTTCCCCAAGCCGTGGGGACGGATCATCACTTACAGTCCTGGGGCCACAAACGGACAGATGAGCAGGTGGGGCCTGGCCCATCAAGACCCCTGAGCTGGGGTCAGTTGGGACCCTCCAGGGCAGCAGGGTTTCCAGAAGCTGACACCATGGTCTCTTGCAACCAAATTGCTGGAACCCTTCTAAGGTGATACGTCACCAGAACTGTCACAACCACACTCAAACCCTGTGGAACAGAATATCAGCTCAGCCCAGGGGGCCCCAGCCCCATAACACTCCCACCTTTACGCAAGGACTAACTGTCCCAATGGACAGAAATGGACAGGAAGACAATCCAGAAAATCGAAAGACAAGCCGTACGCCACCCGGGCCGACGGCCAGCCAAGGCCGCCTGCCGTGGGCAAGTCTACCTCTTAGTATGGAGTTTCTTGAAGGGAAACGAAACCGTCTTATGGAAGCCGCACAATGTGGAAATCACTTCATGCCGTTAAGGAAAACCAGAGGAGGCCACTGCTTGTGGCCAAGTCCCTTTGGCAAGTCCCCATGGACTGGGCTGAATGCCACACGGAGCCACTGGTGCTGCAGCTCTCTGAGGAAGCTGACCAACTTCCCCCGGGGACAGAGGAATCCACCCCTCTCTGGAGCCCTGGGGGCCGACTTGGACGTGCCTGGACAGGGGGCCTCTGGAGCAGGTGTGCAGGGGTGGCCAAGAGCCAGGAGCCCACATCCACCCATGGTTTAGGAGTGAGGGCCCACAGAGGCCAGGTGCTGGGAGCTGGGCGGAGCAGAGCACAGCGAGTCTGCTTCGATCCCGCTATCGACAAACTAGTAACTTCACCTAAACGCATCCAGCAGATCTTGGTAGAGGTCAGGTGCTCCCGGGGCCAGAGGTAAGTAGATTCCTCACTCAGGACCCGGCAGGCAGCAGGGGTCAGCTCCCCACTGCACGTCCCCAGGAGCGGGGACTGGCCCAGGGGCATCCTTCAGGGGAGCAGTGGGGGTGTGGGTGGGTCCAGCCACTTCAGAGCCAGCGGTGAGCACCCCACCTGGCCCCCGAGGACCATGGCTCCCAGATGCTGTGCTGCCCCAGCTGCAGCGAGGAGCCAGGGTCACAGCCAGGCCAGAAAGCCCTGGGCCTGCTCCAGCCCCAGCTGAGGGAACTTGGCTGTGTTACCCGGGTGATTCTCTTCAGAGGAGGCGTGTCAGAGAACGGTGATCCAGACCCTCGTCCCCGTCGTCATGGAGAGTAAGATGTAGGCAGGTGGACGCGACAGCCTGGCCCTGGTGGGTCACAGGCACTCTGCACACCTGGTGCTGAGCTATCCACCTCAGCCAGCAGAGGCGCCAGTCCCCACTGGGTGGCTGGAGAGGGGAGCTGTGGGTGCCACCCCGGTCTGCAGCATCGGCACAGACTTCAGGGACAGCCACGGAGCAGGAGCAGGGCAGGGCAAGGAGCCTGCCCCAGAGCGGCTGTGGATTCCTGAGGCCCGCGTCATCCCCACACAGCTCAGACAAGCCCCAAGTGACCGCCTCCCACACCCAGGGCATGCCTGGTCCCCAGGGCATGCCTGGTCCCCAGGGCTCCCTGCTGGCCACCCGCGGATGGAGACCCGAGTGTGGCTGCCATGAGCTCAAATGCCTCACAGCCAGGTCCTGAGTCTCCGAGCTGCCCGCCCCCAGCCACCGTGTCTGTGGGTGCCCAGGGTGTGTGCTCTTGTCAAGGACTTGATTCCCCCAACACAGGCAGGCTTTCCCGCTAAGCCCAGAGGTCAGGGAGGGGCCCACTCAGTGGCCACCTACCCAGGAGCTGGGCTGTCCTGCAAACCAGGGCTCTGAGCTACCTTGAGCCTGTCCAGTGCAAGCTCCGGGAGCCACTGTGCTGGAGAAGCTTTTCAGCTGGACCCCACAGGACCAGAAGAGACCAGAATGAAGTCGCTCCCACCCGGTCCCCCATCCAGCTGAGATCCAGCTGAGATCCAGCCACTGTGCGCCCGTGATGTCAGGAGAGAAAGGGGACGGCCACACTTCCCAAACACCAGTCCCGCTGGGAGACAGTGCGAGTGCCCAGGGCCACCCGGCCGGACAGCCTGCTTTCCCTGGCTCTGTCTCCTGCTCTGCGTGTGGGAAAGGACGCTGAGCGCTGTTCTGTGTCCTGCTTTCTTCAGCCCTCCCTGTCGTAAGGCCAAGTCGTCCGCCTGGTGCCCCGCACGCCAGCTCAGTTGTGGAAGGGAGTGCTGCCCAGGTGTGGAGTCACACACAGGCACACCCAGGAGCCAGCTAAGATCCTTAAATGAAAGCCTCAGTACCCTAGCTGCGCTCTCCCTGGAGAATGACTAAGGATCCCTCAGGAAGGCTGAGCCCACAAGCTCCTGGGAAGTAAGTCTGTGAGCCAGACCTTCTGGATCACAGCGGGACACACCTCCAGTGCGGGGGCTTACAACACTGAATGTTCAAAAGAACAGCACGCTTAAAAAAAGGAAAAACAGAAAAACTGTGAATCTGATATTAAACTTCATGTTCCTCATTCTTATATTTTTGCCACGGTTCCCTCATTCACCCTTTTTGGCATTTCACCCTGTCCTGTGTTCACCAGGTTAGAGAGGCATTTAAAGAATTCAAGCTTTGGGGCTGGGGCTGGGGCTTAGTGGTAGGACACTTGCCTGGTATGTGTGAGGCACTGTGTTCGATTCTCAGCACCATGTATTAAAAAAAATAAAGATCTATCAGCAACCAAAAAATATTTTTAAAATAGAATGCAGCTTGGACGCGACCAGGAAGCTGGGTCAGTGTTAGCACTTCAGTGTCAGTAGATAATAACAAACCTGTGACACGTCACCTCACAGGACCTCAGCAGCCACCAGGGGACCAGCTCCTTCCACACACAACACGGCTCACCACTGAGCTCAGAGGACGAACAAAGACTGCAGACCCTTGGCAGCCAGAACGCAAGCACTATGTGGCCCAGCCAGCCACTGAGGAAGAATGCCTACACCCAGGTCTCCGGGCTGTCCCCCTGGTGGCCTTCCCTTCGCACTGCTCCTTGACCCTGTAAACACCACGGGGTGTTCAGTACAGCAGACCCTCCATCCAGTGCTTTTTATTCTAAATTAGTTCCTTCCCGTGGACAAGAAAATCAATCCAGCTTTGTACGTGCCAGGAACTGCTGTGTCCGGACCTCTGTTTCGTCACCCATCTCTGAGTCCCTGGAAAAGGCTATTAGGTCCATCACAAGGGATCCATGAAGCACCAGGGGTAAAGGGGAGCGGCCACCTGTCTGGCGAGGCTGTGCTGCTGCGTGCAGGATCCCAGGACCGGCCTAGACGCCCCAACACAGTGGCCACCACCACCAGCACAAAGGGACCCACCAGGACCTGCCCCCACCAGAGGTCAGGCCCTCAGAAGATTCTTCAAAAACAGAGTGGCTCCCGCAGCTGGAGGGCCAGCGCCACCACCACCACCACCACCCAGGGACCCCCCGGGACCTGCCCCCACCAGAGGGCAGGCCTTCAGAAGATTCTTCAAAAACAGAGTGGCTCCCTGACTATCGCCCAGCTGAGACGCCCACGGAGCCAAGTAGGTGGAGCGGTGCTGCCTTTGGTCTCACGTGTGCCTTGATGAGTGTCGTTTCAAAGGATGGATGGACACCCTCTGCCCTTGGGGGGTGCCACCAGGGTTAGGTCGACCGCGGTGCCACAGGGTGGGCGACTCTGACTCCTAGCCCCTCTCTGTGTCCACAGACAGGTGGCCCGGGGTCTCCCTCACGAGGGCCAGCTGCTGGAGTGAGAAGTGCAACCTGCCCTGGCCGCCGCCTCCCGGACCCCTCAGGCAGGAGGACACCGGGACACCAGTGGGCCCCTGCGCCCCACCCGGATCCCACGTCAGGGACTTCTCCTCGTACACGTGCCCCGGCCCTGCTCTCCTCTGCTCTCTCTCCCACCCTCTGGGGCAGAGATGCTTCCCAATAAGCTCTTCATCCATTCCCGAGTCCCACGGATCTTGGAATAAATTGGGTGCTCCGTGGGGATCAGCTGTTGCGTTCCTTGGCCGCCTCCTGGCAGCAGTGGGAGAGTGGGTGGTGGTGTCACAGTGGGGAAGGTGTAAGGGAGCAGTGACCACAGAGCCCTCTGGAGGTCCCCAAGGGCAACACGTGACCCAGAGTGGGTCAGAGATCCCAGTCTGATGTGAATGGAGGGCAGCCTCACTTCCATCCTGTACTAGGTGCGGACCCCACCCCCTCCCCCTGGGTCTCTGATGTCACAGAGCCACCCGTGTGTTCCTGGTGGGTTTGGTACCGCAGACCCTCCACGGAGTCTTCTGAATTGGTCCCTTCCCCGTGGACAAGAAAAGTGAGGCCAGCTTTTGTACTTGCCAGGAACAGACCTTTCCAGAGACCCTGTGTCTTCACCCATCTCTGAGCCCCTGCCTAAGGTCGTTCAGTCCACCACCAGGGACTCCTCTCGTGAAGGGCAGGTGCAGGGGAGACCGAGCCCCTTGCCTTTGGTTTCCCAGGGCCGTGGTTGGAGGACTGTGTTTCTCCAAAAGTGCTGCTGAGACTCCCCTCCTTTGAGGGTGTGGTGTTGTGGTCCTTCAGGAGGGTGAGGCCCTGGGGCCCTGGCTCCTCAAGGGGATGTGCGCCTCAGGGCTGGACCTCCTCTGGCCGGCAACTAGGCCCTGGTTCTACCCTCTGCACCACACGTGGTCGCGCTTGGTCTCAGGTGTGCTCATGCACACACCCACCCCCCACCCCCCCCACACAGAGACACACAGAGACAGACACAGACACAGACATGTCACGGAGGGCAAGGTGGTGACTGCCTTTCTACTTGTGGGTTGGGGAGGCCGAGCAGGGGCATTGCCAGTTCAAGACCTGCCTAGGCAAGGGTGTGAGATCCTTCGTCGAAGACACTAGAAAGGGCTGGGAAAGTGGCTCAGGAGTCGAGCGCTGGCCCCCGGGGCTTGGGCAGCCAGGTAGGGCCGCAGATGCATGGGCAGCCACAGGTGGGGCCTTTTCCGTCCCTGTCCGTCCCCTCCAGCTTGGCTCTGGGCCCAAGGTGGGGCGTCAACACGCCGCCATTCACTCCTGGCCCCTCTCGGCCTGTGAGCAGCAGCAGCAGCATCAGCCTGAGGAGCACAAGCTTTCAGGGCAGGTCTCCATAACTAGAACCAAGGAGGAAAGAAGGGAGGAGAGCGGGGAAAGGGACTGAAGGGGTGAGCCCAGTCCTCGGCCCTTTCAGCCGTGTGGTGTGGGGACACGGCAACAAGGTCCCTCGCTGGAAGGAGAGAGCGAGACCTCCCTGGACACCCGGCCTCCTGGTGCCTGACACGTGGACGCCTCAGGTCCCAGAGGGGGGAGCGGTCAGTCTGTGGGTTCCAAAGGAGCCAGCCCAGGCTCTGTGGACAGAGCAGCGGAAGGGACCGGGGCATCAGGGACGCCTCCGTCTCTCTGCCCCCCAGGATGGGCACCTGCTGGCCCTAGGGTTCTTGGCTGGCAGGTTCGGCCTTCATCCCTGGAAGGAGACCCACCCTCCTCTCTCTCTCTTGTGGGCTGCAGGAAGGGTTCTGGCGAGTGACCTGATAGGACCTTGTGGGGCAGTGACGAGGCAGGCGCCTGCCGTGGCTCCCACATCCCACAGAGGTCGGGAATGTGGTCCTGGGGCTCAGGGGGCAGAGCGACCCGCGAGAGCGTCCTGGCGTGAGGGGACTGCTACCATGCCCTGGATGCCACTCTGTCCGAGTTGGAGGAGACGGGCGCTGAATGGCTCCAGAGGACCTGGGCTGGGGTCTTCACGGGGCGAAAGCCACGACAGAGTTGTGTACTGGCGAGGCACGGGCCCCGGGGCCTGGTCCAGCTCCTCCTTTCTCAGCAAGGAGAGGTCGGGGTCCCCAACACACGGGAGCACCGAGGTTCCACAGGCCCTCCTTGTTGTGACCAGGAAGGTGGCCAAGGTCCCGGAGGCGCGAGTGGGAGATGCCACCGTGGGCCACCCCCCGGGTGTGAGCGGGCCACTCCTGGCTGTGACCTCACAGGGGCCAGCATTGTGAGGGACTTGAGCCAGCGGGGATTTAAGGCCCGGCCGAGGCCAGGAGCTTGTCCACAAGCACAGGAAGCTCTAGGCAGTGACCTGTGGGACTCCCGTAGTTAGCGCGTTTGGTGGTTGGTGGTTTGGTGGTTCTGGTTGCGGTCTCGGGTTGGTTCTTTGATTTGGGGCTTTCTGTTGGGCTTTGTTGTGTTAGTTCTGCTTGTGTTCTTTGCTTTGTTTGTTGTGTTTGTTTTTAGCCAGCGGCCTTAGTGGGCGTGGGGCCGAGGATGTCTAGAGAGAGCAGTGAGCGTAGCGGGGTGCGGAGGGTGTGGCGGGACCTCGCGGCCAGCTCCTCCTTGGAGGAAGCCCTCACGGGCCGCTATGAGCCCCTGGGGGTCGTCGGGCAGGGCAGCTTTGCCAAGGTCTTCCTGGCCCGACACATCCTGACGGGGACGAAGGTGGCCGTGAAAGTCCTGCGGAAGGGGGCGGGGGGGGCCCCCTTGTCCTGGGTCTTGTCGGAGCTGGACATCATGAAGGGCTTGGAGCACCCGCACGTGGTGCAGCTGCTGGAGATCGTGCAGACCCCCGGCACTGCCTACGTGGTGATGGAGCACATGGCTGGGGGCCAGCTGGGCCAGCACATCCCGGAGGTCGTGGGCCTGTGGGAGGACGAGGCCCGCACGCTGTTCGGGCAGGTGGCCAGCGCCGTGGGCTACTGCCACGCGCAGGGCGTCGCGCACCGGGACGTGAAGGCGGACAACGTGCTGCTGGATGCCGCGGGCCGCGCCAAGCTGTGCGACTTCGGCCTGGCCTGCAGGTTCAGGGCCGGAGAGAAGCTGGGCCTGCTCTGCGGCACCGTGGCCTACTGGGCCCCGGAGCTGCACCGGCGAGAGCCCTACGACGGCCCCGCGGTGGACGTCTGGAGCCTGGGTGTCCTCCTGGTCCTCATGCTCACGGGCTGCGTCCCGTTCACCGGGGACAGCTATGCGCAGGCCAAGGAGCAGGTGCTGCAGGCCAGGTACCACCTCCCGTTCCACCTGTCCGACGAGGCGCAAAGCCTGGTGTCCTGGATGCTGACCCTGGAGCCCGCGCACAGGCCCACGCTGCAGCAGATCCTGGGGCACCCGTGGCTGAGCCAGGATGGGGAACGCTGCCCGAGTCCTCCCGCTGAGCTGCTCCCCAAGCGCCCGGACACCTCCATCCTGCTGGCCATGCTGGACCTGGGCTACGGGCTGCAGGAGACCTGGGTGTCGGTGGCGACGCGCCAGTTCAACGAGGCCATGGCCACCTACCTCCTGCTGGGCCACCAGGAAACCCGGGGGGCGGGCTGCCAGGTGGGGCTGCAGATACCTGGGCAGCCACAGGTGGGCCCTTGCCCGTCCCTGTCCATCCCCTCCAGCTTGACTCTGGGCCCAAGGTGGGGTGTCAGCAGGCCGGCCATTCGCTCCTGGCCCCCCTCGGCCTGTGAGCAGCAGCAGCAGCAGCAGCAGCCGCCTGAGGAGCTCAAGCCTTCAGGGCAGGTGGGCAGCAGGAGAGCCAGCCTGCCCGCCATCATGCTGTGCAGCCTGTCGGCCAGCGTCCCTACTGCAGGCCCCACGGCCCCTCTGCCCGGGTCCTCCCAGGCCCTGGCACCGGATCCAAGCTCCAACTCCACCGAGCAACCCCCTGCTGGCACCAGGACCCCTGGCCTGAGCCGTGACACTGCCAGGGGATGGAGGGGAGTGTTCCGGGGGATGGCCACCTGTCTGGCGAGGCTGTGCTGCTGCGTGCAGGCCCCCAGGACCGGCTCCGGACGCTCCAACAGAGTGGCTCCCGCAGCTGGAGGGCCAGCGCCACCACCACCACCACCACCACCCAGGGACCCCCCGGGGCCTGCCCCCACCAGAGGTCAGGCCCTCAGAAGATTCTTCAAAAACAGAGTGGCTCCCGCAGCTGGAGGGCCAGCGCCACCACCACCACCACCACCCAGGGACCCCCTGGGACCTGCCCCCACCAGAGGGCAGGCCTTCAGAAGATTCTTCAAAAACTGAGTGGCTCCCTGACTATCGCCCAGCTGAGACGCCCACGGAGCCAAGTAGGTGGAGCGGTGCTGCCTTTGGTCTCACGTGTGCCTTGATGAGTGTCGTTTCAAAGGATGGATGGACACCCCATCCCTCGGGCCTCCTGGTCATGCATTCTTATGAACCTTATACTCTGACCCGACTCTGAATGTCCATGAGTGGGTGGCAGGGATCTTGTGTTCTCACCTCAGGATCTGTGCAGCATCCCACAGTTCCTTCTATTGAGCTCCGTTGTCACCAAGACCTGAAAACCCAGGGAGGCGGAGGACAGGGCCAGCAGAGGCAAGGTCACTGGATTCCAGAGGTGACTCAGGACACACAAGCTTCATCACAGCACGAGTGGGTCTGGATCTGGCCAGGGACAGTGTGTCTGCTGCTGTGTGTCTTCACTCTGCATGGGGTGGCTCAAGTCCTCCATGCCACTCAAATGAGGTCCTCCTCAGGAAACCCGATCAATGGGAACCTCTGACCTACACCTTTTAGATACCTAAGAAATTCAAAAGTTCTGCTTTTCTGAATTAATTCCCATGAAAATATTCCTGTGCACTTACCTGGGGATTAAAATGTCCCAATCTATAGTCAATTGTATTTAAGTGGTCCATAGGGATAGAAACAAGAGAAATAAAATAAATGTGTAGAAACTTTCTTCCTTTTATCATCTTTTCCCTTAGGAGAGGAGAACAGGAAAATCACATCGATGTGTTCATAAACCTTGGGAGAAGGAAGCACCAGGTCTGTGCTGGGGTCATGGTCTGGTTTCAGTGGAGCTTGGTTTTCCACCTGAACCAACCCCATTAAGAAGCTGGGTCATAGAGTGGCTCCCCAGCCACTGCAATTCCTTGTCCCATGAAATGTCCACAGAGGGCCTGGACCTCTGCTCTTGGAGGACTCTGCCTGGCCTTGACACCCCTGCCCTCCCCTCTGGGGCTCCGCCGCCCTGCAGGCCTGCCCCAGCAGCAGGGGTCCTGGTAGCACACAGCACGGCCAGAGGCCACCTCCTCCCGGCTCCCAGGGATGCAAGCTCCTGCTCTGGACCCAGGGGCAAGACAGAGCGTCTGTGGCTCTCCACCTGCCCTTCTGCCCACTGCTGCCAGCAAGTTCAGGGAGGCCTCCTGTCAGACCCGATGCCAGGGTTTCGCACACACTGGTGGGGGGCACAGCCGGGGCGCCCTCTGTGACTACCCTGGGGAGCAAAGCCCACACAGAACCCCTGTGCAACCTCGCAGCAGGTCTGTCAGTGCCGAGCAGAGCTCTCCCAACCTCGGTGCTTTTGCTAGAGAGTTTGACTAAAGCCATTTTAAATAAAGACAATATGAGTTTTAAAAGCGGCCTTTACTTCAGAGGGTTCTGTGAAGTTGAATTTTGGGGTGCCTGTGTCATGTGCTCATCACCTGCGAATCCAGAGATGTCCCGAGGTGACAGTCTCAGTGATGACCGCTGCCACTCCACTCACTAACTACCCTACGACGGCAACACTGCTGAGAGCCCGGGCACAGGAGGCTACGGGACCCTGAGGAGCATGCCGGAGCAGGAAATCTCACTGGCCGGCCACAGACCACCTTGTGCCCACCAGACTCACTGCTGTCTCTCCAGTGAGCGGCTGTGCTGAAATGAATGAGGACGCATCGATTCAAGTGGATTTTAACATGAGTAAAGCTGACGATGGACTTGACATTTTCCTTAAAGGAAACACACACACACACTACACACAACATGACACACACAACACACATATCACACATAACATGCACATTACACACATACACATGATGCACACGCTGTGTACACAAAGCACATACATGACAACACCCTCATGTATACATGCACACACAGACACAGTGCACACACGTGTGTACACATGACGCACACCCACACACATGCACAGTACACAGATACATGCACACAAAACACCCTCATATACACATGCACAAACATAAACAGTGCACACAGGTGTGTACACACATCGCACACCCACACATATACATGCACAGTACACAAATACATGCACACACATAGGCCACACCCACGTATGCATGTGCACACATACATACATAGACACACACTGCACAGGACCGAGGTGTATATGATCTTTTCAATCTAAAACATTGTAGTGTCAAGGTCATCCTGAAATTGACAGCACTTCAACCTTTCTCACCTCTCAGAGTTAAGTGTACAAAATGGTGGTGCATCTGAGGAAAGAGTCAGAGGCCAGAGGCACTGTTATGTGTTTAATTCTTCTTTCGTTCCTTTTAGTGCATTCCTACATATTGAGAAAATGAGTGACTCTCAGACCAGGAGCCGAATTTGAAACTTGGATGGTTTCAAATCATTTATTTTCAACACTATCGAAGGAAGATCTGACTGAATTGTTGGCTGATAGATAATGAGAAGCAGTTTCCTGGTAAAATACACGTAGGAGAACCCACATGAGGCGTGTGCAACATGCTCTTCTCACCCACCCACTCTGTTGAAGTCTCGCAGGGCCCAGGATTCTCCAGGCCCAGCCTCTCCAGGGCCCAGACTCTCTGGGCCCAGACTCTCCAGGGCCCAGACTCTCCAGGGCCCAGACTCTTCAGAACCCAGACTCTCCAGAGCACCAGACTCTCTGGGCCCAGACTCTCTGGGCCCAGACTCTCCAGGCCCAGACTCTCCAGAGCACCAGACTCTCCAGGCCCAGACTCTCCAGGGCCCAGACTCTCCAGGACCCAGACTCTTCAGGACCCAGACTCTCCAGAGCACCAGACTCTCCGGGCCCAGACTCTCCAGGGCCCAGACTCTCAGGGCCCAGACTCTCCAGGCCCAGACTCTCCAGAGCACCAGACTCTCCGGGCCCAGACTCTCCAGGGCCCAGACTCTCCAGGCCCAGACTCTCCAGAGCACCAGACTCTCCGGGCCCAGACTCTCCAGGGCCCAGACTCTCCAGAGCACCAGACTCTCCGGGCCCAGACTCTCCAGGGCCCAGACTCTCCAGGCCCAGACTCTCCAGAGCACCAGACTCTCCGGGCCCAGACTCTCCAGGGCCCAGACTCTCCAGGACCCAGACTCTTCAGGACCCAGACTCTCCAGAGCACCAGACTCTCCGGGCCCAGACTCTCCAGGGCCCAGACTCTCCGGGCCCAGACTCTCCAGGCCCAGACTCTCCAGAGCACCAGACTCTCCGGGCCCAGACTCTCCAGGGCCCAGACTCTCCAGAGCACCAGACTCTCCGGGCCCAGACTCTCCAGGGCCCAGACTCTCCGGGCCCAGACTCTCCGGGCCCAGACTCTCCAGGACCCAGACTCTTCAGGACCCAGACTCTCCAGAGCACCAGACTCTCCGGGCCCAGACTCTCCAGGGCCCAGACTCTCCAGGACCCAGACTCTTCAGGACCCAGACTCTCCAGAGCACCAGACTCTCCGGGCCCAGACTCTCCAGGGCCCAGACTCTCCGGGCCCAGACTCTCCAGGCCCAGACTCTCCAGAGCACCAGACTCTCCGGGCCCAGACTCTCCAGGCCCAGACTCTCCAGAGCACCAGACTCTCCGGGCCCAGACTCTCCAGGACCCAGACTCTTCAGGACCCAGACTCTCCAGAGCACCAGACTCTCCAGGGCCCAGACTCTCTGGGCCCAGACTCTCCAGGGCCCAGACTCTCCAGGGCCCAGACTCTCCAGGGCCCAGACTCTCCGGGCCCAGCCTCTCCAGGCCCAGACTTCTAGGTCCCAGACTCTTCAAGACCCAGACTCTCCTGGCCCCTCAAACTTTTCCTCTGCAGCTCCATGACTGTGAGCTACCATGAGAAACCAAGCACCGAAGGGGTTTGCAAAATGGGAAACGTTCCTGTTCTCACTAATTTTAACATATTCTTCATTTTAAAATGTGTTATTTATGGTTATGTGTAATAGATCTATTACTTTTAAATAAAAAAAGTTAATTTTAAGTTTTTTATTTCAGTTTCTAATGCAGTAAATATTTATAAATAAGGCCCACATAAACCAAACTCTTTGGGATCTTTATAATTTTTATAAATGTAAAGGAGTTTGAGTTAACAATATTAAACAATACTGACCTATATAAATAAGAAAATAATTGATAGAGAAAACTGTCTTAATATAGCAATAAGTAATATGCATCCACTGGTAATTCAGCAGTTGAAAATATCCAGATCTGCCAGATCTGTATGAAGATACAGATTTCCAATAATATTTTTCTTTAATAACTTATCAACCCTGTGAAGTAGTCCTGCTATACTAATCAGCCATGTTCTGCAAAAAATCACTATAAAACAGTCCTGAGGAAAATATCAACATTTCAAGCCTTAGAGCCACAGGAAAAAATTTTAATTCAATTTCAATTTAATACAATTTTTGGAGAGTAGTAAAATAGGCATATTAATGAAAGATAGTCAAGGAAAAACATTGTTTCCTTAGGAGAAAATTACGTAGAATAATTGGAATAGAATTCTGTGTTTTAAGAGAAAATAAACAGTGTGAAATTCTACCAGGTAGAAGAGATTGTTGACCTTGGAGACCATCGGCCATGCACCCTCTCCTTCCTGGAGACTAAAGGGTGCGTCTAGGCCAAGTGCACAGCGTGAGGACCAAGAGAACCCATGGGCAAGGACTAGTCCACACCCTCAGTCTGAAGACCTGGGGAGCCCATGGTGGTGTCTGAGGTCCATGAGAACCCAAGGGGGGAGGTGTGGTCTGAGAGTAGACGGAGGACAGGAAAGCCCATGGTGAGAGGTCCAGTTCAAGTCTGCAGCCTGAGGACAGGAAAACCCATGGTCCAAGCCTTCAGTCTGAGGACCAATAAAGCCCAAGGCAGGAGGTCTACCCCAAGAGAGCAGCCTGGGGACCAGGAGGGCCCACAGTGGGCAGTCTAGACCAATTCTGCAGCCTGGGGACCAGGAGGGCCCACGGTGTAAAGTCCAGCTCAAATGAAGCAAGAGAAAATGAAGTCCAGGCTGGAAGATGGGTAGAGAGTGACAAAGTTCTTTTTACTTCACTTTCTCTTTTTCTGTTCAGTCCTCAATCTATTAAATGAGTCATCTAGAAGGGAGCAATGTAGTCTTGTCTTCTGAATCGACTGCCTATCTCGTCCAGCCACACTGCCACAGGCTCATGCTTAATGAAACGTCTGGGCCCTCCTTGGCCCTGACCAGTCGCAGTGACGTCAGCCGCCATATCAGCTGTTCTTGTTCATTGTATTGTATCGTTGGACTTGTCAGTGTCCTCTACCCGCTGGGACTTAGCCTGGGAGTTCATAACCTCTGGAGTTCTCAAAGAGTGACTCTGGCCTCAACCTTTAAGTGGGCCTCTCATGGTACATGACGTCGTCCTTGACTCCGTGACACACATCCTGTTTCTGTTTCATCCTGTCGTTATTTGGCATCTACCCCCACGTCTCTTCTCTGTCCTTTCTCTATCCTCTATTCAACCAAGCCCTGTGCTCATTCCAGGTCTGTCTCCGGCTTAAACTGGCCCTGAAACCTCTCCACCACACCTGTGGTGATGCAGATGCTGCTAATGTGCAGAAGGCCTGCACCCCTGGGGTGCCTCCCCTGCTCCAGCTGAGCGAGCTAGCACCACAGGCATGCCCCCTGTATGTTTCCCCTCATAGATTTGAATTCTGAACGTTTCAACTCACTCCTCTCCTCCCCAGCCCATTCATATCCAAAGCTCCTGTTCAGACCCGGTGGTCCCTTGAATTGAGTACAGCAAGCGTCCTGTCACGGGCTCCCCCAGGGAGTCTTGCTGCCCGCCAACCCGCGCTGCCCCACATTGCTGTTGCCTTTAAGCGGTATTTGCGGCTTCTCACCCAGCAGAGAATGAAGTGCAAGGTCCTTCACGCTGTGCAACAGGACCTCATTCCTTCCTTTTGCATCTTCTAACACAACGTCTATTATGCTCCCAAAGATGAAGCTGCTCCATGTCTCTGAACTCGCCGTTTTTATTTGGCTCTACCTTTGCCTGAATCGTTCTGCCCACATTTCTTGTCATGGTTCCAGAAGGACTTTCCTGGAGGGGCCATGACGTTTGGCTGCACATTCTGGATCTGTGCGCCCATTGCTGGGGATCTCCCTCTACTCCAGGATCCCCCAGGACGCAGACTCTAGGTCTGTTTCCACCAGCACTTCCTCACGGGGCCTCGGCACAGTCCCTGGAGTGCCCCGACCGGCAGGACACATCAACGTGGGCGGCGAACCTAGGTGGGGAGGAATGAAGGGACAAGAGACACGAAGGGTGAAGGGTGACAGCAAGACAGGAGTCTGATCAAGCTGCAAACTTTTATGGTTCACACAGGGGTGTTTATGTGCTGGGGATGGGGAAGCTCTCTCATCAGCAATTGCTGGATGTGGGTGGTAAAACTGCCAGCTGAAGGATGTCTGATGACCCTGATAACCGCAGGATGTTCCAGGGAGATAGGTAACTGCAGGATGTCTCCCAGGCAGGATGTCTCCCAGGGGGCTGTTTCTTGTAAATGTCAGGCTATTCTTTGAAGGAGAATTTCCTTCTAGCCCCTGACATCTCCCCCTTTCTTATATAAAATATTTGACCACACCTTACCGGCCATGTTTTTAGGGGGTGATAGAGGCTCTGTTCCTCTAGGAGGCCTTAGAATATCTCCTGATCCGAGCGAGCGTCTTCACTAGGAGAGTTCATGGCCTTGGCATGTTTTTGGAGGAGACAGCTTTGAGGGGGGAGCATGCCAACTGCCATCACCAGAGCGTGTCACTCAGAGGTCTTGGGTTTTGGGATCTGTGGATCCATCCTCCTGCAGTCCTTCCTGCACCCTCCGTTATTATGGCCTAACGTCTTCACTCCATGGGTGTGTCCTCCCCCAAGCGGAGGGGCCCATGGAGGAGCGAACCCTTATGGCAAGGGCAGAAGATGGTTGGTCAGAGCTGTTACTTATACTTTTATATAAGAAAGAGAGATCTGTGGGGATGTAAACTTAAGAAATAAGCCTGTGAGAAGGGTAGAACATCCTTTTAAATGTTGGCAGCGCGGTCTTCCATCTCCAGACGATGATAGTGGACCTGTATGGGCTTAGAGGCCAAAATATTAATCTGTTCTTTAATAAATTTTACCAGCCTGTTTATAATGCAGGGTCCTATGGATACCATTAAAAGTAAACCCAACAAAGGGCCTAATAGGGGAAGAAGGTAGGGTAGAAATCCATTAAGCCCAGTCCAGAGGGGATTTTTAAATAGTTCCCTTCTTCTCTTTTCTAGATCTTCTTGAAGCTGCTTAATTTTAGTGCATACTATG
This sequence comes from Spermophilus citellus, assembly GCF_964194105.1. Lineage (NCBI taxonomy): Eukaryota > Metazoa > Chordata > Mammalia > Rodentia > Sciuridae > Spermophilus > Spermophilus citellus. The sequence goes on from NC_138189.1 coordinate 154,818,571, forward strand.
CCTGATTTATTGGCATAAAAGCAGCATCGTTCCCCTAGGGCCAAGCAAATACCTCCCTGGTTAGCTGTCAGCAAATCTAAGCCTCGTCTGTTTTGAAGGACCACTTCTGCCAGGGAGTCTATTTGGTCCTGTAAATCTTTAGTGGTTCCTGATAGAGTTTGTACATCATCTATAAGTTGCTGAGATAGGCGACGGTAAGAGTGTATAGCCGTGCCTAAGCCAGCGGTACCTGTGCCCACAGCAGTTGCTATTCCAAGGCTGGCAAGGAGTGGTAAGGCCTGTATTGCCTGCCTGTGTCTTTTGACTAAGGTGTCTAGGCTAGGAATGGGTAGAGGTTCGTCTCCTGGGACAATAGTTATAACAGGGAGTAATAAGGCAAGAACACAGCCACCGGTCCAATTCGCTGGAAGCCTGGGGAAGGCCGAGTTTCCTCCACACATAAAAACTGTGCCATTGGGGGGACAAAGAGGTGGGGTGGGTGAGGAATAATTTTGTACTGTTGAGCAATTTCCAAAGGAAGTAACTCCAACATCAATATCATAGGTATTATTCTGCATTGCACCTAAAAGACATGATGTAAAAGTGCCTATAGGCTGCACTTTAAAAGGAAATCCGGGTTGGCATGTATTATCCTTGTCTATGATAGAATTAATAGGAACCGCCATAGGCATGACTGCCCCTGTTGTCATGCAGAGCCAGCAATCACCAGCAAGGGTGGGGCTGGAATTATTAAGCCAGGAGAAGGTAGTTCCCAAAATATCTAATGTATTGGTATCTAAATCTGGGAGCTGGGATTTAGGCAGCATTAAGGGATGATATGTGAGCTCAGGGATCTGGGTTTCAAAAGTTTGATTATCTGAAGATGCTTGAGAGCATCAGTGGGTCCTCCACCATCAGAGACCCCTGTAGGGGCCTTAATGGGCCAGCAGGAGGGTTTACCGACAGTGCCTTGGCATCCAGCTGACTGTAACTTGGTGTATATGCCTTCTCCTCCCCGGTCAAAGAGAACGGGAGTATAATGAATAGCGGTCCCCCCTGCTGCATGATTTTTAGTTAGGGTGGCTTCAAAAAATTGTTCTCCCTACTTGTTAACACAAATTGAGGCTGACGCATAACAAGAGACATGCATCCTCTGGGTATGCGTACAAGTTGCAGAACAAGTTGCAGAACAACTTTGGAGAGCTTTGCTCGTACTGGGGGGAGTAATCTTTGGCTTGTTAACACATACCCATTCAGGCTGATGAACTCCTCCGAGTTTACGGTCAACCTCGGCACAGAGGTAAGCCACCTTAGTCACGCAGTCAGCAGTCTGGGTCCAACTAGTGGGAGCCTGAGTCCAAGATCCTCCCCTGCATTCGCGGGGGGGGGGGGGGCAAAAAGGTACTCCCTCCTGTTGGAAGGTGGAGGGCCAAGGCCTCCGTGTACAACCTGTTCAGCAGAAGTGCCTTAAGCAGGATCCTCACACAGATTGTTAGCTGCATCTGCAAAAGAGGAAAGTTTGTCCTCAGGGGGAGGGTCTCTGTCCCTGGGTGGAGGTAAGTCATTAACCTGTTTAACCAGGCGTTCTGGTAACCATCTTGGGGCTGCTTGCTCTTGGTCCAAAACACAAGCTGAGCCTCGTCCCCAGATGAGGACAGGATCTGGGCCTTTCCATTTATTTGTAAGGGGATCGCGCCACATAACGGGTGGGCGAACAGAATTGGACGAGGGATGCCAGTGTCTGTCTGCAGCCGAATGGCCTTCACTGTCTAGGGTAAGAAAATTAAGGGCAAGTCATGCATGGCTAAGGGGATCCCTGGGAGTGGTAAACACAAGGTCGGAAGCCTTAAGGCGGGTTAGCCAAGTCTTTAAGGTAAGGTGGGCACGTTCCACAAGGCCTTGGCCCTGAGGGTTGTATGGAATTCCAGTAGTATGACAAATTTGGAAGGTGGCACAAAACTGTTTAAACTTGGCACTGGTATATGCAGGACCATTATCTGTCTTAATATGTATTGGTTTACCCATTATGGAAAAGGCTGAAACAAGACGAGAAAGGACATCTTTGGGAGCCTCTCCGGAATGTGGTGATGCGAAAACAAAGCCACTGAAGGTGTCTATAGAAACGTGTATATATTTGGTTTTTCCAAATTCAGGAAAATGAGTGACATCCATTTGCCAAACCTGATTGGGCAGTAATCCTCGGGGGTTACCTCCCAAGTGTTGAATGGGGAGGGAGACAGCGCAAGCAGGACATGCTTTTACTATTTCTCGTGCCTGCTGCCTGGTAATTTTACAAAGTAATCGAAGGCTCTGGGAATTTAGATGGTGAAGATTGTGTAACTCTGTGGCCTTTTGAACGGAGCCAACAAAAATTGGAAAGATGGAACGAGTTGCTGCATCAGCTTGGGCATTACCTTGTGTTAGAGGGCCGGGAAGATCAGAGTGTGCCCTGATGTGTCCTAAGAAAAATGGGTGTTGTCTGGCCTGAATTAGCTGCTGAAGCTGGTGAAACAGAAAGGCCGCATGGGAAGAAGCCTTAATGGCGGGTGAAATCTCCAGCAGGGGCACAGAGTGAGCAATGTAGGCACTGTCTGTATAAATATTAACAGGCTTATCGAAAATGTTATAAAAACTTGTGTTATGGCAAACGATTCCACGAGCTGTGCGGACTGATAGACAGTATCAAAGGTGGTAGGCTGGTTACTGACAACAAAGACCCCACGGCCGTTACTGGAGCCGTCTGTAAAGACAGCAAGGGCTTGAGGAATGGGACCCTTTTGAGTAATTTTGGGAAAAATAAACAGATGTAATTGGGCAAAATGTCAAAGGGGGTCATTGGGGAGGTGGTTATCAGTTGTTCCCAAGAAGCCTGATAGGGCAGTACCCCATTCATCCCCCATCTGCAGTGAAAATTGGGGTTGGTCCTTAGTGTATGGAATTAAAATATTATCAGGGTCTTTGCCAAAATGTTGTCGAGAAAGCCAGCGACCTTTGATAATAACAGAAGCTACCTGAGCAGGATAAACAGTCATAACCTTGGAGGATGTGGTGGGTAGATGGACCCAAAGCCAGGGGCAGCCTTTATTTTTAAAATGTGGATCCCGCTGCCAAAATATTCCTGTGGGTGTATGAGGAGTGTGTAAAATAACCAGAACCAGAGGAGGGTTATAGGAAATCTGTGTAACAAACTGTTGGACAGTGGCTTCTGTGACTTGGTTTAATGCCTGTCGTGCCTCGGGAGTAAGCTTTCGAGGGTAGGAGGGGTGGGAATCACCTCTCAAAATATCATTAAGGGGCAAAAGTACACAAGTGGGTAATTTTAAATATGGTCTTAGCCATTGAATATCCCCCAGTAATTTTTGAAAATCATTAAGGGTGTGAAGATGGTCCACACGTAGTTGTATTTTAGGAATTTGGATCTGATTATCTTGAAGTTTAAGGCCCAAATAGGTATAAGGGTCCTGTGTTTGAACCTTATCAGGAGCTATCTGTAGTCCCAAGGTAGTGAGGGCTTTGTAAAGGTCCAAGTAACAATTATTAAGGTCATGGGTATTAGGTGCAGCAATTAACAAATCATCCATATAATGTAAAATATAAATTTGTGGCCATCGCTCTCTCACAGGGTCTACTGCCCTTGGCAAAGACTAGGGCTGTTGGCCATACCTTGGGGAAGAACCTTCCATTGAAATCTCTGCATAGGGCCCTGGAAATTAATGCGAGGGAGACTAAAAGCAAAATAGGGTCTATCCTCAGGATGTAAAGGAATGGTAAAAAAGCAATCTTTTAAGTCAATAACCATTTTACAATAGTTTTTGGGGATGGCCGCTGGTGTGGGAATGCCTGGCTGTAGTGCTCCCAGCGGGCGCATAGCTTTATTAATGGGGCGCAAATCTTGTAAAAGGCGCCACTTGCCTGATTTTTTTCTGATAACAAAAATAGGAGTATTCCATGGTGAGATGGGGATGGTGTCACTGTCCAACCCAGAGCCCCCTGGGCACCTTTAACCATCTCTGCAACTCAAGTCGATCCCCTGGTTCCCAGCTGGGTCCTGCAGAGGTGCCCTGCTCCTCAGATCTGAACTGAGCTTGGACCAAGGAGGAGGAGAAGGGGCAGCTGCCCCCCAGCCCAGGCAAGGCCTGCCATTGCTGAGCCCTTAGACACTCCTCAGGCTCATCAGAACCAGGTGCCAGCTGCCCGATGGCTCTCAGTGCACACATGCAGGGCCGAAGAAGGCACCCTGGGACCTGGGGACCTGGAGCAGGCCTGGAAAGCAGCTCCTGCCCTCCCCCACCCCTCCACACTATGCCTCTGGCCATACATCACCCTGATGCCTCCTGTCCCCAGGCCACTCAGGATGTCTGCTCAGTGCTCCCCACCCCTTGGAATTCAGGGCAGCTCAAGGCCCACCCCTAGATGAAGACCAGTTCCAGCCCTGGGGCGCACATCCCCTCAGGGAGCCAAGGCCACAGGGCCTCACCTGATAGGGTCCATAAGCAAGTCAAGATGACACCTGGCATTGTGCCAGAGGGAGTGGTTTGAGAAGTAAAGCCAGGGACCATTAATATGATAGATTCCTTAATGACTGACGACTGTGTCTACATTATGTCAATTAAGTTATGTATCAATCTTCACAAGTTGCTCATCCGCCCCCCCCTTATGTTGCTCCAGCTGGACTGTGGCAATCACCCTCCTGAAGGACCACAACACCACACCCTCAAAGGGAGGGGAGTCTCAGCAGCACTTTTGGAGAAACACACTCCTCCAACCACGGCCCTGGGAAACCAAAGGCAAGGGGCTCGGTCTCCCCTGCACCTGCCCTTCACGAGAGGAGTCCCTGGTGGTGGACTGAACGACCTTAGGCAGGGACCCAGAGATGGGTGAAGACACAGGTTCTCTGGAAAGGTCTGTTCCTGGCAAGTACAAAAGCTGGCCTCACGATTCTTGTCCACGGGGAAGGGACCAATTCAGAAGACTCCGTGGAGGGTCTGCGGTACCAAACCCACCAGGAACACACGGGTGGCTCTGTGACATCAGAGACCCAGGGGGAGGGGGTGGGGTCCGCACCTAGTACAGGATGGAAGGGAGGCTGCCCTCCATTCACATCAGACTGGGATCTCTGACCCACGTCAAATGGAAACCCCACAGAGATGGCAAAGAAAGGGGGACAGAGCCCACACCCCGAGTTGAAGGGATGGGAATTGAAAGGTTCACTCCAAACACTAGACCCAGAAAACAGCTCCTCCCAGCCAGCCCTCCACTCCTGCGGGCTGGGGGCTCTGGCCACACACCCTCCCCTGCCCACACCTGCGCCCCAGCTCCCCCGCCAGGTGGTCCTGCTCCCTGCTCAGCAGCCCTGGGGAGCTCGGGGTGGCAGGCTGAAGGGCCCGTCCCTGGGTCAGGACGCTCACAGGGACGGTCCCGCACAGCCAAAGACCTAGAGAGGATAAAGCTTCACCAGGCCAAGAGCCAGCCCCTGGCAGGTACATTCAGAGGAGGGAGCAAGCAGCAGCCCCCAAGCCTCTCTAGGGGAGGCACCCACAGCTCTACCCTGACTGCCCCCGGAATCTGTGACACGGGGCCCTCCTCATGCCAATCTGGGTGTCAACCCAGGATGGGCTTGGGCCGGTGGCTCCTCCTGTCCATGGTTCACTTCCGAATGTGGTGACCGGGCACCATCAGTGTCAGGTCAGGCACAAGGTCTGCCTTTCTCCCCGCCCCCCACCCAGCCTCCTCCCCTCAGTCAGAGTCTCCTCCCCTGGGACCACTCTGGGTCACGTGTTGCCCTTGGGGACCTCCAGAGGGCTCTGTGGTCACTGCTCCGTTACACCTTCCCCACTGTGACACCACCACCCACTCTCCCACTGCTGCCAGGAGGCGGCCAAGGAACGCAACAGCTGATCCCCACGGAGCACCCAATTTATTCCAAGATCCGTGGGACTCGGGAATGGATGAAGAGCTTATAGGGAAGCATCTCTGCCCCAGAGGGTGGGAGAGAGAGCAGAGGAGAGCAGGGCCGGGGCACGTGTACGAGGAGAAGTCCCTGACGTGGGATCCGGGTGGGGCGCAGGGGCCCACTGGTGTCCGGCTGTCTTCAGGTGTCCTCCTGCCTGAGGGGTCCGAAAGGCGGCGGCCAGGGCAGGTTGCACTTCTCACTCCAGCAGCTGGCCCTCGTGAGGGAGACCCCGTGCCACCTGGCTGTGGACACAGAGAAGGACTAGGAGTCAGAGTCGCCCACCCTGTGGCACCGCGGTCGACCTAACCCTGGTGGCACCCCCCAAGGGCAGAGGGTGTCCATCCATCCTCTGAAATGACACTCATCAAGGCACACGTGAGACCAAAGGCAGCACCGCTCCACCTACGTGGCTCCGTGGGCGTCTCAGCTGGGCGATAGTCAGGGAGCCACTCTGTTTCTGAAGAATCTTCTGAAGGCCTGCCCTCTGGTGGGGGCAGGTCCCGGGGGGTCCCTGGGTGGTGGTGGTGGTGGTAGCGCTGGCCCTCCAGCTGCGGGAGCCACTCTGTTTTTGAAGAATCTTCTGAAGGCCTGACCTCTGGTGGGGGCAGGCCCCGGGGGGTCCCTGGGTGGTGGTGGTGGTGGTGGCACGGGCCCTCCAGCTGCGGGAGCCACTCTGTTTTTGAAGAATCTTCTGAGGGCCTGACCTCTGGTGGGGGCAGGCCCCGGGGGGTCCCTGGGTGGTGGTGGTGGTGGTGGCGCTGGCCCTCCAGCTGCGGGAGCCACTCTGTTGGAGCGTCCGGAGCCGGTCCTGGGGGCCTGCACGCAGCAGCACAGCCTCGCCAGACAGGTGGCCATCCCCCGGAACACTCCCCTCCATCCCCTGGCAGTGTCACGGCTCAGGCCAGGGGTCCTGGTGCCAGCAGGGGGTTGCTCGGTGGAGTTGGAGCTTGGATCCGGTGCCAGGGCCTGGGAGGACCCGGGCAGAGGGGCCGTGGGGCCTGCAGTAGGGACGCTGGCCGACAGGCTGCACAGCATGATGGCGGGCAGGCTGGCTCTCCTGCTGCCCACCTGCCCTGAAGGCTTGAGCTCCTCAGGCTGCTGCTGCTGCTGCTGCTGCTGCTGCTGCTGCTCACAGGCCGAGGGGGGCCAGGAGCGAATGGCCGGCCTGCTGACGCCCCACCTTGGGCCCAGAGTCAAGCTGGAGGGGATGGACAGGGACGGGCAAGGGCCCACCTGTGGCTGCCCAGGTATCTGCAGCCGCACCTGGCAGCCCGCCCCCCGGGTTTCCTGGTGGCCCAGCAGGAGGTAGGTGGCCATGGCCTCGTTGAACTGGCGCGTCGCCACCGACACCCAGGTCTCCTGCAGCCCGTAGCCCAGGTCCAGCATGGCCAGCAGGATGGAGGTGTCCGGGCGCTTGGGGAGCAGCTCAGCGGGAGGACTCGGGCAGCGTTCCCCATCCTGGCTCAGCCACGGGTGCCCCAGGATCTGCTGCAGCGTGGGCCTGTGCGCGGGCTCCAGGGTCAGCATCCAGGACACCAGGCTTTGCGCCTCGTCGGACAGGTGGAACGGGAGGTGGTACCTGGCCTGCAGCACCTGCTCCTTGGCCTGCGCATAGCTGTCCCCGGTGAACGGGACGCAGCCCGTGAGCATGAGGACCAGGAGGACACCCAGGCTCCAGACGTCCACCGCGGGGCCGTCGTAGGGCTCTCGCCGGTGCAGCTCCGGGGCCCAGTAGGCCACGGTGCCGCAGAGCAGGCCCAGCTTCTCTCCGGCCCTGAACCTGCAGGCCAGGCCGAAGTCGCACAGCTTGGCGCGGCCCGCGGCATCCAGCAGCACGTTGTCCGCCTTCACGTCCCGGTGCGCAATGCCCTGCGCGTGGCAGTAGCCCACGGCGCTGGCCACCTGCCCGAACAGCGTGCGGGCCTCGTCCTCCCACAGGCCCACGACCTCCGGGATGTGCTGGCCCAGCTGGCCCCCAGCCATGTGCTCCATCACCACGTAGGCAGTGCCGGGGGTCTGCACGATCTCCAGCAGCTGCACCACGTGCGGGTGCTCCAAGCCCTTCATGATGTCCAGCTCCGACAAGACCCAGGACAAGGGGGCCCCCGCCCCCTTCCGCAGGACTTTCACGGCCACCTTCGTCCCCGTCAGGATGTGTCGGGCCAGGAAGACCTTGGCAAAGCTGCCCTGCCCGACGACCCCCAGGGGCTCATAGCGGCCCGTGAGGGCTTCCTCCAAGGAGGAGCTGGCCGCGAGGTCCCGCCACACCCTCCACACCCCGCTATGCTCACTGCTCTCTCTAGACATCCTCGGCCCCACGCCCACTAAGGCCGCTGGCTAAAAACAAACACAACAAACAAAGCAAAGAACACAAGCAGAACTAACACAACAAAGCCCAACAGAAAGCCCCAAATCAAAGAACCAACCCGAGACCGCAACCAGAACCACCAAACCACCAACCACCAAACGCGCTAACTATGGGAGTCCCACAGGTCACTGCCTAGAGCTTCCTGTGCTTGTGGACAAGCTCCCGGCCTCGGCCGGGCCTTAAATCCCCGCTGGCTCAAGTCCCTCACAATGCTGGCCCCTGTGAGGTCACAGCCAGGAGTGGCCCGCTCACACCCGGGGGGTGGCCCACGGTGGCATCTCCCACTCGCGCCTCCGGGACCTTGGCCACCTTCCTGGTCACAACAAGGAGGGTCTGTGGAACCTCGGTGCTCCCGTGTGTTGGGGACCCCGACCTCTCCTTGCTGAGAAAGGAGGAGCTGGACCAGGCCCCGGGGCCCGTGCCTCGCCAGTACACAACTCTGTCGTGGCTTTCGCCCCGTGAAGACCCCAGCCCAGGTCCCCTGGAGCCATTCAGCGCCCGTCTCCTCCAACTCGGACAGACTGGCGTCCAGAGCGTGGTGTAAAGGTAAAATTTCTAAGCTGATTCTAAGCTGCAAAAGTCTGACTTAAAGTGTAAAAGACCGGGCATTGTAAAGTTTCTAAATGGCAAGGCCGGGGCTAAAAAGTAAAGACTAGGTATTGTTAAAATTCCTCTGCTACCCCCGGAACCTGTAATCCCTGTAGCTGTTAGGACAATACCTGAACTGCCCAGTAAATATTTCTCCTGGTCCCCTGGTTGTTTAATAGCTAAGGGCTCCAAGTAGCTCGGCACGTAAGCATCTAGGCCCCCAAATCAATCAGTTTAAATGTGTACCCCGCTTAGGAGTGACCAATCACCCCTGCCCAGACTGTTCCCGCCAATGAATGGACTAATCCTGTCTCGGAGTTGTTGTTCAATTTTCCCGCGCCTCATGATGATTTGTTCTGATGTATGCAAAGCCCCCCGCCCTCTCGAAAAAGTGTACTTAAGCTCTGCTTGACCTCTGCTCTGGGCTCTGGGCTGCTCTATCTTCCTGAGTGAGCCTGGAACCTCAGCATGCTGAATTAATAAATCCCCTTTTGCCAATTGCATGGAGCCAGTCTCTTGTGTGGTCTCTTTCTCCGATGCTCCGCCGGACCCTTACAGTGGTAGCAGTCCACTCACGCCAGGACGCTGTCGCGGGTCGCTCTGCCCCCTGAGCCCCAGGACCACATTCCCGACCTCTGTGGGATGTGGGAGCCACGGCAGGCGCCTGCCTCATCACTGCCCCACAAGGTCCTATCAGGTCACTCGCCAGCACCCTTCCTGCAGCCCACAGGAGAGAGAGAGGAGGGTGGGTCTCCTTCCAGGGATGAAGGCCGAACCTGCCAGCCAAGAACCCTAGGGCCAGCAGGTGCCCATCCTGGGGTGCAGAGAGACGGAGGCGTCCCTGATGCCCCGGTCCCTTCCGCTGCTCTGTCCACAGAGCCTGGGCTGGCTCCTTTGGAACCCACAGACTGACCGCTCCCCCCTCTGGGACCTGAGGCGTCCACGTGTCAGGCACCAGGAGGCCGGGTGTCCAGGGAGGTCTCGCTCTCTCCTTCCAGCGAGGGACCTTGTTGCCGTGTCCCCACACCACACGGCTGAAAGGGCCGAGGACTGGGCTCACCCCTTCAGTCCCTTTCCCCGCTCTCCTCCCTTCTTTCCTCCTTGGTTCTAGTTATGGAGACCTGCCCTGAAAGCTTGTGCTCCTCAGGCTGATGCTGCTGCTGCTGCTCACAGGCCGAGAGGGGCCAGGAGTGAATGGCGGGCGTGTTGACGCCCCACCTTGGGCCCAGAGCCAAGCTGGAGGGGACGGACAGGGACGGAAAAGGCCCCACCTGTGGCTGCCCATGCATCTGCGGCCCTACCTGGCTGCCCAAGCCCCGGGGGCCAGCGCTCGACTCCTGAGCCACTTTCCCAGCCCTTTCTAGTGTCTTCGACGAAGGATCTCACACCCTTGCCTAGGCAGGTCTTGAACTGGCAATGCCCCTGCTCGGCCTCCCCAACCCACAAGTAGAAAGGCAGTCACCACCTTGCCCTCCGTGACATGTCTGTGTCTGTGTCTGTCTCTGTGTGTCTCTGTGTGTGGGGGGTGGGGGGGTGGGTGTGTGCATGAGCACACCTGAGACCAAGCGCGACCACGTGTGGTGCAGAGGGTAGAACCAGGGCCTAGTTGCCGGCCAGAGGAGGTCCAGCCCTGAGGCGCACATCCCCTCGGGGAGCCAGGGCCCCAGGGCCTCACCCTCCTGAAGGACCACAACACCACACCCTCAAAGGAGGGGAGTCTCAGCAGCACTTTTGGAGAAACACACTCCTCCAACCATGGCCCTGGGAAACCAAAGGCAAGGGGCTCGGTCTCCCCTGCACCTGCCCTTCACGAGAGGGGTCCCTGGTGGTGGACTGAACGACCTGAGGCAGGGACTCAGAGATGGGTGAAGACACAGGGTCTCTGGAAAGGTCTGTTCCTGGCAAGTACAAAAGCTGGCCTCACGATTCTTGTCCACGGGGAAGGGACCAATTCAGAAGACTCCGTGGAGGGTCTGCGGTACCAAACCCACCAGGAACACACGGGTGGCTCTGTGACATCAGAGACCCAGGGGGAGGGGGTGGGGTCCGCACCTAGTACAGGATGGAAGGGAGGCTGCCCTCCATTCACATCAGACTGGGATCTCTGACCCACGTCAAATGGAAGCCCCACGGAGATGGCAAAGAAAGGGGGGCAGAGCCCACACCCCGAGTTGAAGGGATGGGAATTGAGAGGTTCACTCCGAACACTAGACCCGGAAAACGGCTCCTCCCAGCCAGCCCTCGACCTCTGCGGGCTGGGGGCTCTGGCCACACACCCTCCCCTGCCCACACCTGCGCCCCAGCTCCCCCGCCAGGTGGTCCGGCTCCCTGCTCAGCAGCCCTGGGGAGCTCAGGGTGGCAGGCTGAAGGGCCCGTCCCTGGGTCAGGACGCTCACAGGGACCGCCCCGCACAGCCAAAGACCTAGAGAGGATAAAGCTTCACCAGGCCAAGAGCCAGCCCCTGGCAGGTACATTCAGAGGAGGGAGCAAGCAGCAGCCCCCAAGCCTCTCTGGGGGAGGCACCCACAGCTCTACCCTGACTGCCCCTGGACCCTCCTCATGCCAATCTGGGTGTCACCCCAGGATGGGCTTGGGCTCCTGGCTCCTCCTGTCCACGGTTCCCTTCCGAATGTGGTGACCGGGCTCCATCAGTGTCAGGTCAGGCACAAGGTCTGCCTTTCTCCCCGCCCCCACCCAGCCTCCTCCCCTCAGTCAGAGTCTCCTCCCCGGGGACCACTCTGGGTCACGTGTTGCCCTTGGGGACCTCCGGAGGGCTCCCTGTCCCTGCTCCCTTACACCTTCCCCACTGTGACACCACCACCCACTCTCCCACTGCTGCCAGGAGGCGGCCAAGGAACGCAACAGCTGATCCCCACGGAGCACCCAATTTATTCCAAGATCCGTGGGACTCGGGAATGGATGAAGAGCTTATTGGGAAGCATCTCTGCCCCAGAGGGTGGGAGAGAGAGCAGAGGAGAGCAGGGCCGGGGCACGTGTCCGAGGAGAAGTCCCTGACGTGGGATCCGGGTGGGGCGCAGGGGCCCACTGGTGTCCGGGTGTCTTCAGGTGTCCTCCTGCCTGAGGGGTCCGGGAGGTGGCGGCCAGGGCAGGTTGCACTTCTCGCTCCAGCAGCTGGCCCTCGTGAGGGAGACCCCGTGCCACCTATCTGTGGACACAGAGAGGGGCTAGGAGTCAGAGTCGCCCACCCTGTGGCACCGCGGTCGACCTAACCCTGGTGGCACCCCCCAAGGGCAGAGGGTGTCCATCCATCCTTTGAAATGACACTCATCGAGGCACACGTGAGACCAAAGGCAGCACCGCTCCACCTACTTGGCTCCGTGGGCGTCTCAGCTGGGCGATAGTCAGGGAGCCACTCTGTTTTTGAAGAATCTTCTGAAGGCCTGACCTCTGGTGGGGGCAGGTCCCGGGGGGTCCCTGGGTGGTGGTGGTGGTGGTGGCGCTGGCCCTCCAGCTGCGGGAGCCACTCTGTTTTTGAAGAATCTTCTGAGGGCCTGACCTCTGGTGGGGGCAGGCCCCGGGGGGTCCCTGGGTGGTGGTGGTGGTGGTGGCGCTGGCCCTCCAGCTGCGGGAGCCACTCTGTTTTTGAAGAATCTTCTGAAGGCCTGACCTCTGGTGGGGGCAGGCCCCGGGGGGTCCCTGGGTGGTGGTGGTGGTGGTGGTGGCGCTGGCCCTCCAGCTGCGGGAGCCACTCTGTTGGAGCGTCCGGAGCCGGTCCTGGGGGCCTGCACGCAGCAGCACAGCCTCGCCAGACAGGTGGCCATCCCCCGGAACACTCCCCTCCATCCCCTGGCAGTGTCACGGCTCAGGCCAGGGGTCCTGGTGCCAGCAGGGGGTTGCTCGGTGGAGTTGGAGCTTGGATCCGGTGCCAGGGCCTGGGAGGACCCGGGCAGAGGGGCCGTGGGGCCTGCAGTAGGGACGCTGGCCGACAGGCTGCACAGCATGATGGCGGGCAGGCTGGCTCTCCTGCTGCCCACCTGCCCTGAAGGCTTGAGCTCCTCAGGCTGCTGCTGCTGCTGCTGCTGCTGCTGCTGCTCACAGGCCGAGGGGGGCCAGGAGCGAATGGCCGGCCTGCTGACGCCCCACCTTGGGCCCAGAGTCAAGCTGGAGGGGATGGACAGGGACGGGCAAGGGCCCACCTGTGGCTGCCCAGGTATCTGCAGCCGCACCTGGCAGCCCGCCCCCCGGGTTTCCTGGTGGCCCAGCAGGAGGTAGGTGGCCATGGCCTCGTTGAACTGGCGCGTCGCCACCGACACCCAGGTCTCCTGCAGCCCGTAGCCCAGGTCCAGCATGGCCAGCAGGATGGAGGTGTCCGGGCGCTTGGGGAGCAGCTCAGCGGGAGGACTCGGGCAGCGTTCCCCATCCTGGCTCAGCCACGGGTGCCCCAGGATCTGCTGCAGCGTGGGCCTGTGCGCGGGCTCCAGGGTCAGCATCCAGGACACCAGGCTTTGCGCCTCGTCGGACAGGTGGAACGGGAGGTGGTACCTGGCCTGCAGCACCTGCTCCTTGGCCTGCGCATAGCTGTCCCCGGTGAACGGGACGCAGCCCGTGAGCATGAGGACCAGGAGGACACCCAGGCTCCAGACGTCCACCGCGGGGCCGTCGTAGGGCTCTCGCCGGTGCAGCTCCGGGGCCCAGTAGGCCACGGTGCCGCAGAGCAGGCCCAGCTTCTCTCCGGCCCTGAACCTGCAGGCCAGGCCGAAGTCGCACAGCTTGGCGCGGCCCGCGGCATCCAGCAGCACGTTGTCCGCCTTCACGTCCCGGTGCGCAATGCCCTGCGCGTGGCAGTAGCCCACGGCGCTGGCCACCTGCCCGAACAGCGTGCGGGCCTCGTCCTCCCACAGGCCCACGACCTCCGGGATGTGCTGGCCCAGCTGGCCCCCAGCCATGTGCTCCATCACCACGTAGGCAGTGCCGGGGGTCTGCACGATCTCCAGCAGCTGCACCACGTGCGGGTGCTCCAAGCCCTTCATGATGTCCAGCTCCGACAAGACCCAGGACAAGGGGGCCCCCGCCCCCTTCCGCAGGACTTTCACGGCCACCTTCGTCCCCGTCAGGATGTGTCGGGCCAGGAAGACCTTGGCAAAGCTGCCCTGCCCGACGACCCCCAGGGGCTCATAGCGGCCCGTGAGGGCTTCCTCCAAGGAGGAGCTGGCCGCGAGGTCCCGCCACACCCTCCGCACCCCGCTACGCTCACTGCTCTCTCTAGACATCCTCGGCCCCACGCCCACTAAGGCCGCTGGCTAAAAACAAACACAACAAACAAAGCAAAGAACACAAGCAGAACTAACACAACAAAGCCCAACAGAAAGCCCCAAATCAAAGAACCAACCCGAGACCGCAACCAGAACCACCAAACCACCAACCACCAAACGCGCTAACTACGGGAGTCCCACAGGTCACTGCCTAGAGCTTCCTGTGCTTGTGGACAAGCTCCCGGCCTCGGCCGGGCCTTAAATCCCCGCTGGCTCAAGTGCCTCACAATGCTGGCCCCTGTGAGGTCACAGCCAGGAGTGGCCCGCTCACACCCGGGGGGTGGCCCACGGTGGCATCTCCCACTCGCGCCTCCGGGACCTTGGCCACCTTCCTGGTCACAACAAGGAGGGTCTGTGGAACCTCGGTGCTCCCGTGTGTTCGGGACCCCGACCTCTCCTTGCTGAGAAAGGAGGAGCCGGACCAGGCCCCGGGGCCCGTGCCTCGCCAGTACACAACTCTGTCGTGGCTTTCGCCCCGTGAAGACCCCAGCCCAGGTCCTCTGGAGCCATTCAGCGCCCGTCTCCTCCAACTCGGACAGACTGGCATCCAGAGCATGGTAGCAGTCCCCTCAGGCCAGGACGCTGGTGCGGGTCGCTCTGCCCCCTGAGCCCCAGGACCACATTCCCGACCTCTGTGGGGTGTGGGAGCCACGGCAGGGGCCTGCCTCGTCACTGCCCCACAAGGTCCTATCAGGTCACTCGCCAGAACCCTTCCTGCAGCCCACAGGAGAGAGAGAGGAGGGTGGGTCGCCTTCCAGGGGTGAAGGACACTGAGAAAGGTGGGGACAGGCAGGGGGAGTGTCCCAGGGAGAGGAGCCATCCTGAGTCGCAGACCCCAGCCAGTATGCAGGCTGGAGTGGGGACACTGTTTGAAGGGAGGGTAGGTGCTCCTTGGAGGTGGCAGAAGCCCGGCTGCACAGGAGGGGGCAGCTGGGGTGAGCACAGCCTCCACAGAGCAGGCGGCCAGCACCCTGGCTGGGTCATGGAGGGCTGGGGCTCTGTCCTGCCTGCCTTCTTGTTCCCCTGTGTCAACTGCCTCCCCTTCCACCCTTTGAAGCCCCTCCCCCAACAGCTTTTTCTCAGCCATGGGTTTGGGGATGTCCCATGTCTCTAGGACCCAGAGTCCCAGGGGGAGCACATAACATCCGTCAGCCAATGAGTGCATTTCACACGCTCACTCTGCCACTGATCCGAGGGTGACATGTGACCAAGTCAGCCGACCCATGTCATAATAGGCAAAGACTGTGGACAGCGAGACACTCTCTCGCCTGGAGTCCCTCTGCCAGTTCCTGGAGTCCCTCTGCCAGTTCCAGGGCCCCTCATGGAGGAACCACTCTGTGCAGGACACTATCAGGGAGCCTCGGAGCCTGAGGAGTGACACCATGTGATCCCCTGGGTCAAGCCAGACCTGATGCTGACTAGACTTGAGTGGGGTAGGATGCTCCCATTCACGAGTAGGTAGCATTTCCTCAGAGGGGCTGCCGGCTGCCATTGATGCCCTTTGTCAAAGGAGTTCTGACGTCCCGGATACACTCATCTTTGGGCTCTGCTGGGCCTGTGCTCCCTCCTGGGCATGCCCTCCATGTAGGCCGCGGAGGCGTCTGTAGGGCAAGCCAGTGAGGTGGCGCTCTCCTGTTGGAGTATCTCCACTGTGACCAAGCTGTGCTTAGGCAGGCGTGGACTCGCGGTAACTCTCTTCAGTTCTCTGTCCCCCAGGGACGATGCCCGTGAACACGTGCCTCGTCCTCTTCCCTCACGGATTTCTGGAGGAGCCTGTCCCTGTGATGGCAGGATCCGGGCCATTCTGCTCGCAGGGCTTTCTGCCAAGCCTCTGCCCGTGGCTGGCTGCCTCCTGGGGTGGGAGTCCCCATGCACCTCTGCTCATGGTTTGGCTTCTGGCCTCCTCGCATCTTCTCCCCCTCAGTTCACCAGCTCTCTCCCTGGGTGTGAAATCCTGGGCTCCCGTCCCCCGGCCAGTCCCAGGCAGAGCAGGCCAGCATGTGCAGAGCAGGCCCAGGGGAACCCAGGGTCCGATGTGGTTGGTGGCTTTGGTTTCAGCTCTGCCCACCTGGACGTCCCAGGCTTGACCAGGATGCCGGAAACCCTGGGGATGCAATGGTGCCCACAGAGGCAGCCTCGGCCTGCTCCATGCACACAAACCAATGTGCTGCCGACATCACTGAGGAGCATTTTGTCCAGAGCTGCCCCTGGTGAGGGACTCTTACAGAAGAGGACCTGGCTGACCGCAGGTGGTGGGAATCAGCGTGTGGACCTTGATATGCATCCAGGGACGTGAGGCAGGTTCCAGGGAGAGAAGAAAGAGATTCCCCAGGAGGCCAAGCCAGGTCTGAGAGGAGATGATCCTACCTGTGTCATTCCTAGGCCACATCCACAGAGACTGACATTCAGGGTCAGGTTCAGAGGAACCTTGACAGAAATATGAGGCTCAGGCCACAGTTACCATGCACCTGGTTTCCCACACAATCTATCCCACTCGGAAATATCCAATACTCGCTAAGTTGCTTAGGGCCTTGCTAAGTTGCTCAGACTGGCCTCCAACCTGTGACCCTCCTGCCTCAGCCTCCAGAGTTGCTGGATGATAGGCATGCCCCGCCCTGTCCGTCTCTTTGAGGTCTGAATGCATAGTCTTTAAAGAGCACTTACAATGTGCACGTCGGAGCTATGAGTGCGACACAGGTGTTGACTTCTTCACTCTTCACAGGTCTGACACAAGCACTGGTACCTACCGTCACTGCAAAGATGAAGCATACGAGGGGAGGTGGAACTGCCTCTGTCTGCACTCTGGGGAGGAGCAGGGTGTGGACTGCACCAGGCTGGACAGTCACAGAGGCAACACCTTTAACGGCTCTGCGAACTAGCGCATCGAGTCCGCTGGGCTCCTCAAATAATGAACACCTACATTTAGGTAGTTCGATGTTGTGTCATTTACATGATCTATCTCCCTCTCTCTCTCTCTCTCTCTCTCTCTCTCTCTCTCTCTCGCACACACACACACATTTTCTTCATTCTTTCGACTGTTGGTGGACACCTAGGTTGGCTCCATACCTTGTCTAGTGTGAATCGGGCTGCTATAAACACAAGGTGGCTCTATCGCTGTCGTATGCTGACTTTTGTTCTTTTGGATAATAACAAGGAGTGGTATAGCTGAGCCGTGAGGTGGGTCCATTCCTAGTGGTTTGAGAAATCTCCATACTGCTTTCCAGAGTGGTGTCGCGATTTGCAGCCCCATTAACAATGTTTGAGTGTGCCTTCCCCCACATCCTTGCCAACATTCATTGTTACATGTATTTTTGATGATTGGCATTGTGTTTGGAGTGTGATGGAATCTCAGTGTAGTTTCAGTCTGTCGTCTGCAGACTTCAGGTTGCTAGAGATGTTGTATAGTTTTTATATATTAATTTGCCATTTGAATCTCCTCTTTTGAGAAGTTATCTTTTTAGTTCGTTTGTCAATTTATTAATTAGGTTCTTTTGTTTATTCTTGTTTCTGTATTTTTGTGTGTGTGTGTGTGTGTGTGTGTTTTATTTTTTCCATTCTTTATATATTTTGGATATTAATGCCTTATCTGAGGAGCAGGTGACAATGATCTTCTTTCAGTAGGTTCTCTCTTGAAGTTCTCAATTTTTCCTTTGCTGTGCAGAGCTTTTAAATTGATCCATCCCACTTATTGTTGGTTTTATTTCTTATACTTTGGGAGTCTTGTTAAGGAAGTCAATCCCTGTGTCGAAGTTGGAGTGTTGGACCTATATTCTCATCTAGCGTTTGTAACGTTTCTGGTCTGATTCCTGGGTCTTTGATCCACATTATGTTTTGACTTCTGTGCAGTGTGAGAGACGTAGATGAAGTTTCATTCTTCTACATATGGATATCCAGTTTCCCTAGCACTTTTTGTTTAAAAAGCTGTCTCTTCTCCAAAGTATGTTTGGACCCCACTGCCAACGACCAGATGACTGTAACCATGTGGGTGTGTCTCTGTGTCTTCCATTCCATTCCACTGGTCTTCAGGTCTGTCTTTGCCGCAGCGCCATGCTGTTTTTATGACCATAGCTCTCTGACACTTCACGAGGTCTGGTATTACGATGTCTCCTTCAGGATTCTGGGTCTCTTTATTCTTCCCAAATAATTTTGGGACTGTTTTTTTCTAGTTCTGAGAAGAATGTCATTGGTATTTTGAGGGGGATTGCATTGAATCTCTATAATATATTTGATAGTATGGCCATTTTGACAATATTAACTCTGCTTATCCAAGAACATGGGAGGTCTTTCCATTTTCTGGGGTCTTCTTTAATTTCTTCCTTCAGTGTTCTATACTTTTCCTTGTAGAGGACTTTAATCTTCTTGGTTAGATTTATTCCTAGAGGTTTTATTGGTGGGGGCAGGGCTATTAACAGTGGCATAGTTTTTCTAATTTCTTTTTCAGCAGATTCATTACTAGAATATAGGAAAGCAATTGATTTATGTATGTTGATCTTATAACCTGCTACTTTGCTGAATTCATTTATCAGCGTTTTGGGTCTTTTGGTGAGGCTTTTTAGGTCTTTTAAATATAGGATCATGTCATCAGCAAACAGATAATTTGACTTTTCCTACTTGTATCCCTTTAATTTCTTTCTTTTGACTGATGGCTCTCGCTAGAGTTTCAAGGACTGTATTGAATAGGAGTGGTATTTTTTTGTATTTCTATTTGCTAAAATTTGTTTTGTGCTTTAATATATAATCTAAAATTTAGAGAATGTTTCATGTGCCACTAAGAAGACAGTGAAATCATGTGTTACTGGATAGAATATTCTATAGATGTCTGTTAGGACCATTTGATTAATGGTATTTTTTTGTTATGAAGAGTCTTAATTTATGGTTGGATGATCTACCTAATGGTAAGAGGTGTATTGAAATCACCCAGTATTACTATATTGTAGTCTATTTAAAATTCTATCCTAAGCTTTTAAAATTCTATCCTTATTCTGCATATTAGATTTGATTCTTTCTACTGAGAAAGGTTTGTTTTATCTATGTAGATGCATAAATTTGGGCCATAAATACATACAATCACATCTTATTGTTGGAAGTTCCCATTAACCAGAATGACGTGACCTTCTTTGTCTATTCTGATTAAATTTGTCTTAAAGTCCACTTTGATATGAGAGTAGCTACCCCTGCTTGCTTTCGGTTTTCATCTGCATGTCTCCCCACCCTCTCACCTTCAGTCTGTGGAGGTCTTTGTAATATGAGCACCTTGTTGACCACATATGGTTGGGTCATGTTTTATAATCCAACCTGCCAGGCTAGGTCTTCTGATTGGAGAGGTTAAACCATTTATATTCAATGTTATTACAGAGTGATAATATTAATTCCCTAAGCTGGTTTTCATTTTCACTTTTCAGTTCTTCTGCATGGAAGACTTCATTGAGCATGTTCACAGTCCAGGCAGAGTGGCTGAGAATGCTTTCCATGGCTGCTTATCATTTCATGTTCATTTCTGAAGGAGTTCTGCTGGATAAAGTAATCTTTTTTGGTAACTGTCTTCTTTCAGCCTTCCTGGCTTTTAGGATATGGTTGAGATCTCAGTTGAAACCTTTACCTCTAAAGGTGACTAGCCATTTTTCTCTGGCAGCTTTTAAAATTCTACCCTTTTTCTGCATAATAGATATATTCATTACAATGGGTCTTGAAGAGAATGTTTTTTGATCTGGCCAATTTGGGGTTCTACATGCTTCTTTATTTGTATTTCCATCTCTTTCCTGAGATTTGGAAAGTTTTCAAATATTATTTTATTGAAGAGATTGTGCATTCCTTTAGTGTGTATTTTGGAGCCTTCTACTCCAGTGATTCTTAGATTAGTCTCAATGTTATCCCAGGTTTCTTGAATATTCTGGCCATGGTTTCTTAACATCTTTTCTTTATTGTTGACATTATTTTCAAGATTATATACAGGACTGAAAAATCTATCTTCAAAGTGGCCTAATTGATTGGTAATGTTTTCCACTGAATTCTTATTTTGATTTATTGATTCCTTCATTTCCAGAATTTCCATTTGGCTCTTTTTTCAGAATCTCCTTTTAAATCCTTCACTTCCTGTATTTTCTAGGTTAATCTCTTACATCTTCTTTTAGTTAACTCAACATTTTAATGATGAACTTTCTAAACTCTTTCTCAGACATTTCCTCCACTGTGGTGTCACTGGAGTTAGTGGCTGTTTGGGGTGGTTCGTTCCCTTGCTGATTCATACGTTTGCATGTCTACCCATCTACTGGGGTGATCATTGCCTCTTCTTTTATGCAAGGGACAATTTAGTGAGCTTCTCTCTCTTAAGAGCCCAGTACCCCTGCATTGATAGCTTTACTAATGAATGTCCTCTGCTGTTCCCAGAGTCAGCACCACTTTGAGAGAAACCACTGAACCCAATTTACCACAATCATTTCAGAGCAAAGATACATACTATTCAACCTCAGGAACAATAAACTAGAAAGAAAACATGCAGGTGACTCAGCCCTGCAGCCTCTGGGAACAGTGTCCCTTTGCTGACCACAGAGACTCCACCCACCCCAGGACACAGGCCTTCACAGCCTCAGGGGACTCCTGGGCCCTGGACGATAGGCCGAGTGAGAAGAGGGTGATCCTGGTACCAATGGGCAGAGCAGGTGAGGAGACAGACAGCTGGCATCTGGTTGGCCTTCAGCCTCAAGCACAGGGTAATGCCACGGGGGGGGGGGGGTTCCAGAGAAACAGGTCTCTGGCAGCAGCAGCTGAGACACAACCCGCGGGCACCACACAGTTGAGGCCCTCGGTGCACCGGCAGGCAGAGAGGTGGGATGCAAGTGGAGGCCTCCGTCATCAGGGCCTTGGGGGTGACACCTTCAGATGGCTGCCCACGAGGTGTAGGGTGACAGGAGCCTGGGGTCAGGGCTCACAGCCTCTGGGTCCAGCCCTTCAGGCTCTCTGCTTCTCAGATCCTCGGGGTGTTGCCAGGTGGGTGGCTAGAACAGCCTAAGAGGAAGGCAGTGCCAGGGCACTGGGAAGGCAAGGCCCGCCCTCCACTGCTCCCCATCGGGCACCTTCCCAGGGCAGCTGCCAGGCAGGAACTGCCCATAAACACCTGCGGGACGCGGCTGCAGGCGGCTAACACCATTTAGAGCTGTTTCTTTGTTTCAGATGAGGCTCTTCAGAGAAGAATGCCTAGAGCCAGCTCAAACCAGTCAGAGCCAGGCTCCTCTTTGGGTCAAGCAGAGGAAGCTTTGATTCCGTGATCTCAGTAGAATGCCACACCCAAGCCCCACAGAAGGCCCTTCTGCCATCTGTAGGATGCCACCTGTGAAGAAGCGCCACCTTGAACTGCAGGTCTGGGAAGTGTCCGCCCCAAGGGCCACGCCAGGTCTCTGCAGTAGGACCCTTCCCAGGTCTCCCCAGGAACACCCCTGGCTCTGGGCAGTTCTCGGTGCTCTCCTACCTGCTGAAAGCAATGACCCTTCGCTGGCTTCCACCCGCTAAGGGGAAACCACTGCGTTAGTGTACAAAGCTTCCCAAGTTGGAAAAATGACAAAGGGATCCAGCCCATGTGGGCAAATGAGGGTTTATGGGTTGTCCAGCCCTATCCCCATCGTGGAAACAGCCCTGCCTTGTGGATCCTCGGGGACAGGTAAGGAGAGTGAGCCTGGAGGTCCAGGTGACTCCAGGCCAGAAGTGGCTCAGCCCACAGCTCATTCACCTGTCAGTCACTCAGGCTGGCTGCCTGTCCTCCGTAAACTAGCATCCCCTGGGGGTTGCATGGCTGGGGGTGCACTTGCCCCCCTTGCTTGTGCCCTGGAGCTGGCTGCCCGCAGGAAGGCAGCTCCCCACAGCCACCAGCCAGGCCAACCCTTTCTGCCTGGCCATGGCAGCAGCAGAGGGTGAGAGGAGGGCCCCTACGTCCCTCCCCTGAGCTTGCCCCACGAGTCCTCCTTCAGAAGCCGGTGTCCCTCCAAGACCCTGACCACCCCTGCAGATGTGCGGTGGGACGTCCTTCCCCTCACCTCCCAGCAAACTCCCAAGTCCTGCCTGGCACTGGGTGCACACTCCCAGGGCACACCTCTTAAAGCAGGGGTCACCTAGCGGATGGGGTGGCTCTGGAAGGGGTCAACTTGTGGAAAGGGCCTCAGCTGAAATCCAAACCCCCTTCCCAAGTCCAGTCTCCTGGGACAAAGCTGATCAAAGACTGGAGCCCGAGGGACGCACCGCGGGAGAAGGCCCACCTGCCAGCACCCGTGCCCTTGGTGGAGGCCGCCGGGCTGTGAACCCAGCGGGGAGCCGTCCTCTCCAGGAGATGGCCTCGCCCTGTGGGGTGCTCCGCGGCTCCGGCGCCCTTGGCCGCTGTGGTGGCTCGATGGGCGGGGGCAGCAGGACACACCTGGCCGCCGGATGCCCCCCGCCCAGCGCCCTCTCCGTCCCCCACGCCTGGCCCACCTCCGGGCCTTCGCTACCTGCTGCCCCGTGCAGGGCTCTGAGGCGACACCAGAGAGGACAGCCGCAGGCCGGGGTCCTTGGGCTGACCCCTGGACGCGGGGAGGCAGGGGCCGCTCCTTAGTCGGGGCGGTCTGTGCCCAGACGCCTGCAGGTGCATGATGCCCGGGCTCCCCGCCAGGTGGACGCCTCCCGGGGCGGTTGGCCTGGGTACCGACTGTCCCAGTGAGGCGCGTGGGGGAGCTGGACGGCAGGGCGGGGCCTCCGAGGGGCGTGGCCGACAGGGCCGGTGTGGGCGGGGACAGTGGGCGTGGTCTCTGCCAGCAAGGCCTCGAAGGGCGGGGCCTGCGAGGGAGGGGCCTGCGAGGGGGCCGCCGGGGCCAGCGGAGGGGCTGGGCCTGTGAGAGGCGGGGCCCCCAGATCCTGCGGCGGGGCGGGGCCTGTGAGGGGCGGGGCCCCCAGATCCTGCGGCGGGGCGGGGCCTGTGAGGGGCGGGGCCCCCAGATCCTGCGGGGGGCGGGGCCTGTGAGGGGCGGGGCCCACGCGGCCCCCGGGAGACCCCGCCCCTAGAATCCTATTATCCCGGCGACTCAGGAGGCTGGGACTCAGGAGGCTGAAACAGGAGGATCCAGAGTTCAAGGCCAGCCCTGGGCAGTGTGAAGTCCTGCCTCAAAATGAAGCATGAAGAGGCCTGGAAATGTACAGCTCGGTAGAACGTGCCCAGGGGCTCAATCCCTAGGGCCAAAAAATAATAATAATCCACGTAAGAAATTGCTATGTGCCATATAAAATTAAAATAGCTAGATCTGTAAGTCAAGGAGGGAAGGGAATTATGAACTCCTCCTCACAGAATAAATTTCTTCCTGGTCTTGATCTCTTAGATGATCTTCCACCCATTGGAGCTGAAAGAAATATTTCTGTGCACTTACTGTTATTAAGTGATAAAAGGTCAAAGCTGTGAGCACCCTAATCCTCACTGAGCACTTCATTCGTGTTTGTGTTTGTTTTTTTCAGGTTTAGGGATGTTCCCGAAATTCACGTCACTATACTTCAGGGAAATGGAATGACAATGAGTGCCACATTTATTTTTCAATCATACAACGGTTGAGACTTCACTCTGGTTCAACAAGAGGCCACACAGATTTCTTCTCAATCTCTACGTCCTACTCAAACTGCATATTTAAGAACACTGCAAATTAGACATTATTTCTAGATGGTAAGTTAGCTGAAATGTTGGTCTGTGCTGCTGATTATTTTGTATACCTATAAACATATATTCAAAAATTTTAACAATATTAGCAAATGGACTCCATTCTTCACAACCAATATAATTCTAGCCCAGAAAGGAAAGTGTAGCAATACCTTTCACCACATAGCAATAAAGTAGAAAAAAAAGTCTTGATGGTATCAACAGATACTGAAAAAATAAAGTTAAGCAGCCGTTTCTAGGAAAAGCACTAATAAAAGCAAGAATAGAAGAATACTACTTAAAATTAATTTACCTTAAAAAAGTCATATCAATATTATTCTAACTTGCCAGATATGAAAATCATTTCAATTAAAATCAGGAATTGGAGAAAGATGTTACAATGTCACTGCACAATGTCAACCTGGAGTGTGTGATCATAGGAAGGTACAACACCGAAATTGCTGTTTTGAATTATAGGAAAAAGCCCCCAAAACTGAAGATTAGATTGTTTGTCTAAAGAAGGTATCTCTAAAATAATTTAAAAAGAAACAATAGGAATCATTTAAAAACATTTGAAAAGGTGACTGGATACTTACTAAATACAAAGCAGACAATTACATTTTCTATCCCACAGTGTGCATGAAGACATAAAAATGTGCAATGATGAATACCTGAATATTGTTATATTTGCAAAATTTTGAGAAAGAATTTTTAAGGATGAATAAAGCACATAAAACAAAATCTGGCAAATAGAAAGTCATATTGTGCCCTTGAATTTAAAGATTTGGTGTAAAAGTGTTCATTGTCCTCAAAGGATTGAAACTTTATTGCAATTCCAAACAGAATCTCAACAAATTTTCTTTTAATTGGATAAAATGGTCTTAATGTTTTCTTGAAAGCAAAAATAGATGCCTCATAAAAGTCAAGAAATATTTCTAAATCTAAAGTGAGAGAGGAACTGCATTTTCAATTATCAGAATACTCAGTTAAATTTTGTAATCAAATCACCATTATATTGACCTGGGACATGCCATGAACAAGTGAACGGATGAGAATCCGCAACCACATCCCAGTGCAGTCAAAAGTCAGACAAAGTGCATCTCAAAGTTGGTGGTTCAATTCAGTGTAGAAGACTAGGTCACTTAAGAAGTCACATTGCCACATTTGCCTTCTCATGGAGGGGAAAACAGAGTTGTATACTTGTTTTACTATTTTACACTAAACTAAAAACAAAACTAAAGACATGGATGGATTTAAAAAAACAATTTAGATATAAAAAAATAATAAAAAATTCTAGAAGAATATTAGACTTCACATTTAAGAAGAGATAGATAAAATCTTAACAAAGTCAGAAAAGCTAAAATTTACAAAAGAAAGAAAAGGTATACTTGACTATGTGAAAATCGCAAAACCCATATGGCAAGGTAACGTAGACAAACCAAAGATAAATAATAGATCAGAACACACGACACTCAGGGGGCAACAGATGTTGCCTAGAACATACAAGGAGTTCTTACAAAATGACAATCATACAGCTACCAAAGTTCTGAAAATAAGGCAGGCAATCATAGGAAAGCAGCTTGCATGGTAGAAGTACTTAAGGGAAATCCCACAAGCAGCACAGTAGATGAGGCTGAATCAGGAAGAAGTCACTTTGTCACAGCAGCACACCCACTGCGGGAGCCACTTGTCACTGGTGCGGTTTGACCCCATGTCTCCTTGTTGGTCTTGGTCTGCGCGACCTGCCCACTGTGGACGGTCGCCCCTCTGTTAGCTCTAAGGACGTCCATGTCCAGCTGGCTGCCCCCACACCGTGCACATGTGCAGCACAGTTGTTATTTCCTCTCATCGTATTGATACTTGTATCATTATAGAGTGACCTTCTTTGTCCCTTTTTTGTGATTTTAAACTTAGATTCTGTTTTATTGGATTGATGCCATTTCCTTGCTGGCTTTTGGTGTCTATGTGTGTGGAATATCTTTTCCATTTCTTCACTTTCAATAGGTGTGTCTTTCCTGGTGAAGTGGATTCTGGGGGCCGTGTATTATTGGGTCTAGTTTTTCTTCCATCTATTTGTATCTTTTAATGGGGAGATTTAACTCATTTAATGCCATGGTTATCAGTGAGTATGGGCCCACTACTCTCATTTTGTTGACTTTTGTCTGGTTGCTGTGCATATCCTCTGTTCCTTTCCCTCTCTGGTCATTCATCCTTGCAGTGTGGTTTGCTGTGCTGACAACCTTTGATATTTTCTATTTCTCTTTGTGTATCTACTCAACCATGAGTTTTACACTTTCAAGAGTGCCAGGGATGGTGATTATCATCTTTTTATTTCTAATAGGGGACTCCTTCAGCATTTCTTATAAGATTGGTGTGTTGCTAATGAATTCTTTCAGTTTTTTCTGGTCTTGAAGGTTTTATTCCGCCTTCATTTCTGAAGGGTAACTTGGCTGGGTTTATGGTATTCTTGGTTGGCACTTGGGGGGCATTGCACTAAATACTGCCAAGTGCACTGATCCAACAAGGTCACAGACACTAGGATCCCACTTTTGTAAATGTCTGACAAGAAGACGATGCATGTACATGCACACGTGAACATGTGTGTGTGTTCTAAGATTGAGTGAGTATGGAAATTGGCAGGTCCTGAGTTACCAGCGTGGTTTTCCCTGGTAGAGCATGTAGGAGGGCATAAAAAGGAGGACTGATTAGTAGGGTAAGGAGAAGATAAAAAGAAATTTAAACAATCATTAGAAAAATCATATTTTATAAGACTTCGTGTACTCATGTGAGCTTCTTTTTCTTTTATTTTGTGAACGTCATGTATGTATTTAGATATATCCCTGAAAATAACTTGAAATCAAATTTGAGAATGCTGGGACTCTGTTTCCCAAACCATGTTCCGCAGGCACGAGCACTGCAGGAGCTTCTGCATGACGGCCTGACCACGGCCTGCTCCATTAGAAACTCGGGCTCTCCCTGGTGACACCTGATCCAGGCGAGGCAGCTTGGTGATAGCCGCAGCCGAGGCAGCTCTGGCTGTTCTCCGTGCCTGTGCAATGGCTGCCAAGTATCACCCTGTCTGATTTCCAGATACCTGTCAAGGATTCAAGATTTATTGTAGAAAACATGACTCTGAGGGGAGAGAGTGTGTCTGTGAGTGAAGGCCAGAGGACTGGCGAAGGGCTGGGCATCGCAGAGGGCTTGGTACAGCAGGGAGCAGGCTCACAGAACACAGGTCTAGACTTCTGACTCTCCTGGGTACCTGGCCTGCAGAGCAGGGGCAGCTGCCAGAGCCACAGAGCCTCTGGCCAGTCCAGTGAAAGCCAGTCCTGGGCTCCCTAGTGTCAGTGTAGGCTCTGCCATGGCTGACAGAGTGAGTCAGGTGGCAGCTTGAGACCTGTGTCCTTTTCTGTAACATGAACCCTTTTCTTGGGATTGTCACGTGGAGTCAATAGTGTAACTCTAGAGGGAATCTGGAACACACCAAGCCGGGGCTCCACCCCTCACTCTGCACCCGTGGCTATTCGGTCCCATCACCATGGCAAATGAGCCAGTGGCCCCCGAGGCAGGAGGATGGGAGAGAGGCACAGACAGAGGAAGAGGTGGGCGGGAGGGAGAAGGGGAGAACAGGAGGAGAAAGAGCAGAAAGGCAGGAGCGGCCGGACCCGGCCTCCAGGGCTGTGTGCCTGCGTCCCGAGGGCTGTGATGATTGGTATCGCCTCGGCACCCAGAGCCAGCCTTCTGCCGCGCTCAGCTGGACATGGGGGAAGCCATGAGGGGTATCACAAAGACAGCTCATGAGCTCGGCTTCTGCACAGTCATTAAGTTCTTTTCCTGGAAAAGCATTTATTAACAGGCTGAGTGTGGCTCAGGGCAGCCACAATCCAGGGCCCTGCAGTGTGGAAGGAAGCTTCCGAAAGCCTGAGTAGTGGAAGGACCTTGTTTCTCACACAAATGCTTGAAGTACAGAAGATGCCTGCAGAACCCGTACCACAGTGGGGAGTGCAGTTCACCGTGGGGTCTGGCCCGTATCCTGCACCCAAAGCATGGTCCCTAGGAGAAGAAACCCTAAGACAGTAAGTGTGCTCAGTGTTTACCACATCCGAGAAGGCTGGTGACATCGGGAATATCAGAAGCACTGTCCCCTCCTGGGGCTGGGGTGGCCCCGGACCCACCGTGCTGAGCCCTCGCTCCACCACCCAGCTGTACCGGGCCCGTCACCCAAAAGAAGCACATCCTATGGACATGAGCTATTTAGCTCTCTATGTTGGGTTTTCAAGACTTGATTATGAAGTTTTCAAACATTCGTCGTTGGGAAGCCTTTGTGTCGCGCTGTGTGGGACCGGGAGCCGAGAAGCTCTTCGGGCTCCAGGCCGCACTGACCACTCGGGGCAGGACCTCGCCTGTGCCGGCATCGTGCCACTCCCCTCCTGTCCCCCACCCTGGACAGCAGCCTCCACTCCCGTTAGGAGAAAAGTCTGTTTTCTTCTCTTACAACTCCTATTCCAGCAGTGCCGGGAGGTGGCTGTCCCCGCACACCGTCTGAAGGCCCGGACGCTGCGCACAGCCCTCCCTGCTGGGTCTCCCACGGCGCCCGGCCCCTGCGGGGTCTCTCTGCTCAGGGTATCTCTGGCTGGTTGGCCTTGTCCTCGGCTTCTGGGGGGTTGGGGTCACACAAGGTGCCGTCTGGCTTCTCAGGGGCTGGGGCCGCGCCAAGGTCCAGTCCTGTCTGATCTCAGTTTCCAGCAGGTCACACGTGAACCCCCGCAGACTGGCTGCTTCACTTCCTGGGCGGTGAGGCTTAGCCAGAGGCTGTGCTGTCCCTTCAGAGGCACATCTGTGTCACCCTGTGCTCAGACCGCTGTTAGGTCTTCTCTCATGAGACCCTTGGGGCTGGAGACATGGGCAGTGGGCTCGCAATTTCACCTTTGTCCTGTTCAGTCAGCTATATGCCTTTGAGTGACGGTGTGTGCCCAGCGTTGTGTAAATTCTTACTGCAGGACGACCTCACCCATGCCGGCGTGGCAGAACTGGACATCTGTAGGAATGGGTTTCCCACTAGAGACGAGGGAGCAGAAGCACACAGGTGCAGGAAGCAGCCAGCCGGGCATGGGGTCTGGCCCAGCGTGCTGCACCCAGAGCCTGGCTACCAGGTGCACGTTGTCATCTCAACCTGGCGGTCACTCCACTCTAAAAGTCCCCCCATGTAACTGTTAGCCTGGGCCATGACCTCCTCCCCAGGGGACCGAGTGCTGGAGCCAGCACTGGGCCTCACAGGCTCAGCATGGTGCTGCCCCTTGCCAGCCCCAAGGCCTGAACCCCAAGCCTCAGGGACTTGGCCTGCACAGGAGGGACGATAACAACCATCTCCTAGGTGCCTGTGAGGTCAAAGGTGATGGTGCTCAGCCAGGAAGATGCAGGCCCCGGCCACTGGCAGGCAGTCCACACAGTGCTATTCTGAGCCTGCAGGAGGCGAGTCCTGACTCCCACTGGTGAGACAGCATAGCTCTTCCCAAGTCACATCCTTTCCAGATACTAAGATGATAAATGTCAGGTATGTTGACGTGTTCCTTTGAAAAGGCAATTTTAAAAAGATCTGTAATACCCAGAGAAGAAGAAAGGGCTATTAGTATCCTCGTCTTTGTGGCTGTTAATAGAGAACTTTAACACTACTGGGTCCAAAATCCACGCTCACTGGGCAGCAGGGTGGAAGGGCTGGCGCTCCGAGCTCAGGGCTCTGTCAGGCACAGTGAGGGAGCCACGGCTGGTGGCTGAGCTTGAGCCGCCCTTTCCTTATTTTCAGCGTAGCTCCAAGTTTTCAAAGCTCCAGGACTTTTTAGATAAACACTGGAAATGGTGGGTTTGACTCATGTTACAGACGGTTTCCTTTAAAATACAGATGTGGAGAGAAAGCTTCAGCATTTTAATCTTTTCTAAATATGGTGTCCTTGAAATACAGTGGGAAAAGTCTGAGGGCTGAGGACGGGCGGGGTGGCCCTGCCTGCCAGCTGCGTGGCTGGCGACGGCGCCTTCTCATAGGCTCAGCGTCCTTATCTTCCAAATAAGAGGCGCACGAATTCCTTCCAGCTGTGCAGCCCTGTGCAGTAAACAGCTGAGCATCTTCTACTCATGAACTTTTGATGTTTTATTTTTAAAGTGTACAATCAGGGGGGACAGGAAATGGGAGGAGCTTGGAATGAACTTAACCCAATTCTCCTGTGTACTTTTATGAATGTGCCACAGTGAATCTCCCCTTATGTAACTCTGTGAACCACTGATTTCTAAAAACTATGAATAAACAGAAGGAAGATAGTGCAGCAGAGAAGGGGGGGGGGCGGGGAGGCGAGAAGGAGAAGCCCTGGGAACTGAATTGGAGCAAGTTCTACTTCATGCTTGTATGACCGTATAGAAACGAACCCCAATACTATGTATGACTTTAAAAAAACACTAATACAAAAGAGAAAGAAAAACTTTCATAGCTAGTGATTCCTTAAAGGAAATACTTGCTTATATTAAATCCACGAACACCTCTAGAACTAAAAACCAAATTCCTTTGTTGTGATTCCACTGAATTGTCTGTAGTAAAGAAAAGCAATTTGTAATAATCTTAATAATAAAAATAAAGTGAATAAAGTGAACATAGAGCATTAAAATATGGAGCTGTGTGGCATGAAATTGCCTATTTTATGAATATGGGTTTCAGGCTTCTTGGAGAGGCACCTGGTGGCTGCTCACTGGAGGAAAATAGGCTGCGATTAGCTGTAGTAATCAGTTCAGAATCAAGCCACATGCCAGATATGAAAGGCTTTTGTAGGCATAGGAACCCAGTGCAAGGTGCACCGCTTTCATTTTACAAACGATAACTCTATTTCAAAATATTTTACCACCATATGAAAAAATGAAGCACAGCTCATTATAAATGAAATGAATTTTATGTGGAAATCTCAATTACAGAAGGAAAAATCTGTTACTTATTCTTAGACATTGAGATTCAAAAAATTTGTGCAGTCAAGATTTCTAATGCACATATAGGTACTTATGGGCATGTGTGTATTTGTGCACGATGCATGTGGGTTATTGCCAATAGGCTCCGTGAGCTTCAGAGCATGCTGTTTGTCCAGCAGGCCTGTGGGAAAGCTCCTCCTGGTGGGGCTGTCCCGCCAGGCAGGCCCTCTACCCCTCAGCCTCAGCTCCTGCACATCAGGAAGGGAACCCCAATAGCCCCCAGAACCCCCAAAAGGGTGCCCCACCAGGGTGCGTCCAGCCAACCTAGGACCCCGGGTGCCAGCCAGTGCCTAAGCGCCACGGAAAGCCTCGTTGAGAGCGACGGAACCACGTGTCCCTGAGTGACTCTGTGGACTCCCCTGGCCCCCTCCAAGTCCTGGTGGCTGCTGGCCTGTGCACCGTTTCTGGGTCTACTTGATGGCTTGCCGTGGACTTCCTCTACCTGGGTTTTGGCTCCCCCTCTCCCAGGATCTCTTGAGACAGCCTGTCAGTTTGCAGGCGTATTTTAAAAGGTGGCTCTCTGACTGCTTTTTGTAAAAACATTACCTAATTCCTGATCTAGATCACAATACAAAAACCCTCTCCGTCCCAGTGAAATTAGCCTGGAGAGACCTCTCAAGTCCATTCTCTCTCTGTATTCATCCAGGAGACAGCTACGTGGCCAGACACTCCCTGGAGAGCAGAAGGAGGCGGCTCGGGTCTAGGGGAGAAGGGGGGAGAGCGTGGACACCTTGCAATGCAGATGCACACACCCGTGGGGCTCCACGGACTCACACAGTCCCAGGGGCTGCCAGCTGCAGTGCTCAGGGGCACCACAAAGTGACTGGTGGTGTTAATTACCATCAGCACTCGTCACTCGGCATTGCCACCAGTGAATGATGCGTGTGTGTCTTCCATGTGGTCTCCACACCATGGCCTCCTCCGACGGGAAGAGGCTGAGTTCCTGCCTCCCTGATCTGCCACTTGTGAGCTTTTTAATCTGGTTGCCCTGGGACTTTTAATGATCATTTAATCAACCTTAAAGTACTCGCTGAAGAACTCTAACTAAGCACTGTGATTTAAGTGCTGAGGTTAGTGAGATTGTCTCCAGGGGAATTGGTGCTCAGTGTGTCTCTAGGGCAACCGCCACTCTGTTGGAAAACAGGGATGGGAACAATGAAACTCTTTGAATTTAAGGAAACATCATATTTGAAGATCAGGGTTGATGGAGAGATGTAACCAAACACATCCTAATGATACAGAAGAGCAGGCTGTTGCATCAATGCCACAGTTACTCAAAGGCAGGAATCAAGAAAATCCCCTGTGATACAATAGTTTTGTTTGGATAGTTGGGGTTTTATCTTTATCTGTTTTTTTTTTTTTTATTTTTTGATATATTTTATCTGCTGGTGTTTACAATTTGGCTTCAGGAGAATCTGGAGGAACTGATCAGCTCTGGAAGCAACAGAGACACACCTAGGAGCAGAGCAGGAACTTTTATTTAAGCCGAACCAGAGAAGGACAAGGGAACTTTCTGTTTTCCTTTTCTTTTTTTAATTCTTATTTTTTTAATTTCTGAGTTTTCTAAATTCCTCTCTGCTTTGGATCTCACCCCCTACTGTAGATCTCACCCCATGCTGTGAATCTCACTTTCTGCTGTGGATCTCACCTCCTGCTGTGGATCTCACCCCCTGCTGAGGATATCACCTCCTGCTGTGGTCTCACCTTCTGCTGTGGATCTCACCCCCTGCTGTGGATCTCACCCTGCTGTGGATCTCACCTCCTGCTGTGGATCTCACCCCCTGCTGAGGATATCACCTCCTGCTGTGGTCGCACCTTCTGCTGTGGATCTCACCCCCTAATGTGGATCTCACCCCCTGCTGTGGATCTCAACTCCTACTGTGGATCTCACCTCCTGCTGTGATTCTCACCCCTGCTGTGGATCTCACTCCCTACTGTGGATCTCACACCCTGCTGTGGATCTCACCCTGCTGTGGATCTCACCTCCTGCTGTGGATCTCACCCCCTACTGTGGATCTCACCCCCTGCTGTGGAGCTCAGCCCCTACTGTGGATCTTACCCACTGCTGTGGATCTCACCCCCTATGGTGGATCTCACCTTCTGCTAGGGATCTCACCTACTGCTGTGATTCTCACCCCTTCTGTGGATCTCACTCTCTGCTGTGGATCTCACCTCCTGCTGTGGATCTCACTCCCTGCTGTGATTCTCACCCCTTCTGTGGATCTCACTCTCTGCTGTGGATCTCACCCCTCCTGTGGATCTCACTCCCTGCTGTGGATCTCACCCTGCTGTGGATCTACCTCCTACCCTGGATCTCACTCCCTGCTGTGGATCTCACCCCCTGCTGTGGATCTCACCCTGCTGTGGATCTACCTCCTGCTGTGGATCTCACTCCCTGCTGTGGATCTCATGCCCTGGTGTGGATCTCACCCCTGCTGTGGATAACACCCCCTGGTGTGGATCTCACCCCTGCTGTGGATCACACCCCCTGGTGTGGATCTCACCTCCTGCTGTGGATCTCACCTCCTGCTGTGGACCTCACCCCCTGGTGTGGATCTCACCTCCTGCTGTGGATCTCACCCGTTGCTGTGGATCTCACCTCCTGCTGTGGATCTCACCTCCTGCTGTGGATCTCACCCGTTGCTGTGGATCTCACCTCCTGCTGTGGATCTCACCTCCTGCTGTGGATCTCATCCCCTGATGTGGATCTCACCTCCTGCTGTGGATCTCACCCGTTGCTGTGGATCTCACCCCCTGCTGTGGATCTCACCTCCTGCTGTGGATCTCACCCGTTGCTGTGGATCTCACCTCCTGCTGTGGATCTCACCTTCTGCTGTGGATCTTACCTTCTGCTGTGGATCTCGCCCCTTGCTGTGGATCTCACCTCCTGCTATAGATCTCACCTCCTGCTGTGGATCTCACCCCTCCTGTGGATCTCACTCTCTGCTGTGGATCTCACCTCCCGCTGTGGATCTCACACCCTGGTGTGGATCTCACCCCGTGCTGTGGATCTCACCCCCTGGTGTGGATCTCACCTCCTGCTGTGGATCTCACCCCTATTGTGGATCTCACCCCCTGGTGTGGATCTCGCCCCCTGCTGTGGATCTCACCTCCTGCTATAGATCTCACCTCCTGCTGTGGATCTCACCCCCTGCTGTGGATCTCACTCCCTGCTGTGGACCTCACCCCCTGGTGTGGATCTCACTACTCCTATATATCTCACCCCTCCTGTGGATCTCACCACCTACTGTAGATCTCACTCCCTGCTGTGGATCTCATTTCCTGCTGTAGATCTCACCCCTTACTGTGGATCTCACATTCTGCTATGGATCTCACTCCTGCTGTGGATCTCACCACTTACTGTGGATCTCACATTCTGCTGTGGATCTCACCCCTGCTGTGGATCTCACTCCCTGATGGACATCTCACCCCCTACTGTGGATCTCACTTTCTGCTGTGAATCTCACCCCCTGCTCTGGATCTCACCTTCTGCTGTGGATCTCACCTTCTGTTGTGGATCTCACCCCCTACTGTGGATCTCACCCCCTTCTGTGGATCTCACCCCTCCTGTGGATCTCACCTCCTGCTGTGGATCTCACCTCCTGTTGTGGATCTCACCTTCTGCTGTGGATCTCACCCCCTGCTGTGAATCTCACCTCCTGCTCTGATTCTCACCCCTGGTGTGGATCTCACTCCCTGCTGTTGATCTCACCCCCTACTGTGGATCTCACCCCCTCCTGTGGATCTCACTCCCTGCTGTGGATCTCACCTCCTACTGTGGATCTCACCCCCTACTGTGTATCTCACCTCCTGCTGTGATTCTCACCTCCTGCTGTGCTTATCACCCCCTTCTGTGGATCTCACCTCCTGCTTTGGATCTCACCTCCTGCTGTGGAGCTCACCCCTTACTGTGGATCTTACCCACTGCTGTGGATCTCACCCCCTATGGTGGATATCAACTTCTGCTGTGGATCTCACCTCCTGCTGTGGATCTCACCTCCTGCTGTGATTCTCACCCCTGCTGTGGATCTCACCCCTCCTGTGGATCTCACTCCCTGCTGTGGATCTCAACCCTGCTCTGGATCTCACCCTGCTGTGGATCTACCTCCTGCCCTGGATCTCACTCCCTGGTGTGGATCTCACTCCCTGCTGTTGATCTCACCCCCTACTGTGGATCTCACCCCCTCCTGTGGATCTCACTCCCTGCTGTGGATCTCACCTCCTACTGTGGATCTCACCCCCTACTGTGTATCTCACCTCCTGCTGTGATTCTCACCTCCTGCTGTGCTTATCACCCCCTTCTGTGGATCTCACCTCCTGCTTTGGATCTCACCTCCTGCTGTGGAGCTCACCCCTTACTGTGGATCTTACCCACTGCTGTGGATCTCACCCCCTATGGTGGATATCAACTTCTGCTGTGGATCTCACCTCCTGCTGTGGATCTCACCTCCTGCTGTGATTCTCACCCCTGCTGTGGATCTCACCCCTCCTGTGGATCTCACTCCCTGCTGTGGATCTCAACCCTGCTCTGGATCTCACCCTGCTGTGGATCTACCTCCTGCCCTGGATCTCACTCCCTGCTGTGGATCTCACTCCCTGCTGTGGATCTCTCTCCTTGCTGTGGATCTCACCTTCTGCTATGGATCTCACCCCCTGCTGTGGATCTCACCTCCTGTTGTGGATCTCACCTTCCGCTGTGGATCTCACTTCCTGCTGTGGATCTCACCCCCTACTGTAGATCCCATGCCCTGCTGTGGATCACAATCCCTACTGTTGATCTCACCTTCTGCTGTGGATCTCACCTACTGCTGTGGATCTCACCTTCTCTGTGGATCTAACCTGCTGTGGATCTCACCTCCTGCTGTGGATCTCAACTCCTGTTGTGAATCTCACCTCCTGCTGTGATTCTCACCCCTGCTGTGGATCTCACTCCCTGCTGTGGATCTCACCTACTGCTGTGGATCTCACCCCTGCTGTGGATCTCACCTCCTGCTGTGATTCTCACCCCCTACTGTGTATCTCACGTCCTGCTGTGGTTATCACCCCCTTCTGTGGATCTCACCCCCTACTGTGGATCTCACCCCCTCCTATGGATCTCACTCCCTGGTGTGGATCTCACCTCCTGCTGTGGATCTCACCCCCTACTGTGTATCTGACCTCCTGCTGTGATTCTCACCCCCTACTGTGTATCTCACCTCCTGCTGTGGTTATCACCCCCTTCTGTGGATCTCACCCCCTACTGTGGATCTCACCCCCTACTGTGGATCTCACCCCTCCTGTGGATCTCACCTCCTGCTGTGGATCTCACCTCCTGTTGTGGAGCTCACCCCTTACTGTGGATCTTACCCACTGCTGTGGATCTTACCCACTGCTGTGGATCTCACCCCCTATGGTGGATATCACCTTCTGCTGTGGATCTCACCTCCTGCTGTGGATCTCACCTCCTGCTGTGATTCTCACACCGTCTGTGGATCTCACCTCCTGCTGTGGAGCTCACCCCTTACTGTGGATCTCACCCCTCCTGTGGATCTCACTCCCTGCTGTGAATCTCACCCCCTGCTCTGGATCTCACCTCCTGCCCTGGATCTCACACCCTACTGTGGATCTCACTCCCTGCTGTGGATCTACCTCCTGCCCTGGATCTCACACCCTACTGTGAATCCCACTCCCTGCTGTGGATCTCTCTCCCTGCTGTGGATCTTACCTTCTGCTGTGGATCTCACCCCCTGCTGTGAATCTCACCCCCTGCTGTGGATCTACCTCCTGCCCTGGAACTCACACCCTACTGTGGATCTCACTCCCTGTTGTGGATCTCTCTCCCTGCTGTGGATCTCACCTTCTGCTGTGGATCTCACCCCCTGCTGTGGATCTCACCCCCTGCTGTGGATCTACCTCCTGCCCTGGATCTCACACCCTACTGTCGATCTCACTCCCTGCTCTGCATCTCTCTCCCTGCTGTGGATCCCACCTTCTGCTGTGGATCTCACCCCCTAATGCGGATCTCATCCCCTGCTGTGGATCTCACCTCCTGCTGTGGATCTCGCCTCTTGCTGTGGATCTCACCTCCTGCTGTGGATCTCACCTCCTGCTGTGGATCACACCCCCTACTGTGGATCTCACCTTCTGCTGTGGATCTCACTCCCTGCTGTGGATCTCACCCACTGCTGTGGATCTCACCCCTACTGTGGATCACCTCCTGCTGTGAATCTCACCCCCTACTGTGGATCTCACCTCCTGTTGTGGATCTCACCCTATACTGTGAATTTCACCCCCTGTTTTGGACCTCACCCCCTGCTGTGGATCTCACCTCCTACTGTGGATCTCAGCCCCTACTCTGGATCACCCTCCCTGCTGTGGATCTCAACCCCTGCTGTGGTTATCACCCCCTGTTGTGGATCTCACTCTCTGCTGTGGATCTCACACCCTATACCGGATCTCACCCCCTGCTGTGGATATCACCTTCTGCTCTGGATCTCACCTCCTGCTGTGGAGCTCAGCCCCTACTGTGGATCTTACCCACTGCTGTGGATCTCACCCCCTATGGTGGATCTCACCTTCTGCTGTGGATCTCACCTTCTGCTGTGGATCTCACCTCCTGCTGTGATTCTCACCCCTTCTGTGGATCTCACCCCTCCTGTGGATCTCACTCCCTGCTGTGGATCTCACCCTGCTGTGGATCTACCTCCTGCCCTGGATTTCACTCCCTGCTGTGGATCTCACCCCCTGCTGTGGATCTCACCCTGCTGTGGATCTACCTCCTGCTGTGGATCTCACTCCCTGCTGTGGATCTCATGTCCTGGTTTGGATCTCACCCCCGCTGTGGATCTCACCCCCTGGTGTGGATCTCACCTCCTGCTGTGGATCTGAACTCCTGCTGTGGATCTCACCCCCTGGTGTGGATCTCGCCTCCTGCTGTGGATCTCACCCCCTGCTGTGGATCTCACCTCCTGCTGTGGATCTCACCCCCTGGTGTGGATCTCACCTCCTGCTGTGGATCTCACCCGTTGCTGTGGATCTCACCTCCTGCTGTGGATCTCACCTTCTGTTGTGGATCTTACCTTCTGCTGTGGATCTCGCCCCCTGCTGTGGATCTCACCTCCTGGTATAGATCTCACCCCCTGCTATGGATCTCACCCCCTGCTGTGGATCTCACCCCCTGCTGTGGATCTCACCTCCTGCTGTGGATCCCACCCCCTGCTGAGGATATCACCTCCTGCTGTGGTCTCACCTTCTGCTGTGGATCTCACCCCCTGCTGTGGATCTCACCCTGCTGTGGATCTCACCTCCTGCTGTGGATCTCACCCCCTGCTGAGGATATCACCTCCTGCTGTGGTCTCACCTTCTGCTGTGGATCTCACCCCCTAATGTGGATCTCACCCCCTACTGTGGATCTCAACTCCTACTGTGGATCTCACCTCCTGCTGTGATTATCACCCCTGCTGTGGATCTCACTCCCTACTGTGGATCTCACACCCTGCTGTGGATCTCACCCTGCTGTGGATCTCACCTCCTGCTGTGGATCTCACCCCCTACTGTGGATCTCACCTCCTGTGTGGATATCACCACCTACTGTGGATCTCACTCCCTGCTGTGGATCTCACCTCCTACTGTGGATCTCACCCCTACTGTGGATCACCTCCTGCTGTGAATCTTACCCCCTACTGTGGATCTCACCTCCTGTTGTGGATCTCACCCTATACTGTGAATTTCACCCCCTGTTGTGGACCTCACCCCCTGCTGTGGATCTCACCTCCTACTGTGGATCTCAGCCCCTACTGTGGATCACCTTCCCTGCTGTGGATCTCAACCCCTGCTGTGGTTATCACCCCTTGTTGTGGATCTCACTCTCTACTGTGGATCTCACACCCTACACCGGATCTCACCCCCTGCTGTGGAGCTCAGCCCCTACTGTGGATCTTACTCACTGCTGTGGATCTCACCCCCTATGGTGGATCTCACCTTCTGCTAGGGATCTCACCTGCTGCTGTGATTCTCACCCCTTCTGTGGATCTCACTCTCTGCTGTGGATCTCACCTCCTGCTGTGGATCTCACTCCCTGCTGTGATTCTCACCCCTTCTGTGGATCTCACTCTCTTCTGTGGATCTCACCCCTCCTGTGGATCTCACTCCCTGCTGTGGATCTCACCCTGCTGTGGATCTACCTCCTACCCTGGATCTCACTCCCTGCTGTGGATCTCACCCCCTGCTGTGGATCTCACCCTGCTGTGGATCTACCTCCTGCTGTGGATCTCACTCCCTGCTGTGGATCTCATGCCCTGGTGTGGATCTCACCCCTGCTGTGGATCACACCCCCTGGTGTGGATCTCACCTCCTGCTGTGGATCTCACCTCCTGCTGTGGATCTCACCCCCTGGTGTGGATCTCACCTCCTGCTGTGGATCTCACCCGTTGCTGTGGATCTCACCTCCTGCTGTGGATCTCACCTCCTGCTGTGGATCTCACCCGTTGCTGTGGATCTCACCTCCTGCTGTGGATCTCACCTCCTGCTGTGGATCTCATCCCCTGATATGGATCTCACCTCCTGCTGTGGATCCCACCCCTTTCTGTGGATCTCACCCCCTGCTGTGGATCTCACCTCCTGCTGTGGATCTCACCCGTTGCTGTGGATCTCACCTCCTGCTGTGGATCTCACCTTCTGCTGTGGATCTTACCTTCTGCTGTGGATCTTGCCCCTTGCTGTGGATCTCACCTCCTGCTATAGATCTCACCTCCTGCAGTGGATCTCACCCCTCCTGTGGATCTCACTCTCTGCTGTGGATCTCACCTCCTGCTGTGGATCTCACACCCTGGTGTGGATCTCACCCCATGCTGTGGATCTCACCCCCTGGTGTGGATCTCACCTCCTGGTGTGGATCTCACCTCCTGCTGTGGATCTCACCCCTATTGTGGATCTCACCCCCTGGTGTGGATCTCGCCCCCTGCTGTGGATCTCACCTCCTGCTATAGATCTCACCTCCTGCTGTGGATCTCACCCCCTGCTGTGGATCTCACTCCCTGCTGTGGACCTCACCCCCTGGTGTGGATCTCACTACTCCTATATATCTCACCCCTCCTGTGGATCTCACCACCTACTGTAGATCTCACTCCCTGCTGTGGATCTCATTTCCTGCTGTAGATCTCACCCCTTACTGTGGATCTCACATTCTGCTATGGATCTCACTCCTGCTGTGGATCTCACCACTTACTGTGGATCTCACATTCTGCTGTGGATCTCACCCCTGCTGTGGATCTCACTCCCTGATGGACATCTCACCCCCTACTGTGGATCTCACTTTCTGCTGTGAATCTCACCCCCTGCTCTGGATCTCACCTTCTGCTGTGGATCTCACCTTCTGTTGTGGATCTCACCCCCTACTGTGGATCTCACCCCCTTCTGTGGATCTCACCCCTCCTGTGGATCTCACCTCCTGCTGTGGATCTCACCTCCTGTTGTGGATCTCACCTTCTGCTGTGGATCTCACCCCCTGCTGTGAATCTCACCTCCTGCTCTGATTCTCACCCCTGGTGTGGATCTCACTCCCTGCTGTTGATCTCACCCCCTACTGTGGATCTCACCCCCTCCTGTGGATCTCACTCCCTGCTGTGGATCTCACCTCCTACTGTGGATCTCACCCCCTACTGTGTATCTCACCTCCTGCTGTGATTCTCACCTCCTGCTGTGCTTATCACCCCCTTCTGTGGATCTCACCTCCTGCTTTGGATCTCACCTCCTGCTGTGGAGCTCACCCCTTACTGTGGATCTTACCCACTGCTGTGGATCTCACCCCCTATGGTGGATATCAACTTCTGCTGTGGATCTCACCTCCTGCTGTGGATCTCACCTCCTGCTGTGATTCTCACCCCTGCTGTGGATCTCACCCCTCCTGTGGATCTCACTCCCTGCTGTGGATCTCAACCCTGCTCTGGATCTCACCCTGCTGTGGATCTACCTCCTGCCCTGGATCTCACTCCCTGGTGTGGATCTCACTCCCTGCTGTTGATCTCACCCCCTACTGTGGATCTCACCCCCTCCTGTGGATCTC
Organism: Spermophilus citellus; assembly: GCF_964194105.1. Lineage (NCBI taxonomy): Eukaryota > Metazoa > Chordata > Mammalia > Rodentia > Sciuridae > Spermophilus > Spermophilus citellus. The sequence goes on from NC_138189.1 coordinate 154,859,422, forward strand.
ACTCCCTGCTGTGGATCTCACCTCCTACTGTGGATCTCACCCCCTACTGTGTATCTCACCTCCTGCTGTGATTCTCACCTCCTGCTGTGCTTATCACCCCCTTCTGTGGATCTCACCTCCTGCTTTGGATCTCACCTCCTGCTGTGGAGCTCACCCCTTACTGTGGATCTTACCCACTGCTGTGGATCTCACCCCCTATGGTGGATATCAACTTCTGCTGTGGATCTCACCTCCTGCTGTGGATCTCACCTCCTGCTGTGATTCTCACCCCTGCTGTGGATCTCACCCCTCCTGTGGATCTCACTCCCTGCTGTGGATCTCAACCCTGCTCTGGATCTCACCCTGCTGTGGATCTACCTCCTGCCCTGGATCTCACTCCCTGCTGTGGATCTCACTCCCTGCTGTGGATCTCTCTCCTTGCTGTGGATCTCACCTTCTGCTATGGATCTCACCCCCTGCTGTGGATCTCACCTCCTGTTGTGGATCTCACCTTCTGCTGTGGATCTCACCTACTGCTGTGGATCTCACCTTCTCTGTGGATCTAACCTGCTGTGGATCTCACCTCCTGCTGTGGATCTCAACTCCTGTTGTGGATCTCACCTTCTGCTGTGGATCTCACCCCCTGCTGTGAATCTCACCTCCTGCTGTGATTCTCACCCCTGCTCTGGATCTCACTCCCTGCTGTGGATCTCACCTACTGCTGTGGATCTCACCCCTGCTGTGGATCTCACCTCCTGCTGTGATTCTCACCCCCTACTGTGTATCTCAAGTCCTGCTGTGGTTATCACCCCCTTCTGTGGATCTCACCCCCTACTGTGGATCTCACCCCCTCCTATGGATCTCACTCCCTGGTGTGGATCTCACCTCCTGCTGTGGATCTCACCCCCTACTGTGTATCTGACCTCCTGCTGTGATTCTCACCCCCTACTGTGTATCTCACCTCCTGCTGTGGTTATCACCCCCTTCTGTGGATCTCACCCCCTACTGTGGATCTCACCCCCTACTGTGGATCTCACCCCTCCTGTGGATCTCACCTCCTGCTGTGGATCTCACCTCCTGTTGTGGAGCTCACCCCTTACTGTGGATCTTACCCACTGCTGTGGATCTTACCCACTGCTGTGGATCTCACCCCTATGGTGGATATCACCTTCTGCTGTGGATCTCACCTCCTGCTGTGGATCTCACCTCCTGCTGTGATTCTCACACCGTCTGTGGATCTCACCTCCTGCTGTGGAGCTCACCCCTTACTGTGGATCTCACCCCTCCTGTGGATCTCACTCCCTGCTGTGAATCTCACCCCCTGCTCTGGATCTCACCTCCTGCCCTGGATCTCACACCCTACTGTGGATCTCACTCCCTGCTGTGGATCTACCTCCTGCCCTGGATCTCACACCCTACTGTGAATCCCACTCCCTGCTGTGGATCTCTCTCCCTGCTGTGGATCTTACCTTCTGCTGTGGATCTCACCCCCTGCTGTGAATCTCACCCACTGCTGTGGATCTACCTCCTGCCCTGGATCTCACACCCTACTGTGGATCTCACTCCCTGTTGTGGATCTCTCTCCCTGCTGTGGATCTCACCTTCTGCTGTGGATCTCACCCCCTGCTGGGGATCTCACCCCCTGCTGTGGATCTCACTCTCTGCTGTGGATCTACCTCCTGCCCTGGATCTCACACCCTACTGTGGATCTCACTCCCTGTTGTGGATCTCTCTCCCTGCTGTGGATCTTACCTTCTGCTGTGGATCTCACCCCCTGCTGTGAATCTCACCCCCTGCTGTGGATCTACCTCCTGCCCTGGATCTCACACCCTACTGTTGATCTCACTCCCTGCTCTGCATCTCTCTCCCTGCTGTGGATCCCACCTTCTGCTGTGGATCTCACCCCCTAATGTGGATCTCACCCCCTGCTCTGGATCTCACCTCCTGCTGTGGATCTCGCCTCTTGCTGTGGATCTCACCTCCTGCTGTGGATCTCACCTCCTGCTGTGGATCACACCCCCTACTGTGGATCTCACCTTCTGCTGTGGATCTCACTCCCTGCTGTGGATCTCACCCACTGCTGTGGATCTCACCCCTCCTGTGGATCTCACCTCCTGCTGTGGATCTCACCTCCTGTTGTGGAGCTCACCCCTTACTGTGGATCTTACCCACTGCTGTGGATCTTACCCACTGCTGTGGATCTCACCCCCTATGGTGGATATCACCTTCTGCTGTGGATCTCACCTCCTGCTGTGGATCTCACCTCCTGCTGTGATTCTCACACCGTCTGTGGATCTCACCTCCTGCTGTGGAGCTCACCCCTTACTGTGGATCTCACCCCTCCTGTGGATCTCACTCCCTGCTGTGAATCTCACCCCCTGCTCTGGATCTCACCTCCTGCCCTGGATCTCACACCCTACTGTGGATCTCACTCCCTGCTGTGGATCTACCTCCTGCCCTGGATCTCACACCCTACTGTGAATCCCACTCCCTGCTGTGGATCTCTCTCCCTGCTGTGGATCTTACCTTCTGCTGTGGATCTCACCCCCTGCTGTGAATCTCACCCCCTGCTGTGGATCTACCTCCTGCCCTGGATCTCACACCCTACTGTGGATCTCACTCCCTGTTGTGGATCTCTCTCCCTGCTGTGGATCTCACCTTCTGCTGTGGATCTCACCCCCTGCTGTGGATCTCACCCCCTGCTGTGGATCTACCTCCTGCCCTGGATCTCACACCCTACTGTCGATCTCACTCCCTGCTCTGCATCTCTCTCCCTGCTGTGGATCCCACCTTCTGCTGTGGATCTCACCCCCTAATGCGGATCTCATCCCCTGCTGTGGATCTCACCTCCTGCTGTGGATCTCGCCTCTTGCTGTGGATCTCACCTCCTGCTGTGGATCTCACCTCCTGCTGTGGATCACACCCCCTACTGTGGATCTCACCTTCTGCTGTGGATCTCACTCCCTGCTGTGGATCTCACCCACTGCTGTGGATCTCACCCCTACTGTGGATCACCTCCTGCTGTGAATCTCACCCCCTACTGTGGATCTCACCTCCTGTTGTGGATCTCACCCTATACTGTGAATTTCACCCCCTGTTTTGGACCTCACCCCCTGCTGTGGATCTCACCTCCTACTGTGGATCTCAGCCCCTACTCTGGATCACCCTCCCTGCTGTGGATCTCAACCCCTGCTGTGGTTATCACCCCCTGTTGTGGATCTCACTCTCTGCTGTGGATCTCACACCCTATACCGGATCTCACCCCCTGCTGTGGATATCACCTTCTGCTCTGGATCTCACCTCCTGCTGTGGAGCTCAGCCCCTACTGTGGATCTTACCCACTGCTGTGGATCTCACCCCCTATGGTGGATCTCACCTTCTGCTGTGGATCTCACCTTCTGCTGTGGATCTCACCTCCTGCTGTGATTCTCACCCCTTCTGTGGATCTCACCCCTCCTGTGGATCTCATTTCCTGCTGTAGATCTCACCCCTTACTGTGGATCTCACATTCTGCTATGGATCTCACTCCTGCTGTGGATCTCACCACTTACTGTGGATCTCACATTCTGCTGTGGATCTCACCCCTGCTGTGGATCTCACTCCCTGATGGACATCTCACCCCCTACTGTGGATCTCACTTTCTGCTGTGAATCTCACCCCCTGCTCTGGATCTCACCTTCTGCTGTGGATCTCACCTTCTGTTGTGGATCTCACCCCCTACTGTGGATCTCACCCCCTTCTGTGGATCTCACCCCTCCTGTGGATCTCACCTCCTGCTGTGGATCTCACCTCCTGTTGTGGATCTCACCTTCTGCTGTGGATCTCACCCCCTGCTGTGAATCTCACCTCCTGCTCTGATTCTCACCCCTGGTGTGGATCTCACTCCCTGCTGTTGATCTCACCCCCTACTGTGGATCTCACCCCCTCCTGTGGATCTCACTCCCTGCTGTGGATCTCACCTCCTACTGTGGATCTCACCCCCTACTGTGTATCTCACCTCCTGCTGTGATTCTCACCTCCTGCTGTGCTTATCACCCCCTTCTGTGGATCTCACCTCCTGCTTTGGATCTCACCTCCTGCTGTGGAGCTCACCCCTTACTGTGGATCTTACCCACTGCTGTGGATCTCACCCCCTATGGTGGATATCAACTTCTGCTGTGGATCTCACCTCCTGCTGTGGATCTCACCTCCTGCTGTGATTCTCACCCCTGCTGTGGATCTCACCCCTCCTGTGGATCTCACTCCCTGCTGTGGATCTCAACCCTGCTCTGGATCTCACCCTGCTGTGGATCTACCTCCTGCCCTGGATCTCACTCCCTGGTGTGGATCTCACTCCCTGCTGTTGATCTCACCCCCTACTGTGGATCTCACCCCCTCCTGTGGATCTCACTCCCTGCTGTGGATCTCACCTCCTACTGTGGATCTCACCCCCTACTGTGTATCTCACCTCCTGCTGTGATTCTCACCTCCTGCTGTGCTTATCACCCCCTTCTGTGGATCTCACCTCCTGCTTTGGATCTCACCTCCTGCTGTGGAGCTCACCCCTTACTGTGGATCTTACCCACTGCTGTGGATCTCACCCCCTATGGTGGATATCAACTTCTGCTGTGGATCTCACCTCCTGCTGTGGATCTCACCTCCTGCTGTGATTCTCACCCCTGCTGTGGATCTCACCCCTCCTGTGGATCTCACTCCCTGCTGTGGATCTCAACCCTGCTCTGGATCTCACCCTGCTGTGGATCTACCTCCTGCCCTGGATCTCACTCCCTGCTGTGGATCTCACTCCCTGCTGTGGATCTCTCTCCTTGCTGTGGATCTCACCTTCTGCTATGGATCTCACCCCCTGCTGTGGATCTCACCTCCTGTTGTGGATCTCACCTTCCGCTGTGGATCTCACTTCCTGCTGTGGATCTCACCCCCTACTGTAGATCCCATGCCCTGCTGTGGATCACAATCCCTACTGTTGATCTCACCTTCTGCTGTGGATCTCACCTACTGCTGTGGATCTCACCTTCTCTGTGGATCTAACCTGCTGTGGATCTCACCTCCTGCTGTGGATCTCAACTCCTGTTGTGAATCTCACCTCCTGCTGTGATTCTCACCCCTGCTGTGGATCTCACTCCCTGCTGTGGATCTCACCTACTGCTGTGGATCTCACCCCTGCTGTGGATCTCACCTCCTGCTGTGATTCTCACCCCCTACTGTGTATCTCACGTCCTGCTGTGGTTATCACCCCCTTCTGTGGATCTCACCCCCTACTGTGGATCTCACCCCCTCCTATGGATCTCACTCCCTGGTGTGGATCTCACCTCCTGCTGTGGATCTCACCCCCTACTGTGTATCTGACCTCCTGCTGTGATTCTCACCCCCTACTGTGTATCTCACCTCCTGCTGTGGTTATCACCCCCTTCTGTGGATCTCACCCCCTACTGTGGATCTCACCCCCTACTGTGGATCTCACCCCTCCTGTGGATCTCACCTCCTGCTGTGGATCTCACCTCCTGTTGTGGAGCTCACCCCTTACTGTGGATCTTACCCACTGCTGTGGATCTTACCCACTGCTGTGGATCTCACCCCCTATGGTGGATATCACCTTCTGCTGTGGATCTCACCTCCTGCTGTGGATCTCACCTCCTGCTGTGATTCTCACACCGTCTGTGGATCTCACCTCCTGCTGTGGAGCTCACCCCTTACTGTGGATCTCACCCCTCCTGTGGATCTCACTCCCTGCTGTGAATCTCACCCCCTGCTCTGGATCTCACCTCCTGCCCTGGATCTCACACCCTACTGTGGATCTCACTCCCTGCTGTGGATCTACCTCCTGCCCTGGATCTCACACCCTACTGTGAATCCCACTCCCTGCTGTGGATCTCTCTCCCTGCTGTGGATCTTACCTTCTGCTGTGGATCTCACCCCCTGCTGTGAATCTCACCCCCTGCTGTGGATCTACCTCCTGCCCTGGAACTCACACCCTACTGTGGATCTCACTCCCTGTTGTGGATCTCTCTCCCTGCTGTGGATCTCACCTTCTGCTGTGGATCTCACCCCCTGCTGTGGATCTCACCCCCTGCTGTGGATCTACCTCCTGCCCTGGATCTCACACCCTACTGTCGATCTCACTCCCTGCTCTGCATCTCTCTCCCTGCTGTGGATCCCACCTTCTGCTGTGGATCTCACCCCCTAATGCGGATCTCATCCCCTGCTGTGGATCTCACCTCCTGCTGTGGATCTCGCCTCTTGCTGTGGATCTCACCTCCTGCTGTGGATCTCACCTCCTGCTGTGGATCACACCCCCTACTGTGGATCTCACCTTCTGCTGTGGATCTCACTCCCTGCTGTGGATCTCACCCACTGCTGTGGATCTCACCCCTACTGTGGATCACCTCCTGCTGTGAATCTCACCCCCTACTGTGGATCTCACCTCCTGTTGTGGATCTCACCCTATACTGTGAATTTCACCCCCTGTTTTGGACCTCACCCCCTGCTGTGGATCTCACCTCCTACTGTGGATCTCAGCCCCTACTCTGGATCACCCTCCCTGCTGTGGATCTCAACCCCTGCTGTGGTTATCACCCCCTGTTGTGGATCTCACTCTCTGCTGTGGATCTCACACCCTATACCGGATCTCACCCCCTGCTGTGGATATCACCTTCTGCTCTGGATCTCACCTCCTGCTGTGGAGCTCAGCCCCTACTGTGGATCTTACCCACTGCTGTGGATCTCACCCCCTATGGTGGATCTCACCTTCTGCTGTGGATCTCACCTTCTGCTGTGGATCTCACCTCCTGCTGTGATTCTCACCCCTTCTGTGGATCTCACCCCTCCTGTGGATCTCACTCCCTGCTGTGGATCTCACCCTGCTGTGGATCTACCTCCTGCCCTGGATTTCACTCCCTGCTGTGGATCTCACCCCCTGCTGTGGATCTCACCCTGCTGTGGATCTACCTCCTGCTGTGGATCTCACTCCCTGCTGTGGATCTCATGTCCTGGTTTGGATCTCACCCCCGCTGTGGATCTCACCCCCTGGTGTGGATCTCACCTCCTGCTGTGGATCTGAACTCCTGCTGTGGATCTCACCCCCTGGTGTGGATCTCGCCTCCTGCTGTGGATCTCACCCCCTGCTGTGGATCTCACCTCCTGCTGTGGATCTCACCCCCTGGTGTGGATCTCACCTCCTGCTGTGGATCTCACCCGTTGCTGTGGATCTCACCTCCTGCTGTGGATCTCACCTTCTGTTGTGGATCTTACCTTCTGCTGTGGATCTCGCCCCCTGCTGTGGATCTCACCTCCTGGTATAGATCTCACCCCCTGCTATGGATCTCACCCCCTGCTGTGGATCTCACCCCCTGCTGTGGATCTCACCTCCTGCTGTGGATCCCACCCCCTGCTGAGGATATCACCTCCTGCTGTGGTCTCACCTTCTGCTGTGGATCTCACCCCCTGCTGTGGATCTCACCCTGCTGTGGATCTCACCTCCTGCTGTGGATCTCACCCCCTGCTGAGGATATCACCTCCTGCTGTGGTCTCACCTTCTGCTGTGGATCTCACCCCCTAATGTGGATCTCACCCCCTACTGTGGATCTCAACTCCTACTGTGGATCTCACCTCCTGCTGTGATTATCACCCCTGCTGTGGATCTCACTCCCTACTGTGGATCTCACACCCTGCTGTGGATCTCACCCTGCTGTGGATCTCACCTCCTGCTGTGGATCTCACCCCCTACTGTGGATCTCACCTCCTGTGTGGATATCACCACCTACTGTGGATCTCACTCCCTGCTGTGGATCTCACCTCCTACTGTGGATCTCACCCCTACTGTGGATCACCTCCTGCTGTGAATCTTACCCCCTACTGTGGATCTCACCTCCTGTTGTGGATCTCACCCTATACTGTGAATTTCACCCCCTGTTGTGGACCTCACCCCCTGCTGTGGATCTCACCTCCTACTGTGGATCTCAGCCCCTACTGTGGATCACCTTCCCTGCTGTGGATCTCAACCCCTGCTGTGGTTATCACCCCTTGTTGTGGATCTCACTCTCTACTGTGGATCTCACACCCTACACCGGATCTCACCCCCTGCTGTGGAGCTCAGCCCCTACTGTGGATCTTACTCACTGCTGTGGATCTCACCCCCTATGGTGGATCTCACCTTCTGCTAGGGATCTCACCTGCTGCTGTGATTCTCACCCCTTCTGTGGATCTCACTCTCTGCTGTGGATCTCACCTCCTGCTGTGGATCTCACTCCCTGCTGTGATTCTCACCCCTTCTGTGGATCTCACTCTCTTCTGTGGATCTCACCCCTCCTGTGGATCTCACTCCCTGCTGTGGATCTCACCCTGCTGTGGATCTACCTCCTACCCTGGATCTCACTCCCTGCTGTGGATCTCACCCCCTGCTGTGGATCTCACCCTGCTGTGGATCTACCTCCTGCTGTGGATCTCACTCCCTGCTGTGGATCTCATGCCCTGGTGTGGATCTCACCCCTGCTGTGGATCACACCCCCTGGTGTGGATCTCACCTCCTGCTGTGGATCTCACCTCCTGCTGTGGATCTCACCCCCTGGTGTGGATCTCACCTCCTGCTGTGGATCTCACCCGTTGCTGTGGATCTCACCTCCTGCTGTGGATCTCACCTCCTGCTGTGGATCTCACCCGTTGCTGTGGATCTCACCTCCTGCTGTGGATCTCACCTCCTGCTGTGGATCTCATCCCCTGATATGGATCTCACCTCCTGCTGTGGATCCCACCCCTTTCTGTGGATCTCACCCCCTGCTGTGGATCTCACCTCCTGCTGTGGATCTCACCCGTTGCTGTGGATCTCACCTCCTGCTGTGGATCTCACCTTCTGCTGTGGATCTTACCTTCTGCTGTGGATCTTGCCCCTTGCTGTGGATCTCACCTCCTGCTATAGATCTCACCTCCTGCAGTGGATCTCACCCCTCCTGTGGATCTCACTCTCTGCTGTGGATCTCACCTCCTGCTGTGGATCTCACACCCTGGTGTGGATCTCACCCCATGCTGTGGATCTCACCCCCTGGTGTGGATCTCACCTCCTGGTGTGGATCTCACCTCCTGCTGTGGATCTCACCCCTATTGTGGATCTCACCCCCTGGTGTGGATCTCGCCCCCTGCTGTGGATCTCACCTCCTGCTATAGATCTCACCTCCTGCTGTGGATCTCACCCCCTGCTGTGGATCTCACTCCCTGCTGTGGACCTCACCCCCTGGTGTGGATCTCACTACTCCTATATATCTCACCCCTCCTGTGGATCTCACCACCTACTGTAGATCTCACTCCCTGCTGTGGATCTCATTTCCTGCTGTAGATCTCACCCCTTACTGTGGATCTCACATTCTGCTATGGATCTCACTCCTGCTGTGGATCTCACCACTTACTGTGGATCTCACATTCTGCTGTGGATCTCACCCCTGCTGTGGATCTCACTCCCTGATGGACATCTCACCCCCTACTGTGGATCTCACTTTCTGCTGTGAATCTCACCCCCTGCTCTGGATCTCACCTTCTGCTGTGGATCTCACCTTCTGTTGTGGATCTCACCCCCTACTGTGGATCTCACCCCCTTCTGTGGATCTCACCCCTCCTGTGGATCTCACCTCCTGCTGTGGATCTCACCTCCTGTTGTGGATCTCACCTTCTGCTGTGGATCTCACCCCCTGCTGTGAATCTCACCTCCTGCTCTGATTCTCACCCCTGGTGTGGATCTCACTCCCTGCTGTTGATCTCACCCCCTACTGTGGATCTCACCCCCTCCTGTGGATCTCACTCCCTGCTGTGGATCTCACCTCCTACTGTGGATCTCACCCCCTACTGTGTATCTCACCTCCTGCTGTGATTCTCACCTCCTGCTGTGCTTATCACCCCCTTCTGTGGATCTCACCTCCTGCTTTGGATCTCACCTCCTGCTGTGGAGCTCACCCCTTACTGTGGATCTTACCCACTGCTGTGGATCTCACCCCCTATGGTGGATATCAACTTCTGCTGTGGATCTCACCTCCTGCTGTGGATCTCACCTCCTGCTGTGATTCTCACCCCTGCTGTGGATCTCACCCCTCCTGTGGATCTCACTCCCTGCTGTGGATCTCAACCCTGCTCTGGATCTCACCCTGCTGTGGATCTACCTCCTGCCCTGGATCTCACTCCCTGGTGTGGATCTCACTCCCTGCTGTTGATCTCACCCCCTACTGTGGATCTCACCCCCTCCTGTGGATCTCACTCCCTGCTGTGGATCTCACCTCCTACTGTGGATCTCACCCCCTACTGTGTATCTCACCTCCTGCTGTGATTCTCACCTCCTGCTGTGCTTATCACCCCCTTCTGTGGATCTCACCTCCTGCTTTGGATCTCACCTCCTGCTGTGGAGCTCACCCCTTACTGTGGATCTTACCCACTGCTGTGGATCTCACCCCCTATGGTGGATATCAACTTCTGCTGTGGATCTCACCTCCTGCTGTGGATCTCACCTCCTGCTGTGATTCTCACCCCTGCTGTGGATCTCACCCCTCCTGTGGATCTCACTCCCTGCTGTGGATCTCAACCCTGCTCTGGATCTCACCCTGCTGTGGATCTACCTCCTGCCCTGGATCTCACTCCCTGCTGTGGATCTCACTCCCTGCTGTGGATCTCTCTCCTTGCTGTGGATCTCACCTTCTGCTATGGATCTCACCCCCTGCTGTGGATCTCACCTCCTGTTGTGGATCTCACCTTCTGCTGTGGATCTCACCTACTGCTGTGGATCTCACCTTCTCTGTGGATCTAACCTGCTGTGGATCTCACCTCCTGCTGTGGATCTCAACTCCTGTTGTGGATCTCACCTTCTGCTGTGGATCTCACCCCCTGCTGTGAATCTCACCTCCTGCTGTGATTCTCACCCCTGCTCTGGATCTCACTCCCTGCTGTGGATCTCACCTACTGCTGTGGATCTCACCCCTGCTGTGGATCTCACCTCCTGCTGTGATTCTCACCCCCTACTGTGTATCTCAAGTCCTGCTGTGGTTATCACCCCCTTCTGTGGATCTCACCCCCTACTGTGGATCTCACCCCCTCCTATGGATCTCACTCCCTGGTGTGGATCTCACCTCCTGCTGTGGATCTCACCCCCTACTGTGTATCTGACCTCCTGCTGTGATTCTCACCCCCTACTGTGTATCTCACCTCCTGCTGTGGTTATCACCCCCTTCTGTGGATCTCACCCCCTACTGTGGATCTCACCCCCTACTGTGGATCTCACCCCTCCTGTGGATCTCACCTCCTGCTGTGGATCTCACCTCCTGTTGTGGAGCTCACCCCTTACTGTGGATCTTACCCACTGCTGTGGATCTTACCCACTGCTGTGGATCTCACCCCTATGGTGGATATCACCTTCTGCTGTGGATCTCACCTCCTGCTGTGGATCTCACCTCCTGCTGTGATTCTCACACCGTCTGTGGATCTCACCTCCTGCTGTGGAGCTCACCCCTTACTGTGGATCTCACCCCTCCTGTGGATCTCACTCCCTGCTGTGAATCTCACCCCCTGCTCTGGATCTCACCTCCTGCCCTGGATCTCACACCCTACTGTGGATCTCACTCCCTGCTGTGGATCTACCTCCTGCCCTGGATCTCACACCCTACTGTGAATCCCACTCCCTGCTGTGGATCTCTCTCCCTGCTGTGGATCTTACCTTCTGCTGTGGATCTCACCCCCTGCTGTGAATCTCACCCACTGCTGTGGATCTACCTCCTGCCCTGGATCTCACACCCTACTGTGGATCTCACTCCCTGTTGTGGATCTCTCTCCCTGCTGTGGATCTCACCTTCTGCTGTGGATCTCACCCCCTGCTGGGGATCTCACCCCCTGCTGTGGATCTCACTCTCTGCTGTGGATCTACCTCCTGCCCTGGATCTCACACCCTACTGTGGATCTCACTCCCTGTTGTGGATCTCTCTCCCTGCTGTGGATCTTACCTTCTGCTGTGGATCTCACCCCCTGCTGTGAATCTCACCCCCTGCTGTGGATCTACCTCCTGCCCTGGATCTCACACCCTACTGTTGATCTCACTCCCTGCTCTGCATCTCTCTCCCTGCTGTGGATCCCACCTTCTGCTGTGGATCTCACCCCCTAATGTGGATCTCACCCCCTGCTCTGGATCTCACCTCCTGCTGTGGATCTCGCCTCTTGCTGTGGATCTCACCTCCTGCTGTGGATCTCACCTCCTGCTGTGGATCACACCCCCTACTGTGGATCTCACCTTCTGCTGTGGATCTCACTCCCTGCTGTGGATCTCACCCACTGCTGTGGATCTCACCCCTCCTGTGGATCTCACCTCCTGCTGTGGATCTCACCTCCTGTTGTGGAGCTCACCCCTTACTGTGGATCTTACCCACTGCTGTGGATCTTACCCACTGCTGTGGATCTCACCCCCTATGGTGGATATCACCTTCTGCTGTGGATCTCACCTCCTGCTGTGGATCTCACCTCCTGCTGTGATTCTCACACCGTCTGTGGATCTCACCTCCTGCTGTGGAGCTCACCCCTTACTGTGGATCTCACCCCTCCTGTGGATCTCACTCCCTGCTGTGAATCTCACCCCCTGCTCTGGATCTCACCTCCTGCCCTGGATCTCACACCCTACTGTGGATCTCACTCCCTGCTGTGGATCTACCTCCTGCCCTGGATCTCACACCCTACTGTGAATCCCACTCCCTGCTGTGGATCTCTCTCCCTGCTGTGGATCTTACCTTCTGCTGTGGATCTCACCCCCTGCTGTGAATCTCACCCCCTGCTGTGGATCTACCTCCTGCCCTGGATCTCACACCCTACTGTGGATCTCACTCCCTGTTGTGGATCTCTCTCCCTGCTGTGGATCTCACCTTCTGCTGTGGATCTCACCCCCTGCTGTGGATCTCACCCCCTGCTGTGGATCTACCTCCTGCCCTGGATCTCACACCCTACTGTCGATCTCACTCCCTGCTCTGCATCTCTCTCCCTGCTGTGGATCCCACCTTCTGCTGTGGATCTCACCCCCTAATGCGGATCTCATCCCCTGCTGTGGATCTCACCTCCTGCTGTGGATCTCGCCTCTTGCTGTGGATCTCACCTCCTGCTGTGGATCTCACCTCCTGCTGTGGATCACACCCCCTACTGTGGATCTCACCTTCTGCTGTGGATCTCACTCCCTGCTGTGGATCTCACCCACTGCTGTGGATCTCACCCCTACTGTGGATCACCTCCTGCTGTGAATCTCACCCCCTACTGTGGATCTCACCTCCTGTTGTGGATCTCACCCTATACTGTGAATTTCACCCCCTGTTTTGGACCTCACCCCCTGCTGTGGATCTCACCTCCTACTGTGGATCTCAGCCCCTACTCTGGATCACCCTCCCTGCTGTGGATCTCAACCCCTGCTGTGGTTATCACCCCCTGTTGTGGATCTCACTCTCTGCTGTGGATCTCACACCCTATACCGGATCTCACCCCCTGCTGTGGATATCACCTTCTGCTCTGGATCTCACCTCCTGCTGTGGAGCTCAGCCCCTACTGTGGATCTTACCCACTGCTGTGGATCTCACCCCCTATGGTGGATCTCACCTTCTGCTGTGGATCTCACCTTCTGCTGTGGATCTCACCTCCTGCTGTGATTCTCACCCCTTCTGTGGATCTCACCCCTCCTGTGGATCTCACTCCCTGCTGTGGATCTCACCCTGCTGTGGATCTACCTCCTGCCCTGGATCTCACTCCCTGCTGTGGATCTCACCCCCTGCTGTGGATCTCACCCTGCTGTGGATCTACCTCCTGCTGTGGATCTCACTCCCTGCTGTGGATCTCATGTCCTGGTTTGAATCTCACCCCCGCTGTGGATCTCACCCCCTGGTGTGGATCTCACCTCCTGCTGTGGATCTGAACTCCTGCTGTGGATCTCACCCCCTGGTGTGGATCTCGCCTCCTGCTGTGGATCTCACCCCCTGCTGTGGATCTCACCTCCTGCTGTGGATCTCACCCCCTGGTGTGGATCTCACCTCCTGCTGTGGATCTCACCCGTTGCTGTGGATCTCACCTCCTGCTGTGGATCTCACCTTCTGTTGTGGATCTTACCTTCTGCTGTGGATCTCGCCCCCTGCTGTGGATCTCACCTCCTGCTATAGATCTCACCCCCTGCTATGGATCTCACCCCCTGCTGTGGATCTCACCCCCTGCTGTGGATCTCACTCCCTGCTGTGGATCTCACTCCCTGCTGTGGATCTCATTTCCTGCTGTGGATCTCACCTTCTGCTGTGGATCTTACCTTCTGCTGTGGATCTCACCCCCTGCTGTGGATCTCACCTCCTGCTATAGATCTCACCTCCTGCTGTGGATCTCACCCCCTGCTGTGGCTCTCACCCCCTTCTGTGGATCTCACCACCTACTGTAGATCTCACTCCCTGCTGTGGATCTCATTTCCTGCTGTGGATCTCACCCCTTACTGTGGATCTCACATTCTGCTATGGATCTCACTCCTGCTGTGGATCTCACCACTTACTGTGGATCTCACATTCTGCTGTGGATCTCACTCCTGCTGTGGATCTCACCCCCTACTGTGGATCTCAATTTCTGCTGTGAATCTCACCCCCTGCTCTGGATCTCACCTTCTGCTGTGGATCTCACTTTCTGTTGTGGATCTTACCTTCTGCTGTGGATCTCACCCCCTGCTGTGGATCTCACCTTCTGCCTTCAATCTTTCCTTCTGCTGTGGATCTCGACCCCTGCTGTGGATCTCACCTCCTGCTGTGGATCTCACCCCCTACTGTGGATCTCACTCCCTGCTGTGGGTCTCACCTCCTGCTTTGGATCTCACTTCTAATGTGGATCTCACTCCCTCCTGTAGATCTCAGTCCCTGCTATGGATCTCACCCCCTACTGTGTATCTCACCTTCTGCTGTGGATCTCACCTTCTTCTGTGGATCTCACCCTTTGCTGTGGATCTCACGTCCTGCTGTGGATCATACCTCCTGCTGTGAATCTCACCTTCTTCTGTGGATCTCACCCCCTGCTGTGGATCTCACCTTCTGCCTTCAATCTTTCCTTCTGCTGTCGATCTCGACCCCTGCTGTGGATCTCACCTCCTGCTGTGGATCTCACCCCCTACTGTGGATCTCACTCCCTGCTGTGGGTCTCACCTCCTGCTTTGGATCTCACTTCTAATGTGGATCTCACTCCCTCCTGTAGATCTCAGCCCCTGCTATGGATCTCACCCCCTACTGTGTATCTCACCTTCTGCTGTGGATCTCACCTTCTTCTGTGGATCTCACCCTTTGCTGTGGATCTCACGTCCTGCTGTGGATCATACCTCCTGCTGTGAATCTCACCTTCTTCTGTGGATCTCAACCCCTGCTGTGGATCTCACTTCCTGCTGAGGATCTCACCTCCTGCTGTGATTCTCATCTTCTGCTCTGGATCTCACCCCCTACTGTGTTTCTCACCTCCTATGGTGGATCTTACTCCCTGCTGTGGATCTCACTCCCTACTGTGGATCTCACTCCCTGCTTCGGATCTCACACCCTACAGTGGATCTCACCCCCTGCTCTGGACCTCACCCCCTGCTATGGATCTCACCCACTACTGTGGATCTCACCCACTACTGTGGATCTCAACCCCTACAGTGGATCTCACTCCATGCTGTGGATCTCACCGCCTACTGTGGATCTCACCCCTATTGTGGATCACCTCCTTCTGTGGATCTGACCCCCTACTGTGGATCTCACCCCTTGCTGTGGATCTCACCTTCTTCTTTGGATTTCACCCCCTACTGTGGATCTCACCCCCTGCTGTGGATGTCACCTTCTGCTGTGGATCTCCCCCTGCTGTGGATCTACAATGTGCTGTGGATCTCCCCCTGCTGTGGGTCTACAATCTGCTGTGGATCTCACCCCTGCTGTGGATCTCACCTTCTGCTGTGGATCTCCCCTGCTGTGGATCTCACACTCTGATGTGGATCTCACACCCGACTGTGGATCTCATCCCCTGCTGTGGATCTCACCCCCTACTGTGGATATCACCTTCTGCTGTGAGTCTCACCCCTGCTTTGGAACTCACTCCCTGCTCTGGATCTCACCTCCTGCTGTGGATCTCACCTCCTGCTGTGGATCTCACCTCCTGTTATGGATCTCACCCCATACTGTGGAACTCATCCCCTACTGTGGATCTCACTCCCTGCTGTGAACCTTACCTCCTGCTGTGGATTTCACCCCTACTGTGGATCTCACCCCCTGCTGTGGACCTCACCACCTACTGTGGATCTCAACCCCTACTGTGGATCTCACCCCCTACAGTGGATCTCACTCCTTGCTGTGGATCTCACCCCTATTTTGGATCACCACCTTCTGTGGATCTCACCCCCTAATGTGGATCTCACCCCTTGCTGAAGATGTCACCTTCTTCTTTGGATCTCACCCCCTACTGTGGATCTCACCCCCTGCTCTGGATCTCACCTTCTTCTGTGGATCTCCCCCTGCTGTGGGTCTACACTCTGCTCTGGATTTCACCCCTGCTGTGGATCTCACCTTCTGCTGTGGATCTCCACATGCTGTGGATCTCACACTGTACTGTGGATCTCACACTCTGTTGTGGATCTCAACCTCTGCTGTGGATCTCTCTGCGTGCTGTGGATCCCAGCTCCTCCTGTTGATTTCACCAACTACTGTGGATCTCACACCCTGCTGTGTATCTCACCCCTGCTGTGGATCTCACCTTCTGCTGTGGATCTCCCCATGCTGTAGATCTCACACTCTGCTGTGGACCTCACTCCCTGCTGTGGATTTCACTGCCTGCTGTGGATCTCAGGTCTCCTGTGGATCTCACCCCCTACTGTGGATCACACCTCCTGCTTTGTATCTCACCCCCCTGCTGTGGATGTCACATCCTGCTGTAGATCTCACCCCTCTGCTGTGGATGTCACATCCTGCTGTGGATCTAACCTCCTGCTGTGGATTTCAACCCCTACTGTGGATCGCAACCACTGCTGTGGATCTCACCTCCTTCTGTGGATGTCACCTCCTGCTGTGGATCTGACCTCCTGCTATGGATCTCACCCCCTACTGTGGATCTCATCCCCTGCTGTGGATCTCACCCCCTACTGTGGATCTCACCTTCTGCTGTGCATCTCACCTCCAGCTGTGGATATCACCTACAGCTGTGGATCTCACTCCCC
The DNA here is from genome assembly GCF_964194105.1 of Spermophilus citellus. NCBI lineage: Eukaryota > Metazoa > Chordata > Mammalia > Rodentia > Sciuridae > Spermophilus > Spermophilus citellus. The sequence continues at coordinate 154,876,583 of NC_138189.1, forward strand.
GCTCTGGATCTCACCTCCTGCTGTGGATCTCTTCCCTGCTTTGGATCTCACTCCCTGCTGTGGATCTCACTCCCTACTATGGATCTCAGCCCCTACTCTGGATCTCACCTCCTTCTGTGGATCTCACCTTCTGCTGTGCATCTCAATCCCTGCTTTGGATCACACTCCCTGCAGTGGTTCTCATCTTCTGTTGTGGATCTCACACCCTGCTGTGGATCTCACCTCCTGCTGTGGATCTCACCTCCTGCTGTGGATATCACCCCCTGCTGTGGATCTCACTCTCTACTGTGGATGTCTCCCCCTACTGTGGATCTCACCCCCTGCTGTGGATCTCACCATCTACTGTGGCTCTCACCTTATTCTGTGGATCTCCCCTTCTTCTTTGGATCTCATCCCCTACTGTGGATCTCACCTCTTGCTGTGGAACTCGCCTTGTGCTGTGGATCTCACCCCTGTTGTGGATCTCACTCCCTGCTGTGGATCTCACCCCCTGCTGTGGATATCACCCTGTTGTGGACCTCACTCCCTGCTCTGCATCTCACCCCCTACTGTGGATATCACTCCCTGCTGTGAATCTCAACCCCTGCTGTGGATTTCACCCCCTACTGTGGATATCACCTCCTATTGTGGATCTCACCTTCTGCTGTGGATCTCACCTTCTGCTGCAGATCTCACCTTCTGCTCTGGTTCTCACCTCATGCTTTGGATCTCACCCCCTGCTGTGGAACTCACCCCCTGCTGTGGTCACACCTCTCCTGTAGATCTCACCCCTCCTGTGGATCTCACCCCCTCCTGTGGATCTCACTCCCTGCTGTGGATCTCACCTCCTGCTGTGCATCTCACATCCTGCTGTGGATCTCAAACCCTACTGTGGATCTTACCCACTGCTGTGGATCTCACTACCTGCAGTGGATCTCATCTTCTACTGTGGATCTCACCCCCTCCTGTGGATCTCACCTTCTGCTGTGGATCTCACTTTCTGCTGTGGATCTCACCCCCTGCTGTGGATCTCACCCCCTGCTGTGGATATCACTCCCTGGTGTGCATCTCACCTTCTGCTGTGCATCTCACACCCTAATGTGCATAAGATATCCTGCTGTGGATCTCACCTCCTACTGTGGATCTCACCCCTTACTGTGGACCTCACCCCCTACTTTGGATCTCACCTCCTGATGTGGATCTCACCTCCTGCGGGGATCTCACCCCCTACTCTGGATCTCACTCCCTCCTGTGGATCTCAACCCCTGCTCTGGATCTCGCCCCCTACAGTGAATCTCACCCCATGCTGTGGATCTCACTCCCTGGTGTGCATCTCACCTTCTGCTGTGGATATCACACCCTACTGGGGATCTCACCCCTACTTTGGGTCTAACCTTCTGCTGTGGATCTCACCTCCTGCTATGGTTATCACCCCCTGCTGTGAATCTCACTCTCTGCTGTGGATCTCACCCCCTGCTGTAGATCTCACCTTTCTGTGGATCTCACCCCCTACTGTGGATCTCACCTCCTGCTGTGGATCTCACCTCCTGCTGTGGATCTCAACTTCTGCTGTGGATCTCACCTCCTGCTGTTGATCTCACCTCCTCCTGTGATTCTCACCCCCTGCTGTGGATCTCACCCCCTACTGTGGATCTCACCCCATGCTGTGGATCTCACCCCTGCTGTGGTTCTCACCCCTCCTGTGGATCTCACCAATACTGTGGATCTTACCCCCTCCTGTGGATCTCATTCCCTGCTGTGGATTTCACCTTCTGCTGTGGATCTCCCTCCCTGTTTTGCGTATCACCCTGTGCTGTGGATCTCACCTCCAGCTATGGATCTCACCCCTACAGTGGATTTCACCTTCTGTTGTTGATTTCACCTCCTGCTGTGGATCTAACCCCGTATTGTGGATCTCACTCTCTGCTGTGGATCTCACCCCTCCTGTGGAACTCACCACGTCCTGTGCATCTCACCTTCTGCTGTGGATCTCACACCCTCTTGTGGATATCATCTCCTGCTGTGGATCTCACCTCCTACTGTTGATCTCACCCCACACTGTGGATCTCACCCCCTACTTTGGATCTCACCTTCTGCTGTGGATCTCACCTTCTGCTGTAGTTCTCACCTTCTGCTATGGATCAAACTCACCTCTGTGGATCTCACCTGCTACTGTGGATCTCATCCCCTCATTTGGATCACACCTCCTGCTGTGGACCTCACTCCCTGGTGTGCATCTCCCCTTCTGCTGTGGATCTCACCCCCTAATGTGGATCTCACCCCCTACTGTGGATCTCACCCCCTACTGTGGATCTCACCCCATACTTTGGATCTCACCTTCTGCTGTGGATCTCACCTTCTGCTGTGGTTCTCACCTTCTGCTGTGGTTCTCACCTTCTGCTATGGATCTCACTTGCTGCTGTGGATCTCACCCCCTACTGTGGATCTCACCCCCTCCTGTGGATCACCCCCCTGCTGTGGATCTCACTCCCTGGTGTGCAGCTCACCTTCTGCTGTGGATCTCACCTCCTGCTGTGAATCTCACCACCTACTGTGGACCTTACCCCCTGCTGTGGATCTCACCCCCTGCTGTGGTTCTCACCCCTTCTGTGGATCTCACCCCCTGCTCTGGATCTCGCCCCCTACGGTGAATCTCACCCCCTACTGTGGATCTCACCCCATGCTGTGGATCTCACTCCCTGGTGTGCATCTCACCTTCTGCTGTGGATATCACACCCTAATATGGATATCATCTCCTGCTTTGCATCTCACCTCCTACTGTGGATCTCACCCCCTACTGTGGATCTCACCTTCTGCTATGGATCTCACCTCCTGCTGTAGGTCTCACCCCCTACTGTGGATGTCACTCTCTGCTGTGGATCTCACCCCCAACTGTGGATCTCACCCCCTACTGTGTATCTCACCTTCTGTGGATCTCACCTCCTGCTGTGGATCTCACCTTCTGCTGTGGATCTCACTCCCTGCCATGGATCTCACCTCCTGCTGTGGATCTCACCTCCTCCTGTGATTCTCACCCCTGTTGTGGATCTCACTCCCTGCTGTGGATCTCACCCTGCTGTGGATCTCACCTCCTGCTGTGCATCTCACCCAATACTGTGGATCTCACTCGATACTGTGGATGTCACCTTCTGCTGTGGATCTCACCCCCTGCTGTGGATCTCACCCCCTACTGTGGATCTCACCCCCTATTGTGGATCTCACCCCATGCTGTGGATCTCACGCCCTGCTGTGGTTCTCACCCCTCCTGTGGATCTCACCCCTCCTGTGGATCTTACCCCCTCCTGTGGATCTCATTCCCTGCTGTGGATTTGACCTTCTGCTGTGGATCTCACCTCATGCTGTGGATCTCACCCCTGCTGTGGATCTCCCTCCCTGCTTTGGATATCATCTCCTGCTGTGGATCTCACCTCCTGCTATGGATCTCACCCCTACTGTAGATCTCACCCCCTACTGTGGATCTCACCTTCTGCTGTGGATCTCACCTCCTGCTGTGGATCTCACCCCCTACTGTGGATCTCGCCCACTGCTGTGGTTCTCTCCCCCTGCTGTGGATATCAACTTCTACTGTGGATCTCACCTCCTGCTGTTGATCTCACCTCCTGCTGTGATTCTCACCCCTGGTGTGGATCTCACTCCCTTCTGTGGATCTCACCCCCTGCTGTGGATCTCACCCTGCTGTGTATCTCACCCCCTACTGTGGATCTCACCCCCTACTGTGGATCTCACCTTCTGCTGTGGATCTCACCCCCTACTGTGGATCTCACCTCCTACTGTGGATCTCACCCCCTACTGTGGACCTCACCCCCTACTGTGGATCTCACTCCCTGCTGTGTTTCTCACCTCCTGCTGTGGATCTCACTCCTACTGTGGATCTCACCCCTACTGTGGATCTCACCCCTACTGTGGATCTCCTCCCCTGCTGTGGACCTCACTTCCTGCTGTGGACCTTACTCCCTGCTCTGGACATCATCCCCTACTGTGAATCTCACCATCTACTGTGGATCTAACTCCCTGCTCTGGATCTCACCCCCTGCTGTGGACCTCACCCCCTGCTGTGGATCTCACCCCCTGCCTTGGATCTCACCCCCTGCTGTGTATCTCACCCCTACTGTGGATCTCACCTTGTGCTGTGGATGTCACCGTCTGATGTGCATCTCACCTTCTGCTGTGGATCTCACCTTCTGCTCTGGATCTCACCCCCTACTGTGGATCTCACCTCCTACTGTGGATCTCACCCTTTACTGTGGATCTCATTGTGTGTTTTGGATCTCACCTTCTGCTGTGGATCTTACCTTCTGCTGTGGATCGCATTTACTGCATCATCCCTCTTCATTGGCTTCTCAGTATCTCTCTCATGCTGTAGTTTGCACTCGGTTTTTCTATGTCTTGGGGTCAATGCCGTTTTCCTGTGCTCTGATGCTCACCTAACCCCACTTTGGGTCTCTGCTCAATGTATCATGTATACCTGAAGGTCTTCCAACTTTGGCTTTTGGGAATTCAGGTGATGTTCAGATCTTTGTAAGTTCCAGACCCTGTTCAGCTCGTAGCTGTCTCATGACTGTTCCTTCGTCTGGAATTGTTCATGCCCACTGGTGTCCTTGTTCATGCCCACTGGTGACTCTATGGCTCCTGCGAAGACATCGCAGCCTTCCTTCCCGTCCCCGCTCCTCCTCCCCTTCTGTTGTGCAACCTCTAATTCTCTTGGCTTCCCCAGCGTCTGGCTCTGGTCCCCTCAATTCTTCGACATTAAGCTCTGTTTGCTTTCTCTCCCTGTGCTCAGAGGAAACTGAAGCCACCTCGGACAGAAGGAGGCAGTCTCCGCGGGAGACCCCAGGCTGGCACCTGATTCTCTCCTCCAGACCGCAGTGTGCAGGACTCTTGGAGACAGCCTTCAATGTCCCCTCCAAATGTGTCCTTCTGCCTAGAGACTGTGTGGCACCCATGCGCCCAAGCACAGGGCTTTTCTAAGGTGTCTCCCCTGCCCTTGCTTAGGGTGACGATTACCCAGGCCACGTGTGGTTCCCTCCCCTTGCCAGCTCTGCCTTCCAATCCCGCGTGTTCAGGGAGGAGGGAAGTCCGTGTCAACACAGCCTCTGCCTCCTTTGCTAGGTCTGGAGAACACACACCCTGGGCTGAGCCAGGAGCCCTGGGCTTTGAGTGGCCAGGGAAGCCTTGAAATTTACAAAACACTTTTTTTGTGGTTGTTGTTTAAACAGAACTTGGATTTATGACTAAAGTCCTGCAGTTGATTACAGCATGTCAGCCTGGGGCCTCTAAGATGAAAGACCTCTTTGTTCTGCACCAACCTCGCCCTGAAGCAGTCAATGCCATGACTCACAGATGGGGCAGCCCCTGGGTACCCAGGGACCGGGGAATGGAAGGCGGAGACACAGACCTGCCTGGGAACGGGTATCACTGTACTCCCCTAGGTCAGCTCTGCATGGGAACTGGCTTTCCCCCGTCCTTCTTCCTCAGGCAGCCTCGTGGCCCAGCACAGCAGCATCTACACTGCGCGGACTGTGGGATCTGTGTGAGAATCAAGCAGCATCTTCCCAGATCCAGACTGCCTGGGTTCACGTTTCAAGTTTCTGTGTCACTGTCTGTGACCTTAGTTCCTTGACCTCCTGTTGTGATGGACAAAGGTGCGACTTATGCAGTTCAGGGGGGGAAACAAAGAATGTCCATGCACTTCTGCCCTTGTCCATGCTTTATTCACTCAGATCACTCAATACAATTCCACTCTAGGTTCTTAATCAAGAGATGTCAGTCCTTAGTGCCAGGCACTGCCATAGACATGATCAATCCACAGCCAACGATTCTAGGTTAGCTCTCAGCACTGGGAACACACCTAATCATGACAGGCCCATGACAGACTTGTCCTCTGTGGTGCTTAGCCCAAAGACCAGGTCTAAGTCCAGCAGATGCCCACTCACTCAGGGCTTGGTGATCAGGTCAGGAACCAAGGGAGGCTTCTCCTGGGCTGGAGCTGACGGCCAATTGAGGAGAGGGTCATCAGGAGACGTCGCTGTTCGCACCAGGGTCCAGATGTGGCTGTAGAGTTTGAGAGTGTGAGGACGAGGCAGAGGATCAGGCAGACGACGAGAAGTGTTGGGATGTCAGTCTGGCTCCTCACCAGGCTCTCCGGTGTGTGCATCGGTGTCGCCGGCTGAGTGTCCATTTGCTGTACCGTTTATACTACCCCTGGGGGCTTCTGACCACCCTTTCACTCCCTTTCAGCTGCTACCGGTTTCTCGGTGACATCCTGTGTCCTGAGGTTAAGGCATCTGGTCTGGTGGTTCCCACCTGGTTTTCTCGCCTCTTGCCTTTACCAGGGCGAGGGTACGAGCAGAGACCACTCTGAGTTTGTCAGGGTTGTGAGAAGTGACTTCTTTTGTCAGGCTGTGCCTGATGACCACACTGGAGGCTCTGTAGGTGTGCCTCCTGGGGACGGCAGTCTTGTTTCAGATGAAGTTTCTCAGGCTAAGGCTCTTCGTTCAGGCCATCCTTACACCTCCTTGTGCCTCAGCTGCCTGGACCACAGAGCCAGAAGAAAGGCGGACGATTCTGCAGACGGAGTGAGTGGACGAGGCTTGAACAGCTGTGCGGAGAGGTCAGAGGCCACCTAACCTGAGACCCTGGAGGCACAGTGACTGCGGGAATCTGGAGACTCATGTTCTAGAATGGCCATGTGGAGTGCTACCCCAGTGGAGCCGGAGAACCGCCACAACAGAGCACAGGCTCTGCACTGGGCGCCTGCTGGTCATCCCACACGAGCAGCAGCCTAGGCAGCCTGGGCAGGGAGGGGTTCACACGGGTCGTGTCCAGTGATGCTGTAGATTTGGGTGAGGCCAAGTGGCTGCGTCCCTCTTCGTGCGTAAGGAGCATTGAAGAAGGGGTCTGTGGAAACTCCCCCAGGTGGCCCAGCTCACAGGCTGTCCCCCAGGGTGAGTGTGCCACCTAGAGGGACCTCAATGCCATTGGCAGGTGGTTACTGCAAACTCACAGAAGGTCTGCTGCCAGGGAGCGCCTTCCCCACCCCTGTGCGGGACTCCCTGCCCATGCTCACACTCCCCTGTGGTCCTCCTGTGCCTGTGTCCCCAGACGCTCCTAGGACCCTCCATGTCTGAGCTCCTAGATGCCCCTGGTGACCCCCTGGAGTCCCAGCTTCGGTCAGGGCCTGGCTGTGAAGCTCCACCGCCCTCTGTCCCCTCCACCGTCCTGGGTGAGCAGCCCTTGGTGGTCCCTAGCCTCTGTGAGGGCTCAGCCACGGTGACAGGAAAAGTCTCAGTTCCCAGTGGCAGGGGAGACGTCTGGCCCAGGGCTGCTGCCCACCGCACTCTGCTGTGTCTCTGTGACCACCTGCTCTGCGGGGCCACGCACCCCCTCTACAGACCGAGGAAGGGAAACAGGCTCTGTGAGGTTGGCGGAGGACTCAGGAGTCTGCAGTGTCGGGGTCTCCCCACCTGAGGCCCTGCGGGCAGTCCTCCCGCTTGCTCTCCTGAGGGCCAACACTGTCCTGAGGGTGGGGAGCCGCTGAGACCACAGCTGTCAGAGGTCAGACATCTGGGTGAGCTCAGGGTGCCATGGCCCCAGATTCAGCTGGACTTACCTCCAGGCCGGTGCCTAGCAAGCCTGGTGGCCTCAGGGGACGGGATTGAGGGCCTCGGGCAGCACCCTCCCTCCCTCCAACTCTGCTCTGCTCCTGCCCCGAGTCCACTCCTGTGCCCCCAGTCTGTTGCCTTCTGCCAGCCGAGCCTGCTTCAGGGGCCAGCAGTGTCCAGTCCTCCTGCCAGCCACCCCAAAGCCCTGGGACGAGGCAAGCTGAAGTGGCGTCTCAGGGGAACCCAGGTGGACCTGAAAGCCTGGGTCCTCGTTGACAAGCTGCTCAGGCCGGAGCGGCTGCCCTACCTTCCCTCCAGGGTCTTGATTTCTTACCAAATAGCTGCAGAAGGAAGCCCTAAGCTTGTGAGGAAGAGCCCCAAGCAACGCCTGCTTGGCCCTCTGTCAGGAGCAGCTCTGCTTCTCCCGTCCCCAGGGCATGGGTCAGGTGTGTGGCAGTAGGTGACAGCTCAAGCTCACCCCTCACCCGTCCAAGAAGGTCCACATGCAGCCCTGTACCAGGAGAGGAAGCTTCGCCCAGTGTGCGCCATCCCAGCCAGGCAGGGACACCCGCTCTGCCAAGGCCCGTCCCCTCCCTGGGCGGACATGGGCATGCGCAGTCTGGAGTGTATTGTCACCCTCCAGCAATTCAGACAGAGCCCCTCTTCCCAGTCAGCACAGCCCTCCCAGGGCCCTCGAGCGCAGGCCTCCTGTTCCCTGGGGTCACTCTGGTGCCCCGAGCCCCCCTGTAGGGGTTTGGGGCACTGGAAGAGGGAGGGACAGGGCCTCCAGGACTGGCCTTACTTAGGTCGCAGACTCAAAGATGGAAATAGGATTCAAAACGCAGCCCTCACACTGTGAGAAAAGGCATCTCAGGGAGGCCGGGGAGGGAGGGAGGCCGAGCAGGAGGACGCTGTGGTAAGCACTGTCCCCGTTGCTTCCTTGTGGAGCCTGGAGCTTCTGCCCTAGGAAAGGCACTGCAGCAGGAGCTCTGCTGGGGAGCATGGAGGAAGAGCACTTTCTCCTTGGCCTTTCCAGGCCTTGCCTCTGTGCCATGCGCCTCTGTGCCACGCACCTCTGTGCCACATGTCTCTGTGCCACGCGCCTCTGTGCCACGCGCCTCTGTGCCACGCACCTCTGTGCCACATGTCTCTGTGCCACGCGCCTCTGTGCCATGTACCTCTGTGCCACATGTCTCTGTGCCACACGCCTCTGTGCCACATACCTCTGTGCCACGCGCCTCTGTGCCACGTACCTCTGTGCCACATGTCTCTGTGCCATGCGCCTCTGTGCCACATGTCTCTGTGCCACACGCCTCTGTGCCACGTACCTCTGTGCCACGCGCCTTCGTGCCACGCGCCTCGGTGCCACGTGCCTCGGTGCCACACTCCAGCAACACAGAGCCCGAGGAGGAACCACAGGCCTCACCCTGCCTGGACCAGGAACCTGCACAGCAGAGCCAGGAGGTGGGAGCATCACACTCAGGGTCACAGTGAACAGACCCAAGGGGCGTGCTTGAAAAAGTTCCTAGATATCAACAAAAAAGGGAAACTCAGACCCACTCCTTAACACGGAGGTGCTGTTTACAAACAGATTCAGAGCGCGTCGATCTTCTACGCCATCACTGCAGGAGACGTTGGGGACAACGGTGGATCTCTCTCCCCCCGAGTGGCAACCCTCCAGGCGGGAGAAGCTGGAGAAGAGCGAGCTTCGATTCTGTCTTGTGTGTGACAAGCACCAACCTTTTTCCAGAGATAGGTGACCTGTGTCAAGGGTAAGGAGTCGGAGGACTGTCACACTCTTCTGATTCACAGGACAAAGTGAAGGTGTCCTCACACACGATGAGCAGGAGAAGGTGGTCCTGCAGCAGAGCCTCAGGCTGGGTCAGTCCTCCTGCCCAGCTGGCCACTGGCTGTCCCCCACACCTCGCACTCACAGGCCTCTAACCAGGAGACAGGCAGGCACCCCTCTGCCTTCCTCAGCGGAGAAACCGCTGTTCACCGTGACCCCCACCCCCCAGCCCCACACCTGGCCCTCCTGCCCCAGCCCCAGCTCTCTGGAAACTCAGGGGCCTGCTCTGAGACACAGCTCAGCCTGGGGGTCTGGGTCCTGCGGGGTCTGGCTCCTGCGAGCTGCAGCGGGCTCTGCTCCCCTCTCCAGCGCCAGATGCACCAGAGGCAGCGCCGTGTTGAGTTCCTGATGTCACTTGACCTTTCTTTTCTCAATTAATAGAAAGGGCATTGGAAACTTTTATACTAAAAAGAAAAGACCACTGCACTTATTATAGCTTTCCTTTAAGAATACAAAGAATCACCCTGGATTGAAAATTGCAAAGAACACTGGGGAATAAAGGAATCGTTGAACCAAAATGAGGCCACTAACCCAGTTTAGTTCACGTACTATGGTCACTCTGCAGAAGGACAGCTGGGCTGGCCTCACGGGGCGGGCAGGTGGGCCTGCAGAGGGGGCATCTGCAGCTCACGCCTCCCGGGCTTGTTCCTGCTGCCGTGGCGCCACCAGAGCAGTGGAGCGGGAGTGCCCATTGATGCTTCTAAGCAAAAAATAATTTTAAAAAATTGCAGCAGAGTGCGCCTTAGGAACAGCGGAAGAGAGGGCCTTTCAAGAAAATACTCACACACTGTTTAACTCTGAGCTATCAACAAAGCAGGGCCCCGGCCCGTCTCCCAGGAAGAGGAGAGGATGTTTACATTCCTCAGTTTCTTTTCATCTCCGTCCCAGGGTGAAGGATCTCAGGGCTTGAGGCTGCACGAGGTTCTCCTCCAGAGGAGCCCAGGGCCAGCAGAGGAAAGCACCCAAGGCGGAGAGGCCCAAATGATGAAGGAGGAAAATACCTCCCCACGCCCTCCACCTTCGCGGGCATCCCCACTCTCCTCCCGACCCTGATGGGCTCGGCAGGTACGAGCCTGGTACCAGCCTGGTACGAGCGAGCGTCAGAGCTACCCCTGCACCCTTTCCTCCACCCTGCTGCCAACGTGCCACCCAGGTCTCTAACCCGGGACAGACAGGCACCCCTCTGCCTTCTTCAGACGTGTTCCACGTCACCCCCACCTCCCAGCCCCACCACCCCGCGCTCACAGACAGAATCTGCCCGGTGGCGCCCACAGCAGCCTGCCCTGTCCCTGCAGTCCTGAGAGACAGTGAAGCCAGCCTGCCCACCCGGGCCTCACCGCCTGGCACCCCTGGCCCCGGCCCTGCGAGCTGCAGCGGGCTCTGCTCCCCTCTCCAGCGCCAGATGCACCAGAGGCAGCGCCGTGTTGAGTTCCTGATGTCACTTGACCTTTCTTTTCTCAATTAATAGAAACCAAGGGACCAAGGGACACTTAACCACTGAGCCACATCCCCAGCCCTTTTTATTTTTCGTTTACAGACGGCATCTCACTAAGTTACTTAGGTCTCACAAAGTTGCTGAGGCTGGCTTTGAACTCATGATCCTCCTGCCTCAGCCTCTAAGCTGCTGGGATCACAGCATGGGCCACTGGCAGGACTGTGGGGGACACCCACACTGTCCCCGAGTGCTGCCTCTGACCTGGTCCTACCCGGCGGGCACTTCAAGCCCAAACATCCTCTCAGAACCATGCTGTGTGACGCCCCAATGAGGCCAGCGTGTGCTCCTGCCCAGCCTGATCCCATTCCGTCACCTTGTCCCCAGGCCAATAAGAGGGAGTCCTCCGACTCTTCCTGCAGCCTCCACCTCCCGCAGGGTTCAGACCCAACCCACGGCCGTGCTAATGAGGACAGAGCCGCTTCTCGGCCCACATGCCCGTCGGCCACTGTCCCCATGGACCCTCGTTCTGGACGACACTCACTACTGAGCCAGTCATTGCCCGCACAGCCTCTTGGGCAGATGTGTCAACCCCAGTGCCGATGAGGTGAGCCCGCGCCCAGGACTCACTCCTCTAAGACGCAGCCTCTGCTCTAGCCTAGGGGTCCCAGACTCAGCTCAAGCCAGGGCCTACGTCCACACTGCTGCTTCCAGAGCAGGTAGAGACAATCACACTTCCGAACCCAGGCCCAGGCCATGTGGACTGTCCATGGTAAGGGGAGGAAAGGGCCTCCTGGGAGAGGGCGGGTGTGTATCTCATGGCCTCCAGAGCACTGCCCACTGTCTGCCCTGGCCTCCCGCCGGTCCTCACTCATGTTTCCATGGCTTCTTCTGGGGCCTCTCGTCTGTGCAGGAGACCACACACCGCGGCACTGCGTCCGGCTCTCCTCCCCGGCCCACCTCTACCGCAGACCCATCTGGATTCCCACTGTTACCTCCGCAGCCCTGACTGGGACCTGGGCTCCCATGTGACCTTCGTAGACTAACGCCATAAGTAACCAATTGTCTCATATCTACTTTGTACCCTGAAAATTTTTTTCTAAGATAACAATCAGAATTTTGTTGTTGTTTGTTTTGTTTTGCTTTTTGATACCAGGGATGGAACCAAGGGACACTTAACCACTGAGCCACATCCCCAGCCCTTTTTATTTTTCGTTTACAGACGGCATCTCACTAAGTTACTTAGGTCTCACAAAGTTGCTGAGGCTGGCTTTGAACTCATGATCCTCCTGCCTCAGCCTCTAAGCTGCTGGGATCACAGCATGGGCCACTGTGCCCTGCTAGACTAATTTTTTCAAGTGTCTGTTTCCTTGACTCTTGAAAGTCTTTAACCTGTCTCATGCCTCTGAGTGCCCGGGTCTCTACCATAAATTGAGACAGCAATTCCAGATTTGATGGTCACCACCATGGCCGAGAGTCACAAGCGTACACTGAGAGGATCTAGGCGTAGAGTCAGACCCTGCGCACACGTCAGAAGCCGTGGCTCTTACTGCTTCCTTCCTAAGGCAGCTGAGGGCTTTGGGCTCCTTGGAGAAATAAAAGTCTGTCTGGCTTGGGCCGCTATGATTGAGTGTGACCAGGAGGAGCCGGGGGTCCCTAAATCTTAACAGGAGGCCGCACTCTCTTCTCCGGTAATAAAATACTGAGGCAGATGGACACTGAGGTGACTCACAGAGGCTACGTCACATGGCAGGTCACATGGCCTTCCCTGCCAGCAGGCCCTGCGTCCTGTTCTCTGTGGTCATGGGGCCAGTGGACTCCCTGGCCGGCAGCTGGGGGGCGGGAGTCGGCCTGATGCGAGTGCAGGTCACTAGGCCCCCCAGCCTGCCTGGGCCTGGCCTGCTCCCCACGGAGGGGTTTCCAGTGGACGCTCAGGTGGTGCTTCTCACATTGGCGCTGAGGAGGGAGGGAGCAGAGAGGTCTTCTGAGAAAATAATGCTTCTCAATTGACTGGAAAGGAATTGACTCAAAGAGCTTCCTGGGTTGTGCCCCAGGATCCAGGGTCGGGAGCAGGGGGGGCGGGCGGCTTCTCCATGTGGAGTCGTTTCTGCAAATGGGAACCCGATGGAGAAACAGCCAGGCCACAGGAGGGACACGGTGCCCTGTGCACCTGGAGACGAAGACGGCACGAGGCGCTCGTCTGCTCAGTCAGTGCCACCCCTCCGGGGCACCGTGGCCGGGTCCTGCTCCTCTCAGGCCCTCCTCTCTCACGCTGACCTCTGCTCCACGGCCCCCTCTGGAATAAGGCCCTGGTTCCACGGCCCTTCACGTCCCCAGTCACCCCGGAGAGTCCACAGATGTGGGGGCTCGGCATTCGCTCCTTGATCTGCGCAGATGACATCTCTCTCCTGGAGGAAACTCAAGTTTACATCTTCTCTGAGACAAACAGATAAACCAAGGAAGGCGTGAGGACGTCTCAGAGTCCGCGGGAACCCAGATCCCAGCAGCGGCCCTGAGCTGTGCTGGGCACGCAGTCCGCGGTCCCCAGGCCAGTGCAGAGGGAGCCCTCAGACTCCCTAAATAAAGTTCAATGGTGCCCCAGGTCTGGAAGCTGAAGTTGCAGCCACATTCCAGCAGGCACCGTGGGGATGTTTTGAACCGTCTGCAGCTCACGGTCATTTGCAAATGTCACACCACTGATGGGCATTCTCATCTGCGTGGACTTCCAAGGCATATTTGGCTTTATTTTTAATCCCAAACCTTCTGCAACACTGCACGTCAGACACACGCCCTGGTCTGGCTTGTTCTGAAGACCCCTAGTTCCAGTGTGCTGTGCTGTGCTGTGCAGGGTCTGTCACCGCGTCTCCAGCCAGCATCTCCCAGTTCTGAATACTCATGAACTTCCTGCCGCAAGTTATTCGGGTCAGTTTTTCTGATGTGACTTTGATCTCAGCATGTTTGTTCACTTATGTTTAGAAAAGTACATAGATATGAACACATTTTTCCAGTGACATTTTCATTTAAGTGCATCCTATTCAGACCAAAGCTAATGCGTTGACTACACTCCCATGTGGATTGCAAATTAAACTCTGCACATGGTCCTGTGTCCTGAGCAAGTCAGAAATCTGGATGACTTCAAAATGTTAGTGAGCTCCACTCACCATGTTTTGAAGAGCAAATTCATCCCATGGAGTAACTGAACCACACCTGTTTGCCTGTCTTTCAAGATGTAGACCATGTCTTTCTGCTGAGCAAAGGACATGTTATTCTCCAAGACAATCGCCGTGCATGTGCCTGTTGGATGGCCATCGGCCCCTGTGACCTGCCAGGAGGCGAATGAGCTGAGAAGTTGGTTTTTCACGAGGGTGGGTGGGAGGGAATGTCCAAAGTGCCCCATTCCCCATCAGATTTTCAATATTTACCAGGAAGCTTCACATATTAGCAAAACTAAAAAATAAAGTTAGCATATTTGAAACTAACATTCATTCACACAATTCATTTTGATACTATTCTTTGTAGAGAAAATTCATAAACTTATTTCCAAATTGAGACAATAATACATGAGTGAAAAGGCTATTTCCTGCAGAAATGGGACTCAACCCTGGATTCAGTGATGAGCTGGGACCCTGGTTTACCTCGAGATGACCAGCTTTCCTACAAATACAGAACCATAAACACGTGTCGAATGCTTCACTGTTTAAAATGCTTTAACAACATTACTCTTGATCACAAATAGTTACAAACCTCAGGGAATACTTTTGATTTGCTCAAAATGAAAAATAACAATAATAATAATAATAATCACAACTCCGATAGTTTCATTAGCATTTGCTGATAAGGGAATAGGGCATTTCACCAGAAAAAATATGGAGTAGCCCTAAACAGATATGCAGGGAGCCGTTTCCACAGGCAGATGGAGATGCACACCACACGGCGTGCTGCCATCCTGATGCCCACTGCCACATTAAGGCCTGAAGGGGTCTCTGGTGTGGACAGCACAGAGCCGGGGGCTGCAGTCTGAGTGTCACAGCCAGGCTGGGGAATCAGCAGCAAGGAGCCAAAGCCAGAGGGAATGGGGGTCCAAACTGCTGGACATAAAAAGCCTAGAGTTGTACCTGCAGAGGTTCAGTGTGGAAGACAGGACCACAGCCTGACGCCCAGCTGATGTGAGGGCTGGCCCCCACGAGTGGACAGGTGCAACTGGGTGGAGCAGGAGGCCAAGGACGGTCCTGGGGATGGTAGCATGGGATGGGACGGCCCCTGAGTCCAGCCTGGCCAGAGCAGGGACCAGCATGGAGTCTTGGAGCACCAGCGCCCCTGGACAGGCCACCCACATTGTTCTGCTTTCCTTCCTCCCTGCACTCTGTGCTCTGCACACCTGGGCTGGCCAGGGCAGCCAGGAGGAGGGGGGCTCCTGAGGCTGGCCCAGGGCAGCCAGGAGGAGGGGGGCTCCTGAGGCTGGCCCAGGGCAGCCAGGAGGAGGGGGGCTCCTGAGGCTGGCCCAGGGCAGCCAGGAGGTGGGGACTCCTGAGGCTGGCCCAGGGCAGCCAGGTGGGGGGGACTCCTGAGGCTGGCCCAGGGCAGCCAGGAGGAGGGGGACTCCTGAGGCTGGCCCAGGGCAGCCAGGTGGGGGGGGCTCCTGAGGCTGGCCCAGGGCAGCCAGGAGGAGGGGGCTCCTGAGGCTGGCCCAGGGCAGCCAGGTTGGGGGGACTCCTGAGGCTGGCCCAGGGCAGCCAGGTGGGGGGGACTCCTGAGGCTGGCCCAGGGCAGCCAGGAGGTTGGGGGGACTCCTGAGGCTGGCCCAGGGCAGCCAGGTGGGGGGGACTCCTGAGGCTGGCCCAGGGCAGCCAGGTTGGGGGGACTCCTGAGGCTGGCCCAGGGCAGCCAGGTTGGGGGGACTCCTGAGGCTGGCCCAGGGCAGCCAGGTTGGGGGGACTCCTGAGGCTGGCCCAGGGCAGCCAGGAGGAGGGGGCTCCTGAGGCTGGCCCAGGGCAGCCAGGAGGTGGGGGCTCCTGAGGCTGGCCCAGGGCAGCCAGGTTGGGGGGACTCCTGAGGCTGGCCCAGGGCAGCCAGGTGGGGGGGACTCCTGAGGCTGGCCCAGGGCAGCCAGGTTGGGGGGACTCCTGAGGCTGGCCCAGGGCAGCCAGGTTGGGGGGACTCCTGAGGCTGGCCCAGGGCAGCCAGGTTGGGGGGACTCCTGAGGCTGGCCCAGGGCAGCCAGGAGGAGGGGGCTCCTGAGGCTGGCCCAGGGCAGCCAGGAGGTGGGGGCTCCTGAGGCTGGCCCAGGGCAGCCAGGTTGGGGGGACTCCTGAGGCTGGCCCAGGGCAGCCAGGAGGAGGGGGACTCCTGAGGCTGGCCCAGGGCAGCCAGGTTGGGGGGACTCCTGAGGCTGGCCCAGGGCAGCCAGGAGGTGGGGGCTCCTGAGGCTGGCCCAGGGCAGCCAGGAGGTGGGGGCTCCTGAGGCTGGCCCAGGGCAGCCAGGTGGGGGGGACTCCTGAGGCTGGCCCAGGGCAGCCAGGTTGGGGGGACTCCTGAGGCTGGCCCAGGGCAGCCAGGTTGGGGGGACTCCTGAGGCTGGCCCAGGGCAGCCAGGTTGGGGGGACTCCTGAGGCTGGCCCAGGGCAGCCAGGAGGAGGGGGCTCCTGAGGCTGGCCCAGGGCAGCCAGGAGGTGGGGGCTCCTGAGGCTGGCCCAGGGCAGCCAGGTTGGGGGGACTCCTGAGGCTGGCCCAGGGCAGCCAGGAGGAGGGGGACTCCTGAGGCTGGCCCAGGGCAGCCAGGTTGGGGGGACTCCTGAGGCTGGCCCAGGGCAGCCAGGAGGGGGGGACTCCTGAGGCTGGCCCAGGGCAGCCAGGAGGTGGGGACTCCTGAGGCTGGCCCAGGGCAGCCAGGAGGAGGGGGACTCCTGAGGCTGGCCCAGGGCAGCCAGGAGGGGGGGACTCCTGAGGCTGGCCCAGGGCAGCCAGGAGGTGGGGACTCCTGAGGCTGGCCCAGGGCAGCCAGGAGGGGGGGACTCCTGAGGCTGGCCCAGGGCAGCCAGGAGGTGGGGACTCCTGAGGCTGGCCCAGGGCAGCCAGGAGGAGGGGGCTCCTGAGGCTGGCCCAGGGCAGCCAGGAGGGGGGGACTCCTGAGGCTGGCCCAGGGCAGCCAGGTGGGGGCTCCTGAGGCTGGCCCAGGGCAGCCAGGAGGAGGGGGCTCCTGAGGCTGGCCCAGGGCAGCCAGGTGGGGGGGACTCCTGAGGCTGGCCCAGGGCAGCCAGGAGGAGGGGGCTCCTGAGGCTGGCCCAGGGCAGCCAGGAGGTGGGGACTCCTGAGGCTGGCCCAGGGCAGCCAGGAGGGGGGGGGGGCTCCTGAGGCTGGCCAGGTAGACCTGATTCAGGATGGGGTGAGGCTGTAGTCCTCCTCCTTGGCCCCAACCACAGCCTCTGTGCTCAGGTGCTGCCTTGGGAGTCTGAAGGAGATGTCATGCTGGTGGGTGCTTCTGTGTGTGTGGCTATGTGTTTCCAGTATCCTGAAAGAGATGTTGAAAACACACATAAACGCACGTGTGGAATGAGGGGCAAAAACACCCCAAGCTGCATAAAGTGTGGCACATCTTCAGTCCAGAAGCCGATGTCCCCATCAACAAAAAGTCCTCCGAGTCAAGCAGCCTGGAGGCCACCCAGAGGGCCACGTGATTTCCACCACTCCTCCTGGGCACTAGCCAGGGACAGGCCCCAGGCCGCTGCTGACTCCGCCAGGCAAGGGCCCGCTCTCCACCCACACCCACCTCCCTCTCTCTCACACACACACTCACACACACTCTCAAACATACTTGCACAATTACACTCACACACTCTCAGAC